>NC_090997.1:13085000-15980000 GCF_041146395.1 Eulemur rufifrons | reverse complement strand
AATCTTAGCACTTGGGAGGCCGAGGTGGGTGGATTGTTTGAGTTCAGGAGTTCTAGACCAGCCTGAGCAAGAGCAAGACCCTGTCTACTAAAAATAGAAAGAAATTAGCTGGACAACTAAAAATAAATATAGAAAAATTAGCCGGGCATGGTGGCACATGCCTGTAGTCACAGCTACTCGGGAGGCTGAGGCAGGAGGATTGGCTTGAGCCCAGGAGTTTGAGGTTGCTGTGAGCTAGACTGATGCCATGGCACTCTAGCCCTAGCAATAGAGCGAGACTCTGTCTCAAAAAAAAAAAAAAAAATCATGAAAATGTCTGAAGTAATCATTTAAATGTCTCCATGTTTCTAAGCATTCACCAAATACATAAAAAAAACCCAAATTCTTATAATCAGAAAATTATTAAATTCAAAGTACCAAAAAACATTATGTGACCAGGGTTGAAAGTAGAGAATCACGTTTTACTCGTCTTTGTATTCCTAACCACAAGTATACGTGCCTAATATATAGTATGTACTCAACAGCTATCTTTAACATTGAAATAAAAGAGAATATATTGCCTAAAATTTCAAATTTTTATTTTAACTTTGATTTTCAATGAATTTAGTTTTCATGTATAATAGTATAACAAGTATAATCCTACTGGAAGTCATTGTTCTAGGCACTTGGGATACATCTAAGGGAAAAAAGCTCTAGGCACTCCTAGAGTTTATATTCTAACAAGGGTGAGTCAGAACTAAACAATAAGCATAATAAGGAAATTACAAAATAAGTAACAATCTGGATGACAGAACGAATAAAAGAAAAAGTAGGGCGATAAGGAGCAACAAGAATGCCTATTCTCTGTAACCTAAATGACAACGCCCAAAGGAAGAGTTAGCTGTTTGTCCCACATTTCATAGTGGTTAAGAGTACCAGCAGCGGAATAGGATTGCCTGGGTTCAAACCTTGGCCTCGATTACTTACTATTAATACTTCTGTGCTTGTTTCCTAATCTGTGAAATGAGAGTAACAACAGTATCCAAAAATATATAGATTTGTTGTGAGAATTAAATGAGATAACTGCCTACGAAGTGCTCGTATTCACTAAATGTTAACACCTATCACAACACACTACAATCTCCCCTCTAAGTAACTAAAGTGCAACCATCATAGCCATCTTGTCCATTACTTTTTTTTTAAGAGACTAACTCAGGCTGGAGTACAGAGGGGAGATTACAGCTCACTGCAGCCTCGAATTCCTTGTCTCAAGCAATCCTCCTGCCTCAGCCTCCCAAGTAGTTGGGACTAAAAGGTCCATGCGACCATACCCAGATTATTTTTCTATTTTTTGTAGAGACAAGGTCTCACTATGTTGCCCTGACTGGTCTCAAACTCCTGACCTCAAGCAATACACCCACCTCAGCATTCCAAAGCAGTGTGATTACAGGTGTTAGCCATTGCACCTGGTCTTGTCCACCTTTGAGTGCTTCTGTTTGTGCTGATATAAACAAAGACCTCAAGGAACATTTTCCTGAATCTAAACCAAAGTATTTACTAACAAGATAGAATTATAATTATTATTAGGCTGCAAAAATATTAGTGTGACATGTGACTGATTAAAAAGAACTAAAAATGTTAGAATGTGGGAAAACTATTTAACAGTCCTACAGAACTTTTTTTCAGATAACAGATCTCACTGAAAATCCCATGAAGATTATAGACCATTTTCCCAGAACAATTCTATCACAGAGCTCCATGCAAAATTTGACACATTTAAAACTGACAGGACTGTGAAATATTTTCCCCATGTAATTTCTGGGAACTTGCTATATCCTAAAAATTATTTTTGTTTTTCTTTTCAAGTCTTTACCAACAGCATTCATTCATTTATGAACTACCACTCTTAAATCTTCATTATTTCTAAAATTAAACAAGCACTATAAGCTGAAAGAACAGCTCTCTTATTACAAGACCAAATTATACTGCCAAATAACAGCCCAAATGTGGTTCAAAAGCTTCAAATCCCATAATACACCAGTAGGTCAAAACCACATTTTATTTAGAAAACAATGAAATAAACATGAAGCCACAATCCACTAAAATGAGCAATTTTATGAGAAAATATACTTTAAGTTAATTACAATAAATCATCCATAAATATCTAATAAAATTGCATAATACTTTAAAAATATGTTCATATATACTCTCATGAGATTCACAACAAACCTACAAAATTTTACATTCTGAAACTGCACTGTTGAGCTGATAACCACCAGCCAAAGGTAATGATAGAGCACTTGAAATGTGGCTAGTCCAAACTGATTTAGATAAATTTAAAATACACATAATTCAAAGAAAAAATGTAAATTATCTCATTAACTTTTATACTAAAAATGTCAAAATAATGTACTTTCTTTAATCTATAAATAAAATAATAAAATTCACCTGTTCCTGTTTACTTTTTAAAAAGGTTACTAGAAAATTTAAAATTACATATATGTAATTCAATGACTTAATGTGCCTTGAAAATATATGTATACTTACATGTATACTTGTTTCACAACACCTACCTTAGAGATGGTATAATTTTACAGTTCAGACAACACTGGTTTTTTCTCTTTTTTTAGACAGAGTCCTGCTCTGTTGCCCTGGCTAGAATACAGCAGCATCACCATAGCTCACTGCAACCTCAAACTCATGGGCTCAAGTGATCCTCCTGCCTCAGCCTCCCACTTAGCTGGGGCATGCACCATCACAGCCAGCTAATTTTTTTCTATTTTTTTTTTTTTTTTTTGTAGAGACAGGGTCTCGCTCTTGCTCAGGCTGTTTTCAAACTCCTGGCCTCAAGTGACACTCCCACCCCGGCCTCCCAGAGTGCTAGGATTACAGGCATGAGCCACCATGCCTGTCCAACACTGTTTAAGTTATTTTAAACAAACTTTTTAAAGCTAAAAATTAAGGCTTTATGCCTAAATTTGTTTAATGTGATAAACTGGAAACACATAGAAATGTCTCTCATTTGCATTTTATGTAACTTTCCTTTTATTTATATACATAGAGTAGGTAATCAGCAGATCTACCTGACAAGATGTCTAATATCCCAAACTATTGATTCTCTACTAAAGGGACTTAAGACCAGCGTCAATGAGCCATAAAGATGGGATTAAATAGTTTATTTTTAAAAAGAAAGTTAGATCTCATCCATCAACTTGAAACAGTAATTCCATTAGGCAACATCTTGTTAGCCTGGTTTAGATGTACATATTTCAACATATTGAAAGTTTGTATTATTCCTTAGGTTGGCCCTCTCTCCCCATTTACTCCAAACTTAAGTATCATTGAATCAGACTTAGTGGATACCTAGCAGGCTCCCAATTTTCTGCTAGTCATTAAGAGAGCTAACAAATTTTTTTTAATAAAATAAAATAAGTGATGTGGTCTCTAGTATAAATGAGCTCAGGGCAAGAGAGGTCATTTATACTTGAAATGAAGGAAATAAAGTTTTTATTTCTAAACTATGAGGTTCTAATAATAAGTTCAATTGATTTTTGTAGAATATATAGTAAGTTACATAAGAATTTAGAATAATTTTATGGGAAAGGAGTTGACATTTGAAATATATCCTTCATATTTCCATTTGACACTAATTCTGAAATTTTAACAGATTTATTTTCATTATTTAATTTTTTTAAACTGCTTCCTAAAATGAGTTTGGTGAGAATGGCCAAATTAGCAGCTAAGTATTAATAAAAATGGATTCTTCATCTTGTACGGTGTACACACACACCAAAACAGCAAGGCAAAATACTCAAGAGTACAACTTGCTACAGCAGAGCAAGAATTTTTTTTTTTTTTTTTTTTTTGAGACAGAGTCTCACTTTGTTGCCCGGGCTAGAGTGAGTGCCATGGCGTCAGCCTAGCTCACAGCAACCTCAAACTCCTGGGCTCAAGGGATCCTACTGCCTCAGCCTCCCGAGTAGCTGGGACTACAGGCATGCGCCACCATGCCCGGCTAATTTTTTCTATATATATTTTTAGTTGTCCATATAATTTCTTTCTATTCTTTTAGTAGAGACAGGGTCTCGCTCTTGCTCAGGCTGGTCTCGAACTCCTGACCTTGAGCAATCCACCCGCCTCGGCCTCCCAGAGTGCTAGGATTACAGGCGTGAGCCACCGCGCCCGGCCAAGAATTTTAATTAAAGCCTAATGCAAAAATTTGATCTTAGAACACATTTCTAAATAAAAGTTGTTTCTAACGCAAGCCATGAGAAAATCCCTGTAGAACAGTATACATCTGAAAGACCAACTTTGTTTCCTAAAAACATACTCCATTTTAACCAGGACTATATGGTCTCAATTTTACAAATATAGTATACGGGCTTCTACACTTAATCTAAAATAATTTGGCTCTTGGTCATTACGATAATCATGATAAATATTCTAGGAATGACACTTTTGTAGTGAAAGTCAGTCTAGATGCTAGGTAAATTTCTGGCTGCCTCAGTTACTGGAGCACTGATGGGACACTAAGAAAGATAAGACACAATTTTAACACATTATGTAAACATACATATCTCAAAGGATCAGCTCAAGTGAAGGCCTGCTCATTTTAAAGACTCATTGCCAGGAGTAAAAGAAAAAATATCTTGGCTACTGCCAAGTAACCGCTGTATCATCGCTGGTCAAACTAATGAGAGATGAATAAATCCTATTTGCCTTGCAGTATAGGAATCTATATTCTAATCTTCCATATACTTCTATTACATTTTAACATTTCTGACATTGGAACACATCCCTTTAAAGTACTACATGCCCTCTCATTTGGACTTCTAAAGAATTCACAGGTTTTATTCCTATTAAGTATTATTCCTGCCAAAACACTAAAAGCCATCCCAGCACACTTACGTCGTCTTGAATCAATAACGGGAGAAAGGGAAAGGCAGGAGCATTTATATCAAAATCCAACAGTTGTAGGGAGTTTAAAAAAAAAGTCCATGTGATTCTAGTAATAAGCCCAATCCTTAACGTTGCTATAAACTCCTTGGGCACCAAAACTTTTCTTAGTTTTAGATAGGTCGCCAGTACCTATCACAGTATTAATCACATTCTTCACATTAAGGCAAATACTTCTTGATTAAACTCATCAGCAGCTTCTTTCCTTGATGATGTGACCTTGTGATAGAACTTTCTCTTAATGTTGGTGGCAACTGTTTGCTATTGTTACCATACTTAAAAGTATAGTCATGTGTCACTTAAGATAGGAATACAGTTTGAGAAATGAAATTGCCTAGAAGTAGAAATTCTAGGCAATTTCGTCCTTGTGCAAACGTCATAGAGCATACGTACACAAACTTAGATAATACAACCTACTACACATCTAGGTTAAATGGTATAGCCTATTGCTCCTAGGCTATAAACCTACAAAGCATGTTACTGTGCTTAATACTGTAGGCAACTGTAACACAGTGGTCAGTATCTGTATTTAAACACAGAAAAGGTATAGGAAAAATATGGTATAAAAGATAAAAATGGTACAACTGTATAGGGCACAGACAATGAACGGAGCTTGCAAGACTGGAAGTTGCTCTGGGTGAGTGAGTGATGAATGTGAAGGCCCAGGACATTACTATACATAACTGTAGAACTTATAAACACCATTCACATTTTAAAAAATTTTATACATGATGTTTATGAAAAGAAATTTTCTGTCTTCGATAATAAATTAACTTACTGTAACTTTTTTACTTTATAAGCTTTTTAAATTTTTTAACTTTTGTAATAACACTTAGCTTAAAACACAAACACATTGTACAGCTGTATAAAAATATCTTCTTTCTTTATATCCTTACTGCGTAAGTTTTTTTCTTACTTGTTAAAATTTTTTGTTTAAAAACTAACACACACACATTAGCCTAGCCCTACACAGGGTCAGGATCATTAACACCATTGTCTTCCACCTCCACATCTTGTCCCACTGGCAGAAACATGCATAGAGTTGTTCTCTCCTATAATAACAATGCCTTCTTCTGGAATACCTCCTGAAAGATGTGCAAGCTGTTTTACAGCAAAATTTTTTTTTATATAAGTAGAAGGTACACTCTAAAATAACAATTAAAAGTATAATACAGTAAATACATAAACCAGTAGCAGTTGTTTATTGTAAAGTATTATGTACTGTACATAAATGTATGTGCTACACTTTCATACAACCGGTAGTGCAGGTTTGTTTACACCAGCATAACCACAAACACATGAATCATGTGTTGCACTACTACACTGGAATGGCTATGACGTCACTAGGCAACAGAAATTTTTCAGCTCCATTATAATCTTATGGGACCCACTGCCCTATATGCAGTTCATCATTGACCAAAATGTCACTATGCGGTATATGGCTATATTTTTCTACTAGAAATCCCTAGTGATTAGATGCTACACAGTAACTCCCTTGGAATTATCTGGACATTGAAGCATCAAAAAAAAACCTGAGCTAAGTGGCACTGATAAAGTACTAAAACAGATATTAGAATTCAGGCTTCCACCTAATCAGGTTTTGCAAATGAGCTGAAAACAGAACAGGATCACAAAAGTTTAAATAAAGTATATAAAATTTAAAAGATTATAAAATGCAAGTCTACTGGAGCCAGTGGAAAGGATTGATATGGTATAAATAAGCTTTAGGAAAAAGCTTATAACACAGCCATACCGGACACTAGATCAATATCTTAGGCCACATATCAATTTAGAATAATGAATTTTTTTAAAAAAGAGTTTCTCCTTAGAATAAAAGCACCTTTAAGTATAATCAACTAGTAAATATGCTTTTGATAAATCAAATAGGGGTCAAGGAAAAGAGACAGAACATCCAGGCACCTAAAGCCTTTAGAAACAAACAAACAAACAAAAAAAAGAGATAATACCAAGTTTAGTCCAAAGGAGGAAACACGAGCCAGAAGAAAAATGTCTACCTCATTTGAGGCTAAAACCAAGGTTATGACTCAAAAATCTTAGTACAGCATCGTCCAGGTCAGAAAAGGCCTAGGAAGATAATGACTTCTATTTGCTTCATAGTGGTAATAAATGTCTCTAACGTGAACTAGTCTAAACATCTATCTAGAAAGTTGGAACCCATTCTATTAAGTGAAGTATCCCAAGAATGGAAAAATAAGCACCACATGTATTCACCAGCAAACTGGTTTCCCTGATCATCATCTAAGTGCACATTTGGGAATAACACCAATTGGGTATCGGACGGGGGGAAGGGATGGTTGTATACCTACATGATGAGTGCGATGCGCACTGCCTGGGGAATGGTCACGCTTGAAGTTCTGACTGGGGGAGATGGGGATGGGGGGAGGGGATGGGTGCATACCTACATGATGAGTGCGATGTGCACTGTCTAGGGAATGGACACGCTTGAAGCTCAGACACGGGGGGATAGGGGGGCATGGGCAATATATATAACCTGAACTTTTGTACCCCCATAATGAGCTGAAATAAAGAAAAGAAAAAAAAAAAAAAAACCATCTATCTAACGCAAACCCAAAAGAAAGCTGAGAGGACAGGGAGAACTAGCAAGGACAAGTGCACACTGTCCCCCGACCCTCCCAAAAAACAAAAACACCCAACCAAGGTCTTATTCGAGCCTAACATCACTTCAGTGAAACCAAGGGACTGACAACTAATAAGTACTCTCAAGTTATTTGTGCCTTTCTTGCCTATTATTATATTGGCAGTTATAACTGATTAGTACCCTTAAGGATTGTGTACTTGTTTCTGAAACAGAAGAGTATGCTGAGACTTTGTAATCTCCTTTGCAATGGGTTTGAAAGGAAAGGAACTCCAGTGAAAAACACAGCAGGAAAGAAAAAGCAAACTTGGCAGGCCAGGCATGGTAGCTCAGGCCTGTAATCCTAGCACTCTGGGAGGCTGAGGCAGGAGGATCCTTTGAGCTCAGGAGTTTGAGATCAGCCTGAGCAAGAGCGAGACCCCATCTCTACTAAAAAAATATATAGAAAGAAATTATCTGGACAACTATAAATATATACAGAAAAAATTAGCCGGGCATGGTGGCGCATGCCTGTAGTCCCCGCTACTCAGGAGGCTGAGGCAGTAGGATTGCTTGAGCCCAGGAGTTTGAGGTTGCTGTGAGCTAGGCTAACGCCAAGGCACTCTACCCTGGGCAAAAGAGTAAGACTCAGTCTCAAAAAAAAAAAAAAAAAAAGAAAAGAAAAGAAAAAAAGCAAACCCATCTAATCCCTACGACCAGATAAACAGACCTGGTGGTAAACTATATCCAGGGAATATCCTTGAGCATTTAAAGAGGATCCAATAACCACAGTTATTCAGGACCACTTTTATCACACTTACAGACTCTGCTACTAATATAGTCCTAAAACAGAAAAAAATATAAGGTCTATAGCTTAGGGTTCAGCATCTTGGCTTACCATAACAATTCTATCAACCAAGCTCACTTGTGCCCTGCAGACAAACACCTGCCTCGTATGTCTCGCATGAGAAATCTGGACCCTATCTAGTTTCGTTTCCCAAGGCCTACTGCCAGACCCTATTTTCTCCTTTTGCCCCCAAGATGCCAGTCTGAACCTCTACCTAGGACCTGCTACCAACCACCATCCCACTCTCACACCAAACTGGCCTGCTCCACACCTATCAGTCTACAGACTGCCATTTTGCTACACATAACCCGGACACTGACAGGCTGACTGTAGGCATATGTGGACCTCCACTCAGGTTTTCCAGGCTAGTGTTCTGCCCACCCCGCCTCATTCAGAAAGACTTACTACCTGACTGCTGAGATAATTTGGTCCCTAAATCCTGATTATGTTCAATTTCTACGGTAGTCAGATATCAAATCCTACAACTAAGCAAGTCTCAGCTCCATCACAATGATTGCCTAATTTAACTAAATTTCAATCGCATCGTGTTAGGTTTTATTTGCCCTTTCTTTTCTGAATGTAAACTCTGAAAACTTTTAGATCTTTCACAACTTGCTTCACCCGTTTACCTAGGAGACAGTTCTGCAGCTTCTGCCCTATTCTTACCCAAATCAAGAATCATTACACCTCTTTCCCTATTTTTAAGCCCTTGATAGAATAACACCACTTCTTTATATACATTAGAAAATTAAACATTTTTATCACTCAAAATGATAAATTGTTTTTTACATTTATTAATAGAAGAAATATTCCTTGACAGAGAAGGGAAGAAAATCACAGGTTTGAATAATGAATAAAAATTTATTCACTTTAACTTTACAAATAAAATTGATTAGCAATATAACATGAACCAAAAACACTGCATGTTTTATAACTTCATCTTAAATGCTTTCAAAGTCAGATTTTAGTTAACATTGACACCATTTTACTTTGTAAACCCCTCATTTAGAGACAGAAATGGCAAACTTCAGGTTCATTCCTATAGGAAAATATAAGATAATAGCAATGTAAATTTTCACTGTTAATGTGATTTTACAAAATTTAAACTATTCAAAGTTTAAAACACTTAAAAAAAATCTCGGCCGGGCGTGGTGGCTCACGCCTGTAATCCTAGCACTCTGGGAGGCCGAGGTGGGCGGATCGTTTGAGCTCAGGAGTTCGAGACCAGCCTGAGCAAGAGCGAGACCCCATCTCTACTAAAAATAGAAAGAAATTATATGGACAGCTAAAAATATATATAGAAAAAATTAGCCGGGCATGGTGGTGCATGCCTGTAGTCCCAGCTACTCGGGAGGCTGAGACAGGAGGATCGCTTGAGCTCAGGAGTTTGAGGTTGCTGTGAGCTAGGCTGACGCCACGGCACTCACTCTAGCCTGGGCAACAGAGTGAGACTCTGTCTCAAAAAAAAAAAAAAAAAAAAAAAAAAATCTCATCATGAGTGCTTTCTAATTAAGAAAGAAAATTATTAGATTTTCCAGTGATTTCAACTTTGAAACAAAAATTTCCTAATATGCCTTTTTCATGCTCTGGATTAGTTTAATTGAAGTAAATCCTGAGACTAAAAGATAAGCCATTAGCAGGCAATTTCTATTTGCAACTACTTATGAATCAAGATTTTCTCCAAACAGTGCAACAAAGTAAAATAAATCACAATATTATAGAAGTCCACGTTGTCATCTAAATCAATTGCAAATTTCTGTTAACAAAACCTCATGATTGACATTTTATATATGTGAGCTTATGAAATAAATTTAAACTTTTCACAATTTGTAATCAAAAAATATAAAATAAATTTAAACTAAAAAGTTCATGACCTTACCTAAAATTATTAAGAGTAATTCTGCCCTTTAAAATCTGCTTCCTCTTTCAAAAATAAGAATTCACATATAGTAACACTTTATGCCATTTGCTTTTTGTCTTATTTTGCTCCAAAATGCCAATCTGTATTTTTAGAATAAGAAAAACAAGTAATGCCTATCTCTCCAAAGCTCTCCTTAAATTCTTGTACACAGAATATGCCTAAAATTTCTTGATGATAGGCATCCTTCCTCATTTAACAAATGTGGACACTAAAAACATCAGTTTAACATAAAATTCAAATAAGTGTCCACTAGTATTCGTCCCACTTCAGAGTCTTTACTAAGCAACTAAACATTACTAATGATGGCCTTTCTCACAGTACACCCAATGTTGAAAAAAGTATCTACATATTTCTGAAAAGTTACATAAAATTCAATTACTTCATCAGTACAAAATCATCTCATCCCACTGGTCCTTCAAAGACAATATCTTCTAACAAAGGTCAATAATTGAGAATTGGTTTTTTTCTGAGTTGGCACAAAAATCAGGGCAATCACTTGAAAGTAACAACCACCAGCAATGACAATGTTCTTATTAACTCATTCAATCCTCCTTAAAAACTTTGAGGTTGATACTTTTATTTCATTTATACATTCAGAAACTAAATCACAAAGAAGTTAAATAACTTGCTCAGTCACACAACTGGTAGGTGGAAAAGCCAGGATTTGACCTCAGGTAGAGGACCCACCCAAAGCCAATGCTCTTAACTCTCCAGCAGTACCTCCTAAATGTAAGAACCATCACTTAATAGGTACCCAAGCTATCTCAAAGAAATTTAAGATTGTTTCACTTAATGGAAAATTAGATAAAGTATCATGTAAATATTTTAGGTTGCATCTTAAATCATAAGCAATAAAGACAGCTGACTACAAAACCAAGCAAATGAGATTTATGTTAAAGAGAAAACTCCATCTAAATGAACTTGAAAATTTTATCATTATATGGCCAATAAATTTAAAGTATATATTCATTGAGAAATTTTCACACTTTTCAAAAATTAACAGCAAATGCCCCAAGTAATAGACCTTTGAAACACATTCTGAGTAGTCAAGTTGAAATTTACCAAGACTATATGGCAACTCAAATAACCTAAACACAAGTCACAAAGAAAATGCCTCTGAACAATCAAAAGAGGTATTCCAATATCCAAGTACTGGTATTCACTTACTTTCTCAAGAGACAGCCTGATACACTAAAGTAGGGGCCTGATTTTACCACTATGCAGAATCACAAATTTGAATATGATTTCCACACTTGCAGAAAAATGAGGAAAGGGAGGGTGAAGGTGGATGCTAATCAGTTACAAGCACAACCAATAGTAAAGCAGAAAAAAAGTACTTATTTTTAATAACTTCAAAATGAAAACGAATGTTATTTAGCATTTAGATCAACATGCCTATATGCTATACAAATTTCTCATGGCATCACAGTAACTGATGGTCACAAACAATGACCCTAGGTCATCTAAAGAAATTTCATTATATTCTGCATCCTATTTAAGACAGAAAAGAACTATATATCTTAATATGATTTTCATCCAAAGCAGTTCAGGTGATTTTATAATTTGATGCTTAAAGGAATAAGCTCACAATTACCTTGCAAGCTCAACTAATCAATTAGAAAGGAATTCATTTGAAAGTTCCAAATAGCAAATATTTTATTTCACTGTTTCTGAGTTCAAGAGCACTTTGTGTATAAAAGTTACCCGAAAGTAAGAGGGAGGTGGAGAGAAACAAAATCATGAAGTCTAAGAAAACAGGATAGCTAGGCAAAGGTCTATAAACACTATGCTCAAAGCATCCCCCACAAAACAAAGTGTGGGCAGAGGGTGCCACATCAGCAGTACTCTGTATTTGTCCTGCTTCTAAATCATTTGTTAGTTTCATGAATTATTAATTTCGGTAATAAATGGTCTGTTGATAGGAAGCAGTACCAACTCTCAACTGCAAAAAGTGATAGGGTCCTCCTGATTTACTTTACAAAATGAAACTTGGGTTTACTCTTACAGAACATGCTCTACCTTATGGTGGCACAAAATTTGATTTAAGAAAAACAAAAGGTATTCTAAGTTCTCAGCTTTTACTTTTTAAAGGATTGAGAGAGTTAATGCCTAGCCCACACTGAACTTCATTATCAAAACAATTGTTACACCAAGTAACAAAACTTTTCAAACCAGGCTGCAACACATTCTGCTTTCTTTAACTCCAAACAAAACTTTAAAACACATAGCAAACAACATATAAGGCCTTGTACTTTTCTCTCCTCTAGCAAGGAAGTCTAACGCCAAACAGGAAACTGCTCCTCAAAGGGTTCAACACTGAAATCCTATCAAACCCCAACCCAGTCCTCAGGAGGAGATTGAATGTTTAAGTGCCAACACACTAGCCTAGGTAGGACCGGAGTAAATATACTTGTTTCCCTGTCCTTGAGGCATCCCTTTCGAGTTTCAGCAGGAGGGGGAAAAATGCCTTCTCTGACCCCCTCCAAATGTGTGTGTGTATACGTATGAAATATATACACACATATCTTCTTAAAAACCCAATGTATACAAAGCTTCGCAGAAAATAAAGAAGTTGAAAGTGCTACTATGTCAAGTTTTTCGGTCACCCTCCCCCATTCGACGAGAAGCGGGGAGGGAGGGAAGGAAGGGGCTGGGGAAGCAAAGGAAGATCGGGACAGATTTTAGCTAGGCAACAGGCGAGAAAAGGTGGCTGGTCGTCCCCCGCTCCCCCCACCCCCGCCATTCCCGCACCTTTTAGGTGAACAGGACAAGAGGCGGAGAAAGGAGCGGGAGAGGAAGCGCCCGCGAACCCTCTGACCAATTTCTCCGCGAGAAGAACGAGGTGGAAGGCAAGGCGAGGAGGGACGGAGGGGAGGGTGGCGAGGGTGGGGTGCTGCAGCGCCGGGGTTGACCCCTGTCGCCTCCCACCAAGGCCGAGAAGGGGAACCGACTCTCCGAGTCAGGAGGGTCCGGACGGGCGGCGAGAAGCGCCCCAGAGTCTCTTACCCATGCTGGGGGCTTCCGCGAGGAGAAGCCGACGTCCGCCGCTCCTCCTGTGGCTCGCGCGGCCGCTCCTGCGGCAGGAGGCGGGCCCCGCACTCCGCTCTTGCCCCTCCTGAGCTCAGACAGGACGAGGAGGCGCCTCCATCCGCCCGCGGCGCTCTCCGGCCAGTCCCTTCAGCGCGGCCCGTGAGGCAGAGGCGGCGGCAGCTCCTCACGCCTGGCCTCCGCCGAAGCCACGGCGGCGGGAGGGCCCTCCCCGCCTGCCCAGACGGCGGCTTTCCCACCCTTTGTCGCTCCCGCAGGGGGGGCGGGAACTGCCGGTTCACCCTGGCCCTCGGCTCCAACCCCGAGCGCCCGCCCAGCCTCGAAGCCCGCCCCTTGCCGCTCCCTCAGCGCCCGCAGTTCTAGGACGCGACGCCAAAGACTGAGGTGGAGACCGGGACAGAGGCCGGGAAGGTACGGGGAGCTGGGCCCGGGAGGAGGCAAATCTCGCGAGAACGGCCTCATTCTCCCAGCTCCGCCCCCGCCGCGCTCGGGCACTCTCCCCGACCCCCTGGCTGGTGCCAGGTGCGGTGACGTCACGGCGGGTGTCGTGCGCCGCCCGCGTCCAGGTGCAGCGAGTGGTTGAGGAAGGAATCCGGAGGAAGTGTGGCTCATCCTACCCCCGGAGGTTCGAAACAGCGGGGTCGGGCGTTTTGTCTGGTTTGTCGCCTCAGATGAATACAAAAGGTTTTTGCTGATAGGCAAAGTCAGCTTTCGGTTGTCCCACTTTCCGCAGTGGCGACACGGTGTTAACTTTCCGCAGACACGGAGCCTCTGGAAGACCTAAAAGAGAAGAGGCGACTAGAAGGAGAGCGAGCGTGCTTCTTTGCGACTTTCAAGGGAGGCCCAGCTTCTGCTGGGACCCCTCAGTTTACCTTGCGAAGTTCCTTACGGATCAGAAGCATTTGTTCTTCGTCAGGGAAAAAATCCTAGACGTCAAATAAATTGTTCTACAGGAATAAATTATTGGGTTCCTTTAGTCTCTTTCAGTTGAAGACAACTTTCTAAATCCCTTTTCTCTTTTTAAAGCATAATTCGTTATCTGATTAGAGGAGAAAAATAAGCGTTTCAATGATCTGAAATCTTCCCAGGCATTTTTCTAGCGTCCGTATGAAGGAGGGGGCATAGGATTATTGCAGTCAAACATGAACCTTAGAGTTAGAAACAAGTGTAATTAATGCAGCCAGCTTCCCTCCCCCCCCCCCGTTTAAGTAGACCCAGTTCCTGAGCAGATGTGTGTGAGCAAGATTTGTTGACCACCAAATATTGTGCCTAGTGCTTTTTCAAGAAATTATGTCATTTAATTCTCACAGTCATCCAACACTAGAACTGCCTTCCTTGTCCTTTGGAACCAGGCCGACCTGAGTTTCTGAAATTCAGCACAGCCATTTACTTTTTGTGGGACCTTGGATAAATTAACCTTGTTGAATTTCAGTTTCTTGAGTTTGTTAAAAGAAATCTTACTGTGCAGGGCAGTGTCTGGCATTTAGTAGTAACTTGTACATATTCATTCCCACTATCTCCCATAGGCCTGTTTTTACCATCTTGTAATTCTTTCATTACTTCTAGAAAAGAAGCATGTGATAATTTTATAACAATAATTGTCAAAGTCACAGGCAGTAGCCAAAAAGGAGAAAAAGAAAAAAAATTTAATATGCTCACCTAGACAAAATGTTGGCTGTGTTGTATTGAAATCATGGAACATATTGTGCCTTTTTGCAGTCAACAAATATTTACTGAGTATTATATTCATTGTCTCCTACCAAACAAACAAACAAACAAAAAGCTAAAGTACAACCCTTATCCTCAAGGAGTTTGCCTTTTAACTAGGAGGTGAGACATGAGCACAAAGTTAACAATATGAGCTAGTGAGGGTCAAATGCTTGAGAATGTGAAGGAAAATTAATTGCTATAGGCAAGCAAGCTGCAGGGAGACGGTATGAGTTGAACTAAAGCTTGGAAGAAAGGCAATAATTCAGTCCGCAGGAGTCCTAGAAGTAAGGAGTGGAGGTGGATATGCAAGCAATATTCCTGATCCTTTAAGAAATCTGTGTGGCTCAAGCAGTTCCTAAGAAAGTAGACCATTTTAAGATTTGGAAGAATGAGGCTGTTGAGAGGCAAAAGAGGATTCATGAAAGGAGACAAAGAAAAATATAAGCTATTTGAAGAGACCTGTAATCTTAAATATTTAAAGAAGAAAAGCCAATAAATAGAACTGAAGAAAGGTTAAGAAGAACAAACAGAAGGGGGTAAAAAGACCATTGGATTTGACAATAGGTCACCTTTGAAAGTATAATTTCAGAATATATGTAACAGATAAGTTTTTATCCACTAAATGATAAGAAAATGGAGCCCACGGGTAGATAAGGTGACCATATCTTCTTAACCAGAAGTCACTTCACACAATCTGACAACATGATAAAACATTTGCAATCAGTTCTGACCTACAAATTCCAAGATCTGTATTATCTCCATAATAGAACCCATAGGAAATGTTGAGAAAATTGAAGTAAAGCTAAGAAGTAATCACAGTCCGAAATTTAATGCTGTCTTCCAACAAAGCCAAAGGAAATTCTAACGGAAGAATGAAATCTAGAAATGTATGGTTAAACTGGCAAAAGTATGTAAAAATACTTTTTTACCTTTGAGTGCTAAATAAATGTTAGTTATTAACTATTCCGTGGAGCTCTTTCCATCTTATGTCTTACCTCCCCAGCTTCAGGGTATGGCGGTATATTTTATACATTTTTGTATGGCTAGCACTGGCTTCAGCTCAAAACATTCCTTTCCTCAGCAATAATTATTAGTTGGGTGAAAGAAAATCTGGTAAAAAAAAAAAAAAATCTCATAGTTACTACATATAATAAATTTAACTTCAAATTCTTTTCAGCAAAAAACAAATTGTCTTTTACTTTTGTCCTTCTTTTATTGCTACCTTTATACTGAATTAGGTTTGTTTACAAATATCTGTCCTCACCATTCTTTGTATTCCAGGACAAATGGACTAATACCACTCTAACCATTCACTTTCTTTTTTTCTGCTAAGCACTGAACATGTTGATCTGGCATCAAAGAGAACATTACAATCTCTGTGTGAATGACACAATTTCAGACCAACTTAATTTATAATAAACTGCCATCATTTCTTCCTAAAGTTTTCTTAGGAACTTATCAGAAGATACTTATGTTGAAAATATCATCTACCTTCTTTCCCTCTGGTAAAAACTATTTTAACCAAGAAGATTATGCTAAAAAAAAAAAATAAATGCTAACTAAATTAGCTCAAATCTTGCAAGCAACTAATTCTTTTTTTATTCTTTATTCTTAGTTCCAAAGTACTATGTTTCCTGTGCAGTTTTCTTATTGTTATCTTGTTGTGGTTTAGCTAATTTACCGTACACTTAATCACAAGTTACATCAATGTGTAACCTGAATTTTAAAAATAATTCTTTAGAGAACAATTGCAGGAAATAATAATCTCAATCACAATGCCTATACAGTGAGGTCACTGAAGCTGAAAAAACCTCCCTGCTCAAACTGGTGACCCATCAGCTTGTAACAAAATGCTATTACTCCACTAGCACTTTGGGAGATGCGCTCAGACATATGACCACTCTGAGCATTTTTCTCTATTGCACATTAAGAAAGAGTTTATTTCCTTATAGTATTGATGTAAAAAAGAAAAAAAAAAAAAGAAAGAATTTAAAACATGATGACTCCATCTACATGAATCACCACTTTGCCAGCTGCAAGGCCCTTTTACTGATGTTTCTTTATCCGGATGCCAGTGTGATAGAGCTGGAGTCATAGAAGCCTCATAGGCCCTCAAAGGGAGTATGTTTCAAGAAGCATTACTCTCCCAAAATATGTTATAGCTAGCTCCTTTTGAAGGGTCAGATATTTTAAGTAATCCCAAATGACAGACACATTTGCATTTTTCAAATATCAGGCAAATTATAAACATAGTATTATGTAGAGAATTTCCAGTCACAAGTACACATTCATTTAACTCAACAGACATTTACTGATCACCCATTATAAATGAGCAAGCTGCTAGTTCATAAATATAGAGATGGAAAATACAGTCTCTGCTCTTAAAAGAGGAAGTGTTGGGGAGCCTGTTGAGGGTACATTGGACTTGCCCAATATGGATGGGGAAGGGTAGTCAGACAGCCAGGACAACAGGCAGGGGTATAATCAAAAGTCCAGATGTCTTTCAGGGGGACCAGACTTGGGGGACCAGAGTCAAACAAGGAGGGCCCTATGTGCCATGAAGATGATTTACGGTTTTCTCCTAGGTGTTATAGGCAATTAATCATTTTAAGTAACTGATTTGCTTTTTCAGCTACATCTACAGTCACAGAAAAAATGCACGTGGTTTTCAAAAAATTAGGTGCAAAATATTTGGTTCAGTAAGCATTAAGTGCCCACTACCCTCAATCAATTAGTAAATATGTTTTTTACTAATAAAATAAATGTTTAAACTAATATAATATACAAGGCACTTCATATGCTGGGTACTGTGAGAGATGCAATGCAGCAAATACAGACTGCCCTCTCGTCAAATGTGATTTCCACCTAAGAAGGGTAAGATATCCTTAACTCTGCTTTAATTTATATTTAAATAAAATTTACCTCATTGCAGAGAAGCCACATTGAGAATCAACATGGCACAGACCAATAAACTGGGCACATTCTTATTTTAGTAATGCGTTTACGGTATTCTTATTTGAATATTTGCAAATTTTAAGCAGTAAATACAAGTGACCTGTCACCCAAGAATCAAGTGAAATTTATACATTTCACAAGTTACTATAGGATAGCTTTTTTGAAAACGAAAATTTTGATAATCTGTTTCCTTTATTCATGAGCTTGTATAAATTATAAAGAAGTGATTTTTTTTTTTAAATAGTAACCCAAAGGAACTTTCAACAAAGGATTATGTCTATAGCCAGTATCTTTTGAACACCATCTGACCATTTCTGCACCTGGCCTAATGGAACACTAAAAGATACTCATCAAATTGTTATATTCCTGTGCTTCTGCTCACCTAGCCATAAATTGTTTTTGAAACAAGAAATGGAAACTTTATTTCATATCCCCACTTAACTTCCTTAACTACACTGATGTCAGAGTTATATCCCATCTGACACTGAAGCTTTTAAACTGCCTGTACTGACATTTCAATGCCCAGAATTAAATGCCTGCCAAAGCAAAAGAAGCTAATAAACCAGTACGTTTCTCTCTCTTCATTCCTAAGAATTCACATTCTGTCTTGCTGGTTCCTAGTTCACGGCTCACCACTCCCACAACTGCACCACATTTTGTATGTGGCTCATAGCAGATCTCACCTTCCTTGTGAGCCCACACCCCCTCAGTCAACATCTGCCTTTTCTCACATCTACTTAAATAGCTAAGGGCTACTTCAAATAAAACAGAGTGCACTTCAACCTCCTTACCCTTGAGGCTTCTACTAATATTCCTCCACTTTATAACTAGGGAGCCTGAGTCATTCTAAATGGTCCCCTGCACACTCTGCCTACCTTCTTTACAGGACTGCTGCTGCTTTGAAATGAGCCATGCCCTCTTTTTCCCCTCAGTAGTTACACCTCTGATTTGAGGTTATAATGTTATACTTGGGCTACCTTTTTTCCCTTTTAATTTACTAGGCTATAATCCTCATTCTTTTTTCACTTCTTCCCTCCCCACCCTTTATCTCTATCTTATACCATATCTTTCCTGACTCTTTAACACTGTCCTTAGATTGTCAATCCAGTTTGCCCGGTTTAGTAAACCCTACATAGGTGGCCTCTTTGATCTCCTAACCCTCCCTCACCACCAATTTTTTTTTTTTTTTGAGACAGAGTCTCACTCTGTTGCCCAGGCTAGAGTGAGTGCCGTGGCTTCAGCCTAGCTCACAGCAACCTCAAACTCCTGAGCTCAAGCGATCCTCCTGTCTCAGCCTCCCGAGTAGCTGGGACTACAGGCATGCACCACCATGCCCGGCTAATTTTTTCTATATTTTTAGCTGTCCATATCATTTCTTTCTATTTTTAGTAGAGATGGGGTCTCGCTCTTGCTCAGGCTAGTCTCGAACTCCTGAGCTCAAACGATCCGCCCACCTCGGCCTCCCAGAGTGCTAGGATTACAGGCGTGAGCCACCGTGCCCGGCCAGCCCACCAATATATTTTTACAAAATAATCTTGGGCCTAACTGAGACCATTATAAGGTAACAAAGTAAAAGCACATAATCTCAAATGTATTTCTTAATATAAATCGGTGAAGTAGGTAATACTATTTCTAGTTTGAAAATACTGGCATCAACACCATCAATAACAGCTAACATCATCTGACCAAGTTTCAGGCACTGACCTGAACACTTCATATATCATGTGGCCCTCATTGCCACGCTATGAGTAGTAGTATTATCATCACCTTTTTAAAGAGCAGGAAACTAGGACTGGTTAATTAACTTGCTTGAGATCACGTAACTATTAAATGGCAGAACCTGTTCTTCAATTCAGGGTTAATTCCATAGCTGATGCTCCATCCTATCTTAGGTCCATTTGCTTCTTGAGCTGTGATTTCTTCATTTGTTTTTTGTTCCTTTGTTTGTTTGAGACAGGGTCTCGCTCTGTCGCCCAAGCTGGAGTGCAGTGACCTCATCATAGCTCCCTGCAACCTTGAACCCCTGGGCCTAAGCAATCCTCCCGTTTCAGCCTCCCATCTGCCTTTGCGTAAGGGGAAGGAGAAAGAAAGAAAGGGGTAGGTGGAGAGTGGAAGGAATCCTTTCTCGTGGTTTGTTATAAGAATCAACCAGGAATGGGCCTGACACAATGCTAATTTATTTTTCATCCTTCATTCATTGAGGACCTACTCTGTGCCAGATACCAGGCCAAGTGCTTGTGTAAAGGGGTGGAGAAAGGTGACAAAGGAGACACTATTCCTACCCTCATGAAGCTTATAGTCTAAGAAAGAAAGTCAAATTTCATAACACACCATAAATCATCTGCTACTTCTCAAATGCCCCCTCCTACATGACTCCTCTCTTGAATGTATTTTCTCCTTCCTCATGAAACCTATGCTTATAACTTTCCTAGTATATTTGATATATTTTCTTTTGTTATATGATTACTTTCATATAACTCATTTCCTGTTATGGGAGTGATATCCTTGAAGACCGAGACTATGTCCTACTTCCCTTTACATTCATGCCAGCTGTTGGTACAGAGGAGGCTCTCAATAATTTTATGTTAAATTCAATAGTAGAAAAAAATGCTAAATTATTTCTTTGTGTCCTCAAGATTTCAAATCAAGGAATTATTACTTTGGTGATTGGCTCAAATGCTTTTTTTTATAAATGAAGACTACTCCATTACTGTGATAAACTCCTGCTGGAGCTAATTGGCCAAGATGTGATTACCTACTATGCTTAACTAAGTCTTCCATTATCTTTTTTAGAGAAGATAGTCCCTGATAAACAATTCAGTACTAATTTTAAGTTAATTTTTATATGTCTGAATTTGCTTACATATATCATCTCAAAAAAGTTGAAGAAGTATATTCAAAATAGATACATACTATTTATTACAAGATCATAATTTTTTCTAAGAATTATCAGGTAGGAGGGAGTATTCAAATAAATGTTAATAATGTGAGAGAATTGCTGGGACAATCTTATATACCCTGTAGTCTACATCTGAGCAGCCACTCTGACAAGTGAAATCTGGGCTTCATCAGCCTTGCCCCTTTGCACATAGACACATATTTGTGTTCATACTCATATACATGTTCTGTTTCCACCGTGAAATCACCAGTTTATTCTTCAAACCTTACCTCTCACCCCTAAAAAAAAGTGCACAAAGAATGAAGAAATCCAGGCTATTACAACACTATAAGGTTGTGCTCGAAACACATTAAAATGACATGACCTGCTAATTAGGAAACTAGTCACTACCTGTGTGCAGTTTAACCTTCAACCAGTTAAAAAATGAGAACCCAGGATTCAGAGATGCACTGAATGTTTTAGAACTCAATTAAATAATTAAATAAAACCTTCACAAAATGAAAACATTGTGATCACCACACATCAGAGTGGTGTTAAAAGACCAGCAGTTTTCCAAGGCCCAGAGAAATGATCTTGGGCCAAGACAAACAGCCTTAGAGGAATTTCCATCTCTAATATATAAGTTCAGTTCACATACTGATCTCTGTTCCCCAAATGAAAGTGTTTAGTTAATGGTTCTGTCTGGATATTATTTAAAATAAAATGAAAGGGAAAGAAACTTCATGGCAGACAGTTTGTAGAGACAGGAATTGAAAGCACAAGAGGACAGCTTTATTCCACCTCAGAAAGAGGAACTCCCTAATTTAAACAAATTTAATGGAAGGGAGAAAGGTCAAAATGCTTTTATTTACTCATTCATTCATTCATTTTGAGGGGAGAATGTTTAAACCATAACTCAGGGTGAAATATTTTTAAATGTGATAAATTGAAATCAAATTTACCTGGTATAAATAAAAGCTTGACCTATTCTTAAACACATATATTACTGCACAGTCCACAATTTTATACTCTCTCTTTTTTTTTTTTTTTTTGAGATAAAGTTGACAGAGGTAGAGCACAGTGGTATCATCACAGCTCACTGCAACCTCAAACTCCTGAGCAATCCTCCTGCCTCAGCCTCCCAAGTAGCTGGGACTATAGGCGTACACCGCCACACCCGCTAATTTTTCTACTTTTTGTAGAGACAGGGCCTCACTCTTGCTCAAGCTGGTCTCAAACTGTTGGCCTCAAGCAATTCTCCTGCCTTGGCCTCCCAAAGTGCTAGAATTACTGGCATGAGCCGCCACGCCTGGCCTATACTCTTCTGATGTAAAATTTTTATTTATTAATTGCTTGTTGTAAAAAATTCAAATAATACAGAAATGTGTAAAATAAAAGATTGAAGTCCCAAAGAATCCCACGTCTCAGAATGACCATTAACAGTTTGATTTATATTTACCAGAGTTTTTATTCATGTTCTAACATGTAAATGGTTTATAATGCTCTGCAACTTACTTTTTTTACCTAACAATAGACATATTTCCATGCCAGTGTATTCTATTTCCATATCAGATAATTCCTTGAAATGGTACATTCTACCATGACCAATCCTTTATTAATAGACTTGTGAATTATTTCTGGGTTGTTTTATTTTTCGGTATCATACATACTGCCTCAGTGAACATCTTTGTGTATGTATTTTTTGCACACCTGTGGGTGTGAGATTTTTTCATAAAAGTAGAATTGCTAAATCCAAAGCCATACACGTTTACATTTTGATTAGATTTTGCCAAGCTGCCTTCCAAAAAGTTTTCACCAATTACTATTTTTTTTTTTTTTTTTTTGAGACAGAGTCTCACTCTGTTGCCCAGGCTAGAGTGAGTGCCGTGGCGTCAGCCTAGCTCACAGCAACCTCAAACTCCTGAGCTTAAGTGATCCTCCTGTCTCAGCCTCCCGAGTAGCTGGGACTACAGGCATGCACCACCATGCCCGGCTAATTTTTTCTATATATATTTTTAGCTGTCCATATAATTTCTTTCTATTCTTAGTAGAGATGGGGTCTCGCTCTTGCTCAGGCTGGTCTCGAACTCCTGAGCTCAAACGATCCGCCCACCTCGGCCTCCCAGAGTGCTAGGATTACAGGCGTGAGCCACCACGCCCGGCCATCTTTTTTTCTTTTTTTTTTTTAAGACAGAGTCTTACTCTGTTGCCTGGGCTAGAGTGCTGTAGCATCAGCCTTGCTCACAGCAACCTCAAACTCCTGGGCTCAAGCAATCCTCCTGCCTCAGCCTCCTGAATAGCTGGGACTACAGACGCTCAACACCAGGCCTGGCTAATTGTTTGTTTCTATTTTCAGTTGCTTGGCTCATTTTTTTCTCCTTTTGGTAGAGATGGGGTCTCACTCTTGATCAGGCTGGTCTCCAACTCCTGACCTCGAATAATCCTCCCTCCTTGGCCTACCAGAGTGCTAGAATTACAGGCGTGAGCCAGTGCACCGAGCTACACCAATTACTGTTTTCAATAATCTATACTGTTGTCAAACTAGATATTACCAATCTTTTGAATTTAGTCCCATAAGATAGGAGAAAGATTATAGCTCATTGTTTCAGTTTAAGAAGGTTGAGAATCTTTACATGTGTATATAGACTATTTTTATTTCTTTGCCTGAAAACTGCCA
Source organism: Eulemur rufifrons (assembly GCF_041146395.1). Taxonomy (NCBI): domain Eukaryota; kingdom Metazoa; phylum Chordata; class Mammalia; order Primates; family Lemuridae; genus Eulemur; species Eulemur rufifrons. The sequence continues at coordinate 15,956,433 of NC_090997.1, read as the reverse complement.
GCCTGCCAGCCCATATCCTTGGCTCATTTATCTTTTTTGTGATCCTCATTAATTTCCAAGAAGTCTTTATTCTAGGGATATTGATCACTTTCCTGAGTACCCATTTGCTCCCAGATCCATTCCTGTCTTTCCCCTGTGTATGTGTGAGGTGGAGATAGGGGCTGTGGGTGCTGACCCTGCAGACTGCTGTCCCAGTCAGTTGGCTTCCAGCTAAGTTTGATGAGAGGCACTGTTGGAAGATGGGAGGGTATGGAAGGCAGAATAATACCTTCCCCAAAGATGCCAACTTCCTAATCCCTGGAACCTGTGAACACGTTATATTACGTGGCAAAGAGGAATTGGATTACAGATGGGATTACATTTGCAAATCAGCTGACCTTAAAATATGATTACCCTGGATTTTCCAAGTGGGCCCAATATAATCACAAGGGACTTTAAAAGTGGAAGAAGGGGCCAGAAGCGGGAGGAACAGAGAGATGGTAATGTGAGAAGCACTCGACCAGCCATAACAATGGCTTTGAAGATAGAGGAAGGGGCCACAACACAAGGCAGGCAGCCTCAAGAAACTGGGAAAGCCAAGGAAGCAGATTCTCTCTTATAGCCTCCAGAAAGAAATGCAGTCCTGACATCCTGTTTTTAGCCCAACGCGGCCCATTTCAGATTTCTGATCTCTAGACATGTGAAATATTAAATTTGCGTTGTTTGAAGCCAGCTAGTATGTGGTAATTTGTTATAGCGACAATAAGACACTAATACAGAAGAAGATAAGAGGAAGGGAGAAGCTGGGACGTTTCCACCCCACCCATTCCCCTTCTTCAGGCAGCATCTCAGCAGTCACTGCACATTCCCTGTGTCTTCTGCTTCCACCAGGGAGGCTGCAGGAAGGTTTTGGCTTCCTCTGGCCCCTGGGCTCTGAGAATACCACATCTTCCCTTTTGCTTTCCAGCTTAGGGACAAAGAGGCTACCTGCTGTTGGTGACTTCCGAGGTGCTTATCATCCCCTTTTTGGCTTCTCAGCTCTCCCATCACCTCTGAAAACAATTTCTGCATTAGAATTCTCTTTGCTTAGAGTGGTCTCTCTTTTCCTGATTGGACCCTGCCTGATACAGTCTTTCAAAAGTGTTGCAAGTATGTTTTCCCAATTTGATGTTTGGTTTTTGACATTTTATGATGTTTTTATGTCATTCAGAAAGTTCAAACTTGCATGTAGTTAAACTTACCAATAGTTTTGTAATTACTTTTGAGTTTTATGTTATGATTGAAAGGCCTTTCCCCTTCAAAATTATAAAAATAGTCTATCATTTTATCTAGTTTTAAATTTTTTATTGATTAATATATAAGCACACAAGTATACATACAAGTAAGTGTGCAGCTTGCTGAATTTTCACAAACTATAAAACTTCTAGTCATGTGATTTCATTTTTTATATTTAAAGTTGTGGTATATTTGGATTTATTTTGAGTGTGCATGGAGTAAGATCGAAATTCTACTTTGTTTTCCCTTCAATGACTAGCTATTCAGAATGTCTGAGAAGAGTAATCCATATTTCTCCGATAGATGTGTAATGCTACCTTTATTATATGCTTAATTCATATAATTGATCAATTTCTGGACTCTTATCTATCTATTCCTACATTTATATTTCATTATTTCCTGGTGTTTTAACATACAATTGTGCAAAACACCCCTCCTCACCATAATTACTTATCCTCAGAATACGGAATGTTTCAAATGTTTAGAATTACAAAACGGCCTTGCCCCTGCAAGAAAGAGTGAGTCAATATCAAACTCTAGGCCAGGTAACAGAGTTAATAAATATTCTGGTTCTGGTATAATTCTTGTGTAAACAGATGTTTATCTTTCTATTGTCAGATTACCCAGGATTTGGCACACATAAATATTCAATAAGTAAGTGGTTCCCAACCATGGCTGAGCATTAAAAGTACACCAAACCCATTTTGGCTTAGTTCTAACTGGTCAAGTATTAAAATCGGAATTCATTAGAACTCATGATGAGAGCCAGATATTACCATCATACGTTGAAATTCTGACATACCAGAATAAATCTGATTTTTTTATTAAAAATTATTTCAATTGTATTTAAAATTTTAGAAGTTGAATTTGTAAGTTTGACATTAAACAGCAGGAACAATAATTTCTCAGCACTTCTGCCTGCTCCGTAGCTCCTCTGGTCATTGTTGCACATATTCTGCAGTGTTAAATACGTGTTCATTTTAACAGAAGCCAGTGGATATGCAAGATACCTTTTTAGGCTGGCCTTGCTCAGATAAGGTGCTGCTGCAATATTGCCACCAAGTTTTTAGGCTTCATTTCTTCTCCAACAGCAGTTGACTAGGGCAACGTCTCCATAGATTCAAAAGCATATGGAATTGTCTTCTCGGAGCATTCTTTTAAAATCTTTTGTTGTTTGATTAATGAGAAAAATGTGTTTGTTTCTCATTTTTTCATTTATTCTAAGTCTTTACTATGACTATATGAAGATAATTTAACATGGATATGTACTTTCGGGCTAGAGTGCAGTGGTGTCATCATAGCTCACTGAAACCTCAAACTCCTGGGCTCAAGTGACCCTCGTGCCTTAGCCTCCCAAGTAGCTGGGACTACAGGCATGTGCCACCATGCCTGTACAATTTTTCTAATTTTAGTAGAGACAGGGTCTCACTCTTGCTTAGGGTGATCTGGAACTCCTGAGCTCAAGCAACCCTCCCACCTTGGCCTCCCAATGTTAGGATTACAGGTGTGAGCCACCACGCCTGGCCTCCTCTTTCAACTTTTAGAGACTCGTGTAATAATATTGGGCCCCCCTGAATAATCTAGGCTACACTCCCTATTTTAAAATTAGTTGATTAGCAATGTTAATTCCATCTTAATTCCCGTGTAATCTACCATATTCACAGGTTCCAGCAATTAGGATGTGGACATTTTGGGAGGTCATTATTCTCCCTACCACAGCATATGTGTTTAAATATAGTGTATAGGTCAAGATTCAGTTGCAGAGAACATAATCAACCCTAGCTAGGTTAAGCAGAAAGAAATTTATTTCAACGGCCTCAGAACTGTCGGCTGAATAACTAACTAGACTTAGCTTTCAGGAGTCACTTCCAAAGAACATAGTGCAGAACTAGGCAACCAGAGAGCTGACTCTCCTGCTGTAATCAGGTGTCTAGGGAATCTAGAAGCTGTGGGTTGAGGTGTGGTCTGCAGAAGCCACATCACCTCCATACTATCAAAAAGCTGCCTCTGATAAATTAGGAACCCGGTACTGTTTAATGCATAGCTGAACCATGTGGCCTCGGCCATGATCCACACCAGCAAAATAGATGCCTCCTGCCCCGTCTCTCCTCATTTAGCTCAGTTTCAAAATCAAGTGTCATACAAGTACATCTGATTAGGGGAAACTAAATCACATCAGAAACTGTGGTTATAATGGAGTCTGGGAGATGCTATTTTTAGCTCGTTGGCCTCTGCAATACAGAATGGCATACTAGAAGGAGATTGAAAGTGGGTAGTAAGAAAATTAACTGAGATATCTGCTAGAAACACACATGGTATGTTTCTAGAAGGAAATATGAGAAACTGGTACAATGGATGCAACTGGGGAGGGGAATGGGAGTTGGGATGGGAGGACATTTTATTTTCATTGTATATCCATTGTAACTATTGAAAATCGGTAACTTGTGCATGTACTCGTTATTCTAACTGAAGAATTTTTAAAATAATACAGGGCAAAACAAAATCAAGTAGACTAAAAGTAAGACTATCTCCAATGATTCTGATACAGGTGGTACACACACTGGGATTTAGTAATCACATCAATTACTATTTGTTGAAATAAATGTGTTTTCTATTTGGTCCAGTTCAGGAAGATCACAGTTAGATGACGTAGTAATTGATAATTATTGGAATTCAGTTTTATATTATGGGTTAAAAAAATAATCTTTACTGTTACTTTACCTTGAATTTTGCTCTAACTTGTCACATTCTCACCCATATTTTAGTGTGACTAGTTAGCTAATATTATACACAAAGGCTGACTTTTGTAATAAATCCTTGCTTTCCATTAACCATCACTTGGATAAGGCTAAGCCCTTGGACTGAACTCCCACAGCCAGGAACCACAGTTCCACTGCTGACACTTGCAAAGTTACAGGCATGATGCCAAAAAGGGAACAGTTCTACAGGATAGTCTTGTAAAATCAAACCTATTAAATTGTGAAAATATTTTGAGGAGTAAATTAAATATAATTCTCAGCCTGAGAGCCTAGAAAAAGGATTTATTTAAAGAAGTGGGGACAGAAATGGGGAATTCAGAGGAAGTGCTGCTCTGGCTGGGGAAGAGAGTGAGTTGATTTATGCAGAATGTGGGTTGGTAGTTGGAGAAGGTCTTTCAAATAGCAGAGTCTGAGCAGTCAGTGGAAATGAGGAACTGAAATTTAAGAGAGGGCAAGAGCAATGCTGCTTAGCACATGCATTGAATAATTACCACACACTTATAAAACCTTTATCATATGTACAAGTCTTCTCTAAATCTGCTTAACCGCAGCCGACATGCACACTAGATGTAAGTCTCCCTCTTAGTAAAGTGAAACCTCCGAGTAGGAACTGAGTCAAAATGATAATCTGAGGCTTTCTGTCTGAGAAATGCATTTGCAATACAGCTCTAACTGCAATCGTGTTATTGATCCCTCTGAGCATATGTCACTGAATTGGCCTATGGGTTCCCAGAGGCTGACGGAGTAAGTAGAAAACAACTTATTCAGTCCCTGGGTGATCACAGTAGAGCATCTTGGTGAACATCTGCTGATTTCCCTTCTATGGCAATTGAGAGATTTCTGAAAGTGTAGAATTGTTCTTTACTACTGACTCAGTGATAGTCACAACGCTTTGTAATTGAGCCATTGATTGATCAGGAAAAGGGGTGTATAGCTTTGTGTGGAAATACTTAAAACAGGTGTTCTATGTCACACAGACACACACACACACACACTGTAGAAGAGTTGCATTTAAAAGTTAATTTTATCTTGGCGTGGATGTGGAGAGACAGGGACACTCATACACTGCTGGTGGGACTGCAAACTAGTGCAACCTCTGTGGAAAGCAATATGGAGATACCTTAAACAGATACAAGCAGACCTACCATTTGATCCCGCAATCTCGTTATTGGGCATCTACCCAAAAGAACAAAAGACATTCTATAAAAAAGACATCTGCACTCCAATGTTTATAGCAGCACAATTCACAATTGCAAAGATGTGGAAACAACCCAAGTGTCCATCAATACATGAGTGGGTTAATAAAATGTGGTATATGTATACCATGGAGTACTACTCAGCTATAAGAAATAATGGTGATATAGCACCTCTTGTATTTTCCTGGATAGAGCTGGAACCCATTCTACTAAGTGAAGTATCCCAAGAATGGAAAAATAAGCATCACGTGTACTCACCAGCAAATTGGTTTCACTGATCATCACCTAAGAGCACATTTAGGAATAACATTAATCACGTGTCGGGCAGATGTGGAGGGCGAGGGGATGGGTGTATACATACATAATGAGTGCGATGTGCACCGTCTAGGGGATGGACATTCTTGAAGCTCTGATGGGGGAGAGGGGGAACAAGGACAATATACATAACCTAAACTTTTGTACCCCCATAATATGCTGAAATTTTTAAAAAAGTTAATTTTAATCCCCTTAAACCCAGGCAGGAGGATCACTTGAGCTCACTAGTTGGAGACCAGCCTGAACAAGAGCGAGACCCTGTTTCTACTAAAAATAGAAAAATTATCGGGGTGTCGTGGTGTACCCCTGTAGTCCCAGCTACTCCAGAGGCTGAGGCAGGAGAATGGCTTGAGCCCAGGAGTTTGAGGTTTCAGTGAGCTACAATAATGCCACCGCACCCTACCCAGGGCGACAGAGCAAGACTCTGTCTCTCAAAAATAAAAAAGTTAATCACTAACTAAAACCAGGAAGACAACTCTCAGCTTCTCTCAGTAACACCAGCAGACCTGTAGAAATCTGCATATGTCCCCGTGATTCCTGAAGAATTCACTGGGTGTGGAGGAAGAAACTGCTTTACGCAGTGATCTGACCCATGACCAGAAACTTGACTCCAGCAAAGGACAAAGTTGCAGACACTGTGTCAGATGTAATCTCTACCATTTACAGGGATGAACTGTGGAAACCAGGAGAAGGGCCACTTGCCTGGGGCTGAGGAATCAGGGCCCTCAGGTGACTCAGACCTTTAATAAGAGTAACCGGAGGCATGCTGCTGTGGGACTGTGCATCCAGGTGGCTGGGGACTTTCCTGTTCCTGTACTGCCCAGTATACAAGTTTTGCATTGTCAATAAAGCCCCTTTTCAGGCCAGGATGCTGGAAAATGTGGCTGTTGGCACCAGGTATCAAATAGAATAATGCTGTTCCTGGGATGTTCACGTTACTGAGAGCCTCAATGCATCTACTCAGGATTACTTTCTGGACCTCTTCCTGAAATTCTTTGAACACAGAGATGTTCTGCCCTGTTCTGTGAGCCCTTCAGTTCTTTCTTATGGGGAAGGGGGTGGATGGAATATGTTTGATGGAGGGGAGGGGAAGAAGAGCCAGAAAGTTCATCAGGCCTATGGGATTAGAGCAATGGTTTAATTTATTATTATTTTAAGCAGTGGAGTCTCATTTTCCCAAATGAATTTTTGCACAAGTTCATATAGAAGAGCAGAGCTTGTGTTTGAATATAGAATTTTGGGATCTAGAACCCTCTTACTGGATCCCAAAAGTTGACTCTTTTAAAATTTGAAAACCATTACAATTGAGATTAATTCCCTTAAAATAGCAAGTGTTCTCCTTTAAAATGTGAAAACCTGTGCAATAATGACTGTGCCAAGCCAGAATCTATCCGTGATTTAATACACTTTGGTATGAATTAGTTTAAATCAGATTTCTATTTTTCCTAATAACTGGCTGAAATAAATGCACTAAAGAATGTGAACTTTAATGAAATAGAGGGAAATAAAATTACTTTTGAAGCATGAGGCACTGTGAGGTAGGGCAGACATAACAGAATGCCTCAGCAAGGGGTTTGAGCACCGGTTTTGGTTAGCAGAGCCAAAAGGTAGCATACTGTGACCATGAGAAGTGACTTACTTCCACTTTATGTGGCACTGAAGCCACTTATTGCCTGTGTGACCTTGGGCAAGCTCCTTGACCTCTCTGTGCCTTGGTTTCCTCATTTATAACATGGCCACAATAACAGTACATATAGTGTTCTTTTGAGAATCCAATGAGTTGACATTTTTTTCAGCCTTAGGACAGTGTCTGACACATAATAAGCACTCTGTACATGTGCAAAATAACCATTTTTGACTCAGGGTTCATAACAGCTGTAGGTATCTCTGCTTTAAAGGTTACACACACTACGTCAGTTATACAGGAGTTACCATTTCTCTGACACCAGCATGTAGTTTTTCACTTTATTCAGACATAATGTGATAAATGTTGGTCTTAGCTGAGTGAGAGAGATAGAGTAAGCCAAGTGACAGAGAAACAAACAAGTTTTGTACCTCTGAGCCCCATTAACCACAGCTCTGTAGACATTTTTAGAAATAAAAATGAAATGCTAAAAAATGTTTTAAGTTAAAATATTTTATTTTAGGTAACATAACATTTAATATTGTATTAGAAAGCTCATATATATTCCTTTATAATTGTCATATGGAGACACTTTTCCACTCTTTTCCAATTTAACAGGGGATATGTTATTAGATTACTTTTCAATTATGTAAGAAAGCTTTACTTATCAACAAATAAATTTTAGAAGGCATACCATGCTTTTCAGCAACTTTTAAGAAAAAGATGTAGGTAAAATTTAGCTGTTATGGCATTAAAATTTAATAAATGCTTTCATAAATCGGTTTTTGGAAATTTTACATTTTCCGTTAAGAGAAAATCAACTGCTCTGTTTTTGTTTGTGTTTTGTTTAGAAATGATGAGATCATAGAAGCTGTAAGCACTTCCCTGAAGATGACACATTGTGTCAATAGTCACATCCAATAAGTGAAAAGTCATAGTAGTGATAATTCTCTTGAGAGTTCTGTATTTATCTTTGATTTTTGAAGTAGTCAATACATTTGGATATGCTATTTAAGAATTTGATTTGGCTGGGCGAGGTGCCTCATGCCTGTAATCCTAGCACTTTGGGAGGCTGAGGTGGGAGGATTACTTGAGCTCAGGAGCTTGAGACCAGCCTGAGTAAGAGCGAGACTCCGTCTCTACCAAAAATCGAAAAAATTAGCCAAGCGACTAAAAATAGAAAAAAAAAATTAGCCCGGTGTGGCGGCGCACTCCTGTAGTCCCAGGTACTTGGGAGGCTGAGGCAGGATGATCACTTGAGCCCAGGAGTTGGAGGTTGCAGTGAGCTATGATCACACCACTGCACGATAGCCCAGGTAACAGAGTGAGACTCTGTCCTCCTGCCAAAAAAGAATTTGATTTGGTGACTGTCTGATGGATCTGGAGAGGATCAATCTGAGGTCAGCTTGTAAAATTATCATTTTTATGGTCCTCATTGATATCTTGTACTTTGCCACTAGTATTTCTTTTGTTTCTAGGTTTTTGACCAACAATCCATTATGAGTATAAATGTAAAAATATATGACTAACAATGATATAAAGCTGTATATTGATCAGAAACTTCTTGGTGGCTAGCAGGTCTCAGCTGAGCAATAAGCCAAGAGACAGAGTAATGAACAAACTCATCTGAGCTCCATTAACCACAGTCCTGTAAACTTTTTAATAAATAGGAGAAAAAGCAGATCCTTTAACAACTTGATTTCCTGTATTGCTGGTTGGGAAACATTTCATGATTTTGCATAGGATTGACAGGTTCTTGGCAGAGTAAAATCTTCTAAATTTTTTGAAATAAGCATGGTGAAGAGAAAATACTTCCGTCCACTCTCATTCCAGTAAATGCAATGCCTCCAAAGTTACTAAAAGGAAACTGGCATTGTGCGCCATCAAGAAGATGTAGTATAAACTGATTCTAGATGTTGTAGTTGAAATACAGTCATGGTTAAATTAATATCTCAAAGCAGTCAGCAATCCTTTGCAATCGATGAGTTGAAGACTTACCTGTCCCCTCGGTTGGAGCTTCTCAAACTGTATAGTGCATCCAAACCACCTAGGGATGTTATTAAAATGCAGATTCTGATTTAGCAATTGGGAAGGGGGCAGCTGAGATTCTGGATTTCTAACAAATTTCCAGGCTATGCTGATGCTGCTGGTCAACCCACAAAGACCTCTAAGACCCCCTCCAGAGTTGGCAAGAGAATGCTAAATAACAATGTTAACTTTTATCAATGAAGCAAAATATATGGGAAATTTATAAAGTGCCAAACTCATGCCACATATTATAGTAGTACAACCTGTCTGTTTCCTTGTTTTATTTCAGTCTCCGGACTGTTTATGTACCTGGCAGGCACGAAATGGCACCATTAACAACAACAACAAAGGCTCATGATTACCCCAAATCCATCTGTCTCCTATCTAAAAACACACCGTTCATTGAAACATTATTTGAGTTTTGTGAAGCTTGGAAAGCTGTGGTTATATATAAATAAACACCAATGAATAAAGATGGGTATAGAAACGGCAGGTGATGAGGAAAAGCTAGCAGAAGAGAATCAGAGAACATTTGCTAACTGGAAAAAATCCTGTGTAAATCCTATTTGCCTCAGGGTTCAGACTGGTCTACTCTGTTCAGAAAGTGCTCATATATTTCCTACATTTGTAAATGAAAGAACCCCATATTTACATGAAAAGGTGATATGAATAAATGAATTCAATAGGTTGTAAATTACCTCTTATTGTTGGGCTGGGAAGAGGGTTAAGGTAGATGATGGCTAAAAACCATTTTTGAACACCCAACTCTATACGAACTACATGGAACATATCATTTAATTTCCACTCAATCTCAAGAAGGGCATTATTAAAGTCTCCATTTCACAATTGATGAATCTGAGGCTTGGAGGGATTATAGAACATCAGCAGAGGCAGCCTTTCAAATCCATTTTTTATCTATCATAAGTGTTTATAAGTTAAATACATTTAAAACTATACGTTGAGTTATGTTTTGATGTTGGGTAGGTATTTTGAGTACATAGAAAAACTATAACCACTAGCCAAGTATGGTGTAGCTAGGAAAGACCAAATTGAGCACAGATGCTTTTCAAATTAATTTAAGAAGGACATTTATAAACATGGACAAATTAGAACATATATAAAGTTGTAAAATATCTTCTGCTGCTCTTCTAGAAATGAAATTGTTGGGTCAGTGATTTAGAATCTTTAGGGATGGTGCCCCAGCACCTGGATATGGTAGGAGCACTCCAGGTGATTCTGACACACAGCAGGGGTGAGAACACTGACTCAAATCACCCCTGAAAGCAAATCCTTTGCTGTTATTTTGCTTATTTGATTTGAAGACTTGTACTCTTTCCTTATTCAAAGCTACCTTGAATCTATAAGCATTTGTTAAAAAAGAGATGCAAATGGCATCATTTTCCAACAACTAGTGGGTGGTATAGTTGCAATCCCAGAACAGGTAGGCAAACAGATCAGGTCTGTATCCACCTGTTTGTGCTGCCAGCAGAAGCATCATGTGTCTGTGAGTCACAAGACCTGGCAGGCTGCTTCTTGGCATGTTAACTTAATTTCGGATCTGTAGGTGGTAAGGAAACTACAAATGAAGAGATTTAAAAAAAAAAAATTCTCTTGGAGATATATGTATTTTTTAATGCTCTTGGAAGGAAATTTTATTTGAAGTGCTATTTCTTACTGTCCATGGGAAAGTTAATACGTACTTTCAGGGATTTCTCATGGCTTCTTGTTGAGTGCCAGAATGCTATTGACACTGTTCTAGCCTCTTTTAACTTCTTAGAGCTCAGTGATTGGAAGTGACAATGGTGGTTTGACCAGAAAACTATTGCTCCAGGGAAACAAAGGAAATACATAGTCGTTTGTCAAAGTCTCCTTCATAGCCTAAAACTTAAGATACTTTGTTTACCATGTAATTTAATTTGGAAATAGTTCAATGAGTATGGTTCTTAAAGCACAAAGATCAGAAGGAGCTTTTCACTCCAGAGTTGCAGTCAATAAAACTTGGCTATGAGGACAAATTCACCTTATTTTGATGTGAACACTGAAGTGAAGGAAAAAAGTTATCGTTGATCAGCTGCCAGGTGACACTTTAATCCTTGATAGCTATACTTCAAAAAAAGGACAAATTCTTTTAATCAGTCTTGTCTTTAAATCTTTGTGCAAAAGTGGCACTGGATACTACATTTAGGGCAAGAAAACTGAGCTGGGGTAGTGAAGCCTGATGTTGCTGAATGAAGCTTGAATGCATTTCCCTTTTTAGTTTTTGATCAAGCAGTCAACTTTTTAAAGGAATTCTTTCATTTCTAGCATGAAGAAAGAAGACATCAAATACTGTTAAAATATAAAACCCCAACCTGTGCATCAGTGACTACTCTTGGCTAACATTGAAAGTTGGGGTTCTGTATATTTAGGATTTTAAATCCAGAATTCAGAAATTCTGGTCTGCAGTTTCTAGAATATAGACATCTAGTTTATAGACTACAGTTTCTAGAAAAGTGTGAATGATCAAGTAGATTGGGAAAAATAAAATGATAATTTTCCCATTGCAAGTTCCTGACCATAATGAAGGAATGGCCATACATTTAGATATAGTGCCAATTGTATTTTTAAATTAAACCCCCAAACAATTCAAGTTTTAAAGTCATTCAAACAACAAAGAAATAACTCCTAAAAAGGATATAAGCTATCAAAATCAAAATAGCAACAGGATTTTAGCTATGCTTAATTTATTTAAAAATTAAATTTGAAGTTTTGAGATTTTTCTTTTTTTTAAATTTATTAAATAATTTTTTTTTTTTTTTTTTTTTTGAGACAGGGTCTTGCTCTGTTGCCCAAGCTAGAGTTTAGTAGCATCATCATAGCTCACTGCAACCTCAAACTCTTGGGCTAAAGCAATCCTCCTGCCTCAGCCTCCTGAGTAGCTGGGACTACAGGTGTATGCCACCATGCCTGGCTGCATTTTTAAATTTTTCTAGCACAGAACTGTACAGGTCTTTCAACTCCTTTGTCTCACCTAAATATGTACTCAGTAGTGTGGTCCCACAGCAAACTCAGGAAACTTCAGGAGTCAAAGCTGTGATATTTTACATGGCAACTCTAAAAGCTCAGATTGGGGCCAGGCGGGGTGGCTCACGCCTGTAATCCTAGCATTCTGGGAGGCCAAGGTGAGGGGATCACTTGAGGGCAGGAGTTTGAAACCAGCTGAGCAAGAGCGAGACCTCTGTCTCTACTAAAAATAGAAAAAATTAGCTAGACAACTAAAAATAGAAAAAAAAAATTAGCTGGGTGTGGTGGCAACATGCCTGTAGTCCCAGCTCCTCAGGAGGCTGAGGCAGGAGAATCCCTTGAGCCCAGGAGTTTGAGGTTGCTGTGAGCTAGGCTGATGCCATGGCACTCTAGCCCAGGCAACAGAGCGAGACTCTGTCTCAAAAAATAAGTAAACAAATAGATAAAAATAAAAACTCAGTTTGATTTTATTATTTTATTGATTTGAGTCACAGCATACAGAAGGGTGACAAGAAAGTGATGTGTCCATGTGAAGGAGGACAGTGTAGCAATTTAGATGAACTGTGACACTAATTGCTCCTCCCACCCACAGGAAGAAAAGGATATTAGGTTCCTTGCATCATGGTATGGCAAAGAACCAGGATCGTGGCATAATATCCAGAATGAGAGCAGCTGTGATACCTGCCCAACTCTGTCACTGACAAGTTCAAATAATATCCTGTATACAAACCACCAACTTGATAGAACAGCTTATCATTTCCTATCATATATATTCATTTGAAATTTTGAAGATTCAATATTAAACCTGAAAAGTAATTTTTAAAAATAAAATTATCAATGACTTGCAATGTATATCAATGTTCTGTCTAAATCATTCATTCAGGCCGGGCGCGGTGGCTCACGCCTGTAATCCTAGCACTCTGGGAGGCCGAGGCGGGTGGATTGCTCAAGGTCAGGAGTTCGAGACCAGCCTGAGCGAGACCCCGTCTCTACTAAAAATAGAAAGACATTATATGGACAACTAAAAATCTATATAGAAAAAATTAGCCGGGCATAGTGGCGCATGCCTGTAGTCCCAGCTACTTGGGAGGCTGAGGCAGTAGGATCGCTTAAGCCCAGGAGTCTGAGGTTGCTGTGAGCTAAGCTGACGCCACGGCACTCACTCTAGCCTGGGCAACAAAGTGAGACTCTGTCTCAACAAAAAAAAAAAAAAAAAAAAAAAAAAAAAAAAAAAAAAAAAAAAAAAAAAAAATAAATCATTCATTCAATAAACATTTATTCGATCAACATTTATTTGTTATGTATTATATGTCAGGCAGAGTTCTAGGCTCTGGAGAGATTGCTCTGCTCTCATTATAGTTATATAGCATGTTTTTAAAAAATAAAATTTCCATTTGACTGATAATTCCTATTCACAATTTAGCTTGCCAAGATTTAAAAGAAAGAATTCATTCACAAAGCATGCCCTCTAGAATGTATGAAATGAGAATATCTCAATGTGACCTTTTCCATTTTCCGGAACAAAAATGTTAATATAAATGAGACACAGTGGTTTGAAGCTGTCGAGAAGTTTAAAGTGGCTAACCATGGTAAAATCCCCACTTCCCCAAATGGAGAATATGAATTTTCTATGTGGGGGAGCAATGCAGTCTATGTTCTCATAAAACATGTGTCTCAATCACTTAAAAATGTGGAAGCTGTTTGGAAAATGTAAGTTTGCTTTACTGGTAATGGAAGAGCATATAAATATAAGAACTGAGTCATTCAAATCTGGGCAGACGTCACATGGGCTACTCCCAGGTGGAAGAATGTTTGACACTGCACAGGAATCTTGACAGTGGTAGGCCGGAAGGCAATGAAAGAAATGGGAGGGGCGAGTGTTAGGTAGGGCAAAGTCCCTGCTAAGGAGATTAAAGATAAGGCTGGAAGAAAAGGACACTAGAAGTGACTCACTGACGAAAGAAGTTAGTTTTCAGATCTTTTTTCTCCTTTTCCAGTATTTCCAGTTTTCTTCACTTTAACCTTCCTGGACTGATCAGAATGAATGTTTTCTTCATCCTATTCATGAAACTTTTTACTTGTTCAGTAGACCCTCCATATACGTGGGTCCTACACCCATGGATTCAACAAACCGTGGGTCTAAAATATTTGAAAAAAAAATTTCACAGAGTTCCAAAAAGCAAAACTTGAATCTGCCTTGCTCCGAGTAATAGGTTGAATCCATGTGAATGAAGTGGTATGTAGCATTGTATTAGGTATTATAAGTGATCTAGAAATGATTTAAAGTATGCAGGAGGATGTGATAGGTTATATGCAAATACTCATCATTTTATATAAGGGACTCAAGCATCTTCAGATTTTGGTATCTGCAGGGGGTGAATTTTGGGGAGACACAATTAGGGCCATAACACCCATCCTAATGGCAGAGACCTGGCTGTGCTAATTAGCTCAGTCTAGGATTTCTGAATCAATGAGATCATCTCCACCGCTAAGTCAGGACCATCCCCAAAGTCTATTGGCAGCACTGGGGAGAGTGGAAGACAGGTGAAAATTAGGCTGACAGAGGGAATCAGCAGCCAGCAATGTCCACTATAGGAGAGTTGGGCTAAGTGATTCCTAAGATTCCTTCTGGCTCTAAAATGCAATGATTTGAAATCCCAGCTATTTTTTTTTTTTCCATACTAAAGTTAATTCAATACAAAGCAACAGGTGGAACTTTGATGACAGTAGACCAGAAATATAGGATGAAAAAGTTATGTTGCCAGAGAAGCCAGTAGAGCAGGATGACATTCTATTGAGTCATAGCTCTGTTATCTCTTGATAGTGGTGATGGAAAACAAGAGCATGAGCTCCTGTCAATTGTGGATGAACAAAAGAAGGAATCACGTGGCTGTATGCGGGGAAGGGAAAGATGGCTCAGCATATCCTACATTTATTTCACCGTATCGAATATGGTAAGCATTCTGCAAATGTCAAAAGGTACTGAAAAAGGCAGCTAACAGAAAAGCTCTTCAGCTTTTGACTCAGTTTTTGATTGTGTCAGGTTAGACCAGCAGAAATGGATGTTTTATAGGTTAAAATGATTACATATTGGCAAATTCATGGTTCAACCTAATATAGACCCTTCTCAGTAGGCCTTAAAGATGTGTGTTCTAAAATAAAGCAGCAAACATAAAAGATTTATGAAAGAAAATATGTCTCAGAACCTAAATTCACTTTCAGCCTGATGAGCCCCCATGGACTGCATTGATGACACAATATAAAATTATTGCACTGACTGTCTTGACTGATACAGAAAAAGCTTAATCATATTTCACATAGTCTGCTCTCTATGTCTGGAAAATACATAATAAATTTAAAAGCTTTCAAACAAATTAATAGTTTGTGGCATTTCTTAATTATCTTAGATATCTTTCCTATTTATACTAAGTAACTGAATTTCCAACTACAGATGGAAAAACATGATTTTCTGAATTTTACATAAATAGTAGAAAAATGATTTATCTCCTAACCTCTTCCTCTACCTTCTCTATCTTCTAGCTTTAATGGCACTGAAATCCCAAGACTTATTTGATGGGTCATTTGTTTTGTTTGTACCTCAGGTTAGAATTTTTAAAAAATATTGTAAGATTTGCATTACATGTCATGGATAGACCTTAATGGAAAAGAAAAATTGGCCCTAGGCTAGGTGAATACCACAAAAGTCCTATAATACGGTTTTTGATTGAGCCTTTAGTCTCATTTTCTTTCCCCCAAGCATGGAAGAGATTTAAAAATATATTTTAATAAAAATTTTTCTTCTTCACTCTACTAAAATTATTTTACTTTAACAGAAATTTTGTATTGCAGAAGTTTCTTTTTATTACTTCACATCCCTCCCTTTAAAGTTACATTTGATATATGCAGGCTTTACATGGATAATGTGTCTTATTTCAGACCATTGTAACAAGTTATCATAGACTGTGTGGCTTAAACAATCCACATTTATTTCTCATAGTTCTGGAGACTAGAAGTCTGAGGTCAGGGTGCCAGCATGGTCAGGTTCTTGGTGAGCGTCCTCTTCTTGGTTTACAGAGAGCCTGCTTCTTGCTGTGTCTGGCAGACAGAGAGGTAGCTAGCTCTCTGAACTCTTCTTCTAAGGGCACTAATCCCATCCATGAGGGCTCCACCCTTACAACATATTTACCTCTCAAAGGCCCCACTTCCAATTACATTGGGATTTGGGTTTTAACATATAAATTTTGGGTTCAGTCCTTTTCATAACAGAAAATAAGAGGTTCCCAAGAATATTTCCTATAAATTTCTGACAAGAAAAATACCACTGGCCGGGCATGGTGGCTCATGCCTGTAATCCTAGCACCCTGGGAGGCTGAGGCACGAGGATTGCTTGAGGGAAGGAGTTCAAGACCAGCCTGAGCTAGAGTGACACCCTGTCTCTACTAAAAATAGAAAAAATTAGGCCACCAACTAAAAACAGAAACAAAAAATTAGCTGGTCGTGGTGGCGAGCTCCTGTAGTCCCAGCTACTTGGGGGACTGAGGCAGGAGGATCGCTTGAGCCCAGGAGTTTCAAGTTGCTGTGAGCTAGGCTGTCGCCACAGCACTGTAGCCTGGGCAACAGAGCAAGACTCTGTCTCAAAAAAATAAAAAAGAAAAGAAAAGAAAAATATCACTCACGGCTCCTACAATGGAAACGTTATTGAGAAGACCCTCAGTAAAATGTTCCAAACTTAGATTGCTTTGCCTATTTTATATGTTCTCTAAGAACAATATAATTCTATCTGCATAGATCTGATAAACTTAAATTCCTTAGATTTTTGCAATAGAGCAAAGGTGTTAGTTGCTAATCAAAGTTTTTGGGCAGTGCTGTTGGTGGAATAATACAACATTTAATTAAAACACAAGAGAAAAAAATAAAGCACAAGAGAATTCTTTCTGTTTGATAAATTTTATTTTATTTTTATTTATTTATTTATTTATTTTTTTCTGAGACAGAGTCTCACTCTGTTGCCCGGGCTAGAGTGAGTGCCGTGGCGTCAGTCTAGCTCACAGCAACCTCAAACTCCTGGGCTTAAGCGATCCTACTGCCTCAGCCTCCCGAGTAGCTGGGACTACAGGCATGCGCCACCATGCCCGGCTAATTTTTTGTATATATATATTTTAGTTGTCCATATAATTTCTTTCTATTTTTAGTAGAGACGGGGTCTCACTCTTGCTCAGGCTGGTCTTGAACTCCTGACCTTGAGCGATCCACCCGCCTCGGCCTCCCAGAGTGCTAGGATTACAGGCGTGAGCCACCGCGCCCGGCCGTTTGATAAATTTTAAAAATGTGATTTATTTCCCTTTTCTTTTCCCTTAAGGTGATCTCTAAAAATATATATTTCTATTATTCAGTTACCAAGTTTGTTGAAGTTTAATTACTCATGTGGCTACGATTGGCAGAAGCAAAGTGCAAAAGTCATCCTTTTTCCTCCACATAAACACAAATGCTGGCCTGCCTCACAGATCACCATGGGAGGTGTTTATTTTGCAATTAAGTAAGAGTAAGGCAAATGTCGAAAGTTATTACTTAGTGCCCCTCCCACCTTCCCCCACCCAGATCTTTTTAAAGATTATTAATGTTAAGGCTGAAAGTGATTTTGGTAAGGTAAAATCTGGGCTTAAATAAATTGGTTGAAACTTAAAAGAGATAAATGGAAGTGTTTGCATTTAGGTTCGTCTATCAAATGGGTATGTGATCTGGAGATAGCTTACTCTAAAAAATCTGAAAATTTTAGTTAATCAAAAATTTAAAATTAGTCAAAGTATAATATGGCTATCTTGTACTACAGAAATAGACGTATTATGTTGAGATCATGCCAGGTAATATTTCCATCTTCTGTGAACTGGTCACATTATACTTGGGGAATCTTAATATTCAGATTTTGAAGAGAAATGTTTATAAAATGGTGTTGATGAACAGACTAAAGTACTGTGTCATGTGAGAAACAATATATGGAATTAGAGATTCTAAGGCAGAAGAAGAGAAGATTAAGGGAGAGAAAAATCACTAACATTCAGTTAGTAACCCTTTTGTGCCAGGAATTATACTAGGTACCTTCTAGAACCTTACTTAATTCTCAAAATAATCCTACACTGTAAGGATCAATCTTCATATTACCAATGGCTCTGTGTGATTGGACAGTGTGTCAAACGATTCTTAGTCAGTGACAGAGTTGTGACTCCAACTCCTGCTTGTCTGATATCAAAGCCTGTACTTTTCCTACCACACCTTTGGCCGCCATCACCTGCTTTTGGTTCATAGGTAATTATGTGTCAAGAATTGCTAGGCTGGGGGCACGGTGGCTCACACCTGTAATCCTAGCACTCTGGGAGGCCGAGGCGGGAGGATCGCTCGAGGTCAGGAGTTCGAGACCAGCCTGAGCAAGAGTGAGACCCCCGTCTCTACTAAAAATAGAAAGAAATTATCTGACCAACTAAAACTATATGCAGAAAAAATTAGCTGGGCATGGTAGCACATGTCTGTAGTCCCAGCTACTCAGGAGGCTGAGGCAGGAGGATTGCTTAAGTCCAGGAGTTTGAGGTTGCTGTGAGCTAGGTTGATGCCATGGCACTCACTCTAGCCCGGGCAACAGAGTGAGACTCTGTCTCAAAAAAAAAAAAAAAAAAGTAAAAAAAAAAAAAAAAGAGAATTGCTTCATTCAACCTTTTATTCAACACCACTGGGGCCATCTATAATAGACAAAGCACTGTGCTGAGAACTCTGCCCAAAGTGAGCTTCTGGTTTCTTAGAGAAAATAAAAATATATGGCTGAATAATTATAATACAACATGGAGCTGGGCGCTGTGGCTCACGCCTGTAATCCTAGCACTCTGGGAGGCCGAGGCGGGAGGATCACTCAAGATCAGGAGTTTGAGACCAGCCTGAGCAAGAGCAAGACCCCATCTCTACTAAAAAAGAGAAAGAAATTATCTGGGCAACTAAAAATATAAATAGAAAAAATTAGCCAGGGATGGTGACACATGCCTGTAGTCCCAGCTACTCGGGCGGCTGAGGCAGGAGGATTGCTTGAGCCCAGGAGTTTGAGGTTGCTGTGAGCTAGGCTGACGCCACGGCACTCTAGCCCAGGCAACAGAGTGAGACTCTGTCTAAAAAAAAAAAAAAAAAAAATTATAATACAACATGGAAGGCAAATAGTAACCTGAGAAACAATTAATGTGCTTTAAGGGGAGGAATTATTGCTGCTGAGAAAGAAATGTGGCATTTGAACTGGGCTTTGGAAAATAGAGCAATCTGGATGTGCTGAGATGTGTCAAGGAGGCATCCCAGCAGGAAAGAACAGCATACACGTAGGGAAATAAAATGTGTGTCCAGGAAATGTAAAATAGCTTAGTGCAGCTCTGGCATAGAGTGCAAGAAGACTAATGAGGAATAAGTGGTAGAGATAGAGCACCAGAAATGCCAGGCTAATGAGTTCTGTGACGTTCTCCAGGCAATGGGGAGCCACGATAGATTTTTTTAAAGTAGGGCAAAGATAATGGCCCCGAATGGTTTTTTGTGTAAAGAACATAGTGCAGGGCAGAAAATGAGGTGAGAGAAGGTTAGAAGGCTTTTGTGTTCCCAAGTGAGAGCTAATGAGAGCCTGAGTTGTAGTATTCTACAGCTTTCTTCTATTCCTTTTTAAGGTCTCCCAATCCTCATACACACCACCCAGTGGATGAGCTGTCACAGGGAATCTTGAACTACCCTTCTTTGCCTTTTCTCATCTCTTCTGCCTTCATCTGCTTTCACTAATCAAGAGTCTTGGCTCCCTGGCTTCTGCCTTCAACTGGGCCCATATATTTGACCTTCATCCCTACTTTTATGGTATTTGGACACTTGTTTTCTCCTGTGCACTCTGCTTTGATTCATTCCATCCTTGGATTGTTCTATCATATGAGGTAGGTTTACGATGACTCAGCCCCTACCTTGGCCCTGGAGAACAAACATATTCCCACGTGTATCAGTCAGGATTTGTGGTTGCAACATGGAAAGCAAAAAGTAACACGAGACATAGTTCATGTGCTTCAGGGGAGGAAATATTGCCGCTGAGGAAGAAATCTGGCATTTGAACTGGGCTTTGGAAAACAGAGCGAAACTAGCTAGTTTAGGCAGAAGAATAAGGTTAATGTACTAAGGATATTTGTTACCTCATAAAGTCTCCAAGGGGGCTGGAGACTCGGGCCGGGAGGCTCTGTAGCCAGGATGCCTGCCCGTGCCAGACTGGGAGGAGGGAGGGCGCACAGACGCCACAGCCTCCGCCAAAAATTCTGCACGCTCAACATCAGAAATTTTACCAAGAATGTTGTGGAAAAAGCTGGTGCTCCTGTTTCATTCTTGTGAAATGGCAGACGACAAGGGCTATTGCTTCCTGGGGTCGTTCACTTCTGAAAGGAAATCTTAACGATTATGCCTGATTGGTAAAGCCTGAGCGTCTTCAGAGACGGCTGCACCACGAAGCTTAACGCGTCCTGAGCTTCAGGGTCCCGCACGGACTCAGGCCCCTTCCAAGGCTCTGGGAGAGCTCTAGAAATGCCTGTCGTATGTTTTCGTGAAATTTGCATAAGTACTATAACTGCAACTCTGCCCTCCCTGTTACACTTACTAAATGTATACGATATTATCAACCATGAGTTGTGCAACTTAAAGAAACCTTTCTAAACTAACCGCTAAAAAAAAATTTGAACAACTATGTCAAAGGAAAGATTAAATTCTTTCTTTTATTTTTATAAGATATGCGGCAAAATCATTGTCATGTGTGTTGGCCGTCAAGGAGTATATAGTTAACATAATGAAGAAAATATACTAAAGAGCTGAATTAGGCAAATTAATTAAAAAATTACATTGCTGTTCTGGATTTGTGATATTTATGGTACTGGTTAGTTTTCTAAAATTTGTAATTTTGATTTTTTCCTCATTCAAATTGGGTACTTAATTTTATTTGTTTGTTTGTTTATTTATTTATTTATTGACACAAGGTCTTACTCTGTCACTCAGGCTAGAATACAGTGGTGTCATAGCTCACTGCAACCTCAAATTCCTGGGCTCACGCAATCTTTCCCACCTCAGCCTTCTGAGGAGCTAGGACTACAGATGCGAGCCACCACATTGGCTAATTTTTCTATTTTTTGTAGAGACCGGGTCTCACTCTTGCTCATGCTGGTCTCATACTCATGAGCTCAAGTGATCCTCTCACCTTGGCCTCCCAAAGTGTTAGGATTCCAGGTGTGAGCCACTGTGCTGGTCCAGTACTTCATTTTTTAACCTACTTTTAACTTCATAATTTTTCTTCTTCTTCTTCTTTTTTTTTTTTTTTTTAAAGAAGGCCTGGCTGTGCATAGTGGCTCATGCCTGTAATCTTAGCCCCCTGGGAGGTGGTGGCGGGAGGATTGCTTGAGGTCAGGAGTTTGAGACCAGCCTGAGCAAAAATGAGACCCTGTCTCTACCAAAAATAAAGGAAAAAAAAAAAAAAAAACCAGCCAGACATTGCGGCTCAGGCCCGTAGTCTCAGCCACCCAGGAGGCTGAGGCAGAAGGATCGCTTAGAGCCCAGGACTTCACTCTACCCAGGGCAACAGAGTGAGACTCTGTCTCAACAAAAACAAACAAGTCAACTGAGCACCCCTCCTCACAACTCCCACCCCTTCATATTAAGTTTTTTTAAAAACAATAATAGTAATACTAAAGAAGGCCTTAAAATTGTATTAGGGTCAAGACCCACAAAACTGCAATCTGCCCCTGGCTAAATCCGTGCATCCTAACTAAATAGGCTAAGAGGCCAGTCCTGGCTTCTGCCTTGAGCCAGGACTCATAATATGGGAAATTCCCCAAACATAGGAAGGATTTTTAAATATGTTCGTGGCCCAAAACATGACAAATGTCTCTTACACTGTGCTTGAGTATATGTTTGGCATTCAGGAATAGCACCTCTCTTGAAGAAATACACTTGGGTAGGTTTTGGAAAGGGAATGCAGAGACAGAAGCACATAACAGAAATATTGCGTAGACATGGTGAGAAATTGAGTTGTGCATAAGAAGAAATGACCCTGAGGATTAGCATAAGTAATTATTAGGATGGTAATACCAATGACCAGGATAGGGATCTCAGAGCTGATACAGGTTCAGGGAGAAACTAGGGAGACAGAAAGTTTGATTTGGGACATTCTACAATTTAAATTGTATAAGCCTTTGGAAAGACTAAAGTTAGCAAATATATCAGTATAAATTCACCATCTCATAGTGCAGGATGAAGGGTAGTAAAACTTACACTTATAAAATGTAACTTAGGGTCAATGATATATTGGCATGTATTACCTGAATTTACTGCTGCTGTGTAATTATACTTCAGCTCTAGAATTACACTGGGACCTTGAGAAAAAAAAGAAAGAAAGAAAGAAAGAAAAAATAATAACAACAGTCAAAAAGGATAAAATAAAATAACAGATTGATTTAGGAAAAAAATCAACAAATGTAATTGAAGGACAAGTGTAATTAAAAGGCATGTTCAGCAAAATGTCACCAGAGATCCTGCTTTGATTTTAACCTTTTTATTCTAAAGAAAATAGCAAAACTAGGGAGGATTACCAAAGCAAAATGTGGCTGGCTTACAGAAACAATTATAATAGCAACTATTTATAGGGAGCTTATTATGCTCCAAGTATTATACTAAATAGTTTATGTACACATTACTTATTCCTTAAAACAACCCAATATGATAGTATCATTATTTTTATTTTACATATGGATAAACCGAGTCTTGGCGTAGTTAAATAACCTGCCTGCTCACAGACAGTGGGCTGGACTCTAAAGCCCACGGTCTTAACCAGAGCATTATATTGCTTTGCAGCATTCAGTTATACTGCCTTCACTATTTTGCTAGAACTCACCCATGTGGAAAGAGCATTATGCAAATATATATGCTTTGTTTCACCACAACCATGGCCAGTTAAGTTTATCTTTGATAGCCTGACATCCTTACTAAGGAACAATGACCCATTCAGAGTTGCACAAAAATAAGTGACCAAGTAGATTGTATTCCTCAAATGTCTGGCTTTTGGCAACTCTATCGTTTGGGGTGTAGGGCTTTGGTAAGGGAGGAGCATGGCTTAATGTGAATTTGTGTGAAAAACAGGAAGAGAGACATTATTTGTACTCCATGGATTACATTTAGTTCTCCTTTTCCTTTCAAGTTGCAGATAAGACTTAAGCCACTGGGCTCCAGGGAAAATGGGACCAGGAAGCTATGGGCGTCCTTACAATGGTGAACTACAGGTGTGTGGTTGCAGGAGCATGATGAGGCAGTCCCACATGCTCAGTGAAAGTGGGGCAGAGAAGAAACAGATAAGGAGAGGCTACAGATTAACCGTTTCCTTTCTCTGTTTCAGTCAGTGAAAGCAACTGAACATTTCTTTTTTTTCTTTTTGAAACAGGGTCTCACTCTGTCAACCCAGGCTAGAAAGGTTAGTATCATCATATCTCACTGCAATCTCAAACTCCTGGGCTCAAGTGATCCTCCTGCCTCAGCCTCCTGAGCAGCTGGGATTACAGGTGCACATCACCACACCCAGCTGATTTTTCATAGAGACAGGGTCTCAGTCTTGCTCAGACTGATCTTGAACTGACCTCAAGCGATCCTCTCACCGCGACCTCCCAAAGTGCTAGGATTACAGGCATGAGCCACCACGTTCGGCTGCAAATGGCTATTTCTATCTATTTATAGCCCCTTTTATGTCCTACATTTTATTTATGGCAGTTATTTTTCTTAGTTATTTGCTTATTGTCTTTTTCCTAGAGCATACTTTTTTTTTTTTTTTTTTGAGACAGAGTCTTACTCTGTTGCCCAGGCTAGAGTGAGTGCCGTGGCATCAGCCTAGCTCACAGCAACCTCAAACTCCTGGGCTCAAGCGATCCTTCTGCCTTAGCCTCCCGAGTAGCTGGGACTACACGTCACCATGCCCGGCTAATTTTTTCTATATATATTTTTACCTGTCCAGCTAATTTCTTTCTATTTTTAGTAGAGACGGGGTCTTGCTCTTGCTCAGGCTGGTCTCGAACTCTAGACCTTGAGCGATCCTCCCGCCTCGGCCTCCCAGAGTGCTAGGATTACAGGCATGAGCCACCACGCCCAGCCAACCATACATTTTTAATAGGGAAAATATCACCCCCCATGGAGTGAAAATTGGTTCTTGGGTGGCAAAAAATCTTAATCTTACTATGTATAAAGCCATAGATATAGACACAGCATATGAGCAGATGTACTATATCTGTGGTATTAAGATTTCATGGTGGGGCAGTTAGGAAAAAAATGTCTAATAAGATTCCTCAGAGGGCAATAATGAAAAAATAATAGAGAAACACTATTCCAGGAGGTTCAGAAGAGCAGGACGTGCAGAATCCTTGCAGATTGTAGCCCCAGTGTCTAGCAGCGTCCCACATAGAGAAAGAGCACAATAAATATTCTGAGAAATCAACTCTTCATTTGCCTTGTTGACAACAAATCACATTCCCTCAAGTGTTATCATTATTTTAAAGGTGGATAAAGCAGACTCCTAATAACTGTTTTGTTTGTTTTTGTGGTTTTTTTTTTTTTTTTTTTTTTTTTTTCTTTTTTGAGACAGAGTCTCACTCTGTTACCCAGGCTAGAGTCCCATGGCGTCAGCCTAGCTCACAGCAACCTCAAACTCGTGGGCTCAAGGGATCCTCCTGCCTCAGCCTCCCGAGTAGCTGGGACTACAGGCATGTGCCAGCATGCCTGGCTAACTTTATATATATATATATATTTTTAGTTGTCCATATAATTTCTTTCTATTTTTAATAGAGACAGGGTCTCACTCTTGCTCAGGCTGGTCTCGAACTCCTGACCTTGAGTTATCCGCCCACCTCAGCCTCTCAGATTGCTAGGATTATAGGCGTGAGCCACTAGACCTGGCCCCTAATAACTGTTAAAGTTATTAATGTCATTATTGTAAAGGAGTTGGGAAAAGGAAATTGTGTAGAGGAAATTTTTTTTTTTTTTCTGAAGGAAATTAAGCAGGCAGGGCAGGGTACCTACATAAATAATCAAGGTTTCCACTCTGAAATAAAATTACTTCTCCATTTTTTCAGAAAGCTTCTCTGTCACAAGTAGCTAGTGCTGAGTTTAGATCTCTCCATGCAAAATTCCCAATACAGAAACTAGCATTCAACATTCAAATCAGAACTTTTTTATTATTCTCACGCTTTGCCTAAAGTCCTTGCTACATGTTGTTATATCTTCCACATGAGTCCAGACTTGAATCTGATGAGCTCAAAGCCCTGGCTGCCAAGAAGTGGGCGTGAAGTGTGCGGGAAGGGAGGTGCAACAGCTTCCAGCCATTTCCTAATATCTATTATTGGCTAGACAGGCCTAATCCCCTGTCTCTTAGCAGATTAATACTGGGTTCCTTTTAGGTCAAGGTTTGTACCACTGAAGACAATTGAGACAGTGGGGCATTTCTTGTGGTCTCTTTCTGTTTCCCCAGGGCAAGACTTCTTCCTGCAGCTTCCTCTCATCATGTAAAAGTCACAACCTCAAAGAGTTCTTCAGAAACAGAAGAAATGCCACAGTCATAATCTGGCGCTAACTGATTTCTGCTCAGCCCTGTGCTTCAAGTGTCATGGTCATACAGGGCCACTCCTTTTAATATGAGAATCTTCAAGATCATTCCCTTCTTTAGATTTGGCTCTACCCATCTCAGTGTCCTGTTCTATACACCTTTAATGGCATGAGATTCCAACATACTGGGTTAAATAGAAACACATTTTTTGCTTGTTTGTTTTTAGAGATGGGAGTCTCTTTGCTAGGTTGCCTAGGTTGATTTTGAACTCTTGGCCTCAAGCAATCCTCTCACCTTGGCCTTCCAAAGCACTGGGATTATGGGTTTGAGCTACCATGCGTGGTGGACAGAAACACTCTTAACAGTACATTATACCTAGGTGGAATGCCTACATACTAATTAGAAAAGTTTCTGAGTAAAGCAATAACAATAGTAAAGGAATAGAAAATAAATCTCTTTAGAAAAAGTAAAATTATTTGTTTATTCTGAAAGAGGCAGCTAAAGTGATTTAACGAATGTCTACAGATGAGGTATAAAAGTAGGTCCCCATACTTGGCCCATTGTAAGATGATCTAGATGTCCACAGAAATTATTACACAAGTATAAATGGCTTGGGAACATAGAAAAATATGTCCCACTGGACAATGGGAGCTTTGGGGGAGTGTTTTTTGTTTGTTTGTTTGTTTTTGAGACAGTGTCTCTCTCTGTTGCCCAGGCTGGAGAACAATGGTGTGTGTCATCATAGCTCACTGCAACCTCCAACTCCTGGGCTCAAGCGATCCTTCTGCCTCAGCCTCCTGAATAGCTGGGACTACAGGCATATGCCACTGGGCCCTGCTAAGTTTTCTAATTTTTGTAGAGACCGGGTGTCACTCTTGCTTAGGCTGGTCCTAGCCTCAAGCGACTGTCCCCACCTCAGCCTCCCAAAGTGCTAGGGTTACAGATGTGAACCACCGCACCTAGCTGGGGGAGGAGATTTTGATTGTGAAAGGAAGTGGAATTTGGAACACAGGAGTGTTGGTAGCCTTTGAGAAGAGTCCCACCCTTTCTTTTAGACTCTGGGGGAAGGAAAAGGTGATAGACACAGGGAACAGTGAGATGGAGAGTTAGCCAGAGTTTTGGTGATCATTGTTTCCTGATATGTCTCAAAAGGAATGTCCTTGAAGTCTGGCCTCAGTAGAACCTGCATTCAGAATTATTTTCCGAGTGCACGTGAATGCTCCCCTGGAGCTACTATTCCATCCTGTCCTTCATCATCCATGTTGTGAAATCAATGAACCCTTGTAGGAGTGATGGTCAGGGTTGGCACGTGGTTCCCAGGCAGTGGAGAAGAGCATGGTCTTTAGTGACCTTGCTCATACTAGCACCACACAAACTAGCCCCGCCACAGGAAGGTGACAGAGGTCATTACCTTTGAGTGGCGGCAGTGAGGAGGAACTGAGAACTTTGAGCTGGGAAAGAATTTGAAACAGCCTATGAAGTATACCTGGGAGTTCCTGTGTACTGAAAAAGTGTTACTGACTTTCAGGAGTCAAAAGAATAATGGAAGACATTTATATGGAGATTTTTTTCTTTTTTATTTCAGCATATTATGAGGGTACAAATGTTTAGGTTACATGTATTGCCCTTACCCCACTCAAGTCAGAGCTTCAAGCATGTCCATCCCCGAGACGGTGCACACTGCACCCATTAGGTGTGTATATACCCATCCCTTCCTCCCCCCCCATCTGCCTGACACCCAATGAATGTTATTACTATATGTGAACTTAAGTGTTGATCAGTTAAAACCAATTTGATGGTGAGTACATGTGGCGCTTGTTTTTCCATTCTTGGGATACTTCACTTAGTAGAATGGGTTCCAGCTCTATCTAGGATAATATAAGATGTGCTATATCACCATTGATTTTTGTGGCACTTGGGTTGTTTCCACATCTTTGCAATTGTGCTGGTATATGGAGATTTTTTAATCTAGAAAATTCAAACAGAGTGTATATTTTAAAGAAAGAGGGAAGTGAAATTATAGAAGTAGAGGCTCTTTAACAGACCCTCATTTAACCAAATCTCCAGATTAGCCAATCCTTTCCATTCTCTCAAAAATGTTCTGACAGTTGCCCATGACAGGCTGTCATGCAAATTGCTCGTGGCTAATTCATTTTCTAACTCTCTTCTACTCCCATCAGTTGAATTGTTTGCTCTAAGAGCACTTGCTATTGTCATTATACATTTTTCTTTTTTCTTTTAAAAAATAATCATACATTAAAATTGACTTTTTTATTGTACAGTTCTACAAATTATGTATAGATTAGTATAACTATCACCACAATCAAGATACAGAAAACTTCCATTACCCAAAAGTTCCTCATGCTATTCTTTTATAGTCATATTGTCCATTTATCCCCACTTAGGCAACCACTGATCTGTTCTTTAATCCTATAGTTTTGTCCTCTTGAGAATCACATAGATGAATTTGTATAGTATGTAACCTTTTGAGACTGTTTTTTTTTTCATTCAGCATAGTGCTTTTGAGATTCATCCAAGTTGCTGTGTGTTTCAATAGTTTGATCCTTCATATTGCCATGTAGCGTTTTGTTGCATGATGTGCCCCCGCTTGCTTGCCTATTCAGCCACTGAAGGATACTTTCTCTAGTTTGTGGCTACTATGAATACAGCTGCTACAAACAGTCACATACAGGCTTTTGTGTGAACATACGCTCTATTTCTCTAGAATGACCACCAAAAGTCAATTGCTGGGTCTTATAGTAAGTGTACATTTAAATTTCTGAGCAACTGCAAGATTATTTTTCAGAGTGGCTGTTCCATTTTGTATTCCCACCAGCAATGTATGAGAATTCCAGTTGTACTGCATTCTTATCAGCACCTGGTATTATCAGTAATTTTTAAAGCTACTTTAATAGGTGTGAAGTGATATCCCATCATGGTTTTAATTTTCATTTCACTAATAGCTAAAGATATTGAATATCTTTTCATGTGCTTATTTGCAATTTATGTACCTTTTTTTTTTGGTGAAGTGCCAACCTTCATTTCTTCCAATTTTTAGCAACACGTTCTTTCTTCTTTCCTTTTGAGGTTCTAATGAAACACAGGTGAAACCTTCTGTTATTATCCCACAAGTTCTCAAGGCTCAGTTCTTTTTTTTCAATCTTTTTTCTCTGTTGTTCAAATTAGATAATTTCTATTGATCTATCTTCAAGTCCACTAATTGTTTGCTCTATTTTCTCCATTCTGCTGTTGAGCTCAGCCAGTGAGGCTGCTTATTTCAGTTATTTTTTTATTTTATTTTATTTTATTTTATTTTATTTTATTTTTTTTTTTGAGACAGAGTCTCACTCTGTTGCCCGGGCTAGAGTGAGTGCCATGGCATCAGCCTAGCTCACAGCAACCTCAAACTCCTGGGCTGAAGCAATCCTCCTGCCTCAGCCTCCTAAGTAGCTGGGACTACAGGCATGCACCACCATGCCCGGCTAATTTTTTCTATATATACTTTTAGTTGGCCAGATAATTTCTTTCTATTTTTAGTAGAGACAGAGTCTCGCTCTTGCTCAGGCTGGTCTCGAACTCCTGATCTCGAGCAAGCCACCCGCCTCGGCCTCCCAGAGTGCTAGGATTACAGGTGTGAGCCACCGCACCCGGCCTAATTGTCTTTTCTTGTTCAAATTTTCAGCTGGGTGTGGTAGCTCAGGTCTGTAATCCAGCACTTTAGGAGACTGAGGCAGGAGGATCACTTGAGCCCAGGAGACTAGCCTTGGCAACATATCGAGACCCCACCTCTATAAAAAACAAAACAAACAAAAACCCCAAATTGAGATAGATTTTCCTGTTTCTTTGATATCAAGTAATTTGGAATTGAATGCTGGATATTTTGGATATTACATTATGAGATTCTGGGCCATGTTTAATTCCTATGAAGAATGTTGCTATTTTGTTTTGGCAGGCAATCAATTTGGTTATGTTCAGGCAACAATTTCCAACCCACCTACGTTGGGCTATGGTTTCAACACCAGTTCAGTACCCAAGCCTTTGCAGTGCCACTTGGACCTGCCCCATGCAAGCACTGCCCAGTGGCCAATATGATATGGGGGCAGGTAGTCTATCTGTTAAATTCTCAGTCTTATAAAAGTCATATAAGTGCTGATTAGGGTCAGATCTACATATGTGCAGCTTTGAAGTGAGCTCGGCATTCACATGTAACTTTATGGAGTTACCTTTGCAAGCAACTTCTCTTTCTCTGTACTTTCATTTCCTGCACTCCACTTTTTTTTGTTTCTCTGGCCTGAAAGCCCTATATATACCACTCTGTTGTAGACATCCACAGCTGTGCCCACCTTTGGGGCTAAGTCTTGGGAGGACTAGGGGGAAAAAAACTGGTCAACTTGATGCCACTTCAGCCAGTGGTACTTTACATTCTGGGCTTTCCACCCCTCCATCTGCCTGCCATTGTCTACTTTTCAGACAAACAGCTGCTCCATGCATTCTGTCCAGATTTTATAGCTGCATTCGTGGGAAGACTGGGAAGAGTGTGCTTACTCTTATCTGAACACAAATCTCTGTAGATTTTAGTTAAACATTACGTAAACCAACGTAATATGAGTACAGAAACAAAAGTGGTTAAAGTTCCACAATTAAAGTATGAGTCAACATTGTGCGGGTGTGTGCACAGACACACGTGGTTAAAGTTTTCTGTAGTAAATTGAATGCTTTGGAGGATCTCCATAGAGGTGAGTTGCTAAGAAAAAAAAATCCATAAAGCAAAAAACAATTTATCAAATCTATAAATAACAGTAAGAGATTAGAGGAAAGTCACTGAAATCTAGATGGATTCTGCACTTGTTCCACAACTCTGGATAAATTCTTGTTCCACTTTATAAAAGTCGCATCCACCGAGGTGGGAGGATCACTTGAAGTCAGAAGTTCAAGACCAGCCTGAGCAAGAGCGAGACTTGTCTCTACTAAAAATAGAAAGAAATTAGCTGGACAACTAAAAATATATAGAAAAAATTAGCCGGGCATGGTGGCTCACGCCTATAGTCCCAGCTACTCGGGAGGTTGAGGCAGAAGGATTGCTTGAGCCCAGGAGTTTGAGATTGCTGTGAGCTAGGCTGACGCCATGGCACTCTAGCCCAGGCAACAGAGTGAAACTCTGTCTCAAAAAAAAAAAAAAAAAAAAGTTGCATCCAGACAATCACAAATTTTGCATCCTGGGAATCTTTATTCTAGAAAGAGGACTCAGAACTCCATTCAGTGGATCCATTTTCAGTTAAATAGTCTTGGCCTTCCGTTAAAAGTTTAGCAAATGAATGTTTCATGTTTTACATGTTTGGAGGTAAAATAAGATGTTTAATGTATATGTATATATTTTAATTATTCCAGTTTAACTGCTTATTTCTGAGCTCTCTTCTGAATGGATGAGGGCTTTTATAGAATGTGTTAGAAAGTGACCCAAATATGTTGGATTGTTTGTTAGCTTGAAAGAAAGAGAGACAAACTGAGGCAGGGGAACCAGTTAGAAGTTTACTTCAATAGTCAAAATGAAGGCCTGATCTTGGGTGGTAGAGAAGAGACTAGAATGAACAGATAAAAGAGACATTAAAAAGAAAGAACTAGCTGGACTTGTGAACCTGCTGGCTATACGGAAGGATGTGATGGAGAAATTGTCAAGATGACTGAGCTGTGGGGCCTGAGTGATTGAATAGTGTCATTAACAAAAATAGGGAAGTCAGATGTGGGAAACATTTGAGGGGGCAAAGAAGTATCTGTAGAAGGCCAAGAATAAGATAAGGACTTAAGCTTTACATCTGCTAAATTACATGCAATGATCACATTTCCAAGTGAAAATGCTAAGCATGGCAAGGACAATTCTGTTTTCAACCATTTCTCCTATTGTAGAGTCTGACATTTACTGAGACTAGAGTAACAGAAAGTGGCCTTTTTCCCTGTAGCTTCAGGCTAGAAGGACAAGACACATTTTTAACATAATAAAGAACAGGACAATTGGTAGAAGGGATAAATCTTCACAAGGAAAGGTTTGCGTACCTTTTAATGTTCTGTTCTTGAGATCACATCATCTTTAGATCTCTTTTTTCAACTCTCAATCAGAAGCAGGTCTCAGACCTAAACATACAGTAGTCCTCCCTTATGCACGGGTTATGTTCCAAGACATCCAGTGGATGCCTGAAACTGAGGATAGTACTGAACGCTACACAGTCAGTCCTCTGCATCCGTGGGTTTCACATCCATGGGTTCAATCAACTGTGGATTGAAAATATTTAAAAAAAAATAAAAAATAACAATACAACAATAAAAAAAATGCAAATAAAAACAATGTAGTATAACAACCATTTATATAGCATTTACACTGAATTAGGTATTATAAGTAATCTAGAGATGATTTAAAGTATATGGGAGGATGCGTTTAAGTTATATGCAAATACTAAGATATTTTATACAAGGGACTTGAGCATATGCAGATTTTGATATCTGTTTGTGGTGGGGACGTGGAACCAATCCCCCATGGATGCCAAAAGATGACTGTGCTATGTTTTTTCCTATACATACACACCGATGATAAAGTTTATAAATTAGGTACAGAGATTAACAATAATAGCTAATAATAAAATAAAACAATTTTAACAATATACTACAATAAAAGTTATATGAATGTAGTCTTTCTCTCTCTCAAAATATCTTATTGTACTACATTCACCCCTCTTCTGATGAACAAGGGGCAGAATAGGACTGCATGGGATTTTATCACGCTACTTAGAACAGTGCACCATTTAAAACTTATAAATTGTTTATTTTGGAATTTTTCATTTAATATATTTGAACTGTGGTTGATCGTGGGTGACTGCAATTGTGGAAAGCAAAACTTTCGGTAACTGAAATCACAGAAAGCAAAACCGTGGGTAAGGGGGAATTACTGTGCACACAACCTGTCCAACTGCAGTTAGAGACATAGCTAAGGAGTGACAAGAGGAGGTAGGACTTTGAAGCTGGAATCCATAGCAGGGGCTCACTCGACACTCATTACAATCTCCTTCTACCTTGCCTTTCTCCACCTAAAATTTTGCCTTCCCAGATTCCCTTGTTGTTTAGAAATGCCAGGTGACTTAATTTGGCTAAGGAGATATAGCTTAGTAGAAATCTTTTTCCTGCTTCTTCCTGCCTGGAAAGCATATAATACTTACGATTGCAGCAACCAGAGCTAAGGAATGGAGAGGTAGATAAAATATGCCTACTTCCTTATAGTAAACCTTGAATTGCCTACCCCTAGGATTCTTATTGTTTTAGATAGACAAATCCCTATATGAATAAGCCACTCTAGTTGGGTTTCTGATTTATGCATTTGAGCACATCCCTTAACTTAAATAGGAGCTCAAAGGTTAAAAAGAACTGAGTGACTGTATGTGGGAGGGGAGGACTGACACAAGAGGACGTGAAGAAGTTTAAGGGATGCTCTCTGTTGAGATAGGGGATAGCCTTGGGGTACACTATGAGATTCCAGAGCTCAAGTCTCACATTTGTAGATAGAACAGAGGAGAAAGGTCAGAACAACAGGCTAAAGAAGCCACTCCCAAATCTCCATGGGTTAGAATGGAAGACCTGAACCTCAAGTAAAATGCTAATCGGCCATTCTCTGGGATTTTGTGCAGAACGCCTGAGCAGAGAACAGTTACACCAATTTATGGCAGACTGACCCTGAGGAAGACTTCCTCCCATGATAATGTGGCATGGTGCTTAGGTTACTCCAGTGTGTCGTTGTCGATGACAAGAAGGAAGTTGGAAAGGGCGGGTATTTATTTGGAACTCATCATCATAGTAATGATATTTATAATTACATGACGTTCAGCATAATGAATGTTACATAGTAGGCACTCAGCATTTACTGTATGTGTAAATTAATGAGAGTTAATAAGATATCAAACACTGAAAGGCAAATTCACCATCTTTTCTAAATTGCACTGTTCATTGTTTGCATATTCTCACCTGTCTCAGAGCTCCACACATACCATTCCGCCTACCTTGAACTTTCATCCTTCTTCCATATAACTATGCCCCTCTTTCACTTTTACTTTAAAATTTTTTAAAGAAAAACTCATTCTGTCCAAAGATATTTTTCTTTTCTAAATCCAGCCAACCTCAGTTATTCCAATAACCACATATAACCAGATAGTATTAATTCGTATAATGTCACTAACTTCTTTGCTAGGTTGTGAATTTCAGCAGTTTAGATGAAGCAAAAAATATTCATCTCTATTCTTTCTATGAGATTGAAAGCTGCCCAGACGGGTTGCATATCTCTTATTTCTATTCTATTTCCTCATACTCCTACTTCTGAAAATTGTAGCTATTTTTCACTCGGTAAACATTATAGACTGACTCATTGGGGAGAGCACAGTTCTTGCATTTTTATGTAACAAGACATGTAAATGACCAGCCAGATATAGTTCTCTAGTCACTAATTAAAAAAGGGAGACTAATCATCTGAGCGGTGTATTTCCAAAGAAAAACATGAAATTTAATATTGGACTTGCAACCTCATTGCAAATTTGGACTATAACCTGACTCTTTCAGAAACCCAAAGAAAGGCAGTTAACTTCTGGGTCTGGGTTCCTGTTTTATTTTATAAGAAATGAGCTGTTCTATGGATTATTTAATATATAAAACCATCTTAAACTACCCTGAGTAAGAAGGTTGGGACATGGGAAATAAGAAGCTCTTCTAAAAGGGAGAAATCTCATTAAAAACAAATATGTAAATGAAATCTCTAAAGATATATCTCATTTCTGTGTCTGTAAGACCTTACTTAAAACATTACAAAAAGTAAAAATCAGTATTCATGGTCTTGAAAGAGCTCCAATGATCTTAAGGTCATTTAGCGCAGCTGCTTAGTATCACAGAAATGTAAACCTCAACAAGTTTTGTTTCCCTTTCCGTGATGTAGTCAAATGAAGTTTGGAGTATTTTATACTCAGTTCTCAAAATGAGTTTACAGGTATTACAGCAAATCTCCCTCTAGTATTGTCATTTGGGCCTACACTAAAAAAAGTGTTACTGGTGAAACTGAGTTATACATAGTAAGGTTTTCCAACAACGAGAACCTTGTACAGAAAGTGAGATGGATTTATATCAGACTCAAATCTGCCCCGTAGGAAGCTCTAGTGTAGTTTAATAGCAATAACAAGAAGGATTTTCACTAGGCTGCCATGGTATAGACATGGAAAGAAAACTACGTGCAAAGCTAATTGGACCCAGCTATCAAACGCACAAATGATATGCTATTGGCAGAGGATAATGTTGAATTCTAGAAATAAAATCTCACCAGTGGATAATAGCAAATGATCCCTGAATGGAGGTATTTGGTTTTTATTTTACCTTGGGTTATGGTTTACCTTGATTAGTATGTGTTAAGAAGCAAACAGAGGGAAGGAAATATATTCCAGTCCTGGTTCTACTATTGATTATTTGTATAATTTCATTGATCTGTTCCCCCATTTTTTTTTTGTTTGTTTTTGTTCAAATACCTCTTAGGACTGAGATTGTAATACTAAACTGAGGGTAGTAACTAATAAAAATGGTTGCTAAGTATATAGACATATGTATTTAAATTGACAGGCAATAAACTCAATGAAGAAAGCAATTTTAGAGGCCGGGCGCGGTGGCTCACGCCTGTAATCCTAGCACTCTGGGAGGCCGAGGCGGGTGGATTGCTCAAGGTCAGGAGTTCGAGACCAGCCTGAGCGAGACCCCGTCTCTACTAAAAATAGAAAGACATTATATGGACACCTAAAAATCTATATAGAAAAAATTAGCCGGGCATAGTGGCGCATGCCTGTAGTCCCAGCTACTCGGGAGGCTGAGGCAGTAGGATCGCTTAAGCCCAGGAATTTGAGGTTGCTGTGAGCTAAGCTGACGCCACGGCACTCACTCTAGCCTGGGCAACAAAGTGAGACTCTGTCTCAACAAAAAAAAAAAAAAAAAAAAAGAAAGCAATTTTAGAATAATGAGAAATAATGAAAATGCTTCACTTTTAATATAATTTTTGCTACTTAAATTATTTTATCCACCCATATTAACATTATAATTAATTTTATTCCTTGAGCAAATGTTAGGTTATGCTGCAGGGAAGTAGTCCCAAAACAAAACGGCAGAGGGATGACATCCTAAGGGAAAATGACTATGGCAAGTTCAGAGTAGATTTATGTACATAAATAATGGAGTATTAGCTGTCAGTGCCAGCTACCAGCATTTCAGTTCCTTACTAAGAAACATGTCTATATCTTGTAATACAGCTGGACAGGTTGAAGAAGACTCTAAATTGGAGCTTACTACATCTTTATATGATAGAATGGGGTGGACTAGAGAAGCACAGGCCTTGCTTTGAAACTTCCCAGTGGTTCCAAGTTCTTAGTAAATAGTCTGATTTTCCCCACCAGGAAAGGTTGTTTCCGGGAAGGCAAGCTGGAGGGCCAATACCGTGAAATGCCTTCTTTGTTCAAGATAATTTCCAGAGGTCGAGATAAATTGGGTGGGTGTGAACATATTTACACTGTATTCCATTCCAGGGGATGACTCAGAATTCAAAAGGTTGGTGCTTCAGCCGCCCACAGCTGTTTTCCAGCCATTAGATATTTTAATCCCGATGCTATGATTAATTGCGCATCGGATACAGCACATGGAAACCCTACTGCTTCCTAATTGCCCACTGGCCATGGAGCTGGTGGCAGGGAGAAGGGGAGTCAAGAATCCCAGCTGCTTCCTCCTCCACAACACACAGAATACAAAGGAGAGAGATGAGAGCTGCAGGCAAGGGATGCTGTTTGCTTCCTCAATATGTTAGGAAAGTATTTGCCAACATCACCAGCAGGAGATACTGACGTTGAGCTCCAGTGTAGGAAGCTTCAAGCCAAATTCAGCTAACAAAATGTAAAATGTTGGCAACATTGCTAGGCTTATAATAAATAGTATGTCTAATAAATATGTGTTGGCTTATTATTGTCTTTTTGTTTTGTTTTCCTGCCTTTCATCAATTTGTTATTAACTAGGTGGATAGGATCTCTAAGAGAAGCTTATTACTGTATTGTTTAAAAATAATGTAATACCTAATTGAACAATCATTTGGACTATTTCTTGGGAAAGTTGAAGAAAGAAAGCCAAAATTATCCAGTCCTAGAGAACCCAAAGAAATTCATTTGTTTTTTAATGGCCTCTTTCCTCTTTTTTTCCCTTGCTGTGGTTCTGGGGAGGGAGAGTCAACATGGTCTCACTGTAAGTGATTGAGATTTGATATCTTGGTTAATGATTATGCATGGGGAAGGAGGGTGTGCCAGGTTCATTCAGACCCAAAGCATTTCTGGACAAGAAGCAATAATAGCAAAAGCCAAGGAGTCTGATAATTGAGGGAAATTCCTCTTCTTTAATTGGATGTAAGGTATAATTATATTTAATGTAGGAAAAACATTTTAAAAATGAATTGCTCTAGGTACCTTCCCTTTATTTCCTTTGTGGGAAACCTCAGTTTTTAAACACTAGATTGGAGAAAAAAGCCAATGTGGAGACAACTTTGGTGAAACTAGAAGTGCAGGGTTCTGAAATGTTCACCTCTGGCCTTCTACTTATTAAAAAAAAATTATTATTCCCCTCCTAGTGACTTATTGTAATACTAATTTTTCATAAGATACCATGAGGCTTAAAAAACATATTCCAATAGTTGAAGCTAAGAAGCAGAGTTTTATAAGCTCTTTTTGTTTCCTTCTTCAGGATTTTAGAAATCAAACTCATTTTTAAAGCTCCCTTCCCTAAAGTTCTAAAAATTTGAATGGGTTTTTATGGGTTTCTCACAAGCCTGGAAATGACTTGAGGTCGATAATGGTTTGGAGTTTCTTGCTAACTAGACCTCAGAGCAAGACTTTGGCCTATGCCTTTTCCCTCCCTACGTTGCTTACATTTCAGAGCAATATTTTGCTTTTTGGCATAATAAACAAACAAATAGCCATTTAAGTATTTAAAAACAATTTTGTTGGTAGCAAGAGATGGTTATATTTGGTACAAAATTAGGTACATTTTTGTATGTAATGGGATGAAACAGGTTATATCTATGGATGCTTATATTTTAATTAATCTGAAACAATTATTAAGTCAGTTTTAATCTAAGAATAGATGTAATATAATTGTGGCTTTCTCATAACCTTTGTGAAGGATATTCTTATCTCTTAAATAAAATATTATATTCTATTTGCCCCTCAAGAGTCAGGAAGGTGACACTGAAGTTAAAATCACTCACCTGTGTAGTCAGAGCTCACTGTTTGGTCTCCATAGATTTCAGAGTTATGACTCTCTACCTGCCGTTGTACTAGCCTTTTCATATGGCGTGGGTCATTTGCCAGAAATGCATAATCTAAACATGAATTTAAGAAGATTATTAAAGACAATAAAATATTCCCCCTTGCCCTTAGCAAAACTATTCATGTAGTAATAATTGAGGCTTTATATTATTTTAAAATTTATTTATTTACCACTTGAAAGAGAATAAAATTGGACCCTTACCTCACAAAAATTACCATATATTAATACAAAAATTAACTCAAAATGGATTAAAGACCTAAATGTAAAAAATAAAACTATGAAACTCTTAAAAGAAAACATAAAGAAAAAGCTTCATGACATTGGATTTGACAATGATTTCTTGCATAGGATATCAAAAGCACAGGCAACTAAAGCAAATAGTTAGATAAACTGGACTTCATCGAAATTAAAAACTTCTGTGGATCAAAGGGCATTATTAGGAGAGTGAGAAGGCAACCCAGAGAATGGGAAAGAATATATCTGGTAATGGGTTAATATCTAGAATACATAAAGAACTGTTACAACTCAACGATTTAAAAAACCCCAAATAATACAATTAAAAAGTGTCGATGGGTCAGGCCTGTAATCCTAGCACTCTGGGAAGCCAAGGCAGGAAGATTACTTGAGCTCAGGAGTTCAAGACCAACCTGAGCAAGAGTGAGACCCCATCTCTATTTAAAAAAAAAAAAAGTGAGTAAAAGACTTGAATTGACATTTCTCCAGAGAAGATATACAAATGGTCAATAGGCACAGGAAAATATGCTAATAATTAAGAAAATATAAATCAAAACTACAGCAAGATACCACTTTGTGCCCATTAAGATGACTATTATACAAAAAAAACCCCAACAAAAACAAAAAGCAAAAAAAGTGTAGAAAATAACAAGTCTTGGCAGAGCGACGGAGAAATTGGAACCCTTGTGCGTTGCTGGTGGGAATGTAAAATGGTGCCATCACTATGGAAAACAGTATAGTGGTTCCTCAAAATATTAGACATAGGATTACCATATAATCCAGCAATTCTGCTTCTGAGTATACACCCAAAAGAATTGATAGCTGACACTTGAACAGATACTTGTACACCACTGTTTATAGCAGCATTATTCACAATAGCCAAAAGGTGGAAACAACCCAAATGACTATCAGTGAATGAATGGATAAACAAAATGTCATTTATACAAAGAATAAAATATTACTCAGCTTTAAAAAGAGGTGAAATTCTGATAGATGCTATAACACAGGTGAACCTGGAAGATATTATGCTATGTGAAATAAGCCAGATACAAAAGAAAACATTTTGCATTATGCCTCTTACATGAGGTACATATAGCAGTCAAATTAATAGAGAAGGAAAGTAGAATGGTGGTCAACAGGGGCTGGGGAAGGGGGAATAAGGAGTCCTTGTTTAATGAGTAGAGTTTCAGTTTGGGGTGATGAAAAAGTTCTGGAGATGGGTAGTGGTGATTGTTGCCCAATAATGTGAAATGTACTTAATGACACTGAATTGTACACTTCAAAATGGTTGCAATAATAAATATTATAGCATGCATATTTTACCACAATAAAAAATCTGTTTGTTTATATATTCTTAATTTGTATTTTCCTAAAAGCAGATCCTATGAGACAAGGACTTGAGAGTAAGTAGTTTATTTGGTATCCCAAGAAATATTTTTGTTGAGCAGGGAAGAGAAGCAAGGACTAGAAGGCCAATGAAAGGTCTGTGTTATCAAGCCAGTTACCATTATGAACAATTGGAACTTAATCCAGGTGCAACTCTGTGACCCAGTATAAGACAAGTCTCAGAGCTATCTCCCTGTAGGGTGAAGGAGCTGTGGTATTGCTCTACCAGTTCCCATCAGTCATTTTTCAAGGACTACTCCCCGGATGTCTGTTCGTGCTCCTGAGCCTGGTGCAGCAGACTAGACTCCAGTGGAGAGCGAAAGTCTTTGTGCAAAAGGACTCTGATGCTGGCAGCTGGACATAGTAAAGTCTGAGACACTGGCATCATCTGCCTTGACAGATTTAATTCAGACTTTTTCTCTACTAATTCAAACTGGACCTACATTACATTGGAAAAGATTTCTTGATTATACAGATCCTAAACAGCATACCGTAGGACTTACTGAATGTGAAGCATGTATTAGACATCACTTCACCCACCTCCTGTGTCTGCCCACCTTCAAGCTGCCTACTATGTAGCATGCTCAGCTTCTGGCCAAGTCTTCATTTCCCAATCAGTTCTTCATCCCTTCTGGCCAAGTCTTCATTTCCCAATCAGTTCTTCATCCCTTGCTCTATTAAGAAAAGGCAGACCATAGCCTTTTTTTCTGAAGAAGGAAAACTTGGGTGAAAAATATGGGTTTTCTTCCGAGTGTAACTAAATCTCATTTAGTTATTTTTGTATGCCCAAACATTCCATATGTATCTACAGCTTTTCCTGTAAATATTAAATAACAGAAGGAGGTGGGGAGGAATGGCAGATGAGGGTGGTGGAGGACAGCCAAGAGCATAACCCCCCCGGGAATGAAAAAGTTTATAAGGTTGGCAGAGCTCTCAGGAACAGAGCTGAACTGTGGCTGTAGAGTAGTGGGAATGATCAAAGCTTTTGCTTACGTTCCAAAACTCTTCTTGTGAGACTATTCATTGTGGAATTCTTCGGAACTTTGAAGCTTTCTCTTTGGTGTTTTTACCTTTTTCCTGTTTCCTGTTGTAATTATCAGTAAAACCAAACCTAACCACACAAAGAGCCCTTGGGAAAACCATAAAAAGATTGTGTGGTTTCAAGGTAGTCATGACATCACATAAATTCTTCGGATGCATAGGGCAGTGGAGAGGACGAAAATCCTTATGGAAACACCATTGAAGTTGTAAGCTGATGGTTTCATTATGATAAAATGGGAAGAAAGAAAGGAGCCTACCACACCTTTAATGCCTGACACCCACGGGGCTACAAGTTGCCGCGGTGGCTTAGAGCTGAAGAAATCCCCACCACCTAAGAGAGTGGGAAGACAGGAAGATAGTTTCTTGGCATACCAAGTTGAAATCAAAACTTTCCCCATGGAAACGTTTTAAAATGCCATAGTTAGGTGTTTTGTTGTTGTGGTTGTTGTTGTTTGGAGGCAGTCTCACTCTGTCGCCCGGGGCTAGAGTGGCCCTGCCCTCATAACTCACTGTAACCTCAGACTCCTGGGCTCAAGCGATCCTCCTGCCTCAGCCTCCAGAGTAGCTGGGCCTAGCCACCCCATCCAGCTAGTTTTTTCTATTTTTAGTAGAGACGGGGTCTGGCTCTTGCTCAGACTCCAGAGCTCCAGCAATTCTCCCAGCTCAGCCTCCCATAGTGCTAGGATTACAGGCGTGAGCCACCGCGCCCAGCCATGATAGTTAGGTTTTAAAGTGTTGACAGGAGAGTTACAATTTAAATAGGTTTTATGATCTGAACACCTAAGGACTTAAAACTTTTCAGTTTTGGACCTAACCGATTTTTATGTCAGGAAATGCCTCAAATGTAAGATTTAGTGAGTGCAAAAGTTAACGTCAACAACCAGGGAGGAGATTTTGCATTGCACTTGCATACCTGGCTTGTATTCTTAGATGTACTTATACGTTTATAGGTGCATACATTTATACATGCCCTTCCTGAGGTAAGAATACTTAAAACTGTAGGGTACGTACCAACAGCTATCCTGTACCTGCTATGCAACCCCTTTCTTTCCTGCTTAGAGCAGGACTGCGTCTTGGCCGGCGTTGCCATCTAGTGGCAAAAATGGGAAACTGGCAAATGCGTGACTGCTTTCTTCCTCCCTCGTGGACTTGGAGAAC
Source organism: Eulemur rufifrons (assembly GCF_041146395.1). Taxonomy (NCBI): domain Eukaryota; kingdom Metazoa; phylum Chordata; class Mammalia; order Primates; family Lemuridae; genus Eulemur; species Eulemur rufifrons. The sequence goes on along the minus strand of NC_090997.1, from coordinate 15,914,460 downwards.
TTGGAGTACAACAGACTTTATTTCAAATACTCAATACGCCCTGTTTAGCAAAAGCCACTGAAGACAATTTCTTTTTTTTTTTTTTTTTTGATAGATTACTCAAAGTACTGTTTATTATTTATTCTACTTAAAAGACACCCGAGTAAAGAAAGCTAGTTACCAAATAATTAGATGATGCTTTGGAGAAGAATTTCTGTGTTTTGTTTTGGAAGTACTTGCCTTCTTTTTTTTTTTTTTTTTTTTTTTTTAAGAAAATTTTTTAAACAGGTCATATATAGATCCAAAATATTTAACAGTCATCCTTATCCACAACTGTCCAATGTGCGTGAAGACAATTTCTTTCTTACAGAGATGCACAGACGCAGACAACACATACACACACAGCACACACACAGAGATGCAGAGACACACAACACACACACACACATAAACACAGGCAGATGCATAGACACACAAGCACACACATACTCAACCCTTTTTCACTTACAGCCTTTCCTCCCAACCGTTGCAAATTGTTTTTGTCTGGTCTCCCATAAGACAATTTTGTAATTTCCACTCTCTCTCCTTCTTCTTCTTGTTCTTAATTTGTGAACCCCTCTCATTCAAATCAACTAATCAGTAATTAGGCACACTGAAACCAATGTTATAAATTTTAACACTTTTGGGGGAGTAGAAAAAAATAAATCTTAACACTTTTGTGGAGCCCCAAAATTGTCTTTTAGAATCTCTAAACGGTTTAAAGGGAATTTCTTCTTAGACTTAATTAATTAGTAATTAATAACTATTTTTCCTTAATCAATAGCATTAAGGCAACATTTTAAAATCACTTTAAACATTAGTTTATATATACATATGTATTTGCTTATATTTGCCAAAAGAAAACTGGTAGAGTAAACTAAAAACTGATAAAAATGATTCCCTATAAGGCATGAGAGAGAACAGGATTGAGGGCAAAAATAGAAGACAGGAGTTTTTTTAAAAAACAGCTTTACTGAAGTATAAAGTTGACTCATTAAAAGCGTACAATTCAGTGATTTTTAGTAGGCTTAGGAAGTTTTACAACCATCACTACTATCTAATTTTAGAACATTTCCATCAGCCCAAATTTCTTCCGCCCTCATTTGGAGTAACTCCCCCGTCCCATGCCCAGCCTCAGGCAGTCCCTAATCTCCTTTCTGTCTCTAAAGATTAGCCTTTTTTGGACATTTTATAAATGGAATCATGCAATATGTGTTGTGTTCTGTGTCTGGCTTCTTTCACTCACGTGCTATATTTGAAGTTTATCTATGTTATAGCATGTATCAGTACTTTGTTTTTCTAAAATTAAATTCGAAGAGTATGGAAAGGAGAGAAAATGAGTAACCTTACAGTGGAGAAACCTGGGGGACACTATCTCAGCCATATGATCAAGGTTAACATAAACAGTGATAGGTCATATGGATAGCATGCACCCTTCACATGGTATGATAAAAATGACACTTCATCTCATTAGCTTTTTCCCCAAAACTCATAATCCCAATCTATTCATGAGAAAAACATCAGATAAATCCAATTGTTGTATCGGACATTCCTCAAAATACCTCACCAATATTTCTCAAAACTGTTAAGATCATCAAAAACCAAGAAAGTAGGAGACACTTTCATGGCCCAGAGGAACCCCAAGAGACATGGCAGCGAAACGTCCTGTGGCGTCCTGGGTGGGACACTGGATCTGAGAAAGCACATTGGTGAAAACCCAGAAAATCAGAATAAAGTATGGATGTGAGTTAATAACAAGATGTTAATATTTGTTTATTAACTGTAAGAAATGTACCATACTGACATAAGATGTTAATAACAGGGAAAATTGACATGAGATATATAGAAACTCATTATCCTGTCTTTATAATGTTCCTATAACTCTAAACTATTCTAGAATGAAAGTTTATTTTAAAAAGCCTATCTTTCCTCCATTGAACTGTGTTTTTACCTTTGTCAAAAATCAGCTGGGCATATTTGCGTAGGTCTATTTCTGAGTTCCTTTTTCTGGTCCATTGAGGTATAGACTTACGTCTATTTGCTATCTATATATCAACTTTACTGCCTGTATATAAATTAGGAAGAACTGACATCTTTACTATGTTGGGTCTTTCAATACATGAACACAGTATGTTTTGATGTCATTCCTCAGCATTTTGTAGTTTTCAGCATACAAGTCCTAGCCATATTTTGTTAGATTTACACCTAAGCATTTAGTTTTTGGGGAGTAATTATCAACGGTATTGTATTTTAAAAATTGATGTCCACATATATAATTGATTTTTGTGTGTTTATCTCATATCCTTGCTGACTTTGCTGAACTCACGTATTAGTTTAAGTAAGACTTTTTTTAAAAATAGATTTCTTGAGATTTTCTGCATAGACCCTGATGTCATCTGCAAATATGAACAGTTTTATTTCTTCCTTTCTGATCTGTATCTCTTTTATTGCCTTTTGCTCTGGCTAGCAAATGAAACTGGTGAGAGTAGACATTCTTGCCTTGTTGCCAATCATAGGCAGAAATCATTCATTCATTCATTCATTCACATAAAATATGTTAAGTGTAGTTTTTGTAGATGCTCATTATCAAATTGAAAAAATTTCCCTGTACTCCTATTATTCTGAGGGTGTTAAATTGTTGTCAAACACATTTTCTGCATCAATTTATATGGTCATGCAATTTTTCTTGCTTAGCCTGTTAATAGAGAATTATATTGATTGATTTTTCCAATGTTGATCCAGTCTTGCTTCCCTGGAATAAACTCCAATTGGGCAGGATGTATAATTCTTTTTACAGTTTTATTTGCTAACTTCTATTTGCTAATGTTTTCAGAAGGGATACTGGTTTGCAGTGTTCTTTTTTAAATACTGTTTTTGTCTTATTTTACTATCAGATAATAGTTTAATAACAGGAAATAAAATGAACTGAAAAGTATTCCTTCCTCTTCTAGTTTCTGGATGAGATGGTGCAGATTTGGTGTCAAATCTTCTTTAAGGGTTTGGTAGAATTTTTCATTGAGACCCTCTGGGCTTAGAGGGCTTTTTGGGGGGAGGGGGTTGGTAAATAAAAATTCAGTTTTCTTACTAATTATAGGGCTATTCAAGTTATCTATTTTGTATTGGGTTAGTTAGGGTAGTTTGTGTTATTCAAGGAATTGGTCCATTTCACCTAAATTGTCAAATTTATGTGTGTAGAGTTGTCTGTAATATTCTTTTGTTACCCTTTTGCTGTCTGCAGGGTCTTCATTCACATCCCTATTTCACTGGTAATTTGTGTCTTGTCTCTCTGTTTCTTTGCCAGGCTTGTCAATTTTACTGACCCCTTCAAAGAACCAGCTCTCCGTTTTATTGATTTTTATCTATTATTCTTCTATTTTTAATTTCATTGATTTCCGTTCTTATCTTTATTCTTTCCTTTCTGCTTTCTTTGGGTTTATTTTGCTTTTTTCCTAGGTTTTTTGAAATATTAAAAAAATTTTATTTATTTTTTGGTCTTTAAGTGCTTAAATAATGTTGAATTATAATAGGCTGCACAAGTAAATGTGGGTTGTTTTTTTTTTCTGGCTTTCTTCAAATCAGCCTGATAAGGTATATATCTTTCTATAGGCTGGTTTTGCATGTTCTCATTCCCAGAGTTGTCTACCTTAGTTTGCTGGCTCTTGAGGTGCTAGCTTAGAGTGTTGATTTGTGACTTTTCTACTTTTCCAATATACCATTTAGTCTAAGTTTCCTCTCAGCATTGCATTAACTGTATCCCACAAATTTTGATATGTTCCATTTTCATTTTCATTCAGTTTAATGTGTTTTTTGATTTCCCTTGAGATTTCTTTTTTGACACAAGTATTATTTAAAAGTGTACTGTTTAGCTTTCAAGTGTTTGGAGATCTTCCTGTTATTTTTCTTTTATTGATGTCTGGTTTAATTCTATTGTGGAGAACACACTCTATATAATTTATTTTATGTTGCCAAATAGTATTCCATTGTATTAATATAGCCTATTATATTTATCTATTCATTAGTTGATGGACATTTGCGTGTCATAGGGTAGTGAATTTGGAATCATGTAAAAGTTTTATAAATTCAAAAAGAAAAAGAAAAAACAATTTCTAAAATTTAAAAACAAATGAATGTTCCTAAATTTATTGTAGTAGTGGTTGCACAATTCTTTGAATATACTAAAAAACATTGAATTGAAATAAATGAGTGGATTGTATAGTATACAAATTATTAATAAAGCTGTTATTAAAAAGGGGGAAAAATAAACCTAATTATACAAAAAGTTGTTAATATAACCACTCTGAGAAAAGAAATATTTCAAATGACTTTTAAAACATAATATTTCAACTATCTGCCCCTAATGGGATATATTCTAAAGGCAGAAAGAAGGCACAGATACATTAAAATTTATTGGTAATCTTTTTGTTAGTAGTAGAATTATTATTGTTGTTTAAAGCTATTTTTTATATTATAGGATTAGAAAATACATAATTTAGTGGTGTTAAAGTATAACATAAAGAAAAATAAGAAAAAACTCTATAATGTTCAATTTTATTTGTAAATAGTAAAATTCATTATTTTTAAAATACATATTTCCTCATTCAGATCATTAAAAGGCCTAGAAGCAATGACAATTGAGCCAGTGAGTTATACATAGAGCCCAGATTTTTATCCCTAATATTATCCCTAAAGGCCCATTCTCTATTAGAAGAGATTCTCAGATTTTGAGTCTGGAATTGGAAATATACAAGGGGAACCTGAGACATTTTGTTGTGTCAGAAAGTGGGGGGAATTATCAAAGACTTGTCAGGTCATTTCAAAAGGACACAGTAGTTAGTGTGAAGGGATTTCTAGCAGCCAAATTTGAGACAAATTGAGGATTTAAAAAATGACTGCAATTGATTGAAACATATTAAATGAATATATATACACACACACATATATATATATATATATATATATATATATATATACACATTTCCCCCCCATGGGTTTAGGATGATACTGCCCCCCCCAAAAAAAAGAAAAAAAAAAAAAAACCCAAAGTCAATGCCCACACTGTCCTGTCACAAAGACAAAGATGTAAACTCATTTGTCACCTTGGGGGTAGGTGGTATGACAAAGATTTCTCCCAGAAAAGGCAAGAGTCAAATTGAAATGTTAGAAATAAAAAATGTGATATCAGAGATAAAGAATTCCTTTGACTGGCTTATTAGTAGGCATGACAAGGCTGAAGAAAGAATCAGTGAATTCGAAGATAGTTCAATAGAAATGATCCAAATTAAAACACAAAGAGAAAAAAAGAAAACAAAAAAGGCTCTAAACAGTCTAATATATATGCATAATTGGAATCTAAGAAGGATGAGAGGAGAAAGAAGAGGAGGATAGAAAGAGAGAGAGAGAGAGAGAAAGAGAGGGCATAAGAAATGTTTTAAAAAATAATGAGCTGAGAACTTTACAAAAATAATAAAAGACATCAAACTACAGATCCAAGAAGCTCAGATAATCCCCATGCAATATAAATGTAAAATAAATATAATAAAATAAAGCAAAAAAATGTAAAATAAACAAACTCACATCTGGGTAAAACATAAACTACTGAACACCAAAGATAATGAGAAAATCTTGAAAACAGTGAGAGGTATTTTCCTCATATACAGAGGAAAAATGATAAAACTTACAGTCGTAATTTCATCAGAAACTAAGCAAACTTGAAGATAATGTAGTGACATCTTTCGTATACTAAAAGAGAAAAACTGTCAACCTGGAATTATATACTCAGTGAAAACATCTTTCAAAAATGAAAGCAAAATAAATTCTTTTCAGACAAACAAAAGCTGAGAAAATGAATTTCCAGCTGATCTTTGCTATAGAGATATTGCAGGAAGTTCTTCAGGCAGAAGGAGTATAATTCCAGATGAAAACTTTAAATCTATACAAAGAATAGAGGAGCACCAGAAATGATAAAAATGAAGGTAAAAATAAAATACTTTTTTTCTTATTTTTAATTATCCTAAAAGATAATTGACTGTCTAAAGCAAAAATGGCAACAATATATTATGGAGTTTATAATATATATAAAAGCAAAATGTATGAAAACAGCAACACAAGTGATGGGAAAAAGAAACTGGAAGGAATGTGTTGTAGGTTCTTACACTATACATGAAGTGATAACATATTGTCTGAAGGTAGACAGTGATGTTAAAAGGTATATAGAGCAGCTACTAAAAAAATTTAAAAATATATATAACTAATAATCCAGTAGTGGAGATAAGATGGAATCATCATAAAATTAGATAGTTGTAATTCCTCCAGAGTCCGTCAACCAGACCTCTCTGCAACATTCCTATGGACTGTCTTCCTCCTGAAGTTCTATCATCATGTCGCAGGGTTCAGTATATCTCCCTTTAGCTGGAGTATGCTTGAGCATAACCCCCTTACCTAGAAATCAGACCTCTTGACAGTTCTACATCATCCCACACCTCCACAAAAATAAAATAGATCTTCAGAGCTGCAATTCCATTCACGATGAAGACAAACTTCTATGTCACTATGCAGAGCAGCCAAGCAACTCTGTTCCATCATCCAGATCTGGACTTTTGTTATATTGTGCATACATGAATGATGTAATGAACCTCTTTTCCCAAAATAAAAGAATGTCAAGAAACAGAAAAACTTTTACAAGGTCTGTGGACAACACTGAGGAAATTTTGCCTCTAGGATGATAGTGGCTAAGCATGTAGTTTTGGAGCTGGATTTTATTTTTTATTTATTTTTTTTGAGACAGAGTCTCACTTTGTTGCCCAGGCTAGAGTGAGTGCCGTGGCGTCAGCCTAGCTCACAGCAACCTCAAACTCCTGAGCTCAAGAGATCCTGCTGTCTCAGCCTTCCGAGTAGTTGGGACTACAGGCATGCACCACCATGCCCGGCTAATTTTTTCTATATATATATATTTAGCTGTCCATATAATTTCTTTCTATTTTTAGTAGAGATGGGGTCTCGCTCTTGCTCAGGCTGGTCTTGAACTCCTGAGCTCAAATGATCCGCCCACCTCGGTCTCCCAGAGTGCTAGGATTACAGGCGTGAGCCACCACGCCTGGCCTGGAGCTGGATTTTAAATACTACTATTTATTACCTGTATAACCTTTGGAAAAATTGTCTTGTCTCTTTGTATCTTGGTTTTCTCATCTGGAAAATGGGGCTAATAGATAGTGCCTGCTTTGTAGGGCTGTTGTAAGGATTGAATGGGTTGATAAATGTAAAGCACTTAAAACATAATAAACACTCAACACTCATAAAAAATTTAGACCTTCATTTTAGTTGGAGCACCTCACTACAAAGGTAATTCAAAGTGATAGATTTTTATGTATGTTAAAAATTATTTACAAAATAATCTTGGTCCAATGTATAATATCCAGATTCCCATTAAAATTCAAAGAGTTCAAAACATTGAGACTTTTTAAAGCAGGATATGTGATTCTATTTTGGGGACCCTGTTATCTACCACTAATCCACAGATCTATTTTTACCAAGACGTCCAATCTTAGGGATTCATTATACCCTCAGAACTGTAGTGCTAGTAGAAAGTTAGCTTTTTAAAACATGCACTTTGTAGCAGATTCATGACTAAGAAAATTACTAAATCTCCTGGGATAACAATTTTTGGATGATTTTATATCCTCCAGAATCTCTTATCTGATTTAAGTTCCTTAGTAAATCAAAATATTTGTTCAAAGGTTGACAGCAAACTTGGAGGGTTTCAACAGATGGGATCTTAAATAGTTCCAGGGCACCTCAGATTATGGGAAACAAAACAGAACAAAATACAAAATAACTACAACGTCCCCAGGGTTTTATAAAACTGTAAAAGGAGCTATTATTTTCTTAGTTATGGATTTCTGCCTAACCCTATTTACAGAAATACTTCTGAAACCAGCATTTAAACCTGCTGAGACATCATACATACGTGACTCAAGGATTATGTCAAAAGCTCTTGATTTCAGTTTGTTACCGGGAATATAAGTGCTTTTTTTTTTTTTTTTTTTTTGCAGCCATCACTCTTGCTGATACTATCACGGCTGCCATCTGCTCCACCTGTTCCTCCTGCTTGATTAAACTGAAATTATGTGTGTGTGATTTGGGGCAATGGTGAGAGCAAAAAGTTGTGCTGGGTCTCCATAATTACAGCTTAATGACAATTACAAGGATCCCAGATGGATTTTTTATCTGTCTGTAGTGCTCAAAGAAATCCACAAAAATATTCTTGATGAAGCTCAGGAACATGTCCTAGGGATTCACATATTTAATCATTAACTCCCTTCCTCTTCTCTACCCCCGCATGACCAAGCACGATTTACAAATTATTTCAGTTGAATAATTGGTAATTTATGTGAGATATCCTCAAGTGCCTTAGGCCTGGTTTCCAGGTAGGATCAGAAATAATAAGTGCCTTGTTAGATTCTTTTCTTTTTTTGAGGCAGAGTCTCACTCTGTTGCCTGGGCTAGAGCACCGTGGCATCAGCCTAGCTCACAGCAACCTCAAACTCCTGGGCTCAAGCAATCCTCCTGCCTCAGCCTTCTGAGTAGCTGAGACTACAGGTGTGCACCACCACGTCCGTCTATTTTTTTCTATTTTTAGTAGACAGGGTCTCACTCTTGCTCAGGCTGGTCTTCAATTCCTGAACTCTAACAATCCTCCTACCTTATCCTCCCAAAGTGCTAGGATTACAGGAATGAGCCACCGCTCCTGGCCTAGATTTTGTCTTAATCTACTTTTTGCTGCTATAACAGAATACCACAGACTGGGTAATTAATGATAACAAATTTATTGGCTCACAGTTCTGGAGACTGGGAAGTCCAAGATCAAGGAGTTGGCATTTGGTGAGGGCCTGCTTGCTGTGTCATCCCACAGTGAAGAGCAAGGAGAGGGCAAGAGAGAGAAGGGGGCTGAACTCATCCTTTTATAAGGAATCCACTCCTGGCTAGCAAACCCACTCCCACAATAATGGCATTAATTCATTCTCGAAGGTACAGCCCTCATGACCTAATCACCCCTTCATTGTGTCACCTTTCAATACTTCCACATTGGGGATCAACTTTTCAACACATGAACTTTGGGGGACACATTCTAACCATAGTGAATCCCTTATGACCCAAAGTGAATCTGGCCCTTAGGAAAGGAGACTGAGTAGGTGCAGGTGATATTAACCAGAAAGCAAAATATTTAAATGTCCCTTAAAGAACGTTATACCTTAGGCTTCCTCTGCCTTCTTCTCCTCCCCAGGACATTCATTTTAATAACTTCAGTTTCTATTTATATGGTGATAACTATCAATTCTATAATTTCAATGCAAATCTCTGTTCTGAGATCCAGATTTGTTTAACGAACTAACTTTGTCTTAGTTTGGGTTGCTATAACAAAAATATCATAGAGTAAGTGGCTTAAACAATAGAACCTCTCACAGTTCTGGATACTGGAATCAATGTGCCAGCCTATTCAGTTCTATTGAGGATCTACCCCCTGGTCTGCAGAAGCTTACCTTCTTGCTCTGTCCTCACAGGGTGAAGAGAGAGATCATCTCTCTTATGTCTCTTATAAGGGTGCTAATCTCATTCATGAGAGCTCTCCCCTCATGACCTGCCTTCCAAAGGCCGCTCTTCCAAATACCATTGCATTGGAGATTAGGTTTCAGCGTATGAATTTTGGGGGACACAAACCTTGAGACAATAGTGCTATTGGACATCTCATCTTGGATGTCACATAGCAACCCTATGGAATTCATCACTGCTTCCATCTCCTCCCAAAGTGCTGCTGCTTTGGGAAGTGTTTCTTATCGTAGCAGATGATCCATCCATCCACTCAATCTTTCAAGGCGGCTATCAGACGTGACTTCTCTTCTTTCTTCACCCCCTTATACCCCCACACATCTACATGCGTTCACTTTCTTCCTCAATATATCTAGAATCCTTCTAATTCTCTTTATGTCTGCTGCCACTGTCTTCACCTTCACTGCCACTCCAAAAGCCTTCTGACACTTCTCCCAGCTGCTGGTCTTGTCCTTTTCTAATTTTCTAACTGCAATTAGTGAGAACTTTCTAAGTCACAGATTGCATTCCCTGCTTGTCCTTTTCCCACGGTCCTTTACCGCAGTCTAAATAAACACCCTCTCCAGCCTCCTTCCCGCTTTCACCCGGCTAACTCTTATTTAACCTTAAGGTTTGTGTCTACTACTTCCTTTGGGAAACCTTCCCTGAATTCCTCAGACTTGGTCAGCTATTCTTGTGTTCCCACAGCTTCTTACGCTTACCCTTCATTGCACGTGTACGACTTTATATTTGTCTGTCTTCTTCTTTATACTGTAAGTTACTTGATACAGGGGACTGTGTCTAGTTCCACACTGTAATATGAGTGCCTACTACGGGTTCCAAAAATACTTAATTGAGTGAATGAATGAACTGACTCCCTTCAACAAAATCATTAGCATTGATAAATAGCTGGTATATGTGTACGTGCCCGATAGCCACAGAGTAAAATATAAAATGGGGGTGGGACAGGGGTGAGGGATCAAAAATTACGTATCAGGTAAGATGTACTATTCTGGTGATGGCTACACTAAAAGCCCCAACTTCACCACTATATGATTCATCTAGGTAACAAAAAAAAATTTGTGCCTCCTAAATCTATTGAAATAAAAAAAACGCAAAATGGGGAAATTTTATGTTTTGTGACCCTGAAGAATAGAATGTAGCATATGATTCTTCCTATAATCAGAAAGAATGGAAATGAATGAGGTGCATAAAAAGGCAAGATGATTTATTCATTCATTAACAAACAAGTCATGAGGCCCTACTGTGTGCCAGGCCTTGTGAGAGGCTTTGGCGATAAGAAGACCTGGTGAACGTTTCGCAGGGGTTCAAAGTCGAGTGCGGGAGAAATTCCGAGAATGCCAAAGCTGGAGCAGACGCAGGGAAAGTTCAGTCCAGCCCCCAGCTTTTACAGAGGTCTGGGCGATTTCCACAATGCCTTCCAAATTACTCAATAACTGTGCCATAAGAGAATGCTTTTTTCTTTACACACCCACGTTTTTCTCCACCTTCAATTAATCTGCCTCCTTAAAAAAGGAGCACTGTATCAGTGATACTATGAGATCACAACCAACATAAACTCATCCTGGAAAGAAAAAAAAATTATGATTTGCCAGAGCTGCCCAAGAGGGAAAATTTCTATTTGGAATTCTGGCATCATAAATGCTTTAGGGAGAAAAAAAAAATCCATCTTCATGAAAGAGTTAAACATGATCATTAATTAAAATCACTAAGCTATGTTAGCAGGAGGGAAAGAATTTGATTGACTCAAGCATCTCATTGGTTTTAAAGAGTCTGCTTAAGATGCTGTTATTAAGATTGAATTAGCTTTTTGATGGACATTTTAGGAGTTTGAGTAAAATTACCATTTGTGCACCTTTTGTTATATTAGTTTCAGTCAAAGATAGGCCAACCGGTTTGCCCCAGGTGAGATATGAGGAAGTGGATGGTCAGAGGCTGTTTTTCTTGGATGGAACAGGCCTCATTCACAGGGTGTGTGCTGCACCATAGAGACAAGAGTAAGGCAGCCTAGAATTAAAAGGTTGAAAATATCCACATCTTCAAGTCAGAAAACCAAAAATGTTCACTTTATGGAGGAGAGTTGGTGCCTTAAATATCTCAATTTCACTCACAGGCCACCTGCTTCCTGGAGCTCTGAACAGCCATACGTGGGGCTTCACACGTGCTATGTTTATATTTAGAGGGTCCCTGACCCTCAGAGACCTCACATATGTAAAAAGTTATACTGTAGAGGTTAGATTGGCCATTGATGATAATTGCTACATTATTATTTAATTACACACACATATATATACACCTATTACTATTACATATACATGTTATGTATTAAAGCATCTATTTCTACATATGCATATTGCCATTATGTATACATAAATACATTGTTATAACTATTGATAGCAATTTATTAATAAATTAGACTATTCCTCAGTCAAACTTGGGGTATGATTTTTCCTGCCTTTTTGATTTTATAGTCCAGGAGGGGAAAAAAGCTTCTCTTATTTTTTTTTTTTTTTTTCATTAGAGTGACAATGATACTATTTCTCCAAGGAGAAAAGTCGAAAGTGGCATCTCATCTCAGAGATTCAAACAGCTTTGAATTTATTCGTTGATCTCATGTGATCTGGAATGTGATGGAATTTAAATTAGGCATGCTCACGGAAGAGAGAACAAAACACCCTGCATTTCCTAATGACATAAGCACTGAGGCTTGGATGATAGACGATGGGAAAAAAACCTCCACGCAGAAATTGTGAGGTACTTTCTCCTTGCTCATAGCACTTATTTCCTTATGTATATATTTCAAAACCTGTGCCTTCTTTCCTTCTGCTACTGTCCATACTGGTTATGGGAATCGGATCATTTTCGCTCTCTATTCTCTACTCATTTCACGTGTGTGAGCTTTAGTTCCCTTTCTCAGCTGTCAGCTTCTAGAGATTAGGGGCTAACAATACATTGGAAAGAATATAATCACTTATTTTATTATGAGTTGCATTTGAGGCTGTTTACTATTATGTTTTATGCTATTATAGAAATATACATGATTTTGAATCTGTTTCCAAATACAATTGCCTCAGATTTGAGATGATTACCCCAATTTTACAGTTGGGGGAACAGGGGTTTATGGTGCGTATATAACTTGCCCAAGTTCTCACTGCTTATCCATAGCGAGGCCAGGATTAGAAGCCAGAGTCTGACTCCAGAGCCTGGGTTCTGTCTTCCATTATGCTCTTCTCTGTAAGCTCCACCCCTCCTCCCCTAGCCTCACAGCCTCCAGGATTCAACAGAGCACTTAACCTACATTGATTACTCAACATACGCTGTGGCATTGAAGAATACTGTAAAGTAAACTTGTTCACTATATAAAGTGCACAGGTCTTCAAAGGAAGTGGAAAGCAAAGCTGACACATGGACAAAGAGGTGTCACCTGGGACCTAAATAGCACCACTTTCAGCCCAAAGGGGAAAGACTTCAAAATGACCCCAAATTAGTTCTGTGTAAGTAGGACAAAGGATTCAAAGCAAGTATTGCCAACTCACTTCAGAGACAGCTAGAAAAGGATTTGGTTCCAACTGAGCAGAAATTCAATTTTGGCATCCGTTCAGCTAAAAAATAAGATCAGTTGTTTAAAATTGTGTCCCAAGGAAAGCCTAAGTGTCACAGGTGATTATCTTCAAACTTCCCTAGCATCCAGGGGGGACCCAACATTGGTGTTAGAATGCTTTCCCTGACAGCATTTTCATAAGCATCGATTAGCCTCATTCCCAGCTTGGTTTTTATATTCAAAGGGTTTACTCCAGTGCACCATATCACCAGGTTTTCCCGGGTCATTTAAACATCTCATTTCCCTACAGCAACAATTCTTTGTTTGTGTTGTTATTGCATGTCCTTGTTGGGGCAGACAAGCCATCATTCTTGTTGTTCTTAAGAAGGCAGCCAATTACAGATTTTTATAATTAGAATTCTGAAACATGACTTTTGAGACAGGCCTGCTCTCATCCAAAGATCCCCAGGGCATGACCTAATTACCAACAAGGTACAGTGCCCACAGTCTTGCAGAGAACTCTGGAGTAAAGGCTCTATATCGACCAGAGTCATAAATAATGGATCATTAGCTCATGAGCCTGCATTTATTGAATACCAAAGAGTGTTAGATATGCCACAGGGTGATAACAAAGGGTGAAGGTTCTCAAAGGATTCTCCCAGCAGGTAGGTGGGGCCAATCTCCCATCTGGTTGTGGTGAAGCCATAGAGTTACAAGGGTCTGCTCTGTTCATATTCCAATAAATACAAACAGGTCCTGTCCACCCTTCCCCTGGGGGGACAGCAACAAGTTCCCTGAGGGGCCAGAGTTGAGAGGCTGCTGGTTGTAAAGTATGGAGGAGAAGAGAAGAGAGCAGGTATGAGCCCCTGTAATGGGAGTTCTTGGGTGGGAGGCTTGAAGGCTGGCTCTGTTGGGGCCAACACAGTAGCAGTGTTCATCCTCCAAGAAGTATCAGAGAGGCAATTTCTCCCTGGTGAGACTTACACAGCCCTTCACCTGAACAACACTCAGTACAAGGACTTTGTCTATTCTTATCTTGGTCCCCCTTGGAATATTTGGCTAGCTTCATGTCCCAACCTTTGACTTCCTGGAACCTGGCTATCCCTGATACAGAAAACCCACAGGGCCTTTGCTCTGTCCTAGACTAAGCCCAGGGTTAACTCTTACCTCACTTGGGATGCTTTTTGTTGAAAAAACTGGCTTTGAGCCTCTGTGGCTTTGGTGTGACCCACTGAAATGCTATGTACTGTTGAAAAACTCATCCTTTGGTTGAGTACAGTTGTCAATCATTCATTCAACGAGTATTTTAGAGTGCCTATCATGTTGTCTGGCACTGTACTAGGCAACACAGCTGAGAGCAAAACAGACAAAAATCCCTGACCTCATGGAGAGATAAGAAAATTAGATAAGACTTCGTATTCTAGATGGTGCTTAGCTCTAAGGAGAAAAAAAAGGCAGAAAAAGGAGACAGGGGATTCATGAAGGGTGTGATGGGTAGGGCTTCAATTTTAGAAAGGCTAGCCAGGAAAGGACTCATGAGAAGGCAACACCTGAGTGAAGACCAGAAGGAGGTGAAGGAGTGAGTCGTAAAAGCCACGTGGGTGAAGGGCGTACCAGGCAAATGGAAACACAAGTGCAGAAGTCCTGAATCTGACGTATGACTGGAAGGTTCCAAAAACATGAAGGAGGCCAGAGTGGCTGAGTTGAATGGGGAACAGGGAGAATAGTAGGAAATGTTTTGGTCAGAGAGGGAACTGGGAGGAGAGAGAGCAGGTTGGAAGCAGGGCAGAGTGGGTAGGACTTCCAAGCACTGAAAGGACTTTGGCATTTACTCTGAGGGAGATGGTTGTCAAGGCTTCTGATATACAAGAATTTTTCATTTAATGCAATTTTTGCTGAACAGATGTGAAGGATACAATACTGTGGCTAAGTGTCTAGGAAATGAAAATAACTAGTGTATATGTAGAAGTACATATCTACAGATAGGCCACTGGGGTATGGTATTTATTGGCTACGTATTCAGATCAGCCTTTCCATTTGCTCCTAATATATCCACAAGTCTCATTCCTTCACAGGACTGGACTTAGACTCCAATATCTTCTCTGAAGGCTCTTTCTGAAATGGCACCTCCGATCACTCTCCAGACCCCTATCTCGTTTTATTTTTTTTCAAAGCACTTAGCATTATGATAGTTATAGAACAGATGGGAGTCAGTGTGTGTGTGTGGGGGGGTGGTTTGAGAAGAGTGACATGATGTGTCTTCTATTTTAACAACATCACTCTAGCTGCTGTGTTGAGAACATATTGAACAGTGGCAGAGGAAGAAGCAGGGAGATAGTTATTGATAGAATATTGTTTCTCTATTGTTGCAATCTGTTTGACAGTTCATTTAGAAGAGCTTGTATACATGTTAATCTTGTTTATCCACTCAATGATACGCACCAGGAATTTGTCACGGGTGTACATATTCTCTATTCTTAAACAATCCTGAGCAATACAATGTAATATCTGACGATCATCCCCTGAATTTTTAGTCTAAGTTATACTAAATAACAAGATAAAGACACTAAAAAATACTCCCCTAAACTGAGAAATAGCATTGTGCTAAGAACAGACCAATCTGTTGCAGCCATCTTTGAGGTTCATGCTATGTTCTGCTAAAATAAGTAGATCCATATTGGATACATACAGACTTTGTGTCAAGGATTAGGGAGGACAGTATTTTTAAAGAGTTGATCTCTCTGTATCGCTTATTTACTTTACTTCTGGGGCATCTGATACTTTCAGGCCCAGGAAGTTAGTTCCCTGGGGCTTGTCTTCCCTTTGTTAAGTAGGAACAAAAAGGAAGGCTCCCTTGTCAGATGCTTCAGCCCTGCAGGATCCTACTTCTGCAGGGGAGCGGAAGTTGTAATCGCACCAGCAGAGGGTTTTGAATCTACCAACCCCGTCTCAGGCATGCAACTTCAAAGCCAGGCAGTGCAGTGGATGAAGGCATAAAGATTTCAGTTCTGCTCAGTCACCACCTGGTTGCTGGTGACGGACTACTCATTTTCTCTCTGGCCTTTGATTTCCTCCACTTTAATCAGGGAAAGTCAAGATACATTAAATGAAAAAACAAGTTGCATAATAATGTATCTAGTATGATTCCATTTCCTTATTTGTTTTAATAGTATTAAATTAATTGTATTTGTGCTGTGTGTCACATACATAGACTATACAGATATCTATGGAAGATATTTATATACATGCACATAGATACATACATATATGTCTACGTCTATAGAGATACAGACATACACATGTGGATAAACATAAAGAAGGATTTTAACATGTTACTGCGGAGAGAGAAGCAGAACCCGAGAAGTGGCCCCCAAGTCTTGCTTTGTGTTGTTGGCAATAAGCTGACTGGGTCAGGGAAAATATCCTCCAGGTCAATTTCTCACAAGGCTACTAGGTGTTAGCAACTTATTAACTTTTTGCTATATGTTTTAGTATGATTTTACTTGTTAAAATGAGCATATGTTTGTAAGTAAAAATTTAGCCAATAAAAGCAGGCGGTAAAGATACGAAGCATTCTTCCCACATGCAAAGTATGGCCGTGTAAGGTACATGCCCAGTAGCTGTGCTGTGGCCTCTCATGTCATTGGGAGCACTTGGTCAGTCAGGCCCTTGCACTTGGCTTATGCTGGCCTCGATGGTTATAAGATCAGGGCCATTTCAAGAGAGGCATTTGATGTTCATGCAGATATTTTAAAGGTACTGAGCTTTTAAATATGTTCTTTAAAAAATGAGGTAATTTTAGAAAAAAATTAAAGCTTTTGGGTATCCTTGCCAAGATTAAATGTGAACAATTAAAGAGATAATTGGACTGAAACTGGGTTAATAAAAACAACTTTTAGATTCTTTCTTTTTTTTTTTTTTTTTTGAGACAGAGTCTCACTCTGTTGCCCGGGCTAGAGTGAGTGCCATGGCATCAGCCTAGCTCACAGCAACCTCAAACTCCTGAGCTCAAGCGATCCTCCTGTCTCCTCAGCCTCCCGAGTAGCTGGGACTACAGGCATGCGCCACCATGCCCGGCTAATTTTTTCTATATATATTTTTAGCTGTCCATATAATTTCTTTCTATTTTTAGTAGAGGTGGGGTCTCGCTCTTGCTCAGGCTGGTCTCGAACTCCTGAGCTCAAACGATCCGCCCACCTCGGCCTCCCAGAGTGCTAGGATTACAGGCGTGAGCCACCGCGCCCGGCCAAAACAACTTTTAGAGCTAACAGAGTCACAGGGAAAGGAAAGCTGTTTGCCTGTGGAGCATCTCAGACAATGTCTGACCTTTCTGCCATCTGTCAGCCTTCTAGCTTTTTGTTCTTCTCTGTCGATTCTTCAGGATTATGTTATTTACAAACCAGTTCTGACCTGGCAACTCTGCATCAATGAAAAGGAAGAGAAGAAAAATATCCTCTTTATGTGTCAAGTGGACCAACCCCCAGAGGTGACGGATACAGGTGATATTAAAATAATATTTTGAAAATGGGCCACCTCACTTCTTAATAAGAGCCAATCAGGTTACCACATCCCTTTTTTTTCTCACCAAGTAAGATGTATAGTCGTGTAGGACCATGCTGATTTTCCACCCGGCTTTGCAATGAACTGCATTCTTTTCTTTCCTCAGATTGATTAATTACTCTGGATTTCAAAGAGGGAGAACTTCCTGGTACTTTATGGAAAAAAATTAAAAAAGCTTGCCTAAAACTTTAAAAACAAGGAATTTGTGAAGTGCAAAGAAGCAAGGGAAAGAAGGAGGGAAGAAGTAAGGACTGAAAACTCATTTGACCTATACCCCTTTAGAACCAAAAGTTAGCACGGTCTTCTCAGCTTCTTTGGATGTTTATTTTCTTGCATTTAGATTCCTACCTTCCTGCTTCTCTCTCAAACTCAAAAACCGGTAATGATCCTGCTTTTAAAACACATGTTTTATTATTAAGAGTGAGATTATTACCATGTTTTTCAGTTTCTGATGTTGCTGCAGAAGGCAGTCAGCTCATTTGATTTTATCTAGTATTTGGCATCTGAGTTGATGCCATTGAATTCAAAGAAGGAGGGCACGACCCGGGAAATATGCCTTCACCAAAAAGGTAAGCATTTTGCATGGTCCCTGTTGCTTAGGTAAAGTAACCCAATAATTAATGTTGTTTTCCACTTAGCAAGTCTTCTCAAGAGGATGTTTTAAAAAGACCTGGCTTGAAAAGTGTGTGTGCATGTGTGTGTGTGTGTGTGTGTGTCTGTTTTAATTCAAGCAAACCATCAACAGGCACACAATCAACATGGATTGTGTAAATACAGACTCTGGTAAAAATTCAGAAATGTAACACAATGCATTAATACTGAAATTGTTACTAAGGCCTCTTAAAAACATCCAATCTGTTATTTATCCCCTACTGTCCCTTACCATTATTTGAGCAAAATTTTGAAGTAGTTTCTTTCATTTTTTGATCTCTTTTTCTATTTTTTTTCAAGTTACTACTTTACATATGATTTATTTATATTGGCTATTGTGGTTTCCAAACATCACAAGGCTTATGTTTATGCATTTAAATCATCTGGGACTCCACCAAAGCAATTTCTTTCATCGCATTCAATATTCATCCTTTCCATACCAATGAGTTTCTAGGAGACTTTCCACAAGGTCCTTGGAGCCAATGCATTTTCCTGCAAACTTATCTGGAAATGATTTAGGATTTGAGAATAAAATCCTTTTTTCTTGTCATAAAAAAGAAAGAAAAAGAGATGTTCATATCTAGCATGATTGGGATCATTAAAAATTAGATAGACAGGCCTTAAAAGATCATGTCCATACATAAAATTTCTATAATTTTACAAAATTTCAGAAAACATAGTATTTAAATTTTGTTATTTATTTTTTTTTGGTGGGTATACAGAAGGTGCAAATCTTCTGTGAGATGATGGCTGGCTTTTCCAAATCACAAATCTTAGTTCACATTCCTGGAAGAAATGGTTGGTGTAATCCATCTTTGATGGCTATACTTGGAACTATTAAATATCAGGTCTTAAGGCTTTTAAAGTGATGGGTTTGATTTCAGTTTGCTAACTCCTTTCTTGAATGTCTCATTTTAAAAAGAATTCTCCTAAAATTCACTCTTATTTGTACAGGGATAAATTAAACCAATTAAAGATATACACATGTGGCTCTTTCTACAAATTAAAATACAGAGATTGTTCACAGTAAAAAAAAAAAAAAAGTATGGTACAATTTTAGTAACCTGTTCAAAATCTAACCTATTTAGTCATGGTTTCTCTAATAGGGATAATTTACTGAAAACAAAAAAACCTAGTTGAATTTTGTGTTGAAAGACAAAAGGGAGACTCATGGGGCCTGGGGTGTTTGAGATGGAGGGTACCAAATTTCCATTTGCCAAGTGCATGGGACTTTGACCATGTCAGCTAAAAACCATGAAGCAAACAGGTCTCAGCAGGGTTGAAATGTCTGTCACTTGAATGGTTACCCCAAATTTTGGGGTATTAATAATAGGGTTTTTAAAGATATTGTTGCCATTTATAATTTGTGTCACTGATTTGTATAAGTACATATAGTCAACCCTCATTATTCACAGATTGTGTATACATGAATCTGCTTACTCGTTAAAATTTATTTGTAACCGCAAATCAATATTCACAGTGTTTTCATGGTTATTTGTAGACACTCATGAAGTGGTGAAAACTTGGAGTTGCACATTCCCAGCTGAGGTTGAACAAAGCAGTGCTCTGCCTTCTTGTTCCAGCTCTCCTACTGTAAACAGATATCCTTTTTGAGGTCTATGTAGTGCTGCATTATTCACACTTTAGTGTTTTTTGTTGGTGATTTTGCTGTTTGAAATGTGCCCAGGCACACAGCTTACAGAGAAAATACATGCACTAGGTAAGTTTCATTCAGGCATGGGTTACAGTGCTGTTGACCGTGAGTTTGATGTTAACTAAATAAGGTGTCTTTAAACAGGAACTCACATAAAACAAGCTAATGTGTTGATAATTGATTAAAATGTGACCAGAGGCTCACAGAAACATAAACCTGCATTTTTCCTTCAAGTAATGGTTTAGCATTTGCTAATTATGTGTTCACCTCAATTTTCTAGAACATAACTACCGCAAATAATGAGAATCCACTGTATAACATAGTATTTATGATAAATTAATTGGATTGAAGGATTTATTATTTTTATTATTTACTTACCCTTTTTGAGAGAAAATTAAAAAGAAATTAGAAATACAGAGAATAGTACCAAGAAAGGCCATATAACTACCACATCAAATTCTCAATGAACATTTTGTTTTGTTTAACCTCTTTTTAAAAACATGACACAAAACATTACAGATAAAATGGAAATTCCCCTTGTTGCGTTACTCTATTCCTCAGAGACAACTGCTTTCATGAATTTGTTGTGCGTCTTTTATTCTATACCGTGATATACTTACGCATCCATGAACCAGATATGCTCATAAATGAACTGAAGGTGTTGTCCTGCCTCTTGCTGTTTTCATTCAGCCCTTTGCTTTTGACCTCTATCCGTGATAATCTAAATAGCTTCATCTCATTCCTTTTAATGGCTCGACTCTGTCGCACGAATATACCACAGTTTATTTATTCTCCAATTGATGAATATTTTGGTTATTAGCAATTTTTTACTATTTTAAGAAGGTCTAGAATGAGCATCCTTGAATTTTTTTTTCCTGTGTACATATGCAAGAGTTTCTTAAAAAATCAGATATTCCTGAAAGTGGAACTGCTAGAACAGAGAATGAACATATGTGATTTTAGCAGATATTTCTAATTGGTTTCCAAATGTTTGTACTTTATATTTTTATACTCAGTCCCTAAGAACCCAGAAGAAAATTATATAATATTTACACTAGACTTTCTGGAGACCTTTGTCTAAGTAGCACTAGGCTGAAAGCCCCTAGCCTTTCTGAAGGTGGAGAGTGGGGATTCTAATCCATCTAGAAAGTTTCTAGGTTTTACCATGTAAAGCTAAGAACTAAGTGACCATTAAAAGTAGATTTTTAAAGACTGTTTGAGACATGGACTATGTTCATAGTAAAATGTTTAATTTAAAAGGAGCAAGACATCAATTTGTTTTACACTATACCCTAATTTTGTTAATGTATGTGTATCCAATAAAAGTGATAATAATGATAACTGGTTCTTTCTGATTGATACGTTTCCTTCTCCATTATTGTGTTTTCTAAATTTTCTTGGAAAATGATTTTATACTTAAGATAAAAGTAAATAAATACTAAAATAAACAATGCTAATTGAATGATAAAGACTAGGTCTTTATCAAAATTCCAAAACCTTAATACCTAAACCAGTAACATCCTATGATTATCACCTCTATTGCTTAGTTCTGGAAGAATACATGTTCAAGAGATGAGTCAGGTGTATATACCTTATTACTAGTCAGCATTTCAGCTCTTAATTCTTCCCCTAACCCGGTTGGTGAGAGAGACTGAATTGTATAATGAGTCTTAAGTCTCCACCTTAATTCTATATCACTATTCAAGGTTGAGTACCAAGCTGGAAATGTACTACCCATTTTACCAGACTAGCACAGTGAGTTGGAAGAGGGTGAGTATTAATAGCAAAAAAATGGGAATTATCCACCAATAAAGGACTGGCTAAATAATGAGGTACTATTACCAGACATTAAAAATCATATCACATACTCATATGTACTGGTATAAAAGGATGTATGTGTCATAATTTCAAGGAAAAAATAAATTTATGAAACAGAATTTAAGAATACGAAATTCTGCTGGGCACGGTGGCCTGTAGTCCCAGCTACTCAGGAGGCTGAGGCAGGAGGATTGCTTATGCCCAAGAGTCTGAGGTTGCAGTGAGCTATGATGATGCCACTGCACTCCAGCCTCGGTGACAGAGACCCTGTCTCTCTTTTTTTTTTTTTTGAGACAGAGTCTTGCTCTGTTGCCTGGGCTGGAGTGAGTGCCGTGGCATCAGCCTAGCTCACAGCAAGCTCAAACTCCTGGGCTCAAATAATCCTTCTGCCTCAGCCTCCCATGTAGCTGGGACTAAAGTCATGTGCCACAATGCCTGGCTAATTTTTTCTATATATTTTTAGTTGTCTAGCTAATTTCTTTCTATTTTTAGTAGAGACGGTGTCTCACTCTTGCTCAGGCTGGTCTCAAGCTCCTGAGCTCAAATGATCCTCCCGCCTCGGCCTCCCAGAGTGCTAGGATTACAGGCGTGAGCCACCATGCCGGGCTGACCCTTTCTCTTAAAAAACAAACAAGCAAACAAACAAAATATGAAATTCTATATCTATCTATCTATCTATCTATCTCTGTATGTAGTTACAACACATGCACATAAATGCATAGAACATTTTGGGAGGATATCCCTCAAATTGTTACCAGCTTCTGAGGATAGAAGCAAGATTTTGAGGGGTGGGGTATATGTGTATTTGTGGGGAGTGGGTGGGTTAAAAGGGGACTTTTACATTTTACTGTACTTATGAATTTTAAATACATGATACAATGAAACTGTATCATGTTTTACTTGTGTAATTATCATTTAAAAGCAAAAAGGAAACACATTTCAAAAATAAAAACTCATAGGAAATTGGAAAATGAAAAAAAGGGAAAAGAAGAAAGGGTGTATGGGGATGAGAAGCCAAGTATAAAAAGAGACAGTACTCATTCATTCAAACAATTATCTATTGAGTGCCTTTATTTATTAAGGCTGTTGAAAGATGCCAAGATGAATAAACTTACTGTGTCCTTCTAATCCCAGTGACATCTCTCTTCTAGGCTTCATAATTTGCTTATCCCTCTCTTTGGTGTCTTATGTTGTCCTTTGTCCCATACCATCTTCCTTTTCATGATTGTTTTCTGTTATAAGAAAATTTCAATATTATTTATAGCTAAACCGACATCTCTGCATCTGGATTAGTCAAAAGTAAAATTTAAAATGTAGTCTATTAAGTATATTTAGTTTGGACCTATAGCAGTGGTAGAGATTTCTGAATTGCTGAGATGTTAGACTATCCCTGACTTTTCCCTTTGCTCTGTAAACTGCAGGAGACAGCCATCTACCTGGGAAAGGGTGTCATCTATGTGCTTTTCCTGCATCTCTCTTTCTTCCTCTGACCTCTGAGCTGTCCCTCACCTCACAGCAATAGCAGATGGAGTTGTAAAAGTCCCTGAATCTTTTGCACTGGAAAAGAGTGGTTTCTAGGCTAAGTTTCCAGCCTTGATGGATTATTTGTTTCTCACTATAAAATCCTCAGCCTAGCCTTGGCTACTCAGGACTTTACCATTTATTTAACAATTCCCCGGTCACTTCTGCACAGGCAACACAAAAGGCAGGAAGTCAACTCTTCAGATTTTCTGCCATTGTCATACATCTGGCCAAGGAGAGCTGTGGCTTCTACAAGGCTTTTGGCACATGCCTCGTCCCATGACCCTCTTTCAACATACCTGCCTTTTGGCTGCGTCACCCTCTCAGGCAGCCTGTGGCCCCTTGGGGGCTGGTGATAGCTATTGATTGCTTTGTTTGCCTATCACTTTCCCATCCTGCTTCTTCAGGTAACATCGCTCCTGCTCTTAGTGTGATTGTTCACTTTTTTCTTGTTATCCTGGTGGACCTCCCCTCCCCTCATATACAGTGATGGTCATATGGCCCAAGCGGGGCCAGAGTCTGATTGGAACTTTATACAGGGACACGTAGAAAAGAATTCATCCTCTTTGTGTATGGACCTGCCGCCAGGGCTTCCCTAAGCCATCTTCTCTTCCACATGAAGCAGCTGATGTGTGGAATGAAACCAAGAAGACACAAGCAGGGACGGGTGTTGAGGGAGAGAGAACAAGCCCTAGTGTCGGGAAGTCCCCCGCTGTCGGCCCTGAGGCCTGGCTTCTTCAGCTCACCTTTCAGGCATGTGAGTTTCCCCAGTATCCTGCACAGGTTACAGCGACAATACGTCTCCTTTCCCCCTCAAACTGGTTAGGGTTGCGTGCCTGTCTGGGTGCCCGGACTATTATAGTCATCTCTTATGCAGCTGCCCATCATTGCCTGTCCTTTCTGAGAAGAGTCCGATCTTCAGATGATTCTATCTTACTCTCTCCGAGTAGTTCCATGGTCGGCCCGGTCTCTTCTGGTTCCCTTTCTCAGGCTTTTCTCCCCTTTCCCCAGAGGCGCAGCTAGGACAATCGCAGCCGGTGCAGGTTTTCTTATAGGAGAGATCTGCCATTGTGGAGAAGGTGCTTGTTTAAAGCCACTCCCTGGAAGGAGATGAGCTTCCAGAATCTGAATAAAGGAGAACGATTTTGTAGAGAACAAGGTGAAACTGTCCCTGTGGCTCCAGGACAGAAGAGATAGGGAGATGGTCAGCGGTTAAGGAATGGCCTATGAAATAATAGAAGATTGCTCAGTTCATGATGGGGCCTCTCACTTCAGTTATTAGACTCACAGAATGCTTGGGTATGAATGATATTTATGGGGATAAATGACAGTGTGGAAACTGCTAAAGAATCTAGACTTTCTGTAACCTGGAAGCACAGATGGGTGGATGGTGGTAAAATAAACTCCAGGAATATGCAGAAATATTGGGTTATACTCAAATATGAACTCAGAGTTAAGATTCAAAACAATTTAACCACATAACTAGTTGGTTGCAAGGTGTGAAAAAACCCCTGACATCTTACTGTTTTTAAAAAAGACACTTTGTTAGATTTCACTTCAGTGATCTTATAGAAGGCTACCTCTTGCTGTTAGCTTGAATTTGTTCCTGGGGGCAAGTTCTCTAAAAGAGTAACTGTATCTGTTGATATACGAAAACAGGCTGTTAGGACTACTAATCTTGTCAGCAAAGAAAAACATAGTATTCACATGACCAATAATCTCTTAAAGGCATCTAGAAACCTAAGGCAAGAGAAGCCATTTGATGCTTTCCAAAGTGCCACACTGTCAGGAAATCTGCAAACAGGAAAGATAAGTGAGTATGCTTCATGCTGCTGTATGGAGGGCACCGTGTGTGTGTTAGCTCTTTAGCTTCTGCCCTGCGAAGGAAAAGCAAGGATGGGTGAAGGTAGAGGCATGTGAAAAGAGGCACTTTGTCCCAGTACATTTACTTCTGGCTAAGAGGGGAGGTCCAGCTCTTCTCCATTGCTCTATAAAACCTTTGAGCTATGATGAGGCCATTGCACTCTAGCTCAGGCAAAAGAGGGAGACCCTGTTTCCAAAAAAAAAAAAAAAAAAAAAGAGAAAGAGAGAGAGAAAGAAAACACCTAGGTCTTGCCAGGTGTGGTGGCTCATGCCTATTGTCCCAGCCACTCAGGAGACTGAGATGGGAGCATCACTTGAGCCCAGGAGTTCAAGTCTAGTATGGGTAACAGAGTGAGACCCCATTTCAAAACAAACAAACAAACAAACAAACAAGCAAAAACGTAATAAACAAATAAATTGGCTTGTCTTATTAGAAACATCTGGGTCTTTACAAAGCAAACAAAAACTCTATAATGGTGAGTGATGAACAGAAGGGACCATGAGAATTGAGTCAAAAGGAGTAAGAACAAACGGTGAAGCGTTTCTCTTTGTAATAAGGAGAAAAGAGGACCAGGGCAAAATAAAATTGGGATTATAAAAATTTAGTGAGAATGAATGAGAAAAAGGCCAAATTTTTGTTTCTATCCTTAAACCTTGGTCAACAGACTTATTATAGTTTGGTAATACTTGATCAAGTTAGCTATTTTATATGCTGTTCTGTTTTTATTTTACTTATGCCAAAATTTCCAAATCAAGCAAACCACATCCATGGCAAAAGATTCCTGTTTCTGCAGGAGCTTAACCAAACCATGACTCTTTTTTCCTGGTGTCAAGGGAACTTCAGTTTAAGTAACATGGCTCAAGAGGAAATAACCTTTGTGGCATTACATTAAAAACCTAAAAATACAGCAATGATGGTATGCTATACTCCCACTCACAGACATCTTTGCTCTTTTCCTGTTTTTCTAGCAACTCATTTTTCTTAAATTTAGGTGGATGACAACGTGGGAAGCTGGAATCTAGAGGAACCATAGTAACTTTGATTTCTAGCTGTGAGGAGGAACATGCCTGCTTCCCAAATGACCCCTCCCAGCACCATGATATCCATGGGAACAGGGACTGCAGAGATCACGCAGGCAGCACCTGGCAAGTGTCCAGGCTAACAGCTGGACACTTCCCACCAACGTGTTCTAGAGCGCTGACCTCTGGCATCACCTGCAGTGGCCAACAAAAATGAATAGGGTGTGCTCCAAAGATCAATTACTTTTCAGTTTAGGGGGGGAGGAGAGGCAGGTTTACTGGTAAGTGAATGTGGGAGTTTTAGAGTTTTATCATGAGTAAAGGCAGCAGAGTGGAGTAAGAGGGCATAGATGGGCACTGGAATCAGACAGCCCTGAGCTTAAATCCAGCTTTTACCACTTACTAGCAGAGTTATTTATAATTTGTCAAAAGTTTTGAGACACAAAATTGTCAGAGGAAAATTCGTAAAAGTTCATTCTTCCATTAATTTTTAGAATCTTGCAGCTGTCCCTGTGCACCCCTATTTAATTGCAATTTTTTCGCGTTCTGAACTATTTTTGCATTTACTGCCCATACAAACTGGCTATCAATGGATGTTGTTCCATGCTGTTGATATAGTTATCATATTTAGTATTTTTCTTTTCCCATGATTAGAAAATAAGCCCAGTAAGGGCATAAAGAGGAGACTGTCTTTTACCTCTTTGCATCCTCTTTGGCAAAAAAAAAAAAAAAAAAATCTTTCGCTGTTAGGATTCTGTTAACTGTTACGGAGACTTAGTGTCCCTGGACCTTAGCACTAAACACCAGGAGCACCTGCTAGTCATGGTGACCTCCTCCCCCAACAAATGCCCTGAAAATTTTCCAAAGATCCCCAAAGGGTGGTACAACCTTTGGTAGAAAACTGCTAGTGTCCAAAATATGGTAAATATATATTTGCTCAGCATACATGATTGTTTCATTAGGTGCAGTATGGAAATTTCTGCCAAAAATCCATTGCTTTTTTTCAACAAAAGTATGCAAGAAATTGGTTTGGTTGATATTCTTTCAATTCTAGTGCTACTTATAAATTTTTGTGCATGAAAAGACCTTTCTGTCTAATGTTGCAGGTTGCATTCCCTAAGACAAAGATCTGGGGAAGATAATGGTGTGGTGTGCAGGAAGTTTATCAGGGAGTGCTTTGGGATCAACACAAGTGGAAGGGAAAAGAAAGAAGTAGGATTAAGCAGAAGAAGTTAGACTGTGATGTAGTTTTGACAAAGGCCTGAACTAACCCCAGAAGGAACTCTGAAACTGAGATGGCCCTTCAGTTATTCCATGCTGGAGCAAGGGAGCCAGACCTTAATGTTCTTTAATATAATCAGTAATTGGGTATAAATTGTCCTAGAAATAGGGCATGACCTGGCATGAGGTAGCTTTCTTCAGCAGAAGGCAGGTACCAGAGAGAGCTGAAAGCTGAGGGCTGTTGTAGACAACACTCCCAGCTGCTAGTGGAGTAAGTTTTTCAGTCCTGAAGGGGGATATTTGAGATGCATCATTGTAGCACGTGCTACCATATGTATCAGTTCATCTACACACAAAGAAGACCCCAAATCATAGTCACTTTATTTATTTATTTATTTATTTATTTATTTATGAGACAGAGTCTCGCTCTGTTGCCCAGGCTAGAGTGCCGTGGCGTCAGCCTACCTCACAGCAACCTCAAACTCCTGGGCTCAAGGGATCCTTCTGCCTCAGCCTCCTGAGTAGCTGGGACTACAGGCATGCACCACCATGCCCGGCTAATTTTTTCTCTCTATATATATTTTAGCTGTCCAAATAATTTCTTTCTATTTAGTAAAGATGGGGTCTTGCTCTTGCTCAGTCTGGTCTGGAACTCCTGACCTCGAGCCCTCCTCCTGCCTCGGCCTCCCAGAGTGCTAGGATTACAGGCGTGAGCCACCACCTCCAGCCCAGAGTCACTTTAAAATGTTTAAAATGAATTGCTCTTTCACATGAAATGAGACCAGAGAGAGTTAGCTCCAAGTAATATTAGGGTTCTGGCACTAAGAAAAAACAAAAGAACGGATGCTATGGTCTGAATGTTTGTTCTCCCCGAATTCATATGTCCACATCCTAACCCCCACGGTGATGGTGTTAGGAGGTGGGGCTGTCAGGAGACGGTCAGGTCATGTGGGTGGAGCCCTCATGAATGGAATTAGTGCCCTTATAAAAGAGACCCTGGAGAGCTAGCTAGTCCCTCGCCATGTGTAGTTACAGTGAAACACTTCTATCTATGAGGTGAGCAGGCCCTCACTGGGTCCTGACTGTGCTGGCAAACTGGTATCGGACTTTCTAGCCTCTAGAAGTGTAAGAACTAAATTTCTGTTGTTTGTAAGCTACCCAGTCTATGGTTATTTGTTATAGCAGCCTGAACAGAATGAGACAATGGATATTTAAAGGCACCAATGTCTATGAAGCTTTATTATATCATATCAGTCTTTTGTGTACCTATTTATAATGTTCACGAAATGTTAGCTTTAAGGGCCTCTCTCAGAATTTCCCACACATGTAGGAAAGCTCAGCAATACATGAACAGACTTTTAAAAAAATTGCTAGTAAACTAGGTTTTCCTGTCTCTACTTAAATATTTTTTATTTTCCCTTTTATTATTTGGAAAAAAAAAGTGCTTCTAATTAATCCTTTAAAAAACTTTATCTAAATGACAAATAATTGTATATGTTAATTGCCTATAGCATGTTGTTTTGATGTACATGTACATTTTGGAATGTTTAAGTCAAGCTAACTAACATATACATTACCTCACATATCTTTTTTGTGCTGAGAATGTTTAAAATCTACTCTCTTAGCAATTTTCAAGAATACAATAGATTTTTTTGAAGTATAATCACCATGTTGTACAATAGATCTTTTGAACTCGTCCCTCCTATCTAATTGAAATTTTGTATCCTTTTACCAACATCTCCCCAAACTTCACCCTCCCATCCTCACCCCACCATAGCCTCTGGTAATCACAATTTTACTTTCTCCTTCTGTGAGTTCAACTTTTTCAGATTTCCCATATAAGTGGCATCATGTGACATTTGTCTTTCTCAGCGTGGCTGATTTCACTTAACATAGTGTCCTCTAGGTTCATCCATGTTGTTGCAAATGACACGATTTCCTTCTTTTTTATGGCTGAATAGTATTCCATTGTGTACATATAACACATTTTCTTTACCCATTCATTAATTGATGGACAAATTATAGTTATATATATTTATAGTATACAAAGTGATGTTATGATTTATGAATATAATGTGGAATAATTAAATCAAGCTACTTAACATATCATCACCTCAAATATTTACCTTTTTTTGTGGTAAAAACATTTATAATTTCTTTAATGTAGGCCTATTTAGGTTACCTATTTCTTCTTGACTGAGCTTTGGTAGTTTGTATCTTCCAGGGAATTTGTCCATTTTAATAAAGCTATAAAATCTGTTGCCATAAAGTTGCGTATAATATTCCCTTTGTTATCCTTTTAAAATCTGTACAATTTTAAAACATACTACAATGTTGCCTTTAAAAAATCCTACAGATAAAATCTGTAGGATCTGTAGTGTGCTGCCTCTCACTTTCTCCATATTAATCATTTATATCTTCTCTTTTACTCCTGATCAGTCAGGCTTAAAGTTTATCGATTTTATTGAACTTTCAAAGAACTACCTTTCTGTCTAAGTGATTTTTCTCTACTGTTCTATTTTTCTCTGTTTTCTATTTCATTGATTTCAGTCTTATCTTTATTATTTCATTTCTTCTGCTTCTTGGGGGAGGGAATTTGATCTTCTTTATTCAGTCTCTTAGGTGGAAACTTAGATAATTAATTGGAGATCTTTCTTTTCTTATGCAGGCTCTTAATGCTAAAATTTTTTCTCTAAACAATAGTTTAGGTATATCCCACAAGTTTTGATATATTGTTTTCTTTTTGATTCACTTTAAAATGTATCTTAATTTCCACTGTGACTTGTACTTTGATCCATGCTTATTTAGATGTGTGCTAATTTCTAAATATTTAGAAAATTTACAGATACTCTTTTGTCATTAATTTCTAATTTCATTTTATAATGGTCAAAGAAAATACTTTGTATGATTTCAACCCTTTTATATTGATGGAGATTTGTTTCATGACTCACAATATAGTCTATCTTGGTGAATATTCCACATATACTCAAAAAGAATATGTATTCTGTATTATTGGATGGAAAGTCAATTAGTCAATTTTGTTGATAATGTTATTCAAGTATTCTATATCATTACTGATATCCTTTCTATTTGTTCTGTCAAGTACTGAAATCTCCCACTATAATCATGGATTTGTTTATTTTTCCCTTCTGGTGGTCCCGTTTTTCTTTGTGTGTTTTTAGATGCATACATATTTAGAATTGTTATGTCCTCTCAATGAATTGAACCCTTGTTTTTTTATGAAATGAACTTCTTTGTTCCTAGTGATAGTTTTTTCTCTGAAACATTTTTTGTATCTATATAGCCACTCTAGTTTTTTTCTTTATTAATGTGTACATGGAATATCTTTTTCTATCTTCTTCTTTTAACATATCTGTGTCTTTATATTTAAAGTTTCTTGTAGACAGCATATAGTTATATTTTGATTAAAAAAATTCCATCTGACTTTCTTTGTTTCTTATTGGAAGTTAGACCATTTCATTTAATATGATTATTGATATAGTTGTTTTTTTTTTTTTTTTTTTTTTGAGCCAGAGCATCACTCTGTTGCCCAGGTTAGAGTGCTGTGGCATCAGCCTAGCTCACAGCAACCTCAAACTCCTGGGCTCAAGTGATCCTCCTGCCTCAGCCTCCCGAGTAGCTGGGACTACAGGCATGTGCCACCATGCCTGGCTAATTTTTCTCTCTCTATATATTTTTTAGCTGTCCATATAATTTCTTTCTATTTTTAGTAGAGACAGGTTCTCGCTCTTGCTCAGGCTGGTCTCGAACTCCTGAGCTCAAACAATCCGCCCGCTTCGGCCTCCCAGAGTGCTAGGATTACAGGCGTGATATAGTTGGGTTTATATGCATTATGTTGCTATTTATTTTTTATTTGTCTCATCTGTTTTTTGTTCCATTTAGCTCTCTCTTTCTTTTTTTTTTTTTTACCTTATTTTTGATTAATTGAATATTCTTTTTTAGCATTCCATATTATTTTCACTTTTGGCTTATTGTGTTTACTTGTTTTAATTATTGCTTTAAGATTTAAAACATACATTTTTAAGGTATTAGAATCTACCTTCAGGCCAGGCGAGGTGGCTCACGCCTGTAATCCTAGCACTCTGGGAGGCCGAGGCGGGCGGATTGTTTGAGCTCAGGAGTTCGAGACCAGCCTGAGCAAGAGCAAGACCCCGTCTCTACTTAAAATAGAAAGAAATTATATGGACATCTAAAAAAAATATATACATATATATAAAAATTAGCCGGGCATGGTGGTGCATGCCTGTAGTTCCAGCTACTTGGGAGGCTGAGGCAGGAGGATCGCTTAAGGCCAGGAGTTTGAGGTTGCTGTGAGCTAGGCTGACTCCACGGCACTCTAGCCCAGGCAACAGAGTGAGACTCTGTCTCAAAAAAAAAAAAAAAAAAAAGAAAAGAATATACCTTCAAATAATATTATACCACTTCAAGTGTAGTGTAAGAATCTTACAAATGTATACTTCCATTTCTCCCTCCTGTTCTTTGTGCTACTTTTGTCATATAATTTACCTCTATATATGTTATAAACTATGTATTTTAATTATGAAATTTATAATATATATTATACAATTTATATGTAGTATTATCTACACAAGTTATAGAGTATACATTATTGTACATTTATAGCATACATTGTTATTTACGATTGTTACATACAATTTATCACTGTAGTCCCGAGTAGATGGGACTACAGGTGCATGCCACCACATCCTTATTTTCTGTTTTTAGCGGAGACAGGGTCTGGCTTTTGCTCAGGCTGGTCCCGAACTCCTGAGCTCAAGCAATCCTCCTGCCTCAGCTTCCCAGAGTGCTAGGATTATAGGCGTATGCCACTGTGCCCAGCCTCCTTTGCATACTCTAAAGGTGTTGCTTGAGAGTGCCATGACTAGTGGGCCTTTTTGACTGGAGATAGTTGTTGAAGTCCACAATAACTGACGGAAGTTGGCAGACAGTCCCAACTGTCTTTCTCTTCAGGTGGGACTGACCACTCTGAGGCATGGTCTACACCATTTCCCAGAAGTCGTCAGTGGGGATCAGCTCCAGTTGCTCCCGTCAATAACTTGTTCATTGCCCTATCCTGTGTTTGTTTCTTTCTTTTTCCCTTTGTTATTTCCTCATTGCTCTCTCTGGAGCTTCCTGGAATCACCTCCCAAATAAACTACATGCACCGAAATTTTCTTTCAAAGTCTATTTATTAGGAAAACCATCCCAAGACAGTAACTATGACAAAAATTGTGATGGTGGTATGCAAATACCTGACATTTGGGAAACAATACAATAATCAAAGATGACTTGAAACATTTAATTAACCCTGATAATAGAAAGATAAACAGACTTGCTATTAACATATGTGCTCAATGTTCCCTGCTGGCACATAGTAACTGATGACACACGGTAAGGTGAGGTTAGGTTAATTTGACTCCAAGATAATTTATTGACTGAATATGACCTATTTGCACTGTAATTTCTGCCATTATCATCCTATTGTCAATAAATTTCTTTACACTTTAACCTGACCAGTCTCTATTGATTTTCTCCCTTCTATTTCTTTATATCGTTTGAAACCTTATTTCCTGTATTTTACAACCCTTTCAAATACTAATTGCTCCTTTATTCTTTTTCCCTAAACCTCTGAACCTAGAAAAGAGGTTATTTTTGTTATTCTTCAGTGCTATTTCCAGATTATTTTTCACTAACCCTATCTTGGTACTCTATCATCTTTCTTCCCTTGAAACCCAGGAAGTCAGATCATCACCTTCTTTCTAGCTTTGTCACTGTCATCCACCGATTTCTAAGCAACTCCTCCACATCCCTGAAAAGTTTTAATTCCATGGGTTGACCATGGCCTTTTTCTTGAAAACTCCCCGTTGGAATCTAAGAACCTAACTTTTATTTTTCTTCCCACATCTTAGTTCTTTCTCAATACTGTTTTGCTGACTCCTATTCCTCCAGCCTCTTTAAAGGCAGGAATTTTCTAAGGTTCTTACCTCCACCCTTTGCTCTACTCTCTCTCCCTTCTCTCCCTGGAGAAATTCACATATTAAATAAATGCCACTTTTCCAGATCTGTGCTTAACAAAGATTAACCTGGGGATGTTTGTAGAACATGCTAAAGCTAATGGTACCCCTGTGATCCCTTCCAACTTATTTGCTATACTGCCTACAGAATAATCCTTACAAAACATAACCTTAATCAAGTTATAGACCTTCTTTAGTCCTTAATTACCTACATGATATAGACCCAATCTTGTGGCTCTAAAATGGAAGATTGTACCTGCTATTTAACCATAAAAATTTACTCTTTTATGTTTCAGGGAAGATGTCATTCATCCATTCATTCATTCAAGCCAACAAGTATTTTTTGAGTGCTTCCTATTTTGTAGGCTCTGCTCTAAGTGCTGGAATAAACTAGTGAACACAGCAGACCTAGATGCCCTGTCCCAGCAGAGCTTATCTTATAGCAGAGGGGAGGGTAGACATACAATAAACAATAGAGACGATATATAAGTAAATTAGTATGCTAAAAGGTAGTAAGTGCTATGCAAAAATAAAGTGTAAAGTAGAGCAGAATAAGAGGGACTGGAGTGTTAGGGGGTGGATGTGTGTGTGTGTGTGTGTGTGTGTGTGTGATAGTGGGGACGGTCAGGCTGCAAAGATTGGAAGGAAATCAGGGGGTCAGTCACATGGATAGCTCACATAAGAGCCTTGCAAACAGTGGGGACAGCCAGTGCAAAGGTCCTGGTGCAGAAGTTTGCCTGGTATATTGGAGAACAAATTAATCTCGGCATACTTACCCTCTTCACGACCAATAAACTTCTACCCCTCTTCCACAGATCTTTGAGAACAGTGATGTGTATTACAGTAACTCATAAGAGTAAACAGATTCAAAATATTTGTATAAGAGAAGAGGATATGCATGATGCATTTTAAAAGACCTTTGTCAAAACGATTAACATAAAAAAGGTTTGTATTACCTTATCCATTAACTACTGGCATTCCCTAAGGGTTCAAAAAGTTTGGATTTCTAATATGTAACAGTAGAACACAATAGTACTAATACACCTAGTGATACAGTATATAAAAGCAAAGTGAATTGCATCAAAACACGGACTGAATATTTAAAGTATGAAAACACAAATAGCCAGCTTTCTGCCCAATTGAAAAAAGTGAAATGCCCTAGTAATGCACAGAGATGAAATTAGATTGTTCTCAGAAAGACAATACAGACCAAATTATGTTCTTTTTATTCTTCGTAGTATCCATTTTTGAAGTAGAAACACACAGGACTTTTCATGTTTGTAGAGATGATTTAAGATATAGTGCAATTTTTATTTTATTTTATTTTATTTTTTTGAGACAGAGTCTCTCACTCTGTTGCCTGGGCTAGAGTGCTGTGGTGTCAGCCCAGCTCACAGCAACCTCAAACTCCTGGGCTCAAGTGATCCTCCTGCCTCAGCCTCACGCCCATCCCAAATTGTTTTTAAACAAAAGATTTTAGCATATTTCAAAAATATAGACAAAAAATTCACTCTCAAACACTTTGTCTTCTCTTCTGTCTAAGGACACTTGTAATTGGATTTAGAGCCCAGTCAGATGATGTAGGATGATCTCATTTCAAGGTTCTTAACTTAATTACATCTGCAAAGACCCTTTTTCCAAAGAAGCTCACTTTCACAGGCCCTAGGGGTTAAGGATGTAGAAGTATCCTTTCGGGGACTGCCCTTGAACCGACTACACATGTCAAAGGCCAATGCCCAGCTTTTTTACATAGATTAGATGTGCTAATGTTCAAAAGGAAAGAACTTTGATGTGAAATGTAACACCATCTAGGGGTTTTTTGGGGGGCAGATTTGGGGAGTTACAATGATTGAGGACACTACTAGCAGAGTGGGTAGGGTCTGGGATGCCCACTGCCTTGCCATGTTGGGGGGCGGGCATTGCTGCATGAAGAATTGTCCCACGTTCTATACAACTTCCCAAAGTTGTCCCCAGCTTGCCTATGTCCCTGAGGACATTCACGTTGGTGAAAAACCTGTTTATAATGATCTGGCTCCAGAACATATCTGCATTTTACAAACACACAGGAGGATATATCATCTGTGAATTTTATTTCAAGGTAGTGAAGGGGATATTACAAAATATTTATTATAAAAGGGGAGTGTTGGGTCTGAGAAAGTAGAAGCTCACTCCAAGGGGGGAAAAAAACCTCTAAGGTACTTGTCTCAAATCTTCTTTTAAGTGAGTATTTTAGGAGAGAGTATTTTATCAGCAGTTCCTACAGCACTGCCATTGCCAGCTTCTCTCAGTGGTGCTATTTAGATCCTCGTGGCTCATGACGGTGTCTTGGAGAGTTGTCTGGAGTTCCTGGATGGAAACCAGGATCCTATGTCGTGAGATCTCTTTTCCCCAGTCCTGTTAGGTGGCATTGGATGTGGTAACTAGACTTTCTCAACCTTAACTTTCTTATTTTTCAAATGGGATGTCATACATCAAGCGACTGTTGCCTAAACACCCAAATAAACAAATGTAATCCCCAAATAAATAAATTATAAGGGTATATCTAAATGCTAATCCAGAAGTAAAGCCTCACGGAGGTCGGTGTTGTCCTCTGTTCCACTGCCTACCAGTGTTTGCAGATAAGAAAGTGGGGGAGGATAATAACTCACACTTCGAAACTAAACGCTCCAGTGGCGCTCCTGTAATTAACTCCATTAATGGTAGGCTATGGCCCATGTTTTTAGCATCTGTTTTCTTGCTTTCAGATGGAGTGTTAAAGCAATATCCTTTGAAGGGATTGGAAGGGAACAAACACCTGAATGTCTGTGGTTCCTGGAGTATGATAGCTTTCAGACAGAATTCCTGCCACACCCTAAAAGACTGAAAAATCTGGCTTCCTACCCCATCCTCCCTACTCTTTTTCTTCTGTCCTCTTTGTCTTTGTTCTGGTCCTTGAAGTGCCAATCATGCTATCTTGCCTTGTCTCCCCTTGGAACCCTCTTCTCTCAGATATTCTCATACTTTGTAATTCATTCAGGGCTCTGATCACAATGTCCCTGTCTTTCTTGACTTCTTTATATAAAATGGATGTTATTTTGCCCTAACCAGTTATATTCTTTTACCCTGCTTTATTTTTCCTCATAGCAACTGACTTTATATGTCTATTTGATAATTTGTATATTGCCTCTGTCTCCCACTAGAACATAAGACCCACAAAGGCAGTAGAATATTGTCTAGTCTGTTTTATCATCAGTGCCTACAACAGAAACTGGCATATAATCAACTCCCGGTTAACATTTGCTCACTAAATGAATTTCAGTCTTTCTTAATTGTATATTTTTCTCCCGCTCTGGAGTTCCAGATTGACACTTATTCCTGTGTTCCCTCTACTTATTTTCTTTGTGATTTGAATAATGTGCTTTTCCTTGGGGCAAGAGTTTTGCATTCCATTTTTGTTTTACTTTCTGAATTTCCTTTTGTTAATTAATAAATATTTTTGCCCAATTAACTTTTTTACTTCCATCCAAACAATTTGTTACTCAGAGCTTAAAGGACTAGTTAGAAGTTTGGCTACAGAGCTATGCTGGGTTTTGAAGGCCTCCAAACATGGTTCATTATATAAACTTTGCAACCATAGACCACTGCACATGGGCTAGATTAACAGAACATTGTAAAGGGATTTACAGCAGAGTATGGGAACCTGGACTCCCTGAACTATTTACTATTTATGCTGATAAAGGAAAAGAGAGGTTACTGGTTACCAATGTGGGGGGGGGCAGAATATGCCACCTCAAAATATACCATTTTGGCAAAAGTATAATTTTGAGCTGAAGGCAATTGAGAAGAAGTAGATACAGCAAAAGCTCTCTGCCCTTTATTTGCCTAAAAGCACTATTTAAATTTGCAAAGATGCCTCTCCCCTTCCCTTTCTACATGTAGGACAAAAATTAATCAACATAGACAACTTTGGACCCTTATCAGCCCAGAGATTGCACCAGAGGAATCTACATAATAAACTTGACTACCTAGTCCTTAGCCTTCCCTTAATTTCCTCATTTATTTGCCTTTCTGCAATTTGCTGCCTCTAGAAATTCAAAATTCTTTTGTCGTTTCACTTATCTAAAAATTTATTGTTCCTCTGCTAAGATGCTATATAAACTCAAGTTTTAACCAATCCTTTGAGTTAATAGTCTTGGGTACTCTCATGTGTAGTAACAATGCACACACTACTAAATTTCTGTTGTTTGTTGTTGTTAATCTGTCATTTGTCAATCCAATTTATAAGGCCCCAGCCAGAGAATTTAGGAGGGTTATAGGAAAAATAATGTTTTCCTCCCCTATACCATAATGTAATTACTGGCTACTGGACTATGGACTATAAGCCCATGAGGGTAGTAATTTTGTTTATCAATGCTCACCTCTGTATCTTCAGGACTTAGAACAGCACCTAATACATAGTTGGGGCTCAATAAATGAATGTTTTGAATGAATTACTGAATGGAAGAAGGAATATTGCTGGTGGAGAGGGGGCAGAAGGGTACTCTGGAAAGCAATACAGGTAATATTTCTCAGGTATGTGCCTTTTTCCACCCATTTCTGTTATCATCAGAATAGTTCATGGCCCTATCAGAATATTCCTCATTTAATTGATGTATTTTATCTTATATTAAGTCAAATTTAGGGTGATAATATTAACCATCAACAAATTCTAAGAACAAAAAAGGATGAATTAAATGTTTCTTTTAAAATTCTTTTCTCACATAATTTTGTGCTGGAACAATAGAGCATTTTTCACTTTGTGATCAACTTTTGCAGCGTGATCACTGGCGTGGTTTGAATGATGGACCCCAAAAGATATGTCTACGTCTTAATCCCCAGAAGCTGCGACTATTACCTTAAAAATGGCAAAAGATGTGATTGAGTTAAATACTGTGAGAGGAGGAGTTTATCCTGGATTATCCAGGTGGGTCCTAAATGCATCACAGGAACCCTTATAAGACAGAAGCACAGAGGAGAAGAAACACAGGGACGAGGAGGAGGTAATGGGACCACAGAGGCAGAGACTGAGTGATGTGGCCACAAGTCAAGGAATGCTGGCAGCTACTGGAAACTGGAAGAGGCAAAGGGCGAATTCTTTGCTGGAGCCACTGGAGGGAGAGTGTCCTGCCGCCACCTTGATTTCTGACTTCTTGACTGCAGAACCGTGAAGAAAATACATTTATATTGTTTTAAGCCACCCAGTTTGTGGGGATTTGTAACAGCAGCCTCAGGAAACGGATACACTCACTCACAGGGACACTCTCTCTTCTTTTAAATACTTAATTTTTTAAGAGCAGGTTCAGAGTGAAATTGAGAAGAAGGTACAAAGATTTCCCTTATACCCCTGCTCCCCCACATGTACCATCTTGCCATTATCAACATCCCCTAGAGTGGTGTTATATATGTTTGTTCCAACTGATGAACCTACATGGACACATCATGACCACCCAAAGCCCATAGTTTACATCAGGGTTCATTCTTGTACGTTTTATGGGTTTGGATAAATGTGTAATGATATGTATCCACCATCCTAGTGTGATACAGGGTATTTTCATTGCCATAAGAATCCTCTGTCCTTCACCTATTTATCCTTCTCTCTCCTTAATCGCTGCAAGTAACTGATC
Source organism: Eulemur rufifrons (assembly GCF_041146395.1). Classification (NCBI taxonomy): domain Eukaryota; kingdom Metazoa; phylum Chordata; class Mammalia; order Primates; family Lemuridae; genus Eulemur; species Eulemur rufifrons. The sequence goes on along the minus strand of NC_090997.1, from coordinate 15,875,313 downwards.
TTTTTACTATGTCCGCCATAATTTTGCCTTTTCCAGAATGGCCCGTAGTTGGAATCATACAGTACATAGCCTTTTCAGATTGACTTCCTTTTAAAAAGAATAATTGAGTTGCCATCACTTTTCCTGAGGGCCTCTTCTAATTCTTTGGAATCCTAACCCATCTCTCTTGACTCTGATTCTGTCGTTTTTGTTGATCTTCTGTTCTTCCAGTGTAAACCGGCGGTGTCCTGCCAGATCCTCATTCCTCAGTGGCTTTTGCTTGTGATGTGAGCCGTTCCCCAGCAGTGAGGTGGGGTGATCAGGTGGGGACTAAGTTTACATAACTATCCTAACAATCCACTCCTTAGTGACTACATAGTCAAGTATGACCACTCTTCCTTCCCTGCCCAAATCGTTAATGAATACACAGAGCAGTCGACTTGCCAGAACTCACTGTTAGAAAAATTAGTTCAGAGAGATGCTCAATAAAATAGTCATGAAAGTCTACAAGTAAATATTTAATCTGGGCCCTAAAAGGTGCACCAGGATTGGATGAGGGAGAAAGGGCAGCCAAGAAGGGCATTGCAAGCCTTAGCTAGTTTATGATCTGAGCCACTGTCCTTGCCAACTTTACTTGGCAGGTTGACGTAAAGCGCTTCACTGGGTCAAGCTGTGTCTAAGGCTGGGAGGCTCACATAGGGCTTCGGTTATGAAGATGGAGTTGAAAGCAGAAGCAGCGGGACGGAGTGGAGTTTCCATCCCTTATTTTCACTCTGTTTACTCAGCTCTTTCTGAGCACCTGGAGGGTGGCAGATGGGCGCCACTTAATTACTTACCAGTAGGCAGGGAGAGGGACAAGCATGGCTGCGATCTGCAGTTAGGCTAAGTGGCATGTGCCGTTCCCTCCACCTACTGATGTCGGCTGTGCTCTGCCACCCTGAGCAGGCCCATGGGATCCTCGCCCAACATGAAAAATCAATAGCACAGTCCGGTGTTTATCTCGTGGGTTACTCTCCTAGTCAGGTCTGTCCATTAAGATGATACAAATTAAATCTGATTTCCCCACATTTGGACACAGCATTTGATGCAGGAGTCTGACAATATGGGTCAAATCTAACTGAATTTGGTTTTCTAGATTTGTGACTCTTAACTTTCTAGAGTCTTGGTTTTCCATCTCTAAAATTATTACACTCTGCCCGCCCCAGGTAAATCAGGTGTGGCTATCTTTAGCAAACTCAGTACTCCCGTGATTACTTGAACAATATCTGTTTTCAAGCTTGGACTATAAGCTCCACAAGGGCAGGGATTGTCTTTGCTGCTGTCTGCCGAATCCTCAGATTGGAGTAGAGTTTGTTGCACAGAGCAGAGACTCATTAAACATTAGTTGAATCAATGAATCAATGAAGCACATACTACCTCATGTTCCTAAAGTGGCTGAAATCAGAATAGTTCAGTCACCAAGGATGGATGAAAACATACATCTTTGACCTCATCAACACAGTGCAGAGCTGCCCTTTATATAGAAGTCAGAGAACAGCTCATACTCTTGCTTCACACCATTCTTTATGTCATAGGCTATGTTACCTATGTGTCACATCCTTGAAACTGTTTTGTACATATCTTTGGATCCCTGGGTGTCTTGTGACTATTTCTTTCACTGGGAAGAGCTTCCTCATGTACCTTTGTAAGTTCTCCTGTGTCAGAGTATGCTGCTATACATCCGGGTTTTGTTTTTTTTTTTTGCTTTTTGATTTTTTTTTGTAAAAAATACACATCAAAATTTCCCTTCCTGTGTGAATAATGCATTATCCCTCATGAAAGGGAGCACCGAATCATATTAGCTAGGTCTTGAAACATTGGCCCTAAAATTTGTCCCACTAGAAAAGTACTGAAATGTACCCTTAGGTATAAAGTTGTAGAATATTAACATTATCTCAAAGGTAATGTGTGGGAACAGGTGCTGATGATGAGGTCAGAGGACAAGGTGTTACGCTTTTCTCCCCACCTATTTGTTTTGAGTACTCTGTTTGCCCAGCTGATCCATGAAATGGGCGTGTGAGCACCACACCTCCCGCAGGACCAGCACTTTGACGTCAGCAGGCTTCCCTGCTGCTGTTTGTCTAACCAAAGATTCCACAGGAGAGGTGGGATCTGTCCTAATTATCTGCCTGCCCACATGCCAGGTGCCACTTGCTCAATGTTCACACTGAGATTGACATCACATGGACCAGCCAGGCAAGGAAACATTGAACAACAGAAACAAAAGGCAGAAAAGGAGCCCGAGAGAGGCTGCTGAGTGAGCAGAGCTCGCTGCTGTGTTTCGGGAAGGTGTGGTGGAGATGCGACGTGACTGAAGTTAAGGAGACTCGGGTTCATAGCCCAGCTTTGCCACTTATCCGCTGAGGGTCTTTTTGCAAGTTCCTTAAATGTCTGAGCCCTATTTCCAAGATTAAAACAGGGACAATAGTACAAAATTTCTAGGGTTTTTGTAAAAATGAGAGACGCATATGTAAACCATATGCCACATTGTACCACTCCATAACTGGTAGGAGCTATTGTTTCTGACACTCTAGGGAGACAGAGGGCAAAGCTCAATAACCCCCAGTGCATGTTTAGGCGGAAGAAAGTAGCCAATTTCCCCCTTGCTAAGAGAAAATATTGTCTATTAGTTAGACTAATAAACATTTTGGAGATGCAATTTTCAAGAACTAGTCCCTTGCCTCCCCTACCCATCAGTTTTGTTTTATTTAGTTTTGCTTTATTTAGTTTTGCTTTTCTCCTGAAGCATCTTTCTTGTAAACTCACCCTTGGTGGTAGCTGAGGTTACTGGAAATGAATTAAAAATGAAATACAAATTTGTGTCATGCTGATGGTTCCCTTCTCACTGCAGGCACACTGATGATGATGCCTTATTCCAAGTCTTATTCTCACGCCAACACTGACTACAGATCCAGCCTGCAGAGGGATGCCCTAGAGCCAGGGCGACCACACAATCATGTTTTACCCCCCTTGAGAGCACCCCACCCCAGCTTCCACCAGGCTTCTGTTCTGTGGGAACTGGAAGAACACATAAAATTCTCTAGAGTAGGACATGCAGCTATAAAAATCATTGGTGAGTCAAGCTGGTGTGACTCTGCCCTTGGGGAAGAGCCTTGGGGGAGCTAGCATAGAACCCCAGTCCAAGTAAGCCATGGATTTAGCCAAGGTATCATCCCATCTATTAGAGATAACCTTGGGCTTGTTACCTAATCTAAGTCTTATTTTCTATAACTATCAAATGGGGATAATGAATACCTGCCTCAAGATTTTATTATCATGATTAAACAAGATAATGTTGGTGAAACACCTTGCAGATTACCCAGTACTTAGCAGGAGCTCAAAAATTGTCAGTTGCTACCTCCTTTCCACAATTCCTCTTTCTCATACAGTGGTGTGTTGGAGTTGGCGCACACTGGAGCTATGGTCAGTTGTGTGCATCCCTTCTCCACTTCATATTCAGGGGCGTCATGCTGGTAACTTGAAATTTCCTATGGCGGAAGTACTTACACCATGGAAATAGGCAAATGCTGTAAGTCAGAGCTTCCTCAATACCTCCTCACCATGCTGAAATCTCGCTTTTAAACATTAATCATTAAACCACTGGGTACTGATCAGTTAATTTATCTTTGAGCCTCAGCTTCCTCATCTTTAAATGAGGGAAAAGAAAACAAATTCTATCAATCTCACAGGAGTTTTATGTCAACATAAGAAAAAATGGAAGAAGATTGAGAGTAGTAATGATTAACATTAAGGTTAGTTAGAGAAGGGGCCAATGGTACTTCTCCATGAAAAGGTCTCTCAAGTCCCAGTTTTTCCTGGGGACGTAGAAGACCATAAAGGTGACCAACTCCAGTAGAACAAGGTTGGCATACTTACCTTCTAACTAAATACACTCAACAAGCATATGTGCGCTAGTCCCTATGTGCTCTATGCCAAGGATATACCAGTGGAGAAGATAGAGTCCTTGCCTCCAGGGGGCTTACAGTCTAAGGGAGACAGGCTAGCAAACCAGAATAATCATCCTGAGAGACAAGCGTTATGCCAGCGGTGAGCATAGGTTGCTGGGAGACCGTGCTGTCTAATAGAGTAGCCACTGGCCACACGTAGTTACTGAGTACTTGAAACGTGGCTAGACCAAATTGACATGTGCCGTAAATGTAAAACACAGCACATTTTAAAGACTTAGTATATAAAAAAACCAAGTAGGCTATCTCATCAACAATTTTACTATATTAATCATTGATTGAAATATTAATATTTTGAATACATTGGGTTCAATAAAATATATTTTTAAAAATCAATTTCACTGGCTTCTTTTTACTTTTTCAGTTTAGCTACTAGAAAATTTAAAATCACATGTGTTGCACACATTATATTTCATTGGCCATTTGCATGTCTTTTTTGAAGAAATGTCTATTCAAATCTTTGCCCATTTTAAAATTGGGTTGTTTGCCTTTTTGTTGTAAAGTTGTAGGTGTTCTTTATTATTCTGGATACGAGAAGCTTATCAGATAAATGATTCGAAAAAGTTTTCCCCCAATCTGTGGGCTGTCTTTTCACTTCCTTAGGAGTGTCTTTTTCAAGATTGTTTTGGCTATTGTGGGTCCCTTTAATTTCTATATGAATTTTAGGATTAGCTCATCGATTTTTGCAGAAAAGGTAGTTGGAATTTTGATAAGCATTGCATTGAATCTGTAGATCAATGTGGGGAATATTGCCATCTTAATAATATTAAGTCTTCTAATCTATGAACATTTATTAAGTCTTCTTTAATTTCTTTTTGAAATACTTTGTAATTTTCAGTGTACATGAAACTTGGTTAAATCTTCTCCTATTTCATTTTATTTTTTATGCTATTATAAATTGTCAGACTGGGATTATAGTGATTTTATCAGAACTTGCTTCAACTGCCCATTTCCCTGATCAATCTGCCTCTGTTAGTAGCACACTCAGCTTTTAGGCCCCACTAATTGCTGGCTGATTATTGTTTTGGATAATGCCCTGGATGTTAACGTGTTTCATAATTCAATTAAATTTGGGCCTTTTGCAGAGATAGTTTTTGAAGCAAGTCTTTGAGATTTGTTCTGGCCCCTGGAGGGCTCTCCTTAGCTGTCTCTTTCTCAGGTTCTTTTTGGCAAACTAGCAGACCTATGGTTTAACTCGTTGCTCTAATAGAGCTACCAGCCTCCTCTCAATTGCTTACCATCAAAATCTTCATTGGTTTTGAGAGCAACCTTAGGCTTGAACTTCACCATGTTTTGTTTCAAATAAGGTCCCTTCCTTTAGTAAGGGCTTTGGACATCCCCACTTAACAAGTAGTGCAATGGGTGGGGGTGAGAGCCTCTGGTCTTCTCTGTTTACCTCTCCCAGCATGGAATTTCTGTTCCATGAGTCATCTGGGACAAAAATGATCAGAGGACCATTATTTTCAGCCTGCCATCTCTGGCGCCAAGCCTATGCCCCTAGAAGTGTGAAATGGGTAGAGGAAAGGAGTTCCTATCTTTTGGCCACACTTCCCAAGAATTTAGCCTCAGCAACTTGGAGCTGGAGGGGATGAGAACTGCTGGTGGTCTGCCTCTCTTGGTGATTTACCATATTACTTGATTGGGAGCAAGAGGAGAGGGATCTTGTTTTCTTGGCCACCCACCCAGATTGGAGCTTTGGGCTTTGCACTGAGATACGGGTGGGGGAGGAAAGGAGTGGTGGTGGTTCAAGTGCTAGACTCTGGGTGTTATAATGAGATTTGGTACAATTTTCTTGAATAAATGTTTCTTTGTTTGCTGTATGCCCTTTTCAATTTTCAGAAACTTTAAATGGTTTTTTAAATATAATTTTCACCAATTATAGATGTTTCTTGGGGAGTAGGTCCTGAGAGCTCCTCTTGCTGGCATTCTGGAAATGAAAGGAATAGTGATTTTTTTTTAGATGAAACTCTAAAACTATAATGAGGAAATTTTGTTGACTTTCTATTGTAATTTTTTGTTCGTTTGTTTGTTTGAGGCAGAGTCTCACTCTGTTGCCTGGGCTAGAGTGCCGTGGCATCAGCCTAGCTCACAGCAACCTCAAACTCCGGGGCTCAAGCAATCCTCCTGCCTCAGCCTCTCAAGTAGCCACCATGCCTGGCTAATTTGTTCTATATATATTTTTAGTTGTCCATATAATTTCTTTCTATTTTTAGTAGAGACGGGGTCTTGCTCTTGCTCAGGCTAGTCTCAAACTCCTGAGCTCAAACAATCCACCCGCCTTGGCCTCCCAGAATGCTAGGATTACGAGCGTCAGCCACCGCCCCCGGCCGACTTTTCATTATATTAAAATGAAAGGAATTTGTTCAACAATGAGTAGTATATAAAAATTTAACTAGTGAATAGCAGGTGGCAGACTGAAATAAAATATTTGCAATGCATATTGATAATAAAAGATTATATATTATTAATGAATACCCATCTAGAAGCCATAGAAATTTCTGTAAATCTGTAAGAAAATTGTGAGCAACCTAATAGAAAAATAGGCAATGGACGTGAAGAAGTAATTCACAGAAGGTGGAAACCTTTGTAGCTAATAAATTCATGAAGAGAGGCTTAGATTCATTCATAGCCATTTAAAATGTAATTCAAATAAGATTCCATTATTTTCTCAATAATGGGCAACAAATAAGTTACATGCTATCAAACGCTGATGAAAAATGGGGAAGCAGAAAGCCTTACGCACTGTTGGTGAGAGTATAAGCTTTTGGAGAGCAATTTGGTGGTTTTTAGTGAAATTAAGTATGCATTTAGCCTATAACTCAGGAAATCCCAGGCTTCCAAAATGTTTTACAAACAAGTGGAAGCTGATCCCAGCAGCATTGTTACTAACATTTGTCAGAGCAAAGATTTGGAACCAACCCACGTGTTCATCAACAGGGAATGGATGAGCATAATGTGGTATGTGCATATTGTCAAATACAGTGTATCAATCAAAAAGAAGGAACTAGATCTACATATGTCAATGAGGATAGTTCACAAATGTAATATTGAGTAGGAAAAGTAAAAAGGAGAATGAAATTCTTAACACAATGCAATTTATGTAAAACATAAAATAACGCTTTCTGTTGTTCATTGTTACACAAATTTGTGAATAAAGAGAGGTATGGATGATGCAATTACATGCATTAAATATGTGAGCTTGGGTGTGTATTGTTGGGGAGGAGATGACAAATGGCATTGGGTATGGGCGGTGAAGATAAAAAATGCATAAAATTAAATTTACAAGGGACTATGCAGGTAGGGATGTCAATAATGAGCCACAAACTATGGGGTACGATTCATCCTATCAATATGATTCTATGTGCGAGAGTCCCACAATATTAATCATGATGATAAAATGAAATAATGAATGTCTAAGTGACTAGCGGTGCAACCAGCCATTGCTAGCTCTCCTTACCTTACAGGGGTGGCACCAGAACGAGGGACACAAACATTCAAGATAGACTTTGAAAATTCCCACAAAAATCATAGTTTGAATTACTTTTGTAAAAAGGAGGCATGAATCACTATCATAAAAATTACTATTTATTTTCTTAAACTGGCAGTGGCTCAGCCAGGTAGAGACCAACTGGGAGCTCAAGAGTTTAAAAAGAAAGTATTTTCAAGAAGGCATGCTGTCAAGGCTCATAGGAATTATATGCAGAAAATGAAAATAAAAAATCCTGGGCAAAATCTGTGAATTCTGAAATATTTTCCAAATGGTGCCATCTGCTCGTCAAATCATAGAGAGGCTGTTGGAACTTTCCAGCACTGGGTTGGATTCTGTCCACATAGCTGCCCAGGCAGAGCCCTGCAGCAGCAGATCAGCAGGAGAGCTTCCGAGGGAAGAGGGCCACTCGGATGCTTTCACCCTCCTTGCCTCATTTATTTCTGCACAGCCATCCGGAAAGTCAAGAAAATGAAATGGGAATTGACCCTCATAAACCATCACTTCAAACTACACTTCCCTTTGCTGAACTAAAACCTAGAATGCCCCCATGTTGTTGTCACCACTGACCCAATTCATAACCAGTCTTCAAATCTCATCTCAAGTCAGAGAGAGAGAGAGAAAAAAAAAAGAGAGAGAAAGAGAGAGATGGATGAGCTAGGGTATTGGATACAGACAAACTTGGGTACAAATCTAGACTCAACTTCTTACTAGGCACATGGTTTTAAGTCTCGCTGTGCTGCAATTTCCTGAGCAAAATGAGGAGAATAACATCTAACTTTTAAGTTGTAAGAACTTAAAAATTAGAGCAGGCACTCAAATCAGTATTTATACATTATTTTCTTCTTCATGTTCCTTGACCACCCTCGTCCCTACTTAGTTCTCCTTTCTTTTTCTTTTTTTTTTTTTTTTGAGACAGAGTCTCACTTTGTTGTCCGGGCTAGAGTGAGTGCACTGGCGTCAGTCTAGCTCACAGCAACCTCAAACTCCTGGACTTAAGTGATCCTACTGCCTCAGCCTCCCGAGTAGCTGGGACTACAGGCATGTGCCACCATGCCCGGCTAATTTTTTGTATATATATATATTTTAGTTGTCCATATAATTTCTTTCTATTTTTAGTAGAGACGGGGTCTCACTCTTGCTCAGGCTAGTCTCGAACTCCTGACCTGGAGCGATCCACCCGCCTCGGCCTCCCAGAGTGCTAGGATTACAGGCGTGAGCCACCGCGCCCGGCCAGTTCTCCTTTCTTGAAAATTTCCCAGCACGTGTAGGTGCAACTCAGTAACTTATGGTCTTGATCGTCGTCACATTTCATGATGTAAGTTTTATGTTACCAGGAAGAGCTTGGCATGAACTTTCTATTCCTTCCTCTGATCTCACCCTCTGCCACTTCTCCCACTCCTCCCACCAGTGCCTAGAAAAACTGGTGCTTAACCCATCCCTGCAGACATCCTGACTAGAGGGCTCCCGCCCTTCCCTAGAGGCCTCTAGGAAAACATCTCAGTCAAGCATAAACTGTCTGGACAAGTGTACAGGAAAAGTTTACCACCAGAAAGAGAAGCAAAATGTTGCTGTTGGACAAACAATCTGACTGCGAAGGAAGGTGCCAAGTATTTCTGTGTTTGCACAGAGTCGGTTCTTAGCCCTTCCAGCGCCTGCCTCAGATGGGCAACTGGAAGCCCTTACGGCTGTGATCTCTCTTTTCTCCTCCCTCCCAACATTTTCTTCCTCTTTGCCCATCCCAGGGCACCTGGAGGAGCACTTTCTGGGCCTCTGTGCCCCAGGGACTTATTAGTGGCTCCACCTAGAAGTGATTCCAGGTCTTCCCTGGGTGTAGCTGGAAAAGGCTTATAAGTCCTTCAGATCCTTCGGAGAGGAGCATGTCAGAGCCATCAACAAGCAACATTTCTTTGTTAATAGACAATCCTGCTCAGAGCATAAGTTTGTTGCCTCACTTTGCTGACAAAGCCTCTGTTTCTGTATTGCCTTATAACAAAAATACCTCCCACTTATTGACCACCTATATTTAAGCCTATGAGGTGCATTTTATTATCATCCTTGTTTTATAAATGAGGAAACTGAGGTATAGAGAGTTTGAATGACTTGCACAGGGTCTCTATCTATTGTCTGATCAAAAACTGTCCTGCTACCTGCCACCCTATAGTTAAATAAGGTTCAAGGAAAAAACAATCCCACCCTGCCTCCTAAGTCTTAATGTGTGGAATTACTTCCCCTAGAAGTCTTCAGATTTCTTCATAAATGGGTGACATAGGAGTCTTGCTCTCTATCCAATGTCCCAAAGCAGCGGTCCCTAACATTTTTGGCACCAAGGACCAGTTACATGGAAGACAATTTCTGCATGGATGGGGGTGGGGTGGGGTGGGGAGGTGGAGCTCACCCGGTGGTACATATTATGCTTTCTTTGCTTGCCCACTGCTCACTGTGCGGCCACTCCCCATCCCCTGTTTCCTAAGTTTCGTGGAAGACAATTTTTCCAGCCAGAAAGGACACTTCTCCAGGCTTTCTCTGGCCTCACAGGGTCAGTAAGGGGCCCAGAAATCTTGGTGGGGAGATGAATGTTCCCACAGGGTACATCTCAAGAAACTTCCTAACCAAGTGATCTGGTTATTACCAGGCTGAGAAGTGGCTCACATAACAAGAGGTGATAAGAAAAGCCCACCTTATCAGAAGAAGGACAGAGGAGGACATGCTATGAATCCACCCTGTGTACGTTCATCCCTGGGAGCAAATTCAAAGGAGAACTCATTAGAACAGCAGCCTGACTGTCTATTACCGAAGTGCCAGGAAAGGATACGGATGACAGAGCCCTGCCTTTCACTTAAAATACCACACTGGTTATCAGTGGCAGCAAAATGAATGAGAAAAAAGTCTCAAAATCTTCATCGGAAAAAGGTGCTTTAGGAAAAACAAAATCAAATGCAATATTTTTATCCCCAGAGAAGCTACATTCATTTGACTGCGTGTCTTTAAAGAGGTGCCCCAGGGAGTGGAAGTCAGATCCTTTGTTTCCCCCTCTGCAAGATTGCGAGTGATCTACCGTCTCCTTATTCTGATGCCACCAGGACAGTGGACAATTTGTTCCCACCCCCCCCCCCCCCCCCCATGATCAATCTGAAGTAGATAATCTTTCTTTTCTCCACATAGCATGGCAGCACTCACTGCCAGAACAAATTCTTTTTCTGGTTCACTTAACTCCTAATTTCACATAGGCCTGTAATGATATACCAAGCCATAGAAACAGGTCAGTTTCAACCTGTTGCTTCCAATCAGAGAAAAATACAGTTTAACTGGTTAAAGGGGGTGTTGATAGTGAAATTTAATATCACCTCCTTAAGTCACAATGGATGATTTCATGGATGTATAATCAGCTTATTTCCCCAAAATACACTGGGGAAAGAGGTGTTTCCTATTTTTCCAGGTGCAGGAGGCTGAGTGGCCTGCCTGTTGGGAATGTACGTTGACTGTCCTTTCAGCTCCGAGTCATAAAGGTCCCCAGGGAGCCAATCACTCAGCCAGCTCCAAGATGTCTGACCTGCTGAGGCTCTTGGGCCAAAGGACTATTTGCTACTTTTAATGTGATGCAAATTTCTACAAACAGCTCATAGCCTTCAAAGGAAATTAATACAATAATATTTTGACTATAATGTAGAGGTCGTTTTTTTTCACATTTAAACCAATCCAGTCACATTTCAATTTATACAGTTAATATCTGCTAAGCAGCAGCTATGAACAAAGCACTATGGCAAACCCTTAAGAACAGCCATTCTCACAGGCAGAAAAACAGGAGAGACCTGGGGAGTTTTTCTTTTCCTTTCTTTTCTATTTTTTTTTTTTGAGACAGAGTCTCACTCTGTCACCCAGGCTAGAGTGCCGTGATGTCAGCCTAGTTCACAGCAACCTCAAACTCCTGGGCTCAAGCGATCCTCCTGCCTCAGCCTCCTGAGTAGCTGGGACTATCAGTGCTTACCATCACACCTAGCTAAGTTCTTCTATTTTTAGTAGAGATGAGTTTTGCTCTTGCTCAGGCTGGTCTCAAACTCCTGAGCTCAGGTGATCCTCCCGCCTCTGCCTCCTAGATTGCTAGGATTACAGGCATGGGCCACCGCACCTGGCCTCCTTTTTTCTTTTTAATACCTTTGTTGAGGTTTAATTCACATACCATAAAATTTATCCATTTTAAGTGTACAATTCAATGACTGTTAGTAAATTTATAGAACTGTACATTGTCACAATCCAATTTTAGAACATTTCCATCACTTCAGGAGATTTAAATTTTTTTTAAATGTCCAGGCCTCACCCCAGAATAATTAAGTCAGACATTTCGAAAGCGACTCAGGCAACTTCCCCAGTGGCTGTGAATGCAGCCTGTATTGAGAAGGACTGCCGCAGAGGCTGCAAACATGAGTGGCACCTAGTTCCTGCCCTTAGGGGATTTGTTGTTCATAAGCAGGGTGTCTCAAACTCGGGGCCATTCACATTTGTGGCTGGATAATTCTTTCCTTTGAAGAGCTGTCCCGTGCATTGCAGGATGTTCAGCAGCATCTTTGGTCTCTATCCATTAGATGCCAGTAACGCCTCCCCCACTGCCCTGAACTGTCACAAACAAATCCATCTCTAGACATCGCCAAATGTTCTGGAGAGGGGTGGGGATTGCCCCTGGTTGAGAACCACTGGTTTACAGAGGTGACAAGACATGTCTACAAATAAGTTGAAAACTTCACAGAAAAATATTAATACCATGAGAGATGCAAAAACAAGGCTATGGCAATGTAAAGAAGAAGAAGAGGAGAAAATCTTTTGTGAGTTTCAGTGTGGCACAGTGGCAAGACGTTAGTCTTTGAAGCAACATAAGGTTTAGACTGATATCCTGATTCTGCCGTTGGCTGGTTTTATGATCTTGGACAAGGTAGCCACATTTTATGAGTCTGCTTAGCGTTATCTGCAAAATGAAGATAATGATATCTAGCTTGCTGTACCCTTGGTATGGGGAGGAGATGTGTGCCCAATAGGAGCACACAGTAGCCACTGGATATAGCCTTACATTGACTGGGCATTTACTCTGTGTCAGGTATTGTCGTAAATGCATCACATAATATCTCATTTCATCCTCACAACAATTCTATCAAACTGCCATAATTATCATCCCCATTTTACAGATGAGGAAACCGAGACTTAGAGATGTTAAATAACTTACCCGTGCCATAGAATTTGCTAAAGAGAGAGATTCAAGAGGCATATCTGCCTGACCTCGTAGCTGATGTATTTGAGAACAATGCTATATGACAGTGCTTTTTAAACCTGCTCATCATAAGGACCACGTGGTATATTGTTAAAAATGCACACCTCAGGATTCAGAAATTCTGGGATGCAATCACAGATTTGTATTTTCTACAAACACCAAGATTATTTCTATGATCAGTCAAGTTTGGAGATGATTGCTATGGTACTTCTCATAAATACTGAATAAATTTTAAACAAAAAATAAGCTAGCTAAGAATTTTGGTTTGGAAGATTAGGGAAATATGTAGGAATTTGATAGAAATAGCAAGAAAGATAACATTGCTAAAGGAGGGAACAGCACGAACAAAGGTAAGCAGCTTAAATGCATGGAGCATGCCTGGGTATTGCAGTAACAAGAGCTAACATTGACTTTGCACTTGCAGGGGGAGGCACCGTCCTGAGTGTGTTACAAATATCATCTTACTCAATCTTCACAAACAACTCTATGAAGTGGGTACTATTATTTTATCATTTAAGGATGAAGAAACTGAATTGCAAAGAGGTGAAGTGACTTGTATAAGATCACATGGCAGCCAGTGGTCAAGCCAGGACTTGAAACTAGGGCACCAGATGCCAGAGCCTGCCTCTCCTAACCCACGTGCCACATGGCAAGGAAACCGTGGAGGCCACTGTGAAGAGGCATCCTGGACCAAACTTGTAGTATTAGCTACCTACTCTGTTGGGGCACTTTCTACGGGCCAGCTTCTCTGCATGCGTTGCATCCGACCCTCATAACAAGTACCTGAAGCTCAGGGAGCGTGTGGAACTTGTCCAACATAGCTACTCGGCCACAGGGATTAGAGTGAAACTTTAGTTTGTCTTTATTGTGCAAATCCTTATTTTTCCACTATTTCACACTGTCTTACTTCGACTTGCAGCAAGCTTGCCATACTGTAGCTTCACAATTACTTTAAAAATATTTATTTCATGCCCATGATTCATCGAAGAGATAGTGGCGGAGTGCGTGCCTCGGGCCAGAGCTGCAGAGCTGCAGAAAACTAAGGCCTGCTGGTGTCCTGGTGGTAGTCACAAGCCTGTGTGGAAACAGACACATAAACAATTAATTCTGACAGTAGGAGAGCATACAGAGCACTCTGTCTAGAGGAGAAAGAGGACTCAATCTACCTGAGGGAGCAGAAAATTGGAGATGGTGTTTGAGCAGAGACTGTAAGAATAAGCCAAGAGACACGCTGGGGGCAGAGCGTATTTTTAATTCTTCAGACAGTGGCGCACAGGTGAGTGCAAAATCAAACCAGCATTTAAAGGCTAGTTAATAATATGGTGGAAAATTGATTGAGAGAAGGTAAATTATTATTCTAATGGTAGATTGGGAATAAGATGGGGGAGACTCTGGGCTCCTAAACTAGGGCTGCGAGAGTGGAGAAGTGAAGGTAGGGAGGGACGGTGGAAAATATTGTGCATGGTGAGCATGAGGTCATAGAACATTCTTTCTATGTGTTCTATACTGGGCAGGAGGGAAAGGGTGAGTTGAATCTTTGTAACTTACCCCGTGATCCAGTGGGTTAACCTCTTGTGCATAACACTTTCCTTCTCCTCTCCCACACGTACAGTTCCTTCATTCAGAGGTCTTTTAGGGTTAGAAAGTTGCCCTTTGGCAATGCAAATGCTTTTAGAAGAGCACCTGATGTCTGAGAAGTAATGAATGAGAGATCAAGACAAATTTTCCCAAATTTTAATTTTGCCTCTGCTGACAGCCTGTGAGTGAAAATTCTAATTTTGAGTAGCTCTTATTATTAGAAGTATACTATTTTCATTTCCATGTTTGCATTAAGTAATCAAGACTCAGTTCTGAAAATAGGCACAAGTATTTACATCTTTCCTTTTCTTCTATCCTCATTTTCTCCCTTCCCTGTTTTTGTCAACAAATTTTTTCAGAAGCTTCTGTGAGTTAGACATCAGCTGCACCTTCCCTGGTTCTGGTATCTAATCATCATTATTCCTTGCCCTGTTGGAGTCCAAAGCCCACCCTAAGATGACTGTATTCCCAGGAAGCTTCCAGTGTGTTCTGATCCAAACTCTTGCTTTTCCTGAGTTTGTAGGTTGATCAGTCACCGGGCAAAACTCTGCATGCTGTCCCTTCCTCCCGCTTAATGGGGAGTTCCACCCTCTTTCTCTCCAAGCATGTCACGTAAGACTGGCTGAAGACTAAGGGAGGTAGAAGAGGGTTTACATTGCAGGAAGACAAATATCTTCAAATCTAAAAATGTCACTCAGCCTTGCCACTGACAGCGACTCTCCACTGTCACATTCTCTCACCCGGGACAGACCCCCAATCGTGTCACCTTTCTTCCCTCCTCCCCATGTCCCTCCTCCTGCCTTAAATTCTCCTCTTTACTTTCTGGGAAGGTATCCAGCACCCAGCAGCCTATACTCTCAGATCCATTGGATATTGAAATGATTCTGGAGTTCATTGTTTAACAGAATTTAGCCTTCGTAGGTGGAAGTTTGTGGTTGCAAATAGCTGGTCTCCTTCTTCCCTCTCCTCCAGCATTATCTGCTTGTACTACTACATGACATCTTTTCTTTAGGAGATTTTAGACTCTTGGGAATAAGGCCTAATAAAGATATCCACAAAGTGCTGAAAGGACACCAGGAAAGGAGAGACCTGTACCCAAAGGGACTTGCGCGGATTAAGGGAAAGTTCTTTCTTTCATCCATCCGTCCATTGACAAACATTCTCTCCCTGACCAAAATCTGCTCAGACTCCCCTGAACTCTTTTCTCAATTAGGCCCTGACTTTCGGGCTTCTGTGTTCATCTCTGCATTTTCTAATTTTATCAAGAATCTGGCTAAGTCATTTTAACCGGAACTCCTCACCCTAATATCTGATCACCCTCAATATCTAATCAGGTTCCTCATCCTCCACCATCCTCTAGAGGTGACATCTGATCACCCTGGCCTGCCTTCAGCCAGAGTCTTGCTAGGTCAGTTCAGCCAGAATTTGATGTCAGTTTAGCCGGAATTTGAGGTTTCCTCTTAGTAATTTTCTATCCACTGATCTCTACTCTGCTCCTTGGCTATAAATTCTCATTTTTCCTCGTCATATTTGGAGTTGAGCCCCATTTCTCTGCCACACTGCAAGACCCCATTGTCATAGCTCCCCTGTGTACTTATCACAATAGTCCCACTTGAATGAAGTTTGCCTTATTGGTCTTTCACAAGTGTCAGAATGAATAATTTCTTCCTTTAACACCATCCAGCCATCCAGCTAACAAACATTGACCGAGAGAGCTGGCTAAGTGCCAGCCACTGCCTTAGCCACTGGGTATGGAGTCAAGAACAGGGCAGCAAAGCCCCTGCCCTATCAGGGTTTGGATTCTGGTTGAGAGAATATGAATTTTGATTCCTGTCTTGAAGGAAGAATAAGAGTTCACTGTGCAGGTTGGGAAGTCAAGACTCTCCCAGATGAGAGGAGAGGATACACAAAAGCACCAAGGCAAGAAATTGCATGAATGTAGCTAAACTGCCATGAAATTTAGTGTGGTTGGTTCAAGCAATGTGCACTGGGAAGGGAAGAATGGGGAGAGGAGGCTGGGCCAGCCATGCACACAGCTGGGAGTCTGGGTGTTATTCTGTGGCAAGGGGAAGGTCTGATAATTCATGCAATGTCCCTGCCTTCCTTTTTTCTGTTGCTGTGCCCTCGCCTTCTTCTATTCCAGTCAGCATGTGTGCTTGTCATTCCCACAAAATGCATCAGTGGAGATGAGGGCATTAATTTATTTGAGCAGACATGTGTCAACATCATCTGGAGAAAAGGCACCAGACCCACTGCAGACACTCAACGTGATTAGGACTAGTTTGAAAGCAGCAAACCTAGGCCCCTCCCAGTTCAGTCCTGCCTGCTTCAGCCCACTATGCTTCTCAGCTTGACTTCTTGGCTAATTCCTACTTCCCTATCTCCCACTCCTCACCTCCCTTCACCCACCACACACACACACACACACACACACACTGCCCTCCTTATAATCCCTCTCTTGTTGTCTTGCAATTTGTTATGGCAAGTTATGATAACCACTGTACTTCCCTAACAGGGAAGGGGTAAATTCTTAGATCCTCCCTCCCTTAACATGGGGGAAGTTACTGTAATACGAACCGTGATCCAATCCTCCTCTCTTCGCGTCTTTGATTTGTGGAATTCTAAAGGCGAGATTTGGACAGGGCTTTAGAGACTGTCTTGCGAAATCCAAGTCCTTCATTTTAGAAACAATTTAGTCTCAGAGAAACTTACCTAAAGTTAACATGGCTCTGGAGTTGGAAGTGACAGAGGCACGTTCTGGTTCCCTTACTCGGGGAGGGTATGTAGGAATGTGTGTCCGTGCATGTGTGTGTACGACTGCTGGGGGAGTGTGTGGTGTGAAGTCCTGGCCTACACAGTCCTGGCAGCCACACACCCGGGCGTTACGGATGCTGGAACCGTCTCTAGGTGCTGCGGGAGTTGATACAGCAAAGAGTCTGGGCGACCCAGCCATGGCCCCCGCAGCAGGGGACTCTGCCTCCCTACTCGAGGGCCACGCCTTGCGGTCCCCGCTCCTCTCAATCTCTGCATCTACCGATCCTTCCACTGCTGCTTCCCCAGGTTAATACCTTGAAGAAAAAAAACCCTCATCCGTCTTTATGGCTTTTGCTTTCCGGTTCATTCAGCCCATTGCTAACTCTCTCTTCTGTGAGCCTTCACATCCCCTAAGGGGGAGGGACTGGTGGTTCATTTAGTTTCATAGTTACTTCTTTGGACAAAATTCTTGTGCCAGACATTGTTGAAGGCTGCCGCCTGGCCTGTGGGTCAGCTGTCCTTGGGCCCATCACCTGTGACCGGGGAGGCACAGCAGCCTGCTTCCTCAGACGGGACTGTGGAGGTGGCAGGCACTAGCACGTGTTGAACCCCCTCCCCAAGCAGACCCTCCCAGCCTATCGGTGATGAAAGGAGGGCTTAAATTCCTGTGGTCACGCTCCTAGTTCAGTGCTCTTCCCATTCAGCCTGACCCACCCAGGGTTCTCAATGGTCCTCAGCAGCTTCTTACCTCTTAGCGCCTCACGTCCCACAGCCGCCTGCCGTTTTCCTTCTACCGTAGAGCAAGGCCCTCCCTCAGCTCTTGGTGTTATTGAACAGGTCCTATTTAATTAATTATAATTGAGAATGGCTTACTCTATTTCCTTGAGTATTTACATTTTTAGTGACGCCTTAAGCAGAACAGATTATCCTTTAATGTGACATTTCAGACTATGCTAGAAGGAAAGAAAGATGCGGGAGACAGCACATTTCCCAGGGCTACTCCAGTTATCGCGTACACAGCCACTCCTTCCGCGCACCAGTCCGTACATTTCTCAACATCTCTTAAGCATGTCGCCTCCTCTGTCCTCACCGCCTTTATTTTCTAATTATGGTTGAGAAGTTAATAAGTTTTTTGGGCACCACACACAATAGGGATGTTGAGACTGGCACAAATAAGCATATTTTATGCTATAAAAGAGGCTCAGAAGACACAAAGCATGGGAAAGTCCGTTTCTAACCAGAAAAAGCTTCTAATTTAAGAATCGTCAAACTTTCCACCACCCATCACACATTCCCACAAGGCACAGCTAAGCTGTCATTCACAGACCTGGAGTGAGTTAGTGCTCCTCTATTCCTGTATTTAATCACTATTGCCCTAGTGTCCACTATGGACTGGTGACATTCAGGAAATGCCAGCTGGTATCCTGTACTGAGTAAGAAGCAGCCATAGAGATATCCATTGTAAATATTTTGATTTTACATTCATTTTGCATTTGTCTGAAATAAAATTGAGAATGTGCATATGTATACATATGAATATATATGTATTAATATTCTACACATCTTAACTTCATGTTGTATTACAAAGATTTTTATATAACTGAACATGTAACAATGTCATTCTCAAAAGATATTATTCTAATAACGATATAACAGTCCATCACTTCAATATACAATATAATTTAATTATTCCCCTTCTGTTAATATTTAGATTGTTTCAATGTTTTCAGTATTGCAATGATGCTGTAAGTATTCTTCTGCATAAATCCTTATTTGCCTTGATTATTATTCCTTCGGATAGATTCCCAGATCTAGAAGTACTGGGCCAAAGAGCATGAAGATTTTGAAGGTAAAAAAAAAGTTATCTTTAGGCCGGGCGCGGTGGCTCTCGCCTGTAATCCTAGCACTCTGGGAGGCCGAGGCGGGTGGATAGCTCGAGGTCAGGAGTTCGAGACCAGCCTGAGCAAGAGCGAGACCCCGTCTCTACTAAAAATAGAAAGAAATTATATGGACAACTAAAATATATAGAGAGAAAAAATTAGCCGGGCATGGTGGCGCATGCCTGTAGTCCCAGCTACTCGGGAGGCTGAGGCAGTAGGATCCCTTAAGCCCAGGAGTTTGAGGTTGCTGTGAGCTAGGCTGATGCCACGGCACTCACTCTAGCCCGGGCAACAGAGTGAGACTCTGTCTCAAAAAAAAAAAAAAAAAAAAGTTATCTTTGACATTAGTTATAAAGAAGCCACAGTGACAAACAGGAATAGCGCCAGGACCCACTTCGCAACTACGGAGAAAAATGTGTGAGTCAATGCTCAGTTTTCCCCACCATGGGAAGGGAGCCTACTTTGAGAAGTGATTTCATTTTATCCCTTACTTTTTTAAAGTTAAATTTAAAAATTATTATGGATATATAATAGTTGTACATACTTATAGGGTACATGTGATATTTTCATATAAACATATAATGTCTATTGATCAAATCAGGGTAATTGGGGTATCCATCACCTCAAACATTTATCCTTTCTTTGTGTTAGAAACATTCCAATTCCACTCTTTTGCTTATCTTAAAATTTACCATAAATTATTGTTAACTATAGTCACCGTATTGTGCTACTGGACACTAGATTTTATTCCTTCTATCTAGCTGTATCATTATACCCATTGACCATTCCCTCTTTATCTCCCCTCTACACTACCCTTCCCAGCCTCTGGCAACCATCATTTCTATTCTCATCTCCATGAGTTCAATTTTCTTTAAGCTCCCACATATTAGTGAAAACATGTGATATTTGTTTTTCTATTCTTGGATTACTTCACTTAACATAATGTCCTGCAGTTCTATACATGTTGCTATAAATGACATGATTTCATCCTTTTCCATGGCTGAATAGTACTCCATTGTGTATATATACTACATTTTCTTTTTTTTTTTTTTTTTGAGACAGAGTCTTGTTCTGTTGCTAGAGTGAGTGCCATGACATCAGCCTAGCTCACAGCAACCTCAAACTCCCAGGCTTAAGTGATCCTACTGCCTCAGCCTCCCGAGTAGCTGGGACTACAGGCATGCGCCACCATGCCCGGCCAATTTTTTCTATATATATTTTTAGCTGGCCAGATAATTTCTTTCTATTTTGGTAGAAATGGGGTCTCGCTCTTGCTCAGGCTGGTCTCGAACTCCTGACCTCGAGCGATCCACCCGCCTCGGCCTCCCAGAGTGCTAGGATTACAGGCGTGAGCCACCACGCCTGGCTTACCACATTTTCTTTATTTATTTGTCTGTTGATGTACACTTAGGTTGATTCCAAATCTTGGCTATTATGAATAGTGCTATAGTAAACATCAATTCCCACTTTTTTGTTGAAGAAGTGTGTAACCAGAGTTTGGAGGACAAATCAGTCCTTTAATGTCATTGGCCACCTCGCTCTGGTCAAGTTAACTGTACTGTCCTTTCAGTGGACCTTAGAATAAAATCCAGAGTCCTTTCTTTGCTGACAGCATCCACATGATCTAGCCACTGCCTGCCTTTTCTGCCATGTTGTGACATTGTCCCCTTACTCTGCTACCACACAAGTCTTCCTTCGGTCCCTTAGATGTGCCAAGCTCGCTAAAAAGCCTTAGCCCAGCCTTTTCTCTCTGTCTGGGATAGTTTCCTCCACACTTTTCACATGATCTAGCTCTTTTCTTTTCTTTAGGACTCAGTTTTAAGTGTGCCTCCTCAGAGTTCTTACCTGACTATGTCACTCAAAATTTTGTTACTTGTATTAATAGAACTTAACAAATATGCAATTATCTTGCTTATTTCTGTCTACTTGCTTTTTGCCCTGCTTTCCAACAGGTTTCGGGAATACCATGCAAACTCTGGAATCCCGGAGCCTAACGCAGTGAGTAGCATGTAGTAGCAGGCACTTGATAACTCTTTAGCATTACATTTCTGGTGCATTGTACCATTGTGGCACTGGGAGATGAGATGAGATAAGATGTTGTATCTAAAGCTAAGTTTGGAAAGGAAGGAGTTCGCCTATAGGCCCAAGGTTGAGGTTGGTCTGTATTACCTGGTGGTAGCTGAATAATTGCCCCCTGCAAAAGAGACGTCCATGTCCTAACCTATGGAACCTGTGACTATCTCAGAATGAAATACTGAGGTTTGCTTGGCCAAACAGCCAGTCAACAAACCCACCCCAAGGTTGGGGTAGCTGTGTTCTAGATTTTCAGGCCAGAACTCCAATTTTTAAGTGCCTGGTTCAGCAGAAATCTGAACTGCAGTGGTCACAGTATCCACTGAAGTCCAAATAAAACCAGGACAAGACCAGATGCTGAACTCATATCTGGGTACAAACCTGAAACGGACCTTAGGATGTGCTATCTGTGGGAGTTGGACGTTAGAAGTGGCTCATTGTAATTGAAATGACACAGACTGTGGCATCAGCCTTTGGCTTGAATCTGGGATTAGCCATTTACTAACTGGCTTGGACAAGTCATCTAACCTAGCTGAGAGGTAGTTTCCTCATCTGTGAAATGTCGGTAATAACACCTACCATGCAAGGTAGTTGTGGAGATCAGAAATCCCATTTATAATGTCCTGGGTACATAGTAGGTTTGCAAAATGGTGATTATTATTATTATTACTACATCTCTTCCAGGGAACTATTGCCAGAGTCATATATTAGGAACTAGGGTTCTGTCTTAGGTTGGTTCATCTGCTCCCTAACCCCAAATCCCAAGGAGGGAAGCAGATATCAGAAAGGGAGACACTCAGGGATTATGTCCACTACTCTGCCACTTCTCCTACTCCCAGTCTCCAACTCTGTTTAGTACAATCTGGCAAACCATAAAATAGGAAATATGTATATTTCCCCAGCTGGTAGAAAGCCTATGAAACTTCTGTGCACAAAGATGATTTTCACCCTCATTTTCTTCATCTCTAAAGTAAGGGTAATATTAGTACCTTCCACACAAAGTTATTGTAAATATGAAAATTATAATGCATGTAAAATAATGCATGCAAAACACGTGCCAAGGAACCTGGCACAGGTAAGTGCCCAGTAAATGTTAGCTGTTGCTGTGGTGGTAGCCATGGTGATCCTGAAGCTGCTACCGCTGAGGACAATGATGGTGATGGGGATGACTCCATGACAGCGGCTTCCTGGTTCAACTTAGAGGACACCCTGGCAATTGACAGCTCTCACACAGCCTTAAGATGCAACCTTTTTTTTTTTATTTTTTGCTTAAAACAACATAAATTTACTCTGTTGTAGTTCCGGTGGTCAGAAATTCGAAATCAGTCTCACCGGGCTGAAGTCGAGATGTTGGCCAGGCTGGATCCCCTTGCAGGCTCTAGGGGAGAATCTATTTCCTTGCTTTTTCTGCTCCTAGAAGCCACCTGCATTCCTGGCTTTGTAGCCTTCCTCCACCTTCAAAGTACATCACTCTAATCTCTGCTTCTGTCAGCATATCACCTTCCTGTTCCGTTGGCCTTCTTTCCTCCCTTTTAGTAGGAAGGACCCAGGTGATGACACGCATGGCCCACCAGATAACCCAGGTAACCTAACCCTCCACCTCCTATGTGCCTGCACCCAAGCAGCTCGACAAGTCTAGAGAAAAACACAATTGTGCCAGTGGATCCCACTTGACATTTTGTACCCCAGATCTCAAGTGGGCTCTCAGTGCTAAGGCAGAGCTCCCGACATAAGCCAGGGCATAGACAGGCAAGGGTGAGGCAGAGTGATTCATGTTTGAGATAATTCTTAAAGAACGGAAGATAGGAAGCGTTCAATGCGGGTAAGACAATCCCATCTGGATTTAAAAAATGAATTGTGAGGAACATTCACCCTGATTATGAAGAGTTTTTGTGTGAAGGAGTCTTGGTGATGGAATTCTAAGGCAAAGTGAAAGTTGTGCAGTTAACCCAAAACAAACAGATCTTTCCAGGTCTGCTAGAAGCTTGAGGGGTGGGGTGTCGGTGGGGGGGGGGAAGTCTTGCAAGCACAGGGCTTAATTTCTTGTGGCGGAGACAGAAAACGTAAGCTAAAGACATAAAGTGGTGGCTCATGCCTGAATCCTAGCACTCTAGGAGGCCAAGGCAGGAGGATTGCTTGAGCTCAGGAATTAAAGACCAGCCTCAGCAAGAGCGATATCCCGTCTCTACTAAAAATAGAAGGAAATTAGCCAGGCAATTAAAAATAGGAAAAGTTAGTGGGTGTGGTAGTGCACGGTTAGTGGGTGTGGTAGTGGGTGTGTAGTCCCAGCTATTCAGGAGGCTGAGGCAAGAAGATTGCTCAAGCCCAGGAGTTTGAGGTTGCTGTGAGCTAGGCTGACACCATGGGACTCTAGCTTGGGCAACAGAGTGAGACTCTGTCTCAAAAAAAAAAAAAAAAAAAAAAACGACATAAAGATAAAATATAATGACAAGTAAAGAAAAATGCTGATAAAGGTAAAACAGGGAAGAGGACGGAGAATGACAAGGATTGCCATTTTAGGAAGAGGGGCCAGAGAGGGCTTCTTGGAAGCGGTGACTGTGATGCAGTGAAGGAGTAAGAAAAGAGACTGGCCGGCAGGGAGAAGAGCAGGTTCAAAACCTCCAAGACAAGACTTAGTTGGCAAGTTTGAGGAACAGCATGGGAGTCTGTGGCTGGAGCAGAGTGAGCATGGAAGAGAGAGCTGCACGAAGTTGCATGGGTTTCCCAGGGTCATACTGTAACCGGCTCTATGAACAAATTTCAATGACCCCTATGTGGTCTTTTATAATCATCTCCCTTAATTAGCTATTTGACCTTTTGAGTTGTTTCCCAGAAATGGTGGATTTTCTGTAAGATAAAGGAGATGAGATTCTGAAGCCCCCTGGGCAGACTTCCTGATGCCAAGACTCACCTGCGCCCAATGCATGGCAGCCTCTTGTTAATTGCACCACGAACTGCCCCAAGCCTCGTGGCCCCTCCTTAAAATGCCCATGATCTCCAGTTTTCGGTGGGGAGACAATGGATTTGAGGCAGCTGTCCCCTTGCTTTTCCCTCGCCAGACGAGATATCTTTCGTATTTATAAAATTGCTTCCTTCCTTGGCAATCCTTGTTGTCTCGATAATTGGATCTTTGTACCATGAGCAACTAGACCTAGGCTGAAACCCCCAAGTGGTTTTGCCAACGGTATCACAGAGAGTCTTGGAGGACTTTACATCTTTGTTCAGTTGCTCCTCTGGTGGCAGAGACAGACGCCCTTCTCCCTGTCTCAACCGGAGAGCCATACTGTGTTCGGCAATACCCTGCTCATGTGTCGCCTCTGCTGAGAAGCCCTCTTGGATGCCATACAGGCATGACTGGTAGGCCTCCTCCATTCTCCCATGGCTCTGGGTGTACTGATGAAAAACAAAGTGTTTTTCTTACTCTTACACACTCAATATGGAATACTTTACCTGGGGGTGTCACCAAAATGTATATTGGGAATTTTCCTCATACACCAAGGAAGCAATTCTCCAGTGAACACCAACTAGGGGTCCTATAATTCCATTCAATGTTGGCACTTTTTACTTGGAGTTAGAGTCCAATCCCATAGGTTAAGGGCTCAGTCTCACAAGACTGCCCCACGAGGAGTGGGTTGTCACCTACACTTCTGACAAACCAGCTGTCAACCAGAGTTTCTCCTCTTTGGTTTTAATTTATTTGCTAGAAAGGCCTACAGAACTCAGGGATATACTTAACTTATGTTTACCCATTTATTACAAAAGATATTACAGAAGATGGAGATGAGCATCCAGATGGAAGAGATGCACAGGGCAAGGCACGAGGAAAGGGTCACGGAGCTTCCATGCCTTTGGGTAGCCTCACCCTCCAGGCATCTCCACATGTTCAGCCACCTGGAAGCTCTCCAAATCCTGTCCTTTTGGAATTTTATGGAGGCTCCTTCCACAGGTATGATTGATTACATCGTTGACTCCTGGCGATCAACTCAACCTCCAGCCCCTCTCTTTTTTCCTGAGGTCAGGGGATGGGGCTGGAAGTTCCAACCCTCTAATCCCTTGGTAGGCTTTCTGGCAACCAGCACCCATCCTGAGGCTATCCAGCAGCCCACCAATACTCATTTATTCATTTATCACATGAATAAAAGATGTTCCTATCACTCAGGAAATTCCAAGGGATTCCAAGGGATTTAGGAGCTTTGTGTCAGACTCTCTTATCACTAAGGAAATTACAAGATTTTAGGAGCTTTGCATCAGGCACTTTGGGGGCCAAAGACTAAATAAGAACAAAAGATCCTCCCAGTACTCCTATCTACAAGGGTTTTAGGTGCTCCATCTCAGGAATCAGGGGCAGAGACCAAATAGATATTTCTTATTTTATTCCAATATCACAGAGTACCTTGCCTTGGGCAAGTTATCACTTCTCAAGATCACAGTCTCTGCACTGCACAAGCTTACCTCCCTGAGAGAGTTGAAATGACCCATCCCTTCCCAAGCCCCAACATCTGCGTCACCACCACAGAACAGGATCTTAGAGGGTTTGCTTTTTCTTCTTCTATTTGGAAAGCAATTTTACATTCTTCTCCACCGTGTGGTTTTGTTTACGTCTCATATTTTTTGACTTTTTACACAATTCACATTCCTGGCATTTGGGGTGGAGAGGAGTTCACAAGTGTAGGAGGGGAAGGGGGGAGAGATAAGAGAAGAGGGAGGAGTTTGGAAGAAGTTGGGAGCATATGATTGAAGGGAGGGTAAAGGAACAAAACAGCAAACAAGGGGCAGTCTGACCAGCCGGGGAACCAGCTCTCACGCCATTGCTGGCATGCCTTCTTTCCAGTCCAAGGGCTAGAGTGGACCTCCTTGACCCTGCCCTGTAGGGTGGCTCAGCCTTGCCTGCTGCAGCAGAAATGCCAGAAGGCTCAGGGCTTCATCTTTGAGGATGTGGAGGGCATAAAATGGGCATTGGGTTTCAGATCAGGTCATCAAAAAGGTAAAAATCAAGGACTGAAAAGGCCAACCCCAATGTTAACAATAGCAACAATAACAAAGACAAAACATAGCCTTTTTTTTTTTTTTTTTGTGGACAGATCTAAGCACTCTGGTATACTTTTTTTTTTTTTTTTTTTTTTCCCCCTAAGACAGAATCTCACACGGTTGCTCAGGCAAGAGTGCCATGGCATCAGCCTAGCTCACTGCAACTTCAAACTCCTGGGCTCAAGCGAGTCTCCTGCCTCAGCCTCCCAAGTAGCTGGGACTACAGGCAGGTGCCACTACACCTGGCTAATTTTTTCTGTTTTTAGTAGAGACGGGGTCTCACTCTTGCTCAGGCTGATCTTGAACTCCACAGGCCTCAAGCAATCCTCCCACCTCAGCCTCCCAGAATGCTAGGATTACAGGTGTAAGCCACTGTGCCTGGTCCACTCTGGTGTACTTTAAAAAAAAAGAGTACAGATTTGTCATCGAGGCAGGCCTGGGTTCAAGTATCTTTTAAAGTTTATTTTTTTAAGTTGACTTATAAAATTGTATGTATTTACATTTGCAGCATGATGCTTTGACGTATATATACATAATGGAATGACTAAATTTGGCCAATTAACATATGTATTACCTCACATAGTTATAATTTTTGTGGTAGGAACACTTTATATCCTCAGCTCAACGGGGCTGATGGACAGAGAAAAGAACTGGGTGTTTGGTACAAGAGGGAACATCTTAGAGCTTCAGATGGAAATGTCAGGTCTTCCTCATTTCTATGCCTTTGCTAGTTTTGTTTCCTTGGCTCAGAAACCCAATATAATTTCTTCCAATACAGATTTTCCCCATATTCAGGGAATAACCCATTCAGCCTTCCCCAACTACTCCAACCCTCAACAATTTTTTCTCTTCCTATACATGTATAGCTTGGGTCACATATCTTGGTACTAAACTGTATTGTGCATAATATGCTTTCATCTATGCTCATCTTATCTATCTGATTTTGTTATAAGCTTCTGGAAGGCAGAGACCTTGCCTGATATTCTGCCTGAAACCCTGCTTCTTAACACAGCACTGGGCCAAAGTGAGCCCTCAGTAATGACTTGGTGGTTGAGCAGATGACTGATCAGTCAGAGAGAGCAAGTATAACCGGCAGAGAAGCCAATGACTTGATAAATCCCAAACTGGACAAGCAATTCCTGAACAGAAGCTAATCGTGTTCCATGGTCCTTCCCAGCATCTTCTTGGACCTCCCCATCCCCACATAACTCCTTCTTCAATCTTCTTTCTACCTCAAACAGCCCATGCTCCTCATAACCAAGAGAAAACATGCCGCATGAGCCAATCAGTATCCTACAACTTCAGTGACAGAAAAAAACATAAAAGATCATCTGGTCCATTTTTATCATTTTGCACACAGCGGAAGCTTAAAAAACGAAACAGATACAGAGAAGTGCAGTGACTTGTCCAAACTCACACAGCTGGTTGGTGCCAGAGCCAAGACCAGAAACCAGGTCTCCTTGCTATTGCACTTTTGGTGACACCACATTGCAACATAACTGAGTAAGCAATTTTTCTATCACTAAGTTACCTTAACCCTAGGTTCTAACGTGTCTGAAAAGATTTCAAACTTTCCAACCCAATGATACTTCTCTAATCACAGTAGTTTATCAAAGATTATCCTCTTAAAAAGGGATTCTGGAAGGGAAGTTGATTTATTGAGTACATACGAAGGGCCAAGCCCTATGCTGGGAATTTTACAAATTTTGTCTCATTTTATTCCTCATCTCAGCGCTATGAGATAGTTCTTAACTGTCTTACAAGTGACACCAAAAGATTAAGATACTTGCTCAACGCTACCCAGTTAATAAGTAGTATAATGGAGATGTGATCCAATATCTAGGGGATCCCCAAACCCACTGTCCTTCATTAAACTATTAAATTTTCTATCTTTTAGCAAGGGCAGGGAGGAGTGAAGAACAAAGTCTATCTTCATGCCAACTCTCCCATTAAAGAGAGAAATGGTAAGTCTGTGAGTGGGAAGAGCTTATGGCGAAATGAAAACATTACAGGTGTGGACTCCTAAGCTCGCGGCAGCAATTCAAGGTGAGCTCTCCTTTTCCTAGTGCTATGCCTTTTGCAGGTTCTTTTCTCAGGCAAGGGAAATAATTTAATCACCTTACTGTTTTGGGGGAGTGAGACAGAGATATATCTTCAAGGGATTGGCCATCTTATTTTTTAAATCATGCCTTCCTTATTGTCCAAGAGAGAAGGAAGCTTCTGAAAGTGTGCCTGCTTTGCAATTCAGTCCCCATTTGATCTTATCCAAGAGTGTCGTCTTTGTAGCATATCACCATGGAGACTTGATTGAACTCATGCTCATGCACTTAATCTTGCAATCTGCTGCTGAATGGCTGATATTCCTTCTTAGGCCAAAGAACAGCAGGTTCTTAAATGAATTCTTTTAAGGAACAAGAGCTGCTGACAAATTGTTTAACCCAAGTCCAGGACATGGCACTTTAGAAATACACAATATTAAACCTTTTATTGTTTGTATAACACAGCTTGGGATGTCTGAAATTAAGGCTTGAACAAAGAAAAGGCACATCGGATGTGTTAACTATCCCATTGCTTGTCTAACTCTCCAAGTTTGTTTCACTCAACAAATATTTATTGAGCTTGGTAATATCTCAAACCTTGACTATGGAAATATGAAGATGATAAGGACATGGACTTTGCCCTTAAAGAGCTCAAAGTCTGGCCAGGGACACACAGAAATAAAGTAACTACAGCATAATGTCATACATACTATAATAGAGCCACGTGAAAAAAAACTAGAAGAACAACTACTTCCAAATGGAGGCAGACAAGGTGAAGAGAGAACATTAGGAAAGGCTTCTCAGGTGAGGTGTCATTTGAGCATGTTCTTAAAGGATTGATCCACAGGGATTCAATAAGCAGAGGGAGGGAAATGAAAATGACTCCTAACAAAGGCTTGGAAGTATGACAGGGAAAAGGTAGTTAGGAAACACAATGATCTAGTGAGATTAGCGTGTGGAATCTGAGATAGGGGTTTGTAGGGATTGGCAGGCAGTGGAGATGAAAAACTAAGCTGGATGTCGGAAGTAAAGGCTCTCCACACCACATCTGTGCATGTTTACTCAGTGTCTTGTAACAATGGGAGGGTTGAATCATAAGCAGTGATGAGAGTATGGGTGGTTTTATTAGAACTTAGAACTTCAAATTGAGAATAAGGAGGAAGCTTTGCTGGGTTTCTGGTGAGGGAAGGACATGTTCATATTTGGATTAGAAAAAGTTCATTTTCTTTTCTTTTTTTCTGAGACAGAGTCTCACTCTGTTGCCTGGGCTAGAGTGCCATGGCATCAGCCTAGCTCACAGCAACCTCGAACTCCTGAGCTCAAACGATCCTCCGGCCTTGGCCTCCCAGAGTGCTAGGATTACAGGCGTGAGCCACCACACCTGGCCTAAAAAGCTCATTTTCCTTAGCATATGAAAAAGAAATTTATTGCAGGACTGCCTGGTCCAGGCAAAGCTAGAGGCAAGGAAACCAATCATGGGGTTTGTGTAACCATCTAGGCAAGAGGCCTAGACTAGAGCAGAGGGGATATAGTGGAGGGGCAGGGGACACAACCGATAGAGACAGAATTAGCAGGTATTGGTGACACATTGAATGAGAAGGGTGATGGATAACTAAGTTCTAGCCAATGGGAAGACTTTGCAGAAGGCACACGATAATTCTGCTTGGCCAGAACTTAGTGACATGATGACATGGCCACACGTAACAGCACTGGAGGCTGGGAAATGCAGTCTTTTATTCTGGGCAGCCATATCATCTGCTGAAAACAGGTGTGTATTTATCATGGGGGAGAATGGCAGTCTCTAGCACTCATACTTGTATTATAGCTGCATTACTTTAGTCATCTTTCCACCTTTCCCCTCCAAAGACTGAAGACCAGACCCTTCAAAGGCAGATGTTATTGTATCTGTAGTACCCAACAGTGCCAGGCACATCATAGATATTTATGTAGATACATAAATAAGTAGTATGTGTTGAAATGAAACGATCTTGCTGTTGCTTACACATGTTTCATATTCTTCCTCCCTGTGAGCTTGTGTTCACTCCTATTCCTGTCATTCCTCCATAGATCTGCTTAGGATGTTGGCCACACAGCAGTCACTTCTCAGAATGTGGACAAAGGTTATTTTCATTATAAAAAATGGGTACTTACATTTTTAAAAATTGAAATTTTACTAGAACTTCCCAAAGTGTGCAGTATAAGCAAAGAAGTAAGGGAACACTCGAGGCAAGATGGTAATCCTGGTGATTTCTTCAGTGTCCAGGTATATAGCATCAGGTTTTTAACTAGAAAGAGCAAATGGAAAAAATGGAAGTATAGAAAAAGTAGGCTAATTGGAAATGTATTAAGGGAGAGGAAAGAATTAGCAATGATTTTGAAGTTGGAAAAATAGGAGAATTGTACAGCATTGACAGAAACGGAGACTGAGTCCAGAGTTAGGGTGGAGGTTGGAGACAGAGTGATTTTACAGCAAAGATGAGATTGGTCTTACCCATGTAGGCCTTGCTGCTGTAGGCCTTTTGATTTTAGCTGTAATTATAATTTATCAACAAATCTTTCCTTTCCTTGGAACTTGGGAAGAAACTTCTTTATGCAGCATGGAATTTTTGTCCTTTCCCAGAAATAAACATGTCTAAGTTACTGTATTGAAAATGTGACGGTGAGTTAATTAATGGTAAAATGGAAGGCATTTATATATTTTAGTTCAAAGTGATAAAGTTTCACACTTCCTCTAGATTCAAATGATCTATAATCTAGAATAGAAACAGAAATAACAAGAGAGAGACTGAACACAGGGAGAAGAGAAGACAGCCAGCCATCTGCAAACTTAGGAGAGAGGTTCAGAAGAAACCAACCCCGCTGACACCTTGATCTTGGACCCTAGCCCTCAGAATTAGGAGCAGAACATGAAGGAGCAGGCTAATGGCAGAGATCAACCCCTGAGAGGCTTACTGTCCAGCGAGAGGCGTAGGTGGAGGGGCTTATTTCTCCCTCCCCCACATCTCTGGCAGTCAGTGGGCTCTGGAGTTGCTGGAGAGCTCTTCTACCTTCACAAGTCCAGAAGCTGCTGCCACCAGTGAACTGGGATCTTCGTGAGGATGAAATGACAGGCAGCTGGCACCCTCGGGGTCACTTTCTGTCACCACAGACCTGAGCCAAGAGGGCAAGTGCCATCTTGCTTCTCCACCCACCGTGCACCTTTATCCTCCCCAGGAGACCTCAGCCCCTCAGTTTTAGTCTCACTCGTTCTCACACAAACATTTGCCGACTCTGGCCCAGACTGCAGGAGCCACAGGGGACCAGTGTGTGACCCCAGAGCCTGGACATTCTGGGTGAGCTGCCTTTGGAGAGAGGGACAGAGACGACCAGGGTGCTAGCTTTCCTCCACTCAGACTCTTTTTCTCCCCTTCCCCCACCCCACCCGTGGCTGCTGAGACATGATTGAGCCAGGGCTTGCAGGAACTGTTTCTCTTCTCTGTTGGTGCATCTACCACGCCGGGCCTTCCACAGAGAGTGGGGCTCAGAGCTTTCCTCTAGGGGTCCTGCAGCGGACTGAGGGGTGCTCAGACTGTGAGCTCCCTGCCCACTGGCCCTCCTTGGTGCTGCTTGCCCGGTGAATCCATCAGTGTGGGGCATGCCCCGAGGCAGAGGAACATCGAACCTGCTTGGGCACCCCATGGGCAACTTGGGACCAGCGTGCTTCTCCCTGGCATGGTCAGGGATTAATCTTTGGGATCAGGCACAGGCCCACAGGCCACATCTCCGTACCCCCAGGTCTCAATCACATTGCTCGGAGGCAAGGAGGGGAGATTTGTGATTGGGTGAGACCACTACATCCCTTTCCTGGTGTCTCTGCCTAGAAGGTGGGAGCAGCTCTTTGACCCCTGCTGAAATAGATCCCTTGCCATACTCCCCCACCTGTCTCTGCTGTGGCAGAGAATAAGGACTCACCTGAAATCCCAGGGCCCCACCCACCACCTCGGACAATCAAGTGCTTCTCTGGAGGGACTAGAGCCTGTCATAGGACCCAAAAACAACGTTGCAGCATTTACTGCATCAATCATACAGGGTGTGTTTGTTTCTCACCCACAAACACTATCCACTGTCTCAGAGATTAAACTGGCATGCCATGGTCTAATTAAAAGAAAATCCAAAACTAAGACGCAAAAGCTGCTCCAGACAAGAAGGTTATCAGCAAAACCTTCACTGGTATCTGGAGAGAAAGATCTCCAGATACATGAAAAATCGGAATGAAAAGACACCTCCAAAAGAAAACTATAATCTATTTATCACTCATATAGAGGGACACTTATTTAAATATTAATAGTAAACACAAAAATAAGTGATTTTTTTTTTTAAATCTCTCAAATGTCTGTTCAATTTCAACTTGATGTGATCAATGCCACACCAGGAACTCATGGAATTTGAAAGTGGTACAAGAGCAAGTCAATTTTTTTTTTAGGTTTTAGGAAGATGAATCGTTGAGAAGGATTCCTCATAGCTGTATAGTAACCCAAACTATAAACTTGCCTGGCTCTATGGAGCAAATTAATCAGATACTACCTTGAGAAATGTCAGTTTGGATGTAAGGAGTAAAATGAACTAACTAAAAGCTGCTTTAAAACTCCCCCATTTTAACACCTATGTAACTTAAAAAAAGACACCTCATAATAGTATTGACAGTCATTTGAATTTTTGAAGACATAAGTGAAACTATTTTGCATGGAGACACAGCACATATCCTTTACTCTTTCAACTTCTAGAAATAGCTTGAGAGTTTCAAGTCCAAACATCCCCCTCCTGCCCAAAACTTCATATTAGTGGTAATATTTTCTACAACTATTTTGAATTTCACCACAGGTTATATATTGTGGCTTTTTTCCCTTCACTCTAACATTTATGGATAATCCTTTTTTTTTTTTTTTTAACTGACAGATGTTTGAAACAATAGATTGGAATTCATCCTCATATGAATTTTAGTTTCTTCCAAAGTGTGCACAGTGATTAGCACCAAAGGTTTGCTAATTACTAAGAAAACAAACAGTTGGCACTTCTGCTTTAGTAGGTTACCTACCTTCAAGAGCATTGGCCATTGGGTCTTGAAGCAGATAATTAAAAAAGTGTTTCCTTTGAAGTAGAAGGGGCCAAAGAAAGCGAGAGTAAGCCCAGCACAATAGGCCTCACAATTGAGTGTTAGGAACCAGATGGCTTCATCTGGTAATTTTGGTACCTAGGTGATAGGCAACACCATACCAGAAATGGTGGCCACAGTCAGGAGACCCTGTCTTCCCCCAGGAGAAACAAAGAAAGGGATGACAGGCCTCTTTTTACATACACAAGTGTGAGAGATGCCAACCATCCAAGAGAACATTCCAGTTGTTCTTGTGAAGCAGAGCCTCTCTTCTATCTACCCACAGCCCACCAAGGCTTTTGGAACCCAACTCAAAAACTTTTAACACAATTTTTGGAAGGAGGGGTGATTTTTTAAAATTTCTGTGATCATCTGATTCAAACCTCTGCACTCCAGGAAAATGCATCTGTCCATACATTATAAGGAGTCCCAAGTCCTCTCAAAGACCATCCATGGACCCAAACACCAGCAACTCTGGGTTTGGAAGCCTTCCAACTTGGATTTCCTCAGTTGCATTCATTCATTGGCACAGATGGTCTCAAACTCAGAGGGTCTTAAAATCCCCCATATTAAAATCACCTCGGAAACTTTAAAAAATTCCACTGCTTAGGCCAGGCCACATCCTGTTCCAATTAAATCAGAATTTCTGAAAGTGAGACCCAGGAATTAACATGTATGTTTTAAACTCTCCAGGGTGATTCCAAAGCGCAGCAAAGTTTAAGGGGTAACACACGTCTCTTTATGGTCACGCAATTGATCTAAGTGCTCTATGGTTATTGGTTGTTTTTAATAATTGTGTCAGGAACAAGAGAGAGGAGTCAGCCGTGGAAATAATTTACTTAGAATTATCTCGGAAATAAGAAGTAAGGTGAGGTCAGGTATGTGCATGCTTTCGCAGCGCTTTCTCTGGGTCAACAAGCAAATGCAGTTTCTTCAGCGAACGCCAAGGGGCACTCTCTCCCTCCCCGCTCTACCTGGAACGACTTCCCCTTTCTAACCGCACAAAGAGCCCAGCCTCCTCCCGGGTGACATCACAAAGGGCCGGTCCCCCGCCCCTTCGGCGCCACCACGTGTGTCCCCGCGCCCGGTGGCCACCCGACTCAGTCCCTCGCCGGCCAGTCTGGGCAGCGGAGGAGGGTGGTTATAGTGGCTGGAAGCTTCGCTATGGGAAGTTGTTCCTTTGCTCTCTCGCGCCCAGCCCTCCTCCCTGGTTCTCCGCAGCCGCTGTCGGAGCAGAGCACCGGGAGGCGCGGGCTGCAGCTGCGGCTGCTTCTCCCCGCCCGGGCGGCCGCGCCGCTGGACAGGTGCTGAGCGCCCTCTGAGCCTCCCTTGCCGCCTCCCACCTCTGCCCGGCTGCCGGCTGCCGCAGTGCACATGGGGTGTTGGAGGTAGATGGGCTCCCGGCCCGGGAGGCGGCGGTGGATGCGGCGCTGGGCAGAAGCAGCCGCCGATTCCAGCTGCCGTGGGGCCGTGCGCCCCGGGCGCCCCTGCGAGCCCCCGGCTCAGCCACTCAGCCATGGGGACCTCTGCGAGCAGCAGCACCACCCTCGCCTCCTGCAGCCGCTTCGCCCGCCCAGCCCGAGCCACGATGATCGCGGGCTCCCTTCTCCTGGTGAGCGCTTGTGAGGACCCGGGGGCGGCGGCCCCGGGGGAGCAGGACCCGCTCTCGGGGAGCAGGACCCGCTCTCGGGGAGCGGGGCGGGTCCTCGGGCCGGGGCTTCGGGAGGCGCGGGGCTGAGTCGACTGGGTTGGAGGGGCGTGGGGGCGCGTTGCAAGGGAAGGCAACACATCGGAGAGCTCCTACTAGGTCATCTGGGGGAATCGCAGGGCTCAGCCGAAGCTCGGGAATGAAGGCGAATTGTTTTCCTTGCAGTCTGGCTGCGCTGGAGGAGGCGCTAGAGGTTGCCGCCCGGCTTCCTGCGCATTTCAGGGCTTTTGCCCCTACTCGGCCTACCTCGTACCCCCCTCCCCACCCCCACAGCCCCACACCCATGGCTGCTGCCCTCTCCGCGTGGTGTGGGGCAGGGGCTGCGGGGTAGGGCGCCGAGGGCTCGCGGTGGCCGCCGCTTTGTTGCAGCTGCAGTGTCATGTCGGGATGCTACCGCAGTGAGAGAGAGTGGTACCGGTGCGCGCCGGACACTGGGGACCTCCGGCTGCTTCCGCCCCGTGCATTCCCGAGCAGGGCGCAAGCTGCCCCCTCCTCCATCTCTTCACCCTCTCTAAGGTCTCTTGGCTCGGGTGGGTCCCAGTTTCTGCACGCCAGACAGAACCCTTAGACCCACTCTCAGGCGCCTCCAAAGCGCCGGCTCCCAGCCAGCCAGCTCGCTGCCACTCGAGTGGGGGGAGGGGGAAGGAGATCTATATAAAGGAAGATGAATTTTCTACAGGCTTTTTTATTCCTCGTTTACCTGTGGCTAGGCAGGTGACCTCGCAGGGTGGTGCAGGCGTCTTCATCACTCAAGCTGCATCCACGTCTGGGCATGCCCTATACATAAGTCCTCCATCACTTACCTGGTCAAAGCCTGAAACCACTCTTGACCCAAAACTTACCTTCAACTTTCCCCAAATCCCCTCCCCTTATTTCCAAATATTGGAGTGAAGGGTCAAGTTGGGTGGAAGAAAATTTGAGATCAAACCCTTTTGAGCCACTATAAGCTTCTCATGCCTATCTTTTATCGCTGCAGGGAGGATGGAGATTCTTAGCTAAAAACCAAACAAAAACAAAAAACAAGAGCTTGTTTTCATGGCAGGGCTGTGTAAGGGAAAAGGCAGGCTCGCTGTCTCCTTCCCCAAAAGGGCTTAACTCCTGGCCAGCCAACAACCGCTTAGATCTCAGGGCATTGCAGTTGCTATGGCCTGAGAATTCATCCTACAGACATTCTGGTTCCTTGTGTGTGTGTGTGTTTTAAGAGGAAGAGAGAGACTAAAGAAAAGTTTGTTGCTGTTAGCATTTATAATGAGGCAAGTCCCAGTCTCCTTTAGAAACTCTTTCTTTTTCCATGTTTAATTCAATTTATTATCTGTATCTCCCTACCTTGTCCTTTAGAAACTCTTTTCCGCCCATTTGTAGTAATGGTAAAGTCAAGATTTGTCTCTTTGAAACAAAGGTGGTTGATGGTAAGCAGTAGGGGCATCTCTTGGGGCACTGATCCTGGATTGACAGTCTTGGTGTAGAGAGAAATGCAGTTCAGCCCGTGGGAACACTGATTCTAATATCAGGGGGGTTAGATCTATCATTGAGTTTCCTTTTCAGGGCATTAGATCCACTACTGTAACCTACCACATGTTGGTTGCCTCCACCACATCTGCTTATTATACTCCTCATGGAGTCTACTCCCAGATTAAATCTCAAGGCATTGTGCAAATATTTCGTTTATTAATATTTTACCTTTTAGCATGAGATAGGTGCTTAAAGAAGTCTCAATGTAATCATAGGGTAAGTTGCCTTAACTAACTGGAAAATGGCCCAGCTCCTTTTTCTTAAATCATCAAACTCAGCTTACCTAAAAACTGTGCACTGGATTTGCAACTGAAGACCTGAGAATTTAAGTATGGCTGTTTAAAAAATAAATAAATAAATTAAAAAAAAAAAAGAAATTTATAATGGGGCTTAGAAGCAGTCTCAAGGCAATAACCAATACAGGATTCCTTATTCTTCAGCTAACTGTAATAAAAAGGCCTCACTTAAGTTCGTGGAATAGCATGGGGTTGACCCCATCGTCCTAAAGGGTGACTCAGAGGGTGTGCCAGGGATCACCAGGGACTACGTCATAACCCCCAACCAGGGGTGGGAGGAAAGGTCTTTTGTCTTTCCCACCCCCATTCTGCATGCCCAAGTGCTCAGGACAGGCTTTGTTAATGTGTAAAAGGATGATCTCATGACACTATTCTAAGGCGTATTTATTCCACTGGGATTCTTGGCCATGTCTAAGTGACAGACACCAGGTACTGGAGTCCGGTAAACATGGCAGGGAACTCAGAATGCTACTGGGAGGTGTGGTGGGGAGGTTAGTGACATGCCCACATACTGCAGTTGGACTAAAAAATAATAATCTCGGTAAAATATTCTGTTCATTATAACTTTCAGTTATCCCTTTTCTTTCAAATATCTCCCTTTTCGTGTAGCAATATTTATTGTCATCATTTTTTGGTACTTTTTTTGGTTATGACAGGCTAACTGCATGAAGGATAGCTTACTATAAGCTTTCAAAAGTACTAATATATATGCATACAATCTGATATTATATATATATATATATATATATAGCAATTATATATGTGTGTATATAGAGAGAGCAATTACTGTATGCCAGGTGCTTTATATACAGTATCTTATTTATTTGCAGCATCTCTGTGAAGCAAGTGGTATTATCTTCATTTTACAGATGAGAAAATGGAGGCTCCAAAAACTTTATTGGTCTGTTCTAGGCCACACGTGATGGCTCTGGGCTGGAACCCAGGACTGCCTGGCTCCTCAGCTCATGTTCTCCCTCACCCCTGTGCCACACTGCCTGTTTCACAAGTCCAAATTGCTTGATAATAAAATGTAACAGCAGAGAAGGCTCACTGGGGGAAAGTTGAGATGGTGGTTTGGTTAGTTGCAGAGCATAGATGAGAATTACATGAGTGCCTTTGGAAGGAAGTGTTCTTGCTGCTTGCACGTCTGTTTCTGATGACTTGAGGCGTCTGTGTAATATTAGGAAGTAAAACACAAACTGAAAGACACGCTATGTGTTCCAGTCCAAAAATCTGGAAACAAGATAAATGAGACCGTTAGGATTGCGCCAGTGTTAAGGAATGCTCTAGAAGGGCTTGCCTGTTTGACACTATTAACACATAGTCACAGATGCCTCTTGCCCTCAGGGAGCTTGCTTTGACTGCACAGATAGAATGTTGGCGTTGGAGCAGTCAGAAGAGAGGGGAGCCATGAGGGATAAGGAAGTCAGTTCTGAAGTTCTGGAAACCACTCTTTTGCATGTATTATGGATTCCAGATAGAGGGCCATTTGCTGTAACAGCCTGTCCAGCTGTGTGTTTGGCTAGAAAGCACCAAGTATTAGTGTTTGTACCTGTCATTGACGCTGGACGTCTGGCTTAGTGCTACCTCTGGACCTTCACTTACCAAAGTAAATTACCGGGGAATTGGTACACGGCTCAGGCTGTCCTATTAGGCAGGTGTCGGGTGGTCTGGTGGTGGCTGCAGTCCTGAGTTATGTCAAGATTTGGTGGCAAGTTCAAGTAGAACTGTAAATTAGAGCTATCATATCCAAAGGATTTTCTCCTTTCTATGCACCTTAATTCTACAATCCTAGAATGTGAAAGCTGGGAGGGAGGATAACACTCTGCTGATCTAACACCCTATATTTTTTGGTGGAGGGAAAAAAATAGAAGTGGGGAAGTGATTTATTTTTCATGTTCACAGTAAGCCTACATTGAGCTCTCTCTGAGTGAGACACTGCCCTTGGCAGTGGGAACCCAGGGATGAACTGGGATTTGGATCTTGCCATGAGGGTACAATTAATATGGCAAATACGATGAACATGGCCATCAGCAGTTCCAGCTGGGTTTCACTTGCTCATATGGAATTCGTGGTTGAATGTATATGCCCAGAGTCCTACACCAAATGTGACTGATGTCAAAATCTTTAAAATACCCGAAATAACTTCGGCTGTTAGTCAGAAAGACAGAGAAAGAAAACACTCCCAGTCTCAGAATGACATACATTAGCCTCGGTAGGGAAGGTGACTTACAGTCAGAGGCATGGGGAAGCTACAACCCGCCCTGGCACGCGGGATTCCTGATTTGCCCCGTGAGTCATCCCGACAGTCAAAATGTGTAGAATGGGATGGAGCTTTCTCACCGAACTGTTTCCAAAGGCATATGTTTGAATCTGCCTCAGGTTCAGCCCCAAGCAAACCGACCTCCAGTGTAAGAAAACTACACAAGCTTACTAAGTCAGCAAGAAAAAAATTCCTTGTAAATGGGATTTAAGGATTGCCTTAAGCTGGGAGAAAAAAACTGAGACTAAATAGGCATAGATCCACTGGCTGCCCATATTGCATATCTTAGTGTAGCTAAATTTGGACAAAGTCTATCTAGCTGGACGTGGTAAGCACAGTTAACAGCATATTTTCCAGGACACTTTGCAGATAGTCCCTTTCTCCAAGTGTGTCCTTATTGGGTAGGCGCAGTAGGTATGAGCTTCTGGGCTGGCTCTGGCAGGTAGTCTGTGGACTTTCTGCCTTGTAGATCAGGATGTGGAGACATCACACTTTAGCTTTGCACTTGCCTACTTCCATATAGAGGAAAATCCTCTTTGGAGGCTCCACAGGCAAGTTGCAAATTGGTTATGTGCTCGACTGGCCCTTTATAAAGCATGTAAACTAGCTTAAGTAAACTTCATTCTTTTTTGGGGGAAGAGGTGATGGGTAATGGTCAGATGCATTATCAGACGACTCAGGGCCAGTATGAGTTGAGCGACTTTTCCTTGTGTAAACCACTGTGCTTGTTTTCCAATAAGCACTAATACCCTGCTGGCTCTCTTCCCCCGAGCAGGCCTGGCAAAGTCCGGTGATGCCAGGTCACCAGCAACTTCTTGGCAAACTCAGGTGCTTTTCTTCTGTGACAAGAGGAGCCCAAGTTATCTCTGACCTTTGGGCGTGTGTCCAGTGATCACTTGGAGCTGACTCAGTCTGGACCATTATACGCAGATATGACACCTGAAGCCATCACCGCAGTCAGCTTGGTCTCCAAAGTTGAATTCCCAGTTAGCATTAGCAGGAGCCTGGGCTTGGAGGCTGCTGCAATAGCAGCTGCTGAGCTTTGATTCTTTAGGAAGAGGGGCGAGATCATGAATAAATACTGGCCTTGCCTCAGGGTTTGTGTTTGTCAAATACCAGAAAATAAACAGGAATCCTAAATTGGCTTGTGTACTGCCACCTGGCTTTCCTACCACCTCCCATTTCCAGCCTGAATCCAAGAGGAAAGGAGACCGGGCAGAGATTATAACCTGGGAGGAACATGGCAGATGTATGTATGGGTGGGACTTAGGGCCATAGCGAGGTAGGGCTCACTGATATTTAGGCTGCTGACTCGAAGCAGTAGTGAGCTCACTGTTCTTGAAGGATGCTGAAGGCCACCAGGAGGATTTTCACGTCAGTGCCCTGGCTTTGGAGATGACAGAAATTTGCAGTGGTGGAAAAGTTGTGCTCAGAGGGATCTCAGGCAGGTGTGGAATCAGGCAGGGTATGGGTGGGGCGGTCAGGGCACTGCCCTGTGGCTTCATCATCTCTTCAGATATTTGAAAATTATGCTTCAGAATTTGTTCTAAACAAAAACAAAATAAAAACGAAAAGAAAAATAGAGGGGAGCTTAGTAAGCTACATCATAGCAAGGCTCATTATCTAATCTTTATATAATTTTCCGTTTGCTCCTCTGCTGCCAGAACTGCCGGGTAGCTCTGTTGCTTGGCGCCATTTGCAAATCTGTTTCGGGAAAAGGAACATGAGCTTAATGGATTTAGGAGAGAGGAAAGGAGTGAGTTCATGAGTCCTGGAATCAAATGAGAACAGTTGTGGATTCAACAGGGCTTCAGCTCTGAGAACCCAGAGGGGAGGAATAAGAAAGTGGCTGTTAATAGTAATCATTGATATTGATGTCACCAGCCCTTATTTACTGAGTGCTTACCATTGACATTGCATCGAATACCATCTACAAACGATCTCAGTAAATCTTACAAGTCTGCGAGGCAGTAGCATTAGCCCCATTTTACAGATAAGGGAATGAAATTTGAGAAGGTTTACGGTCATGCAATTGGCGACTGCTGGAGAGAGGATTAAAATCTAGGTCAGCGTGGCTTTGTGCCCACTGCTCTTTCTGCCAAGTGTGGGTAGGGGACAGGTCACTTTAATTTACCAGAATTTTGTTTCCTATAAAGCAAATGATTTTACCCAAGAGTTGAACATTCTTTTTCCGGAAATCACGGAGCAGTTCTGCTCCATGATGGTGCTTGGAAGTTCTGCCAAAACTAGTGGTTATAAAGGGAGAGCAACCTGTGTGTGGACTGAAAGGGGAGGGCAGAGAGTTATTGGCAAGCATTTTCCTATGGTGTGATTCTGACGGGCAATGGCACCATGGCTAAAATGGAAAGATACTCCTGCAAATTGCAATGTTATAAATAAGGGGTGGATGCTCCGCTTTCCTGCTACTTGGGTCATTTTGAAAAATATTTGCTTAGTGAGTAACAGTGTGACATGGGTTCTGCTTAGCAATGTAGTTTCAACTCACTTATTCTGAGAACTTGAAGACCTTTTAGGGTTTTCTCTGCTGCTGGCCTAATTATTTGTATAGGATAAGTGCATGGGCTTGTGCCATCTGTCAGTAGTATTTCTTTTGCTCACTTTTCATTTCAGGTCTCTTAGAAACTGGCGTAACGCCATGATTTGAGTGGTCCCATAGGTGGTGTGTGTGTGGTTTATCAAACTCACTGGTAGCACCTTCTTAAGCAAGCTATTAAACATCTCTTTGAAAAGTGTAGAGACTGAGTAGACTAGAAAAAGGCAAAGGGTGAGAGGAAATTGTTTAATCATTTATCCTGGGAAAGAGGTGAGAATTCTGGCCTCTCAAAGAATCTTTGGGACAAGACCATTGCTGATTTCATTGTATGTATGGCCAGGTCTGCTCAACCAGGATTAGGAGATATGGTAGGGTTGAGAAGGGAGAAAGAGAATCAAAGTCAAATGGTGACAGGTTTCCAGAATAATTTAGCTGGTTATTATTCAATCTTTGCTCTTCCTTTATGTCTACAAATTCATGGTCCCTTCTCTTGAGTTTAAACCTTACATACCTCGTCCAGGAAAAATAACAAAATGGACAAGGTTTGTATGTGTTTCCTCATTTGGAATGCTCAGGGCCAATGTTGTTATTCCATCTCAGCTTCTCAAAGACAATGTGCTATTCATCTTTGTGTTTCTGGCTCAATGCCCTGACACATAGTAGTTAAGCAATAAATGATTGCTGAATGAATTCCAGAAGGATCTTGCTTTAAACTAACTGTTCATTCATTCTAGACAAGGGTAGCTGGAACTTGAGCTACATCTCAATACTTGGAACTACAACTCAAGGGTAGTTGAGTTATTAAGAAAGAACATTTTAAACTTAAGCAAGTTGGCAGACTAGAAGAACCTAGTGGATATGGAATTTTCTTTATGTGTCTTCTGAATTCAGCTCTTTTCACTGACAGTATTTATGGATAGTTAGAACCGAAGTCTATGTACTTGCTCATGTTCTGCTTTTCCTTACATAGATATATTTTTCATCCATTTAAGAAAATCTGTGGAGCATCTATTAAATGTCAGGCACTGCTAGACTCTGGGTATATGGTAGTGAAAGGTTGTTCATAGTCTCTCCCTCTTGGAGTTCATAGAAGGCGTGACGTTTAGTAAGAACCAACCATTCAAAGAGCAGAAGGAAGAGCATGCTAGTAGGAGGAAATAGCACCTGGAAGGGCTCAGAGGAAGGAGAGAGCCTATGTGTTCAGAGAGTAGAAAGATCACTGTGGTTGGTGCTCAGTGAATGGGGGCAATGGGAACTTGGATTGAGGTTGAAGAGGCAGGCAAGGGCCAGATCAGACAGAACCTTCTAGACTGTGAGGGCATCAGACTACGACTCAGTGCAGTGGGAAGCAGGGTAATGTTGTGGCTTGAATTT
Source organism: Eulemur rufifrons (assembly GCF_041146395.1). Classification (NCBI taxonomy): domain Eukaryota; kingdom Metazoa; phylum Chordata; class Mammalia; order Primates; family Lemuridae; genus Eulemur; species Eulemur rufifrons. The sequence continues at coordinate 15,832,393 of NC_090997.1, read as the reverse complement.
GATTTTTTTTTTCACTCTGGCAGCTCTGTGGACAATGGGTTAGGGAGGGGAGCGTAGAAGCAGGAGGCCAGTTAGAATCTTTTACAGTAGTTCAGGGCAGAGATGACAGTACCAGGGTGGTGGCAGTAAAGATGGGGATTACTAGATAGAGATTTTGGAGAGAGTTTACCAGTGTGACATAGGAGGGGGCAGGCGGTGTTGAAAGAAAGCACTTATCAAGGCTGACTCCCGGGTTTCTAAGTCGAGCAGTCTATGATGATCTGATTACTTTGAAAGGGAAGGCTGGGGGAAGAGTGGGTGGGATTGGGAAACCCGAAGTCTGGATGTGTATTGAATAACCTCCAGGTGCCTGTGACTTGTGTCAGTTCCAGGCTTCATGCCTGCCATTTTTTAATAGCTGTAATCCCTCTGGTTGTTAGTGTGTCGAGCCACTCTGCTGCTGTTAGGTACTTGGATCGCTGCTTCCCCTGCAAGCAGCACTAATGAAGTTGTCTCTATACAAACCAATCCCTCTTTTTTTCCTTTTGGGTTGTTTCCCCAAGGTCTATTCTCCAACGTGGAAGTGCTGGGTCAAAGGAAATGAATGAACAGTTTTATGGCTTTTGCTGCGTATTGCCAGACTGTTTTCAGGAATACCGAATTAATTTAGAGTGCCATCAGCCACCTATGAATGTGCTTTCTGCTCTACAAGCCTGCCAACATTGGAATTTATAACTTTAATTTATTTATGCTGCTTTAAATATGTAAGGGTCCTTGGTTGTGCAAATTTGCATTTCAGTAATTGCTAGGAGTGTCATAAATTTATCCATATGATGATTACCTTTGTATTTATGTATTCATGTAGTCTCCTGTCTTAACTATGGAGCAGAAGTTATGTTAACCTCATTTGCATTAATTTTTTATATATTTTTGTTATAAGCTTTTATTGTCTGTGTATGGCATATTTTTTACATTCTACTTTTACTATTATTATATTTAATAACACAAAAATGTAAGTTTCTATTTTTAAACTCATTTTCTTTTTTGTGTCTGAGAATGTTTTCTTTTTTTGTTGTTCATTTCGTTTTAACATAACAGTCAGAAACTGATCGCTTTGCAGGTAGGATAAATACACTATTCTGATAACTTTGAGTTTTATATTTGATCTTTTAAATGTTGGGTTTGTTGACTTTTCTGAACTTTAATGTGGTATTTGTGGTAAGAAGTATGTCAGTGTGTTTTGTAGGATATTCGTACACACTGTGTGAGTAAAGGATTGTATGATAGAATAGATTTGGGGAGTACTGGGTTCCACTAAGTCACCACTGCTGGCAGCTCTTCTGCAAGGCCTGCTGGAGGCCTCAGTAGGTTAGTACTAATTGTGCCTTTCCAAGAGAAGATTCCGATCAGGAGCATTTTCTAAACTTTTAGACCAGGGGTTGGTAAACTTTATCTATGGAAGAGCCTGATAGTTAAGTATTTTCAGCTTTGTGGATCATGTGATCTTGGCAGTAACTATGCAGTTCTGCCTTTGTATGGCGAGAGCAGCCCCTTGGCAATACCTAAAAGAATGGGCATGGCATGTTCCAATAAAACTTTATTTGTGGACATTGAAATACAAATTTTATTTAATTTTCATATGTCACAAAATATTCGTCTTTTGATTTCTAAAAACTGTTCTTAGCTTGCGGACTATACAAAAACAGGAAGGTGCTAGAGGTTGCTCACTCTTTTTTTAGAACATAGAATCATTAACATCTTATGGGACTAGATCAGGGAAACTTACTGTGGAAATGCTTACTTAAATTCTGCTCTGGTCATCTAAATTGTACTTACTGATAGTAAATCCTTTCTCCTCTCTTGTGCTTTCTCATTTGCTATATACCAAGTTTTTATTTTAAATGTTTTGAAAATGCCAGTTGGCCCTTGTTTCTCTTTTAAACTCTTTGTATTTTTGCTTTTTAGTATGTTCTAAGTCCAGGAGGGTGTGTTTCAGGATTACCGATTTTTAAAATCTGGCATCTTTGATATACTTCTCAGGAATCAGATATTTGCATTTTAATTGGGATGTTTTCCAAGATTGTCTAATCCCAAGGGAATAAAGCTAAACTATAGTAAAATGATAAGTTGGTGGGAGTGAAATTAAAATAACATTTATGAAACACTTGCTATGTGTTTAGGCATGTTCTGCCTGCTTTATCCGTATTAACAATTAATTCTCAGAACCATCTCTGAAGAGTAGGTATTGCTCTTATTATCTCTTACACTGATGAGGAAACAGAGACACAGGAATGAGCCATTTGCCAAGGCTGCTCAGAATTAAGGACAGAAAAAAAATCCTAGAGTTTTTCCTACTCTCACACCACTCAACACAACACTTTTGAAACAAGATTCTCCAGTGGACACAAGCTGGGTGTCCTTTAATTCAATTCAGTTCTGATGCTGTCTACCAGGAGGTAGCGTTGGATCCTGTAGGTTGAAGGCTCAGCCCCACGAGACTGCCCACACTTCCAGTGGCCAATTGTAAACCCCGGGTTGTTTTACCTGTGCTTCTAACTGGCTATGAATTGGTGTTCCAACAACCCCTCCTTGGGTTTGATTAATTTGCTAGAGTGGCTCATGGAACTCAGAACTTACATTTGCCAGTTTCTTAATAAAGAATATAATAAAGGATACAGGTGAAAAGCCAGCTGGAAGAGATGCATAGGGCAAGGCATGTGGGAAGGGATGTGGAGCTTACATGCCCTTTCTGGGTGCGCCACCCTCCACGAACCTCCAGGTGTTCAGCTATTCAGAAGTTCTATAGACCCCATCCTTTTGGGTTTTTATGGAGACTCCATTACTTAGGCATGATTGAGTACACCATTGGCTATTGGTAATCAACTCAACCTTCAGCCCCGTTTCCCTCCCCGGGGGTTGGAGGTGGGGCTGAAAGTCCTAACTCTCTAATGTGCCTTGGTCTTTCAGGTGACCACCCTAGGGGCTCCCCACCATCAGTCATCTCATTTGCATACAACAAACACTCATCACTCTGAAGATTTCAAGGTTTTAGGAGCTGTGTGTTAGGAACCAGTGACAGAGACCAAATATATATTTCTTATTATGTCACAGTATCACACCCAGCTAGTACCTGATAGAACTGGGCCTGCCCGGCACACTCCAGGCTGAAATAGGTTTTGTTTATATGCACTTTCATGCTGGAGTTGAGCACCTGCTGAGGTTGTTGGTTTTGCCTTGGTTTATATGCTCTTCTGTAAATCCTTAGTATGTACAGGGTAGCATTCCCTCTCCACCTAGCCTACTGTCTTGTATGTAATGCCAATTCATTTACTACTTAGTGATTAGATAAATGGGCAGGCTGTTCTTGCCTTCTTCATGTAGGTGGAGGTCTTAGAAATAGTTATTTCTAAGGAGACGAGGTTCTGTGGTCCAAGGCCTGATTGCTGAGTGTATACACTTCTTCTGCATTGCAGATTCCAGGGAAAATAGGATCTGGGTTTTTCCTTTTTCCAGTGTCCCCTGAGCTTGCCTCCTTCCAGTCCTGTAGTCAGCACATTCTAGCCTGGCATTCTCTGTATTCACCAGCTTTAAATGCAGTCCCTGCTTTTGCCCTAGCAACGGAAGACATTTTTTTTTTTTTAATCAGAGAGGATAGTAGGAAATGCAAGAGCTGACTAAATTTATATAACGTCATTGGGAATAGTTCTATCTGTGATTCGTGGAAACTTTATCCTTAAAGCTTTCCCCTTCATGCATTCTTTTTTTCTTTCAAATCTAGAGAATTCCAAGCAGCCAGAGTCTTGATATTACAAATTTCATGTGATGTTCAAAATAAAATGGTCCAAAATTCTGGGAGTGGTTGGTCTAGTTCTGCTGGCTTTTGCCTTTTGATAATTTGTTAGTGGGTTTTATAGTCACCATCTCGGGAATAGCTTGGTTGCCTTATCCTCTCTACGGTAACTGAGTTTCCTCTTAAAAATGCTAGTTTTATGCAGCATTAAAAAAAATTCTATGGTAAACTCACAGGCAGTCTCTCTGCTTATACATTATGAATAGACAAAAGTTCATCACTGCCTTGAATTTGCTCATATCCCATTAAAAAATTATTAGAATTTGATAGGGAACAAGAATGACATAAATAAGTTGTAATTGTAAGCCACAAGGAATCTGTTTGTTTATTTGAAGGATGAAGTCACAGAGTAAAAATTGTTAAAGAATAAATAGGCATCAACATTCTGATGTGTATTCGCATATCTGTGTGCCTCTTGTCGTCAGTCAGGCCCATCTCTGTGCTCTGGAGTAGAAGTGACAACAGGACAGGTGTGACGTGGCTCACCAGAGTGAGCACCCAGACCTTGGGAGCCTTAACAGCCGGTCATTTAGAGCTGCCTCTTCCCTCTTTTGAAATTTGCTTTGTTTTGGGTTTACCTTTTACTCAGCCAATAAATATAGTGCTCCTACAGCCTGTACGGTTTGGGATGGCACACTGATATCTGCCTCATTAATCCATTATTATTGGTGAAATATTAATAAGTGTCTTGGGTAAATGAAATTTTCCAAATAATGAAAGTTTAAACCAGGGTGGAGCATAGATAACTTCTGGAGAGTAATCTCATTACGCACTTATCATTCTAAGCACTAAGTTAGTGTAATCTTTTTTAAAGAAATGAAGGGGAAATGTTTTAACCCTTTGGTACATTTGCTTATCATTTTAAGCACCATGCAGAGCATGATTCTTGTAAGGCACTTGTAGTTCTGTTAAAACAGAGTGATATCCTCGGGGTCTTAGGAGATGAAAGGAGCTATTTCCTTGTACACTGAAGGCTGTAAGGCCAAACTGCTGTATCTCTTGAGTTTTTGTGGCTACAGTGTGGAGGCTTTTGGGTTTTCTCATACTTGCTTTATACATGCGCTCATCTTCAACAACCTCCTCCTCCACCACCCTTAATTGGCTGCTTCTAATTATTTATGGCCTGCAAAACCATTCATTCATTTGGCCAACAAACATTTGTCAGGTATACCATGAATGGGGTCGTTGGAGACTTGGATAAGATCTGTATGTAAAATAGACCTGATCTTTGTCCTTATGGGGCTTGTGGTCCAGAGGGGAAAATACACTAAACAGATAAACGTGTAAGTACAAAATTACGGTGGCCATATGGGGAAGAAAAGGGAATGAGGGGAGATTGTGAAACCTGTTTTCAGCTGGAGAGAGGAGGGCCAGGATGGCATTCCACCGGAAGTCCTGTCTCTGTTAAAGAGTTTGCATTTCATCCTAAGTCATGCGGGAGGTGACTGAGAGTCCTAAGCAGGGGATGAAAGGATCATATCTGGTGTGTGCATTGGAGTGGGTGTCATGAAAGGAAGCCAAGAACTCAGTATTCATTGCTGGACTCAAAGAGGAGGTCTGACGGTTCTTGTGAGTGAGCTTCTGGTCTCTGTATTTTTTGACATTTTTATTTTTTTTATCATTTATTTATTTACCTTTAAAATTTCAGAATATTACAGGGGTACAAATGTTTTGGTTATATAAGCTGCCTTTGCACCACCGGAGTCAAGCTACAAGTGTGCCCATCCCCAGACAGCCCGCACTGCACCTGTTAGGTGTGAATTTTGACTACTCAGTGCAGGTGTTGGCAGACTTTTTTGTAAAGGGCCAGAAAGTAAATACTTTAAGTTTGCAAGCCATATGGTCTCTGTTGCAACTATCCAACTCAGCCATTGTAGCATGAAAAGCATAGTTAATACCTGCATGAATGGCTGGATTCTAGTAAACTTATTTATAGGAACAATTGGCGTGTGGGATTTAGTTTGCTGACCCCTGGCTGGGAGGATGCTTTGCTTATTATTTCCATGATCTTCATTATTGAGGTGATTGCACTAGGGAGGAAATGTAATCTGTGTGATTGTCCCTGGCCTTGAGCTGCTTATAATCATTATGGGAAGATAAGTATATATATCAAGGAGGCCATCAGCAAACATTATAAGACAGCATGTAATTAGGCACCAATATGAGGAACAGAAACAGGAAATGTGACAAAGAGTTTGCTCATCTCCTTGGAATCTGAGTGTCTAGGAATAGTTTTAAAGGCCTCACAGGGAAGCTGGAACTTGACAGAAATAATCGAAAACACTTAGAGGGTTAGTGGTGAATACAACCTAGTCCAACCAGCTAATTTTGTAAATGAGTGAAACAAGGTCCTGCTGATCCTTAAGACAGAACCTGGACAAAAACATAAGCCTTCTTCTGTTCTCCAAGTCTTTGCTTGAGTTTTCTTTCTACTTCAGGTCTGGTCCACCCATGGGCTGCAAATACATGTATAGTGGATTCCTATTAATAGGGAGAAGATGGCATGAAAAATTCCAAGTTATGGGTTATATTGAGACTTCTTTTGTCCTGGAAGAAAGTGGTTCTCAAAAAGACTATGAGCAGTGTGGTTGTATCTGTCATGTAGAATAGGAAGGAAAGAAAAGAGAGACTGAGGTGCGGGATGAGAAGAGAAGGAGGTGATTATGGAAGACAGAAAAATGCATTCACTGACATGTGGACAAGAAGATTATCTACCTGTCTTCAGTCAGCGGAATCTCTAAATTAAGGCATATCCATATTGTTGAAAAGAACGTGTTGACAGTTAGAGAGAATGCAGTAGTCTGCCTGTCCTGATAGATAGAAGAGGAACAAAAGCAAATCCCACAACAGTATGTATGGCCTGTCCCCTTTAGATAAGTAAAACAAGACAAAATCAAAAGCAATGGAAGCAACCAACTTAAAGTATGTATGTGAGTATATATGATGTGTAGGTGCTCTGAAAAGGGTCTGGAAACATGTGCACCAAAATTAACATAAAGTCTTTGCAGGGATGACTGGATTTGGGCAGAGACTTAAATGTTTTACTCTGTACTTTCCAATTATTAGAATTATTACAAGAATGTTTATTTTCATGATAAAATGCTAATTATTTAATAATTTAATTAGTATATTAAAACAATTAAAAGTGCCAGGTTGGACAAGAGGTGGAGAGGGTGGTCCTGACAGTGGGGTTGGGCTGTCTCTAGAATGTATCTCAGAATCGGAGAAGATCAGAGCCAGTGAGGTCCTGGCTTAGTTCGGGGTGTCTAAGACTTGGTTGGGCATCAGAATCACCTGGAAAGATTAAAAAGAAAACAAACCAAAGCTAAAACAAAATAAATTCCTGGCCCCATTGCAGACCCACAGTAATCTCAGATGGTGGGACTGGGGATGTGAATTTTTTAGGACGCTTCCCAGGTAATTTTGATGCTGCACTTGAGGACTGAGGCTTTGCTGAACCTCTGATCTAGTTTATCCACCCCAGTACACATGAGGGCATTAAGGATCTTGACCAAGTAGGGCTCAACCTCAGGTCTTTTGGCCCCTACTATTTTGCACTTTGCAATGACTGTGCCTCCTAATTCAGGTGTTTTCCCTAGTATTAGCTTTAGGTATCACCTAAACTCATTTTTTATCATACAGGGACCATTCTTTTTTTTTTTTTTTTTTATTTCAGGATATTATGAGGATACAAACGTTTTGGTTACATTTTATGTCTTCGCCTCACCCAAGTGAGGTTTAGAGGTTTGCCCTTCCCTTCTACAATGCACACCGTGACCATTAGTTGTGAGTTTGCCCTCACCTCACCCCAGGGACCATTCTTAAATGTTGATTTTGAACTTGATCCATCTCATCCCCACTACCCATTGCTGCACCCCAAGAATCTCCTTTGGGAATGATTTTTACGATGTTTTCATTTTCTTAGAAACCAGGCTAGTGAGAAAAGGTCTTGTTTTAGATCATGAGTTGACTGAAGGCCTTAGGAGAATAACTTTTCTCAGGTGCCATCTATGTCTCTACGTAGAGAAAGGGACATGGTCACCTCCTCCTCTCAGCAGGATTTCAGCAAGGAAAGAGAGCCCATAGGGCAGTTCCTCCAGCTTTGTAACATGGATGGATTTAGCCATTTATTTTAGACTAGGAAGAGGCCTTGGGGGTCCCTCTAGCTCAGTGATTTTCAAAGTTGTGTTCGGCATAGACCTTCCTTCAAATGGATTCCTTCTTGGAAGCCCCATTAGCAAGTTGGTAAAGCTGAGTTGCTCTGTTTGAGGCAGAGGTGGGGGCTTGGAGCCAACCTTCCATCCCTCCCTGGCCTGCGGGCAGCTCAGAGAGCTGTGTTCTGTCCAGTACCCTTTTGAGTCCTACTGGAAAACCACTGATTTCTTCCTCTTTCCCCTGCTTTAAGTAATCACCAAATCCAGCTGATGTGAACCCTCAAAACTGTCTCCTTCTCTCCATTTCAACAGCTACCACCTTAGTCCAAATCACCACCAACTTCCACCTTGGCTCTTACCTTCTAAGTGGATTTTTTTCATCTTCTCTCCCTCTACACCCCTTTCACCTTCCACCCTACAGCCAGATAACTTTTATATTCACAAATGTGATTACGTGCTCCCTCCCCTCCATGTAAGCATATAATGACTTCTTATTGTGTTTTGGGTTAAGATCACATTGTGGAGCCCCTTTCAAATTTAACTGTGGCCACCCTGTTGCATCTTGAGATAGAGCCACAAGCTTTTTAGTTCCTGAGCTGAGCTTCCTTCTGCTTCATACTTTTGCTCTGGGGTTCCCTCTGCCTAATCCCCCTCTACTTCTCCCTTCCTGGTGTTCATTTATACTTCTTCATCCTTAAAAGCTATATCAAAACATTTCTCTAACTTCCTTGAACTAGGAAGCACCTGTTACATCCCCTCTCATAGGACTCTATCTCTCCTTCTCAGCAGGAATCTCAATTCTAGTCAAGTAATTACTGATATAGTCATGTTTTGTCCGTCCCACCTTAGAATGTAAACTTCATAAGGGCTGGAACAGCATTCTTAAGGTTCTGTCCTCAGCCGTGGCACAGTGCCTTGTACACACCTAGTAAGTGTTCAATAAGTATTTGTCCAGTGAATTCATAGTGTCTGGTTTTTGCACAGATTTAATTTCTAGTGTTCAGCCCAGGCCAGTCTGCAGAGGTATCGCTATTTGTTAGCTCTGTTTGTACGAGCTGGAGTTGCCTCCTATAGTATGAAGTAGTTTCGAGGTCCATTTTTAGAGACACATTGTCTAAAGTGGGTTACCCAGTATGATACAGTTTAAGCAGCCCTGAATGTTGCTTAAATTGGAAACTTGATCTGATCTGTTATTCTAAATGAGCAAAGAACTATAAAATCCACTTAAAGTGTGAAAAAGTGTGGGGGCAGTGGGGTTGTAAAATAGCTTTAATGTCCAGCTAGGGACACCTCTAGTACTTCAGTGATCAGGGGACTAACGCAGGACCTACCATCCCCTACCATAGATTTAGAAGACCATACCCTGGGGGAAATATATGAAGCTGTAGGAAGCCTAGCCCCAACTCCACACCCAGACAGACACACGCAGTGCTGTTCGTGACCCCCTGTGCTTGTTCTGCAGAGCCACCCTCCTGGGTGTGTGTGTGGCTGACTGCCCAGCCTCCCACACAGGTAGGGAGGCAGGTGTATTAATAGATCACACGGCACATCAGCGTGGTATTAGTCCCCGGTCAGCACCCCTGGCCAGATCTCGAGTTTGATTCTATGCTTTCATTTAAAGTATGATAATCTGCCATTTGGGTTACTTATCCGTCTTTCAAACTTTCAGAACATTGCAGCCATCTAGAGCTGCTTTTGCATGTAGACACTAGATAATAAAGAACTCCAGGAAGTATAGAACAGAGCCACTTTTGCAACCTCTTGGGTCAGATCTTTAGTGCTGGGGAGATTAGGTTTAATCTTGTCTTCACACACTTGCCAAAAGGAACTTGGGCTCCAGAGAACAGTTCCTTCTACTGAGTGCATCTGGTGTGCTCAGAAGAGGGTGACTGTGGCTTATTTTGCAAATAGAATGAACAAGGAAAAAAAAAAGTTAAAGTCAGAATGAAAAGGGAAGACATTACAGAATTTATCATTAGGCAAAAGATTCTTTTTCTTGGGGCTCCAAGATAAGGTTAAGCTTCTTTTTTTTTTTTTTTTTTTGAGACAGAGTCTCGCTTTGTTGCCCGGGCTAGAGTGAGTGCCGTGGCGTCAGCCTAGCTCACAGCAACCTCAAACTCCTGGGCTTAAGCGATCCTACTGCCTCAGCCTCCCGAGTAGCTGGGACTACACGCATGTGCCACCATGCCCGGCTAATTTTTTCTATATATATTTTAGTTGGCCAGATAATTTCTTTCTATTTTTAGTAGAGACGGGGTCTCGCTCTTGGTCAGGCTGGTCTCAAACTCCTGACCTTGAGCGATCCACCCGCCTCGGCCTCCCAGAGTGCTAGGATTACAGGCGTGAGCCACCGCGCCCTGCCAGGTTAAGCTTCTTAATAAGAAAATCAACCACTATGCTTTTTTTTTTTGTCTTAGATTATAGAAAAAAATAAATGTATTCTCATAAGCTGAAAATTAGTTTTCAATATTGTCATTTAACGGGAACAACTCTGGGATAGGATAAAGGACTTCAAAGGAGGTACTCTGGGGTCAAATAGTTAAATTTTGGAGTGGAAGGAATTGAATCTTGGGTTGTCAAGGTGCTAGGAGGACAGAAACTCTGATCCCTTTAAAAAACTTCTTGCTTCATTCTCTTAGTTACTGGTACAGGGGCAAAGTTAGACGGAATTTGCCATATCAGGAAGCTGGTAGTTTGAGGCAGCCATTATTTTCTTGCTACATAAACTTTTTCCATTTTATAGAGGGTAGTGAACACCGTCGAAACCTCTCAATCTTCACTAGTGTCGAAAAGCTTTCTTTTAATACATTTACCACCCTCTTCTCAGAAGGACCTCAGGATTTAGTACCACAAATATAATTTCCTGGGCCCCAAGATTTCATTCTGGAAACTAACGGAAAATCCTTTCTAGCTGGGTGAAGTTTCTGTTCTTTGAATAAAATCTAAATGTCTGTTGAGTCCCTCTTGCTGGAGCCAGCTTTGTGCTTGGGCGCCTAGGTGGTTGCATGTCTTTGCTTTGGTAGCTGTGGCCTTCAGAGGTTGAACAAATAGCATGTGAATCTAAAAGCATCAATTTTCTTGTTTAAGGCACACAGCACATTACCAAGAATGCCAAGGGCTTGTCTCTGTTTTGCAAAAAAAAAAAAAAAAGTTCAGCTTCACATAGACAAAATGTCTGAAAAAAAATTGTGCTGCAAAAATGAATTAACCCCAAGCAGGCAATTGGGTGCTGTGGAAATGGCAGCTTGAATATATGCCTTCCTGGATCTTGGTTGCTTTGTCCTGGTATCAGGAAATGGCAGCTTTCAAAAAGTTGTTTTTGTCTTGCTTTAGGGTTTTGACTAGTATATATAGCATTTTTAATACTAGCTACAAAGTGCTTTCATATACATAGTCTCAATTGATTCTTATAATCAATTTGAGAGGCATTGTCAGCTTTATTTCACAGATGGAAAAAAAGGAAGCTGAAGCAAAGGTCAGACAATGAGACCAAAGCTTCACAGCCAGTAGGTCAAGCGCTAGGGTGGAATCCAAGTCTTTGTTTCTCTCTGTTTGCTGTGTAGCAGCAGTAGTGCCAAGAGGGTGCAGGACTGGCGTATCTCCAACAGGAAAGATGATGGGTAGTGCTGGTTTAATTGGTCCTTTCTTCTCCTCTGCTCCTATATAACACCTTCTTGGTTTTTGTTCCTTCCCCCTCCCCTTTTCTTTCTTTCAGCTTGGATTTCTTAGCACCACCACGGCTCAGCCAGAACAGAAGGCCTCGAATCTCGTTGGCACATACCGCCACGTTGACCGTGCCACAGGCCAGGTGCTAACCTGTGACAAGTGTCCAGCAGGAACCTATGTCTCTGAGCATTGTACCAACACAAGCCTGCGTGTCTGCAGCAGTTGCCCTGCGGGGACCTTTACCAGGCATGAGAATGGCATAGAGAGATGCCATGACTGTAGTCAGCCATGCCCATGGCCAATGGTTGAGAAATTACCTTGTGCTGCCTTGACTGACCGAGAATGCACTTGCCCACCTGGCATGTTCCAGTTTAACGCTACCTGCGCCCCCCATACGGTGTGTCCTGTGGGATGGGGCGTGCGGAAGAAAGGGACCGAGACCGAGGACGTGCGGTGCAAGCAGTGTGCTCGGGGTACCTTCTCTGATGTGCCTTCTAGTGTGATGAAATGCAAAGCATACACAGACTGTCTGAGTCAGAACCTGGTGGTGATCAAGCCGGGGACCAAGGAGGCAGACAACGTCTGTGGCATACTCCCGTCCTCCAGCACCGCCTCGCCTTCCCCCAGCACAGCCATCTTTTCACGCCCCGAGCACACGGATTCCCACGAAGTCCCTTCTTCCACTTATGTTCCCAAAGGTAACTTAGCTTCATGAATTATTTATTTGAGGAAGGCTTTGAGCCCAGTGGAGGTACCAAGAGTGGGCTTGTACCAAGGATGTTGTCTCCATTGTGTGTATTTCAAAGTCAAAGTCACCCCTTGGAGAAGAAGCCTTCGTTTTGTGGCTAATTAAATCTGGCTTCTTTGGACTTATTAGAAACATTTAGACTCAGACGTTTTCTGTTAGGGGAGATCAAATATCTAAAAACTAGGTCACATAATAAGAACTGAGAGAAACAAGGCCAGCTTGTGTGACCTTATGTAAGTCATTTAACCTCTTTAGGCCTTGGTTTCCAACTTGTCAAATAAATGAGTGATTTAAATGTTTAGGGTTCCTTCCAGATTAAAAGTTTTCCAACATGGCGTCTATTTTGGGGAGACACAGCCAGAAGGAGAGAAAGAGGGAAAAAGGGAGAAAATACCATTTATATCAAGAAGGGAGGCAGAAAAATTAGAAGTTTCAGGAAACAAGCAAATTTGTTTTCGATTGAAAGTAACTAGTCTTCACATCTGGAAAATAATAACTTTCTATTTTTCCAATGATTTTAAATTTATGCTTTTCATCAAGTATTCAAAACTCTATCTGAACCTCAGGCAGAATATAAAGTTTAGCCTTTATTTTCAAATCCTTTTTGATTGAATTTAATTTTCATGAGATGATAACCAACTCGAGTTGTGCTTCCTGGCATACTCTCGTGTGTGATTACGTTTGAGCTTTGTGATAACCCTGTAACCACAGCCTTCTTACAACTGCTGTTTCGAACTGAAGAAACAGGCTCGGAGAGCTCAGATGGGCACTCCAGATTTTCTCAGGGACTGATACAGATGATAAGAAAGTCCTGCTGCTTTTATTCACCGACCTGTCCACAAACCTTTCATTAGTCAAACTTGGATTTGCATACGAGAGCTTTTCTTTCTCTCAGTCATAGTCTCAGTTTTACCATTGCATCATGAAATAGTCAAAAGGTAGGAGAGGAGGAGCGTGAACAAAGGAATTAAATTTGAACTAGTTCTCTGAATAGTCGAAACAATTAAGAGTTAACTTGAGCTCTGAACATACATGTGTCTGTGCAGTATGTGAAGTACAGGAGAAGATTCTTTGAAGCTCAGATGTTGGATCCCTGAGGATGCCCTTGGTTTGGGTACAAGAAAGTGAGTTTAGCAGTTCAGTCCAGTTTTTACCTTTCAGGTGATGGCGCTGTTAGGGCCTTTATGAACATGTGCAATATAATTTATTCTTAAGCCCCACAGGTCATCTCTTCTTTGATTATCTGGCCTAGTTTGGAGATGACGAGGGAGAGGAGGGAATATATAGATCCCCAAATATGGAAAAGCTCTTCCCCCTCCTTACTCTTTTTTCTAGGCATGAACTCAACAGAATCCAACTCTTCTGCCTCTGTTAGACCAAAGGTACCGAGTGGCATCCAGGAAGGGACAGTCCCTGACAACACAAGCTCAGCAAGCGGGGAGGAAGGTGTGAACAAGACCCTCCCAAACCTCCAGGTAGTCAACCACCAGCAAGGCCCCCACCACAGACACATCCTGAAGCTGCTGCCATCCATGGAGGCCACGGGGGGCGAGAAGTCCAGCACGCCCATGAAGGGCCCCAAGAGGGCCCATCCCAGACAGAACCTGCACAAGCATTTTGACATCAATGAGCATCTGCCCTGGATGATTGTGCTTTTCCTGCTGCTGGTGCTTGTGGTGATCGTAGTGTGCAGTGTCCGGAAAAGCTCGAGGACTCTGAAAAAGGGGCCCCGGCAGGATCCCAGCGCCATCGTGGAAAAGGCAGGGCTGAAGAAATCCATGACTCCAACTCAGAACCGGGAGAAGTGGATCTACTACTGCAATGGCCATGGTGAGCCTTCTCCCTTTTCTCCTTGCTTGCTGATCTCCCTGCCTCTTTGCCCCTAGTACTTGTTTTCTGATGGGATGGGAAATGCCTGGTTTATGGAATCTCTTTTGTAAACCAAATGCTACCCGATCTAATCGTGTTATGGAAAATGAGATTGATCACCTTGTTAGAAGTCATGCATTCAGAGAGCATAACCTCTCCTCCTCCTTCTCCCCCCAGCACCTTTAAAACAGGAGAATGTTGCAAACCCTGAGACCTAAAAGTGACCCTTAGAGACTTTGTTTAGCCTTGTCATTTAACAAAAGAGAAAACTGAGTTCAGAGAGGTTTGGCTACATTGAACTAAACAAGAGGCTAGTTGTTTGTTCAGGACAGATGGGAGCAGACTCTTGACTCCCAGAGCCCTTGGTTTTTCTATACAACTGGGCTGCTATGAAACTGGAGGGGGAGAAACCCAACTTGTAGATTTGCCTTTTAGAATCTGAACCTTGCTTTTAGATTCCTATCACTTTCCTCACATATACATTTTTTTCTAATTACATTTTTAGGATCCCGTTTCTAATCAGGAGGATAGTATGGTCTTTTGGATCACAGATACTGAAAGCATAATATGTTAGCCGTCATCAGATGCTGGGCCATCTCTTACCTAGTGGTCAGTGTGTGTTGATACAGGCTGTAATATTTTGATCTTTCCTCTGTTAAGGGCAAAACATAGCTTACAGAATTTGTCCTAGAGCTAAGGTTGATCTGAAGAACTACAGTTTTCAGACTGTGGCAGTAACTTCCCTTTCTGCAAATCCTAAGTAAAATCTCAACTCGTTTTGATAATTCCATTCACATGTCTCTCTTCCCCTCAAAGATGCCTACTTTTCTAAAAACCAGGTTGGCCTTTTGTATGAAGACTTAAAAATGTTTATACCATTTGACCCAGCAATTCCATTTTGGTGAATTTATAAAGATGTAATGCAGAAATACTGAAAAAAAGATTTCAGCACAAAGATCTTCAACTTTTAATTCAGCATTATATATAATAAAAATTGGAAACAATCAAAGGGATAGTTTTAGGGAAATAATTGTAAATTATGGCCTATCCATATAATGGAGTGTTATGTTGATGTTGAAGATTTTTTGAAGTTTTTGCTTTTAGCCGTGACATAGGAACATGTTTACACTTGGTTAAAGAGAAAAAAACACCCAAGCTGCTACATACTTTATATATCATAATCCCAGTTTTTTTAAAACTTTATAATAAAGACTGAAAGGAAATATGCCAAAATGACAATTTTTTTCCAGTGTGGCAGGGATTATGTATGTTTTTTTTTTCTTTATTAGTTTTCTGTACTTTCCTCAAGTTTTCTACAATAAGCACATGCTACTTTTTTTTTTTTAATAAAATAATTTCCTTCTATTTTTTAGTAGAGACAGGGTCTTGCTCTTGCTCAGGCTGGTCTTGAACTCCTGGCCTCGAGTGATCCTCCGGCCTCGGCCTCCCAGAGTGTTAGGATTACAGGCGTGAGCCACCATGTCCGGCCCACATGCTACTTTTATAATAGAAAATTTAGAGAAAGTTAAAAAGAAAATTTTGCTTCCCCTTGCTGACTTGTGTGAATGGTCAAAAGCCAAGTGAACATGAGACTGAAGCCCACCAACATTCTATTTGGTATAAAGGCTGCATAGACTTGACTGAGACAACTCTTTACTGGAAACCTGCCTGGGGAAAGCATTAATTCCCCCCTTCTTTTTTAAAAAAAACTTTTTATTTGCACATAAGTCCCAGCGTATGGAAAAGTTGTAGCAATAATACAAAGAATATTTGCATATGTCTGCCCAGATTGACCTGTTATAACATTTTGCTCTTTTGCTTTAGCAAATCTATAAAAATATAGAGGATTTTATATTATAAAATATGTGTAACAGAATAGTTTATTATATATTATATAATGTGATATAATATACAATATGTAATATATATGCATGTGCATATATATACATGCATCCATTGACAAAATAATTTTTCTGAATCATCTCATGGCCCTTAACCCTCAATATTTCAGTGTTTCACTTATTTCCTAACAATAAGTATATTCTCTTTAAAAAATAGTGCAGTTTTCAAGCTTAATAAATTTAAAATGGTTATAACACTTTGCCATCCATATTCCAATAATATATGTTAATCCAGTAAGACTCTTGGTAGGTAACCATTTTCCTTTTTTTAGTATAGGATCCAGTCTAGGATCAGATACTACATGAAACTGCCCTGTGTCTTGTCTGGTCAGAACACTTGCTCTGCTGTAGGTTTACTTAATTAGTAGAAAACAATGTGAACATTCCAAGTATGTGGAACTGTCTTCTCATTATTCACTTCATTAAAGAAGCAACTCCATTCCTTTGGTAGTTGAATTTATAGATTAGACTGTAGTCAGCTACCTTTCTAAACTGTCTTTTGCAGTGTCGTTTCCAAAACCTTTGAGAACACAGCAAGCTGTAGAAGCAAAAACTGGTCAGGCAGCAGAAAGCAATTTAATACAATGACCTTAGACATTCTTAGGGCCACAGTAACCTTGTAAACCACTATGTCTGTGTCCTTAACACAATATCTTATTTTGAAAAAGAATGGAAGTGTCAAATCAAACAAAGCCCAATCATACCCTTCTGTGAAAGCCATCCTTCAGCAATATGCTTTTCAAGCTAAATCACAGTGGTCTCATTCAGATCTAACCATCTCTTCCAATAATTCAGCTTTTCTCCTCAGGTTTTTGCATTGAGATATTTATATATAAGGTGTTTTGCGAAAGAGGGTCTTTTCTTTCCAAATTGCTAGTCTCAAAGGTACAATCAGGTAAAATCCTATTACAAAGAGAAGTTTTGTTTAATAAAGTCATTCCAGGTGCTCAGAGAGGCCTCTAGAAACAATACCTTGTTGATCTGATTTCAGTGAGTTCTGGCCAGCAGATAATCCTTTAGAAGAAGATCTTTTCCTGGTACTTGTCCTTTTCACACTGAATTGTAGGTGAGGAGGAGGGTGGGGATGAAATCACTCAGCCCTGGGCTGTTTTCTGCCAGAGATCACTTACCTCTGCCCACCGTAAGCAAAAGTGCTGTCTGTCCTCCTGAATGCCATGTGGGGCCTCGGGAACCTGGGCCACTGGTTCCCATCTTTCTCTCCCACGAGGACCTCTGTCATTATTCTGCTCCACTCATCCCTCTCTATCTACGGCGGACTTACAGTTTTTAAAATTGAACCCCACAAAACTGCGGTCCTACTTTCATGGAGTCCTAGTGTTGCAAACACAGATGAGTCTTCACATGGCTAAGAGATGGAAGAATGAGGGTGCGGTGGCATTTTGTCTGCTTCCTTCCCTTCTGAAGGCAGAGCAATTTTGTTGGGCAGATTGGGACTGGACTGTGGTTTGTTGCAATATATCTATTTCAGCAACAGGAGCGGAAGTCCCTTCAGAATTTTTATTCACAAAAATATATTTGAGAGTTTATTAGCAGGTTGAAGTGTCATCAAGGTGTAAGTCTATTTTGTCATCTTTTTGGAAATTTATTTCTTTTTAATGATATAACCCCAACATAATGGGGTATGGAGAGGTGTCCAAAAAGTTCAATTTAATTTGAATTTAAGATTTATGTGGGTTCACATTAACTGGAAGGTTATACAGAGAATAATATTTTCATTTCATTTGTCTTGTTATAAAAAGTACAAAAGTAAAGATAGTAAAACTTAGTCCCTACACAAATGGCCATACGTTGCACTGAGAAAAGTCTCAAATGGTCTAAAAACAGTCACTTTGTTTACTTGCTTATGAGTGTGGAAGATATAAAACTGTAGTCCAGTCCCCCGTCGAGAGCAGGGTGGCTGAGAACAGGAACCCACTGCTGTTCTCTTGTTGCTGTTTCTAATTTGTGCATTACTATTTACCTTTCCTTCTTTTCTTCCTTTCTTTCTCTCTCCCTTCCCCACTTCTCTCTTCCCTCTCCTTCCCTCATTCTTTCTCCCTCTTTATTTGCAAAAAGTAGGAAGTTGGGTTCCCAGGTTGCCCTAGAAATTTTGAGGGGAGGTTTGAAAAGCAGGTGAGGAGTGAAAGTTGCCAGGAAAATACTTGCAGAGGAAGAAGCTCTGCAAAGTGACAAAGGGAACACAAAGGCAGTTACTGTCTTCGATCATATTTCCTTTTTCTTTCAGACTGTGAAGAAAAAATAAGGGGGAAAAAGGGTGAGAGACAAAGGAATTGGGTTTATCTAGTTCAGACGCATTTAGTTTCTGATTAGCACATTGCTCCGCGCTCTGCCTTAGGCTGATACCGTAGTAAGCATTTGACAGGGTAGTAAGCATTTGACAGGGTAGTAAGCATTTGACAGGGACGGTGATCCCTCCCTGTGTTACTTAAGGCGCATGCGGTATGAAGACAGCATCTCCTTTCAACGGACTGCAACAGGATTGTGAAAGCAACTGGGAGGTAGGCACTGTTTCCCAGGCAGGCTGTTTTGTACCCACAGCAGCAAAAGGACAGAGATCTCACTTGGTAGAACTAGATTCTAAGATGCAACTTATTAATTCCTTTAGCTTGTACCATCTGTCACAGTTCAACTGTTTGTGGTTATGTGGTTCGTCTGCCCACATGGCTTATAAGTTCTTAGAGAACAGACACTGCGTCTTCCTGTATGTCCCCTGTGCCTGGCACCGGGGATCAAGGAGGGTGGTCTAGAGCTAAGCTGGCCCACGTGGTAGCCACTAGCCATATGAACTATTGAAGTTAAAAATTCAGTTGCGTAGCTGCAGCAACCATATCTTGGGTGCTCAATAGCCACACATGGCTCGAAGTTACCATATTGGACAGGACAGACATAGAACATTTCTGTCATCATAGAAAGTTCTATTGGATAGAGTACCCATGACTCATTAATCTACTTGTCCATTTTAAGGTTGGATTGTTTTCAAGACATTCAACTATGAAGTTTTTTTTTCCTGTTGACTTACCAGTGATGTTGGTGTTAGCTAGCGATTTAAACATAAAGATCTTAAGGTGGATTCTTTATACTAAATTGTTGTAGATGCCAAGAAGAATTATTTTTCAGAGCTAAAGGAGGCTTCAGCGACAGCAGTGCTTTAAAATGTGCAAAACACTGACTAGGAAAAGATTGCTGACATTCCTCATCTTTTTTGCTTACTTCGAAGTGGAACGCTTTGGCCCGTGGACACAGGTGAGCAGGGTGATGTGCAGAGAGAGAAACCTGCTAATTCAAAGGCCAACACAGCTGCACAGCTTCCTAAATGCCTAGGTGTGTGTGTTTAACTAGTGTGGAGGTGGGTTAGCCTAGTGGGTAGCCCTAGCAGAGAGGCTCATGGGAGACATGTGTTTGGGTCAGAGGAGGAGGTGGAGTGAGGAGTAGAAGTTTGTCTCAAAAAAAAAAAGAAAAAAAAAAGAAAGAAAGAAAATAAAGAAAAAGGAGGCAGTGGTGGTGAGGGTTTTGGGGAGGAAAGCAGCATGGTAGACTGGAAATCACATCAGTAAGCCTAGGGTTCTAAAATTCTAGATTTCTATTCCCTAGTCATGTATTCCCAGTTAAGACCTTTTAATTCTCTAGGCCTCTGTGTATAAGGTTAGAAAATTAGAAAGAAGCATTCTAATATGCAGCTAGGAGCAAACACTCTGCAATCTGGTTCCACTTCACTTACTAGCTGTGTGATCCAGGGCAAGTTATTTCACTCCTATGAGCTTCAGTTCCTTATGTGTAACATGAGGATGATAATAGCACATAGACTGTCATGAGGGTTAAGTAAGGAGGGTGTGCCCAGTGCTTAGGATGTAGTGGGCCATGTGGTCTGTGGTCCGTAAGTGCTGGCAGTGAGGGTGAGGATGAGGATGATGGAGATTATGCAGTTGATGCATCATCATCATCCCCACTGCTGTCGTCATCACCTCCGTCCTCTCTGGTCATCTCTCCATTTGTTTCCTGATTCACTCACAGAAGTCATGACCATGAGCAAGTCAGAAACAGTCTCCTTTAAGTTACCTGCAACTGTACTTAGGGAATGTCAACACTGCCACCTTAGAAGACCTTACTAGAAACATGGTTTTCCATCCATACCAGATATAATTATAAGCTTAATTAACTCTTGCAGAAAGTATCCTCTCAAGTGGGCAGAGAGCCTCTTAGACAATCAAACTGGCTTCTTTTTTACTTTTTTTCTGAGATAAGATCTTGCTCTGTTGCCTGGGCTGGAATGCAGTGGCATTTTGATAGCTCACTGCAACCTCAAAGTTCTGGGCTCAAGTGATCTTCCTGCATGCCCAGCTAATTTTTCTATTTTTTATAGAGACAGGGTCTTGTTATGTTGCTCAGGCTGGTCTGAAACTCCTGGCCTCAAGGGATCTTCCTGCCTCAGCCTCCCAAACTGCTAGGATTATAGGTGTGAGCCACCATGTCCAGCCTCCTTACTGGCTTTATACTTGGATATGAGTCTCTCCTCTCCACAGCAATATTTTCTCTAAACTATCTATATCAGGAGTCAGCAAGCTGGGAGATATTTTAGGAGATATCTAGGAGATATTTTAGGATTATATGTTGCAACTACTAGCTCTGCTTCTGTAATATGAAAATAGCCAGAGACAGCATGTAAATGATGGGTGTGGCTATGTTCCAACAAAACTTTATTTGCAAGAGCAGGTGGCTTGTTCTGTGGGCCATAGTTTGCAAGCATCTGATCTATGCCATAGATTTATCAGCTTTTAGCAGCTTCTTCTCTATCCTGCCTGGTGGCTTGCACAACTTAGATAAGCAGTCTAATTCTTGGAGCATTTCTCAAATTCCGATAGTTAGCACTCAACTTCACCTTCAGCAGTAACTGTTTCTCAGTCTGCCGAAGGGGTAACAACCATCAGCTCTGTGTGGGAGCAAGGCAAAGGTGGCAGCTATCCCTGTATTTTTCCCTTAAAAATTGTTCCACACTTCTTCCATCTTCTCCTAATAGATACCAGTTTTCACCAGGAGAGCTCAGTCTTATGTGTGGGTTCACCGCACAGACGGGCCTGCCATAAACCCGCCACGACTCGTCTCTTTGCTAACCTGAAGTCACAGAGGAGGAGAGGAGGGGTCTGGGAGGGGTCTGGGAGGGTTGAGGTCCAGGTCTGTTCTGGATGGTCCTGGGCAAGGCACTTTCTCTCTTTGGATCTCAAGTTTCTTTGTAAAATGAGGAGACTTGAACCCATCACAGGAGGGCTACCAGATTTCGATCAATGTGACAATTTATTTGTGCTTTCACTGAGCCGGCCTACTGTCACACTGATGTCTGTTAGAGAAAACACTGGCTTGATGGCTCCTGCAATATGCTGTCGAGTGGAGAACAGCGTGTCGTGAGTCAGAGGAAAGAGGCCGGGCTTAGTGCCAGCTGATGCCAAAGGAGGACTGTGTGCTCACAGCGACAGGAAAGAGCGTTCCCTCGAGGCTATGGGACAGTGAGGGCAGACAAGTAAAACATATTAAAAATTTCTATTTAAATTAGGACACAGGATTGGGGAGGACCAAGAGAATATGCAGCAACTCTGTGTGCTTTTAGGGAGACTATGAGACATTTTTGTAGTGGTAGAGGTTGAGCAGATGTTATAAAACTAATGTTTCGAGTCTTCCATTCCCTTCAGTGTGTCACCAAAAATTATTACAACATGCACCTTGATTGCAAAGGAATTGAGAAGCTCTGTTCAAGTCTTATCCATCTCTGAATTTTTTTATGATGAAAACAATTATGAAATTTAATTGCTTATTTGATGAATTCATTTAGGAGAAAATGTATGGCTTTCGGTTTCTGGGTCTAATAGTAGTAAACTATTTCTCAAATCTATGATGTTCGGTAGAAATATTGATATTGCTTCCTCTCTCTCTGCCAAACGTTTTGGGATTGGTTTATAAAACAATTTATTTTATTTTATTTTTTTTTACATTTTTAAAAATTTCCAAATATTAAGGGGGTAAAAGTGTTTACATGAGTGAATTATATAGTGCTGAAGCCAGGGCTTTTAGTGTGCCTGTCACCAGAATAGTGTACATTGTACCCGAAAGGTAAGTTTTTATCCCTTTCTTCCTTCCCACCCTTCGCCTTCCTGGTTTCCAATGTCCTTTGTGCCTGTGTGTACCCATTGTTTAGCTCCCAATTATTAGAGAGTACATGTGGTATTTGTTTTTCCATTCCTGAAATATTTTACTTAGGATAATGGTCTCCAGTTTCACCCACGTTGCTGCAAACAACATTATTTCATTCCCTTTTATGGTTGAGTAGTACTCCATAGTATATATGATACACACCACATTTTCTTTATCTATTCATCAATTGATGGGCACTTAGTTTGATTCTACATCTTTGTAGTTGTGAATAGCCCTGCAATAAGCATCTGAGTGCAGGCGTCTTTTGTGTAAAATGACTTCTTTTGCCTTGGGTAGTAGTGGGATTGCTGGATCGAATGGTAGGTCTACTTTTATTTCTTTGAGGAATTTCCATACTGTTTTTCATAGAGGTTGTACTAATTTTCAGTCCCACTAACAATGTACAAGTGTTTCTTTTTTACCGGATCTATGCCAACATCTTTTGTTTTTTGCCTTTTTAATAATGGCCATTCCGATAGGGGTAAGGTGGTATTTCATTGTGGTTTTAATTTACATTTCCCTGATGATTAGTGATGTTGAGCATTATTTTATATGGTTGTTGGCTGTTTGTCCATCTTCTTTTGAAAAAACTCCATTCATATCTTTTGCCCTCTTTTGGATGGGATTGTTTTGTTCTTGCTGATTTGTTTGCATTCTTTATAGATTCTGGATATTAGTCCTTTGTCAGATGTGTAGTTTGTGAATATTTTCTCCCCTTCTGTAGGTTATTACTCTGCTATTTCCTTTGCTGTAAAGAAGCCTTTTAATTTAATTAAGTCCCATTTATTTATTTTTGTTGTTGCTGTATTTGCCTTTGGGGTCCTAGTCATAAATTCTTTGCCTAAGCCAATGTCTAGAAGAGTTTTTCCTGTGTTTTCTTCTAGAATTTTTATGGTTTTATGCCTTAGATTTAAGTCTTTAATCCACCGTGAATTAATTTTTATATATGGTGAGAGATAGGGGTCCTGTTTCATTCTTCTGCATGTGGCTATCCAATTTTCCCAGCACCGTTTATCGAATAGGGCTTTCTCCAGTGTATGTTGTTGTCTGCTTTGTGGAAGATCAGTTGGTTGTAGGTAGATGGTTTTATATCTGGATTGTCTGTTCTGTTCTGTTGGTCTATGTCTCTACTTTTATACTAGTGCCATGCTGTTTTGGTTACTGTAGCCTTGTAGTATAATTTGAAGTCAGGTAATGTAATGCCTCCTGATTTGTTCTTTTTGCTTAAGATTGCTTTGGCTTTTCAGACTCTTTTTTTGGTTCCATGTGAAGCTTAGAATTATTTTTTCCCAATCTGTGAAATATGCCAGTGGTATTTTGGTGGGGATTGCATTGAATCTGTAAATCACTTTGGGCAATATGGACATTTTAACAATGTTGATTGCACCGGTCCGTGAGCATGAGATGTTTTTCTATTCACTTGTGTCATCTGCAATTTCTTTCATCAATGTTTCATAGTTCTCCTGGTAGAGATCTTTCATCTCCTTGGTTAAATATATTCCTAGGTATTTTTTTTCCTTTGCAGCTACTGTAAATGGTATTGAGCTCTTGATTCATCTCTGAATTTTTATGCTGAGAGAGGTCTTGTTCTCCTATGGGCCAGGGAGCCCCAGCCACAAACTCAGGCTATTTGCCTGACACTCCTGAGAACAGCTTTGCATTGGTCACAAGGGGAGCAAGCTGAGCAAATGCTTTACCTGCTTTGGAAAAGTTGCTCAGCTCTAGTACTGGCTGAGGGGTCAGCAGCTCATACCCCCTTGTAAAGAGTTGCTGGCTTCCAGGATACACGTGTCCTGGCAGCAACCACCTCCTAGTCTAGCTAGATATTCATAAACACGTTGTGGCTTTGGCTATACTGAAATCCTTTTCAACTTTAATATATTCTTATCATGGCTCATTAGCGTGAACATTACTCTCTCCAGTAAAGGGGTTCTTCAATTCCATGTTTACCAGAGATCAGTGCCTCTTTGTAATTTGTTGGTACTATGTGCTCCAATTTTTACAAGGTAAGCCAAAAGTGATGCTTGGGGATGGTGAAAACTGTCACTCATATAAGGGTGGGATGATAGAAATAATTTGTTTCCTTTCTAGAAAGGCCATGTCCAACTCCGGTTTCACCTACAGGTTACAGGCTAAGTGCCCTCCTGGGAGGAAGGGGACTCCAGGGGCCCAGGCAAAGCTCTTGTCCACAGGGCATATCTGTCGTCATGACAACCACGACCTTCTTTGGGGAAAAACGCCTATGAGAGATATTAAGTTAGAGAGGAATTATTCTCTGTCTTAGCTACATATTTCTCTTTGTTCTGTTTTTTGCTGTATTATCTCTTGGTTGAGAGTTGCTGTTATTTATATATTGAATTGTGTTTCTAAGGAGAAACTAAATGGTCAGTCTGCCTGATTCTGAATTGGTTACAGAATTGGTCACTTTGGCTAAAGCAGGTGAATATAATATATGAAGTAAACATTTCCTGTAGACATGGTGCCGTGCTACTCTGAAATGATGGAAGGAAGCTTGGGATAAGTTTGTAACCAGGTTCACCTTTAAGAAATCTCAAGGTAAAGGAAAAACTAGCAAATTAAAAAAAAAAAAGACTTATTAATTATTCACCTGCTTAACTTGTGATGTTTTCAATTAATTATATGTATTTGAACACCAAGTTCAAGGCACTGTCCTAGGACTGGGGCTTACTAGGTTTTAGTAACATCAACAGTGTTTGTTTTTGTTTTACTTTTTACAAAATTTACTTGTTGGAGAGCAATGGAGATAATGGGGGATTGTATACGTTTGTAAGTCAGGGTTAGAAGAGATTTGTTTAGTGCAATCCTTTCATTTTACAAAGGAGGAAACTGAGGTGCAGGGGAGAAGGGAGACTTGCCCAAGGTCATATAGCCAGTAGGGTTAGACGGGCCCAGTCCTGGTCTGCTTATTCCTGGGACAGTGCTCTTCATGTCTTACATGTTGCCTTTCTGATCAAAGGACTGCAGTGTTTTGCTCAGTACAGAGGATGTTGTGGTTTGAAAACAATTACTCAAATTTCTTGAATGAGAAAACACAGAGGCCGTTTGCCTGTGAGGGTGTTGGAGGCTGAGTTTGAGGGAGTGAAGGAACTTAGCCCTTTGGCCTTTCTCCAGGACATGGGGTAGATGGGGGGCGGGGAGGTGACAGGTTTGTCTCAGGAGGAACAGCCTCTGACCTGGTATCTCTCCCAGGATTGCCTTGATGAGACTGGTGATGGTCCCTAGGTGATAATCAGGTCAGAGGGGAGGTGGTCCGTGTCTGTCTTTGCTGAGGATCTTACCTGGCTGATTTCCGGCTGTGGGCGGTGAAAGAGCTGGTGGCTGTGTGATTAATTAGGAGATCTTGGCTCCAGGTGAAAGGAACTTCAAGAAATTCGTAAAACTTTTACAATCTGCACAGAACCCTCCCACTTTTTTCTTGAAGCGACAAAGGCACCCTCCGTCATTTCTCCTCTCTTTGCACCCTCTTAGCCTGTCCCTCAGAGACTCGAGCTCATTTTTGACCGCTCTTGACATTCTCTGACTTTAACTCAACTTTATTTGAAAATGTCCTTGTCCATGATAAATCCATAAGAAAAATCTCTCTAGGGGTGCCTTATGATTGACTCATTGGTTTGGGGGAAGGGAGAGCAATAAAACTTCATATTTATTGAATGCTTACCATGTGCCAGGCACTATTCTCTGTGGTTTATGTGTATGGTCTCGTATATGACCTTATGATATCAGGATCTTGCATGTTTTACCTATTAAAAGCAGAGACACAGAAAGATTAACTGACTAGGGCCACAGCACAAGTCAGTGGTGAGTCTGGACTGGCACTCAGGCCTTGGGCTCTGAGCTGGTAGCTAGTGCATATACTGCTTGTCACTCTTGTCCTGTGTCCTTTGGAGAAGGAGGGGTGGGTGTGTGGAAGGACAGTTGAAACCTAGAACGTCACAAATATACTGTTGCAACATATTTCTCCCTGATATCTCCTTGTTTCCCTTTCTAGGACCTCATGATGGGGACTTGGGGTTGGTGGGGAGACATACTCAAAAGATTTTTATTCAAAGAAGCAAGCAAGACTCAGAAAGATGCAGCTGATAACTCTTGGTCTGAGAGGCAGCAGGGTGCAGTGGAAGGTGAGGGCTGATGAGTCAGATATCCCTGGGTTTGGAGTATTGGCCCCGACTGCCCTCGTACCCGGCTCCTGAACCTCTCCTCAGTGTCTCATCTGTAATGTGGACAGAGCCCCTATCTCATGGGATGTTCACGCAGATGGAAAGAGATCATATGTAATACTGACACGGCTGCTAGCTTGGCTTCCCTTTTTCTCCCCCGCAGGAAGGTCAGGGGATGAGCCATGCTGAAACATTCATGGAGAGCTGAGGTCAGGCAGAGGGACGTGATATCTGACTTTCAACCCAAGTAGAAATCCACGTAGGGTCAAATTTAATGAGTCACATGGGCCAGGAGAAATGGTTGCAGAGAAAACATCTGCACTAGGAACTTTGACTATAAAATGGCTTAAATGATTGGCACAAAAAGAGCTGGAAAAGAAAATCAGAGTACACACATGTTAGTCTGATTCTAACCATTCTAGAGGGTGGAAGGAAGGACATTAGCTCACAGGGCCTGCTCTGGTAGTGTGAGGAACACCTGCTGAGATGACTGGTGCAGGCAGGGAAGGTGAGAAGAGGCAACAGTCCATGCACAGGTGAAAAAGCAAACCTTTCAGTAGGGGATATTTAGAATGGGGCAGTGTTGTCTCGAGGTGGGGGCAGGGAAGCTGTACCAAGGGAAGGACCTTGTGGGCCTACTTTTGCTGACCTGTATGATAAAGGTCTTGGATTCAAGTATCTGTAATATTTCCTTCCACCTCAAAATCCTTTCCTTCAGTGATGCAAAAACCGAAACTTGCAGTTAAAAACAGAATGCAGCTAACCCCCTTCCACATCGTAGGATTGAAAGTGAAACACAAAGATCAAGTTAATGTTACAGACCTGCTGGCTTGGTGGTTGAACCTCTTATTTGCATAACTTTGATATCCCAATCTGTATGTAAAGATTGTTCTTAGGGGAAACAATGTGCTTAAGAACCAGAACATGATTTGGTCAGCGAACTTATTTATTTATTTATTTATTTGAGATAGAATCTTGCTCTTTTTGCCCTGGCTAGAGTGCCGTGGCATCAGCCTAGCTCACAGCAACCTCAAACTCCTGGGTTTAAGCAATGCTTCTGCCTCAGCCTCCCAAATCGCTGGGACTACAGGTATGTGCCACTATGCCCGGCTAATTTTTTCTATATATATTTTTAGTTGTTCAGATAATTTCTTTCTATTTTTTAGTAGAGACGGGGTCTCGCTCTTGCTCAGGCTGGTCTTGAACTCCTGACCTTGAGCAATCTTCCCGCCTCGGCCTCCCAGAGTGCTAGGATTACAGGCGTGAGCCATCGCTCCCGGCCTCAGTGAACTTATTTGTAGAGTTCAGATGCTGTCATTGAACCAAGCTGTAGTTTAGGCTTTGAGTTTCTGGTGATAAAATGTTTTCTTTCTTCCAATCTGTCCCCTATCTAAAACTCACTGCTCAAGCAAAATGTAACATCATCCCATTTTACCTAGCAAGCAAGCAAAACTCAATAACAGCCTCATTCTCAACTCTAGGTCCTTATGAATCCCAACAACAGACATAGGAAAAATGTTTCCCCTTCCTTCCCCAAGTGGGGTTCCTCCTTTAGGATTGGTCGAGTGTGAGAGAACTGGTTTTTATTCATGGTTGTGAAGGGAAACACATCTCTCAGGCTCACAACTCTGCAGACTTCTTCCTCTTTGCAGCATAAACAGTAAGATCCATTCCATTAGCGGGAGTGGATTTGCAACGCAGTGCAGTTGTGGGAGTGGAATCGTATTCGTGTTTCTTGTAAAAATATTTCCCAGAGGTTTCAGTGGTTGGTTGACAGATGTGGACCAACTGGAAACTGTGCCCTGGATATATTAGAACAATATCAATAAACTCTTCAATCAGGTGTCAGGAATGACTTAAGGAAACATTTTACCTGAATTATTAAAACCACTAGATGCAGTGTTTAGAAATGAAGAACAAATCAGATGTGTTAGGAATTTGATACTATGTCCGTACTTCTTCACTTCCATTTTGTTTAAAGTGAGATTATGGAGTGTTTGCTGCTACTGACATAGGCAAGACCAGGAGGTGATCTGGGGATGCAAAGACGACCTAAAATGTTACCACCAAAATACACCTTTTTAACCTTGTAAGAAAGGTTTCTGCTACCATTAAGTTTTAATTGCCTACTTTTCTTTAACAAAGACTCACATCATGCTTCCTAAGTGCCATGTCCTATTCTAATTATTTCATAAATATTAACTTAATTTTCATAACCCTCTGAGGAAGGCCACTATCATCCCCATTTTACAGATGGGGAAATCGAGGTACAAAGAGTAACCTGCCCAAGGTCACACAGCCAGGAAGTGGCTGTGCCAGGTTTTAAAGTCAGGCACCAATCTGATTCTAGACAGTGCCCCGTGGCTATCAGAATCTGAATTTTCCCTTCAATTACTTGGTGCTAGGAATTTCTAAGTTTTTGTGGTTGATTTTTTTTTTTTTTTGAACCTCAATCAATCGAGAAAAATTTATTTACCTTAGCAAAACCCAGATTGCTCGGAAATAAAACGCCTACAAAATTGTCATCAAGAGTGAGTTTTCATCTGCAGAAGTCACTCCAGTTTCCTACTTTTTCAGGAATGGCTTAAAATAGAAAAATCCTGGGGCTGAAGGCTCTGCGGGGGTTGTTTTGAAAAATAAAGGCTGTTTCAAGTAAGTCAAAGTTGATAGCGTCCTTCTAATCTGAACTCACATCTGTTTCACCGGGTGGTTTTCTCAGCACCTGACAGACAGAGGCAGCAGTTGCTGCGACCAAAGCAGCCGTCCCTCCTTTGCCAGATAGACTCCTCCACCAAAAATTCCAGACAGCCATCCTGTCTGTCAGCCCAAATTTCCTATGGGAAGTAGACTTGAAGTGTAAACACCAGGAAGCCTGGCTGAAGGGAGCAGATTATTCGCTTTAAGAGGCTGCTGTGTCCTGGCGTTCCAGCCCCGCAGCCGCAGTCATTTTACAGCCATGGGAGAGTCGGGGTGTTCGACCCCCCCAGCCCCCACCCCACCGCCTTTTCCACCTTGGCTTCCAGGAATGCCATTTCCAGCAGACAGCACCTTTCTGTTTAACCTCTTAAGGTGTTTGAGATTATAAAGCACACAAAACTGTTGCAGGAGAAAAGCCTCTTATGGCTACAGCTTAAAAAATCTTTATCTCATGCACGAAGTGGCCAGAGACGTGGCCTTTGCCCCTGGCAGACAGATGCTGCCGTTCTCCCCGGGCCCACCCACCGGTGACTTCTTCCTCGAGGCTTTAGGGGGAAGGGAGTTAGTTTTTAAATGTATATTTCATTCTATAATTTAACTAACAGCTTTTAAATTTAAGCTATTTGGGATACTAAAAAATAAATCGGCGTTTTCCCCGCATAGGGCTCAAATACAAATGAAAAAAAAAAAAAATCTCTAAAAATTTGTGTCCTCGAATCAACCTGGTCAAGTATTATGTAAGCAGAATTTGCAGAGGAGGAGGAATTTCTAGAATTCTGTTCATCTGTTCTTCATGATTAATTGGTAGTTAACATTACAGTGTAGGTATATAATTCGACAGGTTTGTGGATGATATGTCACATTTTAACTAATAGGTAGGTTCAAGTTTATAAACTAAAAAAAAGCCTCCTAGTATATTTCATGAAATCTGAGACACGATTCATTGTGAGGCATATACCATTATTTTATATGCCACTAAGGAAAAACAGAAAACACTGCAGCCAAGCTGTGAAAAGGCATTGCTTAAAATATGCATTCAGTTGTCTTAGAATTAGTGACATATGGCAGTACTTTAGCCACAACCTTGCCTCTTTCCCATATAGTCTGACGACATGATTCTAACCCCGTGTTGTTCAAGTCTTAATTTTCCTCTGCTTACTGGCAGCAGTTGGCATTTTTGCTTCCTTCTCTTTGAAGGTGTCTCTGGGACACATCCCTCTCCTGCTTCACCTTCTAACGACTCCGGCTGTTTTTTCTCTCTCCTTGGCTGCTTTTTCCTCCTCTCCCTGACCTCCAAACAGTGCAGAGTCCTGGGGCTCAGTGCTTATATTGCTTTTCAACCTACATGCTCTCCCTCCCTTGGTGACTCATGACTTTAAATACCGTCTCTCTGCTGGTGATTCCCAGGTGCTTATATATCCAGCCTGGACCTTGTACCCAAACTCCAGATGGAAATTTCCTCCTGCCCTCCTGACACACCCAGATGTCTGACAGGCACCTCATGCCTATGATGTCCAGTGCCAAACTCCAAAGCATACCTCCACATCAGTCACCCACCAGAGAAAGTCCTCCAGCCTTCCAGTTGCTCAGGCCAAAACTTTAGCGTCACCTTTGCCTCCTTTTTTTTCTTTTTTTTTTTTTGAGGCAGAGTCCTGCTCTGTCACCCTGGCTAGAGTGCCGTGGCGTCAGCCTAGCTCACAGCAACCTCAAACCCCTGGGCTTAAGCAATCCTCCTGCCTCAGTCTTCCGAGTAGCTGGGACTACAGGCATGCACCACCATGCCCGGCTAATTTTTTCTATATATTTTTGGTTGTCCAGCTAATTTCTTTCTATTTTCAGTAGAGACAGAGTCTTGCTCTTGCTCAGGCTGGTCTTGAACTGAGCTCAAACGATCCACCCGCCTCGGCCTCCCAGAGTGCTAGGATTACAGGCATGAGTCACTGTGCTTGGCCCTTTCTTTCCTTCTTACCCCATATATGATTCATTAGCGAACCCCTCAGCTCTACCTTTGAAATATACGCAGAAGTTGGCTACTTCCTATTACCTGCACGGCTGTCACTTTGGCCCAAACCACTGCTACCTCCCTGCTGGATTATGGCTGTGGCCTCTACCTGGTTTCTGTCTGTGTGACCTTCATTTTATTCTTGACACAGCAGCCAGAATGATACTGTTCAAATGTCAAGTCAGATCGTGTCATCTCTTCTCCAAAATCTCCGGTGACTTTTCGTCGAAAGCAGAGTTGCAGCCTGAATGCCGGGTGTGATCTGCACCCCTCTCCCCTCCAACTTTCACCTGTGACTCCTGCCACTCCTGCCTCTTGCTCCCTTGCTCCGGCCACGCCGCTTTCCTGCTCCTGCTTATGCATGCCGACACCCTTCCTTCCATGCACCAGGTATCTGCACAGCTTGCTGCGTTCAGCGCTTGACTCAAATGCTACCTCCGGGAGGCCTTCTCTTATGTAGGGCAGCCCCACCACCCGCATCGCCTTTCCCTGCTTTATTTCTCTCCCAGAACTCCCTGCCTAACACACTTCACGTCTTATTACTTCCTGTGTTTATTCTTCCCAAGTCCTCCTGATAGATTGTAGGCTTCACCGGGAAAGGAAGGGATTTTGTTTCACTTTGCATTTGCTGGCTGCTGTCTCCCCAGTGCCTAGAAGCGTCCAGCACAAAGTAGATGCTCAGTAAATTTTTGTTGAAGGAATTAATTAACAGCTTCAGGTATTTGGGACAGCTTCAAACACAGAGTAAGATAAGAAGGAAGGAGGCTTTTTTGGTTGTTTTTTGTTTTTTCTTGTCCCCAGTGGAATGAAATGAAAGATTATTCATTTTTCTCACAGTATCAGTGATATATATTCCTTTCATTTGGAAAATTGTGTACCATTTTGGTAATTTGTCACTGGAAAACCTTCTGTCCACTACCTTCAAGGGATCTTTGCAGAGTGAGTTTTTTTAGTAGCCCCCAGGTTCATCTGATCTTACAGTTATTGTCTATTGAAGCTTCAACAAGATAGTGATTGTGCTTCAGAAATCATTTTTTGGTTTTAAAATAAAATCTAGACAGTTCTTCCAACTTTTGTACCTCAACTAGAGAAAGGAGTATTTTTAACCTGGAGCATACCAAGTTCCCAGCACTGATGAAGCAGTTTCCTGTGTAATGAATGCACTGGGACTTATTCCTGTTGATAGACCAATTTTTAACCACCCTATGATACACTGATTACTGCAGAACACATACATGTGAGCGTCTTGCTTTTAGGAGCACTTACCCAGGCCAGAGAGACCACAGCGTGGATAGCTGATCTCGGTAGGGTTCTGCTACAGTGGGAGAATCCACGAGGCCCTTCCTGCTTGTGAACTCCTGCCCCAGGAGTAGACAGGGCGAAGCACCGTCAGTGGGGTCAGGGCACCGGCAGAGGCAGAGGCTCTTGCACAAGAACAGGTTCCAGGAAGCCCAGGTTCTGTCCACTGGTGAACACACCATGGAGGCGCAGGCAAGGGGGCAGCGGTGGCAGAAAGGCTCTCATTCATTTATTCATTCAGAGATATTTGTGTTATTCCCATTTCGTGCTAGGCTCTGGTAGGTGCTGGGTAGTCAAAGCAGGTGGGAGGCTTGGGCAGCAGGTAGTCGGAAAAAACAAGGCATCTTTGAGGACATGACCATGCACTGGGTAGAATATTGATTCTAGGAATGCCAAAGCCAGGCTTTTATTCCAGTTTCTGAACTTGACGTATGTTGCTCTGGACATATGTTGCATGTGCTGTGTCCATCTTTGTCCCTGTGTCTGCAGTTTGCAAGGCTGGGGCACAGCACGTGCCTATGAAGAGCGTGTCTTTGGGGGGAGAATCAGGGTGGGGTTAGAAGGGAGGTTGTCTTGAGCACACGTCTCCTGTCTGCCACGTGCACATCTCAGGAGGCTGCTGTGATGTGTTGAGAAGCCAGCGCAGGGAGAACTGTAGAGTCATCTGTCCTGGGAGGAGGTTGTGCATTAATTGCCTCCACGGGAATTTTCTCATTAGTTGTCCCTTTACCTCTCTTGCTAGAATAATAATGAGAACTGATACTACATTTAACAAGATGCAGTGGGAATGCGTGCATCCTTTTACATGATAAGTTTGGTACCACTGAAAAGTTTATAAACTTGTTCATCTCTTAGATGCACCCATTCTGTGCGAAGCCTGGCTGTACGGTGTGAAATCCTGAGTGCTGTGTTGTGTGGTTGCAGACAGCGTGTGTTTCCTCCGGCTCTGTCATCGCTGCCCTTCACGCTCCTTCCGAGGAAGGCTTTGATATGGGCTCTGGGTGATGGCGCTCATTTCAGATACTTATCTCCAAAAGGAAAAGAGCTTTAATACCTTCTCTAATTATAAAGATCAATTTGGGTTTTTATAAAAAGAGAAGCAACCTTTTGTTTTTACATCCTGAAGCTGACAATGAGCATTAAAAATATTGAGCCTCAAATTAGGGTTGTTATCCAGTTAATATCTAATTCAGGGTTTTATAATGCATTTCTGTAATAACCAGTTTATCACCTCAGGCCTCTCTATTCTTGGGCCCTCTTGCCGGGGAACGGGTCAGTATCAGCTCACCGGGAGGGCCCAGTGAATACTGTTGTGACACCCCGCGTGTGGCAGAGGGCAGAGGCAGCAGCAGCATTTTCCTTTCCACGTTTGCCTTTCTGTGGGCGAGTTCAGCAGTGGTTCCCCTCTGACAATTGCCTGTGAGCTTCCAAAAAGCCCGGAAAGTCAGGAGTCTGGTGCTTGGCTTCGTTGTTCAGCACCTGTGGTCTTGGTGCTAAAACCTGTCTGTAAATCACTCTTCCCACCCTTCTGGTTCACTGTCCCAGTGACTCTTGTCCATGCAGAAAAGGAGGGGGCTTGGGAAGGAGAACCAATGTGTACTGAGGACCTGTGCTAGGTGTTTTTAATACTCCATCCCATAAATCTTAACCACCCTACCAGACAAGAGGTGGCATTTCCATTTTATTTATGTGAACACTGAAATCTTAAAGGTTGTCATTTGCCCAGGATCACTAACAAGTCTTGGAGCTGGATTTGAAAGCCATATGTTGTGACTGCCAAGTTCATGATCTTCCTTACAATTCTCATGCTTTTCTCCAGAGGCCAGGCCACCTTCTCAGACAGCTCCTGACTATTACAGCCTCTGGTCTGTAGGGCTTGACTCCTTCCGTGATTTCTACAGAAACTTTAGCTGTATTCCGCAGAGCTCCAGGACCTGGCCCCACAGGAAAAAGCACTGTTAGGTTCCACGCCCCCATCTGTTAGCCCTTCACTGGGTTGAGGGTTGTGTTACTTTTCAGTGTAGGAAAAGAGAGACTCGGCACCACATTCAGTGGATTCACATCAATTCAACACACACTGACGGTCTCTAGTCTTGATGACGACTCTGGGGACTCTGATGGCACAAATGCCCAGGGCACCTTGCCAAGCAGAGATGTGGTCTCTGCTTCACTTACTGTTGTGAAGTTAATAATTGGAGTGGGAACTTTCATTGTTTTTTGGGTGTGGTTTCTTTTAACAAAATACTTTTCTAAATCTTTATGCTATTTAACAGTCTAGCTATGGTCTCTTTAAATTGCTGTGATTGCAGGGGTTGGTGAACTACAGCCCATGGGCCGTATCCAGCCCACTACCTGTTTTTGTAAGTCAAGGTCTATTAGGACATAACCATGCTTGTTTGTGTTATCTATGGCTGCTTTTGTGCTACAACAGAGTTGGGGAGTCACAACACAGAGACCATGTGGGTCTCAAAGCCTAAAATATTTACTGTTGTCCTTACAGAACAAGTTTGCTGACACCTCTCTCTCTCTTGTTTTTTAGGGTACCATAGTTTTAAAGAAAAGAAACAAACTTGGTAGCCCCAGAGAAAGCTGTCCCAGCAGCTGCTTGGTCAGCAATAACAGAGCAGGAAAAAGCGCACACACCGTGGCCAGCCTGAGTGCATTCATCCCTAGGCGAGGCAGCCATGCCCAAAGAGCATAATTCCAGTGAATAGTAACGCTCCTGGACTACATCACACTCCCTGCTAACCACAGTGGGGCACCATTACATGACCTGGCGCTAGTCACCAACCTCTACATGAGATTCCTTACCAATAAAATTAAACACTTAACAGTATGTGTTTATAAAGTATATATAAACATGTCTTATGGATGTGTGTGTTTTACAAGTACATGTAGATATCAGGTTTTAGTCTGAAACGTCAGCTCTTGGCAAACCCATGGCCAAAGAATGGCCAGACACGCCAAAGTTAGGCAAGCACGAAAATGAGGTTTATTGAGGAGGGAAAGATAGGATTATAGAGCAAGAGAAACATGTAGGTTTACTGAGCATGATGCATACGCCACAGATGACGACTGGACCCATTGTCGCAGCAGGAAAAAGAGAATTTGGTTATGATCTGCGACTTGTTTTATAGTGCCCGGATTGAGACCTCCTCAGAAGTCACCATGGAACCACTTTGATTGAACAGTTGGGAGTTGCATTACTATGCATGAGGGTTGTTGTAGGTCAATTTCTGGACCCTATGGTACCTTTGCTGCTTGGCTGGTGGGCTAGAGAGTCCTCTGCACTCTTTTGCAGCTGGTGCGCTAAGTTGATTGGCAGATTTGTAGGGTATTCCCTCCTCCCCAGGTATGGCAGTCGCTTGAGAGATTAGGGTGGGGCAGGACCAAGATGGGGGTCTTTTTCTCAGGTGGGGCAATTGCACCAAAGCAACAGCACCCACTTTTGTCCCTAGGAGACCCCGAATCCCTTGCTATCTATGTAACAGATAGTTTAAAAAGGAATAGTGAAATAAATATCAAATAAAGCAATAAAATAAAAAGAAGACCAATGTCTTCACCACCCGGCTGAGGTAACAGAACTTTGTGAATGCCTGTGAAGTCCCTTCTGTGCAACTTCCCCTCCTTCTCCCCAGGGGTAACCATCTATTGTTTCATTTTGCCTAACGTTTTTTTCTAAACACAGAAGGCTTTCAAGGTCTATAAGATTTTATGTTTCATTGGTGTTGCTTTATTTCCTTGGTGGTAAGCTCTTTCTGTCTTTAAATTTCATAAAGGTTATCAGTCTAGCAAACATGGCCTAACACACAGTGACTGCTCAATAAATACTCTTGAAATTTTCCACAGGTTTTTCTGTTTCCTTTCTTGGCGATGGGGTGAGTGCAACAAACTCATGGGCTAGTTCCAACTGGCCTCCTCAGTGGGGTTTTGTGATAATGTGCTAGATTGAAAGGCTGGTATCTCTTGAGGAAGATGTTGGTGACTCCATCTTTGATATATCCACTCCGGCATGGGAGGGGGCGGAGGTGAAGAACGTTGCTAACTTCCATCAGTCTGTGGAGTTGACTCCATGGTTTCATGGTAGGGAAATCTAGTTGAGTGGGACAATAAGACGGAACCTGATTTGTGGGCCTTAAATTTAGCTTACAGTTAATTTTAGTTAAAAAGAAATCTCATTGTATCCATTCTTTGTGTTTTTCTTTTTTTCTTTATTTTGTGGCTTAAAAGTATAAATACTGTACTGGGTTTTGGAAGAAGGAGTTGTTCTTAAACTTAAACGTTTAAACTCTGTAATTACTCTATAAAGGCTATGTATTTACATCTGAAATGCACTGAGTCTTAAATTTTCGTGCTTAGTATATGGAGCTTTTATAACGATGGGGGTACTTCCAAAAATAAATTAACTCTATAGAAAATGTTAATC
The DNA here is from genome assembly GCF_041146395.1 of Eulemur rufifrons. Classification (NCBI taxonomy): domain Eukaryota; kingdom Metazoa; phylum Chordata; class Mammalia; order Primates; family Lemuridae; genus Eulemur; species Eulemur rufifrons. Next base: position 15,795,423 of record NC_090997.1, on the reverse strand, counting down.
AGTGAGTATTAGTGAGAGACTAGAGACTAGTGAGTATCTCTACAAATGAGGAAATGGATATGACAGAGGTTTGCCCAAAGCCACACTGTCATTGGCATTATGAAGATTTAAGCAATGGTCCTGCTTACAAGAAAACGCTGTCATGTTTCATGTAAGACACTATGAGCCTTAGTCAAATTGACCTAAATTAAGATTCAGGGACTAAAAAGCCTTTTGGTATTTGGAAGAGTCTATCTCATTAACCACAAAGAGCTGATGTGTTCCTTAAAGTTACCTGTGGAGTTTTAAATAGGACATAGGTTTTTTTGAAGAGTCTATTTGCTTGAAATCAAAAGCTCCGTATCTGACTAAACTTGCTATGAAAACTGAAAAGCAACTGGTTCAAGTATATTTCACACTGCCAGGGAAAATAGTGTGAGAAGTATAGTAATGACGTAATTTGTGACATTCTACTTTTTTTTTGAAGTTTTTATTTTTTGTGGCATTCTACTTTTACAGTTGACAACAAAGCAGCCTTCTACTAGGAACTTATTTTTTGAAAACAATTTTCAGGTCATGAATTCAGAGTGTGTATACAGGCTTTCAAATCACCTGGCTCCATAGGTTTGTGTGGCAGAGCAAGGATTTATGTTAAGGAACCACAAAGTCCTCCATTTTCAGAGAAACGTCTGTAATTATTATTGTTCTTTTATTGGGCAAAAATTGATAGCTCATTTTATAAATACTTTTCCCAACAACTGATTGGAGCCAAAAAGATTTTTTTTTCTTCCTGGTTAATCTCTAGTTAATTTAAAAATCATAACAATCAGTTTCTCTTTATTCTCTTCTTTTTCTTTCTTCCCTAAATCTCACTTGGGAACTTGACCCCATTTTTTTAATAGTAAATATTTTTAAGAAAGACATTGTCCACTATAACCACTCTGACATCGGAGTGCGTGAGTATGGCCAGAGACATGGTATTGATTCAGAGGGCTAATTCGCCTGTTGTGGTAAAATACTAGAGCCCTTGCTAGGAGAGTTCTATATGCACCCCACGTATAAACAGTGGCAAAGCCACTGTGTAATTGCAGAGAGAAGATGCTGGAAAGGGGGAGACAGCAAAGCAAGCTACTCAGGGGGAGTCTCACCTGACCAAGGACTGGTGCCAGGTGCTTATCTGGAGGTTTTGGATCCTGGGATTTGATTTTGGCATTTCCCCCAAATCGTCAGATCTGGGGACCATGGATGCACAGAGATTACAAGTGACTGATGAGGCAGAATGACAATATATTATATTATTGGGGGCAGATATCTGAGAGAATAAGCAGCCATGGTTGTTTGCTCAAGGTTTTTCCTTCCTCTCAGAAGGTGGCATCCAGTAAACATTTAATAGTAGTTACACATACAGGATTTGGAATAGCCAACTGGTGAGTTGGGTTCAATACCCAACCCACCTTCCTTTGTGATATTGGGCCAGCAGCCTAACTTTTCTAAGTGTTTTTTTTTTCCTCTTACCTGTGCAATTGGAATGTTAATGCCTCATAAAGATGTTCAATGAGCTAGTACTGTAATACAATACCAGGAAGATAATAGCTATTGTTATTATACTGTCATTTTGGCTGTTGTCTTCATCATAATCATGCAAGTCAATTTAGAAGACTGAATAATGGATCAGAAAATTACTTGTTGAGCATGAATTAGGGCACAAGAAGATGTATGTTCTTAAGGAATGCCTCTGTTGGGCTGGAACAGCAGGGTATGTCAGTTGACATAAAAGACATCATTCCCAGAATCAGGACACCCTTTACCTAGACAGTGTTGGGTAAGTTTTAGTTTGTAGCTTCCCTTTTTCTAAATTTTATGAAGTCACCACTTTTTTAGTCTGGGAGCCTCTAACTTATTTGGTTACAGTTGTGTTTAGGACAGCAGTTTCCCCTTATCTTTAGTTTCACTTTCCACCGTTTCAGTTACCCTCGGTAAACTGTGGTCCAAAAATATTAAATGGAATATTCCAGAAACAAATAGTTCATAAACTTTAAATTGCACACCTTGTTGAGGAGTGTAATGAAATCTTGAGCCATCCCACTCTGTCCCATCTGAGATGTGAATCCTCCCTTCATGCAGTGGATCCAGGCTGTAGATGCTCCCGCCCACTGGTCACTCAGTAGCCGTCTGGACTATCAGATGGATGGTCCAGGTATCGCAGTGCTTGCATTCGAGTAACCTTTATTTTACTTAATAATGGCCCCAAAGCACAAGAGCAGTGATGCTGACAATTTGAACATGCCAAAGAAAACTCATAAAGCGCTTCCTTTAGGTGAAAGGATGAAAGTTCTGGGCTAAATAAGGAACGAAAAAAAAAATCGTATGCTGAGGTTGCTGAGATCTATGGTAACAGTGAATCTTCGTTCCATGAAATTGTGAAGAAGGAAAAAGAAATTCGTGCACAGTAAATACAGGGTTCGGTACCATCTGCAGTTTCAGGCATCTACTGGGGGTCTTGGAACTTATCACCCATAGATAAGGGGAGACCACTGTAGTAACAAAGGAATCGCTGTGAATACCCTGTTTGGGTTTGCCTTTCAAAACACCTTTTGGGGGTGATTCATTATATTCATAATTCCATGATTGCTTCTTCTTTTTCCACATTCAGGAAGTGAAGTCTGTAGGAGGGTATCCAACTAGTCCCTAGGATGGGCTGAGTGTGCCAAATGCTTATGAAAGGCAGTTGCATTCCTTTGACACACAGCCATGGGAAAACTTCTTCTAGTTCATTAAAGCAGAGTGGCCCCGCTACTCAGGAGGCTGAGGTGGGAGGAACTCAGAGCCCACGAGCTGAAGACCCATATGCCTGGACAACAAAGCGAGACCTTGTTTCAAAACAAAACAGAAGTAAAGCAGAATGGCCTTATATAAAGACCTTCCTCTTTTACAAGCCTGTATTTGTTTTTTGTTTGTCTCTGGTGTAGGTATTGACATCCTGAAGCTTGTAGCAGCCCAAGTGGGAAGCCAGTGGAAGGATATCTATCAGTTTCTGTGCAATGCCAGCGAGAGGGAGGTCGCCGCTTTCTCCAGCGGGTACACGGCGGACCACGAGAGGGCCTACGCGGCCCTGCAGCACTGGACCATCCGGGGCCCCGAGGCCAGCCTGGCTCAGTTGGTGAGCGCCCTGCGGCAGCACCGCAGAAATGATGTCGTGGAGAAGATTCGTGGGCTGATGGAAGATACCACCCAGGTAATGCAGCCCTGCTCGTGTGTCTTTACCACTAACCTGTTGTCCCTGTGCTTCAGATTTTACCAGGTATAAGGGAACAGGGAAAACTAACTGATATTAGACATCTAGGTACACACACAAACACACCCTACCTTCTAGGACGGTGGTTCTCAATGGTTGTCCATTAGAATCATCTAGGGATCTAGGGCTGTGGTCCCCAAACCCTGGCTGCGGACTGGTACTGGTCTGTGTCCTGTTTGGAGCTGGCCTGTTAGGAGCCGGGCTGCACCGCCCCCCGAGCTCTGTCCCTCTATACCCCACCCCGGTCCATGGGAAAATTCTCTTCCATGAAACTTCGGAACCAGTCACAGGTGGCATAGCAGGCGGTGAGCAGTCGGCAAGGGCGAAGCTTTGAAGCTTCCTCTGTCGCTCCCCAAGCTGCTCCCCGTCGCTCGCACCACCGACTGAGCTTGCCTACCCCGATCCCCGGAAAAATTGTCTTCCATGAAACCAGTTCCTGGTGCCCGAAACGTTGGGGACCTCTGATTGTAGGGAACTTTTTGAAAATTCTGATGCTTGGACCCGCCCCTTACGGCAGATCAGTCAAATCAGAATCTCTAGAGGGAGGACTGTAAATCAGTACTTTTAAAAGCTCTCCCAGGTGATTTCAATGTGCAGTCAAAGTTGAGAATCATTGTCTTTGGGGTAAATTCTATGAATAGTTATCAGGCTGTGTAGCCTCGTCTACTCGTTTGTTAACTAATTTACAATCTCATTTTGCGTAATACATTTTGAACAAAACCAAGAAAAAAGACTTTTTTTTTTTCTTTGCCCTCCCCTCCTCTAGAGGATGTTTTTCGTGAGGTGGCTTAGAAAGGCTCCATCTTAGCTCCTGAGCATGCAGGTGGTGCTGGCAGCAGTTGGTCACAAGATCGATCCTCTTCCTTGGGTCGTTCAATCCTGTGCATCAGGTGGGAACAGGAAGACTGAGGAGTGTGGTTTGTGTATAGTGATTGAGCCCTGGCTTTGGAGCCAAGCAGCACTGGATTTGAATCCCGGCTCTGACATGTACTGGCTGGGTGACCAAGGCTAAGTTACTTTAAGTTTTTCTGCCTCTGTTATTTGCATTTGTAAGCCTAGTTTTATGAGGTGAATTAGGACTAGAAATAAAGCATATAAAGTGCCTGACTCATTGAAGGTATTCTACAAATGGAAGTTAAGATGATGATGTAGCTCATTGTACTCAGCCTGTCTTTAATCATAATGTATTTCCCTGAAAGGCCATGAATTAAGTAGATTTGAGTATTGAATCATATTTCCCACAGACTTCAATTAAGGTTTTAGAAAGTATTCCCAAAGTAAAGAAAATGCCTCTAAGACTTGATAAAACCCACTCAAGATTTAAAGGGCTGTTTTGTCTGTGTTATTATTCTAGTGGTCCAAACTCATTGCCTGAAAGAGCTAGGTAGAGTTTTGTTTTATTTTGTTTTTACCATATCAACTCAATTTACTATCATTCTGTACCAAATTTTGTATATCAAGGAACTCAATTTTATATACTTGATACTTATACCTAAGTATACTTTATATACTTAAAAAGTCCAAATGCTTTCATCTTTTTATACAGACAGTGCAATACTTCTTCACGATTGAAGTAAACATTCTTCAGGTGGATCTTTGATCCATGTAACTGTTGGGATTAAAATTTATGGGTGCTAATTGACTTTGAAGGTGGTCTTTAAAGCTCTTGGCATATTTTTTAACTTCTTCGAAATGTGGAATTGCAGAAAAAAAATATTTACCAATAGACCGAGTGGTAAACATTCAAAGGCACACACCAGTCTTGTGACTTTCTGAGAAATAATTTCCATAAATATTATTCACAACTAAAACTAGGCTTTAAGTAGCTGGATTTTGGGAATGGCAAGGGAGATGTTTACCCTTTAATTAAATAAAATGGCTGCAGTTTGAATAAAGGGAGACGCGAGGCAAAGCATTCTTGTGCTTTCTTGGAGCGTTGGCCTTAAGGAAAGAGCTGGTAGGATGTGCGGCTGACTTGGAGAAGGATTTAGATATTTGAGAGTAGGTCATCTGATCTTGATGATGCCTATAACAAAGGTAACATATGATTGATGCAATGTTAGGATTTGGTTAACCCAAGTCCATGGTGGGCCCACGGGAAAACAATAGGAGAGTGACTATAAAGGAAAGTGATTCATAACAAAATCATTAGGACAATGAATAAGAAAACTAAGCATCTTCTTCCCAAGTGCCAAACTCTTGTACACTTTAATTCTTTCCTTCCTCTTATCTCCTCTGTAATACAAAAAGATTCTAATAATATCTATGTTTTTCTTATTTATTTTTTGAGAAACAATGATGTCACAGGATTGTGATGGAGGTTGAGATGGCAGCATTAAGCTTCTTGTTCCACGTGTTAATAACGTGCATCATTGTCTAGCAACATTCTGAATCCAGTTCTGACTCTAATTTAATACCCAGTGAGCACACATTTCTGACTGCCAGTACTTATTACATGTTGTATATCACTAATGCAAAATGCTTGGGACCAGAAGTGTGTCAGATTTTGGCTTTTTTTGGATTTTGGAATATTTGCATATACATAATGGATGTATATCATTAAGGATGGGACCCAAGTCTAAAGATGAAATTCATTTGTGTTTCAGATATACCTTATACGCATAACCTGAAGGTAACTTTATACACTATTTTAAATAATGTTTTACAAGAAACAAAGTTTGTGTTAAGTACTTACATGTAGAATTTTCCACTTGTGGCATAATATTGGTGCTCAAAAAGTTTTGGATTTTGGATTTTTGGATGAGGGATACTCATTCTGTAATTGCACTGTATGTCCCTGCCTGTCCATAGTTTATTTCTGAGATCTGTTGAGTCAAACAAGAGAATCAGAAGGCAGGGGGAATAATTGAGAATTATTCTTCCCAGGTTATGATGGACTTGAACACCCTGTGCATTATGGTACTGCTGGGATTTGGAATTTTGCCTCAGAGTTAATGGACTACTAATGTGTAAAATGACTGTTTTTTTTTTTTTTTTTTTTTTTTTTAATGGCTAATGTTTTTCCCTATTCATGAGCCTGAGAGCACCTATGTAATGTTCCACTCAAAGGATTAGCCCTGGTGTGGCTGTTTGTTACCTCTGTCAAGAACAGCTGGTCCATTACTAACAGTGGTGTCTCATTAGTCATTTTTAAATTAAACACATCCAGAGTCTGACTCTTTATCTGAGCTATGAGATGTATTTTTCAGCACTCTCCTCTTTCAAGTTCAACATTCAAACTGAGCCCAGCCTTTCAGAATCATATCTGTTCTTCCCTTCCAGGGCATGAGCATTTGGAAGAAGCAGCACAGCAGTGGGAGGATAGTTGGAAGTTATCGGGATTTTGCCAAAGCTATTAAAAAACCAAACCAAACCCTAATACAGCATTCCAAATTGTATGTTATCTGTTTTTCTATCCTTTCACTTTGATTTTTTCCTATGTCTTTATTTAAAGATTATCTCTTTTAAGGAGCATATATTTAAGATTTTTTCTTAAATCTACTCTGACAGTTTTTGTCATTTAGTTAGAGAATTTCTGTGTTTTTATGTTTTTAGTGTAATTACTCATATCTTTGGATTTAAATCTGTCATGTTCTTGTTTGTTTTTTATTTGTCCTGTCTGTTCTCTCTTTTTTCTCTCTCTCTTTTCTTGACTTCTTTTGGAATAATCAAGTATTTTTTATTATTCCATTTTCCCTCCTCTATTAGCTTGTTAGTTACACACTTTTTACTTTGCTTTTAATGGATACCCTAGGTATTATAACATGCATACTTAAATTATGAGTGACATGTTATAAATGTGTCATTTTTTACCATTTTTCGCACAATACAACAGCCTTAGAAGACTTTAATCCTATATATCCTACGTTTTGGTTTTGTTATGAATTTTCATGCTATACATCTAATCCCCCCCCCAAAGGCATAATTATTATGGTTTTACCCAGGATCCAAACAGATTTACCTGCATGCTGGTCTTTTCTGTTCTTCATACCTGCCTTGCAGCTTCAACTTCTACCTGTGACCATTTTTCTTTTGCCCAGATTATACTTCTCAGTGTAGGTTTTCAGCAATAAACTCTGTTTTCGTTTGTCTGGAACATACTCACTAAATAAATAAATAGCCTTATTTCACCTTAGTTTTTGAAGGGTAGCTGGAAATAAAATATTTGCTCACCAGTTATTTTCTTTCGGTCGTTTAATGCCTGGATTTAAGTTTCCCCTGCTAAATAGCAAAGGAGGTGATGTGATTTTATTTTTAAATCTATATTACATAACAAATTCAGTGCGGAATATTATACCAGGCACTTTGGGCAATGCAAAGATGAATAAGGCAAAGTCAGTGCCATCAAGGAAGCTTACAGATGCATGGAAGAAACTAACACATACTTATATAATCTAAGGGAGTAAATCCAAGCCATCAGGAGCAGTGTGCTGGCCCAGCCAGCCAGCCGGTCAGGCTCCCATGAGAACGCCAGTGTGGAGCTATGTGCCAGGTTAAAAGTCTGCCGTGGTAGTATAATCACTTTGGGGACCCTGAGTACATTACTTGGCCTCTCTGCCTCAGTTTCTTCCATGAGCAAATGGGAACAACACGAGTGCCTGTCCTGTGGGTTGCTCTGGGAATGAGGTGAGTGTGCCCCCAGTAAGCACTCAGTAAATGATTAATAGTTGCCGTTATATCCAGGGTCTAGTGGCAAGAGAAATGTAAGAATGTTCCCAACTAGCTCCAACTCATACACAGAATGGACGCTTTAAATCCTGTACACGGAGGGTCACTTACTGTTTGGTAGGGTGGTTCTCCCAATTCCAAGACTGCTTAAAGCAGGTGGTGGAGCAAGAGGGTTGCCATCTGGGTTCAGTGCGCTGGAACTGGAAATATTTATTCCTTTCTGCCTGGGCTTCTAGGTTGGCTGGGTGGTTTTTTTAAGTGAGAAAACAAAGGTGATGGCTATGTGGGAAGATGATGGTTTGCTCCCTCAACAGCTATCAGGAAAAGGGAAAGAGCAACTGTTTTCTTTTTGGTTTGGTTTTCTGTGGTTTATTTCCTCTCCTTTTTAATTTTAGGGCCTTTGTACGTGCAGACAGGTTTAATCAATGTAATTCTCTACCTTCCCCTTGGGTAAGGTAGGGAGGGGACTCTGTTTCTTTTCCATAGGAAACCCTGAGCGAACACTTTCTCTGAGAATTTCCCGTTTAAAATTGGAATGTGAGTGGTTATCAGAATTAACTGAGGTGGTGATTTGTTAAACTGTAGGATGTACAGAAGTGAGATATTAAAGTAATGCTGAGTGGCTAGGTTCAGAAGTCATTGTGGTTTGAGTTCTGGCATCCCTTCATTGTTTCATGAGGAAAAAGGGAGGAGAAAGAAATTTTATAGATACTTAAAAAATGATAAATATTAAAAGCATTCACAGCCATTTAAAATAATATGAAGTAGGACTTTGTCTGCTTTGACTGGAGAGTCACACATTTAAAGGGCTGATGTTGAATCAGGCAGGGGAGTGAGGGTCCATGTGCTACTTCTTACCCTCCTTCCGTAAGGTTGGGTGGATTAAAACTACACTGTAATTGAACAACGTGTGGACCCAGAGTCATTGTTTTTGTTGTTGTTTTTGACTTCTATGTAGTAGAATGATTCTTTGTCAGGGCGTCTTAATCCTTCCCAGAACCACATAGGAGACCTAAGTCTTAGGATGGGGATGCTTGTGCCTGTTCTCTCTCTCTCTCTGTCTCTCCTATAGTAGACTCTGTGTTGGAGCCTGGGTGGCCTTGCTCTGTATAATCAACCCGGAGAATCCCAACAGCTAGAGGAGCACTGTGCCTTCTGTCTTGGCGAGAACAGTGCTCTGGCTTCTGCCGCAGAGGGGACTACAGTTTCTGATTTTTTGCTTACCAGCTGCGGGATGCAGCTGTCCTTATCTACGGGTCTGACTGAGACCAGCTATTTTCAGAACTGTTACGCAGTGAGGGCATGTAGAAGCAAATACCCGCCGTACATGTAATTGTTGTTGGCTTTTGGACTATTCGAATTACTCCTTTATCTGTAATTTTCCAGTTGGTGGTCTTCTAGAAAATAGGGATTTTTGTCCTCAGACCTAAGATACTAGCTAAACTTGCATGTATGTAGACCCTGCCCTCTCCTTGGTTACTGCAGTAGAGAGGCCCATTTGGGGTCAAGTGACTTGATTCCTAGGGTGTGACGGTGGGCTCTGGGGCGGTGAGGAGAAGAGGACATTATAAAGGGATTGCTGACACACATAAGCCCAGGCACACTTCCTGATGCTTGTGTTTAAGGTTGTCATTGTGCACAAAGAGGCAATGTCTATAAATAGACTTTAGATTTTAAATGACATTTCTGGCTCTTGTACTTACCATTATATTCCAGGGTTTCATTCAGTTAGTCAACCACCTTTTTGTTGAGTACCAGCTGTGTGCCGGGACTAGGTAAAGAAGAAAAGTGTCTGTGCCTTTCAGCAGCTCACTCACTGGCATGGAGACAGATGTGCAAATAATTACAATTCAGTGGGATAAGAAAATTTATAATAGAAGTGTGTATGAGGAACTGTAAGATAGCATCAGAAGGAAGGAGTACTCAACCCACCAAAAAATACATAGAAAGCTAAAGCAGATATATATTTGTCCATTTGAAAGTCATTTTTTAAAACAAATCAGACTGTAGATTTTTTTCAAGACTGTATTTTGGTCCGCTTCCCTGAGACTCTTCCATTTGGTTTCTGCCTAGGGAGCCCCCACCCACTTTTTCACATTAAGAGCTTCTCAAACCTTTGACTCTGCAAAGAATGTCTGTTTTACTTAGGTCCTTGTTTTGTTTTGTTCATAACAAAGTAGCAAAGGTTTCTTTTTAGAAACCTTTAACTATTCTGCAATATTAAAGGTACAGGAATAAGGTTCCAACGTCCCGCTTCATGTCAAGTGCTGGAGATCAAACTTTGAATCTCCAAGAACTAATAAAAGCGACTGACAGATTCAAGAATTGGACTGTGTCCCTCTGAATTGGGTTTGAATCTTGCTTTTGCCACTCACTCTGTAACCTTTGGGAAGTCCTGTAATGTCTCCAAGCCTCAGTTTCTTTTTCACTAGCTGCCTTGTAAAGATCTGATGAGAACTAGATATAACGAGTGTCAATTCCCAGTTCTGCCCTTGACCTAGAGTAGGGGGCTCGGTAAATCCTAGCAACTGTTTTCTGTGTTGGAATTTGAATTCTACATTGTCTTTTTTTGACTTGAGAGCAAATGTACTCTGCCTTCAATACATACACGTGAAAGAGAAAGCGAAACAGCATTTGCTGAGTCTCTTGTTATGTCCCAAACACTGTCTGGGTGCTTTACCTCTGTGCTTATTTAGCAAGTTTCTTGGCCTGAGAGGTACAGGTAGGTATTGTAATTAAGATATATTACGGCCGGGTGTGGTGGCTCACGCCTGTAATCCCTAGCACTCTGGGAGGCCGAGGCGGGTGGATCACTCAAGGTCAGGAGTTCGAGACCACCCTGAGCAGGAGCGAGACCCCCGTCTCTACTAAAAATAGAAAGAAATTATCTGGACAACTAAAAATATATATACAAAAAATTAGCTGGGCATGGTGGCACATGCCTGTAGTCCCAGCTACTTGGGAGGCTGAGGCAGTAGGATTGCTTGAGCCCAGGAGTTTGAGGTTGCTGTGAGCTAGGCTGATGCCACGGCACTCTAGCCCGGGCAACAACCAAGACTTTGTCTCAAAAAAAAAAAAAAAAAAAAGATATATTTACGATATTTCATTGCATCCCATGTCAATTGTAAGATGTACCATTAGTTTATGCATTACTGAGAAAGAAATAAAAGTACTGCCAGTTAAAGTTGTAAGATATATTCCTATTTCAGAGATGTTAAAATGTGAAAAAATATGCATCATAGAATTAATGAAGTATGGTAGTCGAACTTGATGTATACAGAAAAGTCTGGAAAACAGATTTTTAAAGTCTTGATATTGATGTACTCTCTCCTTTCCCAACACACACACACACACTCTCTCTCTTTTATTTATGATTATTGCCTTTAAGGGTGAGATGGTTTAACATAAGCAATTTATTTAGTAAACATTAGCAGAGCACACATTATCTATTGAACTCTGTACCGGGCATTGAGATACTCAATGAAACAAAACAAAGCACTAAAACAGAGGCTCATCCGTCAAGATGCTGACAGTTTTATAGAAGGGATAAATATGTGACCCAAACTTTAGAATATATTCTGTGCGACTGCTATATAGAGCGACTGAAGTATGCTTTTACTTTTTCCTGAGACACAGTGTCTCAACATTCAGAAAAGACGGAGCCTATTAATTGATGACATTTCCCACCCCTTTAATCCACACCCTTACTGGTGTTCTCAAAAAGGACATTGGGAGCAAATCAGAATCAGTGCTGTGAAAAGAAGCTTATTTTCTCCATCAATTACCATTGCTGGAGAGCACATTTTCATTTTTTTTTTTTTTAAGCCAAAACAACAATCTGGCTGGATAAAACTTAATAGCTTCCAGTTTGGGTCTAGCTTCTCCACCCTATGTTTGTGAGACTGTCCCTTGATCTGTTATAACCCAAGTGTCATTAGTGAGTATACACTTGCTGATAAGGAATTACATCATGGTCTGCAGGAGGTTTTATTATACACCAGTTAATTGCAACATTTTCATTGCTTAATCGTCACCATTTCCTTGGTAGAGGAATGTTACTCCTGATTTTTCCAAAAAAGGCTTGTCACAGAGGAAACTTTGATTTTTCTGCATTTGGACTGAGTCAGGGGACAGGCTGGAATGACCAACGATTAAAATGACTTATCACCAAAAACTACTAGCAAAACACACGGGGTTTTTTTGTTTTTATAGGTGCAACAGTGGGTGAGGTTCTTCTGAGAATGATATAAATCACAGAAGCCATACAAGAACAATTCAAGTACTTAACAGTAAATATACAAGCCGGAAAGCACCGTGTACAAATCAAAAGACAAAATGATACTGGGGCCGGGTGCGGTGGCTCAGGCCTGTAATCCTAGCACTCTGGGAGGCTGAGGTGGGAGGATGGCTCGAGGTCAGGAGTTTGAGACCAGCCTGAGCAAGAGCGAAACCCCGTCTCTATTAAAAATAGGAAGAAATTAGCCGGACAACTAGAAATATAGACAAAAATTAGCCGGGCATAGTGGTACATGCCTGTAATCCCAGCTATTCGGGAAGCTGAGGCAGGAGGATTGCTTGAGCCCAGGAGTTGGAGGTTGCTGTGAGCTAGGTTGACGCCACCGCACTCTACTCAAGGCAACAGAGTGAGACTCTGTCTCAAAAAAAAAAAAAAAAAAAAGAAAGAAACAATACCTGGGGGAAATTGTTTAAAACATAGGGTTAATTTCCTTAAAAAATAAGGGGATTTTCCAAATTAATTAAGAGAAAAATGGTGGGCAGTCTTGCAAACAAGACAGTTCACAGAGAAGGAGATACCGAAGACTTTTAAACAGGTTTTTAACCTCTCAGACTGGCAAAGGGGAGAAGGTGTAACATTCTTGTGTTGGGAGGGAGTGGGGAAAGAACAGCATCCACTGCTCAAATTAATTAATTAAATTAATCCAGCTCCTGTGGAAGGTAACCTGGCAGTACCTACCAAAATCTATGCTGGTAGACCCACGATTCCATTTCTAGGAAGATACCTCGCCATAGTCACATACATTCAGAACGATGCAAGTACGAGTGTATTCACTGTAGCGGCGTTTGTAATAGCAAAAGGGTGGAAGCCACACAAATGCCCTTCGCCAGAGAACTGTTACGTAAGCGATGGAGCATCCATACAGTGGAACAGAATGCACTTGTCAGAAAGAGTGAGTCAGCGTTCCTGTGCTAACCTCGAGAACTGTTTTTAAGTGAAAAAAGGCAAGATGAAGAACAGCATGCACATCGTGCCACCATGGTGTAAATATTTATATACACACACACACATATATGTATAATAAAAAACTGAAAAAAAGAAGGGGTGGGGTGGAGAATATATGTACCTATTTATTGGTGTAAGTGTAGACTATCTCTGAAACAATACACAGGGATTTGGTAACAATGTTTACCAGCAGGCAGTGGGAGAGGAACCGAGACCTGGAAGTCAGAGGTATCTCTGGAATTGTGTACCACGGGTATTGCAATTCTAATGGCATGACTCCAACTAATGGATTCATTAAACAATACTAATTCAGTCAAATTTGTCCAGTTCGTAAAACCCGAGTCACAAAGATAAACTTGAGCCTTCATATGAAATTCAAGGTGTTGAGTTTCCTATGAAATTGCTTTCTATCCTACAGTGTCTTAAGGCAAGCTTTAAAAGGTTTGTGCAACTTTTTTTCTCATGGTTAGAATTGTCCAAAGGCTTTTTTTGTGGGAAAGACTTCCTCATGGAAGTGTAGGGAAACCCAAGTAATTTCCACCGGAGCATGATGTTCTGATGGTGCTGAGCTCTTGCAAGGCTTGGCAATATATTCCAGTGTGAGTGGGCTCCAGCTCCGAACCAAGAGCACCCACTTACTCTCTGTCCTCACTTCCTTTTTTTGAGAAAGCTAGTCAGTGAGTCAGCGCAGGGCTGGGGCAGCAATACGGTTGATGTCAGCAGCCCCAGCAGCCCGGGCGGCTTTCAGACACACGTGCCAGCAGCTGGGCGGGGCCCGCCCTCCCCTCTCCCGCCCTCCGGAGCCAGCTGGTTCTTACCAGCTTTAGCAGCTTTGTGCAGCGCTGTTTGTGGAGGCTTCTTGTGGCTTTTCTCCTGTCCATCCAGAAAAGGAACAGATCTCTTGATGAGGGCAAGGATTGGCCATCCACACTTTTATGTAGCCTTTAGGGCTCAATTTTGAAATCAGCTCTTAGCAATGATCAGAATTCTCGGGTGACATATATCCCAGAAAATTATAGCCAACTACCCTGATTTGGGTTTGGGGTCTTTAAGGGAGGAGCACACCATGGCTAGCTAACCTAGGCTAACTTTAAATGTAGTTTTTGGTAAGATTGCAGTAGAGACAAAACCCTTTCGTTATTCTACCTTTGAATAGATCTAGAGTGAGTGGAGGAGGGTGTTTTTTAAAAATAATTCCCCAGGGGTTTTGGCATTTTTTTTGGCCAAGTTAATCTCAAAATTCACCTGATGGAGAGTGAGTTTGTTCTACAGGCTCTGCTCAGCTTCCAGCTCACCGTTCACTTAGCCGTGCTTCCTCTGGAAGCTGGCTGGGAGTCCCCAGGGAAGCTGAGCGGAGCACCCGGGTGCTGTGCTTCCATCTCGTGGTGGCTGATGATCCCAGGGAGCCCTAAACAGCAGGAGACCCTCACTGTCCACTTGCCAGTCAACAATTTAGATTTAAGTGTTAGCTCCGTTCCCTACTTATATAATGAAGCACCTCCCTGCATCCTCTCCTGTGGGCAGGGCTGAGCAGGAGAAGGAAAAAGAAGGAAAGAAAAGAAGAGGCTTTCAGAAGCCTAGGAAAAGTTTGGGGAATTTTTGCCTTAAGGTTATTTGGTTCTTCATTCTTCCTTTTAGTTTTGTTTCATAGCTTTTTAGAATAAGACTTGTGAAACAAAGAAAAGTTGAAAGCACAGTACAACAAAACTCATAAATCTACCATCTACATTTAAGTTATTCACTTAAATTGATATATTTGCTTTGTCAGTGTATGTGTATATATTTCCAGTCCATATTCCTGTTTCTAAGACTTTCCCCAAATTACTTATAACTGATAGTCCTGAATCAGCGTTTTCCCATTTCCCCTCTTAAGTTTTTTCTTTTTGTTTGCAAAATAATTTTGCTGAGTAAATTTGTTTTATTCTTGCCACGACCCCTTACTCCAGGTTGGATATAACAAGAATTCATTTTAGAAGAATAATTTAAAAATCCTTCTCTCCTGTCATCTGTACTATAAGGAAACCTACCTGTTTTTCCCTTTTTTTTTTTTTTTTTTGTGCGTGGGCAATGTATTTTTTTTTTAAGGGAGAAATCATTATATACAGGTATTCTTCAGTATCTGAACTTAGGAATTGAATAGTTTCTGATACATTTTTTGTGATCAGGCTGTTAACCCTCATTATCTGAACCCTCTTTATATCTGAAATCCTAGGGCTGCATAGATTTGGATAACAAAGCATTCCTTATCATCTGAATACCTGTTCTCTAAACATTGGGACCAAATAGATTCAGATATTAAGAACTGCCTATTTGGCAAGAAAGATAGTGCTTTTTTGTTTTGTTTTGTTTTTTTAGAGCCCAATCTTACATGCCTAGATAGACCTATAAAAGGCCAGGAAATCTAATTTGATCTTGATTATACGGGCAGCTGGAAGAGCATGGGAAACAAGCTAGAGTTAATACCATGACCCTTAATAGGTGTAATGTTATATTTATTTGTGATTATAATTATTTTGAGATAAACCTTTAGTAAAAATTGAATTGTTTGTTTCTTTAACCGGTCACTGGTCTGTTGGGATCTGAAATATTTTCAATAGAAAACAAAGTTGTTGGCTGCAGTTGAAGTGTCTGGTATGTACAGAATCTGTGCTGTTTATCTCAGGGCAGTCATCCAGCTGGACTCTAAGTCGACCACTGAGTCACAGGTCCTTGCGGACCCTGCTTCTGGCCCCTTCGCTCTGGCCAAGAGGCCAGGGTGACTCCTTGTGGTCATGTGATGGCTTATAATCAGTTGACAGAGTTTGTCAACTTCCTAAATGCTGTGTGGTCCAGACAGGGAGGTGACAGAGCTCAGGGCTGAAGCAAATAGGGTAACTTTGAAGCTAGATAGACCTAGGCTTGAATCCTAGAGCCACAGTCGCTTCATCTGTAAAATGGGGCTAATACAGCTACCTTAGTAGCAAACGGATTACAGATATTTTGTACTGAATCATCTAGCACAGTGCTGGTAATGGCTTATTTCTTAAAGTCCCTTTTTGTTTACTGGATCTCAGTAACAAGCTGGTCAAGTCATATGGAATAACAATTAGTTTCAATTGGATTTAGCAAATGTGCTTTTAAAAACCATTATTAAAGTGGTAGATATTTTCACAAGTGTAACATAGAACTCTTCCTTCTAAGCGTAGGATGAAGTCTGGAGGGAAAGTTGGACCGGAAGGGTGACTTTTGACTGCAAAGGGCTTTCCTCTGGAGCCTATCAGGCATCTCTGCCCACATCAGAGGGAAAAGGGCTTGGTGGTAGCCAATGGGATAGTGCCAGGAGCCAAGGGGTTAAGTTGAACCATTTTAGCCAGGCTGGCAAGGAGCATCCAGGCTGGGCAATTAATGCTTCATTTCAGGGGGTTACTGATGCATCAAAGTTGTTAATTAGTTTTATGAAAACAGATTGTGTAACCACAGGGAGATTGTAATTGGGTAGTAATTGAAAATAACTCAGTGGTAAACTTTAGTGGAGTGAACCAGTTGGGGGTAACTTGGGAGAAGAAAGGGAGTTGGGTGGGGGCTGGGGAGGTGAGGAGAGTGAAATAGCACCAGTAAGACAGGCGATAAAGATAAAGAAGACATAATTTGAACGCAAGGAGCTTAGAGCTGACCTAGTCTGACCTTTTTAGTTTGCCAGTGAGGACACAGGTCTGATGAGGGAAGTGGTTTTCCCAAGACCGCACAAGTAGTTAGTGGTATGTCTGCTTCTTCCCTTGCAATGATTTTCCAGTGTATTCAAGACTTTGATTTTTGGAGTTGACTGTGGGGAACATGAAATGCATGCTGCAAAGACGGCTGCTGAGGCTGGAGTTCTCACCCCTTCCTGCTTGCGGAGACTACTCAGGAATGCTGCCGGGTCACAGCAGATGCCTCAAAATCTCGTCTCATATGTATACCATCCTGGCCAGGAATAAGGCTTGGAAGGGTTTTCCTTTACCATTCATGGCTCCGCCATCCCAGGGGCCGGGGAAACATTGCAACCTTCCCCAGGGTGTTATCTCAGGAAAGCCAGTTAGTAGGGAAATGATTTTTCAGTTAGGTGTTAGAAGTGGAGAATTATTCTTGAGCCTCAGTTTCGGGTTGTGATTTGGTCGAACACCCAGAGTGGGTACTTCAGTTTTTAGAACCCTGTTTGGGAGTACGGGGTTGGCAAGGACACAGCTGGAAATGGGGAGAGGAGAAGAGGATGGCCCTGGCTCATTCCAGTACAACCCACATACAGGTTGAACCACTGTTCTCGTGAACACTGCCACGAACCTCAGCAGCCTGGAGATGTTCAGGTCCCCACATTTCAAGCAATACTCTGGTTAGCTAATCCATCTGGATGGTTCCTTGCACTCAGTGGTAGTGGCACTCTGAAAGGAAAACAGGTCAGCAGCAGAGATATAGGTGTGACTAAGCCCTTGAGTAAGGTGAACCATTTATCTTTCTTCCCTTATCAGTTTGGACTAATAAATATCTGAAAGGACTAAGTGTCCTTGCATGGAAACTAATCAGAAGGACATTTGGGACTCATTTGGCCAAAAGAAATTGCACGCTCTTGAAGTTCACACAGTGGGACCGATCTGGTTTCGGCTGTTGGGGGAACTCTCTCCGCATTATCCCTGCCCCATGCCCTGTTGCTCTGCCTTAACGTCTCTACCTCGTTTCTCAAGCGAGTCTGCCAAGTTAGCAGGATTACCTCATGGCTATAAAGCAAAAAGAACTGGAGTTTTCAAGTTTCTCCAAAGTGGCTTCAAATACCTGGTGGATATGTTTTCTTTGCAGGCCAAGTTTTTCCAGTGGCATTTCTTTTAAGTCTTAATATCTGCCTCGCTGCAGTAAGTTGAGGGGGGAGGGGCTGGGGAATGAACACTTTTGTGTCCATGAACATTCAGCAAAGTACAGAGAGGCGCTCAGCGACGTAGATGACCTTCCAACTATCCTGTTTCTTGGCTACTAATGTAAATAAGAGCGGCTGCAGCCACAACGTCTTCAAGTTAGCAGAAGGAAAATATACTTATCGACGGTGACGGCTTTTAAGAATGACATTTATTGTTTTTCTCATTATAAAAGTTAGTATGTCTTTATAGAGAATTTGGAAAGCTCAAAAAAGTTTAAGAAATTATTTTATTTTGTGACTATTTTGGCAAGTTTATGCTCAAAGCTTTTTGATGAAGACCCACTTCCATGGAAATCTGGCTTTCCTGTTTAGAATGTCTTCTCTCTTAGCATCTGAATCTTATAGGTGTTTTTCATTTGCTATAAACTGAGACTACGGAACCATGAACTTTCAGAATTCATAGAACAAAGAATTAATTTGTATTCCACATACCCTTATGACCCAATGTTCTGATTAGAGATATCACAGGTCACATAACGCCTAATAAATTTCCACTGTTGCCAACCAGCTCTGATGGATATTGTAGATACTAAGATAAAGGGAGGAAAGAAGTTTCTGTGAGCATTTTTTTTCCTTTATGGGGAAAATGCAGATAACTTCAGATGAATTTGGAATGCAGCAAGCTACTGTTGTACAAAATGAGAGATACATATACTCAGCAGCAGAGTAGATTTTCTAGAAAGATGATTGTCAAATGGTCTCTGCCTTTAGCCATGCTTACTAGCATGGTGGTGATGCTAACACCATTCTTAGGGGCATTTTCATATTCACTTGATTTATTGTTGATTACAGGAGAGCATCAGTTCAGCATTCTTTCTTTCACAAATTATGCTGGAAATCATATGTTTAATTTCTACTACTAGAACCTTTTAGCAAAATTGGGGGAAAAATTAAGTATTTAAAGTTTTCAAATGAATTCAGGAAATAGGTGGGTGGACGTTTTAGTCTATTGACATGTGATTTGTGGGTGGGAATTTCTTTTTTAAGCAAGAACAGTGTACTATATTGACTGACCATGTCTTCCAGTGTAATGTCCCTGAGAACCAGAATGCAGACAAGTGCTCTTTGTCTCATTGAGTGAATAAAAAAAGTGTGTTGGCATGAATGGGCCATGTGCCTTTTCAGGGACAAGGGACACATGCCAGGGCCTGTTGAATTAAAATTATAAAAGCATATCCATAAAATTTGGTTGTAGATCAGAAGAGGACCGCTGGGTATGCAAGTTATCCAAGTCCAAAACTTGCACTGGAAGCAGAAGCAGGGTGTGGGCGGTGGTTCAAAGGAAGAACGGTGTTGAAACATTACACATGTGCAGTCATCAGTTGTCTTCACAATCTGCAATCAGTTGCAAGAACTTCTCAGGCTTTAAAATTTGTAAAAGAAGCAGTTGTGTTTGCTTTGTGCCTTATATAACTATCCACTGTAATACTTCAAAATGTCAACGTCTTGGTTGAAGAGCTTGAAAACGTTTCTCTTGAAGTGTGTGTGAGTGACGGGATGAGAGTTCTAAGGAGTGGTGATTAACAGCGCGGGGAGAGCGCTCATGATTCCCCAAACTCTGCTCTGTGTGATCTGGCCAGCTGGCTTCCAGATATTCATCCATGCCGGAAGAGCCAATAAAAAGATAAAGTCAATTACTGGGAGAGGCCTCAAGTGCCTGCCAGGGTTCTAAAGCATTTTGTTAAACGAAAGGGCCAAATAAAGATACCACGCAGGCTTGTTTGACCACTGGCTTTCCGCCCACGGCTGTGTGCCCTCTTTGTGCCTCGGTCATCTCACTTGTCAGATAGGGCCATATCACCTGTCACTCCGCCCCACCTCCACGGCACACCCTGGTACAAGCCACAGTCATGCCTTATGTGGCCACTGGTGGGGCATCCTAACCAGTCTCCTTGCTTTGACTCTTGCCCCTTTAAAATCCATTCCTCAGGCACTAGCCAGAGTAGAGTGGTCAAGTTCACTGTCTCCATCTGAAACCATCTTGTTCGTTTGCTTATTTGTTCTTGTCTCCCTGATCCCACCCCCCCTTCCCTGAATACAAGCATCACAGTCTCTGCCATATCCTTAGAGCTGTACACTGGCTTCTGGCAGATGCTCCTCACTCTTTCCTCCTGGCCACTTTTGCCTCTGGTGTTCTCTTGTCCTCCTTCGCTGTAGCAGTTTTTCCTGAGCCTCTTTGAAATGGGAGGCAGGAAACCTGGAGGGGAGTTTTAGTTCCACCACTTGCCTATCAGCCCTTCATTAAGAAAGTCTCTCGACTTCTCCAGGCCTCAGTTTCCTTACCGGTGAAGGGAGGGCGTATCATCCGTTAGGACTGCAGCAACAAAGTACAACGGACTGGGCGGCTTGAACACCAGAAATTTACTTTCTCACGATTCTGGCACCTAGAAGCCCCATATCAAGGTGCTGGCAGGGTTGGCGTCTTCCGAGGCCTCTCTCCTCGGCCTCCAGATGGCCGACTTCCCACCGGGTCTTCACATGGTCTGTGTCCTCCTCTCCTCTTTCTATTAAGGACATCAGTTATCCTGGAGTAGGGCCCATCCTAATGACCTCACTTTACCTTATCACCTCTTTGAAGGCCCTCTCTCCAAATACTGCTCTTTGTCTCATTGAGTACATTCCGAGGTACTGGGGGTTAGAGTTTCAGCATACGAATTTTGGAGGGGGACACAGTTCTACTCATACCAGAGGGGAATATGCTAGATTACTTCTGAGACTCCTTCCGGCTCTACAAAATTACATTTTAAGTTGGGGATCTTTCTGAGCACACCCACGATCAGTTCCATTCTCCTGTTAAGCTTGGTGCAGATGCTTCCTAATTTTTAGTACTCATACATATCCTCACTTTATTTTTGAAGGGTTTAAAAGTGTGTGTGTGTGTGTGTGTGTGTGTGTCTAGCAACCATATAAATAAGTTACGGACAACTGAAATGGAAGAATTTACTAAAGGGCACAAAAAGTGGCATCCGAGGAAGGGGCTTAGAATTTTTTTCCTATATAATTTTTGAAGTACGTAGCCAACATTTTTCTCCCCCTCCCACAGCTGGAAACTGACAAACTGGCCCTCCCCATGAGCCCCAGCCCGCTGAGCCCGAGCCCCATCCCCAGCCCCAACACGAAACTCGAGAATTCCACTCTCCTGACGGTGGAGCCGTCTCCCCTGGATAAGAACAAGGGCTTCTTCGTGGACGAGTCGGAGCCCCTTCTCCGCTGTGACTCCACGTCCAGCGGCTCGTCGGCGCTGAGCAGGAACGGCTCCTTCATTACCAAAGGTAGGCATGGGCCGGGTGGGCGGGCAGCGCGCACATCTAGAGCCCCCCGAGAGGGGCCCTGGGCTTTCTCCCTCGCTGGCGCTGCAGTCCCGCTGCAGTTGAGCCATTCGGATGAGCTGCCCTGGAAGACCTGTCCCGAACTCCAGCCTGACGCTGGCCTGAGAGAAGCCTCCCCGTTGGCCAGGGAGGACACACCTCGGAAATCTGCAAGATCACCCTCTACTGTGGTGGCGCTGTCAAATGTGTGTTTCGCGGAAGGTCTGATAAAATGTAGTCCGGCAGGTTTTTTGAAAATTATTTACCAGGCTTGCTGAAGAATCCAAGGATTTACAGTATGACCTATCTTGAGAGTCAGAAGGACAGGTTTTAGTGACTTCAATTGATCCTAAAATTCGCTTTGTCAAACTAGATTGCAAATAAAATTTTAAACATTATGGATGGGTATTTTTGGTAAATAATTTGCCACTTTCGATTTTTAATATCAGGATAGGGAATTAGTGTACGCTCTGTATTGATAACAGATTTTTTTTGTTATTGTTAGAAATTTCCTAGCTTGGGTAATTCTGGTTATATATAGTGAAAGGGTTATATTTTATGTTAATATTATATTTTATATATTTATAAAATGCTATACTTTCTACATATTTATAGCTTTTATAGTTTACATATTTATATTAATCTATTTTATACTTAGACTTTAGTTTGTACTGTATTTTACATGTATTTTAGGGAAAAGTTTTATAATAGTAATAAAAGTTATAGTTCCTTACCCAAATGTAAGATATGACCCAAGAAGCAATATTTATTTATTTAAGTGCTTTTACTCTCTTAGCAGTTTTGTTTTAAAATACTGCAAAATAATCAGAAAGTCAGAAAAGCAGACTACATTAGCTTGGAATATTTGATCATTTGGAGGGAGTGGGCCTGTGTTTATCTTTGTTTAGTAATGCATTACAGATGGGGAAAATACTAAAGTTTTTTGGGGGGAGGTGCTGTTTAAGTATTTCACTATTCTCCTTCTGAATTCTAGATGAATTTAGAAGTCATTTAAGTCTAGGCAAATGTCACATTAATGACACATCAACAACCCATTCAAGCAGGTCCTTGTCTGGTCTCTATGAGGCAGATCTTGTTTGCTATCTTATGTCCAATGCAAGTAAAAACTCTTGTGTGTTTAAAACGTGCCAAAGGCTCACTCCCTCACTGTAGTGGGGGTGGGGAATTATAGGATACGGCGGCGGTAGATGTCACTCTCTAGGACGCCCCCCTCCCCCAGCCCGTTGCCACATGCCAGTACAGTTGCCTGACAGCTGTCCCCTTCTCTTCCCTCTCGTCCTTGCAGAAAAGAAGGACACAGTGTTACGGCAGGTACGCCTGGACCCCTGTGACTTGCAGCCTATCTTTGATGACATGCTGCACATTCTGAATCCTGAGGAGCTGCGGGTGATTGAAGAGATTCCCCAGGCTGAGGACAAACTGGACCGGCTATTCGAGATTATTGGAGTCAAGAGCCAGGAAGCCAGCCAGACCCTCCTGGACTCTGTTTATAGCCATCTTCCTGACCTGCTGTAGAGCATAGGGATATTGCATTCCGGAAATTACTCAGTTTAGTGGCAAGGTGGTTTTTTTGTTTTATTTTGTTTCTGATTTTTATTTTTTTGGAGTGTGTGTGTTTGTGTGTGTTTAACAGAGTATATGGCCAGTGTTTGGGTTCTTTTTCTTTTTCCTTTTCTTTTTTTGTTTCTGGGAAGTTAGTTTATAAGCCTTTTCAAGGTATAACCGTTGCAAAATACCCACCACTAATGTTTTTTAAGTTCCATTATTTTCTCTGTTTTGCCTTCTTATGTACTTTCAAAATTGTTCTGTGCACTTTAAATTCACTTAACTTACTATAAATGCAGTGTGACTTTTCTTACACACCGGACTGTGAGGCTCTTAACTTAAAAGTGTAATGACATCTTGTGAATCCTATAAACAGCCTTCATGTCTCTTAACATTCACATCTACTTTTTAAAAAAAAATTATTATTACTATTTTTATTATTGTTTTTCCTTTACAAATTTTCTTCAGGATTAAGGAAATTTAAGATCTGTTGAGTTCTTGTAATGCAATTAGACTTTGAGTTCTCTTTTTAATATGTCTTGTGTAGTTCATGTTCATGGCTGAAACTTGACCACACTGTTGCTGATTATATGGTTTTCACCTGGACACCATGCAGAATGCTTGATTACTTGTGCTTCTCTTATGCTAATCTGCTCTGGGCTGGAGAAATGAAATCCTCAAGCCATCAGGACTTGCTATTTAAGTGGCTTGACAACTGGGCCACCACAGAACTTGACATTCATCTTCTAGGGATTGAGCTGTTCTGGAACACATTGCTGCACTTTGGAAAGTCAAAATCAAATGCCAGTGGCACCTTTTCCATAGAGTATTTGCCCAGCTTTGCTTTAAAAGATGTCTTGTTTTTTACACACATGTAGTCAATAGGTCCAGTCTGCCCTCCAGGTCTTGATCTTGGTGGGTTTCTTTCACCATTCAATTACTTTAATTAAAAATGGCTGCAGCTGTAAGAACTCTTGTCTGATACATTTGCAACTATGCTCCCATTTATAAATGTACCCTCTAACGCTCTGTTGCCAGATTCCAATGCAAAGGTAGTGTGGACTCCCTTTGTGTGGGCAGGGTTTGTGGGTAATGGTGAGGAACCAATATCAGAAAAATGCCTTCAAGTGTACTAATTTATTAATAAATATTAGGTGTTTGTTACTTGAGTAGTTTGAGTGTATTTAATCCTTGAATTTCTTGCCTCGTATATGTGCTTAAGTTATAACTCTTTGATTAGTCTCTTGGAAAAGTATGTGTATTCTAAAAACCTCAGCCTCTCTAGTTGTAAATCATTCAAATTAGCAAAGGTTTGTGTCTAGCAAGGTACCTGGAGGTACATAGAGAAAGGCTCTGGTGAAAATGACCAAACATTTCCTAGTCTTTTGGGTTAAACCTGAGGTTCTTATTTTTGACATTGTCCCTATTTCAAGAAATGAGGATTTTGAAGGAAGAGACGTAGTGGAGAGGTGTGGATAATGACTACACCTTGGAGTATGTTCTTACGTTCTTGCTCATTTCCATCTAGGAAATTTACCACTCCTGGTCTTCACAAGTGCACAGACTTCGATATGAAACCTCATTGCCCCTGAGTAACTTCAGGGGACTTTCTTGGCAAAGAGGCAGGGTGGGATGTATCACGTCACATCGCATATCATTCATTGCACGTCCCCTTTAGTTTGGGAACTCTGGTTCTACAGAATTCCAGCGATCAGAACCTCAGCAATTTTAAGTTCCTCTTCCAGTGAGAAACCGGAAGTAGATGGTCTGTCTGAACATTTGGACGCCCACGTCAGCGACATTAAAGGGTTTTTCTGGTTTCATCCACTTCTATGTGGTTTTTCTAGAGAACTATCCTGGTATTTGATTTTACTAATTCTCACACTAGCTTTCCCCTCCTTTTGTCAATAAAAAACAGGAACTCCATCACAAAATAAAGGAAACTAGAATGGGTCAGAGATGAGATGGTGGTGGAGGAGACAGATTTTGCTTTTTAGAGGATTTCAGGACTGCCACTAATTTTATGTGGGGGTGAAAAACATAATGAATGAATGAATCGGCACTATGGTTAAGTTTGTAGATTATTTGTAGTTTGGCGATGCTTTTATTAATAACCTACATTTACACAGCTTTATACTTCACAAAGTGCTTTTTATATTACTGAATCTTCACAACTCTTAAGATAGGTACTATCATTGTGCCCATTTTACAGATTAAAAAATAGGTTTATAAAGGCTAAGGGACTTCAGGCCAGATAGCAAAGTTGTAGAGATGAGACTTGATCCAAGGTCTTCTGACTATCTGAATCCAAGACTGACTGTTTCGTCCTATTCCGGACCAGCAACCAGAAATCCTTTGTCAGCTGAAATTGTGGGCAGAGATCACAGTGATGAAATTTATTTGGGTTATAACCCACACAGGCAGGTTCAAATTGTGAGAGTATAGGAATGGGGTGGCATCTGTTCATGAGCCTGGGAAAGGAACATAGGAGTTGTGGTTAAAAGGAAGCTTAGTATGGCAGTAACACGATACATAGCTTTTTCAAAAAAGAATGCAAACTCCAGCTGCATTATTAAAAAATACAAAGTTCTGATCAGAGCCCATAATAGTGTGTTGCTCACTTTGAGCTTTTCTTTGGGCTGTCTTACTTTGAGGAGTATGGCTGAAGTGGGTGGCTTCCAGTGTGGGGGTGGGGAGGTGTGGGGAAAACCAGAAGGGTAAGAAACCGATCAGGTGCCACTGCTGGGATATTTAAGCCTGACAGTGAAAATCATGCAGGCAGGAGAAAGACTAGCTTTAGTGATTAGAAGTGCTAGGAAGAGACAATTTCTTTTCCTTTAGAGAGTAATAACTGTTTTCTCTAGACTGACTTAGGCTAAATACAATTAGATCAGGCTGCTTTTCCAAGGAGAGAATGATTCCTAGTCTGGGGAAAAAGTAGACATGCATCAGTGGTTCTCAAACTTTCATGTAAGTAAGAATCACCTGGGAACGAGCAGTCTGTTAAAAAGGCAGATTCCCAGAGAGTCCGATTCCGGAGGTTTGTGATGAAGTCTAAAATGAGCTTCCCATGTGATTTTTGGGGCCACACTTAAGAAAACTGCTTTAGATCCTTGCCACTGTGGGCCAGCAGTATCCATAACACCTGGACCGCATGGTGTTAGAAATGCATCGTCTGCTGTGCTCCCTAAACTTTAATGTGCAAATGAGACACCTGGAAATCTTGTTAAAGAGCAGATTCTGTTTCATTTGTTCTGGGGGACCAGGCGGAGAGGCTGCATTGCTAACAAGCTGCTCAGTGATATGGATGCTTCTGGTCTTCAGATCACCCTGGGTAGCCTGAGATTATGCCTGGATCTTACGCAAAGGGTAGCACTAATATGGGAGAAAATTAGACCAATTCCACTGGAGAGAAATAAACAAATTCTGATGATTCAAAGAGACTTTCAGAACAAGAAGTGCCTCATCAAAATCTATAGCAGTTGTTCTCAATTCTGGCTGCATATTTAAAGCACCAGAGGAACTTTGAGAAATCTAATTCCCAGGCCATATACCAGACCAACAATGTCAGAATCCAAGTGATGGGACTCAGGCAGCAGCATTTTTAAAGCTCTCCAGGAGATCTCAAAATATAGTCACTTATTTAAGAGCTTGGGAAGAGAATGCTTCTCAAGTCTCACCCAAGATCTGATTTTTCAGGGAGTTAACCTGGGGATCTGTAGTTTAAAAATGATTGTGCTATAGCCAGTCCTACTCAACTCTGCAGGCTGGCTTTAGGACCCATAACCCTACCGTGAGATTTTATGTGACTATGCTAAGAATTGAAACACACAAAGCACTGATGGGGTGATACCTTAGAGCTTAATTGCATTGAGGAACCCAACTGCAAATACAATAATCAATTCTTCATGGTTTTGAGCATAATGTATATGTTATGTTTAGTTAAGAATACTTGGGGCCGGGCGCGGTGGCTCACGCCTGTAATCCTAGCACTCTGGGAGGCCGAGGTGGGCGGATCGTTTGAGCTCAGAAGTTCGAGACCAGCCTGAGCAAGAGCGAGACCCCATCTCTACTAAAAATAGAAAGAAATTATATGGACAGCTAAAAATATATATAGAAAAAAAATTAGCCGGGCATGGTGGTGCATGCCTGTAGTCCCAGCTACTCGGGAGGCTGAGACAGGAGGATCGCTTGAGCTCAGGAGTTTGAGGTTGCTGTGAGCTAGGCTGACGCCACGGCACTCACTCTAGCCTGGGCAACAGAGTGAGACTCTGTCTCAAAAAAAAAAAAAAAAAAGAATACTTGGGAAGTGATGTTATTCTGATTTATGATACTATATATATATTTGATAGAAGGTTTGCTAATTTCAAAGAGATGTAGTAAGATACAATGAATCATAAAACTGCAGCAACTATAGTATAGAGTCTCAGATTGTTTGCAGCACCTGGGCCATTTTGGAGCATCAACCTCATTGTACAGTACAGCAGATTGTACAGGTACCTATGCTGGACTTTGACTTGAGAAAAGAAATGTGATCTCTTGTTTAGTGAATTGTGGCCCTTAGCTTTGGAAGGAAATTTGGACATCATCTAGAGAGCCCTGCAGTTTTCTGGTGGAGAGCTGGCCCACACCTGCTGATTAGTGGCAGAGCCTAGTTGCCTTAGTCCCTGTCAACAGTCTTTCACAATTACGATGTCTCTTTTTGCCTTTTTTCTTGAAAGTAGAAAATGAAATCTATTCATTTGAGCAAGTATTGAGATTTAAAAATATTTTTATCCTATTTGACTTTAATTAACTGTATATGTGAGACACAGTTGAATGCTGGAGTCTTGGATTTCCAATATAGATATTCATAGAATAACTCTCAAGGATACATAATCAACATGTCAGTGGGTGCCTCTAGGGAGGGGAATGGGCTGGCCAGGAGATAGGGGAAGGAGAAGAAGAACATGGTTCTGTCATGATTTGCTCTTTTGAGCTTTGTGAGTTTTGTACCATTCGTATGTATTATTGAATTCAAAAAATTATAAACAAAAGATTTTTAGAATATTTTTATGGCTCCCAGGAAATGTGTACTCATGAAGCCCAAGGTAAGAGTTATATGAACCTGACTCAAAATCCTAGCAGGCTGGGCACAGGTGGTTCATGCCTGTAATCCTAGCACTCTGGAAGGCTGAGGTGGGAGGATTGCTTGAGCTCAGGAGTTCGACACTAGCCTGAGCAAGAGTGAGACCCTGTCTCTACTAAAAATAGAAAAATTAGCCAGGCATCCTGGTACCAGCCTGTAGTTCCTGCTAATCAGGAAGCTGAGGCAGGGGATCGCTTGAGCCCAGGAGTTTGAGGTTGCTGTGAGCTAGGCTGAGGCCACGGCACTCTACTCAGGGCAACAGAGTGAGGGTCTGTTTCAGAAAAAAAAAAAAAAAATGCTAGCAATACCTTTGTGAGGAGCATTTAAGTAAGATCTGCAAAGGGAATCAACCTTTTGCCCTGCTCTCCGGGAGAAGTGGCAACCTTCCCCTACTACCACTTCCCAACCTCTTCGTGAGAATTCTAGATCCTTTCCTTGGGCTTGGCTCCCAAACAAACACAAAAGCAATGCAAAGTTCAAATGGAGAAAATTCAAACTTAGAAATGTAGAGAGGTGGAGCATCGCAGCTATTTTCTGGCCAAGTCCTCTTTTTATTTTTACCACGGAAATCTCTCATGATTAATGTCTTCATGAGGAAAAACATCAAAGATTTCTTAAGGGTCATTCATAAGTTCTTCACCTCTCCAAAGGAGATGCCGCTGTCCTGCACTGGCATTGAATCATTAGCACTCACCTCCTGCTCTGTCTACAGCAAAATGCTAAACAGGAAATCTTGTGGGGAAGGAAGAAGAGGCACAAAGACAGCTCATTTTCAAAAGTCCTATGACAATTGTTCCTCATTGTTTCCAGAAGCTTAAAACAGCCAATTTCATATCATGTTTTGGTTTTTGTTGTTGTTATTGTTTAAATATAGTGGACCCACCTGCAGAAGCATTCATTTCCTCATTCTACTCAGCCATCCATGAAACATTTGGGTAAATACCAGGTACCATGTCAGGAGCAAGAAATACAAAGAAGAATTTGATGTGAGATTGTAATTACCAATGGGAATTTGTTCAGTTCTGTATCCTCAACTTCTAGAACCAAGCCTGGAACAGGCAGATGTTCAGGCACTACATGCTGAATGAATGAATGAATGAATGAATGAATTCAAGCTCCTGACTTCAAGAACTTCACAACTTAGTAAGAGAAACAGACATGGACATAATAATCAAATGTATCCAAGTAAAATGATAGTAATATAGAGACTACTAGGAGAGTCAGAAACCAAATATGAATCAAGGAAAAATATTGCAAGATCCCCTAGTGTAAGCCTGCCTTTTATCAATTTCAGAGAGAAGTGTGTCAAAAGCAAAGAGCTAACAGTCACGGTTTCATGCATTTCAAAGCTTTGGGGAATGAAGATGAAAAGGGGAAGAAAACCAAAAGGAAAATATGGGTGTATTGTAGATGTTACTATATAAATAAGCAAGGATTTCGTATCATTTATGCATTGGTGGTTCCACCATTTCCTGGGCTTATTGTTACCCATCATCATGTGACATGAGGTATAGTCATGCTACTGCTTTGCAGATATCACATACTCAGAGAATACAATGTATATGCCTCTGTATTGAACTCCTCCTCCTGTATGGTATGCAAAGCACTTGACATTATTCACTCTTCAATCTTAACTTGCATCTTATGATGCAGTAACTGTTATTATTTCCATTCTACTCATGCAGAACCTGAGGCACAGACAGTGACTTCCCCAAAGTCACACAGCTAGTAAAGTGTGGAGCCAGGAAGGCTAATTGTAGAGCTAAGGCATGGTGGCAAATGCTGGAGACAAAATGGCAAATGAAGTGGATCTGACGCCTGCCTTCTTGGAGCCTCTCACCTGGACTCAATCAAAATGAATTTTGATGGCTTTCTCCTTATTAAAATTTTTTGGACTTTAAAATAATAAGACACAAGACACAAGAATCAAAATTATTACAGAGAGTTCCTATTTCTTCTTCACCTAGCTTTTCCCAAGGATACTATCTTGCGTAGTCACAGACATTACCAAAACCAGGAAATTGACATTGGAACATTGTGACTAACTAAAACTAGAGAGCTTAATCAGTGCTACCAGTTTTTACATGCACTTTTTTGGAATATATATGAAATTTTATCACATCTATTGATTTATGTAACCACCACCATAGGCAGAATACAGAGCTGTTTCTTCACCACAAAGAAACTCCCTCCTGCTACCCTTTTATAGTCATACATTCCCTTCCACCCTAAACCCTGGCCACTGTCCTGCTATCACTACAGTCTTGTCATTTAGAGAATGTTATATAAATGGAATCAGACAGTATGTAACCTCCTAGGATTGTTTTTTCCCACTTAGCATAATTACCTCAAGATCTAATAACCACAATATTTCATGTATCAATAGTTTGTCCTTTTTTCACTGCTGAGTAGTATTCCATGGTATGGATATAACACAGTTTGTTTAACGATTCAGACATTGAATGATATTTGGACTCTTCCAGGTTTTGGCTACTATGAACAAAGCTTCCAGGACCATTTGTGTACAGGTTTTTTGCAGACATAAGTTTTTATTTCTTTAGGGTAAATACCCAGGAGTAGGATTGCTGGGTATTATGATAAGTGTCTGTTTAACTTTATAATAGACTGTCAAGTTGTTTTCACAGGAGTGGTACTATTATGTATTCCCATATTGATGTATAAGAGACCAGGTGCTCTGCATCCTTGCTAGTCCTTGCAATTGTCAGCATTTTTATTATAGTCATTCTAAAAAATGTGTAGTGGTACAAACTTGAATTTATAAAGTCATGGAGACATTCAACTAAGTAAGAATTTAAAATTGAAAAGTGCCATTTGATGCTCACTTCTATTTAATTGCTATAATTTCACTTTTTTCTTTTTTAAAAAATTGTATTTTACTGTGATAAGAACATTTAACATGAGATCTACCTTCTGAAATTTTTAAGAGTACAATATTTTTGGCTACAGGTACAATGTTGTACAGTAGGTCTCTAGAACTTATTCATCCTGCTTAACTGCAATCTCATGCCTGTTGATTATTAATTCCCCATTTCTCCTCTGCTCAGCCATTCCAACCACTCTTCCACTCTTTGCTTCTATAAATTAGACTATTTTAGAGACCTCATATAGATGGAATCATGCAGCGTTTGTCTTTCTGTGACTGGCTTATATCACTTAGCATAATGTCCTCAAGGTTTATCCATGTTGTTGCATGTTGCGGAATTTTCTTCTTTTTAAAAGCTGAATAATATTCCATTGTGTAAATATACCACATTTTCTTTGTTCATCTTTTAATGAACATTTAGGTTATTTCCGTGTCTTGGCTATTGTGCATAGTGCTGCAATAAATATGGGAGTATAATGTCTCTTCGAGATCCTGATTTCAATTCTTCTGAGTGAAGACCCAGATGTGGGGATTGCTGGGTCATATAGTAGTTCTATTTTTAACTTTTGAGGAACTTCCATACTGTTAAGCAGCTGCACCATTTTGCATTTCTATCAATAGTATAAAAGGTTTCCAATTTCTCCACACCCTTACCAACAAGTGTCTTTAATTTTTTATCATCCTAACAGATGTGAAGTGATATTTCATTGTGGTTTTGATTTGCATTTTTCTGATGATTAGTGGCATTGAGCATCTTTTCATAGACTTGTGGACCATGGGTATGTCCTCTGCAGAAATGTTTCTTCAAGTCTTTAGCTCATTTTAAAATTGGTATGTTAGTTGTTATGTTATTGAGTTATAGGAGTTCCTCGTATATTTGGAAAATTAGGCTGGGCACAGTGGCTCATGTCTGTAATCCTGGCACTCTGGGAGGCTGAGGTGGGTGGATCGCTTGAGGTCAGGACTTCGAGATTAGCCAGAGCAAGAGCGAGAACCTGTCTTTGCAAAAAATAGAAAAATAGTCAGGCATGGTGGTACATACCTGTAGCCCCAGCAACTCTGGAGGCTGAGGCAGGAGGATCACTTGCTCCCAGGAGTTTGAAGTCGCAGTGAGCCACTATACTCTAGCCTGAGTGACAGAGTGAGACCTTATCTCAAAAAAAAAAAAAAAAAGAAAAAAGAAAAGAAAAGGAAAGGAAAAAGAAAATTAACCCCTTGTTGAATAAATGGTTTGCAAATATTTTCTCCCACTGTATAAGTTGCCTTTTCTCTCTGTTGATTGTTGACTGTTTGGCAGAAGCTTTTCAGTTTGATGTAGGCCACTTGTCTACTTTTGCTTTTGTTGCTTGTGCTTTTGTTGTGATATCCATGACATCGTTGCCAAGAAAAATGTCAAAGGGGCTTTTCTTCCAGAAGTTTTATAATTTCAGGTCTTATATGTAAGTCTTCAATCTGTTACTATTTTGAATTGATTTTTGTGTATGGTATAAGAATCCAATTTCATTCTTATAATTTCATTTTAATCTTTAGGGAAGTCTTGACTACCCTGCTCCATGTAGGTTCTGTTAGAGGGAAATTTGTTCAGGTGACTCCAGGTTAGTGTCAAAGGATGGAGTTCAAATCCATGGAGCATTTCCCAAGTGACATTCTGGGGAACTTCTGGTGAGATGTTAAGAATGCTCCTCAGAAAAAAATCTTCTGCAGGGCAATAAATGTGATAAAAGCTACATACTCTACCCTTCTCCACCACCCCTTGAATATTATAATGCTCATTGATTGGTACCATAGTAAAGGACTCAAAAAGTCCATAAGGAAGTAACCTGTTTAACACTGTGTAACACAGCATTTCCCACATTCACTTGATCATGAAAAATACATATTGTAATTAATAAATACTTTTAAATTAATTTGTTTTTACAAAGGCCTATTGTCTCAGAATAGTTATTTTCTTCAGAACAGAGTCTAGGAGACACTGAGATAGAGCATGACTGGGGCATGCTGGAGAGAACAATAGATTTGGGGTCATAAGTCCTGGGCCCACAGTGGCTGGTGGTTAAGGCTGGGAAGATCTGAGTACATCCGAGCCAAATATCAGAGTAAGATAATATCCCAGAGGCCAAGGAGGCTCTGGAGGTATGAGATAGACACTATTACCACGGTCGGGTCAAGCTCTGGGTCAGTGACCAGTGTCTGCACATATAAGAAAGAAAACCGATACCAGGGCAAAGCAATTAGAAAGGGATAATGTGGTGCTGACAACTGAAGCCAGGCTTTGGCAGAGCCAGAGATCTCACCTTCACTTTCTCCTTGGGCAGAAACCAAGTCCAGGGTCATACGTGAGGCTTCAGGCTCAGGAGGGACTGGAACAGGCTGGGGATTGTAGGACTGTGTACACAGCCAAACTGTTGAGTAGAAGAGTCTGGAGGTCCCCATGGGAGCCCAGCTGGAGGACACGTGGGGGCAGGTGCCAGAGGGTGGGTGTCCCAGGGATCTAGGACTTGTAGATTGCAAGGGCCATTTCCAAGGTCTTAACAGTCTAAAATCCAGAGGTGGCTCCAAGCCAGAGCAGGGTGGGAGACCAGCCAAGGCCCAGAGAGCAGGGTGTCAGTATCAAAAAGGCAGGTAGCACGTGTGGGGCAACCTGTCCGGAAAGACTGGGAATAGGAGGTAGGAATCCCATCAGTGACAGTCTGGGGATTAAAGACAGAGATTCGGGGCTGTTGGTACACAAAAAACAGCTCTTCTTTTCCAGATCTGTCTTCAGAGTTGGGGGCAAAATTGAGCTTATATTAACAGATAAGGGAGAGAGTTGGGTGAACAGCAGTCAAGCAAGACAATATAGTCAGAGCCTAGAAAAATGTGGGCCTGGAAGAGGAAAACAGGTGAATGAGCCCCTAACACAAATAGGGGAACAAATGCGTGGAAACGAAATCACGTCTGGATGCGGGGGAACTGGCGTTGTCCTGCAATGAGATTCTTAGTGGACCCAGAATCTAAATCTCATGAAGTGTGAAACTAGATCCCAACATGGGCAAATACCTGCCTCCACCACCCACACTGGTCCTTGAGTCATCTTTGTGAAGTTTGCCTAATTTTTAGTTTAGAAAAAAATAATTATAAATTTAGTGGCTCCAGACACCTGTGACTCCAGGATTAGAGCATTATGTAAATGGAAGGTCCATTAGAGGTCATTTAATCACACTTCTCACTCCAGAGCTCTCTAGTCCATGCTTCACTGCAATTCAAATTCATGACCCTTGGAACTTAAAAACATCACCCATGTAGCCCTTGAGCTCTGAAACCAGTCAAGTGCAACAACTCAAGTGCAACGTTTAGAATTTTCAACTGCCAAGCAAATGCAGGGGGTGACAACAGCCAGGAGAGATAATTCAGTGGCAATGATTACCTACACAACCCCAATTCAGCAGGCAATTGGCAACTCTGGGTTTTGTTCTGAGTGCTACAGGTCTAGCTCAAAGTCTCAGCTACATGATTAAACAGCTCTTGGGCCATGAAATGAACATTTCTGGATATATTTCCACAGGTGCACTGCAGATACAGTCAACCTAATAAAAACAATCACCACAATACAAATGATTACCTGCATTACCATGCTCCCATCTCATAATTGTTTTTGCATTTGCTTTATTGTATCAAGGGAAACAAATACATAAAAACAATCAGGTCTGGTCTAGTTTCTGTTTTGAAAACATTTTCTAGGAAAATAAATGTTTGCAAACTAAATAAATGTGCATGCCATAGATAATATTTCTAGCTGACAGGTAGGTTCTAGATTAAGGAAAAGTCTTTTTTGGGGAGGGACCAATCTTTAGTTAACTATCAAAAAGATATGCTAGTCTTGGGAGAATATGATCTCCTAGAAGACAGTGGCAAAGTTGAAACGTGCTTCAGTGAATCCAGGTGCTTGGGGAGTGCATTTTAGCCATGACTTCTACCATATATCAGGATTCCCCCTCTATCCCACCAGCCCTACTCCAACCATCTCCCCCCACTCTAATCAGTATTGTTATCCCAGCTCTCAACTGTCTTCACTTCTACATTTTCAACTCTCATTATTCTCCGCCCTCTACCCACTCAAATGCATTGGTCCAGCCACATGCTATATTTTGCAATTCCCCAAATCGGCCCCAAATTTCCTCTACAGATCTTTGCCAGGGCTGCTTCCTCTGCCTCAGATGCTATTCTTCTATCCTCAACTGCTTCCCACCTCCTTCTTTATTGGCTCATTCATTCATTCATTTAGACGCAGAGCCTCGCTCTGTCATCCAGGCTAGAGCGCAGTGGTGTCATCATATTAATAGCTCACAGCAACCTCAAATTCCTGAGCTCAAGTGATTTTCCTGCCTCAGCCTCCCGGAGTGCTAGGATTACAGGCGTGAGCCACTGCATCTGGCCTGGCTAATTCATTCTTACCCTTCATACTCACCTGCTCCATCACTTCTGGGATACCTTCCTGCCTCCTCTCGGTCCCCAGTGGTCTGCTAGGTGCTCTCATCTCATTTTTATTGTGTTTACTGTATGTCAGGAGCTGTGCCCAGTAAATGTGGGATTAATGAAGGGAAGTTGGGAAGTTACTAGAAAGTTAGGAGATGGGTAAGGAAGGAAGGCAGGACATTAAGAAGGAAGGGAGGAGGAGAGGAAGGCAAATGTCGTATGGAGCACTAGAACACACAACAATAAATTCAGTAAGAAGAAAACATGGATCTTGCTAACCAGGTGTTTCCAATTCAATTAGAGTTGATGAGGCAAACCCAAGTGAGACCATTAAAGCTAAAAATTACAGGGCAACATATACAACAACAATGACAAAGAATAAACTGTGTGACTGTAAAGTGGAGAAGCAATTAAAATGGACTGGAATTAGTCACTCTCTGTCCGTCCTGGGAACCAGGTATCTTGCTTTCTTCTTTCCCAGACTCCGTCCCTTGTTTTAGGAAAAGTAAAATTTATATAAAATATATGTTTCCCTCCTCCCTTTTCCTTCTCTCTGAAATACCTTCACCATGAAATAATACAGTGTCTTGGATTTGGGTTTGGGCAGGGAGTGAATGGTATATGGATGAAACAAGCCTGGCTATGAGTTGGTTATTGTTGAATCTGAGTGATGGGTACACTGGTTTTTTATTAAACTCTTCTGTATAGAGTTTGAAATTATTCATAATAAAAAACACAAAATAAATCCTCATCAGGACCATGAGTTCTGCTCCAATGGAGGTCATGAAATACTAACTGAATGTTTATACATGCCTTCAACAGAATGTAATCTGCACATGTGATGTGTCAGATACCTGACAAGGCATAAGATATTTACCATGATAAATGCAGCACTCCCTATGCTCCCTGCTTCCTACTCAGCCTTCAACCTGAACACTGGCTGTCCTGCACCCTGACTCAGTTCAGGGATGATTTATTTTGGAGATGGTGAGGGTCATTAATGACCCTATAGCTGAGAAATGGGTATAGTTTTCTCCTCTCATGAGATACCCTTGAGGGCCTCTTACAGATTAAATATCCACCAAATATGAGGACACTTACCACTGCCATGCTATATTCCCTTTCTTGTTTTCAGAGATGTAATATAGGGATAATCAGAGTACATAACTCATAGGATTGTTGGAAGATTAAATGAGCCAGCACACACGATTACTTAGAATTCAGTCGAGCATAAGGCTAGCACCCAGTAAGTTTTACTATCAGTGTTAGTGCTGGCACTGGCATTAGTATTAGTACTGGGGGTTGGTATAGACCCCACTGGATTGTTACAATGGCATTTTGAGAAGGGAGGAACCAATGTGGATTGGTAAGGAAGAAGGAGTCATGGAAGGAGTGGCCATACCTTGATGGAGAGGCAGCTTATTTTCAGACAGAGAGAGAGAGAGAGAATAGAATTTCCCAGGTAGAAGAGGAGGGGAGAGGCGACAAAGTTGGGAATGAGCACAGAGAGTGCAGGGGACGGTGAGGGGCCATTCTGATGAAAGCAGGGTGTGTGGTGGGGGGAGGCATGCAGGATGGCAGCCAGGCAGGGCTGCACAGTGGGGCCTGCTGGGGCAGCAAAGTTTACACTTGAAGCAGGAGGCAACATGGAGCCAGGGGAGTGACTCGATTCAGGGAGGGGTGAGATGAAAGCATATTTTAGGAGGATTAGGCAGGCGTGAGGCACAAGACATCTAGGTCTGGGGCAGGTACAAACCAAAGGTTGACAAAAGAAGTCCCTAAGAAACTGTCATATTCTGAGATCTGGCCCAGCTTTGGGCTCCAAGTTGCGGTATTGGCAGCCTCCTTGGGAAGTCTAGAGTTTTCTGGTGGACCTCACAGTTTATTGCTGGGTCTCATCCTACCATCTGCTTTGCTTCTATGCTATCTTCTCACCTCACATTTCTAGATAATCTAAGCCAAAGAATTCAGCAGGCTGGGATATTCAGAGGTGCTTCCCAGAACCTGCCTGGTCTGGCTCTCCTCCCCTGCAGAGAGGAGAACATGCATTGCTCAATTTAGCCAGGGACCTTTGCAGTCTTATGTCCACGGCTGCCCTTGGCTTCTCTTTGGCTCACCTCATATGCCCCTCTCTGCGTGTGCAGCGTCTTTCCCACCTGTTCATACACTGCACTTACTTAAACCATCTCTACCCACCTCTGGCTCCTTCCTGCGGAGTCTCTGAGGAGACAGTTCATTGCCAGGCCCAGCAGCAAGGTTTGGAAAGACGACATGTACTGCCAAGCCCAGGACGGCAAGTTAATGAGAGGGAGAGTCTCATTCCTCCGACTTCCACTGGCCGGGTTTTATAGGTAACAAAGAAGGCTCCCAGTGGGCATTTGCACCCCACCCCGAGGCAGGTTGGGAGCCAGGCCTGAGCTGCGGTTCTTGCTTAGTCATAGTCTGTTCCAGCTCTGCCCCAGCTCCGGGCTCCACCTCCCCATTTGCGCAGTGGGTGGCTTGGGCTTCTTGCTCTCTCAGTGCTTTCCAGCCCCAGCCTTCCAGAATTCCCTGAGGACCTTCGCAGTCTCCGTATGTTGACCTTGGTGGAATCCTGGCTCCCACCAGCGCGGTGGCTGCTCGGAGGGGGAAACACAAAAGCAATGGCCATGGAGGAACCACTCCTGCCCACAACGGTCACACACACCCCGGTGCCTCCTGTGACTCTGACCCCTCTCCCTTCAGAGAGGAGGGATTTGATTGACATTTTCCCTGAGAAGCTTCAGTGAACATATTACCCATACCCTTGTCACTAAAATCTTCCCACAGGCCTGGCACTGTGGCTCATGCCTGTAATCCTAGTACTCTGGGAGGCTGAGGTAGGAGGATTGCTTGAGGTCCAGGACTTGGAGACCAGCCTGAGCAAGAGTGAGACCCTGTCTCTACTAAAAAAATATAGAAAAAAAAATTAGCCAGGTAACTAAAAATAGAAAAAATTATCCGGGCATGGTGGCTCATGCCTGTAGTCCCAGCTACTCTGGAGGTTGAGGCAGGAATATCGCTTGAGCCCAGGAATTCGAGATTGCTGTGAGCTAGGCTGATGTCACAGCACTCTACCCAGGGTGACAAAATGAGAGTCTGCCTAAAAAAAATAAAAATAAAAATAAAATGAAATCCTCCTGCACCTTGTTAAGTCCCTTAATTGAGACAAAACTAAGAGGAGATCTACATGTGCTATGTGCTCATGTGATCCCAGAGTCACAGCATATCCTGGTCCCTGTGCTGTGTCCCGTTTCCTTGACTTGCCAGACCCTCTCCTCTGCTCTCCTGTCCCCACAGCAGCGACAGTCAGCGCCCGCCGGACAGCCAGGCACTGGCGCAGCGCAGGCCAGGGTTCCAGCTTGAAGGAGGAGTCCGAGCTGGTTAGGGGAGACAGGTAACCATGCACCGCAGAGTTCAAGTGGCGGCCACCCAGTGAGGGGAGCGACTGTGCCACAGGAGTCTGCAGGGAGCCGAGGAACTGACAGGTCTGGGGAAGATTTCCGGAAGTCGTGCCTGCAGCGCAGTCGCGAAGGATTCAGGTAAGTGGAGCGGACTCGGGAGACTTCCCAGGGGAACCTGGGCCATATGCACGTGAGAAGTGGCCCATGACAAGCCTGAACCTGCCCGTTTGAGGCAGTGTGGTGGCAGTGGGAGGTGACGTTGGAGAGAGAGAGAGGGCATCAGTGAAGGACACGGGAGGAACCAAGCACCCAGCGCCCGGAAGGTGGGTCCACATGTGCGTGTCGCTGCTGTGGTTCTCGCAGGACGCTCAGCTCGCTGCTGTAATTAGGTTATGAGTTAACGCCGCCAAGGGATCCGCAAACAGCGTTGAGGAAATCGATAAGACGCCAGTTTTTTCCCCCCAGACAAATTGCAGTTTTGCCTTCCTTTATCTCCCTTCCCCGCCCCGACAGTTGCTGGAAGTGACGCCTTGTGGACTTGGAACATGGGTTTCCTGTGGGCAGAACAAGCTGCTAGCAAATTCAGGGCCGTGTGCGTATCTGTCTGTCAGAGAGAAAAAGAGAGAGGGAAGACAGAGAGGGAGAGAAACATATTGAGGAGGCAGGGGAGAAAGGGTAGTGTCGTGTCTTACCACTGAAGTAATAATAAATGTTGCTGTGTTGGACCGAAGGAGAGAGCAGAATTAAAGAGCTGGCAAAATGAGGGAGAGCAGGTGGCAGTCAATTTCTCTGGGGCAGCTTTGCTGTTAGGCTCTGTAGTTCTTTCTAGTCTTTGCTCCACACCAAGGCGATTACAGACCAAACACTGGGTCAGCTGCCTCACACTTGCAAGGACCCTTAAGAGTATGAGTAGCTCCATGTAAAAATGTCATCACTACTAAAAAGGTCACACAAAGGTCTGCTGAGTTTGGGCCAGCATCACCATGTCAGTGATGAGGAGGTGACATATGCCCTTGTGTCCCAAAGAGCTGAGCCTTCACTCCTGTTAAACCAGCAATCAATTAATCAAATAAGTACTAATTGAATGTCCATTATGCCATTCAGTATTTGGAGGCAGCCTCCCTCCCTTTCCCACCCCAGGAATTCTAACTCTGACTTGAACTTGGACTTGCTCTTGCTCCAGAATCACTTGGTTTTTTTGAACTAGTTTTGTTACTTCCTATGAAAACTGAAGAGATGTCTCTGACCTCTAAATGCTCGTGGGGCAAGTAAAGAACTTGGATAATTATTATAAAAATCAGTACAAGGCCTGGCGCAGTGGCTCACACCTATAAGCCCAGCACTTTGGGAAGCTGAGATGGGAGGATCGCTTGAGGCCAGGAGTTTGAGACCAGCCTGTGCAACATATCAAGATTCTGTCTCTACAAAAATCAGAAAAGTACTAGCTGGGTGTGGTGGCACGTGTCTGTGGTCACAGCTACTAGGGAGGCTGAAGGAGGAGGATCACTTGAGTTCAGGAGTTTCAGGCTGCAGTGAGCTGTGGTCATGCCTCTGCACTCTCTAGCCTGGGTGACAGAGTGAGACCCTGTCTCTAAACAAACAAAAACAAACAAACAAACAAAAAAATCAGTACAAGAAACTCTTTGCTTATTAGGTTTGCCAATAATTTTGGACTACATGAATATTTTTCCTCTTATTTGAAAGGTATAGTTCATGCCTAGAGAAAAGACTGGGTGTCCACTAGTCAGTCTTGTCAGATGTTAACATTTAGCCATAGTTGCTTCAGAATTTTGTTTGTAAAGAAATGGAGCTTTATTCTTTAATCCTAATTTTATTATGTGAGTTAGGGATGAGTTGGCTATCTCTTTGTTCTTGGTCTTCAAAATGTTGTGAAGGCCAGGGCTTTGTTGTGGGGAAGATGACAAAAGTTCCAGCTTCTGTTGCGACGAATTATGCAGTGAAATATGCTTAACAGAAATTCCAAAATATTTTAAAATTGGAGCTTATCGATTGTATTAATCAGAGTTTCAGGTGTATCTTAGTTTTTCCAACAACAAAACTTTTTGAAAGTTTTTGAAAATCTTTCTATCCTCAGCATAATTCATCTATCATCGTAGCTATTGTCCTTGCCCTCTTCAAATCAGTCATTTCCAAATGATCATCAGACACAACTTAAGAATATTACTTATTCCTTTGGTTTCAGTCCTTAGAAACCCAAATGTTCAAAGTCACTTTTCTAGTTTGGCTTGGTTTAACAATTCCCTAGGTTGTTCTTTGGAAAGAGAGAGATGTGTGAATAGTTAACTCAACTTCATTAATAAGTTGCTACTTGAGGACTCTGAGCTTAAAAGCTGAGTTGTTTCACATGGTTCAGAAAGTTAGTTTGTAGAGTATTCATTTATGTATATTGAATGAGCTAATTAGATAATGATTTATAGAATTTAGAATGTGTAAAACATGTGAATCATAGTGGAAATACTTTGAGAGGTTAAAAGTGACTCTAGCAAATCCTAAGATTTTTCATTTCTCATGATACATGCTATTAAAAATCATCATCTCCAAGGACAAAGATCATGTCATACATAGCATGCGCTTAAATCAATGCAAGTCAGATGAGTTCAATTTGAGTGACAACAGTGCCTAATGCACTTAGTTGGAAACTATAAAAGGTTTTAAAATGACTAATGCATAGCTAGTTAATCGGTCATCAAGTTGTGTAGTCAGGGAGACAGGTGTGTACAACTAAATAGATTGCAAGGTAGCAAAGAAGCGAGTGTTAACAACAGGCACACAAAGGAAATACCATGTGGTCAGTGAGATGAGAACAGTTTGCTAATTCAGCAGAGATTTATGTGCCAACTATGGAACAATCCATTCTAACTACCAGGAATGCAGGAAAGCTCAAGATATGATGTTATTTCATTTGGTCTTGAAGAATGGCTATGATTTTAATAGTAAGAGAAACTGGGAGCGAGGGTGTAGGCAAGATAGGAAGAGAAGCAAGAGAGGAGGAAAATGACCCAGAATGGGCAAATAGCATAAAGATGGGGTGTTTTAAATGTCCATAAAAATTGAGCTACAATTCCATTTTTCAGTGCCTCCAGTTCATTCATTTCTCTTACCACTGTGATGTAGCCTTTGTCAATATCACTTCCTCAACGGGCTTCTGGTGCAGTTATTAATGATTTCTTCATTGCTAAATCCAATGGGCACTCTTTAGTCCTTACCATATTTGAGATTGACTCTGTGGTCCACTCCTGCCTTTTCATACAGTCTTATCCCTTGGCTACTGCAAACCCTTGTTTTTCCTTTTTTCCTCTGATATCTATTCTCAGTTCTCTTTCCTTTGTCAATCCCTTCTTGCCCCAAGTCTTTATGCATACATTTTCCTCTGCCTTTATAGTACACTCCTTCCCATGCTATACCTGAATAATTCTTATTTAATCTTCAGGTCTCAGCTCAATTATTACTTTGCATAGGAAATCTTCCTTATCCCCTTTCTCCCCAAATCCTGCCCCTATCTGGTGAGAAGCCTCTGGATGAATGCCCCTAGTACCCAGCTATCTTCCTAGATTAGTATTTACCACACTTTACTTCCATTACTTGTGTCATCCAAATCTAAACATAGAAATCATGTTTACCATTATATTCCCAGCACTTAGGACAGTGTTGGGCAGATACCAAGTACTTAGTAAGTATTTCTTGAATGAATGAATGAATGAATGAATAGATTATTCAGGTGGCATCAGGACATCTGGATTGGTTAGAACAGCATTTATATAGAAGGAAATGATGGAAAAAAAAATAGGCTGGGGAGAGAATCTTAGTTTTCAAGCTAAAAAGTTTGAGCTCCATTCTATAGACAAAGTGAACAATTGCAAGGGGTCTATGCCAGAGATCTCCATGTTCTGGTGTTAGGTTAGTAGTATGTTTTGTTAACCGTTGTAGTGGGACCCATGAAATGAGGCACATGGGATGGTCTGGCTGAGCACCAGTGAGGGCAGGCTGCATAGCAACTGTAAGAACAGAACGATGGCGATTGATTGGGAGGTATGGTGACCAGGGGAATGCTGG
Organism: Eulemur rufifrons; assembly: GCF_041146395.1. Lineage (NCBI taxonomy): Eukaryota > Metazoa > Chordata > Mammalia > Primates > Lemuridae > Eulemur > Eulemur rufifrons. The sequence continues at coordinate 15,752,478 of NC_090997.1, read as the reverse complement.
AAGACGATGAAGGAGAGAAAGGCTTTGAAAGTGACCCTGAGCATTCTCGTCTAGATCATTACCACTCTCTGGGAGAAGGGGTGCAGAGGGAGAGCCAGGTTTAGAGCGGAGAGAGAGAATTCTTTTTTTTTTTTTTTTTTTTTTTTTGAGAGAGAGAGAGTCTTGCTCTGTTGCCCAGGCTAGAGTGCTGTGGCATCAGCCTAGCTCACAGCAACCTCAAACTCCTGGGTTCAAGTAATCTTTCTGCCTCGGCCTCCCGAGTAGCTGGGACTACAGGCATGTGCCACCATGCCCAGCTAATTTTTTTCTATATATATATTTTAGCTGTCCAGATCATTTCTTTCTATTTTTAGTAGAGATGGGGTCTCACTCTTGCTCAGGCTGGTCTCAAACTCCTGACCTCGAGCGATCCTCCAGCCTCGGCCTCCCAGAGTGCTAGGATTATAGGCGTGAGCCACGAGAGAGAGTTCTTGGTATAGTTTGAGCTGGCAGGATATTTTGGAGAATATTGCAAAGAGACATTTGGCAATTTCAGCCTATAGCTCAGGAGAAGGTTTGAGCAAGCGATGTGGATTTGAGAAACATTTGAGAAGCGGTAATGGTTGAAGATGTGAAGGTCACCAGGTAGAATAGAGAAAGGGAAAAGAGTTAAGGGCTGTGTGTAGGACCTTACAGAAATCTCACCTTTTAAGTGAAGGAACACAAAGCCCAAAGAACAAATGAAGAAATTTTTCAAGAAGGAAAATGTAGTCACTCTCAAATATCGCTGTGGTCAGAGTCTTCAAAATGTGGAAAGGTAATGTGAAATTTGGTAGATAGCAGTGGCAAAGGTGGAGAAAACGTGATCCTCTTATGTGGATTTCAAGGGAGAAGAGATTGTTCAATTTAGGGGGTGGGAGGTAATGCAAAGATGGTCTGGAAAGAACAGTGGAGTGGAGGGTGATGAGAATGTTTCCCTCTTCTTAACTTTGAGATACAGGAGAAATGAAGAAGGAAGGGAACCCTATTTGAGAGAGTTAAAAGCCAGGCTAAAGAACAAGTTAGGTTTTCAGCACCGGAAGGGAGTAGAAGGGGGAGGAAAAGGTGAAAGTGTTCAGGGCAAAGGTCCAAAGTGTGAAGGAATTTACTGACGATGGAATGAGACTTCCCAAGGTTACGGTGGAAAAGTTTAACTCGTCTGTAAATTTTTGTTGAGTGAAGTCAGCCTTATAGTGCATCTCAGCGGCTATCTGACGTAGATATGTAAATTACAGGTCTGCCAGCATTTTTCTTATCATAATTTATTATGAGTTTCATAGCGATAGTCATTGATGAGTCACTATCGTTCCACGGTCCTGAGTTTTGTTAGTTAGGGGACCACTCTTCTATCATTCCCCAAAGAGAATGGACTCATTTGTTCATTTGAAACCAACGGACACATTGTTTTCACATTTTCATTCTAAACAATAATATCTATAAAATTACTAGGTCATAGTTTTTACTTTTACATACTATAAATTAAACATTAATACATACTGTTAAAAAAGGTTTGTACAAGTAGAGCGTGGGATCTAGTAACTGACAATTCAAACCTTGTCTCTACCATTTACTAGCTGTGTGACCTCGGGGAACTTACTTGACCTCTCTGTGTCTCCGTTTTCTTTTAGGTAAAGTGAGGACATTGTTGGATGCTCCAGTCCACTATACTCTCCTTCCTCTCAAACTTTTTAATAGCCTCTCCTATCTTGCTTTCTGTATAACTTGTCACTTGTTAAACACTATTGTACTTTCACTTTTTTATTCAAGGAAAATTACTGAGCACTTACTACGTGCCTGTCAGTAGGGGTATGTCATGACCAAGCCCAGGCCCCTCTCAGGCAGCCCACAGCCTGCTTGGAGGGCAGCGGCACACTGGCACATGGACTGTTACAGTATAGATGGCATCTTTAGCATCAGCCTCCAGCAGCAGCTGTGGTCATAGGAAGGTCCTACCAGAAGTTGTGACACTTGAATTCAGGCTCAGAGGATGTGTGGGAGTCAACTGCATAGACATGGGGGATGCAGGCAGGATGCAGGCAGAGGAGGCAGACCTGGGCCTGGAAGGCACAAGTTGGAGGATACAGCACATTGAGAAATCTCCAAGCAGTTACCGGTGGCTGGAACAGAGGGCAGGGAGGAAGATCAGAGCAGACAATATAGGACTGAGAAGGGGATGACATACCATATTAAAACCCAGATTTTACAAACAGTATGGGGTTAAAAGCACGGACCCTAGAGCTATATTTATGGGGTTCAAATCCTCCTTCTGCTGCTCACTAGCTGTGATTCTTGGGTAAGGATCATAATTCTCTAAATTTCAGTTTCCCCATCTCTAAAGTGGTGATAAGACCAATATTTACCTTGTATGAGTTGCTATATGTAAAATGCTTAAAATAATATCTAGCACATGGTAACTGCTATAAAATGATTATTATTTGTTATGGAGGGGCTGTTGAAGGATTCAAATAAGGTAGAATGTAGTCAGATTTGAGTCTTAGAAAGACGCCTCTGAGAGGAGTATGAAGGATGAGCTGAAGGGCCATGAAAACTGGGGTCGGGAAGATGATGGGAGGAAATTGCACTCGTTTGACAGTTAAGAGAGTGCTAGAGATGCAGATGGAGCAGGAGGCAGGGATGAGATGAATGAGAACAGGAGCTGTTACAGACTTGATTGTTCTTCAGGTGGAAGAGAGGCTGGGGGGTAAAGGAGCAGGAGGAATTAATACCCTGTGTTCTGCTGTGAACATGTGCATTTATTTTTGTGTCACTAACTAACATAGGAAGAGTAGGGTTTTGAAGTGATATGGGCCTGGGGGAGCCAATGTCAATTTTATTGAATTAGCCAGGGAACATCAGCTACGTTATTCGACTAGGTTGAGGTTTGACATCTTCCCCCTATAAAATGGGGCTGATAAAATCAACCTTGCAGAGTTGTGAGGGTTGAAATGAGGTCAAGCAATAAATGCACCTCGCACAGTGCCTGACACACACATGGAAGACACTCAGCAAATGAGAATGGTGATGATGGTTTGAGGTCTGAACATCCTGAATGCCAGGTCCCTGTAGAACATCCCTGTGGACAAAATATCTCCCCCAATAAACAAAAAGCATCTTAGACTGTGTCCCTTATGGCATTTACCAAAAGTTATACTTTCAACATAGAAGCCCTGCAGACATTCTTATCTTGATTTGCTATCTCTGTTCTTAGAACCTGGGACTGTTGCTCTGTTGGATCTCCAGGACTTAGGTGGATTTGTTGACAAGTGAGAAGCCACTTAGATTTGGACAAGTGGGGACTAGAAAAGGCTCAGGAGCAGTAGAAAAGGGCTAGTACCCTGAAGAGTGATGATTCTGTAAATAGAAGGCATGTCTGTATCTGTAGATGAGACTCAAAGTGACAGGTTAGTCTTTTCATCAGTTGTTTCCTCCCAGGCTGGGACTTATCAGAGCCCCAAGATCTTGGTTCACATTTAAAATCTCACCCCAAAAAGTTTTAAGAAAAACTCTCTCGTTAGCTCTGGTGGATAAAGGAAAAGCAGGCACAATGCCTCAGCTCAATGAATTGGATTGCTGCTGTTCTCCTCCCCATGTGTAGAACGTTTCCAAGCTCTGAGTGAGCCCCTTTGGTTGAAGAAGCCACTGACTTTGAAAGCAGTCAGTCCATTGTGGTCTTTCAGCAACTCTGTATTTGTTGAATTGAATCTGGGGAACCACATGAAGCCCCATTTCCAGTTCACGGTCAGGGGTAGGTCCTTGATTTTAAACAAAGAGGGTCAAAACTCTTTTGGAATCTGGGGACTGCCTGGTTAATCAGATAAAATTTTCTGAGATGGAATCAAAAGGGAAGTTTCAAAGGGGTTTCAAAGTTTTACTATAAATAACTGAGGAGACTGTAGCTGGTCTAAACTTTCCTTTGACTCCTGGCTTGAATGTTGCCTTTTGGATAAACATCAGCTACTTCTCTGACTTATCTCTGAAGTACAAAGAGGGTCTTTATTATCTAAATTCTAAAAACAAGAGAAAGTGAAAGTGACATACATTCTATAGCATTGAGGAGCTGGATTTCAACATATAATGAATTGATCCATTTTCCTTTTATTTTGAATATCGATAATATACACTGTAAAGTAAAATCAATACTAATCAACAAGACTTAATTATGAACTGGGTTCAAATTGAGACTCAGCTGACCATTATTAGACAGCTATAGCTGTCATTTCATACATGTCATCACATTTAATTATATTAATTTTCACAACAAATCAGTGAGGGAGATATTAATAATACGAATCTCATTCTAGAAATGAAGAAACAGAGATTCAAGGTCACTTAGTTATTATCTTACTCTAACTGTAACCACCAGAAAATGCTTGTTTTTTTTTTTAAATAAAAGGGATACTGTTTTTATATAGAACTCAAGTATACATGAACCGATGCAGAAAGATGTACAAATAATGTATTTTAAAACTTATAAATTAAGGGTCATAAGAAAAAGTGATTGTGCAAGGTCACAAATGAATTGGAAGCGGAGTGTGTGAATGAGGATGGAAGCTTCCTAATTCGTCACTTTTAGGCTACCTTCTCTTGGCATAGAGTGCGAGGAGTGGGCAAGGGCTCTACTATTAATACTTCTTCCAGTTGGATCTAATCAGTGTGGGAGGCCCAGATGTCTTTACAATGCACTGACCTCCTAACAGTTCCCCCTATTTCATCTAAGGGAGGTGGTGATTACCTGGAGGGCAGGGTAGGGACATGAGTCATGAGGCTGGAGGCTCAGCCCCAGAAAGGAAAGGGGGTAATCAGACTGCTGAGTGACTAAAGAGTGGGTGGAAAGAAATGTCTCTGTGTGTCTTGGCAAGTCCTCCGTTATGTCTCAACCAACATGTAGAAAATTAGCTCTATGGGACCTTTGGTCATTGTACCTCCACCTCCCACACCTCCCAGAGAGTCTGGGAAGGAAGGTTGAGGATGTGTGGTTAGCAGAACCATGGACCTGGGAGGGCCCACGAAGTCATAGGTTCAGTCTCACAGATACTATCTATCCTTAGATGCGCTATACCCGTTGGCCCAGAATGTGCCCCTACCCTGGGCCAGCTACTGGACAAATGTTCACAAACAGAGGCAGCACACTACAGTGGAAAAAGTGCAGGACTCAGGCAGAGTCTCTTCTCACTGCTGATAGCTGCATGAATGTAACCAGAGCTATTGTTTTTCAGAGCTGGCTTCCTCGTCTGTAAAGGGGAGTATGGTAAACAGAATAATGTCTGCTCCCCCTGTAAAATATCCACATATTAATCCCTGGAGCCTGTAAGCATGTTATCTTAAATAGCAAAAAGGAATTTGTAGATGTGATCAAGGATCTTGAGATGGGAAGAATGTCCTGGGTTATCCAGGTGGATCCAGGGTAATCTCACAGGTCCTTTCAAGGGATAGAGGGTCACAGGAGAGTCAGTGTCAGAGAAGGAGAAATAACCATGGAAACAGAGGTTGGAACGATTCAGTTGCTGGCTTTGAGGATGGAAAGGGACCGCGAGTTTAGGAATGCAGGTGGCCTCTAGGACCTGGAAAAGGCAAGGAACTGGTCCTTCCCTAGAGCCCCCAAAAGGAGCACAGCCTTGCCAACACCTTGGTTTAGCCCCTGCAGACCCATTTCAGACTTACAACTTCCAGAACTGTAAAATTATATGTGTATGTGTGTGTGTGTGTGTGTGGTGTGTTTTTGTTTTTGTTTTTGTTTTTGTTTGAGACAGAGTCTCACTCTGTTGCCTGGGCTAGAGTGCCATGGCGTCATCCTAGCTCACAGCAACCTTAAACTCCTGGGCTCAAGCAATCCTACTGCCTCAGCCTCCCGAGTAGCTGGGACTATAGACATGTGCCACCATGCCCAGCTAATTTTTCTATATATATATTTTTTAGCTGTCCATATAATTTCTTTCTATTTTTAGTAGAGGCAGAGTCTCGATCTTGCTCAGGCTGATCTTGAACTCCTGAGCTCAAACAATCCGCCCGCCTTGGCCTCCCAGAGTGCTAGGATTACAGATGTGAGCCACCGCGCCTGGCCTGTGTGTGTTGTTTTAAGCAAGGAAATTTGTGATCATTTGTTACAGTAGCAGTTGGAAACTAATACAGGGAGCAAATAGCAACATCCTTGTCTACCTCTTAGGGCTGCTAGGAGAGTCAGAAGAGATCATTTACGTGGTGACACTTTAAAACCTGTAACTCGCTATCCAAATGTAAGATCCTGCTATGATCAGCATTACAGTGGCTACTTGAGCGAGGACACATGGATAGACAAGCACAGTGGTTTGCTGGTAAAGGCTTAGTAACCAGCTCTTGAGACCAGGGTGGGAGTGGGGTAGGGAAACTGATTTACAGCATTTGCCATTTCCATGCTATAGGTGCTCTCGCCACGGCCCACTCCAAGCTCCACGGTGAAGTCACTGAACCAGGAGTTGCAGCTGTCACCAGTGCAAGGCAGCTCCAACACACCGGTACGTAAGCACAAACTCAGCCCAACACAAACACACAAGCGTGGTAAGTATTCTCTCGGGTGGGCTCTCGACATAATCCTCACACGGGAAACCGGAACATTTCTGTAAATCCAGAGGTCCTATCAGAGAACAATCCTCTTTGACATTCTGCGCTGGGTTAGAGTTTGTAATTTTTTGAATGGGAGTATATGGCTTTTTCTGCCTTATTAAGGACAGATCAAGGGGGGAATAAAATCATTATGTAGTCTTAGGAAAAATTCAAGTTTGTCCCTACCAAGTTCCTATAGAGAAAATAATTTTATTTTGGACCTGGGAGATAGGCTCTCTTGAAATGTGGTTCCTTGCTTAAGTTGGCAGGGAGTTCCAGCCAACTAATAGAAATCGGACACCTAATGTGCTCCACTGCTGGGCATATGAAAAGGTGGAACAACAATTAGAGATGCTTGGCCCCTGTCCTCAAGGAGCTCACAGTCTAGTCCCATGTTTCTTAGACCTCAGTTCCTTGTGTCTCATATTCATGTCTTCTGCAAAATCATGTACCACCTATACTTATAGCTAATTCATACTTTTAAGTTAAAATATTTAAATTTAAAATGCCAGAATTGGATTTGGGTAGATATAAAAAATACCTAACTTCAGTGGCTTGACCAAACAATGGGATTGTTTTTCATGTAATAAAGAGTCTACAGTTAAGAGGTTCAGGACAAGAGCAGCTGCTCAAGGAAACAGCCTTTCTTCCTTCCTGCCCCAACAACCTTAGCATCTTCATGGCCCAAGATGGCTGCACCTAGTCCAACACTTTCACCTGATCTTCAGGCAGAAAACAGGGGATGGAGGAGAACTGAGGAGAAAAAGGTGTCTGCCTGCTGTATGACCCTTTTTTTTATTAAGAAAACAATAGTTTCCCCCAAATCCCCATTCCCAGTAGACTTTTGCTTACATCTCATTGGCCAGAACTGGGTCATACAGCCACCATAGCTATAAAGTAGTCTGGGGAGATGAATATTTTTAACTGGGAACATTGCTTCCTGAACAAAACTGGGGTTCTGTGAATGAAGAGGGCTAAGTTAGTCTAGGCAACTACTAATAGCTGTCACAATCTCTCTTTACTCGGTTTCATTTGAGAAATAGCTGTAAAACCATGTAATTACTGGGCCAGTTCCTATGTTTTCTAATACATGTTAAAATATAAAACAAAAACTGAAATGTAAAACGCATAGTTATAAAGAATTTAAATATCAGACTTTGGAAACGCTAGACTGTCACCGCCAGTGGCTTTCTGGATTGCTTTCTGGGGGTGTAGAATTTGCTGATTTCCCTTCTTTGGTTGCAGAGCTACCTCCGGCTCCAGATAAGAGATGGCCTCCAATTATTTACAATTAAATGCACAGTAAGTGTACAGTCTGATACGTTTCAACAAAGGCATACCATCTGAAACTAGCACCCTCATCAAGATGTAGACAATTTCCATCACTCTAGAAAATTACATTGTGTCCCTTTCCAGTCAACCAATCTCCCCTCCACTCTGGGGTAATCATTAGTCTAATTTCTATCTCCATAAATTAGTTCTGCTAAACAAGTATCTTTCGTCTGCATTCAGCATGGTCAGGGTAAAAAAAAAAAAAAAAAAAAAAAAAAAAAACGTGAGTGAGGTTAACATCAGAATTAAAGAAAAAAGTTTGCCTACTTTTCAAAGGTATGCAGTACCTGGCCCATAGCAGACACGGGCAAATGGCAGCTGTTTTAGTTGTATGGTGGCCGTTGCTGTCCTTTCTCTGGCCAGGGCAAGTTTCACTCACCTCAGTGCCTTCAAACTGATTTCCTAAAGGGCTTTCCCACCCGCAATACACATGATTCACAAAACTCTTCACTACTGAGATCTTGGGTATGCCTGTTAATTGGTTAATGCCCTGCCTTCTCCAGAGCTTCAGATGGATGAGTAACCGGGTGAATGCCTATGTGGCAAGTTTGCTCTTCAGGATTAGAGGCCGCGTGAATGTGCAGCTCCGAGAGACCAGAGGCTCTCGAATGAGTCATTGCTAACAAGCAGACAATGCATGTTTGTCCCCTGTTCCTGCCCTGGACCCCTCCTGCCCCCACTCCAAAGTCTCCTCCCACTCTACCTCCCACAGGTAGAACAACTGGGTGAGAAAACAGACACATTTTTGCAACAAAGATAAGGTTAGAATGACTGTTCCCATGACCCAACTACTCATCAAGAATGCGTTTTCAGAGTCAGCACAATTGTGGGTGAGTTTGTTAAAGGGCTTTTCTCTTTTTCTCTGATTTACAAGGGAGTGTCCACTATTGCACAACGGCCCCCTCCCCCCTTTTTTGGGTAAAAACAAGTATAAGATGGATATGGTGTCTTGGACACTGATATCTAGCTGAAGCCAAATGCATTTTTTGGCTAATAAAATGCCATGGGCCTGCTTGGTTCCCAGTTACACCAAGTCGCACAGTGGGGACATCCACACAGGTGTGGGCCTGGGGGTGGTGGGGACAGCATCTGGCCAACTGACCTGCTTTGTGGCCTCGGCTGCTCTCTTCATCCTCACTCCCAAAGGCATCTGGAATCTCTCTGTTAGCTATGGTTTGGGCACCTAGTGATCTCGAAAGGTTGTAAGCCCACAGGCCTAAGCCTGGCATTCTGGTCCCTACATAGTCTGTTTCCAGCCAACCTCTATTGCTGGTGTTTCCCTTGTGCAGACCTTGTTCTTCTCTAACTAGTAGGATGGAATAGTCATGGACTCTGGACCCAGAAAAACCCAGGCTCTAAACCGACTCAGTTCATTATTGAATTGAACCTCTGCTTTTTCCCACCTCCACACCCTGCTCACATTGTTCCCTTGGCCTGGAGTCCCACGTCTGCTCTTCCACATGGGCAAACCCTGTTCACTTTTTAAGATCAAGCTTAAATGCTACCTTTTAGTGCTTCGTAACCACACAATCGGGTACGATCTCCTTTTCTTTTCGGTTACCTCGGCATCCCATCTATTTGCCATGTCTCATATCTTGATTTTAATTTTTCCCAGAGCTCCTTCTCTTCTGCATTTCTACTCTGAATCTCTGTCATAAAACCTATTACACAGTAGGGTTTCCAGATAAAATATAGGACATCCAGTTAAATTTGAACTTCAGGTATGCAACAAGTAAATTTGTTTAAGTGTGGCCCAATTACTGCATGGGAAATACTTATACTAAAACTTATTTGTCATTTATGTGGAATTCAAATGTAAGTTAGCATCCTGTATTTGTGTGTGCATGAATGTTAAATATTGCAACCCTTCATGCATGACTCCTTTTAATCCTTTACTGGATTGCACATTCTGTGACAGTAGGAACCTTGTCTCATTCATCTGGCACCCTAGGTATTTCTTCCTCAAAGCAGTTGCTGGGTAAAATCCATGTTGATTAGTAAAGAGATTTTCATACCAGCAGGTATGAGCACAGAGCTCAGTTTCTAAGAGCCTTAGCTTTGGAATCAGATGGACCCGGATGTGTCAGGGTCCTAACACTATGACATAGCCTTAGCAAGTTATCTAACTCTCGAAGCTTTCTCATTTGTAAAACGGGAGGAAGAGGAGTGAGCCTATTTCATAGAGTTGTTCTCTCTATGCATGTGAAGGGCTTAGCACAGTGTCTGGCACAAAGTGCTCCATAGTTGTTAGCTGTTACTATTGGAAATTATGGAACACATTCAGACCAGATACCTTGAGTTTAGCAGCAACTACTTTGTAAGAGGCAGTAAGGACTATATATAAGAACTGTGTACAGTTTAAAAACATAAAAATGCAGGTTGGATGTCAGACCTCCTTGGAGAGAGTCCTTAACTTCTTTGATTTTTCTTCCAGTTTCCTAAGCCAAGGATAATATCCTTTTCTGAGGCTACTGTTCTTGTCTGGCTTTCTAAGATGTCAGTTCTTTGACTCTTGTTTTAAGCCTACCTTCCCTAGCATCCTGAGATGTCATTTTAGCCTCTGATTCATCCCTTCCTGACCATATTTTACTTTCCTATTCTTTCTTTCCTCTGGCCCTGGGTGCTTAGTTCCCCAACTGCAAATTACTTGTAGCTTCCTTTGGACAGCATTGCTGTGTGTGTGTGTGTGTGTGTGTGTGTGTGTGTGAGTGAGATGGGAGAAGAAATAAGTTATTTGGCATCTTCTAATGATCCTGGCACAGCTGGGGGGCATGGCCATTAGCAAGATCACTCAAATCTGACGTGTATTTATTGCTACTAGGATGTGTGTAAAGAACAGCTTCACTGACTTTAGTGGCACATCTAGACTACGTCAGGCACTGTGTTAAATGCTGTGCTCACATTGTCCTATTTGATATTTACCAGAGCCCTGTAAGATTGATGTTCTCCCCAATTTTGTAAAAGAGGAAACAGCGTAAGAGGGATTAGTAACGTCCTTTAAGGCCACAAGGCTGGTAACTTGTAGCTGCACATGAAACCCCTGACTCCAACCCCCAGGCCTTTTCTTCAATGCCAGTGGTTTTCACCCTGGCTGCACGTTCAGATCAACCCAGTGGCTTGTCCATTGCACTGATGTCTGGACCCCATCCCCAGAGATACTGGTTTAATTGTATTTTAAGAATCGTTGTAATTATATTACTCTCCCCTCATCACCCTTTCTAAGACACAAAACAAAAGGATCAAACACAAGCTAATTTGATTCCCATTGTTCTCACTTATGGAACTTGGGCCCTTAAATTTTGCCATGATTTGCATTTAGGGATCATTTGTCTCAATTGCTGTAGATGGATCCTAGGTATGTACCTGCTCTGTGTGGATACAACTGCTCAGAAGTGCCAAAGTAGCAGCAGTAGCACATCCTGCTTTTCAGCTGTGTGAAAAGAATTTGTTAAAAAAAAACCGTCTTGGTGATTTTTTCCCCCTAAGTTTACTTTACATTGTTTTCTTTGGGAACCTTTTGCTGTAAGTTATCCAATTTTCAGAGGCTTGTTTCTTCTGTGTTGATCTTCACCTCACGGACTGTTTCATCTTTCTCTAGGTCAGGATGGGCCTAGGCGAAGGCTGTACAGTTTGTTTTCTGTGCTCAATTGAATTTGTCTTCTTTTTTGCGTCCATTTCGGTCGAAGGGTTTTGCTGATTTGCTTTTTCCCTCTTCTTTTGCCTTAGAAAATCTTCCTGACAAAATAACCATCATGTGCCATTAATGACCTACATCTGAAACTGATCTTTGTTTCAATGCCATTGGCATACTGTGTAGAACTGTAGTCTTTGATCAATTTAGTTTTGGGGAATCTAGCTTCTTTTTATTTTGCTATAAATTCTCAGCGATAATAAAATCTATTACTCACTATTTCCATCAAAATTTATTTACTAAAAAAAATTTTTGTGTTTATTTGTTTAATGTGTCTCCTCTGCTAAACTGTAAGCTCTTCTGGGCATCAGATTTTGATTACTATTGTGTGCCTGGTGCCTAGAATTGTGGTAAGAATTTAGTGAGTGTTCAGTAAATATTGGGGAAATGTTGACTATTGGGTGGGGTTGAGAATCAGGCTTGTCCAGTTCTGAGTTTTTGCTGTACCACTTGTGAGCTGTGTGACCTTGAGCAAGTTGTTTAACTTTATGAACCTTCATTTCTATGTTAAAAAAATAATAATATGTACCTTATATGATTGCTGTGAAGATTGAATATGTGCATATAAAGAAATCAGTTCAGTGCCCAGCAGCACATAGAAGATCCTTATAAATGTTAGTGAAAATGATAATGTTTTCCAGAAATATTGATTTTCACAATAATATTATAGTTAACTGGAAATATATTCCACAATTAAGAGCAACTAACTTCAGAAAATGAAAGCAATTCAGCTCCACTGAGACAAAGTAATGAAGTAGATTTTTGTCCACTTGCCTTTTCCTATGTATTTTCATCCTGTTATAGGATTTTTTCTTGTGAAAAAGAAAGCAAACAAGTAAATTCAATTCATGCTCAAACATGAATGACTTCAGGAATTATTCCAGTGGGTAACATTTGTGTTTTAAAAGAGGATGCAAAGTAAGACTTATTGGTATACTCAAGATCTGTGTATTTCACTGAATGTAAATAATACCTTTAAAAAAAGGAACCATGAACAAATATTAAACTCTAGTTAATGATACACATGCTGCAGAGTTTGGGAATGAAGTGTACTGATGTCTACAAGTTACTCTGAAAAGTATCAAAAAGTATGATCCATAAATGAATGGATAGATGCCTAGATACGTAATAAAGCAAAATCCTCATTGTAGAATCTAGTGGTTGTACACTTTGTGCACATGGTACACTTCTTTCAACATTTCTGTATCCTTGAAAAATTTTATAATAAAATATTGAGAGAAGAAAGAAAGTAGGGGGACCCTAAGCAAAGGCAACATCTAAACCCAAGAGGGGCTCATTCACGCTGGATATGGGGCCTGTGGTACTTGTTGGTGTCAATATTTTAGGAAGACTTCCCTGATTTTCTTTGAATCATAGCTCATAAGAAACCTCCAACACTGTCTCTACATAATGCTGACCCAGATGACTCAAAAAAGAACTGAGGTGGAAAAATATCAATGAAAAGAACATGTGAAGAATGAAAGGTAGAAAGAGGCTAACTCTAGGCACTGGGGGAACAACTTAGTTATTAGAGTCCCCGGTGCTCAAGGTTGCAGAGAGATCGTGAGACTCTGATTTTTGGTTTTTAGACCCTGTATCAAAGCCACTATTTACTGCAGGTTAAAACCATGAAGAACAGTTGACCATTTGGTCAAAAGTGAATGTAGACCGTGTTTTCAGAAAGGTATTTATGATGTTCACTTGGATTTGTAATGGTAGCTTTTTTCTTGTTGTGGGAAGACATAGTAAGGAAGGATTTGATCATTCTGAGAACATTATCATCTTCGTACAAGTTAGAATGGTTTGGAAATTTGGTTACAGGCTAAGGGTAGGCTTTAGGTTTTTATACACATAAATAAACAAGAACATACTCTGGTAACATAAAGAATTTTAAGTACCGTCTCTTGGTCATACGGGATTGCTGATCTGGTGCAGGAAGATTTTAGAAAGAAGATGGACAGGAACAGCTATGGTATTGTACATCGGAACAAAAGGGCCGTGTTACCACTTGAGCTGCAGTTACGAGGCCCATTGATTTGATGTTTTCTTCTGTTTGTACAAATGGAAACAACCTGCAGGTTTTCTTTCTTTTTTTTTTTTTAATAGTATTAAATATCAACACTGGAAACTGGTTTAACCAGGAAACAACGAGCATTAAACACACAAAAGGGACAGAATGAACAGGAGTCGGGGAGGCAGTAACATGGCAACCCGCAGAAATCCTGGCCAGGGAAGAAGTATCTAATCAAGATCCTAGCCAGGGTTAATGAGTCACACAGGGAAGCAAGCAGCACTCACTTCTTTACCATAGGATTGAGACAGGGAACGAGCTTCCTGCGTGATCCCAGGACTCGTAACAGCAGAGCCCATGAGCTCAGACTTTAAGGTGGGTTGTGGGTGGCAAGACAGTGCCACTCTATATAGTGAAGTGCTCAGGTCCTGCTAGCACAGAGAGCACTTCTGCATATGTTACAGATGTTGCCCTCAGGGTGGATGAATTATAAAAATGTACCTTGTCCTTTGAGCTGGCACAAGATTTGGGGAGAGAAATGGTGGCTGGATTTCAGCACTCATGCTCACCCTCAGCTGGGTCCCCTTATTGAATCACACACACACTCTATAACTGTGCATGGTGGCTCTGGAGAGCTGCTGAACTACCCTACTGCAGGTGTGTCCCCGTTACACCAGTGAGGACATTACGTCTTAGAAGGCTAAAGCATCTTAACCATCTTACTTACGGCTCCAATCTAAGTAGTTAAATCTATTGCTATAGGTTTTTCTCAGGACTCAAATGATTCCCAAGGTTGGCCTTCATCCTCATCCTTGTGGAAAGCAGCTACGTAGATGGCTAGGCATTGCTAGGCTAATTTTGGAGGTAGCCAGGGCGTGCTCTGTGCTGCCTGCGAGCTGTGTACAGTGAGTGCGGTGGGAGCTCACAACAGGAAAGAACAACCCCTCGTCCCTGGTGTGGTCAGAGAAGGTTGTACTGAGAAGGTGAGATTTGAGCTGAGTGAGGAATGGGCAGAGTTCAGAAAACCAGGGAGGACCAGCAAGGGGAGGAAGCAGCGTGAGCAGAGGTTGGAAGGGAGGCTCCTCCTTGGTGACCCCAGTCACTCCATGCACCGTGTTCCTGTCCACAACAGTCCCCGTGTAAGTACAGGCCTCACTACAGACCCACAACACTCTCAACATAACTTACCCACCCCGCGTCTCATGCGCGCAGGTCTGCTTTCTAAGAGGGGGTAGTCAGTTTCGTAAAAGAATGTGGGGTGAAGTATTAATGTATTTATGCATCTACAGGACAGGCACACAGTTTAATGAGGAACTTCTGGATATATTGCCATAAAATATTTCTAAAAGTTTTAGAATTGCAGGTAGGGTGGAAAGAGTTTACATTTGATATCCACTGTTGTGCAACAAGTTCTCCCCAAACTTAGCAGCTTTAAACAACAAACATTTATTATCTCAGAGAGGGCTGTTAGGGTACCCATCACCTGAATGACATAGATTGTACCCATTAAGTAATTTCTCATCATCTACCCACCTCCCACCCTGACACTAGAGCTTTTAAAATATAAACTAGAGGCAATATAGTAAATTGGGTATTCTAAAGACAGTTCTTCTTTAAAACACCTAAAAATGCCAAGTAAGCTATTTTTAAAAATCTTTTAAAATGCATCCGTGCACTGCCAGGAAAGTAAGAGGTAAAACAAACAGACGAATGAGGAAGCGTGCATCCAGGGAGATAAGTGAGTGCTTCAGCTGAGGGCTCCCCCGGGTGGGGTCATTCATCTGTCTGCCCTCAAGTGACTCAGAGAGCGGGTTTTGATATCTGCACCGCAACTGTGAGACAGAGTCTAGGGCAACATGGGAAGTCCGATCAGAGACCTGCTTATAAATCACCTTACAGTCCAAAGGCTATCTCCTCGGTGACAGTTTACCCCAGGAATTTCTGCAACTCCCTTTTCCTCCTCAAGGATGGAAAGGAAACCTGCCTGTCTCAACCCTGGCTCTGGATGGCGGGAGGAAAAGTCCGAGAACTTATAACCATAGGCTGGCTTTATGCAGGCTTGCAGCCAAATTTACACTCTCGGTGTAAAACTGAAAACCCCTGGTTGATCATTTGTTTTCATGTGGCTCAGAGTTGCGAAAACTCGAAGTCTAGAAACAAGCACAAGTCCTCGCTGAAGGAACCACTGTCATCACGGGCCTCAAAAGATTCCCAGACACAGAATTCTATTAACCTGGCGCTCGCAACTGAAAGAAAGAATCACAGTACACTCGAGGAAACAAGGCGCCATGAGAAAGACCCAGTACCAACAACAGACAGCAGGTGCAGGCTGACGAACACTTCAAATATTCCATTTTTGATTATGGAATGAATTTAAGCGTGTTTAATATGCTTAGTACAGAAAAGATGTCATCGAATGGATGAGTGAAAAATAAGAGACTATTGACAAGGACCAAGCTTGTTGGACAACCAGACAGAACCTCTACAAATTAAAATTAAAATTATTAAAAGTAAAAAAATGCATTTTAAAGTGTTCTATTAATGCACACATGATATCTTTGATTTTACCTCTTGGCTCATAAAACCTAAAATATTTATTACCTGGCCTTTTACAGAAAACCTTTGTAAAGCTGTAGAGGCTCCTGCACCGGAGGCTGTTGGCCAGGCTGAGGCTGAACGCAGGGAGGAGCCACCACGCAGGCGACCGCTGCAGGGCAGGAGGCCTGAGGGACCGACTGAGGGGGCCAGGAGGCCGCAGTTGGGCACAGTCTTAGGTCTGGTTTTTTGTGTCTATTAAATATAGCCAGATGGACACCCTCGACCCCAGGGGAGCCTTGGAACCCAGAGCCCTTGTCTTCTTAACCTTTGTGTACGGGGCGGGGGAATCAACCTCAGTTGCTCTGGAGCCTTGAGAGTTTAGTGCATGACTGTGGGGGGTGGTCTGGGGCGGAGAGATATTGGCACACGTATGTCATTATGAAGCAATTGTGGGTGGCATTCTGCAAACAGAGCAAATTAAGAGGGGAAGGGAGAAAGGGGGTTTTTGGGCCTGAATCACATGTCTCAGCTGCATGCCCCCAGGTATTCTCTGACTACCAAACGTGAACCAAAGCCAAGTGTTTCCTTGTGACCACTGGCTATGCCAGCATGGCCCCAAAACTCTGTTTCTGAGCACCAAATGCTAACATGTTTGCCCTGGGAGGAGTGAGGGAGGGGAGCAGATGCTGGCAGCAAGTTTCGGCAATCATTTCAGGATGGTATGAGCTGCAGGAAGCCAGTAGGGGAAGTGATTTGGGGAAAGGAAAGCAAGAGGTTAAACCAAGCCCCAGGGTTCCTCTTTGACGGTGGAAGACACACCTGGTCTGCTCAGGGTCTCCCTGAGGGTGTGTGCTCATCTCTGCCCTGCTCTTCAGAATGAGTCAACAAGGATCTAGTTGTAGAACAAGGAGCTGAGCTGTGAGCAACCATTTTCTGAGCCTCTGTTATCTGCCAGGTGCTCTACACATTTATCTATGATCTTCACATCAATCTCACAGAGTAGATATTAGCCTCCCCACTTTGCAGATGAGAAAACTGAGGCCCAGAGAGAAGCTTTAAAAAATATGTCCAAGACTGGACACAGTGGCTCACACCTGTAATTCCAGCAATTTGGGAGGCCAAGGTGGAAGGATTGCTTGAGGCCAAGAATTCAAGACCAACCTGGGCAACATAGCGAGATCTGGTCTCTAAAAAAAAAGAAAAAATGCCAGACATTGTGGCATATGCCTGTAGTCCCAACTACTTGGGAGGCTGAGGCAGGAGGGTCACTTGAGCCCAAGTGTGAAAGGCTGCAGTGAGCTAAGATCACACCACTGCACTCCAGCCTGGGTAACGGGAGACCCTGTCTCAAAAATAAACAAATAATTAAGTAAAAATTAAAAAAAGAAACATATCCGAGGCCACTAAGCAAGTTAGCAATGGATTCAGGCAGGTGTCACTCTAAAAACCCAACTCTTTTCCTCCCTACCAAGCAAGTGCAGCCAAGAGCCACATGGAGGAAACAGTCCTGCTCCTCTAGCAAGTACAGGAAAAAAATAGAAAAGCCCTGTTGTGGCTGGGCGCGGTGGCTCATGCCTGTGATCCCAGCACTCTGGGAGGCCGAGGCAGGAGGATCGCTTGAGCTCAGGAATTTAAGACCAGCTTGAGCAAGAGCAAGACCCCCTCTCTACTAAAAATAGAAAAATTAGCCAGGTGTTGTGGTGTGTGCCTGTAGTCCCAACTACTCAGGAGGCTGAGGCAGGAGAATCACTTGAGCCCAGGAGTTTGAGGTTGCTGTGAGCTAGGCTGATGCCACGGCACTCTACTCAGAGCAACAGACTGAGACTCTGTCTCAAAAAAAAAAAAAAAAAATAGAAAAGCCCTGTTGTCCTGACTCCCTATTTGACCCCAAATGTCTGTAGTGAGACATGGCTCTTCTTGTCTGACATGTTGGTTCTATCCTCAGTATCAGAAATGGATGAAATGTGATCAGGAAGTTGCTCTGGAAATAGTGACATCATGTGAGTGGAGAGGTGTAGGATGGTCTGAGATTTTTTTTCTGGACTGACGTACCAAGTTGTTAGGCTCAGAGAAAGCCAAGAGAGCTAAACCTAGAATCATGAGGGGCTGATGCCCAGCACAGAATAGGAAGAAGGTTCTAGTGGGGTATAGAGAGTGGATCAATGTGACAACTTGAGTGAGGAGGACAGGCTGGAGGCCAGTGTTTGGAGACGGATTTTATTGCTGTCTTCACTATTATCTTGAAAGCCAGGCCTAGGTTTCACCTTCCGGGGGGGGGGGGGGGGGCGGGAAATAAAACTACTATGGGAATTGTAGTGATGGGTCGGGGGAGGAGAGAATAAGACGATTGTGATGGTTGATTTTGTGTCAACTTGACTGGGCTATGGGGTGCCCAGATTAAATATTATACCGAGTGTGTCTGCGAGGGTGTTTCTGAATGAGGGTACCATTTGAATTGGTAGACTAACCAAAACAGATTGTCCTCCCCAATCTAGGTGGACCTCATTTAATCCACTGTTGGCTTGAATAGAACAAAAAATGGAGTAAGAGAAATTTGCTCTCCCTGCCTGACTATCTTTGAGCTGGGACACTGGTCTTCTGCCTATAGTCTAGGACTTGGACTGGAACTTACACCATAGACTCTTCCAGCTCTCAAGCCTTTAGACTTGAGCTGAAACTACACCATTGGATCTCCTGGGTTTATAGCTTGGCCACAGCAGATCATGAGACTTCTCAGCCTCCATAGCCATGTGAGCCCATTACTTGTAATACTTAAATATCTTTATATATATGCATCCTATTAGGGATGTTTCTCTGGAGAACGTTGACTAATACCAGCATCTTCCCACTACTACATTCTCTTCACTTTGGGAACTCCATCTGAAAGTTATGGGTAGAGACAGCCCTGGAAGAGACCTGGAAGAGAGAATGGAGCAACTTTTGGGCTCCACAAGTAGTTTAAATGCTGGCCATTTAGTGATGAGTGGGGTGGAAGTAATGGACCCAGGGCCAGCTTTATGGGCATGCAAGCTATGCATTTACACGGGCCCTGCACTCAGGAGCATCCATGCTTGGTTTAATGCTCTGCTGTTGCAGTCCTGAAATTCTTAATAAGTTTTGAACAAGATCTGCCACATGTTCATGTTGTACTGGTTCCCACAAATGATATAGCCAGTTTTAAATGGAAAGACATGGTTATGTCCCTTGGAGAAATGTTGGTGACTGGGGTGGGATGTGACAACAATGACTAAATGACTATTGTCACGTAGAGGCACAGATTGTGTCCCCCAAACTCCCCAACCAATCCCCTCTTCCCCATTAACATGGGAGCCAGAGACTCAGATTTTTGGTTTAAACAGTTACATGAAAGAAAGGGAAAAGTGCTGATTACACAAAGCTAAAGAAGCCTCCCAGTGAAAAAAACAGTATACTGGGCTCTAAGAATTGTTCATTACCCTTTGTAACACAAACCCTTCTCTCCAGAACTGACTAAGAAGTTAAGTAATGTGAATAGTCTGGCAAGGCCTTCAGCCCCCCACAGAGAAAATACGATCTCCCCAAAGCAAAGGATGGTGAGTCAAGCGCATTTTGCTGGAGGGGTGATCAGAGTGCAGCTGGGGAGCAGCTTCTGAGGCTGCCCCGGTGGCTGCAGAGCTGGGCTTGGCCAAGTTGTGCATGTCAGTAACAGATCTAGAGAAGCTTGCAGCTCATGGGCTTCCTTGGAGAGAATGATTTTAAACTTCCTGTAATGTAGTTGAAGCATATTTCAACTTTGTGTAACCCCCATCCCCCTTTCTCTAGGAAGTCTAGCACTTTCCAAATGACAAAACTTCCCAACTTTCAGATCAGTTGTTTGGAGAGTTGGTGAAAGCCAGTAGCTGGTATAGCCTGGGAAATGACACCTTTCTATGGTCTCCTTGCTGCCTTTATTTAGGTGCAAATACTGCTCCTGTAATTCCTTATGGCTTGCAACATAAACAGTGTTAGTCAATGGATTTTTCTTCTCTCCACCTGCAACACACACATGTGCACACACGTGTGTATTAGTTCACTGAGTATCACTCCCTTTATCTTTTTAAAAGATCCCCATTTTTCAAGGGAAACTCTTTTTCCCCATTAAGATAAGTGCTTAAGATAAATGACCCTTGTGGCTTTGTGTGATTGGTCAGACCTGCCGATTAGTCCTGGTTACCAAGATTTGCAGAACTGCTTTCCTTCCTATCTTTCTGAATTTCAATACTATTTTTTCATTCTGTGAGCTATCCAGGACTTATTACTAAACTTCTTTTTTGCTTAAGTTTGTCAGAGTCAATTTCTATTGTTTGAGATCAAAGAAACCTATTGATATGGGAATACCGTTTTGAAGGGCCTTCTCTATACCAATTTTCTTAAAAGTGATAACATCATAATCACTTTCCTCAAAAGTCTAATCTTTCCTTAGGAAGGATAATATATTATGTGAGATATTAAAAGCTTACTGCAGTTAGTAATAGCCCTATTCTCTTTACTCTAGGAATTCAGGTTGTATAAGTATCAAAACTTCTAAACTTGCTATGTGGTTTCTTATATGGTTGGTAAAGTTAAGCCAACCAGGAGAAGAGTCTCCAGCCTAAGCACCCTTTGGGGATTTGTGAAGCAAAAAGAGAACATCTAAATCCTCTGGTCATTGCCTCATTGCCGGCTGCAGCAGGGTGGGCAGCAAGAATCACTAATATTAATGCTAGCCAGGTACGCAGACAGCTCAGAGGGAGGATTGCTGGGTGTGCAAGAATGGAAAGAGTGGAAATTCAAAGCTACCTAAAATCAGTCTCCCTGACTAATGGAGATCCTGGGCTTTTAGCCGAGGGGCCACGTTCCTCAGGGCAGGTCGTGGTGTAACTAACAAGGGGCTACAGTGCACTGGGGTAGGTTGTGGGGGATGGTGATTTTGTCAGGACATTTGCCCAGGGGCCTTCAGAATCTCAACTCTTTTGTCTTGCAGAAAATCTACCATTTTGGGAAATAGCTCAAAAGGTCAAGTAGTTACTTAAGGGAGAGGCTTATGTAGTAATCACTGAAATTTGTTCAATGGAGGGGACCTGTTACAACTCTCCCTTTCTTTTCAGATCATTCCTCAATCTTGAGGCATCAGGATGTTGATCTGTCTGGATACTTCCTGCTGAAATAGGACATAGCTGTGGTACGAGGAAGAACGGACATGTTGGGCTTGTAACTGAAACTTTTTAATACATGTTTCTGAGTTGCCATCCTCTCCCACCAAGATAGTAGAGTATATATATATTAAAAAGTACCCATCCCTTTCTAGAATCCCTCCCAGGAAATACTGGCCCAATGTTCCCCAGAAGGAATCTCCATCCTAAAATTCCCCTCGTCACTTATGAAAAGAGTTTTAGGTAGCTGATCCAGCAGTGAGATAGGTTAGCAGAAGAGGAAATAGATTGAGAGATCTTAACTAAAGAGTTGACTTGCAAGGCAAATGAAAATTCCCAAAGGTCAAACTAGACATACAGGGTATATGTTTTCAGATGTCCGATGGAGTAGGGCTTGTGTCTCAATTACCTTCTGGCCAGAAACCACAGCATATCCAGCTTTGCATTGTCCCTGTTTCCTAACACTGCTTCCACCCATAAAGATCTCCTCATCTGCGTCCTACAGGGGCTGATCAGCCCAATCCTGGAGGCTAGGATACTCCTGGTCTATAACCTGAATGTAATCATAGAACGGGGAATGAGAGTCTGTAAACAGCAAGGTGGCTGGATTTAAGGTGGATTATCTCACAAAGTACCCTGATGTTTTCCTATCCAGCCACTCGCTGGTAACCAAAAGCCTCCCTTTTGTTCTAGTAGGGGTAACACATAATGCATGGTGTGAATTGTCACCAGTTGCCCAAGGGTAAACTTTTCAGCTCCCTGTAAAATATCATAAGTAGCAGCCACCGCTCTCAGACAAGTGGGCCATCATTTTGTTACCAGTACCAATTGCTCAGAGAAATAAGGTATAGGTTGCTCATGATCCCCCAAAGTTTGTGTCAATACCCCAAATCCAAGTCTTTGCCTTTCTTTTTTTTTTCTTTTTTTTTTTTTTATTTCAGCATATTACGGGGGCACAAAAGTTTAGGTTACGTATATTGCCCTTGCTCCCCCCACCCGAATCAAAGCTTCAAGCATCTATGCATACCCTAGATGGTATGCATCGCACTCATTATGTATGTATACACCCATCTCCTCCCTCCCTACATCTGCCCGACACCCAATTAATGTTCCTAAATGTGCTGTTAGGTGATGATCAGTGAAACCAATTTGATGGTGAGTACATGTGGTGCTTATTTTTCCATTCTTGGGATACTTCACTTAGCAGAATGGGTTGCAGCTCTGTCCAGGAAAATACAAGAGGTGCTATATCACCATTATTTCATATAGCTGAGTAGTACTCCATGGTATACATATACCACATTTTATTAATCCACTCATGTGTTGATGGACACTTGGGTTGTTTCCACATCTTTGCAATTGTGAATTGTGCTGCCGTAAACATTCAAGTGCAGATGTCTTTTTTATAGAATGTCTTTTGTTCTTTTGTGTAGATGCCCAATAATGGGATTGCCGGATCAAATGGTAGGTCTGCTTGTACCTGTTTAAGGTATCTCCATATTGCTTTCCACAGAGGTTGCACTAGCTTACAGTCCCACAAGCAGTGTATGAGTGTTCCTGTCTCTCAGCATCCATGCCAACATTTATTGTTTGGGGAGTTTTTGATAAAGGCCATTCTCGCTGGAGTTAAGTGATATGTCATTGTGGTTTTGATTTGCATTTTCCTGATGATTAGAGATGTTGAGCATTTTTTCATATGTTTGTTGGCCATTCTTCTGTCTTCTTTTGAAAAATTTCTATTCATGTCCTTTGCCCACTTTTTGATAGGGTTGTTTGATTTTTTCTTGCTGATTTTCCTGAGTTCGGAATAGATTCTAGTTATCAGTCTTTTATCAGATGTGTAGCCTGCGAAAATTTTTTCCCATTCTGTAGGTTGTCTGTTTACTCTTGTGACTGTTTCTTTGGTTGTGCAGAAGCTTTTTAATTTAATCAGGTCCCATTTATTTATTTTTGTTGTTGCTGTGATTGCCTTTGGGGTCTTCCTCATAAATTCTTTGCCTAGGCCAATGTCAATAAGAGATTTTCCCCACATTTTCTTCTAGAATTCTAATAGTTTCGCACCTTAAGTTTAAGTCTGTTATCCACCGTGATTTGATTTTTGTGAGAGGTGAAAGGTGTGGGTCCCGTTTCAGTCTTCTACATGTGGCTATCCAGTTTTCCCAGCACCATTTATTGAATAAGGATTCTTTTCCCCAGTGTATGTTTTTGTCTGTTTTGTCAAAGATTAGATGGCTATACGAGGATGGTTTTATATCTGGATTCTCAGTTCTGTTCCACTGGTCTGTGTCCCTGTTCTTGTCTTTGTCTTTCTTGAATGAAGAAATCAGAAGGCTTATATAAGTCCAGGGGGCCCAATGTGAGCACAGTCATTAATTCTAAATAGTCAAGAAAGACTTGTGGCATTCCCTGGTCCAAATAAGTAGTTCTTTCTCTTCCTCTTTTAAGATTTATAGAGGGGTTTTGCTATTAGCCTGAAGTTAGGAATCTAAATCCAGCAAAACCCAGCCATAGCCAAGAATCCTCTCTACTGCTTGTGGGTATCATGGACTGTTTTTCCATTTACAGCTTCTCTCCATTCTGGAAGGGGGTTCTGAATTTCAAGAGATAATTCAAACCCCAAGTATTTGACAGTGGCAAGTGAGATCTGAGCTTTTTCTGAGATGCTTTATATCCTTTGTCAGCCAGTAAATTTAATACAATTATGGTGTGTTGCCTTGATTTCAGCTTTCATCTCATTGGCTATCAGGGTATTGTCGACTGACTGTAAAACCATTTCCTTGCTTAAAACTATTTCTCTCAAATCTCTGGCCAGAATTTTCTGAACATTGTTGGTTTTTTTTTTTTTTGCCCCCAAGAAAGTACAGTCCAGCAGTACTGACATTTGACATTAGACTTTAAGTGTTGCAAATTCAAAAGCAAATAGTACTTGGGATTCAGGAGCAAGGGGAATGCAAAAGAAATATTTTTTAAATCTATTACTGAAAATCAGGCAAAATGGTAGGAGGTATGGAGGCTATGAGGATTAGGTACCATAGGAAGAGTATCTTCTAGTTTTGGGTTATTGCCCTTAGATCTTGAACAAACCGGTATTCCTAGGTTCCAGGCTTTTTCTTTTTGACTGACAGAATGGGGGTATAATGAGGTGTGTCCAGCCTCCCCTCCCTTCATGGCCAGGAACTTAGTTTCAAGTTTTTTCCTTAGGGTCCTCTTGGCCAAGAGGGGCTCCATTCAGTTGTTGTGGGAGGTGCCTAGGATTTTGTTTTAGTTTATATTTCCCCCCTTTTGACCAAGATTTTCCAGAGACAGCATCAGTGGCCAAACTTTTATTTTGTCTCATCATTGCTGGGGTGGTGTGCCTACCTGCCTGGGTTCCATCCTGTCCCTCGGTGAGACCCTGTGGCGAAAGGACTTAAATCAAGAGGCCTATAGCAATTAAATGTTCTAGGCCTGATGCGACTTGTGGTGGGCAGGAATTTATCAAACTTTAAAACCTTTAAGCAACGTAATAGCAAAAAAGCCAAATGCCAAAAGCCAAGTTTATAAAATTAACTTATCTATAAGTTGATTATACAAGCATTGAGCTACTGTCAGACTTGTAGGAATTCACTATACAGAACATAAGCATTTATTAAAACTATTTGAGCTAAGGATTTAAAGGCTCTTGTATCAGAATAAACAAACAACATTCTAAACAAACACGTTGTAAGTCCTGCCTGGCTCTGATAATGACAGGAAAGCGGAAGCTCATAGGTAGCTAAACATTCCAATTATCTAGATTTTGCAGACATTTGTCAAAGATGTTAAAAGGCTCAAAACATTTGATCAAAACAAAATCACAGGTTATTGTAAAATAATAGCAATTCACTTAACCAAGAAACTTAACTTTTTAAAGTTTTCCCAAGTAATCAAAACCCTAATAAGGACAACATAGGAATTATTTTGATAAACATAAAATCTTTGCTTCTTAGGCCAGTTACCAAAAGATAGAGAAAAAAGTTCGTTAGTGCAATTATTTTTTCTTATGGGAAACCCATTTAGACAACTTGGAAGTCATGAAAAGGGTACCAGAATTTATCAGTCATAAGAAAACTATGGGCCAGGTGCAGTGGCTCACGCCTGTGATCCTAGCACTCTGGGAGGCCGAGGCAGGAGGATTGCTCGAGCTCAGGAGTTCGAGACCAGCCTGAGCAAGAGCAAGACCCCGTCTCTACTAAAAAATAGAAAGAAATTAGCTGGTCAGCTAAAAAGATATATACAAAAATTAGCCAGGCATGGTGACGCATGCCTGTAGTCCCAGCTACTTGGGAGGCTGAGGCAGGATTGCTTGAGCCTGGGAGTTTGAGGTTGCTGTGAGCTAGGCTGATGCCATGGCACTCTAGCCTGGGCAACAGAGTGAGACTCTGTCTCAAAAAAAAAAAAAAAAAAAAAAAGACTATATAACATCATGTAAAGGAAACAAGAAACTATAAAACTATAATTTGAGAACGGGAATAATATACAACTCTTAGTAACAGAATAGGAAGATTTTTGACCATGTTGAACAATTCAGACATAATAAGAAGCTAACAAAAAACATTGCTTTTCAGACTTTTAAGGTAGACATTTCAGCATTGGACCTTAACAGCAGACTTAGAACCAGAGTTGGAAAAAAGTTATAGAAGCCAACAAAAAGGCTGAAGGAAAGGGTTATCATCTCAGGCCTTTTTAAGGGGAGGAAAAGCTGAAAGCAGTAAGACAGAGCAAAATTGAACTTCTGAGATACAGATCTGAGAAATTTCAAAACAAGCAGATTATAGAAAACCTCTTGCAATTTTATTACATTTATCTCATTTACATTTCCCCAATTTATTTTAGCAGTTTACTTAACCATTGATAGCCTGTGAATATTAGATATACAATCAATGTGATTAATTGTTCCCTTAACAAAGTCATTTAATGTCTAAACAAATTTAATATCTAAACATATTTTTATTAACAAAATTGGGAAATGAATTTTAAAACATAGACCAAGAAACAATCACAAAATATAGTTTTAACTTTTACTTTTAAACTTAAAAGACCTACCAAAATAACAAACATAAGTATTCTAGTAAGACTTGCTATTCCGAACAATGTAACATCTTTAAGTTCTGTAAATACAGTAGAAGTTTTAGAACACATCCTGCTTAAAGATGTTAACTAATTTGTTCTTTCTAAAATACTAATGTCCAAAAATAAAATTGATTGACATGACATTACCTGACTATAGACTGAATAAACCTCTAACATTAATCCTTAACATCTCATATGACATAAAGTCATAACATTTTTTTTACATAAGAATCAAGATCAAGCTATTTTAAACAATAATCTAATTGGTCTCAAAACATTTCTCTACTTAAGTGCAAATTAAATTACATGTAATACTTCCAAAGAATAAAACTGTTTTGAGATTCTCTTTGGATTCTAAGAGTAACTGTTTTGTTCATTTTGAAATAAATTATTGTGCAAACATTAGCAGTGCAAGGATTATTTTTTTTACAATTTTTCTAGGCAAAGGCCTTTGCTATGGCACACAGTGTATGTGTAACAGGCTAGCTTGCAAACAGTACTTGGAAACAGTGACCAAAAACAAAATATCTTCATAAACTTTTGATCATAAGTTTCTGGCTTTGTGCTATCATTTACTTAGAGTTTTATTTATCCGAATTTACTTACACTGAAAAACTAGCTTGTTTACCAAAGATTACTAAATTCACATGAACTTGAAAAGCATTTGGGCTTATTTATTTAATCTATGAGAGCTCCTTTTCTATATAAGCCAATTTTGGTACCATGTAGACATATAATGCATGTGCATACATAAAACACATATAAATACACATGCACACAAAGTCTTAATAGCTTATATTTTAGAACTCTAGCCATGAGATTCTCTGAAGTTCTACATAAATCTCTATACATTATGTTTCCACTCCTCCTTCCCTGTTCAACAGTGGGCATCCCTTCATCTTGGCCAAGTTGCCTCCATGGACCTTAGGACAGAGATGTCATCTCATCTCCTGGACCTTGGGCTGGAGGTGTCTTTTAACCTTTTAGACCTTAGAACCTGCCTCGAGAGAAACTACCATCAGACATATCTTTCAACCTCCCAGACCTCGGACTGAGCTTGTAATACTGGTAACAGCAAATTTAAAGTAGGCAAACAGAAAATAGAGACAAAGAACTTAACAGACTCCACATTTAGATGCCCCACATGAATACAGATCAACACTCAGTATAAAGACAAATTCAAGGGGTTTCAGACGCTCTAACTGCAGTTTCACCTCATAAGCCCTGAGAGTGCCAAACCAAAACAGTTAGGTTAGTCCCACTCTCAAAAACCAACTGGTTGGGGGCTTATCCAACCCAAAACAAAGGGGCATTCCTTGAGGATTCTCCAGATTGAGAAGGGCATCCCCCACTGTGTGGTACCTTCAAATAGCACTAACCTGCCTGGACGCAAATGTCAAAATCCAAATCCAGAGTTCCTTTCTCCTCAGGCAATCAGAAGGCAATCACCAGTGTGATGGAGGCCAGTGAGGATGCAATGGAGGCCAGTAACAGTGGAGCTCTCAAGAGAGTTCAAAGCCCCCCTCCAGCAAATATGGTCAGCAGCTGCTTGGGAAGCATTTAGTCTCTCCCTGCTCTGCAGCCACCAAACCATGAGCAACGCCATCCCAGATGAGCCCCCAAAATTATTGTCAAAACTGTAAAGGGGTTTCAGTCTAGGTCCAGTTGCTCTTTACACAAAGATCCAATTATTGAAACAATGAAGAGTGCCAAGGAAGAAAACAATTTTTAGAATGACAGACATTTTGTGGGGAGAATGGAAGAAGCTGCCTCAAATCCATCTCTTGGACTAAGGGATATTCTGGGCTTTTAAAAGAGGGACCACATACCTTTGGGCAGGCTGTGGTATAACTAATAAGGGACTATGTGCTTTGGTGGCAGGCTGCAGGCGATGGTGAATCTTTTCAGGAAGTCTGCCCTGGGGCCTTCAGAATCTCAGCTCCTTTGTCTTACAAAAAATCCACCATTTCTGGGAAACAATTCAAAAGGTCAAGCAGTTAGTTAAGGGAGTGGATTATATAGGGGTTGTAGAAATTTGTCCAATGGGGGACCAGTTATAGTAGTTAGAAACTTCCTAATCAGAAGTAGAATTCCTGTAGATGAAATAGAGACATGTTGCAAATCCTGGGAGAGGGGGTAACAAAACATAATTAAATATTAACCTTAATAGCAAATGATTATTATTCAGGCATTAAATGTACTGTGGAGAAATATTTAATAATCTGAAAAATTGTTTACAATGTATATGAATAGTATGTAAAAATATCTCTGTTTTGTATCAAAATCTGCTACATGCTGTGTGTGTATTATGTGTGTGCAAAATAATTAATAAAAACACTGCAGGAAATATGCAAAAAATGTTCAAAGAGGTCATTTGGGGGTGGTGAAATTTTGAATAGCTTTTAGTTTCTTCTTTCTCCCTTTCTGCGTATCCCAAATTTTCTAGCTATGTTATCAGCAATAAAACAGTAGATGACAATGAATTTTTTTAAAAAAATCAAATATTCCCTAAAACTTAAGTGGTCATCTGTTGTCCTAGAGCAGAGGGTGGGGTTTGGTAAAGGTTAAAGGAGATGAAGAAGGCATATATTTTTATATATTTTTTAATCATCCTGAAAGAAATATGGGCTTATAATGGAAATATGGAAGAACAGAAGGAAAAAAATACCTCTAATTCCTTGCACCAGAGAAAAACCTCCATTAATGGTTAAAAACCAAGGTGAAATAGTGATGGTATTTTGGCCAAAGGAACAACATTAATCTTTAGTTAATTTTATTTTATTATGATCTTATTATATTACATTTCCACTTTATTTTTAACCCTCAACATAGCAAGCATTTTTCTATGTTTTGATAAACTGCTTGATATAAACCAAAAGTTTTTCTTACTTCTCTCCTATTTTTAGCCATTTAGGTTACTTCCTATCCTCTCCCCTTGTAATAAATGAAGAATAAAGAAAACACCTTTGCATGGAAAGGATTTTCCATCCAACTGACAGGTCTCTGACCTTGGACACGTCCATTCATCTCTATGATCTGAGTTTCCCTACCTGTAAAACAAGCTGGTTAAATTAGACAGGTTCTAAGGTCACTTTCAGTTCTGAAATTCAATGATTCTAAGGCATGCCTGGTCTAGTGTGTGACCCCTCTACAACCCTGTTATCTGATGCTGACCTTCCACTCTTCGTACTCATCCACCTGTCTTTTCTGTCTTCTGCTTGACCCAGGCCAGTTCATGCCATATAGTTCCTGACTGAGCAAACCAAGTCCCTACGTGTTTTTGTGAGTTCGCCAGGTTCCATTTCAAGATCTTTCCCAGAAGCCTGTAAACAATATATTGGGGCTGCCCAGGACAAAATCCTCTGCCAGACCCTGGGAGTAGACTTGTTTTGATGACCTCTGCCTGGTGGAGATA
This sequence comes from Eulemur rufifrons, assembly GCF_041146395.1. Taxonomy (NCBI): domain Eukaryota; kingdom Metazoa; phylum Chordata; class Mammalia; order Primates; family Lemuridae; genus Eulemur; species Eulemur rufifrons. The sequence continues at coordinate 15,722,653 of NC_090997.1, read as the reverse complement.
AAAATGAATTACTGTGCTCCAGTGGCCCACATGACTGGTATGGTAACCACTTCATTAAATCCCAGCTCTCGCCAAGCCCCTCCTGCCTTGGAGAGAATACTATTAAATAGATGGTGAACTCCAGAGCCAACGGCATGTGCTTTAAATCTCAAAATAGCCATGCCTGGTGCACGTTTTATTCTGAACCAGAAGGAAAGTTTCTAATAGTTCTCTGAAAGCTATGGGTAGGGAATCAATAATAAAACCAAAGGCAGAACCTGCCTTTGATGACTGAGACAGATATACAAGGTGGGAGAGAAATTTTGGATAGTTTGGGGAAGGGAAGAACAAGAGGAACAGCATGGGCTGTCTCAAGCATTGGTTGGTAAGTTTCAAGGTGACTGTGTGATTGAAGTGGGGGAATAGAAATGACTAAGGCAAGAGGCCAAAACAATTAATGAAGTCAACTCTAAGGGGAGATGAGATTCACTGAAGGAGACACAGGCAGGGTTCCAGTGGGTAAAGTTCAGACTTTTGTTAGGTGTTGTAATCATTGTGGGCAGGCAACACTTGAGGAAATTACCCTCCCAAAGGAAGGGAAAGGGAGTTGTGATTTATCTGAATAATAGGTGATTTGGCTAGACCCAGCACTCACTGCAGTCTGACCTTTCACTATGGGGGACCTCCTAAAGGAAAATCTGCAAAACAATGGTAAACAAATATTTTGGTCCAAAATCAAAATGAAAGAAATAGAAAGGATATACACATATAATATTTGGCCAAGAAACCAGGAACATCTGAGCTATGTACCAGACCATATTCACATTTTCCTATAAGAGCTCTAAAGGAAAGACAATAATAATAAACATTTACATAGCATTTACTCTGTGCCAGGCAATGCCATAAGCACTTTAAATTTATTAGCTTATTTAGTCATCAGAACCGATGTCATGTTAAGAGAAGGCCAGCATGTTGGGCCATTCGCTTGGGGATTGAAGTCAACTTAAATGATGGAAAGTCATGAGGCGGAGAAGAAAATGGTGGACCAGGGATCACAATCCATGAATATGCAAATGTCACTGGAAGATTTTCCGGGACAAAAATGAAGAGAGACAGAAAGTATCTTGAATTGCTGGGTGATTACTCATTCATTTGTTCATCCAACATTTATTGAAATTTGTTATAGGTATGCCAATGTTCAACTTTGAAAATAATGCCAAATTGTTTTAAATGATGCTTATACTTACACTCCTACCAGCAGTGTATAAAAGATCCCATCGATACCTATCATTCCAACACTTGATCTTGATAGACTTTCTAATTTTTTATATTTCAAATAATTTAATAACAAATGATATCTAATTTTGCATTGACAGGAGAATGGCTAAAATATTGGGATAGTCATACAATGTAATATACAACAGAGAAAGTAGAGAAGATTAAAGAATTACTGCTATGGATAAGAAACTGGATGGATAAGATTGAGTAAAAAAACAGCAAGTTCCAGGAAAAATATGGACAACATAATATACTTTTTATAAAGTTAGAAAGCCAAAACAATAAATTGCTTGTGCATATAAACTGGTTTTGAGAAAAAGAAAATTTAAATTCTCAGTGGGGGTGAAGAAAGAGCACACAGAGATGTGGTTATTGACAATGTTCTCATTCTTGGGCTGGGTGGTAGGCTCATAGATGCTCATTATAAAAATAATTAGATTCAAGAGAATAAATAAAATGAAAGAGAGTCATGCATGGATTATTACTGATACTGTTTCATGAACCAGGGATTATGAATGTTTTAATTCTGTGTGCCTTATTCAAGAAAACAAAATAAAACATTTATTGAATTCCTAGTGGGAGCCAGGCCCTATGCTCTAGATGTGTTCTTCATTAACAAGCAACCCTAAACTCTCAGTGAGTTGCAGCTACAAAGATTTTTTTTCTTCCTTAAATTGTATGCCAACTATGGGTCAAGAAAGGGTCTTGGCTTAGGGAGCCAGACTGCTAGAATAACCAACATCCTAGATGTTGCTGGTTACCATATATTGATCTCGTTGCCATTCAAAAGATTCTCAGACTTTTATCCTTTAACTTTTAAGCCCAGGCTCAGTGAATCAAAAGAACAAAGTTGAGAACGGGCCATGTATGAGGAATATCAAATACAAGACCAAATAAGACATTAGGGTTGAAGACTTGGGTTGAAATACTACTAGATATGGAATTTTCAATTTTCTTTCTTTCTTTCTTTCTTTTTTTTTTTTTTTTGAGACCGAGTCTCGCTCTGTTGCCCGGGCTAGAGTGCCATGGCATCAGCCTAGCTCACAGCAACCTCAAACTCCTGGGCTCAAGCAATCCTCCTGCCTCAGCCTCCCGAGTAGCTGGGACTACAGGCATGCGCCACCATGCCCAGATAATTTTTTATATATATATTTTTTAGCTGTCCATATCATTTCTTTCTATTTTTAGTAGAGACGGGGTCTTGCTCTTGCTCAGGCTGGTCTTGAACTCCTGAGCTCAAACAATCCACCCGCCTCGGCCTCCCAGAGTGCTAGGATTACAGGCGTGAGCCACCGTGCCCGGCCGGAATTTTCAATTTTCAACATTTTTTTTTTCATATATACACACATCCTCTCCCAGGAGTTGAGGTCATAATTTCCATAGTCCATTTAGTATCTAGCTCTGGTCATATGAAATAAAGGGGTTTTACATTGGTGGTTCCCATCAAACTCAATCAAAATGAATCATTGTTTTTTCACACAATAGCTGAACTTACTCAGATGTCTCTGCTAATTTGTTTAACTTTTCCTTGATAATCCTTTCAAGTCAATTAGTAAGTGGCCAAAACCAGCATGTACTTGAGCTTTACGGAGTTTCAAGCCAATTTAGAGATCTCTCGATGCAGGTAATTAGAGGATTATTGCCCATTTTCCTTCAGCCAGATTTATTCTCTGGTAAATGTGCACAGTTAGGGTTCTTTAATTTAGCAGGACTTCCTTTCAGCCATTTCTTTTTTTTTTTTTTTTTTTTTTTTTTTTTTTTTTTTTTTTTTGAGACAGAGTGTCGCTTTGTTGCCCAGGCTAGAGTGAGTGCCGTGGCGTCAGCCTAGCTCACAGCAACCTCAAACGCCTGGGCTTAAGCAATCCTACTGCCTCAGCCTCCCGAGTAGCTGGGACTACAGGCATGTGCCACCATGCCCGGCTAATTTTTTTTTTTTCTATATATATTTTTTAGTTGGCCAGATAATTTCTTTCTATTTTTAGTAGAGACGAGGTCTCGCTCATTGCTCAGGCTGGTCTTGAACTCCTGACCTTGAGCGATCCACCCGCCTCGGCCTCCCAGAGTGCTAGGATTACAGGCGTGAGCCACCGCGCCCGGCCTCAGCCATTTCTTAATTCATCCATGCTCGTAAGTTCCATTATCAGTTTCTGGTTACCTAATGATGCTTAGCAATTACTGTTTAATCACTCAGTAAACATTTGCACTCATACTTTTCTAGAAATTGCATGTATAAAACACCAACTATACAATAGCATGGTACTTAGTATGCACTCAACAACTATTAACATAATTATCAATCAAGTACAATTGAGACTGTACTTGGAAATTTTCACCACTGACCACCGTTCCAATAGATTTTACTTCCCCCATCCAGCATTGCAACTATTTGTTCTTAAGTAATAGCCATTGTGAAATAAAACAAACGGAGTCACACAGAGGTTAGCCTGACATTAGGGAAACTGTATAGGGTAAGGAAAAAGTCTCTTGAGAATTTGTTGAAAATTCTTCCTCGTTTCTTTTTCTCACAAATTGCTCACCTAGTGGATACAGGTGTTGTTCCAGGAAAATAATCATTCATGGATGTGGGTGGAGAAGTCTCTGTAAAAGTCTTTGCAGAAGATTGGGGGACATGTTCTTCTGGCTGTCACAACCACTCCTTCCCCTTTGAAATATTGCCCTATCACCCTGCATGTCAGCGCACCTCAGAAGAACAGGAAAATGCTCCTCTTGCCTTGCAAAATAGACTTTTAGCTTGGGACAAAAGGAGCAAAACGTCTTCAAAGGCCTGGTATCAGGCCTGATATACTTGCTTTGCCCAACCTCCCCCCACCCCACACTCTCTGACCTAATTTGCAAACCCCTGCAGCTCTCTTCTGCACACTTCCCCATGTGAGGTTATTTATCTTCCTTAACAGTCAACTCCAATTATTTGAGGAGAATGCTCTCCCAAGCTCCGTTGATAATCTCGTCTAGTGCTGAATTACTATTGTAATCACAAAGTTCCTAAAATAGCATACATTTCTCCTACAGCTGCAATCACCTCTCCCTCTGCATAAAACCCTTCTATATCTTCTCATTGCTCTTGGCCCACGAGGCCCCAGGTGATCCAGCTTCTGCCTGCCTTGCCAGCCGCACTTGGGGCCCCTGCACTACCCTTTTGCTCTAAGGCTCCAGTCTATTTCCTCCTTCTGGAGCTACCTCCTCTCCTGAGTAATTATTGTTCTTCCTTTGGTCTCATCTTAAACTCCACTTCCTCAGGGAAGTTTTCCCTAACCCCCTAGATGTGGTCAGACCTTCCATTGTACACAGACCACAGTAGTAATTATCAGTTTATTATTTATGTAATTGTTTCTTTAATGTCTGGCTTCCTCTCCATGCTGCGAGTCCCATGAGGACAAGGATCACACCTATTCTGTTGATTACTGTATCCCCAGCCTCTTGCATGGCACCCGGCACATAATAGGTAATTCCTGTGTACTTGTTGAATGAAGGACTATACAGAAGGATATATGAATCTCTTCCAATTAACATGCTCATGATTGGAGTTGGAAGTGCTGAAAACTTTCCTGGTTTATAATCTGCAACTCTAAAGGTACCTCTGATGCCATAGTCTCTTTTTCTTTTTTAACTTTTCATTTTGAGATAATCATAGATTCACATGCAATTTTAAGAAATAATATATCTACCTTTCACCCAGTTTCTCCCAATTGGCAACAGCTTGCATAACTCTAGTACAATATCAGAACCAGGAAATCGATTGGTGATAGAATCCACCAATCTTGTCAGATTTCACCAATTTTATGTGTACTCATTGTGCATGTGTGTGTATTTAGTTCCATGTAATTTTGTCACATGTGTAGATTCATGAAACCACCACCACAATCAAATAGAACAGCTCCATCAGAAGGGTCCCTCATGTCACCCTTTTAGAGCCACAGCCACCTCTTCTCCTCCTCTCATCCAACCTCTGGCTGCCAATAATCTGATCTCCACATCTGTGATTTTATCATTTTAAAAATGTTATATAAATTGAGTCATATACTATATAAAATTTTGAAATTGGCTTTTTTCACTCAGCATGATATCCTTTTGATCCATGTTAAGTTGTTGTATATATCAATAGTTTTCTCCTTTTACCGCCCAGTAGTATGCCATGGTGTGGGTGTATCACAGTATTTTTAGCCATTCACTTCTTGTAGGACACTTGGGTTGTTTCCAGTTTTTCATCATTACAAATCAATCTGCTATGAAAATTCACATACAGCTTTTTGTGTGAATTTAAGTTTTCATTTCTGGCCAGGCACAGTGTCTCACGCCTGTAATCCAAGCATTCTGGGAGGCTGAGGCTGGAGTATCGCTTGAGGTCAGGAGTTCGAGACCAGCCTGAGCAAGAGCAAGACTCCATCTCTACTAAAAATAGAAAAAAATGATATGGACAACTAAAAATATACATAGAAAAATTAGGAGGGCATGGTGGCACATGCCTGTAGTCCCAGCTACTCGGGAGGCTGAGGCAGGAGGAACGCTTGAGCCCAGGAGTTTGAGGTTGCTGTGAGCTAGGCTGACACCATGACACTCTAGCCCAGGCAACAGAGTGAGACTCTGTCTCAAAAAAAAAAAAAAAAAAAAAAAAAAAAAAAAGTTTCATTTCTCTTGGATAAATGCCTAAGAGTTTATTTCCTGGGTCATAGGGTAAGCACATGTTTAGTTTTTAAAGAAATTGCCAAACTACTTTTAGAGTGGCTGTGCCATTTTAGATTTTCACTAGCAAAATGCAAGTGATCCAGTTTCTCCACACCCTTACCAGCATTTGGTGTTGTCACTAATTTTTAAAAACAATTTTAGCCATTCTGACAATTTCATAGTGATATCTCATTGTAGTTTTATTTTGCATTTTTGTAATGGTTAATGACATTTAACATCTTATCGTGTATTTATTTGCCATCTATATATCCTCTGGAGTGAAATGTGTCTTTTGCCCTTTTTCTCATTTTCTCATTTTTTTTTTATTTAACCATTGCGTTTTGAGAGTTCTTTAGATATTCTAGACACTAATGACCTCTGATCCACCTCCTTTGTTTTCAGAAGAGGAAACTGAGGGTCAGAAAGGTAAATTGACTTTCCCATTTAGCAGCTGAGAAAAGAAAGGCCAAAATCTTCATCTCCTGAACCTCCACGGGGTTCTTTCCCCACTGCTCACCTCGATGTCTCTCTGACTCAGCAACCTGCCCTCCATTTAGTCCACATAGCGTCTCTGAACAAAATACTCCTTTTCTGGGCACAGCACCTTCCAAGGCAAGCTGTCTAAAGTTGGTTCTCTCACTGAATGCTCCCAAAAAAGAAATGATATATGTTTGAGATGATGGGTATGTTAATCACCCTGATCTGATCACTATCCATTATATGTATCGAAACATCACTATGTACCCCCAAAATATGTACACTTATATGTCAATTAAAAATAAAATTAAGAAAAATTGGTCCTTTAATTAAGTTTCTTGCCTGTGTTAGTCCTTCCATGTCTTTATACAATACAGAGAGAGGCTGCAGTGGATGCTGCGATGTGTCACCTATGTCCCCTACTTGCAGCGAAGGACTCTATTCCCCCAGCTGCAGAGAGCATTGTCACAGAGCCTTCAACTGTCAATCCTCTTCAGAATTATTTAAGGAGGATCACTTCACCCAAATTCAAGACCCCCTGCCTGGGTCAGCCTGTGTCCAATGACTGGTGAATGTGAAGGGGGGAAGGCCTGCCCAATTTTGTACAAGTCCTTATAGCCATCCCAGATCCAGAGCTTTCCAAGGAATCCCCTGAGGCTGTGTTGGGACTGCACACCAGACTTCTTTCTTTACCCCATCCCACTTCCTTCCCTTATCTTCTGTGGGTATTAACTGCAAGAGCAACCTGTAATACAGTTCCTGTGTACTACTCTCTCTCTCTCTGAATCTGCCTCCTAGGGACCCAGCCTGTGACAGTTGGTGCCAAAAGTTGTTTGAGGAACCAGATGCTAAGATATGATTTTGAAGTTGGATCACTCACTGCTCAGTGGCAATGACGACCTCCACCAACCAACGGATAGCATCTGGCACAGGTAGCAGTGCGCTTAATAACAACTTGTACCAGAGGTGAACTGGAAAGGTATTTCAGAAAGAAGCAAATGCTCTAGCAGATGCCATGTATCAGGTGTTTGCATGGGGAAAAGTAACTCTAAGGACAGTGAAATTGGGAGGCAGTTGCTAAACACAATGGACTGTTTAGGAACTAGCTAATGAAAAGCTGTGAGGGATTAACTGGCAATTAAAGGCTAAGTATGAAAGCCCAAGGGCTTCTCTGGGAGTTTATAAAGAGGCTCTCACCTTCTGCAGCCTGAGGGCTGAGAAGCTGAAGCCCATGATTTAATTGTAAGGTTCGCAGAACTCCAAAGAAAGCTAAGATGTCAATTTAGGCAAATCTACAGTGCCAAGATCTTCACCTTGGTTAAGAAAGAATGGGACCCTGACACATGAGATGGGGCTGGATTGTTGCCATAAAAAATCTTGAATTCCAGGATTTCTCTGTATGCCCTGAGCTCCTAGAAGGAGTTGATTTCTTCCCATTAAGCACCAGTATTCTTCCCATATTTGAAAATTATGCAGAGTTCCCTCCCCTGTAGGAAAATGTGTGTCCCTTTCAGAATCTGTCCCCATCTCCCTTGATCACCAGCCAATTGCTAGGGTTAAATCTCAATCTAACTTGGCTGAGGACTGAGCTGGGCCTGGCAAGGGAGGAAAGGTTCTAGACTCTAGGGGGCTACAGGACCTAGTCAGCAAATGCCTGCGAGAGCCAGAAGACTGTAAACAGGACTGGATTTTGCAGGTTCACCATCAAGAGGATTTATTAATTGGGGGAAATTCTGGAACACAGGATTTAACACCTTGGCAAAGACATCTGCAGAAGGCATGAACGTGCTACTAGATGGCTCCCACAAGTGTGGAAGAAGCCCACATTAAGTAAAGTAGAAATGCATCATTGTCATAGCTATGGAAGAAGGCTTCAGAGACTCCAGAGTGGGCACTCTACAGTGGATATATTACGGAAGGCCAGCAAACCTGCCAGATGACTGTGCTCCAGGGAGGGCCCATGGATGCACCACTGGCCAAGGCATTAGGGACTGTACCAGTGAGAGGGGCACCAGCCCCATTAACAAGTCCAGTGGTAGCTAGCACCTGTAGATTGGGGCTGATCATAACAGATGCAGTTACAGAGCTGGGCTGCCTGACAACAGTGGGCATGGGAGGACCCCCAAACAATAGCTGTAGGTGGTGCCATGTAAGCCTCGGAAACCAGGTGGGTAGAATTTATCATAAAAAGGGTCAAGGACCGAGGAGCAGCCAGGGGGCCTGACCCACAGAGGATGATGGAGATGGTTGACACAACTCCCTGTCACTATGAACAAAATAGATGGGCAGGCAACAAGGAAACTACTCAATGTATGTGAGCAAAAGAAATCAAAAGTGCATGATCAGAATGCTGAAGGCAGTTGCCCAACAAAGAGTCATGACCTATCTCCCAGTTCTAGATCTGACCCGGTTTTCAAACCCAGAATGCACTGAAGGAACGGTCGGATCCCCAACAGAAAGGATTCTGCAATGCCACAATGAATTAACAGGTGACGATTCCCCTAAAAGAAACAATGAACATTTACTCAGGTAACCATAAACTGCAGAAAAGGGAATACCCAAACATTTTAAGACTGTTGGGCACAGGGTCTGAGCTGACACTGATACACAGAAATTCAAAGCATCAACACAGGCCCTCATTTAGAGTAGGGGCATATGACACCTGCTAATAAATGGAATACGGGCCTCTCTCTATATTGCAATGTGTCCCCTGGGTCCATGGACTCAGCCAGTAGTACTTTTTCTAGTCTTTGAATGTACAGTTGGAGAAGACACAATTGGAGTGGGTAAGAGCTGTTGTAATGGGAAAGGCTGAATGGAAACCTCTGAAACTATACCTCTTCTCCTGCACCAAGGTAGTAAGTAAATATATATATATATATATCTTGGGGGAGTGATAGAAATTAATGCCATCCTTGAAATCCTAAAGCATGTAGGGTGGTGGTTCCCCATCCTATCTCTACTTAATTCACCAAGATGAGCCCTGCAAAAACCAGACAGAGCCTAGAGGATGACAGTAGATACTACAAGCTAGTGCTGATTTCAGCTGCTGCCCCAGAAGGTTGCCCTTTTAGAGCAGATTAGTATAGCTTCAGCTTCGTGACATGTGGGCACTGATGTAGCCCATCCATTCTTCTGTATCTCTATCAGAAATAGTTCTGATTCACTTGGGACAGATAACTCTACATATTTACAGTCTTGCTCTTAGGCTATGTTAACTCCCAGAGACTGGACTGGCTGGACATCCCACAGAACATGCACTGGTCCACTGTATCGATGGAATTATGCTAACTGGATCAGATGAAAGAAATAATGGCTAGTTCATTGGAAGCCCCATGCACTTCAAAGGATAAGAAAGAAAACTATGAAAATTTAGAAAGCACCATATTGGAAAAAATTTTAGGGATTCAGTGGCATGCCAGAACACATCTCCTTTGCAGGAAAGGGCAAATTGTTTCGTCTTTCACCTCCCAGCATAAAGCTCAACACCTGGTGGGCCTGTTGAGTTTCTGAAGGTTGCACATTCTACACCTGGGAATATTGCTCCAACCCATATACTATACACCTGAAAGGCTGCCAGTTTTGATTGGGGCCCAGAGCAGGAAATGACGCTATAGCAGGTCAAGGCTGCTGCGCATTTGGCCCTGACATTGGCCTTATGACCTAGAAGATCTATGATATTAGAAATATCCTCAATGGTGACAAAAATCTCTTACTCCATGTAGAGATTATGCCAAGTTCCAAAGAAGAATCACAACATAGACCCCTGTGATTTTGGGGCAAGACCACGACAACTCTAGAAAATCATTATACGCCTTTTGAAAAATGGATCTGGCACACCAGAGCCATGGTAGAGGTGGAGTAATCATGTGGCAGCAAATGACCACGGCCATCACGCGCAGCACAGGTCTGTCAGACCTGCCAAGTCATAGGGTTGGGCAGCAACTGTCCTTTGCAGGATGGAAGTAGCGTAGCACAGGAAGCATTGGGCAGAGGGCACAAGCAAGGTGTAGGAGCAGGTAGCCCGACCCTGTGTCACACCTATGACCATGTGTGAAACACTGAACAATCAGCTGATGGATGAGGCAAAAGCCTGAGCTTGATTCAAAGACAGCTTGGCTTTATATGTAAGTTCAACTCACAATCTTAGCAGGGGTAATTAACACCGAGTGTCTGCAGGAAGTGTGGCTTCTGTTACACAATGGGCAGCAAGAAAATGTTTGTCACCCAAGTAACTTGCTTGGATGTCTCTTGATCCTCTCTTGTCCATTCTTGATGATAAAGGGGCTGCTACAGAAACGAGGCATGTAGCAGGATAGGAAGGATGACCAGGGACTGAGAGTCTTCAGGGATGAGCATCTGGGTGGTGCCCCAGGTAAGCCACCAAGACCAGCAGAGGTGCCAGCTGAGAGGAAGGAGAATCACATGAGATGATGAACGTCAATTGTGACACTGAAACCACCTGCAGTGGCCAAGGGTGCAGCTTGTCCTACCTTATTCTTCCTCTTCCAAGTTTCCCTCAGCAGACTCTTCACCCATCCTTCACCCTCACCCCTGGAATTCTAGAGGAAATGCTTCTAGAACTTAAAGTAGTATTTCCAAGCAGTATAAAGAAGAAACTGTAGCAGATGCTGTGATGTACCGCCTAGATCCCTTTTGGGTACTGGAGGACTTACTCCTCTTCCTGGGGTGGTACCGTGTGCAGATGCCCCCAGCTGTCAGCCCTTTGCAATGCTTGTCCTGTCCGAAGAGAGTTGCTTGCCCAAGGTCACATGTCTCGTTTCTATAGCAGCCAACATCCAAAGTCGGAAGGAAAGTGTCATTGAAGAATATTTCTTAGTGATTGCTGTATCCTCTAAACACAGGAAGTACTTTGCACATGGTAGTTTATAGTACTTTTCTGTTTGTTTGAGCTGGAAGCTAGTAAGGAATAAATGTCTAGAGACTTTAAGGTCAATTCCAAATTGAGGGGCCAACTGGCCTTGAAGAAAAGCCTCCAGGCTCAGAGCTGTCCTTGATGAAGGGGTAGGTTAAAGCTAAAGAATTTAATGAGCAGGATTCTGCCTACGAACAGCATTCAAATTAATTCCCTCCTCCTCTGAAAGCTTACACCACTTGTAGTACATGCCATAAAATGTAATAGTTGAATATCATTTTCACTACTGTTTATTTGTGGTCATCATTTATTTATTTATTTTTTGAGATAGGGTCTCACTCTGTTGCCTGGGCTACAGTTTGGTGGCATCATCATAGCTCACTACAACCTCAAACTCCTGGGGTCGAGGGATCCTCCTGCCTCAGCCTCCTAAGTAGCTGGAAGTAGCTAGGACTATAGGCGTGCACCACCACATCCAGCTAATTTTTTAATTTTTTGTAGAGTTGAGGGTCTTGCTATGTTGCCCATGCTGGTCTTGAACTCCTGGCCTCAAGCAATCCTCCCACCTCAGCCTTCCAAAGTGCTGGGATTGCAGGCACAAACCACTTCACCCGGTCCATTTGCAATCATCTTTTTCCATAAAAGTATACAAGCTCTTTAAGAGTAAGAACAGAGTTTTTAAACATCTCTATTTTCTGCAGCTATGGCCTTAGAAGATGCATATTTGGCAATCAGCTGACCTGTTACCCAGCTAATGGGCACAACTATATCCAGCAAATTCTAGGTGTGGTGGCAAAGCACGTTTTCACTTTAATTTGCTGGGTATCTGTCATGTGGAAGAACAATGGGAGAGGAAGGTGCCACAGATGAAGGGGAACACAAACAACACTGTAATCCCAAAGGTGGCAAATTAGGAAAGAAATCTCTCTCTCCTCTCCCCTTCCTCTCTCTCTCTTTTAGTACCTTTGAATTCATCCCAAGGAGTAAAAGATTTCTTTGTTCTCTTTCTAGATCTGGAGTGAGTCAGCGTTAGTTACTGTTTTTGTTTGTTTGTTTGTTCATTTGTTTAACAGAACCATCTTCCACATTCCTAGAATCAATTATGAGATCTTGGGCAGAAAACACTCAACTGAAGGAGGAAAAAAAAAAGAAGGCCGTTTCCTCCTCTGTTTGTTTCCCAGACTTTTGAAATTGATTCAATGCATAACCTTTGGTTTTTGTTGTTGTTTTTAAAAATTCCTAGTTTATACAAATTGGAATGACAGGGAATTTTTTTTGGCAGAACTCTAAAATTCCCTGTGCTTTCTGGCTGCAGGCTTTTCATTTATAGTCCATTAAAAACTTGCCTCAAAGAATATGATCTGACAGCGTGAGAGGGACACTTTCTTCATTTTGCTCTGCATTGTACAGCTATCCTGGGATGAATCTTATTTTCTTGATGTATTTTGCTAGTAGTGCCACTGTAAGAAATATGAAAATGAATGAGGTGTGGCTGTGCCTGAATCTCCAGGCTTGTCAGCTACGGAAATAATTTTCATTGCGTGATTAAGGAACATAAACCAGTTTCTGGAAGAAGCAACTAGCGTCTACTTCTCTGTAAATACCCAAAAGTAAAACCAAACACCCTGGATTTTAAAAGATAAAATCTCAGTTTATCCATATTTTGCTATGCTGCATATGTTCCAAGAAGGCAAACATTGTTCATAAGTTTGTTTTACTGTGGTAGGAACTTTAGAATAAAAAACCTGGGGTTCAAACCATAGTTTGACTGGATACTACCTATGTAACTTTGATTACTTGTTCTCTCATGGGCTCAAATTTCTTATTCATAAAATTGAGGGACAACGAGATGATATTGCAGGGTTGTCCTGAGGATTAAGTAACAAATTTTAATCATCTGGCACAGAGTGTCACACATAGCAGGCACTTGGGAAATGGTAGTTGCTTATTTTCCGCTCCTCCTTTTAATGAATGTTATGAGGAATGAATTCATAACGTTGATGGTGGGAGGACATCTGAGTGACAACTTTCTGTGCTGGCATTCTCACTTGCTCTCATTCCTAGTCCCTGCTCCATGCTCACCAGTAGAGATTTCAGAGACAGAATCCTAACCTCCAAAGGACGCTGAGGACTTATTGAACTTTGGGGAGCACAGATCTCCTAAATTTTCCTAGAGCTGAGTGGGAAGAAGGAAAATAGATGGAGATAGGAGAGACCAAGCCCAGTACACCCCTCACATGATAAACAGCTTCATTCTCTGCAAAGGAGGACCCAATGGCCTATGGCTGGTGACACTAGAATTAGAACAGGGCCTCACATTAGACAATAAGCAACTGCTGCCATGTCCACTTGGAATGCCAGTGTGGCCATTCCTTCTCGTCCGCAGCCCTACTACAGAGCTTGGGGCAGCGTTGGTCCTCCTCCTTAATGAGTTTGATTGCCCCAGGGCTGACAGGAAGACAAGGTTATAGGAGATGAACTCAGGGAGAGTTGGAGGTAAGGAGATTTTTATTTGAGTTTCTTTGGGGGTGAACAGACTTGAGTGTGCTGCGGAGTCTGCCTGCAAGTGTGTATGAAAAGGTGGGGGTAGATGGCAGGTGCTAACGTAGAACTGATGCTCTTTAGCATTCCACTAGTAGGGAGACACAGACTGGGTACCAGTCTGGCTACAGTATTTTCCTCCTTCCTTCCAAGAATTTTTATAGGCTGCATGCTGATTATGATATGTACAAACCAAAATATTATCTATGATGCTTTCATTTTAATCAGATTTTAGTGGTATAAAAATGGTATGGAAGAAAAGGAAGTTAAAAAAGCTATCTGTGATACAACATAGGCGTTAGGGTCCAAGCGGCTGAAGAGTCACACTGAGAGATAAGATCTAAGTACCTAAAGCAATGAAAAATAATAGTGCATGAATTAAAGATAGAATTCTGTAGGTTGAAAAATCAAAGAAACTACAATTACAAGTTCACTGGGTAGATAATTAGTGTGGTGTGGCTGAAAGTCTGTGGAATTGGAAAAAGAAGATACAGTATCCCAGCTTTCCCAGGTATTAGGCTAAGTGACTGCTAAGAGTTTCCGTCTTCCCATGTGTGAAATGAGCTTAACCCTACTATAAAGAGTTGTTCTGGGGATTGAATGAGATGGTGCATGTTGTGCAAATGAGGATTCTTAGTTGCAGGCAACAGAATCCAGTTGGGCCAGTTTCAGCTGAAAAAGAAATTATTGGAGAAGGGATAACTTACAGAACGTCCATCAGGACTGGAGAATTGGGATTAGAGGCCTTGTAGTCAGAGATCCCTAAAGCTAGGTAGAAGATCTGGTCTGAGGGATAGAGGTGGGCACAGAACTGGCTCTTATCTCAGTGCCAGAACCCTGGGAGCTATTGGTAGAACCCCCTTATCACTGCTGCCTTGGGAAACTGGACCTGGCTGCCAACATCCTTGCTGAAATGAAATCTGTGTGGTACCTGCTCCTTTATGCCACCGGCTTGCATAGCAGGTGCTTCTGATGGCAAAATCTAAGTCCGATGGTGGACCCTAGCTGCAAGGGAGTCTAGGAAAATATGTCTGGTGTTTACAGTGAGAAATTTCCTCATGATAAGAAGGGTGTTAAAAAGTGCTGAGAGATTGAAAGAAAATGACAAATGTTTACTATACATGTATAAGTCTGCAGTTTATATTTGTTTGAAAGCAAGGTCTTCTATTTGGCAGTGAGGGGGTCAGAGGACCAGCAGGAAGGGCCGACTTTGTGGCTGTGGGCTAGGAAACCACTAACCATGGAGCAGTGCCTCTGGTCCCCACTGATTGGGGAATGTCAAATTTGATTCATGTTAATGGGATTTGTTTGACCTAGTGTTAATTTTCTTCTTCTGCAAGAGGCTGGTGACCTAGTTTATAAGGGCAAGCAGAGGCAGCCATATGATTAAGTCCACTAAATAATTCAGCTTGCTTTCTAACACCAGCCCAAGTCCTTGCTTCCATTCTTCATGTAAACATTGAAGAATAATTCACAAATAATGCATTGTTATACAAGCCTTATTATAGAAAAATACTCATTTAGAATCCAGGCCATTCCTTTGTAACAAGCACCTATCAAAAAACAAAAACAAGAAAACCTCAAAAACCTGTTCACCAAGAAAAGAAAGAAACACCCAGACACCCACCTGTGGTGTTTGCTTAGTGAAAAGCAAATATATTTTTCTTCTCCCTCTTTCTTTTGTTGGCACATAAATAAAGAGGCTACTGAGATTTCACGAGCTGTCCTGGCTCTTCAGTGAGCAGAGAAACAAGCACAATTCCCTTGGGCATAACTGGGTGAGTTTTCCTTTTTTTCCTATCATTGTTAACTGAAGTGGTTGATGGCTTTTGGTTCCTAGTTAACCTAATTTTTTCCTCTACCAACTCTCTAAACTTCCCAGTGCCCTGTTGGAAAATTCAAAGGTCAGCATAATTCCACTTTAGGATTTCGTTCCAAAGTAAAGTTCCTGTGGTTGGTGTCACCACCGTACCCTCAGGTCTGGGCTCTGTCTTGGCAGCAAGTTGACATTTCTCACATGTCTAGAGCAAAGGACAAAAAGGCAGTGTGACTTAACACGGCAATTCCCAGATGCCAGGCTCTCTTAGGGCATGGTAAATTGGGTCACTTGTCCTGAGCTGGATGCCTTGGGGAAATCTTGAACTTGACTGGGGCCCTGGCAGGTGAGGTAGTAGCTGAAGTGGGGCCGGGGGATAGGGAGGAGGAAGTTGTACCAGCTGATGTGAAAAAAGGCTACACCTAGTGGTTACATGACAAGCCCTCCACACCCCTCAGTCAGGCAGACCCTGATGGACTGACTGGGGACATCATCTCCTACTGCCTCCGGGCACCCCACAGACTGCATCTCTTCCCCTTGGCTTTCCCTGCCCATCACACTGTTCCCCTGCTCTTTAAAACAAGGTCTTAGCTGCTAATACGGCTCAAAAATGCATGCATGAGTGAGTGATTCATGCGCCCCCAGGGTAAATCTGTTCTGGCCCCCACCCCCCATCTTGCTGGCTTTCCTTTATTATGGATGATGGGAATCTTCCAGAACTCTAAAGCCACTCCCCAGTTCTTCCACATTTTTATAAGTACAAAGGGACAGGAAGTCTCTTTATATCCCTCCTGGGCTCTCTGCTCTCCAGGGGAGTGGAGAATGTACATGCTGTTACTCATGGGCCCTTGGGGCAGGGTTGTGTTGGACGCTATATCGTGCAATAACATCTGTGAACACAACAGCAGCTACTGTGCTGCTGCTCACCACAGATTCATGGAAGCCACAGGAGGTCCTTCCTAGGGCGCACTTCTAAGACTGCTTTCTATGCTTGAAGGAGAAAAAGTGCTAGGGAAATATCAAATGGAGATTTAAAAGCCATTCATCAAATACCCTTAAGAACAACTGGCCTCGTGCACTGGTTCTCAAACTTTGATGAGCGTCAGACTGGCCAGGAGGGCTTGCTAGGATGCAGATTGCTGGGCCTCGTCTGCCGAGTTTCTGATTCTGGGCTAGGTCTGGGGTAGGGTCTGAGAATTTGAATTTCTAACAAATTCCCAGATGATGCTGATGTTGCTGATTTAAGGAGCGCAACTGGAGAACCCCTGGCCTGGTGCGTTGTTCCTCCAACCTGCTGTTGGTTCCATGGTCTGATAGAAAGACCATGGGGTTCGGAACCAGAAAGGCGTGAGTTCAAAGCTCATTCTCCTTCCTTATCACCTGCATGACCCTGAGCAAGTTACTTCACCTTACTGGGGCTCAGTTCCCTCATTGGTGTGAAGGCACCAACCTATGAAGTAATCTTTACAAAGCCCCTAAGCACAGTACTTGGCAAATGGTAAGTGTTAGAAAAATATTGATCTCTCTCCCCAGTCACTCTTTTTCTTTCACTGCCTTGCTACTATTTAAAAAGTTACTTTAAGGAGAAATGTTGTTTCAAATGGCATAACCTAATCTGTCCTATTAAATATGCACATTTACAGATGGAAACACTAAGGATAAACAATAACTGAGACAGGATTTGAATCCAGGTATTTTTACTCCAAAGTCCATTACAGCTTAACCCAGTGTTAACTCCTACCCAGCTTAATCAAGAAGACAAAAGAAAGAAAAAACCATCAACAATCATGTAATAATTATAAATGAGAAATTAGAAATAACCACATATGCTGAGGCTATTTAAAGCATTATTAAACAGCACCTTTCAAAATGATATCCAAATGAACTTGGAAACTTGGATGAGAGAATTTTCCAAGAAAATATAAATTAACAAAATTAACCTCGGAAGTTACAAAGATACAAAATAGACTGACAACCACTGAACAATTTGAAAAGATTATTGAAGATCTATCCACCCACTTCCCTGACTCCTACACCTTCTGGTCACTGCTAAAAATGTAAGGCCTAGATTGCTTCATTGGTGAATTATTCCAATCATTTAAGTTTAGGGCAACAGATAATTCCAGTGCTATTTAAACTGTTTCAGAGCACTGAGAAATATACAAAGCTTTCAAATTATTTTTCGAAAAACAAAGTAACATTGTACCAAAACCTTACAGAGGTGGCACTAAAAAAGAAAACTAATACCCAAGCTCTCTTAAGAATAGGGATAACAAATCCTAAATAAGTATTAAAAATATATAATTCAGCAAATCATTAAAATATATCAAGTGAAATTTATTTTTGAAAGGTAAGTATGGATCAATACTTGACATATATTATATTATTGTACTATATTAAAACAGATCAAAGGTAAAACATATGTTCATCTCAATCAATGGCCAAAAGACATTAAATAAAAATCTATTAATATAACTATTAATAGTTCTTATCTAAAACCACAAATAATAAAACTCTAATAAATGGATACTTTCTTCACCAAAGAACAATAAAAAGGTATTTCAAACTCTAAGTCAGCCTTAGGCTTAGGGTGAAAACACTCAAGAAACTTTAAAAGACAAGGTTTCTCACTCTCACCACTATTACAGTTAGATAAAAGTATGAGAGATATAAATATTATACAAGAAAACTAGGAAAAAAATTGAAAAACTATTAAAACAGCAAGACGTTTCAGAAACGTGTTTTTTTTTTACAAAAATAATGACACACCCACACCTACACACACACACACACACACTCCTTTGGTTTCTTCTTAAAATTAAATTAGAGAGACTCAATTTATTCTCCTAAATGAAACCACCAAAGAACTGATGAAATATATGAAATGACTGTTTTCGAGACGATGGACATTAGTCAATGAAGAACAGGGCATCCTGAGAGATGGAAAACAAATGAGGTGAGTCCTACACCTGCCCCAGCTTCCTGCCTTTACAGAGTTTCCAGGCTGTGGTGCAGACAGGAGAAGCAGGCGGAGCTCGGCTGAGCCCCTGAATTGAGGAGATTGTTTTTGCAACCAGAGATAATTCAGGAAATAAAAGAAAACTGTAAAAATTTATACTTAAAATCTTCAAATTAAGTATAATCTTCAGTTAAGACCAACATCCTAGCGAAAGGAGCAGTCAAAGACAAGAAAGAATTCTTGGAAGTTTGAAATATGAGACAAGAAAAATAAAAGAGAGTTGGAAGATAATTTTGGCGAAATCTTCTTGGATATAGGACAAAAAGACCAAAACTTAGTCTTAAAAATAGAGAGAAAAAGATAAGAAACTTGGAGGAGAATCAATCTGTTTCAGAAATAGAAATTAAAAAAAAAACCTGAAGGGAGAAAAGTATTAAAATAATGCAAATAAATATCTCACAACAGAAGAATTTGAGTTTCATGATAGAAGGACCCCACCAAAGACCAGCACAATAATTAACAAAACAAAACAACAATAAAAACCCAACTTATACTAATGTGCTTTGTTGTGAAATTTCCATAAAGCAAAAATAAAGAGAAAAATACTAAAAGCTTCCAGGAGGAAAAATAGATCATTTCCAGAAGAATAAGAGCAAGAATGACGTTTGTCTTCTCAATATAAAAATGGAAAACAAAAAAGATAATGAAGAAACGTGTTTGCCATTGTAAGGAAATCATCTGGAGGAAGGGCTGGGAGTGGGGATGGGTTTGCTGAAATCTATACCTCGCCAAACTAACAAATCAGGGGTAAGAGTGGAATAAGGCTGGCAATGTCTCAAAAAATTTATTTCTCGTAAACCCTTTCTCAAAGGATACTGTTGGCCGGGCGCGGTGGCTCACGCCTGTAATCCTAGCACTCTGGGAGGCCGAGGCGGGTGGATCGCTCGAGGTCAGGAGTTCGAGACCAGCCTGAGCAAGAGTGAGACCCCATCTCTACTAAAAATAGAAAGAAATTATATGGACAACTAAAATATATATATACAAAAAATTAGCCGGGCATGGTGGCGCATGCCTGTAGTCCCAGCTACTCGGGAGGCTGAGGCAGTAGGATCGCTTAAGCCCAGGAGTTTGAGGTTGCTGTGAGCTAGACTGACGCCACGGCACTCACTCTAGCCTGGGCAACAGAGTGAGACTCTGTCTAAAAAAAAAAAAAAAAAAAAAAAAAAAAGATACTGTAGGATATGCAACTCCAAAACAAGGGATAAAAATAAAGGAAGAGGAAGACATGGGGCCAGAAATATAGAGATGGAAGAAAAAGTCCCAGGAACACAGTGGTACAAATAATTCTGAGTAGAAGAGGAGGAAGGAAGGCGCAGGTGAGATTTCTTTAGAAAAAAAATTGAATTGATAAATTTTCTGAGGGATATGACCTCATGGACACAGAGCTCAGAGGGGCTTCACAATTCTTTTGGAGGGCTTGGTAGGAACTATCATTAGTAGATTTATCTACTTAAATGTACTAGATAAGTCTTGCTCTAAATTATAGTTTTTCATTCTTTTAAGTACAGAATTAGTTATCAATAATTATTATGCTTTTCTATTGCTGAAGGAAATTTTTCAAAATGATAAAATTACGATTCACACAGTATCAAATGAATACATGTCAAAGATTTTATTTAAGCTGTCAGTTATTGAAGAACCAATAAGACCTTATAACTACCAATTAATGAGAAAACCAGTAAGACAGACAAAGGCAAATCCATGTATCAGATATATATAAATAGGCAATAACTAATAGTTAAGTGAATTTCCTAATAAATAAAAACCTGGTCATTTCCACCAGGGAGAAATCAATTGAATCCCCACTGGACACACTTTCTTTACATTATTGGCAGGATTCATTAGCATTACTATCAATTTTCTATAATTTATAAAATTGTATTAATAAAATGGCTCAGTCAACAACCATTACAAGCACAGATCTTACAGAATCAGGTAACTCTGAAAGATCCATTAGACAATATTTAATGTTCCACTGAAAATAAATCCGGTAATTTTTTTGTCCACTTGAGATTTTTTCACATTTTTTCTGACACATTATTTACATTTTAAATTCTATTTTTATTTAAAAATATAATGGAGGAAAGCGTATGTGCTATTAACCATATTAAAGGGATACGTAGCTGTTTAATGATTGGCCAGAGTGGAGTTAGTAAACCTTAGAGCAATTTATCCAAATTTCAGGCAGAGTTCTAAGAGGGGCAAATTTTGGAGATACATTTTAAGATTTCTAAGCCATTATAAGAAGAAACCTCCTTATAATTAATCCTTATTACATATTCTAAATGTATCTGCTGGAGCCCGAAGGTAAAACATTTTAGTTTATATTGTTGAATAAAATTTTTGAGAGACCATTGTTTTGGAGTGAGCTCCTGCACTCGGCCCTAAACAGACCAGACCAGACCAGAATGGATCACTGGTGTTAGGTCAGTTTAAAAAACAACAGCAAAACACCCCCAGGAGATTCATAGCAACAGACCAAAAGGGCCCAGTCGACCTGAGCCCGAGGGTTAAGGACATCATTTCTGCTTTTTCCCACCCGGCGAAATGACCAACCTGCCTTTTGCTCCTTGTTTCTGCTTTCTTCAGGCTTTGCTGCCTATAAAGCCCGCCCTCTCTGCTCACCTCAGCGGAATGCCCCTCTACTTCACAGATGGGGTGCTGCCTGGTTCATGAATTGGTAATAAAAGTCAGTTAGATCTTTAGAACTCAAGCTGGGCGTGGTGGCTCACGCTTGTAATTCTAGCACTCTGGGAAGCTGAGGGAGGAAGATCCCTTGAGGTCAGGAGTTCTAGACCAGCCTGAGCAAGAGCAAGACCCTCATCTCTACTAAAAATAGAAAAATTAGCCAGGTGTGGTGGACTCCAGAGGCTGAGGCAGGAGAATCCCTTGAGCCCAGGAGTTGGAGGTTACTTGTTTTCTATGTTACTTCCAAGAGTGGTTTTTCTTTCAGGACAGAACCTACATGTTCTCCCCCCACATATTCAGAGTGGCCTTTCATACCTCTTCTCTTCTCTTCTCCCAGAGACAATTCATAGAAGTGATTTATGGATTGAGCTAACCAAGGACAGACATATGTCCTTGCATATTGGGTAGGCTGGGGGCAGGACAAAAGGACCTGGAGGTCAGAGGAAGGGACTGAACTTGCGTGAAGGTCTCACTGTGCTTTGGGCTATGTATTTCATCCTTTGAGATAAAAACTTTTATCCAAGTTTCACAAGTGAGGACACCAAGGCGCTGCCTTGAGCCCAGCACAAGACAGCTAGTTATGTGACTTTAAGGATGTTCTGATTATAAACCCACTCTCTTTCTATTATACAAACTGCCTTGCTAGAAGCATGGTGGTTGGTCTATTCAAGTCTGGTTCCCATCTGTGAACCCCCTATTAGAGCTCTCTTTCCTTTTCCATGTTTTGTTTTCCTATCGTGTGTCCCCATCGCCACCTTCTGAGCCCCTTTGTGGCCCTGCACCCGCATTCCCCGTTGCATCTTCTGTGCTGTTCGCTGTATTCTACTCAGGCCCTCTCTTGGGGTAGCCAGGAACCTCCTTGAAGGTCTTCTCTTTCCTCTGACTTCTGCCACTTGGAATCGCCTCTACTTTTTATTTGCATTTATGTTCTGCCTTCTGCTGTGTTCCCTTCCGTACAGTCCAGGGATCTAACTCAGATCCCTAGGTAGATGGTAAGACCTTGAGGACAGGAGTGCTGTCTTAGGCCTCTTTGGAAGCCTCTATTTCAAGTATGGGATTTTGCACAGCGTAGATGCTTAGTACACAGGTGATGCTTAGATACGTACATGACTGCAACCCTTCCCAAGCGTTTCCCAGTCTTCCTCTCTCCACCATTCACACAAAATAGCGGTAACTTATTTCTTCTGCATGCCTGCAAAAGGGGTAACTTCTGGTAAATGAAAATTTCCCAAGATGTGAATGAGTAATCAAAGTTTAATCTTTTCCAGCATTCCAAAGAACAGCTTCTTTGCTTTTCCACAGGGGTCTGCATTTTTGCTGTTAGGGAAGTATGTGGGGATTTCAGGGCAGGCTGAAGGGGGAACTATTTTATTCAGAGGCCTCTTGTGAGGGAGGCTGACAGGAGTTCAATGCCGCGCACAGTAGGGCTGTCTCAACAAGTGCTGCCACACGTACTGTGCTGCCTCGCCCCTTTGGTCCCTTCCTCTCGGTTTCTCAGCACCTCTCTGTTCTCCCCACCTACACCCCTTGCTTTTCTCTATCTCTGCAAAGTGAGGCCATATGGTGATGTCAATACCCTCACTACCCCTTTCCAGAATGTTCCCAGAAGGAGAGACTCACAGCCTATCCTGCCTTTTCCCCTGCATGCCTCCAATGACAATGGCTGGGCTCAGTCCTTCCTGGGTATTTTCCCACAACAGAAATCCTCAGGGTAACTTTGTAAAACCCAGGTCAGCCTCTGTAACTGAGCCTATCCACTTCATTAACTCTAATTGCTTTCTCATCATTTCCAATAAATTTCTTTCCAAAATACCACTTCGACCACACGTAGCTTCCTATCGTTTTAAAATTTTTTTTCATCTATTTGGTTCCAGGAATTGAATTTCCTCACAGGCTTCCTTGCCCAACTTCACGTCTAAAGGATTTAAGACAAAGCTTTTCAATCTGACATGATGGGCTGGAAAACCAAGTCCCAGTTTTCCACGCAAAGAATCGGGGATACCCGTGCAAACAGCTCGTTTGGTTCCCAGGAATTGGTGATTGAACCCTCCTCTGGGCTCAGCCTCCTCTCCCGCAGCAGCTTTGTAAATTAGCTTCAGTCATTTGAGTTTTTAACGTCCCAAACCGTTCATAGAAATAAGCCATCTTGCCTTTTTAAAGCCAAGTAATAATGTTGGAAAAAGTTGGCGGTGAAATGACGTCCAGCTCTCTGATTTAAATTGAGGGAAGGAAAGCCATTAGTCTCATGTCCATCCTTAGGGGGAAATGCATCTTTAAGAAATAATGGGAGAGAATAGTTCCATTTAGAAAGCATTCAAGTTTTTTTTCTGTCATGTCATGCTTAATATCAATTATCCATTTTCCTTTCTCTTTGTGCTGTCCTCAGAATTCTTCCTGAGAAGCTAACTTTAATCTTCTGCTTTGTTTCAAAGCTTATATTAGATTAACCTCTTTTTTCTTTCTTTTGGGAATGACTAATTAGCAAGGAGAAATTAAATTTAAAAATTAAACTTCCCTGCACAGTAGATTTTCTCAAGCCCCCCAGACCCCGTAGGCAATATTAACGGGATCTCCTAAAAAACCTTTACTTCATGCTGTGTTGTGCTTGCTAGAAAGACAAAATGCATTTTGGACCACATCAACTTGAATAACAGACTGGGTGCTGTAAATGTATCTTCTGTCCCTGCAGGGTGAGATTTCAGTGGTCTTGAAGTCCGAGGTCTTGGAAGGAGAACAAGAAATTTTCATAGCCCAGAGGACAAAGGAATTTGATAGGAAATACTGCTGATAATTGTAGAACTCAGAACTAGAAAGGTCCAAGAATATACTTTAACTCCTTCATTTTAAAGATCAGGACAATGAAATGCCAACCTAATTATTGGTGTAGCCCGCGGGTTTATACAGGTCTAGTTCACTGGTTTTCCTGATAGACTTTCTCTAACTCACTATCCTCTGCATACAGGCACTGGAATGTATGGCCCAGTCTCATTCAGCCTGTTCTGAATTTCAATAAATTGCTTTTTCTTACACAGTGCCCCCAATACCACCATTCATTCTTTTCTGATTTCCGTTTTCTTCTTTTATCTTTCTTTCCCTCCCATCTTTTATTTTCCTTTGTTCTGATTGCTTTTACCTCTTAAAAGCCCTGATATTCCTGCTTCCTGGGGAAGGGGTTTTTCTCTCAATTGTGGCCCCCAACTCTGGTCTTTTCTCAGGACCTCCCTACATCTCTCAATCTCAAACTCTTCTCTCTCAGTGCCCTAACTCTTGCTGCTAACAGATGCCAGTAAAAGATGCTTTCTTTTGTTCCATATGCATTTAAATAAAATATGTTTGTTTTTACATAGGAAATGGTATCAAAAGCAAACTCGTTCTGTCCAAGAAAGCAAAGGCCCAAATAAGAGGCAGGTAACAGATTTCAGGAGGAAGATAATGATGAAGATGTTGACAATGCTATCAATGTCTTGCAATCCTGTTGTTCTTTCCAGCATGCCAAGCTCTTTCATTTTCATTATCTCATCCTGTCATCACAACCCTGGGAGATGAGTTAGATCAATATTATTTTTGCCATTTTAGATGGAAGCCAAGGTTTGGATGAGTTAACTGATGTGCCCCAGGACCTCATTCCAGGAAAAGAGATGAAATCAGGGTTCAAACCTGTATTTTAGGACTCTGAGCCCCGGACTTTACTGCTTCTCTGGAATGCAATCTGATCAGAGGGGGAATCAAAAGCTACCTCACTGCCAGGTGGTATAAGATAATTAAACTATCACAAAGGTTTTGGGTAAACATAAAGGGAAAACAAATGTTGGCAGGTCAATAAAACACGGGAATAGTTCACTAACAGAGACTATGTAATCTCTCCTTAGTGGAGGATTTACCTGACGTGACAGGTTTGCAGTATTCCCTAAAGCATTCCAAAACCTGTTTCCAGAAGACAGTTTGGCAATAGGTATCAAAAACATCAAAGACATGATTAGCGGTAATCTCGGCCAGAATTACTCAGCATCTCCAAAGTCAGTTTCCTCATCTGTAAATAATTGTGTTTGGGGGAGGATTAAATAAAATAAGGTTTTGTAAAGTACCTGGCACAGAGAGGTGCATTCAATAAACATGGCCAGTTTTTTTTTTTTTTTATGAGTAACGATGATGATATTTTCACTTGTAAGAGGAAATAACAAGCACAAAGATTTAGCAACAAAGACATTCTTTTCTGTGTTTTTATAAATAGTAGCGAAAAGTTGGAAACAACCTAATGTCCGGCAGTAGAGAATTGGTAGAATATTGCTGGTATATTTAGGTGCTATACATTATTAAACAGTCATTTAAAAGGACATAAAATATATTATTACATGGTAAGATGGTCACGATCTACTGTATCTTAAAAAGTTAGCCATAAAATAAAGTACAGTGTGCTTTTGTTGATTAAAATATATATATAACTATAGATGTAGATAAAAATCTGGGTGGGTTTACATCACTATGTTAGCAATAATTGACTCTGGAGAGAGAATCATGAATGCTTTTTGTTATCTTAAGTTTGTTTATCTGTATTTAAATTTTTTTTCCAATGATAAACATGTACTTCTTATGAAATAAAATTATATTTATTTTTAAATGTCAGGCTTTCTTGCCTCCCCTTCTCTTCCTCGGTTTATCAGATCTGTGCTGCAGGGCACTAGAAACGGACAACATTCCCTGAACAGCCAGTTAACAAGTATTTTTTTTAATATCTACTAGCGCCCAGGCACTGCTCTAGGCACTGGATGTAGAGATAAAAAAGATGGACGAAACTGCCCTCAAAGAGCTTACATTTAGTGGAGGGAAGACCCAAAGTAAACACATAAAGAAGGGAGAGCAGACCCCACATCCACATGAGATGGAAATTTCTGGGGGGAGCTACCTCTCTTAGCAACACTCACTGCCCACTGCTCTGGGCACCCTGCAATCTGAGATCCTACGTCATTTATTTGGCTAAAGGCTGCTTATCTCGCAAAGCCGCACAATCTGCTTGGGTAACATGGTGTGTCAATATTGGTAATTTATACCCTGGGATGAATCATTTCCCGAGAGCTGACTATCTGATCTTGAAGGGAAAAGGGTGGGGAGTGAAACGGGGATGGGGAAGGGGGCAAGTCTGCTTTCACAGCTTCCCACCTTCAGGGAGGTGGAGGATGTGAGGATGGGGCGGGAGAGGGGGGCGTGGAGCCTGGGTGTGCAGCAGCCAGGTGGAGAAGGGGCCGTCTGAGCAGCGTCAAACTTCACACACTTCTCTAGGTGTTCGTGAACTGGTCTTGGTTCTAGTAGCTTTTCCATAGTACTAACAAATGTTACCTTCCCTCCTCCTTCCCTTTTCTCACCTCTCTTTCTATTGTTCAGAAGCAAATCCATCTTTTAAGCCTAGTGTTAATGTCTATGCCATAAGGCTAGCTCCTCCCCCATTCAACTTTGTGCCTTACCCCCAGCTGGGCAGAAATTCCCTGGAATTTCTGACACCACTTCATCAGGTGACATTTCTCCATGTTACTTCTTTGTAATGATTAATTTCTGCATTGTCTTGTAGTTATAAAGGTAAGATATCCTATCTCTCTTGCAAGAGTAGATGATCATTATGGGTAGGGTCTTTGTCTATGCTTCTATACTAACATTATGCAAACACAAAGATAAATAGTCACTGTCCTTATGGTGGTACAATTTGGGGTACATATTAGGTGTTTAATAAGTAATTGTTGGATGAATTGAATGAATGAACAGATGAATGCAAACTTTGCTACATACAGGTACCACTCAGCCATCCACACTGGGATTTCACTCAACAGCAAGTTGCCAGGGCAACAGCCAGATTGGATGCCCTGTCATTGTTGCATTCCATTCCCACCCTCACCTCTGGGCCATGATACCTGGAAAGAGGCAAAACCCTGGATCTGGAAGAACTTGAGACACTGGGCTGGTATTTAACCAAAAGGTGACATCTAGGGACTACTGATCTGACTGGCTTGGTGGGGCTAATACCATGGTAATTGTGTCATAATCTTGTATACATCAAAAGGATCTTTGATTGCCTGAGGGAAGGGGAGAGCCAGGAGAAAGAGAAATGTGCATGGATGGAGTCATTGCAAATACCAGCTAGCTGCTCAGCAACTGCGTAGAATTTCATATGTTTGGGTTGCATGCCTGCTAAGAGTCCCTCCCACCCCTGCCAGACTCAATTGTCCTTTAAGGCTCTTGAGCTCTAGCAAGGAGAGAGGTTTGAAGCTCTGGCATGTATATTTATAGACTGTTAGACACATGAGAGCAATCACAATAATTTCTGGAGTGAATTTCCTCCCCTCCCATAACCTAAATAAACTTCACCCAGCAGCGTGGGTATTCTAATCCCTTCTTCACCCTCACCATATCCGACACCCTTTATGGTTTCCCTAGTAACTGCACAGCACAGGGAAGCTATAAAAGGAGCAACAATAAACAAAACGAATGATAAAGGTGTCTGGGTGGCAGGTGGAGGGTTGAAGGAGTTTGATCTCAAATTGACTGGTAGTTCTCATTTTCTCTAGAAATACTAGACCTTTGGCTGTGTTAGTTTTCACACTGCACTAGGCAGATAGAGTTAGCATTGATATTGATAACTCCTAATTTTTAGAAATCTAGCTCAAAGAAAGAAGATCTAAGAGTGACTTTTCCTAAATCATGAGGCTAGACCCAAATCATTTTTTCAGATGTTTTGCTTTTATTCTGTTATTACTATTTATTCCCAGTATTCCAATGGTACCAGCAATACTACTGATGCCAAAACTCACGGAGAAAGTGATGTTCATTACATTTTATAAAGGTCTAGTCTTAGTACATGTTATAGCTGGGGCATGCTCTCCTGCTTTCTACAATTTCCTCATTCTGTTTCACAGGATATACTTTGTTTTTTTGTTGGGATCTTTTGTTGTTGTTCTTGTTTAGTTCCCCATCAAGAGTGAATAAATTATGGGACATGCATCTATGGAATATCATGCAATAATTTTCAATAATTATGTCAAAAAATAATTTTCCTTGGTCATTCAACTTTTATTGTCTTCCAGGGCACTCACTAATCTAGGACTTTGAAATACAAACAGATGAAAACGGTGCACATTCTAGCTGGGGGAAGAACAATAAATGCTAAATACGGTAAATTAAGAAATTACATAGTACGTTAGAAGGTGACTACTGCTGTGAAAAAGTACAGTGCAGGTAAGGTGGAGGGGTGGGCACAGCATTGTAAATTTCAAATAAGGTGTGCAGGGGGGGTCACACTGAGAAGGTGACATTTGTCCAAAGAGTTGAAGGCAGAGAGGGACAGGGTTGCTTGGATCTTTGTGGAAGGGTCTTCCAGACAGTGGGGCCCCGCCATGGCAAAGACCCTTGTCGGGGGGGAGGGGGTGGCGTGCCTGGTGTGTGTGAGAAGCAGGAGCCTGAGCTCAGGCTGGGCATAGAAAGCTGGCATCGGGTGGGAGGAAGGAGTAGGAGATGGGGGCTGGGTGAGGCAATAGGGCATGGCCTGTGGGGTAGAAAAGGACTTGGGCTTTGAGGCAAATGGGACTGTTTAGAAGATTTAAGCAGGGAAGGGATGTGCATCTTTTGTTTTACAAAATCCTGAACAGGACAAGGAGATCACTTAGGAAGCTACTACATTAATCCAGGCCAGAGCTGGTGAGGCTCAGACATGGGTGGTGGCTGTGGAGGGGGTGAGTGGTCAGATTCCGGATGTGTTTTGAAAATACTGCTAACAGGATTTCCTGATGGATTGGAGGTGGAGTAAAGAAGAAAAAATTCTCAATACAATGCACATATGTATGTTTGGTTGTAATGAAGCATGGTAGATAGAATACATACCAAACCATTCATCATAGGTACGTGGAGGGCAGAGAAGGATAGAGGGAGAGGAAAGTCTGGCTTTATAGGTAGGTGTACATTTCAGTACTGTTTGGCTTGTTGCAGATTACACTGTTGTTTCTGTGGTTTGAAAGCAAAAACCGATAAACTGATTTGTACGAAGAGTACCTATCCCAGATGCTCATTTAACTTACCCTGCTCACTTGTGTTTAAATCTCAGTGGGACTCCCTGGTCCATTCCCCAATCCCAAAAGCAGGGTTTTGGCTGTTGTGTTGGTTTTTTCTATCATCTGCCAAGTGGTTGGCACTCTAGAGAACAATGTGTACCTTTTAGCCCCACATATATTGAGCACAAAGAGGAGAGAATATCATCTCTGAACACCTTTGCCGTCTCTGGTGCCGTGAGCACCATAGAGGAATGCCTCAAGCAACCTGGGCAGCCTTATGCCTGTAGCTACGCAGCTGCCTCTTAGTATCCAGCATCATTAATATGGAGAGGAAAATGGGGCATGACCTACCCCAGCCTCTAAGCCACGGGATGAGTGTCAGAGATGGGCTCGCTGACATCTCTTCTCTCTTGAAATTTCTTTCTGCTATTTTCTTCTCTCTTCCTTTCTTTCTTTTTAGCTATTGAGGGTCTGATGAAGCAGAGATGAGCATCATAGGAGACAGCTCCTGCTTTATCGTGTGACTGGGGTCATCTGCAATCATTCCTGCTCTGTTTATAGAACTATTATCATGGTGAAAGGAAGGAGTGCTTTCCAGCGTGCAGAGAGTTATGTAGCGATTGTTTATCTCATTCCATGGAGGTTGGGGCAATGTGCTTTGCACATTCTGCATAAAAATAGCTCCAGTGTCCTTAAAAATATTTGTCATCCACACAGAGAAACCTGCAAATCCTCACCATGGAGTCTTGGAAAGGAGGACACAGAAATATGTGGTGTGAAGGACTTCCTCTCACTTGTCTCACCCAATAGCAACCTTAGTGTAAAAGTTTCTCACTCCTAGGCCAAGATCTACGTTTTTGCATTTTTGCATCAAATTTTGTTCTGTGTTCTGCTTACTCTGCTTAAACGTAGGCACCCAACTTCACTCCCCACAACACGAGATTCTTCTGAGCATGGTGGCACATCATACCCAGGGGGTCAGTTCTGACCCCCTTTGCCAGGTGTTGCTTAATCCCCATCGGATGAATATTTTTCTCATGGGTCATACACATTAAGAGAAACCAAAGGGCTGATTCCTCATCCCATCCCTTCTAACTGATTGCCCATTACTCTGACACTAAGTTCTTAAAGAGCATGCTGGCTCTGAGAACTTGGGTACCTTCTCTCACTGCCTTAGTTTATCCAATGACAAACTTTGAGCTTCACTTCTGGGACATAATTGATTTTGATTCTACCATTTACTCACTAAATAGTCTATTTGTTATTGACTCAGCTTTCAGACCACATAGCCCTCTTGTTCCCCCAGTTTAACTTCCTACTGTTTTTTCACCTCAGCTATGTATTTAATTCTTTTAGTATCCCAATTAGTAAAAAAAAAATAGGCCGGGCGCGGTGGCTCACGCCTATAATCCTAGCACTCTGGGAGGCCGAGGCGGGTGGATCACTCAAGGTCAGGAGTTCGAGACCAGCCTGAGCAAGAGCGAGACCCCGTCTCTACTAAAAATAGAAAGAAATTATATGGACAACTAAAAATCTATATAGAAAAAAATTAGCCGGGCATAGTGGTGCATGCCTGTAATCCCAGCTACTCGGGAGGCTGAGGCAGTAGGATCGCTTAAGCCGAGGAGTCTGAGGTTGCTGTGAGCTAAGCTGACGCCACGACACTCACTCTAGCCTGGGCAACAAAGTGAGACTCTGTCTCAAAAAAAAATAAATAAATAAATAAAATAAAATAAATTGTCTTAGTCAATTTGGACTATTATAACAAAATACCTTAGGCTGGATAATTTATAAATAAAATAAATTCATTCCTCACAGTTCTGGAGGCCAGGAAGCCTGAGATCAAAATGCCAACAGAGTCAATGTCTGGTGAGGGCCCATCCCTCATAGAGGGCACTTCCATGTGTCCTCATGTGGCAGAAGGAGAAGGCAGCTCTCTGGGACCTGTTTTGCAAGGGTATTAATCCCATTCTCAATGACAGAGCATTCATGACCTAATCACCTCCCAAAGGTCTCATCTTCTAAGGCCATCACCTTGGTGACTAGGTTTCAACATAGGAATTTCAGGGGGTTGGGGGGACAAACATTCAGACCATAGCAGATATGTAGGAGCTAGGTGTGAACTGTGAAGTGTGTTTTGATCCTCAGAGCAAGGGATCTGGTAAAGTAAAAGTATTACTATGGTTATTATTATTAACAGTAGCTGAAACTTATATAAACAATAGCTGAAAGCAACATAAATATACATAGCCCCTTCCCTGCCAGTCTTTTAACTTCTGCTGGTAACACTTTGTGGCATTGTTTTTTCAGAGTACCAGCTAAATGCACCCAGGTGGAAATAGTCCTGCAGAATCTAACTTGAATCCTGACCTTGCCATTCACATGTATGAAGTCAGCCAAATCAACTGATCTTGTCTTGCTACATCTGGGATCCACAATCCACAACCTGCAGGGAGAGTTACTAGTGATCTGGATAACCAGGATCAAAAAACAATAATAATAATTTCACCAGAAGAGTTTCATTTTTAAGAGAAGATATTTGGGGGCAAAATATTCCCATAACTTCTACAACATCATGATTGTCAGCTCCTTACTTCCTATTTTGCAATGTTGATAAAGACAGTATTAATTATAAGTTAATTTGTCATTGCTTCAGAAAAACCAAAGAAAGTTAAATGAAGATTATTTCTCCAATTTTAGAGACCTTAAGAGACCTAAAATATTTTTTTTTTAAATGCCTGCCTTACCTAAAACTTTCATAAATTTCTAGCAAATCAAAGTCTTAAGTACAGTGGTAAAGAACATAGGCTCTGGAGTCAATGTCTGGGTCCTAGTCCTGGCTGTGCCACGTGGGTGATCTTGGGGGAATTGCTCAGCTTCTATTTTCTCTCCTGTAAAATGGGGATGATAACAAGTAACTCACAAGGCAGTTGAGAGGATTTAATAATGGTCATCGTGTCCTGCTCAGTGAACACTTTCTGTTTCTAAGCACTTAATTTCCATAACAACCCCAAGACGGTTATCCGCATAAATAAGTTAAGCCATGCATGCAAAGCCTTTAAGATCGTGCTTGACTATACTGAGACTCAATCTAAGCCACCCAGTATTTTGTGTCCATAAAGAGGAAACGAAGTCAAGTCAGCATGCCATGGAGTGAAATAAATAATTTAACAGGAGGGAGGATATTTCAATATAAGGCAGTCTCCATGAATCTTGTGAAGTGAGTTCATCTGAATTTGTCAACAAGCTTCTGCTAAATGAAATCAGCTGGAGAGCTGTAACTTAAGGCTGCAATTACAGGATGAAATAAAAACAGCAACCGATTAGGTGGAACAGAGAGGCCTCACAGAATGCTATGTACATTCGATTTTACTTCCCTTCCTCCTTAATGTGTTGTAAGAGTGTATTGGATTAAAATGGTGAAAAGGCAGTGACCCCAGGAGTCTGTGGCCAGTGTGTGATGCAGGCTGGATAAAGCCCAAAGTGATGGAGGGGGCTTAAGAACGCCGGGGTGGACTTATGGTTTCTGGTCCAGCGCGTAAGGAGCTTGGGAGTCACTGCTCTGTCCTAACAACAAATCAAAAGCTGGACAAACTGAAAATTCAGTAACTCTACCCAGATTCATAAGAGAAGTGAGGTCACAGGGCAAACTGCTGCCCCTGAAATAGGAAAGGCGAATTGAGACAATCACAATGTACTGGAGCAGAAACCTCCACGAGAGTCAGTGCTGGGCTAGGAAAACCTGCACTGTAACTGACAAATTGTTGCAGGCTCCATGTGGACAACTCTAGGAGTTCAAAACTTCAGGGGGACCCGGGTATAGGGAGGTCCCCACGCTTTGGTGAGTTTTACCTCTGATAACTTGAGCAGGTTCTCACAGTGAGTACTGGAGAAAAATCCCCTCACGCTTCTGCAAGGGGAGGGGAAAGCAGCCGTTTTAAAATATACCACAGCATTCTGTTCTTTTTGACAAGCTTTGTCCTCAGGGAAACTATTAAACCAGAGACTAGCCTTCTGGGATTTTATTGGAGCCTAACTGACGTGGGAGAAGGGAAATACCCACTTCCAGCCCACTCCAGCCATCCTGCCCCACCTAAGAGGGGAAAAACTGAGATGCACTTGTGGGGTTCACAATCCGGAAGCACAGGCTCCTTAAAAGACTAAGACCTGATTGTAAGACTGTAGAGTGCCTCCCCTCCCCCCACAACTTACCACCACATTACTCAAGACCCATTTACAGCAGTTCCTTTTGCCCAGTACCTCATTTCTGACTAGAAAAAAAAATTGACAAGGCATACTAACAGGCAAAAAACACAGTTTGAACAGACAGAGCAAGCATCAAAACGAGACTCACATATGGCAGGGATGTAAAAATTATCAGACTGGGAATTTAAAATAACTATGATTAACATGCTAAAGATCCAGTGAATAAAGTAGACAGCATGCAGAAACGTGTGGGAAATGTAAGCAGAGAGATGGAAATTACAAGAAAAAAATAAAAAAAGAAATACCAGAGACCAAAGCACCATAACAGAAACAAAGATCACCCTTGATAGGCTTATTAGTAGACTGGACGAGGCTGAGGAAGAAACTCTGAGCTTGGGTATTTGTCCCTAGAAACTTCCAAAGCTGAAAAGCAAAGAGAAAAACATACTGGAAAAAAAAAAAAAAACCACCCACAACAACCCAGAACAAAATATCCAAAAACTGTGGGACAACTAACAGAGTATAGCATGCATATTGGGAATGTGAGAAGGAGAGAAAAGAGAAAGGAATAGAAGAAATATTTAAAGCCCTAATGACAGAGAATTTTCCCCAAATTAATGTCATACACTAAGCCACAAATCCAGAAAGCTCAGAGAACACCAAACAGGATAAACACCAAAAAAATTACACATAGGCATACTATATTCCAATTTCAGAAAATCAAAAATAAAGACAAAATTTCTGAAAGAAGCCAGAGGAAAAAAATAGCTAGAGCCGGGCGCGGTGGCTCATGCCTGTAACCCTAGCACTCTAGGCGGCCAAGGAGGGAGGATACTTTGAGCTCAGGAGTTCGAGACCAGCCTGAGCAAGAGCGAGACCCTGTCTCTACTAAAAAATAGAAAGCAATTAACTGGACAACTAAAAATACATAGAAAAAAGTAGCTGGGCATGGTGGTGCATGCCTGTAGTCCCAGCTACTTGGGAGCCTGAGACAGGAGGATTGCTTGAGCCCAGAAGTTGGAGGTTGCTGTGAGCTAGGCAGACAGCACGGCACTCTAGCCTGGGCAACAGAGTGAGACTCTGTCTCAAAAAAAAAAACAAAAAAAAAACCACCAAAACCAAAAAAAACCCAGCTAACACACAGCGGAGTAAAGATAAGAACTAGATCCAACTTCTCAGGAATTATGCAAATGAAAAAAGAGTGGAATGAAATATTTAAAGTGTTGAGGAAAAAACCGCACCAACCTAGAATTCTATACCCTATGAAATTGTCCTTCAGTAATGAAGGAGAAATGAACACCCAGATGAATAAAAATTGAGAACATAGACCTACCTTGCAAGATATGTTAAAAGAAGTTCTTTAGAGAGAAGGAAAATGATATAGATCAGAAACTCAGATCTACATAAATAAAGAACCAACATTGGACAAGGAATAAGTGAAGATAAAATAAAAACTTATATTTTTCTTATCTATTGATCTAACATAACTGTTTCTTCAAAATGTTAATAATAACAGCAATAGTGTATTTGATTATCATTTTAGTTCATTTTATGTTGCTAAAACACAACACCATAGGCTGGGTAATTTATAAAGAAAAGAGATTTATTTGGCTGACAATTTTGGAGGCTGGAAAGTCCAAGATCAAGGGGCTGCATCTGGTGAGGGCTTTCCTACTGCATCTTAACATGGCAGAAGGCATCACATGGCAAGAGAAGGTGAGAGCACTTGAGACAGAGAGAAAAAGGGGCGCTGATCTTCCACAATAACAAACCTACTCCAGCGATAATGGCATTAATCCATTCATAATGGCAGAGCCCTCATAACCTAATCACCTCTTAAAGGTTCCACCTCTTACCACCATCACAATGGCAATTAAATTTCAACTGGAGTCTTGGAGGGGACATTCAAAACAGCAATTATATATGCCTATGCGTATATATGCTAATGTATCCTTATGTGTAAGTGAAATGTATGACAACAATGATACAATTATTGGGAGGAAGAATTAGAATAATTTTGTTATTATAAAGTACTCATACTACATATGAAGTGGTGTAGGGTTATTTGAAAGTGGATTTGGAATAGTTTAAATGTATATTGCAAATTCTGGGCTAACCATTAAAAACAAAAAGGAAAGTAAAGGAAAGAAGTATAAACAATATGCTGAGAAAGGAGTAAAAATTGAATCATAAAAATGTTCAATTAAAATCACAAAAGGCAGAAGAGTAGAAGACAAAAATAGGAACAAAAAAGGGGGCAATAAATAGAAAGCTATAACAAATGTGGTAGATATTAATTCAACTATATCAATAAGTACTTTCTATGTCAATGATCTAAAAATATACCAATTAAAAGATAGAGAATGGCAGAGTGAATTGAAAAACAACAGCCAGCTATATGCTGTCTGCAAGGAGCTCACTTTAAATATAAAGACACATAGATTAAAAGCAAATGCATAGAGAAAGCTATACCATGCTAACACTAATCAAAAGAAAATGAGAGTATCTATATTAATTTCAGACAGCAAACCCTGGAGCAAGAAAAGTCATCAGAAATTTTAAAAAGGCCATTATATTATGATAAAGAGGTGAATTCTCCAGAAGACAAAAAATAATCAAGTGTATCTATACAGCAACAGAACATCAAACTGTATGAGGTAAAAACTGATAGAATTATAAACAGAAATAAATGAATCCACTATTATAGTTGGAGACTTCAATACCCCTTTATCAGAAATGAACACATTCAGCAGGCAGAAAATCAGTAAGGACATGGTTGACCTCAACAACACTGTCAATCAACTGGGTAAAATTGACATGTTCTGACTATTTCAGCCAACAAGTGCAAAATACACACTTTTTTTTTCAAGCTCAGATGGAACATTCAACAGGGTAGGCTACATTTGGGGCCATAAAATACACTGTAACAAATTTAAAAGAATAGAAATCATACAATGCTCTCAGATCATAATGGAATTAAAGAAGAATTCAATAATAAAAAGATAGCTAGAAAATTCTCAAATACTTAGAGATTAAAAATTATACTTCTAACACATGGGTCAAAGAAAGCTCAAGATAAATTTTAAAGTATTTTAAACTAAATGAAAAAGAAATGACAGCTTATAAAATTTGTGGAATGAAGTGAAAACAAAGCTTAGGGGGAAATTTATAGCATTGAAACCATATGTTAGAAATTAAGAAAGATTTCAAATCAATCATTTAAGCTTTCACCTTAGGAACTATAAAAAGAAGAGCAAATTAAACTCAAAATAAGCAGAAGAAATGAATTAATAAAAATTCAATACAGAAATCATTGATATTGAAAACAGGAAATGAATAGAGTAAATTAACAAAACCGAAAGCTAGTTCTTTGAAAAGATCAATAAAGCAATAAGCCTCTAGTCAGGCAAACTAAGAAAGAAATAGAGAGGACACCAATTATTAATATCAGAAATGTAAGAGGGACATCACTGTAGATCCCACGGACATTAAAATGATCATAAAGGATTATGATGAACAACTCTATGCCTACAGACTTGATAACCTAAATAAAATGGAAGAATTTTTTAAAAAATACACTCTGCCAAAACTCACACAGAAAGAAATAGACAATCTGAATAAGCCTGTATCTATTAAGGAAATGGAATCAATAATTAACCTTCCAAAACAGCATAGGCCCAGATGGGTTCAGTGGTAATTCTATCAACCATTTCAGGAAGAAATTATATAAATTCTCTGTAATTTCTTTCAGATGATAGAAGCAGAGGGAACACTTCCTAACTCATTCTCACTTCCTAACTCTTCCTAACACTTCCTACTCAGCATTACCCTAATGCAAAAATCCAACAAAGAAAAAAAAAAACAGATCAATATCTCTCACAAACATAGATGTAAAATCCTCAACAAAATATTAGCAAATCATATCCAATGATATACAAAAAGAATTATACACCAAAACCAATGGAATTTATCCCAGGTATTCAAGGCTGGTTAAACATTCAAATTAATTAATGTAATCTATCACATCAACAAGCAGCAGAAGAAAAGTCACATGATGATATCAATAGATGCAGAAACAGTGACAAAATCCAACACTAATTCATGATAAAAACTCTCAGTAAACTAGGGATAGAGAGAAACTCTCTCAATTTGATAAAGTGTATTTATAAAAACTATGCAGCTAACATTATGCTTAATGATGAGACACTAGAAGCTTTCTCACTATGATCAGGAACAGGGCAAAGATGTCCCCTTTCACCACTTCTTTTCAACATCGTACTAGAAGTCCTAGCTAATGCAATAAGATTAGAAAAGGAAATAAAAGGTATACTGCTGGGGATAAAAGAAACAAAACTGTTCACAGATAATATGATTGTCTAGGTAAAAAATATGAAAGAATCAACCAAAAAAACCTGCTGAAACCAATAAGTCATTATAGCAAAGTTGTAAGATACAAGGTAAATATACAAAATTAAATTTCTTTCCTTCATACAAATAATGAACAAGTGGAATTTGAATTTAAAAATACAATACTATTTATATTAGCACCCCCAAAATGAAATACTTAGGCATAAATCTAACAAATATGTAAAAGATCTATAGGAAGAAAACTACAAAATGCTTAAAAATTTAAGGAAGAACTAAATAAATAACTAGATACTTCATATTCATGGACAAAAAGTTTCAATATTGTCAAGATGTCAGTTCTTCCCAACTTGATAATTAGATTCAATGCAATCTCAATCAAAATCCCAGCGAGTTGTTTTGTGAATTTTGACAATCTGATCCCAGAGTTTATATGGAAGGGCAAAAGACCCAGAACAATCAATACAATATTGAAGAAGAACAATGTTGGAGGACTGACCTTACTGAAATTCAAGATTTACTATAAAGCTACTGTAATCAAAATAGCATGGTATTGGTGAAAGAAAAGAAAAATTTATCAGTGGAATAGAATAGAGAGCCTAGAAACAGACCCACATAAATATAATCAACTGATCTTTGACAAAGGAGCAAAAATAATACAATGGAGAAAACATAATCTTTTCACCAAATGGTACTGGAACAACTGAACATGTAAAAAAATGAGTCTAGATACAGACCTTATACCCTTCACAACAATTGAGACAATATGGATCATAGACCTAAATGTAAAATGCAAAACTATAGAACTAAAAGATAACTAACGAGAAAATTTAAATAACTTTGGGTTTGGTGATGACTTTTTAGACAACAACGCCAAAGGCAAGATTTTTGGAAAAAAACAAATGATAAGCTGGACTTTGTTAAAAATAAAAACTTCTGCTCTGCAAAAGACAATGTAAAGAGAATGAGAAGACAGATCATAGACTAGGAGAAAATATCTGCAAAAGACATTTCGGATAAAAGACAGTTATCCAAAATATACAAGGAACCCTTAAAAATCAACGATAAGAAAAATAACTGTATTTTCCAAAACAAAAAAAATAGTGAGCAGAGTATTATTGTTGTACATTTTTGCAAGCTTCCTTAATGTTTGGGTTATTAGCAGATAGCTGGATTCTCTTAAGTGTTTCCTCATTAAATCTGTGTGATGTATCGTTTTGGTTGAAAATCTAGCCTGTCATGTACATTTAGTTGGAAAAGAGATAAGTATTTTAATAGCCTTTCAGGTAATTATGGATACTCTACTTTAATAATGAACTTAAATTTGACAGTGGTTGTTTCCAAAAATTAGCCAAAAAGTGAAGTCTCAAACTATTTATATAGCAATGAACTACTCATGCTCTGTACAGACGTGAGAGAATGAAAGTGAAAAAAGCAAGTGTCTTCTTCCTCCTCTTCCTCTTCTCTTTCCCTTCTCCTCCTTCCCCTTCCCCACCTCCCTCCTCCCTGTCCTCCTCTTCCTTCTCCTCCTCTTCCTTCTTCTTCCTCTCCTTCTTCTTCTAGTTTTGTTCTCAAAGACACCCTGAAAAAGTCTTGGGGAATCCATGGAGGTTCCTAGAATTCATTCTAAAAACCACTCTCAGGATAAATAATCTCCCTTTCTCTCTCTTTGCTCTCTCTCTCTCTCTTTTTCTCTTTCAACTCTCTTAGTTTCATGGAGAAAAAGACTTGCTCAGATTATTTAAGAAAAGGTGGCTTTATTTTATGGATATAAAGGGCCTTAACTTGACCTGTGCAATTCTCTCTGGCTCATATTCATGGGCTGCATATTCTCTTTCCCATGACACTGCCATCTCCATTCTTTTCTCTCCTTTCTCACACTTTCCGCTTCCTCTTAGCCTCAAACTTACCCATGGCTTCCCACACATCCCTCTCAACACCAAGACTTTTTAGCTTAAGCTCCTATGGATAATTGCAGATTCTGTTGATGTTTTCAAGTTCAAATGCATAAGGGGAGACGTCTAATTAGTCAGCTCATAGTTTTGTACCAGTAGTGACTGGCATATTCACTGGTGACACTAAGGATTGGCTGCCCGAGGACCAAGTGCCCCCCTCAGAGTCCATCAGCTGTGGGTAGTGGAGTAGATAAGCTGCTACAAATTTATTTCTTCTGTGTGTACATTTTTTTTTAAGGTGGCTGAAAATTCCACCCCCCCTTTTTGATCAGACTTGAACTTTCTTTCGAAACTTTCAAGCATTGTCAGTGTTGCTTAGGGGCTCCCCCTAAAACTCCAAACTGGTATGAAGTATAAGGTAGCAGTTAAGCAAATAGGCTACGGAGACATCTGGCTGGATTTGAATCCTATCTTGGTTAGTTGCTTTCTATGTGATCTTGGATAAATTATTTAGCTTCTCAGTCCTAAAATGGGAAGTGAGAATGATAATGGCAATTACCCCTGGGGCCATCCAGGGAAAGCATCTGCTTGCAGTAAGTGCCCACATAAAGTCAGCGTCATCATTCAGTGTCCCTTCAGCATGGAGAATGAGGCAGGTAAGCCAGAGAGGTCGCGACCAGTTCCTGGGCCAGCTCGCTCACAAGCCTCTTTTTCTCTTGCCTGTGACCTTGACTGATACAAGTCACCTTTTCCTCAAATGCCAGATTCGCTTATCTGGAAGTAGTACTAAGCTCAGTCACGTCAGCACTAGAAAGCTTAAACAGCTGTTTTGTTTTCTTCCCAGTCTGATTCTTCTCCAGCTTTCTCACTTCCTCCTTCCTCTTTTCCATTCTCCGACTTCCTTTTCCTCTTTCAACGTTATCCCTAGAGTATATGAGAAGCTGCCATAATAAAGAGACCTCAAAATGTCAGGGCTTAAAAAAGAGAAAAATTTTTGTCTGCTTTCCTTTATTGAGATAGTCCAGAAGCAGTGGCCCCAGCTTGGTGGGGTCTGCTCTCCACACGCGTTTGCAGATCTAGGTTTCTTCCTTCATGTTGTTCTGCCATCTCTCTCTGAGGACATCGTACTCATCTGCAGTGTTGCAACTGGCTCACTCAACATCCACGTATTCCAGCCCACAGGAAGGGGGAGAAATAACTGGAGGGCAAGCAAATTCCTTAAAAAAATGTATTGTGGATGTTGGCACATTGGCCAAAACTTAGTCACAAGGCCATGCTTAGGTTCAAGGAAATCTGGGAGACTATGTGGTCGGCTAAAACCCCGAGGAGATCAGGGTCCCATTACAAAAGAAAGAGGGGAGAATGGGGGACAGTCTGTTTCTGCCACAACCTTAAGCCTATCAGTGGAACTCCCAGGGCGTGGAATTTCATGTTTTAGTAACGTGTTTCCCAGACTTTACAGCAATTGAAAATGCTCTTTGTTCCCTCTGCCTAAAATGCACCCACCCATCTCCTCCCCTTCTTGTCTGCCCAATCCCTTCTCCTTCAGATCTCAATCTAGATGTCACTGTATCAACTCTGAAGACAGAGTTTTGTTACCCCTGCATAGGGGTACCCATGTTAGGGTATCCCATAATACCTACAACTCCTTAACTCCTAATATCCCCCTTACCTCGCTGTAGTGCAATTGCCAATTTGTCCGTCTTGCCCACCACACTGGAGGTTGCTTCAGAGCTGGAACTTAGTCTTATTCATCAGTGTATTTTGAGGGCCTACCCTGGTGCTCAGAGCTGAGAAAAAATGATCCTACAGAGAGTATCGCAAGCAAAGATCTGCTGGACTGCTAGAGACAGAGATGATAGCAGATGCTTAGGTACCATGTGGCCAGTCCTGTACTAAGCTCTTTACATTATCACCCATTCAATTCTTACAACAAACCTATGAGGTAGGTAGGTTCTACTCTCTTTCCCATTTTACATATGAGAAAACTAAATAAAGCATAGAGAGGTTAAGAGAAATTCTCCAGGTCACATGGCATTTGGACTCAGGCAGTTGGGACCAGAGTCTATGTTTCCACCCACTAGGTTACATGACTCCTTGGGTTATGGCTCATAAGAAACCACCAGCCCTGCACATCCTCAGGAATCCATAGGAAGGGGTCAAATTCAGCACCTTGAACTTTGACAAGTAACATTAAGACCAGGTGTTTGCTTGTTTTTTCCCCCCACATTAGGTTGGATTTCAGGGACAATTAAGGGAAGGGATTTGGTGACAATCCCACTGTCCAGCTGTACTTATGAGGTAGAGTGACCAACTCATCTTAGTTGATAAACTAGGGCTTTCTCAGTTTTAACATTGAAAGTTCTGTGTGTGGAGCAATCACTCAGACCCAGACAAGCTCACAGTCCTGGGCAAACTGTGATGGTTGGCAACTTTAGTGTGAGGCTTCCGTGAATGTGTCTGAAGCATTCTTGCCTCACCTAGGCCAAGTGGATCCAAGGAAGGAAGAGAAAAGTCATTGCCCTGCATTGGGTTCCCCACCTAGCACTATGCCCTGTTTTCTGTGACTGTTTCCAACTCTTTCCCTGCTCTTCTCAGAGCAGGTGGTCTCTGATGCCCTGGCTGGGAGATGACTTTCCCATAAGCCCACTAACCTGGAAAGGTCAGGTCACAGCAGGGGTGAGAAACACATTAGGCTCCGGAAGTCAAATCTTGTGACTGCAAGCAAACCCATTATTTTCTTCTACGGAGACTGG
The DNA here is from genome assembly GCF_041146395.1 of Eulemur rufifrons. Taxonomy (NCBI): domain Eukaryota; kingdom Metazoa; phylum Chordata; class Mammalia; order Primates; family Lemuridae; genus Eulemur; species Eulemur rufifrons. Next base: position 15,680,044 of record NC_090997.1, on the reverse strand, counting down.
AGGAGGTAAGGGTATAGGTTAGGCTGGGGACTGTTTAACTGAGGAACTCTGATTATCCTTCAAGAATCCATAGCCAAGAATAAACTCAACTTCATTCATTTAAAAAAAAATTTCTTAGGTAAATATCAACATATCTCAAATATTTTCCCTCTGCCTCCTTTATGATCACGCCAAAATGAATCACTCAGTTTCCCCAATTCCTTAGCTTATACTCAATAGGAAACATCATTTTAAAAGGGAAATACTATTTAAATAGCCTCTTTGTATTACTCTATGTTAAGCCCCAGAGTGATTCAAGTGCATATGCAATCATAAAATATCCAGGAATGTCATTAAGTGACTGTGATGTCACCATGCTGCTGAGGTTTGTGTAGTGACCCCTGCTAGCCCATGGCCAACATCCATCTTATGGATTCTCAAATCTCCCTTCTTGTAGCCTTAATCTTTTATCTAGAGCTACAAAGTTATTTTGTCATTAACCCAAAGGGGAGCCTCAAGTGAAATACTTCACTATTTTTGTATTACAATTTAATAACATAGGCACGTTTTTCTTAATAATGAAATGGCTACTTGCATATTTCATCAATCCAATGTATTTTATTGACTAGGCATTGTGAAAATAGTTTGTAAGTTTTTCAACAACTTATATAATGTAATAGTTCATTTTCTAAGTTAATGAAACATATGTTAACAATATAACCCTGAAGAAGAACCCAGGTTCTCCTTCAGAAGGAGAAAAATGATAGCATGTGCCATGGTGGTCTTGGTTTGTCCCACTGCAGATTTTTATTAAACATTTGAGAGAAGTCTTACGTGGCCTGATTATCAGTCTGGGAATGACATAAAGATGGGAAGGATGGCTAATGAGAAGTCAGAATCCAGATTCACAGTGGTCTCAATAAGTTAGATTGCCAGGCAGCTAAAATCTACATTGTATAATTTAACAGGCATAAGTTTTTGCCTTTCACCAGACAAAACCCAAAACAATTTGCATAAGTATAAAATAGCAATTTATTTGAAAAAGAAAAACTTAAATTAATTGATCACAAAGGCATAAAAGTCAGTTGTAACTGCCACATTTCTGCAAATCATTCAATGTGGCATTAAGTTGTGTTAAGGGAAAAAAAATGTGGCTGGCTCAAGGGGGATGAGAGATCTGCTGAATTTTTACCAGATCATACTGCATTTAGAGACTTTCTAATATTCTAGATGCTTCGTTTTCAGAGGGACATTGAAAAGCTAAAATGTGTCCAGAGGAGAGTGAGTGTTGAAGGTTTTGGAAACCACCACTTGATGGAACTAGGGCTGTTCTACTAACATATAGAAGGCTTTTGGGAGACTTGAGATCTTTCTCAAATGCTGAAATCTGTTCATTACTCAGGGTTGACTTGGGCAGAGGAAGCATCATTAGTTCCCCTACAATTGCTCCTACAACTCCCTTTTCCTTGGAGATTATGCTGGAAATGGAAGCATTATCATACGCATATAAATATCAAATAACTTTTAGTGTTATCTTGCAGGATCTCCTTCCAATCCTTCTAGCTACTTCCTGTGACAAATAATAGCTTCCATAGCAGAACTGCCTCCCCTGCCCCGAGTCTTCAGAAACAGTTCCATTTATCTAATGAGAGTCATCCTTTCTGGATCCAGAATGAAGGTGTAAATGCCCCCTAAAATGATTTCATGCCCAAGGAACCCATGACTCTGCTCTCTTGTCATTTCCACCTCCACAATATTCTTCTACTTCTTGACTTGCTTATTCTATCCTAGACCATGTCTCAGTCATCCTGACTAAAAAACCACAGAGTCACCTTTAACTCATCTTCTCCCTCCTCCCTTATATCTCATAGAGTTCTAAGACCTGAGATGCAATCAGATTTTGTCCATCATACAGTAGCCTGGCCCAACCCAGAGACTTTGATTGGAAACATGTGGTTTCTAAAATACATGGCAATGGTGCATGTGTTATTAAAAACTCCTGTTAAGTGCAGATCAGAGATTCTGCACGTGGGAAAAGGCCAGGGAAAATTTGGGGAGCAACTTCTTCCTTATGACTCTGCATCAGAATGTCCAGCCCTCCTGGCAGCTCTGAAAGCTTCCACCAGGAAGGAGTTGGAAGATATTCAAGGAAGTCAAATTCACAAAGCCATGAGTGTACCTCACAAGTTGGGTGCAGTTCCTAAGTGGCAGGAGGATGCTCTAGATGACCCCTAGAGTCTTTCTCAGTCTGAGAGATGTGACTGTGTGCCTCGTGAAGCCTTGGCATAGAGAACAGCTGCAGATCTGACAGGAAATTGTAGGGGAAGGAGATTAAGCACGAGGCAAAATGTTTTGTTTTGCTCTTCTCAGCCTCCTGGATCTCCAGGGCTCTGGGCCAAAATTTGAAGACTGGGAAATGCAGGGGAATGTTACCATGTGGTCTGCAGCTCCATTTCTTCAGACTGAGGCTTGCATAAGCAGTTTCTAACATCTATATTGTGGAAGCTTTTTCTAGACTGCTCTGTGGGTTTGAGAGAGCAGCTGGGATTCACCATTTACTTGCCCACTCCCTTTAAGGGCTTAGGTACAGCACAGGGCATTCAAGAGAGCAGAGAGCTGGCGTCAGGGACATCCAAAAGTCTCTCCTCCTGCATTTCAGGTGGCCTACCTTGAACATCTCAGCCAGCAGGTTACTTTGTAATAGACCTAGCAAACTTAGAGATGGCCCTGGTACCTCCTTAAGGGGCAAAGAGTTCCTAGACAGGAAGGCTGGCAGGAAAGTCTGGGAGCTGGGGATATGGGTGACTTTCTGTTCCCAGTTCATGTGCTCTGGGCTTGTGGCTCTAGGACACAGGGTCAAAGTTGTATAGTCTGGGGAAATCTGTTGTGAAACATGAGCTGCAGCCCTGTTCTTCTCCTTTGGCTTCAGATTGTCTGTTCCAGATACCATATTGTGGGAACGGCTCCCCACCAGATGTGGGGGATCTTCAGGGAGGCTTTGCTCACCTTCCCTGCACTGACGGCATGCTTTTCAGGGGCTGTCAAGAAGGGCGGTGTATACTCCTAGGACCCCTTGGCCCCAGGGAGCCCATCTGGAGTAGCAGGCCAGTCTCATTTGGAGGACTTGACTATCTGTCATGGGATGCTCACTGGGTCACGTCTTGATCTTGGGGGGGCTTTCCCACAGTCACCAGTCACAAGACTGGCTATTCATGGGGGTAGGTGGGGGAATTCTTGGTGGGACCGAAAGTGAAGTTTTGCCTCTATTATGCTGCTATCGTCCTCTTTCTATCCAGGATTAGGGGCTCTGGCTTTGGAGGGGGACTCCTATGGCAAAAACAACAAGAACAATAATGACAATGTTTATTGTGTGCTTGCCCATGGCAAGTGAGTGTGGCTTGTCATGATGGTCCTGTGTAACCCTTCAGAGCACCACTGTGAATAAAACACTATTGTTAGCTTCAACTTCCTGATAGAAAACTGAGGCCTAAGTCAGGGCAGACACCTTTCTAGGGTCACAGCTACCAAAGGGCAAAAGGATGAAGAGCCAGAACCCAGCTTTCTTTTAATTGCCACTATGCATAAAGTGTCCTATTCTCCTGACCTTGCCTTTGATACTTAGCTATGAACACACCAGTTATGATGAGTTCTGCATAAGGTCCTTAAAATTTTAAGAGGCAGAAGAGTATAATTTTTTCTCAAGCAATTTTTTAATATTTCCTTCACCTCATAATTCATTAAAGAAAAGATGGAAAAATCAGCAAATTAGAAGAAAGAAAAAGAAAGAAAGGAAGAGGGAGAGAGAAAGAGAGAGTGAAAGAAAAGAAGGGGTCACCATTATATCACTAATATTTTGAGGGTTTTTGGTAGCATTTATCTAAGGCATATGTTTTAAGGATAAAGGTTCAAGTAAAAAATTAAAAATGCTTTTCTTGAAACTCCAAATTGCTTCCCTAAGCCTGCTGAACATGTATGGCCTGTTCAGAAATTCCAGTGGGGGCAAAGGCCAACAGGTTACAGGCCCTCAAATTAGAAAATATGTGTGAAATAGAAAGGAAAGGAGGTCTCAGGATTTGGAATTCTGCAAGTTAGTCTCACCTGGCTGAGGACAGTTGAACGGGCAGAAACACAAGCCAGGCTCAGGAACGCCGGGGGAGTCCTGGAGCTGGCGTTTGCAGTGGAGTCTCTTCCTAGAACCTTCCAGGCTTTACCCTTCTGGTTAGGTCATCTAGGCAAAAACAGGGGCTAACACGGGATATTGGTTGTGTTTCTGTTAATGAAAGAGGGAATAATAGTTTACAAAGTTCAAAAGTGTGTAGTTAGGGGAGAAGAGCTAAGAAAATCGACTCTTCTTGAGTTAAGATATGGCAGAAAATCTTAAACTACTTGGTGACATGTCATTGGCATCCAGCCTATTAACAATTACCATTAGCAATCTTGATGTGGAGGTAGGTAGAGATAGGAACCAGTAGGACTGGATTTCTTTTTCCCATATATTTTCCTCCGTGTCTCCTCTCTGAGCAAGGTTCGCATTCTGACTTAGAACCTCAATAGGCAGATAATTTTGGCATCTGATTATCCTCTGTAACTTGTTATTATGAAATTTCCTGTGAAAGACAGGACAATCTGCTCCTTTAAATTTTCTTCAAATATAAACTCAATTCCATCTAAGAACAATTTTTTTTTTTTTTTTTTGAGACAGAGTCTCATTCTGTTGCCTGGACTAGAGTGCCATGGCATCAGCCTAGCTCACAGCAACCTCAAACTGTTGGGCTCGAGCAATCCTCCTGCCTCATCTTCCCCAGTAGCTGGGACTATAGGCATGTGTCACCATGCCCTGCTAATTTTTTCTCTCTCTATATATATTTTAGCTGTCCACATAATTTCTTTCTATTTTTAGTAGAGACGGGGTCTCGCTCTTGCTCAGGCTGGTAAAAACAATTTTTGAGAGCTCTTTTGTTTCTTCCTTTGTGATAGAAAATTGTGAAAGATTCCAGGTAAATACAAATCTTTATTTTGACTTTGAAAGATATAATTAAGGATACAAGACATAGAAACATAAAACAAATAATAATGAAAGGTGTTATAGGCTTCAAAATGGCAAAGAATACTTGTGTTAGAGATAAGAGACAACCACGTGGATGGGACGTTCAGTTTGGAGGCCCTGTGCTGCTGCGTGTTTTTCAAATTGTGGGTCTTAACCCTTGAGTAGGGGGTAAAATTAATTGAGTACACTACGACTTCTATTTTAAACACGTAGTAGAAAACATCAAAGTGCATTGAATATAGGAAGGTTATGCACTATTTCATAAGCATTTTTTTTTTGTCTATAAACACACACACAAGAATATGTGATGGGTTTCATCATAAAATATATTTCTTCTCATGGATTCAATAAAAGAAGTTCCAAAGATGTGCCATTAGCCAAAGTAATCTACAACCGAGATCTTTATTACTATTATTTATTACATGTCTAAAAATTTCCAGGCTCATTAATAGTAATGCTTAAAAAATCTTTTTAGAAAGGTCCAAGTATAGCACTCCTAGTACATGAATCAGCCAGAAGACTGTCTTCATAATAACAGGTAACATTTACTGCACTCTGTTAATGTGTTGGGTATCATGCTACATATTTCGTGTGCATAATCAAATCTACTTTTCCTAGCAGCCCTATGAGGAGGCTGCTATTATTCCTATTTTTCAGAAGATGAAGCTCTGGTTTCCAGAGGGCACGTGGCTAGCAGAACTGAAGCCCATGCCTGTCTGGCCTGAGAGCCAAAGCATTTCACCACCACGCTACATTGTGTGTCAAGAACAAATCCCTCATGGTGGTTTGTGATTTATAAAGCCTCCTTTGCTGTCTAACTATGTTGAAATGTTTCTAATTTAGCACTAAGATAATTCAATCCCCTTAAATCCCCATAGAATGTTGATAAGAGATATTTCTGGGTTATGGTTGTGGAGGGTGCGGTGATATTGGAAAAAGTTTATTCCTAATCTGATTTTAAGGAACCTATTTCCTCCTCCTCTTACAGACTGTCTATTAAGGCCAAAGTCTTAGATTCTGAGGTAAACTTCTTACCCCCACCAGAATAGTAGAGATTCTCCTCATTCCTCCTTTCCACTAAGAATGAAGTTTCGTCGCCATTAGCAAAAACCAAACAAATGGCAATAAAAAAAAAAAACCCACAAATAAGAATCCCAAATCTGGGAGTCCCTGAAACTAGAATGAATTTCTCTAGGTCAGGGATCAGCAAACCTTTCCTATAAAGGACCAGTAATGTTTAAATATTTAATATAGTAAATATTTTAGGCTTTGCAAACATAAAATATGGCCTCTGCCATGACTATTCAACTTTGCCATTATAGTGCAAGAGCAGCCGTAGCCATGCTGAAATGATTGAGTGTGGCCAGCTTTGGTGTGCGGGCTGCGGTTGGCCAACACCTCCTCCAGAGCCTTAAATGGATCCTCTCTGATGACCAGTTCAGAGGAAGAAGAACATAATTTTGCTCTTTTTTTAGTTCCATAGTCACCTTGAATACTTTTTCACTATGCATCCTCATCTTCCAATAGCTAGGTAAAACCCCCCATCCATTTCCTCTTTGGAATCTTCAGGAACGTCTTCAGTCCAACGCATCCTAGCACTGAGTTTTTATTCTTTAGATACGTAAAGAAGTAAGTTAACACAGTGTGAAGACAGATCTTCCCACCAAGAGATAGCCAACATATGCCTTAATCTCTCTCTTTTTCCTCTCTCATACACACTTGCATTACGAATATATATGGAAACATTTTTCTTGCATAGATATGTAGTTTATAATAAAACATATCAAAAATCTTAACAGTTAATTCCTCACAGAAGAATTTCCAGTTGATCTTTTTTAATGCCTTTAAAAAATATCTTCTAAACTTTGGATAAAGAGCATACATTAATTTTATCCTCAGGAAAAGAAAAGCCAATAGCCTTTTATCAGTCATTTCCATCTTAGCACTTACATAGAGGAAGGAGACAGGGAGAAACAATTCTGGGGACATCGAGTATTTGAGAGGAGCCAACGGGAGGTGCTAGAAGGGAAAACTGGGGCTCCTGGATCTTCCCACACTGCATTGTACGAAGGGGTGCGTGGTTAAAGACATTGGAGAAACACAACTCTAGCCCTGCGTTTCCTTTCTGGAATCCCTTGAGGGAAAGGCATGCGTGGGACTAGAAGCATGGGGCTGAAGAGCAGCTTCCCCACCTCCTGTGTTCAGGAGAAAAGAGCCTGCTTTAAATATTTGAAGGTGGGAAAGTGGATATTTAACATAAGCTCCTTCTGCGTGTTTGTTTTACGTTATTTTAAAATGCTGTTAACATACGTCTGACTTCCCCCAACTTATGCTGATCTCAGACAGTCTAATTCTCTAAACCTCAAATCGGCATTTTCCAGAAGGCTTGTTTCAGGTGTGTTTTTGAGGAGAGGTGAAGGTTTTAGATGAGGAGAGGTGAGGGGAGAAGCAGAGGACAGACAGAGGGCCTCGGCTCCTTCATCCAGCTCAACCAGCCTTCCTTCAGTGCTCGCGCGTGGCAGCCACTGTTCAGATGATAACACATCAAAGAACAAGGCAAAGCCCCATCCTCTGAAACCACTCTCTCACACAGTGGTCCTCATTCTCAGCCACACATTGGAATCACCTGGGTGTCTATTGAAACATACGGACTCCAGAGCCCCACCCCGGACCACACAATCACAATCCCGGGGGTAGAGTCTGAGTACTGGTATTTTAAGAAATCAGGCTAGTTGACTCGAATAGGTAGCAAAGTTTGAGAACAACAGTCTAAAGGCAAAGGCAGAACAGGCAGGTCATTGCAATTCCACATGCTTTGTGCTATGAGAGGAATGTGTAAGTCCTGGTTGGTCACAGCCGAGGAGGAAGAGATCCATTTACCCTAGGGAGGGGATATTTTGTGAAAAGAGTCATAGAAGAAGGGACACTTAAGCTAAATCTCAAAGATCAAGCAGGAGATCACCAAGTCAGACAAAGCAGGGTGGTGTGAGGTGCATTCTGTGCAAAGAAATCAGCCAGTACCAAGGCATGAGGATGAACTGCCGGGGTTTACCCTGGAGCTGTGTAGGGAGGGACAGGCAGTGTTATTAATCTGTTCAGGTTGCCATAACAAAATACCACAAACTGGGTGACTTAGACAGCAGAGATTTGTTGTTTCATAGTTCTGGAGGCTGGAAGTCCTAGATAAGGGGTCAGTAGAGCTGGTCCTTTCTGAGGGCTGTGAAGGAGAATCTGTTCCATGCTTCTCTCCTGCTTCTGGTGGTTTCCTGGCAAATCTTCGCTGTTCCTTGGCTTGTAGACCCATCACCCGATCTCTGCCTCATATTCACATGACATGATCCCTGTGTGTGTCTGCCCCAAATCTCCCTTTTTTATAAGGACACTAGTTGTATTAGATTAAGGGCCTACCCAACTCCACTATGATCTCATCTTAACAAATCACATCTGCCACGACCCTATTTTCAAATAAGGTCACATTCTAATGTACTGGAGGTTAGGACTTCAGATGAGTTTTTGGGAGACACAATTTAACCCCTAACAGGCAGAGTGACAGAGAAAGAGGCTTGAGAAAGAGGCATGATCTTGGGCAGAGAGGCCCTGCAAAAATTTTGAATTTTGTCCTGAAGGGTATGAGAACCCTTTTTACTATTAAGAGTAACAAGAGAAATATAATAGCTAATATGTATATGTGCCAGGAACTCTTCTAGTTTATGTGCATTAACTCCTTTAATCCTCATAAGAAAAGTCCTATTATTATCTCCACATTACAGATGAGAAAGCTGGGGCTGAGAGAAGGTAAGTACTTTGCCAAAAATCATATACCACGTAAGTGGTGGTGCCAGTATTTGAACCCAGGCAGAGCCAAGCTCCAAAGCAGCGTTGTTGTTGTATCTGGTCCATGAACACCTGAAGGTTTCAACTACTCCTTTTCTGTGCATGACTTCCTCTCTACGTCTCCAGCCCTAACTCCTCTCTCAAGCGACAATTCTGTGTCACTAGTGGTCTGTTGATGTTTCCATTTGGATGTCCTTTATCATCTCATACTCACCAAACTTGAAAGTGAAGTCGTTCATTCCCTTGAAATATGGACTTCCTCATTTCTGTTTAAAAACACTAGTACTCTTGGCTAGTTCTCCCCTGCCCCGTCAGTGCACACGGGCCAATTTTAAAGACCAAAGATACATGGTGTCTTGGCTTCTTCTCCTGGGCCAGCAGGAATGGCTGTGACCATTCAAGGCACTGGCTCTCTCAAAGGTGACTATGTGTAAGTGTTAGGAACCAGCAGACCAGGGCTGGCAGCTGTGTTGTCACTAGAGGATTGGGAGTTTGAGCTGCCATCAAAAGCGCGGTCATTTAGTTCCCCCGCCAAATAAATTTCAATATTCTGCTGGGCCTCTAAGAGAAGACAAATATGCCCTCAAGCAGTAGCGCTCCCATCCCCGACATGGGTACAGAATGATTCTGAGGCTTCCTTGGGAGCTTCTTACAAAAGTTGGTGCTTCACTGTACCCCTCCTTTCCACAAGAGACTCTTGCCCAAAGTCTGGGCCCCATAATTTAGGCCACTGGGCCAGGAAAGCCCTTGAATGACAAGGTGGAAATCGTCCTGGAATAGGAGCTAGAAGACCCAAGTTCAAATCCTGACTCAGTTTCTAAACATTCAGCAAGTCACTTTAAAAACACTGAGAAGAAACACACCCTAAGTTTATTTCTTCATCTGCAGAATGAAAGAGTTAGACTATATGATCTCTAAAGTTTCTTGATGCTCTAAAATTCTCTGATTTTAATGTCCTAATTGGAACTCAGACCAAGGCTATTCAATGCCAGCTAAACCTGAAATCAGCAGATTGATCTTAAACCAGTACATTTGTGAGAAGGGAGGAGTGAGTTGGTTCTTTCTATGTTTTTAACATTTTCTTTTGCCTCTTTTGGCCCTAAAGTTGGTTTTCTTCCTTGCTGTCTCCTGTCACCTGATATTTACTCAGAGAACTATAATCAACAAAAATTGCTAAAGGCAAACAGTTTTGGCTAGATTGACTTCTCGGCAATTAAACCAAGCAGTTTCTCCAAAGATATATTTGGCCTTTCTCGACCACTGTGGCACCAAAGACAAACTTTTCCCATGGCAATGGGCCTCTTTGCCAGCGCATGCAGGTAACAAGCTGTCTTTCTCCCCGGCAATAGAGATTTTCCTGTTGTGGCATGAAAGGAAGGCATTGTCAGTTTTATTATTATTTTTCAGTGAAAATGTTTTGAATCATTTGTTTGATGCCTCCCCCTCTCGAATTGGGTGCAGTGATGACTAAGTTAAGAGAAGGCCTTATTGGACACGCGAGGCCTCTTGTTAGTTATGGGAGGACATTTTTTTCTTCAACAGCAATTACCTTGCCTGACCAATTCTAGGCAGCCAAGGGACAGTCATTCCATGTTCCATGGCTTGAATGTTGGTTCTTGAGATATAAACATGAAATCAGAGGCCGGGCGCGGTGCCTCACGCCTGTAAACCTAGCACTCTGGGAGGCCGAGGCGGGCGGATCGCTTGAGCTTAGGAGTTCGAGACCAGCCTGAGCAAGAGCCAGACCCCATCTCTACTAAAAATAGAAAGAAATTAGCCGAGCATGGTGGTGAGCACCTGTAGTTCCAGCTACTTGGGAGGCTGAGGCAGGAGGATCACTTGAGCCCAGGAGTCTGAGGTTGCTTTGAGTTAGGCTGACACCTTGGCACTCTAGCCTGGGCAACAGAGTGAGATTCTGTCTCAAAAATAAAATAAAATAAAGAAATCACAGAATAAAAGTCCCATGTTTCACAGAAGGAAGTACAAGATTGAGAGGTGAAATTATAAACTCCAAAACACCTTAGAGTGCTTGGTGGAAGAGATAAGATTCAAACCTCAGGGGCCCAAACTCAATCCAAGATGCTCATGCTTCCTCATATGTAAATATATGCATTTGGTGTCTGATAGAAGATATTAGGTACTTTCCTAAACCTTGGTTTTCAGCTTGGTTTTCTCCCTAGTATTTCGTGCTTCCTCATTGCGTAGTGCAAAGGAGTATCTCAGATGCTGCTAAGAGACTGATACTGTGATAACTGAGTCAGCGTGTTTAGGGTACCAGTACTCAAAGTCCAGAACTCATACAATATTAAAAAAAACCCCAATTCCATTTCTGCTATTTCTCTATTTTTCCTAGACAGTAGACGGTTTCACTTCTCTGTAACACTCCGAAAAGAACGAACCTTTAAAGGAGATTAGACCTAATTGTGAACCTATGGACAACACAGCTCAAGCATATATAAACTAGGAAGAGGAGGGATTAGAAGGAAATTTGAGAACCCATAGCGTCCATCCCCCTGTCCTTAGGCAAGAGTGCATGTAAATTTAGTAAGTCATGCTAATTTTAGAGATTGCAAGGCCTGGTGATTCTATAACTCCCTCAGAAGGACATTTTGAAGCAAACTTCATAGTCATTCTTTTTTTCTTCATCCATTCAAAGTCCCCTATTTTCTAATCTGAGTTGTGTATTCTCTAAAAGATATCAAACATTTGAAATGCAAGGTCTAATTATTCCTCAGGCTTACTTTCTAAGTTAAATACTACAAATTTCTTAATCTTTTTTTCAAATCTTTAAACATACTTTTAGCTATCTCATGAATTATCAGTTTATTGCCAATTCTTAGAATTTTATTTTTTTTATTTCAGCATATTATGGGGGTACGAATGTTTGGGTTACATATATTGCTTTTGCCCTACCTGAGTCAGAACTTCAAATGTGTCCATCCCCCAGTCGTTGTGCACTGCACCCATTAGATGTGTATATGCCCATCCCTCATCCCCTTCTCCCCCCTCCCACCTGACCAACACCTGATGAATGTTACTATTATATGTGCACTTAAGTGTTAGTCAGTTAATACCAAGTTGATGGTTAGTACATGTGGTGCTTGTTTTTCCATTCTTGTGATACTTCACTTAGTAGAATGGGCTCCAGCTCTATCCAGGATAATATAAGAGGTGCTAGATCATTACTGTTTTTTGTGGCTGAGTGGAACTCCAAGGCATACATGGCCCACATTTTATTAATCCACTCATGGATTGATGGGCACTTGTGTTGTTTCCACATCTTTGCAATTGTGAATTGTGCTGCCATAAACATTCGAGTGCAGATGTCTTTTTAATAGAATGTCTTTTTTTTCCTTTAGATAGATGCCCAGTAATGGGATTTCTGGATCAAATGGTAGTTCTGCTTTTAGCTCTTTGAGGTATCTCCATATTATTTTCCATAGAGGTTGTACTAGTTTGCAGTCCCACCAGCAGTGTATGAGTGTTCCTATTTCTCTGCAACCACACCAACATTTATTGTTTGGGGACTTTTTGATGAAGGCCATTCTCACTGGAGATAAGTGATATCTCATTGTGGTTTTGATTTGCATTTCCCTGATGATTAGAGGTGTTGAGCATTTTTTCATATGTTTGTTGGCCATTAGTCTATCTTCTTTTGAAAAGTTTCTGTTCATGTCCTTTGCTCACTTTTTGATAGGATTGTTTGATTTTTTCTTGCTAATTTTCCTGAGTTCTATATAGATTCTAGTTATTAGCCCTTTATCAGATGTGTAGCATGTGAATATTTTCTCTCATTCTGTAGGTTGTCTGTTTGCTCTCATGACAGTTTCCTTGTCTGTGCAGAAGCTTTTTAATGTGATCAGGTACCATTTATTTATTTTTGTTGTTGCTGTGATTGCCTTTGGGGTCTTCTTCATAAATTCTTTGCCTAGGCCAATGTCTATAAGAGTTTTTGCAGCATTTTCTTCTAAAAGTCTTATAGTTTAATGCCTTAAGTTTAAGTTTGTTATCCACTGTGAGTTGATTTTTGTGAGAGGTGAAAGGTATGGATCCTGTTTCAGTCTTCTACGTGTGGCTATCCAGTTTTCCCAGCACCATTTATTGAATAAGGATTCTTTTCCTCAGTGTATGCTTTTGTCTTCTTTGTCAAAGATTAGATGGCTACATGAGGATGATTTTATATCTGGGTTCTCAGTTCTGTTCCATTGTTTTATGTCTCTGTTCTTGTGCCAGTACCATGCTGTTTTAGTTACTATAGCCTTCTAGTATAGCTTGAAGTCTGGTAAATTGATGCCTCCCAATTTTTTCTTTTTCTTAAGATTGCTTTTATTATACAGGGTCTTCTCTGGTTCCTACAAAGCATAGAATTATTTTTTTTAGATCTGTGAAACATGATGTTGGTATTTTAATAGGGATTGCATTGAATTTATAGATCACTTTGGGTAGTATAGACATTTTAACAATGTTGATTCTACCAACCCATGAGCATGGTATGGTTTTCCACCTTTTTATGTCCTCTGCTATTTCCTTCTTCAGTGTTTCATAGTTCTCTCTGTAGAGCTCTTTTACTTCCTTAGTTAAATATATTTCTAGGTATTTTATTTTCTTTGTTGCTATTGTGGTATTGAGTCTTTGATTTGGTTCTCAGTTTGACTATTGTTAGCGTATAGGAATGCTACTGATTTCTGTACACTGATTTTGTAACCTGAGACTTTGCTGAATTTGTTTATCAATTCCAGGAGTCTCATGGCAGAATCTTTGTGGTTTTCTAGATATAAGATCATATCATCAGCAAAGAGTGATAGTTTGACCTCTTCTTTCCCCCATTTGGATGCTTTTGATTTCCTTCTCTTGTCTGATTGCTCTGGCTAGCACTTTCTTATCTTACAACATTTCTCAGATTGTGAAGATTCCTCTCACATCAACTTCTGCATAACTCAGAGTAGATATATCCTTTTGTATAAAAGCCCTAAGCAGCCTCTTACCTACCCAGAGGGCTCTTACTTGGCAACTTTACCTTTTGGAGTAAACACCCCGACAACAGTAAACAGTAATTAGCAATGGACATAATGGAAAAGCTAGAAAGAGCAGACAGAAAAATCAGATTGCGGCTAGTTATAAAAGGAGGAGGCAGTCCTATACACCTTCTTGGCCCTTAGGCAGTTAATGAGTTGAAAATACTATTGTAATAATACAAAATCAAGCATTGGTTTCCATAAGCCATCTAGAAAAGATGCTGTTGACAAAGGGTATGATCAGTATAATCTGTTTAAAGAGTTGGAGAAGTGTGTTTCTTACTGTGGAATGTTTTCCAACCAAATTTGTTCAAGTAAATTGAGTCTTGGCAGGAAAACAGGACAATTAGCTAGAAATTTCACCAATGTTGATTGTCAGAAAAATGTAAGCCAAGAGATGTTTTTGTTAACAACTCATTTAAAAAATAAGGAAAGTGGGGAACAAAAAGAAAGGGACAGGTCTTACTCCTTTAGGTAGTTATGAATAGTTGAAGAAAGGTAGTGGGTAGGAAGGACCTGGCTGACTATGGGATTTTATTTTCCATGGAAATTTATTTTGAACACTCAATTTGAACATTGTGCAGCAACCTCTCAGTCAAAATGGCACCATGAATACTTGGAATGTGTATAACAGTATGGATCAGGGGAAGTTAGAATTGGAGTTTTAATTTAAAAGTGCCTTACCATGGCCTTGATTGACATCTACAATAGCTCCCTGGCTTTTAGAGACCACCCTTTCTAGTGCCAAGTACATCAGGCTTTGAAGGACAAGTGGGGGAAGATTTCAGGAAAGCTACTCATTTGAAATTATACCCACAGTCAGCAACTTAGCTTTGATGACGAATTCAACTTTCTCTATTGTTTGGATCTTAATCAAATATTGAACTTATGTTATATCCTCCTTGAGGTCACAAACTTGAGCTAATCTAAGCCTGGAAGTTCTGTAAACATTCTTAAGAAATTATTCATTCAACATTCACTTAACAGATATTTACTGAGTGCCAACTATGTGCCAGGCAGTGTTCTGGCAGAAACAACCCCAAATTTCTACTGTTATGGAGATCACCTTTAAGGAGGGCATACATATGTAGTGTTTGTATGTGCTATATGTTTTGTTCATAACCAAAATGAAATTGAGGCCCTGTGAAATGTGAAGTAAGGACAAAAGACACAGATGAAGAAGGAAGGCTGGCAGGGAGCTCAGCAGTGAACCTCTCGGGATGGGGCTGTGCATCAGAAACAGCAGGGAAGGTGTTAGAGAAACAGATTTCTGGGTTTTAGTCAAGACCCACCAAATCAGTCCTCCAGGTATGAGGTCCAGGGATCTGTATTTTCATAGAGTTCCCTAGGTGGCTCTGATGTGGCCAGTCCAGAACTGTTTCCCAAACCTGGAAATCACTGAGCTAGATGCTCTCTTGATGCCTTTATCAGTCAGGGTTCCAGCAGGATACAAAAGGCACTTTCTGTTGGATAGTTTGAGGAGAGTTTACAAAGGGAAAATTTACAAATGTGTGGTAGGACTGTTGGGAAACCCCAAACTCAGGTGCAGACCCCTGAGGCTGGTAACATACAGCTACCATTAGCATCCCTGAGCCTGAAGCGGGGAGAGGAGTGGGGTTCCCAGAACCAGGAACAGAGAGGGCTGGGCGCAGACGGCCTCCCTTGATGAAACCTCTGACCTTCAGTTGAGAGATTCAGCCAGCAGATGTAAGCCAAATTCAACTGGAATGAAGAGGCCAGGAAGCCTATTATTAGAGGGCACATGGGCCAGCCTGCCAGGGCACAGAAAAAAGCAAAGAAAGATGGAGGGTGGATTTGGAGGAGCAAATGAAGACATTCAACCCAAGGCCCTTTTCAGCTGTGGGAACATATGAAAATAAAATGGGACCCAAAATAGGTCTAAATAGGTATTCCTAATATTTCATGGCCAAATTGTTTTTCTGAACTGTCTAAATCTTAGTTCCTTGTTATCTCCACTTGGTACCCCCAGGGACGACAAAATGCCAGTTTTGTTTTTGCTTTTATTTTTTGATAGCAGTTATGTTTACTAAGTACTCATTATATTCCATGCACTGTGATAATTTTATTTTAATTTATAAAACAATACTTCAAAGTAGGTATTGTTATTTTACAGAAAAGGGAATTAATGCACAGAAGGTTAAGAAATTTACCTTGGGTCCCACCGCACGTGAGCAGTAAAGCCACGATCTGAAGCCAGATCTGTCTCATACCAATGCCTGTGCTCTCCACCTTTGTGCTGTTTCATTAACCCTCCCCAGGAACAGGTCAATCCCAGTCCCTCTCACTAACTTAGGAGCCTGCGTTCTAGGCAATTTTGTCAAGACCAAAGAAATCACAATTTCTTGTACTCTTGCATAAAGTTTCATATGTATTCATGACTTTTCAGGGTTTATATTTGTTAAATATTACTATCTTCCCATTCATATTCAGGAAGCAACTCGGGCCTCATAAGTTAACTATTTATGACTTTATGCATTCTTGGTTCAGGGCTTCAGCACTAGGTAGGCACACTTTTTTCCTGTGCTCTGCTGGTATTTCTATGTTCAGAACAGAGCTAGGATGACCAACTGTTCCAGTGTGTCCTGGACTGAAATTTCCCAGGATGTGCAAATTTCAGTGCTAAAACTGGGACAGTTCTAGGCAAACTGAGATGGTTGATAAATGCCAGGTCTTAAAAGTACATCCTATTTTGTAATGAGACCTTCAGAAATTCTAAAATCACATTTAGAAAAAGAATTAAAAACCTAATTTTCTTCACATTTCCCCACCGTTCAGGCTCAGGTTAGATCTATCCTCGTGGTATTCTAAGCCTAGTTTCTGGCCCTTCTGAGGCACAGAAGTCACATAACAGGGCAGGACAGGGAATTCAAAGAAGGTTCAGTCCAGACGAGTCATCTTGGCGTCCAAATATGGCAAGTGCTGAAGGATGTGGGGCCATCTTCAACAGAGCCCAGATGCCCATCTCGTACAATTTTAGTCCTAGGCATGTGATACTTGGCTCAAAACGCATAGTGCTTATTTCACCATGTTGTAATTGCTTGTTTATGCTGTGTCCTGTGTTGGATAGAAAGATCATTGAGGACAAGGACCCAGCAGTCTCAGGATTTAGAACTGGGCCTGTTCCATGAAATTAGCTCAGTGACTCG
The DNA here is from genome assembly GCF_041146395.1 of Eulemur rufifrons. Lineage (NCBI taxonomy): Eukaryota > Metazoa > Chordata > Mammalia > Primates > Lemuridae > Eulemur > Eulemur rufifrons. The sequence goes on along the minus strand of NC_090997.1, from coordinate 15,663,002 downwards.
TCGGGGAGCATCCCGGGGTACAAGGGAGGTACATTTACTCAAGGTTTGTTTTTGAACTTTCTCCATTCATTATGAAACTTGGCCTTTTGTATCATCTTTGAAACACATCAGACACTTGAGGCGAGCAGGGGGGTACCTCATATTATAGGAGAGTTTCCGACTAAGTTAACTTTCCAAATTCATCCCCCATAGGTTCATGTGCCCTGAGGACTGGGCCAACCCCCCAACTCCATAGGAATCAGGGTACAAAAGTGAAGCGAGCCCCAGGGCCTCTTGTTTAGCTTACTTCCGGACTGTCACATGGCCTTTTCTCTTCTTTCTTGTTGGAAGGATGCCAGACAAATGAAAAAGTTTATTTTTTTTTTTTTAGGGAGGCAAAGATTGAATTCAAGTACATGATAAGGCTTCTACAAGAAAACTTCCAGGAATTATGCCATCCTGTATGGTATCAATAAAGAGAAGGATGGCAGAAAAGTATTATAACTAACTTTATAAAGCACTTATTTTGTGCTATTTTTAGGTACGGTGCTAGCTTTTTACATGCCCAAATAAATGTATTCCATCCAAAATATTACAAGATGAATTATTCCTTCCATTTCCAGGTAAGGCTGAGAGATGGTTACATAACGTGTCAAAGGTCAGAAAGCTAGTAAGAGGCAGAAGAGGGATATGAAACCACATCTACAAAACTGTAAAACTCGTGTCCTTGTTTGCTAACATAGAGTTCTGAAGCATCACAGCTGCTTCCTGATGACCCTAAAAATCTCTGGACTGGCTCCTGGGATACCAGAATTCTCTCCGTTTTGTATTACTCAGATATTAAACACGACCAGGCAATATTGGGTTTGTTTCCAGAGAAAGTCTATTAGAGACCTGGCGCTAAGGGTGGGGAAGAGAGGGAACATCTCTGAAAGGAAGACATGAAGGGCAGCATAAACCATGGTTTGGGGGCTTCCTTACCTTATTTGGGGGAGGAGATCCCATTTATAAATGCTAATAAGGTCTGTGGTTAAATTTCACCACTATGAATTATTGACAGAGACGTGCTGAGGGTTTCCCCTCCCCGCAGGGTGAACAGCTGGCCTTCTGCAGTGCCAGGCTTGGTGCTTTGGGTTTTTTGAAGATCAGTGCCCTCTGGAGGTTGAAGGCAGAGAAACAAAAGCACCAGGAAAAAAGAACAAAGCGTTTTTCCACTCTTGCTCTGTCTATGTAACCCCTTGCCTCAAAGTATGTTAAGGACAAAGGCTGAGAAACTTTGGGGCGAAATATTTTTTCTGGTGTGACCTTGAGTGTGAAATGTCAGGGAACGACTGGACTAGGGAAGAAACCAATTGGTTCCTCAAACACATCCCCAAGGTGCAGATTCGCTCCCCGTGGTGGCTCTTCCTGTATGTTCTGTCCTGTGTAACTGTCTTAAGCTAATGGGGCCTCAGCAACAGCCCTTCATCAAGGGGGAGAAAAGGCAGTACTAGCACCTAAGGAGGACTCTGATTCCCTGTGTTTTCTTTACTTGGATAGAAGATACCAGAAGGCCTAGAGGGCAGACATGGAATAGCTCAATGGGTCTGTGCCTGTCCAGCAGACCCAAGACAGCAGTGGCAGGGGCTGGGGAGAAACTGGCCTAAAGTTTGTCATGCCTTTTGGTTAGGGTTGAGGGGAAGGAGTAGAATTCCCAGTCTTTAAGCCTCTTCCTTTTTCTTCCAAGCACAAGTGATTCAGGAAGCTCAGAGGAACCATTAGGTCTAGGAAGACTTTGCTACTAGTCTGGTCCAGACTCAAACATCTGTTTAGAGACCTGGGGTTTAATTTTGTTCCTGAGTCTCCATCACCATCCTGTGGCCACAATTCTGATGACTAGATCTTTGCCTCCTTTCTGTGGCTGAGGGCTTGGCATGGTAATGGAAGCAGACCTGTGACCTCAAGTTCAGCACTTTTGGTCCCTGGGACTGCATCAGAAGAACCAGGACAAGAGGTTTGAGGAGAAGGGAAGGGAGGTTTGTTAATTTGCCATCAAATGAGAAGAATGGGAGACTCTCATCTTAAAGCACCATTTTGCTAACTATAAGCAGAAATACAGAGCTTTGAAAGGGAGGGTTTTAAACTTCAGGCTATTGCTGTTTATAGTTGATGGCTCTGATCCATCCCATCTCTGGCAAAGACAATCTTGTGACCTCCACCCATACAATTCCACTGAGCCATCTCCTATGGTACAAAGAACAAAGGACACTCCCCTGCCCTCTGATTAAGACACATATATCCTCAACTCATACCATTTCTGAGCTTTTTGGTTCAACTTACAACTGCCAGCACCTGTGTCCTTTTGTCTGCTGGATTTTTCTGGGGAGAGGGACCCACTCTGGCCATGTGCCTAGCAAGCCAGAAGTGGCAGGGAGTTAATGTACACCTCTCCAGCAGCCTTCAACCAATGACTGATAATTAATCCAATGCATTGTCTATAGAATGTAACAGCAATGTGAAACCCAGGACATCTGTAAGATCACACTCAGAGGCAATGCTTAGCAGGCTTGTTCCTTAGAGTGACTCCAAGTTTCTTAAAGGCAAAGATTGGGCTTCGATGAGTACTTTAAAAGCCAATGCCAATTACAGGAAATGATTCTCTACAGATCATTCGTGTGAGTTGGGCAAGACGGTATAGCACTCACTGGAATCCTGTACTCAGTCTGAAGAGATTCAAGCTTGTTTGGTTCAGGAGACTGTATTCTCCTCCATTCAATCCTGTACCTCATAATAAGTTTTGTATTAGTTGTCTCTTGCTGTAAAACATATTACCTCTAACTTAGTGACTTAAAGCAGTAATCATTTATTATCTGTCACAATTCCTATGAGTCAGGAATGCAAGAGTGTCTTCTCTGGGTGGTAGCTCAGGGTCTGTTATCAGACTGTAGTCAGATGCCAGCCAGGGCTCCAGACACTGAAAGCTCGACTGGCACAGAGGATCCCCCTCCACGGCTGCTCACTTACCTGCCTGGCTGTAGGTGAGATGTCGCAGTGAGCATCTCTGCAGAGCTGCTTGAGCGTCCTGATGGCATGGCGGCTCATCTCCCCTAGGGTGAATAACCCAAGAGGAAGCTGCAATGCCATTTTTGACCTATACCGTCATTTCTGCTGTATTCTATTGGCCACGCAACTCAGTCCTCATTCAGTGCGGGAGGGGACTACACAGGGCATGAACACCAGGAAGTGAGGATTACTGGGGCCACCTGGGAGGCTGATTACCATAAGTTTCTAGGAAAAAAGCCCATTCCATAAAAGGTTTTAGATGAGAAACATATAAAACAACAACAGATTCAAGTGACATTGGAAAATGCCTGTTGACTGGACAACCAGAAACAATGAAAGTGTTTTTTCGTTCTCTAATTTCTTATAATGCTGTTTATTATACTGGTTAATGATCTGTATCCTTCTTGGCAGACATTCTACAACGCACAGTAAAGTTTTGCCCTAATACCAAGGTGGAAACACCTTAGAAACATGTATATCGAATTGCACTTGAACGAAACAGAGGGTTTTACTTCTGATGAGGGAGAGTCAGCTCTCAGATGGTTGGCTTTCTTCTAAATCCCTAAAATCCATTCCATTAATTCTCAGAGCTATAAGTCAGAGCTTTGAGCCTGAAAGTCAGGCCAGGGCATGGTCTCAGTATTGCTACCTGCAGGGCCAGGATGTGGTTACACAGTGGGGCCCTTTGTTGTGCTCCGGGCAGAGGGATTCCACTGGCCTGATTGCTCCAGGGCTCATTTCCTGAACAGGAAGGTTCTACCACCTGGTGGACGGGTCTCTCCAAAACAAACAGGCCTCTCCTCCTGCCTCCACGCCCTGAGCCCTGTGCTAAGCCCCAAGCACTGGGAACAGACATGACCCGTGGACTCCTTATCAGTCCCTCAAATACCAATGCTCGGAAGAAGTTTTTACATTTACTAAGTTCCTGCTACCAAAGGTCAAGTTCCCACTGCAGAAATGGAAAAAAAAAGAAAAGAAAAAAAAAAAAAATAAAAAAACCAACAACAAAAAACTGATGGGGCAGCATTGAAAGAAACCAGAGAAAATGAAATAGCAATAATTGGCATGCTGAGCCTTCTTACTCAGTTACGGACACAGCCTGAAAATGCCACTGTCATCTCGTGGGAAGTGGTTCTTTTAGCCGCTCAACAACAACAGCAACAACATGCACAACAACGCTATATGGTATGTTAGCGTCATGATGTAATACGTTGAAAACACATTATCCTTTAGCTTGCTCAAAATAACTTTCTGAGGTCAATATTATAATATTTGTACTCTAACTAAAATGGTAATCTCTCCTTTTTTCCTTATTTCACTTTCTTTTTTCCTTTCCTTTTCTTTTCTTTGCTTCTTTTTTTTTTTTTAAGAGAGAGGGTCTCACTCTGTTTCCAGGCTGGAGTGCAGTGACTTGATCACAGCTTACTGCAACCTTCAGCTCGGCTCAAGTGATCCTCCTGCTTCAGCCTCCCAAGTAGCTGGGACTACAGATGCGTGCCTCTACACTTGGCTAATTTTTTAAATTTTTGCAGAGACTGGGATCTTGCTATGTTGCCCAGGCTGGTCTGAAACTCCTGGCCTCAAGCAATGCTCCCACCTCGGCCTCCCAAAGCTCTGGGATTACAGTTTTGAGCCACTGTGCCCAGCCTTTCATCCCACTTTATTTTTTCATAGAGCTTATTACCATCTGACATAGCATCCCATGCCTATGTGTCTGTTTATTTTCTTATTGTCTATTTGCCTGTCTAAAAGGTAAGCTCCATGAGAACAGGGGTTTTGTCTATTTTGCTTTTTGCCACATTCCCAGAGCCTAGTAAATATATAATAAATAATTGTGTAAAAATAACTTTTGCATTGAGTCAGCTATGAGAGGTTAAATAACTTCCCTCAGGTGTTTTGAGTCCAAAGTTGATGCAATTTTCAAAATGTTGTGCTGCCTCTCCGTTTTCTGTATCAAGAGGCAGAAGTCCAGATTTTAGGAAACCGAGGCCGCCAAATTGCAAAGTGGGGTCATGAAAGAGCTCAGACTAGAACCCAGGTCTTCTGATAGTTAGTTACTCAGCCTTGTTTTTGCTGTCCTGGGCAAGCTAAGGGTTTTGCCCAGTATGAAGAGTTAATGTTGAGATTAGAAACTGCTCTTTCATCCTCTTGCTTCCTTGGCTGGTTGGCCTCTTGGGTCACAGGTCTGCAAATGCCCAGCACGTATATCTCAGCATTGTGCAATGTGCCTGCCCCGTGCCCATTCCACCTCTGTTATCAACGTGACCTGTAGGGAAATAGCCTGAAACAGTTACACATGACTACCATGATTACTCAGATGCATGTATCTAAGTTTCTACACGGGAAGAGCTTCCGTCTAAAGCTCTGAGAAAAACATCCGAACCAGCACAGGGGTTAAGTCCCATGGAAGTTCAGAACAGATCTCATTTGTCACTTGATAATTCCTTTACCTACCCCTACCCCACCACCTGCTTTTCTCCTTCATCTCTCTGGCTTTGTCTTTCCCAAGAGCTGAAAGGAGTTGTCAGGATCAAGCACAGCCAGTAAACACCCGGGAGCTTTGTTTGCCAAGTTGGGGAAGCTACGGCAATTACTCCCTCATGTCCATTTGTTTGTAGAGCCAAGAGCAACCACAACACATCAGCTGGGAGTCGACCCTCGCAAGCAAACAGATCGGTCCAGCTTATATTCCTGAAACAAGCTTGTTGCGGGAAGTCTGGTTCTACTGAGAAGAAACACATGTTTATACCCAAACGACTCAGTTCACTGTGTTTCGCCTAAAAACAGTGTTGGAGCCCCTGTGGCCTTGGCATTTATTCACTGGATTTGTTACACTGGACCCACCTTGCACATCACGGCTGTGCAAGCCACCTTTGCAAGTCCTCCCTCTGCTTTGCACCGCAGGGGAAACAAAAGCAGCGCTGCCTGATCAACCACTTACGAACTGCAACAATTAGGCTGAAATAAATGAAGGATATTTTTTTGTCCCTGAATACATCGGATCAAGTGATTGAGCAGTGTGAATTCCCTCCAATGTTTGTCACCATTCCATGTTGTTGTTTTTTACTTTGGAAAGATAGCATAAGGAAGAAGAATTCATGGGAAGGACCTGGGCCTCGGAATGCTTGTTCAAATCCCGTAACTGCCATTTACTGACTGTGACACCTTGACCGAGATGGTGAACATTTCAAAATCTCCTTTTTTTTTTCCATCTGTAAATCAGGTATATTAACAGCTATCTTGCAGGGTTATCGTTAAGTTTGAATAATGTGAATGTAGCAACTGACAGTGCCCAGCGGGTAGCAGGGTCTTCACACATGGCAGTGAATGGTGTTATCGTTAACGTTACTTACGTGTCTGCGTAAATGTGTGGGTCAGGATTAGGACAGCCACAGCCTCATTGAAAGCCAGTGGAGGGAAAGCTGGGGGAAATCTTTGTCACTGTCGACTTTTGTGACTTTGGACAAGTCAATGTGTCTGGGCCTTAGTTTTCGCATCTTAAAAAACAGGAGAAAATGCCATTGTCCTCACTTAAAAACCAATGAATTGGTATTTTGGAAAGCATGCTGCCCCAGACATTGCGCTCAGTTTTCCTTGAAATGTAACCTCACTTCTCACAACTCTGGGTTGTTGCTCAGATTTTACAAATAAGGAAACTGAACCCCATGGAAGTTAAGGAACTCGGCCACAGTACTAGTGAGTGGCAGGGTTGGAATTTGAGCCTGGACGTTCTGACATTTGTTCACACACCATTTATTAAATGAGATACCGTATTAAAACTTCATAAATGCTAGTTTTAGTCTTATTTTTGTTAAGCACTGATTTTAAGTACAGAACTAGATGAACAGAATGCAAAGAAAACAGGAAGTCATCTCTGACATTGAGGAACAGAGAATCTCTTAGGAATTCTGTGTTCTTTTGCATCTCAGAATTGCCTCTCTAAAATAGAAGTAATGTTCTAATAAAAGTAAAAAGACACAAAAATTTTAATTAGTATTTTATTTGGAGCGGGAGAAGGGAAAACAGAGGGAGACCCAAAGTGTTGTGCAGATCAAATAAAAATAATGGAGCTATAAAAGGAGCTTGGAAAATAAAAGCCATACTTCAGATATCACGCAATGCTATTGTCTTGTTTATGTTATTGTTGTTATTTTTATTATTTATTAGATACCACTGCTGCATCTATGATGCTACAAGTCTTTCAGAGAGACAGATGAGAGATCATTCACACTAGAAGGCAGTGTACAAAAAGTGTCGAATACGGGGTAGGACAAGAGCCATAGGAGTTCTGAGACCCGAGCTCCAAAGGTAAGGTTGCCTGAAACTCAGAGATTCCTAGATTAAAACAAAGGACCTTGAGGGTGAGTCATCCTCACAGTATTTAAAGTGTAGACTGCATGACTCAATAGAAACTCCAGGGTCCTTAAAGCATCTGGTCTACCTTGGGAGGGTGGGGCAGGGCCAGGCCTGGTACCAAGAGAGCAAATGTTAGCTTTATTTTTATAGACAAGGAAATGAGAGTCCACCAATGTGTTCAAAAGTCAGAAAGCAATGGTGAGGTGGAGACCAGATATTTCCAAATTTGTCAGTGAAAGTAGAAAGAAATCAGGGTTTATCTAGAGCCGGACAAACTGAGTTTGCTCTTCAGTTCCTTCCTGTACTAGAGATGTGACTTTAGGCAAATTACATTGTACCTTTCTGAGCTTCATTTTTCTCACCTGTAAGAAGAGGGTGAGGAACAACACCTCAGGGGTATTGCTGGGGTTGGCGTGGGCATAAAGTGAAACAGCAGAGACAAGGATGCAACCAAGCACAGAATTGTGTTTCTACCCCTCCCCGTCAGTTGCGGTAATGAGTTTAACCCCTTCTTTTCCAGGCTGAACCCAATAGCGAGAACATATTTTGCAGGCCAGAAGGTAGGAATGAAAAATCTTTCATGCCCCTTAACTGGCTTAGAAGCCACCCCCAAAATATTCATCACACTGAAAACATCACCAGATTGTTAATAAAACTTCAAATCGTTCCCCTGCCTACCCCATCCCAATTCTACATTAAAAGAAAGACAGAATCAACAGCATTTGAGAGAGCTCTGCTTCTGAACTGGTCCAGCAGTTCCTATTGAGCCAAGCTTCATAAAGACAGCAGCTATAACATTATAACATCTGGACAAAATAAAACAAACAGCAATTAGCTGAAGGCACGAGAGAGTGAAAAAAAGCACACCGATACTGGCGGAGAGTTGATTCATGGATGAAGTAAATGGTCCTGGGTACATTTCTTCTCTGAAAATTTTTAAAAAAATTGTTTACCTCTTTCAGCATGAAGGCAGGCCCCAATCTGTGCCCTGTGGAGTGAATAAAACCAGTGGAACATTGTGTCTTACTGGCTTAAATAACAAAAGGACAGAATTCAGGACAACCAAAGCTGCTGGGAGGCAAGAAGAAAATCCTGAAAGGGACAGAATAAGAGAGAGAAAGCCCTAAATTCTGCTTATAAACCCTGTCTAAATCTCTGGCTGATCTCGGAATGATACATGCACAGGGAACTGCCACAAAAAAAAATTTTTTTTTTTACCCTTCGGAGGAACACAACAGAATTCAAAGTCTCTACAACAAATTTTTTTTTACAATGTCCAAGATATAATCTCAAATTAATTGATGTATGAAGAAACAGGAAGACATGATCTGTCTATTAAAAAAAACCCCCAAATTATAACATTGTAATATGGGATTTATAATATATGTAGACGTAATATCTATTAAAACTATTATATAAGTGATGCAGGTTTTTATATTTTACGTGAAGTAAGTAGCACAATAGTCCCTCTAAACTGGCTGTGAAAAGTTAAGAATGTATATTGTAATTCCTACAGTAAACACTGAAAATAAGATGCAAATAGGTATGGCTAAAAAGTCAGTAAAGAAATTAAAGTGGAGTATCAACTTCCTTTGATTAGTGCCCTGCAGATAAGCTCCCACTGCAGATTTTCACATCCACCCAATGGCAGCCTCAGCTTCTAACCACAGCATGAAAGGATAACAAAATCCAGATGTGAGCATCTAAAAAGGCTCCCTAGAGACAGAACCCCTCCAGCCTTAATGAGAACATGAAGGAAGGAAGTAGAATTCAGGAGGGACATCCCAGATTTAGGGACATCAGCAACACTAAGGGCACATAAACATCAAAGGGCGGAGTCAATGTGTGAGAAACTCCCGGCTCTCACAACATGCGAAGGCTGCTTCCTGCAGCTGGTTCGCCCCCGGACTTGGAGAAGGCTGGTGAGGATGAGGGAGCCAAGTGCCAGCCACAACCAACTGCTACCAGCACTTTGGACCGATTCTGGTAAACAAGTGGCTACGCATGTTGCTGACTACACTTCCAAGGTATTGCAGAAGGCAGGAAAAGAGCAAAACAACATTATTGTCCATCTTTCAACCCAGTGTTTTTGCACCTGTATTGGTATGCCACAAAGCAGGGGACGTTGCATAACCTAGTTGCCATCAGTCCCTTAGGTTACTCACATACTCCCTGGGGATGCCATTGCCACGTCAGTGTTGACTGCTTCAAAATCAATAGCTGTGAAGGCAGGAAGGTATCTGAGAAGCCCGTACCAAGCAAGCCCCAAATTCCACATTATTTTCATCTAAACAAGCAATGGCAAAGACTGAAGAAGTTTCAGGAATACAAAATAAATTGGGAACTCCAAACCATATAGAAGCATACTGGAAACTCCTTCACATTATTTTCTGGACTCTACATGTCTGACTTAGTCCTATAGGTAACCAAGTCTTGCCCCATTCTGATTCAGCAGCTGCAGAGAACATATCCCTTTCCAAAAAAGGCGATTTCGGAGAGAACTCCTTATTTGCAGCTGAGTAGGAGAAGAGACCTGAGATAAATAATTAAATAACAATGTGGATTCAGGATTTCTAAGGGGGACGAGAGGTCAAATGCTGGCTGGCTATGTGGGCTGTCGTATCTTTGGGTTCTATAAAAGACCAGACAAGGGTCTGGAAATCCCTGTGGTGAGGAGGATCCGGCAGACTCTGCAAGGGAATGGGGGAGGGCAAGTGAGGCACAAAATTGAAGGGAGCACCAAAAACACCACAGTAATCAAGATGAACATTTTAATGCAATGCATGAAAAAAAAATCAGAATGCATGTAAAAAGTCCATGATGAACAAAATATCAGAATTGTACACAAAGATAAGCTGCTGAGTTTGTTAGTTTTATGACCTTGTGTAACTGGGCGACACGGAAGGCCGTTTCCAATCGGCCCTTGGTTCCTGGCTCTGTGTTGCTGTTGCCTCCCCCTAGGGGGCATGTGAGGGTTGATAGTGGGGAGATGGTGAGCAAACAAATTGGGCATCACAGGGCTTTGTATATAAATAAGAGTTTTTGTTGTTGTTGTTTTAATGGTAGAGCTTTTACTAATGTTTCCTTTTGATTCACAATATGGGAGGATACTTTGACAAGTGCGTATAGAGGCACACATTTGTTCCTTTGTCTCAGGCTCCAACAAGGCCCAGCCTGGCCCTGGGCTAAGCAGGATATGCTGTGATTGGGGCAGACTAGGGAAAAGGCAAGAACACTACTTTTACTGAGAGCTTGGCTTCTCAGAGGGGCTTTTGAGAATTCAGGATGGGTTGATCCACAGCTGAGGGTCTGGGGAAGAGCTGGGCTGCAAATTCCTGAGAAGGAGGGCTAGGGACAAAGAAAACAGGAGGACTCAGCATGGTAAGGGAGCCCTCATAGTGGAGAGAGCTTTGGCGGAGTGGTCAGCCACTTGTCCTTGTCCTGCCCCTAACTTCCCATGTGACTTGGCCACATCACACCCTTTCTGAGCCTCAGTTTCTACACCAGTAAAATGAGTGGTTCTCAGGCTTGTTTTAGCTGGGAGCCCTTTCCAAATAAATCTTATGTGGAAGCCATAGACAGAAGGGGCACTGATCTGGTTGAACTTGGGCTATGCTATGGTCTGTTTGTGTTCCCCCCAAACTCATGTGTTGAGTCCTAACCTCCACTGTGATAGTATTAAGAGGTAGGGCCTTGGGGAGATGATTAGATCTTGGGGGGAGCCCTCAAGAATGGCATTAGTGCCCTTATTACAGAAGCCCAGGAGGGACCCCGGTCCTGCTCCACCATGTGAGGACACAGCTGGGAGCTGCCGTGAGCTGGAAAGCAACCTTGTCACACCCAGATTCTGCCTTGATCTTGGACTTCTCTGCTTCCAGAACTGTAAGAAACACATTTCTGTTTATAAGCTACTCAGTTTACAGCATTTTGTCAAAGCAGCGGAATGGACTAAGATAGGGCTTGAAACCAAGACCCTCACCTGTTCAGCTTTTCCTGAGTGACATCCTGCAGCCCCCAACACGGGTCCTGGGGAACTCTCCTCCACCATCTCAGAGCTCCTCTGAGCACAGTTTGAAAACACTGTATTTAGGGAGTGATTGCTGTCCATTCCAGTTCTACCATTCTGCTGTGGCCCAGCAGAAACCCCTGCCTGTACTGCATGTTGACAATTTGACAATGAAATGTGTACCCATGTCACAAAACCGGAGGAGCCTGCAGCCTTTGGATTTCACTTTTGGGTGTGCCCTGTTCTGTTTCTGGGCCCTTCCAGCCTGCAGGGCCCGTGAAATTAGCAGAAGCATCAGTAGGATTTAGTCAGCCTGGCTGTGGCCGGTGAAATTATACAGTGGAACGAGGCACATTGCCAGGATTTTAACATGAAGCAGGCACCCCTGGGGAACATTGACAAATGACCCCGGGTTGTCTGCATATGGCCAGGAGCCAGAAGCAGCCAGCTGAGCTCTACTTCCTGATGACTGTGACAGCTCCAGACCTGTGAAATGTTCCAGGACTGGCAGTGAACGCATTCTGGTGGTATTCAAAACAACAACGAGGTCCTCCCTTTCATCCTCACGTGGTTGTCATCCTCCCAGTTTCGGTGGCCGTTGGTCAATTGTTACGAATCTTCAAGCATGTAACTGCCTACTCTTAAAACACAGGTGGTGGGGAGGCAACAGGATCTTTGGGATAAGAAGGAACTTTATGGTCTGACAGACCCAAGTTGGAACCCCAGTTCTACCTGTCACTAGCTTTGTGATCTTAGTCCAGTTTTTTTAACCTGTTTGAGCTTCAAGTTTTTTAAGTATACAATGGAAATAAAACACCTGACAGAGCTGTGGCAAGGATTATAAATGGGATTAGGTGAATAAAATGTATATAGTAGATGCTCAGTAAATGTTCCCTTCCTTTCCTTTGTTCCTGCAACCCTCATCTTTTAAAAAAAATATTAATAGGTCAAGGAAAGTTTTCTGCTTAAATCAACATTGAGATCTACTTTGTGGGATTATGCTGATTGTTTATTTTTCTTTTTCTAATTTTCAAGTTTTCCATAGTAAGCATGTGCATCAAGATGTTTTAACTAGTCTAATACCTAAAAAAGAAATTGAGGTTCAGAGGCAGAATAGGACTCATATCTCTGATAAAGGGCTAATTTCCCTAATATATAAAGAGGTCCTCAAAATAAATTTTTGAAAAGACCAATAATCTCGTAGAAAAAAATGGATAAAGGAAAAGAATAGACAGTTCATAAAATAGGAAATGCAAATAACTCTAAACATATAAAATAATGCTCGTAATCACACAGAGTAAGATAAATATAAATTTATATTACACAAAGATACCATTTTTCACCAATCAGATGTTCAAAAATACCAAAGTGACAGTACATTCCTTTGGCACAGTTCTGTGGAGAGCAATCTAATAAGTTTACATATATCACAGATGTATTTACAGCTATGAATAGATACGGAAAAATCTTCAAGAAATAAAATAACAAAAGCAAGATGTGTACAGGAGTCTGGAAAATAAGCTCCCTTTTGTTTAAAACAAAGGAGGACAGAGAGGAAAACCTATATTTGTATTTTCTTGACATGAAATGAAATTCTGGAAAGATATGCTAAGAAAAGTGGTGGGTCCAGCCCATGGAGAAGCAGGAAAAAAAAAAAAGAAAAGTGGTGGGAACTGGGCAAATGACTGGGGTGGAAAGGATATTTTTCACTGTATATAATTTTATAGTTTTTATTTTTAATTTTTTAAATGTATCCTTGATTACAAATGTTTTCAATAAAAAAGAAAAATATGTTAAAAAAGGAAAGATAGGGAATGCTGTGTAGATAATCAACAGTGATTGCCAAGCATGTATTAATTTCTAATCAGATAAAGAACAATGAAAGATTTTTTTAAGATAACCATTTTCCAATGTAGGGGATGTTATTTCTGAAACACAGTAGATAGAGCAGTTTTCTTTTAATTTGCCACAGTTGAAATTATGCTTAGGAGTTTAAGCAGTTCTTAATCAATGCCATTTTTCTTCAGTGCGTTATTGTTATAACATGTTTTTTTCTAAATCCACACACTCTCTGTAACATGTAATGTATCTGCAAGAATGCATATATATTATTATTAAAAACAATAGAGCCAATAGAGAGATAATTCTATCACCCAGAGGTATTGGTGGCTTCAGAATTTCTGTGTAGGAAGAACAGACTAGTTGGAAGGTGACAACTAGGGAGAGTGTATCACAGTTTCATTTGCAGAATATTTTATTGATATTGAGATTTGTTCTTATCAAAGATCAAAGGGTAGGGCACTGAAGTAGGTGTGGGTGCCTGAGGCAGACTGTATTTTCCAAAGGTGGTCCCCACAATGTATGCCATTCCACATACTCTTCCCACAGTGTGGCACTGTCCCTTCCCCCCTGCATTGTGGAGTCTGTGTTCCCTCCTGTCTGCCCTGGGCTCAATTGTGCCGCCCTCCAAATTCATACATTGAAGTCCTAACACCCAGTACCTCAGAATGTAGCCTTGTGTGGAGATAAGGTCTTTAAAGAGGTGCTTAAGTTAAAATGAGTCTTTGGGGGCTGGGCGTGGTGGCTCACGCCTGTAATCCTAGCACTCAGGGAGGCCAAGAAGGGAGGATTGCTTGAGGTTAGGAGTTCGAGACCGGCCTGAGCAAGAGCAAGACCCTGTCTCTACTAAAAATAGAAAAAATTAGCCGGGTGTGGTGGCACATGCCTGTAATCCCAGCTGCTCAGCGGGCTGAGGCAGGAGGATCGCTTGAGCCCAGGAGTTTGAGGTTGCTGTGAGCTAGGCTAACGCCACGGCACTCTAGCCTGGGCAACAGAGTGAGACTTTGTCTCAAAAAAAAGAAAAAAATAAGTCTTTAGGGTGGGCCCTTATCCATCAGGACTAGTGTCCTTATAAGGAGAGGAAATCTGGACACACAGGGAAAGACAGGATACGTGGGGACAGAGATGATGATATGAGAACACAGCAAGGAGGAGGCCATCTGCAAGCCAAGGAGAGTTTCCTCAGAGAAACCAACCCTACCACACCTTAATCTTGGACTTTTGGCTCCAGAATTGTGAGAAAACAAAATTTCTGTTGTTTCAGCCACCCAGTCTGTGGTATTTCGTTGTTGTAGCCCTAGCAGACTAATACGCCTCCTGTCTTAGTCAGCTCAGGCTGCTATGACAAAATAGTATAGACCAGGTGGCTTAAACAACAGACATTTATTTTTCACAGTTCTTTAGGCTGGCAAGTCCGAGATCAGGACGTCAGCATTGCCGAGTTCTGGTGAGAGCCCTATTCCTGGCTTGCAGACAGCCATCTTCTTGCTGTGCCCTACATGGCAGAGAGAGAGGGCTCCGTTCTCTTCCTCTTCCAGGATGAACATTAAGCCCATCATGAGGACTTCATGCTCGTGACCTCATGTAAATCTAATTATTTCCCAAAGTTCCCTTCTCCAAATATCATCACATTGAGATTAGGGCTTCCACATGAATTTTGGGGGGACACATCTAGTCCCTAGCACCCACCTTTCTTTGAGCCTGGGTGGACCTTTAAAGGTGCCTTAACCAACAGAGTATGGCAGAGGGACACTCTGTGACTTGCAAGGGTAGGTCATAAAAAAACCAAGCACCCTGTCCTTGCTCTCCTAAGAGGCTTCCTCTTGGAATCCGGAGCCATGAGAAAGCCAAGCAGCCTCGTGGAGAAACCAGAGATAGATGTCCAGCCGACAGCCAGCACCAAGCGCCGTCCTGAGGCTTCGGATGATTCCAGTCCTCAGCACTCAAGTCACCCCCACCCCCACCCCTACCCCCATTTTCAAGCTACCCCTGCTGATACCACGTAACACAGAGACAAACTGTCCCAGCCAAACCTTGCTCAAGTTGTAGATTTGTAAGGAAAATGAAGGAATGTTGTTTTCAGCTACTAAGTCTGTGGTAAGCTTGTTAGGCAGCACCCAGGTCCCTTTAACTGAGCCAGCTATGAGTGGGGGCTTCTAACAGCTTACAGCTGCTTCTTTGCCCCTTCAGAGAACTGGCTTAGGTTGACTGGAGTCACAAGGGGCATTAAGTTCACCACCCCCAGCCCAGGGGCAGCCCGCACCCGATGACTGGTACAAAAGGCGGTCTCCTTGCCTCAAACAGAACCAACTCCGTGGTACAGTTGACACTCCAGGGCTCCCTGTGAGACTAGGCTAAGGCTAGAATTCAGATGAGATCACGTCCTGTCTAGTTCTTTCCCTTCCCCATCTTCTTTCCTCTCTCTTTTCCTTCTGAGAGTTAACTCCATAAATTACATAAAACTGGAATCCCTGTCTCAGGCTCTGCATCTAGGTATCTGACCTAGAGCAAGAACTAATGGAAGTTATTAAGCAGGGTCAGGGAGAAATCTTGCTCAGCTATCACTTGGGGCTTCCACCATCCAGAGATACCTTGTTAATATTTTGGTATACATGAAATTACTGAATACGTGTAGAGCATTTACTACATTCCCTGGCATAGAGGGAGCACTCAATAAGTGCCAGCAATTATTACCGTATCTCCCTGTACTTTTTCTATATTTAATAATCATATCTATTTACTGAGCACATACTATGTGTCAGGCACTATTCTAAGCACATTTGCTTATGTATATATAACCTCCTTAGTCCTCAGTAAGAACACATACTGCATGATCCCACTTACATGAGGGATCTGAAAAATAGTCACACTCATGAAAGCAAAGAGTAGAATTGTGGTTGCTGGGGGCTAGGAAGAGGGGGAAGTGGGGAATGTCTGTTCTGTAGTGTACAGTTTCAGTTACACAAGATGAATACATCCTAGAGATCTCTGTACAACCCTGTGCCTATAGACAACAATACTGTATTATCATACACTTGCACATCTATTAAGATAGATCTCATGTTAAGTGTTGTTAGCACAATAAAATTAAAAAAATAAATAAAACCCAAATCGTCTGTACTTTCCCTGATTTCTGCTGTACTTGCTCACTTCTTCTGCAGTGAACTCCTTCAATACTTATTGGATGTCTAAGTTATTTCTGTCCTTAACAACTTCCCATCAACCCTGGCCCTGACACATCTCCTATCAATAGAGCCTATGTTTATTGATGGATCTGTTTCCAGCAGCTAGACTGCAAGCTTTTTGAGGACAAGCCTTATTGGTTTGTTATTTCTCCAGTATCTTGTGTAGTGCCTGCCATTAGGCAGATCCTTCATAAATAAGTTTTGATTGCATGAATGAATCAACTAACTATTTCATGGGTGTACGCGTTTCCTGTCTTTCGTCTGCGCAAGGTCATTGACGCCCAAACCTGATTTTCAATTTCTTTTGTCCCTCTTTATATGTAGCAAATACTAGTTTCCTGGCAGAAATAGTCACAGAACTGAACCAGAATTGTTTGTCCTGAAGGATTGGGCACATTTCAGGCTTGCTCTGGGAAAAGGACAACTCTCTGTCAAAGAGAAGCAGTCCCATGTGAAAGCCTACATGGAATTAGAGAAATTTTTGTTCTCTCAGCTTGCTACACAGCTGGCTCTATGTGCATTGTTTCCATAACTCTGCATGTGACCACATGTCCTTGACTTGACCTTGTGGGAATATGCAGACCATGGGACTCAAGGAGGGATGTTGTGGGAGGAGGCGGTCATGTGATGTGCAGCAAACTTTATTTGCAGTTCCCTGACTCAAGAGTGATTTCTGGGAAGTGGCAAGAGGTGACTCCACAAAGAGCCTTGCCGGCCTCTACAAAGGCGAGACGTTCGTGGCCATGGCACTCCGCCAGCCTGACAGGAACTGGAGAGCAGGGGGCGCTCACTGCAGGTCCTATCCTGACCAGCACCGGCTTTCTTCATGCTAGTTTTTATTAATAGGAGGAAGCTTTTCCTTCAGGAGTTGAAGGCTGAGCTAAAGAAATACTGGTATGCCCCTTTGTACTAGAAGAACACATTCATTTATTTCTAGAAATAAAAACTAATTTTTAAAATGCATCAAAGAGCTTGCTCTTCAGAGGATCACAAGACACACTTTTGCAATGTCAGCTGTCTGACCTCCCCATCAGCTTCATCAATGTTGTAAACATACATATCGATATTGGGGTTTGTTCAAACACATGTATGTTTATCTTCAAAGAATAGAAGAAGGCCACAAGGCACAAGGGGCTTAGGAAAGTTCATTGTGCTTTAGAGGATATTTCAACCTTGCTCTCAATGGGAGTGCCTGGATAGCTTCAAGTTCAACCTCAAGGCCACCCCGTGTCCATGCTGCTTAAAGGCAGAGGAGACAAGGCTCCTTGGGTTGGGGTCAGGGTTGGGATAGGGTAGGGAGAAATTGTGAGCATCCACAGCTGTAGGAAGTGCTTGTTCTCTCTTAATTTTGTTTACTTAAGAAGAGAAAAAGAAATCCACATGTCTCTTTGAAGCCCTGTGGGACCGTTTTCACTGTGAGCACACAGAGAAAGCCTGTGATTGTTCCTGGAATGTCGGGCTCACCATTTATTGTCCTTGGATTTAATGCTTGCTTTGCATTTAGGATAAAGATTCATTCATTCCTGGGCCAAGAAATAAAGAATCCTATTGTATCCCTGCCCAAATTGTTCCAAGACCATCTTTTTTGTTCCGGAGACGGACAAGCCCAGATAAGCATCTCGCTCAGCCCCGTGATCTGGCGTCCAAAGGGACGTGGTACCCTCTGTTGTCAGAGCTTTTCTGCCACAGTACTCTGTGACACAGAGCAGACTTGCAGTGCCAGGAACCTCACCCCTTCCACGAGCATCCTTAATGACCTCTGCAGATTGCCAGGCCAGGCGTCCTGTAATTCTCCACCATAAGGACAGTTGTGTCATTTTAATGGGCAGAGTGATGATGGGCCCTCGGCAGCTGATAACTCGGTCCACGGGGAGGAATGAGTGTAGCTGTTGGGCATGCTGTGACATGCTTCATCTCCGAATATTCCTTGCTCGCTCGCAAGAACAAAGGCCAGTTTAATTAAAATGAACCCAGAAGTGTGAAAAAAAAAAAAAAATAGCAGGCAGCAGGAGTTCTATGTAAGTTATTCTTCAGAGTAAAACCAGCCCCGGAGGCTGCAGCCTGAACAAGTCCCTGTTTCCTTTCTAACAGAATGTTCTCATTCATTTACAGGGTTTAATTCGAACCATCAGGAAAATGGTCACGCTGTCTCTGCCCCATCCTCTCCACATCTGCCCTGCTAAACTGTCGTCCCTCCCTTCCGGCCTTTTTCTGCCTAGACCCGCTGGCCTCCGCTTCCAAGAGAAAGTTGAGGATCTGCCCGACCCCGCGCCTCTGTTCCTGGGGTTTCACACCCAGGCAGCCTTTCTCCAGTCTACCGCTTGTCCGTCCCTCCTCTTGTCTTCCTCATCCAAATGTCTCCTCCAGGAACTCGTCCTTGTTACGCTCTGTATTATAGCGCCTCTTGTCACCCAGCTGGCTGCATTCCCGGTGCTGTGAAGATGCTCAGCTCTCTCTTATCTTCTAAAACATCCTCCACCTACACCTGTGTCTTTCTCCTCTTCTCCCCCAATACTTCCCTTTCTCTTCCCTTCCCTTCCTGGATACGATCCTTGAAAGGATGCTTTATGTCGGACATTTCTACTTCTAGCTACACTTTGCCTGCTATACTCTCCATGCTATGGTTTTTTCTTTAAACTTTCAACCTCCCCTCCAACAACTTTCCCACTCACCATCCACAATTTTGATGAAATGGTTCCAGAACAGGCTACTACAGACTTTCTTTTTTCCCATTTTAAAATAAATTTTATTGTGTATATTTGAGGTTTACAACATAGGCTACATATATATAGTAAAACAGTTTCTATATTAAGCAAATTAAGGTATCTTATGTCACATAGCTACGTTTTTTTAAGATCTATTTGTCAGATGCAAAGGACTCCTTTTAGCCTTACCTTGATTAACTTTTACATAACATTTATCTCCACGGATCACTTCTTTTTTTCTTGAAAATCTCCTCTTGATCTCCATGACTCCACCACCTCCCCATTTTCCCTCTCCCTCTCTGATGATTCCTCCCCACCCCCACCCCCATCCCCCAATGCTATTGTTCCTCAGGGTCCTTGGGTCTCGTCCGTTTTCAATCTCTTTGGGTAATTTCGTTCACATCCATGGTTCCACCTTTTACCTACACACTGACGACTCCTCTATTTATATCTCCACGTCAGATTTTCCCCCTAAGTGCCAACTGCTTCCTTCAAGATCTCTCCCCCTTGGATGTCACTCAGGCAGCTCAAACTCAACATACCCCAAATTGTACTCGCCTTTCCTATAAAACCTGTACCCCAATCCACAGAGTGACACCACCATTCGAGTCAGAAACCTGGGGGTCATCCTCATTTTCTCTCCTCCCTTCACCTCCTATAGTCAATCAGCTACCACACCTCGTGGAATTGACCTCCCTAGAATCTCTCGCATGTACTTGCCGCTCTCCTTCTCCTCTGTTCCTGTCTGTTCCCTGGATTATTAAAATGCTCTTCTTGCTTCCAGGTTTTTTTCTGCCATCTATCTCCCACAAAGCAGCTGGCGTGAACTTCCTTCAGGGGCTCCCTTTTGCTTTTAGGGTGAGGTCTACACTCCCTAGTAGCACCAATAAAGCCTGACGTTACGGAGCCCTTGCCTGCCCCTCAGCTCTCCAGTTTTAGCTCTCACCTAAATCTCTTGCTCTCTGCTCTACACAGACAGGTGCTGAACAGACACTCTCTTTTCACTTTGCCCAGGATGACCTCTTTCTTTTTTGCCTTTTCTTACTTGTCCTATTGCTTCATTTCCCTCTACCCTCAGCCCCCTTCAACACTACATCATCTACCTAAGTATTTTTAAGACCCAGTTCCAGGGTTATTTCACCTGTAACCACTAGGAGGCTTTTCCTGAACAATACCCTACCTCCTGCTTCCAGGTGCAGCCATTCCTTCCTAGTGGCACTACGCAGGCTGTTCCAACATGGGATCTATGGCCCTTTGCTGCCAACATTGCTCATTTTTGTTTCGGCACTTATCACAGTGCCAGAACTGAATAAATGTTTCTCTGAGTGAATGAATGAACTCTTACCATTTCCAGTCTTACAAATGCAATTTACAAATCTCAAGCACTCACCAGTAAACAGTTTTGCCCTAGAGGATAAGTCTGCCATGAGAAAGGAGATGCAGCCATCTGGCTTGCCTGAGATTTTCAATATCAGTCATCAATACTATGGATTTTCTCTTAGTGAGCATTTGTGGAGTGCTTACTGAGTATTAGGTAGTGTGAGAACATTCCCTGCTGTTAGTCAAACATTAAAATGGCTGTCAGGATAAATGCTTTTAATGCTCTTTAATATTTTAAAGGTCAGGTTATAGAAAACACTTCAGCAATTTGAATTTATAAGTTTTGCAAATGGGTTTGTATTTGACTTTTATGTACTAGCAACAAAACTAATTTGAATTTGTGGTCCGCTATATTATTTTCTGCAAGCACAGGCCTCACTCCTTGGTGGCTGTGAGGGACACATCCTCAGGCCCACCTATTTGGAATATTTGCCTAAAGGTGGTAGAGGAAAGATACATCAGAGCTGATACTATTTACTGAGCATTTAGTCTGTACAAGGCACTTTCTCCATATTATCTCATTTAATCCTTTATAAAAACCCTGCAGGTGGAGATTCATTTACAAAAGGGGAAACTAAGACCCTGTGCACGCCATTCAGTGGAAGGATCCTTATCCGGCAGATGGTGTTCATCGAGAGTCTTCTTGGCTTCTGGTGATGTCTTTGGGCAGAGAGTGCTAAGACAGCAAAGGCATTTGTCTATGCATAATATTAGCTGCAGGTATTTTATAGATTGTTCTTTATCAAGTTGAGGAGGTTCCTTTATATTCCTAGTTTTCAGAGAGGTTTTTTTTTAATCATGAAGAGGTGTTGAATTTTGATAAATGTTTTTGATGCATCAATGGATATGATCATGTAATTTTTTTTTCTTTAGCCTGTTAGTATGGCAAATTATGTAGATTGATTTTTTGAATATTCAATTAGCCTTGCATCCCTGGAATAAATTCCACTTGGTCATGGTGTATAATTCTTTATATATAGTGCTGAATTTTATTTACTAGTGTTTTCTTAACGATTTTTGTGTCTATATTCATGAGGGATATTGGTCTGTACTTTTTCTGTACTGTTTGTCTAATTTGGGTATCAGTGTAATATTAACTTCATAAAATGAATTGGGAAGTATTCACTCCTATTCCCTGGAAGAGACTGTGTAGAATTTATGTTAATTGTTTTTTAAATGTTTGGTAGAATTCTCCAGTGAAACCATATGGTCCTGGAGATTTCTCTTTTAGGGTTGTTTTAAATTACAAATTCAATTTTCTTAATAGTTATAGAGCTTTTCAAATTATCTATAGTCATGCATTGCTTGATGATGGGGATAACTTCTGAGAAAGGCAAGCTTAGGTGATTTCACCCTTGTGCAAACATCATAGAGTATACTTACATAAACCTAGATGGTATAGCTTATTACATGCCTAGGCTATACACATAGCCTATTGCTCCTAGTCTACAAACCTGTACCTCGTGTTACTGTACTGAATACTGTCGGCAGTTGTAACACAAGGACAAATACCTGTGTATCTAAATATATCTAAACATAGAAAAGATGTAGTAAAAACATGATATAAAAGATTTAAAAAATAGCATCCCTGTATAGGGCACTTACCATGAATGAAACTTGCAGAACTGGAAGTTGCTCTGGGTGAGTGAGTGGTGAGTGACTGTGAAAACCTAGCCCTAGGACATTACTGTACACCGCTGTAGACTTTATAAACACTGTACCCTTAGGCTACACTCACTTTATAAAAAAATATTTTTCTTTCTTTAACAATAAATTAACCTTAGCTTATTGTAATTTTTTACTTTATAAGACTTTTTTAAACTTTTTGACTTTTTCGTAACAACAGTTTAAAACACAAACACACTGTACAGCTGTACAAAAGTATTTTCTTTTTTATATTCTTATTTTATGAGCTTTTTTCTATTTTTAATTTTTTACTTTGTAAACTCTTTTTATTAAAAACTAAGACAGAAACACACACCTTAGCCAAGGCCTACATGGGGTCAGAATCATTAGTATCACTGTCTTCCACCTCCCCATCTTGTTCCACTAGAGGGTCTTCAGGGTCAACATGCATGGAGCTGTCATCTCCTATGGTAACAATGCCTTCTTCTGGAATACCTCCTGAAGGACCTGCCTGTGGCTGTTTACAGTTAACTTTATTTTTCAAATAAGTAGAAGGAGAATACTCTAAAATAATGAGAAAAACTATAGTATAGTAAATATATAAACCAGTAACATAATCAGTTATTATCATTAACAAGTATTATGTACTGTACATAATTGTATGTGCTATAGTTTTTTTTCTTTTTTTTTTTGAGACAGAGTCTCTCTCTGTTGCCCGTGGCATCAGCCTAGCTCACAGCAACCTCAAATTCCTGGGCTCATGCGATCCTCCTGCCTCAGCCTCTCGAGTAGCTAGGACTACAGGCACACACCACCATGCCCGGCTAGCTTTTTCTATTTTTAGTAGAGACGGGGGTCTCACTCTTGCTCAGGCTGGACTATCTTGGTGTATGTTCTGTGGACATTTGAAAATGTATATTCTACTATTGTGCAGTAGAGTGCTCCAAAAATGTTGATTAGATCCTATTGGTTGACAGTGTTGTTGAATTTTTCTATATCCTTGTTGATTTTCTGCCTAGTTGTTCTATTGATTGCTGAGTGAAAGGCGTTGAGATCTCCAACTATAATTGTTGATTTTTCGGTTTCTGCTTTTGGTTTGATCTGTTTTGGATTCACACAGTTTCAGCTCTGTTCTTTGGTTCATAGAAATTTATGATTGCTGTGTTTTCTTGGTGATTCATCCTTTTATCATCCTGTGATGCCCTTCTTGGTCCCTGATAATTTTCTTTGGTCTAAATTCTACTTTATCTGCTATTAATAGAGCTATTTCTGCTTTTTTTGTTTAATGTTTCCATAATACATCTTTATCCATTCTTTTACTTTCAAACTTCTCAAATCATTATATTTGAGGTGAATTTCTTGCAGATAACATATAGTCGGGTCATGTTTTTGTAATACCCTCTGCCAACCAACCTGTCTTTTATTCAGACCATTTACATTTAATGTAATTATTTATATGTTAGGGAAACAATCCCTAACCTTTCTGGCACCAGAGACTGGTTTCATGTAAGACAATTTTTCAACAGACTGGGGTGGGAAGGATGGTTTTGGGATGATTCAAGTGCATTATATTTATTGTGCAGTCAAACCTCTCTGCTGTTGATAATCCGTATTTGCAGCTGCTCCCCAGCACTAGCATCACCGCCTCAGCTCCACCTCAGATCATCAGGCATTAGATTCCCATAAGGAACATGCAACTTAGATCCCTCACATGCACAAGTTACAGTAGGGTTCACACTCCTGTGAGAGTCTAATGCTGCTACTGATCTGACAGGAGGCAGAGCTTAGGCAGTGATGTGAGCGATGGGGAGCGGCTGTAAATACAGATGAAGCTGCACTCACTTGCTGGCTGTTTACCTCCTGCTGTGTGGCCCGGTTCCTAACAGGCAATGGACCAGTATATCAATCCAGGGGTTGGGGACTGCAGTGTTAGGGCTTAAGCCTGACATTTATTTTTAGTTTTCTTTTATCTTCTCTGCTTTTGCTATTTCTCTGTTTTATTTTTCCTGCCCTCCTGTGGGCTATTTGAGTTTTTTAAGAATTCTATTTGGAGTTATCTATAGTGTTTTTGAATATATTTCTTTGTAGCACTTTTTAGTGGTTGTGTTAGGTATCACCTTACATACACATAACTTATCACCGTCTACTGATATCATTTTATCAGTTAAATTAGTGAATTGTAGAAACCTTACCTTTTATCTCTCTTTACCCTTCACCATTTATAATATAATTCCCTCAGTATTTTCTCCAGATACATTTAGAATCATATCAGTGAGAAGGATAATTTTTGCTTCAAGCTTTAACATAATTTAGAAAGCTCAAGAGGAGAAGGAAAGTCTGTTGTATTTAATCATAGTTTTGCTCACCATGGTCCTTTTCCTTTAAGATGCTCCAAAGTTCCTTCTTATATTGCTGTCTTTTTATATAGAACATTTCCGTTAGCCATTCTTTTAGGGTAGGCCTGCTAATGACAAATTCTTTTAGTTTTCTTTCATCTAAGAATGTCCTGATTTTTTCTTCATTCCTGAAGGATACTTCTACTGAATGTAAGATTCTTTTCTTTCAACACTTAAAAAATATCTCCTTCTGGCCTCCCTGGTTTCTGATGAGAAATTCACTGTCATTTAATTTGATTTTCCCTACAGGTAAAATATCATTTTTCTCTTACTGCTTTCAAGATTTTTTTTCTTTGTCTTTAGTTTTCAAAAATTTGACTATGATGTGTCTTGGTGTGGATTTCTTTGAATTTATCTGGTTTAAGTTTCTCTCAACTTCATGAATCTGTTAAGTTTATGTCTTTTGCCTTATTTGGGAAGCTTTCAGTGATCATTTTTTAAAGTATAGTAGTGTTCATTTATTTGTGGTTTTACTTTCTGCAGTTTCAGTTACCCATGGTCAACCATGATTCGAATATATTAAATGGAAAATTCCAGAAACAAACAATTCATATGTTTTAAATTGTGTGCCATTCTGATTAGCATGATGAAATCTCTCACCATCCTGCTCCATTTCTTCCAGAATGTGAATCATCTCTTTGTCCAGCAGATCCATGCTGACTTCGCTCCCATGAGTTAGTCATTTAGTAGCCAACTCAATTGTCAGATTTACTGTCATGGTACCACAGTGCTTGTGTTCAAGTAACCCTTACTTTACTTAATAATGGCCCTAAAGTGCAAGAGCAATGATCCTGGCAATTTGAACATGCCCAAGAGTAGCCATAAAAGTGCTTCCTTTAAGTGAAAAGGTGAAGGTTCTCGACTTAATAAGGAAAGAAAAAAAATCATATGCTGAGGTTGCTAAGAGCTACAGTAAGAACAACCCTTCTATCCATGAAATTGTGAAGAAGGAAAAAGAAATTCATGCTAGTTTTGCTGTTATATCTCCAACTACAAAAGTTGCAGCCATAGTGCGTGACAAGGGCTTAGTTAAGATGGAAAGGCACTAAATTTGTGGGTGAAAAACATGAACAGAAAAGGATTATGATTGATAGCAATTGGGTTCAGTACTATCTGCAGTTTCAAGCGTTCACTGGGGGTCTTGGAATGCATCCCCCATGGATAAGGGGAGACTATTATGCTTTTTCAGGCCTTCCCTTTTTCTCCTCCCATTTATTATCTTACGATTTTATAGGTTAGAAGTCTAATATGGGTCTCACTAGACTAAATTCAAGGTGTCCACAGAGCTGCATTCCTTAATGAAGGCTCCTGGGAAGAATCTGCCTCCAAGCTTATTTACATTGTAGGCAGAATTCAATTTCTTGTGGCTGTAGGACTGAGGTCTTTGTGTTCTTGCTGGCTGTCAGCCAGGAGCTGGTCTTTGCTCTTAATGGCTGCCCACATTCCTTCTGATGCTTTCCATGATCTCCTAAAGGCCTTGCCATGGTCCTTGCATGTGTGTCCTTACATTTCAGAGCCAGCAACGGTGTCCTCTCAGGCTTCAAATCTCTTTCACTTCCCCTTCCCCTTCCAAGGTATCTCTCTTGCTTCCTCCTCTGCCTCTTAGCTCTTCTGCTTCTAGCTGGAGAAAGTTCTCTGCTTCTTAGGGTTTGTGGGGTTAGATTGGGCATGCCCAGATAATCCAAGATAATCTCCCTATTTTAAGGCCACCTGACTAGTAGCTATGATTACATCTGCAAGTTTCTATGGCCAGGTAAAGTAATATATTTCCAGATTCTGGGGGTTAGTGCATGGACATCTCTGAGGACAAGAGGGGCATTATTCTGCCTATAATAGCAGTCAACTAGGAAGGTCCACTAGCTCTCAGCACTTGTGTGCACAAACTTCTATAGGGCAGAGCTCAATAGCCTTTTCAAGTTCTTTCTGGTCAAAGTTTTTCAAATCTTTCTCCGATGTTTTCTGTTAACTTCCAGAATGACCTGCCATTAACCCAAAGGCCACACTTTAGAAAGAAGAAAAAAAATCATTGTATTTTGAATACCAAAGACTTTCTTCTCCGTGGCTTCCTTCCACTCTTACCTGTCCCCCTCCATCCAGAGTGTTTCTGAGTATTTGGGAATAAGCTGGCCATCTAGCATGTGACAATAGATTGGGAACAAGGAGGAGAAGAAAAGGAGAGGGTAAAAGAAAAAGAAAGGAAAGGGGGAAGAGGAAAAGGAGAATGTACTGGGGAAGGGGAGAAAAAGAAGGAAAAAAGAAAGAAGAAACAATGCACAGTGTTGGGAGGTAAGGATGCAGGAGAGCAGTAGCTGTAAGATGCTATGCTCTTCTACTTGCAGAATTACCCAGCATAGCCATCAGGAGGCGCAGACATGAGTGCACATAGGTCCACGCTAGCCTTTATGGAGCTTTTGTGAGAATCAGAAAAGCATCTCCTCTGGGCAGATGCAGCTCATAGCTTAGCAAGTCTGGGAGACCAGGCTGGCTTGTTCAGCCCTGACTGGGCCGGGTGTCTCTGAGAAGGCACAGCCTGCATGGCTGTATGCATTGGCCCAATAATGGCTTCCAGGGATACCTGTCTTCCCACTGTGTGTTGGGTACAGAGCTGTCCTTGAACTACGGGCCACTCTTAACAGGGTCCTTCTTAGGTAATGTCAAGGGTAAAGGCTAGAGGCAGACAGGTTTTGCCTGGTTACAGATTGGATGAGGGCTCTTTGATCACAAATCTCCCCTTCTTCTTCAGCCAAAGGAGGTCTCCAGTCCTTTCTTCTGTCTGTTTTTCAATCCTTCCTGGGATTAGTCACCTGGCCAGTGTTAAAGGAAGCAGAGCAGCTGCCTGTCTCTCCCAGCACCCTCCCCATTTACAGGAAGTCTAAATGGGAGGGGCTGTCCAGTCTTTACTGTTATTTCCTTTGAGACAGTGGCCAGAGGGAGGGGCGGGAGTTGAGGCAGGAAGGAGGAATAATGTTGTTTAACACTGCTTGGCTCTGCAGATGAAAGCCTCCAGGCTTTTGGCTGAAGATAGCACAGAAAGAGACAGGCAGAGCCAAACTTCAATCACTTCTCATCAGTGTTTACATCAAAGAGCCCTGGGCACTGCCCTACTGGCAGCCTGGGTGCCAGTAGCTTTTGGCTTACATCCTGATTGAAGGAAGAGTCCAGATTTTGGAGGGGATGGAGGGAAGCAAGAACAACATGGCCTGTTCACTCAGAGGGTATGGAAGCCTCTAGAGTGGCCAGATGTGGGGGCCACCTGGCTTCAGGATGATGCACCCTCCCAATCCCAGGGCCACATGCACCAGGAGAATGACAGATCTGGAGCTGCAGAGGTCTCACATTGGGATATGGTTCAGCTCTCTGACTTCATCTAGAGAAAAAGGATCTGCCCACTTTACAGATAAAGCAACCAAAGCCTGGCCTTACCTTGGGTTATATTGCTAGAAAGTAGGAGATTGAGGGATGAAAGAGAGTAAGGTGGAAACACAGCTTCTGGTCCCGCCTTGGGGATGTTCTGGCAACCTGGACAGCCTAGACTGGCATGGGTAGCCCTGCAGAATTAGTGTTTGCCTGTTTTCCTTCTCCCTGCCCCCCAGACCACACACATATCACCACCTTTTTTTCAGGTGTTGCCAGAGTTCAATAAGCCTATTATCCAAGTCTTAAATGTGTGATGTTGATTATTTAAGGGATGAGATTCCCATAAGAGCTGGGGTAGTCATGAAGACTTCAGGAGGAGGAGAGCTTGATTCAGGCTTTAAGTCTCAGTAACTTAAAATCTTAGGATTTGAAGAAATGGAGAGGAAAGGAATTGGGCATTCCAGGAAGGTCCTTTTTAAAAAGCATTTATTATAGTCATTGGCAAAACATTCTACAAACATTACCCCACTTAATCTTTACAGTAATCCTATGGGGTAGGCATTAATTGTTCTAGGTTTATAGATGAAGCTTGGGAGGTGAGACACCTTGTTTAGCATTACCAGCTGATCAAGTGGAATTGGATTCAAACCATGCAGTTACCCCTGTTCTTAACGCCACCCCATCCCCGTACTGTATCACTTTTCATGGTAGAACAAAAGAGACAAGAGGGTCTTCTCAGAAGAAATAGGGAATGGAGTTGGGCTGGCAGAGGGGATGCAATTTACATAATTTTTTGTGGTCAGACATGGCTTAGGTGCTCAGCACTCCCTTGGATATCTGCTGATCCAACACTTGGTCATTGTATTGACGGAATAGAAAACCCTGCTGTAACACTATAAAGGGTACCATCAAAATTCAATTTCATGGGTGGCAGGGCCAGATCATTGGCAGGCTAGTGACATGACCTGGGTGAGTCTGCTCATCATCAGTCCAATTGGAACCCAATTCCTGTTACAGGTGAGGTGATTTCCTGTCATTGTTTACTTGTCTGTGTCTTTTATTAATCTATTAATATATCCTCCCTGAGGGGGGGACTCACCAGTGTTTAGTTCGGTTAAGTTGAACTCTTTCCAATTCCATCAATCCTTGCCACCGGATCTCAAGTTGAGTTAATTAAATCAAATTTATTTTAAGCTATGATTTTGAATAGAGTTACAAAGAAGCTAGACTCAAGACCTTCATTGCCTTCTTTTCAAATGGTTGAACTTTTTTTAAGAATCTAAAGCAATAATTCAAATTTATATCCCAGGACACAAACAAAAATGTCCCAAAGGGACATTTATTTTATTCAAAAGGTCCAGAAACACTATGCATTGCACATATAGGGGGCCTTCATCTTTTGCAATGCCCTAAGACAACATCTTGTAAAAATGTTTTAAACCATATAGTTAAGATCTTGTGATTTGTAAATTTGAACAGAGAGACACTAAAGGCATGACTTAAATTATAAAAAGCTCAGGATCCCAAGGTAGACAGACTCAATTTCCAGAGTCAGCTTTTCCACTACTTGTGTGACCTTAGGTGAGCTGGCCAACCTTTCAAAGCCTTGGTTTCATCATCTGTAAAATGGAAGAAAAAAATAGAACTCACCACAGGTGGTGGTTGTAAAATTTAATTAAGAATACATGTGCAAAGTTCCTGGCACTAGTAAGTGTTCTGTTAATTTAAGAGGTAAAATAAATTAGTGGAATTGCCTCAGTTATTTCCGTCCGAAGGCTATTTGTGTCTTCAAGGAAGGGGTAGGTGGCAAAGGGGGTGGGTTCAGGAAGTGTTGTGGTGTTTGTTGTGGGACAACAGTACAGAAAAACCAGCTTCAACAGGTTCCATGACTCAGTGGAGGGACTGCTTGGGTATTGTTATGCTTGAAGGGAATGCACTGCCCACCCCCACCCTCCCACCATAGAGGAAAGTGGATCATCACATTTTCTCTGAAGAGAAGGCAGCTCTTCTTTTTTCTTGCTATAGAAATCTGTCCTGTGACACATTACACCTCTTTCCCAAAGACCACCCAAAATCGTGGTCAGCCAAAAGCTCCTATTCTTTCCCTTGTATTTCTTTTTTTGTACCTCTTATGAAAGCCAATTTTTTCAAGTGTCCTGAGGACGAGAATAGCTGATGTTAGTCATTATAAGCATGTTCCCTAATCCTAAGTGGTCACTCTGAAAAGACATTGCCCTTGAAGACCTCTTGGGATGCTGGGTCATGGTAGACGCAGTAATGATGCATGTTGATTGAGCCTGGAGGGTCCAGCAATGGTTTTACCTAGTCAGGGTTGTGGAGGACGGTTGGTCTTAGCATTGGGTCTTCATGTGTTGTGTGTCAAATCATCTGTCATCTACCAAGATTGTAGGAGACGTCTGTGGGATCTGGGTGGCCAAGCTGACCCAGGTGAAGTGCCAGAAATTTCCGCACCACTGACAAAGGATGGCAGGTTCTTGGCCCGCTGGTGGCTTCTGTATAATACCTAATAGTTCACTGACTTTTCTCAATTTCTGGTTGGTTAAATAGATGGATCTCAACAAAATAGTGTAATTTTACAATTTTCAAAGAATGTGGTAAAACTCAGACATGTGGAGCCCCATAAGAATGCATGAAATACATAGAACCTATTTAGAGACCTCTGGGCTGGACAGTTTGTGGCTGCTTAGCTTGGTGTGATGGTTAATTGTATGTGTCAACTTGACTGAGCCATGAGGTGCCCAGATATTCAGTCGAACATTACTCAGGGTGTGTCTGTGAAGGTGTTTTTGGATGAGATTAACACCTGAACTGGTAGACTGAGTAAAGCAGATGACCCTCCTCATGTGAGTGGCCCTGTCCAATCAGTTGAAGGCCTGAATAGAACAAAAAGTCTGACCCTTCTTTGAATAAGAGGAAACTCTACCTGCTTGATGGCTTCAGCTGAAACATTGGTCTTTTCAAGACTGAAACATCAGCTCTTCTTAGGTCTTGAGCCCACCATCTTTCAGGCTGGAACTAACACCATTGGTTTTCCTGGTTCTCAGGCCTTTGGACTCAGACTAGAAACTACACATCAGTGCTCCTGTGTCTCCAACTTGCCAATTGCAAATGTTGGGACTTCTCAGCCTCCATAATCACATACGTCAATTCCTTATAATAAATCTGTTTATATCTGTCTATCCATCTGTCCATCACTTCATCTACCCACCCATCCACCCACCCACGCATCCATCCATCCATCCGTCTATCCTCTTCTTTCTTTGGAGAACCCTGATTAATACACTGGGTTAATTAAATAGGCTTTCATTGGCCATGTGAGTGTGCTCAGGCACTTGATGGCCATTCAAGTTTCCTTTCCTACAGTGAAGTATCTGTGTCCCCATCCCTGGCCTGCCGCCTAACTGTGAGCAGATGTCGTGCAGGAAAGAGAAGTATATTTATAATGATAAATTTGCACCCCCCCAAATTCTGTAAATTTATGTGAACTTTTGTTTAAAAGTTGTTGTTAAAAAGTTTTATATATGACAAATTGCAAATGAAGTCTCTAGCTTATAAATTGTAAGTAAGAAAATGGGTTTGATCAAACTCTGTGAATAAGAGCTTACAGAAAATGTGAAGGAAGCATAAGATTGAGAATCATCTACATAAGAGTCTGCTATCAGGTCTAGAAAACAAAGTTAAGTCAAACTAAACGAAATCTTTCAACAGAGGTTAAAATAACTTACATGAGATGCTGCTATATTCTGGAGACAAAATAAATTGAGCAAAGGGTTAAAATGTTAATATATGATAGCACCATGAAAGTTTATTAAGCGAAGCAGGAAAATTGAAAAATACAACCCCAGTCTCTGAAAAATGACTTCATAGGGCATATTGGCTCTCCCACCACATGTCCTTTTGTGCCAGTTATGAGAACAAGAGAGGACCAGCGAATGTGGCATATCTTAAGGTTTTAATTAAGTTCTTGTTATTATGGTTATTCTCCTCCTTATTATTTTCATTGGACACAGGCAGGCAACTGGCATTGGAAATGTTTACTGTAATGCTTAATATTACTTTCAATTTTTTTATGCATTTGTATGGCTTACCATACAAAATTGTCAGCTCCCTGCATCCTGGGACCTGGTGTACTTCCTATTAATATTATGTCTCTGATAGTACTTACCTTAGTTCTGGGTTCTGCATATAGAAGTTCTCAGTGTATAGTTATTGAATAGAATTGAGGTTATCATCTGATGAAACAGGCACTGAGGCACTATAAGCATTAGCCAGCATCTTCAGTAAGTATAATCCAAAGTAGGCAATGAGTGGTGGAGATCTTGTAGGAAGAATACAGATTAAAACCAACGAGAGTAAACCTTGCATTTGTACAGCATTGTCTTTCCACAGAGTGCAACATCCTTGTTATCTCCCACAGGTCCAAGTATCTTGCTAAGAATTTTCTGTAGCTGCCTGGGCAGTATTCCATTGTATGGCTACGTTTGAATTTGTTTGTTCCTTCACCTGTTGTTGAACAATCCAAATGTTCTAGCTTTTGGCTTTTATGAATAAAGCTATGAATATTGCATACAAGTCTTTGATGTTGTATTACTTTAATTTCCTTTGGGTAAATATCTACAAGTGGGACTACTGGGTCACGTGGTAAGTATATATTTAATTTTACAATTAAAATTAACAATTGCCATTAACAACTAGCAATTGAAAAGAGTTTTCAAAAGTGGTTGTACAATTTTACATCTCCACCAGCAGTGTACGAGGGTTACAGTTGCTCAGCATCCTTGTCAATACTTTACATGGTTAGTCTGGAAGTACTGGACCACATGAGCAGAAGTCTATGCCACATGATCAGGCATGTATTAAATTAAGTATGCATACACACATATGTATGTGTTATATGTAAATGGTGTTCTGATTAAACTTTTAACAGTTAATAACACGTGGATAGTATTATACCTTATAGAATTTAGACTCCAAGTTGATTAGTCAATAATAGGTGTTGCTTTTGAAAAAAATATTTTTTAGTTCTGTTCATCTCATTGTTTGTTCTCCCTTATCAATTATGAGTACCAATGCTTTCTCGGGCACTACAGACATATTTCATGGGAGAGGTTTTGGATCTTACTCCTCATTATTCGCTGCCTCCCTCCTACCCTGCACCCCATGTCCTTGCAGGCAGAGGAACTGCCAAGGTGAGGAAGGGGTGGAAAGGAGAGAAAAAGAACGAGGCTAAGGGAGACTGACTGACAATTGTGCATGGCCTGACCCTGTTCACATCTCATCTATGTGCAGGGAAATAGAAGCTGCCTGCAAATGCATGTTACACCCAGCACCTCAAAGAAGGATCAGAAACAATGACAAGCAGCCAGGCCAGAAAAGTCCTTGCAAAAATGAGTGTATTTTATTTGTCTCTCTGCCTTCCATCCTTTTACTTCCCCCTTTCTTCATGAAAGACCTTTTTCTATCTTTAAAGATGTATCTCTTGCCCTTTGCCCTTTCAATTGATGTTATATATATAGCATCTTGCTATATAAACTTGCAATGGAATATCATCCAGATTGCAAATATTGCCCAACATCAGGTTCAATTTTATTTTATATTTTAATGATACATGTAGACATACAGTCATTCCTTGCAAACCCTAGGATATAACTGAGGGATCTTCTTTTGTGTTATTAAGTAGATTTCAAAAGATTTCCTCATGTTAATCTTGTACATTTGTTAGACTTGTTCCTTAATGATGGGTTTAGGCCAAAAGCATGAAAGATATAATTCTGAACACTGTAATCCCAAATGTTGAAATTTTAAAGGATCAACATTCTGAAAATATAATTCTCAAAAAAAAAATTTCTTTAAAAGGCATTTATTCACATTTTAAAAAGGAGATTTAGGCCAGGTGCGGTGGCTCACACCTGTAATCCTAGCACTCTGGGAGGCCAAGGCGGGAGGATCGCTTGAGGTCAGGAGTTTGAGACCAGCCTGAGCAAGAGTGAGACCCTATCTCTACTAAAAATAGAAACAATTAGCTAGGTGTGGTGGCACATGCCGATAGTTCCAGCTACTTGGGAGGCTGAGGCAGGAGGATTGCTTGAGGCCAGGAGTTTGAGGTTGCTGTGAGCTAGGCTGATGCCACAGCACTCTAGCCTGGGCAACAGAGCAAGATTGTCTCAAAAAACTAAAAATAAAAAATATAAAATAAAATAAAAGGAGATTTATTTGAGAAACATACAAAAACATGACAGAACATTTTGTAGGCCACTTTACATCATGAAATAGGCAATAATAACACATATTTTTGCAAGCATAAACACTCAGGCATCCTAACGGTTGGTGGCATGGGATAATAGTTACAAGTAGAAAAACAGTATTCGTAAAGAAATAGGTCAAAATGTGAAACATATAAATGTGTATCACTATGGTTGGTAATTGTGTGCACCCAGCTTTATAACTGTGGTCATCTGAAATACCCTGATGGACAACCTAAATCTTTTGATGAGATTGATCAAAAAGCGCAGTGTGCTACCACCGCATATGCATTGCCTAAAGTGCCCAGAGCCTGAGAAATTTTATTTTTCACAAATGCAGATGTACACAAAGGATATGTACCCAAACTTCCTGTTTCCTGAGGAAGTTTCAACATTTTTACGTACATGTACAATGCTTACACACAAAGTCAATGATAGTGGAGTCAAATTTGTAAAAACTGCATAAAATGAATTAGGACTCTCTAAAAGTCTTCACACAATTTATATCACCAGCATTGGAAATGATGCAAAGATGAAATACATAGCATAGCAAATTGCAAAACATAATGCTGATAATTTAAAATAATTGGAAAAAATTTAAAAAGAAAAGAACCAAGAATCTCCCCCCACAAAAAAAAAAAACCCTAAAATAGTTACCATATGAAAAAGTCTATCACCGGGAGAGATTATGGACAATTGCACAGAGGTAGCCCACAAGAGCTGGTCAACTTTCACAGTCATTGACTATAATTTTGAAGTCTTGTATCTTGATGAATAGCTGGTTTTTTCCTTTAAGGGCATGACTTTCCTGGGAGAATACATTTATCTTTATTTTCTACATTGTGCTGCTTTTTTTCAAGTCCTTCTCTGATTTGATATACACTGACATGAGCACTCCCTATTAAATGTTCCCATCTCCTGTGCCATGTTTCCATGTTCTTTTAGGTACGTGGAAATCTATTCTTCATGCACTCACATATGGACCACAAATTTGGTGGAAACAATACTGGCGATAGAGCAGCAACACCATTGCCTGTCTTCTTATTCTGCTGTGCACATAATTATTTTTGAACCAGTCAGTAACTTCGCCGCCTTCTTCAGGCAAACGCGGCTTTAATTCATTAAAGGCTCCTGGAATGTCATCAGCCGGAAGGAATATCAATGCAGACAAATGATGCATTTTTAAACTGAAATTTTTATCATTGCCTTATTGTGTGACCAATTTTTTTCCACCAAATGCAAATAAAGCAAGGTAATAGTTCCCCTAACATGATGCAACTCACATGATGCAACTATCCTGCATAAACCAAAAACACATTAATCCCTTCCTCAGAATTCAGCTTTTAAGATTTCAACATCTGGGACTTTAATCTGTCAGGATTATGATTGTCATGATTTTATTTATTTTCTTTTTAAATTTTTAATTATCGTGTACATAATAGCATATTTTCATAGGATACATATGATTTTTTTTTTTTTTTGAGACAGAGTCTTGCTCTGTTGCCCTGTGTAGTGTCGTGGCATCAGCCTAGCTCACAGCAACCTCAAACTCCTGGGCTCAAGTGATTCTCCTGCCTCAGCCTCCCAAGTAGCTGGGACTACAGGCATGTACCATCATGCCTTGCTAATTGTTTCTATTTTTAGTTGCACAGGTAATTTCTTTCTATTTTTTAGTTAGACATGGGGTCTTGCTCTTGCTGAGGCTGGTTTCGAACTCATGACCTCAAGCAATCCTTCCCCCTCGGCCTCCAGAGTGTGATGATTACAGGCGTGAGCCACCACTCCTGGCCATATGCTGTTTTGATACAGGTATACAATGTGAATTAATCAAATCAGAGTAATTGGGGTATCTATTACCTCAGACATTTATCATATCTTTGTGTTAGGAACATTCTAAGTCTACTCTTTTAGTTATTTTGAAGTATACCCTAACTTATTGTTGATTATAGTCACTTTGTTGCATTATCAAATATTGTTCATTCTATCTAACTATATTTTTGTACCCATTAACTATTCTCACTTTATGGCTAACCCCCTGTCCTCTGTCCCTGCTACCCTTTCCAGCCTCTGGTGACCATCATTCTATTCTGTCTCCACGAGAGAAATTGTTTTTAATATTTAGCTCCCACATATGAGTAAGAAAATGTGAAATTTGTCTTTCTGTGCTTGACTTATTTTGCTTAACATAATGTTCTCCAGTTCCATCCATGTTAATTGCACATGGCAGAATTTCATTCTTTTTTGTGGCTATATACTATTCCATTGTGTATATGTACCACAATTTCCTTGTCCATTCATCTGTTGATGGACAATTAAGTTGATTCCAAATCTTATCTATTGTGAATAGTGCTGCAATAAACATGGGAGTGCAGGTA
Source organism: Eulemur rufifrons (assembly GCF_041146395.1). NCBI lineage: Eukaryota > Metazoa > Chordata > Mammalia > Primates > Lemuridae > Eulemur > Eulemur rufifrons. Next base: position 15,626,493 of record NC_090997.1, on the reverse strand, counting down.
TCTTTTCAATATGCTGAACTCCCCTCCTTTGGATATATACCCAGCAGTGGGATTGTTGGGTCATATGGTAGCTCTACTTTCAGTTTTTTTTTTTTTTTTTTTTTTTTTTTGAGACAGAGTCTCACTCTGTTGCCCAGGCTAGAGTGAGTGCCATGGCGTCAGCCTAGCTCACAGCAACCTCAAACTCCTGAGCTCAAGCGATCCTCCTGTCTCAGCCTCCCGAGTAGCTGGGACTACAGGCATGTGCCACCATGCCTGGCTAATTTTTTCTATATATATTTTTAGCTGTCCATATAATTTCTTTCTATTTTTAGTAGAGATGGGGTCTCGCTCTTGCTCAGGCTGGTCTCGAACTCCTGAGCTCAAACGATCCGCCCACCTCGGCCTCCCAGAGTGCTAGGATTACAGGCGTGAGCCACCGCGCCCGGCCTACTTTCAGTTTTGTGAGGAACCTACATACTGTTCTCCATAGTGGTTGCACTAATTTACATTCCTATCAAGAGCATACGAAAGTTGTCCTTTCTCCACATTCTCACCAACATTTGTTATTGCCTGTCTTTTTGATAAAAGCCATTTTAACTGGAGTCAGATGATTTCCGATTGTATTTTTGATTTGCATTTCTCTGATGACTCATAATGTTGAAACTTTTTTCCATATACATATTGGCCATTTATAGGTCTTCTTTTGAGAAATGTCTATTCAGATCTTTTGCCCATTTTTTTAATCGAATTATTTTATTTTTTTCCCATTGAGTTGTTGAAGCTCCTTATACATTCTAGTTATTAATTCCTTGTCAGATGGGTAGTTTTAAATATTTTCTCTGATTCTCTGGATTGTCTCTTACCTTTTTTGATTGTTTCCTTTGCTATACAGAAACATTTTAGCTTGATGTGATCCCATTTGTCCAATTTTGCTTTGGTTGCCTGTGGTTTGGGGGTATTACTCAAGAAATCATTGCACAGACCAATGTTCTGAGCAATTTACCCAAGGTTTTCTTTTAGTAGTTTCATATTTTCAGGTCTTAGACTTAAGTCTTCAATCCATTTTGATTTGATTTGTTGTGTATGGCAAGAGATAAGGTTCTAGTTTCATTCTCCTGCATATGGATATTCAGTTTTCCCAGCACCATTCATTGAAGAGTCTGTCCTTTCTCCATTGTATGTTCGTGACATTTTTGTCAAACGTAAGTTCACTATAGATGGGTGGACTTATTTCTGGGTTCTCTGTTCTGTTCCCTTGGTCTATATCTCTGTTTTTATGCCAATATCATGCTTTTTTGGTTACTGCAACTTTGTAGTATAATTTGAAATCAGGTAATGTGATTCCTCCAGTTTTGTTCTTTTTGCTTGGGATGGCTTTGGTTATTCTGGGTCTTTTGTGGTTCTATATACATTTTAGGATTATTTTTTTCTATTTCTGTGAAGAATGTCATACGTATTTTGATAGAGATTGCATTGAATCTGTAGATTGCTTCGAGTGATATGGACATTTTAACAACATTGATTCTTCCAATCCATGAGCATGGAATATCTTTCCATTTTTTTTGTGTGTGTACTCTTCAATTTCTTTCATCAATGTTTTATAGTTTTCATTATAGAAATATTTCACTTCTTTGGTTAAGTTTATTCCTAGATATTTCATTTTATTTATAACTATTGTAAATGAGATTACTTTCTTGGTTTCTTTTTCAGATTGTTTACTCTTATCACATAGAAATGCTACTGATTTTTGTATGCTGATTTTGTATTCTGCAACTTTACTGAATTTGTTTATCAGTTCTAATAATTTTTTCATGGAGTCCTTAGGTTTCTGTATGTATAGGATCATATTGACTTCTTCCTTTCCAGTTTGGATACCCTTTATTTCTTTCTCTTGTCTGATTGCCATAGCTAGAACTTCCAGTTCTACATTGAGTAACAGCGGCAAAAGTGAGCATCCTTGTCTTGCTTCAGACCTTAAAGGAAAGGCTTTCAGTTTTCCCCATTCAGTATGTTACTAGCTGTGGGTCTGTAATACATGGCTTTTATTGTGTTGAGATTAGTTCCTTCTATACCTAGTCTTTTGACAGTTTTTATCTGAAGGGATGTTGAATTTTATCAAATGCTTTTTCAGCATCAATTGAAATGATCTTATAGTTTTTGTCCTTCGTTCCATTGATAAGATGTATCAGATTGATTGTTTGTATATGTTCAAGCATCCTTGAATCCCTGGGATAAATCCCACTTGATCATGACGAACAATCTTTTTAATGTCTTGCTGAATTCAGTTTACTAATATTTTGTTGAAGACTTTTCATCACTGTTCCTGAGAGATATTGATGTACAGTTTTCTCTTTTTGTTGTGCCTTTGTCTGGTTTTGGTATGAGGGTGATATAGGCCTCATAGAATGAATTTGGGAGTATCCCTTCATCCTTGGTTCTCCTAAGTAGGATTGCTGTTATTAGTTCCTCTTTGAATGCTTGGTAGAATTCAGCAGTGAAGCCATCTAGTGCTGGGCTTTTCTTTGATGGGAGACTTTTATAACTGCTTCTGTTTTATTACTTTTGGCTTATTCGGGTTTTGATTTTCTTCCAGATTTAATTTTGGTTGTGTGTTTCTAGAAATTTATCCATTTCTTCTAGGGTTTCCAATTTATTGGCATATAATTGCTCATAGTAGTCTCTAATAATTCTTTGAATTTCTGCAGTATCAATGTCTCCTTTTTCATCTCTCATTTTATTTATTTGTATCTTCTCCCTTTTTTTTCTTAGTCTGGCTAGAGGTTTGCCTATTTTGTTTATCTTTTTTAAAAAACAACTTTTTGTTTTATTGATCTTTTGTAATTTTTTTGTTTCAATTTCATTTATTTCTGCTCTGATCTTTATTATTTCTTTTCTTCTACTAATTTTGGGAGTAAATCCTTTCTGTTGAACAAAACTGCTCAGGGAAAAGAGACCAAATGTGTAGCTCTGCCACTGAAGCCTGGTAACACTCAAGGTACCTGCCTAGAAAAGAATTTGAGGCACAGCTATTGGAATGAGCTGATTGAAATAAGCTGATTGAAATGAAACAGATAAAACACCAACTAGGTTTTTAAGAGAATTTTACTGTCAAGAGAGCCACCAGCTGTACTAAAAGGGATTGTAACTTCTTTGCTTGAATCCACAAACTAGTTCAGCGTATATCTGCCGTTCAGGTTATTGCAAATGTTTCACTGAATTAGATAGGTCACTCCATTATTTGGCTTTCAATGAAAAATTTCTTTGTTGTCCATTGACCAGACCAGAAGCAAATGCTATATATTATCAGATTTGCCTTATGGCAGCTTTTGCCCTGCTTTTAATCCTAATCTCTGTATTAGTCTGCATTATAGTAATAATCTCAAAATTTCAATTGCTTAAAACAAAAAAGTTTTGCATATATAACATATTTTAAACAAATACAATTCACCACAGCTATTGATGAACTTTTAGGTTACTTCCAATCTTCACATATTACAAATAACACTGCATTGAATATGCTTGTATAGATATCATTTTGCAGATATGCTATATTTCTAGAAATAGAATTACTAGTTCAAAAGCTATTCAAATTTTAAAATTTGATACAGATTTACTGATTTATATTCCCACTAGCTACATATGAGATTGCCTGTTTCTTCCTACCTACAACAATATTGTCATTAACCCTTCTGATCTTCGCCTACCTGAGAGGTGAAAAATAATATTTCATCATTGTTTTATTTTTCATTTTTAAGATATTTCTTTGCTTAGCATATATTTTAGAACTATTTGTGTCCTCTTTATTTTTGGCAAAAAACAGCTGTGTACCTTCTTTTCGTTTATTCATATCCCTTTGTCCATTTGTCTCTCTGGTTGTGTCTTTTTCTTATTGATTGGAAAGAACTATTTATATATTAAAGAGTCATTTATTATACAAATTGAAAGTATCCTTTTCCAGGTCATTATTTATATTTGGATACTGATTATTGTATTTTTTTATCATGTAGAATTTTTTTTTTCTTTTTATATAGTCAAATACCATTTTTTTGGTAATATCTGGGTTTTGGTCTTTAGAACTGTCTTTATCATTAAACCAACAAGTTATTTAAAGGATACCTCAGCAACAACTCTCTGTTTTCTTCTACTGTCTCCATAGTTTCATATTTTGTATTTAAATTTTTAATCCTGATAAAATTAAGTTTGGTGTAAACTGTGAGGGATGGATACATATTTATACAATCTCTAACTGGTAAAGTGGGTTTCTTTGTAGATGAAGCCTTGTTGGCTGTAGAACAAGGGTAGTAGGAGACTTATTTTTCAATGAATAAATTAATACTTTTGTAATTTTGATTCTTGCACCCTGTTCATGTGAAATCTACCAACATTTCATTGAAATACGCAAATTATTAGCTGTTATGAAAAAAGTATTAGGAAGGCAGTTTCTACTCAGCTCCAGTTGACTATGACCCTGCAGGAATATGGAACCAGTATTGTCAGATCTGCCCATTTTCCAAAAGAAGTTGAATCTGGATTTTCATGTGAAATCCCCTGAAGTTTAAATGTTGGCAACTAATTCAGAGTTACAAAAACACTGCACGACCCAAACAAAACACATCTGTAGGCCAGATGGGGCCCACAGGGGGCCAGTTTGAGACCTGTGGTTTAGACATGTCTTCCTCCTTAGTTCCTCTTAAATGAACCTCAAAGGTTCATTTAAGCCTTCTGTAGCACAGTGTGGTCAGCCCTTATCAATGTATTTTAACTCATTGTTACTGGGCTATCCTTTCCATTGAACTATAAGATCCTTAAAGGTAGTATTCATAGATTTTGAAGTCCCAGGGCCTAACACAGTGTCTTGCACCTAGTAGACATTTAATATAAATGTTTGTTGAGTGACCAGAGGAATGAATGAACTCTGCTTCAAGTAGAATCCCTGCCCTGCAGATCTGGACAAGGTAGTTGAGGTGCACAGAAGTTACCTGGTTTGGACCACTCCCCTTCCCCCACCTCCTCCCCCTCAAGTCCCTCAGGGCATCCTCTTAGCAATTAAAGGATTGTACCCCACAGTGATTGTGTAAACAGGTGGCCTCTTTCACATTGTGAATCTTGGCCACTAGATGTCTCCCTTTGATTAGAGGACATTCAGAAGCGCTGGGGTCAACTTGGGGTTTGCAAAAAAGGAACAATATTTAAGAGAAAAAGAATGTTCTAATCTTAGGCCATCTTTTCTTCAGATGTTTGTCTTCATGAGGAAGTTGAGCACAGCCACAACATCAGAGAAAATGTGCCCAGGGATGAAATCAGATTGATCTTCTGCTAGGAGAGCTTCTCACCCACAGGAATGCACCCTTCAACACACTGAGTGTGACAGTCTGTTGGGTTTTAGCTTCTAATCTGGCAGCCTCATGTTCTCCAGAAACCTTGATTGTGTCACTTCTCGCTGATGCTTTGGGCTGGTGGAGAAATGCGTTTTACTGCAAAGGGTCTGGGACTCTAGAATCTGTGTGGTAAAAAGCAGGATTCCTATGAGCTGTAGCAGGTTGAACTTCTCCACTGAGGCTGCCCTGATCCCCCTGTGAGTTCCTGAGTATCATGTGATCTCAGGGGAGGTGTCCTGGTGCCTGCAGCTGTGCCTTTCATGTGACCTCAGGAGGGTCTTCTGAGCTTGGCGAGGTGGACTGCTTGGTGCTGCTGTATAATTCTCATTTTAAAGACAGGCAGAGTGAGCAAAAAAAAAAAAGCTTATTTATTTTATAGTTCATAGCTTTGTCTTCTCAGTGTTATCTCTGGCATTCAAAAAGTGTACATTCGAACCAACTGAAGGCCATGGATGGAGTCCTGCCTGGCTTTGCCAAATTTACCCACAATCTTGAATTTAGTGACACTTGAAGCTTGCTTGTTGAATGAAATGGAAGTATGGATTCTACAGGACTTCAGTGGCTCTCCAGTTGATTGAGGAAGGTCAGATGGTAAGAACACTCTGTCTCATTAGTACCTACCTGTGTTTGCCTTTGCCTTTTCTTTGGTTATTTAGCAAAGGTTGGACACCTCTATCTGTACCTTTCATCTGTCTTTAAGGAGCAGCAGAGAACAGTTAACAGCACACACTTGGACATCAGGCTGTGTCAGTTTCCTGGCTCATCATTCATTCAACTGCTCTGTGCCCTGACTCTCTCATCTACAGAAGAGGAATGATGGAGGCAGCTGCCTCCCAGGACTGCCGAGAGTGAGACAGCACATGAGAACTGCTCAGAATAGCACTTGGCACATAAGAAGTGCTCAGTAAATGTTAGCTGATACCAAGTGCTTGATAGTTCATTTCCTCCTCTCGTTGGCTGTCCTGGTCAGCTTCCATTTCGTAGATTGCTGTATGTGTCTCTAATAGAGCATAATAAAGATTTCTCACAGTTCTGTAAACTCTCCCTTTGTTTTATTTCAATGTCCTATATTTTAATGCTAAGTAGTAATAAAATTGTTATCTCAATGCAACCCTCCTCCCCCCACCAAGTAATTTCTCACAAGTCACATTGACCGAGGCTTGTCCTCAAATAGTCCAATCATTTCCTATGCACCTCTCCTTATTTTAAGTCCTAGTTCTGAGCATTGAGACACTCTGTCAGCTTTGATTGTCTTACCATATTAGTCAGGAAAACCTTCTCACTGAAATTTACATTTTACGTTCCACTCTTCTCTTTATTCTTCCTTTCAGTGTTTTTAAAAAAATTTACTTGAAATATTTTTTATTGTTTTTAAACATTTTGCAAGTATGGAAGAAAGCCACCTGAAAGGTTCAGGACCTTCCCCCCGCCCCCAATCACCATATCATTCAAGTCTGCCACTTGTGTTTGCAGCCCCTGGGGTATAGCTTCTCCAAGACCAAGCTCAAAGAGTGCTTGTCATTAGCCCTTCTGATGGGTGGACACAGCCACTGGGGTCCTCGGAGTGGGCTCACTCTGGCCCACCTGCTGCCGATGTGTCTAATTTAGGTATTGCTTTGCATCCACTAGTCACTCAGGGCAAGTTTGTTGACAGTATATGAATTTAGATAATTAGCTCCAATAACACGATTCTGTTTGCCATTTCCTTTCTCTTGGGACTCAGGTTCATTGCTGCTTATTCGTGTGACCTCTGCTCTTTTGCTGGGAAACCACACCATCAGGCTGTTCACAAAACCGATGCAAATAAACAGACGAAGTTAAAGGCTTGAAGCTCTTTCTCAGCCCTAGGCCTTCTTGTTCTTCTGCATTTGTGGAATGTAAAGTAGACCAGATGAAGCAAAAATTTGTTTAGCTGGCTTCCTATGCCTGGGTGAGCACCTTGTTCCTGCTTCGTAGTTTAGCCTGTGATATTTGTAGCACATGGAGCTACAAACTCCATCCCAGACTAGAAGGGCAATAAGGCTTCCTGAGCTCTGACCACAGAAAGTTAACTTTGTCTTGGACTCATAATGTGAGATGTTCCAATGCTGCTTCCTTTTGCTCTCTGTCCTTTGCAAGGACATGGGAGCCCCACAAACTCACCAGGAAGTACTGAGGAATTTAGCATTGCGTGGTTTAACAGATTCTTAGCAGGAAACTAAAAGCGGTGAGTAACTGACTTCTTGGTGAGTCATCAGTTTCAAAAACACACCCTCATTTATGAAACAACTTAAATATTGGACATACTATGATGTCCTTTTATTGAATACAAAATTAAAAGGCCATTAAATGCATTCATTCGTTTGGATTCAGATTTTCCTCAAACCCAATGCACTCAAGAAATCATTGTTCTCTACTTGTTGCCTAATCTTCTAATGTCTGTGAAAATGTGCTTTGTCTAATATGAAACTGTAGGGCTGCATTTGGTTCTGAGGGCCATACACTGGCCCCTAGGAAGTTGCTGGGCTTTAATGACACACTGAGCCAAAGGTGAGTAACGGAACTTCCATCTCAGCTGTAAGCCCTCGCCACTCTAAGCTCTGCACTACTTGGCCACTTTGCCCTTTCGCTGCTTCCTTACCCCTCCCCGCCCCCCACCTCCATTCCACAGCCACTTTCCTGCCCATGTAATTGGCAGATTATTAGTCCCATTTGATAAACACGTTCCTACTACGATGTCAGTGACTTACTACAGCAGTTGCATTTTAACATAGACTGTAGGAAAAGGGCAGCACTGAACTGAAAAGGTGGCATCTCTAATCCTAAAATGTTAAGCCCTGGATCAGCTGAGTGAGAGTATATATTACTTCTAAAAGTCTGCGAGCTTTTGAATGGGAAATTGGTCTCTAGGTACATGGATTCTGAAACAAATCTCTGCAGAAAACAGAATTACCTCACTAAAATTATGAGATCAGCTTTATCCTACCCAAGCTGGTGGGGGACAAAGGAACAATGGTTGATGCCTTGAACAATTGGGGGTTGCCTCGAACAATTGTCAGGTAGGCTCCATTCGCTTGACAACTTTTCCACTGGGCCAGATCCAGACCTGGTCACGATGTGGATCGAGTGGCCGACCTGGTGTGGGGAACAAGAGGTCACACTGGGTTTAGGCCAGCATGGCACTGATGTCTTCAACATGAATTTTGGGCTCAAATGTTATTGGGAATATTGTTCACTCTAAAAAAAAAGAAGATATTTCTATTAGAATTCACTTCTCCAAAGACTATTCAATTCGTCATGGGAAGCTGGGTCCTTCCTCTTTTCTGATAATGAGAACAACATACCTGACCCTTTTAGCTTCCCCTTTTCTTTAACTGTCAGGAAGTTCTGTCCTTAGAGTTAAGTTTCAAATTTATAGAACATAATAATCTCATAGATTATTATTTGCATTATTTTTCTTAACTGACCCTCTAGTTTTCATAGTTTCTCTTTTGACAGTTCATGTAGTTTATATAGAGCTTTATAATTCATGTTTCATTATTTCTACTCAAATATTATTTTATTTTGTGTATTTGCATTGTTAGTCACCTCCAGTTGTTTGTAGAATATGGAGTGATTAAAGGAAGCAGAAGAAAATTACTAAATCAATGGAATTCAGAAACATCTTTTACATTCTTTTTGGTGGCATTTCTGAGAATTAGCATATTATTGTCCCCCTCATCATTCTATAACAGTTTGATATCTGGCTAACTTAGACCTGGTGGTTTGCATCTGTGGTTACCTTGACCAAAAGTAATTTATGAGCCAACGAGCCTAAAGATATGACACCTAATGAAACTTGATCCTTTGTAGTTTTCACATTGAAAGGAAATACATCTTTATTAAAGAGGTTCGTCAGGTTTAGCTGTAGGTTGTCTAAGGACAAAGAGCATACTAAAAGCACTCACTCTCAGCATACACCCTCTTGCCATCTTTTGCCAGAGCCCATTCCACACTACCCCACCCAGAAGACTGAAGCTCTTTTATCTGGGAAAGCAGCAAGTTGATTCTTCAGCCTTGAGCGAAGAAGTTGGAAAGGAAACATAAAAATCTACCCCACCGGAATGACCCACCTCCTCTCATTGGAATTACATATGAATGTGGCATTCCTTCAGCTTTATGGGCTATGACCCAGGGCGTCCAGCGGCTGGACAGAAGAGCTCAATGGAGTGGCACTCTGTAGCAAGCTGATTTAGGACAGGGGTGCTTCGTGTTCCCCTAGATCATTTTTCTCCCATTTCCCTTCTGTGATTTCAGACACTCATCTGTGTCTGCTGGGAGGATCAGTAAGTCCTGGGGCTCTGATCTCCTTCCTCTTACCAAACCTGATATTGACTCTAAGGGGCAGGGAGAGTCAGCAGAAAAGCATTTCTTTTTTCCTTCTTGACGGGGGTGTGTCCTGGGTTTTTCTGCCTGCAAAGGCAGGAGCTGCTGCTGGCTCAGTGGACCTGTGTTCATGCCCTCGAGCTGCTGTGGTGCAGATATTAATACTGCCTTTCCGAGCAGCGTCAGCAGTGACCGAGCCATGGTGCACTGAAGGAGGGGCTCCCTCAAGCTGCAGTGTGAAGAGAGGCATCGCCAGGTAAGCCCAATAGCTGTGGTTGGATTCCTGAGAATGTGTATTACAGTCACTGGGACTACCTGTGAATTGGAGATTACTTTTTCTCCATGGGGAAAATTTTAATTCCATCTCTCATTTCCTAAAGGAGGTTAATTCAAGGAAAAGAGTTGAAAACGCAATGGGCAGAAACAACAGAGTTCAGCTCTTGCTAACCATACGATGAGGTGATTTGCTGAGTTTCAAACTCCAGGTTTTCTGACTCAAAGCATATTCTTATCTCTGTCCCTCCTTCTCTCTCTCTCTCTCTCTCTGATAACACAGTACCCCCTATTTTTCTGGTGTGCCTGGGAGATATTCTTGGTGGAATAAAAAAGGCTCCACCAAGGCTATTTGTTAAAAATGTAAATTGTATGGCTTCCATTTATTAGTAATATGTTAGCCATAGTGATCTCTTAAAATAACACTATGCTTGAGGGAATTAAGTTTATTTTCACTTTAGGATGAATTAGTTTAAGCTTTGCCTGAATCAGTATACTCCCAGGAAGTACTTCTCAATTTAATTCCTTTCCTGGACTCCAAAAACTCCCCCAATTTTCCCTCATAACCATTTCTCCTGCTTCTCCAAATAAATATAACCAACACACTATATTTTCTCACTGGCAGGTCTTGAAAATTTATAATTTTTCTTTTCTCTTCTTTTTCATGAAAAAGTCATTTATATAAACCTGATAGCCTCTGTAATAACCAGTACCAGAGACTAAATGATGAAAAGATGCTGAAGGAGGCATAGAAAGAAGGTCAAGGTGGGACAGGCATGGAGAAATGATGACCTTGGCTTTTTTTATGGTGATATCTATTGAGCTAGGAAAACAAAAATAGATAAAAGTACATTCTGTAATTTATCAGGATATTAGCACAGGCCTTTTGTTATATTTTTTCCATGAAACAGTATACCACTCATAACCAACATTAAAAACCAGTACACCAACCATAACCAACATTAAAAACATTTTTACAATAATGGCCACATAATTACTTACCATTGACAAGTAGTGTAACCTTGAGCAAATTATATAGTTTCCTTGCCCTTGTTATTTAAATTGTGTAATGGTAGCGATAATCATTAAGATTGAAAATACGAGTGTATGCAAGTTAAGTCTTACAAGCTCAACTTGCAGACACTTTCATTTCAGGCACAACCACAAGCTGATGTGAATTGGAGGGAATACACGTAGCTATAGAGAAGTGGAAACACTGTTCCCAAATACATATGTCTTGAGATTTGTCCTAGATTGTGTTTGATTTAGCAGAGAAGTACTCACATGATGTCAAAGTCTACACAACCCTTGACCAGATAGATATACCATCTCAATAGCTGTGAAAATAGAAACCTAGAGGGGTAGTACTAAAGGTCTATAGCATCATGGCCTGAAACATGCTGTCTTCCATGCACAATGGGTTCAAGCCTTGCAAAATTCACATTGTAGCACAGAAAACCAGCAGGGAGGGGAGGCCCCCTTATCATGCCCCCTCCCCAGTAAACCACAGGTAATCTCACACAGGCTCCTCCTTTTCAATGGCTGATGGAAACCTGGGCTTTGGCAGAGAATGAAAATCTATAGTGATTAACAGTAGTAGTGGAAAATGCCCTAGTGCTTCATAGTTACAGATATAACAAATTTCCCATGTGTAGTAGGTTGAAAAAATAAAATGCAAAAAGGTGAACAGCAATGAGGTATGCAGTCCTAAAACTGCAAAATATAGTTAAGTCTTATCGATGAGGCTTATAAGGTCCTCATGGTGTCTCTAAGTCCCCAGTGCAAATGTCATTTTTTTATCTCTAGAGTTTCCTCAATCCTGTAAACTCCATTTTTTTGTTTTGTTTTACATAAAGTCTTTTAAAAATGTCCTATCATTTGCTTCTTTCTCATAAGATAACATTTTAAAGCCTGATCATAAGTGTTCCTTTATTGTTTAGGGATAAGCAGGTATTTACTGTAAATTTGTGGTGTTAAGACAGCTTCTCATAATTGAACAGATTCACACCTGCAAAGTTTTGGGTAAAGAGTGTTTGTATGAAGCAGACTATATTTTCCAGGAAAACCTTTTATGCTTGTGTTTACACTTCAGCCCGACTCTGCTTGGAGACTTCCCTATGCTCAATCTCTTAGAGAGTGAGGCTAATTATTTCTGATAAGGCACTTAACGATACATTTCTTTGACATATAATGCTCTTCTATGTTGCTGACCAAGATAGCAATTAAGCAGGTAACTAGTAAAAGAAAAAACACAGATAGCTGTAGAATTAAAAAAATATATTTAAGTCAGAATGTTATCATATGAAAAGGTAGGCTCTAAAATTGATAAAGAATTATCAAAATGGTCTTGGTAAAAAAGGATTTAGTCAAGAAACGTAGTTGGCACAATCAGCTATTCAATTGGAGGCCGTGAAAGTAAATCCCCAAACTTAAATTAACTCCGGAAGAGTAGAAGATTTAAAGGTATTAAAAATAATTTGAAAAACTAAAGAAGTGTTATAAGAAAATATAGGAGAATATTTTTACAATCTTTTTACAGAAAAAAAATTTTTTAGCATGACCTCAGGTTTAAAATTTGTAATGGAAAAGACTGACAGATGTGATTTCATGAGCATTTTAATCTTTTGTACAAAAGAAAACAATGTAAAAGGGTAAAAGATGAAAGAAAAACCATGAGCAAATACTGATATCACAAGTGACAGAGAGCTAATTTCCATGCTCTATAAAGAGCTCCTAAAAGGCAGTTCTTAAAAAAAGAAGTATATCCAGTAGAAAAACTTAGAACAATGACTTAAATGTCAAACCAGAAAAAAATACAAATGGCTAACAAATATCTGAAAAATGCTTAATCTAACTAATAATCAAACACATGAAAATTAAAACAATAACATAAACATTTTGCCTGTCAGTTTGGCAACATTAAAAAGATATTGGGGGCCGGGCGCAGTGGCTCACGCCTGTAATCCTAGCACTCTAGGAGGCTGAGGTGGGCTGATCGTTTGAGCTCAGGAGTTTGAGATCAGCCTGAGCAAGAGAGAGACCCCATCTCTACTAAAAATAGAAAGAAATTATATGGACAGCTAAAAATATATATATAGAAAAAATTAGCCGGGCATGGTGGTGCATGCCTGTAGTCCCAACTACTCAGGAGGCTGAGACAGGAGGATCCCTTGAGCTCAGGAGTTTGAGGTTGCTGTGAGCTAGGCTGATGCCACGGCACTCACTCTAGCCTGGGCAACAACATGAGACTCTGTCTCAAAAAAAAAAAAAAAAAAAAAAAAAGATATTGGGGCTAGTGTGATGAAAGAGGCATTTCTGCACCTTACTAGGGAGTATAAACAGGTACAAATTAGAAGGCCAAGGTGATCATGTCTATCAAAACTCAAAATATAGGCCAGGCATGGTGGCTCATGCCTGTAATCTTAGTACTCTGGGAGGCAGAGACGGGAGGATCACTTGAGTTTGAGGCCAACCTGAGCAAGAGTGAGACCCTATCCCTACTAAAAATAGGCAAAATTAGCCAGGCGTGGTGGTGCATGCCTGTAGTCCCAGCTACTAGAGAGGCTGAGATAGGAGGACACTTGAGCCCAGGAATTTGAGGTTGCTGTGAGCTAGGCTGATGCCATGGCACTCTAGCCCGGACAACAGAGTGAGACTGTGTCTTGGAAAAAAAAAAACTCAAAATATATAAACGTTTTGAAGCAGCACTTTTAACCTAGAAAAACCCTGCTTTCCCTGGAATAGGATGCATGAGATGAAGCTTAATAGAAGGGAAGCTTGAGGACAGATTGTGACAGTCCAAAGTGCCATGATCACGAGTTTGCTCTTCATTCTGTGCAGTGTGAAGGTTTGTGAGTATGGACTGACGTGATATAGTCAGGCTAAGTGGAATGTTAGTCAACTGGTTCTATTTATAGAAGAGTCATTTGGGAAATATGATTGAGAACTCGTTTTTACTCCTTAGAAAATTATGATGAAAATACTTTTAATATGTATAGGACAATGTAAAGAGTTAATGGTTTCTGGTACATTTGAAACAATGAAGATTTATCAATATGAACATTGAAACAAGAAGTCAGATATTTGTTTTATTCTTATTTAAAAATAGATCACCCAAGTAGAGTTTGTAACATTTTTAATCTGACCATTCATAGGTAAAGGTCCTACACAGCCTGTTCTGTGGGATTTTTCTGGCAGGCCTGATGGTTTGTGTTTTCATGCTCGGACATCGGAGTCTCCTTAGATGCTGAAGACACTCACATTTGTTAGGAAGACAACTTCAAAACATATATTCTTCTTTTTTCTGCACAAGACGAGCTTCTTTGTAAGAGACTCAGATGGAGATCAAATTGACAATTATGACTTCATTAAAATCATGCCCCAAGTAACCAAAACTCACCGGCTCATAGTCCAAGGGAAATACTAGATTCTTTGGGAGAGAAATTTAGGAAAGTAGTTGATACATTCTTTTTATTTAAAAATTAGGTTTACCCTTTTCATTTTCTGCAAATGTGAAATGGAAATAATTCTCCCTTAATTAACAAGATTGCCAAAATCATTAAATCAGTAAGTATAATAGCATTTTGTAAATTAGAAAGAATTATTCTTATTTCTTCTTATTAGGCAACTGTAACCTCTCTGGAGCGCTGTTCAGGTACTTTTCTTTAAAGCAAACAATCCAAGAGGGAACTCAGGTTCTCTGCACTTTATCTGCTCTAACTAAGCCAAGATCAGCTCGGGAATTCCAGGAAGGCTGGGTCCCCGTTTCTAAGCTGAAGCCTTGGCTGGAAGAAGGAGCCTTCTTGGCAGCTTCTCTGGAATGCCGTTAATAATCCCTTAAGGGTTTGGTGGTAACTCCCGCCATCCCGAACCACGAGTGACTGGAGAAAACCTTCAGTTACAAGGGGTTGGAATAGAGCCAACCCACTTGGAGCCAGGCCTTTTACAGCTGAACTGCGCTGGGCTGTTCTGTGGGAAGTGAACTCTCCTAGGATGCCAAGAAGACGTACTGGGCGATGAGCTAAGAACAACAAATCATCCCGACTGAAGCTCTTCTAAGACACAAAGTGCAGACTAAATAGAAAAACTGAATTCTTGTTAGGAAGGAGCGGACGGCCGTGCTAGGCTGACAGCACCAGGAACAGGAGAAGACGCTCTTGAGCTGAAATTCTAATGAGCGGCCAAACACACAGACATGTGAAAATCACATCTCAACTTTGGGTTGGAAAAGAATCGGGCTAGGAGGTACAGTCACAAACTGGACTCTGAGGCATGTCCAGTCAATGAGGCAGAGGAGGGTTTAAACGAGGATCCTGGCACAGAGACTCCCAGCAACCCAGAAGTTGTTGGCAAAAGCGGGTCCGAACCATGGCTTTGGGAATTCCTCTTAATGTGCGCAGTGACCATGCGTGACCATACTGTCGACCGCCAGGACTTGGCACACTGGGAAATCAGAGGCCCTCAACATACAGTAGTTGAGCAAACGAAAGTTAGCAGATTGGCAAAGTGTCCCAGGGGAAGGGGTAACTGGGCTAAGTAATTCTTTTTGCCCCTTTCAGACTTATAATTCTAGAATTCTTAAAAATTACACCCGTGTTCTTGACCCAAGGACTAAATTCTTAGTAGGGTCTCAGCCCATTGCAAGAGATGTTAGAATTTAATAACCAGTTTGAGGAGAACAAAAAGAATGAAGACAAGTAAACATTTGTATTCTTTCTAGGCCTGATTTGGTGACTGGCAGACATTAATGAAAGAACAATTAAATAAATAAATAGAAAGTGGGAAATGAGCATATCAAAATAAAATCTGAATGTGAATAGATCTAAGCTCACCCAGCTTATTTTCCCTCTTATTCTGTAGGGTAGAAAATTGAATTCAAAGAGTTTTATCTTTCATAAGTCTTTACAGATAAGGGACAAACTTGGGGTTAGTCTAATTCATCCAGGTCTCTCTCTACTATGTTTTAAAAACATGTTGAAGTATAAAATAGGTGTTTAAAATTTTACTGGGCACACACATATGTAGACGTTCACTGAGATTGTAAATAACTTTAAATTATTGTCCTCCCATAAGAAGTTTGTCTAGCTCATGAAATTTATTAAACCTCGAAACATTTTTTCCAAATATGGAGTTGGTTATGTCTTCTGTCTCCTCACCTAGTTTCGTTTCTCAACTGCCTTATCTATTATGTCTGCCTCCTTAAAGAAACACAAAGAAACTTTTCTTAAAGGCAAGTGGCTCAAGGATTCCTATACAAAGCCAAATCCTAAGGAAAATATTACCAAAAACTTATGAAATGAGAGGCAAAATGAAAACAAGATTTTACAGGTCCTCTGCCTAATTCTACTGAGGTCATGATTTCCTTCGGATCCCATGTGGAGACCTAGCCTTCCATTAATATGCGTGCACACATGTGCATATGTGGACTCAAAACTCAGAGGAGGCAGACAACTTCACTGGGAATTCTAGTTTTAGAGAAAGAAACATAATCCCATAAATATTGATTCCCGAAAAGCAGCCCAGAGTTCAACTGTGCCTAAGATTAGTTCGTTGCTAAAAACACTGCAAAGTGTAGGTGTGAGCAGTTGCAACTAAGCACCACTGTTGATAAGGAGACACCTGTTGACATAAATAAATGATGACTGCAGTCCATAAATATAAAACTGCAAAAACAGGGAGACGATGGCCAGCTGTCTCCAGAGGCACAACAGCAAGTTCTAATGATTGTTCCCTGTACGCTGAAGGGCAGGGTTTATCAGCAGTGAATTCACTCGAATGAATTCAAGGAAGTGAGGAGGACGGGCCCCAGCCCTGCCAAGCCTTCCCACGGAGCCAGTGCCAACACGGCTGTCAGGCAGGCATCCCTGACCTCCAGCTGCAAGGTGTGATGCAAACAGGCCACGCTCTAACGACAACAGCAGCTCCTCGTCTGTGGCTAGGACACAAGGATTCTGAGAACTTTTTAACAAGCAGGACCATTCTGGCTTGAAAAGGAAGTGATAAAAATACTGTGGGTTTATGTTTACTAAAGGCAAAGTGCAGTGGGATTTATGATTACCCTATACACATACACCAAGAATTTCCCTACATCCTTAATGCTGAGGACCCTCCTTTGAGTCGGATAGTTCAATTACCGGAAAAATGTACTTTTATTTCCTCGAGGCTGGGACCCCTCCATTTACACAGTGGTGGCCATCCACCCAGGCCAGCCATTTTTGGATGAGTTAACTTGACTTGAAATTGAAGTCAAATTCTGACATAATCCAACAAGTAAGTATAAAAACAGGTGGTAATATTGAAATACTAGGCACTGCTTTGGGGACTTCATTTGTAATAACTCATCCGATTCTCCTACAAACCTATGAATTGGATACCATTTTTCCCCATCTTATAGATGAGTAAATTAAAGTGTAGAAAGCCTTAGAAAGTGCCAAAGGGCATCCAACTGATAAATTGCCAAATCTGGAACCTGAACCCTGGGCAGCATAGCTACAGAACTTGTTTTGTCTTACATGCCTTGAGATACCATTTTCCCACCTTCGGCTGGTTGTCAGACATAGGATGTCCAGTTACATTTGAATTTCAGATAAACAACAAATAATTTCCCAAGTATTGCATGAGGTATACTTATACTAAAAAGTTATTCATTGTTTATTTGAAATTCAATTTTTTTTCGATTTCTTTTATTTTTATTTGCTAAATCTTTCAACCCTACCCAGAGGAAGCTGTACATATCAAGAAAGCAAATAAAAAATTCTGATTAGTTCGAGTATTGGCTTCAAAACCCAAAGAAGAACTCCTATCATAGAACTAAGCTAGGTGCAGAAATATTTTTTTTTTCTATCTAGAAACAGTCTAGAATAACAGCTCTCACACCTGCCTGAATGTGAGCATTGCTTGTGTAACTTTCAAAATACACATGGCTATGCCTGACTTGTCTAAGATTTCCTAAGTTCAGGGTGAAATAGGGACACCTGTATTTTCTAATGATCTCCTAAATGTTTTCTCTTTTCCTTCTCTTCTTCCTCCTTCTCTCTCCTCCTCCCTCCTCCTTTCTTTATAGTCTATCTACTCACGATTAGCTTACAGACCGCTGATTTCTGACCACTGGTCTGAAACCCTGACTGTAAATTAGAGTTTACCATTTCTATCAAGTTCAAGGAGGCAGCCCAGAAGACACCTCCAGTGTGGGAGGAAATGGGAATAAAGAGGCGGAGACTGTGAGAGAGGGCTTCCCCATGAGGCCCAGAGCTGTTACCAGGCCATCTTGAGCTGGGTTTGCAGTCTCAGGTCTGGACTACACATGGGAGAAAGGAGGCTTTTCAGAGTTAGAAAGGGTATGTGTGTGTATGACAGAGACAGAGACACAGAGACAGAGAGAGACAGAGAGTGCCATATGAGGACCAAGCCTGCCATTTGGAAGCAGGCTCTGGCACAAAGAGAACAGATCACAGTCATGGGCACCAAGACTGTTATGCTATTTGAAAGTCCCAGCACTATACACTATGGCCTTAACAGTTCCCAAGAATTCAGATTTAAAAAACCTTCCCTGGAAGTGGGAAAGCAAATTGAAAGAGGGCTGAAAAAGCACAAGCTCCCTCTGCAATGTGGCTGTGCTTCATGAGGGTATTATAAAATCAATTTATTAGTGACAATTTACTAGTAAAAATGAAATAACATAAAAAACAAGTAGAAAACATCCAAGGACACATCTCAGGCAAGAATTAAGTTCTGTTTCATGTATATGTATGCACACACATATATACATAAAATAAATGTATATATGCACATACATATTCATGTTATATAACATATATTTCTTTCTATTTAATATTAGACCCCATCAAAAAAGTTGGGAAAACACTGCTCTAGACACAAATATCCATCACTTTTGGAAAGCAGAAAGCACAGGTGGGAGGGACTAGGACTCAGAGCAGATAAGCTTTGGGGAGCAAGACCTCGAAGAATGATCCAGAGCCCAGGCTGCTGCCTAAAGAAGCTTAAAATGATAGATTTAGGAGTCGTCTTTGGCGAACAGGAAGGTAGGGTGCGAGAGCAGCGTCCACCCAAGAGGAGAAGGTAAATTCAAAGGCCGTATGTTTCACATTGCCTATTTTTCATGCTTGTCCGGAAAGCACTAGAAAAGGTCTCTGCTGAAACATGGGCCATGTCTGTGGCCATGCGTGCACTGTCTCTAATGCCCTCTCTCTACTCTGTAGATCTGCAGGCAGAACACCAGGCAGTGCTGGGGGGATGGCAGCGTTGGTATGAGGTTGGCAGCACCCGCAAGAAGCAAGGTAAGGGCTGGAGGGAAGGCCCGACGCCGTGTTCTCTGTCCTGTTAGTCAAGGACGCTTGATTCCAATGGCGGACTTTTGAGTGGGAATCGTAATTTTTCGTCTTTTCCTGTGTTGATGTAAAAGAAAGGTTGAGAAGCCATAGGGAAGTGTTCCTTTAAGTTCGATCAATGCTGTGGAATAAAGCTTCTAGCATGTAAGTGTTCTGTGTTATGCTACTCGACATGGTAGCCACTAGTGGCATGTGCACTAGAAATGCAGCCAGTGTGACTGAGGAACTCAATTTTAAATTTAATTAATTTTTTTTTTTTTTGAGACAGAGTCTTGCTCTGTTGCCCAGGCTAGAATGCTGTGGCATCAGCCTAGCTCACAGCAACCTCAAACTCCTGGGCTCAAGCGATCCTCCTGACTCAGCCTCTCAAGTAACTGGGATTACAGGCATGCGCCACCATGCCCGGCTAATTTTTTCTATATATTTTTAGTTCTCCAGCTAACTTCTTTCTATATATTTTTTAGTAGAGACGGGATCTTGCTCTTGCTCAGGCTGGTCTCAAACTCCTGAGCTCAAATGATCCGCCAGCCTTGGCCTCCTAGAGTGCTAGGATTACAGGTGTGAGCCACCGTGCCCGGCCTAATTACATTTTAATTAAAATGAAAATTTAGATAGCCAAGTGTGGCTAGTGGCTACTGTATTGAACAGAACAATTCTAACATATCATGATTTTTCTTTGACATCAGATCACTTGAATATAAATGATTAATCTTATGACCATTTCTATGCACTGAGTTTTGTCTGAATTATTTGAAATAACCGTAAACGTAAGGACAATTTGTTGCTAATTGCAGCAACTATAAAGAAGGGAATTTGCTGGATTGATTCATTGTTATTTTCATACTTAAACACTCAAATTCTATCCTGGTATTAATGGTTCTAAGGGTCCTTGGTTATATTGATGCTTGTCTTTCCTGAGATGAAAAGGAAACCTCAGTGAATATAAACGACTGATGTAAAATGTACCTAGTTGTAATGTTAAGCAAGTCACGATTTTAAAAGAGCCTGTGTTTAGCCAAATTTTAGAGCAACTTTAGACAATTTAGCAATTTTAAGACAACTTTAGAGCAATTTTCTAGTATGTTTGTAAAGATGGAAATTACTACTTCTGCAATGGGAGCAAAAGTCATGGTGTCACAGGCTCCGTGAAGTGGAAAAATAATCAAACACTCAGGGGTTTGAATCAGCTCAGTTAGGCCCTACCACTGTGTGCATTTTCCAATTTTGGCTTGAATTACTTGTTTTGGGGCCTCAGTTTTGTTTGGTACACTGCTTGTCTAGCCGCAGACTATGCACCTGGCTGTCCCTGTCCAGTCCCGGGAAGATGAGAGTTGGACTGCTGTGTTTCATCTCCTTCTTCACGGTCACTGGGGGCCACCATACCTTCCTGGGGGTGAGTTGGCATATGTCCCATTTTTCTTCTCAATCATCTCTTCTCTCTCCTTCTGGCTTTTACAATCCATCACTCTCTAGGTGACTGCAGCTGCATAATTTAATGGCCTTGGAATCAGAAGTCTCGAGTACTTGTGTCAACATTATCCACATTCTTTCACAGTGTGGCTTTGGATAAGTGAGTCATTTCATCTCTTTAGAACTTAGATGACCAAACTGCACAAGGATGATGATCTTCAGTTAAACCATCTCCGAGATCTTTTCTAGCTCAATGCAGTCTCTACTAATGGCCTCTTAGATGCATAAAAATCATGGATTGACATGAGCCATCCCTGGACCCTGTCTTCCCATTGGTACCCACTTTCTTGATGCTTTCATTCAGAATCATGGTTTTAATGTTCTTTACACACTGATGACCCCAAATGTATATCTCCATGTCAGACCTCTTCGCTGAACCCCACACTCATGTGTCCACTGCCAACCTGTTCTCTCTGGTAGGCCACCCTCAACTTCGTACGTCCAAAATCAAACTCATGACTTTTTCTCACCAAACTTATGCCTTTCCTGTCTCAGCAAGTGGTAGCACCATCTCACCAGCTCCTAAGGCAAAAAACTTAGTGCTATGCTTGGCTCTTCCCACATTTCGTATCTAAACCATTGGCATTATTTTTTTTAGCTTTATCTTTAAAATATATCTAGAATTCAAAAGCTTCTCACTACCTCCATGGCTGCTACCTTGATATCCACCTTGATCATCTCAATGCTCTGTCATTGCTTCTAAGCTTGTCTCTTCTCAACACGGCTTCGGCACTCAGCCTTTAGAAGCTCAATTAGAGCATGACTTTCCTTTGCTCAAAATGGTCCAGTGGTTTCCGATCTCACTCATGTAAAAGGTAAAACCCTCTCTATGGCATGTCGTGGTCTACACAGCCTGCCTCCCCAGGAACTCTCTGATCCCCTCTCCTCTGCCCCACCCCTCGCAGCTACTCTGGCTGGTGTCCCCAGTCTGCCTGCACATGCCAGGCACACTCTTACACCTCTGCCTGGAAAGCTGTTCCTCCAGGGATCATCACTTTCTCACTTCTTCCAGGTTTTTGCTCAAAACTCGCTTCAGTGAAGCCTCTGCTGGCCACCTCTCCACCATCCCTGGCTTGGATTTTAGAGCCATGATTTTAATTCATCTGGGAAACCAAACAAGGCCTTATAAAGTACAACTGTCCAAGCCTCACCGTAACTGTTTTTTTTTTTTCTTTTTAACAGAGAAATGATGGCATGAAAACAAAGAGAGAACTCATTGTGAATAAGACAAAGCATCTAGGTGAGACTCTGTTACGCGGAGTGGTACAATGGGCTTTGGTGCCAGAGACCAGCGTCAAACCACAGACGTGCCTCTGACTGAGTGTTTGACCTTAGGCACATTATGAAATGCCCAAATCTGTATGAGAATAACAGTAATTACTAAAAGCAAGATACTTGTGAGGATTAAATAGTATAATAAAGGCTTAGTATCTTGCCTTGTATCTGGTAAGTAGCTGTCCATATACTTCCTTTTATTTTTTTATTTTATTTTTTTTTTTGACAAAGTCTCACTCTGTTGCCCGGGTTAGAGTGAGTGCCGTGGCGTCAGCCTAGCTCACAGCAACCTCAAACTCCTGGGCTCAAGCGATCCTTCTGCCTCAGCCTCCCGAGTAACTGGGACTGCAGGCATGCACCACCATGCCCAGATAATTTTTTCTATATATATTTTTAGCTGTCCATATAATTTCTTTCTGTCTTTAGTAGAGATGGAGTCTCACTGTTGCTCAGACTGGTCTCGAACTCCTGAGCTCAAAGGATCCTCCAGCCTCGGCCTCCCAGAGTGCTAGGATTACAGGCGTGAGCCACCGTGCCCAGCCCATATACTTCCTTTTTGTCCACACCTTGACCCTAACAGTGGAATTAATGGGCACAGCCCTCAGTCTAGAAAGGAGCTGTGTTCTGAGATTTAACTGGGGGGTCTGACGTTTCCAGTGCTGAATGCATTTCCTCACAGAATCAGTGATGCATACAGATGGTCGTTTGGTTCCTGCATCCACAAAAGCTTTTCTACCATGCAATAAATCTGCCACATGATAATGTGCTGATAGCATTAATACCATAGCACCTACCCCATGCTAGGCTGTAGTTGAGAAAACGAAATCAAAATTTCAACTAGCAATACCATGAATATGTTTTTCCTGAGAGTAAAAATGACAAAATGTAGCAAGTCTCTATTGGGCTGTTACTAGGTGCCAGGTACTATTTAAACACATTAGATGCATTAACTCCTCATACGGACACTCTGAGTTTGGGACAGTATCCGTCTTTATTTTGCAGATAGTGAAACAGAGCTGGGGGCAGGAGCCAGGACTCAAATCCAGTCAATCTGGTTCCAGAACTCATGCCATTAACTCCTGACAGTGTGAGCAGGGCCAGCCTGTTCCCTGCTCCCCACCCCTCACCTGCGTGGGCAGTAGGAGTGGGAATTGCCTCAGCTCCCACCTTTAGGGACCCCCACAGCCTGGCACAGGGGCTCCAGCCTGCAGGGAGATGGGAGAGTGAGACGGGGCTGAGGCGCTCTGGCATGAGAGGTTGAGTCCTCCATAGACAAGCTTTGGAGGATCTCGAGCTCCAGGAATGTCATACGGAATTTTAAATGAACTTTGGGTGGGAGAAGACTCATGGGATTGATCTCTCTCGATCAAGACCCGTTCATGGCTGAAGGGGAGGGCGCACAAAGCCACGAATGCAGGGTTAGTTTAGGTTTGCTTTTCTATTTCATATAAATGCCAAACAGCTAATCAACAGGATGTTTTTTTATAGAAGAAGGAAGGGCTCTTTGGGAAGCATGAGGTTGGGGGTTTTCTGTTGGAGATGCTTCAAGGACACCAGGGCTGGCAGAGGGAGGGAAGCGTGCCTAGAATGTCCTCACCTCTCCTTCGCTCAGTCTTGACACCTAACCTTGACGCTGGCTGTGCCCTGAGGACGTGTGCAATATCAAGAGGGTGATTGTGGGGGGGGACAGAGAGCACAGGAGCAGCTGGCCTGGCAGAAGTGAGAGGACAGCTGTATATTCACCTCTGAGAGAACCATCTGCTCGGGTTCACGCTGGATGTTTGTTTTTAGTGAGCGTCTGGCTGAGCAGAACTCAGGCGAGAGCAGCAGGGGACAGTGCATACCCTGCAGGCTGAATCCGATGACTGTCCCCAGTCACTTCCTCACAGTGTCCCCCAGCCACAGCAAGGAGGCTTCTGACTCTCTCTCTCTCTCTTCAGCCCCAGTCCAGGAATATGAGCTGCTGCTTCAGGTGACCTACAGAAATTCCGAGGAGAAAAGAGACTTGCAGAATTTTCTGAAGCTCCTGAAGCCTCCATCACCATGGTTACATGGGCCCACGAAGGTTATCAGAGCAAAGGCCACCACACGTAAGTCAGCTGTCTGGTGGCAGGAAATGTGAACGGGGAAGATGGGCGCATCAGTCAGGGCAGGTGAGGTTGTCCCGTGGAGACAATCATCCCACAGGCTCTGTAGCGTGAGAGAGGTAGAGGTTTCATTTCTTCTTCATGTCCATTGCAGGTTGGCGGAGGGGCTGTGTCTGTTGTCACTTGGGTACCCAGGCTGGTGAATCAGACCCTATCTCAACTGTACCCATCCTGAGCCAAAAAAAATGAAACATTGGAGGGTTTCACATGGCAGTTATAAATTCTCTAACTCAAAAATGACACACACTAATTCTGCTCACAACTTATTGGCCAGAGCTGGTTCTGTGGCCCCAACTGATTTAGGAGGGGCCAGGATATGCAATGCCATGTGCCTGGAAGAGGGCAAGAAATGTTTGTCAAATAGCACTCACAAGCACAAAGATGGGGTGAAGAGAAATTAAATTATTTGTCTAAAGCAGGGACTCTCAAAGTGTGGTGACCGGCAGCAGCATCAGGGAACTTCATAGACGTGCAAATTCTCAGCCTATCTTAGACTTACTGAGTCAGAAACTCTGGGGTGAGACCCTCCAGCTGACTCTGATGCACAGGAAAGCTTGAGAACCACTCCCTGAACACCCCACCATATGCATTTCCACAAAGGTGTTTGGTGACTGTGCCTCATTTTTTTGCCTATTAAAAAGGAATGACTTTGGTGCGAATTTCAGGAGTGGTAGAAGGGAATGAGCATACTGGATTGCTGGTGGGTGAAACTTTTTCTTCACTCCCCAAAAAATGTCTCTTTGCCTTTGCTACCTCACTGATAGAACCTACCTGGGCATGGTGGCAGGTGGGTGGAAGGGAGCCTCCACTAAGAGAATGGTCAAATACCTCCTAGAATCCTTTAAATAACTCCCACATTACCAATACCCTCTTCTACTTCTCTTCTCCATTGCAGCAGGTATCTATGGGGCATTCAGCCTTCTTTTGGATGCCAACCCCAGCCATTTTAGTTTTATGTTTGTTAGGTTTCTGATACCAACCTTGGACTCTATTGAGATGGGCATTTCTTTACCTTAAATATATTGCCATCCTGGTTTCATCCTTCCGGCTTTTGGTGAGAAATACTTGGTTCACATTCCATGTCAGAGCCAAGGATTGGAACTCAGCAATAGTCAGTTAATAAAACCGGACTCCATGAAACCAATTCCTGCTTTTTGTGCAGACTGCAGCAGCCTGAATGGAGCCCTGCAGTGTGCCTGTGAAGACGGCTACACCTGGTTCCCCCCCTCCTGCCTCGACCCCCGGAACTGCTACCTTCACACGGCTGGATCACACTCAAGTTGTGAATGTCATCTCAGCAACCTCAGCCAGAGTGTCAATTTCTGCGAGAGAACAAGTAAGCACATAAGAATGCTCTGGGCTGGGGCTTCTCCCACCCCAGTGTGCAACAGAGAGGGGACTCTAGCTCTTTGCCTTGCTGAGGAGAGCTAATGTCTGTGGGGTGATTGAGGGACAGCGAGGACACACCCTGCTAGGCTTGGCTGGACACGGTGAGCTTCACAGTGCAGGAGATCCAGACATACAAGTTGACATTTGGATGTCACTTCAGACTTTAGGTACCTCCAGCTCAGTTCTGCAATAACGTAACTCTACTGTGATTTGGGGAGATTTGCTAAAATCCCAAGCAGGGAAACTGCTTGAGTAAGCAACGGTTTTCTTCTTACCCTCTTTTTACCTCTTTTGCCAACATCAGTTCTGAGCAAAGGGAAATCTAGAGATGTGACTGCAGGGAGGAACACATAGTGATTATAGTGAAAGAAATGCTCCGAAATGCCAACGCACCGGCGTGTCCTGAATGCATTACTGAAACAAAACACAAGCCAAAGTCCAGCTTAGGAAACCAGTGAGAGCTGAGGGGCTACTGTGGCCTTGGGCTTATGTTCAGTGAATGATGAGGTGAGTCGAATACCATGGACTCCAGGGCAGGAAGAACTTCAAAAAGGTTCCTCAAAGACTCCTCTGGTTATGTTGAAACTCCAGATTTTGGTGGAGCCGAGCAAAGAGTGAGGAAGGAACCTGAAATAGCCCAGCTTAAATGGACATCCCTGGTCCCTGAGAGTGGATTAATAAAATGTGGTATATGTATACGATGGAGTTCTACTCAGCCACAAAAAAACTGGTGATCTAGCACCTCTGGTATTATCCTGGATAGAGCTAGAGCCCATTCTACTAAGTGAGGCATCTCACAAGAATGGAAAAACAAGCACCACATGTACTCACCATCAAATTGGTATTAACTGACTTAACTGACCAACACTTAAGTGCACATATTAACATTCATTGGGTGTCAGGCAGATGGGAGGGGGGATGGAGGGATAGGTATATACACACCTAACGGGTGCAGAGCGCAACCTCTGGGGGATGGACACGCTTGAAGCTCTGACTCGGGTGGGGCAAAGGCAATATATGTAAGCCAAACACTTGTACCCCTGTAAGATGATGAAATTAAAAAAAAATCAAGTTAGGAATTTATTGTACCTATAAACTTCTTTTTATTTCTCACAGAACTCTGGGGCACTTTCAAAATTAATGAAAGATTTACAAATGATCTTTTAAATTTATCTTCTGCTATGTACTACAAATATGCCTCTGGAATTGAAATGCAAGTAAGCACTTTCTACTTACTGTATAAGGAACTATTTGCTAAACTCAAGTTCAGATGTTTTCAATTCAACATGTATATTTAATACATATTCTTAATTATTCATCTTCAATGAGCTATTACAGGGCAGTTATTTGCTCTGCTCAAATTGAAATTTCCTGAGTATCTTCTTTCTAGGAAAGTTTAGGAGTTGACTTCTTTCTGTGTCACTTGTGTTCAGCTGTGCTCACTTATTAGAGTAGTATTAAATTAAGGCTTCTTGATTATTTTTGTTTTTTTATTTTTCAGGATCTAAGCTCAGCCTTTGGGGGTTTGTTCCATAAAGAAGACTCTCTTATTAGAGGCTGAAGAGAGTTACTGAGCAAAACTCTGGGTTTCGTACTGAAATCATATAAAAACTAGATCAGTGTGCCTCTGCCTAGGATGATGGCTCAGATGTGGTTCTAACTCAAGATCTGAGCAAATACTTTATAGACAGGTTCAGTTTAAGTACCTGTGAAAATTAATGGCACATTTCTGATAAGGAAAAAATAGATTTGGGGTGAATTTATTACATTATCTGGCACCAGATTCATCCCCTATTCTAAGCAGTTGTTTATTCACTCTTCATTAGCAACCTCAAAAATAAATTTTATATGTGTGTGTGTGCATGTGGGTGCATGTATACATGCTCAACTGTGGGTTTAACCATATCTGTATGACATACAATTACTTTCCACTGTGTCACTTTTCTTTTCTCATTTGCTACTGTTGATGTATTTATTGTCTGCATCCATTTTTTGCTCAAATGTCTTTCTGAAGTGTGGGGATAAAGATTAACATGTTGCCTTTTGTTCTCTTTCTAAGCTTAAAACAGCATACAAAAGAATTCAAGGTTTTGAGTCAGTTCAGGTCACCCAATTTCGGTAAGTAACACAATGGCTTTAGAAAGGCCATCTCCAGAATTGTACTGTTCCCTGTTCCCGGGTGACCTTGGCAGAAAACATGGCAGAACTGGTCTTTCTAAATAGGATTCTTACTAACTGGACAAGAGTTTGTGATGCTTTAAAAAGTCTGAAGGGAAAAACCTAGACTCTCATTTAAGTGAGTTTAGGACCTTAAATATTAGAGAACATTCTCAAAGCTGTGGATCAGAGTAGGATTGCTAAACCATAGTAGTAGGGTAGAAACTTAGAAGGAAGCAGATCATGATGCACGTGGGTGAGAAGGGGTGAGGGCTGGAGATGAGGGTTGTGGGTTGCAGAAGGGTGGATGTTCTCTTTCCACAACCACAGGGGACATGATGTTTCATAATTGGGAGCCACAATTTTGTAAAATATTACATTTTTATGTAGACGTCATGTATACACCATAGTTCAACACCCAACAGTCTACAGAAAAGAAGGAGATATTTAGTAAATTATCCTTTTGTTTATGCTTTGATTCCAAAGCTCATTTGCTCAGTTAGCCATGTGTACATTAGCTACCAACTGTTAATAGTCTGCTTCATAGAGGACGTGGCTTAGAGATCAGAGAATTTGACTTATGTATTTTTTCACAGTTAACTTAAAAACAGCCATAGGAAATTTTTAACAGCATTTGCTAGATATATTGTCCTGGGCATTGTGCTTTAAGTCATCCCATGTCTTTCTATGAAGTCCCACATTAATAATTTTCTTTAAAATTCAATGCTGGGGAAAACTCTGCTTTTTTCTATATTGAGATTTAGTTAATTAATTATATTTCCCTTTTTAAATTTGTTGTCGGTGAACTGATAGACAAAACTGAAACTCAATCATAGTAATTGTTCATACTTTTCTTTTATTGGTCCTGATTTTCTATTTATACTTATAATTTATATTCCATCATGTATATTTTCTAAGCTGTCTCCAATAATTTGTAGACAAAAATCACAGTACAAGTAGGCATAAGCCTATGAAATACAACTTTTAAAGTTTTACTTTTTATATACATGATTTAAAACAAATCGTAATCTCTCACTGTCTCGATTTATTTATCTGTCAAATAGGACAGTTAATACCTGTGGAAACTGATTTAACTTCATTAGATCAAACAAAATAGTAGGCAGGAAAATACTTTGTACACAATAGAAGGGCCATTTCAATGCAAAGGCATTGTGGCCATCACTACACAAAAGGGTGTTTGGATTTATTTATACATTTTGAGCAAAATTTCAAAGTAGTGGTTAAGAATTTGAGCTTTGGAGCATCAGAGGTTCCAAAACATCGATTAATAATTAACAATTACCTCACCCAACTTCACTTCGGGCCTCAGTTCCCTTATCTATAAAATGGGGATAATACAGTGCTTATACAAGGGGTTATTGCAGGATTAAGTTAATTAATAGATGTTATCCATTTGCTTTCATTGCTTTAAACACATCTGCACATGGATGGTTTCTAAATGTATTACCGGGCTTGGCCTCTTCCCTGAACTCCAGACCCAAATATCCAAAGGCCCACTTGACATCCCCGCTTGGTTTTCCAGTTGGCATGTCAAATGCAACATGTCCAAACCAGGGTCCTCCAACTCTCCCCCTCTTAACCAATACCCTACTTTCCCCCCTGTATTCTCCATTTCAGTTGTAGTGATGCTATTCTCCCAGTTACGAGTTGCATAGAATAAAACCTTGCAGCCATCTTTTGTTTTAATTTCTTTTATCGAGGTGGAATTTACATATGGTGGTGTGCTCAAACCTTAGGTGTGCAGTTCAATCAGCTTCGACAAATGCTTCTAGAAGCACCTTCCTACCATGACAGAACATCTCCATCACCTCTGAAGTTCCCTGGTGGCTTCTTTCATTCAGCATAACGCCTTACAGGTTCAGCCTTGTTTTTCTGAGCATCGGTGGTTCCTTCTTTCTTACTGCCCAGTACTATTCCATTGTATGATATATTACAATTCATTTTTCCTTTATTTGGAGTCATTCTTGACTGATTTCTTTCTCTGACACCCACAGTCTACTCCATTAGCAAATCCTGTGGCTCTATCTTCAAAGACAACCTGAATCTGACCACTCCTTTCCACAGGTACAGCTACCCAACCAGTTCAAACACCACCTAACCCGCTTCTCTGCTTGCCTCCCTTCAGTCTATTTTTTTTGCACAGCATCCAGAGTGATGATCTTAAAAATAAATCTGATCATGCCACTACCTTTTAATAAAGAATAAAACTTTTTAATAAAGAGTAAAATTCCAATTCTAGGGTCCTGTGTGTTCTGGCTCCTGATTACCTCTCCAATATCACCTCTTCCCCATTTCTTCCTTGCTGATTGGATTTTCATCATGTCAGTCTTTATTTATTTATTTATTTTTAATTTTAAAGAGATTTATTCTGAGCCAAATTTGAGGACCATGACCCAGAGTCATGGCCAAAAATCCTTGAGCAAGTGGACTTGCTGTGGCTGGGTTACAGTTTGGTTTCATACATTTCAGGGAGACAGGGGTTACAGGTAAAGGCATAAATCAATACATGGAAGGCGTGCATTGGTTTGGCCTGAATAGGTTGTCATGCTGGTCTTTAAGTTTGTTAAACTCGCAGGCATTCTCCTTCCTTGGGACCGTCACATGCACTGGCATATTATACCATTGTTCTTTGAGTCACTGGCCTTTTCTTCTCATCCTTTAGGCCTCAGATTCAAAGTGGTGGTCACTCGTTTCCTGCTTGTCTTGCCTTCTCCACGAGAGTGTAAGACTGTGGACCCAATGTTATGCACACACAGAGTAGCCCTGAGTGACTGAATGAGTAAACATAGTGAATTTCATTTCTCTTTCCACAGTCATTACAGGGATGGAGGCATCATTGCTGGGTATGAAGCTGTCGGTTCCAGCGGTGCATCCGAGTTGCTGTCAGCCATCGAACAGGTGGCTGCGAAGGCCAAGGCGGAGCTTCGCAAGCTGTTTCCTATAGAAGACAGCTCTTTCAGAGTGTTCAGAAAAGGTAATCCTGGATTCACATCCTTGCTCAGGTTAAGAGAGTCCTTTATTAATAGTAGCTCATTTGTGTCCTCAGGAAGTAGATTGGAGATGTTTCGATAAAGAATTGTTCTCTAACTGACTTTCCATAGAAACAGGCAGCTGTTTCCCCCCCACCATGATGAAACCCAGCTTCAGCTGACTATTTCAAATTCTTGCCATTCGGTGATCTGATCTCCCACCTCTTAGTGTGGACATTGTGGAAGACTGATTTCACTGCAGGCCGTGGTGGAAATGATTGCACAATAATTTTGATATACGTGTTGAAAGAGCCCTGGGGCTGACAATATTCCTAAGTCACAATCCAAGGAACCAAGGAAAGAATGCGTATATCCATGTCTTTAACTCACATAAATGCACACACATACATGCCTCTCTTTTTTTCAGTTTTTTTTCACTTTACTTCTTTATATTCATAATCTTAAGCCTCTTCTACCAAAATTTATGTCACACGTTTCAACAACATTTAGTCAACAAATGTTTACCAGGTGTCGAAAGTGTCTAGACACTTAGAGTGTAGCAATGGGGGAAACAAACTAAAATCGTAGCTCTGTGGATCTTCCATTCAATGTTTCCATCTCTCAGTTCCAAACACACTAAGAATATATTATTACAGGCTAGCTGCAGGAGTAATTTGTGACTGGTTGCAATGTGAGAAGCTTTTAAAAGGGGTACAAGGTAGGAAATGTCACCCCCAAATAGCAACTGCCTATCTTTTAACCATATCATTACTTCTTTGTTCCACAGTATCTTGAAAAATTTCTGGTTTTCTAGTGTTCCCTTGAAGAGGGAGAATATTTCCTGGGAGTGATCACATCTTGCCTTATTTTCAGCCAATACTTGCCTATTCCAAGTGATATTGTTGGCACAGATCCGACACCTGGAGGGAGGAGCCAGGCCCAGGGAAGGTGTGGTGTCAGGAATTAGTAAATGGTGGTGTTGAGATGAAGCTGGCCACCAAAGCCAAACCTCTTCAACTTCTCAGAGGTTTTGGGCAAACCTCTCCAAAACTCGCCTGGGTATTGTCTCTAAATATTCAACCTCTAATGCATTTAAGCACTACTGCATAGTTTATACAGAGGGCCAGAATATTCCAGAATCCTTTTTCCTCTCTGTTTTCCTTCTTTCCCAGCCCCGTGTAACAGCAATATCTTTGGATTTGGGTGTAAGACTGATGAGTATACCCTGCCCTGTAGCAGTGGCTACACCGGAAACATCACAGCCAGGTGCCAGCTCTCCGGGTGGCAGGTCATCAGGGAGACTTGTGTGCTCCTTCAGCTGCAAGAACTGGAGGAGGTGAGGCATTTCCACCTTGTAGACTTGCCTTGGTTTTGCATTTCCCAGTGGGCATCTCACAGTGAGCATGGCTGAGTGGTGGGCACATATACCCGTTTGTATCATTGGCCTGTGTGCAGAGGGTGAGGGTGAACCTGGGGAGCATGGCATGAGTGGCAGCATGGGGTAGCAGTCAAAAGGTCAGAGTGCACGGTTTTGTCAGGGAGGGGTGCTGCAGAGAAGTAAACCAATGCTGAAGGGGTCTGTGACGGATGAGAGGAGCAGCTAAGTTAGCCTCAGAAGTCCAGAAGGCCAGGGAATCAAAGAGCAAAGTGAAGGTGTGAGTCAGGAGCCAGTAGGCATGGTACAAGTAAGGGTGTTCATGTATCAGAAATCAGGGCAAGGAGTGGGTCAGGCAGAGGTGAATCATATAGAATGACAGGACTGCAATGGAACTTAACGGTCATTTCATTTACCCACCTCCTTTTACAGATCAGGAAACAAAGGACCAAGGGGCTAACAGTTCCCCTGGTAGCAATAGTGTTGAACTAGAAGCCTGGCCACTTCATTTCCAGTCCAGTGCTGTGACCGCTATATCATGCTCTCTTAGGAAGGTACAAGTACTAAGACAAGGTAGATAGAAAGAAGGAAGTGAGTGATCAGGAATCAGAAGAACTCAAATCACAGAAAAGAAGGACCCCAAGACCATTTCACAAACACTGTTTGGCAAGTGGATTCCATAGTGAGCAGAACTTCCATCCCAGCCAGAGACCCTGCTACTGCAGCACAGAACCCCAGATATAGTGTTTATTAAGGCCCTGTTTACTTCTCCCCTTCTGGACACCTGTTTCCTCATCTGCAGACTGGGGAGGAGGATTGGGCCAGATGGCCTGTATGTCTATTCTTGCTCTTGCCTTCTTTGCCTCCGTTCTGGACATGAGCAATAGTTGGGACTAGTGCACCCCATGGTGTGAGGGTAGGTAGACCCCAGTGCCTTAAACAGAGAAGAAAAAGAAGGGGAACAGGTAGGATCCGGGCTCCTGGGTTGACTTATGTTGACTGGAAGGGAACACCCCTCTTTGGCTGCTTTGCAAGTTAGCCTAGTGTAGTGGAAGCAGATGGGAGCCTCAGGAAGAAGTGAAACTCCCAATCTAGTGACAAAATGGGGGCTGGCACAAGCCCAGTAGTCAAATCTCTACATACATTCCTCTGTCTTCCCATCGTACAGGGGATTCTCAGTGTAGTATCGTGGATATAACACAGGATTAGTACCAGTAGACCTTACCCTACCATTGCCTAGCTTAGTTCTCTTTCGAAGGTCACCAATCACACTGAACATCAGTTTCTGTATAATTAGAGTAATAAATTATATGAAAAAGGTTTTAGTGAATCTTTTCATGTTTCAGTTTCCTTAGCTATAAAATGAAAATGATAATGGCACCTCCCTTCAAAGGGTGTTGAAAGGAATCAATCAATGAATCTCTGGTAAAGCATTTAGCGCAGCATCTAGAACACAGAAAGCACTGAGTAAAAGCCATTGTTATTATTGTTATATAATCTTCCTATGTTGTAACTCATCATACAAATGTCAGTTCTATGTGACCAAGATGCCTGGTTTAAATTTGAGGCAACACCAGCATTTCATTGTTTTCAAGAACTTAACCATTTTTCTCTCTAGAATGTCAGTGTGTTTGCAAGCAATGCCACTGAGGCAGCTGTGTCATCCGTGGTGCAAGATCTTGCAGTCATGATTCAGCAAAGCCCATCAATCACAGCTGGGAATCTGGCTTCGGTGGTGTCAATTCTGGGCGATATTTCATCCCTGTCACTGGCAGGCCATTTTAGGGTGTCCAATTCAACAATGAAGGTATGATCTGCCTATGTTTGAAAGGGCTCATTTGAAATGCCCAATCTTGTAGAAGACATGACAAAAACTTCCCTATCACTGACTTTTATCCTCGTGCTGGAAAGGACAGAAGAGCCATGTACTAGTCCTTATGTGAGCTTTGCTGCTCTCTCTGTAGTATACAAGGGACTCGCAGCATCAATACCGTGAGTTGGAAGGAAGGTGGAGCTGCCCCTGTGCAGGCTGCCTGGGCAGCACCTGGCTTAGGAAGGGATGAACTTTCGCACCATGTGACACGGGCACCAACTTTTCAATATGTTTGCAGTCTATAATCACGTTTTTCTGTGGCCATAAACTCTGACTTTAGCAGTGTGTATTTTAAGAACTCTTTTCTCTTAATTGGGGAATTCGTGGCTTAATTTGTATATTTAAAAATTAGCTTACAAATTATACAAACTGATATTTAGTCCCTATAAGAAATGCACATAAAAAAAGAAAAAGAAATTATCTGCAATCTGGTCACCCCAAAATAGCCACTACTTACGTTCTAGATAGTAGGTGCTCAATAAATATTTGTTCAATAAATACCCTTCCAAACATGGTGGATGTATCCATTTTATTAATATATAGTAGAATACATAACATTTTACACAATTAGATCATACGTGTATTACTTAATCACAAAATTACAGTTAACTATATATGGTAAACATTAAAGATCACATTAAATATGTATAAGTTAAATTCCTGAATTAAAGAAAAAAATGCTTGGATTTGTTTTTTAAAAACCTGACCACATGTTTGCAAGAGATCAACTACAACAAAATAGCACAAAAAGAATAAAAAATAAAATGAAGGGTAAAAAAATGTAGGCAAACACAAAGCAATAAAGAGCAGAGGTTTCCTGGGGGTGGTGGAAAAAGCACACTATGGGCTTCTGGGCTATAAGCCACGGAGACCTGGGTTAGGGGAGAACTTGGCCAGAGTGACAGATGCCTGCAGCAGAATGTCTGGGAGCCAGAGCCATAAGCAAGAGAGGGGTTTCTGTGAGAGAAAGTAGTGACTTTCAAGGAATGGCTTGGAACAAGAATATTTCAAACTAAGACTGACTCTTAAAACCCATACAAATTCAACACTTCTTTGTTGCTTGGGTCCAAGTTTAAAATTTTTTGTTCTATATTTTCCTGTAGCAAACAAAAAGAACATAAAAACTTCAATATCCATGATGTGAATTTAGAATTTCTGATGTTAGCAAACATCATACGAGAAAGCGGGTCAAAGTAATGTCTCCAGCCTGAGAGCAGTGTAGTCATTTTTGCCCTCTCAGGGAGAAGGAAATGCACTCGTGCAGCCCAAATTGCAGGACTCTTTCTCCTCCATGGGGAAGCCCCAGTGTGCTTATGAATCCCCTGGGTCAGTGATCACCCTGGAACTTCTGTGATTTTGCTGACCCAAGTTTCTTTGCCCAAAGCTTCTACTGTGCCGAGCAACTGAGCTGAATTTAATTAATGAGTTCTAATATGGTTCATCTCTGAGCCAATTTTCTGGGCATTTTTCCTATACTTCATACTAATGACTATGCACTCGTAGGCCTCGTATCTGTTTACTCAAAACACAACTGACTTTCATCCTTGTATTTCAGGAAGTCATCAATATAGCTGACCATATCCTTAATTCAGCCTCAGTAAGCAACTGGACAGTCTTACTGCAGACGAGAAAGCATGCGAGCTCACAGTTACTAGAGACATTGGAAAACATCAGCACTCTGGTGCCTCCGACAGCCCTGCCTCTGAATTTTTCTGGGAAATTCATTAACTGGCAAGGGATTCCAGTGACCAGAAGCCAACTCAAAAATGGTTACAACTATCAGGTTGAAATGTTTCCCCAAAATACCTCCATTCCCATCAGAGGCCACGTGTCAATTGGGTCAGACCAATTCCAGAGGTCCCTTCCAGAAACCATCATCAGCATGGCCTCGTTGACCCTGGGGAACATTCTACCCATTGCCAGAAATGAAAATGCTCAGGTCAATGGGCCTGTGGTATCCACGGTTATCCAGAACTATTTCATAAATGAAATTTTCCTGACTTTTTCCAAGATAGAGTCAAACCTGAGCCAGCCTCATTGTGTGTTTTGGGATTTCAGTCATTTGCAGTGGAACAATGCAGGCTGCCACCTGGTGAATGAAACTCCAGACACCGTGGTGTGCCGATGTACTCACCTGACCTCCTTCTCCATGCTGATGTCACCCTTTGTGCCTCCTGCTGTTGTTCCCGCTGTAACTTGGATCACCTATGTGGGACTGGGTATCTCCATCGGAAGCCTCATCTTGTGCCTGGTCATTGAGGCTCTGTTTTGGAAGCAAATCAAGAAAAGCCAAACCTCACACACACGTCATATTTGCATGGTGAACACCGCCCTGTCCCTCTTGATTGCTGATGTTTGGTTTATTATCGCTGCCACTGTGGACACCGCGGTGGACCCTTCTGGAGTCTGCACAGCTGCAGTGTTCTTCACGCACTTTTTCTACCTGTCTTTGTTCTTCTGGATGCTCATGCTCGGCCTCCTGCTGGCTTACCGGATCATCTTCGTGTTCCACCATACCACCCTGCCTCTGATGATGGCTGTTGGGTTCTGCCTGGGCTATGGGTGCCCTCTCATTATCTCTGTCATCACTGTTGCTGTCACACTGCCCAGCAATAGCTACAGAAGGAAAGATGTGTGTTGGCTTAACTGGTCCGACGGAAGCAAACCTCTCTTGGCTTTTGTTGTCCCTGCACTGACTATTGTGGTAGTGAATTTGGTTGTGGTGCTGCTAGTTCTCAGGAAGCTCTGGAGGCCAGCTGTTGGAGAGAGACTGAGCCAGGACGACAAGGCCACTGCTGTCCATATGGGGAAGAGCCTCCTCGTCCTGACCCCTGTGCTAGGGCTTACCTGGGGCTTTGGTATAGGAACAATGGTGGACAGCCAGAACCTGGCTTGGCATGTTATTTTTGCTTTACTCAATGCATTCCAGGTGAGAACAATAGGAATAACCTATTACATTGTCAGGTAATTGGGATACGTATAGAGAACTCAGGTTGGTGAGACCATTCTGGAGATTATCTCATCTCCCTGCCTCCAGCAAGACTGTAACCAAAACCACACAGAAACAGTGAGTAGGAAAAAAAAAATCCATTTCCCCCCAATAGTTACTGTTATACCAGAGCAGAATATTGGACTTCTTCAGTAACCCATTGCAGGGCTTTAACTCTGTTAGAGTTTGCATAGCTAACATTAATCTCTCCTGCTGCTGTCTCAGTCCTCTTTCTCTTGTGCAGACCTCTGAAAAAGCACACAGAGAAAGGGAAATGAATCACAAGTACTGGTTGACTCTCAACAGTGCAAAGGAAGTTCCTAGAGTGCAATAGAGCAAGGCCTAGCAAAGGTCAACCAGCAGCCTGTTTGTGTAAATAAAGTTTTATTGGAACACAGGCAAGTTCATTTATTTACACATGGTCTGTGGCTGTTTTTGCTACAACAGAAGAATGAAGTAGTTGCAACAGAACCTACAAAACCTAAAATACTTACTATCTGGCTATTCACTCCTGCTACAAAGGAATGGGTTTTATAGGCCACAGTCAGAGGATGTTCAGAGAGTAGGTGGACAAAGTTATCCTCAGGTTTTGATGAATGTGGAGAAGAGGCTTCAGTTTTGGTTTAATGCGGGTTTTGTCAGACCAGCTCAGACAATGACTCAGGGAAATGGTGGTTAAATGTTTGCATGCTGGAGTTAAATAATTCTGGGCTCAAATGTGTGCCTTTACTGTGTGACCTCTAAAAAAGTTGCTTAATCTCTCTGGCCCTCAATTCTCTCCTCTTTCAAATAGAGATAATAGTAATATTTATATCATAGCATACGTGTGAGGATTAAATGAGATACTGTAGCATTTTTGTTGGCACAGTGCCCGGCACTTGGTAAATACCCAATAGGTGTTTCTTAGAAGCAGCTGGTTCTCCACCTTTTCGGCATCCACAGAGCATTCAGGTGGCAGTACAGATGGCAATCGTGGAGGGCATGCACCCGGTGGTGACAAGTGTAGGGAACTACTGTTGAGAGCAGAAGGTGATATGCTGTCTGAACAGGTACCAGCGGAAGGTACTCTGACTGTGAGGAGGATTCCAAGGTCCAAGAAAGCCTGTGCCAAGGGTTCCCCAAGAGCTGCACTGGAAGGAAAGGTGATGACAGAGGTCACAGCCCTCCGCACCTGCTGCCATCGCAGATGCGTAGTGGACCTTAAATGCCCAGTCCAAAGAAAGACTAAGATACAGAAGCAAATGGAAGCTATTTGTTTTGGTTTGGAATGGTACAGTAGGGGAGAATGAAGCCCTGCGTGCAAAACTTTGTTCACTCCATCATTTATCTACACATTCAATAAAATTTTTTTTTGAGTATTTTGTGTTGTGCCATGCACTGTGGAGGTCACACTGTGTTCCTGCCTTCAAGGGGCCTACAGTCTAGCAGGAAGACAGATAAGAAATTTCAGTGTTGGGTGATAGAATAGTGTTATGTATAAATGCTTTCTTTTCTGGAATAGAAAAATACAATACATGTGATTTATTCCTTTTTTTTTTTAAAGGGGTTTTTCATCTTATGTTTTGGAATACTCTTGGATAGTAAGGTACGTGCATTTATTTCTCTCTTTACCCTCTAACCCGGGCATCTTTGAGCCTCTCCCCTTCAGTTCTGAGATCTTTATTCATATAATAAGAGGTTGGATTATGAATACTTTTGTAATAAAATTCTATGATTTTACAAAAGGTAGGCTCATTCAGGAGACAAAAGAACTAAATAGTCACTGCTGAACAAGCTATATAGAACAAATCAAACACATAATGTAAACAGTATAGAAAAAAAGGAGAAATTCTCTTTGTCTTTAATTTTTCTAATTTAAATCATGGTATGGCAATAATGCAATAGAAAAATTACTTTCCTAAGGAGTGAATTCCCTTTTGCTCCTTTAATTAGTTTACCCATTTACTTGGAATATGCTGAAAGATATATCTACTTCAGTATTTGTAGAGTTTTATACAGTAAATGTTAAATAGCCTCTCACATTAAATAAAATTCCTAAAGAAGAACAACCAATTTAAGTGAAAGATAGTAGAATAAAAAATTAAACTTGTTTCCTAAACCCAAGCCTTGAGCAATTCTATCGAGAGAGGTGAAGGCAGTAAGCTAATAGATGTAGAGTGTTTGTTTCAATGGGAAGATAAGAATATTCGATAATTAGAACAACTGTTGCTAAAGATAGCAACAATTTTGCACATGAACAAACCCTTATTTACAAAGAAGCAGTTTGCTATTCTTAATTGTACTAAATAATTACCTTGTTACCTTGTTTGTACCATTCACACGGTTAGGAAACCCTTCTCTTCAAAGATAAACTTCAATTTAGTAATCATTGCCAACTGCTAATGTGTAGAATCTGAATTATTATGGTTTGGGGTACTGTTTTTAGTTTAATTCTAGTTTTGTTTATAGGTAAAGAGGAGAAGAAACTAATCTTTCTATCAGATATCCAGTCATGGCCTATTAAGTGCTTCTAGAAAATACTAATAACACTATTATATTAAATAAGTTTCAACCTGCAGTTTTGTTCTTGATTTGTTTATGTATGACTGCATATGTGTATCTCCTCAATATTTCTTTGTTGCTTTTATAGCTGCGACAACTTCTGTTCAATAAGTTGTCTCCCTTAAGTTCTTGGAAGCAAACAACAAAGGTAATTATCTCCTGATCTCCTACTGCCATGAATCCAATGCTTGAAGTTTCAGTTTTGCATTTTTTCTCTTTATGCAGTCTTGCAACAAGCCCGCTTCTGTGTAAAGCCCTTGGGTTTCGGTCACCATATTCCTGGTATTTGGCATGGGGCCTGGCACATGGTCGATGCTCAGTAAAGAGTTGTTGAGTGAGGGAGGGAGTGAATGTGAAGGTTGTTGGAACTTGGAAGGGTGCTCAAGCATGGAGGTCTGTGGGTGCGCGTTGTGAGCATGGGTTTTTCGGGTGCATGCCCTCCACGATTGCCATCTGTATGGCCACCTGAATGCTCTGTGGATGCCAAAAAGGTGGAGAGCCAGCTGCTTCTAAGAAACACCTATTGGGTATTTACCAAGTGCCGGGCACTGTGCCAACAAAAGTGCTACAGTATCTCATTTAATCCTCACACGTACGCTATGACATAAATATTACTATTATCTCTATTTGAAAGATGAGAGAATGGAGAATACCTTTCAACAATATCACTGGTTTTAGTCTGACCTACTTGCCAATATCTAGAATTAGCAAGGTCCTTTCCTCCCTCTGACTTTCTGGACCTTCTCTAGACCATTTTTTCCCTTCTCTATGAAAGTAAAGGGGGAGATCTTGATTAATTTCTCTTATATAAATTTGATCAACTTCTACTGTACAAAATGCTGTCTCTGAATTTTCTCTCTTAGGCTGGTGTCACTGACTTTGTCCTTTACAGTTTTATCTCTGAAGTCTGCAAACTGACAGGTTTACATGGAAATGGAAAATTCCTATTACATTCTTTGCCACATGACCAAAGGGAAAGTATGAGGACAGTATAGTTAGAAACAAAAGTACTTGCATGCATATCATTTTATTTTATTTTTATTTATTTTTATTTTTTGCATGCATATTTTGTATTTTCTGTGTTACTTTAGACTTTTTTCTCTTTCAGCAAGGCACTGATCATTCAGAAAGGGTCCTAAAGCAGAGATTTCTGTGTTTGATAAAAGTCAACTGACTTAACTGTGTGCAACCCCATATGGGCATTTAGAGATTTTTACAGGTGACAAACTAATCTTTTGAAATAAAAATCAATGATGAAATTATCTTCTGGCATTGAAAAATCTTCCTGGGTCTGCATTTTGTAGTAGAAGTCACTGCCGTGCATTGGGGAACAGCAGCTGTGAGCCGGCAGACCTGCTCTGTGTTTCTGACTCCATGACCAATTGGCTGTATGGTTACAAGTCACTTCATCTCTTTCAGTTTCCATTTTGTCAACTATAAAAAATTAAGTGTTGGACTAGTTACTGGAAGCAAACAGTTTTAACATTTTGTGATGTGCATTTTATGTCTTTAAGAACTAAGATCCCTTGGGCCAGAAAATGTGCAGCTAATAGAGTCACTGTCTTAAGAAAAGGAGGGGTCACAGCACATGTGGCTACATCAAAGAAAACCCTTTAGTGCATATAAACAGACAGACGCTCCCCACCCTGCAAAGCAGGAAATCAGAATTTTTCTCATCTGAAAACAAAAGAGAGAAAACCACCCAAAATTAAAATAAAAGCAAAAGCGGAAATGCCTGCCAGTGTTTCTCCCCAAACAGTGCCTGACAATGCCTGACAGTGCTGACATTTTGACACTTTCCAGAAGGCAGCAGTGGTCAGGCAGGGCTTTGCCGCTTCTGGATTTGGACTCCTTCCCCAATTTAGTTTCCAAAATGGGTGATAAAAATGAGATTTTGCTATCTGGCTAGGTGGCTCATTTGCTTTAAAATCAATATCCATTTGCAAAAGACAATAGGAGTATTTGTAATTTTCTGAAGGAGTTTGAATGAAAAGGTGGGAACCTAGATTACAGATGATGAGGTGAGGGAGAGACAGCATTCAGCGTGAATATTCCTGCAGAGAAACTCACTTGTGAGTGAAAAGGGAGCGAAGGTTGTTACCAGATGCAGACCCAGGATCAGTGGTGACGTTACCAGAATGTGACAAGCTCATGTGTTGGGAGGGATGGACTGGCAAGGAGAGAGTCTGAAAACCTGAAAACAAATGGGAGAGGGAACATAATGGACAAGAGAGGATTCCTGGGAGGACAGGTTGAGCGGTCAGAGGAAGGTGGCAGGATGAGCTGCCTCTCTCTCTCTCTCCCCCTCACTCTCTCTCTCTCTCTCCCCCCGCCCCTTAGCTTCTTCTCTTAACACAGGAAGGACCAGACTGATGCAGAATGAGTAATATGTACAGATTGGGGTCATGACATTGAGGGTTCAGACCTTAATACTTTTTTTTAGTAGGGGGCAAGGCTGTCCACTGAGAGACGGCAAAGGGGAGGTAAAAAGAGCAGCGAGAATACGGTAGTCGGTGAAGGGAATGCATGAGAGAGGAAGTCAGCACTGGTCTCAGCAAGGACCGTCCTCAACTCACCAAAACACTGTAAGGACCCAAAATCCTCTCCATGCTGAAGACTCAGGGCCGTTTCTTGACACTTCACTGTCCCTAGCCACGTTCTCTGTAACTCTCCACCAAGAGACAGACTTTGGTGGCCTCTGCAGACCCCTCCTCCCACCCCTAGAATAGGTTTCTAGAGCCACATCTTAGTTTCAATTACTCAGACCCTGTTATTTGACGGACTGCTTAGACCCACACACCTTCCCAGACCACACAGAGTTCCTGTGGGTGTTGCAACCTAAGATTCCTCTCTGCATGGGACAGGATGCAGTTTTAAATGCAATGATTCTGACTTTAGGATTTTCTTTTAGGATTTTCTCTTAGGAGGAGGAGGAGGAGGACGAGGAGGGTTAAAGAAACCCCGAATTCTAGAAAATCAATTCTTTTGCTTTTAAAATTTAAGTTTTTTTTATCCCTATCTCTATAACTTTTTTATTTTTTCAAGCTCAATATCGGGTAGCCACTTATATATCTCAGTGAAAACTAGGTTCTGCATATTGCACGTGACAAGGACTTTTTCTCCCATCTTAATTTGGTTTCTTCATGACATGGACTATAGCAGGGAATGGAACTTATGTCTTCCGATATTTCCAGTGCCTAAAACAGTGTCTGGCCCAGAAAGGCACTTAATATGAGCTGTTAAATTAATGAATGATGAATTACTGAGTAGAAAACAATATAATGTACCTAAACACTTTTATCTTTCTCCGTAAGTACATGCTCTTTTGTTTTAAATATTTTATTTCAGTTTGATAATTCAGTTATTAAATTATTGAAAACTATATGGCCTCTGTCCCAATGACCAAAGGATTATTCACAGAGAGATCTGAATCTAAGATGAGCAAGAATAAGTCAAACCTCTAGCGGAGCCCATTTTTAGCAGGAGGATTGTTTTTCCTCCATGGGTCTCTTTTAGTGACAAATGTTTGACCCAAAGAAATGTAAGCATGGACATGCAGAAGGATATCTCCTTTAAAACTATTTTCTAGTTTGTTGTTAGAAGTTGTAAAAATATACAGGAACACGAAGGTTACTTGGAAATAAGTTCTTAGGCATTTTTAAATAGATTAAAGCAGAAGAGAGAGTAAGGCATTGGTGACTCTACCTTGTTGAAAAGAGAATAACGCACTATGTAGATGGAATGAAGGATAATTAATGACATCAAGAAGTCAGAAAATGCAGACTAACAC
The DNA here is from genome assembly GCF_041146395.1 of Eulemur rufifrons. NCBI lineage: Eukaryota > Metazoa > Chordata > Mammalia > Primates > Lemuridae > Eulemur > Eulemur rufifrons. The sequence continues at coordinate 15,583,173 of NC_090997.1, read as the reverse complement.
AATGCTATTACACTAATAATACTAAAATGTTAAAGGAATACTATTAATGTCCAAATAACTCGTTTTTCTTTTGTGCAGCAAAACTCATCAGATTTATCTGCCAAACCCAAATTCTCAAAGCCTTTCAACCCACTGAAAAAAAAAGGTGAGTTACAATAAAAGCAAAGGTTATAAAAGGTGTGAAGAGAAAATATGAATACATCATATGAGAAAATTCAATGACCGTGTTTTAGAAATTCATGTGGAAAGTGTGAGCATATCAGCTGCTGTGTGTACAGAAGTCATCTGGATTGGGCTCAGGGCTGATCGAACAATGTTGGGATTTTGATGCTCATGGAGACCAGAGTGTGCCATTATGTATTTTCACCACAAATTATCTCCGTGTCCCCAATTTGATATTATATAAATCTGTGGCATTGGTCATTGAAGCCATGGGGTGAAGGCATGTGGCCATTCTAACACCAATGTGTCCCTGCTGGAGAATGACCCCTCTGTGCCAGCCGCTGAGCAGCAGGCATGGGATCACGTGCTTGTGCCTCAATGCTGTGCACACCCTCCTCCCAAGGTGTCCCCAGGGAGGAGGCGGCCACACCTGCCAAGTGTGGAAGAGCACTGTCTCCTCCACCTATGACATGCATTGGCTCTATATTCATATATTGGCGGTTACCTAGTCTATGATATTCAGTGATGAGTCACCTAGTATTTAAACATTGCAAATAGTCACAGTATTCTTGGAGAAGAAGGTTGGGGCCTGGAGTAGAAGAGGGGTCATTGCCTTACAAGGTGAATTGAAGTCAGACTTAAGAGCTCAAGTCCCATTTCACATTAAGTTGTGTTAATATCATCATTTAGGTAGGACAATGGGCAACTCATTTTAGATTCCTATCAAAATTATTTGGATTCCAGATAAAGTACAAGGGCCTGGAGACTGTGCTCATCCAGAACCCCTGGGTCTTGTTATCACTGCCACCAATCGGCCTGAGTGCTTTCTATACATCTCTACCTTTGGGGGCATTTGTTCTTCATTAGTAAAAGTCAGAAAAACTAAGAGATCACTCAGGTTCCTTCTAGCAATGACATGCTGTGATCTCAGATCTACTTCATCTCATTTCCCAGCAAGATCTGAAAAACATGGTGCTTCTCTTCTCTAGTGGGACATGCCTGGTAGTACAAGCTTCCAGGTGTCAGCGCGACGCTGTGCCTCTCCACCAACCACGTCCTTGTCTTTCTCACCTTCCTAAAACTGTTCCCAGTTGTCAGAAATTCCACAGGCTGAGTTTCACCTTGGTCTCATGCTTGATCCCAACATGGTAGCAATAATTCTTATCCTCTCTTCCTTCCCCAGGCAATTATGCACTTTCTCATACTGGAGATTCCTCCAACGATATCATACTAACTCAATTTTCCTCAACTGAATAAGACAAGGAACCCTAAAATCAAGGAAAAAACTTTGGAACAACTTGACATTTAGAGCTAAATGTCAGTGAAGAAATTATGCTCAGTATTAGACGGGATTTTCTGATTTGGGAGTCTAGAAATAAAACAAGGAGATCTCAGTGGCTTCCTCTCTGCCTCCTTTGTCTTCAATTAAATGAAAAGAAAATTTATTTCCATGTGGTTGATTCAAAGAAATTGCTCTGTAAATGTGGAAGAGTAGGTTGTGTTGGAAATAGTGTCAGTTGTACCCTTTTTTCATGACCACAAAATGCAGTTCCCTTTTCCATAAAATAGCATTATTCCCATGGCATTTCCAATCATCTGTATTGGAGTAAGAAAACTTTAAGAAATAGCTTTAGATAAATTAATGGGAAATCTCTTTCTTTTCAAAAGTCATCGGTGCAAATTTCCCAGAGAAGAGCCATTTCCCTTCCAAATTTACCAGCTGGATTTTATGTTTGTCTTTGCTTTTTAGGTTCAGTCACTTAACTTGGAAAGTTAACCAGAAATAATATGAAAACTTCCATTTCAGATAGCTCTACAGCCATTTATCAGAAAGTGTATGTAGTAATGTGATTTGATATGTAATGCAGTATTTTCACCTGGTCCCCAACCCTGCAAAGTGAAGTGTCCAGGCAGACCTAGTGCAAGGGGGAGGACGTGGGGTCTCAGAGAGGTGAAGTGACTTGCCAAAGATTGTGAGGCCAGTATAAGGGGGAACTGGGGATTTTTTTGATTTTTGATTTCTAGTCCAATTCTATAGCTCCATAAAAGCCTTGAAAATCACCTACAATCCTAAGAAATATTTGTGAGGTTAGATACCTGGTTCATGACTCCCAGAATGCTATCTATGTAAGAGGGAAATTGAGGGAGAATTTGGTTGTCAGCTTCCAGGGAGCTACCTTAAAACATTCTAATTTTTTTTCACAATACACTATAGGTACTTTTTGGAAGTTGTTTTTGTGTACAGCCAGTGTGGCTGCTGGGTGAGACCCAGAGCAGGTGAGTGGATGCCATGTGAAGCAGCATTTCCCTTCCATGCTTGCACCACTTTGAGCTCACTGAGTTTCAGTCCTGACCACAGTGCACAGAATGACCAAGTCTTTTGATTCATCCTTGTTGTCTTGGGAGTTTCAGAGTCTTAGGGGTATCTCTTAGCCACCAGACATGGAAAGCCTTCATGATATATGCAAGTAAGAGAGCATGGGAAAACTTCTAGTTAATGGTGGGGGATTAAATAGGCACACTTAGGGAATTCAAACTGTAAGTTCCATAAGGCACCGAGACACAGCACAGATGAAATACCGAAGTGAGAGGTTCAAAGGGAATAACAGAGGAACAGTTAGATGGCTCCATCCCCACAAAGATATGCATGCACCAAAAGAGAATATTATGAGAAGGATTTCCTTGCAGAAAGCTTCTCCTTAGGCCTCCTCATCCCACCTACCCCTAAAGGTGAGAGAAGGAAGGATGCCTGCCCTTGACCTCACATCCAGTAAAAGAAGATTTCTCAGATAGCTTTCAATGGGACCACAGAAATTAGAGCACATGGCTGCCCAGGATCTGATTCTTGCCTGGAACTGTGGCTACAGCTCTGGTAGTAGAGCCCTGAGTGCACTCATAGTTGAGACTAGCCCACATGCCTAGTGTGTGTCAGAGCAAAGGATTTATGTGCTTCCCACGGGCCATGGAGAGACATGAAAGAGAGAGAACCAGCATGGGGCTGTCCTGGGTCCTGTCTGATAGGGCCATCCAAAGAGGTGGAGGCATCCTAGCATCAAGGAGTGGGAGATGAAGCTAAACTGTGGGATGAGCAAGGAGTCACAAGTGACCACCTGGAATACAGAAGAACCTGCACAGGTTAAAAGAATTGCAGATGAGAGGTCAGGGCTATGGGATTTTCTATGGGAATTATTGAATGCTTCTTCGCTTATTATATCCAGTTATTATCCAGAAACCTCAGTGCCCAGGGTGGGGTGAAAGGAGAGTGAGAAAAACTAAGCAAAAATGTCACCCAGCAAGGGAACATGTGCTAGTGCAAGTGGCCCACCCAAAGCAGCACTCAGCTGGGGAAGGGAAATTTAATGTTAAATTATTGTAGTTTCTTATTATATATGAGATTCGGCAGCCTCACTACCAAACTATTAGTATCTAAAGTGACCAAAATGTTGTTAGTACCTGGGCATGGTGGAGTATAACTGGAATATATCTGATAGGAAGAAAAAACTTCTACCACTGAATAAATTTTATCAGGATGACAAGAGACGAAAAAAATAAAAGTGTGTTTAATCATATTCCATGTGTCATGTTTGTCTGATCCACTGATTACACACACATTCACCTCAAAAGCTACTAAAGCAATAATAAAATGATTAAAAAAAAAAAGAGAAAGGCATTGTAATCATTTTCTGTTGCTGTGTTTTCTATTGTAATAGTTTATTTCTATTATAGTAGTTTTCCATTGCTGTGTAAAAAAATTGCCACAAACTCAGCATCTTAAAACAACACAAATTTATTATCTCTCAGTTTTCTTGGGTGAGGAGTCCAGACGCAGCTTAGCTAGTCTTCTGGTCAGGGATGCACAAGGCTGTGCTGAGGGTGCTAGCTGGGCTGTGTTTTCATCCACAGGCTCAGCTGGGGAAGAATCCACTTACAACTCATTCAGGTTGTTGGCAGAATTCGTTCCTTGCCGTGGTGGGTGTGACAATCGTGGCTTTTTGCTGGCCATTGGCCAGAGGCTGCCCTCAGACCCTAGAGGCCACCCACATTTCCTTGCCACGTGGGCTTCTCCACCCTTGGCCACTTACATCACTAAGCCAGCAAGGACAGTCTCTAACTCCAGTCTGCTTTTAGGACAGAGTCTGGTATAATATAAGGTAATCAGGGGAAGGACATTTCATAACTTTTGTCATACTCTATAGTTAGAAGCAAGTCTCAGGTCCTGGCCACAATCAAGGGCAGGGGGTTTCAAAGGGTTTGAACATGAAGAGGGAGGGTCTTCTGGAGGGCATAGGCATGGGCCTCCAAGGACAGGAGCAGGGAGTGAAAGAGAAGGTAATAGCAATACAGCAGTGGAAGGCAGGTGGAGTGAGTGTTAACTGATTTAGAAAACTGAGAAAAATTAAATATTAAGCCAGTAGTGGGGAAAGCCAAGAAGCAACCTGCCTTATACTGCAGAATTTCCCAAGAGCTTGAGACTTGGCAAGACTGGGCAACTTAAGAAGTGGCGAGACTGTGAGATGAACAGTATCACTGGCTCAAAGTCAATTTAGGAAGCAATTAGCCCCCCAGATCCCTCCCCAACTCCAGGAGCCAAGCGAATGTCTTTTCCTCCACCCTAGCAATGGATTATATGGAGATGTGGGGAGAGATGGGACACTGGGATGGAGAGACATCAGCATCAGTTGAGGGAGGTTGTACCATCTTGAAAGCAAGGGGTTTAGTGAAAGTTAACATACAACATTGGCAGGCAAGAATCTGAACAGGCACCACTGGAGAACCTGATTATATCAGGAGGAAACATTAAGATACTGACTTTGCATATTTGTGAAGGAATCATTCATTCAGATCAGCCTACAGTGAAGTGAAGAGTCATCATTCCCCACCTCATACACAGACCCTCCAATAAGTTTTTTAACGTTCCACTCTTACATATAAGCAGTCAAGGATCATTAGGCCCTTTAGAAAAGCTTTCCGTGTTAAACACAGAGGCCAAAGCAAAACAGAACTAAACAAAAAAGTCAACAGAGAGAGGCAGTGTGATGTCACCCTGAGTCCTGTCATACAGACCCAACTACAATGATGAAGAAACAAAGAAACACAAGTTGGGGAGAAAAGTATACTAGAAGGCAGGGGATGTAAGGGCCAATCAATGTTATCCTCAAACAGGACATTGACTCTGTGAATAGGATGCTGTATCAAAGAATATGCAGACAACAAAAATATATCTCTGAAATTAAAAATAGCATAAACAAAATGCTTTGATAGAATGGTTGAACGATCAAGTTGAGAAAATTACCTAGAAAGTAAAATTAAAGAAAAACTGGTCTAAATTAGAAAAGAGAAAGAAATTAGAGGACAAGACAGAGAGTTTCAAAATTTGCATAGGATTTGCAGAAAGAAAGCCTAGAGAAGTAGAAGGAAGGACATCATTAAAGACATAAATAGAGAAAAAATGTTGGTCATTAAGGGACATGAGTTTCTCTATTGAAATTATGCATCAAATGCTCAGTATGATGAATGAAAATAGACCCATAGATACATCATCATAAGATTTCAGATTGCAGAAGACAAAAAAAGAGATACAAACATTTTCAAAGAGAAAATAGGTTTTATATAAAGGGTAAAAAAATCAGATTATCGTTACTTTCTACAGCAACATTATAAGCTAGAAAACGATGGAGAACACCTTCAAGATATTGAGGAGAAACAATTACAGCCTAGAAGCAATTAAGTACGAGGAAGAAAAAAGGGTGCATTGAGGGTGGTGTGGCTTTAGACAGTAAAGATATTTTCAGACACAGAAGTTTTCAATAAATTTTCCTTCAATGCTTCCTTTCCCAAAAGCTGTTGGGGAGTACACCACACCATAGGTGGGAATAAACCCAGAGAAGATGGAGACATGGGACCCCCCCCCAAAACAAAGGATGCAATGGAGAGACTAGAACCTTCAGAACAGGGATAAAAGTAGCTTCCCAGACAGCAGCTGTGAGACAGATCCAGGCTGGACCTTCAGGGGACATTGCTCAAGAAGAGCAAAATGATGGGGTACTAACATATTGGAATATTATTTAGAAGAGATTTACTTACTTGGGAAGGGAGGGATTGGGGATCCATTTTTTTTATTAGAACATAGAAATTGAACCAAGTAAAAAAAAGTATTACATCTAACAGCAACAAAAGCTGTGTAGGAAAAAAAACCCCAATCAAACATACTACCTAGCTCAGTTATGAATAGAATATACTGAGTTCCAATAATGTGAAATGATTTTGATATAACCAAAATAATAACAATGTAACTATTAAATATATTGAGAAGGTAGACAATGGGAAATGTACAGGAGGGGTTGGCAAAAGATATCTCAGTCTTCATTCTTTGTTTTTGGAAATCAATAAAACTGAGAAACCAAGAAGTAGCATTATAATCATGTTATTCAGAAATATGGAAAAATATTAAAAGAAAATCAGTTAAAACTGTCTCTCAGAAGCAGGGAATTATAGTTATTTGACTCAAAACCACATACATGTAACTTTGGTTAAATATAAAGAAATACTGTGTGTGAGTGTACGAATTGGAGAGAATATAAGATACTCTAAAATTAGAAGTTGCTTTGATTTATTTGTTTAAACTCAGAGGCCACAGTGCTCTCCATGCTTCTGTGGCCTTGGCCAGCTGTTCCAGGTCTTTGAAATGTCTGTGAGGCATCCAATTTGAGTTGTGTAGGGAGCGAGCCACTGGATAATCTGTTGTTCAGGGGCCAGTCTGGGCTGGAGATACGCTGTTAGGGACATCCACATAGAGACGGTGCTTTAAGCCACGGGACCAGACGAGATCACTTAGCAGGTACTGGTGGAGGATTGAGGAGGTCCTTGTGGTACCCCACCATTTACAGGGAGAGAGAGGAGGGGACCTAGGAAAGGGGAATGAGACGGAGTAGCCAGTTAAGTCGGAGGGAAACCAGGAGAATGTCGTGTCCCAGAAGCTAAGGGAAGCATTTCAGGAAGGATTTCAAAGCTAACAATTGGTTAAATACTGCAAAATCAAGGAAGATAAGGCCCTGGACCTGACCATGTGAGTTTGAAACATGAAGGTCATTGGCATATTAATATAGTAGGCACTCAGAATAAGAAATTCCACTGTTGGATAACTTCACATTGAAAACATAGAAAGGAATCACGTTTAGACCTTGCATAGCCCTATATCGAATAAGCTCTTTCAGGTCTGTAAATAGCTATTTTAGAAAGATAAACTTTCTCCATTTCTCTGATGCTCCAAGAACAAAGGAAGGGACTGAAGAATGGTTACTCTGCAGCGTTTATAGACCATATAGATGTCGGTAAAAGTCCCGTATCTATTTCCTTTCAAGTGATTCTTATGGGAAAAGAACGTGCCTTTCTCAAGAAGGCAGCAGGGCTGTGCTGTACTTACCCTGATCAAACTTAAGGGGGCAGGCTCTGATCAAGAAATAAATCCTGGGCCACCTGCTCCAAGCTTAAATACACTGGAGATTCGTTGTAGAATTTGAGGGTATGGAAAACGTTTTAATCCCACTACTCGAATCAGGAACAATTTGTATCGTTGCTGCTATGTTTTGTATAATAAAAGAGATTAGGGAGCTAAGAACATAGCAGCTCAGTTTCCGGATGGCAAACAATTCCTCTGCTTCCTGGGTTTATGCCCAAGGGTGCTGGTAAACACCAAAGGCTGCTTCCAAGCAAAGCAGGAATCAGCTGTGGCTGGCAGGGGATTTTTGCCTGTTACAAAACCTGTGTTTTCTTTATATTTTGTCTGTTATACCTTGGGCACCTTGGGCAAATGCAGAGTTAATTTTATTTTTATTTATTTATTTATTTATTTTTAGAGACAGGGTCTCACTCTGTCACCCAGGCTGGAGTACAGTGAATCCATCATAGCTCACAGCAACCTCAAACTCCTAGGCTCAAGCCATCCTCCTGCCTCAGCCTCCTGATTCAGCCTCCTGAATAGCTGGGACAACAGGTGTGAGCCACCACTTCTCTCCAGAGTTAATTTAATATGTGGTACAAAATAGATGGAGGATCTCCCGTGCTTTTTGAATTCATCTCTTACTTTGAGAAGAAATAGTTTGGAAAGTTTTCTACAGTGTTGTCATACTAGAGCCACACATCCGTAGATGAATTATAAACTCTTTACAGATTCCATTTTATACCCAAGGTCTTAGGGTGGAAGGAACAAAATGACATAAAAGAGCGACTTGCATGTGGAACAATGATTTACTAGGTCCTCAAGGTCAGGCCGGGGAAGATCCGGCTGCTTTGCAGTTGACTCCTCAGGCCTCGCCTTGGCGGCTCAGGCTCGCCTCAGCAAGCTCACTTCCTTCATTCAAAAGCCTCCCCACCTGACCTCGACTTATGGAAGCAGCAACGGGTCATATTTTATCAACAGAGATGTATTCCTCTGGGACAAACACTGGACCCTGAAGCTTTCTTTTGAAAGCATACCATACCTCACCAACCATGAGGTAATCTTTCTAGATGCTTTACTTCAGAGGCTCCTGATAACCTGGGCAAGAGGTGGGAGGCCTGGATTTGGAGACAAGAACTAAGAGGAGAAGAGATGAGTTAGAGTCCTGTAGCTCACTGGTTACCACTAACTCTCCCATAGTGGGTCCCCACTTCACCTAACTGAATGTGCCTCGTCACACTTCCTTGCTTGGCTCCTGTGGAGCAATGTGGAGGTCCCTCTCTGGGACAGGGAGTCCTTGGGACGCCTGGACGCCAGCTTATCCCTGTTGTCTGCCTGCATTTCAGTTTCCCATCTGTAGAACCATGGATCTGCGTTCACTAGATAAGCTCAGAGGTCCCTTCCAGCCCTGACTTTCTATAATTCTGGGTCTCTTCCTAGGTTACACCCTGGAAGAAGAGAGATTTATCACTGAAGAGAATAACCCACGTGGGTTTGATGAGACCTTATCTGGCTGGGTAGGAATTGTAGATAAAGTATTGCCAACAGAGACATGATGCCAACCCAATGGGAGGCGACACCCCTTTGGAATTCTGACCAATGCTTGAAACCAGAGCAGGGGAGCTCCTCAGTGTGATGTGCTGCCAAGGGACACATTGGTTTTGCGGATAAGGTTTCCTGGTTCTTAGATCTCAGCCATATCCCTCAACAGGGCATGGGCAAGGCAACTGCGAATTCCATGACAACACGCAGCCGGGCACTGCCAAGGATAACTCTTTGCAGCATGAAAACTTTGCCTGGCGCCGGCGATAATGTGACTTTGTTTTCCCGAGGTAGGCTGGGCAGGAGACCCAGCCCCATCTGTCCTCTGTTCCACCTGTTTGTAGCAAATGTTATTCAGCCCCTTCCCTCCCCACAAGTAATTGAAAAAGAAGAAAATGAGAAGTCACAATTCGTGGAATCCCTTCTAGAATTTATGTTGACAATCATTTCCCTATTAAAGTCTGCAGACTTAGGAGTTGCTCATGACCTGCTTTTTCTTAGACTAGAGAATGAGTCTCGAAGCATATTCCCCGACCAGTAGCAGTAGCAACATCACCTAGAACTTGCTAGAAACGCCAGTTCTTGGACCCCATCCCAGACCTTCTGAATCAGAAACTCTGGAGCGAGGCCCAGGGACCTGTGTTTCACCAAACCCTTCAGGTGACTCCGACGCACACTCAAGTCTGGGAACCACTGACAGAGAGAACTCAGAAAGGGACTGTTAGAGACAGAGGGCTGGAGATCAGAGCCGGAGGGGCTCCGAAGCCTCCTTTATGTGGGAGGGGAAAGGGAGGGGTGAGCATGTCTTCAGTTTCATTTTCTACCGTCAACACTTCTGTGAGCGTCAAAAATCTAGAAAATCTCGATAATGATATGAGCAGAGAAGTGATTAATGCTGGATGGTCATATTCTGGGCAATGTAATATAACCATTAAGAAAGAAATGGGTTTGAGGCCTAGTTCCAACCATTACCAAGCGTATTAACTTGGTTACATTACCAAGTTGGTAATTGGTTACTTCATCTGTTAGGAGTACATGAGAGAAGCCTGAAAATTCTTAGGATATTGCCTGCTATTTGATAAACATCCAACAGTGGTGGCTATTATTAACATTGGTAATAAAGCATGAATTCTATATTAACATTGGTACTATTGCAAAGCAGTGTGCTCAGAGGAAAAGTGCAATCTTCAGGGATGATAGAGTTCAAATCTCAATTCTGTTACTGACCACCTTGGACAGGCTATCTTTTCTCTTTTATTTGTAAAATGGGAAAGATGACAACTGCCTTGCAGGGTCTTTGGGAGACTCAAATGAGATGTAGGTAAAGCAGTGTGTCTGGTGCTTGTAATACTATAAGTGTTCAATAATTTTTTCCCCCTCTTTTTCAAAGAGGGAAAATATGCCCAAATTTCAAGAGTACGAGGGTCAGTGTGCTGTGGCTTTAATCAGATTAGGCAAAACATTCCTACTGGAGCATTCTGTCCGGATAGCTTAGAAAATGCTTGTTTAATTTCACAAAGGAAGATGTACAAATGGCCCACAGGTATATGAAAAAATGCTCAACATCACTAATTCTCAGGGAAATGCAAATCAAAACCAAAATGAGATCTCCTCTCACCCCAGTTAAAATGGCTATTGTCCAAAAGATAGAAGATGACAAACACTGGCAAGGATGCAGAGAAAGGGGACACTAGTACACTGCTGATATGGATGTAAATTAGTACAGCCACTTTGGAAAACAAAAATAAATCTACTGTGCAATCCAGCAGTATCACTGCTGGATGGACATCCAAAAGAAAGGAAATCAATATATTGAACAGATATCTACACTCGTGTTTATTGCAGCGCTATCCACAATGGCCACGGTCTGGAAGCAACCTAACCCTAAATGTCCATCAAGGGAAGAATGGAAAAGAAAATCTGGCATATATACATAATGGAATATTATCCAGCCATAAAAAGGATGACATTCTGTCATTTGCAGCAATATGAATGGAACTGGAGGACATTATGCCAAGTGAAATAAGCCAGGCACAGAAAGAAAAATACTGCATGTTCTCACTCATACGTAGGTGCTAAAAACGTTGATCTCATGGAGGTGGAGAGTAGAATGATGGTTATCAGAGGCTGGGAAGGGCCGGGGGAGGGATGAAGAAAGGCTGGTTAATGAGTAGAAACATACAGGGAGACAGAAGGAATAAGTTCTAGTGTTTGATAGCACAGTACAGTGACTATAGTTAACAATAATTTCGTGTATCTTTCAAAATATCTAGAAGAGAAGATGTGAAGTGTTCCCAACAAAAAGAAATGACACATGTTTGAGATAATGGGTATTCCAATTACCCTGACTGAATCATCACACACTGTATGCAAGTATTAAAATAACACATGTGCCCCATAAATACGTACAACTATTATGTATCCATAAAAAAAGAAAATGCCTGTTTTAAGGTGTGGGGAAGGACCAGAGGGGCTGTAGGGAAGAAAGGGGCCCGTTATTCATATTTCTTTCTCTTCTTCACTATCCTATGGAGAAGTTTAATGACCCTTGACAAGTAGAAAGCAAAATAGCCCAGACAAAAATAGCCCAGGCTTTTATGTGGAATAATACTGAGGAAGTACAAAACCAAAGAAATTTCTAATTATTTTTTCCTTCTTCAAATAAAGTAGACTTTAAAAAAATGTCAAAAACCCCTTAGTACCCATAATAATTTTAAAAAATTTAAACATGATAAACAAAACCCAAACCAAACCAAAACAAAAACCTTTAGTGTAGCTTCTACTTAGGACGTTTCCAAATATACAGCACTTTCAGTTTCCTGAACTGCCATCCCATTCTAGTCCATCTCTCCCTTGGCCTTTGTTTTTTTATTTTAAGGAAGACCAACCACCAGCCTCACACACCTTTTTCTGGCCTCTCTTCTTTTCTCCCCCTCCCCGACAAAATGTGTATACATTTTCCTCATCCTGGTGTTGCAGGTGCTGGGGGAGGAGGGTCCCTGGAGTTCAGCAATGCACTTTTGATCGAGTGTTGAAAAGAGCCAATGTTTACATTCCAAGTATAAGATGTACAGGAGGTATGATTATAAGGTAGTGAGACTGACTCTTTGTTTTCCAAAAAGGAATTTTTACTTTTATTTGTTTATTCATTTGCAGAAGTTCACTGCAGTGCCAGAAGTATAGAATCTGGGCTCTGTGTTTCCATTACAGCTTTTGCATGTAGCTGTGCATCTTCTGGTAAATAATTTAGTCTCAACAAAGCCTCTGTTCCTCAGCTGTAAAATTGAGACAGTAGTGGCACCTGCCTACAGTGTCATGAGAATTAAATGAAATAGCTCATTTAGCAAAAGTCCTGGAACATAGTAGGCGCTCAATATATATTTACTGTTATTATCATTAGCTTTTATTTTATTAAAAATGTTAAAATGTATATAAGACAGAAAGTAAAAAATTCCTTTCCTTATTATATTTGCCTTCCCAGTTCCCTGTACCCCCTTTGCTCCCCATCACGAAATAATCATTGTTAAAAGCTTGGAATATATCTTTCAAGACTTTATCCTTCAACACAAATGGGATCCCACTTCATGCATGTATGCATTCTGCCTTGTAAATTTATATTTTCTGTTTATTTCCAAAGATGGTTATTCACAAAAGATGACCATTTTCTGTGAGAACTGAGCCAAGTGTGAAATACAGAAGGAAACAGATCTCATAACTGTAGGTCTATTTCTACTTAGAGCTCTCGAGTTATACCCAACTTTCAAAATAAAAAACTGCCTCGTTCTACATGGTCACTTATATCTATGACACATGAGTCTGGATAAATTTTATTTTCTCAAAAAATTCACACCCCTCTCAAAGATGCTGATATTGTTATCGCAGCAGATATTTAGAAGATTTTGCTGCTGGGGCCTTGAAGGTAAATCCAAGAGGAGTGTTAGCACTGCCCCCCCGACCCTGTGTACCCCTCTGCTCCAGCCTTCTCGCCAACCCCAATCTCTCTGCTATCCCAGTAGTGCCATCAAGTTTCCAAAGAGTAACTCTGGGCTCTCCCTCCAGGGCAGCCAATAAACCCCAGCTTCATGGGCAACAACACACAGTAGACACAGACACAGGCAAACAGCGACTTTGTTGAAGATCTGACATTGTCAGCACCTTGGCAGCGGCCAGTAACTTCTACACCCAAGAGGTGAAACTTCATTATCAAATTCCAGCTTCTCCTTTCCAAATGCTTCTTCTGGATAAATAAAAGTACGTTATAGCATAGGTTTCCTCTATGTGCTCAGTTACTTTATAACGTTCCCAGGAGGAGCAGTGGCAGCAGGGAGTCCAGGAGCCGGGTCCACACGTGTCATTTTCAGATACAGTTGTGGCTCCTGGTTGAACATGCCTGGCATAGCTACGCTTTTCCTGGGCTGCCACCAGCTAAAGGCTCATACTTATCACCTCTGTCTCGTCCCGGGAGAGTCCATTCAAGGCATCACCTTAAAGATCAACACCTTTAAAATTCAACAAACCTTCTATTACAGATCTTCTGTGTTCCAGTTATGTCTCAGGACTAGATTCTCTACATACAGATTCCCACTTAATCATTGTAATTACCACCTCTGGTGTTTAGATCAGGAAACAGAGACTGTGTTCACCTAGAAAGTGAAAAAAGTGGGACTCAAATCCAAGACCTCCAAAGCCCCATGTTCTTTCTGCTTTAAAAGCAAGAGCCACTGAAAGATTGGTGAGGGAAGGATTACTAAGGTGTTTTCTGGTAGCTGTCATATTCTACCTTGGTTAATGTCTTCCCATCCACCTGTTAATTTAGCCCCAGTGAGCAATGTCATCGTTTAGCTGCTGCACTCCTGGCCGTGGAGTTCATGGCTGGGAGTTCAGTTGCTGGGCCCACCTCCCTTCCTCACAGGCTGTGCAGCTGTTGGAGGTATCAGAAGCTCCACTCCTTGCTCCCCAACCTTAACTCTCACAATCTATAAACAGACAAGAATGTCAAGAAGGATGAATAACTTCCTCAGAGCACGAGCACACGCCCTCAGGAAGCCAGGCTTCCAGGCTGCTTTTCTTAACAGGAAGAAGATTTGTTCCTTGTCCCCTGAGTGGAGCAATACAGAAAACAAGTCTCTAGAGAAGCCCCCCAGAGAATCCCCCACCTTCATTCCCAGCCCAGCTCCAGGGGAGATGGGGGCAGGGGAGACCTTTCCAACAAACGTAAGAAACAAACAAAAAATTCCTTGTTGGTTGTTGGAAAGCATGGGGGCATAGAAGGAGACATAAAATGACAAAATTTGTATTCCTGGTGCTAGTATGAGCATGCAGTGGAGAAGTTACAAAGGGTTTTATATTCCTAGAAGGGAAACAAAATGCAGACACGAAGGATTATCATCTAGAGGGCACTGGCATTCCTCTAGACCTACACCCAAAGAGGTACATAGTGGGGAGAATCTGTTTAATTTCTTCTATGTGTCAAAAGTAAAATGTCAAGGTGGAAGAGGTGGAAAGCATGAGAGAAAAGTGCCATTTTCAGAAAAAACTGAGATATCACAGTTCACGGTTAATTATGAACTTCCAGTATTTTAGTGGCTAAGGAAAGACATTTCTTGCTAGGGCTAAATTAACAGGTGGATACGAAGACATCGACCAAAGTAGAATGTGACAAGTAGTGGAAGACATCCCTTAGTTCTAGGATAAGAAACAAAACATGATCTTTTTATTTTCATCTTATAAAATGACATCTTAACTCACTTCCTATTTTCTTAGTTGGAGCATTTCCTCCTTTGGAACATAACCTACTAATCTTAGGACAGATTCTTTCTCTGCATTTAGTTGAAGCTAAATCAGGGGATTTAATTAGATTTGAAGCTATTATGTACAATAAGCTCCACGACACATGCTCAATTCTAGGAGTGCATAGATGAGACAGGCGAAATAAATAAAGGGCTGGTTTGTAAAAGGCTGAATGCTTTTATGACCTTTATTAGCACTGGTAGTCATGCAAACTTTGGAATGAGCAATCGAGTTTCATGCTTCTAGGCTCGGACAGGGAGCAGATCGGCTTAGAAGAGGACGTTTACCTTCACATGCTTCTGAAGGGAAAAGGGCATTTCTTAATTCCTCCACCTTTGCCCTAATGGGGAAATGGGCTTGTATTTTTAACAGACACCACTGGAGACCAACGCATTCAGGAAAAACAAACACAGCATTGACTCTGCAGTCTCCGAAATGGTTCTGCTTGAGTGTGTATGAACTGGGTCTCACATTGAGCCTGAAAAACAATATTTCAAGATTTCCTCATTTATTTGCCAAAAATTGGTTGGGTGCCTACTATGCGTCAGGTACTGTTCTAGGCATTGGGGAGGCAATGGTGAACAAGATGAACAAGGCAGACGGGGTCCCTGCCCTTCTGGAACCTGTGTGTCCATCACCCATTGTGTATTTCCTTATGGCTACAAACCCATCACAAGTCGACAACTTCTTTAAGCTTGTCTGGTCAGTCTCTTCTCACCTCTGCTATCTTGCAAGGTGTTATTTTTTATTGATTTGAGTACTGTCAACACATAAATTGGTATTCATCTTCTCTATTTTTTTTTTTTTTCTTGAGACAGAGTCTCACTCTGTTGCCTGGGCTAGAGTGCTGTGGCGTCAGCCTAGCTCACAGCAACCTCAAACTCCTGGGCTCAAGTGATCTTCCTGCCTCAGCCTCCCGAGTAGCAGGGACTAGAGGTGCACGTCACCATGCCCAGATAGTTTTTTCTATTTTTAGTAGAGACCAGGTCTCACTCTCACTTAGGCTGGTCTTGAACTCCTGAGCTCAAATGATCCTCCCTCCTTGGCCTCCCAGAGTGCTAGGATTACAGGTGTGAGCCACTGTGCCTGACTGGTATTCGTCTTCTCTTACTCTCTAGTTCCAAAAGAGAAACTCATCACTCACCGTGTTGTTTCACTCACCTAGAAAACCCACCCACTCTGTCTTCCACCATTGCACACCTCATTGCCCTTTCAGGTTCAGGTGGCCTCCCATGTCCTGCATAAAGACAATTTTGCCTGCTGCTGCCTCCCTCACCTGCCCTCTCCTCTGAACCTTCTAGTACTCAGGTAGCCACCAAGATATTAACCGTGGGGTATGTATTGCATACTTTTTGTATCTTTTGCTGTGTCTTGCCTCCATTCAACTTGTTTTACTGGCTATATTATGCACTCCTTGCCAGTGAGGACTGTGTTTTATTCTTTGATTCCAGCTAGCTCATTGTCATGAGACTGAAATATAAATTTCATACATTTGAAACATGCCTTTTCATTTGCTACCCAAAAAGTTTTTAATAATTGAGTTGTGTTCTGAGTCATTCATATATATATATATATAGTCATTTAACATATTCTGAGTTCCTACTATATCCAAAATGATGTGGTGCTGCGGGGGACAGAAAGGAACTTGAAAACACAATATATGTCCTTGAGAGACTCATGTTTTCCTAAATAAGCTGAGAAAGGCCAAGAAGGGATTCAACAAATTTGAAATAAAAAATGACCCCATGTTGTAATTCCTGGTTTGGGTTGCCAGAAATTGTGCATGTATATGTGTGTGTGCGTGTGTATCCATGAGTGTGTGGTGTGTATTATATTTGGTTTACAAGTGGAAGAGTCAGCCTTAACCTATTTTAGAGAACTTTAATATTATGCTAAAATTGTCTACAAAAAAAGCTAGGTGATTGGACAAAATTTAAAAAAGATTCAGTTGATCATCCAGACATTCAAAATGTAAAGAAGAAACCACCAGAAGATTGACCTGTACTTTCTCAACACTAACCAATTAATCCATGAGCTAGACCTAAATAATCAGTTGTTCATAGACTTTTCCCTCTTTATGTAATTTGAAAAATGGGTATCACTCTGGCAAAAATAATGTTCCCTTCTGTATTACTCATTTATAAATCTGGTGAAATAAAAAAGAAGCTCTGGATGTGCTAGGGAAAATCTGGCCGGAGGAGACGAGGAAAGTAAGGCTCATTCATTTAATATGACTCTGTATCAATACACCATGGTCCAGAGCCACTCAAATGTTTTGCTTTAAACACACAAATGAGGGCTTTCAAGTAACTTTTTTTTGGTATTTTTCCACCTCAGTTCTCTCCATTGTTTGTCAAGCCCTGCTGGACAAGCCAAAATGAGATGCATTTCCTTCTTGGTGGTTGTTTGGTCTGTGGCCGTGTGTGTGTGTGTGTGTGTGTGTGTGTGTTTGTGTGTGTTCTTGTGTGTTCACTGCCTGGCTTCTAGGTAGATAGATTTCTCCCACACTCCTGGGCTTTGAATGGAGCAGGAAAGGTGGGGCTTATGTTTTAACTTAGTAATAACAATACTGACTTATGAAGTGCTTGAGAAAATATCTAAGGCTACATCAAAAATAGCTGACTTAGATGTTATTCATGGCATGAGGCTATATCAATAGAAATGGAGCCAAAGATAAGTTTTAGGAGTCTGAGGACCAAATGATATTGGGAGTTGAGGCAGATTTTGTGTATCAGGAGAGAGAGAGTGGTATCTTATTTCTCTAGGCAGAATATGTTGATTTCTTTCTGTATTTCTACAGTCTTTGTTTTGATGTTACCATGGTAATTTCTACTTTGTATGCATGTGTGTGTAACTGTACACATGAAAGAATATATATAATTTATACTTTCATTTAATTAATAGTTTCTTTTGGTGGAAAATAAATTGATAATTTATATGTTCTTATTGTTTTCTTTGTTTATTTTGTTCTACAATAAATGGTAAAGCCAGAAATAGTGCCAGAGAGATTGCTGTGAAATGACTAAGGATTAAATATAGAAACCTTGGAATTACTTGGGTTCATTTTAACAGCTGGTCCACCATTCTTATGTCTTGAATAGCAATCTAGGTGTGGCTTTTGAGTTTGAAGGTTGAAAGGGAAACAAGTGGTCAGATTCAAAATAAAAGGAAGAAAAGAAAGATAATTGGGATTCTGAGTCCATAAGACAGCAGATACCTGAGACCTCATCCTAATACCACACCCCAAGATCTGTTTATGGCCTGGACAGTATAGGACACGGAGGAAGAAGAGTTCGCTGTAAATACCCCCACCCTGTGTGGCTTCAGCTAGAGTGACCGCTCATTGATTTTCTCAGTTTCCAGGCTGGAACAGGCTGGAGCACTTTGGGTTTCCGTGAGATAAGAAGACACCTTTGTCATATACTGTAGCTTATCATTTACATGTTTCTTTCTGTCACTAGATTCCAAGCCCTTTAAGTGAAAGACTGTGTAGCTCACTTATCTGTATAGCCTCAATCTTAGCATAAGTTCTATAAGGTAGGTTCAATGAATGAAGGGATGAAAGAATAAATTTAATAGGCAGAGAATCAGAGAGAATCCTTTCTGAGAAACTCTCTTGTCCCTCTAACTGGCTTTTCAAAGAGGACTGTCCAAGAAAGACTTCCATTCTTTGACTTTAAATATTACCAAATTCTGGCTTGGGGCTAAAGTAATAGGAAGAAAGGAAGGAGAAGCCTCTGTTATTCTGTTAAAAAACAAACAAACAAACAAACAAAACAGAACCTGAATGGGGAGGAGAGAAAATACTAAATGTGGGCAATTGGAAAAAAATGATTAAGACAGAAGAATATAAATATATTATTGGTTAGCTTAAAGACATCTTTCTCGCTCACACACACATATAATTTAAACTAAAACACATAAGACTATTCTCTACAAATTTCCCCGTCCTAAGTTTTAAAACAATTGTAATGGGCTGGATGTTATTCCATAATGTTGTTGTACTATATTTAATTTAACCAATTCTTCCTTTGGGGGCTGCATAGTAAAGAAATAATCTTATTCAAAGAGAGATCTGGCCACTGCCCTTGGCTGCTGGGAGATGATCTCTAGGCGCTTGGAATATCCTGCCTGATAAGTCTATCTTTGTTTACTGGGGTTTTGGAGCCATACTGCATAGTCTAACAATGCAGTTGATGGTGGGGGCTTTGACCATGTGGTATCCACTCTACATTCAGAGGGGCCGGAGACTAAAGTTGTCAGCTCAGTCTCTGGAGGGGCTGGATGTGAAAGGTCAGCCACATGGGCAATCCATTATGTCTACGTGATCAAACCTCAGTAAAAACTCTGGACACCCAAGAATCAAGTGGCCTTCTCTGGTTGGCAATAATCTGTGCATATTGTCACACATCATTGCCAGAGGAATTCATACTCCTCACTCTACTAGCAGACGATAAATAGAAGTTCCATGCTTCAAACTTTCCTGGATTCTACCCTATTTGCATATTACCTTGGCTGGTTTTAACCAAAACTCTTTCACAGTAATAAACTTAACTATGAGTATAACAGCTTTCAGTGAGTTCTGTGAATCCTTCTAGTGAACTACTGAAACTGTAAGTGGTCTTGAGAACCCCCGAATTCTGCAACTGGCATCAGGAATGAGGGTAGTTTTGTGGACCATACTCCCTAACTTTGCAGGGGCATTAGTGATATTTCTTTTTATTCTAAGTTGCCGATGATTTTTAAATGAAACATTGGTTTAAGAATAGCATTTTTTAAAATGAAGAAAAGAAATTACATTAAGCATACATCACTTGCCATATGCATCAGAAAGATTCAATGAGTAAAAGTGTGATTTTTAAAATTAAGAAATTATTATAAGACAAAGTGTTTCATTTTTTGCAACGCACATAATATAGTAATATTTGGCATATACATCTACATGTATCTTTGATCACTTCCTTTCACTAGCTTCATAAAAGTGAGATATGTGGGTTAAAAGACCTGGACATCAAGGATGTGAAGCAGTTAGATGTGTGGTAGTAGATAGAGGAAGTGAGGAAAGAGCCTTCCCGTGGGCCGAAGAGAGGAGGCAAATGCACGGAGGTTGGAAAGCGTAAGATTCTTTTGGAGAGCAGTGAGAGACGGATTTAGGCTGAATGAAACAAAAGCTTTAACAGATGGGTACTTGAGAGAAAAAGACCAGGAAAGTAAATCCCGTTTGACAGTTAAATCACCCAAGATGCTTCGAGGTGTGCAAGACCGGAGCGGAGCGAGTGAGGCTCTCAGACCTTCTAGGAGGCTAGCTGCATTGAATCCCACTGCACAAAGGATCTGAGGGAGCTAGAGCTCCTATCAAAGACTGTGTTTAAAAGTTAATAATTCCAGAGCATACAGAGGAAACAGGTAGCAAACAGAGGCTAAGTCATATGGACAGGGCAGAGTCTAGACTCAGAGGCTTCATATATAACGATACTTACTAAGTCCTCAAAAATCTTAAAGTTCTTACACGTAATTTGAAACAATAGGCTTTCTTCCAAAAAACTAATAGTAAAGAAATGGTTCTAAAACTTCGCCATGACAGTGTCTGAACACTTTTAATGGCAGCTTCCAGGTAGCTCTCCGGCTCCCATGATAAGCTCTTGCACACAGTGGGTAGGTAGTTGATGAATGTTATGCCAAAGAATAAACGGATGGGTGGATAGAAGCTATTACTCAAATTCTGATCCTAGTAGTAGAGGAAATATACACTTTCTGAAAGTATAGTGTTTTTAAATATTGTGATATTTCCAAGGTTTCTTTTCTAGATAAATTGGAAAGATTGACAGAAATGACTGTATTTAGAGAGAAAGTGCTCAATGGACCTAGAGAGAGATGGGAAATGGAAGTGTGGCTTTCCAATAATTTGGTCCATGCCTAATAGTAACAGGGCCTTGGTCACTGTCAATGTAGCCCAGGATATAATTCTCCTCTCTGAGTGGCACTATCAGGGTCAGCTTCATGAATATGTGACACACAGGATTTCACATTCAGAATGCCCGTGCTTAGTTTAATGCTCTGCTCTCACTGTCTTGAAATTCTTAATATAGTTTGAAAAGGGGGCCCACATTTTCATTTTGCATTGAGTCTTGCAAATGATGCACCAGGGCCGGTTCCTACTGAGAGGTGGATCCTCCAAAGACTTACTGACAAGAGCAGGTGAAAAGCTGTCAACATTGGCTAGACTGATAATAAGCATTTCACAATTTATGTAACTTTCTGAAGAATATAACCAAAGGAAACAAATAGGGTCTTACTAAAACAGTTTTCCTTACTTACTTACTAATACTTCAAAACTTAATGAGGATTTTTTTTTTGGTCTCTTCTCCGCCCAGTCTCTTAATAAACGAATGATTTTCACTCTGTTTCTGCCTTCTCCTCCATCTTTTTGTGGGTCTTTTAGTCTTTTCCTCTTCCCTGTGCTTTCGGCATTCAGGATTCACTCTTGCCTTTACTATGATGAAGAAAACTGTTTAAAACTAAATTTTTAATTTACTAAAAGTATTATATTTCTCATTTTATTTTTTAAATGAGTTAAGTTGTTTTTGTGTATGTCTTTCATTCCACAAAAACTTCAATTATAGGTTTTTACCATATGTTACCCAACTGAATATTTTGCCCTTTCAATTTGGAACCTGCACTTAAAACAAAACAAACAAGCAAACAAAAATAACAACAAATTCTCTAAGCACAGCTAAAATAAGCTCATAATGCTTAAAAAAGATGTTTCTTTAGGGCCCCAAAATGTAGATTTTTCCAGGAGGAATGTATGTATTGTCTCTTTGTATATTGGTGCATATCTTACCTCTTTCCAAAAGCAAGATAGAGAATAAGTTATTAGGAATGTATGACACAGTTCTATTGCTGCAAAACAAATTTCAGTATCACATATCTAATGGCTTAAACCAATATTCATTTATTAACTCACAGTTCTGTAGGTCAGAAGTCTGGCTTGGCACGGCTGAGTTCTCCCCCCAGGCTGAAATCAAGGTGTCACTTGGATGCTTTCTCAACTGCAACTCAGGTTTTCTTCGGAGGAAAAGTCCCTACTTTCTTGCTGGCTGCTGCCGGGGACCACGCTGAGCAATTAGAAGCTGCTCTCAGGTTCTTGCCCCAATGCTTCCCTATCTCAGCAGCGGAGAACCTCCCTCTCACATTCAAAGCTCTTTAACTTCCTCCTCTGTCCCCAGCTGAGGAAAACTCTACTTTTAAGGGACTTACATGATTTGGTTAGGTCCACCAGAAAATCTTCTTATCTTAAGGTCAACTGATTAGTGACCTCAATTACATGGGTAAAATCGCCTTTTCCATGGTAAATAACATGATTACAGGAGTAACACCGGAGAGTGGAGATGCTGGTGGCCCTCTTGGAGTTCAGCCCACCACACGGTAGACTAGAACTAGTTCAGAGAAGGACCTGGAGGTGTACGTACAAAGGCTGGCAGAGTTTAAGCAGAGGTTCTCAAAGCATGGTCCAGAGATTACTGGGAATCCCTGAGGGAGTCTGCAAAGTCAAAACTATATGCATAATAATGGTAAAATATAATTTGACTTTTTTACTCTCATTTTCTTGTTTTTTTTTTATGTGTGTTCAGTGAAGCTTTCCAATGGTCACATGATGTGATATCAGCACAGACTGAATATACACCTTCTAGGAACACATACGAGAATCCAGTTGTCTTCTATTAAAGAGGTTTGCAAAAATGTAAATTAGTACTCTTCCCACTTAATTTGTTTTTTTTATTTTGGAAAGCATGATTACTCTCCATAAAAATATTATTTATGTTCACGTGTAACAGGTTTATTATCACCATCTCAAATGAATTAATATATTTTTTAAATTTCGGATTTAATTTCTAACAGTTAATATTGATAAACATTAATATAACAAAACAGTAACATAAACATAAACAAAAAGTTTAATTTTTAATAATATAAAGTGTGTAAGAACTAATGAGTGTGAGTTTTGCTAGTTTTAAGCAAAAGGTGTGTTTTGAGCAAAACCTACTAGGAGAAAATGTATTTTAGCACATTGTTTAATTTGAATAGGTAGACCCTCTTTTTCTTTTGTGCTGTTAACATTACAAGAAAAAAAAACTCCTTCAGTTGAGTTTTCCAGATGAGCGATTTGGTAAACACCTCCCCACTTCATGGGCTAGAGAATGAACATGTCATCAGCAGGCTGCGCTGTTCCTGGAAGTCATAACCTTGAGATCCCAGAAGAGACAGCGGGAGGGGTGTTTAGAACCCAGGTCAAGTTTCAAGTGCTTCTGCTCTGTGTCCTTAGGTAACCAGGGAACAACTCATTCCCTTCAAGCACGTGAGTCCCTTAACCAAGATCTCAGTCTCGACACAAGACTGTGTCTCGCTTCTCCAGTTTTTATGCTTAGCTCTCTCTTGTCTTTAGATTATAATTCAAAGGATTTGTGAAATGACAGATATATGAGGGGTGTATGCAGAGTAAACCTGCATTGTACAAGAAAGTAATATAGCCCGTGCCCCTCCAGTCCACACGAGCGTGACAGTATGGTTCAAACATCAGCTTCACCCCTTACCAACTGTGTGGTTTTGGGTGAGTGTTTAACCTCTCCAAGACTTAATTAAAATGTACATAGTCACGTGTATCATGAAAAGTGGTTATGAGCATTAAACAAAACAATATAGTCTACATGAAGTGTTTATCATAGTGCCCCCTACACAATATATTATAACCATTATAATGGTAATAATTATTAAAAGTATACTTTAACTTTTCCACTTATGTACAAAAATATACTATTTTAGATTGCAGGAAACCTGTTCTTAGTTTGTTCCACAAAAACTATGTCTTTAAGTCTGCTAAGAAAGTAAATAGGAAAAATAATAATAATGACAGTCACAGGTACCGAGCACTTACTATGCACCAGACACTGGTCTAAGCACTTTACATATATTAACTCACTGAATTCTCACAACTCCATGACAGAGGTATACAACGCTTATTCCTATTTTATAGATGAGGAAACTGAGGCATGGAGAGGTTCAGAAACTTGCCCAGTGTCACACACACAGTTAGTGGCAGACCTGGGGGTCATGTGATAGACAATTCTCTTTGTTTCTGTTTACACAATTCAGTCCACATTCTTGATTTTGTATTCTTTCCAGGTAGAAAATAACCTTCTAAAGTCAGGGCCTGTGCCTTACATGTCTCTTACCCCTAGGAAATTGAAAGTGCAGTAAAGGATTTTTGTTCTTGTATAATTGACTTTCTCTTGATAAAAGTTGTATTTGGATTTTAATTTAGGAGAGAACTCTGATTTTCAAAGAAATATTAATATATGGAGTAGCCCCAATAAATGATTATCAAGCCTAAGACAGAAACTCTTTAAGCTTTTTCCTCATACTTTGTCCATTTATTTGCATTCAAGTATCAGATACAGCATGAAGCAAAAAACAAAAGTCATTTAGAGAGCTCGCTGTTTCCACCTAAAATAACCTATTGTCTTTGTTCCTGCCTCTACCCTTGGCATTTCTCTGCTGAGAAGGAAGCTGAGGCCAGCATGTTAGTACTGCCCTGGAAACCCCTGTGTTTTTAGCAGCAGGTGACCAATTTTACTTTTCCCAGTTTTTGAAAATTAGCCCCTGATAATTCAGTAACACTGTCTTTGTCTCCAACATCTTGTTCCCAGGACACTTGCTTTGAAGCACCAAAATGAACCAGTTTCAGCAGAAAAAGGCATGACATTCTACTGATGCATTCAGTCCAGGGCACAGGGGCTATACCACTGGGCTTAAGATGGGTGCCAAGGTTCACCTGAGACTTTTTATCAAGCAGTAAAGGATCCAGTCCTTTTAATGGCATTTTTAGAAGTTGACTTTTTATTGTACTTCCCCCCTCATTTATAAATAGAATTATTCACCCTATCCTTGCAGCATGTACTTCTCTGCTCTACTCAAGGAATTTTGAATTAAATAAATGAAAGTGTTGGTATTGGATGCCTTCCTTGTTCTCAAGAGTCACTTTTCATCCCATTGTCATTGAGTTGACAAATGAATAAATTGTCTAAATTATCCTACATCTTTTATTTTTCTTCCACTTGAAATCATGCCCAAATCACCTCACTTATGTCATTTTCCTTCACTCTTCAATGACTGGCACAAGGACTACTTTTGCCATAACACCTGTAGTTATTTTGATCAGCATGGACATGTGAACTGAGTGAAAACAAAATATAGTCAAAATAACCCTGACTGATCCCTTAATAAGACATAGTGTAAAACCCCAATTTGCAGGTCAGATTGGAGATGAACAATGCATCACGCATACGTTCAAGATGGCCAGTGTTTTCTCAAGGCTAGAAGTGACCGTGCTGTGTCCTAGTTGGTAACAGATGAAGCAGCTGACTTAGATTTTGGGGCTGTGTGATATGAGTAATGTGTGTCTCTTAATCCCAGAAGCACACTAAGGGTGGCGGGAGTGTAAGAGGAACATGAGAACTGAGTCCCCTACTCAACTCTCCCTTCTGCAGACCCTCCACTTAATATCTGGAAACTGGGACAAGAATACAAATGGAAACCACTTAACATATGTCTGTAAACTTTGAAGTTATAAATCCAGTGAACAAACTGTTAAGTAAAATATATTTCAGCCTTCTTCCTTGACCAATAGATTTTCATAATGGCCTGAAAGGCCAGATATAAATTGAGAATTTTTCAGACTCCTTGGAGTTCTGTGTCAGAATGTGACAATACAGAGAGGTCACTCTCTAGCCACACCTCTATATGTTACCCCAGCACCCAAGTCCCTGAAACTCCCTGCCAAAGATCTGGTTTTCTGGGCCTTTGTAGGCTTTTCTACTAGAATGGACTGTAGCACTGTTGTGTGCACCCTGAACCTCAAGGCATGACCAAGGCGTGGCTGTCTGAAGAGTGTGTGAGTGGAGTGTAGACAGGCTGACTTAGGTGTCCTTACTCCCAGGCAGGAGGCCCTTTGTGGTGCAGGAGGGGGCCAGGAGTGGACAGTTTCCCCTGCACAGGTCTAGAGAGGGCTCTACCCATCTCTGACTTAGTAGGAGGCCATGTTGATTGAAGGGTTGGCAAGCAGAATCCCCCAACTGTTTAAAATATTTCTCTCTCTTTATTCCTCTGAAGATGGTGTATAATGAAATCAGTTTGACTTTCACAGTTATATGTGCTGTGGATACCCATCGGGCTAGGCTGAGGGCACCAGAGTGGTGTGTGGGTGGTGTGGGAGGTTCAGGGAGCCTTCCACAATCTGCCTGGGAGGGCAAATGTCTTCCACGCTCACACCTGTGGAGGAAGCCTTTGGTAGTGACCTCAGGCATCTGTGATTCTTTTCTGGTCTCAAACAACAAACTGGACTCTCCTCTTACATTCCCTGTCTCAGGAGACGTCCCCATCATTGATCTCCCAGACCCTCTAGCCATCTTGGGCACTGTCTTCGATTCCTTTCTTCTTCACCATGCCCCCTCCCAACCAGTCTACTAGCAAATCCTTTTCACCTCCTAAATATGTCTGACATGTGTCCCTCCTCTTTATCCCACTGCACCCACCAGTTCAAAGAAGGACCCTGGAGTTGAATGTGCAAAGCCTGGAATGGTTTAAGCCAAAGGTTCGCAAAGTGAGGTGATTGCCAGTAGTGCCCAGTGTGGTCAAGGATTGAAGAGCAGTTCAAGGTGATAATGTTCTTGCTTTGTGCCATTGCCCTTTACAGGTGTGTTACACTGTTGTTTCTGCAAATATTTTGTATTATATCAGAACCTGGTGTGGTGGAATCATGCGTACATCACATAAGATTATAACTGAGAGTGGACATTTAATTTTTTTCACTCAATATTTAAAATCGTATACCATGCTGTTTGAAAGCTCCCTTCCCTCAAACTAAGAATGTTGTGTAATAAAAGCCAGCTTTCAATTCCACATGTTTACAGAGTGCCCAATGTACCCATCAATTTACTCTTTTATAACTTAACCTTTCTGAGACTGATATGTAGATGAAAAATCAATTTTGTGTTGGTCAGAGCCATTACTACCTGATGGGTTGGGTAAATATTTACTAATTCAGAGGAATAGGAAAAAAGTTTTAAAATAAATGTACCATGTGCCTTCAATATGAATTGCCCTGATACATTTCAAAATGTTTGCTTTCTTGAGGTAGCAACTTCTCAGTTTTGTCAGTTGATCCACAACGTATCTGGACTTTTGGGGGCAAATAAGAGCATTTGAGCAAATAGCCATCATGGCGAAAAAAGCATAAGATTTATGAGGGGTGAATTAATTATCCTCCATTAGCAATGTGTCATATTTATGGCATTGCAAGGAGATTAGCTTTAGGGAAAGAGATTACTTCCACTTTTCCCAGGCTCAAGATATGTTCTTTCCTTTCTCCTAGAGGACAGAATGTCCCTCAGCATAGGAACAAGCAGACTGGATAGCCAAAATACATTGGAATATTCTCACTTAAACAAACAGGAACAAACATGCTCAAAGAGAATTTCCCTTGTTTGATGTTACAGCTCTAGATGAGATTTTTCAAACAAAAGTTTTGAAAACAATTGTATTCCACAAACTCCCACCCCTGCAAAGCAGTAGTTATTCGTTTTCCTACAGGTATTTCCATGAAAATCGCAAGGTCTTCCCTTGAACCAGCAATTAAGTTGTTACCCCTGTGTGTGTTCCTGAGGAATCATCGTCTCCCCAGACTGAAGATTCTAGCTGTCAGTGGTATCAGGCGTAACTATGCATGTGAGTAAGAGCACCGTGGGGCAGAGTGCAACCTCTCTGTACATCCAAAGTTCTGGATTCTAGTCTCGTTGTCGTCCTTAGTGAGTAATGCTTCTTCAAACCAGTCATTCACCTTTCTGACTGTTTCCCCACCTATAAAACAAGAGAGTTGAACTAGGTGAGGCCCATCAAATACAGGGCACATGTGTTGTCCCAGTCGACCTCCACATCTTTGGCAGACAAAGCTAATCCGCCATCACTGATCTCTTTCCCAATTTAGCCTAGAGTTGTAATTACAATCCTTTTCGATTAAATGCTTTAGGCAGCAGCTACCAATTAAGTAGACTTGTATGCTTAAAATATACCCCATTTATTACTCCAGGGCTAGATAATGCCTTTCCAGTCCAGGATCTTTTTGTGTGTGTGCTAACAGAGTAAATTTTTGGAAAATTTTGAGTGTATTGTATGGGTTAATTCAAGAAATAGTATCCAGAATTCAAGCAGTAAAAAAAATGCTAGTTCAATGGGTGAATGGATAGAATTCTCAGTTTGTCATTTACTAATTTATTTTGCTGTCTGAAAATTAGCTTAATAATACCTGACTCCATTAACTCACAGATGCTCTGAGCATCATATGCATAAGGAAATACATTGAAAGCTCTTAAATGAGAAAGAATTATAAGATATTGATACTATATTGCAAATGCCCTCAGATTTGGAGGACTGAGGAACCCTTTCAGGGTGAATCAGTAATATTTTATTTAAACTCCTTTTTTCGTTTTATAACCCTGAAGGAAAGACAGCTCCAAGTCATTTTTGCTATCTGATGCTTCCAAAACTTTACAACTCCCTTAAAACATTAGGCAAGAAAGAGGTTGTCCAGAGATCTGGAATTTGAGTAGTCATTAAATGGGGACCTGTTGAGAGAGGTTGCCTTTAATTCCTCAGGGCAAATTTTAGCCAAGTCATACATTTTGTGATATTTAAGATGAAAGAAAAATATTTCATGATAAATTCAGTCTGAATAGACATTAAAATCAGCTCATTTAGAAGAGGAGGCTTCCATGACTTCCTGTTTAATTTAATTCAGCAAATGTTCAGTGGTCTTGTCTGTGTACATGGTATCATGTTAAGGATACAGGGGAGACACAGAATAGAGAGACCAAGACTTTGACCTCAAGAATCTCACAGTCTAGTATAGGGAATCGGAGAACGGGTGGGTAAATACAACAGCAAAACAAGAAGAATGTTTTTCCCAGAGGACACTAGGATACTCAAAGAGGAAGATATTCTGTGGTTGGGAGGATCAAGAAAAGCTTCATGGAAGAGAAAGCAACTGAGCTTGACTTTGAAGGATGCATAGGATACCCACAAATGGAAATTAGACTGAGATTTTGGAGAATGAATGTGGTAGGTACCCATGGATGTTTTGACTTGAAGGAAAAAAAGGGAAGCCTATTTAATTTGGAAGCACATTTGAAGGTCTAGGTATGAAGTATAGATGGCCCAAACTAGGAAAATATTATTAGATTAGAAACCAAAAAATGGAGAGCAGATAGGAGAGACATTACTGAGGTCAGGACTCTGCAACTGACATCTGGCATGAGGGGAAGAGAAAAATGAGCCAAGGACTGCACCAACTGTCTAGCCCAAGGGACTGGGGGAATGGCTGCGCTATTAGCGGAAGGGCTGAATCCAGAGGTGGCTTCATTAACACATTAGAAATAGGCTGAAATTCTAACATCCCAGGCAAAAAGTTTTTGAAAGAAAACTTTTGGTTTTTGAAAGAAAACTTTTGGTTTTTGCAAACAAATAAATCCAGTACTGAAAAAGCTTATAACTTTTGCCTTAGTCCTTCTTGATAACTTGATGGTATGATGAAATGACTTTTGTCTTCCAAACATTTTAATTTGTAAATATAAATATTGGACTGGATCCTAAGGTACCTAATTAAAAGATGTCTATTAAACATTTTTAATTTTCAGGCATCTTTGCATGAAAGTTTCTGAGTGTTTTAACAAAACAAATAAAACCTTTGCCCTCCAACTAATTGGTTTTTTTATATTCTATGTTCAAAGATAGAACATGTATTTTTAACATGTTTGGTGCATGTTTTAAAACCTTTTTTCAAGATCATCTTTGGCCAATGAAGTTACCTGTGACAGGAAACTCTTAGGCTCTCAATAAAGAAAAACATAAACAATGCATCAAAAAAATAAAATAAAAAAGAGAAAAGAAAAGAAATAGTAGTAGAACTGAAAAGAGGCTGAATAAATGGAAAACAGTCAATGGTATTTAAAACTTAAATAGAACATTGGGCATCAGGTGATATTTTTACAAGAATAATGTTGTTCGAGTATTTATCCAAGTGCTCTTTGCAGATGATATGATCTTAAATCTAGTATTTATCCAAGCATAATGATGTTTTCTGTGGCAATAACAGAACAATATTTACAGAAAACAATGGAAAATTTCTAGATTAAGTAGAAATGCTTTTGAGATTTGATGTTAAAATGACCAAACACAGAAGACAGATTAAAAAAATGAAGCAAATGATCACTATCTAGAATGGAGAATTTAAAAAGGGATGGTTCATTATGAGTAATGAAAGAAGAATGTTTAATACATAAAAATTTTAATAGTCAACTAGATTATACCAGTGATAAAAGTCACACGGAACACCTACATTTATCATGCAAAATATTAAAAACTACTAGATAAAGAAACAAGGAAGTTAAATTGAAAATGTTTCATTGATTTTTATATCTGTTGTAAAAGTAAGAGTTTTGACTTTTATAAAAAGCTGAAAAGACAACTTTTAATTTTAGGTAGATATTTAAGTTTGTTGATAATTATGTCCACGTGAGAATTGTGCTCAGAAGAAATAAATAAGGCAGAATATTCAACATAGTTGGAATTTGTTGCTAGGAGAAAAAGCCTTAACTTTGCATGACAATGGCATTCCATGGAACAATTCAAAGATTATATATGATATTGTCTGTATCTGCCAAAAGATGAAAAAATTAAAGAAATTAACATCAAATTTGGCCATCAACCATCCTTAGATACATCAAGGCAATGCTGACTAAACGCTATTAAGGCAATTTGATTGACTTTAGACAGGGTAGCAAATGTATAGGTGAGTTAAGCAAAACAACAGAAGAGCTTCAACTAAACAACAGATTGTGGTCTTCAGCAGAAAATAAATTTAATTTTGAACATGAACAGCCTGTTATGTTTTTATTTGGAATGGACTATTGTTTATTTGGTATGAAGTTAGGCAAAATCTTACAAAAAGAAAAATCTAAGTTTTGCCATGTCCTTTACAAAAGGGTTACATGTTTTTTAAAAATTTTTAAAGGAAAAATGTTTTTCTAAATCAAAAGAAACTGCATGTGACATGTACAACAAAATAACATTCCAATAAAACATAAGTTAATTAGAACAAGGAAACAAACATGCATCAATGAATATAAGAAAGATCCATGTATTGTACAAATAATCCTGAAACAAATCTTTGTGAGGATTAGTTTCTGGTCATTATAGATCAAGGTATGGTGTCTATAGAAGAGAGACTTGAGCAAATGCTGCAACATTGTGCTATTTTCAGGTTTTTTAAATACTATCTAGCTTTGAAAAACTTGAAAGAAAATTTTAAAATATTATATGAATCTAAATTTTGTATGAAGAGGTGGTTAAAATCACAATATGTGACAGTAACTGAAATGATAAAATTATAATATAGTATTTTCTATAATAATGCTAATTTATCACATGTGATTCTATTACAATATTTAGACACTATTGTAATAGAATATGTAAAATTCATGGTTATTTCTGAGTCTAAATATTGTTTCAAAGAATTTATTGGCAATTCTAGTTGCTACTTCTCTACAGAGCAGTTTCTCTAAATTTAAATCAATTTTATAGAACTACCTAGGAACTATAATGACTCAAGAAAGATTGTCTAAGTTGGCATTATATTAACACAACAAAATCTTGACTATGATAACATCATTAGTAATTTTGCTAAAATTCAAGCAAGAAAAACAAATTTTATGAATAAGTGAAAATACATGTCTTTAATCATCCAAACTTCAGAGGCTCATCAAGAGAATACCCAGAAATGGTTAATTAATAATCACTGTACTCCATCTTTGATATTTTGCCAATTTATCAGTAATTTAGTTAACCATTGCTTAAAACATACTTTTTGATATTGTCTCCATGATGGTATATTTGTCAAGGTGGATAGTTGTAACATATTTTGTTTAGCAGTTTGTTAGTACGGTGGTCAGTTTTATGTGTCAGATTGACTTGTTTATAGCCTGAAGTTATTCAATCAAATACTAAATAATTTAGGTGTTGCTGTGAAGGTATCATGTAGATGTTACTTGCATCTATAATCGGTTGATTTAAGTAAAGGAGATTACCTGAAGAATTGAGTGGGCCTCATTCTAATAGTTGAAAGCCCTTTAGCGCAGAACTGAGGTTTGCTGAGGAAGAAGAACTCTGCCTGTGGACTGCAGCTTCAGAGTTCAGCCCACCCTTCCTGTCTACCTGCCCTGTGGATTTTGAACTTGCCTAGTGCCTCACTCCATTCATGCAGCTGTGATAAAATACCTGAGACTGAGTAATTTATAAATGTTAGAAATCTCTTTCTCACAGTTCTGGAGGCTGGGATGTCTAAGATCAAGGCATGGGCAGGTTCAGTGTCTGCTGAGGGCCTGGGCTCTGCTGCCAAGATGGCGCCTTGGATGCTGTGTGCTCATGTGGCAGAAGGGGCAGAAGGGCAAAAGGGACTAGGCAGCTCCCTCCAGCCCTTTTATACGGCACTAATCCCATCCATAACGGTGGGGCCCTCATGGTCTAACCATCTCCTAAAGGCCCCACCTCTTAATACTGTTTCATTGGGGATTTATTAGTAGTTTCAGCATGAATTTGGGAGGGGACACAAACATTCAAATCATAGCAGCCCAGCCAGCACCCACAACTGCGTGTGCCAATTCTTTGTAATAAATCTCTTATATCTTCTACTGGTTTTGTCTGTCTGCTGGAACCCTGACCTATACAGTTGATTTATAAATTTTAGATATTGAGGCACAGGGTAAGTATCTCTCCCCGTGTACTCTCCCAGGTGCACAGAAGTTAGGGGCAGGCCTAGAGGCAAGGAATTTCTCCCCCAAAATGTCTTCCCCAAATTTGACCTGAAATTCTCCCTTTAATCTTTCCTTACCTTCTCCTTTCTACATTTGTTCTTTTTTTCCCCACTGGTAGGATATTGACCATTCCATTGAAAATCAACATATCTCAAGCTCTTTCCTGGCCTCCACAAATCAGCTCATAAGCTAAGTATTTCTTGTCTTCATGTACACACTTTCATTTCTTTCTTCTTTGTTTTTTTTTTTTTTTTTTTTTGAGACAGAGTCTCACTCTTTTCCCTGGGCTAGAGTGCCATGGCATCAGCCTAGTTCACAGCAACCTCAAACTCTTGGGCTCAAGCAATCCTACTGCCTCATCCTCTCGAGTAGCTGGGACTATAGGCAGGTGCCACCATGCCTGGCTAATTTTATATATATATATATATATATATATATATTTAGTTGTCTGATTAATTTCTTTCTATTGTTTTAGTAGAGACAGGGTCTCGCTCTTCCTCAGGCTGGTCTCGAACTCCTGACCTCGAGTGATTCTCTCGCCTTGGCCTCCCAGAGTGCTATGATTACAGGCGTGAGCCACCACACCCGGCCCACTTTCATTTCTTTGATCTTTCTTTCCTCACTGTCAGATTAGGTACTTCTTAGGCATTTTTTTCTCCCCACTGACTACTCAGCTTCTAATGCTATTTTGCCTTCCTCTCTACCAATTCCTTTCTAGTCACTGCAGAAGAATTGGTTCTTCTCCTTTCTTTGGTGGCATCAGCTTCCCTCTGCCCACCTTCAGGCACCTGGACATGGAATTGAGTGTGGCCAGTGAAGGCTACAAGGAGAAAGGGCCCAGCTCCCCAGGGGCACAGGACCTCTCTCTCTCTCTGCATGGCTGGGTGGGGTTCCTGGTCTTCTCATTGCCTGGCCCACCTGCTTCCTTAGTTCTGCCCACTATCCCAGTACTGGGTCTTTGCCAGGCCTTTGACCACTAACCTATCTCTATCTTCCCCAGTCATTCGGTTTCTAAATACTTGATGGGTCTTGGGCCTGCTTTCTCATGTCTATGTCCTCCTGATTCTGTTACTTTTCAGGCCATGAATCTGCTCCTGCCCCAGCCAGCTCCATGCCTCCATCTTCTGTGTTCTTCCAGGTTCTTCCTGGGCTCCTGGAGAACAATGTGGTGAAGGGATTGCAGAGCGCATCTAGGTTGGTTATTGAGTAACATTACTAAATTTGTATTTCCTCAATCTCCATGTACACCTTAAACAT
This sequence comes from Eulemur rufifrons, assembly GCF_041146395.1. Classification (NCBI taxonomy): domain Eukaryota; kingdom Metazoa; phylum Chordata; class Mammalia; order Primates; family Lemuridae; genus Eulemur; species Eulemur rufifrons. Next base: position 15,549,063 of record NC_090997.1, on the reverse strand, counting down.
CATTAGTCTAATTTTAGATAACTTAAAGGAAATACCATGTGGATTTTAGTCAAAATAATACATTTTCTTCCAAATGGTGCCACTCAACTTTTAAATAATAGTAGTATTTTAACTACTAATGAATTTTTTTGGGGGGGTTGTATATGGATTTATTATTTTTTTAGCCATGCAATGATGTTTACAGATTATTATATTATTTCCTTATTCTATACCCTTAAAATGTAAGATCAATAGCAATCGATTTTATGGAGTATCTACGAACACATCGATGTCCTTGATGGGTGTTGAGGGCCACGGGAGAGGGGACACTGGAATTTCTGTTTCCATCAGGATTTGATCCAGAGTCTCTAGTGGTGACTGATGGATCATAAGAAATAGAATGTGAAGATTCACTGTCCTTGAATTTCTGCCACCTTTAGTGAGAGATGTTTCATTTTGTTCTCTATGATAGCCCAGAGGAAACTTGCCTCGGTGATAAAAACAAAAATAGTGGGGAGGTACACCAGTATCAAGGAAAAGTAAAGCCAAAAGTTTTTGAGTGAAATTAGGGCCAAGTTCAATGTGACTAAAATTATCTCCCCAAAATGTCCATCTCACTTCTCCGTTTAGACTGGTGCCTCTCAAAAATCAAACTAATGGGAAAAATTTTTATTTAAAATTATTGATTTTCTGCATAGTTTTTTTAACTATGATTATAATTATTTTTCTGTGCTTATTTTTCTTCGCATATGGACAATTAAATAGGCAGCGTGGATTGTTTCAGGAACTCACTTGTTCATTCTTCCCTTCATTTACTTCTTCAATACTTACTATAGGAGCCAAAAAAATCACTCTGTACATCCTTAAAACACAGTGAAGAGACCACAAGCAGGTAACATTATCTCTCTGAGTTTTAGTTTCCTGCAAAAGATGGAAATCCGCACACCCACATTTCTGAGCTGTTATCAGAATTGAGTGAAATAATATCATTCAACCTAGCAGAGTATCTGGTACATGATACATAGGCAATACATGACAGCAATTATTATCAGTGTTGTTCTTTTAGAAATTTTGTTTTTGTTAAAAATGTGCCCTGAATTCCCAAACAAATGACTGTGTTTGGGATTAGAATTTTTTGTGACTTCTAAACTGCCATATCCTCATTTCTCTCAGATATGGGCAATATAGTTGAGATAACAGCAGGTAGTAATTCTTTCCAAATGACTTTAAAGTTGTTTTTAAAATACCAAAGAGGTTAACACTCTGGGGTTCAAGTGTTTCTAAATTTAAATGGTTATGAAATTGTGTAATTGCTTATACTGTGAGCTGCTTCGGTCTAGAATGGGTCTTATCTGTCCCTAGAGCTGGCACAAAACCTGGCGCAGAGTGTGGGATAGAATTGCCAAATCCTTGGTGGTGCAGGCAGATTTTCTCTCTAAGTTTTCTGGGCATGATTAGGAAAGTCACTTAAAATAAAGAAGAGTCTTTGTGATTGTTAGGGAGGAATAAAGAGCATGTTTTTTAGAAATTCCAGTTGATTTGAAGAATTAATAGCTGAGAAAATTACTGTTTCTGTGAGGAAAAATGACCGGGTTTTGAGGCAGAGAGAATGGAAGTCATCCTCTGGGAACAGACTGAACTATTGGCTTGAGGACGGTTTCAACACTGATAAACCAGAGGAAGTGGTTTCAACCCAAGTGCTGCCCACACCCTGGCGTCAGGTTCAGCCCAAGGAGACTGAAGGCAGTTTATTTCGCCTACATTTCTCATTTCAGAAAAAAGGGGGGCTGAGGAAGGATACCTCACATTGTTTTCTAAAATGTCCAGTATTTGCAGAATACATTTAGTCATCTAAACCCAAGTAAAGAAGAGGCAGTGCATTCTGAAAATACTGTGGAAACTTTAGACCTTGCCAAATTTCACTCCTGTGCACTTTCCTATCTTCCAGCTATGGGTGATTTGCAACTATGAAAAAGAGCCCTTCCAGACTTTTCCTATCATCGATAGAAATTGGAGCTCTCTTCTCTTTATCCATTCTGAGTGCACACTGTCCTCATGCCTCCTGTCCTCGTCTTTCTCATTAATTTATTTATCAACAAGGTTGTGGCACAAAGAGGGATACGAAGCTAATGATTGCAGTCAAGATGCTTAAAATATAGGATGAAAGATAAAACATACATATACCAGGTACCAGGAAGATACAATATATAAAAGCTAAGGAAGAAAAATAAAATGTTGCTATTTAAATTGATCAGGGCATGATGCCTATAATCTTTGGGAGGCTGAGGCGAGAAGGTCTCTTGAGCCCATGAGTTTGAGATAAACCTGAGCAAGAGCAAGACCTTGTCTCTACAAAAAATAAAAATAAAAAAACTTATCCAGATGTGGTGGCACACACCTGTAGTCCTGGATATTCAGGAGGCTGAGGTAGGAGGATCGCTTGAGCCCAGGGGTTTGAGGCTGCAGTGAGCTATGAATGGGCCACTGCGCTCCAGTCTGGGCAACAGAGCAAGACCCTGTCTCTAAAAAAATAAAATAAAATAAATTGATCTTTGTATTGCAGCTTTCTAAAGGAGTAGCATAAAGACGGAGGCTTGTTTTAGAAACTACCCCAAATGCAGCCATTTGGAGGTGAAAGCCGAAACTCCCTGGGTATTTGGATGAGTGAGGGAAAAACAAGAAGAGAGCTGAATTCCTCTGCATTACGTAGTGAGAGGAAATAGTAATTTACACGGCATTGAGGGGCAGAACCCAGAAGATAAGGGAGAGGAGAGAGATGTCATGAGGCCCTGGAAAGGAAGAGGAGCCCACGCAGTGTGATGTAGATGGAGGCTGGAGGATAACATTGGCCAGAACAATTCCCTGTGGAGTGGTGGCAGAGGGACTTTAGGACAATGATGTCCAGTAATCAATTTAAGTGGTTTTTCTGGGCTGTGAAGTGACTACCCATCTCCCTTATCTCAGATCTCCAGTAAAATCTGTTCTACTCAATGGCGTTATGCTAATGAGGCTCTGGGGAAAGGGAGGATGTGGAGTTCAACACAGGAACCAAGAGCAATGTGTAGGCGGTCTGTCACTGGGTGCTGGTCCCCGTGCAGCCTGTAGTGACGCTGGCTCAGAAGAATGCAGCTCCCTCTCACATCCCCTTCTTGAGAATCCCAGAGGAATGGAGAGTGGGAGGGCTGGGCTTTGGTGGATTTCCCATACTATGTTCAATGGGAGCGCTGCCATTCTTTTTTTCTATATTAAAGGAAAAGCTGCAAGCATCCATAGGGTTGTTCATTGAGAGAATTAAATAAATTAATCTATGTCAAGGCCTTGGCAAATAGTACTCAATGAGTTTTTGATATTATTATTTTTATTATCATATGAATAGTTCGGTTATAAAGTCATAAACAGATAATATGTAAGACTGGGAAGGACTTCCCAAGTGATACAGATGTTATGTGCTCTAGCATTTCAGCAATGGGAGAGATTACTTCTGGCATCATTTATCAGAGAAGGGTTTGCAGAGGAGCTGGACTTCATGCGGGACATGTGGACCTGTTGGAGACTCTGACGGACGACTCCAGCTGGAATCCTAGCTCCTCGAAGAAGAGGAAAGGGCAAGTGTTGCTGGAGGGAGAGAAGGAGATTCATTTGGGTCTGGAGCCAGTGCAAAGTACAGAAGAGCAGAGGAAGTTGCATTGCAAAGGTGGACTAGGTGTAGGCTGGGATAGTTTGGGATGACAGTCTAAGAGCAAAGCCTCCTGAGAGGCAGGTATGTGTGCAGCACAGGTGTCATGGAGGATTTTCAAGGAAAGAGTATTGAAATCATAGCAGTGCTTTAAGGAAATTACCTTGGCAGTTAGCCAGGAAATTAACCTGGTTAGATGGCTGGGAGGATGAAGTCCAGGGGCAGAGAAGATAGAGCATAATTTCTTGGTAGTTCAGGCAGGAAGAGATAAGAAAGGAGAAAGTAAGGCAAATTATCACACTCCAGATTTGCACCTGGGAACTAGAAGTGTGGTGGCACTAGAAACAGGGCAAGGGGTGTCAGGCACTTCAGGAAATGTTCTCATTCAAGGAGGAATGAAGAAGAAAAGCCAGATCAGGAGGAAGAACATGGATGGAGACTCCAGGTGGTGAAGGTGCCAAGATGAGAGAAGAGCTTCAAGAATTGACTGATACAGTAAAAGTGTCATGATGAGAAAGATGAGATCTGAGAAAAGGCCCTGTTAGCCCAAAGTTGTTTAAAGAGAGTGGCTCAGGGAGAGAGATGGATTACTAGAGCTTTGGAGACAGGAGGAAGAGAGTGAATGATTATCCATCAGTTTTTTGAGAAATCTGGTGGCAAATTGAAGGGAAACGATAGGATGGTAATCTCAGGTAGGAAGAGTTAAGGTAAGGTTTGTTGGTGAAGATTTTGAAGTAAGAGACATAAACATATTTTCAAGCAAAGGGATTAAGTGTAATGAGGCTACTGTGCCCAGGAAATCTTTGTCAAGCAGCTGTGAGGACCCAGGTATGCCTTGCTCTTCAGTAACCTTTTCTAACCTCCCCTGTTGGTCACAGAGAGAACAGGGAAGATGGATTGGTATGTCCCCTAAGACCAGAGTTTGCTGGTGGTACAGTGGAATGTCAAGAAAGAAAGAAATAATAGCAAATTGGCAAACAGAGTACGTAAATACTATCCATGGCATCTGGGTTTGGTGGGGATGCAGGAGTAACTCGAAGTAGTTGGAAGGCTAAGAGGAGGGTGGAAGGACTGGTGCTCTCAGTGAAGAAAGAGGTCCCGTGGGAGTGAGGAAGGGGAGGAAAGAGGGCATATGCACCCCCAAAGTCAAACTTTGGAATTACAGCAGTCCCAGATGGTGATAGTGTGGGACAATGTCACCACACAATCACACTCACGTCAGGGTGATTTTGCTAAAGTGGGATGAAAGTCATTGGCATTGAGGAGCTCAAAGGAAGTGAGAAACCAGGGTCTTGGCAGTGAGGATGCAGAAGTGACAGAGAATGCTTGCAGAGTGAAAAGCAGAGTGTGAGCCAGATGCCAGTCTTCAATGAACACTGGAAGAGCAGGGGTGATGGCTAAGTATGAGGGGAATGGAAGGATGACAGGGAGGGAGAGGAACTTGTGACCAGAGGGACACCAGGGAGATGGAAGGTGATTTGGAGGCAGAGACTCCTGAAAACGAAGGGGGTCTTGAACACATCCCTGCATTGTGCATGCTGGTGGGGCACAGAAGTGCCTCAGAGGGGAAGCAGCGTAGGGGGCGGTGACCCAAGAAGACCTGCATCACCAGCGGCTTTGACATTATTACAGTCACGTCTCCTAGATGGAAAGGTGATTTCCCTCAGTCACATCTTTAGAGAGACACGGTCTCTGTTTGTTTATCCACCTCTCCGTCAGAGACATTAAATGGCCAGCTTGGGTGTGAGGCTGAGACAAGGACAACCCCTTGCCTAATATGAAAGTCAGAGGTTAGAGAAATTTCAGACATCTTTCACAAAGCCTACAACTAAAAGGAAAAAAAAAAAAGATTTTTGGTGTATTCTCAACCCACACTGGCTTGTTGCTAAACTCCGCAAACCAAACCTATGAACCAAACCAAACAAACAGGATTTGTACTCTGATGCAGAATGCCTAAGTTTAGCTGTTGAACTAAGTTCCTCTTTACATCATTCAAATACAATAATCTCTTTTTCAAATTTCCAAAGACACATAACATTTTTAAAGCAAGGTGCCTTTGGAAAATTTTTAGGTGTATTCATTGAGGCTTTGTACCTTGTCTTGTGATCTACATTAAAGAGCACACAGAACAGAGGATGCTGAGCTGTCAGTCAGTGCAGGAATCAGCTCCGATAACGTGCAGGACACTGTGGACAATACCATACCTGCCGGGGACTCTGAGGACAGAAGGTTCATTTCACATGGGAGAAGTGAGCAAATCTGAGATAGAGCCAAGGATGGTCCTGTCATGTCATCAAGCATTGAGATAATTATGATCGCCCCTAGGATTCTTTTCCTAATAACTTTTTTTTCTAGCTCAGTTGCAGGTAAAGGGTGAGAAAAGAAGGTGTCTATGAATCAAAATGAGTCTATTTTTTAAAACAATATTTTAATGACTGCTTTTTCTTTAAAAAAAAAACTACAAAGAAAACAAGCATCTGCATTGCATGCTATACAGAATTAAATATTGGTATTTTGCCATTTTTCTTTCTTTTTTATATCAAACATATAGAATAAAGTGAAAACATCTTTATTCCTGCTTAGTCCTATTCTATGCTTCCTTCTCTTGGATGGCATTGTGTAGTTTTTTCATTATATGACATTGTGCATGTTTTTCTGCAAGTGGCTTTTTTATACTTCTTTCCCTTTGGCTTTTCTCCCCACTTTTTAATTAATTATTATTATCCATCCATGCTGATACATATAGACTCAGTTCATCATCCCTGTAATAATACCAAAAATCTTCTATCAATTTTCCTACTGATGCATATATATATTAGAATTTTGAGCTATCCTGGATACTGCCAAATTGTTCTCCAAAGTGATTTACCAAATTACACTCACCTAGAAATGTGTGAGAGTTTCTAATTTCCCCCAAAACACTCAGCAGTGTTTGAGAATTCCTAGTTTCTTAAAACACTTGTTTTCTTCTGTGTGTGTGTCCTTCCTTCCTTCCTCCTCTTCCTCCCTCCCTACCTTTCTCTTCCTTCCTTTCTTTCTTTCTTTCTCTCTCTCTTTCCCTCTCTTTCTTCTTTTCCTTCTCTCTCTCTCTCTCTCTCTCTTTCTTTCTTTCTCTCTCTCTGTTTTTCTTTCTCTCTTTCTCTCTTTCTTTCTTTCTTTCTTTCTTTCTTTCTTTCTTTTATTCCTAACATCTTCATTTTCAAAGAAAACATGATAGAGGTCAGTTGCCTCACTTAAGGTGAACAGGAACAATCCCACTGGCTGGGCACGGTGGCTCATGCCTGTAATCCTAGCACTCTGGGAGGCCGAAGTGGGAGAATCACTTCAGGTTAAGAGTTTGAGACCAGCCTGAGAAAGAGTGAGATCCCGTATCTACTAAAAATAGAAAAATTAGCTGGGCATGGTAGTGCATGCCTGTAGTCCCAGCTACTTTGGAGGCTGAGGCAGGAGGATCCCTTGAGCCCAGGAGTTTGAGGTTGCTGTGAGCTAGGCACTCTAGTCCTGGTGATGGAGCAAGACTTTGTCTCAAAAAAAAAAAAAAAAAAACCAGAACAAGCTCACTGGTGTTTCACATATATGTTCCCTCTTTCACAGGTTTCATCTTATGGTTTACACACTTCTTTTAATCTCTCAATGAAATAGTAAAAGTTATAGAGCTCTTTACTAGTTCCCTCTTAGCACTCCATCCTCAATGACACGTATGATGTTAGTGCTAATAGTTGGCAGAGAAAAAGTGCCAATGAAAGGAGTCTAGTCTCACCTCTAATGCAGGCTAAGCCAAAGCTGGCTTGACTGATTCTAGCATCACAAGGCTACTTTTAGCTCTTGCAGAAAGAGCTATACATCTGTGGTAAGTGGTCTTTGAGTACCTAACAGATCACATGTGTTCTGTTTCCTGCCATGATCATTTCTGCTTCTCACGATTGCTCTAACATCAGGACTCACTCTTCTCAGTAAAACATCCATGACTTCCACACTGAGCTGTCAGGTGTGCCATTTCTCCCCCTTGCAATTATGAAATTAACTACACATTTATTTCGCAAGTAAAAAGCAAAACATAAACAAAACAAAACAGTCTTTATGTTTACCTGCTTATTTGGCACTAAGTTTTAGTGAATAAAATTGAACTGATTGACCAGACCATTTCTTTTTTTTTTTTTTTTTTTTTTTTTTTTTTTGAGACAGAGTCTCACTCTGTTGCCCAGGCTAGAGTGAGTGCCGTGGCGTCAGCCTAGCTCACAGCAACCTCAAACTCCTGAGCTCAAGCAATCCTCCTGTCTCAGCCTCCCGAGTAGCTGGGACTACAGGCATGCACCACCATGCCCGGCTAATATTTTTTATATATATTTTTAGCTGTCCATATAATTTCTTTCTATTTTTAGTAGAGATGGGGTCTCGCTCTTGCTCAGGCTGGTCTCGAACTCCTGAGCTCAAACGATCCGCCCACCTCGGCCTCCCAGAGTGCTAGGATTACAGGCGTGAGCCACCGCGCCCGGCCCAGACCATTTCTTAAAGACAAATAATTTTATGTCTTTCATATTAAGAATATAAATATTATAATTCAAAAATTATGAAAATTAAAGAGAAACCAAACCACACAAACATATCGATATTTTCTAGTTTCTTCCTGTCAAAATGTCACTGCCCTCTTTGTTGAAGGGTTTGCTATAACTGATTGACAGTGGGACATTTCTGAATAGTTAGTTGCTCATGTGGCTAGAATTCCTGAAAATACTATCTTACGGAACTTTGGAAGAGGTGAAATGTGCGCCCTTTGCTTATCAAGGTCTTCTCCCCTCCAAGTATTGGTTTCAAGGGTGCATAAACGAATTCAATTTCACCATATTTAGTAAACCCGTGTCCAGCTATTGTTTTATATATTCCTGCTTTGAGTTTTGCCTATACTTGTGCCCTAAATGAAACTGTACCCTTCTCATTTTTCAGCTGATATAGCTTTGTCCTTTACTTTCATAATCAATACGTTTAGTTTATTCCCTGTTTTTATTTTACATACTCAGGGAACATATAAAACTAGGCAAAACATTTAAGAAAACAGTTCTGCCACTACAAATTCCTGATACAAGTTGCTGTAAGCACTGTTGATCACCTACCCTCTGTTAAAAGATCATTTTCAAAAAGCTGAAATCCTGACTCTCATACAAATATAAAATGAACATGAGACACAGGTTTTACTTAGCTCATTCATTAATGAGGGGAGTGGTAAAATGGTAAAATTCATTCAAACAGAAATCTCAACAGCAGATGTATTTTGATATAGACAATCAGGAATGCTGAATTGAATTTGCTAATAGATACAAAACTCGCTAATATCCTAACATGCACTAAAATGTAATGTTTGGGATAATCATTTCTACAGTGTGGAAATCAATTTTATCTGTACTGGACAAAATTAATTCGCATTTCTATGGACAAGAATCATTTGCATTACTATTAGTTTCTGCATCCTTTAGAATAATAAATTAGGCAGTCAAAGATAATCAAAGGCATAAACCCCTATAGATTCAGCTCCCCAGCTGAGTGCCTTTTGCTAGACAATACTCAACATTCTATTGACAGGATACACTTTTCTCATGTCCAGGTCTTTCATTATTTTTTCCTGACACTTCCATTTCCAGTGGAAGTAATATCCATTAATGAGGAACCAAATTGAGACTTTAAGAAGAAGATTGAAATGACTGGTTTAATAAATATCCTTGCTTCATTATAGATATATGCATATGTGTAATTCCAGTTAGGTGCACAAAACCAGATATTCAGAAGCACGCATATTTTGATCATCTTTATAGATGTTAGAGTGTGGATCTCTGTTGCTATAGCTTATACTGCAGCCAGGCAGCCTCAGCTGGGGCTTCTCAGCCACACACAGCCCTTACAAAAGCACTGAGTGATCTTTTGATTCAGGGGAACCATAAGAAATAATCAGGATACATGTTCAGAGATTCTAGTTGTAAGTCTGTTGCGGAAGTGTTCCAAACCGTGAAATATAACATTATTACAGGGCTTTGACAACGTTTCCAAGTCCAAGCAAAATGTAGAAGCTAATTTCTGACTTGTAACAGTAGCACTGTGGCACGTCCCTACACCCCCGTTTGCCTTTTGACTTCTAGAAGACACAGGTTTGATGGATCAGGGAGCACCAGTGGGAAAGGTTTGGGGAGTCAGGCTGCGCTGCTTCTAGGTGAGATGCTGACCTGTGGCAGTGGTTTCCTCCACGCCCACAACCTCCCTGTTTTCTAACCTTTGTTCCATCCTGTGCTTCATCATCCTCCCCTGTCTTTGCCCCTCCTTCCAGATGCCTCCTTCATCTTCTCTTTCCTTTCCACTGCCCCATTGGACATACCCTTCTTTCTCCCCCTCTCTCTTCACCTCCAACAACTTCCCGTCTCCCTTCACCCTTACAAACTTTTGTTCTCTTTCTTGTGGGCATGCCTAAGGCTTCCTTTTCTGGATAGACATCATTGCCTACTTATAATACAGTCTCTGCGAGAACAGTGATGTACAGCACATGACAAAGTGCAGCATGTTAATCCACATTCAACAACAGCACCGCAATGTTGCCTGCGAAGTTGCTCCACTTTGTCTGTAAAACCGTAACAACAATCTTGTGTTTTCCTCTGAGTCATATATTTTCCTTCCCCTACATGTAATAACTGTCATTAATGACGCTCCTCCTCCTAAACTAAACTTACACAAATCAGACACTGCTGGCTCCTGAAACAGACACAGAGTGATGGCCCCACGGGAGGCAGGAGGACAAGTGGGCAGGCTTCCTCGCTTCCTCGCTTTGGGTCTTAGGAGAGAGATAGGTGTGGTTTGCTCAGAAGAACACCAAAGGAGCCTGGGGATTGGGAAATGCATTCTGGAGGATGTGAGATTCCAAGGGTTGGGGTTTGGGGGGAAGTCATTCTTCACAGAGAGATTCCCGTGAGTGGAGAGAGGTGAGGAAGGAGGGTTGAGAAGGGAGAGAAGAGAGCAGGTGGAGGTGGGCTTTGATGTAAAGTAAGAGAGGATAGCCAGTGCATGTTAAAGGGTTTGGCCTTATCCTTAAGCTACCAAACGATTTTAGGCATGGGAATTATATCATAAAGATTGTATTAGAGGGAGATCACCCTGGCTGCTGGGAGGAGAATGGACTGGAGGTGAGCCAAGAGATGGCCATGGTGTGATTTTTTAACTCAGTGATATGCTTGTGCCCTGTGCCTGCTCACACCCCCAGCCCAGCATTTTACCCCCTTGCACCAGCTACCCCCTTGTGCTGCTGTTGGAGGACTGTCACACACTGAACAAAATGGAGATAGTCCAGGCCCCCTGACAGCTCAGCTTGTTAAAATTCATGCACCCCAGGGTACCCGCCTTCTTTCTCTAGCCAGGACTGGCTTCATGGATATACATACAGCCTGTGCAGTTGCATAGAGCCCTGTGCTCAGCAGGGCCCTCACCCTTGGTTTAATGTTCTGTTGTCACCATCTTGAAATTCACAACTTTTAAACAAGTGGCCTTGCACTTTTGTTTTACATCGAGCCCCACAAAGTATGGAGAGGGTCCTACTTCCCGCAATCCATGGAGGGTAACCTTCAGATCGGTCTTTAAATCCCAGGGCAAAATGGCCTGAGGACTTCAGGAGTCATTCCAGGATTAAGAACAGAAAGTCACCAGCCTTTCCAAAGGCAGAGCCAAGGAGGGTCTTTCCTGAGGCTGGGAATGGACTCTCCCGGGGCCTGTTCTGACCTGCCTCTTGTCAGCTGCTCTGTAACATGACATCTGGACTGTGGCCAGAATACACTTCAGCTTCGTGGAAGAGGACGAGGGCATTCTTGACTTTTGCAGAGTTAAACACTTGGAGAAACTTCAGGAAGAGAGCACTACTTGGTGGAAGGTAAAGCTCACAGGCCCCTTGGCTCCCCGTCTGTGGTCCTGCTCCTTCTCTCGGTCATGGTTCCCACCGTGTTTATTCTCTTCTTTCCAGCGGCCAGAGGACAAGGTTAAATTTCTTATTTTCTCTGGGGAGGCTGGAGAGAGGCATCAGGCACCGAATACAGGAAATCATGTGGAGAGGATCTCTCATTTATTACAGGCCCCATATTACTTCCCGCCCCCGCCCCCACCCCCAGTGACACAGTGCCTCCCGGCTTTTCCTGCAGCAGAGGACAGAAGGCAGTTCACCTCTGCTCCCTACGGAAGCCTGCAGGAGCCCGCGGCATCTGAAGCCTGGTCTGGTGAAACCCCACCCTCCTCTGGTTGTGGGATTGAATGGGCTGCCCTGAAGCTTCGCCTCATCTAAGAGGTTTTGGGGAAGATCTTCAGGAAGGGGTTGAATTGCAGGAGCCTGCAAACCACAGCAGGGAAAGGTAGGTACCTGCGTTATTTTGCTTTGTCTTGTTAAATGCGAATCAAGCTGTTCTGAAGTGGATGTGTCTGTCTTGGCATTTCTAGTCAGCTGCACGTCCTCAACCTGCGTGTCTTGTGGAGATTTACGGATTTACAAGACTGGGAGGAGAAGTAGTGAGAGAGAATAAGACATTTGGGTTTTTTGAATCTGTACATCTTTGGCTAAAGCATGCTAACCAGTATAGTCGTAGACCAAGACACAGGCTCTTATTTTCTTTGCAGTGCAAATCTCATTAGAAGTTGCATATTTTTTTTTTAATTTTTTGGCTTTTGTATAAGGGGGACAGTTTGCAAACTGCCATTTCTTTTCAATAATGTAGACCCCTATCATGATCTTTTTTAAATTCCTTTCTGCGTTTTGCAATTAAAGATACACTGGAGTTGACAGAGGATTTTTCTAACAGAAGTAGAAACAGGTATTTCTAATGTAGAGTACCTGAGCGTTATAAGTAAAAGAACAAACACTTCGTTCAAGGATCTGGTGGATTTCCATGTTATTTTCTAGGATTTTCTATGGAACAGTTGCTCTTCCTGAGGGTTCCTGAAATTCAGTACAGGTAGTGACAGGTATCAAGGGGTGGCTGAGAAGGCTGACTTGATTTTCTCTGCTGTAATCGTCCGCAGGGATGGTGCTTGTTTCCCAGCTGGCTGCTCTTGTTGGTCACTGTTAGGGTTCAAGGTGATGGGTCAACTGAGACCCGGAGAGGGGTAAAGGGGTATTCAAATAACACTACATATTTCTCTGTATTAATTTTTTTGGCCTCTGATGTTTTTATTGTTTCATTTCGTCCTTAAAACCAGCTTTTCCTCTAAGAGAAATAATTCATACTGATTTCATAGAATGTCAACCACTTTATACTTATGTATTGAACATTTACTATTCTTCCCTAGCTTATTTAGTTCAGATGCTCATAATTTCCTACCACTTCTGTATTTTACCTCAGTACAACCTCCCTCCATTCTGTCCTCCATATCCTGCTGCAGGGTTCTTGGGAAGATGCAAGTCTGATGCTGTCGCTCCCAGTGCAATATTTCTGTGACTCTCTGTTGCATATAGCCTTGCTACCTAAAATGTAGTCTGGGGACCAGCTGTATTAGGCATCACTTAGGAATGATCACTTGGGAACAAATTCTCCATCCCCTCCCCAGGCTTACTGAATCCACATTATAAGAAGATCTCCGGGTAATTCATATGCACATTAAAGTTTGAGAAGCACTGACTTTAGGAGGGTAGACAAGACCTTCAAGGTCTGCTCCTTGTCGCCCTGCCAGCCTCACCCCCTCCCACCTCCCCTCCTGGCCGTATTGAACACCTTCTGTCTCCCCCATGTGTGAGCGCTGGAATGCCTGCCTATTGCTGTGTGTGCTGCTCTCCCTGCCTGGGGCACTGCCATTCATCTCCTCCCAGACTCCCCACTACAGCCCGATTTGCAGCCCTTCGTTCCCTTCGCCCAGCCCAGCTCCTCCTCAGTGGCCCTCAGCTCTGCGATTTGTGTGCACTTGGTGAAATGCTTTTGCCTTGACCTTTAGCACATGAAATGACAGCTGCTATGTATTTTTTCATCCTAAGGAGTTATGTGTCTTTTATTTCTGAATCCATAGCACTTGACACAATGCCTGGCACACAGCTTTGTTCTCAGTCAGTGTTTGCTGAATGAATGAAAAATGAACAAATGAATGTATATATTATCCGGAGAACCCAACTTCGTTATCAGATTGAGATCTATAGTTTTTCCCCAAGGACATTGCCAATCCCTATAACGTTGTCCCACACTCTCCTTTCTGAGGCTTTGCTGGATTCCTTTATTCAGCAAATATTTTGAGTACCTACTATGTGCCATGCCTTTTAGAATGTATTTCTCTATGTCGCTGTGGGTAGCCTCTTCCATTCAGTGTTTCCATATCAGTGACCCTCATTCCCCACCACTCAAAGTCAAGGACTTACTGAGCACCTTGCACATGCCAGGCAGTGTGCTCCGTGTTGGGACATGACGGCACACAGTGCAGATGGGAGTCCTGCCTCCATGCAGCTCTCATCTAGAGGACTCACTTTCTGTCATCCTCTATCCTGCTTCTCCCTACAAAAGCATTAAGAAAAACTGAAACAAGCCACATCCCTAATAAATGCTGGCACAGCCAAGTAAAGGTGTCGAGAGCTTGAAGGCAGTGCGGTTCAGTGGAAAGAAAGCTGAACTGTGCTTTGGAGCCTCAAAGTTAGTCCTGCACCTGCAACTCTCTTGCCATGTGACCTTGGGCAGATCCACAACCTTCCTCTCATTTTCTCAAGTGGTGAACAAGACAGAACTACAGGGAAGAGAAGCCCCTTTCTTCATAGAGAGCGCAGAGAAGACCATATCCAGGGAGACTCTGCACTCACATTCTCTTCTGCTACATGATAATTTGAAGGGCAGTGCTCTGCAGTTCTCTGCGTCAAATCAGCAAAGAGATCTTTAAAAACTCATTTCATTGCTATGCCCATGTGCTCAGCCATCGACATTTATATTGCCCTTTGGTACCTTTCCAAGAGCACAGTGTGGCAATGGCTCCCCAGGGGGCAGTGCCCTGCAGCTCAGAGGAATCCACTAGGCATGTGTTGTTGGGTGTAGAGTAGGTCTGAAGTGGGTCAGCTGAGGAGGGAGGCCTTGCCATCCTTAAGCAGTCTTGGCTTTGGGAAAGCAGCCAGGAGAAGGGAAGTAGCTCTACCAAGTGGTGCAGGAAAAATCCAGAAGCTGTTAGATAGATAGCAAGTCCCTTACATTGACCCTTACTACGGCATAGTTGCAAGTATTTTCTTTCTGATTACATGTGGGGTTTTGCTTTTTCCACCAAAAGATTTTCATCTTAGACAGATTTTACCTAGAATAAAATGTTGGGGCAAGACACAGTTTCCTTTGCCCCGGGCGTTGCCCTCTCCTGGAGTGCATGGACAACAAAGAGAAAACAAATACTTTCTGCTTGTTCTCCAGACACAACCCCTGGGCTTAGGCTGATGCACACTGCCTAGGCACTCTCAAGTGTTCATTCTTTCTCCCTCTGAGCCTTTGTCTCTTGCTCCCCGATCATCCACAGCTGCCAAATGAGATGCCTCCCAGACCTCCAGAACTCCTTCTTGCTTCCTGTTGCTCACAGATCTCTCTGTCTCCATGCGTCCTGCATGCCCACCTTGTCTACAGCTGCCTTTCAGCAGCTGAATGTTTTCTGCAGGTCCTTTGTAAACCACTCAAAGTCACATTAATCTCTGTCAATAAGCAGAAGTTGTAGCAGATAATCTCTGTCAATAAGCAGAAGTTGTAGCACACCTGCATGGCAGGTGTCTAGTGGCCTGCCACAGATCTCAGACTGTGTCTGAGGTCAGCCTTGGCTCTATCTGGCTCAACATTTCTTTTTTAATCAGAGGCATGTGGTGCACTAGAGGGAGGCAGAGCTGGTTTTGAATCCCTCATCCTGAACAAGTAAATTATATCTTCCTTGAACAAGTAATTGTATCTTGTCGAATCTTAGCTTTGTTTCTGAAAATATGTGCTAATATTTAGCACACAAGGTTGCAGAGCAGATTAATTAGCTAAAATGTTTAATATGTTGCTTCAAAAAATATACCAGATCTTAAAAGCGGAGGCCGGCCAAGATGGTGAAAATGAGAAAATTGTCATGCACGCAGTAGTTGAAGGGACATCCAGAGGCAGCACACGAAGGCTGGTTTCAAATATGTAAAGGTTTCTCTGTGTGGGAAAGGAGAAGGCCAACAGAGGATCAATCAGTGGAAATTATAGGGTAACAGATTTCAGCTCAATGTGCGGAAGGATTTACCCACCATCTGAATTGTCTAAAAATGGGTGAGCTGCCTTGTGGAGTGGTGAACGCCCTGTCCTTGGCATTGTTCCAGCACCCTGGAAGACTGATCCAGTGGCCAGGGTGCTCCCAAAGGGATGACCATGTTGGGTGGAGTCCGGGTGATGACCTCGAAGGTCCTTTCCCGCTCAAAGCTCTCAAGAGGCTCATGATGTCAGTTCCCAAATCCAAGCCACCAAATGAAACTCTGCAAAAATACCTTCAGGCTGGGATGACGACAGCTGACTTTTTACCAGCTAGCCCTACCTACCTGCTGCAGTAAGTTTAAAATAGGGTCTTTGCAACAATAGGCTAGGTTAGGCTTCCAGGAAAGAGCAAAAAAGACATGAGAACAATGAGGAGGGAAAAGTTCACTCCAAACCAGTGTTCTTGGGTTACTCTTTAACTAGATTGTGGGTTACTTCTTGTGCAGCAAACACATTCCTATTTGACGGAAAATTGCCACATTTTAATACATTTGCAGCCAAAGTAGAGTCAGGCAAACAACAGCAAGGCTCAGAGCTTTGTCCCTGATTCCTTCGCTATCTGGAAAATAGAAACGTGACTACCTGGATGTGAGTTCTTAGCCATTCAGAAGTCTAATTTGAAAAAGTGAAAAATCAGTGATTCTACCATCTTCTAAATTGCAAGGACTGTGAGTGGGATATTTGACTTTTGGGGAGAGGAGGGAGCTGGCTGGGGCTATCTGCCTGCTCTGAGTCAAGCTCATTGGCCGCTGCCTTCCACCACTTTTCCTTTTCTGCCAAATAGGGCACACTAACAGCAGCCTCTCTGCTGGCCAAGGACCTGCTTTTAGGGAAGTGAGGGTTTAGCTTAGGTAGGACCTCCACACATATCACAAGCCCCAGGCTGCCCAGGGACTTTTTGTTAATACTTTATCCTTCGTGGACTCGGAAGAACTGGTTGGTCTTGCAATTTTGGGCCCTCACATGTTTCTGAAGATGCTTAGGCAGCATCTCAGTATGCCTTTGTTTTCTTCAATTTTGCTTTGAGATCCTGGGGAAAGAAAGCAACAGCCTTTTCAACAGAAATGGGTATCAGTAAATGCTACATTTTGTCAAATCGAAACAAAGCCATGATATATTTTATTCTTGAGGTTTACCTAAGCTTGCTTTCTTAAAGACAACAACTTTTTTTTTTTAAATCTCTTTGAAATGTAATCAACTGTGCAGGGCAAAATCATAGAAACCCTTGCAGACTAGTGTGTTTATTTTTAGATGCATGCTGGCCTACCCAGCATAGCAAAGCCACTGTCTAATGTCCGAAGCGTGGCCCTGGGAATTTCCTCTAACAAGGCTGTGTTTCCGCCCATTGTTACAGCACAAAGGGCAGAAGGAGGCCTGAGTGGAGGCTCATGCTAACCCCACCTAGAGTAAAATCTGGAACCTGTCATCCCCTCAGTTGATGCAGTCCTGAGGGCCAGGGTCAAGGTGGAGGTCGCCCATCAACTCTAGGCCGATGCAAATGAGCAGTCGTGCATGATTATTCATCTAAAAATAGCCCCGAGACCAGTGATAGCACATCAAAGTAAATGCTCAGCTTTCTATTATTTGTAGTCGAGGATCTAACCCTCACCCATGCTGCAAAGTGGATTCTGGTCTAGCCATGAAACAGGGATGCCGTTGGAGCAGCGGTCCCCAACCTTTTTGGCACCAGAGACTGTTTTCATGGAAGACAACTTTTCCATAGACCAGAATGCAGGCAGGGGGATGGTTTGGGGATGATTCAAGCCCATTATATTTATTGTGCACTTTGCTTCTATTATATTACATTGTAATATGTAATGAAATAATAATACAACTCAACATAGGTTGGGGACCCCTGCATTAAAGGATCCTGGGTTGGATTGCAATTAATAAAGGGGTTTTAAGAATATTTTAGTAACAACAACAACAACAAGAAAACCACATACACATAGCCCCAAGACACACACACACACATACACAGGAAAACAAGTATCAGATACCTGAAGGCCCCAGAACTTTGCTATCCTCCTAGGCCAGTTGCTGATCTTTGATTTATTCATCTACAAAATGGATACCATAGATTTCACATTTTACTGGTTTGGGGATAAATGAGGTACAATATTACAAATAATCTGACCCAAATTAGACTTTTGCTGTAGGTTTTGCATCTTGGTCCTAATATGCTTTGAGCTCCTTACAAGAAACTAATGGACAAATATTTACTCTCAAGTCTCCAGGATTGTTTTGGTTTGTTTTCGTCTTATTGCTACTGCAGAAAAAGAAGCCCAATCTATTACTTAATTGGCACACTTTACTATCAGAGCTTTTCATGTCTTTGTTAAATTGTCCTCACTCCTGGGGAAGGTCACTGTATTATTACTCAGAGTTGCAATGCTCGGTGTTGTGCCTGGAAGTCTCCATGGAAGATGACGAGGTGGCACTCAGGTCTGCACACAGCAGTCCACACCCGCCTTGTCTTTTACTGGGGCTGTGATCTGCGTTTCAAAGATCCATCTCCATCCCCCGAACAATCAAAGGCCCAAGGAGCAAGGGGGACCTGCACGTACAAATGCAGGGACAGTCCTGATCAGGGACAGGACTGTTGGGCTGTGCCAGCAGGTGGCTGTCCAGGCCCCCTCCAAGTCCCCAGATGCAGGAAAATGTGTTCTAGCCCTTTGGTAAGAATGCGAGAATGTTAGTAAAAATGCCTTTATGGATTGTTCTGTTTGCAAATGTTTATTATCAGACACCCCTCAGGGATTCACAGGGCAGGTTGCAAATGTCCAAAGTGGGGCCTGGGAATTTCCTTCCACAAAGCCTGTGCTTCCTCTCTTTGTTACTCCTCAAAGAACAAGTTGAAGCATTACTAGAGATCCTTGCTTAACCCTTTCTCGTGCTCCACATCACAGAAAAATCACGCTGCCAGCTATCTAAGAAGCAAAACAATTTGTGGAGTTTGGTTACATGTGTGCACCTGCAGGTATGCACGTCCACGTGATCTGCACGTGTGTGGGTTATTGGAGAGGAAAAAGGTAAAATGCAAAACTGATTAAACATCATTTTAAAAGCTTTTCATGAAGTGTCATAACATGCACCCAATCACTGGCCGGACCAGATAAAACTTCTACTTTCTTTATCATAATATGCGTTCTTAATAAAAATGCTGACTCCATTTCAGTTCCCTGTCCCCAGGGCAGGACCCTCCTAGAAATATAGTTCCTTTTCTCTTTGGAGTTTATTTATTGGCCTAAGCTGGGGCATCATAAGTTGAAAGATCTTTCAATCAACCAAGAATTATTTATTGAACATATTCTATGTGCCTGAATTCTACTAGGCACAGAGGGAAAGCAGAAGTTTTGCCTGCAGGAAAATTCAAGAGCAGGTCATATATTTATACACATCTACAGACACACACCCATGCATTGCAAGTGAGAGTGCAAAGAAGCCACGTAATGGTAAGATCTAAGGCCAGGAGAGATTAGAAGAGGGGCACAAGCCCTCACTTAGCCTGAGACTCTTTAATTATCCCCTGAGACATTTTCTTGGTGTCTTTCGCATCCTGAAATCTCCAAGCACCAGCATGGCCAAGCACATGCACCGTGTACATACGCCTCGCTCTCAGCAGACAGCTTTGCCTTCTTGGGGGAAATAACTCCCCTTGACCTTCTCACCACCAACTCCATGCCAGCATCAGCTTCAACACCCATCTCTTCATTCTTCTCTCCTGTGCCAAGGGAAGAGGGGCCCTTCCCTGCTTCCTGAACTCAGCTCTCCCTCTCTCCCCTCTTATTGGACCTTTCCCGGTAACATTTAGTTATGCTTAGGTCCTTCTCATCTTCAAACAAAAGGAGCAGCCGCTCTTCCCACTCCATATTCCCCTTCAGCTACTCTTCCATCTCTTCCCCGCTTCGCAAAATTCTTGAAAGACCTCTGGATGTTCATGTCTCCATGTCATCACCAACCCTTCCCTCTGTTCTGTCTCCTCCACCCCAGTGCACCTTAGCAAATGCTTTTGTCAAGATGATCTACACCCTCTGCATCCTCAAATCCATCTTGTCTCATCAGCAGCAGGATTCGACCTTGTTGACTGCCACGTCCTCTAGCCTTGTCCCTGCCTTCTGAGACAGCACAGGCTCCTGGATTTCCTCCTTCTTCTCTGGCTGCGACTTCTCGATTTTCTCTGTAGGGTCCTTTCCCTCTGCTGTTCTCTCAACTTCCCAGGAGCCGAAACCCGGGCCACCTTCTCTTCTCCATCCATACCACCCCCTGCTGAGATTCATGCCTTTGCCTAGAGTTCTCTTTTCTCCCTTGTCTCTCAAGTAAATTTTCCTCCAAAGTCTATTTTCAATGCCACCAGACTACTTCCATTTTATACATCTCTCCATCCCTGTGCAGAACTGATCTCTCTTGTAGGTGCCACAGGGCACTTTCCCAAGCCTCCTTTATAGTGCTTTTTATATTTTTATTCTCAGTACTTGTTCACATGCGCTTCTTGCCTAGGACATAGGGATGCCATCTCATTCATCTTTTTATTTCTAGCACCTAGCACGGTACCTAGCACGTAAAATTTTCAATAAATGTTTCATAAAGAGTTAGAAATACCAAAGTGTCATTTAACAAATGACTTATCCCTGGGATGCAATAACATCTTATACTGTTTCAGGATGGATGTTTTAGTAAATTCTAATTTTAATACAATATTTTAAATTTTAAACTACTCACATTTAGACTCTTAACATATTTTTACCTTTTATTTAACATTAAAACCACAAGTCTTAACACTTTCTGTTCGAATTTTCAGTTCCTCTTTAAAAGCAGAAGTGAATGAAACTTTCTTTCTTTTTTTTAAATTTGTTTTTTAATTTGTTTTAAAATTTTTTTTAAATTTTTTAAATTTTTTTATTTTTTTGTTTGTTTTTCAGCTCATTATGGGGGTACAAAAGATCAGGTTATATACATTGCCCATGCCTCCCCATCCCCCCGAGTCTGAGCTTCAATTGTGTCCATTCCCTAGACAGTGCACATCGCACTCATCATCTGGTGTGCACCCATCCCCTCCCCCCACCCCATCCCCCCCACTCAGAACTTCAAGCATGTCCATTCCCCAGGCAGTGCGCATCGCACTCATCAAGTAGGTACACACCCATCCCTTCCCCTCAGCCCCAATCTCTGTCCGATACCCAATTGGTGTTATTCCCAAATGTGCACTCAGGGAAACCAGTTTGCTGGTGAGTACATGTGGTGCTTATTTTTCCATTCTTGGGATACTTCACTTAATAGAATGGGTTCCAGCTCTCTCCAGGAGAACCAAAGAGATGCCATATCGCCATTATTTCTAATAGCTGAGTAATATTCCATGGTATACATATACCACATTTTGCTAATCCATTCATGAATTGATGGGCATTTGGATTGTTTCCACATCTTTGCGATTGTGAATTGTGCTGCTATAAACATTCGGGTGCAGGTGTCTTTTTTATAGAATGACTTTTGTTCTTCTGGGTAGATGCCCAATAATGGGATTGCCGGATCGAATGGTAGGTCTACTTGAATCTGTTTAAGGTATCTCCACATTGTTTTCCACAGGGGCTGCACTAGTTACAGTCCCACCAGCAGTGTATGAGAGTACCTGTCTCTCCACATCCACGCCAACATGTATAGTTTTGGGACTTTTTGATAAAGGCCATTCTCACTGGAGTTAAGTGATATCTCATTGTGGTTTTGATTTGCATTTCCCTGATGATTAGAGATGTTGAACACTTTTTCATATGTTAGTTAGCTATTTTTATATCTTCTTTTGAAAAATTTCAAGAATCTATTTAGAACTCAGGAAAATCAGTAAGGAAAAATCGAACAACCCTATCGAAACTTTCTTTCTATATTTAGAAATTCTGTCTATATTTAGAGAGAATTAATATTTAGAAATTTCTCTCTATATTTAGAAATTTCTTTCTATATTTAGAAATTCTCCCCACTGGGGGAGAATTTCTGAATGTCATGAATGACACTGTATATTCATGCACCTGCAGTGGAGTTTCCATGGTGTAACAAGCAGAACTAATATTTTTCAAGATCACCACGTCACCATGGATGCTGGTGTTTCTTAAGTTTTCTGCAGCTACACCGGCGGAACTTGTCTGCTCTTCTTTCAAAGCCACAGGGATTGATTTACAGAGTTGTCTGAAGGAGAACCTGGTAACCACAGAGAATGAGCCTGAACACTGAGCCCAAACAGAATCTACCCATCCTGTGTGTCCCAGGAGTACGTAGGACAAGGATGCGTCTTAGAGGACAAGGCCAGAGGCTCACTGAGCTCTTCGTGGCAGATGATAATGCTACCTTCTCTGCTGGGACTATGAGGATTTGAAAGTACATGCTCTGCTATTTAATTTGAAAAATCTCATCCCTTTAAAATCTCTACTTTGGGTTTTTGAAATAATGGGTATATAAAAGGCTAGTACAAGAGAGCTGTAAATGGCATGTAAAATACTGGAGAGATGCAAAGCATGGTTTGTCCAAGGATGGTGTAGAGACCAACAGTAGATGAACAGGCTGGAGTGCTGGTCAAAACGTAGATTCCCAGGCTCCACCTGGACCTATTAATTTGAAACCTGTGTGTGCAGAATGGTGGAGATGGAAGGGATGCAGGAAGGGGAGCAGTGTTGCAGAATCCACATTTTTCAACCAGCACCTTAGAAGATACTTCCAAAGTTTGATGCACATTTGGTCAGACATAATAAACAATATTTAGAAAACATCTACTAGCTTTGTTTAGAAAAGTGTTTACACTGGTGGCATAGGGGCCCCTCCCTGCCTCCCTCTGGGCAGGCTAATGGTTTCTTCGCAGTCCAGGTTCGTCTTTGTAACCCTTGTCTGGGCTGCATGTTTGAAAGCGAATCCTAAATTGCTTTGTACCATCCTTTGCACTATCGCGTGTTTAACATTTCATTCTTTATGTCTGGGCAGTTTATCTTGAAGCACAATGAAGTATAGTGGCAAGAGCTGGGTTTGGGATTCAGATTCTCCCTCAAGTTTCTCCATTTGTTTGACTTTCAATCTAGTTTTTAAAAGAGGCTTGGTTAAGTTGTTTAACCTTTCCGAACCTCCCTTTTTAAAGTGTGAGTAGCTAACTAGTTCAAAGAGTATTGTGAAGATTAAATGACATTGTGCATAAAAATGTTCTTAAAAAACACTTAGCATAGACCCTGTGATGGAGAAGTAGCAATGAATAATAACAATGAATCATTACCAATAGCAACAATAAACTTGCCGTAAGAAATAAACCATGTCCTACAATTTCCCAAACTCATGGATGATTTATTTTTTTACAGCATTAAGATAGTATTCTACACAAAGTAGAGGCTCAGAAACATTTGTCCAGTGAATGAATATGTCATTAAAGACCAGGAGTGAATTTATTGGTAAAAAGGATAGGATTTTTAAAATACAAATATATGACCAAACTGCTAACACAACGTGACAGGTGACTTGAGATCAAGTCTGGGTTACTCTTGATAAAACTTAGTAATATGTTTTGCAAAAATCATCCATTTTCCCAAAGATTGTGAGTTCTTTTTACTTATTAACACTTTATCAGACAATTCAACCCTTATGTTTAAGTTTCATATGTGATGTAAATTGCTAAATCTACTTTTTTTTTTCTTCTTTTTACTTGAGACCCATCTTCAGTCAATAATTTTAAAGGTGGCAATTTTCAGGAACATGTGGGTTTATTTACTGTAATGGATTATCCTTCAAAAACAAGACTTCTAATTAAGGCATTGGCTAATGCCTGTATCTTATTTACTGATCTACCCTAGTTCCATTTTTAACCTCAATAACTAAACCACCAAACCACAAGATCTTCTACACACTTGCACGAGCACACACCCACGCACACTTCTAATGGTGATGAATGGGAGATCTTAGTTGTGAACTTGTAGAGTATTACATCAAAGAAAGAGAATGAGAGAGGAGAAAGAAATATTAGCAGCCTAGAGAAGACATAAGCAGATTTAGAGAGAGAAAGGGAAAGAAAGAGAGAAACAGAGACTATGAGTAACAAAGCATCCTGTATGGAGGCTTCTAATGACAGAAGTGTCTTAGGACCTTCTGGTCCTTTTTGTTGCTTAGCACTGAGGCCTCAGCACTCACCAGGCTCTGCTCTAAGCTCTTGATATGGATTCCCTCATTTAATTTGAGAAAAATTGCACTACTATCTCCATTTTACTGCTAGAAAACTGAGCATCAGACAGGTTAAGTAACTTGCCAAAACTTATACAGCTCGTTTAACCCAACAGTCTGGCTCCATAGTCCATGCTCTTAACCTCTCATAGCATCTCCAACAATGTGCCGCCTCGGGGATTCATTCATAACGAGCAATGACAGGGCGCCTGCTGACTCTGCTACTCTGTGCACGCAGGACGCTGCGCTAGCTGCCAGGCACACAACTGTTGACAGCCAAGGTCCTGCCCTGGAGTGGGGGGTGTGGTTTGGGGAAGCTAGAGGTAGAGGTGTTACAGGACAGTAGAGGACCCATATATAGGCCATCATAATGCGGTTCGGTAACTGCTTTGACAGAGGGAAGGGTGGGGGGAGATGTACACAAAACTAGAGGGAGACAAAGGAGGCTTCTTGCAGGGAATGACCTTGAGCTGGGCTTGAAGGACAGTGGGACTTACATACCTGACATGGAGTGGGGAAGCAGTTCTAGGTAGAGGCCTGGAGAACACAGTGCTTGCAGGGCACTAAGGAGGTTCAGAAAGGTAAGATGAGAAGAAAAGTGTAATTAGCTTGAATGTGGAAATCATTTCACAATCTATACATATCGCAGAAAATTATGTTGTACACCATAAATATACACAATTTTTATTAGTCAATTAGACCCCAACAAAGCTGGGGGGGGAGGTGGGTGAAGGAAGGAATAGGAAGTTTGATGTGTAGATAGAAGATCTAACGAGGAAGTGTGTTAGCTAAGATAATTGTGAGTATCTTTGCGGGGAGAGAAGAAATGTCCCGTGGACAAACTCAGCAGCCCACCTATCTGCCAGTGTTTGGCTAACTGTATGCAGAGTTTGTGACTCAACTGACCCAGGCCTGGGAACCAGATATCAGTAGCTTTTCAAAGTGAGAACCACTATGGTAAAAAACAATCATGCTATATCTCAGTAGTGAGCATCAGAATCACTGGAAGAACTTGTTAAGACACTGGTTACTGGGTTCCACTCCCAGAGTATTAGATTCTGGAGGTCTGGAGTGGACTCTAGAATTTGCATTTCTAACAAGTTCCCAGGTGCTGCTAATGCCTCAGGTTGGGGGCCCACACTTTAGAGCACTGCTGTGTCTACTGAGCAGAGTCTGAGTGTGAAGCCAGGAACTTAGCCAAAATTATTTGGGTAATTCTTGGTTCACACCAAAATTTGAAATTTCCTGGGAGGAAGAGTTATTAAATCTCTAATTTTCTTTGCTATAAATGCTCCCTTAACTTTTAAATATTTCTATAGTGTAAGAAAATCCAACCCAAATATTCTGATATTCTGGCTTATTTTAGTCTGTAAGTAGTGAAAATATAGGGATTTGTAGGGTTCATTGGAAGTTTAAAAATCAGCCCTTTAAAACTTCTATTTGCAAAGCAGGAAGTTACTTGTAGTCCAGAGCAAACACTAGAGTCAAGAGTTTGTGCCTTTGGAGGGCTTTAGAGCTGGCTTTTGAGCTGTTATTTCCTCCTTGATAGATAAGACAGGAAGAGGCTGGGAATCCAAAATTCCCTGGAACAAGGGAGGACTGGAAGATAGATAGGGAAGAAGAAGTCCTATGTGTTTATTTTCCCCTTTGTTTACCAAAATCTGACCAAAAAAAAAAGAAAAAAAAGAAAAGAAAAACCTATCTTCTTTAATGTCATGGTCACAAACTAAATTTCTCACACCAAAGATTTAGAAGAAAAGATTGATGTGAAAAACAGCAGGTGGCTGAATTAATCTGTAAGATACAGTTGCCCCTCGTAGGGGATTGGTTCTGAGTTGCCCCCTCCCTCTCGTATATTAAAATCTGCACATACTCAAGTCTCAAAAAAGTTGGACCCTCAGGACCCGCAGATACGAAAAGGGTCTTTATGTGGGTTTTGCATCCCTAGAATACTGTATTTTTTCATGCCCATTTGATTGTGGATGTGGAACCTGCAGATATGAAAAGTAGAGTATATTTCTTTTTTATTTTCAAAATATTAAGGGGGTACAAATATTCTAGGTTACGTGGATAGCTTTGGCAATGTTTGAGTCCCAGCTATAGTTGTGCCTGTCACCCAAATAGTGTTCATTTATTAGGTAGGTTTTTGCCCTTCCCCTCTTCCCCTCTGCCCTCTGGTTGATTTCCACTGAGTTTGACTTCCCTGTATGCACATGTGTGCTCTTCAGTTAGTACCTATTTAACAGCGAGTACATGTGGTGTCAGTTTTTCCATTCCTGAGCTACTTCACTTAGGAGACTAGTCTCCAGTTCCATCCAGATTGTTGCAAAAGATATTAATTCATCTTTTTTTATAGCTGAGTAGTACTTCATGGTATACATATACCACATTTTATTAATCCACTCATGAATTGATGGGCACTTGGGTTGATTCCACATTTTTACAATTGTGAATTGTGTTGAAATGAGCATTCGAGTGCAGGTGTCTTTTTGATGAAAAGTCTTTTCCTTTGGGTAAATACCCAACACTGGGATTGTTGGATTGAATGGTAGATCTACTTTTAGTTCTTTGAGGAATCTCCAAACTGTTTTCCATAGAGGTTGTACTAATTTGCAGTCCCATAAACAGTGTATAAGCATTCCTTTCTCTCTGCACCCATGCCAGCATCTATTGTTTTTGGACTTTTTAATATAAGCCATTCTGACTGGGGTAAAGTGATATCTCATTGTGGTTTTAACTTGCATTTCCCTGATGATTAGTGGTGCTGAGCATTTTTTCATATGTTTCTTGACCATTTGTCTTTCTTATTTTGAAAATTTTCTGTTCATGTCTTTTGCCCACTTCTTAATAGGGTTGTTTGTTTTTTTCTTGCTGATTTGCTTTAGTTCTTTGTAAATTCTGTATATTAGCCCTTTATCAGATGTGGAGTTTACAAATATTTTCTCCCATTCTGTGGGTTGTCTGTTTACTCTATGGATTGTTTCCTTAGCTGTGCAGAAATTTTTTAGTTTAATCAATCCCATTTATTAATTTTAATTGTTGCCATGATTGCCATTGGGGTCTCAGTGACAAATTCTTTGCCTAAGCCTATATATAAAAGAGTTTTTCCTACATTTTCCTCTACAATTTGTATGGTTTCATGCCTTAGATCTAAGTGTTTTATCCATCTTGAATTAATTTTTGTGAGTGGTGAGAGGTAGGGATCCTGTTTCATTTTTATACATGTGGCTATCGAATTTTTCCAGCATCATTTATTAAATAGGGCTTCTTTTCCCCAGTGTACGTTGTTGTCTGCTTTGTAAAAGATCAGTTGGTTACAGATAGATGGTTTTATATCTGGGTTCTCTGTTCTGTTCCATTGGTCTATGTTTCTATTTTTGTACCAATAGCATGGTGTTCTGGTTACTATAGACCTAACAATCCTAAATATATATGTGCCCAACACAGGAACTTGTAGATACATAAAGCAAATTTTACTAGAGCTAAGCAAAGAAATAAATAGCACCATTGTAATTGCCAGGGACCTCAATACCCCACTGTTAGAGCTCAACAAATCATCAAAGCAGAAAATAAATGAAGAAACAATGGACTTAAATCAAATCAATTGGACCCAACAGACATTTACCGAACATTCTACATAAAAAATACAAAATATACTTTCTTCTCAGCAGCACATAGGACATTCTCCAAAATCGATCGTATTTTAGGCCACAAAACAGGTCTCAACAAATTCAAAAAAATTGAAATTATACCATGTACCCTCTCAGACCACAGCAGAATAAAATTAGACATCAATCACAAGGAAACACTCAAATCTACACAAGCACTATTCTGAATGTCTGAAAGTAGATAGAGATCCTCATTCATCCAAAGTGGATTCAATTCCGTTTATCATCTCTATTACATATAGAAGGAATAGACTAACTATATGTCTGAAGATTTTTCAGTCTATACAATTTTTCACTTTTAGTTTAATAGTGAAATTAATTAGTGGAAGCTCCCCTTTCCATGTCATCACACACAAAATTCTGCCTTTACCAAAAGTTACTTTTGAATTTTGAAACAATGAGTTCAAAGGGAAGTTACAAAATATAATTGGAATTAACAGTGATTGTATAAAAAGGAAATAAACAGAAAACTACTTTCGTTGCGCCAAAGAAACAATAAACTTTATTAACTTAGTCTTTCCCCTCATTTAATTTTCAAGCAGGGATTTTAGTTGAAGTCAAATACACTGACTTAGTTGTCTACTTATTTACCGTGTATCTCCACAAGTCCTCACAATCCTCCCAAGCAAGGGCCCTCCCATTTCCTGTGCCCCACCACACCTTTGAACCCACCTTGGTGGCAGCCCCAGCGTCATCCCTGCCTGCCCTCAATCCAGTTACCGTAACACTGGCCACTCAACAGACTGTCTTAAAGCAAGATTCCCACCCCAGGTAGAAGACAATCACTAATTAGAGGAAGGACAAATGAGTCCCTGAGACTTTTGCTTTGACATAATCAGAAAAATTGAAAGAATGAAAAAATAAGTCCAGTTTTGGGGAAAGGTGAGGGCTCCTTGTGAAGCATTTTGTGGTAGAACATGTATGGTGATCTCTAGACTAGTGGTTTTCAGAGTCTGGTTTGCACAAGGGTCACCTGGAGAGCTTGTTAATGATGAAGATTCCATTCAAGGACATCACATGGAAAGTCTATGGAGAAGGTCTTAAGCAGCGCCCAGAAGTCCTGGTCAGTGGACACCCTGAGGGCTTAGCAAGCACCTGACCTGTGTGAATCGCTGCCACTTAATTTGAAGTGCTGATCACCACCCACCAAGATGCTCCTTCATCTAGTGACAAGAGGAGGTGGATCGTGAGATTTTATCAATGGCTTAGAGACAACTCACTTTCCAGTGACCTCGTCTACCAGAATCTCCTTCCTTTGTGAAGGTAACCCCAAATCTCAATCTCATTGGCTTCCTAGATGATTGGGAAAGCAAAATATTGCAGAAGTTGACAAGTACTACTTGGCAGTCAACAGTGTTCATCAAGGGTTAGAGGAATGTGGGAGGTACCTATCATTTTCAGCTCTGATTAGGGGCTCCTGAGCTGGTGTGTGGTGGGGTCCGAGGCCAGCAGAAGGGGAGGGAAAAAGAGGATGATGGTCTAGAAGCCACCCAGAACACTGTCATTCTTCTTGCAAAGCATTTGCAGAGTAGTCACCGGAATTTGCTCCACAGGCACACAAAATTAAATTGTAACTCATGGTTGTTCACTAGCTTCATGTGATAGAAAGCATTTCTGGTTATTGGTAACTTCTAATACAGTAGTCCCCCCTGCCCATTCAAAGTCTAGCTTTCTGTAGTTTGTTACCTGAGGTCAAATGCAGTATGAAAATATTAAATGGAAAATTCCAGAAATAACTTATAAGTGTTAAATTTCATGCCATTCTGAGTAGCATGGTGAAATCTCACACTATCCCATTCCATCTCACCTGGCACATGAATCATCCCTTTGTCCAGGGTATCCCTACCCGTTAGTCACTTTACTAGCCATCCTGGTCTGTCGAGATATCAGCGCCTCCGCTCAAGTAACCTTTATTTGACATATAATGGCCTGAAAGTGCAAGAGCAGTGGTGATGGAACATTGTTAGAATTGTTCTATTTTATTTATTTACTTATTAGCTATTGTTGTTAATCTCTTAATGTGCCTAATTTATAAATTAAACTTTATCATAGGTGTGTATGTATAGGAAAAAACATAGTATGTATGGGGTTTGGCACTGCCTGCAATTTACGGCATCCACTGGAGGTCTTGGAACATGTTCCCCACAGATAAGGGGGGACCAGTGTGTTGGCTTGGTACTAGAATAGTGACTGATGAAGGGCACTTTGCCTTTGCTTGGGAGGACTGAGATGCACCTTCCAAGGTAGGAGCCATGATTGGCCTCAACTGCTCTGTTTAACACAGATAAGAAAATGGAGGCTCCAGTGGAAAACCCAGTGGCATGAGATCTGTGCCAGGGTGGCTGCACAGGGATGGGTCAGGCCCAAATGGGGATTTCAGTGACATGCAAGAAAGAGGGGCTTATGCTACTCCACCAGCACACACACACACACACATACATACTCTCTCTCTTTCTCTCTCACTCTCTTTATTGCCCTCACCCTGCTTTATGTTTCTTCATAGCATTTTTGCTCATTGGGTACATAATTTATTTGCTTGTTTATTGTCTATATTTCTGTTTTAGTCCAAGGTTCTGGCAAAAAGGAAATGACACTCTCTAAAGGGAACTGAAGAGGTATAGGAGTCATTAACAGGGGACTGGCAGCACTGACAAGCGATTGTTTGCCTCCCCTTAGACATAAAGGGGCAAGCAGGGTTGGGTGAGGGAGGTGTCAGAGGAACCTGCCACGATCTGTGGCTGTGGGAGAGCGGGAATCTCCCAGGATGTGTGGCGGAGGGTGGAGGAACACAGACAGCCACTGCCGAACTGCAGCCTTTCCGGGGGAGGGGAGTAAAGACTCGGCTCCCATTTCCTTCTATCCTACAATGCCCCACTGGGACATCCCACTCTCCCTGGTTCCCACCGCCCTCCCAGAAGGCAAGGCACAGTGGCCTGTGTGGTTGGCCTCCTGGGGCACTAAGCAGGGCTGGAAAGGGTGGAGATGGACCTGGAGGGTGAGCAGAGGCTGGCCAGCACCACCCCCTAAACTAGAATGCAAACTTCTTAGCCCCAGGGCCAAGAATAGCGTCTGGTGTGTGCATTTTCAATAGATATTTGGTGAAGGAATGAATGCATGCATGACTTAGGAGAAGAGAGATGTTGAAAGAAGATTTAAGCAGTCTCCTAGGGTGTGTGATGTAAACCCACATACTGCTTCTATTATGGTATACAGTTAAATTCAACCTTGTTCATAATGCTTTCATATGAGGGGGCCTTTTGAGGGAGGCAGGTATGGAAGAAAAGAACAAGAAGATACCTGACATCTGGATTACACACATATTCTATTGAGTTACTCAGAAGTTTGCTTTACAGATTTCTAAATCATACTCTAGGAGCAGCTGGACTTTATTAACAATAAATGGACTCCGAGCAAGGACCCCAGTGCTGTGTGGCCAACAGCACCACCGCCAAGTCTGAAGGTTAATGCTCTGGTATCTACAGGTGCCAGAATCATCTCCAGCCAGCCCCCAACCCAGGCAGAAAAGTCTTGGACCTAAGGCAGCTCTGGGTTCCATCCTGACCCACTCAGCCTCTCTGAGACTGAGTTTCCTCATCTGTAAAATGGGAGATGGATGGTTCCTTTTTTTGCAGAGCTGTGAGGACCAGCCAGGACCTGACACTGCGCCCAGCATGTGTTAGTTACCATAGGGTTGTTGTACAAGACAAGGTCCCTAATTGTAATAGAGGTGTGGAAACTACCACGAGGCTCTGCTTTCTGGGCTGCAGGCATTCATTCTGTGTTCTTGATTAGGGAGAGGGTCAGACGGTAACAGGACAGCTTGTCCCAGAGGACAGCTTCACCCCTGTCCCCCAGCAAGGCTTCCTGCTTCCTTCCTTCAGGGTCAAGTGGAGCCAAAGCCCGTTTCCCTTCTGATCCAGGTCAGCGCCACACACCACACTTTTTTTTTTTTTTTTTTTTTCAGGAGGCCCTGGGGGCTTGGAACTGCACTGACAGAGATCCATTCAGCCCTTGCTTCCTCTGGATAGAGGAGATGTCCAGATGGAGCTGGAATTGGGAGCAGGTGGGGGACTCAGGCAAAGGGAGGAAGGCAGGATTAGCTTCTCTTGGAGAAGATGGGAAATGCCCTAGTGAGTCCAGGGATCCGCATGGCCGTCCTCTTCCACGGGCTCTCTCTCCACTTCTATTCCACAGCGACAAGTTCTGCCTCCACCCTCTTTGGGTCTGTACCCCTAAAAGAACTGCTCCAAGTTAAAATGGATAAGGCAACCGGTGTAACCACTGAAACGAAGGTCCTCTGAAGAGCTTGAATGAAGAGCTCCCAGGAGACACTTTGGAATCGGTGACACCAGGGTGGGGTGGTGGGAGGGTCCCCCAAACTCAGGCAGTAAGGTGGTGCATGGTCTGTAGAGAATTTAAAGTCAATAATAAAACAAACTAAAACCTTTAAAGAAAAATTACCACCATATGGTAGCACTTCCAAACAATGTCAGTGATAAAATATTCTTCCTAAAAAATCTTTTGTAGGTCTAAGTTCTAAACAATTGCTGCCATCGAGGGTGAGTTTCAGTGATATAAACAATTAACCTATTTTTATTACTTATCTTTTAACAAATAGCATACCCTATATAGAAGATAATTCAGAAAACTCTGTTATTTAGCAGCTCCTGACACAGAGGGACTCCATGACACGGGTGTGTTTCAGGAGTAAGCCCCTAAGGGTTCGGGACTGTCAGGGCTTGCCGGAAGTGTCTCCGGTCCCTACGGAATGGCACAAACCTACTGCGTTTGAACGGCAGATTGAAAACAGGCAATATAGCACCGTAGTGTAAAGACAAAGAAACTATACAGGAGTAGCTTCAATTCTGTCATTCTTTGTGACCACATACAGTCTTATTTGTGCTTAAAATTTAACACAGTGAAGGAAGGGGCAAACTTCAAGGTGCACTGTTTTTATTAGGGAAGTATAGATTTTAATTTGCACTTGTATGTTTTACTGAATTTGAATAATATTTTGAAGAAACACTTGCTTTTTTAGTTAATTGTTTTAAGTCTAAAGAATTAATCAAGAAAATAAGGATTATGACTGAAAATAATGTTCTCATATAAAGGAGGGGGAAGTTACTAAAAGATCTAGCCCAGGTGCCAAATATACTAGATACTCCGTGATTCAGAATCATGCATGCTGGCTGCTGCCTTCTGCACTCAGATTTTGCAATGTAGAGAAGTGTGTGTGTTTGTGTGTGTGTATGTGTATGTATTAGTGGATTTAGAAAACCATTTTTCTTTCTTTGAGTCATTGTGAAACTCTCAGAAAATGCTAGGATTTTAAACAGAAGGATACTTAGATTTTGCTCTGGTTAGCACACATAAATAATCCCTAGGCAAGTGCTGGACTTGTAAGGTGCTTATGGCACTTGGGACAATATGAGAGCATTTCTAATTCGCAATAGTAAGTGATCCAGGGGCCAGAGGTCATTCATAAGACTGCTTATATTTAACGAGAGCCCAGCAGGTTCAAATGAAGAGTCCCAGACAGAGGTATGTCATAAGTGTGTACACATACTGCTGTGTAAAACACAAAGTCCAGATTTCAACGGCTTTAAATAAAATGGGACAGTGAACAATTTGAAGAATTCAGGAAGAGACTAAAAATATATGCGGTTCTCCCTCTCCTAATGTTCCAGGTCAGACGGGGCAAGCCCAAGGGGTGTGGGCCTGGAATAATCATGAAATTGTTGATATGTAGCTGCGTTTTGTGTACTATGCTTCAGGTCCAAAAATAGTTTAGTGGTCCTGAGAGGCAGATTCTGATAAATAGAGGGAAATGTAGTTAGGAAAGGTCTTGGAACTTGGAAACCTAGACCCCTCATTGTGCTGAGCTAGGCCAGCATTGCTGTGGAGGGATGGGTAATTTCCATAAAGTAAGATAACAATGTATGCAAAGCTAATACCAGTAGCAGCCACTGTGAATACCTTTCTCTTAACCCATTTGTTCTTGAAAAACTAAAAAAAGAAAACAAACAAACAAAAAACCCCACAGGCCAGAACCTAGGACAGCCTGCTTCAGGTTTACCAACCTGATCACTGGGCCACGAAGGTCATTCGTGTCTCAGAGTTTGCCATGAGTGTGTGAGATGCAACGGACCAGTGAATAAAGACGGTGCCATAGCTGTGACTTCGATCTGGTGAGACAGAGAATTCAGTGGATTTAGGGGCAAACTTCTTGATGTGAATAACTAGTGCTTTGCCCCGATATTGAAACAAGCAAGTTGTTTTGAACAGGAGTGAGTTTACTGAGAAATGTGTAGAATCTGGAAATTATGTGTCCTTACATTTTCTTTAAAAATGATTCCCTATAGGGAACATAAAAATGTGGTGTTCATGGTCTAACAAGACCTTAGTAACTATCAAGTTAATATCTAGGTTTTCCAATGTTCAGTCATGAGCTCTGTGGTTTTTCAGCATTCCCCGTCTCTATGCCTCTAAGAGGCACATTCTTCCTTCTCCCCAAGGAGTTGAACTTTAGAAATTTTGATTGATTTTCATTTGTGCTTCATTTTTCCATTCTCACCACTGCTGCCCCCAACTTTGTGCTTCTCCTCAGGGAGCTTATTTTTGGGCCCTTCTTCGGGCCGAATTTTAGAGCCATTGTGTTTTTCATAGACATAGGCGTCAGCCAGTCTTTTTTAGATTTTTTTCTCAAGCAAACATTGTCACTGTGCCTGACATATTATGTGTTCTTGAAAGGGCATTCAAAAAAGAATACATCATCCTGCAGAGAAATTGAGACAAGTGTTGGTGCAGAAACATAGCTCTTAGACAGAAATCAGGCGCCCAGAGCAGTGACTCTGTAGAGAGGGGGGAGGTGCACCTGTGGAGACTCTGTACAGAGGTAGGGATGGCGATCTTCACCGCAGAGATGGCTCTTCTCTGGGTGACCAGAAAGTGACATTGACCTAGCAATGTTACCCTCGTGTTGTAGGTCTTGGAAAATTTACTGAGCATCTGTTATGTGCTGGGAATTTCTAGCTCTTCCTCTGAAATTACTTCCACCCTGGCTAAAATAGTGGAGTATTTCCCTGTACATGTAGGGGGACTCTTGTATGCCTATTACCAAACAGGGGGACATTTGGGGGCATTCATGTGCACAGAACCTTGTGTGGATATGTTAGCAACCAAAATCATGCTGTTGAGTGTGCTTTTGGATGTAGTGGATTCCACTAATGGTAGATAGCCTAGCTAGCTACAAAAGAGATGAGAGTAAGACTAAATCTGCCCTTGATTCATTTATTTATTTTAAAAGTACTAAC
The DNA here is from genome assembly GCF_041146395.1 of Eulemur rufifrons. NCBI lineage: Eukaryota > Metazoa > Chordata > Mammalia > Primates > Lemuridae > Eulemur > Eulemur rufifrons. Next base: position 15,514,019 of record NC_090997.1, on the reverse strand, counting down.
TTAACACCTACTATGTTCCTTTTTACAGTTACCTAGCATTTTAGTTTATCTTTTCTTTTATAATCTCACTTCCAAATTAGTCATCTTTAGGTAACGATTTTAAAAACTAATAGTTAAAAAATAGCTTTTAAACTATCAATTCATGAGTATTCAATTTCCATCTTTCTTAAATATATCCTTTACCTAGGTTCATGGACCTCACATGAATAAAATTCAGGGGGGGCTATGAATTTGCAAGGGAAAATAATGCCTATTAAATCACATCATTTTAATATTTGATAACTATATTTCAATATAATTATTTTCCTTTGTAATCCTATGTATTCTGTTTTGTGCATCTACAAACATTATTCTGAGAAGGGGTCCATAGGCTTCACCAGATGACCAAGGAGGTTCCTGGCACAAAAATCGTTTTTAACTCTAGTTGAGTCATTCTTTCAGTGAGAGTCAGTGAGATACAAACATTGTCAGTCTTTATACATCTGAAAATATTTTTATTTTGCCCTCATTCATAAATGCTCTTTCACGTATGGCCCCAGATGAGGTCACCCTGGAAGAAAGCACAGGTGAGGAAGGACAGTGGGACCTTGGGCTGAGCCTGGACACACCAGCTTCTAGGGATCAGGTGGGGGAAGAAAGACCACTAAGGAGGCTGCGAGGAGGGACCAGCAGGGTAGGAGGAGCGACAGGAGAGTGAGTGTCACCGAAGGCACAGAACATGGGGTTGCAATGAGGAGGGAGCAGCCAACTGTGTCAAATGGTGCTGCAAGGTCAAGGCAGAGGAGAACGGCAAAGCGACCAGGACCACTGACTACGGTATGATGGGGACAGTGGCGACACCATGGGAGCAGCGCTGATGCTGAAGTGGGGAAGGAACTTGGAGGCCAGAGAAAAGGGGCAAAGAGGTGGAGAAAAAAATCCAGTTGTTCAGCTCTTCGGTTAAGACTTGCTGTGGATGAGAACAGAAAAGTGTTACAGTCAATGGGGGAAAAGAGAAAGACATATGTCAAAGGACGGTCTTAAAGAGAGGTTCTGGAGCACATCTGTGTGCTATAGGGACTGATCTGGTGCCAAGAAAGTAAGAGGGGATGGGACCCAGAGCCAAGTGGAGGGAGAGGCAGCCTTGGGGAGGAGAGCGGCATCCTCACAGCCTGGAGGGAAGGCACGTGGGTAATGCAGGGGCAGGGAGGCTGAGAGTCTGTGTGTAGGAAGTTGAGCGTTTAATTTAACTATTTTCTCAATGAAGTGTTAGGCAAGGGTACTGCTAAGAGTGGGGAGAGAAGAGAAGATGTGAAATGGTCATTTTTGAGGAGTGAGAAAACTAACACAAATAATAGGATTTCCAGGCTATGTGGCTATAACAATTGCACCAAGGATTAGCAGAATGATTTCAATGCTGTGAGCTGGCCCCTAAAACCTGCTCTCTGAGATATCTCTCCCAACCCCATCATTCCCCATTTCTCTCTACCCTCTTTGTCCTCCTATTAGCTCTTCTTTCTTCCATATTAAACCTTCTTTAACTGCTGGCTTAAATTAATCCACACTAATGTGGAACTCATTGGAAATGAAAATGGATTGTATGTCAGCTTTTCAAGGGTGTTTGAGCTGAATTGCTTTGCTTAAAGCAATTTGTCTCTAAAAATGTAAATTTAGGAATTAGAGGCAGGAAAACACAGTTTTTTTCTGTTGCTTCTCAAATCCTGCCACAGATGTGACGGTTCATATTTCTGATGTCACCTGGCATCATATTTTTCAGACCACCAAGGTGCCATTCCCTGCACTTTCTGTTCAGCTGTATACTAATATATTAGAAAGAATCACTTAACTATCTTCTGTATTCTTCCATGAAAGAATATAGGCCCTGGAAACACTGGGCTAGTTTATCCAGTGTCATTTCTTGCTCTAATTAAATCATGAACCCAGAATCTTAAAGAAAAGTCTACAAGTTTTATCACAGTTTTAATTGTCTCTTTCTGTACTCAGACATCACTACTCCATCATAGACATTAGGTACATGGATAACCACCCTACCTGTACCTGAGGAATTGTCCAATTTAGAAATAAAAGGAAAGGGCATCCTAACAGTCTTCCTAGGGAGGGAACTGTCTTTAGAAAAATACCTTGGTAAGCACCTAGAAAGCAATTAAGACTCTGAGGCCTCTAAGAGAGTGGAGGTTCTCAAGCATGAGGTGAGGAGTGGGATGAGCATGCTGCCCCCACAGAGGGAGGAACCCACGGGAGAAGGGTGGAGACTACAGGGGAGAAGGGGAGAGAGAGTCAACAAGAAGGTGAGAGGCTGGCACTGGAGTGTACGGAAGCGCTCAGTGGTGGGGTGGCCAAAGCACCGTGATGATAATGTCCACTGCTCCAATCATCACTTGGTAATTTTTCTGGTTGTAAACATGTCTTTGGTCACTGCCTCACCCCCAAATCTTCGTGTTCACATTTACTGTGTGTGGGTTTTGTGGAATTCAAAAAAGAGGCTGTTTTTTCATTTGCACCAACTGAGAGCAACACAGACACGATGTATGTGAAATGTGACCCAGCCTGTTCTCGGGGTTGTGTAGGCCAGGAGACCTCATACACCATTAGGAATTTATGGGTATCCCAAAGAGGGCTCTGAACTTTCACAATCTGGGCTAGAGAAATTGTATTAATTTCTAGATCTTTCAGAGACAGCAGTCTACAGCCAACATTTGGGTTATGCTTGGTTCTAGAACCCAATCTGATTCAGGTCAATTCTTCTGTCCCTTTACACGTTCCTGTGGTGGTCACTCCATTTTTCCACATCACCATAGTCAGAGTCAGGGGAGAATCGAATTGGAGCATTTTAGTCAGAGCATAACCTATGATTCTGTCTAGAGAGGACAAAACAGCTATTGAGCATGATGTGAGCTTAATTCTAGCATGGGTAGGTGCAACATGAAGGAACTTCTGGAATAAAGCTTGCTCCTTGACTTGTTGATGACGAGAGTTTGTTTATGGGCGTTGTCTGAGAAGGAAGTTTCAGGCCTTTGTCACCTGGCACGATGCTGCTGTGAGTGTTCTGTGAAAGCTGAGACCCGGGTGACATGGTGGGTGCCAGGGGTGCTGGTGGAAGAGTGCTGCTCAGTGGGTGCCAGCCTGGCCCGCTCCCGCCATGATGGCGTTACCAAGGAAATTCCACAGCTGGCTTGTATAGGAAGTGCTATCTATGTTTAATGAACAGAGAGGGGATAACTGTTGACAGATGTTTGATGATTCTCCTCAGTGCAGAGGCATAACAGGACTTTACCTCTGCGTGTCATTTTTCTACGTAGAACAGTAGCGTCTCCTTCCGTGGAGATTGGGCTGGGAGTGTGGCAGTGGGTACTGTGGAGAGCACTGCACGTAAAGACAGAAGATCTGAATTCCAGTGCAGGCTCTGATCCTAATGCTCGTTGTGACTTTGCTGAAACCTCTCAACTTCCCTCTAACACAGGAAGACAGTTGGAGCAAGGGATCTCCCGCCCTTTGCTCTCACATTCTTTGATTCTGATACTTCTTCTGGCATGGAGGACTCTTCAGCACATATTTGTCTAGAAAATGTCTCTATAATCAGAGATAAAAATGAGGAAAGTTTTTTTTTTTTTTTTTTTTGAGGGTCAAAAGAAATGCTGAGGCCCTGAAAATAGCACAGAGCAGTGGAATTTGGGTGGGCGATGGTCTCAGGAGGACGGGGCTTTGCAGGCCCAAGCCGGGGTCTGCGGATGTTTGCAGATCACTCTCACTGGTGTCTGCAGTATGCAGCATCTGTCTCTGCAAAGCCCCTGCACCCAGGATGCCCGATAAAGGAGCCAAGGTTAGAATAGGAGTGACTGCCCGGTGTGCATGGACAAAAGAACATGTGCACGTTTAGAAGAAAAGTGCAGCTTCCTTCTAAATAGATTCTCTCCCAGGCCCAGACAAGAAGGAATGCCCATATCCTCAAATACCCTGCTTTCTCCATGGCTCTAGGGGAGTGGGGGCTGAAAGCAGAAGAGTCAATGACAAATTTGGTCAATCAATGACTCTGACATGTGCATGACAGCTGAGGTATGGGGGTGACAGATGTCATGCCGTGGGCATCAGACAGGGCTTCCTGCTATGGGTGGCATCACCTCTAAGAACTAAAGGTGGAATATGAAGGCTGGGAGTGGCTCACAGGCCACTGGGGCTGAGCCCTCCCAAAGGAAAGGTCAGTAAGGGTCAAGGGAGGGCTGTTGATGACACCCACATGGAGCCACATCTCAAATCTGCCTCTGTTCCCCCTCATGCTCTTTCTCCCTCTTTAAGGAAAAGGCAGGGAAGGTAGTGCTGGGAATAGAGTTCCAAAGAGGGTTCCACTTGGAGTGTGTCTGAAGTTTCTGGCAGAAGCTGGGGCCGTCACTGGAAGCAGAAGTGGTAGAAGGGGGGCTGTCAACTGTGTCCATTTGGCTTAAAAGATGGAAACTTTGGGATCTTCCAGAGCAACATGACATCAGTATCTGAAAGACGTGTGCACAAAGATGTCACAACACTGTTGGTGGAACCGGTACAGCAGCACTAAGTGCAAATAAAACCTGAGTGGCTGCACAGCTGAGCTCAAATATGACTAATTCCATTAGCAGAGACTCTGCCAAAATATACACACCGAGATAAGAATAAGACCATTTGTATATTATAAATCTGCCCAATTATTTGCCGGTTCCTTCCTTGCATGAGGATAGGTCAGTGCCAGAAGAGAATTTTCCTGGCCTTGAGATAGAAATACCAAAAGAGAGCTGACCTTGGGCCACATTGGGTCAAAAGGGTTACCAACATCTGGTTGTGGATTAAACAAAAAAAAATACAAAAAAAAAAACAAAAAAAAAAAAACAACCAGGGCTTACCATGCTGATATGTGGAGGTGAGAGTGTTTTGCAAGTTGAACCCTGTTGTACTTTTACATGTAATGCTCCAGGGCTGTGGCACTAATAACTTTGCTTGTGTGTTACCCTTTCAAATGCTCTTCTCTAATGAGCCAGTGATCAGGCATCTCCTCCCTCAGGGAGCTTACATTCTAGTGCGGGGACAGAAGGTGGAGACAGTCAATAAAATGAATGTGCATTATAGTGTATCAGAGGTGATGTGTGATATGAGAAGATAATAAAGCAAGTAAGGGGGATGTGAAATATGGCGCAATAAGGGCCTCAGTAAGAAAGCGATGTTGGGGCAAAAGTGTGAACGCGGTACGGGAGTGTGAACGCGGTACGGGAGTGTGAACGCGGTACGGGAGTGTGAACGCGGTACGGGAGTGAGCCAGGAGGGAACGTGTGTGAAGAGCGTCCAGTGTGAGGGCTGAGAGGGAAGCCTGCCTGGTGTGCAGGGGACCGCATGGCTGGAGCAGCGTGAGTGGGCAGGGGAAAGAGAGGCCAAGAATCGAGGGAGGGAATGGTGGGGACGGCTGAGCACAGGTGGACATCATAGCTTGTGTTTTAGAAGGACCATTCTAAGTGCAGTCTTGAGGACAGGCTGCAAGGGGGCAAGAGGAGAAGCACAGAAACCAATTACAGGTTGTGGTAATAATCCAGCCAAGAGATAATGACGGCTTCACTGAGAGTGATAGCGCTGGAACGGGTAAGAAGTGTCTGATTGTGCATATATTTGAAAATAGAGCAAACAAGATTTGATGGCAAATGAAATGTAAAGTATGCAAGAGAGGACTCAAGGATGACTCTTGGGGCTTTGGTCTGGGTAACCTGGAAGAATGGAGGTGTCCTTTACTAATACAGGAAACACTTCCTGTTGGGATAGCTAGTGGGAGGGAAGATCAGGAGTTTCATTTGGGACATGTTTAGTTTGAGGTCTCATTGAACACCCAAAGTGGAGATGTCAAGTAGGCAGTTTAATATATGAATCAGGAGGTCAAGTGAGAGGTACACAATAGAGGTATACAACTGGAAGTTATCAGCACAAAGATTCAAACCCAAACTGTTAGAGGTCACCTGGGGAATACGTGTCAACAGAGAAGAGTTCCCAAGACTGAGCTATGGGACACTCTAATGCTAAGAAGAGGAACCAGCAATGGAAACTGAGATGGAGCAGTTTAATCTTGTTTGCTTTTACTGATAACTTATTATATGTCAGCAATACACTAGGAGCAGGGTATAAACAAATCAGACTAGGACCTGCCCTCAAGCTGCGTACAGTCAATGCATTAAACTGATCATTCGAATGCAACATGGTAACTGCAAAAAGACACGTATCTGGAGGTGTGGGATCAGGGAAAAGAAACACGTCTCAGGCTGGAGAGTTAGGAAAGTCCTTGGAAAGAAATAACACCTGGAACTTAAAAAGAGACTAAAGTTTACCTGGGTTAAGAGGGGGAAGGGCAGAGGATGAAACACATGGAACATGCTGGGAAATTATACTTATTTGGTGCTGGAATTTCTGCCCGAGCAAGGAGGAGCTCTGTCTCTAATGAGGATGTACCTTGACGTCATAAGAGACACTTCATATTAACAACCATAGACAACATGACAGGAGAATTAGCTACTCTGGCTACATCTGCAGTTTGGTTAAAGAAGTTTGGGTTCAACTTGCCACCAACTCCAACATTTCAGAATGCAGAACGGCCCCTGCGACAGTCAATTCCAGCTGTCACTACGACAGGGCAGGGTATCTCCATGCACAGTTCATTCCGGGTTGTCACTGAGGCCATATGGTGGTTCCATTTTTTGTTGCCTTTGTTTTCATCGTAAAGTGTATGCAGCAAGCACAGAGTGTTCCTAACAACAACCAGGGACTGCGGGCGAGAATTGGTCCTTGGGGAAGGAAAGGGACAGCCACTTTGACAACGCCCCATTCCATGTCAGAGAGCCAGCTGCACCCAGCAACCCAAATGCAAGCAGGAAAAGAAGACAAAGCGTTTGCCCAGGAGCTCACGCCCACAGCAGCTGTTTCTTAAGGCAAGATGGGTCTAATTCAAGAGGTAGAATACAAGTGAGAATCAGTACCTGGAAGCGGAATAATACAATTTTGAAAGTTCATCCTCGTTTTACCCAAATACATTTGTCTCAAGCCTGAGTATTGCAGGTGGTTGCTGTCATGCCCCAGGGTGATAGCATGGCAAGAAAGGAAGGCAAAGCCAGGCAAGGTGGCACACGCCTGTAGTCCCAGCTACTTGGGAGGCTGAGATGGGAGGATCATTGAGGCCAGGAGTTGAAGGCTGCAGTGCACTATGATTGCACCTGTGAATAGCCACTGCATTCCAGCCTGGGCAACTTAGCAAGACCCCATCTCTAAAAAAAAAAAAAAAAACAAAAGAAAAGAAAAAAAAGAAGAGAAAAGGGAAGCAGTGTGGAACAGGGAGAGAAGATGAGCTTAGAGGCATTAGAGCTCAGGGCTCCAGACAACAACTAACAGTTACTGAACTCTTTTCCTTGAGTTCCAGCTGAGTCTATAAACTCAGCACTATTATTACAGTGCCACAAAAATAAAATTAGTGGGACTATGTCTTGAATCCCTATAGTCTAACTCTGGAGTCCTTGCTGTGGCACTGTGAGAATTTCTCTTAAAGCAGTCTTGGGACTACCCACGTCAGACTCATCTGGAGCACCTATTTCCAATGCAGATTCCTGGGCTCCAGGCCAGGCTTCATTCATCAAGCTTTCTGTGGGCAGAGCTCCAGAGTAGGTAACTGGGCAGAAGCATTCTCCATACAAAAGTTTAAGAGCAATTGGGTGACAATCTTTTACTTCCCATCTATATTCTGACCTTGAGCAGGTCACTGTTTCTCCTCAGGCCTCAGTTGCCTCACTTGTAAAATGCGGATGGGAAAGGTCACTTCTAGCTCAAAAACTCTGATTATAATTCCTCCTTAAGCCCAACAACCTGACTGCAGCCTGCCAACTGGGCCTTTACCATATATCCCCTTATCTTTAAATATCAGTGTTATCGAGATGATATTTTAAGTATCACCAAATTTATAGTTTGATGCACAAATATTCACGGTTTCTCTGGAAACCCAGGACAACCAGACATCCCCCTAATGTGGGGTATTTGAAGTGCAGCCCTCCCTAAAGCCCAGGGTCAGGACTAAAGGACTTCCTTAGGCCTCTCATCCTCTGGGGATTCTTCTATTCTCTGACTTCGTAGCACTGCTAAAGACACGAACTCATTGATAATCTTGATTTCCCTTCTCTGAAATCACAGTCTAAGTTAGTGGTCATCTTGTAAAGGTTTAAACCAGGGATCCTATACCACTCATCAACTCTAACCCATTTTTGGTTTGCTCTGGTTTCATTTCTCTGATTTTTTTCTTTAGCGAAAGGAAAGCAAAAACTAGGGCATTGGCCAAACAAGTCCGTCCACTTGGTGGAGAGGGTTCCAGATAAGAAGGATTTGAAGGACTTCCCATGGGCGTGAGGGAAATTGCACACGCCATCAGGGGAAGAGGACTAGGAAATCACTTCTTGTTTTTAAAACAGTAGCGAGGCTCTCAGGGATGAGTCTGTGAGGTGCAGAAGATTGCAGCTGGGGCGGCCCCGGCCAGGCTGAGCGTGGACGCAGAGCTGCTCGTCCTGCCTGAAAGCTCGAAATGAGTCCTGCTCGTCTGTCCCTACACCAGGCGTGAGGCTTCCCGGAGGCTGCGGGGCAAATGGCCCCATAGTGGAAACTGGGAAGCTTTGAGGCATCTGATCAGAGCAGGAGCCAGCCCGGGGACAAGGGTGCCGAACAGGTAACAGGCATTTCTCCGACTGTGGTCTGTCTCCCTTTGTAGCAAGATTTCAGGGGCGTCTAACTCACTTCTCTTAAGGCATCTTCCACTTGTGGTCTTCTTTGTCTGATTTCCTTCTGTATAGTGGCATGTATGTTGGGAAGGTCAAGAGCATTGTGCTGTTGGTCAAGTTGATGAGACTACGTTAAAGGTGATTGAGTGTCAGGCAACTAGCTGGGATCCTTTAGGATTTTCTGTATCATAGAGGATTTTTTTTCTTTTTAAAATGAATTCTCTCATTCCTGAATCAGAAAATACTATAAGAACCAGAGCGTTCATCAACTACCGTACCGGTGCCCGGCCATGAGCGTTTCCACGGGCAGGCGCCACTGCTGCGGTTGTGCTGAGGAAGGGGCGGCTGCACCCCAGCAGCAGGAGGAGCTGGGGTGCTCTCTCTGCTCTCAGACAGTCCTGCAAGGGCCAGGGATGAACTTAGAAAGGTAAAATGCAAGCTGCAACCTCTCACCCATGAATGCGGGGAAAGGAGTCTGTATTCAGCCCCGGGAAGGACATCTGTCCGTCCGGAACAGCGTCCGGGGCTTCAGAGCCGGCAGACTTGTTCCGAGCACTTAGGAAGGATGAAGGGCTCTGCCATGTGTGGCTTGTTTCCATCACGCTGCTCCACTATAGCTCTGTTTTCCCTTCATAAAGGGCTAATGTAGCTCGTTTTTTAAATTTTTGAATTGCACAAATAATACATGAATATATTCCTACTGTAAAAGAATATCTATTAGTTTTTCATGCCTTGCACCACCAGTATACAGGTTTTTTTTCCCTCCCCAAAGATTGTCGTGTTAATAGTTTGCTGTGTTACTGGTTAAAGGCTTTATTTTCTGTTCTTCCCAGCTCTTAGTACAAGCCGGGCACATGAGTACAATAAATTCTCATTGTCAGATTCACGGGATGATGCTTAACAACACCTCACTCTCAGTGAAAGGATATTTATCATTCTGTAGTGGGCTGTCCTGTTAAATTTGCTTGCTTTTCTCCGTTTTCCAAATCCCTGAGTAATCTGATTAATAATTTCACTCTACTGTACAGTATTGGCCACGTGACAGGCTTCCCTGGAGACCTTGTAGACTAAAAGCGCTCACTGAGTATGGCTTTAACGACTACAGCACAGTAATGTCCTTTACTGTGCCACGTGGTACTTGGGGGCATTTTTAAGCAGTTAAAAATATTACTCTGGTTGATAAGGCTAATCCATCTCCTCTATATATTATAAATTCAATCTCTTGTATGAGTATGCAACCTTTTCGTTCTCGAAAGACTTTCGTATCTCTTCTTTCACCATGTTGCAGGTAAAGCAGGTATCTTATTCCTATTTTATGGCATGCAAAAATGAGAGATTCAGAGGTTAATTTATTTGCCCAGCATCGCACAATGAGTCTTTTTGTGTGAAGAATCTTTTCTTCTCCCTGAGATGAGAAGAAACTCAGATCGCTGGCTTTTCAGCCCCATTCTCAGTCAGTAGTGGGAGGATAAAAGCCACGTGGCATAGAGAATTAATGTGATTGGCTGGACTCTGTCACCTTTGTGACCATGTGCTGGATGTTTTGCTTTGAATCTGAAGGTAGACCAAACTACTGCCTGGTCTAGACGTTAGCAGATTCTAACACCTGCTGTCCATTAGTGTCACCCCAAGAGCTTTAACAAAAAGAAAACAATGTCCACACACTTTGCTAGAACAACTGAATCAGAATCTCTGGGGAAGGGGACTGGCATGGTATTTTATTTTTTTTTTTATCTTCAAAGTGATTCTGTTATGCAGCTGGGGTTGAGAATCACTGAGTCTTGGCTATTAGGGATACAGTGGCTAAACTGGGAAGCAGAGGCAACACTCTGAGAAGTTGGGGCCAGAGTAGCAGCAGCGGCGAGCATCATGCATCAGAATTCTAGCTGCTGCTGTTTGTCAGAGGCACAGGCGTATCTGCACGTGAGATGAAGAGAGGTGTCGGTGCTGTCTTTCCAGCCTAAACTGGAGCAACCCCACTGACTTCACTGCAGATACACTGGCTCCCTGTTGCTTGTGGATTTTACACCATCAGATTCAATGTACTAGGTAAACAGGATGTGCTCTTCTAATGCCAGAGGACTGTGTGGTCATACATTCACTCAAGGTCACTTTATCGTTTTTGTATTCCAATCCCAAGAAAAAGGAAAAAAAGGAATACTAATTATCTTTTGCACGATCTGCCACTTTTTGGGTTGAACTAAATATAGATAGACAATAAGTCAGGGCTGTTTCTGAATCATAAGATGTGCCCCTGCAGCCTTTTCCCCTTTGATATTTCTTGATATAGTTCGAGTTAGTATCTCGTGGGTGTAATGCTTGTTTTCTTCATCGAGAGCGCTAGGAGAGGCTGTTTGGTATTTATCTCCGTTTCCCTAGTGCCTGCGAGTTCCTACAGAGTAGGTGCTCCAGGAAGGCTTGCCGAGTTAAATACATGCATTGGCTCTGGGCAAACCATGAATTCACGAGTTATTTACCAGCTCAGTATTTCAATTCACATTGTATAGCTCTGATCAGGATGCTTAAAATAATTGGAATCTTGCCTATTTCCTAAAAGATAATCACAAAAGTGAAACCTTTAAAATCACAGCCTAGTAGAGTCTCCTATGCTGGAGAGATTTGCTAAATGTCATGGAATTACAAAGGCGGAGAATCTTTCCCCTGAATTAGTTTACCCTCTTAATGGGAAGCAAGATACAGGCATTGAGAATTTTAATAAGTACTGTTTACTGAGTACTTAGGGTGTAATAGGCACCATGCTCAGTACTTCATAAAGATGCTTAGCTCATTTAGTTGTTTCAATAATCCTATGCCTCAGGTGCTATTATAATTCCTATTTTATGGAGGAGGGAATACACAAAAGTTCAGTAAATTGCCTGAGGCAAAAAGCTAGCAAGTAGTGGAGTTGGGATTCTATTTCGGGCAATCTGACGTCACAGTCCATATGCGTGATTCCCTGGCTACAAAAACCACACAGTGCTGCAAAATGATCCACATGGCAGGGCCAGACGAGTAGCTGAGGAGGCAATTCAGAGTATTCAGGGGAAAGATGTATCTCTGGGGAAGATAAGAAAAGAGGCAATATGCTATAGGTTAGAGTTTAGACTTGGGTGGCAAACTTGGCCAGTCGCTATGCGTCCTCTATTTACCCAAGCCTCAGTTTCTTCCTCTGTAAAATGGAGATGATGATAGTTCTCACAGTACAGAATTATAAGGAATAAATGAGCCTAGTGCATGCTTGGTGCTTAGCCTCATGCCTGCCACATTGCAAGTGCTTAATAAATCATGGCAATTGTTGTTACCAGATAATGAGCAAGACCTAAAATGGTGAGTAAAGCTCAGAAAGGAGAAATTGAGCATTTTGGTTGCCAAGAATAGCGTGAGAAGAAGCTGAAAGGTAGCAATTCATTCCACCAATACTTACTGTTAATATTTATGACATAATTTGCAGAAGAAGGTACAGTAAATGCCTGTGAGTGGGTCAGTCTATTCTATATCCCAGTGTTAGGAAAGAAAAATTGGCAAAGGTTATTACATTAGGTTGTGGCGATGATGCTTGCCAGGTGAATTAGCCTACATATTCTCTGAGCACTCGAGAATGTTTGAAGTATTTAAATATGATATAGGGGCAATCTAGGAAAAACAGTGTTCTAGGAGAATAAATCAGCAGCTGCTGTTGTGTTGGATAATCGGTCAAGGACGAAAGGAGGGAGAAGGCTCATTCAGGAGATTAACGCAACCATACAGATGTCAGATGATCATGTCCAAACCAACAGAGTGGCTCTGGGCGCATCAGCAGCAGGTCATTGACAGGAATTGGTGATGGTTGAATTGCTGCTTCTACCCCTGCCCCCTCTTCTTGTGTCTGAGAACACCTGTGGAGTCACGAACCTGGGAAACCAGAGAATGGAGCCGGCAGTTGGCAGGTCTGGGAAGAGACCGAAGTGGGAGAGAAGACAGGTTCAGTTTTATTTTTTTTTTTTTCAGGTTCAGTTTTAGATGAGACGCATTTAGACACAGGTGGAAGTAGTATAGTTGGAACGACATGCCCAGTATCCGGCAAAGAGGTCAGGGTGGAAATACAGTTTTGGGAACTCTCATATAAATTGGCAATTAGCACTGTGGGAGTGGATGGCTCCCTAAGGGACAGAGTGTCCAGGGAAAAGCCGAGGACGAGGAGAGGTACCCGGTGGGGCTCGCAGTGAGGCGGTTGCAGGGTGTCGGGGATGGGGTAACAGGAGGAGGAGCAGAGCAAACACCCCACGTGGAGCCCAGAGAACCAACCGGGAAGGGGTGAGGGAGCCCGCAGAGGAGGCGGCGAGAAATGAATGAAGGTGGCAGCAGGTAGACAGGAAGCCAGGAAGAAGGACTGGAGAAAATGCCGTGGGTTTGCCTCTGTAAAGTGCTTTTCATAGTAAGGTGAGGGCTTGTCCAGATGGAGGAAATCTCGAAATAGCAGGGGCTTCTCAGGGGACTGCATTTTTCTGGGGAGGGAGGTGAAGTAATACTTTCTCATTTTGAGTAAGTAGCACACACATTATTGTTCAAATCTAACAAAATCCCGAGAGAGGGAAATGAAAATTTAGAAGAGAAGTCACTGGCCAAGGACAGCAAAGCCGGGTCTCAGGGAGATGGCGTGGACGGGGGCTGTAAAGGGAGGAACCCCGGAAGGCTGACGCGGCCCTGCCGGTTGCTAAGATGTTGGTGTGTTCTAAACCACGTGGTAAATAACACCTGCCCAACCCTCCCACCTCTGCCTCAGCCACCAGCCCCTCCCGCAGCATCCTCAGGAGACTTCCCCACTGTCCAGCAAGGCATCACTGATATCGGGCCCAGCAGGAGGCCCCCAGGCCTCTGCTCCTGCACAGAGGTCAGAGATTGTTCTGATTGGTTCATTGGTAATAGCAGTAGTAAAATATTCCAGTATTATTTTGGATCTCACCTAATAAATGTAGAGCCACAGAACTGTACCGCTTAAATCTACTCCCAGGCCCTCTGACGCCCCATCCAGCCCTGCAGCCAGCCACAGGGCTACACTCCATCTGCAATTGGGATGCACCCCGCATCCCTCCAACCTCGGCCACGTCCCCCCTCTGCTGCCCCCTGCCGCCCCCCATTGTTTTGCCAGGGTTTAGGGAAACCCCTCCACGTGGTAAATTAATGCAAGATAGACCAGATAAGAGCAGAGTTAGGAACTCGATGTTTTCATAAAGATGGCAATCTCTTGCTTAAAGGTTAAAACCTGCCAGCAGCTTACAACAAGGAAAGAAGGATAAAAGGTTATCAACACTGCCCACATGTGCAGTGTGTTTTGGAAAACTTGACCCCATTGTGTACAAACAAATGTTCCTCTGTAATCTGATAGCGCCGGGCTGCCCTGACACAATGCTGCTGCGGGACCTGATTTGAAGGCAAAGGAAAGTGAAATAGAAAAGCAAAAATTTCTTCAAGGCGGTTCTTTGATTGGTATTGTGTCTCCTGTTTGTGTTAAATAAATATTTAGCTTATAGTTCTGCATGTGCAAGAGATGAATCATCTAATTAAATAAGGTCAGCAAAGATAAGACTTAACCACCTCTGCAGCTGAAAATACAGATCTTCGAAGGCAGGCTCTTACATCACCCTGGAGGATTTGTAATGTGTACTTCTACAATTCGGGAGGCAGGTTATTGATGACAGCCCATTCTTATGGCATCTTCGTGGCTCATGGAGATGTGCAAAGAGTAACAATCACAGTGAAATCTGCAATGGCAGTCCTCCTGAAATTTGGTATTAGCATTCATCATCCACTGTGCAGAGGAACTCTGCCTTGAATTGTTCTCTAGTAGTAGAATGGCGTATGTGCTCCTCTGTTTGAGCCACCTACCTAGTCTCCATTTGGATAAGCACATGTTTTAAAAGGGCTGCTTAGACATAGTCTATACCCCAGAACATGAGGGGATGTGTAAGGAGAAATGCCCTTGGCTTCTCTCAAAGGGTCCATTAGTGTGTCTAGGTAGCCGGCCACAGGCCACGGTTAGCAAGAGGCGTGGATTCCCTTGATGTTGCCCTACTATGCAGCACAGTCAGTTCTTTTCCTAAAGAGAAAGTCATGAGTATCACATCACCTACTAGATGGGCTATGAAAGCCAAGCAGCTTACACCTGGGAAGATACTCTACTCTCTCTCCTCCACTTTGCAACCAAATTTCTTGAGTTTCAAGTGCTCACTGTGTCCAAATCCTCACCCCCCCACACACTACAACTCCACCCAATATGAGACCCCCTCAACCACCCTAATGAGATGCCCCCTTGCTAAGAGCATATCATGACTCCAAATCCAACGAGGATTCTCAGTCCCTTCCTTAATAGTTCTCTCCGCACCATCGGACATAGTCCCCTTCGCCCTCCCTGAAACTCGGCCCTCCCTGTCTTCCACGATTCTCTACTAGCTTTGTTTCCCTCCTGCCTCTCTGGTCTCATTCCCAGTCATCTTGGCTTGGTCATCTTCCTTGACTTCCTTGACTATATAATGTACAAGAATAAATATAGTACGAGCAGGAAGGCTAAGGGCCTATGTTCAGTGTGTGTAGGTATTCGGGGGAAGCAGGGACTATTTATAGCTGAACAGACCCGGGAACCTCCATCTGGGAGGTAGCTTTTTGCCTGGACATTGAAGGATGGGTAGAATCTGAATGTGCAGAGGTTGTGCTGGGGCTAAGGAACAGGAAAAGATAGAGTGTAACAAACCAACTAAATGGCAGGATTATTTTGAAAAATAGTTTGATAGTAATTACGTCTCCACTCTGAAGATTAATTCTCAAAGATTGGTTTTTGTGTTTTTACTTTCGAATGAGCACTGGAAAATCTTTCACATTATTTTAGATTGTGCAAAAGCAACCAACTTTGGTAATGAAAATATTGTCGATGCTTGTTATATGTGCTTAGTCTTAAGAATAAAATCCAGGTCTTGGAGAGCTTGGAGGACCAGTGAAAGTGACTGCCTTTATTTTAAGAGCAATGAGGGACCCAGCAGGGAGTATCATGAAATGAGAGCTTCAGGAAGATCAGTCTTGTGTCCGTGTAGAGATGGGGCTGAGAGGAGAAGACAGAAAGCCATTGCCGTGGTACACACGAGGGGCAGTGAAGGCCTGGAGTCCAGTAACTGTGCAGTAAGTCAGAGGTGGGGTGACTAAATGCAAGAGATAGTCACAATTAGGCTCAGATGTTAACATGAGCGAGATTGCATTTGCGTTGAAATAACTGTGAGGAATTTTAGACTCTTAGAACAGTAATGGAACTTTCAGAGGCCAACTCCTGCACCCCAATTTTGAAGTCATTGAGTACAGTCAAATCTTTGGCTTTGCTGATAAGAAAACTGAGGCTCAGAGAGGTGAAGTGACTTGTCCCACATCACACAGCTAATTAGTGGTGAAGTAAGGCTAGATTTTTTTTTTCCAGTTGCCTGGTCAGGAGTCCTTACTGAGAAAATTTTCCATTTTTTCTTGTTAATATTCCACCAAGAAGGTCTCTTAGCCCAAATGAGCCTTTTTTTCCTAATGAAATAAACTGCTTGGTTTATAATTTTGCCACTACCACAAATCAGCTGTGTGGCCTTAGTGAGCTACTCATCCCTCTAAGCTTCCACTTTCATATCTGAAGAGTAGGGGTTGCCTGTAATCCTAGCACTCTGGGAAGGCCGAGGCGGGAGGTTCGCTCGAGGTCAGGAGTTCGACACCAGCCTGAGCAAGAGCAAGAGCAAGACCCCATCTCCACTAAAAATAGAAAAGATCTGGACAGCTAAAAATATATATAGAAAAAAAAAAATTAGCCGGGCATGGTGGCGCATGCCTGTAGTCCCAGCTACTCGGGAGGCTGAGGCAGGAGGATCGCTTGAGCCCAGGAGTTTGAGGTTGCTATGAGCTAGGCTGACGCCACGGCACTCACTCTAGCCTGGGCAACAGAGTGAGACTCTGTCTCAAAAAAAAAAAAAAAAAAAAAGAGTAGGGGTAATTTAACAGGACCATAGCAAGTTTCAGAGGCTTTAATGGCGTAATCCTTGTAGATTAGAGAATTTAGCACCATGCCGAGATATCGTGAGCACCCAATAAGACAGGGATCTATAATCACCCTCCGCTACAACAATTATTACCCAGTCCTGTCAGAAATGGCCTGCCTGACTGTGGGTGGGCCAGTGTCATTAGCTGGAACTTTGAGAGCCATTGGCGAGTCTCTTGGAGTCCCGACGGACTCGGTCCCCAGCTGCCTCTGAGTCACTCAGCCCTTGTTTGGCCTTAGTTTTCTCATCTGAAAAACTGAGGGGCCCGTGTGTGTGTGTGTGTGTGTGTGTGTGTGTGTGTATGTGTGTGTGCGTGAGAGAGAGAGAGAGAAGAGGTGAGAATATGAGAGCACGAGAAGGCAGAACTGTGTAGAGCTTGGGGAGTAAATAATTTCCAGAAGGAAACCCACTATGTCCTATTGGGAAGCATCTTGGAAGCACCATCTGATGAGGACACTGGGTCAGCAGACCTCACAGATGTGGCCACTTTGTGAACATGTTTCAAACGTGCAAGGCACACAAGCCTGGTTTCTTTCTTCTCTTCCCGCCACCTCCCTACCCCAGATAAAATCGGGGTGGGTCGGGGCTGATGAAGCACTTCTAGGAGAGGAGGAGCTGGTCTTAAGCATCGGTTGTTTCTGAGAGTTGGGAGAACAAGCCAGTTTCACAGCGAAGGCGCCTGGTGCATAATCCCTGTGCAGAAGAATGTCATTACTGACCACTTCGAGGGGCCCAGACCCTTCACCCTGCAAAGGCAGTGCTGCTGAGAACCCCGATGACATGTTCCTGGCACATGATGTCAGGGGTGCTTTCTTTTCCTCTCCCTGTCTTCTAACCTCACAGACAGGAAAATAGAGTCAGAGGAGACCAGGAAGTTGCTCAGAGCCACGGGGGTTAATACTGAGGATTAGGTCATATTTCCTAGCTTCTGAGAAACAGCTGGCCCACACAGGTCGGTGAGTTCTAGTATAGAGTGCCCAGGATTTAATTTGAAAGCGATTGGGAACGACATCTGAGGATTTTCTTTCTTTCTCTGTGTCTCTCAGTTTTTGTCTGCCCTTCACTCCAGGAATTTTAGGATGAATATGAGCGTCTAGGGGAAGTACAACTAAAGGGGCCCTGCTGAAGACACATTGCCTTGAATGTGGGAGGCTGCTCAATGTTTTTAACTGGATGAATAGGGAGGGGTTTTCTTCCCCATTGGACAAGTCCTATAGTCTCCGCTGACTTCTTTACGGGTGAGAACACCTGTGAGCTGGAGGATTTAGTCAAGATTATTGATGTAAGTAAGGAAAGTTTGTCTTCAGGTCTCTCCCCAAATGTGGCAGCAACCCCAAAAGCTGAAGTGATCTTCATTTCATTTCCTTTCACTTTACTGTTCTCATTGGTCAGACCCATGTCATACTATTGTAAAATAGTGGGTAAAATAGTTTGAATATCCCCTTTCCCCCAAAGTGGTGGTGTTCTCCTTTCTTTCAAGTGGAGAACCCCTCCCCTTTGCTGTGTAACTGACACTGCAAATCATTCTTTTGCATCCTGAGAACGCCCCAACCCACAGGGGGGTCCTCCCTACATCTCTATTTCTTTTGACTTGTGATTTTTTTTTGTGGGGGGGTCAACAAATGAGTCAACAGAGAAAAGCATGCTAATTTTATCAAGAACTATATCAGAAGAGGTGGGAGTTGGTGGAGATGAGGACAGTACTGGCCAATGGCTTATATAAAAGGGCTAGACCTAACCAATTGGGAACACAAAAGCCCACTCCCTTTCAATGAGGGAGGGAAAACCTCTAATAGAGAACTCAGCAATGCATTCTGTGATTTCCCTATAGTTGAAACGTCTATTCCCACAACCTAAATTCCAAAGCATTTTCCCAAAACCATTGAGTTGCAGAATTTAAAAAATGTATTTGATTGCCAGATTTGCAAATTGGATCTGTTTTCCAGTTTTCCACTGGGGAAGACGAAAAGGTGGCAGTTGGCAGCTAGTGATTGCAATGCAATTTTCCTTGGCATGTGAATCTTGGCCGTCATCAGTGTTATCCTGGCCACAGCTCCCTGGCACTCCCTGCAACACTAGTGCCAAATCCTGCCCTTCCTGTTGGCTGCCCTCTGGAATCCATTGACGATCAGATTAATAATCATTGCGGCCTGCATCTCTGGAGCTCTTCATGGCTTTTCATCTCATTTAGGCCTCAGAAAACTCTGTAAGAGAATTAGGAAAGGTATATTTGTCCTCATTTTACAGATGGACAAACTTGGACTTAGAGAAGACAAGTGACTTACCTAAGTACACAGTTGGTTTATAGTCATCCTGGATCCTAACCCGTATCTTCTGCCTCTTTTCTTGTATTCTTTTCAAAACAAGCCATGAGCACAGAAAAGTCAGTAAGGAAAGGAATCTGCACAAAGTAGATTGTCTTGGTCCCCAGCCCTGCTATGGTTGGGATTACTCCATATGATACTCTAAATTTTAAATGCAATAATGATTAATCTGGCCACCAAAAAGCTTCATTTTCATCACCAGCATTATAAAGAGATAATTTTCAAAAATCAATACATAAGATGGGATATATCATGATATCAATATTCTATATTATGCCCTATAATATGAAATACTATAAAATACAACTTATAATTTTAGGACTAAGTCTAGAAGTTTTCATTCTAATGAGTCATGAAGTCAATTTAGTGGGTTGCTACTAGAATTAAAAGAAAAAATAGGATAAGACAGGATATAATTGAACTGAAAATGTCGAAGTACATTGCATGTCACAAAAGTGAAGAGTGTTCTCTGAATCCTTTGGTTCATATATTATGTGTACCAGATCACAGTGTTAAACTTCCTGAGTAGTCTTCCCCCTTTTCTTGTTTTCCTTCCCTTTACTCTCCCTTCTCTCTCCTTCTCCATGTATATAGGAAAGGTGCCCAGATACCTGCTACCTTTGTACTATTACAGGTACCATCCTCACCCCCATCCTCCTTAACACCATCTGCTCAGGGGTCTGGGGCGGAGATTGCTCTCAAGTTCCTCTATGCTCCTCCTTCCCTTCCCCTCTCTGTTGAAAAGGTCCTTGTGCAGCATGACCTTCAAGACAGGGCTTGCTAGTTCTTTCCCTGTTTAACAAATAAGTTGCTCTATCACTAAGCCATCATATTTCCATTTCAGGCAAAGCAACTCAAACTTGAAGAAATGAAATCCCCAAGGAGAGCCACTGTGTGCTTCATGCTCATTGTGATTTATTCTTCCCAAGCTACACTGAACTTGAATTTAGAAGCCATTGTTCATCCTTCGGTGAGTAAATCTGTGTCTGCTATCATTTTTCCTGTCACATTTTCTCTGGTTTCCTGGGAGCGTCACTGATGGAAAATGGTTCTTAAAAAAATTTTAGGGAGCAAAAATTTTTAGGGGAAGAAAACTTTTTCCCCCTAATTACAACATACAAAAAATATTGCAAACGGGGGGGGAAGGGAGTGAATATAAACAGATGTCAGCGTATTTACTGGGCTACAACTTACCAGACTCTGAAATCAGTGCGAGAGACTTCCCAGGCTTCCCTCGTTAGCTAACTTGCAACATCTAGGCCTGAAGCTTCCACTCTGTGAAAGGGTTAACAATGACAACAAAGCAGGTTTGGAGCATTGAGCAGAATGTATGTTCTCAAAGGATTCATTTTAACTGGAGCACCAGGCTAGAAGTCAATCTTCTTGGGTGTGTAGCACAATCATTGCTTGATAAAGCTGAACAGATCATAGATACCATCTAAGCCTTTGCTGACAAATTATCCAGGCGATTTGTCTTTGGAAAGTCAATGGGAGTTCAGCTTAAGTAAAGGAAGTGCTAAGTACTCTCTTCCTCCTAACGGGAATTATTGGGTTATTCCTTACTTAGGGTCTCCATGCACCAGAGACAGGACATTTACTGCTTGGGGAAGATTAGGAGACTGACGCAATTCTTTCTGTCTCAGTTTCTTCATCTGTAAGATGATGACAATAGGAGTACTGATTTCCTATGATTGTTACGAAATTGCATTAGTTGATATTTATAAGGTGCCTTAGAACAGTGTCTGGCACATCATAAATGCTATATAAATGTTTGCTATTATTATTTATCCCATTGTAAGAGGACTTTTTCTACTTTTCTTTTGTTCCCCATATTTTAGTTCTTTTTTTTTTTTTTTTTTTAGTCAGTCATTGTTAGAGCTTCATTGGTACATTTTTTGCGTTATAAAATGTCTCTCTTTGTCCTACTTGGTAGGTTTTAAGTTTTTGTTGTCTATTTCAATTGTCAATTCCACTTTTGTGTTTGTGTTTGTGTTTGCATGATCTTGGCCCTATATTTTTTGTTTAGCCTTTATATACTACTTTGCTTTAACGGTTCTCTTGTAAACAACATGTGTTTGAGGTTTTTTTCTTTCAAACCAAATCTGAGCAAATTAGGGGGGTATAATTTATTCACATTTGATATCATTTTAAAAATGCTTGGTCTTTGAGGATTTTGTTTTCTGACTGTGCACTTTCTTCCTCTTTCCATTTTTGGATCTTTCATGGTTTGACCCAGGTGATCTTTGTCTTTTTCTTGCTCTCCTGACTCAGGAGGATACACGGTGTGTGTCTCCTCTTCCAAACTCCAGTGTGCAGGATACAACCTGTACAGTCGTATGCAGTGGTCTGCTCAAATAAATAGAGGGAGGAAATATTTACACTTCTTGTGAATTCACAGTTTAGCCCAGAGCCCTGTCTATCCACGGCATGTGGGGCGAACGCCAGAGCTTGAGGTGATCTAGGCGATGGGGTTAGCTTCACCTCTGTTTCAGAGTTTCTTAGTGCTCCTGGCTGCAGCTTCGCCAGGTCTGCCCTCGTAGTGACACAGGGGATAAGCCAGGGATCTCCTAGGGCTGCTGGTGGGATTTGAACTTCATCTTCCTGGAAGCTCCTACCACCTACCGCAAATGACCCAATTTTCCTCCATAGATCTACCCTTCAAGGTATAATATCTTCGTACAACCCAAAGGCTGAGGGCCCCATTGGAAGGCTGCACTAGAGCCTGCCTGATCCGTTTATACCGCCCTAAGCTGCCAGCCACTTCCCATGGCTGACCTGCTCTCTGAAGTACAACATGTGGTGACAGGCTTTTAAAAAAATATATGGTAAAATACATACATAAATTTAACATCTTAAAGCATCTTAAAGTGTAAAGTTCAGTAGTATCAAGTATATTCACCTTGTTCAACCAATCTCCAGACTTGTTTCATCTTGCAAACTGAAACTCCACTCCCATTAAAAACAACTCCTCATTTTCCCCTTCCGCCAGCCCCTGGCACCCACCATTCCACTTTCTGTGCCTGTGATTTGACAATTCTAGATACTTCAAGTAAGCGGAATCATGCAGTATTTGCCTTTTTGTGTCTGGCTTTTTTCACTTAGCGTATCGTTCCCAAGGTTCATCCATGTTGTCGCCTGTGTCAGAATTTCCTTTCTTTTTAAGGCTGAATATTGTTCATTGTACGTGCCACAATCTGTTTGTTCATTCATCCATCGAAGGACACCCGGGTTGCTTCTGCCTCTTGGCTATTCTGAATAATGCTGCTATGAACATGAATATACAAATAAGGGGTGATGGATTTTAAACTCTAATGATGTAGCCCGGCACTTTGCAAACTTCAGTGTGATCATGGATCCGCTCAGGGACCTTCTTAAAATGCAGATTTCAGCTCTGTGAGCCTGGGTGGGGCTGAGAGGCTGGCTTTCTGACAAGCTGCCCTGGCCCCTGCTCCAGCGGCCACCCGGAGTAGCAGGGCTGTGCACTCTCAACTTTGGCATCAGGCCTTATTTGAAGCCTGCCTCTGACCCTCACTAGCTTTGGAAACTTTGTCAGGTGTCTTCATCTCCCTGAACCTATTTCCTCTACATAAAATGAGAATAAATACTATCTCCTTTATCCATTTGTTGTGAGGATGAAACATTCTCATACGTGTAAGTTTTAGCATAGTGACTAGCATAGATCCCAAGTGCTTATGAATTTGTGGTTACTTTTAATATTCTAGTACAAATAAATCTATCTTAATATGCATATGAGAGGAAACATTGTAATAGGATTCTTGCTCGATTATCTAAGGAGGAGTGCGTAGCGGGGCTCTGGTGAGTAGGGGTGAGAGTTGGGACAGCCGAGGCCTTTGGTGACCACCCTGTTTGCCAGCCCGTCCCTAACTGATTGCTCACCCCCTCTCCAAGCCACCCAGCCCATCACCACTACAATTATTTGTGAAGTCATCATGCCCGACAGGTGGGGCGC
Organism: Eulemur rufifrons; assembly: GCF_041146395.1. Lineage (NCBI taxonomy): Eukaryota > Metazoa > Chordata > Mammalia > Primates > Lemuridae > Eulemur > Eulemur rufifrons. The sequence continues at coordinate 15,490,939 of NC_090997.1, read as the reverse complement.
TTCCTGGAATTGGTGACCTTGTCTCTTCCGCTGAAGCCGGGCTGTCAGGAAATTCCCTCCAGACAGAGCTGGCCACTGTGGCTCATCTGGCCCCTCCACACAGACAGGGCCAGCAGTGGGAGGTCCACCTGGAGCTCTGTTTTCTTGCCTGGAGCGAATACCCAGCTGAGTGTTGAGAGAGCCCCTGGTGGGAACCGGGCTCTCAAAGTTTAAGAGAAAGGGCAAGTGTTGGAATTTCACAGTTTCCCTAACCAGCTTTACATGAGGACTCAGGATGGCAAGACTGGTCCCCAGGGAGCCCCAGGCCAGCAGGACACGCAGGCACACACCACTGCCAGAGATTGCTACACACGCTTGACATGCCTGGGTACATATTATTTTTCATAATGTAAGAAACTGAGGCTTAGAGGGCGTGACTGAGCTGTCCAGCTAGTGAGAATCTGAGGCAGTGGGATTCAGTTCGCGGTGGGACTCTAGCATTTGCATTGTTCAAATCCGGGTCCCCTGACCCGGCAGCCAGCTCTTTGTACCTTCTTAAATCTGGGCTGGTCAAGGGCATTTACCGTGACCACCCCCCACACCCCAGGGGCGTCACTGGCCCACAGGCACCAGTGTGCCTTTTCCTCCATTATCTCCAGTGACTGCAGGGCTTAACATAAAAAGTAGGGTAGTCTCATAAGCTGTGAATCCTCACTGGGCAACAGAGAGGCCTTAGGTGACAGGGTTGTAGAAGCAGCACTTTGCAAAGATGTGCCCCGATAGTTCCAGATGACCATCATAAAGATTCAAGAAATTGTCAAAAAGCAGTGTTTCCAAAAAGGTGGCCTCACACTGAGGGACGTGCTGGTTACAAAGGCAGCTTCTTGCACCTCACTCCGGACCTACTAAATCAGATTGGGGACAGAGGAGGCAAGTGACCCTAACTCTCACAAAGATTTGAAATACTCTGCATTGAATTGAAATAAACCTTGATTTTAACATACAAGGGACCATGGCAAGACTTCAATTCGTTAGTCCCACTGGGAAACAGAGAATGAAAACCGACCTGGGAGAGCTGCCCAGAGGTGACCGCTGGCAGTCACGTTCTCCAGGACCATCTGAGTCCCCTAACTGCAGCCAGGAAGTGCAGACAGAGAAAGGTTCTGGTGTGACCCGTGCCCCTTTTCCTCTCCTCCAAGCCCCAGGGAGGGTGGAGGCAGGAATGCAGGGAAGAACCTTCCTCCTGCCTGGGCTCAGAGCCAAGGCAGCCTCCAGGGGAAGCCGGCAGGAACCAGCCCTATACATTGACTTTGCGCCTTCAGTTCCTGCATATTTAAGTGTATCTGTAATAACCTCTGCAAATAAAGCAGCAACTGGGCTTTTGAAATTCCAATCACCATCCCTCTTTCCTCTGTTTATTTCTTCAAGAATGTTTATGAACGGTCAGGTTCACAGCCCCTCCTCACTTCCTACAGATGCTAATGCTTTCCTCAGCCAGCATCTCCTCTCCTAACCAGGAAGGGGAACAGGTAGACCTCAGGAAGGCTGTGAATGGCTAACATCTGATCTGTTCCTAGTAAGGGGAGGGAGACAAGCCAAGGGAACTAGTCATTGAAAAGGAGAAGTGGGGAGGAGGAGGTAATCAAGAGAGAGGAGAAGTGCTAGGTAAAGAGAGACTCCTCCCTGAAACAGACCAGTTTCCCAGGATACGTGCTGATAAGATGACGCAATGCCAACGTGGACAAGTGCAGGCTTTGGAGTCTGGCTAGCTGGTTTTGAATCCTGGCTCTGCCATTGAAGGCTGTGTGACTTTAGGCAAGTTACTGGACCTCTCTGTGCCTGTGCTTTCTCATCAATGAGATGCGGATAGTAACAGCACCTACCTCGTGGGTTGTCCTGGCACAAGGTGCTGAATATATCTTAGGAATTATATTTGTGATTGTTATGATGTGAGATAACTAGAAAATAATGGCAGACAACCCAGATGGCAGAATGAGCTCTGCCTAACCTGGTGGCCATGGGTGGGTGGAATTCCCGGTAAAGGCCATGTCTCTGTGGGTAGGGGCTATCTGGGAAGGCTTCAAAGAGGTGGGGCTTCTCTACTGAGCTTTGAAGGGAGTTTGGACTGGGCAGCATCTCACAGGAAAACCTGCCTGCAGGCAGCAGAGAGCGAGGAAACCTATCAGGTCAAGGTCAGGGGTAGGTTTGGTTACCAAGCCACGTGGCAATGTGCAGAGGGGCCATGTGAATGATGCCTCCAGGACAGCATGATGCCCCATTCCTGAATAGAATTTACTATGTCATCAGAATATTCTCAGCGATTTACATTTATTAATCATTTGATCCTCACAATGACCTCATGAGGTAGGCTATGTTTATCCCCATACTATAGGTAAGGACTGAGGCATAGAGAGGTTAAGTAATTTGCCCAAGGTCACACAGCCATGTTATGGTGGAGCTAGGATTTGAACTCAATGTCTGCAGAGACCTTGCTTTTAACCACTGTACTATAGAGTAATAACCAAAATTTATTAAGAGCTCACTATGTGCCATATTGTATTTCACTTAGTTCTCATAACAATCCTATGAAGTTAGTACTATCATTATTCTCATTTTATAGAAAAGAAAACTGAGGGTATGTAACTTCCCAAGGCCACATAGCCACATAGTAAGTGGCACAGCCTTGTACCCACACAGTCTGACTCTAGAGCTGGCTCTCTTAGTCCCTGCCACAGAAACCAGCAAGAGAAACATCCAGAAGAAAAAAGGACTAGAGATGGAAAAAATAATTTCTAAGCATGAACAATGGTTAAACAGCCCTAACACAGCAGAAGTATGGAGGTGGGGACAAGCTGGGTGCTGAGAAGAGGTCGTGAGACTTGTCTCAAAGGTCACTGGAATGACTCAGGGTTTAAGTCGTAGGCAGAAAGTACAAGTTTAGAACATTATATTTCTTGACAGGACGCAAACTTCAGGAACTCTGAGAAACTTAGTGGTGGTTGCTTCCGCTCCTGGCTTTAGAGACTGGTCTATACAAAATGAATTCCTAGAACTCACTACAGACGTGACTCCATTTCGTTCTCCCAACCATCCAGTTGCTAAGCGCCCGGCATCCACTGAGCATACGGCGCTAACCCAAAATCTGCAGCCCTAAGCTCAGCGCCAACGTTTAGGGGTATGTGGGAAGAAAGCTGTAGCGAAAATACTGCTCTAACTAACATTAATTGACAATTTTCTCAAACATTCTTTTAGATTCTCCATGAACATGAACTCGCTGGTGAAGAGCCGCTAAGGCAAAGACGAGCAGGTATGTAAACTCATTGCCGCAATCTCTCCTATTAGTCTAATCAAATGACATAGGGTGCAACTTTTTTAAATGCTGTGACCCACGCCATTCAGCCTCCAAGCACATCAGGGTCAAATAGCGCAGTTCAATTGCAAAAAGTGATTATAAAGCAACTGCATCCTCTATCGAATGACATTTAATGCATCATAGCAACACGTTACAACCCCCGTCTTCCCCCGGTAACCGTAAGTGCTTCTCATATCCCCGAGGTCTCTCTGTGGCCCTCTCCTCAGCTGCCCTCCTGCACCACCAGACAGCCTCTGCTCCCAACCCAGAGTCCTTTCCTTTGGCCTCCCTACGTTTAGTTTTCAACTTCTCTCATGCAGCACTTTATTTTGTGGATCAGCTGAACCACTAGGCTCAAGTCCTTCTCCCCTGTTTCCCACTCCAATTTTTCCACTAAACTCCAATGAAGTGGTCTAGAAAATATAAGACCCTGCCCGCTGGAGGGCTGGGGGAGGTAGAGAGCTGAGACCACTCATGCACTGACCCTCGAGTCCCGTTCCGAGCTGAGCCCGGGCAGGTGTCCGTGTACGTCTTCAGGCAGGATGTTCCCGGGACCTGGTCTCCCACTTCCATCACAATCTTTCCAAGGCTCAGATCTGACCCCTTCATTTCCCTCCATAAAACCCTTCACGGGCTCCCCGTTGCCTCGGAGCTGAAGCTAGTCATGTGGTCACGTCTCGCCGGGACTTCCGTGTGTTTCCCACTTGATCCCCTCTGCTCCCGTTCACATAGTGGATGCCCCCGTCACCCCCCTTTGTCTGTCTGGGGGACTCCTACTTCAGTCTCAAGTCACATGGCTCCTACCCAGTCAGGCCTGCCACAGACTGCTTTTCCCGGGTTCCCAATGCCCTTGATACTTTTCTATTTCACAACCTTTGTCCCAAAGCATTGGAATGAATTTACTTCCTGTTCCCCATCCCCAGGAGATGTGAGCTCCCTTGAATTCTCTTCACCTCTGTAGCCTGGCATCGAGCCCAGTTTCTCTCTCAATAAATGAGTGAACAGATGAAGAGCTCTCACTTTCACGTCATAGCTGCCCCCTCCTGAGCTCCCATCGGGAAGGGTCTGCTGGCTGAGCACCAGCTTTCCAGAGGGTAAAACTTCTTAACCTATCGCATTATGATCCAATCATTTTTTGACACATGTGACTTGATCTAATCAGTCTTGTGGTCTAAAAGGCACGAGGCTTCCAAAGACAGCAGGCCTGCCCTGAGGTCGGAACAGAGGCGTCTGTTAGAGCCCTGCACGGTCCAGTGACCAATGCACCTGCCACCCGGTGCGTGAAATGGGAATGTGACTGCATTTCATTCAGTCTTGAAATGCTCATTGGAAGGTCACACCACTGCTGGTTTCCCTCCCTCCCCTCCGCTCCCCTTCCCTTCCGTGCCATCCTTTCCTCTTCCCTCCCCACCTGTCTCCTCCCTTTCCCTTCCCTTTCTTTGCTTTTCTGTTTCAGCCTCGTGTTGTCAGTCCTGTGGGACCCCGCTCTCCCTTCCTCCCTCCGTCCCTCAAGTGGGCTGTGGCTCGGCCTGGCCTTGCTGTGCTCGAACACGAGCATGATCACCCGCCCCACCTGACAGCCCCTTCAACCCTCCTGCACCCCGTGACAGGAACAGAGCCACGTGTGCCCACTCGGTCTGGTGAAAGACTTTTATTTATTTATTTATCTTTGAAGTCAAACTACTTGCTGCTGAGTTCCAGCTCCAGGTTTCCGCCAAGTTCTTCTGGGGCTCAGGCTGCCACCTTCCTCAGGAGCCCTTGGTGACAGCGCAGCTGCGAAAGTAACGTCTCCCTGCACCTCCAAGCCCGGCTGTTTATGCGCCGAGGTGACAGTGTGAGAGGGTGGCCCTTGGGGAGGGAACCACTTCTACATCTAAGGATTTGACATTCTAAAATTTTTCCAGGCATGCTTTCATTAAAAACAATCATGGTGATAATAAATCACCATGAAAACATGTTTTCCATTTATTACACATGGTCCTCTGTGTTCTGGGGCCTCTAGAGTCATTTGGGAAGTGTTAATGAATCAACCCATCATCTGCAGAAGATGGATTGGGCTTGGTACTTTTACAAAATCACTGAAGTAAGAAATGACCATAGAAAGGCCCAGGCACTGTGTATATGTGTACAACTGTCCCTCAGTCTCCATGGAGAATTGGTTCCAGGACCCCCTCAGATACCAAAATCCTCAGATGTTCAAGTCCCTGATAGAAAATGGTACAGTATTTGCACATAACCTATAGATTTCCTCCTATGTACCTTAAATTATCTCTAGATTACTTATAATACCTAATACAATGTGAACACTATGTAAATAGTTGTTATGCTATATTGTTTATGGAATAAAGGGAAGAAAAAAGTATGTACATATTCAGTACAGACACAGTTTTTTTTCAAATAATTTCAAGCTGCGATTGGTTGAATCCTTGGATATGGAACCCACGGATGCAGAGAGGTGACTGTATTATATCACACACATATATTACATGTATATGTATCACATATGTACATCACACAGACACACACACATATATTTCAGAGTTATTACCTTACAGGGTTGTTGAGAAGATTAAATAATATTATGTACATATTACTTTAGAAATGTTAATAACATTACCTGAGGTTTACTTTCTTCTTTTAATAGTTTTTAAAAATTAAAAACAGAGACAACTGATTTATGTATAAAAATAATATTGCATTTGGAAGGGCCTGATATACCCCCGGTGCAGAGAAGGTGTCTGTACTAGTCCCCCACAACCACTGCAGGCAAAGGCACAGATGCCCTGATACAGGAGTTGCCATTTTAGGAAAACTCTTCCAACATTCTATGGGGGAAGAGAGTCTGCACAAAAACCCAGAGGCCACAGGCAAGAATAAGCATGGAGCTGTCCATTAGAGCGGAGACTGGGTGTTTGGGAGGAGAGGGAAATAAGAATGGTAAAAGCTTCAATTAGGCAGCAGATTCTAGACCAGCTGAGGGTCTGACACAGAGAAGTGATTGGCCAAAGCACCTAAGTGAAAATTTATCTGGGTGAATTGGATGAAAATATTAATGCCCAGGATACCAGCTAGGAGGCTCAGCAGTCTGCACATGTGACCCTGGCCGTGGAGTAAGATAGGAAAGAAGCAGAGGAAATGCTCACCAAAGACATTTTAAGAAAGGCAATGAAAGGGCTTGGGGACAGATATAACATGGGAGTGGAGAGCAGTGGGAGGCCACCTTGGGGCAGCCACGGGTAGGGAGTGGAGTTGAAACGAAGTTTGTTCTGGAGCTTTGCTGGTATACTCCAAATTTAGTGTTGAGGGGACTCTTCATATGGAACTGAAAGTGGACATTTCTGATTGGTTAGATGTAACCCAAATGTCACTTGGCACTGTTCTCCACTCCAGGTTTCTGAGCCCTATCAGAAAGGAAGGATGTCTGGGCCTGGTGCTAAAGAGTCCCCACTGGGTCTTCTTTGGCTTCAAAAGGAATAACTGGTGGGCAACAAAACAGTGAGAAAGGGGGATCCAGGATATCCAAACCCTGCACTGGAAATGCTCACATTTTCACACCTATTTAGTCAGAGCAAGGGTCCTCCCAGATTGGGTCACTGGCCGCCATCTCGGAAATCCTGCCCTTTCTGCAGGCTTGGCACCCCGGGTGTGCTGGCCCTTTTTGATCTGGGTCCAGGAAATGCTGTGCACTTCCCAGGTTGAAGAACAGATTTTTGAGTTTTCATGGCTAAAATCTTTCTTGTGCTAACATGTGGGTGGCACTTAGTTTTCAGAGCGGGTAGCAGTGGTGATGGAGTGAGATGACAGGCCTGGTGCACTCTGGCTAGTATGAGGGGTTGGTTGTAGGCTTGATGTGTAATGTGGAGAGTGTTTTGCTTTTTCAAAAATTTTCTGATTAGTGTTTTTTTTTTTCTTTTTGTTTGTTTTTTTTAACTATTGCAAAGTTGAGACCTGATTGGAATAGTGTTAGTTTTTTTTTTTTTAACCTACCAGCACACATCTGCATAGAATGTAATCATTACATTTATTATAATCAGTATTATTATTTCTACTGGCTACTATATGCCAGGCACTTTGTTAGGGGTTTTCATATAGGATCCCAACTCCTTAACAACAATTTTGCAAGAAAATATTACCACTAATTTACAGATAAGCAAAGTGTGGCTCATAGAGTTTAAATGACCTGCCCAGGTCAGAAGGCATTCCACCCTTGCTTGCTCTTTTTGGCTCCAAAGTTCACACTTATAGTAAAGAGTCATGGTTTTCAACATGTGTTTCTGGTTCTTGCCCATAAGATCCCATTTCATGATTCTCGGAGCAGCTTTGTAGAGTAAGGAGGACTGGCATGTCTAGCTTACTCGGTAAAGAACTTTATGTGGGGCTAGCTTTGGTGACTTGGGTACATGGCTAGCTAGGAGAATGGTTTCTTTTCTTCAGACGTCTCAGTCCAGTATGTTATGACACAGTGCTGCTTCCCATCTCCTCCATCCACCTGCCAGGTGAGCCACAGCCTGGGCTTCTGGCGGTTCTCCCCTCTGTGAACAAACCTAAAGGAAGAACAGGATCCTTTGACTGTCTCTGCTGAGCAGTGGCACAGTAGGATGTAGACAATGCTGCCAAACTGCCACCTTCTAGACCATGTCAAGAAACAAGGAGAGGTGGCTCATGCCTGTAATCCTAGCACTCTGGGAGGCCAAGGCAGGAGGATCACTCGAGGTCAGGAGTTCAAGACCAGCCTGAGCAAGAGCGAGACCTGGTCTCTACTAAAAAGTAGAAAGAAATTATCCAGACAACTAAAAATATATAGAAAAAATAAGCCGGGCATGGTGGCGCATGCCTGTAGTCCCAGCGGCTCGGGAGGCTGAGGCAGGAGGATCACTTACGCCCAGGAGTTTGAGGTTGCTGTGAGCTAGGCTGACACCATGGCAGTCTAGCCAGGACAAAAGAGCGAGACTCTGTCTCCAAAAAAAAAAAAAAAAAGGGAAACCAAGCATGTGTTCACCACTTTTTAAAAATTAAAAAAAAAAAAAATAAGGAGAACAGTAAGTAGCTTTTGATATGTACCTGCCACAGGCCAAGGGGGAGAAAGAAGCGAGACAAATCATCAGTGATAAAGAGCATTGTCCCCTTTGGTCAAGGGAAAACCCCACCGACCAACCTCATTTCTCCTGGGTGAAGTCAGCAGCCTTCCTTCTTTTGCAGGTGGGAGGTTAATGTATGCATCTACTTAGGCTTTGACTGTGAGAAGCCATACTTGCCATTAGCGTTTCCAGGCAAAAGTAGAATTGTTTGCTTAAACCGCTGTGATTAAGACCCAGGTCTGTTTGCTGCAGTTTGTGGCCAACTTTCCAGAAGTGTCTCTTTAAGATAAGTGCTGTGTGGCTGGCGGTGATTTATGGGAAAGGAGGGGGGAAATCCTGGTTGGCTTGTGCCTCCTGGACCTGCTGAGAGACTCCGTCTGTGACACTGTTGACACCTGAAACTTGCCACCTTCCACACAGGGCATCGGCGAGCCAGGAAAGTTCAGATAAACAACACCAGGGACAAAGGAGCCCAAGAAAAGAAAACACATTAAGCTGTGAGGAGTCAGATGGTCCAGAGGCAGCAGAGGAGGGTGGAAGGGCATCTAAAACACACACACAGAACCTGGGAACGGGCCTCTGTTCCTGCTGGGGCCTGGGGCAGGGCAGGGAGCATCATTTTCCCAGGCTCTAGAGTCCTCAGGATTGAGAGGGGCAGGGCAGGCAGGGTTTGGCATTTCTACCCCCAAACTCTGGTCCTGTCTGAAGGGAGTGAGCAGAGTGCACCTCAGATCCCACCTGAGCTGGGCCACCTCCCTGAAACTCAGGTCCTGGTCCTGGGACATTGCCCAGGAACAAGACCCACTGGCTCTTCTGTGTTCTGCTTGCCCATGAGACCAGGATAGTGTTCTAGGCTGCAGACGAGAAGAAATGACGCACATTGGGTCCGGAGGGCATCTTCTTACTATGCCCCAAAGCCCAGGGGTTGCTATCTCTCAGAGCTTTCATCTGTGTTTTCTCTTCCTAAAGTGATATTCTCTAGATACTTTCCCAGCTCACCTCTCACTTCATTAGCATCTCAGAGTTTACTGCTTTAGAAAGGTCTTTTTGAACCATTCTACAAAAAAATAACACCTGACCCCTGTTGTCCCTGTCACTCTGTTTCCTTGCTCTCTTTTATTTTTCTCCATGCCCTATAGAACGGCCTGGCATTGAATTTTAAATCTGCTGTTTGCCTCCAGCATAAGGATGGAAGATCCAGGAAGGCAGGGCTTTGGTTCTTTTATTCACCCTGTGTCCCCATCACCTAGCACGGTGCCTGGAAAATAGGTGCTCAATAAATAGTGAAATTACAAATATATCAATGAATCAAAGAACAAACAAATGAAGCTGGCAAGGCTTAATGTCGAAATATATGAGTGTCAATGACAATGAGTCACAATGTGTTTTTCCTGAATGTGGATTTATGAGACATGTATTATGTTAAATAGAATTAAACAAACTGTTACATATTCTTCTAATTATCGTTAATAATTTTGCCTTTGAACTTGATTTTCTTTTAAAATTTAGTTTGGGAATTGTCCACTGAGTTCTAAAGGCACATTTAACAATAATACATTATACTTTTTGTAGTACTTTAGGGTTTACAAAGTGGTCACATTCATTGTCTTCTTCCATTTGAGTTGTGGTGGGGTATGAATAAAAAGAAAATGGACTTTGAAGTCAGAACAATGTGGTTTCAAATCCCAGTTCTGACACTTGCTATCAGTGTGGCTTTGATAGCACAAAGCCTTTGAACCTCGGTTTTGCCTTCTGCAAAATGCAAGGATGCAGATTGTCCTTGTGGCCCTAGGACCTGCTAGGTGATGAATAAATGGCAACTGCTGTTGTTATGGTCACCCTTCTTATTATCATCACCTCGATCCATCCAGTATCACTGGAGAGCAAGCATCAGCTCCCTTGAACCAAAACAAGAAAAATATAGGTGAGCAAATATGCTTGGAGACTGCCTGATTGTTGGCTCCCACGGGAGAAGCAGAAGGAGGTATCTGAGAACAAAAAGCAAAGCAAAAGAAAAATACAAGTTTAGATGCTAATATTGGCTCTCTGAGATTCCCTTCCCAGTGTCTTCATTTGGATTAGAGCATTAGATCCTAAACCTGCTTGATCATCAAAATCACCAGTAGAAATTGAAAAATAGACCTCTGGGACTAACCCATAAAGATTTTATTCTGGTTCACCTGGGTTGAGGCTCCAAAGTGTGTGTGTGTGTGTGTGTGTGTGTGTGTGTGTGTATGTGTGTACGTTGAGTTTCCTGGGTGTGTATGGTCATCTGTTAAGTTTGGGGATCACTGGAACAGAGGATTTGCACAGGCAAACCCATAGCCTGCTAAATTACACTGGTGATTTTTAGCCTGCTTTGAAGAACAGAATGTTTTCCAGGAAAAGGCACTTCCTTCTCTATGAGAGCTTCTCCATCCTTACCGATCTCTAGGGAGAGGTGACCCTCAGGCTGAGGGTTACTCTGAAACCCTTTTAGAAGTCGTTGAAGAACAAAAAAATTGTTGAAAGGAAGAGGTCCCCAGAGGCTGGTTGCACCAACTCCCTAGACTGAGACTTGCTGAAGTCACAGGAGCCTCTCGTAGCACTCTGTGCTTTTGGCTCAGCTCCTTGTAAGATCGGAGCAGAAGAACTGGGGAAATGATGACTGCCATGAACCACCATTTGCTCTCCAGGCACACACATGTTCTACCGTGAACAACTGAAAGGAGCACAGGGAAGGGGGCTCCCGGCCAGATGTGACCCTCAGGCCGACACCGGCACCGGTACTTATGCCAGATCAGACCCTGGGGTGTAACATGCAGATGATAAAGTGGGTGATATGTGCTTGTTACTGACCCCACCCATCTAGAAGGCAGCTACCGTCCAGAAAATCCTGTTTACATTCGTGGGAGGAGAGTAGACTGGCTACACAAAGGGGATCCTGGAGCTGGTGAATCCTCTAGACAGTGCAAACACAGCTGTGTTGCTTTGCAAGAAAAAGGGTGTGCCCTGAGACCTTGCAAATATAATGCAGCCGTGCTCCTTGCAAATGTTCCCAGGGGACAGCATAATGTGTCCCCTGGAATCACACAAATTAAGACTAGCAGTTCTTCCCGGAAGCTTATTTTCATCACAGAACCATTTGAGAATCAGAAAGAAAACAGGAAGTTTGAGGCAATACCATAGGATCATAACAGATGGAGTTTCTGCAGTGGGTTTGAAATGTCACTTTATTCTATTCGTAAATACACTTTTATAAAGAGGACACATATTTTAAAATGCATTCTTTTTAAGAAAATCTGCACAGACCTTTTTTTATAGTTTGAGTTAATTGTAGCAAATTGAACGATGCCAACATGAAATAATTCTCAACAAGGTTGAAGGTTAAAATCAACCAGCTAAGTCAAACAGTTTACAACCCTAAATGAATAAATACTCTGTTATTTCTGAAACAAACATTTAACAATTGGAGTTTCCCATGATAAACTTACTCTGTTTTAGTGTTTTATACCAATAGTCTTTGGAACATTTAAACCAAATCTTACAACGTTATTGGAAAATTTTTTACCCTTTTTGAAAACAGACATAGAATTTTAATTTTATGGCATAGTACACATCATACTTTCAGATGTGCTTAAACTTTGAAGTAATAGTTTTGTAAGCATTCACTAACCCTTTTGCTCATTTAAATGACAAGATCAAATATCTTCAATGTTTCTTTGTAAAAATTTTTTATTCTTCCAAGTTTCTTCATCAGCTACTGACTGAGTCCAAGGCTTCTGCTCCGGTTAAGACTGGGTCAAAGATTCTGTCAGTGACAGAGAGGTGAATCTGTGACTTGACTCTGAGAGTCACAGGCTTAACAAGAATCAATCGGGCACATGTTCATTATGTGGCGAACTCCCTGCCAGGTGAAGTGAGTCAGCCCCCGGGAAGCGAAGGAAACAGTTCCCGTCCTTGGGAGCCTCACAGCTAGCGGCCCCGGCGTGATGCAATATTGGAAACTATGAAAGAACAATTCCCAGACCATACGTATAGTCACTACACATATGTATATTCACAGGAGTATATACACTAGTTGTGTTTTGGGAGCAGATCCCTCTAGAATGCCAGCCAGTCAAACACCTGGAGACAATTTGGAAAACAATGAAGAGCTGAAAATCTCTTTTATTTTACTTTCCAATTTGCCAGACTTTTGTGAGCGTGTTCTAGACACTGGAGATACAGAAGAAGAACCAAGGGTACATGGTAAGAGCAAAGGGAGTTAGCTGCGTGACTTTCCCCAGGGGTCTCCGAGCCATACCTGGTTCAACTCCTAGAACATGCGTCCGTCAACTGACAGGTGCTAGAAAGACACCGACTCCCCACTGTGAATCAGGACCATAGTGTGTGTTGTCCGAACTGTTGCCAGAGCCTCCCGCTACCTCTTCCCACTTCATTCTTGCCCTGTTACTGTCCGTCCTCCACACAGCAGTCCTCGACATCGGACACCAAGGTGGGGGGCGGCAGTTCGTGCTAGTAGAAAATTTCTTCTTTTCTCTAAAACAGTTCATTAGAATTCTTAATGGCTGATCTGCCAAGCATCCGCATGTACCTGTCGTTACCTTTAGCAGCTGAAATATCCATCTTGATCCCCCTCTGCCTCCCACGGTAAGTTCTCACAGCCCGCATGTGCTTTCATTTCAGTTGCCACCAGGAGTCCTGCGGCTGAAGAGTACACCGTCGATGTTGAGATCAGTTTTGAAAACACGTCCTTCCTGGAGCCTGTCAAAGCCCACTTGAACAGCCTCAGTTTTCCAATTCAAGGGAACAGCACTGACCGAGTTGCTGACATTTTGAACATACAGGTGACAACAGGTGAGTAGGAGGCCCACTGCTTTGGAATGGGTAACCGGGCATATCGGGAGAAAGGCTGTCTGAGCCCCTAACTGTCAGAGCAATTTATACTTAGTAGGCAAGTGAAATGACTCGACAGGCCTGCTGTGTCATTTTATGACTTCACAGCCTTCCAGGATGAGGCCCCTATCAGTAACCTGCAGCCAGAGTTTCTTATTGTAAATGGTGACCAGAGGTTTGCTTGGTGCATTGCATGATGATTGTCATAAAGTGATCCCAAGATATGACGAGGTCTTTCATGACAAACTACTGGGTCCTCTTCCCCTGGACAATCAATGGACATAGCAAGAACTGGCTCAGGAGGTCAATAAGTAGCAAATTGCCTTCTCTCTGGCATTGTAGGTCAGGAAATGGGAACCGGGTACATGCCAGATGAGAAGCAAGGCATTAAGCAGAACTTCCCAGGCCATGGTTTGGACTTTCTGGTTGCTGGCTGCCTTCCGAGGTCATGCTAGCTCTGTCCCAGGGGACCATCACCCAAGACTTGGTATCCCATAGAAACTGTGAGGTGGGGCTCCTGTTTGTCTCATGAAAGGTTATTGCCTTGTAAATTGGAAAGGATTAACTGATGTTAGGTTTCGTTATTCTAAAATGGGGGCAAAAACAAAATTCTTGTTTTTGAAATTCTTTTTGAATTCTCATATTTCAACTAGTCTACCCCAATGTCAGTCTGTGCATTTTAAGTGTTGATTCTTCACATATGCTGCTTGAACCTGTCACAGCTCTCTGATAGCTCCCTTTGGATGCCATTTCCCATCAAAGTCTACCATTGATTCCCTCGAGTTAGTGGTTTTCCGACTGGATGCCACTGTGCATTATAAGTCCTCCAGCAGCAGTGAGAGCGTGTGCTGTGTTTCCCACATGTATTTACCCACAGAACTCTTTGTCCATAGACATCTTACAGAACTAGGGTACTTTGGAAAATACATAGGAAACACCCTTCTACGTTCCCACTCAGCATAGATCTTTTGCCTCTAAAATAAATTATTGGGTAGATTTTTAGCCCATTTTGTTTTGCTTCCCAATTTTTTTTTTTTTATGGAAGCCTTTGGTGTCTGTGTGGCTGCCAGTAAGCAAATCCAGTAAACAAAACAGACCAATAAGTATCAAATAAATAAATAGTTTTTTGTTGAACAGCTTGTGAATATAGACACTTGAGCTTTAGTTGTGAGATTATTTTGCATGCTTTCAACATAGACATACTAGCAAACTCTCTCTGATTTATTTTGTTTGACTAAAGGTGGCATGACTTCAAAAGGCTCTACTATTTAAACCGTTTTAGAACTTGGGTTAACCAGTTTCTAAACTAAAATGCAATTGCCCCTGGAAAGTTTAATTTATCCTTCTAGAAAGACTAGTCGTTCACACATTGAGGAGATGAATCCCTTCTGATGGTAAACTGTGAAAGAGATTTGACAAAGGGGATGCTTCAGCATGGCAGAGAGAGGCTCGTGGACCCCAGGGCCTGCAGGGAACAGCTGGGCAGAGCTGACCTCAGTGAGGGCGTGAGTGGGAGGGGTGGGTACCCATCCTGGTACTAATGTCTAAGCACCCGAAAATTTCACCATCCCCCTTTTCCCAAGCTTTCCTCCCCCCATTCTTCCAACAGCTTACCTTATGATCCTTTTTGATAATAGTAAACAAAAAAGGATATTTAAGGCCAAACAATGTGTGTAGAGCACTGAAACTGATACCTGAGATGTGGTAGGTGGTCCGGAGATGAGAGCTTTGGCCTAAGGCATGTTTGCGTTTTACTTGGGAAACAAAAGTTCTTCACCTATGCCTCCCACACAACACTTCCCCTTGAAACAAAAACCAACAACAACAAAGTTGCATCAGCAGTGGAATTTCAGGTTAGTGAGAGAGATTTTGACGAAGGGGATCCTGTTGGCTACCCTCAAATTACCATCCTCACTAGCAGCTCTGATGTCTTCTGTTCCTCACCCTCGGCCATGCTCCCGCCTACTGCTGGGACACGGGCTGCATCAGTGTCCAGGGAATCGCTGGAACGGGCCGTCCCTCCTATTTCAGAAATAAGTATTTGATGACACTTCTTTGAGTAGTCACTGTGTGGAACTTTGCCTGGGTGCCCATCTGCAGAACAAACAGCTCCCAGTGATGTGATTTGGGTCCAGCTTTAGAAAGTGATTCAAAGTACTATTTTCAGAGCATTTTCAATGTCCCCAATGAGATCAGAGTCCATCTTAGGCTGTTCACATTTGACTTGAAATGTAACACGCAAAAATTTACTTTCACTCTGCATTTGTTATCTATTACTGCATAACACATTACTCTAAAACATAGCGATGTAAAACAAGCAGCATTTATTTAATATCTCATAGCTATTGAGAGTCAGAAATCTTGGAGCAACTTAGCTGGAAGGTTTTGGCTTAGGGTCTCTCATGAGGTTGTAATTAATCTGTCAGCCAGCGTTGTAGTCGTTTGAAGGCTCAACTGGGGCTAGAAAACCCACTCCCAAGCGCACTCGTGTGGTTGTTAGCAAGCCTCAGTTCCTCGCTAGCTACTGGCCGGAGACCTCAGTTGCTTGCCATGTGGGTCTCTCAGTGATATGTCTTCATGCCATGGCAGCCAGCTTTCCCCAGGATGGGTGGAGAGAGAGAGAGACAGAAACAGAAATAGAAAGAAAGAGAGAGAATGAGAGAGAGAGAGAGAGAGGGAGGGGGAAAAGAGAGAGGAAAAGAGAGAAAGAGAAGGAAAGAAAGGAGGGCAGGAGAGAGCAAGCATGCACCTGCAACCAAGAGGAAAGCTACAGTATCTTTTATAACCTAATCTCAGAGTGCCATACCATGACTTCTGCCATATTCTGTTGGTCACACAGACCAATTCTAGTGCAATATAAGAAGACATTACAAAAGGGTGTGAATTCCTAGAGACAGGGGTGCTCAAAGGCCATCTTGGAGGCTGGCTACACACACTCGGTGTCCAGGAATCTGTTTATCCTCATGGACATCCAGTGGCTGTCAGCTATTAGGCAAAGCCACCTAAAAGATGACTTAATAGTCATCTGTCTCTCAACAGTCACAGCAGTTATCTTTCAGATGGCCACACCTAATAGCATGGTGATACAGATGTGCATACATGGATGTCATGAAGTCCTGTTGAACTTCCCGGAAGGGTGATATGGAGTTGAGTTAGGATTTTCTACAAGTGTAGATATCTGCAAGCCATAAGTGTAAAAATGGTGACCACCTTCTCTCCTTTTGCTGTTTTGGTTGACGATAGTCTGCAGACCCGCTGGAAACGAAATCTGGTGCTCCTGCGAGACAGGCTATGGGTGGCCTCGGGAAAGGTGCCTCCACAATCTCACTTGTCAAGAGCATGGCAGCTCCCTCCAAGGGCACAGTTGCAGTTGCCTTAAAGGACTTCCTCCCAAGGGACCTTTTTGCCAACTCCAGGGAGGTAAGTAACCACTCATTAAATGTTTGTTGAGTGGCTATTCAACATCAGCTCACAAATGTTCCCCTGTTTTGTGTGTACTCAAAGACTAACATGAGATTTTTTAATATTACCCTGTATTTTTCAGCAGATGTTACCTTGAGAATGTCAGTGAGACTAAACGTGGGCTTTCAAGAAGACCTCAGGAACATTTCCTCAGCCCTCTATAGATCCTACAAGACTGACTTAGAAACAGCGGTAGGTTTTGGCCCCAGGAGCCTCTTAACCAAGAAAGTGTTTGGGGTGAACCGTGCCTATTGCATTCACAGTGGACAGTTTGCTTGGATCCATCAGAATTTATGAATGTGAATTTGAAATTATTCATTTACATCTGGGATGGTTACTCAAGAAGTGTTCAAATCAAACAGCATTCAGGGGACAATGTGGCGTCACCTTGACCTATAAGGAGAACAACTTCTCAGGGTAGAACTGGCTCAGATAAGATTTGGTGGCATCGATTCACTGAAACCTCTTCAGAGGCCCAAGAACCCAGCCTAGAACCACCACTTGGTGCATTTCTATTCTTCTCACACCACGTGGTTGAAATCCCTAACATCTTTTGGAAGACCAACCGAAAGCTGAGCACAGAGGGTTTCCAACCACTCTGTACTAGATGTCTCTGGGCATTCATACTTAAGACATTTAAATTTACATAAAACTAGAGAATATTTCATGAGTGTCAGCTGTTTGCCAGACATTGTTCTAAGTGCTTTACTTTGGAATAACTCATCTAAACCTAAATGCTTTGCTTGAGTTAACAGAGCGTTTGGAACAGAGCCACCTAACTAGTGTGGCACAAATTATTATAGGTGGAATGAGATCACAACTTTCCTTACCTCTCCTGGCAGCCGAGCCTGCCTCCGGCTGTGAGCAGCCTCCTGCTTATCCCAGTCTGACACCAAAATATTATCATTTCCCGTGCATGCCTTGATGAAGTGCTGCTTCGGAAGAGCTCTTGGCCTTCTGATGTGCATATCTGGCGTGTAATACTTCTGCACACATGAGAACCCTCCTTACCCACAGCACACACTAAATGATATACTTTTAAGGAAAGAGAGAGTTACATGTTAGTCTTGAGTCCCACCCACCTAGGGACCTGGCACAGAGCTTTGTACTTTGTAGCTGCCCTGTAAATGTGAACTGAATCAAATAGAATCTCCTGTGCAGTTGGTCTTCAGAGAAACAAAATGGAGTAAAAACATCATCCAAAACCACACTGGCTCAACCAGTGCTGCAATGTGCCAAGTGAGGGATCAGGCAGTGTGGGGGCCTTGAGGACCTCCACAGACCTCCAGCCACAGAGCATGTAGCTGAGCCAGGGCCCCAGCTGCAGCCTCAGAAACCCATGATCACATGCACTGCTCCCTGCCGGTGAGTGAGCATGGCGCGGCCGTGGCTGACAGACACTGGGACTCCTTGAAAGGTCGTATTGAACCTTCCCAGGCTCAGTCTAGGATTCTTTGGTTCAACCTTCCCTCCCTCTCTCTTTGGGGGTCTGATGGCTCTATTGCCTTCCCCACTCCTGCCTCATTTTCTTTTTTAGGAATTTTGCCGAGTCAATTTGTACATTTCATCTGGCGTCTGCTTCCCAGAGAACCCAGACTGACATAGGTAGTTAGGAATTAATTACTTCTTCGAAGATATGCTAATGCCAGCACTAACAAAATACACAGAGGATAACTTTACCCAGTGTGATGAGGATAATGTGCTTTTTACTGTTTGAAATCTCTTGACATATCTATCTCTCACGAGACTTTGATACATGACACTTGTCTTGCTTTATTTTCCAGTTCCGGAAGGGTTACGGAATTTTACCAGGCTTCAAATGGGTGACTGTGACAGGGTTCAGGTAAGAATGCTGTAATTTGGTCATTTCTGTTTGATGTAGTAGAGGGGGAAAAATCCATTAGAGAGCCATCATGTGGAGTGTTCAGTGGGAGCAGTTTGGTAGGAGTGAAGACTAGAGCCGTATTGCAGGGGCTGAGAGGGAAAGGGGACACTGAGAAGAGTGGCTCACCCCTTGCAGATGTACCTACTCAGAAGGAAGGTAGAAAAAAACTGTTGTTCATTCGATGCATGAATTCTATGCATTCTATGCAAGTATTTGCAAACAAATACGTGGGATAGGTTTGCAGTCTAGAGAGTTCAGAAATATAAGAATGAAATAACATCATGCAATGATGCCTTTGCACAAGAACATTCTGCCAGCCAGCCAGGACCACAGAGTATCATGCTGCAACATGAATGGTCCCCCTGGACTTGGGTGCCCTGGCAGCCCTGAGTGGGTTTCAAAGGCTTAGTTGCCAATCTTAAAAATCAGGAATGTGTACAAGAACATCCAGGATTTTGGTTTCATGTAACATTTGACCTGGTCACCCTGGGCCAGCATAGCTGTGCGACAACAGTGAGTCGGTTCTGCATTGTGGCTGCCTCCTTATAACTCAGCTCATGAATCCCCATTTGACTGCTTTGTTCATTTTTACGTTGCAGATGTTAAGGGATGCAAGCCCTGTCTTGGGCTTTCACCTAGACCTTGAAAACTGGTTTATTTCCATGAGCGCCTAAGGATAATAGTACCCAGACTGTTCCTGCTGTTTTGTTTTTTCATGCAAATAAAAAGCATCTAGATTCATCCAGGTCAGGTCAGTTACTGCTTTACTAAACTGGGTGGTCTCTGTCCAGGCCTGGAAGTGTGGTTGTGACATATGATGTCCAGACTACGACACCATCACCTGAATTATTGCATAAAGCCAATGAGCAAGTCATACAGAACCTCAACCAGACCTACAAAATGGACTACAACTCCTTTCAAGCAGTCACCAGTAGTAAGTGAAACTATTTCAGTATGGTAATGTGTTTATTGTTATGTTTAAACCTAGGGAATTGTCTTTGTGTTCCTGGCACAGAGGGTTGGATGTCATCTCCCCCACTTAAGTCAATGCCTCCCAACCTGGCTTATGTCACTGTACCTGGGATATGGGATATGGGATACGGGGGGGGGGGGGGGGGGGGGGGAGGAGGACGGGCATTTTACAAGGGGTCCACAGAGTCATCTGGGTTTGTGGATTTTCTAAATTAACAGATCCAAAACATCCAAAAAAGTAAAACTAACATTATAGCGAGAGTTGAGATATTCACAAAATGCACTGATGCTAAATAGAGGGCCATTGTTTTAGAGCAGTGGTTCTCAGAGTGCAGCCCCTGACCAGCAGGATTAGCACCGCCTGGGAACTTGTTAGAGATGCACATCTTGGGCCTACCCCAGACCTGCCAGAGCCAATCTGCATTGCAACAAGCCCTCCAGGTGATTCTCTGCACAGGAAGGTTAGACCACTGCTTTAGATCACAGAGAATAGTGGTAAATCTGGGGATTTTCATATATTCTGCACCATTTTACAAATGGGGTGCAAAGTTAAGTTCTGTTGTCTTATATGTGGGTGAAACTGTTCTTACTTAAGGGATAGTAAGGAGAATCCACCAGGCAGAGATTTGATGGGCAGGCGTTGGCCTGCCAACATTCTGTGTAACTCAGGTCCACAGTTCAGGAGTGCCAGCAGTTCCTATTATGGGAGGGCACAGAGAGAACTGTTGTTGGTACAACTGGGTTAAAGAAAGAGCCCCTCTCATTCAGGAGTCAGGTCATCTTCACAGCAAGTTGATATCCCTTCTGTTTACATCCTCTGCTAGTATTTTTACACACCAGCTTATTTTTAAAATAATACATTAGAAGTGATAAAACTAGCTAAGGAAAACATAAGAGATCTATATAATGCTAAGAAAGTGCTACAACATAAACAAGATAAAATAGAATATAAGTAAAAATTCTAAATAAATAAGGCAACAAAACAAAAATAAAAACCAGAAAATTAAAGGAAAGGGAAAAAGTGGTCTAAAAGTGTAAGCTCATGCAGGAGCAATCTCAGCAATGCTCCCTGGCCAACCAAGACATGTACTTTCTTTGCCCTGAAAAATTCTTTTTATTTGTGATTTTGAAGACATAGGAGAACAGCATTCTCTAGTATAAACTTCACTTGTGATTCCTCTTTCCCCCAATTTTTAATCCTACTGAGAATAGTCAACCATTTAAGAGAGTAAGTATCCGACAGTTTTACTGATCAGGTTGTCAGCCCAGAAACATGCAGCTGACAGTGTAATTCACAAACGTGTTTTAGTATACATGGTGCCTTAGTCCATTTGTGTTGCTATAAAGGAGTACTGAGACTGGGTAATTTCTAAAGAAAAGAAGTTCATTTGGCTCACAGTTTTGCTGGCTAGAAGACTGGTCATCTGGTGAAAGCCTCAAGCTGCTTCCACTCATGGCAGAAGGTAAAGGGGAACAGGCATGTCCAGAGATCACACAGTGAGAGAGGAAGCAAGAGAGACCAGAGCCAGGGGGAAGGTGCCAGGCTCTTTGTAACAATCAGCTCTCAGGAACTAATAGAGCAAGAGCTCACTCGTTACCTCAAGGAGGGCACTAAGCCACTCATGAGGGATCTGCCCCCATGACCCAAACATCCCCCATTAGCCCCCACCTCCAACATTGGGGATCAAGTTTCAACATGAGATTTGAGGGGAAAAGACATCCAAATTATAGTACGTGGCTCGTTCTTCTAAAGAACAATTAAGTTATTGTGAAAATCACTCAACATCCCACCCTGCAGAGGGTCTACATTTATCTCTGTTCTCCTTCAAAATCAGAATGTGAGTCTGTGATATGCATAGGCTCAGACCAATAAACATGATCTTACACTACACACAATTCCACAGGGAAACTCAGACACCATCCTGCTCTCCACAGTGTTGTTGTTGCTAACCCAGAATACAAACATCCAAAAAGTCATGTGATTGGATTTTAAAAAAATTATAATCATATTTGGAGAGTGGGTATGGGAGGGGAACAGACAAGAAAGAAAAATGTTGAATGAATGAGTTGGTATTAGGAACTTATTTTTATCTTTATGAAATGCAAAGGGCACATGGCAATCTTCAGAACAGTTCCGTTTATTTTGCTATACATTAATTCTCTGATGATATTTGATTAATCAGCAGGTCCCTTAACTACAAAACACTCTTCTTTAATCGTTCCTGATAAATTTATGTTCAATTTCATATGATCATATAATACTGGCAGTTCTACTAATCTTACATATTAGCAATGATAATAATGAAAACTTAACTGCATTTTTTCTGTGTTAATCCCAGTATGTTTACATATATTTCATATTCACAGATCCTGTGAAGTAGATATTATTATTTCCATTTTACAAATAAGGAAATGGAGGCTTAGAGAGGGTAAATAATTTGCTCAAGGACATATAGTAAAAAACATAAGTTTATGTGACTTCAAAACTAGTGCACTGCATTAAATATTCAAAGATGACCTTGCTTCCTAATAGTTAAATGTGATTTTTTAAAAAATCTTATTTTAACTCGGGACCTAAAAAGGATAATAAGAAATATTTATAAATTTTGATATTTTGACTAGAATATCATACCACCCCAAATTAATTTTATGATGTTTTATTTCCATGTTTATAATATGTAGGAGGTCTGGCCTGAGCATAAAGCCCCATGTAAAAGAGTCCTCCTAGAGCCTTCTCACCCCAGCTCCTCTGATTTTCCTCAATACACATAACTGGTGAAGGACATCAAACAAGCAACTCAGCTTAGAGAGAAAAAAACTGCATGCTGTATAAGCAAAGGGCATCCTTAAAAACACATATTAAAATAACCAATATAGTGCTTTTATCTATGAAATGGCAAGACAGTGCTTCTACAGTTTTTTATGGCCAAAACAACCATAATAGCTGTGGTTTCCCCAAGTTACCTCCCAGTGTAGCTCTCATTGCTCCTGTTTTCCAGACAGGGGAGCAGAGGCTCAGCCAGGCTAAGCAAGTTCCCCAGGGCCACACAGTTACTTGTGGGACAGAACCGGGATTCAAATCCAGACCCGTCTATAAACTCCCACTCTTAAAGGTCTATGGATATTAGGTCTTAAAAAAAAAGTCTTATTTCCCAATTATTTTTTTATGACTAGTTAATTTGTTTTCCTGTTTCTAACTCATCAAAGACTTAGGTCAGGGCCTTCAGTGAGCATGAGATATCAGTTATTGGTAAGAAACATTGATATTATTCCAGTCAGTAGCAAAGAAACTTGATATTTAAGTGAACTTGTGGAGCTTTTTCATAAGCAAATGTGGAGTTTTCTACCAGACTTTTAGAAATATTGAAAATGGCTTTAGGATCCCCATTGCTACCATTAACGACTCTTAAGTGTCCTTAAGACACATGATGCAAAGACCCCAAACTAGAAGCCCTGTCCCTAGTATATGGCAGGTTGTAACTCCATGGGCCTCAGGTTCCAGCTGGACTGGATGGAGGAAGGAACAGGTTGTCTCATCCTGTACAGCACCACAGATGCCATGGAGACCTCTGAGAACCCTGGGTGGTGGTGTCTGATGAATAGTATCAATTACATTTATGTGCTTTGGGATCTTAACACCTTTTCTTTGGGTTTCCAGATGAAACTAAGTTCTCTGTCATACCACAAGTAATATTTGAAGGGGATACAGTCACTCTGTCATGTGAAAATGAAGTTTTATCCTCCAATGTGTCTTGGCACCACGTAGAACGACGCTTTGACATCCAGAACAGCAGCAGATTCTCAATTTACACGGTTGTGCTCAACAACATGACCTCAGTATCCAGCCTCACCATTTACAACATCACTCAGGGAGATGCAGGTGAGTCACTCAGTAACTTGCATGAGGAATGGATTGAAGAACTCATGAGGAAGCAAACCATATAATATGCAGATATTGTTTTTCCCTTTAAAACGAAGTTTCCTGGCTCAATGTTTCAAAATTGAAAATTAATCCCATGGCAGTAATTGTGAATTAATTTCAGATTTAATTAATTTTTGTTATTTTTAGTATATGTAATAATATTATTTTATTGTTAATTAATTTAATTTCCCATCAATTTTTTTAAAATGTTAAAGTGTTTGATTATTTATTGCTGATTTGCCTGAGTTCTTTGTAGATCCTTGTTGTTAGCCCTTTATCAGACGTATAGCCTACGAATATTTTCTCCCATTCTATAGGTCATCTATTTGCTCTGTTGATTGTTTCCTTGGCTGTGCAGAAGCTTTTTAATTTAATCAAGTCTCATTTGTTTATTTTTGTTGTTGCTGTGATTGACACTGGGGTCTTCGTCATAAATTCTTTGCCTAGGCTGATAACTAGAAGAGTTTTTCCAACATTTTCTTCTAGAATTCTTATGGTTTCATGTCTTAGGTTTAAGTCTGTTATCCATCTTGAATTAATTTTAGTAAGTAGTGACAGATATGGATCCTGTTTCAATATTCTACATGTGGCTATCCAATTTTCCCAGCACCACGTATTGAGTAGCAATTATTTCTCCAGTGTATATTGTTGTCTGCTTTGTCAAAGATCAGATGACAATATATGGATGGTTTTATATCTGGGGTCTCCATTCTGTTCCATTGGTCTATGTCTCTATTTTTTGCCAGTACCATGTTGTTTTGGTTACTATAGCCTGTAGTATAGTTTAAAATCTGGTAGAGTGATGCCTCTCAATTTGTTCCTTTTGCTTAAGTTTGCTTTGGCTATTCAGGCTCTTTTCTGGTTCCAAATGAAGCATAGAATTATTTTTTCTAGATCTGCAAAAAATGACATTGGTATTTTGATGGGAATTGCATTGAATCTGTAAATCACTTTAGGTCATATGGACATTTTAACAATATTGATTCTGCTAATCCATGAGCATGATATGTTTTTCCATTTGTTTACATCCTCTACAATTTTCTTCCTCAGTGATTTGTAGTTCTCCTTGTAGAGGTCTTTCACCTCCTTGGTTAAATATATTCCTAGGTACTTTATTTTCTTTGTTGCTATTGTGAAGGGTATTGAGTCTTTGATTTGATTCTCCACTTGACTGTTGTTGGTGTATAGAAACGCTACTGATTTGTGTACATTGATTTTGTGACCTAAGACTTTTCTGAATTTATTTATCATTTCAAGGAGTCTCTTAGCAGAGTCTTTGGGGTTCTCTGGATATAAGATCATATCATCAGCAAAGGGTGATAGTTTGACCTCTTCTTTCTCCATTTTGATACCTTGATTTCCTTCTCTTGCCTGATTGCTCTGGCAAGGACTTTCAGCACTCTGTTGAATAAAAGTGGTGACAGTGGGCAACCTTGTCTAGTTCCAGTTCCACATGGGAATGCTTTCAATTTTTCCCATTCAGTATGATGTTGGCTGTGGGTTTGTCATATATGGCTTTTATAATTTTGAGGTATACAAAAGATATGAACAGAAGCTTTTCAAATAAGATAGACTAATGGCCAATAAACATATTAAAAAATGCTCAACATCACTGATCATCAGGGAAATGTAAATCAAAACCACAATGAGATATCACCTAACCTCAGTGAGAATGGCTTTTTATCAAAAAGTCCCAAAACAATAGATGCTGGCATGGATGTGTAGAGAAAGGAATACTTATACGCTGTTAGTGGGACTGCAAACTAGTACAGCCTCTATGGAAAATAATATGGAGATTCCTCAAAGAACTAAATGTAGACCTACCATTTGATCCAGCAATCCCACTACTGGATATTTACTCAAAGGAAAAACAGCCATTTTATCAAAAAGACACTTGCACTCAGATGTTTATTGCAGCACAATTCACAATTGCAAAGATGTAGAATCAACCCAAGTGACTTTCAATTCATGAGTGGATTAATAAAATGTGGTATAAGTAGACTATGGAGTACTGCTCTGCCATAAAAAATGAATTAGTACATTTTGTAAGAATCTGGATGGAACTGGAGACCATTCTCTCATCACAAGAATGGAAAAACAAACACCGCACATACTCACTATTAAACTAGAACTAACCTAACAACACTCATGTGCTCAATAGGAAGTAAAACTCAATGGAAATCAAACAGGTGGGAGGGAAGAAGAGGGGGATAGGTGAAATCATACCTAATGGGTACAATGCACACAATCTGGGAGATGGGCACACTTATAACTTTTTCTCATGCAGTACAAAAGCAATCCATGTAACTGAAGCATTTGTACCCCCATAATATTCTGAAATTTTTTAAAAATTTAAATAAAACCCAAACAAAAATGTTAAAGTAGTTTTGTTGAGGATGCGTTGACATGTAATAAACTGCACATATTGAAAGTATGCAATGTGATAAATTTTGACACACGTACACCTGTGAAACCATCACCACAATCAAGATAGTGAATGTATCCATCAACTCCACCCCAAATTTTCTTGTTTTCCGTTGTAACCTTTCCATTTGGTCTTTCCCTACCCTCCTGCCCACTCCAAACAACCACAGAAGAATAAGTCTTAATTCTTCACTGAGACTAGCGATGAACCTGACACATCCTAGAATTTAATAACTTCATTACAACCCAGACATTAATAAGGCCATCTCTTTTTCTCTGTACGAGAAGGTGGGCTATAGACACATGGCTCCTATCACACATTTGTTGACTCTGATTTTATCACATGGTTAAACAGGTACCAATATTACCCCTCATCTTCTAATTCTCCAAAGCTTTCTGATTTTTCTTTCTTACCTCTTCTGTTCTTACACTTTTTTTTCTTACTAGCAAAGTCCCTGAGATTTCTACTATTTAATAGAAGATCTCTCTACTCTGTATTGTGACATCAGAAATATCTGCACTTTCTGAATGTTTTTTTTAGGAAGGTTTAGACCAAGCCTGAGATGCTTTTGAAAAAAATGATGCTTCCTGAAGTACTGTCATGACACATGAGATAAGGCTACCATTCATCTAAAGAAATACACACATGTAGTAACAATAAATGATTTTGTGTATCCTATACAGGTGAATATGTCTGCAAACTGATATTAGATATTTTTGAATATGAGTCCAGAAACAAAATAAATGTTCTGCCCATCCGAATTTTGGCAAATGAAGAAATGAAGGTGATATGCGACAACAATCCTGTATCTTTGAACTGCTGCACTGAGAATAATGCTAATTGGAGCAAAGTAGAATGGAAGCAGGAAGGAAAAATAAACATTCCAGGTGAGAATGTTAGATAAGTCCTTTTGCAAATAGGTTTTGCCTTTTGGCCAAGTAAAAATGGGAGATGTGGTGGGTGGAGGGGGAAATGTCAGTGGCTGTTTTGTACTGGACTTAGACTATAAAAAAGAATTAGGTTTGATGCCAGCTCCAGCTTATCCACTCTAGAGCAAAACTCCAGAAATACATGCATACAAGTATGATGCTTGTATTGTAGACAAGATCCCAACAGGAGAAGACTTAAGAGGGAGTGATCCTCGTGACTTTAGTCCAAGGCACCTCCATGGGGAAAAGCTTATCCCACCTTCCTTTGCATCTTCAGCAAAGAGCTAAGGATGAGGTCATTGACTTTTCATTGAGGTCTGACCTTTCCTCATTTCTGTGTCTCTTCCACTGGTGTCTGTCCTTCTCAATTCTTTGTCTTCCTGTCGATGCTTATCTCAATATTCTCTCTCTGTCTCCAGCTTTCTCTCTCTCTGTGGAGATCTGTTTATCTTTCAATTGTTTCATGTCAATTTCTGATCCTGTTTGCTTTTGTTTTAGATATGAGATCTTACCTGAAGTTACCTATCCTCCAGTTTATACTGATAACAGTAATAATAATAATAAATTAAAACAGCAATACCAATTCTGTTTTGTACAACAGTTTATGATTAACCCATTTTTAAAAAATATATTACCAGCCGGGCACGGTGGCTCTCGCCTGTAATCCTAGCACTCGGGGAGGCTGATGTGGGAAGATCATTGAGGTCAGAAGTTCAAGACCAGCGTGAGCAAGAGTGAGACCCTATCTCTACAAAAACTAGGAAAATTAGCCGGGCTTAGTGGTTCATACCTGTAGCCCCAGCTACTCGGGAGGTTGAGGCAGGAGGATCATTTGAGCCCAGGAGTTTAAGGCTATAGTGAGTTATGATGAGGCCACTGTGCTCTAGCCAAGGTGACAGAGCAAGACTGTCTCAAAAAATAAAATATATGTTATTGCTTTTAATTACATTTAAACTTGACCACAAGTTTGAAGCTGGCATGTTACCTCCAATTTTCAAGTAAGGAAATTGAGATCCAGATTAAATGACTTATCCAAGGTTGTCAGAATATAAAAAGAAAAGAAAGGATTGGGACTTACCGCAGATCTTGTTTCACAAGACCAGTGTTTGTCTTGGCTAAACTATTTAATATATGACCCGTGCCTGATGGGCCAGCACTGGATCAAGCTGGTCTGGCGGAGTTTGGACTATTTGCTACCTAGAAACTGCATAGAACAAGTTTAGCTCTTCTCTTAAGAAGCAACACTATTATGTGCTCATATTAAAGAAAAAATCTTTAACGTAAGATGTGGCTTTACCCATGGAATACATTAGTGTAGTGAGCCTTCATTTTATAAAGCCTTTGCTATCGGACTCTTTTAAATTATAACAAAATAAAATAATCCATTTACACCTGAATTTTCCGGAGCACATCTATTTGGCAAAGCAAGTTTCACCTGCAGTGTTTATATTTGACTTTAAAGTACTCAGAAATATGGGAAAGGTATCTGGTAACTTGAAAATATTGACACATGATACATGTAGTCACTTCCCTGATTTTTAAGGAAGAGGAGGTGTAGGCTTCCCGAAGGAACTGCCAGGTGGTAGAAAGACCTTGTGCAATTCCCGTGGTACTGACTTAGAAGATTTCAGCCAAGAGAGGTGAAAAACCTTGCCTTCTGGCAAAGGAACCAGGAAGTCTGTGTCGCAGATGCTCGGGGACCTCGCTGTGAATGCCCAGAGCGGCTGAAGGACTGCAGAACAATGGATTTCCTGCCACAGGGCTGGCTGCTTGGGGACCTGTGTGGTGGCTCTCTGATGAATTTAGCGGTTGCCCTGGCACCCTGCCCTTCTGTCTCTTGTGCTTGCTGGCCTTCACTGCAGCTCTCTCTCTCCAAAGTCCAGAAGTTATTTTAGCAGCCATTTTTTTCTGGGTCTGTAGGAAGAAATCTAGCAAAACAATTTACTCAGAGCATTTGGAATTGAATGTAAGATCCTGTCTCAGAAACGGTTGCATTTTCAAAGCACTCTGGAAAGGAATAAGAGAGGAAGTATTCAACACTGGTAGAATTTAAGAGGAATAATATATAATTATTCCTCTTAACTTTAAGAGGAATAATATACAATGAAGATTTCCTACCACTTGGAGAAAAAGTGAAGGGTGTGTTCCTTATGGTTATCACTGTTATCATAAAATAGTTATTGTGGGTGGGGCATAGTGGGTCACTCCTGTAATCCTAGCACAGTGGGAAGCTGAGGAGGGAGGATTGCTTGAGACCAGGAGTTCCAGACCAGCCTAAGCAAGAGCAAGAGCAAGAGCAAGACCCCCAACTCTATAAAAAGTAGAAAATTTAGGTGAGTGTGGTGACACGTGCCTATAGTCCCAGCTACTTGGGAGGCTGAGGCAGGAGGATTGCTTGAACCCAGGAGTTGGGGATTTCAGTGAGCTATGATGTTGCCACTGTACTCTACCCAGGGCAACACAGCGAGACCCTTTCTCAAAAAAAAAAAAAAAAGTTATTCTGGCTGATTCAGTGTATTCAACTGTTTTCAATGTTTACGTTTATCATCTGAGTTTTTCTCCCCACTTCCCCACCAAAAGTCTTGCAAAGTAGGTACCACCATCACCATTTTATAGATGAAGGTTTAGTATATTATCTAGGCAGCAGATTTCAGCAGCAAAATTGTAATCACTTACTGTCTCTTCTCCATAAAACAAAGCACCAACCTATTAGCTGCATTCAGTACTTCTCACGAAGGATCCTTGAGTTGCACAGCCGCGGGGCGGGCGGGGCATTATATGAAATACAGTGTGAATGATGCCAATTTGGAGATTCTGCCTTTGTCTTCTGTGTTTACCATCTCTTTGAAGCCTTATCTCCACTCTTTTCCTATGTTTCAGCTGACAGAACTACTTATTGTTCCTTGAACAAAATCCACATGCTGCTGCCTCTGTGTTTTGCTTACATCAGTGGTTTTCTGATTTACCCATAGAATCCTTTCTTCAAGCAAAGTCTTGCATGGTTGTCTAATGCAGGGCTTCTCAACCTCAGCACTATTGATATTTTGGGCCAGATAATTCTTTGCTGGGAGGAACTGTCCTGTGCATTGTATTATAAGATGTTTATCAGCATCTTTGGCTGATAAACCCACTGGATTCCAGTAACACTCCCAGTTGCAACAACCAAAAATGTCTTCAAACATTGCCAAATGTTCCCCCAGGGAGGCAAAATTGCTCCCTGGTTGAGAGCATATCTAATGTGTAAAGCAGACCAGAGTGGAGCTGCTCTAGTTAGTAAAAGGGTGAGGGGCTTGGAGTCCACACAGCTTATTATCATCCTACTCCCCAACTCAGCCCCAGCCCCTGAATCAGCTTAATGGAACTCCAGGTTCTCCAAGGAGCACTGATTCATACACACCCAGCACATATACACACGCACACCAGAACCGCGAGCCCCATTTCTATCTATTAAAACCCTAAATGTCTTTCAAGGCCTAGGGCAAATCTTCCTCTTCTCCTAGTCTCCCAACTAAAATGTTCCTCCTTTAATCTACATAATATATTGAATTCTCTCTTATGGAACCTATCTCCCATGAATTATCACTATTTCTGTGCATCTTTTTCTACACGCCACCCTGCATAGCTCATTGTCTTGCAAGTTAGTTTGATGAAATAGCTGAGTCTTTAAGGATGAGTAAGAGTCCGCAGGAGGAAGAGGGAAGGAGAATATTCCAGATGTGAACACAGGCACAGAGGTGCAAAGCTGCAGGGCATGTTGAAGGCCCAGGATGTGATCTAATTCTTAAGAGAGGCATATAGAATGAGATAAAGAGGAGACAGGCAGATTAAAATCACACTGTGAATAATTGCATATGTCATGCTAAGGAGATTTGACTTTATCCTGTAGGAAATGGTAAGATTTTTTAAGGTAAAAAGAGGAAATGGTCAGAGCTGAACTTTGGAAAAAATAAATTTTGAGATAGTGTCTCCAATAGATTAAAAGGGCAAATAACCAAAAATAGAGACCAAGCTACAACAGTGTGTAATGGCAAAAATAGATAATGGGGCCAGTGTGAATGACCGTGGGCTAGAGTGAGATGTTTCAGAAGTATAATCTAAAAGTTTTTTTATGACTGAGTAGAGGTAAAATGTGAGTGAGTACAAATAACTAAAGATGACTTTAAGATTTTTAATTTGGGGAATGCCAATGGGAATGAGAGGACATACTGGAAGATGTACAGGTTTTGTCTGGGGAAAATGAAGATGAGTTCTTCATCAGACATGTTGAGTCAAAGGTACATAAGATGAGAAATTGACACTCAGGAATTTGCTCCTAAAGTTTCCAACCAGAGTGTTTGTCTTAGAAATAGAGCAGGAGTCATTCAAATACAGGATCTAATAGAGGCCATAGGTGCACATGAAGTTGTCCAGCGAGAGAGTGGAGAAAAAGATGAGGCAGCATTTCATAAGGGAACAGAAGGTGGGGATCCTGGAAGGGAGCCCCAGAAGGAGGGATGGAGAGAAAAGAGAAGCAGGAGACACCCACGGAATCAGCAGTGCACAGGCCGAGAGAAGGTGGTCAGCAGAATGAGACACTGTGGTCCAGGTAGCACGAGAAGAGGCCACTAGATATAGGAAAGAGGGGGTCACTGTTGGCCTTAAAGAAACGCTTTTGGTGGAGCGGAAGGTGAAGAAGGCCAACTGCAAAGATATGATAAAAAAATGGGGATGAAAAATTAGAGGTGGCAAATATAGAAGCATCGTGGTATGAAGAGAGGAAGAAAATACAGTAGTGGCTAGGAGGCTTTCAGATTGGGGAAAGACCCCTTTAGGAAGGGGAGACTTGAGTCTATCTGGGGGTGGAAGAGAAAGAACCAGAGGAAAAATTAAAGACACAGGGGAAGGGAAAGGCAAAGGATGAAGGGACGTCCTGGAAGAATTGGAGGAAGTAGATTTTCAAAAGGTAAGTGGAGGTGGGTAGGGGTGCTTGTGCCTATGAGCTAGGAGGTAATTTAGTCAAGGTGAAGATGAAAATCAGTTCAGTATTTTTAAACCACATTCTGGGGCCTAGGGAAAAAATGCTAGTTACATGTCAATCAAAATATTTCAAATATCATTGATCATCCAGCCAGAGCTGAAAAAGATGCATTTATGTTGGAACTAATCAAGAGGCTTATTCTTTTTTTTTTTTTATTTTTTTTCATTTTTGGAAGATTGATAGTGTTTGAAAAATGCCTTAGGATAGTGTGTGGAGATGGGAGGAGAGAGAGTGAAGGGGATGGAGTAGAAAAATCAGCCTCCAGGGTGTCCTAGAACCCCAGGCAAGAGGAAAGATGGCTCAGAGGGTGGCATTTCCAGGAAGGGAAAGGAAGGTAGGGAAGGGAGCTGTTTTGATGGGGAATCTGCTGGTAACTGAGAAAGCATGAAGTTGAAGCTTCCACTAAAGTGCAGAGATTTAAGGAGGGAACAACTTACAAAAAAACGTTCCTCAAATGAGATGACTATCAGATGTTCCAGTATTGTTTTGTCCTCCCTTCAATAATAATAGTTGTCTACATAATCTGACGTCTTTTTTACTTTCATTTAAGTCGTACCCAAACACCTTGCTTCTCTTTGTCACTTTTCACATCCCAGTGACCGTCATTCATGGTCTTTGTTGGGGCAGGTCCCAGCCAGGCGCTTTTCTAAAAGTATATATACGAGGTCTGTCCAGAAAGTACCCAGCCATTGTTAATATGATGAGAAAGGTTTGCACGACAGCGATGTAACCCGGCAACCAAGGAGAGTGGACTGGGATGTGGAGGCGTGAACAGTGACGCCTTCGCTGTACTGGTCAGTGGGGCGCTACACCCCGCTGAGTGAGCCTGTGTACTGTGTGGCCGTCGCATTCAAAATGGCTGAGCGAGTAAAGTGACAAATCTGCATCGAATTTTGCCTTAAGCTTGAACATGCCTCTGCAGAAACTATTCGGATGATTCGGAAGGCTCTCAGGGCCCGTGCAATGAGCGAAGCGCAAATAAAAGCATGGCATAAACACTTCAAAGATGGTCGAGAATCTGTTAAACATGGTTCATGTTCTAGAAGGCCTACAACAAGCAGAACACCTGAGAACATTGAATGGGTACGGGTTGGGTTAAGAGACACTGGGAGAACTGTGTAAAGTCCCAAGGTGTCTACTCTGAAGGGGACCGAGGCATCATTGTCCTAGGTACAATGTTTCTTGTGTCTTGTATCTTCTTCAATAAATGTCTCTATTTTTCATATTACATGGCTGGATACTTTCCGGACAGAACTTTTATACATACATAAAATCTCATTTAACCTTACTATAGTCCTGGGCAGTGACTACTATGATTTATCCCCATTTTACATCTGGAGAACTGAGGCACAGAGCAGTTAAGTGACTTTCTCAACAATACCCTGCTAGTAAGTGGTGGAATTTAGGATTTGAAGCCAGGCAACCCAGATGCAGAGGCTGCAGACTTAACTGCTGTCCATCTCGCCTCTCCATTCAAAGAGAAGAAATCCATTTAAATAGTAAACTCCTTTTTCCTGATTTGGCCTCTTTGCTACTAAATCACAGAATTATCCAACTGTAACAGCAAAAGAATTGCTTGTCGTTACAGGAAACCCTGAAACAGACGTAGATTCTGGCTGCAGCAGATACACCCTCAAGACTGATGGAACCCAATTCCCAAGCGGGTCGTCTGGAACGACAGTCGTCTACACGTGCGAGTTCATCAGTGCTTACGGAGCCAGAGGCAGTAAGAACATCAAAGTGACCTTCATCTCTGTGGGTAAGGACCCTTTCCTTAGAAATTTTAGCCATAAATGTGCTGCACCCTAAATAAGGGCTGCCAATCAACTGGAATGTCTATGAGCAAAATGAGCAGCGTCTTCTGTGGGAGTCAGGGTGTGGTTGGGGCCAGACAATGGGAGATAGAAGTGGGTTTCCCTCCCTGCCAATTTAAGTTCAGACGGAGGCTTTTTAAAATCAGGAAGGGTAGTGGTGGGACACAGTGAAGGACCCTGGGGCATAAGGCAGAAGGTGGCCTGGGAACTAGAATTTCACACTCAGGTTAGTCCTATTATCATTGAATGTGTAGGACAACGTCCTGAATGCCCCCTTCCCCAGAGCCCCATTCTCACCTTCTTGAATTCCAGCAGCCTGGCTCACTCCCTGCACCCCTCAACTACCCCCACCCCTGCCCTCCCATTCACCTCTTCTAGAGATAATGCTGCAGATAGCTTTAATAATCTGACACGTTGTGGTTATTTCACAGTGGAAACAAGTGGTTTTTAAGCTCTCAATCAGTTTAGTTAGGCCTCTTAGAAGTATCATTTCTCTTCCTATCATAAAGCATTATAATTTCATCCCATCTGCAAAAATGGGGCATTAAAACTTGTTCTTTCACCTGTCTTACAAAAATGAACTATTTAGATTAATCATCAGATCTCTTTTGAGCAATTTTAGAGGAAGGATTGACCAATCCTTGTCACTCTTGTTCACGTTTTCTGCTATCATGACTCAGTGTTTTTACAAAGATCAAGATTAGGCTGACGTGGGCCCACATAACCTTCAGGGTTAAACCGGGAGCGCAAAACTGCTCTCACTACAGAAAACCGCAAAGTGCTCAAAACACCCATGAGCTCTTCTAGGGCGATAATGTTTTCAGGTAAACCCAATCTTTCCTCAATTTACTCAATAGAAATTTGCCCCTATATGCAAAAACGGGACTTATTAGGGATGTATTTAGCCTTTGCTGAAAATCACCAGTTTGGTAGTTTGGAGCCTCATCTGAGAATCAAGAGAACCAAATTCAGGGTTCCACGAGCCTTTTTGTTTTCACTCTCAGAAATAGCTAAACCTTAGAGAGCCACCTCATGATCCCTTCAGCCAGCGAGGGTGATACAAGGACACATTAAACCTTGCTTGAATGACTTTGGGGCTGTGTCTGAGCAATCGAATCCCAACTTCTAAGAGGCACTATGGAAAGCCTTGATTTCTTTTGATTATGATGAAGAATGCGATTTTACGTTGATTAGAAAAGAAGGCCAGCGTCCATGGGCTCGAGACAGGAAGGTGTTCACTTATAGAAGTCCAAAGTGAAAGGCATCTTGAAGGTGCCAACCATGTAAATGCTATGCTCAGAGGGAAGTGGAAAGTTAGAACCAGAGGCAAAAATAGTGGGATGTTCATAAAAGCTTTGATATTTATAATGGTTTTATTAACATTTTTCAATGAATAATTTCTCACAGATCTATGAGGAACTTCTCAGAAAGAGGAGTACATATGTAGTAAAGTTAGTTATAATTCTAGTTATATATAAATAATTGTATTATGATAGTTACATAGTTTATAATTATAATGAAGATGCCCATACATCCTAGTTTGCCTGAGACAGTCCAGGTGTAATCATTTGGGAGCTACACCCTAGGATCCTCCTACTTAACGTAGTTATGGAATTCACTCTTTTCCTTATTAAGCACTGACTGTATACTAGATCCAGCACTGCGTGCTGAGATGCAAACACACAGAAGTCAAAGGCTTGCCCTTCAGCACTCATATTTTCATGGAGGAGAGATGTAGAAAGGGAGAAATTAATGTGCAATATGATATTATAAAAAAGTTTCTTAAAATTAAGAGCGGAGAATGAAGCTGTTCTGGGAACCCAGCGTTTCTTCTCCCTCAAGTTGCCACGGAAGAGGTTGCAGGGGAGCTGGGGTGAAGTCAACACTCCTAAGTTTGCACCCTTTTGCCCTGCTGATCATCAGGAGCTAATTCCAGCCCCGGAGGGGAAGTGCACGAGGTCCTGAGGCATGTGATGGAAATGAGTACAGTTCAGAGCACTACCGCGAACAGCCTAGACACAAGTAAAGCCCAGGAGCAGCAAGGTACCAATCCCGCATTGACACAAGTAGAGTCAGGACGGTCCATGTTCTCTATCTCTCTCTGAAATTTCACTCGTGTGTCAATATCACCAGAAAGACTAAACATTGGACTTGTTGTCGGTTTTGTTTTGTCTGTTTTGTTTGCATTTTTTCAGCCAACCTAACAATAACCCCGGACCCAATTTCTGTTTCTGAGGGACAAAACTTTTCTATAAAATGCATCAGTGATGTGAGTGACTATGATGAGGTGTATTGGAACACTTCTGCTGGAATTAAAATATATCAAAGATTTTATACCACAAGAAAGTATCTTCATGGAGCAGAGTCAGTACTGACAGTCAAGACCTCGACCAGGGAGTGGAACGGTGAGTGAAAGGCCGGACGCTGTATTGTGTTGTCTGGGCCCCTGGACACAAGCAATAATAGTTACCATCCCTGGAGGGTCTGCTCTTCATGATGTCTTTACATTTAATGCAACAGTCCTTTGGAGGGGGACGATGTCCTTATTCCCATTTTACAGATGGAGAAACTGAGGCTCAGAGAGGGTAATAACTATGCCTACGCTTAAACAACTCAAGTTGCAGAGCCAGGAATGGAACTAATCTCTCTGATTCCAGAGCCTGTGTTCTTGCTAGTAAGTGAAGAGGATCGTTTTTAAAAGGACTTTTACTGGCCTGTTGGGAGGGTTTCACTCAACTGTGGTATTAAGAAAACTAGTTAAAAATTTTGTATGTCTTTTTCCAATGAAGGAAACATTTTTATTTCCTATTTACCTCCATGCATTGTTGTGAGGAAATGCAAATCTTTGGGAGCAAAGAGGATTTGATAGAACTGCTGCTGTAATAGCTAACATTTATTGAGCCCTTACTATGTGATAGGCACTATGCTAAGTATTTATTTATTTATGTTTTTAGAGACAGAGTCTCATTCTGTTGCCCAGGCTAGAGTGCCGTGGCGTCAGCCTAGCTCACAGCAACCTCAAACTCCTGGGCTCAAGCAATCCTTCTGCCTCAGCCCCTCGAGTAGCTGGGACTACAGGCATGCACTACCATGCCCGGCTAATTTTTTGTATATACTTTAGTTGTTTGGCTAATTTCTTTCTATTTTTAGTAGAGACGGGGTCTCGCTCTTGCTCAGGCTGGTCTTGAACTCCTGAGCTCAAACGATACGCCCGCTTCGGCCTCCCAGAGTGCTAGGATTACAGGCTTGAGCCACCGCGCCCGGCCAATGCTAAGTATTTAAATGAATTAATTCATGTAAAAACAATAAACCTAGAGGATAGTGTTGTCATTATCCTCATTTTATAGATGAAAGAACTGAGACTGGAGGAGTTTAAGTAAATTACTGAAGATTATTTATCTGGTAAATGGCAGAGCCAGGATGCAAACCCAGTTTGCCTGGCTCCAGCGGCCAAGTCTTAACCACTCCACTCTGAAGACTTTCATTCACTACAAAGTTAACCTGTCTAGATTCTGCGAGTCCCATGTCATCTTTATTTTTTTGCATAAGACCTACCCAACATTGTAAAATAACTAGTTATTGTTTGGGCTGCACTTGGTAGTGTACAACCAGGAAATGGAAGTATTTTCCTCCCAGACTGACCTCAAACCTATGATGTCCAGTTGTTCTTCCCAACTACCAGGCAATAACCTAAGAGGAACTGTAGCTTTTCCAGTCACTTTAAACTATTAAAGAGTCCCATACTAGTTACTGAAAAAAATCCATTCTGATCTAAATCTTCTACACTTTCATTTTATATTCAATTTAAATTCCCCCTTCCTCCCAACAGAAATTAAAAGGAGTTTCTTTTCTCTCCTGTTCTACTTCTTTTCCCTCTGGCTAGCTGCCGCATCTGGCTTTTCCAGAGTTGGGGCACACAAAAGGAATGCAGAGAAAATTGAAGTGTCTTACTTAACTTCAGGGGCCATTATAATCTTGCTATGCTATCTCCATGGCAGCTGCCCAAATGGTGGCTTGTCCTCTGGTGCCATGCTGTCCTGGGACCTGAGGGGCCTGCTCACTTTGAGATGGGAAGAGAGGGGCATCGTGACACCACAATGCTCCATCAGGCTAAAACTTTCTTCAAACAATTCCCCATCCCTGCACACATCAAAATTCCCATTTATTCCTTGGGTTGCTGAAACAAACTTGGAGTCGGAATTGGAAACCTGGCTTGAAATCCTATTCTTCTGTATGACCTCGGATAAGCCACTTAATTCTATTTGAAAGTAAGTCCTTCCAATACATGGAGAACCGAGGAGGAGGCAAGCATATCAAGCATTTTCTTCTCTCGTGTCCAGAAAGTTGTGATGTGCCCTTACTCAGGCTCGAGAGGGAAAATTAAGCCTTTTCTTAACCTTCCCAGCAAATGCCTTTTAAGAACGATTACTTCATTCCATCTCATTTTTGTTTTTTTTTGTTTTTTTTTTTTTTTTTGAGACAGAGTCTTGCTCTGTTGCCCGGGCTAGAGTGAGTGCCATGGCGTCAGCCTAGCTCACAGCAACCTCAAACTCCTGGGCTCAAGCAATCCTTCTGCCTCAGCCTCCCGAGTAGCTGGGACTACAGGCATGCGCCACCATGCCCGGCTCATTTTTTCTATATATATATTTTTAGTTGTCCATATAATTTCTTTCTATTTTTAGTAGAGACGGGGTCTCGCTCTTGCTCAGGCTAGTCTCGAACTCCTGACCTCGAGCGATCCACCCGCCTCGGCCTCCCAGAGTGCTAGGATTACAGGCGTGAGCCACCACGCCCGGCCATCCATCTCATTTTTGCTTCCTTCCCCTCAGGAACCTATCACTGCATATTTAGATACAGCAATTCATACAGTATTGCAACCAAAGACGTCACTGTTCACCCGCTGCCTCTAGAGTCAAACATCATGGTGGATCCTTTGGAAGCCAGTGTTTTATGCAGCGGTTTCCATCACATCAAATGCTGCATAGAGGAGGATGAAGACTACAAAGTAACTTTCCACATGGGTTCCTTGTTCTTTCTTGCTGGTAAGATGCTGATTGCTGAATGGTTGGGGTATATTATTTCATATAGGTGAAGTCTGAAAACTTACTATTAAGAGAGAGAGCAAGAAACACTAGGACTATATCATCACAGACAGAATTAACAGAGCAGACTCCTACGAGCCTTCTGTTTTGCTTGTGGCTGGTGGGTCATTGGTTTGTGGCTAAATCTTGGGACTCTGTATGGGTGGAGCCCATTCTTTTTGGTGGGAGCTGTTGAAGACAGTATTAATATGCCTTCATAGGATTTCCACTTCTTCACTATGGCAGACTAGATATTCTGATAGTCTCTCTCTTGATGCTATAAAAGTGCCACAAAAATATTTTTAAATACATAATTGAGCATGTAAAAGAATAAGAGAAATAACCAAGCACCAAAAATGTAGAGGGAAAAAAAATAGAAATGAGACTTTAACTAATACTGAAACTTCCTTGTGAACATTTGTCAGTATCAGAAAGAAACCCAGAATCTTGGGTTTTAAGCCTTTGGAGGGCATGAAAGAAAATACTTTGCTCCCTAAGCAGTAGCTGAGGCATCCCCAACCAATTGGCATAGTATCAGAACCTTCAAAGGGTGATATGCTTGGTAAAAGAGTAGACTAGGAAAACAAAATCCATCTGCCAGAGTTGGGAGCATGTGGCCTCATCTCTGAGTTGACAAAAAGTTTCCCCTGAGAAGTATAATTGTCCTGCTGTCACCCAGGTTTGGAATTTGAATTTGTATTGCCTATGTGGCTCAGGAAGCTGAGCCCAGAGTTATCCACTGGTAGCACCCTATGGCATTTGGAAAAAAAAAAATACAGATTCTCTCTGGTAGACTGTGCCCTCAATCCAAATCCTTCAGGATTCCAAGAGATTAAGGTCAACCAAACATGAGCTCAAAACTCAAAATCTCAAAACACAGACACCTTCATGAGGGATTTACAAGCTCATTCATTCTTTCAGTAACTATTCTTAGGGACATGCTCAATGCAAGACACCATAGTAGGCAATGAGGTAAATATGTAAATATATAAAATCACATTAAAATGAATGTGGCACATTCCTGGGAAAAGTTTGGACAGGTTTATCCATATTGTATCATCTTAACAGAATCTGTGCGTTGGATACTCATATTGTGACCTAATTCTTTCGACATCTCTATTTTTTTAGTAAAAGAAGTTAATAGAAATCAAGTGTGCTACAAACACAATTTCAGTGCAAACTCAGTTTCCTGGTGTTCAAGAACGATTGATGTGTTCTGTCACTTTACCAATGCTGCTAACAATTCCGTCTGGAGCCAATCTATGAAGCTTAATCTGGTTCCGGGTAAGAGCACTTTAAATTACTTTAAAATGTTATCATCAGGAGCAGGGACTCCTTTATTCATTCGCTGTCTCATTCATCCATTCAATAAATATATGTTAGACACTTTCACTGTGGCAGGCCTTGGGCTCACCATGGGGGACTGAAAAGAAATAAATACATTCTGTGGCCTCCAGTCTCGGACCTACGGATAAAAAGCGTTATCACATATAATGTAGTAAGTGCAAACCCGGAGATGTGGGGGGTGGCAGGAAGAGGCCACCTGGTTATCTCTGCAGAGGTAGGTGAGGAGGAGGTGATCCAGAAGGCCTTGCAGATGAAACCGCACTTCTGCTGTGTCTGGGAGGCTAAGCAGTGCACCAGCAGGCACAGTGGACAGTACCCGTGTGAGGTTGAGATTCTTTTTTTATCTACTATCTTTTATTTTTTTTGAGACAGAGTCTCACTCTGTTGCCCGGGCTAGAGTGCCGTGGCATCAACCTAGCTCAAAGCAACCTCAAACTCCTGGGCTCAAGCGATCCTCCTGCCTCAGCCTCCTGAGTAGCTGGGACTACAGGCATGCGCCACCATGCCCGGCTAATTTTTTCTATATATATTTTTAGTTGCCCAGATAATTTGTTTCTATTTTTAGTAGAGACGGGGTCTCGCTCTTGCTCAGGCTGGTCTCGAACTCCTGACCTCAAGCGATCCTCCTGCCTCGGCCTCCCAGAGTACTAGGATCACAGGCGTGAGCCACCGCGCCTGGCCCGAGAGTCTTTTGAAGTTGCAGTAACGGCAGGATGTCCTTACTAGCACTCTTTTCCCGAGACAGGGCTACAGGAAAAGAACTGATCTCAGGAATAGACAACTGCCTTTCCCGTCCTTTGCTGTCACTGAGCCAATAAGCTCTTGCGTAGTGTCTTCAAGGTCAAAGGTCCTGACTTATGGAGACGTTTCTATCAAAGCCCACGCTGAAGAGCTCTCCTCGGTAGCAACAGAGGGGCAAGGGATAAATGATGACCCTGGGCTCCCACCA
Organism: Eulemur rufifrons; assembly: GCF_041146395.1. NCBI lineage: Eukaryota > Metazoa > Chordata > Mammalia > Primates > Lemuridae > Eulemur > Eulemur rufifrons. Next base: position 15,449,849 of record NC_090997.1, on the reverse strand, counting down.
TAAGCCACCCCCGCACCCCTCCTGGCTCTAAATCTTCCCAGTGACAGGACTCCGGGTGCAGGAAGCACCCACGGCTCTATCACTGAGCTTGTTTGAGGTTACTGAATAATTTGTGGTCATTCTCACACATGTTGGTAACTGGGTCCCGGACACCAAAGCAGGAAGCAATTTAGAGTCACTGTCCCCTGACCTGACCAATCACAGCCCCTTCCGGGTGCAGCAAAAGTCACTTCATCACTGTCCCTGCCCTCCTTCCCCTCATCTCAGCCCACACGTTTTATTCGCTCATCTTTATTCTTCCCTCTTTCTTTATACCAAATCTGGTTTCACTTCTGTTTCCCAGTAGAAATTACTTATTTTAAGATGTTATACAGTAGTTAAAATCACAATTAGTGCTAAATAGAAACGTTGATGATGGAGGGGTCTGCAGATTAGAGATTCTGCGTCAGGCGTCATTTCCCCTTTCCTGTCTGGTCATGAAGTGACATAGAGACACCTTGAAGGGAAACCAGAAGAAACAAATGCGTAAACATATCGATTAGAAGATTCAGGCCCGGGGTGCCTGGACTGTGGCAGTGCTTCCCAGCCCGGCTGTGCACTGCAATCCCCAGGGAAGCTTAGGAACCGCCCATGCCCGAATCCCAGCCCAGGAGATTCTGAGTTACTTAGCCCAGACACTGGCATTTTCAGCATCTTCCCAGGTGATTCTAACACGCCACAGATGAGCATCCCTAGATGAAGGCATAAATTCTGTTAGGAAAACCAAGAACAGATCACGGAAGTCAGGTTTGTATGGAGAGCAGGGAGGGGTTTTGGAAAATCATGGGCAAAATTAAGAAATTGGGTAACTCTGAAAAGGTCACGGAAAGTGAAGAGAAATACAAATTCAAACATCAAAATTCTACCTAGCCCTGACCCTACGTCCACTGTCTTTTCTCCTCCTGCAATTGTCGCTTGTATTTCTGTGTTCCCATCACAGGGGAGAACATCACATGCCAAAATGCCAGACTCGGTGTTGGGGAGCCCGGGAAAGTCGTGCAGAAGCTGTGCCAGTTCTCAAACGCGCCCAGCAGCGTGGGCGGCCCTGTGGGCGGGACCATCACGTACACATGTGTAGGCTCCCAGTGGACGGAGACGAGAAACAGCTGCATCTCTGCCCCCATCAATAGTCTGCTGCTGCTGGCCAAGGTGAGCCTTAAACCTTTGACTCTGAGCTTGTGGTGGGGAGCTCTGTCTGGAGCTCTATCAAATTTCTCAGCACTTAGGAAAGTGGGCTTTGGGATTATTTGTGTTGCTCCCCAAAGCTACTTTTATTTGCTTATTTCCAAAGGAGATGCAACCCTAGAAATGCTTAAGGATGCTTAAATTCAAATATGAAGGCAACAGAATATGTGCTCTCCTCTAGGATAAGATGGATATCTTAACTTTGACTTCTCAGTACTGTTAGGTCGAACCTTTTGCCTTTAAGACCCCTTCCCCCTTCCCCTTCCCCTTTGAGGGTTGGCCCAAACCTGGCTATAAAAGCCCCCGATGCCCGCCATTTCAGGGCTGATGCCATCTTGATGTCAGCCCATCTGCACGCAGATGCCCTCATAAACTTTTCTCCATCTACCTCGGCCTCATGCATTCCTCCCTCGGTGTTTCTAGAAAGTACCATGTGTCCAATTACCTCCAAGGTGCAGTGGAATCATCCTCTCTCTCATTGCTCCTTTTTGAATAATTTTGACAACAAGCAAATAGCTATAATCTTTTCAGACAGAGGAGCAATATAAAAAATAAGGTTCATCCATTAAAAACAATAGTTGGGTTTGGTGCTTTTATCGGTTTGAGCTCTTCTCACTCCTCGGGGGTAACTCATACTTCTGAAGAAGCAACTACCCTGCCTCGCTTACCTAGAATAGAGGTGACTGCTATGTAGCAGGGGAAAATTCCTTTCTTTCTAGCAAAATAAACAAATGTCACCTCTACACTTAATTTGTTGTGACTTAGAGACCCCTAAAATCTATGAGCTACAATAGATAAATACTGATTATGAAACTAGTGGGGTTATATCTAATGGTGACATCTTCAGACACCCAGCTCCAAATCCTCTCGCCACTGGAGGAAGAATTGAGAAAAAGGGGTAATATTTATTTGTGTATTATCTAATTATCTTCTGTCTCTCCTCTTGTCTCACACCAAATTCATTAAAGTATCTTCTATGTGGAAAGCATTATTGTAAGTGCTGTCAAGGTAAATGGGCCAAATAAGAACTTGGTCTCTGGCTTGATAAAGAATGTAATCTGATCGGGTAGTTACATACACATTAATTTTGGCTAGGATAAATCAAGAAATTCTGCTTGAAAAAGATGATATCTGACCTGGACCTTGGTGGATGAAACACAGAAGATATAAATTATCCTAATCAAGAAGGATAGATATTATAATTTGAACTCAATACAGTTTTAGTGAAGAAAGGATCATGCTGGTCCATCAAGCTCCATTTGATTTACCCATTCAGCAAAGATTTATTGGGCACTTACTATGTGCCAAGCTAAGGGACTTGTACTATATTAGGCATTATAGGATATGCAAAGGATATAAAGAAGAGTAACACATTGCCCACGTTGTTAAGGAGTTTATAATTTATTTGGAGTGATATTGAAATTAAAATGTGAGATGACATTACTGGAGATGTAACAGATGTAAAGTATGTTAAAAAAAAAAAACAAGTACTTTTGCATTCAAAGGAAGAAACTCCCCTGGGTTGGGACACTCCTCAAAGGCTTCCTATAGAAGATAGAATTTGAGCTCATTCTATTTACAAGTAGGTGTTAGAAAGTTAGGAACCAGAAGAGTAATCCTTATAGGTAGGATGACCATATAACCTATCATCCAAATGAGGACACATTTTGAGCATAAAAGAGGGCACTCTTAATAATCACACTGGGAGGAAAGATATAAACCAGAACTATCCCAGGAAAACTGGGAAGGGCGGTCACTGTAATGATGAGCTGGGAAACATGAAGAAAAGCAAAGAGTGGCAAATGTGCTTCCATGCAGATTACCCCAGTGAAAATTTTTCTCAACTTTAATTGAGTACAATGGAGTTCTCTAGCAATCACATCTATTTTCCCTTCCTATTCCAGTTAGGAAGGCAGGTGAACATAGGTTTCACTGTTCACCTTCTGTGTGAGGCCTTGTGTCAGATTCCATTCTGAAGAGCATGCACAGGTAGTTTGGGGATGAGTACATTATCTTACGGGGCATACTCATACTTGGCGGGAATGGAAAAAAAGGGAAACTACAGATCTGAGAGATTCTGTCTTAAATCGCTCAGCCAGGTTTGCTAGCTGGGATGATTGGCAAGTTGTCCGTTTTGGCTTCTGTTTTGCTAGGCTTTGATCAAGAGCCCCTCCCAGGACGAGAAGCTCCCTACGTACCTGAAGGATCTTTCTGTTAGCACAGACCAGGTGAAACATGAAATCCTCTCATCTCCTGGGAGCCTGGGAGCCATTATTAACATCCTCGATTTGCTCTCAACAGTGCCAATCCAAGTTAATTCAGAAATGATGAAGGTGAGTTGGCTTAAGCTTTGCAGGGGTTGTGGGTCTTGCCTTTCCACCCCCTCAGGACTTGTGTTCCAGAAACACGATTCCTCCCCATTGTGGCTTCTTCTCTGTCTTTTCCAGAGCGACACTCTGAACATTAGAGTCACCCATTCTGCCAGCTGCAGCTTTTAGGATATCAGGGAGTGTTTCCAGTATTTATTTTGGGAGCTTAAAAAGATTTCTTTAGTGAATCTCTGCTTTACTTTCTTCATTAAAACAGAGTGAATTCTCATCTGGTTTCCAGGAAAATCGGGAATTAAAGGTTTTCAGAATATGTGCAAGGTGAGATTTTCAAAGGTCTAGCACTAAACATGAACTTTGAAGACATCAGGGTTCTGAGAGGAAAAAGAATTTACCCAGAAGACTTCAAATGAAGGGACTTTAATGAAGGGGTACTATTCTATTTTGATGAAGGGGTACTTACAGAGGTGAAGCCAGGGTTAACAAACAAACAAACAAACAAGAAGTAATGAGGTACCCAGAGATCAGCAACATCACCAGCCCTCCAGTGAAAGGAGGGGAAATGATGCAGACAGAGCCCGGTGAGACCTAATGCCTTGGAGGGGAGACCAGTCCGCCGGAGCTTGGAAGGCCACAGCTGTGGCCGGAGCTGTGCTGAGGAGAAAGAGGACCAAGGGCAGGGGAAGTGGTGGGCAGCAGGGAAAATGTGTCTCAGCTTCTCTCTTCTCCCACCCTCCTATCTCCTGCCAATGCCTCCCATTGGCAGAGCCCAACCAGAGGCCAGCTGGCAACAAGCTTAGTGACAGAGTCCAAAGAGGTTATGTAAGTGTCCTAGGGCTGGTGCAACACATGACCACAAACTGGGTAGCTTGCAATGACAGAAATGTATTCTCTTCCAGTTCTGGAGGCTAGAAGTCTGAAATCAAGGGATCTGCAGGGCCAAGTCCCCTCCAAAGGCTCTAGAGGAGACTCCTCCTTTGCCTCTCCCAGCCACAAGGCACTCTGTGGCTTGTGACTGCATGACTCCAGTGTCTGCCTCTGTCTTCACATGGCCTTGTCTTCTCCATTTGTCTTCTCTTCTGTCTCTGTAAGAACATTTGTCACTGGATTTAGGGCCCACCCAGGTAATCCAGGATGGATTTAATTTAATTGCATCCACAAAGACTATTTATCCAAATAAGGTTACATTCACGGGGCTCGTGTATTAGGATATGTCATTGGGGGGCACCATTTCAAGCTTCTGTAGGGTTCATACTTCCAGAGAACAGAACAAGGCAAAGAAGGGCAGATACTTTATTTGAGGGGAGAGCCTGATTGGAAAATGGCAATCTCAAGTCTAGGGGAGAGAGAATTAAATTGTTTAGCACAAAATAAAGATGCCTTTGGCAACACTTGCATAGTTCATTCGATGCTCAGGATCTGAGAGTGTTTCCTGAGACTTCCTCACCCTTGCTGGTGAGATACCACTCAGCAAAAAGCCTGTACAGGCTTGAGATTTAAAACGAAAGACAAGAAATTAACAAAGATTTCTGCCAGCCTGCTGGATTGGCCTTAGTGATTGGGTGGGGTGGGAGAGTGTGCTTCTCACTGTCACTACTGTGAAGGTTTAATGGAGTCTCGCAGTCTTGGGGGCCCATCGTCTGCTAAGCTCTGCCATGAGAAGGCAGGTCACAGAGCCCCACTGCCTGTGATGCTTCCTTCTTCTCTTTTGTTTTCCTCTTCCCTGTACCCACTCAATCAGTTTCCAGGGAGATGTTGTTTTTCTCTTTTTTTATGATTGAAAGAATTGGGTTGGTTTGATCCCATGCCATGTCACTTACAGCACGTGCTCTTCACGATTAACATCATCCTCAACAAGCCCGTCCTGAGCACCTGGAAGGTTTTACAGCAGCAACAGACCGACCAGAGTTCACAGCTGCTGCACTCAGTGGAACGATTTTCCAGAGCACTACGGTTAGGAGATAACCCGTCCCTGTCCTTGTCCCAAGAGAATGTGCAGATGAGCAGCATGGTGATCAAACCTAGCCACCCCAAAACCTACGAACAGAGGTTCGTTTTCTCAGAGGCTGACCTTTGGGGCAACGTGGTCATTGACAAGCGCCAGCTGGGAAACTTGCAGCCAGATTCATCTATTGTCACCGTGGCTTTCCCAACTCTCCAAGCCATCCTTGCCCAGGATATTCAGAAAAGGAATTTTGCAAACAACTTAGTGATGACAACCACTATCAGCCACAACATAACCATGCCATTCAGGATTTCAATGACTTTTAAGAACATCGGCCCTTCACCTGGGGAAACAAAATGCGTCTTCTGGAACTTCAGCCTCGCCAACCACACGGGGGGGTGGGACAGCAGTGGGTGCCACGTTGAAGAAAGTAATGAGGACAATATCACCTGTATCTGTGACCACCTAACATCATTCTCCGTCCTCATGTCCCCTGACTCCCCAGACCCCGGCTCTCTGCTGGGGATACTACTGGATATCATTTCTTACATTGGGCTGGGCTTTTCCATCCTGAGCTTGGCGGCCTGTCTAGTGGTGGAGTCTGTCGTGTGGAAGTCAGTGACCAAGAACCGGACTTCCTATATGCGCCACGTCTGCATCGTGAACATTGCCGCCTCCCTTCTGGTGGCCGACACCTGGTTCATCGTGGTGGCCGCCATCCAAGACAGTCACTACGTGCTCTGCAGGACGGCCTGCGTGGCCGCCACCTTCTTCATCCACTTCTTCTACCTCAGCGGCTTCTTCTGGATGCTGACACTGGGCCTCATGCTGTTCTATCGCCTGGTTTTCATTCTGCACGAAGCGAGCAAGTCCACGCAGAAGGCCGTTGCCTTCTTTCTCGGCTACGGCTGCCCCCTCGCCATCTCCCTCATCACGGTGGGGGCCACCCAGCCACGGGACGTCTACACGAGGAAGGATATCTGTTGGCTCAACTGGGAGGACACCAAGGCCCTGCTGGCCTTCGTCATCCCGGCGCTGATCATTGTGGTCGTGAACGTGACCATCACGGTTGTGGTCATCACCAAGATCCTGAGGCCTTCCATCGGAGACAAGCCGTGCAAGCAGGAGAAGAGCAGCCTGTTCCAGATCGGCAAGAGCATCGGGGTCCTCACGCCACTCTTGGGGCTCACTTGGGGTTTTGGCCTTGCCACTGTGTTTCCGGGGACCAACCTGGTATTCCATATCATATTTGCCCTCCTCAATGCCTTCCAGGTGAGTTTTGCAATGCAGGGCTCTCAGGAAGTTTTTATTCCTGTGGGGAAAATTAATAACAGAAACACAAACAAGAGTAGGAATGGGGAATGATTTTAGTCCCGAGGAAGCTTTAGTCCTAAAGAGCAGTAATTATAAGAATTCAATGCAATAGAAAGGACACATTTCTCTGCTCCCACAGAACATCATACTTTCTATCACCTGCATTATAATTTAGTTGCAGAGGCCAGTCTCTTCTAAACGCCCTGATTATGCAAACACAGGAAAGGCGTGTTTCTATATTGGATTTTGCTATTTGTTCAAGATTATCTTGATGCAGTCTATTATCTTCTAAATGAAAATCCTGTCTTTGTGAGGACAGGGATTGCATCGTGCTTGTTCGTTACTGCATCCTTAGCACCTCACAGACACCTTGCACAGAGTAGGTTCTCAGTAATCATCTGAATGACATGAACGTTACATACTACATAGTAGGTTCTCTGGAAATATATGTTGAAAAATCAAAGAATGAAGGCCCTATGAATGTCAGAAAAATCTGCTCAATTATACTAAAAAAAAAAAAAAAAAGACATCTTCTTTGCTCTCCTGCAGCACATAACAAATTACAATGCAGACCAGCTCTTCATTAATAGAAGAGCTATCACAGAGGCACAGACAACAGGCTTTGGAGCACAAAGAAAGGGAGTGATTAATCCTGTTTCACCCAACAGAGAGGTGGTAAGAGTAGAAAAACCTGCCCAAGGATACAGGCCCCTGTGAGCTGGTGAGGAGGAGGGGGCTGGAGGTGAAACTGAGATATTACTTCCTGGATGCTTTTGACAAGGCCATATGAACCCTAATTTCTGCTACTGGGCCTGTGGTCCAAACTTTATGGCTCATATCTAATGACCTTCATGGCATGCCTCGGATGGAAGGAACTAATTATCCTACTCCAGGCCCCAATTCTCATCACAACCACGTGAGCGATACTGTAGACATAAGAGGTGTATTTAGTGGCATAACCAGCAGGCCCTATAGCTTACAACTGAAGGGAAATGGGGAACTAGAAAATATCCTCCCAACGTGATGACATTTAGAGCCCCTTGGCGTGGACCTGCTATCACGTACGTACTCATTCCATAAACTCGGACGGGAAAGAGCCAGTACAACTTCCACACCAGCTTAGCACTACTTCCTGTTTTACTGGACAACCAAATGTGATTAAAATGCACTTCTTCTTAATCTTTTTTTCAGGGATTATTCATTTTACTCTTTGGATGCCTGTGGGATTTGAAGGTAAGAACAATGGCAGTTTCATGCTTCTAGAAAAGTCTAAAGTGCTCGTGGTGTGTTTAAGTCGTGATAACTTCTTTTCAACAATGCAGGTACAGGAAGCTTTGCTGAATAAGTTTTCATTGTCCAGATGGTCTTCACAGCACTCCAAGGTAAACCCCTTCTCTGCAGGGACTTTCCGTCTTATATTCTCATGGGCTCCACTAGTAGGAAGAGGTAGAAAGTACTGAATTTTTACCTTGGGATTTTGGACAATGGGGCTGCGTACTTTGCATGCTCAAGCCCCGCTGCCCCCACAACTAGTGTTGGCATCGATTGTTCAGTTGCCTTTGCTTCTGCCTCATTCTGCCTGCTAAGCATGTCCATGGGTCTCCTGGTAGGATGCTACTCCACATCCTTAAATAGATATGTATGTAATTGATAATATAAACTTAAGGTTAAAATCAAACTTTCAATGAGAAATAATTTTCCGGGGGAATTCAAGGCAGCAGGGAAAACAATTTGAGGAATAATGACGATAGGATTTTCTATAGTTCATTTTGGAATATAGCTGTTGCCCTTGAACATATATGACTGCGATTCACATGTAGGAAGATACTAAAACCTTATTAAATAATAAAAGATGTATTTGAAGTTTATTTTTCTAATACAGATCGTAAGATTCTATTAATGAGATCTCAATGCAGCCTGAAGGGGTGAGGATAGAGATGTGGGCAGTGACCACTAGAGGGCGGCAAACCAACCTCCAACCTAGAAGTCAAAACAGCCTTGGTCTAACATGACAAGTAATTGCTTTGTGATTGACTTTGTTTCTCTCTTCAGTCAACATCCATAGGTTCATCCACGCCTGTGTTTTCTATGAGTTCTCCGATATCAAGAAGATTTAACAATTTGTTTGGTAAAACAGGTACGTTGTGGCCTCTAGGTGCTCCCTGGTTGACAGAACAAATTTGCTCTGATGGGGAGACTCGAGGCTGCTACTCCCCCACCCCCACTCGAGGCATCTACCTGACCTGGCCTCCTCGGGGGTCGAGCTCAAATATAGGCACTTGCTCACATTTTCATAAATCACCAAAAGGTGGGGACGGAGGGCAGCTGCCTTCAGTGAGCAACTAATAACTCACGAGGAGTAAGATTCAGATAATCTAGACAAGCCTTCGGAGAACTGACTGTCAAAATATCGGCCCTAAAGATGGAAACTGTAAATTGCTGACCCTGTCAAACACAGAGTTCTTTTCAACTTATGTTAAATAGGAGCCATGTTTCTGGGTTATGGTGCAGCAAAGAATATATTTAGAATATATTTAGAAAATTCTACTACAGGATCTCTGTAGATTTGTTTTCTTTTTTATGGAATGTGCTTGTTTTACACAATGGCATTTATGAAACTGTGCATGCATATATGAGGGACCATCCCAGTTAGCTATTCTATTCACAGTTAAATTTCTACCTTGGAGATGTGGCATAAATGCTATTAATGACTTCGGGCAATAAGTTTCAGCTATTCTGACAAATTAAAACCCCTGTTCCATGCCCCTATCTCCCACCCTGAGGAAAATAATCCCCAGAATTCCTTCCAGTATTTTGAAACTAAACATGTCTCACCAATGCAGAGTCTAGAAATGTGTCAATATTCCAGAACAAGGTTTTTCATATAAGAGAAAATTTGGGGAATGCCTACAACCATTAAAACTCCAGAGGACTTGGTGTTTTCTGCTTCAATTGGATACATTCCTCATGAAACTGGCAGACTTCTGCTTTTGATTTTGAAAGTCCCTGATTAGACCTATTGTGAAGTGATCCAATCTCCAGAGAGTGTATTAGAGCTATTGCACCTTGCTAGCACTGTCACTGGAACGTGTTTACTGCTTGCATGAAAATGAAAATAATGAAAGCACTGTTAGATAAGTCCACAGACTCAGAATTGCACAATATGTAAAGCCAATAAAATGTGTTCCTGGTTTCTGAATCAGTCAGAGGAAATTTGAAGTGCGTGCAAGCTCTGTTCCCAAGGTACCAAGGCCTGAGGTCCCTGGGCATTGCCACTGGATAGCCACTCAGGGTCATGAATGCAGCCCCCCTGGCCAGTTTGAGGGTTTCATAAGCACTGTAACTGTGGTTTATGTCATCAGCAGCCCCAAAGGTCCCCCCAGGCAATGATGGAAACCTTGTTAGCGGTGGCAGTTCTCCAGTCTGATGGTAGGGTGGGCACTTTGACCCTTCCCTCGCCCACCACACACTTCCTGCCCTCTCTCTGTGCACAGTCCCCACCACGCCGCAGACACGAGCCTGTGCAGTTGCTCTGCGGTTGCCTTCCTTGCTGCACTGATTCTCAGCACTTTTCTTGGCATTCCTGACTTCTGCTGCTTTTCTGGTCCTGCCTTTTCTTCCCCTGTAATTTTCTCTTTTCTTTCCTTTTCCAAACCTTTGCCTTCAGCGTATCCTCCAGGTCCCTCCCAAGAGCTTCCCCATAATTCCGGGGGGACCAGGGAGGTTCCCTCCCGCAGAAGTCCCCAGCCCCATGCATGTGTTGGCATGTGGAGAGGCTGCCCACCTGGGGGGCTTCCTGTCCTTTGTAGAAATCTGGCTGCTGGTATGATGTGACGTAGTTAGTGCTTGTCAGCCGCCCGCATGCATGAGAACGACAGCTCTGTTTGTTCTCCGGCACCCCTGGGTCTAGGGAGGAGGGCAGGCATGGGCGGTTTCCAGGCATGGCCACGCTTACCTGGCTCCTGGACCAGAGCTCCCCTGGCTTCATCAGGGGATGTTCACACCCCAAAGTCCACAAAGGCTTGACTTTAAGGCTGAGCTGCTCTGTTTTTCAGGAACGTATAATGTTTCCACCCCAGAAACAACGAGCTCCTCTGTGGAAAATTCATCTAGTGCGTATTCATTGCTCAACTAAGAACAGGAAAATCCAACCCATGTGACCTCTTGGGAACTGTGGATATGCTTTAAAAAAGGAGATCGCTCCAAAGCCACCAGTGACCTGCTGTCTGCACAGGTCTCTGGGAACAGATGCTGAAGAGACTTTTTCCTTAGGGAAGAGGCTTTCTTCTATAAAGACAGACTACAAGGAATTGTTATGTTTATTTTTGTTCCCCCACCCCCACCCCTTAATGTGATACTAAATATGTATAGTATTTAAGTGAAATGCAAATCCCCCAAGCCCAACTTCTCTGTCTATATTGTAATATAGAATTTTGAAAAGACATTTTTACTTTTCACACGATGGGCACAATGATAAGCTTTAATTAAAATAATAAGTAAGATTCTAGTACCTAGGAAATACTCCAGTGAATTCTAAGAAGGAAGGAAGGAAGAGAGGAAGGAAGGGAAGGAAGAGAGGGAGAGAGAGAGGGAAGAAGAAGAAAAAGAGAAAAAAGAAGAACAAAGAAAAGACTAAAGAAAAACAACATTAAGGGCCACATTTTAAGATTTCCGTGTTAATGATCTAATATAATCACTCAGCTACTACAACATGGAGAATTTAAAAAAAAAAATGGCTCAGAAATGGAAACCGAAAGTAAGCAAGGGGGAATGAGTTCAGTATCTTCCTGATATCTTCTTAGCTAAGAGGAGGAAAAAGACAGTGCAAAAAAATAGGGAGGAAATGACATCAAAGGATGCTTTCAGGTGGCTGATATTATAATATTTATAAGAAATGGGTGGAAGGAGACATGATTCTCCTGATGCTAAACACGCACATATATACCTTTGTGTGTGAAGGTTTGAGCTACGTGGAGTGCAGAGGAAGTAAGAGAAAGACACTTTATCAGATCCAGGCAGATCCAACTACTGATTAAATTTTTTATAGTTTATCAGAAAAGTGTTCTACTTTAGTTTGCTCCATATTTTGAAAGCCAGAAATATACATTTTTGTACCCTTTCCTTGCCAAATTTGATACATTGCACTGAAATCAGACCCTAATTGTCACATACTTAACAGCTTTAACCAGGTACTTCTCTGTGCATTATAGAATCGATTTTAATAATCTTCGAGCATTGTATGTTATTATTGTTGTCACTGTTACTGTGGATAATGGCCCATGGTGTGTTGTATAGCTCTCTGTGTGTTATCTCTTTCAGTCTTTAAATTCACAGACCAATACACCTTAAGAGTTTCACACGGTCTGAGTTGTGTTTCTTCTAATCACTTGAAAAGCTTCTGGAAAGAAATCTTACAGCTGGTTATTCTGTGGCCCTGATGACATTTTACCTCGATGATCAAATGGCAGGGCCTTTCCCAAGGATTTGATTGTTTGTGAATTAACTGTGTGTGTGTGTTGTTTGTGTGTATGTGTCTTTCATTTAAAAATACAAATATTTATGAAAATTGCCCTCATATTAGAGTTAACCACATGCCGTATATTCCAGATGAAAGTCTGATCCCAAAAGGACAGTACAAACGTGGGGCTGCTCAGGACGTGTGGGCTGTGTGGCCTTCCTGAGGATGGAGGACACTAACGGGCCCAGCCATGAGGAAGGTGGGATAAAAGAGGCTGAGGTTCCACCCCAACCATTTGTTTATTGAGGTTGAAAAGAGTTTTGATATTTTAACTCTTTAAATTCTTTTCTTTCATTTTTAATTTTAAATTCTATTTCTGCCTCTCTTTTCTTCTTGGGGAGGGAGAATGGGGCAGAGATGGGACAGATAGATGTTCTAATAGTGCTTAAGGTAAATGAATTACACCAGGCGTGGTGGCTCACGCCTGTAATCCTAGCACTCTGGGAGGCCAAGGTGGGAGGATCACTTGAGCCCAGGAGTTCAAGACCGGCCTGAGCAAGAGTGAGACCCCATCTACTAAAAATAGAAAAATTAGCTGGGCATGGTGGTGAGCGCCTGTAGTCCCAGCTACTTGGGAGGCTGAGGCAGGAGGATCTCTTGAACTCAGAAGTTTGAGGTTGCTGTGAGCTATGATGATGCCACGGCACTCTAGCCCAGGCAACAGAGCGAGACTCTGTCTCAAAAATAAAATAAAAAAAAAAGATAAATGAATTCCTATTTCTACGTATTCACAAACAACACAGACATCTACTCCCATGCTTGCCTGAGAACTGTCACATCTGTGTTCCAACTGAACGCTTCATTACTTAAAGTTCCTGAAGGAAATGACTGTTAGGCTATAAATATGGGCCAAGTTCTCCAGGGAATGATCAACTTTGGGCAGAACTTGGTACTGAGAAGACGGAGACAGAGGTTAGGTCAGGGGATCACTTGAATTAGAGAAAGAAGGACTTTAATGAGTTAAGTCAAGGAGAAGTGAGGCAGGGTTGCGGCACCGTGTTACTTAGCAGGGCAATCCTGACATGATCAGTCAAGGAGAGCACAGCACCCAGGAGGAGGCCGGGGTTGTCAAGAAACACTGGGCTTCCACCCACTTCAGCAGGGATTCCCCTGGGAGTCATTGCGTGTGGACCTATGAAGGGAACCTCCACGAAAGCGGGGACCTTCCATGAAGTTCCATAGGATGCACATCTGGCCCTTTGCCCACGTTTGTTACCTGAGGCATGTTCCCTTATCCCCAACACACACATAAACACACACCCATGTACACATGCACACACGCTTACACATGCAGACACGCATGAGCCTTCACCCTTTCAAGCCACAGCACTGAATTAGAATTCTAGAAAAGCTGTGAAAACAAAGGATTAGAGAAACACTTGCTGGTTTTCTGTCCACTGAAACACTTACAGCTCAACCCCTACCCTTTCCCAAGAATATCCTAAAATAAGTAGTAGAATTCAAAATTGTAGAAGAGAACAGTAGAAGAATGTGTGAATTACATGAAAGCAGGAGCCTTGCTTGGGCCTGAGGTCACCAGTTCTCAATCAGCAACGATTGCGTGGCCATGAGTGGCGGATTTCTGAGGGAAGGAGAGGCCCAGTGACTCTGGGTTGTGCGGTCTGCTTTGCTCGTAAAGCACCCAGTGCCTCCCCGTGTTTCCGACATCTCCCAGTGTGTAAGGTCTGTGGCCAAAACTTTCCTGCCTTAAGGGACCTTCCCTTATGTCAGTTTCCTGCAGAGGGATCTACGCTAATGCTTCCGAGGTTGTGCGGGTGGAGCATGCACCAATGAGCAGCTGGTGCCGTCTACAGAAATCTTCCCTGGGATCATTGTAAGTCCAGAGCCACACGTCATCTCTTGAATGAATCATGTGTCTGCCCTCCTCCTCCGCTTATCTTATTGTTTATATGGGGAAAGAGGAAAATATGTCCATGGGGCTTTCAGGATATAGGTTGCTAAGGCCAGAAATTAAGAAACACTGTGGGAAGTCATAGCCTTTTGTGGTTTGTGTAGAGAACTTCAGGGAAATCTGTGTTGGAAGGTTTCAGAAAAAAAAAAAAAAAGTTACGAGGAGATGAGAAAGATTATAGCAATCAGTAAATGCCGAAGGGAGGTGGGGTGTTATTCTGGGGGGAAATGGAGCAGAAAGTCAAGATTATTTGAGAAGACAAAAGAAAACAGCGGGGTCCCAGAAATGCCATGTATGTGGGGTACATTTGATTGTGTCACGTGATGGTGAAGTCAGATGGGGCCTCTCCACCCCAGCGAGAAACCTGTGATCCAGGCCCATAAAAGTCTGATTCTCCGAGTGCCCAAAGTAAAGGAGGGGCTTACAGTGGACATACCTTCCTTAAGTATTCCTTAAAAGGTAATGGGAATAGTGTCTCATCATTTCAAAAAGAATGTTAGCTTTGAAATTAGATGTTATGGTTTCCAAAATTATGACTTGGGGTTTTAAATAATGTATTGATAGCATGTCAGCATACAGCTATGGTTCCTTTCCTCGCTTATAACAATAAAATGTCGAATGAGATCTTGTGAGCTTTCTTTGTACAAAGTGTCTGCTCTCTTGCAATATGCTGCTGTTGCTGTTTCAGGCTTACCCATGTCACTCATGTCACCCAGAATTTACCTCCATTCTCTGAAGAGCGAATGACCCCCTCCACCTTCCAGGCATGGGGGATGGCGGAGGCTCGAGGCTGAGCTCAGCTGGCAGAGAGGGCTGATGGCTTCCCTCACACCATCCACACTCCCCAGCAGTGTGTGATGTCCCACCATGTTACAGAGGGTTTAAACAGGGGTCCTTGAAGTAACGCTTCCGGAACCTAATTGTCTGGGAAACAAATACACAGATGCCTACTCCAACATTTGTGTGTGGCTTGGTTGGAATTTTCATTGACAGCTGAAAATAGAGGCCTCATGTCCTGTATAGATCAATATGAGAACCAAGCTTCTTAAGTTTCCTATTCCCAGTGAAAACAGAGTGAACAAAGGGAGAAAGGAGGGAAGACAGGGCAGTTACTGAAGCCCACTCTGCGCCAGACACCTGTTATGTGTCCAAATACCATTTCCATGCGTTGGGCACGGGCGTGGAGAGCTGTGGGCATGATGTCCCACGACTTAGACAGAGTCATCCTGTCTATTGCTAAATGATTTCATAGACTCCCATTCTTCCCTTTTACCCGTAAACTTTGAGATGGAGGAGTTGAAAGGTCACCGGTGTCCATGGCAGGTCCCCCTGCACAAATGGGGCGTGGTAGGAGACACGTAAGCCCACTCGCACCCCAGGGTTTTCATTCTCTCACGCAGAACCAAGCGAAGGATGCTGGTGACTATCAAAGACTAAACAAACCCAGGAGGCTAGAAAAACAGGCTCATTCCCAGCATGAAAGGCAACAGGAACTGATTGGGCAAGCCATGGACAGATTGCTGTTACAGCCCACTTCCCACGACATTAAACAACAAAACCCAGGAATGACTTCGGGCCATGCCTCTTCTGGAACCAATTTTGATTGGTACCATGCTCGGTCCTCCATCCTGCCAAGCAGCCCCCCACCCCCAGTGGTTGTGGGAAGAGGTGTTTGATTTTGATGAACCGGGGAAAACTGTACGCCCATGTACTGTGTTTTCTGGAACTGTGGACGTTTTCCCATGCTCCGGGAGCTCCCTTACAGCTGTCCTGGTCAAAGTGGTCCTGGCAGGAATCCCCAGCTGGGCTAGAGCGACAGATGGCCCCGACCGAGTCTGCCCGGCAACCGGCCTCTCCTGAGGCTTGACCGCCACCTGGTGGACGTCGGAGGAAGCGCCGCGTCTGTGGAGTGGCCCAGAGTGGGACTTGTGAGAGGCCGTGTCAGTCCTGCGGGTGACCCGCCTGGTGGGCAGCACACAGTGGTATTCTACTGGGCGGTAGACACCAGGAATGAGAGATTCACTCTCACTCTCCACCTCCTAACTCCTTTATCTTACGGTCCTTGCAGGGGAAAAGGAAGTCAGAAAGCCGTGCAGTCACGTGGCTTCAGTGTGCAGAGTGGATCTGCAGGCAGGCATGGTTTCTGAGCCGCACTACCTGGGACAGCTGCCTCCTTTTTCTTTCCCCCTCTATGTGGAACCAATGGCAAAGCCAAAAGCGGCCCCAGAAATGACCCGGTCCACCCATTCCAGACAGGCTGCTGGAAGGCAGTTTGACGAAGCAAAGTGGGTGCCTTCCATGTTTCATGGGACCTTAACGCTTCTTCCATCAATGCAGCTGCAAAAGGATTAGCTTGGATGGTCCTATTCCCTTTCCTAATTCATCCACGGAAAGCCACTGCTGGGCTAGATTTTCAGTTTCGATCCACGTTGAATGAGCAGCTGTCCCGGTGCTGTCCGGCCGCCCAGCCAGCAGCTGAGGCCAGATGGCAAGTTCCTAGTGTCGCCTCTGGGCGCGCATTGCCAAAGTGTGATCGGAGAAGATCCAGTAAGAGTAAACAGGGCCAGCTGCAGGGAGGGCAGGTCCTGGGAGCAGAGGGACAAGCTGAGTTGGTCTTATGTAATGAGGGGGATGACTTCCCAGTGTGGGGGACGTCACACGCCTCGGAATACCTCTCACCTCTTCTCCCTTATGGTGGGCATCCCTTCAACAACAACAAAAAAATGAGGTCTTGGGGAGAGAGAAGGGTAACATACAAATACCTCTGGGAGAAGCACACAGCAACTTAAATTTACCCTCAAATGAAAATGCTGGTAACTATGTAACTATGTTAACCAATAATCGTTGAGCTCTTACTTCATACCTGGTGCTGTTTTAAGATCTTTATGCATATAATCTGCAGCACCCCAAGACTGAGTAAATATTATTTTTCTTTTCCTTTTCAAGAAGAAAAAAACTAAGCACAGAGAGGTAAATAACTTGCCCAGAGTCACACAGCTAAGGACCAGTAGAGCCAGGTGTTGAATGCAGTGTCTGCCCTAGAACGTGGACATGTAACCACCTCGCTATATCGCCTCTCCATGCAGCCTGGTGCCAGTTACTTTCTTAAAAGTAGGCTCCCATAGGGAGAGAGTTTTGAGTGCATGAAATGAGTAAGGGAGAACAATGGTGACAGCGTGGGGAAGTTAAGGCTTCCCCAAGCTTAATCTCACTTTATAATTTCAGCTGAGGGCAGCCCAGGACATAATGACCAGTGTTCTAGCCAAACCTGAGAGTCTTCCCACTTCCTTTTTTAAGTCTCTGATGAAGTATCAAAGAATTCTTGCTGTGTTGCTTTATTGAAAGTAATCTCAAATTAGCCCCCTAGCGGACTCCCAAATAGAGCGGCTCGATTGCACTCGCCAGTTTAATTTTTAGTCTTCATTTCAGATGAGCTTCCCATGAGGTTCCAGTCACCAGTAGTGTTATTTTTATTCTTGTCACAGACCTATCAAGCATTCTTAGAGTGTTGGATGCCATTTAGACACATAGGAAGAAAATATAATTTCCCAGAAATGAAGCGTGATTCTGAGGCTGTGTTTAAACACATCAAGTGGAGAACTGAGACATTTGTCCTAATAAATCTGGCTAAGTAGTGACCTTCCCTGTGATGTGCAGGCTGAAACAGCCACCGATTCGCTACTTGAATTATGTGGACTCTTTCCTTCCCTTTGCACAGGTAGGTGCATTGGGCTGCTTCGTAGTTGACTGACAGTCAGTTTAGTGAGAAGAGCCTGCGTTCTGCGGCCTGACTGTGTGCTTTTCAGTTGTGGATCCACCACTTCTTAGTTTGTGACCTTGGGTAAAGCATCTCTCTTGTGACTCAATTTCCACACTGGAAAAGGGGAGAATAAGGGTACAGGCTTCACAGGTGGTTATGAAATTCTTACAAAGCTGAGAAAATAGAATCTGACACACAGTCATTACTGAATAAAGTTAGCAATTATTATTTTGCATCATACTGTGTGTATAAAAATTACAAGTAAACATATATAATAAACACACATACACACACACATAAACATTAACAAGGAACCCAGATTTAGACAAGCTCTGCTCTGAATCAAAATACGTACCCCCTCCATATTTTCACATTTAACTCATGGTTAGGAGTCTTTGAAAGTAATCCCTAAGGTACATGACATCCTAAATCATAACTTTACCAGGGTTTGAGTTTAAATCCCGCTCATTATGAAGCCAGAATGGGAGAATAAGTCACATAACAAGTGACTAAGCCGCCTAACTTCCCGGTGTCTCCATCTCAAGTCAGTTTTGGTAATCTTATGTGTTACACAATTTTATTTAATCCTCAAACTAATTCATTATTTCCTATCTTTAAAGATGAGCCAATTATGTGTTGCAGCAGCAGTGTTAGTTAAGAATCTCTGAGTTACAGATGACAGAAACACAACTGAAACTAATTTAAGCAAAAAAATGGGCACTTATTAGCTCATATGACTGGGAAGGATACTAGATGGGTACACCTTCAGGCACAGCTGGATCCAGGGGCTCTGAACAGTGTTCTCAGACTTCTCACTCTTCCTTTTGTGGCTGTGCTTCAATCTGTGTGTTTATTTCATTCCGAGATAGATATGCAAGGAAAGAAATCTGTGGGGTCTATGGACCCATAGATTGAGATCCAAAAGGAAGAACAACTCTTTTCTTCCACGTAAGTATGTGGCAGTGCAGGGCATCAAGACTGACTTAGTCTGAGCCATGTGCAGAAACCATTGCATCAGTTAGGATTATGTTTTCTGTGAGCAACAAATGTTCAAAATAACAGTGACTTAAAATAGAAGTTTGTTTCTCTAGCACATAAAAGTCTGTGGATAAGCAGCCCAAGACTGGTGTGACAGCTTGGCTCCATGCACTTCTCAGGAACCCAGATACTTTCTGTTTTGGTCTGCTCTTCCCAAGGTCACTTCATGGTCCCAGATGGCTGCTCTCACTCTGGCCATGGTGCCCCTTATCAGTCATTAGGACAGGGGAAGGGACTAAGGGTGTGTGCCCCAAGACTCTTCTAAGAAAGGTTCCTGGAAGCTCACCAGCAACATTTCTGCTTCCACTCCGTTGGAGGGAACATGGCCACACAGCCCCACCTTCCGGCAAGAAGAGTGGGAGGATGTAAACTGCGCTCTGGGTAGAAAGAGGGAGGACGGACGTGGCAGGCATTTATGCCTGGGGCAGGTGATCTGAACATCTCTCCTGCTTCTGCACTGTCCTCACCCCTTCCTCGTGATCCCACTTTTCTAGTTTTTCTTTTATTCTCTTGACCAGATAGAGATCTTTAAGCATTACTTATGATTTCCACTGAGCTGGTGAGTCACACATGGGTCAATTTGTCCTAAATTTGTCCAGGCCCTGAGGGAAGCGGTGACCCAGATGAGGACATGTCTCAATCCATTCTGGGATTCCAGGACTAGCTCTGGGAAAAATTGTGAAAGGCAGAGAGATGGGTCTCGTCTTCACCCCTATCTCACTGTTAGCTCCATCCGCTACACACACACACACACACACACACACACCCTGTTGGGCTGCCCTACCTGTCTCAAATCTTCTCTGCCATTTTCTTCCGCCCCACTTGTTAGGGGTCACCAGCACCCGGCCCCACTGTCTCCCATCCCCACCCACGAGGGCGCTTGATAGTTTGCTAAAGGATACTCACAGCTATAAGATAAATATTATACATATTTTTGAAAATTTATTTTGCTTAGAGATTTTGGAAGGATATATTACATTTATATTGAAACTAACACAGAAAAGTTGTTTTAGCCATCTTCATAAACACATGGCAATTTGAGTAGGTGACTCATTAGATATAAAATGCTATTCATAATAAAGAAAACCAAGCAAAAAAGACCTTTACCTAATGTTAGATGTAGATTTTCCTACATTGCATAGCACCTTCTAAACTTCTGATCTTATTAAACTTTTCTGCAGCCAAACAAGAATAATAGATTCTGCTATTAATGGGCTTTGTTACCTGCCCAAGGCACTTGCTCTCTGTAGAATCGGCTTCATTTACTCAAATACAGGAGTTGGACTTCAGAATCTCTAAGATTCTGTCAAGCCATAAGCAGATGATATAATTGATCAGAAAGGAAGAACTCAAGAAGGGAAGGTGCTGGATTGCCCATAATTTGTGTGTGAAGACATTGCTATGAATATTACACTCTATAAGGTGTACAGGGGACTGTAATCCACACCCCAGAGGAGGTTAAATAGCACTTAAAGAATTCTGAAAAGGAATACACACTCCAATAGTCGTTAGTTAGCATTTGAAGGAGTCTGATCCAAGAGTCTTTACTAGAGAAATATTTGTGGGCATAACTTTAAATTTTGCTATCTCAAGCTACACCAGAGGGTTTGTTATTAGTATAAAGGATGATAGAAATAATCTTTGTGTTGGTGAAATAGAATTATCAAGATAGCTATAGGTACAAAACTCTGGCTGGCCCAGTGATCTTACTTTTGGGGTAGAACCTTATATTAGGACTCTATTTGGTCCTGGGTCTCCCTTGCATAACAGAAGATTGCATTATCTGATACAACTGGACTAGTGGTTCCCAACTGGAGATGAATTTGCACCTTAGGGGACTCTTGTCAACTTCCAAGAGATTTTTGATTGTCACAACTGGGGAGGGGATGCTCCTGGCCTCCAGTAGGTAGAGGCCATGGACACTGCTACACATCCTACAATACACAGAACAGCCCTCGCAACAAAGACCATCCAGCTCAAAATATTGATAGTGCTGAGGTTCAAACACCCTGGGGTAGACAGTTGCCTGAGCCTGGCCTTAGGATTATTGCTTGCGCATGCCTAGAATGAACCTTTATTCCAAGATGCCTGAGAGCTCAAAAGCACAGAGCAGAGATTTCACCACACCCACAAAACATATTGGATGACTATTTGGGGGATTGAGAGCTAATGACTGTGAATGTGTGGCAGAATTCACTTTTAATCTTTATTCGTTTTAACATTGTTGGGGAGGAGGCTACAGTTCCCACACACTTTTAACTATCAGAGGCTCTCGATGTTGCCCAAAGAACCTGATATTTGCGCATGGCCAAATTGGTTTAGGTTAATTCACGGGAGGAAATGGGCCAGCAGGGAGGTCTAAGGAATAAGGTGGGGGAAGTATGAGACATTTTCAGACATTCAAGCAGCTCTGACTCATTCCCACTATGTAAAGAAGCCAAACACCCAGATACAGGGAGGATTTCCCACTTTTTCAAGTCACTCATCTAAATCCTAAATTCCACACTGTCTAGAAATGACAAAATGCTTATTTCTCTTTCCGCCTCCCCATCACACACGTCCACTCCTCCATCACCACCCCAACACCTTAAAAGAATAAAGTATCTGCTAACCCTCCTGGAATGACTGGGGACTTTGGGCCCAAAGAAAATATGAATACCATGTCTAATCTATGATGAACCAGATCATTAATCAATCAGCAGAGATGACCACTAATCACCCAAAGAGATGAACCTAGGTAGTACGTACGCTGCTGTTTGAGAGTCTACGGAGAAATACCAAAATGTTTTACCCTCACTCCAGTAAATCATTATCATTATTTTGGCCTAGCAGTTGTAATTGCCAGTGCTAGATCAAAATACTAGGTCACCCTTGACATTTGGGCTTCTGCTTCCTCTAGAGAAAAACTCTTGTGTATAAGAAACGTTGTCCCTTGGTTTGTGATGGGGTTTCTACCTCTGAGCTGAACCATATCTAAGCCAGGCTTGGCCCAGAGCACATTCCTTTTAATAAAACAAAATAAAAACCACAACAATAGCAGCAACAGTGCCTGGAGCTCACTTCTGAGGTCAGACACTGAGCAGAGTGTTGAGGGAGCGATTTTCTTCAGGCCTGACTGTGAAGTCAGTTGTGGATTTGCAGGACCGTGAAGCACATTGAGAAACAACGCTGGAATCTATTTCCAATTTGGTCTTTGGAGATATACAACTGGGCTAGTGATGAGATAGCTTCCCATCTAGTCTGAAAATTTAACAGCAATATCTGCATACATTTTGAACTCTAAAAATGTTCATATACATAATCCCATTTTATTACTTTGCAACCCTGTAGGTGGTAACATCAGGTGGAAGAAGGTAGTCAGCTATTATTTCCATTTGACAGATTAGTAAACTAAGACCAAGAGCTTAAATGATTTCTTATTAAAATTACACAGCTAGCTAGATTGTCAATGCGAGCCTGCAGCCCAGATGCTTGACTTTCAGACCCATTTTCTACCCACGAGAGCAGTGTTTCTGAAAGTGCGTGTATAGGGGTCAGCATCAGCATGGCCTGGGAACTTGTTAGGAATGCAGACTCTTACATCCACCCTAGATCTCCTGGCCCAGAACCCTGGGCTGGGGCCCTGCAATGTGCGTTTTAACCAGCCTTCCAGGGGATCCTGATGCACCTCAAGTCTGAGAGTCATTGCCCTGGGGGTGCTGTTTACATCTGCTACAAACTGTCTCACCGACACCTTTGCATCCAAGGAACTCTTCTTAAGCCCTCATTTTGTTTCTAGTGCATTTTACTGCTACAGAATTGCCATAAAGTCTCTACTGAGGAAGCCTGATCACCTAAAGCCTGGACCACTCAGGCTCCTTGAAATCTTTTCTCGTATTAAACTTTTCTAGAGCTGGCTCTTAGCTGTCTGGGGATGGGAACTTCAGCTTTCCTTTTTACTCAGTCTACCTTGGAACTTTCTCACGCCAGCTAGGTTTTATCTTTTCAGGAACTATGGAAAGAAAGTATATCTAAATATACTTCTTTAAAGTTCTCTTCTACCTCATACCTTCAATTTGTTAATATGGTAATTTTATCTGTGAATAACGTATAAAATATGCTCTAAAACTTAAATTGATCTGAAAGAGACCTTTAGGATACCCCTACCCTCCAACATGTATGTGCACACCCATGCTTATATACAATGCTGGACACATAGAAGGTATTAACCAAATATTTGTTGAATTTTTTAGAGTCCTTTCCTTACTTTCCTTAACATCAGAGAAAGATGAAACCAAATGCTGTGAGGCCCTGCTGCCCAGAGGAATCTTTATTTCAAATCCTTCAACAAGATCTTAAAAGAATAATAAGACAATTATGTCTGATGAAAAATGAATATTTGATTCTAATATAACCAACATGGATTTTATTGTATATATCTGATCTGAAATACACATGAGAGAGTTTCTATATCTCAGTTATTCATTCATTTATTGGTTCATTCATCCAACCTTTACTGAGTGCCCATAATGTGCCAGCCAGGCCCGTGTCTAGGCACTGGGGCTTGCACGGTCAATGAGGATGACACGACTTCATGGAGCCGACAGTCCAAGGGAAAGACAGTCGATTAAACAAGTGATTTACAGTTAAGCATGATGAGTGTTGTCACAGGACACACTAGATATGTTACGGGCACATAGCAGGGTAACAGAGCCATGTAGGGGACAGAAAAATGACAAGGGTCACACATAGGACTGGAGGCCTTGGTCCTTAGTGGCCCCATTCAAAGTAAGGCTGATAAAAACTGCCCTGAACTATGCTGACCACAGGAAGGGAAGGCCCGAGTGGGAGGAGGTGCTTCTGTGGTCTGGCTGAAGCCAGCAGGCGGGTCACTGCCGTGGCGTTTGGCGAAGGATGGAGAGGATGGTGAAGGTCAAGAAGACCACGCCAGCCGTGCCTCCGATCATCAGGCCCAGAACACTGCCGTGCACCTGCATGGCCTGGCAGCGCTCCCCCGTGTAGAAGAAAGCGTGTCCAGAGACGCACCTGAGGGAACAGGACACAGGGAGTGTGAGAACTACCTTGGCCGCAGGCGCTTCCTAGCAACCAGCATCGCTGCAGCGGTGATAGCAGCAAACACTGGCTGAGCCGTTCCACGCTTGGTTCCATTTCCAGTGCTGTGTATGAATCAATTAATCTGATCCTGCAACAAACCTTGGAGGTCGAGGTGATGACCAGGTCATTCTCATCATTCTCATTTTACAGTAAGGTTGAATAACTTGCTCAAGGTCACACTGTCAGCAAGTGTTTCACACTTGAAGTTTAACCCTGAGAGGTATCACTTCGGACTTAGTACTCTTGGCCACCAAGGATTCAGGAGGAAGGTTTGGGACACTTAAGGAATACAGTACCTGACATTGGCTAAGACGATCAGCTATGGCGAAATTCCCCAGATAGATTCTGACTTAGTGCATTAGTTGTAGCATGAAAACCTCTAAACAATATGAATTAAAATGTCACTGGCAGGCTCGTGTACTGCCACTATCTCACAAGCTTGCCTTGAAGTTCGCATGAGATAATGAGGACATTGCACAGATCAATGTATTTGGCACACAGTAGGCATATAATAGCCACACCTTTTTAAAAAATATTATTTGGTATAAAGATCAACTAATCCCAGCACCAAAGGATTATGGTAGTGCTTTATCCAATCTATCATAACAATTCCAGCCTTTGTTCCAAACATTCCCATTGGAAAGTCTACTCAGCAGAATTCCACAGAGCAGAATGAAACAACCAGAAGTCAACATCCCCTTTTAGTAATTGTGAGTGACATTACCTTTCAAGGCCTCTTCTCCAGCCTGGGAACTGGCTTCTTAGAAATCACTGGGTAATAGCAAGTGTGCTCAATTTTTTTCTGACCTAGCCCCCTCCAAATACAGCTTAATTATATTTCCTAGGGTTACTTAGAAAAGCTTATTCCACAAACTCCAGGCTGCAGGCTTGTAGAAGAGGAATAATTAGGCTGACGAGAGGCTGACACGCAAGTGGCAACCCCCGGCCTTCCTTCCCCTGGGGAGGCTGAAGCAAGCAGGGCACGTGTTAGAATCTGGCACCCAGGGGCCTGTCGGGCAAAGAGGGGCAGACCCACGGCTTTGGAGCCCAGAAACAAGGTGCGGCTTCTCCAACGAAAGGAAACAGAGGGCTCCTTGTAGAAGTGATTGATGCTAGGGCTGGGACAGGGAAAATAAAAGATGAGAATGGAGCATCTTGTGGTCCCAGAAATTAACACTGTGTTCATAAAAAGTATGGTGCCCATCGAAAGAGCACAGGAGCCAACCTGGAAGAGCTTCCAAAGGCCAAAGCTGGAAAATAGGAACAAGAAAATAAATCATGGAATGATTGCAGTATAGCCCACAGAATAAAATAGATGATTATGATTACTTAGTGACATAAATAAATAATTGTATGAATAAATTAGTGCAGAGAGGGGGCCATTACTCTTTATGGAAGAATTCAATGTAACGTATGTGCAGGAAGTGGAGGAAACAGGAAATCACCATTAGAAGATCCAAGTGGTGACTACTGAAGGCAGGATCCACCGATGGATGCTGTAATGAGTGGGTGAGGATTTAAAGAAAAGCAGGTTGTCTCCAAGATCTTGGAATATCCCTCCCATGATATATATTAATCACAGAGGGAGGGATGGTAACTGCGGTGGAGAGGCCTGGGGGATCCCCCGTTGGACAGATGGTGAAGGTTATCATCACCAGCAATGACACATGCTGGCATCTGGTACCCACTTACACGATACACTGAGGGGGGCATGTCACGTCTTTACTAATCTCTCCACAAATGCATAGCCTCAATCTAATCATGAGAAAACAAGATAAGCCCAGATTAACAAAAAAATTACCAAAAAAATAAAACCTGAACCATAATGTTCAAAAGTATCAAAGTGATGAAAGACAAGAAAAGACTGAGGAATTGTCCCAGATTGGAGGAGATTAGGAGACATAAAAACTAAATATCACGTGGAATCCCAAATTGGATCCTGCAACAGAAAAAGGCCATTAGTGGGAAAAAAGGAAATCTGAAAAGGTCTGTGGTTTAGTTAACAGCATGGTTCCCACGTCCACTTCTTGGCTTTGCTAATTGGACTATGTTCTGAGTAAGATATTAACACTGGGGAAAGCCGGGTGAGGGTATGGGGGAACACTCTGTAGTATTTTCACACTGTAAGTCTAAAAGTATTTCAAAATACAAGTTTAAAAAAGAAGAAACAAAGTAGAGATTGAAAAGAACTCAGAGGAAATACATATTTTTGAGACAAGCAGAATGGTTCCTACATCTGCTACTGTTCAAATGTGACCAATACCTCTGTCATCGTGCACATCCTTTTATGAAACATTTTTTAGGTTCCTATGCAAGCAAACATTATAAAAAGGACTATTACGTATAGCAAACTGTGCAGAGAGACAGATCTGAGGGCACATCCCAGCTCCAGCATTTTCCAGCTGTGTAATTTTAGACAAATGACTTAAACTTTTTCAGCTTCAACTTCTTGATACACTAAATGGGGCTAAGAAGAGCCCTAATGCCACAGGGTGGCAGTGAGGATTAATTTAAATCATGCATGTAAAATGCTCAGGAGAGAGCACGGGACACATAGCAAGTGGTCAAGAAATATCAGTTGTTCTTATCACTATTATTGAAAACACAACTATAAAAAGAGTACAATAGAAATGACAGGCCATAGAACTAATAATAATAATTAATAACTAATCATAACATCTGCAGTCAGGGGAGATTTTGGCTTGGTCTTGAGCCCCACTGTAGCGGGTCAGAGTAGAAAGTCCCTAGGCTAAAAGCTCTGGGTTGTTTGTGAGCGCTGTGGTAGGGTGAGAATGTCCAACAATATGCAAGGTGGTGTTGACCACGCCCCAGAGGTGGGAAAGGGACCAAGGTTGAGAGACAGGAGACTGGGGACTCCTCTGCCCTGGCAGCATAAGCCCCCGGATCCGGGGCACACCTCTGCAGAGCCAAGGAAAACCACGCGCATTTGCCCATGTGATGTCGCCTGTGCCCTGCCCTGTGAACAGCGCCTTGTGCAGGGGCAGCACGCGCTCGGCTCCCGTCGGCTGGCCCACCCGCCCCCTGCCGCAGAGCCTACCTGCAGCTCGCCATGCCCTTCACGTTCACACAGATGCCGTCGTTTTGGCAAGGGTTGGGGTCACACGGGTCTCTGAAGTACTGTGGCCAGTTGTGGTCCTCCAAGGGCCCCGTGTTCTCCACTGACCGCTTCTGTCGGCCGGGCTGCCCCTGGCCCAGGGCTCCGGGTTGGGCTTCCACTGACGCCGCCGGCCCTGAACGTTCTTCGGAGGAGGCCTGCTGCTCCTGGCCTTGGAGAATGAGGCCCTGGGGGCTCATCCTTTTGCTTTCAATGGAAACTTCGGTTTGGTTAAGGTACGTGATATCTTCGGGAAACAGACAAAAAGTTGTGAGGAAGACCCGGGTTAATAACCAACCACAACTAAGTTATGCTTCTGCAGAAAGTTCCCTGGGCTGTTTCTATCCCTCACGGCCATCACCCTTAGTGACATGGAAAAGCGGCTTTGGATCCAGCTGATTCTCATAATAATAGCTGTTTTTATTTTAAAGTAGTCCAATCACATTTTTATACATTGAACTTGCAAAAAAAAAGCGTAACATTAACATGGATAGGATGATTGAAACTAAATTGAAATAAGCAAACTGTTACAGTCGATAAATTATCCAAAAGATGGCACTAAAATTTCAGTTTCTCCTCAGGACAGTTAAAGATATGAGTCCTTGACCAATCGAATAAAATGTGGTTCTCCTACAACACTTTGTTGTTACTGTTTTTCAACCTTGTCCTAAAAAAAGATCCCACCCTCCCAAGTTGCTTTGAAATCAGTGTTAAGTAAAATGCTCAGAGCGTAGAATTATTCATTTAGAGAGACCAAAAAAAGTACCTTCAAAGTTCACGAACATGATGAGGTCATCATTTTTAAGGAAACTCCTCCTTGCCAGCATTTGGTGGGAGATGAACGCATTCCAGCCCAAGTCGATGCTTCTAAAACAATCACAGTCCGTATCATAGGAGCCCACCTTGGACGGCCTGTCCCAGATGACAGAGCCATTTATGGCTGCAAAGTTACAGGGAACATAAAATCGCATTACCTCTTTATACTTCACTTTCCAGTTTGTCTTTAATAAGGATATAGGGCTTTGTTAATCAGGAAAAAAAAATATGTTGGAAAAAAAAATCAGGTTATTAACTCTTTCCAGGAGAATTAAAATTCAGTATTGGGAGGTGGGAGGGGCAAAGAATCACAGCTCTGAATGATCAATTGTTCACTACTGAGTGACTTCCTTAATGAGGAGAGAGGACGAGCTACGGCTTCTTCCTTCTAAGGCTTAATGCTTTTCTTTTGGAAAAAAAATACGTCATTCCTTTACTGATGTAAGTTTATTCCATGGACACACTGACATTCAGTAATATTTTAAAAGTAAGTACATTAGCTCTCCACAGAGACTAGCAAGTTCTGAGTATTTGATAAACGATTAGCAGCACCTCGATTAGACTGGGCTCAATGAGGCAGGAATCACCTGATTTACTTGTGTTCTAAGTACCTAGTATAGGGTTTGGCGCATGGTGAGCCCTCGATAGATGCTCGATGAGTGAATTTAGGAAAAAGAAGGAGGATAAGATGGCATTGGGAATTTTAACGTGATACTCCAACGTGACTATGTTGTCGATACGTCCAAGGAGAAAATGTTAAAGGAATGTTATTCTTTCTCACACTGATGAGAATTTCATCTGTGGGCCCTTCCAGGTTGGGGGCCAGCTCTTATTTATGCTCAAACCACCCACCTGAAGACGTGTGGGACTTGGAGGTAGTGAATGTCATGCTTGAGGACATCCTGTTTCTGGCGTCGGGCTCCTGGTCAAGTATCGTTATTATCGCCTGTCTGTTTTCCACCGGCCACTCCAGGATAGCGTCATTCTCCCCACTGCACAGGTGGAAAGCAAGTCTCAAGTAGCCAGATGTGCTGGAGCTCACCCTGCTATGGGGGTATAATGTCAACCCAAAGCCATATCCCTCTGAATTGTAGAATCGAGGGCTCTGCAGCTTGTCCCCTTGGCTCGTGTTCTCCAGGACCTGGGAGAAATTCCGTACTGTCCAGACCCCTGTGGGGCAGGGGGTTTCTGTCAGAGTGATGTCATCCAGGTAAATCCCCCCACTTGAGTTCTGAGGGCTGCCTTTTGCGCCCTGGAAAAGGTAGCGAAACTTCTTTTCCTCTCTGAGCGTCACGTGGGCAATTTTCCAATTATCGTCAGCATCTCCTGAGGACAGGGAATAAGGTTGGTGACAACTGTGGCCAATGTTTAATGAGTCCTTACTGTGAGTCTGGCACTGTGCCAAGGGCTTTCCATAAATTATCTCATTTAATCCTCACAGCAACTCCATAAAACAGGTACTGTTATCAACTGGTTAAATAACTTTACATGCCTAGTAAGGGAAAATTGTATGTGTGTATGTATTTATGTATTTATTTAGACAGGGTCTTATTCTGTCACCCAGGCTAGAATACAGTGGCAACCTCAAACTCCTGAGCTCAAAAAATTCCACTGCCTCAGCCTCCCGAGTAGCTGGGACTATAGGCATGCGCCACCACACTGGCTAATTTTTCTATTTCTTGTAGAGATGGGGCTCACTCTTGCTCAGGCTGGTTTTGAACTCCTGAAACTCTGGAGCTCAAGCGATTCTCCCGCCTCAGCCTCCCACAGTAGGATTACAGGGCGCGGGCCACTGCACTCAGCTGAGAAGTGGCAGTTTTGAATAAAGAGCTGAGGTAAGAGGGTGACAGGGCTCTTCTAGAACGTGGGGCCCTGCACTGAACAGCATAAGAAGCCAGGAGCTTGGGGAGACTGGGGGAGGGGGAATCTGCCAGGGCAGAGCCACTCAGAATTCCCCAAAGAGATGTCCCTACTTTGATATTTTGCCCCAGGTGTGCCCTAGCATTGGGCTTAAAGAGCAGAAGAAAATGCTACATCCCAGGTGGGGATGAATACCACGTAACACTAAATAATATTCAATTAACCTTTTAGGAAAGTTTCATTGACCAGCCAGGATCAGAATGCACTACTTAAAAAATCCATTTATGTGGTGTTTTCAGGGAACTTACAAAGATATACTTTGAGTTCACTGGAATGCAGAGCACAGCCGTGTAACAAACTAAATTAAGTGTGAGATGTTTACCTGGTTGATTTTATGCTTACAAAGATAACATTTTTAGCTTTGGATGAAAGTGAGTAATAATAGATCCCATCGATAGTACTGAAACACTAACTCATTTTCTCATTAAATATTTGCAATCCTTGGTAATGTAACAAATTCTCAACTCTTAAAGGGCATCTAGCTGTCATTTTCCCATGAAACCAGCTATGACACATTTCAGCCAGAAAAGTGATCCCCTCAGAACCATTATTTGTGGAGTTCCCAGGGAGCCCACAGAATGGCGTGGACGGAGGTGATTTGGGCACTTGTTCTTCGTGATCTCTAAGGAAGCTTCTCCCTTGAAGAGCAGCAGTTTCTTCGAGAGATACACAAAAAATAATTCCTTTCTCTGGACTCATTTTAATTGAGAAATTCTTTGTTGAATGCAAAAAATAGGAAAGCTTGTCGCTTTTTTCCTAGTTATGAATAAACCACCACCACAACAAAGGAACGTAAATACTTAGCTTTATGACCCTGGATGGTGACTTACAGCCAGATCATCCTCATATCTGACTGCCTAGCTTAGCGTTTTAAGGCATTCATGCTGACTTTCTTACAGAAATATACAAAGTGACACTTAAGAATGTGTAAATGATTATAGTGAAGTTAATATTAATATTCACAAATTACTTATTTCCCACCACCTTCCTAAGTAGGCTTGTAGTTACTTCAGCGTATTAAATAATGGCATCATTCGGTTTTCTGAAACAGATGCAAAAACACCTGTGGTCAACAATTTAACTCCTCTGTGTCCAGCAGCATCAATTGCCACATCCCTTTTCCCTTCTGATCTCCACTCGTGAATCACCCATGTTCTCAGGCCTGGCCCTGGCGGTCTCCAAAGTGCTAGTAAACACTGGATTTATATGTTCTGATTGGCCTCTTACAAAAGTTATTGCAGCCTCACCTAGACCCTCAATGCCGCTTCTTTAATTTCTGAATGGTTAAACATTCACAGAGTGATTAAAACATGCCAGACATTAAATATGCCAGTCTGGGCTCTTAGAAGAAGAGAAAGGAGGTGGAGGAGAAGGAGAAGGAAGAGAAGGAAGAGTGGGAGGAGAAGGCGAGGAATGAAGAGGGAGACAGGGTGACAAGGGAAGAGGAGGGGAAGGAAGAGAAAGAGGAGGAGCACGATCCCAGATTTTAAGCCAAACCAATCCTTGCGTGAACACCTCCCAGTACCTTGAAAGGTCTTCACCTTGACCAGCTTGCGAACTTCCCCCGTGCTGTCATCCCTTCTGACCCAGACGACGAGTCTGTCTGAAGGGCTTCCTGTCATTTTATAGAAAAACTGCAGGCACTGCTGAGTCCTCTTTGGGTAAAGAATCCGAGACTCCAGCAGGGCAGCCTCTTCTGCTGAGCCAGAGCTGGTGTCGAATTGCATGAAGTAGCCAGCACCTAGGGAAAGAGCACCCCAACATCTGTCTCTGGTGTCCCACACCCCAGGCAATGTCAAACAGTGAACAACAGCCATTATCCAGGCAAAATAAGCTAGAACTCTTCTGGGGAAAATAAAAAGAAGGTCGTTTTTCAGTAAATATTCTCCACCTCAATGGCTAAGGCAGCTGTCTCTCTACTGTCTCTTTTGATTGCCTTTGTCCCCAAAGTTGTGAAATATATACCTCTGACTTAAAGACACACAGGCTTCAAGCACAGTTTGACAGAATTTGATGTCTGTCAGATGAATTCTATTTTCCTCATTGACGGCATTGTTTGAATTAGGGATTCATTTCAAGGGGAAAGAGTTGGTCTCTTCATTGTATAAGAAACTATAGGATTCAGAGGTTTTGGATTTGGATTTTAAATATTCACAATGATAAAAGTTCCATTTCCCGTGTTGCTAGCCTAATAACTGGGTGTATTATCAGTGAAGAAGAATCATCTTTATTACAAGAAGGGGCATTCAAGACCTATTAGGGACTAATTGAGGATTTCTCCTGAATGTAAAGGAAAGCTTTGGAAAAAACACTGAAAAAGAGAGTGAAAAGTGTCTACATTAGTGCCAGAGATGGGGTCTGCCTAACTCAGATGTCTCCAAACTCTTTCCCCTAAAAGCAAGCAAGCAGCTAAAACAAACATGTCATTTGGAAAACTGCACACTTTTTAAAGTCAAGCACAATGAAAAATTCTTGCATATAAAGAAGTCCTTCAAACTGTATTCCAGCACTCAACCCCTTATCAAAATGCTCCAATCAAAACATTTCACAAGACAAAAATAAAGTGAGTGTATTACAGTGCTGGGTACTCTGCAATACTCCCTGGTACTCTGCAATACTCCCCGGTACTCCCTGCTTCTTCCTGCCTCACACGAGGCACTTGCCTTCCATATTGGCAGCAAGCATTGATGGTTTAAATAAGCTTTCCATAAAGCTTAAAAGTATCTTAATAGCTTTAATATTACATCAGGGAAAATTATATTTCCTGTATGTTCTTTCCAACATTTGAATTTACTAGCTTGTGACCGCTGCGTTATAAATCACTGAATGCTTCAGTTAAAATACACAGAAGAGCTCACAAGGCTAGGAAAGTTTCCAGGTGATTCTTGCTCAGGAATTCCTTTTCAGTTATACCAGGAAGTATAAAGTGAAAATCAAACAACTCAAGCCTGGGACTCAGGAGGCTTGAATTCTTGCCCCAGCTCTGCCAGTAACTAGGTGTTCACTCATTTCTCTGGGTTTCAAATGGGAGGTATGTTCTATCCTAAGGGATCCTTCAAGATATTTGAGTCTGTGCATCTGCTTGAACAATGCAAGAGCTCTCTAGCAAAGAAACATAGTTCCATTAAATGCCTCCTGTGGAAGTAGCATAATGGCTAGTCAAGTTACTCAATGGAACTTTTCCAGATATTTCTTCTGGGGTGTGGTCCTTCCTTTTCTTCCTAGGGTGCTAGAACATTCTTTCAGCAGTTTCTTCTCATATGAACATCACCGTTTGCTTAGCTGGAAATTGCACATTAGCCTAGCAGCAAGTCCACGGGAGAGGTTGGATTAGAGGCTGCAATGGAAATCTAGAGACAACTTCTCTGGATTTGGATTAACCTTTGGACACTTGGGATGATATGTTTGACAATCTGACATGTGAGAGGGACTTTCACCCTCCGCAAGGGCAGAGGAAGAGTGGCAGTGGCTTATGACCTCTGACATTCCCTCTGGTGGCCTGGCATCTGGGTGACAGGCTGGGTCCCTTCTGGGGAGAGAATCTAACCAACTTTTAGACAGTCATGGATGAAGGCATTTCACAACAGTATAGTCTTTCAAAAGCTATTATAATCTGTGACCCCACCTGCTTCCAAATAGGGTTGAGATGATGATTTCAATGGCAGACACATTAGAAAAGGATGCTATTAGCATGGGAAGATGGAAAAATCGAGAGTGAAGGTGCTGGTCTGCAAGTGGGTGCTGTGTCTGCATTACCTTCCTCCTCACTCTGAAGTCAGTGACAATGTCTTGATGTTCAGGGGGGTTTACAAAGCCAAGACGTTAAAAAAAAAAAAAGCACACATACAACTCCCTGTGGTCACAGTTAATAAGTCATAGAGCCATATTTCAAACCAGGACCATCTGACTTTATGGCTTTTTCACCACACAAACCATATATAGGAACTACCTGAAGCTGTGTTAGCCAATGCGGTGGCTACCAGACATATGTGGCCATTGAGTGCTTGAACTGTGGGCCAGTGCAGTCTGGGATTGCCGTAAGGGTAAAATACGCCTCAGAGACCAGACACTTAGTATTAATATAAAAAAGTGAAGCATCTCATAACAATTTTTATATTGATTACTTGTTGAAATGCTAATATTTTGGATATATTAGGCTAAAGAAAATATATTATTAAAATTAATTTCACCTGTGGAAGTAGCATAATGGCTAGTCAAGTCACCCGAGAGAGCTTTTCCAGATATTTCTTCTGGGTATACGTGACAGGCTGGGTCTCTTCTGGGGAGAGAATCTAACCAACTCTTAGACACTCATGGACTAAGGGATTTCACAACAGCATAGCCTTTGAAAAGCTATTATAATCTATAACCCCACCTACTTCCAAATAGGGTTGAGATGATGATTTCACTTTTTACATAGCTATTAGAAAAATTGACATACATATGTGGCTTACATTATGTTTGTGTTAGAGGTTATTGCTTTAGAGACTTTACCCTTACTTACAAAGTCATATCTTATCAATCATATGTGCATGTCAGTTTTGCTTAAATGCATCTTTCCTTTTGCATGCCCAGAGCCTGGACACTTTTTATCGAGTTAATAATTAAGATATTAGAAATGTTCTTTGTCCTTGTTGAGATTTTTCAGGTTTGATAGCTAACATTCTGATTGAGGCAAAACATGCTGGCTGGCATTAGCTAATTGAACCTGGTGAACCACCTCAATGTGTTTACTTTCTACCTTTACCAACCTTTGCATTGTCCCAGCAAGGTGTGATCCACTTGTCCAGCCTGGGTACTGTCCTCACGGACCCAGTCAGCATCATCTGTGGTGCCCTGAATCATCCCACAGATGTTTGCCTTCTCAAAAGCACAGTAGTCCAAAAGCGTGTGAGTTGTGGCTGCAAATGACATTTTTGTTACCTGGTTAAAAATGTAAGGCATCTCATTCCAAATAGCTAATGTCTTAAGCCACTAAGACCACATTGTTCAAATACAACAGGATCATGAGACTTTCATTTTTTTTTTTTTTTACTTTTTCTCAAATCCAAATCCTCCTGTCATCAGTTAAATTTTAGAACTTGCCAACATAGCCCTACTGACCTCACAGAGTCAAGATAACAATGCCTATAACTATTCTTTGATATGTAAATGATTAAGAACAAGGTACTTATAGTACTGGGCTTTCTTCTTAGTACATGTTCTGCACATACTTACTGAGTGGAACCAAAGACTGCATAGTGGGAACATCTTAGAAAACATCCCATCCCAGAGGATTACCTTACTCTAAGGATAACTAACCTGGGTAAAGCATTTTGCAGGATACAAAATATTTCCAAGCCCATCACATATCTGGATCTTTACATAATGATGCACCTTTCAAGAGGAGCCTAAACAAGGCAGGCAATAATAGTTCCTCATATTTGTCCAATAATTTGACTTTACAAAACACAACTGCATACTTGATTTTTATAACCATCCCGTGAGGTAGGTGTTATAATTTTTTCTACTCTAGAGACTGACCAGTTAAGGTTATGTAGTTTATTCATGTTCCCTTAAATAGAACATGCCAAGAAGAGGAAAGGAAAATGTAAAGGAAACCTCTAAGGCCGAGGGAATCTTTGTTGAGGCTGGTTGCCCCAGTCCTCAGACCCAGAGCTACTCACTGCAGTTGTACATTCGGTTCAGCCTCTCTAAATCCAAGGCACTGAAATCCAGGCGCTGCCCGATGATGGAGTCAAACTCAGGAATCTTGGCTGTGATGGTAGGGACACTGGCATTCTTGTTAAATGAGTACGGTCCGTAGTGCATCACAGACTCGTAATCATAGGGCGTGTTGAGGTCTGTGATGAAGCTGTCATTGTAGGTGTCAAAGTTGTGCTCATAACCTGTTAGGGAGACAATCCACAGGTCCTGCTCAGTCCTATTATTTTCCCCGTGCTGTCCTCTTAGACTAGGTACTCAGAGATGCTCCAAAAAAGGGAAATAATGCATCTTGGATTTATATAAATATACTTATATTATAATAAATATCATATAAAATTAATACACATAATTGATTATTAATATGATATTGATATATAATAAAGTGTATGAAATTATAATGATCATAAAATGTATGTTATAAAACATAAATATATACCTGTTATAAATTATTAAATATATATGTTTTTAAGTCAAAGATGCATTATAAATATATATATATAAAAGTGTATGTGTGTGCATGTGGAAGCCTTTCAGAAAGAGAAGGTAAAATAGCAAAGCTAATGCAGGTATTCCAAATGGCAGGAAAAGGACTTGCTAATGAGCAAGACCTTGTTTGAGCAAGAGCTTGACCAAGGCTTCATTATAACTGTAAAAGCAGAATGCTGATGTTTCATTCTTCCCACTCACAAGGGTTTTTATTGGGGATTACTTGAGAGGGCTCAAAGCATTTCAAAGGTAGGACAGGACTCAAACAGGGAAGGAGAAAGTAAATCCTTCCCGAGCACTTGGTCCCAGGATGCATGTAAGGTGATGGAATTGTAAAGAGCATCAAGGTGCTGATGAGTCCGGGATTTCTTGGTGACTTTTAGTGGCACCTGAAGCAAAGCACTTTCAACTCACTGGATGTGTTTCACTTCATTTTCCATAAAACTATCAGATTAGATTAGATTATTTTAGTCTTTATTATTCAAGGATTCTTATCAGAATGTTTTACAAATAAATGTTTTGAATAATTTTTTAAAAAAATTATTCAACACATTTTTGTTGTGCTTACTATCTCCTGGGAGCTGCGCGAGGGAGGTGGCAGCCCCTGACAGTGAACAGGACAGGCATAGTCCTGCCTGCAGGGAATTTACAGCTGAGAGCCTCAAAGAGAGTACAATCCAAGGAATATTATCCTATAAACCAGTGGTCAGTCAGCAAACTTTTTTTTATAGCAGATAGAAAATATTTTTGGCTTGCAAACCATATGTTCTCTGTTGCAACTACTCAACTCTGCCACTGTAGCACAAAAACAGCCACAGACATAAACTAATGGGCATGACTGCGTCCTCATAGAGTTTTATTTACCAAAGCAAATGGATATGGAGCATGGGCTATGGTTTGCTGACTCCTGCTATACCTCAGAAGTTGAAGTTTCCCTAGAGTTTTTTCCCTAGTGGAAGGGAATACATTTGGAAAACAATTCTGACTCAAGAAAGGGAGATGGACTTGGGGAGAGAACTACATTGCCAGTACAGCGTCTTCCTAGATTAAGCAATAAAATTGTTATGGGCTGAAGAGGAAATGCAGTAAAAGTCATAAATGACCCTGAGAAATAATACTGCCTGTGTTTATAAATCTGATTGGATTTGATATCCCTTTTGAGAACAGTTCTTCAGTGATTGCAGGCAATTTAGATACATGGAATTGTACCTGAAGAAAATATAGATAGGAGATGAATAAATACGTGTTGAGCAACCCATCCTCCACCCGGAGCAGAGAAGGCCTGCAAATGACCCGAACAAGGGTGTCAGCTCACTCTGATAAAGGGAACCTCCTTTGGCCTAAAACCATTTAAAAGCACTAAGCTTCTGTAAGACTTAGAACTAGGAATATTTTCTGTTTTCTCAGGAAATTTCCAGCAAAGCCAAATATATGTACAGGAAGGTAAGCAATTCAGGCCATCAGCCAAGTACAGACAAAGTCTAATAGTACCAGGAGTCCCACAATCAGAGATTGTCCTTTGACCTGTGACTCCATTCTCCTTGCCCCGCTACACACACCCAGTTATGATCCAATTATCCCTAGGAGACAAGGACATTAAGTCTGATATGTTAATTCATCTCTGGGTGAATACTAGCCAAAACTTTTCTAGATTGGACTAGGAGGCAAAGAATAACAGTAGCACTTGGCCTCTGGCTCAGTGTTTGAGTGGCAGGATGGTGGGAGTATGTGTGTGGGTTCAAAGCTGGTGACCTATTAGGCTTTTACAAGTCACACGGTTTCCTTCTTTCCTGTACCACTCCACATTTGTAGAATTATCTTATCAGAAAATGAGGGACTGGGAGGACACAGGTTGAGAAACCCCACAGGTGAGTTCACTATGATCAGACAGTCCTACCCCTACCTTATGTGAGAATCTCTGACCACTTTATTCCAAAATGATATAGTTCAGGCAAAAATATTTTGAGGATTCATATTTAATTTTAAAGCTTGACAAGTTCTCTCAAGCACCTAAAAGCAAAATTATTATGGATGCACTGCGGTATATGAACCTACATATGGCATTGGGATCTAAGTAAAACAGATACCTACACAAGGCTATTATTTGCTTTAAAAAGCCATGTGTGGTAACAGTTAAGGCATTTTCAATACATTAAAGTTTCATTAGTCTCTTACTGCCAAAAAAACAATGCTTGTCCACTCCCTAAAATAATTCCTACTAAAAAACTGGTTATCTTCAGAAATGCAGCATTGACATTTTTTTTTTTAGCACATTAAGAAACCGTTCAATAAATAATGTTTTAATGTGATCAAAAGCACTCTACTTAGTTGTCTCAAGCAATGAAGGAAATCAGTATTCAAGGAAGTCTTACAAAACTCAAGAACATTGAAATTGTTAGAATACCATAACTACATAATAAGTAACAAAAAACTGTGTTATCTTTTGCATAGTAATAGGTGAGGGCAGAAGAGGGAGAGGTGTTTAGGAATGAGGAAAAAAACACCATTAACTTTTGATTAACTGGAGCCCAGATAATTAGCCAGAATTAACACAATTGTTAATTCAGATAAAAAGTATTATTTTTTGTTACTTTGTTTTTAAACATCTATCATTGATTTGGTAAAGCAATTAAAAAATAATTCTGGTGTATGTCACCTAGGGTCATTGTATGGGCAAGTAAACTTCATGTAGCCTTCTAGAGCCACAGGAGACTCCATGTCCAGAAAAATGACTCTAATATCCTCAGAGAACTGATTCACTTTACTCATTAAGATGGGAAAGTAGACAGAGTCTTAGAGTTCAACAAAACACTGATACAAAGCAAAAGCTTCTGATTAACTTTCAGTTAAGCCCCACATTGAGTTAACCAACGTACACCATTTCCTGAGACCCTTATCTGTGATGAATTATGGTCAGATCAGCACAGCCCACAAAGGAGGCCAACAAATTGTAACCTGTTCATAGTCTGTGTTCCTACTAGAGAGACTGAAGCTTCTGTCCACAC
This sequence comes from Eulemur rufifrons, assembly GCF_041146395.1. Taxonomy (NCBI): domain Eukaryota; kingdom Metazoa; phylum Chordata; class Mammalia; order Primates; family Lemuridae; genus Eulemur; species Eulemur rufifrons. The sequence continues at coordinate 15,410,669 of NC_090997.1, read as the reverse complement.
ACAGATTTGGCCGTGTCATTCCAGGATTGGTGTCAGCCAGTGATAAAGGTAATAGCAATCTCTACCCAATCACACCTGAAATAATTTCATCCCACCAAATGTTGACATAATCATCCCGGTCAGTCCGTGACTGCTCGTGGTAAAATCCCAAAGCGTGCAGAATTTCATGTTCGATGATGGCCTTGTAGTCACACCCCTGGCCAATGGAAAGGTCCTGCCCCACTTGTTGGTCACCAACCATAGACCAGCACCTTTAAAGAGGAGAAGAGGTAAAATTTCTTCTGGAGAATTCTTAAGTGACTTTAATTCATAGGATTCCAAAACATAAATTTGGAGAAAGTTATGCTGATGTAAAAAACAAATCATCAATAGCATTCTTATATACTGATGGCTCAAAGATGGAGGAATGCTTAAATAAGGGACATTCCCTAGAGGACATATTATGCAGGCTTTAACAGTGATGATCCATTGTAAGAGTGGTACATACTCAGAGACAAATTAATTCTAATACGGCATCCAGGTGAAAAGAAGTAAAAATTGGCATTCTTCCTCACCTCCACAAACCCACAGGGCACTGTGAAGAATAGCACTATTGCCTTATACAAGAATATTGTTGTCTGAGTGGTAGATGTGGTTGATTTAAATTTTCTCTTTTATACTTTAACAAATTTCCAAATTTCATGTCATAAACAGGCATAAATTTTATGATCATAAAAAGAATCTCGTTAAAAAAGCAAGTTAGTCAAGTCTATGTCTTTGGATGCGAGCAGATTTATCATGCTATGACAGCACAGAGAAGGCAGCCTAACTTATTTCCAAAGGACTCCAGGCAAGGAAGACCTGTAGCTTCCCTCAGAAACCAATGGGATTCCCTGAATTCCCCATGGTAGACTGTCTTGCTCTTTTTTTCCCTTCAATTATTTTGTCTTTTTTCATAAACCCAATTTTCCAACTCTATTAGCAAATTCAAAGCTTTCCAGAAAGTTTCTCATTATTGGCTTTAAGTCATGAAATGAAGATATATCTTATCCATATCTTAACCAATGCTGAGCAGAATAGATTTATCAACAGTTTTAAATGCAACCAACGGATTGCAGGTTCCTTGGCGACAGTAACATTGTCTTACCTGTCGTTGTTTTACCAGGCTTGCTAACATTAGATACCTTCAAATGCTAATAGATTTGATTTCTACTCAAGAATGGATATTATTTACTTATTTTCCAATAACTTTATTAAGGTATAATTTATATACCATAAAATTCACCAATTTTAAGTACACAATTCAACGGTTTTTAGTAAATTTACTGAGTTGGGCCAACATAATCATGACCAACTTGCCTCTGTGAGAGTAGCATTTCATTACCAAATCAGAGTTCATCTGCAAAATATCCGAAACCCAGAGAAAGTATTTATTACCTATCTTTTTGTTTACATCCTTCTCCCAACAGAAAGATGTAAGTTGCAAAAATATCATAAATTCCACTACACTGAATTTTTGATCTTGTCCTTCTGAAAGAGCCCCAGTTAGCTTCCAGCTCCAGGGATCAGTATCCTGAAGGGTTTGGGGGCACTTTGGGCCAGTCCTTTCCCCAACCCCTCTTTCTCCCTTTTCTCCTCCTCTAACTTAAATGTAGCAGAGATACTTCCTGGCCACAGATTCTGTTTTTATAAGGAATGTCTCTTAAAGCTGACCCATGCTTTAATCGGGTATTGGGGACTAAGTTAAAAACTGAAAAGAAACCAAGAGAATTTCACTGACAGAGAGGACTTTTGGAAAGTGATCATGTTGACTTTGTTTTATTTTTAAGAAGTTTCTCTTTGTGAAAAAAAAAGTGATATGAAAGTGATAGTTGAAGAATAAAATAAAAATGTTAAGGAAATTAATTTTTCCCTGAAATTTTCAATGAAAAATTAAAGGCTTTGGTACTTTCTTGAAGGTCAGAGATTGCCAAGGGACAAGATGAAGTAGTCCAAAGCAGAGAACCTCTACAATGTGTGGCCTTTGCAAGGCCTGAGGTATACTTTAAATGTTTCCCCTTCACAGAAGAAGAAACTGTCCAACCACTATTGGTTATCTCCATTTCTATGACCTCTAAGAACTTCAAGCAATAAACCACATGCCCCAAATGAATTCACTATCCTATCCCCAAAGCTGTTCTTCCAGCAACATCCCAGTCTCAGCGAGTGACATTACCACTCGCCAGTCACCTAAATCAGAAATCTCAGAGACATCCTTGCTTCTTCCTCACCCCTCAACCAATCTGATAAGGTTCAGTTCCGAGAAGTCTGTCTGTCCACATATTTCTGGAATCCATTCCCTCTTCTTTATTTCAACTCCCAGTACAGGTCCCTTTCCTTTCTCTCCTGGAGGATTGGAACATCCTTTAATTGGTCTCTTGCCACCAGTCTTGCCCTATTTCAATCTTTTATCCACTGTTGATCGAGTAATCTTTCTACAATGGCAGACTGATCACATGATGAATCCTGCACAAAACAGTAGGTTCCCCACACGTGGCTGTCAGTACCAGGCTCCTGGTTGCTTCCTGGCCCCCTGGTTCCTCGGCCCCTTCCACACAAAGCTTCAGGCACACTGGACTTTATGAGTTCTCCGAGCAACCCAGGTTCGTGTCCATGTTTGCTCTCTTCTCTTCCTCTTCTTCTTCCCTTTGTCTCTTCTCCTTCCCTTCTCCTTCTTCCTCCTCCTCCTCTCTCCCTCTTTTATTGTCCCCATGTGTCCTTCCCTCTCCTCTGCCCCGTGATTGTCTCCCTTCTTCATTTCTTTTGCAGTCATCTCAGCTCCCCTGATGCTGCAGCCTGCACTTTGTTAAAGCTCCCGCTTCTGCCCTGCTCCAGCCCAGGACACTCACCTGGACACGTATTAAAACTTTTTATTTGTTTGTCCACCACTCCTACCTGCCAACTGTAAACGTTGGGAGGTCTAAGACTGGATCTCATACTTCTTTGCACCTGCAGACTAGCATACTTCCTGGCACACGGTAGGTGTTCATAATTTTTTGTTTAAATGAAAGAGAATGAGCTAAGGAAATAACTACTCAGGTAAGTTAGGGATTTAACTTGTACCTAAGTAGTCATCGGTATTTTTCTTGTTTTTACTGCTATTTTTTTGTATACTTGTTTTCCCCAGGGGGCTAAATCATGTGCTAACTTCCCTTTTCCTCTCTGGTATCTATCCATGATCATCAAAACCCCATGGCCAGATCTGGACAGTGCTGGAGACTGCAGTGTGAGGAAATACCTCCAGGCAGGGCTTGAAGACACAAACATACAGTGTCACAGCAGATGGTGGCTTCACTTCCAGACCTCACCCACTCTAGAGGCGTTGACATAAACACCACTGAAGAAAAGGGGCTTCCTTCCTGATATACCATTCACTTTTTTAGAAACAAATAACTATGAAGAACAAATTTACATCTAGAACTTTGCAAAGAGGTCCAGCCAACAGAGTGTTATCATTTAGAATAGTACTCCTTAAAGGATATGATTTCTACTTTAATAAACCTCACTTTTAAAAAAAAAAGTACTGTCATTTAAAACATAACCTAAACCTAAGAAAAGAATTGAGATATCTCTCCCTGAGGCCCAGACCTATCCAAACAATTCACTCTCTGCATAGCATGTTTAAACTGTTACATAATCTAAAAAATTTACAGTGAAAGATTTGATTTTGCTTTTCGTTTCTTTACAGTTTCTTCTTTTTACCTTTGAAAAAGATGTGTCACTTTTTATAAATCAAAGGATGCATGATTTTCACACTATAAAATTTCATACTAACCCACTATACTGTTGAAATATGATATATGAGCTCTCTCCTTCATAGGGCTTGAAATCCACACAGGACTTGAGGCGGAACATTTCAAAGGCATAGAGAATGGTTGCTTTGGCATTCAACTCTGCAGAAATCAATAAAAATATGAATGACTGTTATTTAGATCTTGAATAATATATATAACCTACAGTTTACAGAAAACCATGCCACCACATGAAATCCACATAGGTTCATTATAGATTTTTTGATGGTAAGTAAATTTCTTGGAAACTAAAACTGCAAAATTAGTTGCAGACATAAACATCAAGTGCACACCTTAAATGCACAAACATAACAATGAACTAAGAATATATGTGTATGCGGCGGAACAAAATCTTAAAATAACTTCCCCATTTTTCCCCTTTCCCTTTCCCCCACTGAAGCAGAGATTTTGAGTGCATTGCCACAGGAGAATTACATGGCAGGGTGGAAAAAAGAAGTGACTTGGGCACAGCTCTAGCTTTGGTATGAATAGATAGAGAACCTTGGACAGAAGCAGTGAGAACAGTGTTTCTTATACCAGCCTAAAAAAGCATCCCCTCTTGCTGGAGGAAGAGAGCAGAGTTCAGAGAGTTTTGTGGGTTCTGAAAGTGTAAGAAGCACATCTGGCATTTTACCGTGCTTCCCTGCAAGACCCCTGGGGAGATGGCCAGGTTAGATAGAACAGAGCTTTGGAAAAGATTTCTGTACTCAAAGCTTGGTACCCGAGCAGCAGAAGCCTAATGGACCTGAAAAGGCAGGAGCAATAGAGGCTGACTAGTAGTCTGTGTGGACCAGTGACCAAAGATCAAATGCCTTTCCTTTCACCTAACATGCACCCAGCTTGGCATTGCGTAAGACAAGGATGAGGTGGGGAGGAAAGATATCCCAGAGGAACTGAGATTATGTTTTACTTTGTGTGCTCTTTTCATTCTCCCATCAACTCATCGAAGGTTGGAATCTAAGTTAAAAAATAAGCCAAGTTATATAAAATTAAATTATATTCCTTGCACATTGGATTTTGTGCATTCTCTCAAAGAATTTGTAATTTTTGCAGTTTTCCATGTAATTATGTTTTTCTGGCCCTTATTTCACTTAATAAACTATCAAGTTCAATGAAAGAACTTTCTTGGATGGTAAGAATGTTTCATCTCTTGGTAGGAATTTGGGTTACAGAGGTGTATAAATCCTTAAGAATTCATTGCAGTATACATCGAAGACCGATGCATTTTACTCTATGTATGTTTCATATACAAAGGAACCATACACAAATGTTGAACTCTAGTTAATGAAATGCATGCTAAGCTGTTTGGGGTAAAGTGTTCTAGTGCCTGAAAATTACTTTCAAATGAATCAAAAACAGAATGAATTTATAAATTCATAGAAAGATGGACAGGATAAATAGATGAGATAAAGCAAATAAGCCAAAATGTTAGTTGCATAACCTAGGTGGTGAGTATATGAGTGTTCAATGTACAATGCTTTTAACTTTTTTATATGTAAAATTTTTTATAATCAAATGTTGGGAAAGAAAAATACAATGGATTATAACTTAAAAGTGCTGAAATAATAATAAAAAACCCACTGTGAACAAAAATTCTATTTCCAGTAAAAATACCTTTCAAAATGACAGCAAAATAAAGATTACTTTCAGGTAAAAGGAAGAAGAGAATTTGTCATCAACAGATCTGCTTACAAGAAATGCTAAGATTTCTTCAGACTAAAGAGAAATGACACTAGATAGAAACTCAAATCTATAAGAGGAATGAAGAGCACCAGAAATTGCAAGTATAAAAGTAAATACAAAGACTATCTTTTTTTAATCAGTTATTTTAAAAGGCAACTGACTGTTTAAAGCAAAAATCATAACACTATATTGTGAGACTTACAAAGTATATACATGAAAAATATAAATCAATAATAGCAGAAAGGGCAGGGGTATTTTACCATTAATGAAATAATAAATAAATAATAAAATGGAATTTTACTATTATAAATGCTTACATTTTAAATGCAAAGTGGCACAATATTAAGTTTAAGGAGAGTTTTTAAAAATTAAAACACATTTTTAACTGACCAGTGGATCAAAAGAATCACAACAGAAATTAGAAAATATCTAAAGTAGATTTTAGTAAACATAGAACACACCAAAATGTGTAGGCAAAAGAATCACAACAAAAATTAGAAAATATCTAAAGTAGATTTTAACAAACATAGAAAACACCAAAATGTGTAGAAAACAGTAAAAGCAGTGCTTCAAATAAAATTTATAGCTTTAGATGTCATATTGTAGCATATATTATATTAGAAAATAATATTAGATTTAAAATCAATGACATAAATTTCCACCTTCAGAATATAGAAAAAGAAGAGTAAATTAAGCTTGAAGTAAATAGAAAGAAAGGAAATAATAAATAACAGAAAGCAACTAAATAGGAAGCAGAGAAGTAAGAGAAAATTAACAGTCAAAAGTTGTTTCTTTGAAAAGATTAATAAAATCAATACACCCCTAGCAAAACTGACCAAGAAAAAGGGGTGAAAACACAAATTACCAATATCAAGAATGAAATAAGAATATCACTAAAGATTATACAGACATTATGCAGATAACAAGATAATTATGCCAATATTTTGACACCTTAGTTAAAAGATAATAGTTGTGGAATTTGTCAAATGCTTTTTCTGCATCTATGGAGATAATCTTAAAATTTTTATCATTGAAAAATACACTACTTTGACAAAAGTGGCATAAAAAGAAATAGAAAATATGCATTATTTTATAAATATTAAATAAACTGAATTAACTTTAAAAATAGTACCCTACAAAGAAAATTCCATTACTTAGTTATTTTATTGGTGAATTTTATCAACATTTTAAAAAGAGATCATTTTAATCATAAGCAAACTCATTTAAAAGGTAAAAGAGAAGGGAACACTTCCAAGTTTGTTTTCTGAGATCTACATAACCTTGTCACTAAAGCCTAATAAAGATATTACAATAAAAAGAAAATTAGAGACCTATATTCTTCATGAATACAAACATAAAAATGCTTAACAATAAATATATTAGCAAATGGAATCCAGCAAAATACAAAAAGGACAATACATTTTGACTAAGTAGTGCTGATCTGAGAAATGCAAGGTTGGTTTAGCATCCAAATTTGATGTCATTTACCATATTACAGAATAAAAAATAAAAATTATAGAGTTAATCTCAGTAGTTGTAGAAAAGGCATTTGACAAATTTTAACAACTATTCATGATGAAAACTTGCAATCTGATAAAGGGCATCTATGGAACACCTACAGTTAGTGTCCCACATAAATGGAGTATTGAATACTACAACTAAAATTGGAAACAAGGCAAAGATGATCACTCTCACTACTTCTATTCAACATGGTAACAAAGGTCCTAGCCAGTGCAATAAGGCAAGAAAAAAAAGCAATAAATGATGTAAAAATTGGAAAGGAAGAAATAATACTGTCTATATTAATAGACAAGAAGGATTTTTATAAAAATATCCCAAGCAATCTGCAAAGCAACAATTAGAACTAATGAGTAAATTTAGCAAGGCAACAGGACACAAGGTTATTATATAAAAATCCATTGTATTTTTATGTATTATCTGAAAGCAAACAAAATTTTTAAAATTCCATTTTAATAGCATCAAAAATATAAAACACTTGGAAATAAATTTGACAAAAGACACACAAGAGCTCTACACTGAAAATGACAAAACATTGATGAGAAAAATTAAAGAAGACCTAAATAAATGGGTAGATATATCATGTTTATGAATTAGAAAGTCTTAGTATTTTTAAGATATTTAATTTTCTACAGATTTACGTATAGAATCAACACAGTCCTATCAAAATGCCAGTAGGCTTTTTAGAGAAACGGATAAGTTGGTTCTAAAATATATGTGAAAATGTAAAAGATCTAGAGTAGGGTAAACTATCTTTTATTTTTTTTTCTTTTTTGCAGACAGAGTCTTGCTCTGTTGTCCGGGCTAGAGTGCCGTGGCATCAGCCTCGCTCACAGAAACCTCAAACTCCTGGGCTTAAGCAATCCTCCTGCCTCAGCCTCCCGAGTAGCTGGGACTACAGGCATGTGCCACCATGCCCAGCTAAGTTTTTCTATATATTTTTAGTTGTCTGGTTAATTTCTTTCTATTTTTTAGTAGAGAAGGGTTCTCGCTCTTGCTCATGCTGGTCTCCAACTCCTGATCTTGATCGATCCTCCCACCTCGGCCTCCCAGAGTGCTAGAGTTTCAGGCATGAGCCACCGCGCCCAGCCGGCTGAACTATCTTGAAAAAGGAAAGCAAAGTTGGAGAACTCACTTCATGATTAACTATGAAGCTAATCAACACAGTGTGATACTGACACGATGATAGACAAGTGGAACAAATAACAAAATAGAGATTCCAGAAATAGATCAACAGATAAACAGGTATTTCTGACAAAGGTGCCACGTCAATTCAACGAGGAAAGGAAATTATTTATGGCAAATGGTACTGGAACAACTGGATTAACAAATATTAATCAATAAATCTCAACCTCTTCATCCTACTACATGCAAAAATAAATTTGTAACAGATTATAGACAAAAAGCTGACACTATAAAGCTCTGAAAAATATCACAGAATATCTTTGTGATTGGGGTTAAGCAAAGATTTCTTAAAATACAAAGCACAAACAATAAATTAAAAAATTGATAAATCAAACTTAATCAGAATTCAAATTTTTGCTCTTCAAAATACACTGCTTAGAAAACAAAAAGACAAGTCATAGAAAGTATTCATAATACATATTTTTTGACAAAGGGCTTTATCCATAATATATGAAATTCTGCTACAAATGATCGAAAGACAAAACATGATTTTTTAAAAATCACAAAAGAGTTGGACCAGACACTTCATAAAAGATACAGAAATAGCCATTAGCACATTAAAATGTGCTAAATGCCATTAGTCATTAGGGAAATGCGAATTAAAATCACAGGGAGCTACCATTTCACTAACGCTGGAATGGCTACAATTAAAAAGATAAATACGACCAATTTTAGTGAGGATGTGGAGCAAACAGAACACTCATACATTTTTAGTAGGAATGTAAAATGGCACAGCCACTGTGGAAACCATTTGTCATTTTCTCATAAAGTTAAACATAGACTTAGCCTATTATCAAGCAATTCTACTGCTAGGCATTTATCCAGGATAAATAGAAACCACGTATCTATACAAACTTGTACAAGAATAATCACAACAAATTTCCTCATAATAAGCCCTACAGGAAAATGGATAATAATTTTCAGTATATTGATACAAAGAAATACTACTGAGTAGTAAGAAAAAGAACTAACTATAGATTCACGATAATATGAAAGAACTTTAAAAACATGGTAAGAAAAAGAAGCCAGACACAAAGAATAAATACAACAGTGTATGATTCCATTTATCTGTAAATCTGTCGTAAATCATGAAAAACTAATTGATGGGGAAGATTAGAATGGTGCTTGTCTCTTGGGGAGTGGGGATGGGGATTGCCTAGAAAGGGGCCCAAAGGATCTTTCTGGAATGATGGCAGTGTGGGTTTATGCATTTGTCAAAACCCTTGTCTACTGATTTATTTCATTCTATGTAAATCTAACTTTAATAAAGGAAATCTATATAAATGTTAAACTCTAGTTAGTAGGTTTGATTTCACAATGGACCTTGCAACTCACCAACACCATCGGCATTACCTGGGGGACTGCTAGACATGTAGAATCTCAGGGGCTAACCCTGACCTACTCTGTGTGTTAACAAGGTCCTCAGGTGAGTCTTATGCACTTTAAAGTCTGAGAAGCACTGACAGCTCACAGAGCCTTGGTGAAGCTGAAAACATCAGGTGGAGTCACAGTGCCTGGCGCATACTAGGGTGGCACAGATGTGACGAACAGGAAGAAGAATTGTAATGGGAAAGAACCCCTTTTAAAGTTGGTGTTTCTTAAATCATGCTCCAATAAATATCGGTGTTCCATGAATTTGCAAGGCAAACACTGGAGAAAATAAATCAATTTTCCAACAAATAACCGAGAACAGAAACTCCAGTAGTGCAATCAGTTAGCACGCAGTACTTATACAACCAAGAACAACAGCATTTGTTTGTATCTATCTGTTCTCCAGAAAAGGGATTGGAGGCAGCCCTGATAATGATGATGGAAAACGCTGAAACCCGAACTATAATACATCTCCTGAGAGTGGGAGCAGCCTAGCAGCCCAGTGAGATTAAGCAACCTCGTCCTGGCTTCCCCTTTCCTCTCTGATCTTGCCCATCTATCCAGGCAGGATGGGCCTTGCGGGCGTTGAGTCACTGTGGCTGCCCAGCTATCAGTCACTGCTTGAGGGCTGGCCAGCGCCTACACATGGCTTCTAATATTTATTTATTTCTAACAATGAGTAAAATGTAACTTATTCAGACCTTTATCTTAAGAGAGAGAAAAGAGTAGAAATCATTAATACTGAGCACACAGACCATGAACACGTGAAATTTGGACTTCTCACATGTGGCATTTTTCTCTTGTAGCAAAAAGAGAAGAAATCAATATGCTGACAATAGTATCCTTGTGCTGTATTTAAATTCACCCAAACTATTAAAGTGGAGTTTTTTCATTGCTATGATGCCAAATTATACTTCATTGTGTTTTTGTTCTTTATATTGCTGCTGGTTTTAGTGACACTTTAATGTGTGGTACAATTTTAAAATTATTCTTTCTTTGATACTGTGTATCTCTGGCTAAGCAGAGATAGCTGCTAGAAAACACATTGGTGTATTATTTTCTCTCTCATTCTTCACTTGTTAGGAAAATTGGGTAGTAAAGCCATTTAATAATCACAGCACTCTTGGGTTATTTGCTTCTTTTTCCTCTGTTGTTGCCACTGCCAACTACGGTGGAAGTCTTTGGGTTTGATACAGAGTCATGTCTTTCGTCCCATGAGATAATGAATCACCAGGGCTTGGGAACCCTCTTATGTACTGGTGGTTACTCCCAATCCGAAGCCCATGAACAGGAAGGATGTGGGACAGAAAAGTTAAACCAGAAGCCCCTAATTAAGAATGATTAATATTACCCAGGTTGTCAGCCAGGATGTAAGGAATGGGGAACTTCCACCTGGAGCTTGGATCTCTCAGGGCATTTCTGGAGTTCTGTGTAAACAAAGGCAAAGATGAGCAGGAAGCCTAGTCCTCAAGGTCACCTTGACCTCCTCCTTCACCAAACTCCCATACCACAAACAGCCCGTCCCACAATTCAAACAGGTTAGTGGCAATTTGTCTTCTGATTGTAAAAGCAATAGAAGGTCCTGAGAGATAATTTGGAAAAATCAGAGAAAATTTTAAGAACAAAATAAGGAGGATCTGCAATTCCCCAAAACTGAGATAGCTGCTAGACAACATATTGGTGCATTATCTTCCCTCTCATTCTTCACTAGTTAGGAAAATTGGACAGAAAAGCCATTTAATAATCACAGCACTCTTGTGTTGTTTGCTTGTTTTTCCTCTGTTGTGGTCACTACCAGCTACAGTGGAAGTCCTTGCAGGCACAGGGTACAGATTAGAACCCTCATCTCCATCCCAGGGCCAGCACAGCCAGTCCTGAGGAATGTTACCGTGTCCTCGGCAGGTACTCACCTTTAAGAGGATGTCGCCTTGAAAGAGGTCCAAGCCTGAAGCTAGATGTGGATTTAAAAAAAAAGAAAAAAATATTTGGATGAGCATTATTAAAAGGCATCTCTTATGATAACATTAACCTTTGTCATTATAAATATTTGTTTATTAACCTTTTTTTTTTTTTTTTTTTTTTGAGACAGAGTCTCACTCTGTTGCCCAGGCTAGCGTGAGTGCCGTGGTGTCAGCCTAGCTCACAGAAACCTCAAACTCCTGGGCTCAAGCAATCCTCCTGCCTCAGCCTCCCGAGTAGCTGGGACTACAGGCATGCGCCACCATGCCCGGCTAATTTTTTCTATATATATATTTAGCTGTCTATATAATTTCTTTCTATTTTTAGTAGAGATGGGGGTCTCGCTCTTGCTCAGGCTGGTCTCGAACTCCTGAGCTCAAACGATCCGCCCACCTTGGCCTCCCAGAGTGCTAGGGTTACAGGCGTGAGCCACCGCGCCCGGCCTGATTATTAACCTTTACATGTTGAGACTCCTTTTAAAACAATGTAAAAATTCCCTCTAATTGAGCAACTGTGAATGCCAGTAAGTACCACATATTGTCACATGCTCCGTTTTCAATTTTGGAACGAGAAACCTTGTCTAGGAATCTTAGAAGTAAGAGATGAGTTGGAAGGGTTCTTATTGATCATTGACTCTCAAACTCTCATGCTTCAAAGGAAGAAATGGCGCCCAGAGCCACAAAGTGACGCACTAGGTGACCAGGGGCCAAGTGAGCATAGAAACTCCAGCCTTCCCATTCAGAGCCCTTTCTGCTGTTGCGCCATCCCACATCCCATCCCTAGGTAAATGGGTTGGTTTTTCTCTTTCCCATGAAGAAACAATGTACACTCTACAACGAAGCTCAAGGTGCTGCCCGTGTAATAAGTAAGATGAGGGGAATGTGGATAGATCCATTCAAAACCGTAATTCCAAACTTCTGCTGTCAGATGCTTAGAAAAATATACTCTCCCACTGCTGGTATCACTTAATCCTGGCCTCAAACTGTTTCAGAAAGCAAGGTTCTTAAAAGGGAAGATCCTTGGAAAATTTCTCAAGCATTTAAAAGAACATCACTTCTTCTTATTGTAACTCTCAGGTGACAAGCAGCATTCCCTGTAAAATGCAAACAGCTTCAGACAGGACCATTGGATTGCGCTTTATTCTGAGGACAGGCCCTGATGACAGCTGGGAAACCATGGCAGAGAATAACCACCATGACCTCATGTGCTAACAGAGCCCCCATTTGGCAAAGCCTGTGGCTCATTAGGAACTGGTTCGATCTCTATGATGACACCAAGGAGGTGTTAGGAGGCATCATGGTTTCACCTGCTGATGACTAACTAAGGTTATCTCAGCATCACCCCCTTCCTCATGCACATGTTTCCTAGATTTGCTTAATCTCCTTCACCCTGACCTATTCATATGATAGCAGTACAATTAAACAACAAACAGCATTGGCCCCACTGTCATTAGGACTCAGGTTTTGAATTGTCCCTTGAATAGAGGAACTTTGTTCTGGTCCATCCATACTATTGATATCATGAGGCTTGTCATGAGCAAAAGTATGCATTTCCTGACACCTGGCCTGATCAGTGATGAAAGTGGGAAGCCCTGGCGGAGTGATGGCGTGAACAAGCCCACCCAGACCTTGACCCCAATGGTCAGTCCGCATGGATGGGGCCATAGGGAGGGGAGACCCTCCCAAAGAAGTGCATATTCGGTGAAAGCAAGCCTCAATCCATTCATTACCAATTTGCTCCTGTAGCACACACTAAGTGCCTAGTATGTCTTAGGCATTGTTCTAGATGCTGAGGATATAGGGATATAGCAGAGAATAACACAAAACCCTTAGGGGATGACATTCTTGATCAGGGGAAGGAGGAGACACACAAACAAATCACTGTAGAATATGGCAGATGGTGAAAGGACAATAAAAAAAAAAAACACTTAAAACAGGGTAATGGGGTAAGGAGTGCTGAGTTGGGGGAGGTTTAATACTTTATTAAAGGTTGTTCAGGGACGGCCTCTCCGAGCAGGAGGAATTTCAGCAGAAATCTGACGGAGTGAGGGAACGAAGGAAGAGTGTTGGAGGCAGAGGCAACAGCAGATAGGAAGGCCCGAGGCAGCAAGCCTTGATGTCCTAGAGCAGCGGTTCTCAAATGTGAGCATCAGAGTCCCCTGGAGGGCTCGTTGAACATGGCCTGATGAGCCCCCTGGACTGGGGCAGGGCCTGAGAATGTTCATTTCTAGCAAGTTTCCTGAAAATGCTGATGCTGCAGGTCGGGCAGCACTCATTGAAAACAGCTTTTGTAGAAAAATAGCTGTGCAGTCTGGGTGGCCGGAGAGCTCCAGTCAGAGAAGGGAGACTAGTGAAAATGGGGTCAGAGAGGCAGTCAGGGCAGACCATCCCACACTCTAGTGTGCGTAGGAGTCACTCAGGGGCTGCCCAAATGGAGATGCTGATTCTGCAGGTGTGCGGGGGGAGCCCAAAATGCTGCATTAAGAAAGCCCTTAAGTGGTGCAGATGGGGTGGCCTGGGAACCAGAGCCCTAGGGCCTGTGTTTTGTGTTGGAGGAGAAATCATTGTAAGGTTGGATCTGAGTGGTGACATGATCTGAATGATAGTGAAAGGACAGCTCTGTCCATGCTGTCCAGAACCATCTGGAGGGGGTGAAGACAGGGAGGGCAGCGCAGTTATGAGGCCACGCGGAGGACCAGGCCAGACGTGAGCTGGCTGACCAGGGTGGGGACGGTAAACATGCTACAAAGTCTCGACTTGGGACGTAATCTGAAGGTAGATGTAATAGCATGTGCTGACGGGTTGTGTAGAAGGTGTGAGAGACACGACGAGTTAGGGGCGACTCTGAGGTCCTGAGCCTACACTCTAGAAGGAGTGAGCTGCACTTACTGAAATGACAAGGATGTGAGAAGCAGGTCTGGGCCAGAGCAGAGGAAAGGTTAGGTCAGCATTGTGAGGCCTGGAGAGAATGGGGTCAAAAGGTGGCAGTTTCTCTGTACGATTTTCCCAATCGATTTATGTTGTTAGACTCTGGCTACATGGCTGACCCAACTGATCCTCCTGGCTGGATTGGAGTGGCCTAAAAAGAGGATTCACATGGTAAAGAGATTTCTCTTTGGGGGTCACAGTTCAGAGGTGGTAGTTGGGGCTGAAGGGTAAGAAATGTCTCAGAAGTAAAATAATTAATTTTTACTAGATAAATAAGGATGAGATTAGAAAAACTCTAATTCTAACCCCAGCCTTGTTTTAAAAGACAGCATTTCCTTTGAACTATGCACACCTTGACTGACTCAAAGAGAGAGATTTTTGTGCCTGGCTCTAAATCCACTTACAAATTCACCCATCCCATTGCATTGACCTTCTCAAACTATTTTTCTTTTCTTTCCTTTCTTTTCTTGTCTTCTTTTTTTTTTTTTTTTTAGGTTCTGTTGCCCATGCTAGAGTGCAGTGGTGTGATCATAGCTCACTGCAATCTCAAACTCCTGGGCTCAAGCAATCCTCCAGCCTCAGCCTCTCAAGTAAATGGGACTACAGGTGCACGCCACTACACCCAGCTAATTTTTTAAAACATTTTTTTGTAGAGATGCTGTCTCACCCTTGCTCAGGCTGGTCTAGAACTCCTGGCCCCAAGAGATTCTCGTGCCGTGGCCTCCCAAAGTGCTAGGATTACAGGAGTGAGCCACTGCACCCTGCCTGACTTTCGTGAACTATTTCTACTCTGCCCATGCAGTCATTCTCAAGATATTCCAATTAAATATTAACTATCTTCCTTCCCTGTGAATGATACAAAGCCAGAGAAATTTAAACCTTAGGTATTTTTTTTAAGTTTTGCAATCTTCAGATACCACTGAGCTATTGAAGTCTGAGTCAGAAGACCTGGAGGTGAGCCCCATCACTACCATGGCCGTGATCTTGGGCAAGTCACCCTAACCATGAGGGGCCCCCTGTCCTTTCCTACAAAATGAAAACAGCGTTTACCGCAGTACAAGATTGGACACATAAATATGTAACTGGTTATGAAAGCTTTTGTAAACTTAAGGTGTATATGATCATGAGTACCTCTCCTTCCACCAGTTCTAACCAAAGACACCCGAGTGCAGAGGCTTCTCTCTTGTTTAGGAGCAGGACAACAGAAGGGAAAGAGAGACGATGACTCCGCTTCTCTCTCCTCTCAATAACGGGTGGGACTGGTGGATTTCTTTAAGAAATATATTTGTGAACAAGATGTAGTTAGTGAATATGATGGGCCAGTACAGGGGCTGGGGAGGCTTTCCCTACTAAATATAACCAGAGGCTTATTTCTCCTATTTTCCTTAAGCAGAATAATCATCCATTTTTATTTCCTTTCCTTAAAAAGAGAAACTGGAAAAAATGAAATTTTTATAAACAGGAAACTTGTTATGTATTTCTAGATCCATTGAGGACTCACTAGGTCTCCTAGAAAATCCGATCTAACCATCTTTCTCTTTCTACATTTTCATTTTTCAGAAACTGAAAATCCTAATAAAGCACCAATAAATATTTTCCCCCAAGCTCTCTTAATAATACAATACACTATTATGAGGGCCAGTGCTTTTCAGCAATCCTTTTACTGGGCTTTAAAGTATTTCAAAACATTAATGATGCAAAAATTGAACTCACCTAAATTGATTTCTGAAATATCCTTCTGTTCAAGATCTGTATCATCTACTGTTAAAAGTGAGAAAAAAATTGTCAGTAGTCATGTTGAACAAAAGAGAAAAATTTCAGAAACACTCTCTATGCAGTTAAATCGATACTTACCATTTCCTTCAGAAAGACGCTTAATCTGAAAGAAAATAAATGTACAGAAAATGGATGATGTATACTAGAATTGATGTTTCTAAATATCCAAAAAAGTAGAACTTTACTTACCGATACAGCTGCTATGTGAGCAAAAAACAAGGTAAAAGAGAAGATGTAAGTAGATTTAGTCCAAAACATTGTTGCAAGTGAACTGATATTAGCAAAGACACCTTGTCATAAATACTTGTTAGACTTTGCTCTGACTGTGATATTAAAAACTTTGACCCTTCCATATGGACTGTAATGTTAAAAAAAGGTAGTCAAAGATAATTTCATTGACCTTTTCCAGATACTTAGACAGATATTAAGTCAACCTTAAAAACTTAAGCTCCAAAGACTGGGAAAAAAATTGGAACAATTGACACTGAAATTAGCATATAGAAACCAATAACATTCTTAAACATCAGCCATAACTCTTCATATAACAGATAAAAGATTCTCTTAGCAATAGAAATAAAAATATTATATAAAATGATTATAAAGTACTTAAATCTAATAAAAGATGAATTTTAGCTTTATGGAAATGTTATAAAGCAATTACTGAAAGACATAAAGACATAACTATCTTTCTGTCTCTTTCTCTCCATATATATGTGAGAATATAATTTCTCTATATATAAGTATATGGAGAAATATCTATAGGTTATTCTGATATTAATCTATAAATTCAATGTCATTACAGTAAGAATCCTAACAGGGTTTTCAGTAAAACTTGCCCAACTGACAGACTGTTTCTGAAATTCATATGAAAGAATAAACCTTTAATAATAGATAAGAAAGTTCTAAAAAGAATGAATAAAGAGAAAGGAACTACCCTAATAGAGTATCAGGAATCTTATAAAGTTATGGTAATTAGAGAGTATAATATTGCTAAAAAGAAAGATCAAATGAGTCTAGAACAGACTAGAGATATCAAAATAGATGCCAGCGTATGTGGGGCTTTTGTATATGAGAAGAATCAAAAAATCAACAGGGAAATTTTAGCCTCTTCAATAATAAAGTTGGAACAATAGCATTTCCATATGAGGAAAAAATTAAATTTTTACCCCCTACCATTCACAAAAATAAACTCAAGATACATTAAAAACGTAAATATAAAAATCAAAACTTTGAAAAATAAAATATAGAAAAATTGACCTTTAATCTTGAGGTCAGGAAATATTGCTTAAACAAGGTGAAGAAAGCATACGAATCATAAAGGAAAAGAATAATAAATTTGACTATATTGAAATTTATTCTTTATGACAAAAACATAATTAAAAGACATGCCATGGATGAAATAAGATTGTTATACTATATATAATTGAATAAATATTCAGGATATATAAGGAATTTCTACAAATCAATAAGAAAAAGAGAGGGATATGATCTAAGAGGAAAATGGAGAAAATGTATGAATAGAAAATTCACAAGAAAAAACAAATGGCCAAGTTAAAAAGATTTCTAACCTCACAAGTAATCAGAAAATATGTAAATGCAAATAACAATGAAATGCTACTTAAAGCTCAGGTTGGCTAAATGAAAAAGACTGACAATACCAAGTGTCAACAAAAAGATGAGGAAATACGAAATCTCATACACTGGTAGGAAATCTACTGCTGGTAGGACAGCAGTTTGATGCCATGTAATAAAGTTGAAATCTACAGAGTTCATAGGCTACAAACTCTACTTCTAGGTATATATGTTAAGAAACTCACATGTGTACAAAGTACCACATAATACATTCAATGTAGTACTTTTATGTAATAGTAAAGAATGGGAAAATATGTTTATGCTAGGAGAAAAAATAAATTATGGAATATATCCAGTCATACACAAGTAAATGTTTAACAACCAGCTCTCTGAAAAAAAAAGAAAAAAGAAAAAAGCTTTCATTTGTAGTGTTTGCTGATTTCCGTGGTGTAATATTCCCACCATGGTCAACTTTAAGCTACCAGCATAACACCATTGAATGCAGCTGGGAAGAGATGTGCATAAAGGACTCTCTCCACCCCATCACAGTGCTGCACATCTGCATACACCATCCTACTCTTGCGTGCACAGGGCATAAGAATCTTCGGTATCGGAGCAATCCTCAAGGTCTGGAGCCTACATCTCCCCACCTCAGGTCTACGACTGGCAAGGAGGCCAGTCCAGCTGTCAGAAGAGCCTTTCCTGTCACAAGAGCATTTCAGGAGGCAGAGAGAGGCTATAAAATAGGAGCTATGTCACCTGGGTGCCTGCTTCTGATGGGCAGAAGAGGTCTGTGACTGACTTCTGTTTTACCAAAGCCATCGGTGCTTGGTGGGTAAAGGAAATAGAGAGTCATCTCCTACCATTCTCTACCCGCTGAAGCCACTAATTTTTTTTTAAAAAAATAAACAAACAAAATAACTCAAACTTGCTCAACCGCTAAAATGGCTTAAGTCAGCAAATAAAATCTATACAATTTAAAACATGGGTGCGGAGGGACTTGACAAATACCAACTTAGTAAGAATAATTGGCTCTAAGAATCAGGGAGGAAAAACATAGGACACTTTTATTTCTTAAATGTATTGTTTAATTTTTCTCAAATTCTGAAACAATTATGACATAAATATTTGTTAATTCTGGAAACCAGGAAGCAGGAGCTGGTTATTTTGTTTTCCAGAGAAAAAGGCAAAGCTGTTGCTTTGGTACTGTACCCTATTAAATCTCAGGTGTCAGGATTTCAAACAGGCAGTGGTAAGACTGTTTAATTCTCTCCACCTGCCCTTGCTTCCCGCCAGATGTGCTTTGATCTTCCCCTTCCTTCTTAAACGTATCTGGACAACACACTCTAAGGATGACTTTGCAGTCAGAGGGGCAGGAATTTAAATCCCACCTCTACTATTGACAAGCTACAGTAACTTCAGAAGCAGCTCTCCATATATAGAATGGATGGGGGCCCACTTCATGGGGCTGATGCAAAGATTCAATGAGATAGCATATGTAAGCCACAGGTACCAGAAACGTAGCAAGCGCTCAATAAACTGCAGCTCTCTCTACCTAAGCACACTACCTCCTGGCAAAAGACAGGCACTAAGAACACAACTCAGCCCAGTCCTTGCTCAGCAGAACCTCCAGTGATGAGAGCAAGGGTCTTCAGCAGACATAACTTGCCCCTGATGATTTTATGATCTTGAGTGCAGGTGTTAATTAGTTACCAGTTATTTGCAATCCTAGGCACTTCTCGTCATCCCAAAGTATCAAGTGAGTAACGCTGGAGCTGTAAATCCTTGGGTTGAGGGGTTTATGACTTTGCAATCAAAAAGTGGATTATGCACTCTCCAGGCAAGGTCCATGCTTTATTTCCTATATCTGCCCCAGTGTCTGGCACATAGTAGGCAATTAGTTACTGTGTTCGGCAAAAACCAGTAAAATACAATTTTCTCTAAAGGTGTTGGATGGGGTGACTTGCTTTGATCTCAGTGAGGGCATTTTACAAACTGACCAGTTGAGAAAGTGATCTGAAACTTGGAGGACGAAAGCCATTGACGGGTAGACAATGGGAAAACCCTCCCCCGATTATTGCCAGACACTCTCCAGCCTCATAAAAGCCCAGGTCAGGACTGTTCAGGGCTGAGTTAGGAGGCTTGCAAAGTCCTCTCACCCCAAACCCTTCTCAGGATGTTCTCTGCTCTCTGCTTCCTCCTCTTTCTGCTCTCTTGCAAGATGCCAGTCTCTCCTGCTTCACTCACAGAGATATGCCTTCAACCAGCTGTCAGTTCACCTCTAACACAACAGTCCTTGCTGTTTCTCCCAGGGCAGTCGACACACTAACGGGGGTCAAAGGTGTGTAGAGCAAGAGTGGGCAGACTTTGTCTAGAAATAGTCAAAGAGAAAATATCTCAAGCTGTGTGGGCCATACAATCCCTACTGCAGCTATTTCATTCTCCTTTTGTAGCACAAAAGCAGCCATAGACAATAATGTCAGGATATGAGCATGGCTGTGTTTCAATAAAACTTTATTTACAATAACAGCCAAAGGGTCATAGTTTGCTGACCCCTGGGTTTTAGAGAATGACCCTCCCCTACTAGATGGTAGAGATTGAGATGGTGATACAATTGTAACAGAAACAGTAGCAGCAACTGACAAGTACATAGTATATTACCTACCGTAGGTCAGGCACTGTTTTAAGGATCTAAAGGGTAATTATGCATTTAATCCTCATAATAATCCTATGAAAAAGGCACCACTATTATCCCTATTTTATAGACTAAGAAACTAAGACACAGAAAAATTAAGAAAACTGCTCAAAGTCACATAGATCCTGGCCCATGCTCCTAAAATTCCACTGAGAGGCAGCTTTCTCCACCTATGACCGGCTCGTGGCAGCCAGGGGTGAGGCCTCTACCACCAAGCTGCAGCACACCCCTAGTTCTATAGGGTTCCATCGTCAACAGTTTACTAAGACCTAGTCTCTAGGGAAACAGTTCCCAAGATATGGAGTCTTTCAAAACCCTTTGAAAAGCTTGTTAAAGTACAGATTCCTTGGAGTGGAATTTGGAAATTGATTCCAGTCAAAAGATGAGGCCCAGAAATCTGCATTTTTGAGACAAGGTCTCACTCTGTTGCTGGGGCTAGAGTGCAGTGGCATCATCATAGCTCATTGCAACCTCAAACTCCTGGAATCAAGTAATCCTCCCACCTCAGCCTCCTGAGTAGCTGGGACTCCAGGCACTCACCACCGCACCCAGCTAATTTTTCTTATTTTTGTAGAGACAGAGTCTCGTTATGTTGCTCAGGGCAATCTTGAACTCCTGGGCTGAAGTGATCCTCCTGCCTCACCCTCCCAAAGTGCTTGGATTACAGGTTCGAGCCACTGGACCCCACTGGAATGTATATTTTTAATAAGCACCCCTGTGATTCTGATGCAGGTAGTCTACGGAATACACTTTGATGAACGGGGCTCTATGGAATTTGCATCAACTGGATGCTTCCAGGCCGGGTGCGCTGGCTCATGCCTGTAATCCTAGCACTCTGGGAGGCTGAGGCAGGTGGATCGTTTGAGCTTAGGAGTTCGAGACCAGCCTGAGCAAGAGTGAAACCCCGTCTCTACTAAAAGTAGAAAGAAATTATATGGGCAACTAAAAATATATAGAAAAAAATAGCCAGGCCTGGTGGTGCATGCCTGTAGTCCCAGCTACTTGGGAGGCTGAGGCAGGAGGATTGCTTGAGCCCAGGAGTTTGAGGTTGCTGTGAGCTAGGCTGATGCCATGGCACTCTAGCCTGGGCAACAGAGTGAGACTCTGTTTCAAAAAAAAAAAAAAAAAAAAAAAAAAACAGATGCTTCCACTGATTGTGGTTATTGGATACCTTCCCTCTGGCTTTTTATAAGAAAGTCAAAAAATCACAGCAGTCTTCAGTTTTCATAGTGGGGACCTATCAGTAAGAATCAGAGAGATGGTCAACACAGAAATCCACTTCAGGATGCCTCCAGAAACAGCCTCTCTGGGGTGTGGTTTGAGGACCTGTATTTTTAACAAGCTGGGGGTGATTTCTACATAGAAAACGTGAGATCCACTGCCCCTTGCAGGCAACTCGGTTTGGGACTGTGCAAAGACCAAGCCACGGGGCCAGGTAGGCGCACCAAGGGGGACGTCTTACTTAGCTGGGCACCGAGGTCCCTAACAAGCTATTCTCCAGCTGCAGGTGGGCATTCAATGGGTTTGGTTTCAGCCTTTTCTCCTTTACAGAACCCAAAGAACACAGTGTCACTCTTCTCTCGTAGTATGAGAAAGAATCAGACAAGCAGATGACTTTACTTTTTGCCAATTGTCTTCCTACTTAATGAATCCTCATAAAGTATTCGAACTGAAGCCAAGCCAGCTGAGAGTTACAAGGCTGTCCCCTGATTTCAAGAAGAGTCTCTAACCTCAGCTAATTACAGGGTTATTGCTGCCCTGGACACCGGACTGGACCATGGCATCTGGGAGAAAAAACCGAACACGTGGGCATTGTTTAGTGAAGGGAAGACACGGTTGGGCTGCTCTCGTATCTGAAAGGAAACATGATTCTGATGAAGAGGGATAGCTGTTTTCTACTATTTCTGAAGTTAGGGTCCAAGGAAACAGGCTTAAATTGAAAAAGAGTTGCTTAATTGGTAGATGTAAAGACCTTCCTGGTCATCTGAGGATTCTTGGATCCTAAAGTATTTTAAGGAAGGGAACAGTGTTAGTCATAGAAAATCGTGCCAGGCTGGGGATGAGACAAGCACAGGCAGATGACATTCCTCAGAAAGAGACGGTGGTGGAGAAAGATCGGGTGGGGCTTGGTTTGGGTATTTTTTTTTTTGTCCTAGAAAAGTCATTCAGTCAAAAGAGATCTTTTAATGAAAGCAAGATGATGGTAAGTCACACATGTAACTTGATCAAGAGAACAGGAGGTTCGGCTCTCTTAGAAAACAAATGGGATTTGTAATCCCACTTCCCTTTGAAACGGCAAAATTGTTTTTGGTACAGTGGATTCTTTTATGCGAGTGGCCAGCAGCTCTGTTCAAGGCCAATTGCATTGTCCGCCACATCAACAGGAGACTCAGTTGAAGTAACAAAGGGAAGGTGACAAGAGGGCCTGTGGGGGGTGGCATTATTGGAAATTGGAAATTCTCAGGGTAATTGGTCAAAATTGACAGAATGGCAAAGGCGGCTTCCTGAGTTTGTAGCAGGTCAGTTTATATTCACATGCTGAATCAATTTGTATATATAAGTTTACTTTCTAATCACCAATGATGGGAGTGGAAAGACCATCGTGACAGCCACCTTCTAAAACAATGCCACATATAACATACTAAGGAAGACAACTTTTCACAAACATGCAGGCAAAAATGTCAGTCACTGATGACCTCTGAATAGGTGAGTTAAGTTTCTTTACATACCAGGAAAGGAAGAAAGCTAGCCAGCCCTTAGGTTTTCGGTTTCTGGGAATAGCAGTTTGTCAACCCCTTACTGAGTTCCCCAGCTTGAATGACATTTCTTCTTAATGAAATAGTATTCATTATTCTAACAACCAGGTGATATATTAGGCACTTATTACGTGGCAGGCACTGTGTAAAATGCTTTACTTAAGAGATCTCATTTAACTCTCGTAACAGTCACATCAGGTAAGAATTGTTGCCCTCATTTTATAGAAGACTGAGCTTGGAGAGGTTAAGTATAGTGCTCAGAACATGAAAAATATCAAAATAGAGAAAATAGTTAATTATGTCTTTCTCTTCTCAGGCCAGTCTCCATTCTCAGTTGATTAGCTAGAGTGACATATTGCTGCATGTGTTCATTTATTCATGCATTCATCTGTAAAATGACACTCATTTTTATTGAGTGTCTCCTCTTTACCAGCCAGACACTGTCCCTGCCCTCACAGAGCTGAGACAGAGGTGAGCATCATGGGAGGCAACTACTCTCCAGCATTTAATGTGTCCCAAAGTAAAGGAGAATCAACAGGTAAAGAGATAAGCAAATTATGATATATTCATAGATCACAATCCTACTAGAATAAAATATACAATAGAATACTATCACCATGGAATACTACTTAGCAATAAAAATGATTGGACTATTTATACATGCAACAACATGGATGAATCTCAAAAAACATCATGCTAAGAGGCCACACACAAGACCATATGCTTTGGGATTTCACTTATTTAAGATACTAGAAAAGGCAAAACTGTAATACTATTATAGAATCCAGATCAGTGGTTTCCAGGGGCCAGGGGTTGGAGTGGAAGGAGCTTTGACTACAAAGGCAAGGGGAAATGTTTGAGGTGAAGGAAACGTCCTATGTCTTGATCGTGTTGGTGGTTACACATTGTATAAATTTGTCAAAACTCATGGAATTGTACATTTAAAATTGGTGACATTTATCGTGTGTAAGTTACACCTCAATAATGTTGACTTTTAAAAAATTAGGAACCCTGGGGGCCATATCCCACCTCTTTCACTGACCTACCAGATGACATTGGACCAAGCACTGCATCTGTGTTTTGGTTTCTTCTTTTTTAACCTTGGCTAATGAGACCTGTTCTGCCTGTCTTGTTACTAGGTCGAGAGAATTTCAAATGGGCAGGTGAAAGGCTTTGCAAGATATCAGATACTATGCAAATATGTAACTTAATTGTTATTGTTCCCTGAATGAGGACTGTTCTTTTGTGATTCTCAGAGTCCTAGAATAAATTTAATTTGATAGATTTCATAATATATTGGTTTTTGATCTTGGAAGAAGGGCAGCCTCCAAGTCTGAGCCAGGGCTTCGTAGTTCTGGGTCAGCATGTTTTAGGGAAGACCCAACCATCTGCTCTGGATTTGGAACATCGAGTGGCTGAGCAGATGGGAACAACATCTTTTGAAGCTTTCTGCCAATGACCACACATCCCTAAATAACATGTCCCTGTCCCCTGTGTGGCTGGATGAGAGACCAATGTTGAGGGCAATCTGACTAGAGTCTGGTCATGGAAAAAAATGAGCAACTGATGGTTAGCTCTGTGGTTAGAAGAGCTTCTTGATTCTCATCCAGAAACTTAGCCCCTTATTGCTGGCTGTTTTCCTGAAGAAGCAAAAATGGGTCTCAATTTTGAAAGCGATTATTTTCCCCACCAATTTTCATTTGATTTTATTTATTTTAAAGTTTCATATGCCACCAATTTCAAAACTATTCACACTAAGAAGAAACACGAGTAGCACAGATAATCCCTCTTAACATATTAACCACTCAGTCCATATCTGATCTAGGCACCAGCGTGCAATTGGGCTCATGCTGAATACTGACAGGGAAACTAAGAAGTGTATTGCACATTCCTTGTTCTCAAGGCTTTTAAATTTAACTTTTCCTGAGACCTCAGCCTCTTCATTTACTAAGTCAGGGGAAAAAAATGTTATGGCATTAAAACATGTCCATTATGGAATATTTTTATAATTTAAAAATATATTTATAATTAAAAAAGATTTTAATTTACAAACATATAAAGAAGAAAAGAAAAATCACCGTGAATGCCACTGTTGACTTATGGTCCATTTCATTCCAGTTTTTTAAATATTTATATATGCATATTTCATAATAAAATAAATATTTATCCACTTAAATTTTGAACATTAGAGCTTTCAAGGAGTCACTGAATTGGAATGCTACCTATTTTTCTAAATTATCCTTCTCAAGAGCATTCATCAGTGCTCAATCCTCCCCCAACAGGTTTTGACCAATGCAGAGCCCCACTCAAAACACTGGGGGTCCTCAAATGTCTCGCCTTTTTAACAGTCAACTGCCATGTGAGTTGTATTTAATTCATGCTAGTTTTGAGCCTGGGGCCTCGTGAAGCATATGTAATTCACACATCTCTTCATCTTGGGAGCTGTGAGAACTATTTTTCAAGTTGCATATACTCATACACAGAAAAAAAAATAGCAAATCTTTCATTAAATTAGAAAGGGTCAATTTGATTTAGAAGTTTTTATTCTATTTTCCTAATAAAACACCGTGGCCCCAAGGGGAAAAAAAAATTTTCTAGTGTGGCAGTCAATGTGTTAAAAATTAATGTTTATTAAGTTCTTCTGTATTCACAATTAATAGTTAATACAAACAACTGGAAAACACAGTAGGAAAATGCTAACTTTAGTCTCCCTATCCAGAATAACCATTGCTAGCATCTTGGTGTATGTCCTAGATTTTTCTTCCATGCTTATTTTTCTTCACAAAAGTATTAATTCCATTAACCTTCTAGCCTAGCTTGTAAATATTTCTCCATGTTGATAGACATTCTTCAACGACCTGATTTTCAGTGGCTACTTACAATTTCTCTAAGTGAATATGCTGAATTTAACTAACCAAGCATGTGCTGTGAATGCAGAGGTTGTTCCCAGTTGATTTTGCTACAGGAAATATCCTGGGATTTGCAATCTGATGTACCTCTAGTTACAGCCTTAAAACAAATTCCAAGAAGTGAATTGCTGAGTCAAAATGTATTGAGGTTTTTTTTTAAAGAAATGTAATTATAAAAGATCCCCAACTCCCCCACCCTCTGAAAGCACCTCACAGAAAGGTGAAGGCCATCTGAACTTTTTCCTGAGAATTAAAGCATTAACTCTGAGGAGGGAATCAAAGTAATCATATTATGGTTTGGTGGTTTACAAAAAACAACACAACAATGAGGAATATTAGGACTAATAACGTGGACTCAGCAATTCCCATTCTTCCAGTCTTTGTTAGATGCTGTGATACAAGCAATAACATAATTATCAAGAAGGGCAAAATGCAAGGTTCCCATAGTAGATCCTTCAAATGGGATAATAGTTATGAACACAATAGACATGACAGGTCTCTTAAAGGCAAAGGAAGTCAACTTTTGTTATCTATATGCTACATCTAGAATGCAGCCAGGTAGTTAGTACCATTATATCACTGAATCTTCACTGAAGTCCTTTGACATTTGTTATGCACTGAATGTTTGTGGCTCTTCCTTCCCTCAGATTCGTGCGTTGAAGTCCTAATCCCTAGTGGGGCTGTATTTGGAGATGGGGTCTATAAAGAAGTCATCAAGGTTGAATGAGGTCGCAGGGTGGGGCCCTGATCAGATAGAATATGTCCTTATAAGAAGAGACGACAGAGAGCATGCTCCCTCGCCATTGCCCCTCACACACACAGAGGAAAGTCCACATGAAGAAAGAGCGAGAAGGCAGTCATCTACAAACCAGAAAAAGAAGACAGCCCTAACCAGAAACTAAATTTGCTTACACCTTGATCTTGGGTGTTCCAGCCCCTAAAACTGTAAGAAAATAAATTTCTGTTGTTTAAGCCACTTGGTCTGTGGGTTTGTTTTTTTGACAGCAGTCTGAGCAGACTAATACAACATGGGTGTTATCATCACCATCTGCGTTAGAGATGAGAAAAGCTAACAGTCCATTACCAGGTCATGTAGTCCCCTCCCCAGAGGTACAGCCACCTAAAGTTTTCAGAACGTCCCTTTGCCTAATAATCTGGGCTGTGAATAAGGAGACCAACCGGGCCTAACCAGTTGTCCATCAATGCAATCGTGTTGCAAACAAATGTCAAACAAACAGGCTGGAATCAATAAGTAATCATAACTAAAACTAAATGTAATTATTATATAATTTGGGGCTACTTAATTCTATTGTAATTACATCTCACAACTGGGATATTATGGTTTCCTGACAAAAAGATGACAGAGAAGAACAAAGCCTCCATTATGCCCTTGACTTTCTTTGTTTTTGTTTTTTTAGTCTCATCAACACTTCCAAGCCAGCCAAGCATGAACTTTCTCTAATCCCTTTGCTATCAATTAAATATTCTTGCAGACACACTCTCTCTCTCTCCTGTCTCTCTCTCTCTCTTTCACACACACACACACACACACACACACACATTCACACACCTCACATACATACAAGGTTTTAGATTATGTGGCCCAATTCTTTAAAAAAATGCAGTAACACTGCTACTAACTTTTTCGGCCACCATTTATTCATCCAAACCTGCTCTTGCTCCATATTTCCTACCTCAGTTACCATCCACTCAATTGCCCCAAACCAGAAATGTAGGAGCCATTCTTGCCTCTTCATCTCACAGTAGCCAATCTCAGTAAGTTCTGCGGATCCACCTCCATCTAAACTTCCTAAACCATCTGCCTCAGACGCTTCCCCGCCTCATTGCAGGTGGACATCACCACCCCCTGCCACCAGTGCATCAGCCTCCTAACTAGCCTGCCCGCCAGTTTACTCTTATGCAGGGTGAGAAACTTCAAGAATGTTGAAGGAACACAGAACAGTAAGATATTATTAAAAGTTTCTGTATTTGCCATACTACATGTATGTATTAGTATTTCTTCTTAACACATCTCTTTGTGGTCTTTTATGTGCAATCATCATGTTAGTGCTGTTATCACGAAAGATCTTAAATTCTTAGCAGGATCTCAGATTTTTGATGTTTTATGATTTGAGGATGAGTCACTTACCTTCTTTTGAATTTTGGTTTCCTTATCTGTAAAATGATGTTACAACTTGATAATATAGTTCTCAAATTCTAAGGCTCTAGGTTGTCTTGAATAAACTTGTATACTAAGATTTTATTTGCTTTTATAATTCACTTCGGGAGATTCATTGAATAGATTGGTGAGTGTGCGCCACTGTGCTTATAGCCTTGATTAAAATCTGCTTTTCTTTGGTATTATATGTTCCACAAGAGGGCGCCCACTTTCTGACAAATTGGATATTATAGCCGTGATCATTCTCTTAAATTTCAGGTAAATCCCTGAGAGCACAGGATTATAAGCAATTCAAACCACACTTGTAACTTACTTAAATATTTCAAAAGATAATTCTTAGTATAAATTGCTTTCAAGGCTTTCAGAGAGTATCTACACAAATGGAGTGAATTGGTGATTGTTACTTATGATATTGAAGTCATGAAATATGTGACATGTGTATAGAACTAGACTTGGAGTTCTAGTCAACACTACAGAGAACACCCAATTCCGTAAAACTTACCAACTTTCAACTTAATAGCCATCTTCCTAATTATATCTGTGTGGTCTACTTCAGAGGGTTTATGGAGGTTACCGCAAAGTATATGAAAATGCAGGAGGTCATTGAGAAAAAGTCGAGACTCAGGTTGTGTGTCATATTTGTAGGGAAAAGAGGTAAAAGAAAACCATAAAAGATCCAGTTTTTCATCTTGAAATGTCTTTATTGAAATTCCCATCCAATTGATGAAAGGCAGCCACATAAATAGCACGTCCACACTCAATAACA
Organism: Eulemur rufifrons; assembly: GCF_041146395.1. NCBI lineage: Eukaryota > Metazoa > Chordata > Mammalia > Primates > Lemuridae > Eulemur > Eulemur rufifrons. Next base: position 15,381,564 of record NC_090997.1, on the reverse strand, counting down.
TCATACTTTATATGCTACATGGTGCCTTTACCAAAATAAGGTCATTGAGTCAAACATTTTCAATAAAAATAATGTTTTGGTATAATTATTCATAAAAGCAACAAAATACTTTGGAGAGCAAATAAACAGTTTCCAGGAAACATTCTTCTAGCCATTGAGAAAATTTGACTCAAGGATCACATTTACAGGTTTTAGGTAAATTATAACGGGGTTTGGTGAAGGAGATGGTGGTGATGAAGGGAGTGGGCCAAGTTGACAAGGACAAGGGAAGGGAAGAGAAAGGAGTTGGGAGATGGTGGGAGGGGGACAAACACACTGAGAGACCCCATAGGCAGGAAGACATTAGGTCAGCGCTTCACACACCAGACAACAGCTTCTAGGCAAGCTGGTTTTGGGGCTCAGGGAACAATACCCAAAAATGAAGGCCTCAGAAGCAAAAGTTTTTCTCTGACCTGCCCTCCTGTCTCTCAGTCCCATCCTTCCCTGAGGCTAGTCATGAAACTAGAATCCCTCTTTCCCAAGGCCGGTCATGGAAACTAGGACTCCTTTTCCTGAAAGCCAGGCTTAAAACCTAAAAATATTCAGTGTAAAACTGACCATAAAGAAATTATCTGCCCTACCTTGTTTGACTGTAGGTCACAAGACCCCCATTCCATAGAGGGCCCTACCCCATACCCAGAAGGAAGGAAAGCATGCTCAGAGAGGCCAAGAAGAATCTAGACAGACAGGCTTGCTGGGTTTCCCCACTCAGTCAATTAGCATTAGATCATATCCTTTTTGCCCAATCATATTTCTACACGGCTGTCCATACTTTGTTGAACATAAGCATAAAAATGACAATTTCCCCTGTATCTTCATTCTGACGGCTCCTTTGTATACACGTTAGTTAAATAAAGTAGTATCCCTTTTTTCCAATTAATCTAATTTTTGGAGTTGATTTTTCAGTGAAACTTCAGGGAGCCAAGGGCTTTGTCCCCTGCTGTCCACTGTATACCAGGAGGACTCAAAAAGTCACATAAAAGGCAAAGCGGCCACCCAGAAGACTGGCCAGGGCACCAAGAGAAGATGTGAGAGAGGATGTCTACAAGAAGGACTTCTAATGTGAGGTGGTAAAGTTAGTAGAAAGACTATGGGTTTCTCTTTCAATATGGGTTTCAGTGACTTTGACAACGTTAACTAATGTTTCTGAGCTTCAGTTTCTTCAACTTTAAAATGAGGATAATACTACTTACCTCTCAGTGTCATTGTGAAGATTTAATACATATAAAGCCACACATGGTGAGTATTACAAAAAACAGTATCTCTGTCATCACCAACATCATTATCCTCCTCTCCACCCACTATCATCATTTTTATCTGTGTCATCTCATATTGTTATTCTTCTAAGGCTTGGTGATGTAAGTCCTTCAGTGAATGTACCTGGCTAAAAGGCTTTTGTGCCTTCCCATGCATGGCAACTAAATTAAAATCAAGACTCTTACAAAGTTTAACATGCATCTACCTGGTGACCAAGCAATTCCACTGCTCGATGTTTACCAGAGAGACATGAAAATATGTGTAAAGAAAAAGGCATGCACCGAATGTTCATTGTAGTTTTAATTGTAATGTTCTCAAACTGGAAGCAACCCAGATGTCCATCAAGTGGTGAACTGATGAGCAAATTGTGGTATATTCGTCCAGAGAATAAGCTATTGACCCAGTCAATAACTAAGTCTCAAAAACATTAGGTTGACTGACAGAAGCCAGACACAAAAGAATGCATACTAATGATTTCTTACTAAGTTCAATAATAGAATATCTACAGGTACATCTACAGGGACAGAAATCAGAGCAGAAGTCGCACGGCAGAGGAAGGGGCGCAGAGGAGGGAGAGGGACTGGATTGGCAGGGATTGACTGGACAGGTGCGTGGAGGAAATGTCTCAGACTGTGGCAATGGTCTCACCCTGCGCAGGGTGAGGATTTCACAGTGTACACGTTACACTGTTCACTTAAGCTCTGTGCATTTGACATATGTCAGTCATACCCCGATAACGCGTCAGTTCTTTGGAAAAAGAAGACAAAACAAACATGTCTGTGCTCACAAAGTGAAGTTGAGCTACGAAGACCAAGTGTAAGGCGACATGTACAGAGGTAGCTTTCCTGACAAATGGACAGGAGCACACAGTGGTGAATGAAGCAAGAGCAACTTTCAGCAGAGTGGGCATGTCCACGGCTATTCAGGAAAACAATCAGCTGACACGGGCCGCCCAGCAAAAGGTTTCCCTCTGTGAAAGCTGACTCGTCATCAAGCACAACCAAGGCCCGTGGAAAGAGCTGACGGGGCACATCCTGAGCATTTGTCTCCTCTGCTCTCTTGACCAAGTACGTCCATCATCCGGCCACTTCCCACCCCTTTCACTGCAGCCGCTGCCGCCCAATCCGCCATCCTCTCTGGCCTCGTTAGGCAATAGCTTCAGTGACCAGTTTCCCTGCTCCCACCCTGGCCTGTTCCCAGCACGGTAGCCAGAGACACCTAGTTAAGACTCTTCAGGAATTTTCCACGATGCTTAGCACAAAATGCCCAGTGCTTGCCTTGGCCTGCACAGTCCGCGTGAACCTGCTGCTGTCTACTTCTTTACATCCTTTCCTGGGACACTCCCTGCCCCTGCGTGACCCACCCACAGTGATTCCTTACTGCAGCTCAGATATTCTACCTTGTGTCAGGTACAGGGTTCTGTACTTGCTGTGATCTCCATCTGGGACAATCCTCCTCCACAGCCTCTGGCTTTTACTTCAGTTAGGTCACTGTCCAAAGGGCCTCTCCTTAGAGACACCTTCCCTGACCTCCCTTTTAAACCAGCACCCCCAGTTACCACCTTCCCCAGTAACCTGTATGATGGTGAATTTTATATGTCAACCTGACTAGGCCACAGAGAGCCCAGATATTTGGTCAATCGGTGTTCTGGGTGTTTCTGTGTGGGTGTTTTGGGATGAGATTAGCATTGAAATCAGTAGACTGAGAAAAGCATATTGCTCTCCCAATGGGGATGGGCCTCATCCCATCAGCTGAAGGCCTGAATAGAGCAAAAAGCTGACCCTCCCCAGAGTAAGAGAGACTTCTCCTACCTGGTGGCCTTCAAACCGGAACATCAGTTCTTCCTGATTCCACAGCAATCTGCCAGCCTACAGACTCTGCCTGGGACATCAGCTCTACAGATCTGGGACTTTCTCCCCCCATAATCATGTGAGCCAATGCCCTGTAATAAATCTCATATACCATATATATAAAATAAATATTATATATATTACATAAAACATAATATGATATAATATATACAAAAATATATATCTATATATCTTATTGGTTATATATAATATGATATAATGTATAAATATAAAAATATGTATATCTATATCTCCTATTGGTTCTGTTTCTCTGGAGAACCCTAACTGATATAATGTGCTTATCACCACCTGACATACTATATATTTCCTCATTTATTTGTTTACTGCCTGTCCCCTTTGTGTAAGTTTACAAAGGCAGGAACTTGATCTTATTCTCTGTTGTAGATAAGTGCCCAGCACATTGTAGGTGCTCAGTAAATAATTGCAGAATGAATTCTACTCGAAAGATTTCTTCTACTTGAAAGGCTATTTAAGAATACATACAAGGCTTTCTCCCACAATGCCGGACATCTGGAGTAGTGATTCTCCACTTTGGTTACACATGAGAATCAATAAGAAGCTTTTATGTATTTCATTTTATGCATTTAAAACATGAATCTGAGAAGTGATCTATCAGCTTCCCCAGACAGCCAAAGAGTCCATGGTACAAAACGGCTAAGAATTACCCAGCTCAATTAAAATGGCCTGAGGACTGGAATCATGTTTTCATCTTTAGCCCCAGTACTTTATACGTTGCAGATGCACAATAAGTGTTTATTGAACAGAGTGAGAGAGGGCGAGGCCTTGGTGGGCCCCTGCTGCCCGACAGCTTGCCTTTGCTGAGCACCCTCCTGGTGCCAGGCACTGTGTAAATGCTGTACCAGCCTCGTCACTTGATTCTCACAGTAACAAGCCATTGATGAGGGTGTCATTATTCTCCCCAACTCACAGACGAGAGAACTCACCGATGAGAGGTTTAGAGTTATGTTTCGAAGTTAAGCAGTGCTCCCAAAGTGAAAGCAGTGCTCTTTGATGGGACAGCCTGACTGGGAATCCCAGCTCTCACCCGCTGGGCTGTGCTGCCTCCCTGTGGCATCTCTCCCTAGGGCCTCCAGCACTTTCCCAGGGGGTCTCCTTGCCTGTGATTTTGTTCTGTTCCAGTATGTTTGCAATGCCACTATGTCACAACCATCTTTATTTAAAGCTCTTTAGAGGCTTCTTGTTGCCCTCAGTATACCATCCAAGGACACCATACTGTGGCATTTGTGACCTGGCTTCATGCACTCTCCAGCATCATGTCCTCCCCTCCCTGTCCCAGCTTCCTCACACACACCATACTCCAGCCTTGCCCACCTTGCTCTGGTCCCCCAGACTCGGCACGCGTTCTCTGAGTTCCGGGACTCCACAAAGCAGCTCCCTGGCCTAGAGTGGACTCTCCCCTCCTCTTCTGCTTACCTCTGGCCTGCTTAACCCCGGTTTTCTGTCTGGATGCCACTTTCTCCAAGCGGCCTCCCCTGACTCCTGCAGACTGCATGATGAGCTCCAGGTAAGGGCTTCCCTTCCACACCCCATCGCCCTTTGTTGTTTTTGATGGGTTAACTTCCTGCTTTCCCACCTGGACAGGATCTGGTCTGTTTTGCCCACTTTAGGGAAGACACCTAGCACCTCCTGTAGAGCCTGGCACATGATACATGCTTAACATGTATTTATTAAGTGATTAAATAAATGAGTCATAGAGTTATGATTATGTGCTTTTAAGAACTCACCTATCCATTTGCATGAAATGTCCAGAAAAGACAAATCTATAGAGATAGAAAGATTAGTGGCTCCCAGGGGCTGAGAGCAGGAATGGGGAGTTACTGCTAATGGGCAGGAGGGATTTCTTTAGGGTGATAAAATTGTTCTAAAATTGGGTTGTGGTGGAGGTTGCACAACTATGTACTTATACTAAAAATAACTGAATTGTACACTTAAAATGAGAGCATTTTTTGGCATGTAAACTATACTTCAATAAAACTGTTACCCAAAACATAGGCATTATGCCTTCACTTTGGCCAGTTATCCTTTATTTCCACTGGGGAATTTTTTTTCCCCTAGGCCATTAAAATCTTTTACAGCAAAATGAAACAAAACAAAAACAACTCAGAATTTATTCACTCTGCCATGAGCAGAACTCCAAGTACAGTGTCCTAAAAGAGAATAAATCAAGTCCATGGCCCCCCTGCCATAGAGCTTAATTTTACTGTCTGGTTTTGTGCACATGTGTGCATATGCATGTCCTTGTTATTCCATCATATCTATTTGCTTTCATAAACCACTGCCTTTGAACTCAGCTGACAACCTTGGTTGTTTCTTTTGTCTTTCTTCATTTTGTTTTACATGCCATGTTCTTGAAACGGTAGGAAAAGAGAAAGTTCCATGGGGGTGAATGAGTGTGGGTGCAGGCACTTGAGTGCTACGAGATTGCTCCGTCTCTCAAGACCCAAGACTTATTGTCCTCAAGGTATTAGTAAACACAGTCTCTTGTCAACCTGCAAGAGTAGAGGGGTGTTATTTACCAGAAATACCTCAGATGATCCAAAACCCTATCACCATTTGTATTTCAGACTAGTTTTTCCGCCCCCGCTTTCATTTAAATACAGGTGTGTCTGCAGTTATTGGAGCCAGAATACTTTAAATAGGGAAGGCTTATTATGAAAGTGCCTAAATGTTTTGTGCCATGGGTCATTTTGGTCACCTGGTGAAGCCTATGGACCTCTTTCCAGGAAAAGAGTTTCTAAATAAAATAAAATGTAAAAGATTGCAAAGGATACCAATTTTATTAAAATTCAATTATCAAAATATTAAAATAACAATTGTGGCATAATATATTTCTTTATTAATTATTATATAACTAGACTTAAGGATAATTCTAATAGGATAATTTCCAAAAATGATGAGTGTAAATGATATTTCAAGATATCTGAGATATCATCAAAATATTTTATAATCTGAAATAATCATATTCATATAACATTAAAATACCTGAGATGTCTGTGTGCAGCAAAGCCACAGGAACTGCTAATGTATTAGAGTTTTGTTACCCACATTCACCATTGGCAGCAATACTAAATTTCATTTAGGGCTAGTAAAAATAAAGATTTTTCTCCCCAGAGAAATTCCCATACATTCTAAACTCTATGCAGTCACAGGAATGTTTGGTTTGAAAAGGATTTTAGCGGTTATATGGCTCAAGGGTTCTAAATCTAGATGGACATCATTATAATTTAGTGAATATTGAAAAAATAGAAATTCCTAAGACCTAGGCCTGACTTATTAAATTAGACTTCCGAAGTGAAATGCAGGAATCTATTTTTTTAAATAATTTCCAGACATGATTCTGATACACAGCCAATTGGGGAATCTACTAAACTAGCCCCGTATTTTCCAATAATTTCTCTACCAAGATACAACATTTAATATAAATTCCCTTTTCTACTTTCAACTCTCATAGATCTGGTGTTTTAAAAGGCTTTGTCTCACTATATGAGTTATCATTAATTCCTTCCCCCATATTAAAAAAAATGTTTAACATGTACTTTAGACATAGTAAAATTTATACTTTTAGTGTACCATACAGTCACGTAAGCACTACAACTATCAAGATAAAGAACAGTTACATCACCTTAAAAAAATTACCTGTGCCCTCCCCTCTTCTTCCCATCCCCAGTACCTGGAAACAACTGATCTGTTTTCTGCCCTTCTAGTTGTGAATTTTCCAGAATGTCTCATCAATGAGTCATACCATATGTAGCCTTTTGAAACTGACCTGTAAATTTAGCGTAATGAATTTGCGATTCACACATGTTGTATGTGTCAGTAGTTCATTCCTTTTTATTATTAAGTAATATTTTATTGTATTGCTATACAAAGTTCGTTTATCCATTCACCAGTTGAGTACATTTGGAGTGTTCCTAGTTTTTGGCAATTATGAATAAAGCCACTATAAACATTCACATGTAGGTTGCATATAAATGTAAGTTTTTATTTCACTTAAGTACAGATATAAAAGTGAGATTGCTTGGTTACATATAGTAAGTGTATATTTAACTATAAAAAACTCCTAAGCTGTTTCCCAAAGTGGCTATTTAATATATTTTTCACCAGCAAAGTATAGGAGTTCCAATTACTCTGCAGTCTCAGCACTTGGTGAGATCAACTTCAGCTTCTTTTTCTTTTTTTCTTATTCCATTCTAACAGGTATGTAGTGTATCTCATTGTCATTTTAATTTGCATTTCCCTTATGGCTAACAAGGTAGAGCACTTTTTCATGTGCTTATTTGCCATCTGTGTATTTTCTTTGGTGAATTGTCTGTTCAAATCTTTTGCCCATTTTATATATTGTTTTTATTATTGAGTTTTGAACTTTTAAAAAATATATTCTGGATGCAAGTCTTTCAACAGATAATATGCTTTGCAAAGATTTTCTTCAAATTTGTGGCTTGTCTTTTCATTTCCTTAACAGTGTCTTTTGCATAGCAGAAGGTCTTAATTCTCATTTTTTTCTAAGATAAATCATGCTTTTGGTGTCATATCTGAGACATCTTTGCCTAACTCAAAGCCACAAAGAGTTTCCCCTATGTATTTTTTTTCTATAAGTTTTTAAGTTTTATGTTTTATTTTCAAGTCTATGATCTATTATGTGTTAACTTTTATATTTGGTACAAGGTATGGATTAAGGTTCATTATTTTGCTTATGAATATCCAATTCAAACCACTCAAACAAAAAGTTCCTACATCATTTGTTGAAAAGACTTTCCTTCATTGAATTCCTTTGATGCCTTTGTGAAAAAAATATCTATTGACTGTATCTGTGTGGGTCTACTCTTTGATTTTCTATTCTGTTCCATTGATCTATGTGTTTATATTTTTGCCAATACCACACTGCCTCGGTTACTATAAGCTTTGAATTCAGGTAGTGTGATTCATTCAACATTGTTCTTTTTCTAAATTATTTTGGCTATCATAGTTCCTTTATCTTTCCTTATAAATTTTAGAATAAGCTTGTCAGTTTCTAATAAAACACCCTGATGGAAATTTGATTTGAATTGTATTGAATTTACAGAATAATTTGGGAAGAACTAAAATCTTAAAAATATTGAGTCTTCTAACAATGAGCATTTATATCTTTCCATTTATCTAGATCTTTGATTTTTTCATCAGTTTTATAGTTTTCAGTATACAGATCTTGCTCACATTTATATTTATCCCTAAGTATTTCATGTGGATTTGATGCCATTGTAAATGGTACTTTCCACATTGTTCAGTTGCCAATAGTTCATTACTAGTATATGGAAATAGGATTGAATATATATATACATATATATATATATATACACACACATGTATTGACCTTGCATCCTACAACCTTGCTAAACTCACTTATTAGTTCTAATACCTCTTTTTGCAGATTATTTAGAATTTTTAAATAGAATTTTCTAAATCATGTCATCTCTGAACAAAGATAGTTTTGTTTCTTCTTTTTCAGTCAGCATTCCTTTTATTTTTTTTTTCTTGCTTTATTGAATAAGCTAGAACCTTCAGTATAATGTGGAATAAGAATGGTGAAAGAGACGCCCTTATCCTGTTCCCAATCATAGAGGGAAAATATTCAGTCTTTCACCATTAATTATATTAGCTCTCTTAGTTCTCTTAATAGATGGCCCTTGTCAAGTAGGTTTTTCTAGCTTTCTAAGTATTTTTATTTTATTTTACTGAATTTAATCAAATGCTTTTTTCCCATCTATTGAGATGATCGTATGATTTTACAACTTTAGTCTGTTGGTAATGGCAAATTGCACTGAATGATTTCTGAATGTTGAACCAGCCTACCATTCCTGGGAAAAAACTACTTAGTTATAATGCATTATCTTTTTATATATTGCTGGATTTGATTTGTTGCATCTTGTCAAGGATTTTTGCATCTGTGTTCATGAGAAATATTGGTCTGTAGTTTTCTCATAATATTTGTATCTGATTATGTTATCAGGGTAATACTGGCTTCATAAGATGTGTTGGAAGTGTTCCCTCCTAGTCTATTTTCTGGAAGGGTGTATATAGAATTGGTATTATATTTTCCTTAACCGTTTGCTAGAATTTGCTAGTAAAGCCACCTGGGCTTGAAGTTTTCTTTCCTGGACAGTTTTTACCATAAATTCAGTTTTTAAAAATAGCTATAGAACTATTTATTTCTTATACGTGAACTTTGACAAATTGCCTCTTTGAATATATTTTCCCATGTCCTGTAAGTTGTCAAATTATAGACATAGTGTTGTTCATAGTGTTATCTTTTTAGCCTTTTAATGTTTGTAAGTTTCCCCATTTCTATTAATCAAAAAACGGTACCAAATTTGTAGTCACATAGTCAGACTAGTATAAAGAAACCAGGGTTAGTTCACTGGATTGATATAATTCTCAAGCAAAGCAAAAATTAGATGTTTGACTTAGGTCAGTCTTGTAAGAACAATTGATTTATTTTGGTCATTTTGAAATATTACTCTTTTAAGGTCCTCATTGGTATATTTGCAGCCCAGTGTCCTAATTAGCTCTAGTAACTTTTTTTCCCAGATTTTTTGGGATTTTCTATGTAGACAATCAGGTCAGCTATGAATATCATATGCATAAAAAAGAAAATTGAGATCAGAAATGTGAAGTAGTTTGCCCAAGAACATTTTGGATGAAGGTTGAGAACCAAGAACTCAGCTAAATCCAAAAGAAGGCAGCCTTAGAGATCTATAAAACAATGTGCTTAAAATATTGGCCAGGTGTGATGGCCCATGCCTATAATCCTAGCACCTTGGGAGGCTGAGGCGGGAGGATCACTTGAGGATAGGAGTTCAAGACCAGCCTGGGCAATAGCAAGACCCTGTCCCTACAAAAAAATGTTTTAAAAAATTAGCTGGATGTGGTGGCACATGCCTGTAGTCACAGTTACTCGGGAGGCTGAGCCAGGAGGATTGCTTGAGCCCAGGAGTTTGAGGTTGCAGTGAGCTATGATTGCACTTCTGCACTCTAACCTGGGTGACGGAGTGACATCCTGTCTCAAAAAAAGAAAAAAATTATTGAGCACAGCAGGTGGTTTGCAATCCTGCATTAGTAATCTATCGATTGTTTGATTCCAGACAAATGACTGCATTAAACTTCCATTTCTTTATCTGTAAAAATACTTAACTTATTAGGTCAGCATGATGTTTGAAGGGATTGATTCAAAACACCTGGCATATACATGGTCGATGCTTGGTAAGTAGAAGCTTCTGTTATTTGTCATTGCAACCACCTCAGTAACTTGGGTTAAAATTAAACTTGTGCCAGTTTCTTTCTTTCTTTCTTTCTTTTTTTTTTGAGACAGCGTCTCGCTTTGTTGCCTGGGCTAGAGTGAGTGCCGTGGCGGCAGCCTAGCTCACAGCAACCTCAAACTCCTGGGCTGAAGCGATCCTACTGCCTCAGCCTCCCGAGTAGCTGGGACTACAGGCATGTGCCACCATGCCCGGCTAATTTTTTTTTTATATATATATTTTAGTTGGCCAGATAATTTCTTTCTATTTTTAGTAGAGACGGGGTCTCGTTCTCGCTCAGACTGGTCTCGAACTCCTGACCTCGAGCGATCCACCCGCCTCGGCCTCCCAGAGTGCTAGGATTACAGGCGTGAGCCACCGCGCCCGGCCTTGTGCCAGTTTCTAAAGACTAAGCTTGGAAGACAGAAAGGTCAAATTCCTCACCCTTAATTTCTTAAATACTCCACTTAGGTTCTATGAGGATTTTTCAGTTTTGTGGTGGTGGGGGGTGGGGGGAGGGAGGAAAATCCTTCCTTACCTTCATCTAGAAAACACTCAGTGATTCCATTTCAGTGAAGAAATGTATACTGAGCTTACACGTATCTAGCACTGTGCTAAGCTCATTGGGAGAAACCAAAGAAGTATTATGTATGTAGAGCCTCTGCTTTTTACAGAGCTTAAAGCAGAACCAAGCTAAAAGTAGAGGAAAATAATATCTATGAATCAATTAAGAAGAAAGGGAACTATATTGTTATAAAGTTAATTAGAACTCAAAATAGAACTAGATAAAGTAGGCCTTGTACTCTCTGAGAAAGCTTCCTGGTGGAGGTAGACCCTGAAGGAGGAACAGGGTTTGGAGATGCAGGAGGGAAGAGGGAGAATGTCTAGCACAGACAACAGGAACCAGGGCCCAGAGTGACAGGCAGAGTAGCACATGGGTATGAGGCCAAGCTGTGAAGCCAGACCGCATAAGTCCAAGTTCCAGTTCTGTCACTTGCTGGCTGTGTGACCTGGGCAGATGACCTGACCTTATCAACCCCTATGTCCTCACTTACAATAACATCCACCTCAAAGAATCATTGGTGGACATAATAACAAGTGTTGGGAACAGCACTTGGCACATGGTGTAGCAATTACGAGGCAGCAAGCAGCCCAGCTTGGCAGGCACAAGGGGTATACAAAGAGGAGTATTAGGAAGTGAGATTAGGTTAGGGGTTTGGGATCAGATAATAAAAATTCTATAATTATTCATAACTTTTCTTTCTATATTAACTTAATTTTTAAAATCTGCCTTCTCTTTGAAAATTGTAGCCCCATCTATTCAGGACTGTTTTTGATCAAAGTGGCTTTAAGGGTCTCCTTGAGAGATTTTTTAATCCACATTTTAGTCACTTTACCTTTTGAATTTGCCTTCTCTTCACTTAGTAATTGGGGGTGTGGAATTCAGGAGTCAAGATATTATTGTCTCACAAACCAATGGTGTGATAGTAAAAGAAGATGAACTGAATCAATCATTTTAAGTATTACAGAATAATTCAGTGTGAAATATGCTATCTATTTGCATCATTTTTTGTTAGATGCTTTTATTTGCTTTCTCCCATGAAGTTTATCTTCTGGGACTTTTAAGGAAACAATGCCTGCTAAGGGAGTCTATAAGACAGAAACAGAACATAAATAGCTGGCCTTAATTCATAAGGTCAAGAAAAAAGTCAGAAAACTGGTATGAAAAAACTTTAATCATGTTTTTGGCTGAAACCAGGCTATTTGAGATTCTCTTCCAAGGAATGCTAAATAACTAGTATTGTTAAGAAAATAAATCCCACCAACCTTTTTGGTAATATAAATAGTAAACAATAATGTTGTTGCCTACATTTTTCATGTTTCTAACTAGTTGCTTTTATTTCATGGAGATATACCCTGAATGCACTGTTTTGTGGTACAGTTCTTAGAATCCACAGTAAATATTGTTTTTTTAAAATAAGATATAAAAATCTTCCATGGCCAAGAAAAGATTTCCATATAATTCAGTCACTGGCCAAAATTCAAACCTACTTTCTACGCTTAAGGGTCCTGGACATACACAATGCTACTTACCCTCTTGGTAGTATGTTGAAAGTAGCTCTGAACTAAGAGTCACGAGCTTCTGAATTAATTTTCTAGGCCTACCATAACAAAGTACCAAAAACTGGGTGGCTTAAACCAGAAATTCATTGTTTCATAGTCATGGCGGCTAGAAGTTCAAAATCAAGGTGTTGGCAGGGTTGGTTTCTTCTGAGGGCTGTGAGGAAGGGATCTGTTCCAGGCCTCTCTCCTTGGCTTGCAGATGGCCAGCTTCTCCCTGTGTCTCTTCACATCTTCTTCCTTCTGCATGTATCTCTTTTCATAAGGATACCAGTGATATTGGATTAGGGGCTGACTCTACTCCAATATGATCTTAACTAATTACATTTGCAATGACCCCATTTCCAAATAAATTCATATTCTGAGGAACTGAAGATTAGGACTTCAAATATGAATTTGGTGGGGGGCAAAATTCAACCTGTAACAGCTTGCATTGCTCATATATATTGTGTCTTCTAATATTTTCATTGTAACTTGCTGCATTTTCTGTTAGCAAATATTTATAATTGTTTTTCTAAGCAATGGGTACCTAAAGTTAGATAAGTGCCCTCAGGAGCACACAGCCTACTCTGGCCTTATTTATTTGTTGGTTCTCAGAACGAAGCACAGTGCCAAGCACAAAGCGTGACTCTATAAATATTTGGTTTCAGGCAAAAAGAAAAAAAAGGGGGAAGGAAGATTCTCCTTATTTTAGATCTTCTCTAGTGACAAAAAAGCCATTGCTTTTCATTTCCTTAATGAGTTCAAGGCTTTGCATTGGTCCAAAATTAATGATCTTACAAATGTGAATATCTTAATTTAAATATCTAGGTTGGATGTCTGTGTGAATTCATCAGGAACAACATCCTTCTTTATCTTGGTGTCTTGACAGGCTAGGTCAGAGGGTCCCAGACTTATATATGAAATCAGAATTAAATGTGATCTTAATCCAGTTCTACCTTCTGGTTTTACAGGTAAGGGTTCTTATCCCAGCATCACTGCCCACAGTCACATGGCCAGTTCCATGCTGAGTCAAGCCCAGAATGGCCTCTCTGCTCTCCCACTGCCCTTTCTATGACATGGTGCGGCCTTTACCTCCTACACTGTGTAAACAGCTAATTCCTCCCAGCCTGTGAGGTTGGGAGAGAACAGATGAGGATTGCAAATGCCACACCCTCCTCCTGCTCACATCCTCAAATCCATTGAGATTGACTGGCATCACAACAGAGGGAAGGCGGGACGTGGGGAGTTCATCTATTATTTATTACCCATGCACTTTGCCAGGGCTGAGCCTCAGCCCTGAGGCTGCATGGTGGGAAGCTCAACCTCAGGGACAGGAAAACAGGTGGGCACCTGCCTTCAGGGCTTTGATGGGCTTCAGAGAGAATACTGCCCCACAGAACTCTCCCTCAGGACTGATGCTAATACTTCCTAGCAAGCCTTTCTTCTCTGTTACATATCTGGGACACTGAAGGCTGTGAAAAACAATAAGCATCACAACAATTGACATTTAACGACCCCTTACCGTGTGGAGGACATTGTGCTAAGTACTTGACATGTGTAATCTCATTTAATCCTCACCACAATACTATGGCATAGGCACTGGTATTATTCCCAATTTACTAGAAAGTTAAGCAACCTGCCCACGGTCCCAGAGCCTGGAGGGTTAGCATTCCATCCAAGTCCAGTCCCTCTTTAAAGGCTATACAAATATCAGCCAGGTGGCCTAGGGCAAGTCACTCGACCTCTCGGAACTTCAGTTTATGGTGTCAATTGGGGATAATGATACCTGCCTTGCAGGTATGTCATGCAGACTAGATATAATGCATGTAAAGTGCTTAGCACAGAGTCTATCTATATGGCATCAAATTCTTCATACAGATAAGCTCTTTTAGTGTCCTCTTCCTGGTTATTCTCATTTACTATATACAAACTCATGGGAGAAGAAATGTGTCTCCTAATGCCTCCATAAGTATAAGTATGGAAAGAGGGCACAGTGAAGGCACTGGGAGGCCATAGGATTATGGACACAGTAAGAGACCCCCAAGGACACTTTATCCCAGTTTAGGCCAGGTCTGTCATACCAGTGGAAGACAGGTTACTACCCATGTCATAAAACTAGACAAGGGATATTTATTGAGAGCCTCACTTGACCAGTCAAGGGCATTATTCCTGGACCCCATTGGGATTCTCAGGGGAAAACTGAGCTCACTTCTACAGTAATACAATAGTCATGACATGGAGCAGTTAGACTTCACCAATGGCAGCATCTTGCATATTACTGTACATTTCATCCTCACAGCAACCCCAACAAATGGAGATTATTTTGCCTATTTCAATAGAGGAGGATGCAAACTTAAGTCTGCTTTATTTATAAGCCCGTGACCTTAAAATACTGTAAATATTAGAAAAGTCTGGTTTCAAGGGAAAAAAAAATCAATTCAACATACTATAAGTAAAGGGGAAATTTTATTATGAAAATAATATCCCACAGATTCCTGAGTAAGAAACCAGAACTAGGAATAAAAAGTTGTTGTCTATCTATTCATGGGTCTCTATCTCTCCATCTTTTGCATCAGTTTTCTTTTCCTCTTTGTAGAAGACCTCTCTACACTTTCTCAGCCCTATTGTAGAATTAGCCATTCCATACTTCTGAAGTTATCTGCTACTGGTCCAACATCTCATGAAGACTTCTTTTCAAATACCCAGAGAAGAATTCTGTTAGTTCCTCTCAAGTCAGTTGTCTTCCAGTGTTTGTTCTGGTTGGGGACAAGCAAAAACATGGCAAGCAGGATCCATCCTGTGAATTTTGGATAATGGAGAAAGGGATTGATGCTCAGGGGTAGATAAACACTAGAAAAGGTATCCTCTGTAGCTATACTGCTTTCCTATAAGATATTCAAGCATTTTTTGTTTGTTTCAGAACATTCAAACTAAGTATCGTCTGTATTAAACAAGCATTAATTGAACAATGTGTAATAATGATGTTTAGTAGCTAAAGACATTAATTTAGGCAGAGAAATCAGTGAATCTGGAATGTGAAGTAGCCAAGAAAAGTAAAACACACCAGACCAGTCTACTAGTAGCGTTTTTATATGTTGTCTGCGTTCTATAGCAGTGCTGTCTAATAGAGATAGAATGCAAATCACATGAGTAATTTCAAACATTCTAGTAGTCACATGTTTTCAAACATTCTAGTAGTCACATGATATCCAACATATTATTATTTTAACATGTAATCAATATTAAGTATTATTAATGAGACATTTTACATTTTTTTGTACTATGTCTTCAAAATTTAATGTGTATTTTACATCTCAGTTTGGATGCTATATTTTTATTGGGAGTATCTGATCCATATTTACATTTTCAGTTGAAAAAGTAGACCTATAATCATGTTCCGTTATTTTACATTCTATCTCATTAGTTATATGGGATGAAATTAAACTAATTCAAGGGTTGCTAGTTATTTCTCACTGAGCCGGTTTATTGCTCAGACTATTTCTGTGTAGAGATGATTGTGGATAAAAATGTCCATGCTGGGATTGTGGGCTCCCACCCACAAAGGAAAGAATAGCTATTAATAGAAACTGGAAGATACCTTTGTTCACTTCTTTGCTTGGTTTATGCAACAATTTTTTTTTCATAGATTGAACTGACTACATTGAATATTTTTGAGATTTTTGTTTTTACTTTTTTTTTTAACATTGAAAAAAAAAATCAGGTTCCTTAGGAGAATTCTTTCCTTGTCCTCTGAAATTCCATAATTTCAGGGGAAAGAGGGTCAGGAGATGCTGACGGTGCAAATCACTGATGACAAAATGGTAATTTTTGCGGACAGCATTTTTTAGCAAGGAAATAGACGCTATGGAGAGCAACCAGGCGACACTTTCAAACTGAACGACAGTCATGAGCTTCTCTGGCAGGAGCCCGCTGGGTAAGGGGCCATGAGTAAAATCACGCAAAGATCGCAGGCGTCTGCCAGCTCCTCTCACACTCTCCTCTGCTTGGTATTGCTGGCCCTGGTAGGGCCTTGGCTTTTCTTATTCTTTTTATTAGTGTTTCGATTCTGGGAGGGAAGAGACAGCTCCAGCTCCCTTTTCTTGGCGTCCCAGTCTCCGTCCCGCTCATCCAGCGGCAGCCCCCTCTGCAGGGCGGCGCGGCGGTGGTCCCGGCACTCGGGCTCGGCCCTAGGAAAGAAGGGGCGGCTCTGAACGCGGGGAGCAGCGGGGGCCTCTCTTCCTGCGCTGCTCACACGGGGCAGTCCGGCAGCCCAGGAGGAAGCAGGCCACGTGTGAGCATTTCCAGGTGCACACTTGGGGAGGTCTCGCACGCTAACGAAACCACTCGGAGGCAGAGAGAACTGGTGTGACCGCAGTGAGATGTTAATAGACTCAAAGACTGTCACTCGGCTTGAAGAAGATGCTAATTCTTAAAATACTCACATTTATAAAGCAACCTGCCTATGATTGGGAGGCTGTTTTCTTTTGTTTATGTTCAAGTGTATTATTCCTAATTATAAGAATGATGTATGTTCTTTGTATAAAATTTAAAAGTAGAGAAACATATAAGGAAGAAAATAAAAATCACTCGTAATTACATATGTATTATATGTATGGATGGATTATGTAAAAATATAGATAATCATAGATGGATGGATGGATAATAGATAAACAGGTAAACAGATGGACAAATAGATTATCATACACACATAGACAATGGGAAGTTTTGTCTATGAAGCCAAAGGTGAGTATGTGACTTGTTTGAAAACGTTGGTGAAAGTCACTTTGTAGAGATAAAATTTGAACCGATATGAGGACAAATGGGATTTGAGAGGCTAAGTGATGTATGGGCAGGGCAACAGCATCTTGAGTGCAAACCATTAGGAAAAGCACAGTTCATTCAAAGCACATCAAACCTGCTTCTCCCTCACTGCCCCCTCCCCAAGCTGGAAATGACCTTTCAATCTTCAGACCACAGAACGTCCCTCCTCTGCCTTGTCACTCTCTGTCTTGTATTTGTGTTATTTATGTCAACAAGTGATTTCCTCTCCCAGACAGGGAACTTCTTGATGTCCAGCACTGTACCTGACTTATCTTTACATCCTTTTTAGTATCTTACTCAATGACCTGCACATAGCAGGACCCAAAAATATTTGTTGCATGAGTGGTTTATCCCTTAGGGAGGCTGAATCAAAAGTTAAATTGTTCCAGGTGATCCCTAGGATATTCGGAAAATTATTAAATACTGTCTATGCTTCTTTTGAAATTCTCTTATGTCCTTTTTCTTCATCATCCTAGCCTTGCAGCTCACTTACTCACAATGTGAATTGTTAAGAAATTCCTTAAGTGATCTTCTTGCCTGAAGTCTGTCTTCACTTCTACCTACACAGCACCACTGGCACCTCCCGGCTACACAAGTAAATTGCTAAGGGATCTATTCCAGCTCATCGGTCCCCTGCTGAGCTCACACTCATCTGCCTGCCTGGCTCACTATGGTCACCCACCCACTCGCCTGACCTTAACCTCTATTCCTCTCTAGCGTGAATCTCTGCTTAGCCGGGCCACTCATCCCTGCACCGTCCCTCTACCTCCTCACATGTGCACACCACCTGTGTCTTCCCTCCAAATCAACAGTTTTCCTCCCTCCTCCATTAGCCGGGTCTTAGCTATCTTTCAAGGTCCAGACTAATTTCCCCTTAATCAAGGATTCTTCTTTCAAAACCTTTTGTCAGAAGGGAAGTTCCTAGTGGGAGATGCTGATAAGTAGAAATGACCGGCACATGATGTGATTGACCTTTGCTATTTTTGTCTGCTTGTCACTGCCTGGGTACTTTCCGTGGTAATAGCGCTCCCCACTATTTGCGGGGGAGCTAGGCTGAGATCATATAGCATGTTCATCCACCCACAGGTCACTAGGGAGGGGGAGAGATTACTCAGAGAAAGTCAGTAGAGGACAGCCAAGGATGGGACCATGGGGAATTTCAGCATCTAAAAGGCATGCAAGAGTAAATCATGAGATTTATTCTTAGGAAAAGCATGTAAAAAAAATCACAAGACCTGATCAGAGAGGTGAAAGGAAAACTAAAAGAGAGTAGCATCAGATAAAGCAAGGGAGAAGAGTTTCAGGAATACCAAATACTGAATTAAGTAGAGGTAAGATGTGTATTGAGAAGAGGCCATTGGCTTAGCAAGAAGGAGCTTCCTGGTAACTCGGGGGAGAGCTGATTCAGCACAAGGATGGGAAAGAAGTCTGAAAAGAGGGTGAGAGGCGAGAAACAGGAGACAATTGTGCAGATTAATGTGTAAGTAGCTTAGAAATATACGGAAGAGGAAAGATACAGCAGAAGTTAGAGGGTCCTTTAACTTTTTATGTGTTTAATAGAATCTATTTGAACATGTTCACATGCCAAAAGGAAGTGAAGGGAAGGAATAGAAAAAACTAAAAATACAGGAGAAAGAATAAAACTATAACAAAGAACACATGAATGATGGTCTTTTAGAACAGTGGTCCCCAACCTTTTTAGCACCAGGGACTGGTTTCGTGGAAGACAATTTTTCCATGGATTGGGGTCGGGGGATGGTTTGGGGATGATTCAAGTGCATCACATTTATTGTTCAGTCAAACCTCTCTGCTAATGATAATCTGCATTTGCAGCTGCTCCCCAGCACTAGCATCACCGCCTCAGCTCCACCTCAGATCATCAGGCATTAGATTCTCATAAGGAGTGTGCAACCTAGATCCCTCGCACGCGCAGTTTACAGTAGGGCTCATGCTCCTATGAGAAACAAATGCACTGCTGATCTGACAGGAGGCGGAGCTCAGGCGGCGATGTGAACTATGGGGAGCAGCTGTAAATACAGATGAAGCTTCATTCACTCGCCCACCACTCACCTCCTGCTATGTGGCCCAGTTCCTAACAGGCCACTGAGGGGTACTAGTCTGCAGCCCAGGGGTTGGGGACCACAGTTGTAGAAGACATAAAAGATTGGATCAAGGGTCCATATGGAGGAATAACACTTTTCACAGGAGGGACAGGAAGGCAAGAAGGAACCGGTATCAGTGTTTATAAAATCTATAGATGTACAGGTCAAAAAATGTATCCCCCATGGCTTCAATATTCTCTGTGAGGCAGAAGACTTAACCCTCTGAGAAGCTCAGGTGTGATGGGGAATTGTCAAGGAGAGAGTATGACAGGAAGAGAGAGCCAAGCTGCTCTGAGGGCTCTGCTAGAGGTGGAAATCATAACACTTCTGAGGATTTCCATCTACTTATTTATGGGATTGTCTCTAGCTGACCATGCACAGGAGTGGGGAAGACAGAGATTCATCGAAGGTTGGGAAGTCTGAGTTATATGCTACAAAAGGAGCAAGTGTTAGGAAATTAAGACTAGCAGGAAGAGCATGGAAGAAATAGTTTATCATGGTGTCCAGATGGCAGGGAAATTAGTAACACCTTCAGGCAGGTGATAGATTTGGAGATGAAGGAGAAGCTGGATGACAAGAGACCTGCAAAGACCTGTGTGATGACCCAGGGACTGATAAAATGCAGGGAGCTACGGTCACACAGTATGTCAGAGTTTTAAAAAGTTCAGAGAACAATGCTGATGCCGAGGTCCACAGTGGATGGAGATCATGGAACGTGGGGGATAACAGCAGAAATCGGGGAGAAGAGACAGTGTGCAAGTCAGGACTCAAGATTTTGCCTCTTTACTCCCCAAATCACCTCAATTGTGATTTTGGATATTTTTAATGTGAGGCACCTCCTTTAAGAGAAGGTCTCTTGGGTTACTTCTACAGATAACCAATCTCATCACAGGCAAAGATTTCTTTTAGTTTAACATTCTGAAGATAAGTGTATCTTGAAGTTCTTAGGAGGACATTTCACTGTCGCCCTCCTCCCTGACCAGGAACTCTCCCTGCAGATAGACTTGCTGTCTGTCTCACTTGGTTTCCAAGCTGCGATGCCCTCTCTCTGTTACTCTGCTTTTTTTGGTATGAATTACAAGTTGACCCAATCAATTTATAAATTCCTAAATTTTATTTCCATCCCTCTCAAAGATATAACTGTTTTGTACATAATCGGTACTTATTATGTCTGAATGCTCGGTAGAATGAAAAAATGAACAAATGCTAGACAAATTCCTATCTTTGGTGTGTGGATAGGTAGTGGGCTCATAGATGAACATAGAAGTTTAAAAAGATAGAAAGGTCCTGAAAAATAGAAACAGTCTAGTTCACCAGCCTCATTTTAAATATGAGGAGACTAAGGGTCAGGAAGGTCACTTGCCTTGCACAAGGCCACACAGCTAGTGTGAGACCTTTCAGAAAGCTGAAGGTCATGATTCTTGTACCACGTCCCATCTTCAGACTTGATATCTCCACTCTCTTTTCTGAGATCATTTTTGTATAATCTAAAACAATAGGTTTGGCCGGGAGCGGTGGCTCACGCCTGTAATCCTAGCACTCTGGGAGGCCGAGGTGGGCGGATCATTTGAGCTCAGGAGTTCGAGACCAGCCTGAGCAAGAGTGAGACCCCATCTCTACTAAAAATAGAAAGAAATTATATGGACAGCTAAAAATATATATAGAAAAAATTAGCCGGGCATGGTGGTGCATGCCTGTAGTCCCAGCTACTCGGGAGGCTGAGACAGGAGGATGGCTTGAGCTCAGGAGTTTGAGGTTGCTGTGAGCTAGGCTGACGCCACGGCACTCACTCTAGCCTGGGCAACAGAGTGAGACTCTGTCTCAAAAAAAAATAAATAAATAAATAAAACAATAGGTCAATATAGTTTTCACCCACAAACTCATCATTTCAATGAAAAAATTAAATAGCTCAACTAAAAAAAATCAATAAAAACAATTATCCATTGGCTGAATTTTCTCATTTCATTTTTATTGACCTGAGACCACTGTGTCAGCCAAGACCTTGATCATAGACTCTTGTTTCTCTGCCCCTTCTATAGGTGAAAGAAAAAAAAAAATTAAACTTACTTCTCCAGAAATGCCACACAGGCTTTCTGCCCATAGATCTGTGCAATCCTCTTTGGTGTGTCACCGAAGAAGTCTGGGGCGTCAATGGCCGCATGCATTGCATGGAGAGCTCTGAGTACATTCAGATGGCCTGACTCAGCTGCAAAATGAGCGGGGGTCCAGCCCACATCAGTGACCAGGCAGGGCCTGGCTCCATATTCTATCAGGAGGTGCACCACTTCCATTTGCCCTTATAAGGACCAAGAAGAAACAGGATGAGTGTAAGATAAAAATGTCTCTGGTGGCCTGAGGCCGGGGCCAACCTAGGTAACACAATAGAAGGACTCTGAAGAGCCTTTAAGGAGCCTCCAGTTTCCTGTCATCCTCCCCTCCTCCCTTCTGCCCCTTCTTACCAGGATCTCAGGGCCCTACCCTCACCCCACGAACCTTGCCCCAGCCTGAGCCTGCGCCCTCCCAGTGTTCCCTGTACTCCTCCCCTGGCCACTGCCTCAGGCCCTGCTAGGAATCTTGCTTTCTCTCCCAAGTCATACTCTACCTGCCTATTGCAAAGGCTCATTCTGCTTTTGGCAGTCTCAATGCCGACTTCAAAAAACAAACGTTTTAAGTCCCACTTACATTATAGCTAGCACAGGTTAAGAGCACAGGCCTTCTAGTCGACAGATATGAGTTCATATCCTGAGAATACCACTTGCTAACAAGTGGCACCTTGGACAAGAAACAGATGTCTGAGGCTCAGTTTCTTCATCTGTAGATTAAGGACATCACCTTGTTGAATTCTTCTGGAGTGCAAGTGAAATCACAGGCATAGAGTACACAGCGCAGTGCCCAGCACATAGCAAATGCTCACTAAAAGGCACTGTAGTATACTTTGTCCTTAGATTTTTGCAAAAATATCCCAACTAATTTCTTTGCCACCAGTCTTGCTTCCTACCAACCTATTCTCCACACAGGAGTCAAAGCAAACTGGGGGAGGGGATGGGTGCATATATACATAATGAGTGCGATGCGCACTGTCTAGGGGAGGGACACGTTTGAAGCTCTGACTCGGGGGGGGGGGGGGGGGGAGGGGCCAAGGGCAATATACGTAACCTAAACTTTTGTACCCCCACAATATGCTGAAATAAGAAAAAAAATTGTTTTGTTTCCTTCAAAAAAAAAAAAAAAAAAAGCAAGGTTGACTACAACACATTCTTACTTAATGTTCTTCAGTGGTGTTCTATGTCAAAGCCCTCACAAGCCCGTTGCCTGAGTTTTTGCCACTATCCTCCTCCATTTCTATAACTGAGCCATGTTCAGCATGGGGCATTCCATCATGAATGAGACAAAGTCCCTATTCTTCTCCATGATGTTCCATTCCTGGCAGAGCTTTAGAGAGCGAAGGATTAATATTGAGAGTGGACTATATGATAGGCACCGCACACACATTGTCTTTCTGAATCCCCACCACAGGACTCCAAGGTAGCATTCCTGCCCCCATTATAGAGATGAACAAACTGAAGCTCAGAGATGTTTAATCACTTAAGGTGCTACAATTAGTAAGTGGCGGTGTCAGGATTGAAATGTTCCATCTGGTTCCAAAGAAGTGTTCTTTCCACTCTCCTATACGGCCTGCTGACGGCTATCCTCATGAATGGTGGACTCAGAAGGATGCCTCTACCTGGGCATTGTCCACTCACCTCTGATTGCAGCCCAGTGAAGCGGGGTCCGGTCATTCCAGTCCACATCCTTGTAGTTTGGGTCACAGAGACCTTTCTTCAAAATCTTTCTCACTAAATTATAGTCCCCTGCAGCCACAGCTTGGTGGAGCTTTGTCATGTCTGACATTTTGGCCAATTCCATGACAGAAGAGAACTGTGGGAGAGACATGCCACTTGGGAAATGCTATACAATCCTTTAGTTAGTGAGTGATCCCATGGACTTCTGTGTCATTGATTTTCTTTCCCGCCTCATGACTTTGCTTCTCGGGTTGCTTCCTGTGTGTGCTCTGCTGAGTGCGTACTTAGATCTTAGCTGCTGTGGTTAGTACATGCCGGTCTCCTACCCCAAACTATTGATACATACAGAATTATGTCTAAACTCATGGGCTGGCACTCTGCTATCTGGCCTCAAACCACTTTCTGCTGCTGTTTCTGATTTCTACTTCAAAGTACCTTTACGTAGTTGTGTAATTCCATCTTAACTTTCTTATTTGTAGAATAAGTATAATCTGCCAGCGTTGTTGTGAAGATAAGTGTCAATCCACATGAAAAGTTTATACTGGATTCAGAACAGGTGCTCTGTGGAAATTATATACTATTGCTACACCAGTTGGGGAGCTAAAAAGATGCAAACATACAAATAAATAGCTAAAAATAGTTATTAATGTTATGCCATAAACCAGTAGTTCTCAAACTATAGGCTATAGACCCTTAGAGATCCCTGGGGGTCTTTCAGGGGATCCAAACTGCTTTCATTATATTAAAATGTTATTGGCCGTGTTCACTGCGTGGACAATTGTCCTGATGGTTCAAAAGAAATGGTGCAGAAAACAGCTGGTGCCTGGGCACAAAGCAGGGCAGTGACACCAAACTGGACTAGTAGTCATGCTGTTCCCACCCATGCAGAGTTAAAAAAAAAAAAAAAAAAAGCCAGTTTCATAGGAACATCCTAAATGAAACAATTAGAATTATTTTTATTAAATCTCTACGTTTGGTTATATGACTCGATAAATGTTATTTTACAATACTGTATAATGAACTGTGTCAACATTTGAAAAATATTCATCATCCCATGGACCAATATTTTCCATATTACAAGTATAGGACGTTACAAAATCAGGCATGGTAAAGAGATCCATTTGAGATAGACCAATGGATGTTAATTAAACAGCATAGAAAATGCACTGATACCATTTCAGATTCCACATTGCAACTGTAACCACACCAGACCAATCTGGCTCAACTTTTATGCAACAAAATTGTGACTTGTTTTTAGTTGCCATGGACCCCCCCCAGGTTGAAGGTCACATAACATGAGCATGCCCAGATAAACCAAGCAGGCAACCACGGGCAGAACCTCAGTGCTTAGACCAAGGAGTGGGGACTGGCCAGGCGCGGTAGCTCACGCCTGTAATCCTAGCACTCTCGGAGGCCTAGAGAGGAGGATCACTAGAAGTCAGGAGTTCGAGAGCAGCCTGAGCAAGAGTGAGACCCGTCTCTACTAAGAATAGAAAGAAATTAGCTGGACAACTAAAAATATATAGAAAAAATTAGCCAGGCATGGTGGCACATGCCTACAGTCCCAGCTACTCGGGAGGCTGAGGCAGGAGGATCGCTTGAGCCCAGGAGTTTGAGGTTGCTGTGAGCTAGGCAACTCTAGCCTGGGCAACAGAGCGAGGTGCTGTCTCAAAAAAAAAAAAAAAAGGAGTGGGGACTGAATTAAGAAGAGGACAGACACTGCGGGATAGGATCCAATCCAATCACGCATCCTGGCATCACCTCGCTGCAAGATCCAATCAGCTCACACCTCATTACCTTCTGTCTATAAATCCAGCCCAACCTCCTCGTTCAGGGACACACTGTTTTGGGAACTGTCCCTAGTGTTCTCCTTACTTGTGTCAGCTAATAAAACCGCCTTGCTATAATCAACTTGGCTGTGTCTATGGGCCTGATATCTGCCAGACACAAGGTGGCTCTCAGAATCATGGACTCCCACACTGAGATTTCACTGCTTGGTCCTAGCAGTTGCCAACAGCAGAGTCCCCAGTGTGTAGGTGGTGACCAGAAGCGGCCTGGACAGCAGCCAGGCACAGCCGTGGGCTGCAGGACAAGTGCTGGGAGCAGATGGGGTAGCAGGGGCAGAAGGTGCTACCTGGGCTACTTCTGGGAATCTCAGAGCACTAACCCACAGAGACCCAGCTCCTCAGGTACTGGCCTACAAAAACAGGGTAAGGCAGATTTGGTCTGTAGACCATAGTTTACCAACCTCCGGGGTATACAACTCATGGGGGGATCTTAGTAAAAGGCAGATTCTGACTTTGTAGGTCTGGGACGGGGCCTGAGATCCTGCATTTTTACAAGTTCCCATAGCAGCTACTAGTTCCTTCACAACGCTTTGAGTAGCGATCTCTCTTGGGCTGAAAAGTAGGGGATGGCCTGGCAGGCAGCAAGACTGGAGACCTGAGGAGGGAGTCACGATGCAGCAGTTGCTTTCAATGGAGGGGCCACATGAGAATCACCAGCAGATTTTTTAAAATACAGATGCCTGGGCCTCAGCCCAAAAGGAATCAGGATCTTTGGTGTGCAGGACCAGGGTTATACATGTTGTGTGAAGTAGGTGCTCTATGCATACTCTGTTAGGTAACAGAGAAGATAGCACAGACTGCATTTTACTTTTAAAGTATGTTTTAATAGAAAACCCTTACACTGGAGTATGTGCTCAATGATAAACTGGTAAACAAAAATACTAGAGTATTTCTAATTTGAGAATGTCACTAAAAACAAAACCATCTTTAGAATCGGCGTCTGGAAGCCTTTTTGCTTGTCTTTCATACAAGCCTTTAAGCAGGTTTACACTTCCACCAACTGCATTTGTTCCACACTTTGGTTCATACTAAGAGGATTTCACAACTGCCCATGGATGAGCTGCAATGCAAGTAGAAGTTTTCACTGGGCAGCAATATTTATTTCCAGAGAGATGAAAAAGCTGATCCTAAAAAATCATATGGAAATGCAAGGGACCCAGAATAGCCAAAACAATCTTGAAAAAGAACCAAGTTGGAGGACTCACACTTCCTGATTCCAATAAGCATGCCAGGACAATCCAACAGGAAAAGAAGAGTCTTTTCAATAAATGGTGCTGAGACAACTGGACATAATAATGAAGTTGGTTCTCTTCCTCACAAAGATCTACTACTGTGTTTTCCTCCAAGAATTTTATAGTTTTAAGTCTTCTATTTAGGTCTGTGACCCATTAATTTTTAAACATGGCACACTTGTCAAAAAACAATTGAGCATAAACGTCTGGGTTAATTCTAGACCCTCAGTTCTATTCCATTGCTCTGTATATCTGTCCTCCTGCTAGTACCACACAGTCTGGATTCCTGTAGCTTTGTAGTAAGTTTTGAAATGGGAAAATATGAGTCTGTATACCCAAGCGAATGAAAACATATGCTCATATAAAAATATGGACATGAATGTTCATAGTATTCATAATAAGCAAAAAGTGGAAACATCCCAAATGTCCATCAGTGGATTAATGTATAAATAAAATGTGAGACATCCATGTAAAGGAATATTATTTGGCAATAAAAAGGAATGAAGTGCTGATATATACTTCATGGATGAACCTTGAAACATGCTAAGTGAAAGAAGTCAGTCGCAGAAGACCACACATTGTATGCTTCCATTTATGCAAAATGCCCAGAATAGGCAAATCTATAGAGATAGAACGTATGTCTTCTCCCCATTGTTCTGCTATCCCTCTTTTGTCATATATGAAATGTCCAAATGCAATAAATGGTGCTGAGACACCATTTGGTGTGCAGGACCAGGGTTATACATGTTGTGTGAAGTAGGTGCTCTATGCATACTCTGTTAGGTAACAGAGAAGATAGCACAGACTGCATTTTACTTTTAAAGTATGTTATAATAGAAAACTCTTACACTGGAGTATGTGCTCAATGATAAACTGGTAAACAAAAATACTAGAGTATTTCTAATTTGAGAATGTCACTAAAAACAAAACCATCTTTAGGATCGGCGTCTGGAAGCCTTTTTGCTTGTCTTTCATATAAGCCTTTAAGCAGGTTTACACTTCCACCAACTGGTGGTCTGAGTTAGGCATTTTATTCCATTTCTCCTTGTGCCTATCCTTGCACTACTAAACCATGGAATTTTACTTACTATAGCTTTAATCTACTCACAAAAGACAGATACTGTGTGATTGCACTTATATGAGGTACCTAAAGTGATCAAATTTACAGAGCCAAAAAGCAGAATGATGGCTGCCAGAGGCTGGGGGAGTCTTTGATTAATAAATATAAAGGCTCAGTGTGGGATGAGAAAAAGCTCTGGAGATGGATGAGGTGATGGTTGTACAATAATGTGAAGATACTTAATGTCAATGAACTGTACACTTATTAATAAAAATGATTAAAATGGTAAAATTTATGTTATATATATTTCACCATAATAAAAGAATTCTAAGTCTGAAAAAAAAATAGAGACAGAATGTAGATTATTAGTTGCCTAAGGCTGGGTTTGGGGTGGGGAGGTGACCGCTGGTAAATACAGGATTTCTTTTTGGGGTGATGAAATGTTCTCAAATTAGATTGTGGTGGGTGCCAGTTTCACAACTCTAAAATACCCACTGAATTATACATTTTAAATGAATCCAATTTTTTGGTATGTGAATTACTTTAATACAGCTGGTTTTAAAAAATAAACCACTATCATTAGAGGCTTTCTATGAAACAAAACAATTTTTTTTTCCAGAAAATATGTGCAATTCACTAGCCCATCATTGATTGACTACTAAAATTTAGCAAACTTTCCTTTACATGAATCCTTGCTACTTTGGTTAAATTGCACTTGATTTTCTATCTTTCTGGTATATGTGTCTCAATTTGCAAAGTAGTCAGCAAATATAAGTTCTGACAAAGATGAGTGATCTGTAATAACTATAATAAACAAGAGAGAGTAATGTAGCAATACTTACTGTCTCATAGGAAACCCAAGGAGCTGTGTGCTGACAGGCCTCTGAACTGCCTGGAGTGTTGCTGTGTTCACACCATGGAAACAGACCCCTCCTTCCTCATGAAAGCCACCAATCAACTGCAGCTTCCCTAGGTGTCTGGTGGGGTGGCACTGCCTCTCTGTGTCACATCTTAACTCTTCAGCAATTCCAGTCTTCTTCTTTAGCCCAAATATGGTGGTCATTAACAGGTTCTTTCAAATAGCATTTGACGAAAACAAATTAAAATTTAAAAAATAGCCAGTGATGGCCAGTCCACATGATGCTGTGAAGGAGGTAAGGTTAGTAGCCATTTGTACATAGGAGATGTTTGACCTCCATGGAGTGGTGGAGACGGGAGACAGTGCGGGCCCTTCACGTTCAGAAACAGCTGTGAGATCTTGGACAGTTTCTTAATGTTGCAGGGCTGCTTTTTTTCTCACCAATAAAATGAAATTTTAACATCTTTTTCTTAGAGCTATTAAAGAGGATTAGCTGGAATAATTTATAAAGCACGTGGCACAGGTTGGATGCTTAAACAAAAAGAACACCCATAAAAATCCCTAGGTGCTTTCTCCTTGCCTCGTCTTTTTGCCCCTTGCTCTAAGCAAACATGTACCATATTCATGATGATGCTGATCTAAAAAGACCCTCTTTCTTCTTCCTCCTTCTCCTGTTTTCCCCCTCCCTTTCTCTTTCCCTCTCTTCCTTTATCCCTCCTCTATTTCTTTCCCTCTCTCTCTCGCTCTCTCTCTCCTTCTCCCACCCTCACTCTCCATCCATTTCTCTCCCTACCTTTCTTCCCATATATATTTACTAAATACCATATATCTGCCAGACACTGTACTGGGCCCTGTGAAGAACAAGACTCTCATTGTTCCTGTCTTCTTTGAGCTTATAGTCTAGAGAAAAAGACAACATACAAGAAAACAAATAAATGTACCCATGTAAATGCACACCCTGTGCAAGTGCCATGAACAAACAATATGCAGTGGCACAGAACCCAGGAAAGGATTATGGACAACCCAAGCAGGTGACATCTGAGCTGAGACTCGGCATAGGAGAATAAGCCACACATCTGAGGAGCTGGGAGGGTGATCTAGGCAGAGGGAGGGAAGGAGCTTGGCTTACATGAGGAATATGGAAGAGGAGGACACAGCTGGCTTACGAAGTGTGGGCAAGTAGAAGAGGATGAGATTAGTAGGGGAAAGGAATTACAGTTCAGGATCTTCTAGGAGAGTAAGGAGATCCATCTTCTAGGTAAGCTGTTTGGATTTTTATTCTAAGTGCAAAAAGTGGTTTTTGAAAGAAATTTAAACAAGGATGATGATGGTGCAACTTATATTTTCTTTAAAGGTTACTTTGGCTTTTACTTTGGAGAATGGACGGAAGGGAGATGAGCTGAAAGCTGGAAGACCACTGAGGAGGCTACTGCACAAGTCCAGACAAGAATAGAACGGTGGCTTGGAGAACTGTGGCCAGAGAGAGGAGGGAGGAAGAGAAAAGTGTCATTTGGGAGGGACTATTGACACGTGCTGTCAATGGACTAGACTTGAGTAGGGAGGGAAAAAAGGAGGCATCAAGGAGGACCATTGGGTTATTGGTTTGACGAACCTGGTGGAAGGTGGTGGCATTGGTGGTGGCAGTGACGGGTAGGGCCAGATTTGGGTGGGGGAAGCGTAGCACAAATTAGATGTTTGGATGTGTTAAGTTTGAGATACCTGTAAGGCATTCAAATCTCAAGTAGGAATCTAGAGTTCTATGACTTTTGGGCTAAAGATACATATTCTGGAGTCATCAGCATATAGATGATATTTACAGGTATAAGAATGCATAAGATAACCTAAGATAGCAGCTACAGAGAGGAGACCCAAGCCCTCAGGTCCCCAAGATCTAATAGCAAAGAAAGAATTAGCAAAGGCGATTACAAAGCACTACCAGGGAGGTATGAAGGGAACCAGGAGAACGTATCCTCGCAGAAGCCAAGGGAGAAGAGTGTGGTTAGCAGCAGCAGCCAACCATGTCAGAGAGCAGAGTTTAATGAGTGTCTATCACAAGCCAGAAAGAACGTACGTGACACCCCATCCTCATCCTCAAAGAGCTCAATATCTCATCACCGTTTCTAAGCTTCATAACAGTTCCAGTTCAGCTTGATTTCACTGAGCAAATACTTGTCGAGTAACTAGTATGTGCTGAGTGATGCAAGGGTACAAAAACAGGCCCTGCCCTCAAGGAGCTTGCCCTAAGCGACAGCTGGTGAGAAGTTGCTGCAGTTCCCATTAGCAAACTGCATGTATCTGGGGCCTTCACTTCCTTTACACCCTCTTGCATGTTGCCTTCCCCTAACAACAGGTTTCTGATATCTAAGGTCTTGATAAGCCATGAGCTGGCCAGGGAGTGAGGCAACCAAAGGGAAGGGGCCCCAGATTTCTCACAAGTCAAGAGTGAGCTACTTCATTATATTAAATGGAAGAAGAAGAAATGCCCTCCAAAAGGTTCAGAATATTATAGTCTATTCTGAATAAAAAATGTTTGATATAACACACAATGCTATATAGTAATAAAAAACAAGTAAAAATAAATATAAAAACAAGCCAAAATAAATCCTGATCTTATAAAAATATTAATTCTTTGTACTCGACAAGTAGCAGGATCTGCTACTGGGATACTCAACTTGTATGATGAATGTGTTTCAGCGCTGACTGTGTGACCTTGTGACTGGATGAATGTCAAAGATCTATGCTCCGGGGTTTCCCGCTGACCCTGTGATAGGCCACACAGGCCACTTGGGCCACCATTGATGTTTGGTCACATTGGCTCAGGTACTGGGACTAAAATCTCTGGCTGAGGTGGCTTCCATGAAACCTTTTCTCCATAGCATCAAGGCCATTTTTAGATCAGGAAGCGACTCTGGAAATAATGAGCCCCAAACTCATTTTATAGATGAGGACATTGAGAACCACTGACATTAAATTATTTACTTAAAGTAACACTGCTGCTGTGTTTTCATTCATCTCTTGCCACCTCCCCAGCCCCAGCTAAACCCAGCGTGTAGAAACAGATACCCCTGCAGGGACTGAGTAAGTGCGGGCTGGCAGCTTTGCCACCCCCTTGCATATTTCCCCATTGCTGTTGATCGCTGCTCAGGGCACTGTGATGTGATTCTCTCCTACCTCACTCCAGCTCTAAAGAAGATAATAATAACAAACACATACAGGCATTGTTCTGAGCACATTAACACACGTGAACAAATGTAATTGTGTGGGGCAGGTACAATGATTATGCCTACTTTACAGAAGAGAAAACTGAGGCCCATAGTAATCAAGTCACTTGCCTCGGGTCACAGAGCTAGTGGTTGGACAGTCCAGGTAGTTTGGTTGCAGCATCCACGTTCTTATCAACTGTGCTCCACTGCTTCCTGATGTGGTAAGTCAAAGTCACATACAAATGTTATTCAAGTTAAGACTGCTCCACCTGGGAAAGGAGCCAGTTTCAACTTCAAACCGATACTCCTGAAAGAGGCAATGCAGTGAGGTGGACAAAATGGTGACCTGGGAACTGAGAGTGGCAGGAAGGAAATGGAATATTTGTTAAATGCCTTTGTGTTTCAGGCATTGTTCTAGGTATTCTATGGATATTATCTCATCAGTCCTAACACCAAGCCTGAGCTATAGAGAGTTTGCAGGCAAGGAAACTGAGGCTCAGAGGGCTTAAGCATACTCAAAACAAGTCTCTCTACTTCCTTTTGAGAGTTCAGAGTAAGAGTACCGATCAAACTCAGTGCCTGTCTGATGGTGTTGCTATCAGAGTTCAGATCTTGAAAGGTGGTGGTGGGGTCCCAGGGTTCCCTGCATATGGGACAGGGAAGGTAAGAGTCGGGTTCCACTTGGGCTTCTGGATCATTTATTCCCCTCTGTCTATATCCATCTTGCAGGAGCTTTCTCAGGGCCTCCTAGTCAGGGAGAAGGACCTTTGTTGACATCTTGGGCCATCCCTGGATCAGACTGGAGAAGGGGAAGTGCTGGATCTAGGATGTAGCATTGCTGCCGATGAGCACAAGCTGGAGGGGTGTGCCAATCTGTAAAGACGCTTATGAAATCTTGTTCTGCAGAGTTAGGATTTCCAGGTGCACCATGTTTCTTCTAAGATGTTATTTTGCTACCAGAGACCACGTTTAGAGACATAGCTGTGGCTGTCCTCTCAGCCTCTCCTGTGTGCTGCACAACCCGGAGGTGGGTCTATGTAGCTCCTCACATACTGACTTCTGGATGGGGCTTACAGAAGTGCTCTGTATTACTGTCTTGGATGCTCACATCTCTTCCACCTAGCGGGCCTTGTCCAGACATTTCATCTTCTCTAGCCTCTCCTGTGGACCTGTTGTCCCTGGATCAGCTGACTTGAGGAGGTCCCTTTGAGGAATAAATTCACAACAAATATTTTCTGAGAATTTGATCACACATGCAAAAAAGACCATATTTCTATACAAGGAGTTATTAATCTAGTTGAGGAGGTAGATACTGCACAATAAAATGTAACTGAGACTATACTAAATGCCATAAGAGGCACTAAAGCACTTTAAGCCTGGTGTTTAGGAGGCAGTGGGTATGGTGGACATCCATTCGTCTCATCAGATCTACTCTCCATTACTCTGCACCCTGGGAGGCTGAGCTGCATGAACAGCACCCATGGGCTCCAGTGCTGCTGGCTTCCAGTGGGCTTGGACAATTTCCAGCAGGAGATCGGAGGGTGGATGGAGCACGGGGGCAGAATATTTAGTCCCTTGGCTTTCTTGGCTGGCTGCCATGGGTTTGCTGTGAAAGTCACGGCTCCTGTCAGGGGGTCTTCTCCATAGAGTTACCCTCGCCAGGTCCCAGCCACTGCTCTCTCTTCTTGCTCCTTGAAGCCCACAGGTGGTAAGGGCTCTTCGGTGTTATTTGCCCAGAGGCACTGCACTGTGTCTTGTTGAATTCCTACATTCTGCTCCCTATTTTGTCCACAGACCCTTTATTAAACACTCATCAAATAATCCAGTTTGAGCATGCTACATGCTTTCTGCCAGGCCCTGGACCCATAAAGGAGGAATTATACAGGCAAACGGGAGCCACAGCATGAAATCCAGAATGGCTGCACGTAAAGTGAGTTGAATGTGGGAGACCTGAATGAAAAGGAGGTTGCAGCCAGATCCTGGAGGGACACAAATGTCATGTCGGGATGTCTGGACTTTATTTCTCCCTGTGTGCAATGGGAAATACCGACAGTTTCTGAATGGGGAAGTGGAATGATTACAAGGCCATCACTTTTGGAGAAGTAATTCTGCCACAAGAATGTAAAATGCATACTGGGGGTGAAGGACACCCACAGAGGAAAGAGAAAGAGAATGCAAAAAAAAAAAAAATATGCATATGCTCTGACTCAGAAAATTCATTTCTAGGTGTTAATTACAAAGAAGTAATTAAAAACATGCACAGAGATTTAACTGCAAGGATAGTCGCTGAAGTACTATTGCAAAAATTAAAAATTATAAACAACCCAAATTTCCACTAACAAGGAATAAATATCACATAGCCTTTAGAAGTAATGCTGTAGATGTGGATTTATTGGCTTGATAAAATATTAGCATTATACTGCTAAATGAAAACAGAACCTTATAAAAATGACTAATAATTTCAGATATATATACACATTTATGTGGAGTAAAGCTTTTTAAAAGGATATACATTGAATTAGTAATAAACACCATTTTTCCTATAATGAGCATGCATAATTTGTATAAACAAAAGAAACATTGCATAATTGTCAAGGGTAGAGGTTTTGAGGGCCTTGATTAGCATGGTAACAGTAGGAATGGGAGGACAGATTGGATGGCATTGTGCATGTAGAACCAAATAACTCAGCAACTAGATAAAGGACCTGGGTGACTGAATCACAGCACCACTGAGAGAAACGTGGGAGGCTTGGACCTAGCACAATGCCACCTACATCTTGATTGAGGTAAGAAGGGGTGTGATCAATGATTGGGGGAAGGAAAAACGACCTGGAGCCCGGTTTGGCAAGCCAGATAGTAGAAACAAGTTACCGAATGCATACAAACAAGTCGATTGTGACATCCAGGGCTCTAGAGGCCCTAAGTAAACCATGTCCACAAAAGATATTAAGGCACTGCAAATGAGAAATGAACGCTAAGCCTAGCACTGGATAATAAATTTTGGAATTTTCTAAAATATTGAATAAAAGATTCTTTGTCTTCTTTCTACTTCAGAGATTTAGAGGCCCGGCTGTCCTGGACCTGTTGTCCTCTGGAAGTGCTTCACCTCTAAGCTCTTGGACCTCAAATTCCATCCTTTGATCATGACATTCTACCTCCCCACTTCTGTTGCTCCTCCTGAGGGAGGTTCTTTCAACTCACCCAAAACCAGTATTTTTCAGTTCTTCCTAGTTATTCATATACATATTCATATATATATGAATTATCTCTTCTATAGGTATAAATATAGATACATATGTATAATTTATATGCATGTGTTTGGGAAAAACTCAAACCATTTTTTTTGTTTGTTTGTTTGTTGGCTTTTACACCACAATAATCATTGACACAGAAGACTTCTATGACTAAATATGTAGGCATGGAGCTTCCATTCCCTTCCCAGATGTGCCACCCTCCAGGGACCTCCATATGTTCAGCTATCCAGAAGCTCCCCAAACCCTGTCTTTTTGGGTTTTTATGAAGGCTTTATCACATAGACATGATTGACAACCATGTAGAGATGTGATTGGACAAAAAGCACACGATCTAAACCCAGCAAGGCCTGTCTATAGACTTTTCTTGGCCTCTCTGTGCAGCATTCCTTCCTCTAGGATATGGGGCAGGACCCTCTCTGGAATGAAGGTCTTTTGACGCACAATCAGATTAGAGTCCTGCCTTGGGCATGTGAGAGGAGGACAGGAGAAGGTCAGAGAGAGAGAGAGAGAGAGAGAGATTGATTCTGTGTCCAGACCTGCCCTCAAAGCCCACCGCTTTTTTAGGTGTGGTATTGAATCTCCAACTTCTTCATCTGGTCATAAGGTCAAACAGAGGAAGGCCTTAGAGATCTTTGGTAGGGCATATGTATACTTTTTAAGATTAGCATTCAGGGGCCAATTTGTTTCACAGAGAATTAGTCCAAAAAGTACAGGAAAATGTTATTAAACTGATATACCTGTGTTTAAATTTCTAGGTTTAAACAAGGAACCGCTTCTTTAAAGCTATTAGTATTAGATAACCCACATGGAATGACTGTTTCCCACGCGCATAAGGCTCTGTCCTAAGCTTTTCATATGTATTTGCATTTCATTCTCACAAAGTGCCTCTGACTGACTGACTTTGTCCCCATTTTATGGATGAGTAGACTGAGAAGCAGAGATGAGGAAGAACTTGCCCAAGGTCACACTGTTTAAGTGGGAGAAACTACCTACAACCCATTCATGCCTTCTTACTGCAGAGTCCTTGGGTTCAAACTAAATAACATTTCATCTTCAGTTCTGGCCTCTCACCAAGAAACAAACCACTATTTTAAAAAAACATAGACTTTTAATAACACCACACATAGATTTCAAACTACTTTCCTTGAGTGTCTAACTGAAGCTTTAAATGAAGGTTTCTTAATTCATCACGAAGTGGAGGGACTGAGGAGAACGCATTGTAAAACGAAGGAGGGAGTTTTAGTTAAACCCCAAATAACTTTGTGTTAAACTGAACTATAAAAGGGGCCTTTCTAACACCGCTTCCCCCTCAATCCTAAGCGCTATTCCTGATTGTCCTTCATTATATTTCCACGGAAAATGACACTAGCACCGGGCAGGCCTTCCGACCTCGAGCACCGTCCACACGCCTTCTGAATGCGCATTCAGTGCGCAAAGTACTGAAACACTCAACCCACAGAGCGTTTCAGATCATAGACGGACGCGGAGTAATTTAGTGAAGTTAGAGAACATAATGAAACAAGCAAAATGGGCTTGATGTGGGGACAATTCAGCAGGGAACAGATCTGCTCAGAGTCAGGTCTGAGGGCAGGACCTGGGAACACTGCACCATCGAGGCACCATCTGGAGAGGCACCATCTGGATCCACCCGGGGTCGGGCCGCTAAGCTAACCCGCGGGGCCAGGTTGCGGGACCCGGGCCCTGGGGAGGACGCAGGGTGCGCCCGCACGCTCGGGTCGGGAGCCGCCGGGGCTGGTGGGAGGCCGGCGGTCGCATGCTCCTCCCCGGTCCCTCCTCCCGCAGCGCCGGGAGAGGGTCGGGACAGGGCGTTAAGGCCGCGCGGGGCGGGCCCAGGGCACAGCCCACCCACTCGCCGCTAGCCGGAGCTGTCCCGCTGCCCCGCGGCCACCGTGACCGCGGCTGGCCGGAGGCCCACAGTGCCGGCGACGGGGAGCATTCGGGTTTGGCGCGCTCGGGTGGCGTAGGCGCCCGGCGGAACGTGCCCAGAGACCCCGGTTCCCGCGAGCAGGTCAGCGCCAGCGCTGGGGTGAGGAGGGGCGCGGGGCTAAGCTGGAGCGGGAGGACGGGCATGGGGCGCGCTTGGCTCAGGGCACTGTCGCGCGCGCCAGGCCGGGCCCAGGAGGGCGACCGGCCGGAGTGGGCCAGCTGGAGCTGCACCGCTCTCCGGACCATTCCAGGGCTCACCGTCTCGTCCCCTCCGCCCTCAGAAACCGCTGGGATCGTTGCGCAGGGAGGGGATAGAATTCGAACCCAGTTCTCCCAAGCCTTTTCCCCGAGGAAGCAATCCTAAGAACTCGGAAGTAAGGGGCAGAATCAGGCCAGAGCGACAGGGAACACGGCGTTTTCGTATCTATAGGTCTCCTACCGGGACACACGCACACCCTCGCTTTGGAGAGCATTGCTGCTCCTGAAGCCCAGATCCGAGTAGCTCCAGTGGGGACAGATCACAGCAACACCCCTGCCGGGAGCGTCCCCCCTGCTGGCCACATAAGATCATGGCTGTTCTATTTATTCTAAGTCAGGAAGGAGCCCCGGTTTTTTTTTAAAAAGTCAAGTAATATCAGAAAACAGAGAACGTTGTCTACCTCTTCGTCTCCTGGAGCTCCTAATAGAATTTTCTATCGCGAAAAACGAAAAGTTCAGGCTTTCATTCTGGCCTGTGGTTCTTGGGATCCCTGCAGAGGTGGCGAGGGAGGAAGGAGAGGGGTGTGTCGCTCATAAACGGGAGCTTGCTACGTTTAAAGGCACACGGAGTCAGGTTTGGGAGGGACCTGTGAACAAATCAGTCTTGCACACATTACCTTTGACCCCAGTGAGAATGCTGAGCTGGGAGACTCGTGGAGGAGCAGGAGGTGGAGAATGAGTCCTCTGAGGTGCTGGCAGCCCCAAGAGGCCCAGGACCAAATCTTGGGCTGACATTGAATTTGGGGATCTGGGTAGTAAGTATCCGCCTGACCAAGAAGGAGGTGGCCTTCTGGCCAAGAGGCACTGCTGAGTTGCCAGCACCCAGGCAGGTCTCTTCCCAGAGGAGGTTCTGGTGGCCCTGCAGAAGGTGGTGAGAGCCCACTGACTTGGCATTTTCCAGCATGCCTGCTCCTTGCACGCGGGCATTGAGGGTGCTTTCCCTAAACTGCTCCTGGCCACGTGATGATGCTCTTCGTGGAACTGAGCCCTACACACTCCAGGCTGGCACCACAGCCTGTCACCACAGACTGTCACTGGCAGTTATGCCACTGAGACTGAAGGAGCAGCAGAGTGAGGAAGAATGTTAATCTGGTTCAGCCACACATTTTACAGTTGAAAAATCCTCTCTGAGGTGTGGAGGCCTTGCCCAGCACTGCGGGACTTTTCCCTGAAACAGAACCCTGGGCAGCTGGTTCCTCATTCCCTCGCCATTGTTTCTCTGTGCCCTTTGCACTTTAGTCCTGAGGAACAGGCATGGCCCCCACTGCAGTCCCTCACCCCGTCACATTTGCAGAACACAATTTATCACCCTCTGGAGGCTCTCAGCATAGAGCATTAAGAAAAGTGCAAATTGGGTACCCGAGCAACTGGAGTGGGAGCCCTGGGAATGTCAGATGGAGTTTGGGGGTCCATTTAATCTATATTCCTTTCCCTGACACTCGGCAGATGGATCTTTCCTGGAAAGGAAGGTGATCATCGGGTTATTTCTACTGTGATTCATCTTAAGCCTGTTTTTTTTTTTTTTCAAGATCCCTGATAATGAGCCTGACCAAACCCTCAAAACGTTGAGAAATTTCCATAAACGTAAAGCATTGAAGAGAAAGTATTGAGTGAAGAGAAATTGAAGGGGAACACTTTGTTCCAAAAGAACATCATTCCAGAATTCTGGGGATGCTCTGTGGCTCGAGGACATGAGCGGTGGGTTCTTACTGCCTTTCTTTATAAAGCCAGTCACCTGTTACTGTGCTCGATTTTATGGGAGTGACGCATAACACGCTAATAGAAACAGGCTAATCATTATAGGTGTGTCGTTTTTTAAATAAACTTAGTGATTGAGGAGAAAGAAAAAGTCTACTATAATAATAGGTAGTCATTGAATGAACTGGGCTGGCTGACTCCTAGTAGTAGCTATGTTCATTCACTCACTCATTCATTCATTTCAGAAAATATTTATTGTGCAGCTCCTGTGTGTCAGGCACTGAGTGGAGAGTGGTGAGTAAGATAGCTACGTCCTCTGCTGTCATAGAGCTCCCATTCTCGAAGCCAAGGCTGAGCAAGGTGAATTCATATAGTGGGAAATGTTTTGAAGGAGAACAGAAGCATATAGAGTGCTATGGTAGAGTGTTTTATGAGTGTGTGTGTGTGTGTGTGTGTGTTGCACAGGTGGGAGGGGCCCAGCGTTTTGGACTCTCTGAGAGATGGCCTTGAGATGAGACCCCAGGAAGATGGACAGACAGTTCCGGCAGAGGGAATCACAAGCACAGAAGTCCTGGTCCCAGAGACAAGTGGTTTGTTGGAGGCACAGTTGGAGGGCCAGTGTGCCTGGAGTTAGGTGAGGGAGGAGGGGAGTTCGAGGAATGAGGTTGAGGGGCATGGGCTAGGTCAGGCAGAGCCTGTAGGCCAAGCTAAACAGTTTGGATCTTATTCTAAGTGCAGTAGCAAATCAAAAGAGAGTTCAAGGCAGAGGTGTGACACACTAGATTTACATTTTTTGAGAGATTACTGAGTGCCGTGCAGAGAATGGATTATAGGGGAGGAAGAGGGGACATAAGGAAAGAGCTCCAGTTCACTGATGGTCACCTTGTGGAGGGGCAGTAGAGGGGTGTTGGCTATTTCTTGGAGGTAGCCTGGTAAGTTACTTAACGTTTCTCTGTCTCAAATTTCTCCATCTACAAAATGGGGATGACATTGCTACACCTGGCCCACTTGTTAAACCCAGTAAGTTACTGAATAGGCTCAACGGTAATGTAAGATTTTATTACTATAGTTATTTGCTAATATTGTGTCACATTGAATTCCCTGGGCTTTATTTTAAAATTTGTTCCAATAAATTTCAATCTTTTTATTTATTTTATTGCTTTCACTAAACATAATTTATTGTACATAAAAAACATTTTGTTCTGTTCAGAGCACTGGCAACCTTTAGCTAAAAGTTACCAATAAAACACAACATCATAGAATTGCGTTGAAATGAATGCTAAAATAATAGCTGGCTTAATTTTGAAAGTTGAATGTGCTCAGGTAAAATTCAAAAATAAAGTATTTGAAGCTGGAAATTGGAAATTTTTTTTTTTAATTTTTTAAAAAATTTTTAGCTAGATTAGCATTTGTCCTGGACATGGCTGTACAGGTATCTGTAGATCATTGAAAATATGTATGTGACAGCAGAATTTCAGGGGGAGGGCTATAGAGGAGAGTTGAATAGGATTCTTGCTCTCAGTGAGGCATTCTCTCTCAGAGGAAACTCTTGAACTTTTCCTAGTTGATCACTAAGTTTTAGACAGTCAGGAAGAATTTTGAAGTTGTTCATTAAC
Source organism: Eulemur rufifrons (assembly GCF_041146395.1). NCBI lineage: Eukaryota > Metazoa > Chordata > Mammalia > Primates > Lemuridae > Eulemur > Eulemur rufifrons. The sequence goes on along the minus strand of NC_090997.1, from coordinate 15,341,323 downwards.
TAGGGTAGGGATGCCCTTTTGAGGGACAGGACAGCTGCCACCATGAAGCAATCCTGTTTCTCTTTCCTGACTCACTTTGTGCAGCTTACTAGAAGATGCCTCTGTTTAAAGGAAGACAGGCCCTTCCTCATTTACACTGTGTGCAGTGGAAACTTCAGCTCCTTGTGGCTTAATAGTCTCTGGGTTATTTTCAGTTGCCAGAGCCCATTAATGATTTATGGGTCGGTGTGTCTGAATTTCAGCTTGAAGTGGCCAGTCTGGTAATTCAAATTACAGACAAAATGTGAGAGTCGTTCTGGAATCGACATGGTTTTTCTTTTGCCATGTCTGCTATCCTAGTGCCTTAGGGTGGCGGGGGGGAGGGAGCGATGGTTGGGACATCTTTAAGGGAGAGGTCACAGTTTCTCCTTGGAGTCACAGATCTGTTTTGTTTGACTCATAAAATGTTTAAAAATGTTGCAATCCTTTAAAAGTCAGAGAATGTTTTCTTGAAAACCATCAGAAGATCTAGTAACATGGAGCTGTGTTTCCTACATGGGAGCAGTCAACTGGAGTAGAGTGGTGGTTGCCTCCTCTTGGATGGTTAGTTTGCCACAGTCCCTGCTAGTCCTTATTCTGTTACCCAGGCCTGTTTGACTCATTTAAGTTACCTGGCTGGCCCTTGAAGACTTTTGGTTTTTAACCTCAGGTTTAGGGCTCTCTCATCCAGCCTGTCCCTCACCCTCATCTGATATAGGACTCCCTATTCCTATACCACTGCTGGTGTCCCCAGACCTGTACTTTTACTGCTCCTCTCATGAAGAAGTTAATGCTAATTGTTGAAAAGCCCCTGTTAATGGAGGTCTACGGTCTGGGTCCACATAGAGCATGTCTAGGACCTTTGAACAGAGCTGTAGCTGTCACACGCCCTCCGGGTTTTCCCCGTAGTAAACGTCCCTCATTTCTTCAGCAGCTCCTTGTGTGACTTGCTGCTGCCTTGTTCCCTCATCATGCTGGTTATTGTTGGGTTATTGTCCCTTTGTATGACTTTGCACTTGTTAAAATCCCTATAGCCCCACCAATTCAATAAGATGTGGTCTAACTGGTGCAGAATATGGTGGGAGGGTGGCCTCCCTCTCTCTAAGATGTTATACTTGTGTTACACAACCTAAGATGTCTTTAGAATTTTCTTGGCCAACCCATTATTTTTTTTTTCTTTTCTTTTTTTCTTTTTCTTTTTCTCTTTTCTTTTTTTTTTTTTTTTTTTTAACTTTTAGGGCTTATTTTCCAGTTAGATTGTCCCTGAGAGTTTATATGAGAACTGTTCAATATATAGTTTGAGAGCAACTGTTTTCAACTGAGGGGGATTTTTGCCATCTCTCCCCCAACCAGGGGACATTTGGCAATATCTGGAGACATACTTGGTTGACACAACTGGGGTGTGCTCCTGATATCTAGTGAGTAGAGGCCAGGGATGCTGTTAAACATTCGGCAGTACACAGGACAGCCCTCACAACCAAGACTCATCAGCCCACAATGTCAGTAGTGCTGAGGTTGAGAATCTTTTTTGTAGAGTCAGGGCCTAGGTTCAGATCCTGGGTTGGCTATTTCCTATCTCTGTGACCTTGGGCATGTTATTTAACCTCTCTGTCTCCATTTTCTCATCTGTATATTGAATAGACCTGAGGACTAAATGAGTTCACTTGTATAAGATGCTTAGAATGGTGGCTGGCACAGAGTAAGCTGTCATTATTGCTAACAGCTGTGTAAACACTATCATCCTTTTTGTCCTCACTTTATTCATTTTAGTTTGTACACAAGACATCAGACGAGTGAGTTGGTCAAGGTTGAGAGATGGTGCTTCATTTCTAACATTGCCCATGGGAGGTGCCCTGGTGCATTTGGATGTCTTAGGGAGCTAACAGCTCTTCCAAGACTGCCTTCCCTCTATGGCCCCATTATCATTTTTCAGACTTTTTTAGTATTTTAATCTGTACTGGGGCATATGTATCAGGTTTAATACTGCAACCCCCATTTGGAGGACATGAACATTGAGTTCCTGTCGAGGAAGAGGATCTAAGCCTATTGCTTGTTCATCCCCAGTTTGCTGTGTCCCCCAGCCTCCTCCACACCCGGTCGCTGTGGCTTGCACCTACACGGCAGACTGGGAGTAATGATGACATTCCTCTAAGGGCTCACATCCCTGTAGCAACTGCATCATCAGGGTTCCTCTTTGACAGATGAGGAAAGGGAAGCAGACAGTGGGCAAACACTTAGCCACCGTCACCAAACCAGTAAGTAGCAGATTCAGGATTCAAACCTTGGCAGCTGGAAACTAGAGCTAGATTTCTAAACCATTTTGTTATTCTACCACAAGGCAGATTTTCTCAAGGAGTATACCCATGACCTTAACCTAACCATCATGTAGCCATTTATGCATACAACTCTCAGCAGATCCAGTTAGTTACTCTTATAAGTAATGTTACATACATGGGGTATGTATGTATGTTTCTTGTGATTCTGCTGTATTTCATTTGTGTATCATTTGATAAGGGTAGGGATTGATTGTGGCTTTAGTTTTTCATAATTCAAGGATTGGTCCCCATAATTAAATTATGGGGACCAATCCTTTAAGGGTGTGGTCCCCAACCCCCGGGTGTGGCCTGGTACAGGTCCACGGCCGTTAAGAACTGGCTGTGCACTACTGCCTGAACTCCGCGCCGATACCCCCACCCATGGAAAAATTATCTTCCATGAAACCGATCCCTGGTGGCAAAAAGATTGGGGACTGCTGCTTTAAGGAGAAGCCACAATTATTCTTTAGGAAAATCATTCTTTAGAAATTTTAAGCTCACTGAAAGCCTGTGGAGAGTACCATAGCTGAGGTGTCAGTGCCAGGTTGGCCTATCTAGGCAGGAGTTGGAGGATTGAATCAAAGAGTAAGATTAGGAACTCCCAGTGTGGCAGCAACCTACCCAGTGATCTTAGATAATTTGTACCCGTTTTTGCCTTTGAACCATATATAGGGCACCAAACATCGGACATTTGCACATTGGATGTAGATAAATTCCAATTTTCAAAATTGGAAGTAGAAGCAATGAATTCTATTTTACTCGCAGCTTTTAAGTACAGTATTTGTACTTATCAATGGCTATGCTGTTAAACTACTTCCACAATAGGGAACTGTTTCTTACTTTGCTTTTTTGACCCTATCTCTTTTCTTACATTGTGAAATGATTATGCAAGAGTTGTATTTACTGTGCCCCAAATAAGAGGATTTAGACACTTCTGCAGAAGTCACTTGAGTGTTGGACATTTGAGATAATGTCCAGATTAAGTTTTGATTCCATTAGCAAATATGGTAAAGAGAATATAATGTTAATAGAGTAGGTATTATCTTTTCTCCTTTTTAGTTTCAATGTTAGCAAGTATTGAGCAGGAAATTTTTTTTGTGGATGGTTTTAAAAAGAATCATATGTCTTAGATAAAGATGAGACCTCAGAGTCCAAACGTCCATACACCCATCCCTTTTTCAGCATCCCTGGCAGGGGCCAGTTAGCAGTGTTTGAATTCTTCTCATGACAGGGAATTCTCTACCTTGTGTGGCAGAAATCACAAATGACCTAATTATCAAAACATTCTTCCTTTTAGTGTCCAGGCATCTGCCTCCTGATAGCATGTTTCAGAATGAACCAAATATTTATTCCTCATTAAACAAGGATAGAGTTGGCCCAGCATTCTCATAGACCAGAGTTTCTCAACCTCCCCATTGTTGACATTTGGGGATAGTTCTGTGTTGCGGGGGATGTCCTGTGCACTACAGAATGTGTAACAGCCTCTACCCACTACATTCCAGTAGCCTCTCCCTCTTGGTGTGACAACAAAAAATATCTCCAGGTATTGCCAGTGTCTTCTGGGGGAGTCACTACCATAGGGTGATATTCTAGCTTTATTCTCCTGCCTCCATCCTATTGTATAATAAGATATCCAAAGTAGAAGATTTTATCTTCTTCATCAATCATTCAGTCTGGTAATGCGTCAATTTTGAGATATTTAAACTACTTTCTTTGACTTTATTTGGTATTCAATTGGCCTATTATTTGTTCTTTAGTCTCATTCTGTCACTTTTTGTGCCCCATATTAGTTTTCTATTGTTGTAATAACAATTTGCTACAACCTTAGTCACTTAAAGCAATACAATTGATTATCTCACAGTTCTATAGGTCAGAAGTCTGACATGAGCTCACTGTGCTAAAATCCAGGTGTTGGCAAGGCTGTGTTCCTTCCTGGGAGAATCTGTCTCCCTACCTTTTCCAGATTCTGCAGACTACCCACATTCCTTGCCTCATGCTCCCTTCCTCCGTCTTCAAAGCCCGCCGTTTAAATGGATTTAAATAGAATGTATTATCACATCATTCAGACCTCCTTTTCTGCCATTCTCTTCCACTTTTAAGGACTGTTGTGATGACATTGTACCCACCCAGATAATCTATGATAATATCCCTATTTTAAGGTGCATTGATTAGCAGAATTAATTCCATCTGCAATCTTAATTCCCCTTTGCCATGTAACATAACATATCCCTATGTTGCAGGGTTTAGAATGTAGACATTCTTTCGTGGGGGTGGGGGCATTATTCAATCTGCCATGCGTTCTCATTCCAAAAGTTAATCAGAAAGCAACTGGCAAAGAGAGTACTGACACTTGTGAAGGAGCGTGTTCTTTTCTGACTCTTTACCAGAAACAAAAGAGCTGAGGCATACCTGCCCTAATCTCTTGCCAGGACTGGGTTTTTTACTTGGATGGTTTGTCAGCTCTTGATAGAAATTCCAGGCTTGAATCTGGACATTTCACCTATTGTTTTGGTTTGTCTTTTGTTTCAAAAATGGAAATTATGCCTGATGAGTATTTAACAGTGACAGATGGGGGAAACCAGGATTAGTGGCAGTCACGGTAGTAATATGGTGATCTCATCCGAGGTTGAAGGACAAGTAGGGAACTGTGATTTCAGTGGGAGACATGAAGTCCACAGAATAGAGGCAGGAAGGTGGTATCAACTTTTAAATGGATTTAAATAGAATATATTACTTAATGCTGTTCTCTTGATTGCCAGGATGATATTCTAAGTAGTGCTCAAGGGGTCAAAACTGAAGAAAATTATTTTTGAGCTTTACAATTTAAAAAATTATTGATTTTTAAAGTAAATATTCCCATTGATTTGCAGTATTGAAATAGAGAAAATGAAAAAGAAGAATAAAAAAATTATCTTTAATTGCTAACTATATAAAACTCTCCAAAAAAGATAAAATTTGTGAACACTTGTTCTTTCTTTATGTTTATTTTGTTGCTGCTGCTGCTTCTTGTTCTTCTCTTTCGTGTATCTGGGATCCTGGATAGTTCTCTTAATTCTCTACATGACATTTTACTTCACACTAAACATAAACACTTTTCACGATCTTAATGAAAAGGGACTTAACTGTCCCTTTTTAAATTATTTATTGGTTAAGGAATGCATTTGCTTGTAAAAAATGTGATACATAATGGGGAAAATGCCGCTAAGTCCATCACCCTTTATATATTAATTCTCTTTTTAGTATGAATTTTTACATGGCAATTTGATATATTTTTTTCAATTAACATTGCATTGTAAAGAGTTTCCTAAACCATGAAGAATTGCTTTGTAAGTATCATGTTAGTAACTGAATAAAATCCCATTGATGATATGCCCTGTCCAATACTTGTGGTGTTTCCACTGTAGATATGTGTATGTGTATGTTTGGTTCTTATAGAGCTGGAATAAATATTGTAGTGCATTAAGTTTTTGCAGTTTTATTTTCCAGTATAAGATATTTTTCTACTAATCCTAAAAATTTAATTAAGAAGTTGATTAAGGGTATGGACAATTTAAAGCTTGCCAAATTGCTCTCCTAAAATCAGTGTATTTATCCATTTATCAACCCATTGGCATTGTTGACTTTGTTTTGATAAACATTGCAGTTTTAAGACATAAGTCCTGTGTTCCTAGGCTTTTGATTTACCAGTTATTGATCTATCTGGCCAGTTACATCTTTCTCAAAGAAAATTTTATATTTTTGGATTGGCCAGTAGTGGTGGCTGTATAGTGGACTTTTATACCATTATGATTATGAAGACTGCTGTGTTAGTGCAGCCACCTTAGATTCTCCAGTTCTAAGAGAATGTCCAAAGGGTCCTACTTCTAAAATGTGAGTACATTTCTGGCTAACTCATATCTTATGGTTGAGAAAAAGGCACTTACATGTGGCAAGAGAATTTTAAGAGTTAAAAAACTTTTGATAAATTGTTCTTCTGTGTTCAGATTCAGAAGCCTCTGTGGTCATCCTCTCAGAGATCTCAATGACCATCAGAAGATAAAAGAATTCAGTGTCCAAGGAAGCCAGGGACTTGGGGCCGTTTATAGTAGTGCTTTGTTCAGAAAAGCAAGAAGAGTTGTTTTCATTGTAGTACCATGGGAAACGTTTAGCAATATTTACTTAAAATGTATGATCCTTCCATAGAGGATTGTAGTCGCTTAAAATAAAATCACATAAAACAATAAAACAGTTCATACAAGGTGTAAAGCTAGAGAAATGGATCAGAAGCCAGAGGAATGTATTGAAATGGGCTCACCAGGTACACAGAACTGTGGGAAATTTAAAAAGATGAAGGGTATTGGATTTAGGGAACGTAAATGGATAAGAAAAGATGTTCAATGTTATAAAGCAACATGTGAATTAAATGAAAAGTAATAGCATGGAGTGAGCATAGTTTGCAGGTGCTGAAGAGGCACTGGGGAAGCTGATATTACCATGAAGGGATCAGATCCCCAGAACATGGGACAGAGAGATGGTTATAGAGAGGAGAGGGTGAGCATTGGTCCAGAACCAAATCAGAGGCAAAGACGAGGGCTTCCAGAGGGAGTGTAACCCCATTGTTCTCTGTTTTCCTTGGAGAAGAATGTTTTCAGGTCTTCAATTATAAGGAATAGGAGGGCAGGTTGCAGCAGGGTCTATCTATTTAAGGAGAGACTTTAACCTGGTAAGGAGAGGTGAGCAAGGGAGTAAGGGGCTGCCATGAAATCAAAGGACACAAATATAGCTTAAGTGCTGCCGTGGGCACAGCTGTGTTCGATGAACATGTTGAGGTTCCAAACCCCCCTACTTTACATTTCCCTTAACCACCAACACACACATATGTACACATGTGCACACAGGTGTGATCAGATTAAGGACACACAGACACCATCTTGCAGTGTAGAAGTCATTCCTGTATTAATACAACAAACAGTCATGGTACATTTGGTGGGTGAAAGGCCTTCACTGCTGGGCGCATGGGGAATATCATTACCTGTGGGATAAAAGTCCCAACTCAAATGCATTGCATGCAAAGTTCCCTGTGTTCTGATCCTGACACTTGCACTTGCCTCCAGCCTCCTTCCTAACAGCTCTCTCCTAACAGCTCCTGCCGCCCATCTTACCAGTTCCTGGCTGCATCACAACACTGCTTTTGCCCCGTTTCCCCCATGTGCATTGCCTCGCTTCTTCTTCCCGTGAACCCAGGTCAGTCTGCTAACACTACGCCTCTTTCACGAGTCAGCTGGAGCATGAGCTGTCCTAGGAGGGCTTTGCATACCTTCTGGCACCACCTACCCCCAGAATCGGCCATTCCTCTTTATGCCCGCACTGAACCCACTTCTATTAAAACATCTCTTACTCCAAAATTATACTTTAAAAAAATTTATGGCTTTTTCCATGCCTTCTCAGCACTTAACCAAAGCAGGACGAAGATGCTTAGAAAGCACAAGCACTGCAAACACTACATCATCGTCATCCTCTACATGTAATTCAAGGATAATACTGTGTAAAAAAAATAAAACTCACATGTATATTGAATGAGAATAACTCATTTCTAGCTGTTTCTGATTAAAATATTTGAACTAAATTCATGGAGGCTGAAATCTTCCCGTAATTTTAGAGTCCTTGCTGCTCTGTTTCCTTACATGGGGTTTAGTGTGCCTAGAAGCCAGCCACGAGTTTAGCACCCAGTGCTTGGCACTTGGATGGTGCTTAGGAAATGTTTGACTGGATGGATTTATCAGTGGATGGCCTGGTGTGTAGGCTATTGTGGTACAATACATTGTGCAAAAAGTAAGCACCATAAGAGGGGAACAAAGACAGTGCTATGGGCTCTGTAGGGAGGGAGGCCTCTGGCGGGGAGATTGGGGGGAGTCTGAGGGGTAAGATCTCCAACCAGACTGACTGGAGAATAAGATGAGAGACAAATGTGGTGATGTGCACTTATCATAAGTTGAATGCATTCATGAAGAATCCACATTTTGTAAACCTAAGAAAAATGAACAAAAACCATCTGTGTATAATGTTAGATAAGCCTACCTGCTTAGCAAGAGGGCTCATGGTTACACTTCTCTTAAAGGCGGTGGTTTTCAACACTATTCCTTTCTGAGTGTTTGGTTTTGTTCCATCTCCCAGGTCAGGTTTATATCCCTGCCTGAACCTGCCTGCCCTTTGTGTAGCTCAGTGATTCTCAACTGGGCAATTTTACCTTCCAGGGGACACTCGACAATGTCTGGAGACATTTTTGTTTTTCATAGCTGGAGTGCGAGATACCAAGTACATGCCAAATATCTGTTTAAAAAAAGATCTGAGCCAGGCCCAGAGAAGACCTCCTTTCCAGACTGCAGGGAACCTTTGTGATCACTGTCCACTGCTCAGGACACAGCTGTCTTGCCATCAGCTTGGGGACAGTCTTGGCAAGCCACTAGCCAGAGGCAGTCAGGGAGGGCGAGGAAGTGTGTGGCACTGGGAAGGTGGAGAGAGGGGAGGGATCTCATTTGGGCCCTTCTATCACTCAGCACACTGGAGTCAAAGAAGCCCTGCCTGCTAGTCCTGCCCATGCCAAAGGCGTGCTGTGTGACCTCAGGTGGGTTGCAAAGCTTTTCTGTGTTTCATTCATCTTCATCTCCCAAAATGAAAAATGGAGCTGCTAAGTTCGTTTCTCTTTATTCCTGCTAATACTTGTAAATAATCTGCTGTAGCCTTGATTATAATTATGTGAAAGTCCCTCTCACTACAGACAAAATCACGTCTGTTTAGAAAATCTTTTTATACCAAACACACTGACTGATACACAGACACTCTTAAAATTGAGAAAATGAATACATGAACAAATGAATGAATAAGTCAGCCAATAACTAAATTATTTAGAAGATTATTACTTTTGAGGATGAGATCAGATATCACCTATGATAGGCCAGTGGAAAAACTCTAAGAAAATGATACTCTTATTCCATTGCAGCACTTTGCAAACACTACTTTCTGGGATTGGCTGTTTCAGAAGCCCCCGGGAGCTACAATGCAGATGGCCAGGCCTGCCTCCTAAGGACAGTAGGTCTGGAGTAGGTCTCAGGAATCAGTGTGTTCAAAGGCTCCCCAAGAACCTCTGTAGCTTGTGCAAGCTCAGGCTGGGAACCCATGCATGCCATTTCACCTGGCCTGCCTTCTGCCCTGCCCTACTATGTGGACTGGAGGTGATGGCCCTGGCACTGGTCTGTTAGGAAACACGGGGAGGGCAGAGCACCCCAGCCCTGCTTGGAGGACGTGGGGAAGCCCTGCCAGCAGTTGGTCTCTAACTCTTTCTGAGGTTATTGATGGGAAAAGTGTGATGAATACCAAAGAGCTGTGGGCAAGCTAACCTTTGGGTTAATGTTCCCCCAAATCACTGTTAATTCCCTTATGTGTTCTTTTTTCTCCTCTTCATCCTCAGCGATCTTCCACATGGGCTGAATGACACTCCCCTTATTCCTTCACAGGCTGTAAACATCAGAGGTGGAATTTTCTAAAGCCCTCTGCTCGTGCTCCTCTAAATACTTTATGCAGATGATGTTATTTGATGAAAAACCAAGTTGTGACAATATAACAGAGAGTTAATCGTGGAAGCTGGTGAGCGCATAGCTTGGCTTCAGGTCAACCTCTTCTATTGCTTATTTGGAAAACGCAGCAGCTATTTCTCTGGATTCATCCAGAGTCCTGTGCAGTTTCCAAGGGTCTCAACGTGTTGCTCCACATATAACATAGGACAAGAACAATGAGACTCCCATCTCTTTAGAGAATAATTTCTAACTCTTCAAGTCATCCTTTCAATCCAGAAAGCAGTTTCTGAATACCTTAGCATCATGATTGTTCTGTTCATTAATTTTAGAAAATTACAGTTTTAGAGCAAACAGAGATTGATACCACTCAGGTTGGTAAGTTTTAGTTAAAGGCAGGGACTCAGACATTCTGGATACAAGCCCTGCCTCTAGCACTTGCTAGCTGTGTGCTTCAGACAGGCCAATTAAACTCTCCTTGCTTCAATTTCCTCATCAATAGAATGGGGATAATTAAACACCCCTCACAGATTGTTTTGGTGATGATTAAATAGGATAATTTTTTCCAGGAACTGTGGAAAATGCTTGGCACATAATAAGCCTCCAAATGTTAGCAATATCATTATTCCTGTAGTGAATGACCTTTTTTTTTGAGCAACTCCTAGTGCCATTTTAAAATAAAAGACAAATTATAGTGCTACGTACTGACATGAAAAGATTTCTACGACATATTATCAAATTCAAAAGCACTTTGAATATATAATATGAAGTTTTATAAACAAATTGTAAAAGTATGTAAGTGTATATATTTATGTGTATTTGTGTTTATGTGGGTATATTGTGTATGTGCATGTATTCAAGCATAGAAATATATCTGGAAAAAAATCTTTCAGCAAGTCATTATCAGTAAAGAAACAAGGCAAGTTTTTATTTACCTTATGCTATTGTGTTTGGGTTTTTGAAATCATATATTAACTTTGTACTAAAATTAAATATAGTACTGAAATAAGATCAAATAAAATCAAACAAAATTATAGATAATCTCGAAGAGTTGCGGTATGCATACTTTTTTTCTGACCAAAATAAAGAAAAGAATAAAGATGTTGAATAAGGAAATATAGTCACTCTGCAAGTAGCCCAAGAAGCTTAGAGCTTCAGTGCCAATTTTCCCAGTTGCCTACCTGGGTTTTATAAACTGTGTGTAAGAGCTGACTGTACTACAGCTCATCTCCTCTGAAATCTTTATCTCTGGATTCCTGTTGCCCTTATAATTTGTCTTATATTGTTTCAGAATTTTAAAAAGTTCCTGCAATTTGCTTTCTCCCTGTATTATATGTGCTAGTCCTATCCCTGAAATCCAACTGTAAGTTCTTTTAGAGCAGGGATTGGGTCAACTTCTCTGGTATTTAGCACATTTGTTTCCATGGCAAAAATTATGTAGAAGGTATAAAGTATTTGCTTAATATATACCCTTTGGGAGAATGACTGCAGATGTGTTGGTAGTCAGAACAGGCCACGTTGTGCTGCAATAATGCAGTAACGACTTAACCTGGAAATTTCAGTGGCTTAACACAACGAAAGTTTATTTCCTAGTCATGAAAGGTCCTATGACTTGGTAGGGGCTCTCTATTCAGTGACTAGGCACCCAGGCTGCCTTCATCTTGAGATTCCATGACGTCACCTGTCACTTCTAAGTTTGCTGTCCTGGGGAAAGGAAGGGATGGAGAAGATGCAGTGACTCTTAAGTGTCTCAGACCACGACTGTTCAAATTTCCATTTCTCATGGGAATTAGTCCCATGGCCTCAGTCCAGCCACAAGAGAGCCCAGGAAATGTAGGGGGGCAGGTAGATACTCAAGAGTACTAATTATCTATGCCACCTTCCTATGTTATATCTTTCTGCAAAATAACTATGCCAGCTAGTTAGCGTCTTAGTATCAGTGGGACCGAATACTCACATGGATCATTAAACTTGGCTCAGTTTGGGTTAGTAACCATATGTGTTAGAAACTACTAGGATTCAGTATTTATCAACTCAACAGGCATTTACTGAGTGCCTACTGTATGCCAGGTACTAATCTAGGTCTTGAGAATACAGTAGGGAGTGGAGGGGACAATCAAATGTCCTTACACTCACAAAATCAAATTTCTAATGGAAGAAGATACACAATTAACAAGGCAAAAAAGTCTTCCTGTAAGAGGGAACATGTGCAAAGACCCCAAGGTGATGATGGTGGATTGGCGCAGAGGACCTGGTGTGTTTGGTGACTGGCAAGGTAGCAAGTGTGGGTGCAGCAGGTGTGCGAGAGGGGACAGTGGCGGGATTGGGAGTCTCCTGAGTACAGACTGCATAGTGCCTTCTGTGCTCCTTTAAGCTCTGTAGCATTGAAGCCCTTTGGGGGTTGAGAGCAGAGGAGTGACAGGATCACTCTGGCTGCTATGTTGGGGACAGACTGCAGAAGCAAGGGCAAAAGCAGGCAAAAGGGCAGGCAGACCAGTTAGAGTTTATTGCCAAAATTCAGATGAGAGATGGTGGTGGCCTGGACCATTTCCATCACCCCCAAAAGCTGGACAGATTTTAAAGGGGGAAATTGATACACAAAGACAAGCTGGTTTTTGCCAGTAAGATGTTAGCATACAGCCTAATTGTAATATAGTTTATTATTACCACAAGTCTGATATTCTGTTGTTTCATTCATTGATTCAACAAACATGTATTCAACACTGACTGCCTGCTAGGCCCTCTGTTAGGCACTTGGACAGCAAATAAGACTTGACCTCTGCTTTTCAGAAGCTTACAGTGTAGTAGGATTATAGCAACCAGCAAAACTATAATATCATTAACACCAAAAAGAACCACAGAAGCAGAAATACAATCACTGTATAATTATGATTATACAGCCAATACTTATTAACTATTTACTATGTGCTAGAAATCCTATAGATATTATGCTGATAGATGTTTGTTATAATTATTATATTTTGTTGCTGTCTTTTATAACCAAACTAGACTGTTATAAAGTTAGAAAACTAGTGACCAGAAACCTAATACAACTATCTAAAATTACTACATCTGTGCTCTACAATCCAGCATTACCAAGGATTTTGCCGCCCTAGTGCTAATCTAAAACCCAGCCCAGAAAATGCATGTTTCATTGTTTTCCAAATGTTACTAGTACTTCTGCTTCTCTGATTTGCCAGACTGTTTAAGTCGTCTTCATTGCATGTTTTTTTTTTTTCTTTTAACCATCTGCTTTGAAGGAGATTAAGCTGAAACCACTGCTCAGCTCCCAAAATGGTGGCACCCAAATTGCATGCGCTTTTCTGCCTCTGCAGCTGCCTTGCACTGGTTCATCCTTTTGACTGGCAAGACCTAAATCCTGTTGCCCATATTAAGTCATCAGGTAAGAGGTATATTTATTTGTTCAAGGCTTAAGCAGCTGCTTGGTCACCAGACTCCAAGTAGCCCCAGAGAAGCTGCACGTCTGTACTTCTTTAAACAAGTCCTCTTAAGAAATGTTCATGGAAACCCTCTGGTCCCCTGGAGTAGAGAAGAGGGCCACGCTTTTCCTCATTTTAGCTAAAACTGAAGAAGCACCTGTATTCTTCAATATCATGACTGCAGGACAGACCGGGATGCGATGTTTTGAGACACAAGCTCAGCTTGCAATCACCGTGGAGAACCTCCTCAGTGCCACCCTGCTGTCCCTCACTTTCTAACCCCCTCCTACCCTAGCACAACTGCCCTGGAGTTCACGCCAAGGCAGCCTCAAAACCTGCCTCCACAAAGGGGAGAAGAGGCAGGGGTCTGGATCAAAAGGCATGGTCCTGGTTAGTAGTGGAGGGTGGTATGAGAAGATTACAATTTAGGATATTGGGATCCAATGAGGAAACAATATCTTCTACTTAATAATGAGGACAAGTCGGGACCCTGAAATGTTCCCCTTACAGGTAAAGTTTAAAAATAAAAAGGTCTCTGGGGAAGTACCTTGAAGTTTGAATTTGCTGGAAGGGAAAGTGGTATGTTCCAGATTAGATCTGCTAAAACTCCTCTGAGGAATTCATTGTGAATTTGGCTAGCAAGAGTTAACTAACTCTGGGGAATGGATAAATAATATCAGTTGTCTGCCTTTTATGTGTACCTTTCTGTGCCAGGTACTTGATCTTCATTAACATTTCACCCTTACAACTGTCCCATTTTATAAATGAAGATCAGAGAGGGGAGTAAATTGCCTAGGCCAGAGTAGGCTTCTAAGAAGTACACCTGAAATAAACTCACCTGGCTCCAATACACCTGAAATAGACTCACCTGTATCCAATACCCAGGGTCCAATACCCAGTAGCCAATACCTGAAATAGACTCACCTGGATCCAATACCCAGGGTCCAATTCCCAATATCCAATAGCTGAAATAGACTTACCTGAATCCAACACCACCTGCCTTCCTGGAACTACTTCCTACCATTTGAGCATGGATTACCAACCTGTGTGTCAGGCCAGGTGGTTTGGTACTTCAGCCCAATGTTTCTTAAACTTTAATGGGTGCACCTTTTCTGACTTGGAGTGGAATTGGAGTGAGGCCTGAGAGCCTGCATTTCCAAGCTCCCGGTGGTGCCAGTGGTGCTGGTCCGTGGACCAGCTGAGTAGTGAGGCCTTATGCATTGACAGGTTTCATCATGGGCAGGTGCTTCACACATGAGTCACCAACGTGGAGGATGTAAATAGGCTTCTTCCCGTGACTCGAAACCTTTCTGGGCAATGCCCACAATATTGATTCAGGTGTCATACCTAACGCAGCTCCTGGAGTCTGACTGGCAGAGGCAGAGTGTGATGGAAAACACAAGAGTCTGTCCAGCAGAGTAAGAACCCCCCACCTTCCAATAGAAGGAAGGGGTGGGCAAGCTGAACGTATCAAGAAAAATGAGAGTCCGGATACATTGATATTTGGGCTCAATATCTTGACATTAAATTTGGATTCGACTGGGGTTTAGAGAGGAAGAGAACAGATAAACTGCCGGTGTGTGGAGGGGTTTTGGTACCAGAGAGAGTTTCAGGAATGGGTGATAAAAGACTGCGTGTGACAAAAGGTTTGAGAGAACAGGAGAGACCAGTGGCAGTTCAGTTAGTTCAGCTCATTTTCACAAATATTTATTGAGCACTGAATAGGTGCCAAACACTCTGTTAAAATCAGAGGATACAAAGACATGGACATGGCTCTTAAGAAATAGCCTGTGTTTAAACAAAAGATGGAAAAATGTGTTAAGTCAAAAAAAAAAAAAAAGAAAGAAATAGCCTAGTGTAGGAGGCAGCATGGAGATACATAATTTTAATATAATGTGATAAGAAGAATGATAAAAATGTATATACGGGGAATCTGTGTGCTACTGAGGATGAAATAATTATGTTTATCTGGGGAATTGGGGAAGGCTTCAGAGAAGACAGGACATTCGATCGAGGTGTTACAGGTTGAATAGGAGTTGGCCCAGGGGATTTTAAGCACAGGTAGTGACATTCACAAAGGTGCAGAGGCATCACACAGCCCAGTGTGTAGCTCAGGAGTGCTCTAGCACAGGAGGGGGATAACTTAGGGGGAAGAGACAGAAGAGTCTGAGACAATGGATGTCGACATCACAGAGGGCCTTTCCTACAGCGCCCAGGAACTTGAGATTTAACCTGTACACCTGTGAGCCTCAACATGTTTCCACCCCTGCTGGAAGGATAGGTCACATTTGTGCCTCAAGGAGCAGAGTATTTGCTTAGGAAGGCACGTGTAGACTTCAATACCTCCTATAAACTGCCCTCTAAAAAGATTCCAATACATTCCCCCTCCAAGTAAAACCACCTGCTGATAGGAGGCCATTGAAGGATTTTATTAATAATTGCCTGGTGAGATTTGTGCTTTAAAGGATGTGTTTGAAGGGGCCAAGAGCCAAGGTGGATAGGACCATTAGTAGAGATGGCAACTGCCTGGTCAAGAGACAGTGAGGGTGAAAATGAGACATTTGAGCTACAAGGTCACAGATACATTGGGGAGATAATTCTAAGCTAAAAAGAAACGTTAGAAATGGAGACTTGGTTGAATGTAGGGGGCTACTGAGAAAGGTAGGATGATTCCCAGGGGTCTGGCGTGGGACGCAGGAGATGGGGGACCCTTGAGTTGCAGGCTGTGTGGTTGGAGGGCGAGGAGGAGGAGTTGGGAAGGGGACATTTAGCTTCATTTTGGACCTTTGGCTTTGACATTTCTGTGGGAGGGACATCAGGTGGACATACCCAGTAAGAAGTTGTTAACACAAATCTGAAATGTGAGATAAAGTTCATGTTTGAAAAAAGCAGAGTTGGGAAGTCATCTTTAATACTCTAGGTAGACGTAGAAGCTGAGGGCAAGGCTGTAAGTATCAGGAGGTAATACTCCTAGGCCTCTTGGGAAAAGGCCTACGTCTACCTCTAGCTTTGTACCTTCCAAACCCCCACACAGTGCTTTGCACCCAGCAGGCCCTCAGTAATTATTGTGTATTTTACCAGTAAAGTTAAGACATGAAGGAGGCCAGGAACTATGGGCAGTAACTTGGTTCCCTTGGAATTCCTTTGCATATTAAAATCTGGAGTGTAACAGGTGACAAATAAGGTAACATTTGCCTATTTTTCAGCATGGATCAATAAAATACAAGGCCTGATGGCTGCAGCAAGCTGTGGCCAAACTAAAATCCCCAGAGGAAATGGACCTTATTCTGTTGGTTGTACAGACTTGATGTTCAATCACACTAAAGAGGTAATGCTTTGATTAAGACCACTTACCCTCACAGTTCAATGTGGACTGTAGCTACAGCCCACCGGAAGGTGTTGAAACCCGACCTTGCCCCCACCTGAGAATAACTCCGTTTGCCATTTGCTTGTTTCTTATGAAGGCATTCCCCAAGTCTTTGCTGTTGTCTGAATGAGTCATCTATAAACTATCTTCATCTTCCCCTTCCTTAATGGCCGAAGCCAGCCTGCTTCCATTTTCTTTTCGCTGAGAAAGCATATTGTTTTATTTCTGTCTTCTTTCATGACCGCATTCCATCAGCACAGCAGCTTATAAAGTTTCTACATCTCTTTGTGAACAACAGCGGTATTTGGGTCCCCACTAATGAAATATGCAAAATAGTTGCTGGAATATGTTTGAGAAGAAACTTTACTGAAAGTACATTCATTTCTTTCCTCCACAGGGCACCTTCTTGCGTTTGTATTATCCATCTCAAGATGATGATCGCCTTAACACCCCGTGGATCCCAAACAAAGAATATTTTTTTGGTCTTAGTAAATTTCTTGGAACACATTGGCTTATGGGCAAAATTTTGGCCTTCTTATTTGGTAAGATTTCTGTTGATTCTACTTTGTAGGCTCTAGTATATAAGAAAACCTTGAAAACAACAAAAATTTCAGGCAAGTAAGACCAAAGTAGATTTTCTGCAGTCTAAATTTCTCCTACGATGGCAAGGAAAGTATTTCTTAAAAGCCTGAGCAATGATAACAGAATCAAGAATTCTCATTTTATCCATTCTTCATGTGATGGGAGTGGCTGAGAACATCAGACTGGCTCTAACATCTTCCCCTGGCTGCTCTTTAGTTTTCCTTCCTGCATCCCGTGGGGGGAGCGAGAATGTGTGAGGTTCTCTGGGGTGACCACTACCCTGCACGCTATGTGCTAAAGTCAGACACAAAGAGAAAGGAAAGAGAAGCCTCCATAACTCTCCAGATCCAAAACAAAGGAGACAAAGCTAATTTCTTACTTGTCATAAATGGAGAGACTCTCCTCTCATTCCCATCACCTACCCCTGAGGGACCAGCCTCTCTCACTAAGACAGTTTGATGTGACTTCATCACCTACTTTGTATCCTAATACAGACTTTTCCTTCCTTGTGTGTTGCACCAGACACTAGTGTTGGGCTGATGTTACCTGTGTCTTCAAATTTCTCCTTCAAAACTGCCTACAACTTTGGAGATTCCTTATAAACATCTCCTTAGAGTTTTCTTAAAAACCACTTTATAAAAGAAATGATGAAAATATCATAACTACACATCTTTAGGGTGCTGAACAACTTATAAAGCACTTCCATAGCAATTGTCACATTCTGTCTTCATGACCACATCTCCATTTTCTGGATGGGAAAGTGAAACACGAGTAATTGTTAATAATAATGAGGACAATAATTGGGAAGAAGTGAAGGAAGAGAAGACAGTATCTTCCCATTTTTGAGCCTCTTACAATGTGACCGGATAGGTGCTTTACATATACTACCCAATTAAATAAAACTCCCACAAAAACCCTATGAAATAACTATCATTTCCTCAGTTTTGCAGAAGAGGGTTCTGCAGCTCAGATGGTGTGAGTAACTTGGCCAAGGTCACTAGCTAGTAAGTGATTGAGCTGCATCCAAGGCCACACTTTAGTATGAAGTCAGTGGTTTCTCCACCTTCCACTGGATCACAACCAAATCATAATGAGAGGAACCTCTGATTCTCAGATTCGGGCTCTCAGTGTAACATTCCTGAGGTTTACTGGGTAGTTTGGTTTCAGAATACTCCCTCTAAACTTTTTCCAAAACCTGGGAATGGTAATAGTAGTAGCCTTTGTGGATACAACCGTAAGTAGAAAAATCTCTCACCTTAAGTGCAGAGCTGGCAGTGGGAACTGATAACGATCCCTCAGTCTGAAGAACTGATAATTAACGATCTTTCTGTCTGAGGAAAGAATGCATGATTGGTGGGTATCTAGTAGCAGACTTTTGAATGAATTTACTATGAATCCATAAAACATGGATATAAATTCCATGGTTCAGGACTTTATGCTAAAGGAGATGTAAGTTAAATTAGCAACATTCAAGCCTGAGAAAACACTAACTGTAACCACCCACTGTTGTCTAGGTTCAATGACAACCCCTGCAAACTGGAATTCCCCTCTGAGGACTGGTGAAAAATATCCACTAATTGTTTTTTCTCATGGTCTTGGAGCATTCAGGTAATGTTTGAGAGGTTGGACAATGTTAGCTTCCTAGGGATCAATGGCTATTTTTTTTTTTTTTTTCAAAAAAGGAATAGCAGATTTTAGAATGTCATGCTGGCCTTTGTCCTGGAGGAGTTGAGATTCCTCAATAATTCACTGTGGTCTATTGGTCGACCTTAGCCCTGTCTTGTCAAGTAGATTTTTCCCTCCTACCAGCTCTTAGGGATTAGCCTCACTGCAGAGAAGAGAGGGCGATGCAGTTTTGCTTGTTGTTCTTCTGTATTATAATATTCATGCTCTCAAAACCATCCTCTGTGCAGTTCAGGTTGTCCAGAAAATGGACACCAAGATTGGATTATCTGTGAAAGCCATTTATGGAGAGAAATAGCTCTGCATGGATGGAGGAGAAGGAGCAGGAAAGGATGGGGAGAGCTCTCAGACCAGGACGCAGGTTGGACGCCTGCAAAGGAGACGGGGAAGGGAGACAGACTGGGGAAGAATAGTCAGACTGCAGCACAGTTCTCAGAAAGATTGGGGGGCCGGTGGAGGGAATGCTTGACCCCAAGTTGCTTGTCAGGAGTCCTGCCTCTCACAGGAACGGGCCTACGTTAGGACCCAGGCTGTGCCAAGTCACAGGGAGCAGCTCACAGGAAGCTTGGCTTCCACTCGGACGTGGTGATGGATCAGGACGGGCAGGGAGGGATGGGGCGTTTAGTAAGCTGTGCTCTCTGTAGCGTGTATCTGAGTAGCCATTTCCATGACAAAAACACCCTCTCCATTTCTACCGTCCTCTAACTGTCCCCCCTTCCTCTACCTCAGGAGATTGTAAGACCTTCAGAAAACAAAAGGTGGCTTTTAGCTGGGAAGAAGTGGGAGAGCACCTGCAATAAAGAATTATCTACAGCACTTTAACTGTAGTGCAGCTACTTACTTGATTTCTACTACACTAGTGATTGGCAAATTAGACTCCAAAAGCCAAATACAGTCCTCTGCCTATTTCTGTAAATAAATTTTACTGAAACATAGCTACACCCATTCATTTTTTACTTTGTCTATGGCTACTTTTGTGCTACAATGGCAGAGTTGAGTAGTTGTGACAAAGACCGTATGGCCCACAAAGCTGGAAATATTTGCTCTCTGGTTTTGACAGAAAAAGTTTGCTGATCCCTACGCTAGACCATTTCCCCCTTCTGAAGATGTCCTGTGTCTTCAGCAGAAGACATGATTCCTAGCCACTTCCTTTTTATTCTCTACGGGTATTTCCACGATATGAGAAGATTGTGTAGAATGAAGACATAGAAGGGGGTATAAATGCAGTTGCTTAGCACATGATTTTTTAACCATTGCACCCAATCCAGTCATTTAAATAACAGCTCATGTGTCACATATTCACCCTGCTTCAGATATAGCTATAAGCACTGAAGATGTATTAACTTACTTGATCCTTACCTGTGAGGTACCACACTATTATAGCATCACCTTTTTACGGACAAGGAACCAAGGCAGAGAAAAGAGAAGGACGTATCCAAGGTACACAGCTAATAAGTGGTGGAACCAGGATTCAAACTCAGTGGTCAGACTGCAGGCCCCATTCTCTTAACTACCATGCTGTATTGCTTTCCTACATATATTATTATATCTTATCAAAACTTCACAACTATCCTAAAGTAGAAGGATTTATTCTTATCCCCATTTTACAGATGATGACAAAAATTCAGTAATTACATGAAATCATATCTCTGGCAAGTGGCAGAACTAAGATGAAACGCCCCCGAATCTCAAAGGCAGTATTTGTAATCACTGCACCAATGTTTCTCAACCTCAGTACTGTTGACGTTTTGGACCAGATGATCTCTTGTTGTGGAGGATTGTCCTGTGCATTATAGGATGTTTAATGGCATTCCTCCACCCACCAGATGCCAGTGGCACCCTCCCCTGCTTCATGATAATAAAAATATTGCCAGACATTGTCAGATATCCCCTATGGGAGTAAATTACCACCCCCACTCGAGACGCACAGCTCTCCACTCTACTGCAAGACACTACCGCAGGGATGTAATGGCCTCCGTGCTCCCACTTTTATTAGTGGACCCAGCCTTGTAATCATGACGCGTAGTTGTAATGCTTCCTTATCTTTGTTTTGAAGGACAATTTATTCTGCTATTGGCATTGACCTGGCATCTCATGGGTTTATAGTTGCTGCTGTAGAACACAGGTATGTTACCTGATGGATAATAACTGGGCTCTTTAGCCAAATACAGGGAATGTGAATGCCTATAACCATGCCTCTAGCTTTCAAAGAAGTTTATAAAAAATGTTGATGGAATTTTCAACTGTGATGACATTAAAAAAAGGAAATCATGTTAGATTGTTAAGACTTTAAAAACAGCTTACATTTCTAGACTCTTTATTGCATGCCATGTACTATATGCTAAGTATTTTTCAGACACCATCTCATTTAGTCTCATAACAATCCTATGAGATGGTTACTATCTTCGTTATTCTAAGGAAGAGGAAAAGGAAAGTGAGAAAGGGTAATTTTCCCCAAGTCACACAGCTAGTAAGTGGCAGTAATGGGGATTTGGTTCCCAAAGGTGAGTTTTCAACGTGGCTAACGTTGCCTCCCAGAACCGTGCAGATAGAGCGGGCTGAGTTTACCCATAACTCTTCAACAATTAACAATAAGGTCTTGTTTCTAGAACTTTCTTTGGGTCCTCTTTAATTAAAAAAAAAAAAGAAAGTAGAGTGGAAGAAGAAAAAGAAGTCAAAAGATCAGAGGAAGTTGAGCAAAGGGTAGAGTTGAGGAACACGGGCCAGATGAGGAAGGGAGGGAGCATGTATAAGTAATGAATTTTGCTTGTGTTATAGAAATGGATCTGCATCTGCAACTTACTACTTCAAGGACCAGTCTGCTGCAGAAATAGGAAACAAGTCCTGGCTCTACTTTAGAACCCTAAAATCAGGTGATGATGTGAAATCTGAACGAAATAAACAGGTACATTGCAGTGAGAGGAGAAGTGGCTTCGTGAGTTAAAAGCATGTACAAAATGATGACATTTGCTAATGTAATTTTACGTATGGCATGGTATGCTACCTCTCCTATTTCCCATTCCCAAAAGATCTGTCCGTAGATTCTCTAAGTAATAAAATTCCCTTAATGAAATACCTGGTTCATAATCAAAACAAAGGTAAACACAAAAATCCTGGGTGATAACAGTGAATATTCGGAATTTTCTTGCATTAAAACCTCGAATTTTAGAATGCCCAAAGTGCTACAAAATAAACTAATAGATTCCCTTTCAGAGGCAATATAAAAAAATCCTACTTTTCGGAGAGGTGGAATACAATAGCATTGAGAGTACAGGCCTTGGGATCCAAGTTTCCGTTTGAATCCTGGCTCCATTGCTTTGCGGAGGGGTGATCTTAGACAAGTTCATCTTTGCACTTCCATGTTTTATCTGTCACTAAATAATGAATAATGACGGTATCTACCTTACAAGGCTATTGGGATGATTAAGTGGCATAAAACACACTGGCTGCTTCATTATCGGGGTGCCTTACGTATGTTATGGCATTTAAGCCTTCCCACGTTTCACTGGAGTAGGCATTATTACACAATAAGTGGAAATTCAGAGAGGTTAAGTAAATCATCTGAAGTCACACAGTAGGTAAGCAACAGGGCCAGGATTTGGACCAGACTATACCGATGTGCAAAGCTGATGCCTGTGTCATTATGCTTGCATGTATTCTAATCACAAACCACTTAGACATTTCCAGTTTATAACCAACCATTTTTCCCACATGCAACTCCTATACAAATTTTAAAATAATTATTGTAACTTTTTTACTTTGGTGTTTCCTTCTTCTAATAATCCTATTAGTTACGTCACAGAGCAAAGGAATGTTCCCAAGCTCTCGATTTGATTCTTGACATTGATCATGGAAAGCCAGTGAAGAATGTATTAGATTTAGAGTTTGATGTGGGACAACTGAAGGTAAGCTTTAAAAAAAAAAGGCCTTTTTTTCCCCTTGTCCTGTAGTTCTTTATTATTCTTTGTTGTCTGATTATCTGCTATATTGCAAGGTACAACATGATGAAGGGCTACAAAAAAAAAAAAAAAAAAAGGATTACAGCAGTGGGGAATGTATTAGGTTGAACTGTACATGAAATTGCCACCAGTCAGTTGTGATCCACAAAAATGGCAGTGTTGTTTGGTTCAACTTTATACCTCCAGTGGAAGTATTATAATTTCTTGGCTGACTCCTATGTGTTTTTGAGCTTGATCTTGAAAAGTTGGTCAAAAGATTTGGACAAACATTTGGGAGAGGGTGGAAGAATATCAGGCAGAGTGTACAGACAGCATGAGCAGAGACTCAGAAATGTGTGTGGCATGTAGAGTGCAGGCAGTAGAGGATGACGTCTGTTCTCCAGGTACAGTGAAGAGTTTGTTACCTGTCACCCATCTCTCTCCTGTATCCATGCCTTGGTACATGTCCCCTTGGCCCGACACACCTTTCCCCTTGACTAGCTCCCACCTAATCTTCAAGACTCCAGTTAGACATCACCTCCTCCAGGAAGCTTCCATGGATCCCACTGCCCACCCCTGGGCTGGGTTTGCTACCTGTCCTATGCGCTTCTTGGCACCCCTGCATTGTATTGCAGCATTGTATCACTTTCTTCCCGGATAGCCTGTGAGCTCACTGAAAGTGAGACTGCGGTGCCTGGCACAGAGCAGGTGCTCCATAAATACTCATGGAATGAACTAGCTAATAATCATGGGGTGGGGGGAGGCAGAACTCAGGATTAATGTCAAAGTTTCAAGTGTGGGTGACTAAGAAGACCATTAAGTTTACTTCTGAACTTTTACATACATGTTATATAAATACAAATATGTTTTATACGTATATATGGTGTATAATAGATATACATATGTGTAAGTGTATGTTCTATTTTATAAGAAATCAAGGTCCTTAAACATGCCCATGAAATGAACAATAATTGTATGATTGACAAAATTGTTTATTCTTCTAACACCATGTGAGACAGTTATGAATTTATATCATGTTTTTTCACATAGGACTCTATTGATAGGAAAAAAGTAGCAATAATTGGACATTCTTTCGGTGGAGCAACAGTTATTCAAGCTCTTAGTGAAGACCAGAGATTCAGGTAAGAGAACAAGACGGATAAAGCAAGAGGGCAGTAAATTATTGGAGGAGAGGCAGTGATAATGCATATGAGATATCATTTTTTATCAGATTCTTAGTGAAGAAGGGATCCTTTGGAGTTTCGAGTCTATTCCTTTGCTTGCATCAAGTGCTCTATATAAATTTTCCTAGGCAGAAACCATCTACTCCTGCTGTTAAAACCTCTCCCTACCCTTATATCTTTTCCCTCATTATTCTTACTTTTTTGCTCAGGGCTTACCATTTTTCCCTTAGAAATAATCTCTATATATGTTTGCTCTGTGACCTACTGATAGTAATAATAACATTGCCATCTTATAGTACTGTCAGGCTTCCCCAATAGGCAGACATTTTTTTAATTTGGTTTTTTTTTTCCCCTTCCATTTTTAAGGTGGAGCTGAATCTAAAATGACACAGTTATTTGTGTAGGAGTGAGGACCAGACCCCAGTTTTCTAAATTGTAGCAACATTTGTTTTCGTGAAGTATTTCATTGCAGACTGATGAGATCATGTAGAAACTGACTATGTAGAAAGTGGGCAGGATCAATTTGTGACATTTCACCCTGAATTTCTTAAAATGTATTTCAATGTAAGGGAATTCTCTTCTTTTATCCATTTAGCAAAAGATAGAGAAACATAGGATAAACTTAAAAAGAAAGTTGTATTTTCAAGTGATGTTTTCTTCAACACCCAGACAGTTTTTCAGGTGAAGCACCTCTAAACGTAAAGTAATGGGTCCACTGTTACTCTGAAAAAGGAATAATCCATACACTACAGAATGCACAAAGCTCTGGAAACACAGGGAAAATGCTGCATTTATTGCACTTTTTCAGATACCCCCATGGTTTTCAAGAAAGCATTACTTATTTTAAAATTTATTTTAAACAATATAACTAAAAAATAAAATTAAAAATGTTAAGGATATATATTTCTAAAGGTTGCAATTCCTAGAGGCCTTCTAAAGAAAATGGTTGTATAATTGCAGGGCTGCTACCTTAGAAAGCTAATCATATCTCCTTTCTACATTGCAGTAGAATATCTCTTGCTCCCAGCAAGATAACCCATAACAAACTGGTGTGGTGCATGCCTATTAATCCACGCATTATTAGAAGGTCCTATATGCTGGCTAGTGTGTAACCAGCCTTCTTTCCTCATTGTCAACAAATGCAGGTGTGGAATTGCCCTGGACGCATGGATGTTTCCAGTGGGTGATGAAGTCTATTCCAGAATTCCTCAGCCTCTCTTTTTTATCAACTCTGAACGGTTCCAATATTTAGATAATATCAAAAAAATGGAACAATGCTACTTGCCAGATAAAGAAAGAAAAATGATTACAATCAGGTCAGTATGAGAGACTTATTTCATCATCTGAAACAGAAACTTGAAACTTGGATAAACATCAACAGATACCATTTGGTAGCCATTAGTGAATTGCTGAGTTGGTTGTTTAGACTTCCAATAAGGAGAATATTAGATAATTCTTATTAGATAATCTCAGTTTCTGAGTACATTTAGACTTAGTCTTTTTAAAATGGAAATGTTTTAGTACTGTTAATGTATGTAGTGCATACACTAGTAATTGATAGTAGCATTATACCACATGCTACTTTTATCTAAACACCCGAACATACCTACACATTTGTAGGGGAAGTATTTCATCATTAGGCTAGGCTAGGAACTCTTTAAAAAAAAAGTCATATCATCTATTGAGACCTGCGATGTATTTACCTGTCCAGTTTCCTTAAGTACTAAGTTTGACAGCTGATATCTCTGACATTTCATTTCACTTTGACACTTCTTGTTTTATTTTTATTGTGAAAGTACATTCTACTTTTTTCAAATGCATGGTTTGGCTTGTGATTATCTTTCAAATGTTTTTTAGAGCAATTTTTGTGAAACCATGGATACGTCAAAAATTCACATTATTTTCAAATATGAGTTCCATCGTGGAATCAATGCAGTGCAGACAGCTCAAAATAACAACAAAGTGTTTGAGAATGATGTGGCTAATACACCATACGTTGATGGTTTGAGAAGTTCTGTTCCAGTGATTTTAATCATGAAAATGAGTCACGTGGGAGACCTGAGACCAAGGTGGATAATGATGAACTGAAAGCTATAGTGGAAGTGAATCCATCTCAACCTACACATGAATTAGCAGCAAGGTTTGACGTTACTATTCCAACAATATTGGACAATTTGAAACAAATTGGCAAGGTAAAGAAGCCGGATAGATGGGTTTCACATGAATCAAATGAGCGTCAGAAGAGAAATCATCTTGAAGTTTGCCTTTCTTTGCTGTCATGACATAAAGGCGATCCATTTCTACACCGAATTGTTACATGTGATGAAAAATGGATTCTTTTTGACCATCACAAGTGTTTGGCACAATGGTTGGATAAAGATGAAGTGCCGAAACACAGTCCAAAGCCAAATATTCATCAAAAAAAGCTAATGGTGTTTGGTGGTCCAGCACTGGTATTATCCACTACAGCTTCAGGAAACCTGGTCAGTTGATTACAGCGGATGTCTACTGCAACCAATTGGACAAAATGATGAGGATGCTTGCGATTAAAAAGCTGAGATCAGTCAATAGAGACAGGCCAATCCTCTTGCAAGACAATGCTCCACCACATGTGGCACAAACAACGCTGCTCAAATTACAGAGGGTGGCCTTGGAAACTCTCTGTCATCCGCTGTTTTCACCAGACCTTGCACCAACTGACTACCACTTCTTCCAGGCTTTGGACCACTTCTTGCAAAGAAAAAAATATTCAATTCTCAACAAGCTGTGGAAAATGCCTTTCATGATTTCACCACCACTTGCTCTCCAGGTTTCTTTGCTGCTGGCATAAACAAGCTACAATTAAGATGCAAAACTGTGTTGATAGTTTAGGCACACACTTTGATTAATTGTACTGCTTGTTTGAGATAAAATAAACTAAAATTGTGATTTTAAATTGGACAAATAGATCTAAGGAGATCAAACTACAAGTTTTATTTCCATGCTTTTGAATAAATAGGCCAACCAGGCCAGTATATTTCCTATACCCTAACTACAAAGATAATTTTATCAAACAATGTGATTTTTTAAATACTACATTTCTCTTTTAGGGGTTCAGTCCATCAGAATTTTGCTGACTTCACTTTTGCAACTGGCAAAATATTTGGATACATATTTTCATTAAAAGGAGATATAGATTCAAATGTAGCTATTGATCTTAGCAACAAAGCTTCATTGGCATTCTTACAAAAGCATTTAGGTAAGAAACTAATGTTCTTTCTTGATAAACCGGAGGAATCTCAGGACAAAATTTTCTATCTTAACACAACTTTAGTCCCATTTAACTGTTTCTAGTTGGTTTACAGTTGAACAAAGCAGTAAATCAATTTGAAAGCAAAACTTGAGAAAGTTCATTGTGCTGCTTTACAGACTATGTATCGTACAAAGCAAGTCTATCTGTTAAAGCTTGTAGTCTTTCTATGAAGCCTGGGGTGGACTTCCACTTGGAGGATTCTGACAGCTGGGGTCCTCCCTCCATTCTCTCATTTGCAGGCAGCTGACACAATACACCTTGCCTCTACAATCATTATATAATTTGTGTAATTTGTAATTCTGTCCCCCAACCCCCAGGTGGCAGACCAGTACTGGTCCATGGCCTGTTAGGGACCGGGTAGTAGAGCTCCACCACTCCCCGCCCCTCATCTGTGGAAAAATTGTCTTCCATGAAACTTGGGAAGGGGGGAGCACACAGCAGGAGGTGGACAAGCTGTGGGCTAGCAAGTGGAGCTTCATTTGTATTTACAGCCGCTCCCCTCCCCATTGCTCAAATCACCGCCTGACCTCCACCTCCCCTGCCACCCCCGTCTATGGAAAAATTGTCTTCCATGAAACCGGTCCCTGGTGCTAAAAAGGTTGGAGACTGCTGACCTAGAGGCACTGAAATGTTTAATGCTATCAAAAGTTTAATATGTTTATTAACATTTATGTTTTTCAGAACTTCATAAAGATTTTGATAAGTGGGACTGTCTGGTTGAAGGAGTTGATAAGAATCTTATTCCGGGGAGCAACATTAACACGACCGACCAACATGCCACTCTACAGAACTCTACGGGAATACGGAAACAGAATTAGGATTAAAAGAACTTTTTAAAAAGTCTTGGTTCAAAACTGTCTAACATTGTGCGTGTATGTGTGAGAGAGATTTTAATGTAGTTTCCCAAAGAACTCATATTTTAAAATGTAGGCTATACTATAATAGTGAGTGAGGCTTGTACTAAGATTTTTTCATTTAAATAAGAAGAAAGAATACAGAATACAAAAATCATACCAGCCTAAAATTTAATTTTACTAAGATATCTTTCTTTTACTGTCAAAGTTAAAAACTGCTTTTATATTACTTTAATAATGGACAAGTATGTTAAAAGAGGCACCATGCCCGTGAAAAATTGTTGGAATGACATAATTATTCCTTAATATATACAGTAAAAACAGATTTTATTGCCTTTTATTCTCTATTATGAACAGTACAATTGAATGTTAGCAACATGATATTCTAGGTAGAATTTGATAGCATTTCTCTCTGACTTTTGGTCATGGTAAGAAAAACTAGATCAAGCTAATATTAATAATAAAGCCGTTGTTTCAGCACAAGATTGGTGATACTGTACAATTTTGATATGATGCCTAAATGGGGATGGGACAAGGGTTAAGGATTTTGGAGACAAGGCAGAGGCAGTGGATATAGTGAGTGAGATTTGAACTAAAAAAAAATTGGCAGTTCTTTTGCATTTTCTTTAATGCTTTATCTCTGATGCATTCTACTTAACTAAAGAAAGTTGCCATTGGATTACAGCATAAAGCAGGGATTCCAGCTATAAAACATTAGTTATTCACCCTAAGTCTGTGAAGGAAAACAAAGGAAACATTCAGAATTACATTTAACTTCTTCATTTTCCAATTAAGTCTATTTAACAGATGTTTTAAATTCTATTTATAGTAGTAAAAGTAGTATTCTTTTATTTAGTATCATTTTATTATTTTATTCCATTTAATTAAATGGAGGTAAAAAGCTTAAAAATGTATAAACTTACACATCTGGGAATCATGGAAAATGACTTTTTTCCTGAGGGATATAAGAATATGCCGATCATTAGTTAAGTATATACTTTAGTCTTAGTTTGATCTTGTTCCTATGAATTTGCCATAATTAATTTAGCCTGTGTGAACAAGGATACTCAGTACTTAGTAAGCAAATCTGGTTAACTGTTTGATCTCTATCTCTTTTGCCCAGTTATTAAGTTTACTGTGTATCCTGGTTTTGTATCTCAGGCCTAGCTTAGTGGTGTAAGGTGCAGAATCGCTCATTCTGAGAAGTTTGACTTCTCTCTCCTACAGCCATTCATATTAAATTTTTCAAAATAGGGAGTTAAACTCAGCTTGAAACTGAAGGCTTTTTACAATCTGACCCTAATGCATCTTCTCTGACATTCTCTCCTGGTAATTCACAATTACATTGTCTATATGAGTGAGTCAAACTAGTCTATTCTTTATCCCAGGAATAAGTAATATATTCATCTACCTCAATTATTTTTAATGCAAAACTCTTTCCTTTCTACTTAGTGAAATTATACTCAGTATTTAAGGTTCTTAGTTTATTTCTGTTAGGTTTCAGGGTCTGATAATGTTTCATACACGTAACATCTTTTCCCCAGTCTCATTTGGCAAAGCTTCTCCTTACTCACTTTAGAAATAGATAAACATTCCAATTGTAATGATGGTCCATTCAAGAACAATTTTTTTTTTTTTTTACAATCCTTTTATGGTGGCATATGCTAATGCTGAATGGAGAAAATAAGTTCCGAAAATATCCAATAAGTTAAGGTTAAAAAAAAATCTAGCATGATACACACTTAATTTTTTCCAGGAAAAAGAAACATTTACCAAATGCCTGCTCCTTTTCAGGTACTTTAAATAAATTATGTCTAATCTTAAAAACACTGTAAAAAAGATGTAAAAATTGTTTTATTATCACCATTTTACAGATGAGGAAGATGAAGGTTCAAAGATACCCCATAACCTGCCCAGGTCATATATAGCTAAGTAGCATGTAGCTAAGATATATAGTCTGCAAAATCATGTTTAAAATCATGGGCTTTGACGCTAGATAGGTGTGGGTTTGATCAAGCCTCTGAGACTCACTAGATATCTGACCATGGGCAAGTTATTTAACTTCTCTAAAAAGCTTCAATTTTCTCACCTATAAAATGTGGATAATATTAATATGTACCTCAAAGATGATGGTTAAAATGATAAAATGTATTTAAAGTACCACTACATAAAAGGGACTGAGTGACGAATGCATAAGAGCTAACATTTACGATTACTACGCTTCCCCCAATCTCTAATTATAGAGGAGAGAAGAACCACAGATATTCAAGAATCCTATTTTCTTTTTAATAAGATGAGACCAGCATGCCATTAAGGATAAACTTTATTCAGATCTCATATCACATTAGAATACTTCCAAATTCAAACAGAATATTAGTCAGATGTTTCATTAGAACGGGAGCCAAAGTTTCAAAATCAAAACAAAAATTCTGAAGGCATTCTTGCTAACAAAGCTACCCTCCTGAGTAGCCTCGTATCATGCACTCGTCATGAACCTATACTTTTCTATTTTAATTTAAACACTGTATTCAAAAGATATCAAAATCATTTTTTTGAAATGTGAATTATGAGTTAGTAAATTGTTTAGCAAAATAAATCCTCTCGACTGATTAGAAACAATACAAAGCAGAGGAAAGACCCCAGATCGATATAGACAGCAATGCCCTTATAGATACACTGCATAGTCAACCTGAGACCTATTTCGTTTTCCACTTATAGCAAAGTGTTTGAAAATGACATCTTCTTAGGGTTACATGCCTTCAATTTCCTCAAATACTCTTTTGGTCTGGGTAAGATGCCACTTATTTAAGAGCAGCTTCTTACTGGCCACATCTATGGATCCACAGTTAAATCTACATCACCTTCAGACTCCTTATCTGAAACGAGAAGAGAAAAACCTCAAGCTGAGAAAGAAATGTAAAAACAAAAAAATTATTTTTTTGTGCTACTATGACAAATTTAATGTCCTCTATAAGGAGGGAAGGGAGACAGATCAGTATTCTAACTATTACAGTGAATTATTCCTACATAAATGTTTTTTTTTTCTTCTTTTTAGTATTTTGGTTCTCACACTGTACCTATCAAGTCTCTACAAGATTATGAAATTAGAATATTATATTTTGCTAGAATGACGCTAACAAGTCTGATAATCAATTAGTTCTTTGCTCTCTTTGATTAGTGTGTATTTTTTCACATAAAATTAAAGTCACCAAGAGCTAATTTCATCCTCAATGTGCCTCAATTCTAATACCCAACATGCTATTTATGAACAATATAAAATAACCAAGAACATCCAACAAGCTAAATCTTATGTAGATAAACTAAAACTTCAGAAATCCTAAGAGATTATTTAACAAAGATCATTTCAATATATAAGCTAATTAACACTAAGAAAATCCTTTAAAATATGAATTTATCAAACTCACCATTTAATTTTCAAGATTAATTCAATCAACAAATTTCCTATGATATATCAAGAAATCCTCCTTTTGGTTATTTATCCTCATAAGCACATTTGAACATTTTTACCTAAAGTGGTTTTTTTTCTCTCCTACTACTAACATCCAGAGAAATTAACCATTTCTGTTTGAGGGATTCAGCATAATGGTATCTCTAAGACTTGGCAATTCTGAGTGATAAAAGTTTTTTGTTTTAAAAACACAAGCTACCTTGAATTGTGGTATCATCCGATGACATGAAGTAAAGATCTTTTCCCACTGTTTGGAGTACAGCCTAACAAAAGGAAACTCTGGGTTACTACCAATTCTTTATTATAAGTACAAAATAGTTTAAATCAGAAATGGGGCCCTAGATAAATCAGAAAAAAGTAAACAATAAGAAGTATTCCCATTAAAATTATGACAATCTAATTTTATAGTGAAGAATCACCTCGAGTGCATTTTCCATTATTCAAATACTCGTTATCTGGATCTCCACTGGAGCCTTCCACACAGGGAGTGAAGTGCCCTTTCTCAATTGCGAGCTCTCAAACCCTCTGACAACTCTGGTTTTTGGTGAAGGAGGGAGGGACATCATTGTGCAACGGGCTGCTATTCAAACACATTATCAGTGGTGAGCCCCAGATCCTTTGAAGACAAGATACAGGGATATATTTCCCCTATATTCTTTTCAATGTGCCTACATGCTGTGATACAGAAACTAATTAGTGAGCTATATTCTTATGGTAAAATGAAATAGCTCAACTAAGAAAACATATACTAAAAAATTATAAGGCCGGGCGCGGTGGCTCACGCCTGTAATCCTAGCACTCTGGGAGGCCGAGGTGGGCGGATCCTTTGAGCTCAGAAGTTCGAGACCAGCCTGAGCAAGAGTGAGACCCCATCTCTACTAAAAATAGAAAGAAATTATATGGACAACTAAAATATATATATACAAAAAATTAGCCGGGCATGGTGGCGCATGCCTGTAGTCCCAGCTACTCGGGAGGCTGAGGCAGGAGGATCGCTTGAGCCCAGGAGTTTGAGGTTGCTGTGAGCTAGGATGACGCCACGGCACTCACTCTAGCCCGGGCAACAGAGTGAGACTCTGTCTCAAAAAAAAAAAAAAAAAAAATTATAAGTAGAAAGCCTCCCAGATCATAGTGACTTGATGGATCATAAAGAAATAGTCACGCATCGTACTCACAATATTCACTTTTTAAAGAAAACTAGCTCATTTGTAGGCAGGCATCTTTACCCAAGAGCTTACTCAAATTTGAGGAATCTTTAACTCCCGTTGGTAATCAAATCAAAAATTGTAAAGCTTTACTAATAAGTAGTTTCTATGTGTCTGCTAATTGGCTTAAAGCCAGAGGTAATTGTGTGTGTATATATATTATTTTATGTCCACATTAAATAGTCCTAAATAGTTTTTTCCTATTTACCACATAATAGGGTACTTTATCCAAATAGAATCCTGTATGTACATATGTATGTATTTGTCTGTGGACTCTTCACAATTAATAGATGGAGACAATCAGAATATAAAAGAAAGTTTCAGTAAATACTGATGTAAAAAAGTATATCAGGCTGTTCTTTTTGACAAGTATCCCAAAAAAGAACTAGCATAAGAAGGTGAAGAGAGATGTTCCATATTTTTAATACTAAAAATTTTAAGTGACCTAAATACCCAACACTATGAGAAATTATTTAATGCATTGTGGTTCATTAATGCCATGAAATATTACGCAGCTATCAAATTGTTTATGGCTTTCTGGTTGCGGCCAAGATGGACTAAGCTTACTGTAACCTCTCTCTCTTTCACTGACTACAACTAAAAATTCTAGACAGAATATATAAAGCAACTACCTGAGGACCCTCAAAAGTAAACAAGAATGGGAAGATTAAGGGCTAAAGTAAAAACTTGAATAGTGACTCACAACAGGGGTGAATTTTACAGGGTTTTTGGTTTTGTTCTTTCTTTATTTCTTTGTCTCCTGGTTTTGACCTTAGGGTAGGCCAAATCAAAACTGCCCAGGTGGGGAAAAATGCAAAACTCTGAGAGAAATCCCCTATATCTAGCCAGAGGATTGGGATAAAGGGCCCCCAAATGCTATAGAGCAGCAGCGGGCCCCAACCTTTTTGGCACCAGGGACTGGTTTCATGGAAGACAATGTTTCCACAGTCGGGTGGCGTGGCGGGGAGGGAGGTGGAGCTCAGGCGGTGAGGCAAGCAATGGGGAGCAGCTGTAAATATAGACAAAGCTTCGCTTGCTCCCCACAGCTCACCTCTTGCCGTGCGGTCGGTTCCTCACTCACCCTGGGGTTCAGGACTGCAGCTATGGAGTAAGGGAAGGGTAGGAAATCCCACTACTATTATATTGTGGCGGTGTTGTCGTGTTGTTTTCTCATTTTTCTTCTGGCCTTGCCCTCAGGGCAGCCCCAGTTACTGCCTGGTGACAGCAATGGCAATGCAGGTACCTAAAAATGTGAGAGAGGACCTGTCTCTCTGGCCAGTGGAATGAGGAAAAGGTCCTTGTTTATCTGAAGAGTAGGAGGAGGAGATTATTTTTGTTCTCTCTTTATCTGCTTCGCTCCACAGGCAGGCTCGGTCAAACAGAACGGCATGACAGAACCTTGAGAAAAACATATTTCTGGCCAGAGAACAGAAAAAGCGGCTATTGGGAGCTGAATAAAGGAGGATCCTAGAAGCCAAAACCATGAAGGAAATCTCAGAGAGGAAAGAAGTTGGAAATCTTTAACCCCCAATATATGAATTAATATAAGTCCCAGGATCACCCCTGAGCTATGCACATGCAGAACAGGTCCAAATAAGCACAGCAAAGTCTTTGATACCTGACTACCATATAAACCACTGACCGAGTCCCAGACTAACCTGAGTGGCTTATATACTGGGCAGACCTGAACAACACAGCAAAAGTTTTGCAAACTAAACTGATATGAGAACCACTAGCTACAGGAGACACATAACTTGTGGTATGAACCTAACCAGGATGATCATCTGCTAAAACAAAAACTTCGACATTGTCTAGATTTTAATGAGACTCAAAGTCTTATAATATTTTAAATGTCCAGGATAGAATCCAAAGTTACTCAACATATAAGAATCAGGAAAAGCTGACCATTTCTCTAAGGAAAAGACAACCATCAGGTACAAACCCTGAGATGACCACACATTGGAACTGTCAGACAAATACTGTGAAATGGAAGTTAAAGAAGCTCAACAAACCCCAAACAGGATAAACTGAAATGACCAGATACTTCATAATGGCATGGGAAGTTGCCCACTACATAGTCTTAAATGAACAACATTAAACTATAGGCCAGGCGTGGTGGCTCACGCCTGTAATCCTAGCACTCTGGGAGGCCGAGGCGGGCGGATCCTTTGAGCTCAGGAGTTTGAGACCAGCCTGAGCAAGAGTGAGACCCCATCTCTTCTAAAAATAGAAAGAAATTACATGGACAGCTAAAAAATATATATAGAAAGAATTAGCCGGGCATGGTGGTGCATGCCTGTAGTCCCAGCTACTCGGGAGGCTGTGGCAGGAGGATGGCTTGAGCCCAGGAGTTTGAGGTTGCTGTGAACTAGGCTGACCCCACGGCACTCTAGCCCGGGCAACAGAGTGAGGCTCTATCTCAAAAAAAAAAAAAAAAAAATTAAATTATATATAAAATGAAATCAATTGTGTCCAAAATATGTAGATTAAATACTTATATTCCATATAAATAAAAAAAATATGGATAAAACCAAACTGATCAACCTGTTTGTCTTTGAATGGGTATATTACAGGTTATCGTTACTTTCTTATTTTTTAATTTTGTCATATTTCCCAGATTTTCCACCTCAAACATGACTTTTATAAGAGTCATGAACACCAATCAATTTTTCATTCTGTTTAAGTGAAAATCAAGGAGTAAAACATTAATTACTGGTTTTCTCAAAGGGATACTTGGCTTAAGTCCAGAAATATTGATTTTGTTACTGCTGTTCTTAACTGTTGTTACAACATTATGATTTCCTCATTTTTTCTAATAGTCTGTTAAATCACCTTTCAAAATTAAGATCAATGCTCTCATTAATTAATTACTATTTATATAATTCCATACCTCAGATGGACCCTTATCCAATTTGGGTATGCCATTCCAGACATTCTCAGGGTTCACTATCTCCTCCATACCATTTGAAAGGTTCAAAACCTATAAGAAAGAACAGAAAATTTTAAAAATTTGGCAACTTCCAAAAACAGTAACTGACTTATGTACCATTGCTATCCTTTTTTAAAATAACATACTTCAAAAGACAATGAATATGATGTTATTAAACTTCAACCATATGTTTCAAACGCAATGCTACTTCAGTTCAACAAACATATATGGAGTATCTATGCCTGGAGATTAGGGATGGGTAAAATTTAAACCTCAAGTAATTCAAAATTTGGTAGAGAAAAGACCTCTGAGCAGATAATTATAATACAATGCAGGAAGTACAGACTTTTGCAGTAGCAGGAATAGGAATATAATACAGGTATAAAGCTATTTGGGGGGCGGGTAAGGAAGGCTTGAGGATAAAGGGAAGTTTAGAAAATAATATCAGTGAGTCAGTGAATGCTTCCTGGAAGGGCCAACAGCTATAGAAATCTTTAAAGATAAATGGGAATGAACTCGTTTGGTAATGGGATGGAATATAGGCAAAAGAGAACTGCATTATTAAATATACCAACGCAGCAAGAAAATTGTGTATATAAAAGAAGTCAAGCCAATAGATGTTCATCTAATCTGAAGTACAAAATATAAAGAATTAAGACCTATGGCTGGAGAGGTACATGTACGCTCAATCCCAGAGGGACTCCTGCATCATGTTAATGACCTTGACTTTTATATTCTAGATCAGTGGTTTGCCAATATTAATGGTAGAAGAATGCACATTCCAGAATCCTAACCCCAGAAATTCTGAATCAACAGGCCAGGCCAAGGCTCAGGAATCCACAATTTAAGAAACACATCAGGTGACTCTGGTACAGGTGGTTTTCAGATCAGAGGAGAAACACAATCGACTGGAAATCCCTAGTAAGTTTCACATAGGAATCACGTTGTCAGATTTGCATTTGACAAACTTCACGCTGGCACAGTGGACAATCAATTTAACGAAGACTAGAAGAAGTAAACCAAATAGAAGGTTATTAGAGTAATGTAGTTGTGAAATGAGGACTCAACTAAGGTAATAAGTGGCATCAGATATAAAAAGTTCCAACTAAGAGAGAATAAGTAGAAAGTGTAGAACTTGATGACTAATAGGATCTTAGGGGTAAGAAAGATAGCTGAAAGAGAGTAGGATGATTTTTTTCTTTTTTGCTAGGATTCTTATATAAGGACATTTCAAATGATTTTTGCACTACAGCAAATTACCAGGGGGAACAAGCAGGTAAATATCTGTTCAGTTGCATTCTCTGGTCTAATAAAGTTTGGTAAAACTTCCTTAACAGTCTGCAAGTACATTTTGAGATAAAGTACTTAAACTTCACTCACCCTTGTGCCTTCCTCAGCTATTTCCAAGATCTTACATTTAGACCACGTGTTTCCTTGACTTGACCAGACAACACATTTGGATCCAACAGTAAAGCCATTCAGAGTGTAGGTGTTCTGTGGCTGAGCTGCCAAATTCAATAGAGTAAGACTCAATGCATACCTCTGAATTCCTTAATGTGAGATGCACAAGCAAAGTATTTTCCTTAGTCTGCATTTACTATTCCTACATAATCAAAATCATGTAATTAGTATTGTTAGTATGTTCTACATCTAACTCCTTACTTCAATTTTATTTTTCTAGTGCCCTCTCCCCATATAATCCCCTACTGCTTTCCTAAAAAAAACCAAAAACAAACCACCATCATACGGATGTGAATCTGATTTCTAACATTGAAAATTTCTACTAAGTGCTGGTACTGTTACAACAAATGGTATTGTCTACAGTAGTTACAGCAGCCATTCCTATAGCAAAGGAGCATGCTGCAAGTGAGCAGATATTCTTATCACAAAGCTAATACTTACTATTATTAAAATGTAACAATGAGGAATAAATATCTAATGCAAGGATAATATTTAAATAAACTATGGTGTGCCCAAAGGATGGCATGCTATGCAATTAAAATATTCTGAAAGTATTTTAAGGGGATTAAAATGCAGGATTCAAAATTGTATGATAGCATAATCTGTATTTAGTTTTTAAAACTGTATATAAACAGTCATACACAAAGAACAAGAAGAAAGTATACCATGGTGTTAACAGTGGTTATCTTGGTGGTAAGAGTATGATTATTTTCATTCTCATTATTCTATTACTTTCTCTATTTTGCACAATGGTTCAAATTTAATAATATAAAAATTGACACTTAAAAAGTATAGCACTGATTATACAAAACTGAAAGTTAGCCATGTAATGTAATGATTAAGCTTCTTTAAGTAGCAAAGAAAATAGCAATAATTTATAAAAAGTTAATATAATAAATATTCTTCAAGATTTACTAACCCTTGTAAAGTGAAAAGTATCAACAAGAAAAAAAAAAGATTTACTCAAAACTTTTCTGATTAATATAGGTTCCCTAAATCTATTTTTTGTTTAAGGGTTTCTAAATGAATGGCAAATGCATGATAAAGTCTGAAAATTTCTGTTAAAATGATCCCTATTAAAAATTTATGCCTACAGTAGTGCTTGGCCATGGAACATGTTTTTTAAAACTTACCAACACATATACCCTCTTGATGATTTATTTACATTTTAAATGTGATTATCTTTTGGAGATATAGATTTTAAGCATTCTATTTTTAAACACAAAAGTGATATTTCAGCCTTTTATCGAGCATATAACATATTATTTTACATTGATTTCACAACTTATTTTCCCCAAGTTTTAAAATGCCCTTCATACAATCCAAATCTGATTCACTTCCTCAGTGTCAATTTTTCTTCCAAAAACTTAATTTTACAAATCCAGTTAAGAATTATTCTTTAAAAAAAAAAATAACAAATAAGAACTTTTGAAAGACACCATGTTAGACTTAAAAAGTGAAAGGAAAAAAATGCACATACCTGAGACATGATCTGGTAAAGCACTACTGTGCTTTCTCCCATCTCTGGATTCTTCTTCAGAGAATAAAGGCATCAGTGATGAAAGGGTGTCCCTGTTTTTATATTCCATAAAGTCTTCTTCATATATATGCATTTCAATCTGCATTTTAGAATCACAATTCTTCCCAGGGAGATGCAACGGCATCGTGTGCTGGTCATCAAAGGGTGCCACACAACCTGGCTTTCTCATGTCCTCGGCGCACAGGGATTCTTGGATTTGCTGACTAACTCTCAAAGACAAAGCATTCAGTTTGTCATCTAGAGATAGCTGGGCTGTAGGGAGTTCTAATTCTGGCTGTTTCTCGGCTTCACAGCTGAAGGGCAGCTGCACCGTGAAAGGTTCCAGGGTTGCTTCTGTGTCACAGCCCTGGGGCAGCGGTGCATTCGGTGGCTCCAGGCCCAGCTCTTCTTTTTCTTCATCCCCCACCAGAGAATGTTGCAGCTCAGTGGATTCCAGTTCTAAGAATTCTTTTGATTCATCATCAGGAGAAAGCGGCACCTCAAGTGAATTTAGTTCTAGTATCTCCTTTGTTTCACTAGCAAGTGGTAATAATGTATCAAATCCTGCAATTTGGTATTTATCCTCAAACTTTGCTTTGTCAACCAAATGGCACTCTTCTTTGCCATCCAGTACCTCAGTACCAATTTTATCTTTGCATGGGTTTTCAAAAGCTTCAAAAACTTTTTCAGTTTTGAGGTCATAGAATTTACTTGGTTTGGTTTCAATAATGTTTAATTCTTTCTCAATGCTTTCAGAGAGCTCATCTGTTGGTGGTTTCACATATAATGTTTCATCTTGCACAGCTTTGTTACTTGGTTTCTTAAGTCCCACATAAGGACTGGGGGATGCATGAGCTTCCTTTATCTCAGAGCCATTTGCTTCACAGGGAAGACTGTTCTTAATATCAATCTTAGAATACTTCTTCATTTTCTCATTGATGCTCTCACCTTTGCTTTTCAAGTCAACAATCGCTAAAGGGATATCACAAACATCCCTTTTGATTTCTAATACTGTTATTTCCAACACATCTTCTGTTACTATTTCATAAAAATAGTCATTTCCCTCTTGAGGGCATACACCTTCTGATATATTAAATCCTAAGAGGCAACATGGAAAGGCTTGCATGGGAACCAACAAAAGTTCAGAAGGAATGTTCCAGAGTGCTTTTGGGTCTACACAGTCTTCAATGTTTCCAAAGTCCACAAGCCTGACAGATACAAGATGATCTTCACAAATATTAGTGATAAGTGCCCTGTAATAGTGTCCATCTTCTCTATATCTTACTATACAAGGATCTCCAATATTCGGACATGGGATATAATTTCTCTGATCTACGACCTGTTCTCCAGCAGTTTGTACTTCTACTTCTAAATATTGAAGTTCCTCAGTATCAGCAAACTGACACCAAAAATACTCAGGTCCATCTATTACAGTGGCATAAGCTCTTACCACCTTCATTTTGGGATTATACCAGTTAAGAAATACTGAAGTGTCATTGTTTGATTTGTTAACAGACCTTGAACAGGTACTTTTAATTATTTGGGTAGAAAGTTCTATTGTTGATTTTTCCCTGAAAGCGTATCTGCTATTCATATCATCTGCTATGACCCCATGTTCATCTGCAAGAATAACTTCCCATTTGTCTTGAAATTTAACAAATTCACATGTTATTTGAGCCTCGTCAGTCCTTCGGGAAAAGAAATGCATCATTTCCTTACAGTTTATGAGGTCAGGAACCCAAAGTCCTGCTAAGGAGCAATGAAGGCATAATCCCGGTACTGCTGCATTAACTAGGTCAAGCCTACCTATTTTGCTAGTATGAACCACAGAAACATTGCCATAATCTATAAACTGTACAGAGAGTAGGTCTTTGGGCTGTTGTTCCTTGACCACAGCACGATACCATAAATTGTCTTCTGGGAAAATGGCACATACCACATCTCCTCTTTGCAAAGGTGGACCTGCATGATATTCAGGCCTTGTTTTAACATCATTCAATCTCTCTGAAAGACAATTAATTTCAGCTTCATCTTCTGTTAGTTGGACATAAAAGTCTGAAAGGTCATTTATGTGAGAAATATATACGGTTGTTTTAAAGCCAGGCATTATATTCTTCTGTGGGAACTCACGAAATTTTAGAGGCAAATCTTTATTACACGAATCTCCTATTTTTCTCTCTGAAACAGTGGCTTCTCTTGTGGCTTTCAAAGGTGGCTCAGCAAAAATTTCTTCTTTCTTTTCTGTTGTTAATGAAAAAACTTCACTATTATTTTTATTTCCTGCAGAGTCCTGATATTGAGTGACTGAGTTAGTCTTTGTTGAACTTTGTAAGCGTCTGAGCTCCTTAAATGCTGCGTTGATCTTAGGTTTGTACGGTTCTTGCAAAATTTCTACACTGCATAACTTGTTCTCTACTGATTTACTTAAATATTCTGTAGATGACAACTTCATATTCTCATTTTTTTCTTCAAGAGTTTCAGGTAAAGAGAGGAGTGCTTTACTTTCGTTTTTCCTTGTTCTACCCTTGCAACCAAGTAGCCCTAACTTCTCATTAATACTGGCATTAATTTGAATATTGTCACTATACAGTTCTATAATCAGTCTTCCATCTGGATCTTTTGCTACAACTAAAGCCTTCAATGACTTATCCAAAATAGTTTCCTGAAACCATGCGGTAACTTCTTCTGGTATATGATCAGGAATATCAGATAATGAGCATTTAACAGCTTGCATGGGCAAAAGTAAGACACTGTATGCATCACTAGGTATTGGAAGCAGATCATCACTTGTTACTACATAAATGTTCCCAAAATCAACAAAGAAGACTTTATTTGGTTCTTTCTCTATTACCATCCCCCTATACCAGTTTCCATCAGTATACCTGGCAAGGCACAAGGTTCCAGGGATCAAGGGAGATGTTTTTAAATTCAGTAAAACTTTACTTAATTGTGTAATACTACATGACAACTGGTCCAAAATATCTGCATTTCTTGCCAGCTGGCAATAAAATGTCCAAGGGTCATCAACATGTGTTATATACACTGATTCTTCACTTCCAATTTTCATATCATGTATAGAATAGTAGAACGAATGTAGCTGAACAGAGGACTCCAGAGGCTTCTGAAGTTTTACTGGTCTTGCAAATCTCTTTTCTACCAAAAAATGGCATGCACTCTGAAAGGGTGTTAGCAAATCCACAACATTAAACAGTTCTTCATCATGTATTGAGGCCAAAGCAAATATCGTGCATTTTAATTCTAGATTGTTTTGCCATGCATTACTTACAAAGTCACTAAAACCTTGTATCGCCTTTTCATCCCAAACAAAGGGATTTGGACCAGTTGGTTGAATTAAATTATAAAGACTGCATCGAAAAGCCTGAGCCTTCACCTTGAGAAACTCTTCACTAATTGAATAAATATTCTTCACAGATACCACTTCTTGGTCTCCATAATCTACAAATATTACTTTGACATGCTCTGAAGATTGTGCCCCACTAATGAGCGCTCTGGACCATTTTCCATCTACTGTTCGTTTTGCCAAACAAGCAGGCGTGGTTCCCTCATAAGGAGCAGCTGTATTTTTACAATAGTCCTGAATATTATACATTAGAGTGTTAAATCCTTGCATGTTCCTGGTCAGCTGGCACCAGAAATAGCCAGGGTTTTCAACATAAGACACTTTAACTTCTACCGTACTTCCAACTTTTAGCTCTCCTTTACAAGAAGAGTCTGGCTTAATTTCCAAGAAATTCTGTATAAGAGGAGAATAAACAGATGTTTGCTTCTCTTTATTCTGCACAACTAGTTCACTTGAAACATTTGTAACAATTGTTGCATCAGTCAAAGCTTCTGAAACAGATGTGGCTTTATTATCTCTCTTGGCTCTCTGCTCTCCTTCTACCCTCTTGGTAGAAGATATTTTGTTATTCTCAGCAGTAAAATGGTTTGAACCATGCCCTGGGGAGTGGGAATTTACTGGGATATTTTCCTTTGTTTCAAATTCCTGATATTTGGCATAACCAGCTTGAGCAATTACCTTACTAATGTTTTCTTCCCCTGTTCTTGATTCATCAAGAATCTCAATAATGTATTGATGATCCTGCTTATCAAGAATATGGATGACTAATTCTTTGTGGAGTACAGTCTTTTTAAAAAAGGAAATTGCCTCCTGGCTCCAAGTTTTTCCCAAAGGCCAGATATCTGCGAGAGTGCACCTCAGAGCCAATATTGGTAGCTGCCTAAACTGAGGAAGCAACATCCTTACATCATACCAGTCCACATTTTCTGAATTGCCTCGGTCAACTAAGAATACATCGACACTCTTGTCACCTAATCTGGTGACTATGGCCCGGTAATAGCCATTTTCTTTCCATTTGACACAGCAAAGGTCATCAGGTTCAGGTTTCAAAACGACACCATCCAGCTTACTGGCTGAGGAATAGAAACTGCACATTCTCCTCATCAGCTTGCTGAAGGTACCATTGTGTTTCCTCAACCTAATCCAAAACTCAGAAGGATTTTTAACAAACTCTACCTGGGCATCATAGAAGGCATTCATCTTTAACCTGATAGATCTTAAGGCTGAAATCTCTTCATCCACTTCTTCAGCAGGAGACTGAGACTGAGAAGCTGTTTCTGGTTCTTCCTCCTCCTCTTCCTCCTCTATTCCTTGGCTCTGAAGGAATCGGTCAGCCAAGCAACAAGACTGTACTCCAAACACACAGTTAAGATTAACCCCGTCTTCTCCATATAGGGTGACATAATACACATGCTCAAAGGAGCAATAAAATTCAATCTTTGCATTCACTGCCTGGCCCAGTATCAGAGCTTTCAGGTCGCCTACTTGTGACCGAGACCAGCCTCTCCCACCGTCCCAGAGTCCATACAAAGCACAAGGGTAGGTCACCACAGGCATTCGAAAATATTCAGGCAGCAAGTACCGAAGGCTACTACAACTCACCAACTCCTTCCTTCCATAGTCTACGTGAAGGACCTGGGCACAGCGCTGCGGCCGAAAAGTCTCAAGCAAGAGTGCCCGGTACCACCGTCCATCCAATCCACAGGATGCACACGGAGAGCCCGGCTTGTCTGGGCTCTCCTCCCTCTCCTCCCAGGTGGCACTGGTAGAGTTCTCATCCCCTGTCCCTGTGGAACCCCGGTATACTTGGGCCATGCCCTCGGAGAGGCGGTGGATCTCCTGCGAGAGGCTCCGGAGCTGGCAGTGAATGCGGTGGGGATGGCACACCTGGGTTATCACTACGGGCTCCGTCACGCCCAGCTGCAGCTGAGGATAGAAATAATCCAGGCCAGGCTGCTCTTGCTTGGGCAGGACTCTCGGGAGAACCGGGACCCCGGGGCCCACGCCAGAAGTGGCCACAGTGAGGTGGCGCTTAAGCAGTGAGTGGAAGAGGCTGTCGGGCACCTGCCGAGCCAGGCCGAGCTCCTGCATCTGCTGGACCAGACTGGGCACCTCCAGAAGGACCAGGCGATGGAGGAGCAGCACGTCTAGGACCCGCCCGTGCACCTCCTTGCCCTGAAGGTTGTTAAGGAAGTCCACGGCGCTGGGCGACCAGTGCTGTGGCTCGCCCCCGCCCGCGCCGCCGCCGCCCGCCGGCACCAGGCCGGCCAGCACGCAGCCCAGCACCTCCGAGGGCAGGTGGAAGAACTCGGGGCGCCCGGGCGCCAGCGAGCCTGCGCCGGCCGTGAGGGTGCGGCCCTCGTCCAGCAGGAAGACGCGGCTGTCCTGCGCCTGCCGGCTGACCACGCGGCAGCGGTGC
This sequence comes from Eulemur rufifrons, assembly GCF_041146395.1. NCBI lineage: Eukaryota > Metazoa > Chordata > Mammalia > Primates > Lemuridae > Eulemur > Eulemur rufifrons. The sequence goes on along the minus strand of NC_090997.1, from coordinate 15,296,737 downwards.
CACAGGAGCCCGACCTGCACCAGGCACAGCTCTCCCGGTGAGGCCGAGGCGCCGCCCAGCGCCCACGGGCCGCGCGTGGCCGCCGCTTCCTGGATCTCCTGGCTTAGCCGCACGTACTCCTCCCGCCGCTGGCCCACCAGTCCCCATAGCTGCACCGGGATCACCTCGGGAAGCACGTCCACGAAGGACACCCGCAGGGCCAGCAAGGACCCTGGCGTCGGCAGCCCCGGCGTCGAGCACATCTCCATGGCGCAGCGCGGCCCCCTCTCCCGGAGCGGTCAGGGCCGCGCGTCCGGCCGGCGAAAGTCCCCGCGCTGCTGGAAGGAGGGTCCCACCAAACTTAGCTCAAAGGACCCGGAGAATGGGAAGGACCCCTGGCGAGGCGCCCCTTGGGAGAGGCGCCCGACGCAGGGCCTCGGGGACTAGCGCCGACTGGTGAGACCCGGCGGCCTGACCAACCGCCCACAGTTGAGCCGCCGCGCAGGCATTTGCAGCGCGCGGCGCCCCCGCTTCCGGCCGCGGGGAGTGGTCGGCGCAGGGACGAGGCCTGGGGCTGGACTAAGGAAGGCAGACGCTCCGAGGGACGCTCATGAAGCCAAGAGGTGGGAGGACTGGGTCACAACCTGCTTCTCTCTAGAGCGCCCTCGACTCTGGACGACGCAGTGCGCAGGTCTGGCAAAGGGCTATGGTGAGGACCCCACCAGAAAGTTATTTCCTCTTCGCCAACTACCAGTGATTGAGCGCTGTGTGCTAGGCGCGGTGCGCTAGGCGCGGTGCTAGCCATTGCAGTTCCCCACGAAAAGCGAGAGAAATGGAGGCGCCAACGGCCCGTTCCTAGGCGTTGAAGCCCGAACTCTGAGCGGGCCCAGGCGCTGGCCTGCTGGGGCAGAGCAATGCACTTGCGCCCCACGGGGAGGGCATGCTTTAGCTCGCCCAGTGTATCCGTGACCTCTGTTCTATGAACCTGTTTGTTCGTCTGAATTGGTAGATTCGCCATGAGGTTAAAATAAAGTTTGAAAGCATATGGCGACTGTTAATGTTTCCTTCCTCACACTTACCTGGTATGGGTTCCTTTGCCACTTTGTTGCCTAACTCTGGCATCCCACCTTTGAAGGCATTTTTTCATTTACTCAGAGCCAGTACAGAGCTGGACTCCTAAGAGGAGATCAAGAGGAATGGAATGAACGTTCCTTTAAACCCAGGTGTATCTACTATAGTGGAAGGTCTCTTGCCTTTTTTCCATCACCTAGATCTTAACTGGGATAACCCTTTAAAACTAAATTTGTCAAACGTCCAAACCTCCATTTGGAATGGAAAAGTGCAAGCAAACTATGAGACGCTCCCAGGAAATGTCCACATGAGATCTTTGTTCACTCACAAAGTTAGCCACATCCCTGAGGGCTCATCATAGTTTGCTTGTACTTTCCATTTCACTCCACGTTTTGAAATATCATTAAATACAAATACTATAAGGCATTGCTTAATATGACCCTGGCCTAACAGTGTAAATCTCAGAGTCTTCATCCTGTCCTGGTTAGAGGCTACCATGTGCTTCCAGACTGCCCTGTGTTTACTTTTTCAGGCACTTTTCACATTGTGTGGCAATTGATCACTTTGTCTCTCCACCAGCCTACAGGCTCCTTTTGGCAAAGAGCGTTTGTTGTGTTCCTGGAATCTAGCACGGAGTAGAAGCAATGAATATTTGCTGAATGAATGAATGAATTTTGATTTCTCTAAAAGCTTTGATTTTTCCCTGATGACCTCATCCTTGAAAATCTAATTCCATTTTCCAAATTTTCTCTAACTGTTTCATATTCATTATGGAAGAAAAACATTTGATTTAAAAACACCCAGCAATACCTAGCTCAAATGTCTCTTCCTCATGACTCTACTATTCACCCAGGCAGAACAGATTATTCCCTCCTTTTACATACCACTATATTATCTATTATAATTTTCAACTGTTTCTCTTTCTCCTTTCTACCATGGTATGAACATCTTCAAAGCAAGAACCCTTCTCACTTATTTTTACATCCTCAATGCCTAGCACAGTGTTGGATGGTCAGCACAAAATAAATGTTTAACAAAAGAGTAAATAAACTAACACTATGCCCTTACAGTGGAATGAAGGAGTTCATTATAAAAATGGACTAATTTATCACTTGAAATTGTTTTATCATCACATGGAATAATGAAGATTTAAGTCCATCCTCTACTTCAGGTTCAAGCAGTATAACCAAACCCTTAAAGAGACCACAGGTTTGTAGGTGGCTGTGACTTCTTTTTCTATTTAATTTGGCCTCCAACTTGCTTCCACGGCTCAGAGCCTTGATCCTAGAATGTCAGGGTATATATCATGTGGCCATGACAGGCTGAGAAGAAACCTTTCCTCCTGACCTTCCAGATGTTTCTAATGTCCCATCTCTTCTGTATCTGGAGTAGGTAGCTTTACTTTGTTCTTTCTTGCTCTGCTGCTGGACAGGGAATCGGATCGATTTAAAAAATCAGATCATTGCACTGTGAAGAGAAAATTCCTATTATCTATCTCCCCTGCTTTATTAAGCAAAATATCTTGAGTTCTATAAAGAATAAAAAATTTCCCTCCTATTAGTCTTGAGAGGCCCATGGCTTCAGAAAGGAGGGAAAAGGGATAATATCATTACTGTAATACAAATACTTAAGAAATAAAGGACAAAAGGATGAGCCAGGGATGGGATGTGTCTGAGAGGTGTTTGAAGACTGTATTTTGAGCTGTTTTAGTATTTTTTATGAAAACAAGATGCAGGAAAATTGGGAAAAACAGACAAATCACATTTATTCTATGCTGTCTTAGACTTACATATATAGAGTTCTTAGTTTTCTGCTTAGAGTTCTCCATATATAGAGAACTCTAAGCAGAAAAATAGTATACGCTTGAGTCTACAGTTTCCACACCACTAATTAGCTGTTTAAGGATGCTTAGAAAATTACTGTTCATTGAATATTTTAAAAAAATAATTCAAGTAAGAAATACCCTCTTAAGAGAATGAAAAAGCCAAGCCACAGACAAGAAATACTTGCAAACCACATGTCTGACACAGGACTTATATCTATAATATATAAACAACTCTCAAAACTCAATAGTAAAAAATTATATATATAATTTGAAAATGGGCAAAAGAAATGAAGTGACATGTCACCAAAGAGGATATACCAATGACAAAAAAGAACGTGAAAAGAGTTTCAACATGATTAGCTATTAGGGAAAAACAAATTAAAACTATGATGATATATTACTACACACCTATGAAACATTATCAGGGTCTAAGTATCCTATAACTTCGACAATGCATTTTTTCACAATTTCTACATCACTGAATGGCTTCCCTTTCCCCCCAAGTATATAAGCTACTATGCTGCTTCAGTGGCATTATTTCCAGGTCTTATTGATGCTTGAAATAATTGTTTTTTCTTTTGCTTTTCATCTTTTAATTTCTGAAATACAATCTTTTGCACCTCCCCCTCTAATTTAAAATATTTGTGGTCTTCATCAGTGTTATAATGCTGATGAGCCCTGGATTTCTTTAATGTTGATACTGCAGTATTACAAAGCAAGCAAATCATCTTATCTTTAGCAAAAACAAGATAACATTGGCTGGCCAGGTGCAGTGGGTCATGCCTGTAATCCTAGCACTCTGGGAGGCCGAAGCGAGAGGATCACTCGAGGTCAGGAGTTCAAGACTAGCCTGAGCAAGAGCAAGGCCTTGCTCTCTGCTAAAAATAGAAAGAAATTGGCCAAACAACTAAAAATACATAGAAAAAAAATAGCCAGTCGTGGTGGTGCACGCCTGTAGTCCCAGCTACTCAGGAGGCTGAGGTAGAAGGATTGCTTGAGCCCAGGAGTTTAAGGTTGCTGTGAGCTAAGTTGATGCCATGGCACTCTAGCCTGGGCAACACAGCGAGATTCTGTCTCAAAATAAATAAATAAAAGATAATATTGCAATTCCCAATCCTCAATAACAATCTGTTTTCTTCCTTCAGCGTTCTCTTGGTTTTTCTTCAATATGATGGGCTGTTAAGCAGACAGAATTAAAAAATACTGTCGAGTTGTGCAACTATTCACAAATTCCACTTCAAACAGAAACACAATGCACCATTGTCAAAAGCTGATCACAGAGTGGTGTACTTGACTCCCATAAACTCTCGCCAATCAGTCTCGTGGGGTAGTGGCACCAGTCAGGTGGGGGAAGTTAGAACTAAATCATGAGCATAGCAGCCATTGATTTAGCCCTTGTGGTTTACTAATGTTCTAATTATGCTAGTCAATGTGGGAGGATTATTTCATTGAAACTTATTTTATTCTTTCGTATTTTAAATATGTTCATTTTAAAAATAAAATATAAAAGATGAACAAAAATGTATTAATAAAAATATTTTATTATATTTACATACCATATTTTGTTTATCCATTCATCCATGAGTGGACATTTGGGTTGTTTCCACTTTTTGGCTATGTCAATAATGCTGCTATTAAAATTTCTGTGTAAATATCTGTTCAAGTCTCTGCTTTCAGTTCTTTTTGGAACATACCCAGAAGTAGAATTGCTGGATCATATGGTAGTTCTGTTTAATTTTTTCAGGAACTCTTACACTGTTTTGCGTAGCAGCTGTACTATTTTACATTCCCCCCAGCAATACCTAAGGGTTCCAGTTTCTCCCCAATCTCATCAATGCTTGTTATTTTGTTTTTTGATCATAGCCATCCTAATAGGGGTGAAATGGTGCTCATGGATTTTTACATCTATGTTCATAAGAGATATTGGTCTACAGTTTTCTTTTTATAATTGGATTTAAGCATTTTGGATAAATAAGTAACAAAAAACAATGAGATATCAAAAATGACACTGAGGTTTCTTGGCTGAACTACTGAGTATCTAGAGCAACAGAGAGTCCTGGAGAAACAGCAGATTTGAAAGGAAAGCGGAGGAAGGATTGATGCAAAAATATTGATTTAATATTGAGAAATTAGAGCTCACAAGGACTAGGGGTCATCCTTGTTGAGATTTATAGTTGGAAATTGAGAAAACATGACTAAAGCTTGAGAAATTAGTAAGAACCAGAAATATAGATAATGGTAATATCTACCATTTATTGAGTAACTATCATGTATTTGGGAATTGCCAGCCTAAGCGTGGTAGCTAACGTCACAGAAACATGTGGCTCTTTCCAGTGAGAGAGTAAAAATTAAGAAGGGAGCCAAGAACAGAACCTTGAAGAACCAAAATTTAAGGACTTGGCAGCAAAGAAACAGCTAATAGAGACTGATATACAGCAATTAAAGATAGAGGAGGAGAGCCAAGAGGCGTCAAGCTAGAACATGGTATCAAAAAAGAAGGGACTGATTCTCCAATATTTAAAGTAATTCCATTTTATTTTTGTCTTCTATCCTCAGCCAGTGAACATGTCAATCACTGTAATTTTTAGTTATCCATCCTTTTAAATCAGAGAATAACTAGGTTCACAGAGAATCCCCATAAAATAAGAATTATGGTGACAATGTATAAGCATCCTTTTGGCTGATATAAAGACCTCAAACCTGGCCTCCTAAATTAAGCCAGTTTCTAATTTCACCTGTGAAAACTACAGACTAAGATTTTTAAAAAGCTCTAAGTTTATTATTAGCAATTTAACTCCAAACCATACCAGGGCAAAACAAAACCCTTGATAACAGGCAATTAGGCACTTTTAAACATTTATTTTAAAAATCAGAATAACACACTATATTTACTCACATATATTCCTGTTTGTTACCAGATATTTTCAGCAAACAGACATCTTTAAGCATCTTCATCTGCTTTTATCAAACCTTCAAGTGGCTCCTGCTGCTGTTGACAATCACAGCAGCCTGTTGGGGGTAAAGTATGGGGAGAGAAAGATAATCATGTATCCCTCAAAACTCAGAAATAATAAAACACTTGAATGGGTAAAATGTGCATGTGTATGGGATCAGGAAGGCCAGTGATATAATTTCCATACATGCTCTAAAATGAAGAATAATGTAAACACATCACATATTTATTATTCATCTATGAATCAAATTTTATAGTATTTAAAACTATCAAATCCTAGATTTTGTAGAATAGCTATTAAACTGATGAAGATGATACATAAAATTATCATAATGATGTGTTTAAGTACACATGATCTTTTAAAAAGGAAGTTCAGCACTTAACACGGTAAAGAATCTCAAGAAATCGGAAGTGTTATTGACCCAACGTGATTATTCTGAAGGTAGGAACAAAATGAAATATGCCTGAATCATGTGTGTATAAATGTTTTTCTTCCCCCACTCCTAAAAGACTCTCATTTGAACAAATGCCTCCCAAGCGGCTCCTACTTGATGTTTATGAGGGATATAGAGATGTATTACATGGTCCTTGCTTTCAAGCAGTTCGCCCTGTATAAGGGAAACTGACATACACCTGTGTAGGAGGGAAATCAATGGGAGCAAGGAGGCACTGAAGATACTGAAAGCTTCAGAGAGGAAGTAGTGGGTGATCATTTTAGATATTAAAGTAGGATTTAACAAATGAAAATAAAGATGAATGGCTGGTTGTGGTAAGAGGAAAGTTAGGTGGAGGGAACAGAATGAACATTGCATGAGAAAAGCAGCCAAGGACAGAGCATCTCCAGGGAAATAAGCAGAGCAGTGCATTTGCAAGCAGGTAGAGTAGAGGCATGCAGTGAAAGGTAAGAGTTAGAAAGGTGAGCTGGAGTCAGATTGAGAGAGTCTTGAATATAGCATTAAAGATTTTAATTTTTATTATGTGCGTATGAAGGAAAAATTGAAGGTAAGAATGTGGGGTGACATGCCTAGAATTGCCCACAGGAAAATGACTCTGTTTCCCTATGAAGGATGGACTTCAGGGTGAGAGAGTCTAGCCATATAAGAAGCTTTTATTATATTTTAAGATCCAAACAAATTTTTTCCCAATCTTGAAATAAATTAAATCCAGAAAAAAACAAATCCCAGTGAAATTTTTAAATATAATGGTGCCCTTTAAGTATATTCAAGTTAAGATTTTAGAGTTCAATGATTTCATCTTATAAAGAAATGTAAATTCAGAGAAGTGAAGGGACTTGATTCTAGTTACACTACTGTCAGAAGTAGAACCCAAAATAGAGTAAAGATCAGTGGAGTTCAGGATCAGTCTTTTTTCCACATTACCTGTCATTCAATAATAATATATATCTGCTTGGTAATCACCTTTAGAGTCCTGCTTTAACTGGGGAGAAGAGAATTGTTTATTTTCCAAAGAATTTTTTTTAACCATCAAGTATTAAAGTTAAGCATTTTTCATACAGCAGTCCTGAAGGAATGTTTTCCTTAACAGAGAAAAACATGTGTAACTATATCAATTTTAAACAAATGTGCTTAAAACTTGACGACTAAACAGAAAAGTTCTTTTACAGTTAAATCTCCCTGAATTTTTTTATTAGTAAAGTGAAAGAAATTGCAGACTCGTCTTATATGATAGATTCTTAACATAATGAGGATAAAATTGATTGATTCATGTTTTATGTAGCTGTAATCAATTTTTCTTGAGTACCTAACAGCAAAGAAATGGTACTAATGAGAGCAGAGATTCATATAAAAGTGGAAGCCAAAGTCCTACCCACTAGTGGATTACAATCAAATAGGATTTAGAACACTTGAAAAAGATACATTATTTCTTATTGAAAGCAAACTTAAGAAATGCCATCCTTTTAATTAGAGATACATACCAATTCACTTAGATTATAAAGAACAGAGAACTGTATATAATTAAAAATAGGTATATGTACTTTTCAGTAAGAAAAAATCATTTGAGAACAGAAAAAAATGTGAAAGCAAAGCAAAAGAAGCTTAAATGTCAATATTATCAATACTAAACTGAAAAGAAATAGAGAAATATCACATAGAACAGTATTATGATAAGAAACTGAGATTGGAATTGTTAAATCTATGAGTACGGACACAAAATTACGGAAATTTTTATTCCTTTTTATTTACTGTGGATTATTTTAGAAAAGAACAAGATGATTCCAAGTTGGCAAGAACAAAGTATTATACCAAGACTAATGAATATGATTTCAAAAAAAAATTGTGAATGTGAATGGATATATGTTGGATATCCAGGATTTGATCAGATTATGGAGGGTCTTAAAGTTCAAATTAAAGCATGGTGACTCCATTCTAAAGTTTATGCTGGAAGTAATTCAGATTCATTTAAAATGTATAACACATAAAAATACCATAAAGAAAAATCTGTTTTTGGAGGACTCAAGAGCACTGGACTAGGTTGTTGTGAAGATAACATAAGACATTTACTTGGTACCTAATTAGTATACAGTAACTGTCAGTTGTAATAATCATATTAATTAGGAGATCTGTATTTTTATCCTGGCTCTGCTACTAAATAACTTATGAGCATGAACAACTCTACTTCTCTGTACCTCAGTTTCCTAAGATGCAAAATGAGGGATTGAAACCAGATAATCCCAAGGAACCATTTCAGGTTAAAAACTTCAGTTATTCATGTTGAATCAGATACCAAGGGATAGTGTCAGTACTTAAGCAATGCTTTTGTCCCAAGTCCCCCCAAATAATAAAGCTAAATCAAAATTTTCATGGTCCAGTTTGCATGTAATTATTTTGATCCAGTCTTTACTTAATTTTAAAATTACAAAACATAAAAAAAACTATTAATAATTTCCCCAAAGTGGTTCAATGCAGAACACTTGGGAATTTAAGCACATAATAATATATTAAATATATTTAACAACTCATTTACAGATTGACAAATGAAATGGAAAAGTAGACCACTGAAAGATTTGAAGAGATTAAACTTCACATTCTGCAACTAGAAAAATAAGCCACTGCATATTAATACATCACATTAAAGTATATTTTAAAGTATATGTTCCCCTCTTAAAATGGCAGTGATTATACATTAGTGCAACCACAAAGCACCTGTAAATTTTTTCTATTCAATTTCATCCATGTCCATCAGAACAAATTATTTGCTTAGCTCCAAGGTCTTTCTTGGGCTTGAGATTTTGCATTTTCCTATTTTAACAGTTACAGCTTTTACCCATAACCACAGCCATCCATCCAGAAATGCCCACTGTCTGAGGTTGGGGGAGCAGGTGCTACATAGGTGAATCTGAAGAAATCTCTTACCTTTCTAAAATAAGAATAGGGATTTGATTCAAAGATTGGAGACATAACTGTACACCGCAGACAGTTCATACTTATCACTTTTTAGGCAAGAAGCTTTGTCAAACTGAATAAGATTCAGGCTACTGAGAGTTTTAGTGTGATTTCTGAATCCATCTCTCTGTCTCTCTAGAGCCCTTAGTGTTTAGGGAAAGGAGATAAAGGATGCATGTCAGAGTGGGCTAACTTCCTCTCAGCCTTGCTTTTAAAATACCACTGAAAGGCTGATGGCCACAAAGGTGCTTTATAAAGGACATAGACAGCTGAATTTTAATCAAATAAGTTACAATTCTTATATATTAAGATTCTTTTTTTTTTTTTTTTTTTTTGAGACAGAGTCTCACTCTGTTGCCCAGGCTAGAGTGAGTGCCGTGGCGTCAGCCTAGCTCACAGCAACCTCAAACTCCTGAGCTCAAGCGATCCTCCTGTCTCAGCCTCCCGAGTAGCTGGGACTACAGGCATGCGCCACCATGCCCGGCTAATTTTTTCTATATATATTTTTAGCTGTCCATATAATTTCTTTCTATTTTTAGTAGAGATGGGGTCTCGCTCTTGCTCAGGCTGGTCTCGAACTCCTGAGCTCAAACGATCCGCCCACCTCGGCCTCCCAGAGTGCTAGGATTACAGGCGTGAGCCACCGCGCCCGGCCTATATTAAGATTCTTGAGAGCTAGTGACATATCTGAGTTGTAACGGGATATACGGGATATATAACAAGGCAAATTCTCCTCTCTGTTTTCATCAAGATTCAGAGTCTGTGGCTGTCAGGGAAAGTCATTAGCATATGCAGTGCAGTACCAACCAATTAACACAGATCTAACGAGAGGGCACTGACAGATCAGCTTCTTTCCTTGAAATCCAAACATCATCTCAACTTGATTTCTTTTTTTCACCCTCCTTGGCAAGAAAAGGAACATGAACTTCCTTCAACTCTAGAGAAACTCAAAATGTTTATTCGTAACTCATGAATTTCTATTCAGCTCCCTTTAATTTACAATATGTACACTTTAACAACAACAGAAAAATGAATTGTCAAACTTCAATTATAATACTGACATAATAGGTTAAATGTATTTCTTAAGCACTACATATATATTCTTCCACATTCCTATCGTCTACTTCAGATCTGAGATGCTGGCTCCCTCCTGGCACTCCTCCTCTAGGCAGGCTCTTCAGCACAGAATAGCATCTCAAAGGCCAAACCTTCTCGCCCAAGGTGAAAGTGGTCAGGGTTCGATTCTTCTTTAGAAAATGCTGTGCTGGGTCTCATTGGGTGGCCTTGGGGGATCCGACCAGATCACTTTTGGACAAAAAGAGGAGTCAAAGAGAACTCGGGTTTCCAGAGAAAAATAAAGTGCTGCCCCCCTATAAATCACAGTCTCTGTGGAGTACAGTGTCTTCCTAAAGAGGTAGAAATAATAGGGGGGGTGTGTTGCAGATGCCCATATTTCAATAATACTGAACACTGTATCTTTAAGGGCTTAAAATGGACTGACTCCACTCATCTCTCTGATTTTTTCATAAGTAAGCCAGAACACCAGTGACCAAGGGGTCTGAAAGATTAACCAAAGAAGTTAGTGCATATTTCAAAGCAATTATAAATATTCTACATATACGCATACATATCTTGAATGACAAAGTCATTTTGAATCTACTTAAGCTGAAAACAAATATTTTTGCATTTCACTTTGTAAAGCACTTTATAATTTACAAAGCATTTTCATGTTTTATTTATGGCAGGTTTCTCTAGACAACAATTTACAATAGAAAGGTATTACTATCCCTATTTTTTAGATGAGGACACTGAGGCTTAACAGTCAAATACCTATTAGCATGTTGTAGAGCTAGACCACAGGCTTCTGTTTTCCATCCCCAGGGTTCTTTTATGAACCATTAATGGCTAAAGGGCTAGAACTCGGGATGCCTGAATTCCAGGCTGGGCTCCTCTACATGCAGTTTGTAATATGGAGCATGTCAATAAGAAACTTAAGTACTTGAAAGCGAGGAAGGCAAAAGATTACCCTTTGAGAGTTAGGTCATTAAACCAACAACTGATGTCTCACAACATATATATAAAAATTCACATTAAATAGAGAAGAAAGCTTCCAGCTCAGAAAGGCTTGACTTTAACTTGAATGAAGGTGCAACTATATCTAAAAGAATTATAAAAGGATAAGGATTAGAAGAAGATGTAAATACTAAACATATAAACACTAAAGACACAGAGAGATATCACAGGGTAAACACTGGAACAGAGAAATGGTGCCTTGGATCTAATAACAGTTGTCTGGTTCAGTTCTGATCAATACTGATCAGAGAAGGACTCTATCATACTAGAGAAATAAACATAAGCAATCAGAATGTAAGATGTATTTGGTTAGTTTGTAAAGCAATATTTATGTCATATGTGTTTGGAAATATTGAGCATATTATATTAGTAGACTGAGAATTTATTAAATAGTAGATTTAGGAGAACATATCTTGGTTAGTTAAATGAAGACATAATTGAAATAAAGAATATAAAGATAAAGTAAAGATAAACTATATTCTTGTGACAACTAAAATGAAGTGAGCCAAGGATATAGCTGCAGTCAGATCAAGGAGGAAGAGGTCTTAGTTAAGAATGGTTTATGCAATCATTCCTAATTGCTGTAATAATCAGTCTTTTTCCTCATGTTAACAATATTATAGAAAGAGAACCATACGCAAATGAAATAAATATTAATCAGGAACTGAGCAAAGCAAGGCCATACTACCTTGGTACGGAGTTTAGTTTTGAATAAAGAAAGGGCAATAATATAGCCAAAGAACATGGGTAGTATGATAAATGGAATTAACTGATTCTCTATACAGGAGGGCATGTGGGCACTAAGATCACTTGCTGACTTTCTCACTGCCACAGTTGTGACCACTGTAAATGATTAAAGTGCATATGAACCCATGTGGATTCCTCTGATCTGTCTTTTGCCATAAAGGCTGGAAAGAAGCAGAGGCAGAGTCCTTTTCCATGCCTGTTATGGTTGAGGCTGAACACATAAGACCTCTCTTGGGTTGAAGTTCTTAAATACTAGGTTTACAAATAAGCTCTTCCTGTTGTGATTCTGTGTTTAGCAAGTAACTTTTTGATTATTACTTGGGTCCCCAAATAGCTTGAATTTAGGAGGAAACACACTGGCCCGAGGACTTGAGCATTCGGATCATTTGCCCGATGTGTTGTACGATGCGAATAAGCCAGATATTCTGGCCTGATCATCAGTTTCAACGGAATCAGCTGAGGCGAGTTCTGTATTTTTCAAGGCTGATTTACTTGGAAGTGCTGATGAGTCAGATTTCTGAACTCAACGTCACATACTATGGCAAACCAACAAGGAAATAACACGTTTGGTGGTTAGCCAGCCTGTCTCTGATAATACCCCTCTTAACTACAAACTGTCTCTTTTAAAACTTCTGTGACTAGCTGCAGGATCTTGAGCAACTCAGTATTCTGTATTATGAAGGAGCATGGGGTTGTGAGTGGAATAGACCTGCAGTCAATTCCCAGCTCTGCAACATGCTAGCTACGTAAACTTGAGCAAGCTCCTTACACTTTGAGCCATGGTTTCCTCATCCGAAAAAATGAGGGTAACACTACCTGTTTTACTAGGTTCTTATAAAAATTTTAAAATAATTAATGTATGTAGAGCTTGCATGTGTTACGTACTCTTTTTTTGTCATTTATATTATACTTCCTGAGTTTCATGTAGAAAGAGAATGGGTCAGATCAAGTGGTCTCATCCTTTGTATTTGGATATTATCCATGCCCTTCATCCCCACAACCCTGATTTTGTGTTTCAGTAATAGTCTCACCCATCCTCCTAGCCTCCCATACTAGGAACATAAAAGTGTCATTTTCTTTTTTCTGTCCCTCACCTTCCACATATAATGAGTTACTTACCTGTGGAGTTAACTATAAATCTCCCTAAAATCTATCTTCTCTCCATTTCTACAATCATCCAATGGCTAGACCACTGCTAAAACTTACTTTCTTATAACCTAGCTTTCAATGTATCTTCTATACTACTTCCAAAGTAATCTCAATGACAAACAAATCTTGGCACATTGCTCTCATGCTTAAGCAGGTGCTTGCTGACTAGAGGATGAGGACACTGACTACAGGTGACAATAGGGGCTTGCTGACTATAGGGTCACACCGAAACTATTAATACTAAGCTGGGTCCACAAGGTCCTGCCCAACCTGGTCCTTAAGTATTTCTCCAGCCTTGTCTCCTACCACCTCCCCTCTGAGGACCTATTTTCCAGACACACTGAATTTTCAAACATAACAGGCCGACACATGACACGATGCCTATGCTCATGTTGCTCCCTCATATTTCTCTTGACAAATGCCTACCAATGCTTCAAAGTCCAGATCAAATATTGGTACTGTGAAGCCTTTTGTGACTTCCCAAACACAGTTACAGCCATTTTTACTCTACTATCTGTGTTCTCAGAGTATCATTCATACCACTGGCAGAGCACTAATACAACCCCCCTTAGTAAGGCTAAGTTCTCTGGCAACAGGCTGCCTGGATTTGATACCCTGAACCACTAGTTATTATAATAATCACCTTATCCTGCTCAAGTTATTTAGACTCTTTATGCTTTTGTTTCCTCCTCTATAGAAGGATAGGATAGCAACCTACTACACAGATTATCGGGAGAATTCAATGAGTTAAGCCATAAAAGTGATTAGCAGTTTTAGCTATATATCAAGTGATTTAGTAATATTTATTATTTCTGTAATTTTAAATATGTATACGTGTAACTTCTACATCTCACTGTAAGCCCTTCTAGTGCAAAAGTTCTTATTCCTTAGCGTTACCAGCACCTCTAATAGCATTTGGTTCATGCAAGCCAAATCAAAATCTACCTTTCCAGTAAGAAAAAGCCACAGTTTTGACATAATTTTAAGGTATAATCAAGACCATCAAAAATTTTTTTAACTCTGGTACACTTTTGTATCAGATATTGCCAAGGGCTTTGGCCATTAATTTCATGTTAATAAATAAATACCTACTATCCCTTAGTGATATTTATTACCAAAGCTTCAAATACCATCTCTATACAGGCAGTGCTCAAATCTAAATCTTTATTCCTAAATTCTCTCCTAAGATTCAGACCAATGTATTAAGTTAGTCATCTAGACACCTCTACTTGGATGTCTTATGGGTATCCAAAATATCACGTATCCACTTATTTTACCCCCAAATCTTCTTACCTGCAAATGATCCCTATTTAGGAAATTATATCATTATCAGTTGGCTCAGGGCAGGAATCTGGGAATGAAGCCTGACTTTTCCTTATCTTCTCCAACCATTCCCCCGTCCCCATCCAATCAGTCATATTTCTATTTCCTTTCTACCTCCTAAATTTTTTTTTTTATCATCTGTCCCCACATCATACTCTTGTCCAAGTCACCATTATCTCTCATTTATCACTATTCCTGCTCTTTTCCCAATATACATGGCAGCCAGAATGATTTCTCTAAAAATGTGGATGATATCAGGCTGGTGCCATCACTCTTCTGGTTCATATGGCCTTCCCACACTGATGTCTGTCTCTCTCCACCAGGTCTCTGTGCCTTGGCCTGCTGGGTTTCCTTCGGTTCCCTGAACTCATCGTGCTCTCTGTCCACTCCAACTTTCCCTATAAAGAGAATGTTTCTTTCTGTTCTTTTTACCTGGCCAAGTCCTACTCATTCTTCAAATTTCAATTCAAAATCCATTCTCCAGCGAAGTTTTTGTACCTCCCAGCCTAGGCTGTACTTATTTGCTATATGTTTCTATAGCACCATGTACTCGTCCCATAACACTCATCACTTATAGCTTCTTATTCAAAGCTAAGCCCTTAGTGTAGGGCTTTGCATGGCATACTTTCTCAATTAAATATATATATATATAAATATTACATTATATATAACATTATAATATATCACGTTAATTTTTGATTGCTTGAATTTCTAAACCCATAATTCATTATTCTTTCAAATGTTTTCTAACTTACAAAAGACATGAGTCTTTGTTTTTATTTGCTATATTACTTAAATAAGTCCATCTAATTCTATATCTTAGTTCACTTCAATAAAAAATAATACCTAAACCAAATAAAAATGACATAATGGTTTCTTACTAAGCAGAGTTTTGTGGTAATAAGTATTGAAGAGTAATACAACATTTGCCATCAAAGTAACAAATTTTGTTTGAAACAGTAAAATTTTCATAGGAAAGGTCTCTACCGTAAAATTTGTATACCTCTCCCAAACTACTATATTAAAATATAACTAAATAGATTACTAAAAGTTTTACATCACAGAAAATCTATCCACCTATTCATTAGTGGATGTAACTTATTTATTTTACCTTAATCTACCAAGGAAGGAGAGGTAAAAGAAAACAAGAAAAGATTTAAAAAAGAGAGAAAGGGCCTTGATTTTGGGGCCATGCTGCAAACCAGAAGAGAAAAGGGAAAAATACTTACAGATTAAAAGTAATTTAAGTACAAAGAAAAGAAAAAAAAAGGAAGTAAAAAACCTAACTTTACCATTCTCAGCCAAGATGGTAAAAAGCCTTTATATAGACTCATGAATCCTTCACCTTGAACAGCCTGAATCAAGCAGTCTGTTGATGATTTATACAAAAGTCCCCTACAAAGAAAACAAGACAATTTTATTAAATTTCTTCTGTGTAAAAAGATGTATAAATAAAACAAAATGGTCTAAGGAAACTTACTATAAGTTAAATATTTTCTGCTAGTTTAGAACAAATAATATCTGTGGTTCTATAGATATAGTTAATTCTTTTGAGCTTAAAGATATTCTCAAGGTTGACTATTCTGATTCGTCCCATCCTTGGTCTTATACTTAGAATTCACTCCCCCTGATTTCTTCCAGAAAGAACATACTATTTTATACCAAATAAAAGTCTCCATGTTACCTGTAAGTCAGAAGCTTCTGAAGAAAGTGCTCTGTAAATTCTCGGCAGAGTATACTTTCAAAAACTCTTTGAAAACAATAAAGTCACAAGGAATACCTTGTGTCTAACTAATGTAACTGTTAATTAGCTTATTTCCCCAAACACATGGCACTTTTTCATTGGACAAAGAGCAGGTAATTGCATAAAAACAATTTTCTCATTGAACACAAAAATATCAAGAATAGACACAGGAAAGGATCTTTAAAGAACAATATTATTATAGCCACTGAAGCACATGAATATGGAAGACTTTCTATCTACCTTCCTTGTTTATCTCGTGGTTGATTCATTATTCGGCTTTTGATGACATCGGCTGGCGTTCCCAGAATAGAAGCTACTAGTCCAGAACATAAACTATAAATACAAGTAAATGAAATGGAAAGATAAGATGTAGTAGTTTCTATTTTAAGAAAGAGTATTTGATACTTAGAAAGAATACCAAATATATTATTATATATTCTTCGTAATAATGCTCTTTTAGCTTAAAATTAATGCTAAATTAATTCCTTAAAGAGGTAGAACAAAATAAAAACAAAAGGAATGTCAGTCAAACAGTATGCACTGAGCGCCTGCTGGTGCCAGGCATTCTGTCAGGGAGTGAACAGAGGAGGTGAGACCTTGTCCTCGAGGAGCTTATGCTCTACTTGGAGAGAGGTAGAGGAGAAATAAATAATTTCAGATGCTGATAAGGGCTATGAAAAAAAATGGGGAATGTGATAGGGAGAAACTGGGTGACAGGCAGTCAGGGAAAGGCTCTTGGGGTGCCAGCAGAATTGAGTGGTGGAAGGATATGCCTACGTGACGACCTGAGGGGAGAGTATTAGAAGCAGATGGCATAACACGTGCGAAAGCCCTGAGTCAGGAGTATTCTTGGTGTGTTTAAATATCTCCAAATATCATTGATTTGACATTATTAATATACTTTTGAGATTGTCTAAATAGCATAAGGAGGGTTCTAGAATTAAAAACAAGATCAGAAGCTAAATGAAATCACTATAATGTCAAGGATAATGGACATTTATAAAATTATTCTAACAGATAATTTTAAATTGTGTTACAAGGATAGTAAGGTATTGTCCCTTCCTGGCATGTCCTTCTTCTTGTCTCTGTGAAGAGCCAAAGCCCTTCAAAACTCTTATCTAACTCTACTCCTTTTGTGGGTCCTGCCAAGTGGTTATTTTTTCTCCCTCCTCCGAACCCTAGGGTAACCAGTCACTTTCTTTTAGCATTTACTGCACAGTGTTTTAATATTTGGAAAGTTCCATGGGCAGGAGTTGAGTTTACCTCTTTTGTCCCCACTGCAGGGCCCTGAACAGTGCCTTTAACATAAAAGGTGCTCAAACACATCTGTCAAACTGAATTGGAGAGTCGATCATCAGAATCTGTTCCTGGGATGGCCCCATCAAGGTGTAAATATTTGGGAGGTTTATTCTTATATATCCTGCAACTTCATGTATCTCGTATCCATTTTAACTGTAACAAACTTTAAGAAAATCACGCTTTATAAATGTACTATAACCCTTCTCTAACGGTGATATCACTAGATTCCTAATTAAAAGAGCCTAAATGTTAAAATTTATGCCAAATATGGAAGAAAAGGTAATATAGAAAAAAACCAGAAAAAGTCAAACTAAAACAATCACTTACCTTGACAAACCATGAGTCATGATATTGTCCTCCAGTGGTGTATTCAATACCAAGTAGTGTTTCACTGTATCATAAGTGGTTAAATCTGGCAATGGAAAACGAAGGTTTAACTATTCATTCATTCAACAGTAAATGTCTTTTGTGTCAACAATATGCTAGGCTTGGGGCAGGAATGTGTACCAGGATGAAAGATATTACTCTTATTTTTAAGCGGAGGAAAGCAGAGCTACAGATGGAGAGAGAGGAAAAGAGGAAGAGACATTCAACTGTATCATTTGAACACCTGCATACTGCTATGTGTAAAGTCTGCTCAACCCCTGGGCCTTTCATTATTTGAGCTGATAAATTCCTTTTTTAGCCAAAGTTAGGTTGAGTTGAGATCCTGTCACTTATAAACAAAAAGTCCTGACCGTTATTCCACACTGACCCTTTTCTACTTTTTTCTAATGACAATAAAGAGCTATGGGAGGATTTTAAACGGGGGCGGGGGGAACATCACAATGCTGGAGTTCTATAAAGACAACACACACTAAAGTACAGGGAAGTAAACTGCACTGAACCGAGAATGGATAGGTCCATTTGATCATTCACCAAACAAGTGCGTGCATTTATTTGGCACTATCATGGGAACTGCGACAAAATGAACAAACAAGTTCCTGCTCTCTGTTGGGGGATGAGACGATAAATAACGCAAACTACATGGCATTTCAGATGGTACTTGCTCTTAAAGTAAATGCTCTGAAGACAAATAAGGCAAGGAAAGGGGAGAGGGAGTGCCAGAGAGCAGGGAGGAGCAGTGTATAAGAATTTTAAGCAGGATGATCAGGGGAGGCCTCTCAATAGGTATCACTTGGGCAGAGACTAAAAGGAAGCATGAGAAAATAACCTCTGCAGATATCAAAGAGAAAGTGTCTCAGGCAAAAGAACAGTGTGTGATCTAGCCCTGAGGCAAGAGTCAGCTTGGAAGATTAGAGGAACAGCCAGAAAACTGGTCTAGCAGAAACAGAATATGAAAGAAGTAGCAGAGTCCAGATGTTAGAGAGCATCAGAAACCAGGGGAGGGTTTTGAGCAGAAGAGGGACTACCCTGGGGTACTGCTTAATAGGTTCAAATAGTTCTGTTCTGTTAAGAGTAGATGGTAAGGAGACAAGGCAGATTAGATAGGAGACTACTGAAATAATCCTGCCAAGAGATGATGATGGCTTAGATAAGGGAATTGTGGAGCCCTGGTAGGATTCTGGATAACTTCTAAAGGTAGAGAATCAACAGAATTAGCCAGAAGATTGAATATGGAGTGAGAGAAAACATCAAAGATGACTGCAAGGCTTTGAGTGTGAATAATTTAACACAGTAACTGTCATGTGAGTTGTATTTAACTCACACTAGTTTTGAGCCAGGGGCCTCATGAAGTATATATAATTCACATGTCTCTTTACTTTGGGAGCCGCGTGGTACACAGGCAACTCACGCTGCCATGCTATAGCATACATGTTACACGATGGGTGGCCCCCTGGGCAAAATCTTGCAGTTGGTTCGTGAAAATCTTACTTGTTGATATACTTATTGTTATAATTAATACTGACAATTTAATTCTAAACAATAAATTGGTTTAAATGAATAGAAATCAATAAATTTCATTTTTCTATTTATGTTTACTTTAAATTACACTTGAACCTGACAAGTTAGGAAAAACACTTTACCCTTATGAACTATTTTTCAAGTTTTCGCATTACTTTTTACATTACTAATTTTCAAGTTTTTATATTACTTTTTTATTGAAAACACACAGAAAACATAAAATAACAAATTTTTCATTAAATTAGAAAGGATCATATTGTTTTTGAAGTTCTTATTCTATTTTTGTAATAAAACACTGTGGCCCCAAGGAAAAAATTTTTTTCCAGTGTGGCCGTCAACGTGTTAAAGGACAGAGCTGTTATTTATGGAGATGGTAAAGGTGAAAACTCACAGTTTTAAAATATTTTAAATAAGATGATAGGCAATGGTGACCTTGAAAAAACCAGTTTCAAAGGCATGTGGTAGATATGGACAGACCAAAGTTAGGAGGCTTCTGTAATGGTCCAACAGAAGGGGATACAAAATACTTGGACAAAGGAGTACCTCTAGGGATGGAGAGAAGTGTATGAATTTGAGATATGTCTGAAAGATAGAGCTGACTAGACTTGGTGACTGATTGCATATAAGGTGCAAGTTAAAGGAAAGAGTCAAAAATCATGCCTAGGTTTCTGGCTTGTACAACTGAAAGGAAAGTGATGTATTTTGAGATTACAAATAATGGATAAGGAAGTGGTTTGATAGAGGAGTTTGATTTGGACACATTCAAAGTGATCTACTTGAGATATCCAAATGAAGATTCTGAGTAAATAGCTGGAACTTGGAAGAGAAATCCAGGCTGCAATAGATTTTGAAACAACAAATTGAGAAACTACAATCAGAAAGATTTCCTGAAGATCAAAATATCCACCACTATGATGTGGTAGGCTTAGATGGACTGAAATAGCAAAATAGAAAACAGATTTACTTCCTCAGATATTTAAGTGCTATATTTATGGAACCCTTGAAAATGCCATTTGTCAATTTCTTGGAATCATGTAATTGGTCTTAGAAAGGATTCTTTCATTGATTACTTCATCCATCAAATGTTTATTTACTACATATGAAGGACTGGGAAAATAAAGATGAATAACACATAGTCCTTGCCTTCAAAAGGCTCATAATCTAGTGGGAGATATAGGCAGATAGTAGCAGGCAATGAAATGAGATACAAGCAATAGTAGCAATAAACACAAGGGACTACAGAAACACATAAAAGGGCATCTAACACAACAGGATATGGAGAAAGGGATTGTGGCAGGTGCAGGAAAAGTGAATTGGCGAAGAAGAAAACTACATAGAAGAAGAAAGAGGACAAAAGGTACAAAGGGAAGAACAATGTGGTATGTATAGGTGGTGGAACCTTTCCGCTCATGACTTTCTGCTTTGCTCTTTGGAACAGAGTCAATGAATTTCTCAGTTCCCTGAAGGCACAGGCCGGATTTTGTAAACATTCTATGTCATGTTCCAAAATTTTCACTTTATTCTGTGTGTGGTAAGAAGGTAGTGGAGGGCTTTGAGGACACCAGTAACATGTTCAGATCTGTGTTTCAGATAAATCATTCTGGATACAGGGTACATGTTTGAGGATGTAGTAGGAAACCAGTTAGACAGCTGTGGCAGTGGTGTAGATGAGAGGTTTTGGTGGTTGGTATTGTAGAAATAGTCATTTTAAAGATACTAAAGTAGTAGGTATTGAAGGGTGGAAAATGGTTAAGAAGTATTTAGAAGACAGAAGACATTGGTAAGTGAATATGGGAAGTGAGGGGTAGGTATGAGTTAAGGAAACATTCAGGTTTCTAGCCCAGGGTGCTGGGATGTATAAGATGGATTATTTAGGAATAGGAGTAAGGATATAATGACTATTAGATAGTTATATATATCAGTTTTAAATTTAAAGGCAGGTCTGGACTGTGGAGGAGACCTTAGAAAAGTCTAGCCTTGTCCCCTTATTGCCACAATTTGCCTGTCCTATGAAATCCTTTTCATGCATAAAAGTAGAATAAAGTGAAAATGCTCTAAAGAAAATATTCAATTATAATATTACAACATCTATGCAGCCTATCACCAATATACATTCTTAAAAATAATAAAATAAAACTTTTCATTTACCTGACATAAGTGCTTATAATTACAATTATTAAGGCAATTACGACTTCTCAGAATTCAATAAAGTTTCCATTACCTCCCATATTCACCAGCGCTGCTCTTTGTATATTGGGCACCCAGCCTGCCCAAAGCCCACGTACTCCTCCTTCAGCTAAGATTTTTGCAAATGCATGATGCACGCCACGAAATCTAAGAAAAATAACAATAAAATGTGAAAACTCTATGTACTCCTGTGTACAGAATGAAATGTATTGGATAAATGTCACCTATAGCTGTTATAATTTGGATACAATAACATCTTATTTATCCAGAATTATTAGCAATCCATATAAGTCTAATTTCCAGATAAATTTAATAATCCTTTAGGAAAAAAGGCAACATTTGATTTAAACATTGTTAATGAAAATTTTTTATAAATTATCATCCTATTCTTCTCAGCTTATTTAACAGATTAAAATATCTTTCTTGATATTTTATATCATCAGTGCCCATATTAATGATAGGAGGAAACAGTAGTCTGATAACTCAGAGTAGTTATCAGACTTCTGGATTAATTTTACTGGTGATACAGGGGGACCTGCAAATTTTTTAATTTTACCAAAGAACATTATAAAACCATTGACTCTCACATAATCTCATAAAACAAATGATATTTTTAGACTAGTACAAAGGACAATCTTATAAGAGTTCTTAAAATTGAACAAGTTTAGCTTTATGAAAATTTACTTCGCTATCCTTATTTTGCTCATTTTTCTGTAGACAGGTGAGGAATGGTCCTAAAGCAGGAACCTACTATGGAGACCTTTAGCATAAAAGAAAAGTCTGGGCTGTATATAGTCAGAACAACCTGGACTCAGATGCTACCTTTACCACTTACTAGCTGTATGGCTTTTACTCAGCCATTACATTATCTGACTCTCACCAGAAAGATAATATGACAAATTAATTGGACATGAATAATTGTTGTTATGCTACATGGGAAGTTATAATCATGAATGATGATCATTGTAGCTAAAATGTATTAAGCACTTATTAAGTACCAAACATTTCATATACATAAGACATATTTTAATCCTGAAAACTCTATGAGGTATCTATAATATTATTTTTCCAGTTCATATGTGAGGAAACTGAGGCTTAGAATGGTCAAGGAATGTGACCATGATTACAAAGCTAAAATATGGTAAAGGCTGTCTTTGAATTCCAGGCTGTCTGATCCCAAGGTTCATGTTCTTTACTACAACATTAAATACAGTCAAACCAGAAATTTCCAATATTAGGAACAAAGAGAAGGAAAAAAAAAACACTGGGTTATCAGTGGATCCAAAAGTTGGATATTTTTGGATCCTAATAACCAGTTTTCTCCTTCTGTCCAATCAAGGCAGCATCACTTATCCCTGCTACTTATAGATGTTACAAGATGACAAAATGGGCCCTGGGATTCTGCAAACTACTTGGTTACGTCAGGGTGCTGTGCATGTTCTCCCTTTTCTGAAGGCTGAAGGGGAGCCTGGGCTGCAGCAGCCCAGCCTTATTTTTCACTGAGTTAGCTAGAGGAGGTGGGGAGTGGAGAGCAGTGGTCAGTGGTGAACTCCCAAAGATGGCCCCAAACCCTTTGCCCCTGGCTCCCCTGCAAGCCTGTAGCATTCAGAGGACTGTTCAGATCTCTTTGTACCCAGCTCAAGTCATCCTGTACTTTCCCTCTTTCCTGGGAAGGATCTATCAATCTGCAAGATTTTTCTGCTTGGAAATGGGCCAAGTTGTATTTCAGTAAATCGTTAAACATGAAGTCCTTTCAAGAAAGGCAAACTTCAATAATATAGAGTAATGTAATAGGATGATTTTATATCACAAAGCCATTATAAAAAAGTCTCTCACACACTAGGGAAAAAGAAGGCCTCAGGATCTGGAGAAATGGGACTCAATAAGGAAGTGGGAAAAATATACAAGGTTAACTTTGTTGCTACCTTCCTTTTTTCCTGGAGAAAGGGAAAGAAGGCAAGGTTGCTGGCACCAATGAGCCAGGCATGTTAACCATCATGAAAACATTTTGAGGAAGCCTCTTTTAAACATGAAAACACAGAGACCAGAAATGTTAAGCAACTTCAACAACACCAAGCCACAAAAACAAACCTGGGATTCACAACAGGGCAAATTTTAATGATCCAACTCTTTATATTAACCTACAGGAGGGGACAAGTCTAGCTGGCTTGGCTGGGAACAGCAGCAAAGAACTATGTGCACATATAATTTGTCTGGTAGAGAACGTGTACACTTCATCATGCAAAGAAAAGATCCATGCTGGTTATGGTGGCTCACACTTGTAATCCTAGCATTCTGGGAGGCTGAGGAGGGAGGATCGTTTGAGCTCAGGAGTTTGAGACCGGCCTGAGCAAGAGCGAGACTCCATCTCTACTAAAAATAGGAAGAAAGTAGCTGGACAACTAAAAGTATATAGAAAGAATTAGCCGGGCATGGTGGTGCATGCCTGTAGTCCCAGCTACTTGGGAGGCTGAGGCGGGAGGAACACTTTAACCCAGGAGTTTGAGGTTGCTGTGAGTTAGGCTGACGCCATGGCATTCTAGCCCGGGCAACAGAGTGAGACTGTATCAAAAAAAAAAAAGAAAGAAAGAAAGAAAGAAAGAAAAGATCCAGCTTAGTTCTCCTCCTAATGAATGTAACTTCCAAGTTAAAAGAATCAGAATTAATGTCTTTACTAAATATTATATGATAAATCTATTAGGTAAATGTTCAAAATACGATGGTGGCAAAGAGAAAAGGAAAGGTGTCCGTTAACTGGAGAACTTACCGCAGTGGTTTTCCTTCAAGTTTCCTCTTTCCTTCCATTTGCATCTGAACCTTCACTAGGTCGGTTGGATTGGCTAAAAATTGGCCAATAACACCAGCCATCATCCCTCCGATGACTGATTTCCTAATTGTAAAAGAAAATGCTTTTTTAAAAAGTTGCCATTAATTTTATAAATTTTATAGTGAACCAATACTGAGCTGGTACAGGCCCTAAGTAAGAGATTTAAGACAAAGTGAAGAAAAGGATAGACCCAAGTAAGTCACGGAGGAAAGTAGAGGTCTGGCTGTTTACTGATGGAAGGGTTAACGGACCACAAGGAGTTAAAGTCTGGAGTTATGGGCCTAAAAAACAGCATAGATGTAATTAGCCTAACAGACAAAGGCTGAGAAAGTCAGATTTTAAAAACTACTACTTTAGTAGTCTTCCCAGTGAAGGGGGTTTGAAAATATTTCTCTTTGAAAAAATTCTTTTCATTCCTAGACTCATCCTTCTGCCCTCTCAAAGCCAATGGTGAGCAAGACTAGACTTCGACATGCTTTGAAGCCATCTTCTTCTCTCCATTCCTGCGGCTCTTGTCTCAGGCAGACCTCCAATCACCTTTAACCAGATTATTGTAATCGTCTCTTGGGGAAAAGAGGTATTTCCTTTGCCTTTACTACAAAATAATTTGAAGAGATACAAATGGGTATCTCTTCAACAGAAAAAAGGGTCCTTCTGACCCCTACACCTTAGTGCCCCTCTACTGAAGCAATGACAATTACGAGTTTCTTCTATGCTTTCCCAGAAGTAATAATAATGGATTCACTGAAGGTTCATTATGTGTCAGGCACTGTGCTGCGTATTTTAAAAATAACATTTAATTCTCACATCAACTCTATGACATTAACACTGTCATTCCCTCTTTAGAGATGAGGAAACCAAGGCACAGAGCAGTTAAGTGACAGCCCACATCACACAACTAGTGATTGTTACAACCAAGATGTAAATCCAGATAGTCTGAGTGCAGAGGCCACAGTATTAGGCACTTTATTATGATTGATAGTTTGTGCAACACAAATGTGTCTGTGTAAGTATTCCTTTTTAAATGCACAGATGTAGAATGTCAAGTTGTATAGTGTTCTGTACTTTGTTTTCCTAATAGTGTATCTTAAAGGTTACCCCTGTCAGATCATATAGAGCTATTCCATTCATTTTAATATTTTCACAGCATTTCATTTTATGGATATACCATAATTTATTCAACTAGCATAACTTTAAACTAAGAAATCTGAACATTTACATAACATGTGCTAGATCCTGCCAAATTGCCCTCTATAGAACTTACATCAACTTGCACTTCCACCAACCTATGAGAATGCCTGTTACTCCACACAATGATAAGCATAGCACATTATGCATTTTTTTCCTCTTTGAAAATCTCATAACCACTCTCTCCTCTGTTTTTTACATGTGTCTAATTGTTTATTCATCTGTCTCTGTTTCTGTAAGTTGGTGGCAGGACTATGTCTTTTTCATTACTATAACCTCAGTATTAAGTATAAAACTGGCACACCATAATCTAATCATCTGATAAATACTTATCGACTGATTGAATGGTTCTGACTGGGTCAAAAAGACATCAAACCAACCCACCCTGAGAGTATACTTCATAGTGTAATATTTTCTTTGAACTCTTTACCTAGACTTTTCCCTTCTGGAGGAAATTCTAAAAGGCAAGGACTATTAATATTCTATTCCATCATTATTACCTCTGGGAAAGCAATTAGTATATCTTACTACCTTATAATTTTTCAAAAACAGGACCAAGAGATTTTTCCTGGAAGGTGAAGTTCTACTTACTGCCCTTTCCTTATAGTTGTGATTTGGATTTTTATTTTAACTCCAGAAAAGATATTAGGCATTTTTCTATGTTAGTCATATAAAATCTAGCTCATTCTTTCAATAGCTGTGTTGTGCTTCCTTGTATAAATATAACTTACTCAACTACTTCCAAATTGATATTTATTTATTTATTTTTAGATTTGCTACCATCAACACTGCTACAGTCAGTATCTTTGTGTACGTGTGTGTGTGCCTTTATGCACAGGTACAAGTATTTCTGAATGATTATAATCACAAAGAAGGATCTGAGTCCAAGGATTATAACTTTAAAATTTTTAACAGATAATTTATGCTACAAAAAGATTATGGTAACATACCTTTCCACTAACAGTTTGAAGTTAGTTTTAATTAATTCCCCTGATTACTGGTGAGGTTGAACATTTTTATGTGGTTAAGGAACATTTATATTTTTTTTCTTGTGAATGGCCTATTGCTATCCTTTCCTTATTTTTCATTGTGTTCTCCTTATTTTTATTTAAAGGAATCCTATGTATATTATTTATAGTAACATATGTTTTTTCTGTTTCTGTTATAAATATTACAAGCAATATGCACTTACATTCATCATCTCATCTAATCCCACAAAACAAACAGCTGATGGTAGGTATTACCTCTACGCAGAGAAAACTAAAGATAAAAAGGTAAAGCAGTTTTGCCAGGTTACACGGTAGTAGAGCAAAAATTTGAGCCCATCTCTGTTTATACATGTATATACACGTATGTCTGTATACAATGTGCAGTAAATGATCAATTATTTTGGGGTTTATATTATAATTATTTATCATTTTAAGCATATAACTTAAGGTAATTTTAGTACAAATGTATAATTTTACATAAATCTAATGGATAAACATTACAGCTTTGGGGCAATAACATATTATTTTCAAAATAAAACTTACCAAAGGGGATAATGCTTATCTTCACTTTTGCCAAATACAACCTCTCGGAGATGTTCGTAAGTGACCATTCGACCTCCAGAGTACACTGGGAAAAATAAATAAATAAATAAAAATCATTAAAAAGGCAGATTGAGCTACATGTTTAATAAAATAAGAGTACATTCTGACCTGGCCTAGTCAATCTCTAGCTGTGGCTTTCTCTCACGAGCCCTGTGATCCTGATACATGGGCTCCTTGATGTTTCTGGAGGTGGGGCATGCTCTTTTAAGTCTCAGGCTTTCCCATACACTCTCTGATCTTTCTAGAATGGATTCTCCCTTCTCTGCTTTCCTACTTCTTCCTAGTCTTTTGAGACTCAGCTCAATATGTTTTTCAGAAAGTGCTCTCTGGCCTTTTCCTTAACATATTGATTAGAAATTAACTTGTTTTTCTTCCCCATCTTTCCATCAGACCATGAGCTTCTCTAGGCAGGCTCTGTGTGTGTTTTGTTTTTGTTTTGTTTTTATTACTTCAAATGCCCTATTACATACCTTGGTGCACAGCAGACATTTTCATTGAATAAACATATATAACTTTGTTGGAGAATTTATTATATTAATGTAATATTTTCCAGTCAAGTATCAAACATGAATCTTAACTGTAAAACAATATAAGGTGGTCAACAAAATACAAATGAAAATAAGTAAAACTCAAAACAATAATGGGATGCAAAGGAGAAAATATTTAAAAAGAATGGATGACAAAATCATTACAATCAGCATAGTATTCATATAGAAAGCTTTTTTTTAATATTTCAAGACATTAGATGAAATATTTAAGATATTCAAAAAAATGTACAACATGCAAAAACAGTAACATTCTCCATGCACAATTCTGGATAGTTCTCGATGATACACTCTAATTTACTCATCTGAGGAACTTGATCTTTAAAAATATTACATCAGTATGTACTAGAACTGGGCACTTTTCTGATCAAGGGTCACTATATGCTTAAGGAAATTATATGAATATAAAGGAGAAAATGTCACAGCTTTCCTACCTCCTTTTGAAGCCAAGTTTATGTTCTCCTGCCCACAAACTAAAAACTCAACAACTCCTATTGTTGTGAGTGCCACTTTGGAAACGGAGCAGAAAAGTCTTCTCATGGCATAGTTACTACTATCTTCCTTTAAGAGTGACTAAAGATCCACATAGCAAGTTAGGTAGGCTGGGGAACTGGGGCAAAATTCACCTATGTGGCCTTTGCTCTATTGCCAGAGTCGGATTAGGCAGTGCTCCCTGCTCTCTTTCAGAGTAGTCTGGTCTCAGACGTTTGGGACAGAGATTCACAAGATTGGGCATTGTAGCAAATATATTTTAATTTTCAAAAAACATGAAAAATTTAAATCCTGTGTTTAAAGTTTCTGAAGTAGAGAAAATTATTATTCATTTTTTCTTCCAAAACTTTTGTGAAACTTTTTATTAGGGAAAATTTCAAACATATTGAAAAGTAGAGAAAATAATATATAACTCCCTCTAATCTACCATTGAGACTTATCTATTGCTAACATTTTTGCCATATTTGCTTCATTTTTTTTTTTTGCCTAATTATTTTAATGTACTTTACAGATATGACAGTTCATCCCTAAATATGTCAGTATGCATTTCTAAAACTTTAGGACAATTGGTAATCTTTCCCTTCTTAAGAGACTGTAATATTCATTTATCATATCAGTAGAGAAAAAACTAGTTGCTTTTTGGACACAGTTAAACAGAAAAGCAGAGGAGACAAACACAGAACTCATAACAAACTTACCAGCTAGAATCAAGATAAATACCTACGTGTCTGTAAATGGCGGGTGTCACTCCTTGCCAAAGCTTTAGAAAGCCTTCCTCTTGAATGATCCCTAGGGCTGTGCGCACCATGCCCCTATATGGGGCAGATTCTCTTGCACTGTCTCCCAACCGAGCAAGAGCAGCTTCTCCTTGCATTTGGAGTCGAGTTTTTGTGAGATCGAGGGGAAAGGTCGCTAACACAAAAACAAACGAAGGGAAAAACCCACAACATTCAGAGAAACAAATAAAAATCCTAAAATCATAGGACCAATATTTTACCCAGATAGGTGGCTTTCAAATTTTAGAATTTATCAGAATAAGCTAGGGAGATTTTTTTTTTTTAATTACAGATTTCCTAGCCTCATGCCTGTGGATTCTAATCCAATAGGTTGATGAGGGTTTAGAATTAGTTGATTCTCACTCACTCCCAAATTTAAGAATCATTGGACAAGAGCACCCCAGATCACCAGCAAAAAATTAAAAAGTGACAAGCCTTGGGTTCTTTTATTCAGAAATTTCAGTTTAAATCTACTTTAGTCTTTAATTTTCACTTTCCAATGGAAAATAATTTAAAGCATCCATATTCCCTGGCATCCCCTTGACTGTAGCCAGGATTGTTTAAGATCTAACTTCAGAATACTGTATATTCTTATGTACCACGATAAATGCTAGATGAAGCTGGATTCCATAATTTCATGGGTGATATTCACATACACATGAATCACTTACTTGATGTTTGAGATACAGAAGATATAATGGAGTTTACAAAGTTATCTTTTATATACAAGGGTCACACACCAGTACTCTTTCAATTAAGGCATATATTGAATTGCTTTTCCACTACTCATGGCCTCCTTATAAGTACCAAATATATTTGTAAAAAAAAAATGTTTTATTTAAATTTTGAATTGGAGATAGACCTTTTACTTTAAAACAGTTAAGCTAATGGGCCCACATATGGAAGTTCAAGCTCATGAATTTATAATATAAAATGTCCCAAATGATTGAAATAACATTCAGACAAGTTCATGAACATTAATGATATTACATAAGACTTTTCTATGATCACCACCTGATACAAAACCCTAGTATACCTTTTCTAAGAGAAAACAGAGTTGATGGCAGGAGGGAAGAGAATATTAAATCTTACCACTGATCTTCGGAAAAGTTAATATGTTGCTGATAGTTTCTCTAAAACAGAAGTAGCTTGCATATAGAAACTTCAAGCAATGTTTTATTGATATACGAAATCTGAAAAGTCTTAAGAAATAGGAGCCTCTATATTAGCACAGACTATGTTTCTCAAAATAATTTTTGTTTTCTTACAGGCACTTAAATAATTTTTCAGGTTCCTAAATGAATTTGTACTCAAAACCATCCATATTTTGATTCCCCTGCCTCCCATCCCTATGCCCCACACAATTCTCTCCATGAATTTTTAACAGGAGGAATATTCCTGTAAAGAAGCCATTGAGTCACATCAATTGAAAAAAAATGGAAATATATCTAATCATTCAGCAATCTGCTTTTAGATTTTTTTAAAAAAGTTGATGAATTTTATTTCAGTAAAAACAATGAAAAATAAAAATTCTCTATCAGCTTTGAAAGGAGAGAGAGAGAAAAATAGAGGGGCCAAAGGACAAAAATGAAAGAGTAGGGAAAAAAACAGATCATGTGCTTGCTGTGCTAGAGATACAAAATAAACTCATTTAGAATAGGATCGACTAACATTTACAAATGTACATTTACAAATGATAAGGCCTCAGAAC
Source organism: Eulemur rufifrons (assembly GCF_041146395.1). NCBI lineage: Eukaryota > Metazoa > Chordata > Mammalia > Primates > Lemuridae > Eulemur > Eulemur rufifrons. Next base: position 15,265,947 of record NC_090997.1, on the reverse strand, counting down.
TGTTCCTTTTTTCTTATTCTTTGTTTTAAACAGGCAAGAAAATTTATGGGTAATCTTAAATGGACAGTTAAGGCTTCACAGGGAACACATAGGCACTCTACTCACAAAACTCTTGGAATAAACACCACTTGCTCATTCAAGGGCATCGTGATTCCACTCTAGGTGGCCTCTGAAAGTTTTTCTCTGACTCGTTTAAGCAGATGTAACTGTTCTTCTTCCATATTCTATGACACCTAATAATATCTTCATTATAATAAGTATTCCATTGTAATTGTCTTTCTCTGACTATCTCCCCATCAGTCTATAAGAAGGTCAGAACTGGGTCTTTTCAACTATATATCCATAGTCCCTAGTATTGTAGGAATTATAATAATGTCTCAATTAATGGGTGTCCTGCCTTGAGTTTAGCACTTATATATTACTGACTTCTCAGAATCCTACAAGGTAAACACAGTATAGATGTGTTAAGCTCAAAGAGGTCGAGTAATGGGCAGATGTTAGAATAGAATGCTCAATAAGTGATAGGTCCTACAAGGTAGGTCCACAACTTAGACCCAAAAAACAACGACACACTGAGGTTGTGTAATAATATAAATCACAGAGATTCAATAAGGATGAAAACTGGATTGTGTTTTTAAAAAGGTCATCCTCACGAAAGGGAAAATGATTCCTATAGAGGAACGACAGCTCATGAAGCTTCTCAAAGTGCACATTCAAGAACAATGGCACATCCCTGAGGGAGGTATCAGACGAAATTAGAAGGAAAACACCTTAGAAACCTCCAATCCCTTCTCCTCTCAAAACTGGCCTTCCCCAACCCTGCAGCATCCGCTAGGCAGGCGTGGAAGAAGAGGGCGCAACCTCCCGGGATGCGCACAGCCTGGAACCGAGCCGCCCGCGCGTCCCTCCCCCAGCGCAGCGCCACGGCGACTTGCCCGGGAGGCCCTGGCGTGGGCAGCCCAGGCGTGGGCAGCCGGGTACCTAGCTCGGCCACGGTGGCCGCGCAGCCGGACAGTAGGAACTTGCTCGCTCGGGGCCATCTCTGGGCGAGCGGCAAAAGCCTCTCATCCTCCGGGACGGACATTCAGCAGCAGGACAGGACGACAACGCACCCCTCCTCGCCGGTGCACAGCGCCGCAGCTGGCCGCCACCCTGCCAGGGCGGCCCCTGTTCAACCCGCGAGTGGCCGGGCGGGAACCATTTCCCCCGTTCGGCTCGGCCCGGGAAACCCACAGCCTTCCTAGCAGTCTCAGGCTGTAGTGGTCCAGCGGCCCCCTGAAACCCGCCCCAGAGCACGAAAACAAAGCAGAACCCACTAGGCTTCTGGGAAATGTAGTCCGCCGGGCTCAGCGACTTCTCTGATTGGCTGGCATCTGGGCGCTCGCAGCGCCTCCGCCAGTCTCCATGGCAACAGCGCGTGTCCCCGCCCATCGACCCAGCGCGGCGCAGCCCTGAATTTTTTCCGCCGCGTCCAGGACTTTTAGAAGTGGAGGTGGGAGGGAGCAATGATGCAAAAATCAGCAAAAATTTGGGGCGGGGAAAGGAAGCTACAGTTTAGAAGGAGAGCTAGTTGCACAAGTTGCAGCAGAAAGTTTGGGAGGCTGGGCGGGTTCCCTAGACCCAGGAAAGGAGCCAGTGCCAAGGCAGCAGGACTTTTTCAAACTTCTGTGATTCGGCAAAGTGCTGGACAAAAATATGGAACTAATTTCCTCAACAGTGATTGCAATCCTAGGTTGCGTTGCTCTATTCTTATTCCTTCAGTGGAAGAATTTTGGTAGACCTCCGTGCATCAAAGGCTGGATTCCTTGGGTTGGAGCTGGATTTGAGTTTGGAAAAGCCCCTCTAGAATTCATAGAGAAAGCAAGAATCAAGGTATGTAGCCGTGGCAGGCGGGGTTTCCAAAGGAGATAATGTGGTTTTTTTGTTTGTTTTCTTTCTTTGGATCTCAAGTGCACTGTTGAAATAGGGGGAACATGCCTGCTATCCGGACCTAAACGATGTAGTTATTTATTAATTCCTATACTAACAGTCGGCAGCCATGACTTGTGCGAAGTTTTGCCGAAGACATGAAATATAACACAGCTTGCACCTGCCTTTTTGGAAGTAGAGACTAACAAAAGTGCTAGTTACTTCACCGAAGTTAAATTTTAAGTGTATACATATTAAGTAAATGCTTGCAGTAATTGGGAAAGACAGAAGTGTAATACAACTTAAATTTATGAAAATGAGTAATAAATTCGTATCCAAGTTGGAATTAACACGAACTTTGTAAAAATTGCTTGCAAAGTTGGTGTTTATCAATTTAACAGGCACTGTATTTTCAGCTAGTTTTGTTATTTGATAATGATGAGCTCCATTTTTATTGCATCCCAAGGAGACTAGTAATCCGTCTTGTAGTAGATGTTTTGGTCCTTAAAGTACCTTTCAAATGTCTGAGCACTTTAGGGAACAGACCTTTGTTAGCCTTTTAATTTTTATTCAATTTCCCACCAACAAGATTTTATGGGATTTGATTGTCTAATAAGTTTGTATGATATTAATCACCATTATATATTATATTAATAATACTTTCTGTGGTGACTCATTTTTCACCTAGGTTCCTATTTAGTTAGCTCCATTTGTAGAATAATTTTGTACAAAGTAGCATTATATATACCACTGATCATTTACCTTCAGAATCACTGAGATTCCAATTTCATAAAAAACTTAAGAGAATATTGAAGAGAATGAACATGAATATAAAAGTAACCTAGAATATGACACCAGAAATAAATACTGTAAAAATCTAGTGTATTTATATTATTTTGGCCTTTTTTCTATACATTTGCATACTATTCAATAAACAATAAGCTAATATTATAATATTTTGTGTGCTTTTGACTTTAACATGTGAATAATTTTCCCATATTCTTAAATATTTCTCTGAATCTTCTTTTTAATGACTACATATTATCATATGAGGATATAATAGTTTACTTAAATCTCATGAGTTGCGTATATAGGTGGCGGCCAACTTTTTTTCTTTATTTCAACCAATGCTTTAATGAGCATTCTTGCATGGGTGTGCACACACATGCATGTATGTATTGCGCGGTTGTACATTTTGCACTTATCTGATTGTTTCCTCAGGATAAATTACTAGAAATAGAATTGCCAAGTTAAAGGACTTGAGCACTTAAATTGTTTATATTAATGTGTTACCCTTGGAAAGGGATGTAACAATATACATTTTTTATTTTACTTCGAGTGTATGGAATTGTGTAGCTTTTCATATCCTGGGCTACATTAGATGTCATAATTCTTTATAACTTTTGCTAGTCTGATAGATGAAAAATGATATTTCCTTAAGAAATACTCCTTTGTCTCCCACAGCCTTCCTTAGGCATACGAAGGGTCATTGTGGTGATGGAAATATTCTGTATCTTAACCGTATCAATGTCAATAGTCTGGTTGTGATGTTGTACTATAGTTTTACAGGATGTTAATACTGGGGAAACCAGTAATGGGTACATAGGATGTCTCTGTAATATTTCTTACGATTGCATGCTAATCTACAGTTATCTCAAAATAAAAAAATTAATTAAAAAATACACAAGCATCACTTCTACAACACACTGTATGTGCTTGCCTTCATAACACTGAAGCTGCTGACATTGCACAAAATAAAAGAACAAAAGGAAAGTAAATTAAAAAAACCCACTGTTAGCAGAATTTATAACACTATGCGTGACCATTTTTCACTGTCCGGTTGTATTGCCACATGTCAGCAGTTATCTCAACTATTCAATGTGTTTGAACTTCTTGGTCTATACATGTAGCCAGGGTGTGTGTAGATATTGCAAAAGGCCACCTTCCTAATGGAAAATTAAGAATTTTCATTTTAACAAAACTTTAACAAACAATGAAAATGACTCATCTTCTAAGTGTTGATAACAAATAATTGTAGAGAGGGAATACTGGGAAGCAATGTAGGTGTCTGGATCACTACTGTGAGAAAATGGGACTTCCATGACTCTTGGGCCTACGGTTACCTGGTAGTACCCAACAGTATGTGCTCTCTTATAGGGAGAATAGAGATGACTGAAAGATACTGAAGTAGTGATGAGCATAAATGATGTTTTGAGCTATTTATAATAACTGTAATGAGATATGAAACTCTGATGGTTTGTTTTGATGATAGAGTCATGGGTAAGATTGTGGTTTGTTGCCTATGTACACAAGTGAAGAAAATGCTAAATTATAGTTAGAGGTCAATGAAAATGATGACACATTTTCCCCCAACAAGGTCATGGACCCTCTGCAATCAAAACCCTGTGCTAAACTATGTTTGCAGGCTGCTAAGAGTGATCTGATAGAGAGGGGAACATTAATGAAAGAGAGAGAAAGCACGACTGTAGAACAAAGAGAAGGCAGGAGAGCATAGGATCTGTTAATAGGACACAAGTGAAGGGATGTGAGCATTTCACAGGGGCAGCAACTTCCAACTGTGTCAACAGGAGGGAAAGCATGGAGATGGGTTCAAATATGTACCTTGCAAGATTTGGTGGTGACATGAGGCTGCTCTTACTTAATTGCCTCCATTTTTCCAGTGAGTTACAAGGCAGGGACATTATTTCAGAGAGGAAAGGGGTGGGCAAGGTGTTCAGGTAGAATAGTCATTTTGGAAAGAAAGTGAGCATATTAGAAAAGTGTACAGGATTGCAAGACATTTTTGAGTGACTATGAATTTCCTGCATAAACCAGCTAGCAACTTTTTATCTTTTTCTTGAGCAACATTGAGCTATAGGATGCTTGTAAGTCTACTAATATCTTGAAAACAGTGTTCAGATATCACAGAGTTGCTATACATTCTAATTGTTTTTGTAATTATTATTTTCTAATTATTTTATACTATAAGAAAGGAAGGTACAAATAAATAACATGATCGAAAAAACATTACATATTAAGACAGAACAAATTAAGATTAATGTAATTTAGATTTGAGTGAAACAGTCAAAATTTATAATGAATTACCAAATATAATCGTTTTTCTCTTGACTATAATTTCAGCATTGGGGTTCTTGAGGAAAACTGTCTTAATGTAACCCACAGCTTAGAAATGCTTACTAACATGATCTGTGTTTATGTGTTTTATTTCAGTATGGACCAATATTTACAGTCTTTGCTATGGGAAACAGAATGACTTTTGTTACTGAAGAAGAGGGGATTAATGTATTTCTAAAATCCAAAAATATAAATTTTGAACTAGCAGTGGAAAATACTGTCTATCGTACAGGTAAAAGATGTTTTAAGATAGCTCATTTGAAATACAACATTGAAATCCAAGAGTAGTTTTACCTAAAAATTATATACTCTCTCCTCTATCAAGAATGATGGGGGTCCATTACTTTATTCTTGAGGGAAGGTTAGAAGGGAAAAAGAATATATGATGAGTTTGTCTGGTCATTGAAAAGCCAATTATTGGCAGCCTAATACATTTAGATTTTCATTACACATATGAAAGAGGTAAGGTTACCTCACTGATGTTTTCTTTAGAAAATATGGAATCTGTATCATGCTGTAGCTCCCAATTATGGCTAACTCTGTTCTGCTGGTGTGTATACAGTGTTCCACAGGCTACAGCTCTTGGCCTGATTACATGTTACTCTGCTCCCTGAAAGTAGAATTCCACTGCTTAGTAAGCCCTTTACTATGGCATTTCCTGACATATCCCATAGGGCTGTTAAGGTAAGTAGGGGGCTTGGCTTGCCCTTGCACAAATTCTCCATCCTCAAAGACTGCAAGATTGTACTGGTCAGCATGTTTCCCATGTGGCTGTCTGTCTTCATTTCTTCCCAGGATGTGAATGTGTCTGCTGATGCCATTTGTCCTTGTGAGAATGCAGAACTGGTTCATTTTGTGCTTGATTCTTTTCTCTACTTTCATAATATTTGCACTTGCTTCTACTCCCTGTGGCTTCTTTTCTCTCTTTCTTTCTTCTTTGGTTCCTTTGCATGTAGCCTCTTGTGCATTTCTTGCTATTAAGACAAAAAAGTTTGTTTTAAAAGCTAGCAGTGATCAATAGCATGATTTTTTTTTCTTACTTCCAAGAAAATCACATGTTGGTTAAATTCTTTGACTATTTAGTGCTTCTTGATATTTGGACTATGGTTCCAGATCAAATAATACAAATATTTTGAATATTTTTGATCTGTATAGTCACATATCCCTTCAGAAAAAATACACCAACCTACCTATTGGAGGTGTATGGAAATAATCAAGTTATTTCACCTCTACTTCCCCTGGGAACTTTTGTGTTTAAATATTTGTATTTAACAGGTGAAATACGTTAATATTTACTCTTGAGCCACCTTCCAATTTTTCCCATCTATTCCCCCATCATAGAGAAGATGTATGCTCAGGAAATGTAAAAATTACTTTTAATTAACTTGAACAAAATGTAATCTACACATAATAGCATGATGAAATACAAAATAGAAAACTATTTTTTGAAAAAGTTATTTCAAAGATAATAAAATAAGATAAAAGAAAAATGTAAATAAATAAGCTAAAAAAAAAAAAACCCAAACAAACAAAAATACCTCACTTATAGTCTTGCCACCCCCCAACCTAACCAGGAGTCTATATCATGGAAGGAGCATGAACACTAGTATAAAGGAAATGGTGGGGTCAAAACTGTTCACGGGGTTAGGAAAGGCCTCCTGGTAGAAGTTATATTCAAGAAGACACTTAAGGGTAAATAGAAATTAGTAGCTTATGGGTGTGGGGGTGTGGGAGCGGGGGTGGGGGTAGAGATGGGGTGATAAAGTAGAAAATGTTCTGAGCAGACAGAACAGCTTCTGAAAATGCAGGGATATGTAAAATACTGTGTATTTTCAATATACCTGGATTTAGAGGGGGAAGAGCTGGAAATACCAGCCCTCTTAGAATCAACCATTATAGATCATCCCTTAAAGTGAATTACCCCTTAGACTTTTACTATCTCACGGTATACTTTGAATCTTTATCTACTTTTATTCACATGAGGTGATTATATGTGCTTGGAAGACTTTGGCTATAGTCCCTGGTGACCAAATAGTAGTAAAGGTATATTGACTGTATGCTTCAAAGAGTTGTTGCTTATTTTGAAAATAATTTTCTCTGTTTATAGCATCAATCCCAAAGAATATCTTTTTAACACTGCATGAAAAACTCAATGTTATAGTGAAAGGGAAAATGGGGACTGTCAATCTTTATCAATTCCCTGGGCAAGTTTCTGAAGAATTACATGAACAACTGGAGAATTTAGGCACTCATGGGACAATGGACTTGAACAACTTAGTAAGGTAAATAGATAAATAGTTGCATTGGTATGATTTCATCTTGCTTTTTTGGAATAAAGAGATTTTAAACCTTTATATTAGACTTTAAAAATTATCTGTTGGAGTAATGAAATCTGCCTAAGTAGGCTATAGAGAGATTATTTTAATGTTTTAAATTCTAAATAATGGGCAATTTTCAGTTTAGCATTTCTATTTTATGATGAGCAAATAAGCTAGTACAATTATTGTAATACATTTACAGTAATTTCTCTTTAGTCATTCCATACAATTGTGCATACTCTACATAGATTTACCTCTTATAATTGTCATGCATCCATCAGAATTTTGATAAAACATTCAATGCAATCTGTGATTATTAGAACGAGAGGACATTGACAAGACAGGGGAGAGAATGGAATCCTAAAGTGGATGACAAGGTTCCAGGAGATATTTGTGAAATTTAAAAAGAGGCAAAGGCAATGTCAATATGGGCCTCAGAACTGAGCCCCAGGGTCCTCCAAAGAGACAGGGAAGATGGGAAAGAGCAGAGAGAATCAGCCACGTTCTGAAACTTTCTGGAAAAGTTAAGGGCTAGGCAAAGGAGCTATGAGAAAAAATTTCCACAAGCGTAAGGAGATTTGGTAAATTAAAGTTACCCGAGGCATTCTTCCATCTCAGTGGAATCCTGTTCAATAGTTCTGACTCATGAAACAGAATAACATTTAACATTTTATTAAAGGTCCAGAAACTGGAGGAGGTGGGGGATGGGGAGAAGAAACAACCAAATTTAAAAATTTGCTAAAGCACGTGCAATATTCCACAACAAAACAAAGCAAATTCTTGGATATTTTGGAAACTTTGGGGAAGGAGATTCTGAAGGGATGGTAAATAAAAATTAAATAAATAATATTTAGTGTTACTAATCTAGGGCATGTTAATCTTTGATATTTTTCTTATAGCTACCACAGTAATGATTGTATTCACTTACAGTAAAATTTATTGATGATAAGTACTATATTTCAATACACAATAGTTGAATTTATGGAATCCTATGTGAAATTAGGAAATTTGGTGACTAATATTGCCCTTGATTCTTTGATTATTTTTTGTGCTGCTGTCTAAAAGCATGGACTATATCTTAGCTATTGTTATATTTGCCAAGTAAATTCTTTTTGAATTATATTGATTCAATTTATTTCTGTTTATTATCTTATATTTGTTAGGATCTAATATGCTTGCTTAGAAAGCATTTAAAAATCTTCAAATAAATAAGACCATAATTTCAGCTCTCCTTGAATTATCTAGACCATAGTAAGCAAATATTAAAACTTAACAGTGACTTTTTCCCAAGAGAATCTGTCACATATTATCTACCCCTAATATATTAATAGTACTATTAAATAATGTCCTCCTTTGTATCCTGTACCTTTCTTCTTTGGTCTTTGGGTCTGACTTGCTATGTGTTTCTGTCTTTGTAGGCATCTCCTTTATCCAGTCACAGTGAATGTGCTATTTAATAAAGGTTTGTTTCCTACAAATGAGAGGAAAATCAAAGAGTTCTATCAGCATTTTCAAGCTTATGATGAAGGTTTTGAGTATGGGTCCCAGATGCCAGAATATCTCCTAAGGTAGAGAGTTGTATAATAATTCATTGACCAAGTTACTCTGAGAAATTCATACATCCTGTCATTTCTCTGCTCTAAGTAGATACTTTAACAGCAATTTAAGTAGGAGAGAAGCTATTCCTTATGATCTATTTTTTCGGGGGGGAGTGTATGTGAATTGAGGTTAGAACTAAACAAGAGAGGTAAACTTCCTTTTTCTTATTTTGATGAGCAAAGACAGAGAGATGGGATTAAGAATTTATTTTGTGGCCTTTTATACCATTTACAGCTTATTGTTATCACATTCATTACTGCAGTGCTGCAGTTTGGATCCATGCTAAATCACCCAGTGTGAGCAGTCTCAGAGTCAGACATTAGCATCCTCATTCTCTCTGAGGAAGAAGTGGGCGTGATCAAATGTATTTCTCACAGTTGGCTCAGACAAATGTTTGCAAAGTGGTTCACATGCAACATAACTACATGATTTTTAAATTTCTTGGCAGCTTCTCTGAGTCTTACTCCATTTGGGCTGCTATAACAAAGTGCCATAGACTGCATGGCTTATAAACAACAGAAAATTATTCCTCACAGTCCTGGAGGCTGGGAGGTCTGAGATCCGGGTGCCACCATAGTTAGGTTCTGGTGAGGGTCATCTCCAAGGTTGGAGGCTCCCAACTTATCACTGTGTTCTCACATGGGGGAAGGGGCAAACAAGCTTCCATGGCCTCTTTTATAAGACATTAATGCTATTCGTGCGGGCTCCACCCTCTTGACCTAATGACCTCCCAAAGGCCCCACTTCCTTATACCGTCACGTTGGTGGTTAGGATTTTGACATATGGATATTGGCCAGGGGGACACAAATATTCAGATCTTAGCAGTCTACAATGGAGACTGGTGAGAAAAGATTAAAAAGATATATATAGAAAAATTAGCCAGGCATGGTGCGCATGGCTGTAGTCCCAGCTACTCGGGAGGCTGAAGCAGGAAGATCGCTTGAGCCCAGGAGTTTGAGGTTGCTGTGAGCTAGGCTGATGCCACCGCACTCTAGCCCAGGGCAACAGAGTGAGACTCTGTCTCAGAAAAAAAAAAAAAAAAAAGATTATAGCCAATTTGGTCCTGTTGGTCCCTGTGCTGGGTTTTCATCCTCCCACAATTTCCAACAGCCACAGTAAAAGCAGACTAAGCTAGTTGTGGCGCTGTGTGACACTGTTCTCTTATTCAGTGTCAATCCAATAGGAATCCAAACATTTATTTACAAAAGACACTAATAGGTGTTTACCTCGTTCCCTCAATTGTCCTTGTGTGCTAATGATTCAGAAGGTAGACCATTCATGAAATTCTACCTGAAAAGGAAGAAGAAATTTGGAAATTTGGAAATGTAATTCTAATTCCACAGACATTCCCTGCTTTTATGCTGTGACCTATTATTCCTACAGTGCTTTCAAATCAATTTTTACATATTTTTTTCTCATGTAGAAACTGGTCAAAATCTAAAAAATGGTTCCTAGCCCTGTTTGAAAAAAACATTCCAGATATAAAAACATACAAATCTGCAAAAGGTAATTCCATGGTAAGTACTTTTTACCTTTTGTTGCTAAAATATATGAGATGAAGATAATAATAAACTATGATTGTTAAAATATATTTTTGCCAAAAAAAGTAAGATTGATTAGATTCCATTTTTATGCCAAGCACTGTACCAGACATATTTAGATACAATATTTTATTATTACATTCTCACAACACTGAGGTAAGTATTAATCCTATTCTACCTAAGAAAAAAACTGAGACTACAAACACCAAAATAAAACACGATTCTGATATTCTTTATTGATTTATATATTATCATCAATAATGTCAACAGTGACAAATGAGAGTAATGGAAAATTAGGGAAGGAAAATAAAGCTCTACAAAGTAGACTTTATTCTTGATGCCATTCCTGCTATTGTTTGTTTCTTCAAATTCAAGGAGGTAGAATGGTATAATTTTAAAAGCAAGGCACTAGGAGTCAGTGCCTTGCATGTTATTCTAGATCTGTGGTGGTTCAAATGTGGTTCTTAGACCAACAGCATGAGCATCACCTGGGAACCACTCAATTGGGTACTCTAGGGTAGAGCCCAGCCATCTGTGGTCCAACCAGCCTTCCAGGTGGTTCTGATGCTGGCTCGTGAATGGGTCTCAGCCCTGGCTGCCTATTAGTATCACCTCTGGAGGCTTTGAAAATTATCTGCTGCCTGAGTCCACCCTCAGAGACTGGGTTTCACATGGTCTGGACTGCCTGGGCTCAAAGCTGGTCACCACTTGTGTGACCTTGGGCATAGTACCTAACCTCTTGGCCTCAGTTTCCTCACCTACCTCATAAAGTTGTGGGATTAAATGATTTAAGTTTTATAAAGTACTTAGAACATAGTAAGGACTAGATAAGAGCTTATCATTGTTGTTATTTGTAATCTTTTGGTATTTAAAGATGACATCAAAAGTTTTTGTTAGTTTTTAGTTGTACAGCAAGTGTCGTAAACAACTCTGCCTGAAACTAGAAAGAAAGATGGCCTTAGAAAAAAGGAAGATGTGAATGTTTAGGTATCTCCCTCCTGAATAAAGAGAACAGAAAGCTACCCTGAATGCCCTTCATTGACAAACTATGTTTCATCTAACATTTCTGTTTTAAAAACAACCCAGACAAACACACTTTTTTGTTTGCATTATTTTCCAGAATTTAGGGGCATGAACGTATGTGTATAAAATGTATACCCAGACAGATATGTAATCTATGGGCCTAGTAGATAGGGTTTTTAAATCCCCAGCTAAAATTCCCCACTGATAATACCTCCAGAATAACATTTATTTTTCTTACTTTGAAGACATGAGGAATTTTAAATCATAGGTATTCTAACTCCCTGTTTGAGTACAGACAGAATTTGAACTTTGCTGAGGCCAATCCAATGTTTAAGACTTTGAGAGAGAATTCAGCTTGAACATTCATGAGCAGTTTAATTTTCATATTTTGGTATATCACTTCTCTGTTTTCCTCTAGCAGTGTTTACACTGAGCTTACGTTTTTATACCCCATTGTTAAAAAAAAAGTGGGTTAAAAAGAAATTAAGAAGATTTTGTTGTCTTCTGCATAAGTAGATTTCAGTGGCCTAATGAAGCAGAAGACTGAGTAAAGTTGTCTCGTTTTTTTTAAATATGCACATTTTATCACTTAAATGTAAAATGTGATTTCTCCCATGTTATTATAGATATATATTAAACTAATATTTTCATTTAAAATTATGACTGCACCACAACATATCAAAATAACGAAATGAATCTGTAGGATTTTCATGACGTATAAACTTTGTCCTATAACAACGTGCATTGTAAGTATGTTAGAGACCAGCGGTAAATGAAATTCATATCTAAACTATTTTCAATTCTGCTGATTTATTACAACAAAAACAATAACAATGAGACATCAGCTAACATTTATGGGGTGTTTACTCTGTGCCAGGCATAGTTTACACATTTCACAAAGTAATTTCTTATTTTATTTTTCACAATAACTTTAATACCAAAAAAAACCTGGGGATTATTGAACCCAGAAAGCTGGTGAATTACAGTAGTCGATTTCTCTTGAAAAATTACATGCCTTAGTAAGTAACAGCAACGGCCTCTATTTTATCATGTGTTTTATATGCTAGTGTTTTAAAAATTATTTTCTGAGTCATAGGATCTGAAGCAAAAACTACTACATTGTGATACAATGCAGTTCTCTTAATTCCTAATAAGTCAGAATTAAGGTCTGTGTCTCCAATGAGGCAGTATAGCAGAGTGGATAAGGCTGTGGGCTCTGGAGCCAGGGCAAGGCTCATGGGATTGGATCCCAGCTCACCATCTTCAAGTTGTATGTTCATGGCAAAATTCCCTAATTCTTTGTGCTTCAGTTTCCTCATATATAGTGATGAAGGTAATAGTATCTGCTTCTTGGAGTTGTAGTGAGGATTGACATGATTTAAATACTTGTCAAGCACTTGCCCTTAGCAAGCAGTGAATAGATACTAGTTCCCATTATTTTTATCACCTAGACCTGAGTTGTTTAAGATTAAAAGTACACGAGTAACTTAATGAAAATGTTACAGTGTCTGAATTTCTTCTCCCTGATAGAGAGTGAACCATTGGCAAAGGGGAATCTGGGGAAACCTCCCCATGAAGAAATGTCTTAATGGAATTTGTATGGTGACCTGGGAGTACTCATAGTAGATGACCCTGGATGGGCCCTCCTCTGAGCTGCCACATTCAAGTCAAATGTCAATACTCTGCATGGTTTTAGAGTATTGCGGTATTTATAATATATTGCAGTTCTCTCTCTCATGGTGTAGAGGCTGAGAATCTGCATGATGTGTGGGGGTGGGGTTTCTCCTGAATGCTCCAGAGATCTGTGTTTTTATGTTGCTTACATTTTCCTAAGAGCAGAGATTTATTAAAAAGAGGACGGGGTTGGGGAAGAAAGAAAGAGATGAAAACACTGGATTTACCAATACACTTTGGCAAGGCAGAGATCCAAAGTGAATTCTGCCCTCTGAAAGGTTTTGTTTTAAGCACTTTATAGGTCTAACTAATTTAATTCTCACAACAATTCTATGATGTAGGCACTGTACTATGACCATTTTAAAGATGAGGAAACTGAGGCATAGAGAGATTAAAGTAACTTGTTCAAGTCCATCCAGCTCTTAAATATCTGAGTCAGGATTTGAACCAAGGCAGTAAGGCAGTTCAGCTCCAGAATCCATACTCTTGATTACAGTGCTGCTTGTAAGTATGTGAATCCCTGAGCATGCCTCAACTGCAAAGCCCAGGGGTGACAGGAATGATATATTTTGTCTTAAAGGAAAATGCATGATCTTTTGTTTATTAACATTCATCTTTGTCACGTAGTTACGGTTTGACAATATTTCTTTTAAACAGACATTATTTCAGGCTGTGATGGATATTGTAGAGAAGATAACAAATGAACAAAACTGTCCCAATTATGGGCTCTTAATGCTTTGGGCTTCTCTGTCTAATGCTGTTCCTGTAAGTATATTGATAAAAAATGGCTTACGTTGCTGTCTACTGTCCTTTGATTTTTTTTCCCCCTTCATTTTTCTTTCTTTCTTTCTTTTTCTTTTTCTTTTCTTTTCTTTCTTCCTTTCTTTCTTTCTTTCTTTTTTTTTTTTGATAGTCCTTTCACTTACTTATGGAGAAGAATAAAACTATAGTGGATTCAGTTGTGAGATAAAAATCAAAACTGAATACCTGGTTAGGTTGTTACACAAAGGAGGCAAAGCAGAGATCCAGAGTGAATTCTATGTAACAGCTTGAAGGAAAAGCTTGCCTTTTGAAAGGGACCAGTTGTGACAACACCTTTTTATGGAGCAGTTTCTGTGTGTCAGGCAATGTGCTTAGTATTGGTGCTGAAAAAATGAAAAAGGGTTGGTCTCAACCTTTTATTTGAGAGAGAATAGGTAAGTGGATAGTTCCAGGTAGAATCGGTCTTGAATCCAGACATATATCCAGCCATAGCTGTAGAATCTCATGGCGGTAACTTAAAATCTCTCTGCCTTCATTTCCTTATTGGTAAAAAGGGGAAAATGTACACAGAACTCCTAGTATGGTCCTAGGACTTGGGTACTCAATAAATAGTAACTCACATTTCTTCACAAAGTGCATGAAGTAAGACCAGCTGGTACCAATGAACGTTAGCTCTTTCTCTCCCTCAGACCTGTTCTGTGCACCCTTCCCGTTTGCATTACCTGACTTTTTGGTCCTGTAAGCTTCCCCATGAATGGTGCTGGTGAAATTGGCACTCTGAATACTTCTAAAGAGAGCAGAGACTTTTTTTTTTGACTGTTTCTTTTTTTTAAAGCTGTCATGAGCTAGATTAGAGCCATAAGATTTGTCTGCCACTTCATGTTCAATGCATACCAGTTTCTGGGTCAGGAGGTTCTCACGTTAGCCTAAGCTGCTACTTATATATATTATCTGAAATTAAAGGGTAACCTTTTTTTTATATATATATATATATATATATATATATATTTTTTTTTTTTTTTTTCTTTTTTACTAAACAGGAGTGCTCAACCCATTTCTAATGATAAGTGTGGTCATTTTTCTTCCTCTGTCTTATAACAAATAAAAATAAGGAAGAAGTTTTAAGTATTATTTATTTATTCTTCTTAGGCCTAGGTTGTTTTTATTTATTTATTTTTTATTTATTGTCCCAATTTCACCTACAGCTGCAGGCCTGGGTTGTTAAAGACTTTGTAATTACTGATATTCTATTTTCCCTTAACTTGTTGTAAAACTTAGTGGGTAAAGAGCAGAGATAGAAATTCTGGCCTCTCTGCCCAAATGTATGTCAGCCGGTAGAATATGTATTTCATCTGTCATGGTCGAGTAAAAATAGTTTAATCCTATTCCCTTCTCTATGTACCATTAGTGTTATTATCTGACTTTTCTTTAAATAATTTTCTTGGAAACTGATTAAGCTATAGCAAAACTGAAAAGCAAACATCAAAACAACTCCCAAAGCAGCAACAAAACAGCTACTCCTGTCAGAGGATTAATTTTCAAGATCCCACTAGAAACATCCCCCGGAAGAAAGCCACACAAAGCCCTATTGATCTGACACAGGGGAAGTCAGTTCTTTGGAATTTGTTCCTGGCACTGGTCTGAAAGGATTTAAATCATTCATTTCAGGAAGGAAGTGTCCGATGATTAGAGAAAGTTCCATCTCTCTGGCTTTTGTTGGCACTTCCAAGAGGCAGCCTGGTGTGCGGGCAGAGACCCTGGAAAGGTTAGAGTAAGGTCCAGAGCCAATTCCCAGCACTGGGTGACAGTGGGTCAATTGTTTACCTCTCCAAGCCTCAGTGTTCTCATCTGTAAAGTGGGATTAGTGTTTCCTACCTCAAAGGTTAGTTGTTTGGATTATTTTGGTAAGAAATGGAAAGTGGCTAACGTACCTGACTCAGCATAGGTGTTCAATAAATGTTAGTTTTCTTCCCTTACAAAAATTGTCTCCCCAGTTTCAGTCAATTATTACTTTTAATGACACATTAATAATGAACATAGACTATCCTGGCTTGCAAATGCTCAAATGCTCAAATGCTTGACTGCTCAGAGGCCCCTGAGTGAGAGTGTCCACTGCTGTCCTGGGTTTTGTGACCTCCATCACTGCTGAGAGAGCTGCTGAAGCCCTGCAGAGGTGTAGGTGGCGGGACCTGTCCTTTCTTGGAGCCCAGATCCACATCCTTATCTCCTCTCTCCTAATTTTGTACTCTGCCTCAAGGCCTGTGAGACTGAGAGCTCAGGCATCGGATGGGCTTGGTACCAGGTCACTGGAGGCTCCGTTATGGTTTAGGTAAACTTTGGTAGACTGGCCCAAAATGTTAATCATAATTTATGCAGTTATTTCCAGGGGAAAATCATTTCCAAATTCTAAGAAATTTCTGACTGCCAAATGAATTTTTTAGAACATTTCTCCAAACCCATCTCAAAACTGACATTTTGCCTTTTTTATCTGCTTTTTCTCTGAAGTTCTTTCTAAATACTTTCAGTTGTGATCACCCCATTCAGCTCTCAACTCCCACAACACTTGTTGTCTGTAACATGTGTTGACACTTTCACTTTCTTGTACATTTAGCTATTTTTTCTTCCTGTGTGTATTCATATCCCCAACTTAATGTGAAAGCTCTTGGGGCAGAAACTGTTATATGCATATTTGTGTGGACCATGATTGGTGGAAGACCATCTGGCATGTTATGGAGACTCGTTCAGTATTTGTCAAATCTATTTTTGAATGAATAAATTAATGATGTCGAAGAACATGCTCAATTCATCTTCTCTTCGTCACAACAAACACAGAGCTTTTTTCCTTATCCCTTCTCACCTTTGTTTTTACCTCCCAAAACAATGGAAAGGCACTGTGATAGCTGCTTCTGCAGTTCAATGAGCCAGGTGGCTCTCCTTTATTTTGCCCAGCTGTAACCATGGACTTGACCCCTTTGGCAAAATACTAATTGGTATTGCTGGGAGCGGTTTTTAACTCCTTTCCCAAATGTGGTTGCCCAAAGACCTCAAGGTCATTTGTTCTTGTTTATTGACTCAGTAATAAATATAAACTTTTTATTAACTATTCTCTCGTACCTTTTCTTATTTTTAAAAAGTGCCTTAGTTGTTAAATGTAGAAAAATAACAGATTTTTAAAAAGAGAAAGCTGTTAAGAAAAAAGAAGCATTCAAAATGGTAACAACACTATGTACAACCATTTGTAGCTTAGCTCAATTCCTTGTATTTGTCTTAAAAATAAGTATTATCCAATTTTAATGAATCTCTAAAACTATTAATATATTTAGGCACATAAAACTCTGAACCCTCTTTTTTGTAACTGAAAAATCTATGCAGCATCACTAAATTTTTTTTCTTCCAACCTGAACTCTGACTCTTTAACTAAGATGCATTGAATATGCAGTGGTTATTTAATTAAATCCAACAATTCAGCACTTTCATCTATAGATAATAGCAGAAAGGGGACCTGAGTGAGGAGACAGGATAAGAGAGCTCTCTGAGCATCTGTTTAACTGGATACTCTCTGGGGTAAATCTTTCCTAATCTAGATAATGCCCCAGAAAAACGGTCTCTGGATTTTAGGTGTCTTGGTTCTCCCCTTCACCTTGTTTGTGTAAACAGTACCATATTTGTCCTTGCACTATCAATTTAATGTCATAAAAAGGAAAACAATGAATAGTATTGAACTTGTGTGATTTGAGCCCTTTCAGACAATTGCTCTTCTTCTTTTGACCACAGAGGGGAGTATTGGGATTATTTAAAAGTGTATAATGTTACCTCATAAAAGAGACAAAAAGACTTAAGTTACACAAAGTACTGCCAGAGTCATTTCAGGACTGATTTTCCTAGATGAAACTGATTTTGCAATAAATGTTTATAGAAAATAATGAAAGGGAAATCCAAACCTCTTTCAATGATTTTATGCAGGTTTAAAAAATAGAAGCAAAAACATCTGAGTAGAAAGTTAATTTTTAAGATGTATAGCAGTATAATTTTATCTTATAATACCATAATGAGGAGAGATATGAAATAATTTTGTTTGGCCAATAGAGAAAGCATGTAAGTATACTATGTTCAATTAAGATTCCATTGTAAAATGACCTTATTTTTCAAGTTGAGTACTTCCATAATTTAGTTTATGGGGTTTTAGGTATGGTTTCCTGGGTTTATTTAAAGCAGTCATGTTTTATTTGAAGAATATAAAATTTGCTAATCCTTTTATATTTTAAGGATATTAAATCTTTAAAATGTTTTTGTTTTAGATTAATAATCTCGTGTCATAATTTGTTACTTTTGAATATTTAAGGTATGCCTATATAATATTGCATGTTGCTTATTAGTAACATAAACATTTACTTTTCTCATTTTTTAGTGAAGACAGTTTAATCTTTTTAAATAATATAGTTAAGCTATAGTGACAGAATAAAATTATAAATCTGACCTCTTACAAATATGTAACATCTCTACTGTTCATAAAATCTACTTATTATCAAAGATGCTCTTTACTAATCTTCTCTTAACGTTAATTTAAACATTGTCCTTGTTTCTTTTCTATAGTTAATACTAAATATGCTTTTGTTCACCTTCAAAGAAGTTTATATTTTTGATATATGTTTTTCTTTTTAAGGTTGCATTTTGGACACTTGCATTTATCCTTTCTCATTCCAATATCCACAAGGCCATTATGGAAGGCATATCTTCTGTGTTTGGCACAGCAGGTACTGAACCTGAGTTAAGTTACCTAAAAAGACACATCTAATAATGCATGTTTGTCACACACTGGCAAAGTGAAATGCCTATGATTTTACAGAAATTCAACATAATTCACAGTTCAACATAATTTGTTATGTGTTTCAGGACATAAATTGATCAGGTAGAATCCTAGAATTTAATTACTGTCAAGCATTTTAGAGATCATCTAGTACAACTCTCTTATTTTCCAAATGATGAAATAAGTGCTATAGTGATTGTGATTTGCCTAACTTTTGTACTTTAATATATATATGCATGTTTTTTCTTCTAATATCTTGGGTCCCCACCTCAATTGAGCTGCAAGTCCACAGTTTTGGAATTCAGGATTTTCCAGATTTTATAAAAGTAATATAGTATATCTTCCATATAATACGTAACAGCCCTAATGGGAATGTGGAGGTCAGGTAGGTTTTGCCACCAAAGGGTTATTAAAAAACAAACAAACAAAAAATAAAACCCTTACAGTTGTTAGAGATTTGGGGGATTAGGAACTGCAGATAAAGATTGTTGTCTTGAACTTTTTAGTTCAGTTGTGGGCTCTTCATTCATCATCTGTTTTTAAAAGCAGCAATAATCTCAAATGGAGAGGTCTTAACTACCTGTTTATTAAGCATAAATGGACCTGTTTGGGAAATAGATTTTTTAGAAAACTTTAATTGTCAAATTATATATTCAGATCTAAAAACAGTAAGAAATGATTTGATTTTCTGAGAAGAAAACAATATGATACTCTGGCGAAAGGTATGGTGCCAAGTAACCATTGTCCTTCCGCTCCTCCATGATTGCAGAAAATATTTTATTGGAGTTTTTTCTTTATTTTGGATTGTTGCTTTTTGAGTTAAACTAAAAAGGAAACTAGCTTTATCAACATAAATGTCTAAGCAATACTGTCTGAGCCTTGAGTGTGAATCAGCAGATGCCAGACCGTAGAAATGGTGAGTGTTAGAATCATTGAGTGCCAACAGTGCTAACAGGTTAGATTCTGGAAATACACTGGTGAATGTTAAGAGAAGACCACTCGCCTTCGTGGAGCTTGCCTATACAAGGAAAATGGAAATGGACATGCCCACGTGTCTGTAACTGGGAAAAGGGCGTGCATCCTTGATTGTCACGTATTCTCCTTTACTATTTCCTTACTAGAGTCTTTTCCTGTTTTAGGGTTATCCAAATTCATGGTCTTTAGGAAATAAAAGGTTGGAGATATGGATGGTGGGATAACGTGGGGAATCCTCTCTGACCAAAAGGGCACAACAGAAGTGTAGCATTAATCTAAATTTCCACAATGCTTGAATCTGGAACTCTTGAACACAGTAGTGGTGGAGAAAGACAAAACCTTTTCTCTTTTTCTATATTCTTGTTTATTTTCAGAACCCATTGTTCTCTTCTGACAGAAAAATGCTCCTTCAAATAGTAGCACCAGTGTAACAGCTATACTATATTGATGTTTTCAGCCAATAAGACACAGAATTGAAAACCACTTATAAAAAACATCAAACGTTTTTTAACCAGGTTTATACAGAAGCTATTTAGATCAATCCATGCATAAGATGTAGTAGCAGCTCAGAAATTTAGATGTTGTGAGAGGAGACCACAGATCTTTGGAGATTGATATTGAGATATCCATGTGTCCATACAAAGGATCCTGTCAAGGAAAGAGCATTAAAGTACATCATATTAGTCAGGGTTCTCCAGAGAAATAGAACCAGTAGGATGCAAATAAAGAGAGAGGGAGAGAGATTGCAAAAGGGACTAATAATAAGGAACTGGCTGGCGTGATTATGGAGACTGAGAAGTTCCATGATCTGCTGTCTCTGCAGGCCCTGGATAGATTAGATGATGCCCTTACATTGAGGAGGGGGATCTGCTTTCCTGAGTCCACCGATTCAAATGCTAATCTCTTATTCAGAAATACCCTTGCAGAGACACTCAGAAAAATACTTAGTCTGGGTACTCTACAGCCAATCAAGTTGACACAAAATGAACCATCACAGTAGGCATCATCCAATCCATTGAGTTTTGTTTCTCTGAAGAACTCTGAGTAAACATTCCCGTTCACATTGTGGAGGGCAGTCTGCTTTACTCCAGCTACTGATTCAAATGCTAATCTCAACCAGAAGTACCCTTACAGACATACCCAGAGACAATG
Organism: Eulemur rufifrons; assembly: GCF_041146395.1. Taxonomy (NCBI): domain Eukaryota; kingdom Metazoa; phylum Chordata; class Mammalia; order Primates; family Lemuridae; genus Eulemur; species Eulemur rufifrons. Next base: position 15,245,053 of record NC_090997.1, on the reverse strand, counting down.
TTTAGCCAAATATCTGGGCACCCCCGATCCAGTCAAATTAAACATAAAATTAATCATCACATGTGTGGAATAATAATCTGACTCGATATCACAGTTTTTCCATTCTGTGCTCTTATCTATTGCCAGGTCACCATTTTCTTCTTGGGGTTGTCCTTTGGGAAAGTCCAATTGTGTATCTCTCTAATCTCGCCACTCTCTCCTAGATCTCATCTCAAGCACTTTGGCCAACTTTCTTATGTTCATAAAATAAGTCTCAGGGTAAAAAGGTAAGACTCATACCACTTTTATGAAGGCAGTTAGTTCTTTACTTTCACAGCTGCCCCTCAGCCTACTCTCGTCTTTTCTGTTTGTTTACTTTGAAATTGGAACTTTCTTAGGGCTCCCGTATAAAGATGCTTACTTAGCCCCCATTATTTTGGGTGGTTGTTTTCACTATTCTGCTTTCTCTAGCTGATCCTGTATACTTTCCACCTTCTAATATTTCCTCAGTCTTTGTTATCTGCTTCTTCCCTTTCTTCTTTTCTAGCATTACTATGTTTTTATTCGTTAAAATTGCCCTTTTTGTTTTAATGGGACGTTGAGACAGAAGAGGGGGTAGAAATTTGTTCTTAGCCTACCATCTTGAACCATAAGTTTGTATGTACGTAACATACATCCTTTTTTTTGCATTTATATGTAATTCACATATCATAAAATTCACCTCTTTAAAGTATAAAATTTAGTAGGTTTTAGTGTATTTATGAGATTGTACAACCATCAACACTACTAGTTCCAGAACATTTTTATCACTCCTAAAAGAAACCCCATTCCCCTTAGGAGTCACTTTCCATTTTCCTGTACTCTCAGCCCCTGGCAACCACTAATCTACTTACTGTCTTTGCACATTTGCCTTTTCTAGACATTTCACATAAATGGAATCATAACGATATGTGGTCTTTTTGTTTCTGTCTTCTTTCACGTACCATAATGTTTTATTTTATATTACAATGTTTTACATTAATTGATTTTCAGGTGTTGGACCATCCTTGCAATCCTGGGATATATCCTACCTAATCATGGTGTATAATCCTCTTTCTTCATTGCTGGATTCAGTTTGCTAGTATTTTGTTGAGGAATTTTACACCTATATTAATAAGGAATATTGGCCTATAGTGATGTCTTTGTCTGGTTTTGGTATCAAGATAATTTTGGTTGTAAAGAGTAAATTTGGAAGTATTCCCTCCAATTTTTTGGAAGAGTTCATGAAGCATTGATGTTATTTCTTTAAACATATGGTAAAATTCACCAGTGAAGTGATCTGGTCCTGAGATTTTCTTTTTGAGAAGTTTTTTGATTCATTCATTCTTTTTTTTGTTACAGGTCTATTCAGATTATCTGTTTCTTCTTGAGTCAGTTTTGTAGTTTGTATCTTTTTAGGAATTTGTATATTTCATCTAGGTTATCTAATTTGTTAGCATACAATTGTTAGTATTTCCCATAATTCTTTTTATTTCTGTAAGGTCACTAGGAAAGCATATCTTTCATTTCTGATTTTACTAATTTGAGTCCTCTTTCATATTTCTTTGTCATTGTAGCTAAATATCTATGAATTTTGTTTTCAAAGAACTACCTTTTAGGTTCTGGTGATTTTGCTTGATTTTATTTCTTTCTACTGATTTTCTATTCTCTAATTTATTTCTGCTCTAATCTTTATTTACAATTTGTTTATTGATATTCTCTATTTAGTTCTTTAGACATGATTTCTTTAGTTATTTGAATATATTGAAAATATCTGATTTAAAGTCTTTGGTTAGTAAGTCCAGCATCTGGGTTTCTTCAGGGATAATTTCTATTGATTCCTTTTTTCCCTGTGAATGGTCTACACAGATAGTCCCTGACTTAACAGTAGTTTGACTTATGATTTTTTAACTTTATAATGGTATGAAAGTGATATGCATTCAATATTGTGGTTTCTTATTTCTTATTTCATGTTTCTTATGGCATGTTTTATAATTTTTTTGTTGAAAACTGGACATTTTAAAAAATATAATGTGGAAACTCTGAAAATTAGATTCTTTCCCCTCCTCAGGGTTTTTTGTTGCTGCTACTTGTTGTTCTTGTTGTTTGAATGTTTAGTAACTTTCCTTAACCAATTCTGTAATGTTTGTATTCTTTATCGTGGAGGGCCACAGAAGTCTGTGCTCAGTTAGTATAGTGATCAGCTAGTAAATGGACAGAGATTTCTTTACACCAGAATTTATATCTCCCATTCTTTGCCTAGGGGCTCCATGTGCACGCTGGAGCACACCTTCTAGCCAGGCAGTTGACAATTCTGCCTTAGCTTTCACTTCCTGCTTCTTCAAGTTTGGCCATAGGTGAGGGCTTAGGGCCTTCTCATATCTTGCCTGAGCATGAGTACAGCCTGGGCCAATGCATGGTCTTCTACATTTCCAAGAATGCACTGGATGTTTTCAAAGCCACTATCAACATCTCATTCCCTAGCCTTTTATTTTAATCTTTCTGATTTGCCTATTGTTTGCCCAGCAGTTACCTACTGCCTCAGGTAGCTGCAAAGTTAAACAGTTGTCTTTAAAGATTTTCAGTCAACACCCCTGGGGAAAAGGCTTTTCATACTGGATGAGCTTCAAGTCAGGTCAAATAAAGACAGTCTTGCAAGTAGGGTCTTCCAGGGAACTGTCAAGCTTGTCAACTAAAGGGAATTCTCTAGGAATGAGGTTTTGAAAAAGTTCCAACCCTGTTCTGCCCTATCTACTGACTAGTGTGCTGCTGATTTTCACTGTGATTGAAGACTGCTGGTTTTCAAGGCTTCTCTGTACCTATAAAGAGAGGAATGGTAACAGGGCAAGTTAATATGACATTAAGTTTGCTGTTCTTTTCAAGATTTGGCAATTTTTCTTGAATATACATTCCCTGGATTGCTACAAACCTTTGGTTAATCTCCAGCATTCTGGAAGGATTGATTCTTAGAATTTTTACCACATTTCTCAATTGCTTTTAAGGGGGGAATTTTGGGAGATCCTTACTCTGCCATTTTTGCTGACATTACCCTAAACCATAAGTTTTTAACTTTCTTTTAGAAAACTTTTGAGATTTATGTGGATTAATCCTTAATTCATCCATTCATTTACTTGGCCCCCAAACATCTTTTGGGTATTCACCATGTCAAAGCATTGAGTGGATTATCAGGACTATGAAGATGAGGAAAGTGTAGTCCATGCTCTTGAGAAAACTCATGAATAAAACGTGCTTTTTATAAAAAATGAAAGCAGGTTTAGAAGCATCCAGAAGATGTTAGGAGAGAAAAAGGAACACTTACATTGTTTCTTTGGAGACATGTACCTGCTGGTGCATGTGGTTTTCTATGTCTGGAACCCTTTCCCTTATTACTTTTGCTCATCTTCAGTCAGCTTGAATGTTATCTCCTCAGATAGATCTTCTTCTAGACTTACCCTGTGTAAAGTCACTTTCCCTAACTCTGCCCTCATCGATTCTCTAACTTGTCTCATTCTTTATTTCCTCATAAGAATTACTTTTTATTTATTAGTTTATTTATTTATTTATCCACAGTTTCCCCTGCCAGAACATAATCTCTCCAACAACAGGAATTATATCTGTCTTGGTCTCTGTCGTATCCCCAGCTGCCTAGAACCTAAAAATTGCTCAACAAATATTTTCTGAATGAGCTTAATAAACAAATATAAGAATATATGAAGAGTTTTAAGAGATGAGTATTTTGGGCTAGCCTTCATTTGCAACGCTATCACTCATCTCTCATTTGACAGTTTGTATGAAATGAGTGTTTTACATAAAGAATTTTTTGACAGTTTTCTGCACTTAATTTTTGAGTTAACAGAATCCTAGTGTTCTGTGTTCTTTTAGGTGATGGTCAGTCAGGTGGAACCACAAGAGGACATAACAGGAGAGGCATAAGCAAACAAAGTTTATTATACTCACAGGCCCTAGAGACGGGGGTAATAACTACATGCTACTTAGGGTCACAAGAAGTGCCAGGTTTTGGTCAAGTGGCAGAAGATAGCAAGAGGAAAGTCGAGGCAGGAAAAACAGAACAGGGGAGGAGTCAACAGTTTAGCATTGGCTAGTTTGAGTAATTCCTGTGCGCTTTAAGCTGAGGGGGATCCCTAGTGGCCTGCTACCTGGCCCTGGGATGATTAAGGTAGAGGAATATTGCCTCCTGAGGAACTTGGGCCAGCAGGAGGAGGTGTGGCCAGGATTGGTTAGTTTGCATATTAAAGGTAGACTCCAGGCCAAGTTCTGTGCTAGCTCAAAGAATGACTAACCCCAAGAAGGGGAGGGGTAGTCTCTTCCCAGCTGGCAAGGTTCTTTTCTTTTTTAAGATGTCATACATTTAAGAAATATTATTATCAAAAGAATTTACGTACACAAATATCATAATTTATAGAAAATTAAATACATGTATATAATACAGCCAGCCCCAGTGAATTTCTGATCGCTGCTTTGAGACACTGAGTAGTCTTAAGCCCTGTAATCTGTATGAATGGTAACAAATGCTAACATTGACCTAGGGTTTTGATCTCTATAAAGCATTTTCTTGCCTATGATTTTTATTTTGTCCCTTGATCTTGAATTAAACATACATCATCAAATAGTTGATTACCTAATAAAGAATATTTTGCTTTGCTATAGAGTTTAGGGTACAATTCCTAGAAATTAGTCACTTTGTTTTATATTTTAATTTATAAATCTCTACATATTATTTCACTCACTTGCCATGACCTCATAATGTAGCGTGGGCCGTGGGGTCAGATTGCCTGAGTCCAAATTCCCTCTGAGACACTTACAAATAATATTAATATATCCTTACTCAAGTTACCAACTTCTTTAAGCCTGTTTCCTCTTTGGGAAAATGACAAAATAGTAATACTCATCTCGTGAAGTTATTATGAAGATATAGCAAATGTAAAGTAGATAGCACAGTACCTGGCAAAATAATAGTTGCTTTATAAATTTTCACTATTGTCAAAACTAATAAACCATATCAGTTGTATGAAATATTATAATCTTCACATATCATGAAATTAGTGACTATCATAACTGAGTTTTTCTACTTCCAAACATTAGTGTTGTTTTTTGAAATAACATAGTTTTCTTGAATGTTCATAGCAATAAATGAATTATTTTTATAGCAATAAATGAATTATTTTTATAGCAATTAGATGCACTTTTGAAGGTGTTGAAATGCAGCAGCAATATAACATGAGTCTATTTATGTCTAATATTGCCCTAGGGGATAGAAATAATAGCAGCAAAAATATCTAATACTCAGCTAGCACTTACTAAATTCCAGGCCCTATTCTTAGTGCTTTCCTTATTGATTCATTTAATCCACAAATCATCCCTCCTAAATGTTACTATTTATGCCAGTTTACACGTGAGGAAAATGAAGTAGCAATTAGATAACTTACCCAAGACCACCCAGCTAGTAAATGGTAAAATAGTGATTGGAATCCAGTTTGTCTGGCATGAGAGTTGATAACACAAATTAACAAATCTCCTTGTTTTAAAATTTTACTCAGAAGCACTGAATTATGATGCTTAAATCCAATTTCTAGCTGTATTCCATTCCAAGTTGCTTCCATATTAAGCTTCCTAAAGTACAGCTGTGGCCATACTACCTGCATAATCATAAAATATTCCTAAAGTAACTCATACCCTCAAGCCTGATGGTATTGTCTGACTCACCTTTGCATGCAGAGTCACAGTTTAACCAATGTAGACTTTTGAATATTAGCTAAAACTATTCTGTATTTTCTTTCTCCTGTTTGTTACATTTATAATACTAAATGTGATTTGATTCTGATTATAAGACTTTACCCATAAGTAAACTTATAGGCTAGAAAAAATATTTTCTAAACCATGCAACTCATTTTTGATTTAGAAAATATGACCACCATATTTACAGTCCAATTGCTTTCCAAAACAATATGGTGTGTCTGCCAGGACAATAAAATTACGCAAAGAAAAAAAGGACAACTGATAATAAACCCTTTAACCAGAGATAAGATTTGTGGTTTATGTGTGCAATCATTTCTACTTGTCGTGTACATATACCTTGCTCTGACCAAGGCCCCCTGGGCACGTGGATCCCAACCCCTCTACCTCTAAGATTTTGTTCCATTCATCACCAATTCCTTGGTAGGTTCAACTCTTCTTTCTCCTCCTGCTCTTTTTCCTTCATTTGTCAGATCCTGGTACTCTGAGCTCAGCAACATCCGGGGGTCTCACAGCTCGCTCAGAATATATTCTAGAGCTTTCACATGGCCACAGAGGCTCTTTGTCATCTGACTCCTCTCTACCTCAATCACCTCATCTCTGCCCCTTCCCTCTTACTTATTTCACCCCAGCTACATTCATTCCTTCATTCAACAAATATTTGTTGTGCCCCTGTTATATGCCAGGAACTGCTTTAGGAGTTTGGAATATATGAACAAAGCAAAGATTACTTTCCTCTTGGTGCCAACATTCTGGTATAGGAGATAAGACAATTAACAATAAATGTTATGCATAAGTAAACTCTAAAAACATTGGTGATAAATGCTATGTAAAAAGAAAACAGTAAAAAGTACAGAAAATCAGGAGTGCCAGGAGTAGGGGCAGGTGGTAGTATGAAATAGATGAATCAGAGTAAACCTTGTTGGAAAGGGGAAATTTGAGCAAGGATTTCAAGGGGTTAAGAGTTAGACAAGCAGATCTAGAGGAAGAGTTGGTTGGGGTCCTGCGTTTTTCTTTGATGGCAGACTTTTTATTACTGCTTCTGTCTCGTTACTTGTTACCAATTTATTCAGGTTTTGGATTTCTTCCTGGTTCAATCTTGGTAAGTTGTGTGTGTCTAGGAATTTAACCATTTCTTCTAGGTTTTCCAATTTATTGGCATATAGTTGCTCATAGTAGTCCCTAATGATCCTTTGGATTTCAGTAGTATCAGTTGTAATGTCTCTTTTTTTCCTCTCTGATTTTATTTTTTTGGGTCGTCTCTTTTTCTTAGTCTGGTTAATTTTGTCGATTTTGCTTATTTTTTCAAAAAACCAACTTTTTGTTTACTTATGTATTTTTTTTTTTGTTTTAATTTCATTTATTCCTGCTTTGGTCTTTATTATTTCTTTCCTTCTACTAATTTTGGGTTGGGTTTGCTCGTGTTTTTCCAGTTCTTTGAAATATATCATTAGGTTGTTTACTCAAAGCTTTTCTACTTTTTTGATGTTGGCACTTACTGCTATAAACTTTCCTCTTGTTACTGCTTTTGCTGTATCCCATAGGTTTTTATATATTGTGTTTTCATTTTCATTTTTTTCAAGAAATTTTTTAATTCCCCTTTAATCTCTTCATTGACCCACTGGTCATTCAGGAGCAAATTGTTTCATTTCCATGTGTTTGTATAGTTTCCAATGTTTTTCTTGTTATTGATACCTAGTTTTATTCTGTTGCAGTCAGAGAAAATTCTTGGTATGATTTCAATTTTTTTGAAGTTTTAAAGGCTTGTTTATGGCCTCACATATGGTCTGTCCTTGAGAATGATACACAAGTCGAGGAGAAGAATGTATATTCTGTAGCTTTTGGATTAAACGTTCTATAAATATCTAATATGTTCATTTGGTCTATAGTACAGATTGTCCAATTTTTTTTTTTTTTTTATTTTCTGTCTGGATGATCTATCCAATGCTCAGAGAGGAGTGTTGAGGTCTCCAACAGTTACTGTGTTATGGTCTGTCTCTCTCTCCAGCTCTAATGATATTTGCTCTATATATCTGGGTGCTCCAGTTTGGGATGCATATATATTTAGAATTGTTATATTCTCTTGCTGAATTGACCCCTTTATCATTATATAATGACCTTCTTTGTCTCTTTTTACAATTTTTGTCTTGAAATCTATTTTATCTAATAGCAGTAAAGCTACCCCTGCTCTTTTTGGTTTCCATTTGCATGGAATATTTTTCTATCCCTTTATTTTCAGTCCATATGTGTCTTTATAGGTGAAGTGGGTTTTTTGTAGACAACATATAGTTGGATCTTGTTTTTTTCTTTTTATCCATTCGGCCACTTTATGTTTTTTGATTGGAGAATTTACTCCATTCACATTCAGTGTTATTACTGATAGGTAAGGACTTACACTGCTGCCATGTTGTTATTTGATTTCTGGTTTTTTGTGGTCCTCTCTTTCTTATTTCCTTCCTGTCTTCCTTTGTTGGTTTTCTCTGGTAGTGTGTTTTAATTTCTTGCTTTTTATTCTTTGTATATCTGTTGTAGGGTTTTTGATTTGAGGTTACCATGAGGCTTGCAAAAAACATTTTATAACCAGTTATATTAAACATATGACAACTCTGCTTACAAACAAACAAATAAACAAAGAGAAATCTTATATTATTTCTCAAAAAGTTGTAATTATTTTTGGCAGGTTTGTCTTTTAGTCTCCCTACTCAAGACATAAGTGGTTTATACACTAATTATAGCAATACAGGATCCTATGTTTGTGTTATCAGTGAGTTATATACCTTCAGATGATTTCTTAGTATTCATTAATGTCCTTTTCTTTCAGATAGAAGAACTCCTTTTTGCATTTCTTGTAGGACAAGTCTAGTGTTGAGGACATCCTTCAGCTTTCTTTTGTCTGAGAAAGTCTTTATTTCTCCTTCATGTTTTAAGGATATTTTTGCAGGACATAATATTCTAGGGCTAAGGTTTTTTTTTTTGCCTTCAGGACTTTGAATATGTCATGCCACTGTCTCCTGGCCTATAAGGTTTCAACTGAGAAGTCTGCTGCCAGATGTATTGGAGCTTGTTTATATGTTACTGTTTTTTTCTTTCTTCCCTGAGGACCTTTTCTTTATTTATGACCTTTGGGAGCTTGATTATTAAATGCCTTGAAGTAGTCTTGTTTGTATTAAATCTGCTTGGTGTTCTATGACCTTGTTGTACCTAAATATTGATAGCTTTCTCTAGGTTTGGAAAGTTCTCTGTTATTATTTCTTTGAATAAACTTTTTACCCCAGTCTCTCTCTCTACCTCCTCAATAAAGCCAATAACTTAGATTTGACTTTTTGAGGTTATTTTCTGGGTCTTGTGAGTATACTTCATTCTTTTTTGTTCTTTTTTTATTTTTTTCTTTTCTGACTGTATTTTTAAATAGCCCGTCTTCAAGCTCACTAATTCTTTCTTCTGCTTGGTCAATCCTACTGTTGAAAGACTCTGGTGCATTTCTCAGTTTGTCAGTTGAAGTCGTGTGTGTGTGTGTGGTGTGTGTGTCAATTGAATTCTTAGGCTTTGAAATTCTGCTTAATTTTTTATTATTTCAATCTCTTTCTTAAATTTTTCTGATAGACTTCTGAATTCCTTCTCTGTGTTGTCTTGAAGTTCATTGAGCTTCAGGAGAGCTATTTTGAATTCTTTGTCTGAAAGGTCACCTATCTCCATCATTCTGGGATTGGTCACTAGTACCTTATTTAGTTTGTTTGTTGGAGTCATGTTTTCATGGATGTTCTTAATGCTTGTGGATGTTCGTCAATGTCTGGGCATTAAAGAGTTAGGTATTTATTTTAATCTTCGCAGTCTGGGCTTGTTTGAACCCATCCTTCTTGAGAAGGCTTTCCAGATATTCAAAGGGAATTGAGTGTCATGAGCTAAGTCTTTGATCACTGCAGTTGTATCAGCACTAGGGGTGTCCCAAGCCCAGTAATGCTGTGACTCTTACAGACTCCTGGTTGTACGACCTTGGTTGACTTGAGTAAGACCTTGGTTGACTTGGGTAAGATACGGGTGAATTCTATGGATTACTCACTCTCTTCCCCCATTCTCTGTGCTGGGCTGCTGGAATTAGGGGAGGAGTGATGTGGGCACCCCCTGTGGCCCCCAGTGCCAGGTCACACTTGAAGCCAGCCTCTTCTCACCCAAAGCCTGTAATGACTGTTGCCTGGCTACCTCTGATGTTCATTCAAAGCCCAAGTGCTCTTTAGTCAGCAGGTGGTGAATCCTGCCAGGACTGGGTCCTTCCCTTCACGGCAGCATGTTTCCTTTTGGCCAGAAATGCCATCCAGGAACTAAGGCCTGGACTCAGGGGTTTCAGGAGTCTGCTTGTACTATATTTTACTGCAACTGGGCTGGTACTGGAGTTGCAAAACAAAGTCCTCTGAACTTTTCCCTTTCTTTTCCCCAAATGGAAGAAGACTCTCCCTGAGCCACAGTGCCTGTAGTTGGGGGAGGGGTGAAAAAGGCACTGGCTTGGCTGCTGCTGCTCGTGTCTCACTGAGTCACATGTACCCCAAGTCCACTGGCCCCGAGCCAGTGTAGCTGCAGGAATTGCTGAAGGACTGCAGCCTTTGTGGTCCAACTGCTTTACAAATTTAGTTCAGGCTCCAGCAGCCAGAGGTGAGGCTAGCCGGAACTCAGGTTTCATGGTAGACGATTTCCCTCTGGTCTGGCTGGTCTAAATGCTCTCTTGGTGGACACTGGCAGAATTCTGCCCTGTGCTGTGTTCACCTGTGCCAGGGTGGCCCCCAGTTTGAATGCACAGTCCCACAAGCACTTCACTCTCCCTCTCCCAGGCACACAGATTCTCTTTCCCCTGGGCGTGCTAGCACTACCAGCGGATGAAGGAGGGGTAGGGTAGGCAACGCAGGGTTGTCTTGTCTGCCCTCTTAACTGCCTCTTTCCTTGACATAATGTTAAAACCAGGTAATATGATTGCTCACCTGATTTTTGGTTTTCTGAAGGTGCCTGCTAGTGTGGATAGTTGATGAATTTGCTGTTCATGTGGAGGGATTATGGCCGTAGGTTTCTGTTCAGCCATCTTGCTCTGCCCCCTCTCCCTTCTTCTCTTGAGGAGCGGATGCCTAGTCCTTCCTAGTCCATCACCACGAGAACCTGCTAGATTCATGGCTTTCAGGCTTCCTCTTTCACTTGACCTTCTGCCTCCTACAGATGTTTCTGGTGTAAAAATTCCAGTGCACATTGATCACAGCAGAAAATCTGGGTAGCTGTGTCTTCCCGTCTTCATCCTACCCCCTCACACCACCACTGCGAGTACGCCTCCTTCCTGTGTCTCCACTCCTTTTCCCTAATAGCTGTGCCGTCGCTTATGGTTTTTTCTTCAAATTGATCACTCTGATTACTCTTTTTGTATTTTATCAGCAGTAATTGTTAGAGGCAAACAGCAGAACCTAACTCTAGGTGATTTAGTAAAGCTATCTATCTATCTTTCTATCTATATAAAATTTATTAAATGTTTATGAGGTAGTTCACAGAACTTCTAGGAGTGCTGGAAACCAAGGCTTGGAGGGAATCACTCTCCCAATCAGGCTGCAGACCTGGTCTGTCAAGCACAACCCTGCCACTCATGCCAAACACATTGTGGCCACTGGCACAGGATGCTGAATGTCACTGTGTCCCCAGAAATTTCATCCTGCAAAAACTGATGTTGCTGCCAAGGAAACATTTTCAGTCTCCATTTCCTTACTTCACTAACTCTTGATTCAAAGTCTGGGCATTGGTAGATCTGATTGGCAAAGTCTTATTTTCATGGTAACGTCCTAGCTTCGAGGGAGGCAAGGAAAGCAACAATCTGGCATTTTTCTGCTCCATGATGGTGGGCAAGCTTCTGTTGGAACACAGGGTTCAGATTTTGCATAGCCAAAAACTGACATATATCAAGTGTTTGTGTAAATAATATAATACATATTTTTATATATGTATGTGAGTATAAGAAATAAATATTATATATGTATATTTTTATAAATATATTTTATATGTAACTATGTATCTTTTTATAAATAGAAATATATATGTACATATTTATATATCTGTGTGTATATATACACATATACTTCTTATCTTTTCTCAGGTGAGGTGACCCTTTGCTTGCAAACTCCACGAAAGCTGACTGAGTACAGTTATATTTCCCCATATTTTTCATGATACTTCAACTTGTATGAACTATTGACAGTTTTAAAAAACAATGCAGTAATTAATTGAAACACCTATGTGCTAACCAAAACCAAGTGCTCATCCCCTTTATTTTGTTTATTTAAAAATTCACACATTTATAGTTCAATCAAATTTTGTTTTGTATGTTTTGACAAAGAACGAAAAGTTTTTTCCTAAATCTCTTCCTCTTCCTTAGGGTTTTATCTAATTTCAGTATTGTGAACATTGTTGTACACACAGAGCTGAAGGAGAAAATTAGGTTCTCCATCTTTTTACTTTAATGTTAAACTAGATATTATGGCATATATCATTTTATTTAAATATTTACATTTGCATTTCATTAACCTATTATGGTTTACTTTTTTAAAATTAAATTTTTTTTATTGCAGAGTATTACAGGGGTACAAACACTTTGGTTATATAAATTGCTTTTACACCGCCCAACAAGCATGCCCATCCCCCAGACAGTGCACATCTGTTAGGTATGGATTTACCCATCCCCTCCTCCCCCCTCCCACCTGCCTGACACCCTGTGAATGTTACTTCACATATGTGCATGTTAGTGTTGATCAATTAATACCAATTTAATGGTAAGTACATGTGGAGTTTATTTTTCTATTCTTGTGTTACTTCACTTAGAAGAATGAGCTTCAGCTCCATCCAGGATAATACAAAACTAGTTCATCGTTTTTTTTTTATGACTGAGTAGTACTCCATGGTATACATATACCACATTTTGTTAATCCACTCATGTATTGATGGGCACTTGAGTTGTTTCCAAATCTTTGCAATTGTGAATTGTGCTGCTAAAAACATTGGAGTGCATATGTCTTTTTTGTAGAATGTCTCTTTTTCCTTTGGGTAGATACCCAATGGTCTACTTTTTTATTTTAGTTAAAATATAGGAGTACATATTTAGATGCATTTTAGTTTTCTTAGCTTTGTTGTGCTTTTGTTTTCAGTATAACTACCAAAGTAATACTAGATCATAAAAAATTAATCAACAGCATAAGTACTCACATTTATGGGCAACTGACCTAAAGCAATCTGAGGCATTAATATTTAGGTCCTGTATAGACTGTATTATAAAGCAATTTTCATTTCTAACTCAGGACTCCTACCCTGAGAATCTGCCTGTCAGCAGGGGAAAATTCTATCTTAAACAAAAAGCAAGCAAATAAAAATGAACTTCAATTTTTTTCACTGGTTACATTTGGCCCTTTCCACCTGTTCTTTTTAACATAGGGCAGCATTCACAAGCACACTTTTTTTGTTAATCAGTTTTAAATTGTTTAAGAAGTTAATAAACATTTTTCTATTAATTTACAAAGAATAAGATTGATTAGTAGAAATGTACCTACATAGAAACCATTCTATCTTATATAAATGTCATGATTTGTATATCGTAAAAGGTACATACAGAATTTTCATTGGATAGAGAGCCAGAAATTGGATTCATGAATTTCAGTCCTGTCACTCACAAATTATGTGACTTTAGATAAAAGAGAACCCTTACTCAGAGCCAATCAATAATGTTTTTTGGTACCACTGCATTTTGATTTAGCAGCAATCACTATTACTGACATACTGACACTGAAGGGTGGCCAGGGTTTTTTATATGGTGACATTGACTCAGATGGCTACACCTTAGACACTGGTGAGGAAAGATTCTGTCCCTGTTTATAATTATAAACAAGTATAAAAACTAGCAAAGCAATAAGCGAGGATCAGATCCTATGGTGGTATTCTAGATAAACTCCATGTTGTCTGCCTTATTTTAATTAGTTCATTAATTTTACTTCATTGCACTTAAACATTTCCATTTATTCTTGAAACCTTATCTGTTGTTGTGCTTACACATGTTATAACTTGTATTCAGCTTCCTTCCACTTGGATGTGTCCCAGTACCATCTTGCCAACCAATAACAGCAGTCTTGGAGGACTCCATCGTGCCATATCATAGACCTGAGTCCCTTCAGCTAGCTTAAGAAACTCACTCTCATTACCCATCTCCAGCCTGTCGGGGCTCAATGGCTGATAGCCAAAGTTGTGTCCACAATAGATTCTTGGCCCCTTGTGCAGCACATGGCCCAAAATAACAAAGAAAGAGATCAATTGGCAGAGCCAAGGGCACTCTAATGGACTTACGTACAGAGGGAAGTTATTTTATTTTAAAAATTCTCTCCACTCCCACTGGTAACCTGACAGTATGTATCTAATACGGAGATTTTGGAGGCTAGAGCATATCATAAAGGAAATTTCTCAAAGAGCCTCATTTTCCTTTGCTAGCCTAGCTCTTAAAATTCTAGAATGGACCCAGGAAACAGTAAATTATGAAGCAGCTTCTCACAAACTACTTATTGTTCATCAGCCTTGAAGACCACAAGTAGATGACCTAAGAAGTATTTATAAATGCAGGAGATTTCACCCGGAACTATTCTTTTCCACCCCAAATATATAATTTTGTTACCTTCTTTTTTCTTTGGTCTTAAAGACCAGAGTGGTGTCATCTTGGAACTCAAAACTTGTGACTTTCTGGTCCACTAACCCAGCCATAAAGTCCCAGGTAAGACTTGCATGTCTGATATCTGGCCGACAAGAGATTTCCCAGGAGGCTGTGTTTCTTCCACTGTCTTCTGCCTTTAATCCCTGAGGTCGGTCTTGCGATACCTTAGCTCAAGAGATTTTGTGTAAAGTCACTCTCTCCTTTTTTATTGCCTCGCTTCAGTGGCTAAAAGAGATACTTCTGATGGCTGTAGATTATTTGATATCCCTGTTCAAATTGACAAGCTTGGAGATAGGTCGTTCTCTGGAGCTTCTCATTTTATTAAGTCTTTCACTATCTTACTTCAGTGCAGCACTGTTGATCTGCTTTATTAATTCTCTACATTTTTCATTTAGACACAGTTCTTCTTTTCAGAGAATCCTGTTGGAGCATTATTCAGGCTTTAGATAATCTATTTTCATAAACTACTAAGGTAAAAAGTTTTAAAGTCAGGCCGACATCTCTCCAGAGAACACAAGGCAAAAATTTGGAATCAGTGCACCAACTTTAAACATAAGGGGTATTTCTAGATCAAAATTTATTTTACCTTTTATTATCTACCCACTGTTGTCTTGTTCAGGCAATATTCTTTCCCTTTTATTTATTATAGATTGGACTATGTCCTTTATTCCTTGAAAAGATGTCATAATTCTGAAGCAGGTTCCATTTTGTCTTCCAGTAGATAGAGAAACTGATAATATCTTTTTTTTAATATATGAGAGAAATACTTCTGAAGATAACACAAGATATTATTTTTTTCAGAAGAGAATCTTATATGGTTGGCCTGGTATAGTGGCATCGAACTTCTTTTCAAATAGAATGGGATTTGGGATATTTTTGTATGTGCATCTGTTGATAGAAGAAAGTGAGGAAGGTCAGTCTTTCAATTCTCTTTATCTTTCATGAGATTGTAATAACCTGTTCTAAGCAGTGTTGCAGTCCTTGGTATCTTTTTCAGTCCATTGTTATCACTGCCTCTTTCATGCTCAGTCTGCTGTTAGGAATGTCAAACTGAAGCAGCTGAGCAGGGCCTACCTCCAAAAGGTTATTGCTTATACTTTTTTAATAGGAGTTTGTGTCTCTGATAGCAAAATTTTATCCTAAATCCATCAGATGCCAAAAACCCATATGTACTCCTAGAAAGTCAGAACTAGAACTGGAACCCCAGAGATGACTGTGGTGCTCAGAAGACGCTGGTGGCTAGAGGGGGAGAGTTGAAGATGTGGCATGCCAGGTTCTTGCTACAATCCCTAAACTCCCAGCATCCATATGCTCAGAGTCCACGGACAGTCTCTAGGCTTATTCTTTGGTTTTCCCAATATGTATTCACCACAAATACTTTACGCTGCTTTTTAAGCCTTCCTTCCCATTTTACATCTCTCCTTCCTATTCATTTAACTGCTATTTCTCTGGCATAAAGAAAACAGGTTGGGGCAGGACCTGTATGGAGGAAACCATAGCATTTTATAAAAACATATTTTTTTTAAAGGCAACCTAAATAAATAAAAAAGCATGCCGCATTTCTGGATGGGAAGATTTCATATCCTGAAAATGCCAACCCTTTTCAAATTACTATACATTTATGTAATTATAATGAGAATTCCAGTGGGGGTGGTGGGGATTACCTAAATGACTTAAAATTTTGAATGGAAGAATAACTGTAACTATAAATAAAAAATTATTAGAAATATAGATTAGTAAGGCCAGATTTGCCCTAATAAAGGCCAGACTTTAATAAGTTCGTAATGCTTATTATAGAACTGCTGTAAACAAAAGTGCACAATTGGCACGGGAAACACAATTGATCCATATGACCCTTATTTGTTTACCTTTTGTCAACAAAAATCAAATTCATAATCTTTTCTTTCAAAACTAAAAAAAAATCTAGGAAAAATAGCTATTTTTCTACTCTATTTCACATTTTTGAGGAAAAAGTTTCCAAACTATCTACATTCACATTGAATTAATATTCTAGAAACCTGAATGGAGAGACTCTACCCATAAAGAATTTATAGGGAACAGCAGTGAAGTAAAAGACATTTAACTTCATTGCTACCATCTACTTTGTAATCTTTCACCTACTCTCACCCTCTTTTCCTTAAATTTTTTTATAATTTGACTTAATATTTTTCTCACAGATATTATATCTTACAAAACGTGTAAAATAATGCACATGTACAATAACAAAAGAGGTCAATGTTTTGTAAGAAAGAAAACCCAAATAGTATATCTCTTTTCTCTGTTAAAGAAATATTTGGGAGGTAATATAGAATATTGATTTTCATATTGATTTTTTTTTTTTTGAGACACGGTCACACTCTGTCACCCAGGCTGAAGTGCAGTGACACAGTCATAGCTCACTGAAGCCTCGAATTCCTGGGCTCAAGGGATCCTTCTACCTCAGCTTCTTGAGTAGCTGGGACTACAGGTGCACACCGTCATACCTAGCTAATTTTTTTTTATTTTTTCTAGAGACAGAGTCTCGCTATGTTGCCAAAGCTGGCCTTGAACTCTTGGCTTCAAGCAATCCTCCCTTCTCGGCCTCCAAAAGCACTAGGACTATAGGCATGAGCTACTGCACCTGGCCTTGAATTTTTGAAGAGTCTCAGCATAGTAAGCTTACCATTTGCTTGAAATGATAGCAGAAACTTTGTGTTTTCAGGAAGGCTGGAAATCTTTTACATATGTATCCTCACCTCAGGAGCTTCCCTGAGTGGGTGGGACCTTCCTTCATATTCAAAGGTTTCTGTGAGCTATCTGAATGAGGTAACAAGACATAAACTGATCTCCATTCTACTCTTTTTTTAATTAATCAACTTTTTTGTTGTTGTCATTGGGAAAATCACATTTACTCCTTAATTATTTTAGGTGCACAATAAATTCCTATTCTGTGTCTTCAGATGACATAAATCTCATCGCCCCCTACCAAATGCAGAAGGATCTCGCCAAAAAGAGGGAGGAAAGTAGGGAGAAAGAAAAAAGCAAGGAAGTAGTGAGGAAACAAAGAGGAGAAGGGGAAGGACTAGGGGACTGGAAGACTGTCTTTAATGGTAGGCTGGATTTTTAAAAAGCTCAACTCTCCTACACAAAGCAAAACCTCTGTGTTATTCCTTAGGCCTCCTCTCCATTGCTCTGTCCCTTCTTAAAAGCAAAGAAGCCCCTCCCTTTTTTTGATACACTCTTTTGAAACTTCCTTGTTGCTTTCACATCTGCATTATAAATTCAGTTAAATCTGGTTTTTCCTATTTAAAGAAATTTGGTTGTGTGCTCTTTGTCTGGTCTGATCTTACAGCTCATGCTACCTGGGGAAGGTCTAGCCCAAAGCATTATCAGCTACGTTAGGAAAAGACTGTGTCTTTATTATACTGAAAAATTAAGTCCCTCGTAATTTTTCCCTGGTTTAACCAATTTAGTTCTGTGACCTCATATATTCATTAATTATTTGATCATTTTTTTCTCTTCCTGTCATTGCTACTTCTTTTTCTCAATTCTCTATAACCCTGTTCTAGGCATTTCTCTCGCTATCTCTTAGTCCTTAGGAATAGAGGGAAATAAATGTTTAGAGAAGGAAAAGGACATCAGGGTCTTTATCCAACACTTAAAATTAATTTTCCCTTCTAACACTCAACAATCAGTTTCACAATATTTCTTTTTAAAATTGAAAGAATAATTGCAAAAAAGGGTTTATTGTTTTCCCCATTTGGGAAACAAATCAACAAACAAATATCCATCTCACTAAAAATTCCCACAAATCTGTAACCAGTCTATTCTTACTACCTATAAATAACTGTTACAGAGTTATTTATATAAAGTCAATTTAAATGTGTTATCTACTTCAGGACGTTGTATCCAGTGTTATTCTATTTGAGATGTGCTAACCTTTCTCAGTAAATATAGGTTTCTTCTGAAAAGAAAACATCCATTTTGTAAATATAAGAGAATATTTCTGAAATAAAATAGACATGTGATTTTTAAGAATGGAATTCTTGAACATTACTTATATTGAAGTTTTAAAAATGCCTGAAATGAAGGAAGGGATGTAAGATGTTCCTTCCCCTCCCTGTCTCCCAAATACTGTAAATTTTTATTTGCTGTTTCTCTTTAGCTTTATTCTCTAAAAACTTATTTTTTTTTTCCAGGAGCTTATCTTGAGGTCTCTGGTTGAGTAAATAGGGCAGAAATTTAAGTAGTTTTCTGCTCCTCTTCTCTGGCAGCAATTGATATTGCATCATTATTTTTGTAGAAGTTGTAGAAAAGCTATATTTCTTCTAAGCTGTCACACAATTTTCTGAAATGACAGTCTAAAGTACATGCTAACTTTTTATTATTTGATTTTGCTTTTCAAAGAACTCATTATCGTAAAGTTCAGAAAGTACATTTTTTTGACCAAATTTTGGTAGGAGCCATTGCTAAAGGTTATTTATTGTATCACTTTGTTTTTCAAATGTTATCTCATATGTTTTTATGCCAGGTTCATTCCTCTTCATGCCCACTATGACCTTTTGCACACACTTCAACTTTCAATATTTTAAACAAGCTGTTCTGTGAACATGCAAGATAACCTCTCTGAAGGGAAGCTTGCCTCATGACAGGAGCACACGGAATTGAGAATCCATGCTTTCAAAATCCAGGAAAGAGTTGGCGGACCATGTAGGGATGTAATCTCAATTTTCACGGGATTTTATTATTTGCTTTTCTTCCTCTTTCCACACGTCTCTCAGCAGAATTGACAGTTGTCTTTCATTTGTGGGGAAGCACAGAGGCTTCCTCAGTATTCAGCCCCACTTTGCAGTCCCACCTTCTGATTCAGTCTCCTCAAAATTATGTCTCAAGAGGCCTGTGACTCAGCAAATGCCTACATTCCGCTGCTTTCGGTCAAAGCGTGGATATTTGCCCAAAGTTATTAGTTAAATCTTTATGTAATGTTATTTCAAAACTATAGAAACAATTTTTATATATCTTTACTTACTGTGTCTGTCTGTATGGATGTATGTATATGTCTGTGTGTGTGTGTGTGTGTGTGTATATGTGTGTAAGGAGGAAGGGCTTGAAATAGTAAGGAACCGGAGGAGACATCTCTCAAGGAAGGACTTCCTTTAGTGATTCTATTTGACTCATGTTCCTTTTTTAAGTCCAAGAAATCATATTTTTATGATTAATTTTGGAATTTAAGTTAGTTTTCTTTCTGCCTGGGCAACTCCTACCCATTCTTCCAGGCTTAGTTGAAATTTCAGCCCGAGGCCAGAAGGGATGAACTCCACTGACACCTGAATCCTCTCCTATGAAACTTGTATTATAGGTACCTAAATCCAGATACTGTTTTATATCCTTGTGTCCAAGATCCTTTGCGACCGTGGCTTTGTCTTTCTTGTTCCTTTCTTCTCTTTGGGAAAGCAGTGTGGCATAGTAGCAAGGGTGAGGGCTTTCCGTGTAGACAGATGTAGGTTTGAAGGCTGCTCTGACACTTTCAAGCTTACCTCCTGTGACACATCAACTGATCTGAGGCTTGATTAGCTGGCAGGTAGCTATGAGGAATAAATGAGGTGATCCAAAATATTTGTGATATTAGGTGGTCAGTAAGTTAGTTATTGTTATTTTCTTCCTATCTGTTACAGCACCTATGCTTGGGCTAGTGAATAACAGATACATAGCAAATTTACATTGAGTGAATCAATAACTGAAGTCCTAAAATGTTACTAACAAATATAATTTATGGTTATTGTGTCATAATGTTTATCATCATGAATGTGTAATCCCCAAACTATATATAATATTTTAGAAATAGTTTTTGCTAGTTCAGAATGCAAGAATCATCCTTGATTTTATTTGGTTTTAAATACCCTAAGATTTGATTTTATTGCATTTATGCCAAGAGTTAAAACAGATGGTTTCTGAATTTTAGCCCAAATCACCCATAGTTTCTTTCCTCGTCTGTCTTCTGTACTGGTCTCAGCCCCGTTAGGCTAGAGCCCTTTTCATAATTACCTTGGCATTCTTCCAAGTGGAGCCTTCTAATTTTAGAGTCACAATGATGGAAGAACAAACCACAGATGTGCATTGAAATATGCACAGTATGGGTACAGAGCTATTTCTAAGAGTCATAATAAAAAGGTCTTTTATCCTAAATATGTTGTTTGAAAACTTAGTATATTTCCTTTTCTTTTTCTTTGTCTCATCCAAGAATACTGCTTTATTTTTCCCATGTCACGCTGGGACTTGAGAAACTAAAAATATTTTATCAAAACATTTATTTTCCAAGTATAGTCTACGTCTCTCATACATTTATAGGTCGTAAGTTTAAATATTTTCAACTCAAAACAAGTTTTTGTTTCTGCATTATGTAATACAAAACGTTTTTGTACTTTATAATTCAATTAGTCTAATAAGAAAACTTAATATAAAAACTTTTTTTCCCGAAAGAAGATCAAAAACATCACCATTACTAGAATTCAGACTTTTTCAGGGCCCGAATTATGCCTGCCTTATAATAGCAGGGTCACTTTGGAATCTCTCAGATCTGATTTCAAACACTGACTGTTGGTTGCCACTTATCCTTGGTCAAGTAGAAAAATATTTCTTTCTGTATCGTACAGCTGCAGTAAAATAAAATGGAAAAACAAAATAGAAGGATTATTTGGTGAATTTGCCTAACGTAGATGCTCTAAGTATGTATTTAGAGACAGCAAACTTTTTTGAAAGGCAAGATTAAGAATCTAAATTGTAGGTTACTGCTAATTTATCTCTAATGTCCATTTGCCAAGGGCCCCAACTTGCTGGGGCCACTTGGTTTTCAAGATAAAAGTGAAATTGCTGTGCACTCCATCTCAGATTTCTAAGAATCTTTGGAAGGAGAAATGGGAGAGGCGGCAAGAGGTAGAGACTTTATGTGTCCTCTAGCTTTCTCCTCCTTCCTGGTTCCTGCCTTTGTTGATTTCTCAATTTCCGCACTCTTTTCCCTTCTGCACGTTCTGCCTCTTTTCTGCACTGTGTTGCCTCACTGGACATCACCCAGATATTTATTTCCCCAAGTGTTAAATTTGAGTATTATCTGGTTTATTAAAATATTAGAAATATGGGATAAGGAGAGGGAAAATTACATTGCAGACAGAAACAACTTAAAATTAAAAATCCTGAGTGCCAGAAAATTTTCCTTGACTTTCTACTAGATTGTCAGTCCCTTGCCATGTACCTGAGCCCTCTCTCTCTTCTTCTCAGAAATCTCCAGTCGTGTCTTCTTTACCTCACAGACTCTAGACGCCCCAGTTCCCTTCCACTTCCTGTGCGGAGCCACTGACTCTCCCTTTGTCTCACCATGGACATTTAGGGTTTCTACCCAGGGGTTCATCTTCTACTATATGCCATTAGGCAGTAGTTTTCTTTTTTCTTTTCTTTTCTTTTTCTTTCTTTTTCTTTTTTTTTTTTTTTTTTTAATTGAGACAGGGTCTTGCTCTGTCACACAGGCTGGAGAGCAGTGACGTCATCATAACTCACAGCAACCTCAAACTCTTGGGCTCAAGCGATCCTTCTTGCCTCAGCCTCCCCAGTAGCTGGCACTACAGGTGTGCACCACCACACCTGGCTAATTTTTCTATTTTTTTTGTAAAGACAGCAGCTCGCTATGTTGTTCAGGCTGGTCTTGAACTCCTAGGCTCGAGCGATCCTCCTGCCTCAGCCTCCCAAAGTGCTAGGATTACAGACGTGAACCCCTGCACCAGGCCGGCAGAGGTTTCCTTTCTTTCTTTTCTCAAGTACATTCTAAAAGAATTTTGTATCCCCTCGTACCCTTTTAAGTTGATATCTAGTATTTGTTATCCTATGTTTAAATAATTGCCAAGGATGTCATTCCCGATATATTGTCTACATGCTCTTAGTCTATTTAAAATATTTAAGTATCAAAACTTGAAGATTTAGTGCATTCAGTTATGAAAAATGTCTGCCATATAACCTAATTCCCAAAGCCAGTCCTTATGATCAAACTAACCAACCAATTCACCTTATCTTCTGCCAGAAAAAAGATGTCTTAATTTTTTGAATTCAAATAAACATGTTAATATATGTTGCTGTGACACTATCTCATTTTTGAATTCTGATTTTAAGATAGTCAAGTGGACAAACATGGAAACAAATATATGGTTTTGTGAGCAAGGACTCAAATAGATGGAATAAGACATATCTGTTTTCAATATTTTTTTCCTGTGCCTGTTTTAGTCAAGGGCTTTTCCCTTAGGCTCCATGTGTTACCTAATTGCCCTTTTGTTTGGTACCCAAGAGATGTTTATACCTCTTCTGAGGGAAAATGCACTAGAATAAAAATCAAGATGGCTGAGGGAGGCAATGCATTCTATCGTAAAGTGAGGAAAAGGTGATTTGTATTAGGAGAGGTAAGGAAAGAGAATTAGACCATAGCCTTTTCTTAGAGCAGTTTTACAGAAGAGTAAATATGCAAGTTGCGTATCAGGAAATTGATTTCCTTAACATTATTTTTTCCCATGTGCCCTCTGTGTATGTGAAGATAATTTGAAGACCATTATAGTGTATTCTGAACAAGACATTTCTTTTCCTGAGAGATAGTCTATATTTTCCTTCTAAAATAACCATATTTTATGGGGTTTATTTAGATACTCTGCTAGGCATTCTGTACTTGCCTTGCTAAACAATATGTACGGTGAAGACCACATAGACTCTATAGTATTGTAAAATTCAAACACTGGAGTAAAACCTGGACTTCTGAGCATAGGAGGTACAATGAGGAACAAACCAGTAGCGTGTCCCCTTAGTGCCCCTTAGACAGGGACAAACTTTTTTTGTATAAAGTCAGATAGTAAGTATTTTAGGCTTCATGGAACATAAGGTCTCTGTTCCCACTATTCAGCTCAGCTATTATAATGTGAAAACAGCCATAGACAGGATGTAAACAAATGAGTGTTAACTGTTTTCTAATAAAACTTTATTTATAAAATCAGGACGGTGAGCTACCTGTTGACCATAATTTGCCAACACGTGCCCTTAGGTATAGCCTTACCTGGGCAGGAGGAGAATAGGGCCCAGTATTTATAGGTACCTATAAGCTCAAGCCAATGATCTCCAGAAGGCACATTGGCATTCCTGTTCAGGTGAAGATAATACCTATGTAGCTATAAAAATGATATAATTTTGAACTCTTTCCGAAATCCTGGCCAATTAAAAATTAAATCACAGTTAATCATCACATTATCTAGTTTTATGGTCATAAGAAGAAATGAAACTTCTTTCCCGTCTTATCTGTTCAGTCTAATAAAAGCTAGTGGCTTTCAATGTCAATATATCCACTTAGGATTTCTAATTCATATCATAATTTTTATACTTTAAGTACATTTACCTTCATTTTATACAATAGAAGAGATAATTTTAGAACTGTACTAATAACTGCATTAAACTTAGAGTATTTAATAAAGAAAATCCAAGAATATCTTCTACTTATTTTAGTCTAGCACTCCGGTTCTTAAAGTGTGGTCCCGGGACCAGCAGCAGCAATGTCACCTGGGAACTTGCCAGAAATACAGATCCTTGGGCCCCATTGCAAATCTGTTGAATCAGCAACTTTGGGCGCCCTGCAATCTGTGTTTTAGCAAGCCTTCCAGGTGATGCTCATACATACTTAATGTCTGAGAACCACTGGTCTAGTATTAGGTCATCAAATATGAAATGTCCGATTTTAAATCAAAAGTTTGGTTTATTATCTCTCAAACAAGAAGCACTACAATTAATCAAAGTATGCACCTAAACTATCAACACAGTTTTGCCATCTTAACAGTAGCTTGAAGAAGCAGCGAAGAAGCCTAGAGAGCGAGTGATGATGAAATTGCATAAAGCATTTTCCACAGCTGGTTAAGAATTGAATATTTTTCCTTGCAAGAAGTGGTCCAAAACCTGGAAGAAGTAGTAGTCAGTTGGTACAAGGTCTGGTGAATATGGTGGATGACAGTGAGTTCCAAGTCCAGCCTCTGTAGTTTGAGCAGCATTGTTTGTGTGACATGTGGTCGAGTGTCATTTTGCAAGAGGATTGGCCTGTCTCTATTGACCAATCTCAGCTGCTTGATCGAAAGCATCCTCATCATCTCATCCAACTGGGTACAGTAGACATCCACTGTAATCGACTGACCAGATTTCATGAAGCTGTACTGGGTAATACCAGTGCTGGACCACCAAACAGACACCATTAGCTTTTTTTTAATGAATATTCGGTTTTGGACTGTGTTTCAGCACTTCATCTTTATCCAACCATTGTGCCAAATGCTGGTGATTGTTAAAAAGAATCCATTTTTCATCACATGTGATAATATGGTGTAGAGATGGTTCACCTTTGTGTCGTGACAGCAAAGAAAGGCAAGCTTCGAGACGGCTTCTCTTCTGACGCTCATTTAATTCATGAATCTATCCAACTTCTTTACATTGCCAGTTTATTTCAAATGGTCCAATATTGTTGGAATAGTAACATCAAACCTTGCTGCTAATTCATGCTAGGTTAAAATGGATTCGCTTCCACTGTAGCTTTCAGTTCATCATTATCCACCTTGGTCTCAGCTCGCCCATGTGGCTCATTTTGAAGATTAAAATCACCAGAATGGAACTTCTCAAACCATCAATGTATGCTGTGTACATTAGCCATATCCTTCCCAAACACTTTGTTGATATTTTGAGCTGTCTGCACTGCATTAGTTCCATGACGGAACTCATATTTGAAAATAACACACGTTTTTTGCATATCCATGGTTTCACAAAATTGCTCAAAAAAAAAAAAATTAAAAGATAATCACAAGCCAAACCCTGCATTTGAAAGAATGAGGATGTACCTTCACAATAAAAATGAAACAAGAAGTGTCAAAGTGAAATGTTAGAGATATCAACTGTCAAACTCAGTACTTAAGGAAACCGGACATTTCGTACTTAATAACCTAATATCATACAAGGTTTTTACTAAATGCTTTCTTACTTAAAGATTCTTACATTCTCCCTCAGAAATGTCTTTCAGATTTGACTTCTTCTCTGCATACCTCCCATTGCTCCTACACAAACTAAAAGCTTAATTGATCTCATCTTCTACCATTTTAAACATTCATTCATTCAATAAAAACATATGGAGTGCCCACTCTATGCCAGGTGCTATGTTAGATACTGGACATACATCAATGAATAGAAGGAACAAGATTCTGAAAAACATGTAATCACATCCTATTTGGTGGAGCTGAACAATTAACAATGAGCCAAATTATTTTATATATTAATAGGAACTATAAAGATGTAAAATGGCATGACAGTGATCAGGGGGAGGCTAGCTGGAGTGGTCAGGAAGGATTCCCTGAGAAGGAGATATTTTAGCTGAAGCCTTAAGTGTAAGAGAGAGCCAGTCTTTCAAATAGTTGGAAAAGGCAGAGGAAATAATAATAATAATGGGTAACATTTACTGAGTTTTTTCATGTGCCAATTACAGTTGTAAGAGCTTTATATGTGTTAACTCTTTTAATCCTGAAAACAACCCTATATGGCAGATACTTTCAATATTTCCATTTTATAGGTGAGCAAACTGAGGCACAGAGATGTTGGATAATTTAGTAGGTCATAAATGAGATTAGAGGGAGAGAGAGGACTTTATTTGCCAAAGTGAGAATTTTGAATTTAATTCTAAATGGCATTGAAAATGCCATTCAGGGGCCCTATAGAGGGTGCTGACTTGGGCTGATTTGCACAGGGAATGTTAGAAGAGCCAGATGGGAACAAGGAGCACAATGGAGGCTGTACCGTGGACCAGGTGAGAAATGTTGGGGGCTTGTACAATGGACAAATGTTGGTAGCTGTGGAGATGGAGTGATATACATGGTAGTAGGGTTTAGTTTGTGGATAAAGACAAGTTCTGGTGGTTAAGGAAGTAAAAGGGAAAGGGAGGATAAAGGAAAGCTGTTTCTCTACTCACCACACTTATGATCCCCCCGTATGGGTCTTCCACATCAAGCAATTCTCTAATTCTCTTCACACACCAACTAGGTGTCCTAGAATTTAATTCAATTCTGACACTGACTACCTGAAGTTAGCATAGACCCCACAGGTTAAGAGCTAATTCCCACAAGACTACCCCTACTTCAGACATCAATCAAAAGTAGTGGGTTTTCAGGCAGGGTGTGGTGGCTAATGCCTGTAATCCTAGCACTTTGGGAGGCCAAGGCAGGAGGATCGCTTGAAGTCAGAACTTCGAGACCAGCTTGGATCCTGTCTCTACAAAAAATTAGGTGGGCATGGTGGTGTGCTTCTATATTCCTGGCTACTGGGGAGGCTGAGGCAGGAGGACTGCCTGAACCCAAGAGCGTGAGGTTGCAGTGAGCTATGATGATATCACTGCACTCTAGCTTGGGCAACAGAGCAAGGTCCTGCCTCCAGAAAAAAAAAAAAAAAAAAAAAAAGTAGTGAGCCTCTAGGTTACCCAGGCTTCTGTCCAACTTGGCTGCAAATCGGGGGATTTTCACAACCACCTCCTCAGGTTCGATAATTTGCTATAATGCCTCACAGAAGTCAGGGAAACGCTTTACTTACTATTACCAGTTTATTATAAAGGATATTTTTTAAACTATACACATGAATGGCCAGATGAAGTACATAGGGCGAGGTCTGGAAGGGTCGGGAGGGCAGAAATTTCTTTCCCTGAAGTTGGGGTGTGTTGCCCTCCCAGCACATGAATGGGTTCACCAACCCAGAAGCCCTTTGAACCCCCTTGTTTAGAGTCTCCATGGAAGCCCCATTACAAAGGCATGGTTGATTAAAGCACTGGCCGTTGGTGATTAACCCAATCCCCAACCCGTCTCCCTCCCCAGAGGTTGGAGGCTGGGGCTGAAATTTCTAACCCTCTCAGCACATGGTTAGTTCCGCTGACAATTAGCCCCCATCCTCCAAGAGTCACTTCATTAGTATAAAGTCATAGATGACTCTTAGGTTTTGGGCTTGAGCAACTGGGCAAACGTTGTTACCATTTTCTGTGATGTCGAGATCGAGGGAAAAAACGCTTTATTTCAGCAGGGAAAATGAAGAGTTCTGTGTTGGTCAATGTGTGTTCTGAGGTGCTTTTTAAACATGCAAACAGAGCCATCAAGAGGCCAGTTGGATGAAAATAATCTGGAACTCAAGGAAGGTGATCAAGGCAGAAGATATAATTCTGGGCGTCACCAGTCCATTGACAGTATTTTACAAAAAAAGGTTTGTTTGAATCCCCCAGGGGGAGAAGGTAGATAGAGAAGAGCGGAGGGCCCCAAACTGAAACTCGGCACTCCTGTGGCACTTTCAGAGGTTGAATAGAGGGAAAGGAGCCTCCTGTCGTCATCTCTGGCTTCTGCTCCTGTGAGCAGACTGGGACCTCAGTGGAACATCTTCAGAGGGAGAGTGGATCCATTTCCAGCCCAGCAAGAACCAAGTGTGACAGCTTGTTCACACCTTCATCCACAGTTGATTAGGCATTTTCTGCATGGACTCTATTGCACGCCGAATTCCTGTTATCCAAACATGCCCTTTATTTTTGTGTATCTGATTTTTTCTTCAGATTTTATTTCTTCTGAAAAGCCTCTCTGATACCTCTCTTGCCATTTGATCACGGTCACCACTGTGCTCCCATAGTGAGTTGCACACTTTAATGTGATAGCACCTATCACATGTTAATTGCTTTTAGTTGCCTATAGGCCCAGCTACTCTGGAGGCTGAGGCAGGAGTATCACTTGCACCCAGGAGTTGGAGGTTGGAGGTTGCAGTGAGCTATGATGATGCCACAGCACTCTAACCCAGGCGATAGAGCAAGACCCTGTCCCGCTCCCCCCCCCCCCCCCCCCCGCCACCAAAAAAAAAGGCTTCAGGAAAAAGAATAGCTTTATTAGCTATGGAGCAAAAGTAGGTTAGGAAGGTGTGGTTTCTAAAGAGTCATTATTAAATTCATGCTAATCATGGTAATAATAATAACATAAATAGACATCACCTTGTATTGAACAGTCACCACATGCTAGATGCTGCCCTAAGTATGTGTGCCATTCATAAACTAATCCACAAATTGGAACGTCAGAATTTCTCATTTTAACACTATCTGGACAAAGTACTTATCTTTTTTCCAATCTTAGAATTTATAGTCTTTTTGAGGGTAAAGAGGGCCAAAACTTAAATTTCTTGTCTTTCCTGGAATGCTTAGCATTTTTGCTCTCCACTAAATACCAAATAAATATTTGTTTATTTGATTGAGTAATGATATCTGTTGCATATGCAAAAATCTCAGTCACTTTTCAAATAAAGAATTTCTAATTCTAACCATGGCTATCCTAAATTATTTTTCTGAATTAGCTTAGCAAATATTGGGGTAGTTTGGGAAAAATGTAAAGTATGTAAAATTTTTGGTGCCACTGTCTTTCCATGGTGTACTAAGGTAGTTTTCAGCTGGTAGTCCTTTCTCTGGTTCTTGAAAGCTGCTTGTAGATTAGGCTGCATGCATGAAAGACAACAGCATGTGCTGGTAATGCTCAAATTTAAACCAGGGTTTGCTTTTTTGGAGGATTGCCTCAGAATCCATAGCCATTATATGGGTAGTTATCTTTTATGTTCTTGTTAAATAGCTAATGATTTGCTTATGTGGTTAATGGGAGAAGACAGATTCCATGGCCAAAAACGTCTGGGAATATTGGCGTAAATAGCTGTCTTTACTTCAGGATTTCTCAAAGCCTGCAATGCACTAATGTGTCCAGTGAATCACCAGTAGCATTTAGGGTTTCCCATGGCTGGCCATAGAACCCTCTTGCCCCTCCTAACATTTGACATCTTTCAAATATTTCATAGAACACAATTTGGAAAAACTATGCTATTTAGGTTGTGAAGATGCAGAAGGCAAACCTACTATTTTCCAATAATTGTTACAGGAAAGCAAAAGCACACATTTTGTGGGACTATGTCTGTTAAGGGTAAAACAAAAATCCTATAAGGACACTTGTTTCCTTTTAATGTTAGATCAGTTAGGTCTGAGCAAATAAGCAGAAGGTCTTAATTTAATAGAGAATAGTGCTGTATATCACTGTTTCATCATTGAAGTGTTCACCCTCCCTCAGCCCAAGACAGCAAGTCTCCAAATTCTCTAGTCTCCACATTTTACAAATGATGTTGAGGACCATCTGTATTATGGCATTAGTGCATCTCTCACTGTTCCATCACACATATCCCACCTTGTAGGCAAACTAGACCTGTTGCCATTTTCTGAATATATGCATGCTTTCTGCCATCTTCCTTTTGTTTTACCTCTTTCCTTTGTCTAGAATATCCACCCATTCATCTCCCCGTGTTGGAGTTAAACCATGTGTTCATTTGATAACA
Organism: Eulemur rufifrons; assembly: GCF_041146395.1. Taxonomy (NCBI): domain Eukaryota; kingdom Metazoa; phylum Chordata; class Mammalia; order Primates; family Lemuridae; genus Eulemur; species Eulemur rufifrons. Next base: position 15,215,196 of record NC_090997.1, on the reverse strand, counting down.
TATTTATTTAGATCGTCTCTATGCTAGGAGCAAATTATACTTGTAGTTTGATAGAAATATTCTCATAGAATATTTTCCTTTTCCTTTGGTTGGACATAAACCCTACCTGCTTTTAACTACCTTTGAATATTTCCCATCTCACAGAATGGTTTCCTTGCCTGTATGGCATACTTTAACTGTAGCTTGTCCCTTACCTCCTGCTAGACTAAGCGTATTGCGAGCAAGAGCTGTGCCTTCATCATGGTAACCCTGGTAGAGCCTACCCCAGCTCCAGGTCCCCATTTGGTACTCAAGAATCTGTTGAATTGATTCTGAATTGAAGTTGAATAGACTGCACAGGCACCCCATGCGTAGGATTAATATACCCTGGTTCTCAGCCTCCACTAACCAAACATGCTTGCTTCTGATTCCTCGGGAATTCTACCTGTGCTGACAGACAAGATCTTCCAGGCAGCACCCAACCAGCCCTCTCCTGCAGAATGGGCTTGCTTCAGAACAAGCCTCATCTAGAGTCGGAGAGCTACATGGCCAGACACCCTGTGTTCCATTTTCACCCACTTATTCCCAATATAGTCACAACGCAAACGTGGAAGGGAGAAATGAGTTGACTTAATTAAACTGACAATATTGTTGCCTTTTATTAAATGATTTCAAAACCAAATTGAAAGCTGAGTCGTTTTAAGTAATTTACAAAATGCACACATTTTACTTGAAATACCATGAACTGAACTGTCTGATTTGACTGAAAATCCCGACTGTACTTTGGATGGTATAAAGATTGACCCGCAATCCTTTTTCAGGTGTCTTCGGTATACATTTTAGATGAAGTATGCACATCACATTAGGAAGGTTTGCTGCACCTGTGTTTAGAGGGCATGCTCACCATTCCAGCTGAGATACACGTGCCCCATTGTACCTTTCCTAATGTTCTTTTTCGGCCTTTTGAAATGAATGATTAAAAACAAAAACAGAAACAAATCAGCAGGTAAAATGTAGAAGAAGAAAGCCAGGTGTCTTCTCATATCTGTTTCTTTGTGCTTTTGATGCCAATCTTTTATTGCTTTTCCTTTAAGTAGAATCATAACTTGGACAAGAAAGAATGAGAGAGTGAAACTTGAACACCTTTCTGACAGGCCTGCCTTAGACATTTGATAGCCAGAGGACTGAGAACTGAAGTTGAATACTGATCCATCACTTTACAGTAATCAACATTGGCTTACTTTTTCATGCCATGCATTTTATCTCCTTAAGAGGAAAGTGATAAAGAAAAAGAGGCAATAAATGACTCAACTTGGTATGCAAAAAGTAACTTTAATAGTAACACTGCTTGCTGTCAGAGGCCATATGTAACCTATGTTGATGAGCTTACATGAAATCACTTTCTGGCCTGTTTAATCCATCTTTTGCCCCCCACATTAAAAAAAAAATTCTTTTTACAGGCAAAGATAAGATTAAAGTATCTGAAGATGAATTGGAGAAACTCCTTCTAATCAAATGGTGTGTTTTGGAAACCATTCGTTTAAGAGCCCCTGGTGTCATTACTAGAAAAGTGATGAAGCCAGTTAAAATTTTGGTAAGCTTTGGTTTTGTTTTTAAATAGTCAACCTTCTAGGGGGAAAAAAAGTACATATTTTGCTTATATATAAATACATATATTGATTGGCATATTATTGATTTCATTTATAACTAGTTTATTTTTTAATTGACAAATAAAAATTTTATATATTTGTTTTGTACAACAGGTTATTTTGAAACACATACATTGTGGAATGGCTAAATCTAGCTAGTTAACATACGCATTATCTCATGTACTTATTGTTTTTGTGGTGAGAACACTTGAAATCTACTCTCAGTGATTTTCAAGAATACAATATATTGTTATTAATAATAGTCACCATGTTGTACAATAGATCTCTTGACTTATTTCCCCTAACTGAAATTTTGTATCCTTTGACTAAAATCTTCCCAAGTACCACCCCCTACCTCCAGACCCTGATAATCTTTCTGTGCCTGGCTTATTTCATTTAATGTTATGTTCACCAAGTTCATCCATGTTGTTACAAATGACAGGATTTCCTTTTTTTAAAGAATGAATGGTACTTTATTATGTAAATATACCACATTTTCTTTATCCATTCATTTATTGATGGACACTTAGGTTGATTCCATATCTTGGCTATTGTGAATAGTGCTGCAGTGAACATGGGAGGGCAGATACCTCTTTGACATTTCATTTTCTTTGGATATATATTCAGTGGTGGGATTTCTGGATCATATTTTAGTTCTATTGCTAATTTTTTGAGGAACCTTCCACACTGTTTTCCGTATGACTGTACTAATTTACATTCCCACCAACAGTGTGCGAGGGTTTTTTTTTCCTACACATCTTCTTCAACATTTGTTATCTTTTGTCTTTTTGATAATAGCCATTCTACCAGGTGTGAGGTGATATCTTACTATGGTTTTAGTTTGCATTTCCCTGACGATAAGTGATGTTGAGCATTGTTTTATATACCTGTTGGCTATTATCATGTCTTCTTTTGAGAAATTTTCATTCAGATCCTTTGCCTATTTTTTGACAAGTTTGTTTTCACACTATTGAGTTTTTTCAGTTCCTTATATATTTTGGTTATTAATTCTTTATCAGAGGTATGGTTTGCAAATATGTTCTCCCATTAGGTTGTCTTCACTCTGTTGATTGTTTCTTTTGCTATGCAAAAGCTTTTTAGTTTTTTGTTATCCCATTTGTTTATTTTTGTACTTGTTGCCTGTGCTTTTGGGTTTATATCCAAAAAATTCTTGCCCAGACCAATGTCATGGAGCTATTCCCTTATATTTTCTTCTAGTAATCTTATAGTTCCAGATCTTACTTTTAATTCTTTAATTTATTTTGCATTGATTTTTGTATATGGTGTGACATAAGGGTCTAATTTTATTCTTCTGCATGTGGATATCCAGTTTTCCCAGAGCCATTTATTGAAGAGACTGTCCTTTCTCCATCTCATGTTCTTGGCACTTTTGTCAAAACTTAATTGACTATAAATGTGTGAATTTATTTCTGGGCTCTCTACTCTGTTGGTTTATGTGTGTATTTATGCCAGTGACATGCTGTTTTGATTATTATAGCTTTGTAGTATATTTTGAAGTCAGATACTATGATGCCTCCAGCTTTGTTCAGCTTTGTTCTTTTTGCTCAAGATTGGGGTCTTTTGTGAATCCATATAAATTTTAAGATTGTTTTTTCTATTTCTATGAGAAGTGTTATTGGAATTTTGATAGTATATGTTGTTATATAATTCCTCAAATTCCATTAAGCACTAAGTGACCTGGAACAAATTACTAATAAGAATTATATATCCCGCAGTCATAGCTTTGAAGAAATTTTAAAAAAGAAAAAAAATTTTAATTTGTTACAGAAATAGATTTTCTTCCCAGATCCAAACCAAAATATATTTCAGATTGCAAACCTTAGGTACATGCCACTTTCCAACCAACATAATACACTTCTTCTGGATTGTTGTGTTCCTTTTGACTTCTGCTCTCCTCACTCTCAATATTCCTATGCCATTCATTTACTTTTTTGCTTTATTATACTTACACTCTAACACTTCTTCCTTCAAATAGATGCTACCTGGTAAGTGTATCCTCTTGCCACACTTGCCACACTGTAATCATCCTCTTACTTTTCTTTTGTCTTTCTTGCCACCTGGAATCTATCTTCTGTGCCCCCCCCCCTTTTTTCCCTTGCAGTGCAGAGGTTTTCCTTTGCAGATGTTAGTTGCATGGTTACTTCATTTTTCTTTTCATTTGAGGACCCTTGAAGATGGCTTAGTTAATTTTTTCCTTCTTCGTATTTTGATTTTACCATAAGGTGTTGGCACAAATGTATTTGCTTTTCAGTATAGAATTTCTATGCAACTCACTTGTTTGCTGATCAAGCTGCAACGCTGGTCCTGGTACAGTCGCTCTGTGTCCTACCACTCCATACGACACCTGAAACCCTACTCCAACCTTAAGTGAGGAGCTTTTAGAGGGGCTTTTAGCCACATATCTTTGTCAGGATTAAATTCTAAAAAAAGGAGTTGTAATTTTTCTTGGGGCTATGAACATGTCATATTTTGTGAAAAGTAATTTTGCTTATTTGACAACTCTACCAGAAGAGAGACCCATGCTCAAACACATGCACGCACATGTACACTCTTGCATGCGCAAACTTCATACAACCTCTTAACCATACTACAACAACCATCTAACATTCTCTTTGTATGACATCAATATAGAAACCCATGTTTCACCATAGGGTCAATATGTCACTTAAAAAAATATTTTAACATTAATTCTTCACTTTTCATGTATTGAGAGAGTTTTTGTATTTTAATGGCCACATAGTAGTCCGTTTTGTTGATAGCATAAATAATTTGCTAGTTATTTGCATCTTTGTGCATAGTACGTTTTCTTTTCTAATGCTTATCCTTGAATTATGTTTTAGTAGTAGATTACCAGTCAAAAGATATACACACATTTATGATTCACTAAATATAACCTTACAAGACCAAACTATTTTATAGAGCCAACCACTCTGGATTCCTAGTAAAAATTTTTGTGATAAAAAATAATAAAATTTCTAAAACAATTCAAGAAATCACTTAAAAAATTAATAATCTCTTACCACCAAGTATTTACACCCACATTTTCTTCCTAGAGAACATGAGGCTTAAATCTATATAGGCTCCTTCCAAGTTTTAGCAGCTGATTATGGCCATCTCATCACAGTGACTGAGCAACCCCAGAACCATGCACTCAGGCTACCATCTTCCAAACATGTTCTAGGATTTTCTTTCATTTTTTTTCAAAATATCTTTTTAATATTTATAAAAGATGCATTGTTTCCTGTACTTACTGTTTCTTTGATAAATAAAATAAACGCAGCCTTTCCTCTAGGGAGGCCAAAACTAATCACTATGAAGTTTTCCTTGCAACATTGAGACTTTAACTTTCAAAATAATAATTTTGCACAGTTTTTTCTTCTTGTTTTATAAGTAAAACGTGATATTGATGGAATGTAAAAGAAACTATAAAAAGAATCTAAGAGAGAAATTAAAAATTACCTAAAATTTTACAAGTCAGAGATACTCACTGTAAACATTTTGGTATTATAATTTCAGATTTTTTTTCCTATAATTTATGCATTTTTAAAAAATTCAGTTGGAATTATACTATGCTAATTGTTTGGTAACCTGCTTTTATTTTATTTAATGATTAAGAAAAGTTTTCTACATCAATAAAATGTATCTACACAATTTTGAATTGCAGCAGATTATCTAATATACAGATAAAGTATAAATTTTTAAACCAGTTCCCTATTCTTAAATACATATATGGCTTCCATTATTATAAACACTGTGAAGATGAACATTGTTATTGCTAAATCTTTGTATACATTATTAATTATTTCCTCAAATTCATGGAATTTGGTTTTTTTAAGATTGATATGTTTTTGAAAACGGGGAATGTCTTTGTGGAACTAAAGTTTACTAATATGTTCTCAGAAATTTGGATTTTAAAACACATTTCACATGGACTCATCTATGTTGAGTAGTAACAGAGGCTCATATTTTCTCTCCTATTGGACAACTGGTCAAAGTTCCTTGCTGTGAATGCTACAAATGTTTTATCACCATCCTTAGGTGGTTTGAATAGGGTCTCTCTGTTTATTTTTGCTTTTGTAGACTTTCCTTTCCATATTCTTTGGAATACATTAAGTTGGACCCTCTTTGTTTTCTTTGATTTACACCATTTCTCTTTATCTTTATTATGCCATTTTTCCAAAACTCTCAATTTCTACCTGTATTTTCTTTTCAGGACTTTATATTTTTGGTACAAAGTTGATCTCCAAGAATATCCAAAAAAGAATAACAAGAAAGCATTGGAAAAAATAAGTAATTATGGGCTATTAATTATCTTCTGGAGGTGTTAAAACATATTATAAAACTACAAGAATTTAAGACGTATGATATTGGTATCAGATCAGATGTTCGGATCAATTGAATAGACTGGACCAATAACAAAGAAACAAACCTTCTTGTACATACAAATTTAATATAGGATAAATTAATCTTTATAAATCAATGAAGAGAAAACAGATTACTATGTGGTTAGAAATGACCAACTAAAAGTGAGTATTTTTTAAACTTCTAAAGCAGAAGTTCTTAAACTTTTTAGTCACAGAATCCTTTACACTCTTCAGAATTATTGAGGATCCTAAAGCGCTTTTGTCTATGTGGATTAAGTCTATTACTATTTGCTGTATTAGAAATTAAAGCTGGCCGGGCGCGGTGGCTCACGCCTGTAATCCTAGCACTCTGGGAGGCCGAGGTGGGCGGATCGTTTGAGCTCAGGAGTTCGAGACCAGCCTGAGCAAGAGCGAGACCCCACCTCTACTAAAAATAGAAAGAAATTATATGGACAGCTAAAAATATATAGAGAAAAAATTAGCCGGGCATGGTGGCGCATGCCTGTAGTCCCAGCTACTCAGGAGGCTGAGACAGGAGGATCGCTTGAGCTCAGGAGTTTGAGGTTGCTGTGAGCTAGGCTGACGCCACGGCACTCACTCTAGCCTGGGCAACAGAGTGAGACTCTGTCTCAAAAAAAAAAAAAAAAAAAAAAGAAATTAAAGCTGAGAAATTGTTAAAATATTTATTTAGTAAGTAATTGAAAATGACAAGAAACATCTTACATGTTAACATAATAGCATGGTTTTATAAAAAATAGCCAAATTTTCCAAAACAAATGAAAATAGTATAAGAATAGCATCATTGTAAGTTTTTACAAATCTCCTTAAAGTCTTGCTAATAGAAGATATCTAGATTTTGCAATCAGTCTGTTGTGATAGATTGTTTTCATTAATGGAAATGAAGAAAATCCAGCCCTACATAGACCTGCAACTGGAAAACAGAACAGTATTTTAATAAACTTTTCAGATATTTGTGGTTATTCTTTGATAGACACATTAACAAATGATAGTTTCTTAAAGATTATTGCAATCTAAAAATATATCCATATTTTTTTTTACTCAGTTACATTAAAATCCATTGGTCTCTCCTATTCTTTGAATGAGTCTTTTACCCAGGAATGATTTTTGACCTATATGTTTCCCTGAAAAGGTCTTGGGGACTCCCACAGGTCCTTAGACCATCCTTGAGAGTACCTTTTGTAAAAAGAAAAGAGTTGACCCAAGCCTAGGATTAATCAATGAAATCTATTCAAAGAAAATGAACGGATTTGAATGTACCATGTCAAAATTTAATGTCTTTTAAAAAAATAACTCAAATGTAAACCAAAATTAAGAAAAAAATGTCAATATAATTACAACACAGGGGTAAATAATTTTAATATTTAAAGAACTCATACAGATCAATAAGTAAAGTACTAATATCACATAGATTAATGCGGGCAGGACATAAGCACAAAAGTTTATAGGATAAAATAACTTAACATGGAAACATTCTCAGCAAAGACATAAAAATTTAAATGACAACCTAAAATAACTGATTAAAAATGTCAGATTAGCAGATAAAATGGCAATGAAATGACATTCTCATAAATTATAGTTAGAAACAATTTGCTACAAAATTTGAGGAAATGGTTGAACAACATTTATATTAGCCTTAAAATATCCATGTCCTGTGTCTTTTTTTATATTAAAAATTTTTTGATTTGTACAAATTTATGGGGTACATGAGAAATTTTGTTACACATATATAGAATGTTTAGTGATCAGGTCAGGGTATTCAAGGTGTCCATTACCTGAGTACAGTACATTCTTAAGTCTAGTCGTTGTATTCTGCTATCAAACACTGAATTTATTCCTTCTGTCTTTGCTGTATGTTTGTACCCTTTATCCCACTTCTTTTCATCCTCCCCACTACCACTCACTTGTTCCAGTCTCTATTATCTATTTTTCCATTCTCTATCACCATGTGTTAAAATTTGTTATTTCTTGAGAATATGTAATTTTTATCCTTTTGTGCCTGGCTTATTTCACTTAAGATAATGACCTCTACTTCTATTCATGTTGCTGCAAATGACATAATTTCATTCTTTTTAATGGCTGAATAGTATTCCGTTGTGTATATATACCTCATTTTCTTTATCCATTCATCTTGATGGATACTTAGGTTGAGTCCATCTCTTTCTTATTGTGCATAGTGCTTTAATAAACATGCAAATGCAGGTATCACTTTGATATATTGATTTCTTTTCCTTTGGGTAAATACCCAGTAGTGGGATTGCTGGATCAAATGGCAATTCTATTTTTAGATTTTTGAGAAATTTCTATACTGTTTTCCATAGTGGCTGTAAATTTCCACCAACAGTGTATAAGAGTTCTGTTTTCTCTGCATCCTTGCCAACATCTGTTATTTTTTGTCTTTTTAGTAATAGCCATTCTGACTGGGGAAAGATGATATCTCATTCTGGTTTTAATTTTCATTTCTTTGATGATTAATAATGTTGAGCATTTTTTCATATACCTGTTAGCCATTTGTATCTCTTCTTTTGTGAAATATCCATTCATGTCATTTGCCTTCTTTGCGTGGGATTCTTTGGTTTTTTTATGTTGAGTTGTTTGAGTTCCTTCTATATTTTGGATATTAGTCCCCTGTCAGACGAGTAATTTGCAAATATTTTTTCCCATTCAACAGGTTGGAGTTTATTAGGAGTTATCTAATAAAATATCTTCCCCTCATAAAGTTGGTGGCTGTCTAGTGATCACACAACTTGGGAGATCTCTTTGCCCTATGGTTCCTGAACATGGTGACGAAAGGGAGACTTTATGAATTGGTTTTTAGTTCTTAGGATAGTTTATGAATCACGAGAACCTATTGTAACATAAATCGGAGAGGATAATATGGGCTCTGCTGCTTGAGGAAACACACTGCTTATCCTCAGTCTCATAACCACTATGACTGCAAACACAAACCAGCCAAGTAAACGTATATTTGCTTTTTCCTATGTCTTCCTGACCAGGCGTCTTCAAATTTTTCTCCCCTAATAGCTGCTTCTGGACTTTAAAAAAAAAAAAAATCAAAAAAGGATCCACTGCCCCTTCCGTGACATCATCATCAGTGTCCCCATGGGTAGGACACCCACTGCCCCTGTCTTCAGTACTACCAAGGTCATTGCCCCTTCTCAGAGTTGGATTTTTCTGTTTTACGATCTGGGGATCCACTGTGTTTCTGTCATCAAGAACACTTGCTACAAACCCCAATATCAAACATCAAAGCTGCATTAGAATAGACCAATACTAGTTTCTAAGATTTTGACATTTCACTAGTATTTCCCTCTATGTAACCAATATATATGTATATGTAAGTAATAACCAGAATTAGAAATCAGACATCGCCTAAGTTGAAAATTGGAAAGGCCTGTCCAATATAAAGTTATATTTTCTTGCCATCAATTATAAAATGGTGTAAGCCTTCACCACAATATAATTGTGGCATTATTTCTTATGACCCAAACTCTCCTTAAAGCATATTTCAAAAAAATGACTTGGAATTGATTTTTTTCTATCATAGAATTACATCATTCCTTCTGGCGACTTGTTGATGTTGTCTCCGTTTTGGCTACATAGAAACCCAAAGTATTTTCCTGAACCTGAACTGTTCAAACCCGTAAGTTATGTCTTGCAATATACAGTATGCTTTTTATGCCAAAAGTATGAATTCAGAAATTAACTAGGACTAAAGCATTAAGCGGTCATTTTTCTCTAGTAACTAAGTACAAAATTTGCTAGAGGGTATAGATTAGATTTGCAACGCAGACAGTACAACATTCACAAACCAGATAGAAAAGTGTTTGGAATAAACTTCCCCAACTTTAAAACAAATTTTATATGAAATCAGAGGGCATGTTAAGGTAAATATACCTAGTTCTGACAGAAGACTTATTTCATATTCCTCAGGCAGTTGCTTCTGTTGGTTTCCAAGGAGTACAAAAAATAAAAATAAAGCAAATTAAAACCATGATCTTCTATTTCTTAGGTTTGGGAAGTTATAGGGCTAAACAGAATCTTAAGAGGTCATTTAGTCCACTCTCTGCCTTTAGCTAAAACTGTCAAAAGTGGCATCCAGATGTATTAATTCTGCATCCCAACCTTTCTCCAACAGGCAGGGCTGTGGGTACCTTATTACTAAATTTATTACCAAGAGCAATTTTATGATGGAGCCTGAGACATTATTATAAATAATCTTTCTCTTCTTAGGTCAATTCTGTGGTTGATTTACATTATCATTTACATTTACCACTTAGCAGAATTCTTTTTAAACCTTTTTATTTATAAGTTCATGTTCCAGTAACACAATTGTGTCTGATATTAATAACAAGTTGGAAAAAATTACCAACAACCCTGCAACTTTATACGCAAGGATTAGCTGTACAAGATCATTTTTAGCCTAGAGAAATAAAGTTAAGCTTATTTATATAAGGCTGATTTGGAAAAAAAAAAAAATGTTTTCTTCCCACAGGAACGTTGGAAAAAGGCAAATTTAAAGAAGCACGCTTTCTTGGACTGTTTCATGGCATTTGGAAATGGGAAGTCCCAGTGTCCTGGAAGGTCAGTGAGACAGCTGGGCCATATTTATTCAAAACGTCTACAGAAAGACGATGGCTCAGAGGGGGAAAGCTTTGGCTTAATCCCTTCTTTTCTTCGTTATCAAACTGCAGGGAAATCCAGGAAAGTGCATTTTGTCTGATTGGCCCTCAGTGTTGTGCAGTGTCTTTGTGGGAATGTCTACAGTGGCTTCTGGTTAGGAGACCTCATGAAAAGAAAATATTGTACTTGCAGATACCTGATAAAAACTGGGTTTATGGCTCAAATGCTGAGCTTTTATATGAGGATAATTGGAAGTGGTTTGAATGCTAACTTTTGCAAAAACAAAGATAGAATAATATTCCTTTACAACATTATCATGGGCATTTTTTGGCATGACAGAACATCTTTAGCTTGGAGCATAGCGGCACCTTTCTGGATGGTTTTTGTTTATTGAAGTCAGTTTGGTTTTGTAAAAACTTTCCTTTGATACCTCTTATAGTTAAATTAATCTGTCACCCAGGATTCCTCTTCAGTGTGGTGCCCTGTCCTTCTGCAAGTGTTCATTATTTAATGAAAGTTATTTTTACGTTTATCTGTTCAAGCAGAAAAATGTTTTTTTTTTTATTTTTCTATTTGTTTTATTTTTTTTTCCCTTTTTTTTTATTTATTTTTTTTTTTTTATTTCATCTTGTTATGGAGGATACAGAATTGCAGGTTACATATGTTGCTCCTGTACCGCCTTTCCCCCCAAGAGAAAAATGTTTTGAACTTCTCACCTGTGCCAGGCAGCACGATGAGAACACTGTGGAAGATGGACATGGTGCCTGACTTATAGAATTTACATTAAGTATGTCCCGTGTCTTTGTTGGGGATGATTTACTTGGGGAATTATCTATACCTATTTGTGACAAAATCTCATTCAATGAATGTACAAATTCTTTAAATTCTTATATCTGAAAAATTACAGTTTTTTTATTTAAGAAGTCAATCATCTTCATTATTTAAACAGTAATACCGTCCATATTTGCAATTATTACTCCACTGCATTCATTTTATCCCTCTTTTTGTGTGTGTTTTAGAGCATCAGTATACTCTTAGTAATTTACACTTCTCCCAAAATGGCATTAGGTAGTCTTAGCCAATCATGGAAATTTTACCCTCCTCTTTAGAAGTTATTCTAGAAACCTAAGCCTGAGCAAATTGTTGCCTTGTGTTTCTTTGGAGATAACTATATGTCCTGGGGTAGATAGTTGACCTAAATTGGCCAATCAGACTGAAAGGAGATTTTTCTTTCATGGTTAGGGGAGAGGCCCCCTTCATCCAGTCCCATTGGATGTGAACAGGGAAGTATATGCTCCCTGTAGTTACTAGCATCAAGTTCAAAAGGAACAAGCCTTAAGCTGGTGCAGAGTCTGTGGATGGCAGACCAGAGATATGGGAAGAACATGGGTCTATGTAGTATCATTGTGTCACTGAGTTCCTTAGTTTTGAGGAGTTCATCTACGTGCTGTTATGTTAGATAATAAATGCCCTTATTTTTAATACAGTTTTAGTTGGGAGTTCCATTGGTTTGAGCTGAAAACATGCTGACATATCCACCATAAAACCCTGAAGTTGAACATTGTAATTGTCAGATACTTTAAGAGCATAGTGTAACACACAACAGCAATAACAATGAAAACCCATCATGCTCCTCTGCCTCTCATTATTTTCACTTTGGAGAAGCAGTTCTTAAGCCAGTAATAAATTCATTGTTTTTGTCACCTGCTAAGTATCAATGTCTTAAGAGTAGCTCCTCTAAAAACAACAAATGTTACTTTTTTCAGGTCCCTTTATGTATATTCCCAATAGCAACTAAAAAATTTATTATAATCGTCTTTGACATTGAGCTAGAAGTATTTTAAACCAAGAACTCAAATATTTTACAACACAGCATATGGTATGGGCCATTAGTCAAGGATTATCTGATAACTTTTGTTTCTAATAGGGGCTATTATACCTTCCATGATAACTTTTGAGAGTAATAGACATTTTTTGAGTTTGAAAGTGATGGGTACAATAAAAGTGACCATGTTGCTGCAATTCAACCAGCAGTATCTCATTTAGACTTAAACTATATATTTTTAGAATGTACTGAGCTCTTAACAATATGCAAGGTAGTATCCTGGGTACTGAGGGGGCTTTGGACATGAGTAAGACATGTTCTCAGCCCTTCTGAAATGACAACTTAGTGGGGGCAAAGAAGACATCGAGCTGATAAATAGCTACAGGGATTGCAGGATGAGAGATGCCCAAGCACCATAGTATAGTGATTCCAGGGAGAGGGTACTTCTGGTCAGGGTGATCTTAGAAGACTTCCTGGGGAAAGTAGCCTTTGAAGGGCTGGAAGAAGTTTTAGCTTGAGGCAACAGAATGAGCAAAGGGTCATTAAGTACAGAGTTATGTATCTTATGGATTTATGGTTTTCCTGTTATTGGGACAAGATTACAGATAGTGATGATAAGTAAGAATGAAAACATAGATTGGCCTAATTGGGAATCCCCCTCAATACCTGGTTTAGGAGTTTATATTCAGTTCAAGTGGCACCCATAATATATGAAAAGGTTGGGGTAGAATGGATTAGTGTGGGGCATGACTTGGGTCATGTGGTTATGCTAATATTCCATGTAAGAGACATGGAGTGGTAGAATCTACCAGATTTGGAAGATGATTAGAAATGGGGATCACTTGAGAAGAATAATTTAAGGTAAACTCTGACTTTGAATCTAGGTGACTGGAAGAGATGGTGGAAATAGAGAAATCAGAAATAGGAGCAAGTTTGGGGGCAAGATCTTAAGTTTTCCTTTGAAAACTCTGAGTCTGATGTGTGGCAAAATTCTATTCTATAACCAGAATCTATAGGTTAAATATGAATGTTGAATACATATGACCTGTTAAAAAAAAAAAAAAAAAAACAAACCTTTAAGTCTGGTTTTCTATTAAGTTTCTATTTTAAAAAGTCCTTAATTTTTCTGTTACTTAAACAGCCAACTCATAACACATTTTGTTTTTAAAGAGAGACAAAATAGAAAATTGTTCAGGAAATGACTTCATTTTAGACAGTATATACCAAGATATATAGTACACCTAGAAATTGAATCCCATAAATCCTTAGTGTAATCCCACCAAAACTGCACCCATTATTAATTTGTATACCAAGAGCCAATTTATTTTCTCATGTACCAACTACTCAGTGAGTCAGTGAAAGTTGCCTATAATGCAGCTGGCAATCAAAATTTGTCATGAACACATACTCTTATGGCCTCACAGCTGTCACTTCTTGGAGTTCAGGCCACTGAGGTGATAGGAGAGACCCTCTCACAAGTAAACGCAGAAAGTTTTGCTGAGTTAAGTTAGTAAACATTTGGTGCTGCCATCGGCTACCAACCAAAAATTAGAATGGAAGAACTGTAGTTCCTCCTCCTAATGGTAGGCTTTCTGAAAATAGGTTTAGAGGAGGAACTCCTTGCTAGGTACTTCCCTGTAGCACAGGAAGGGAAGTCTTCCTTGTAAATCTATTACTGGAGAAGTCTGGTGGTCTTACAGAAAAAGCAGGAAAAACCAGCACAAACTGTCAGACTTTTGCAGAAATAGTAGCTTGTAAAATGAGGAGTCTCATTATAGTGGACCAGTCTCATCTTAAACTATGAGATTTAAAGGGAGGAATAAGAGAGGGGATTTTAAGTGCTGAGGAAAACTTCTTTGTGTGGGTGTCTCTGAGAATTGATGATCTTAGCACAAAGGGACTTGCTTCCTATACCTACGTGCTGAAATGTACACCTAAGCCAACAAGCTTGATTTTCCTTAGTTCCCATTCCTGCAAGAGGGTGCTTGGTTGGGTGTGTCATTGTACAAATTGATATGGGTTAAATTCTTGTGTGAAACAACAACCCTGATCTTTGGCAAGATTAACTGGCTTACAAAGACATGCTTGGATAAGAAGAGGGTGTAATAAGAGTAAGGCTGCAATACTTGAAAGGTAGGGATGAAGCATGAATTTCTCAGAAATAGAAACTGTAATTTCTACTTTTTTTGTGTGTTTGGGTCTTTCACGTATCCTAGGACAGTGCTAGGCCACAAACTCATGGACTTGTCTTGAATAATAATGAAAATCACACAGCTATTAGAAAACTAATTAAAAGCATAGGTCCAGCAAATAGTAGATTAGGTAGTAGCAGTATTCAACCTAACAAACATCTCTTCAGCAACTGGTATTAAAATGATTATTCTTTCACTTAATAACCATTATCAAGTGTATGCGATGTGTCAGGTTACGGTTCTCAGAGTTACCTTGAAAAAAAAAATCAGATGAAGCCCTTTCCCCCAAGGAGCTTTACGTTCTAACTCCAGTCACTTTGTTAAAGACTGGGGAGATTCAAAGACAAATAACATTTCTGAATTGATTATAATGTGGTTTGGGAAATGAAACATAGCAACATGAAAAACAAGCCCCACTTAACAGCTTAAGATGGCACATGAGCAATGCCAAGGACTTGTGTATATAATAACCACCACAGAAATTCAAAGGAAGAGGGATTAGAGAAGGCCTTTGATCTAGATGGAAATAATCAATAAACACCATAGAAGAAATCACAGCTTTCCTGAGGTACAGTGATATCAAACTTTGACAGAATAAAACAAAAATTAAGTGTTCATAGGAATGTAATAAACCTATATGCTGATGATAGTAAGGCAACTATATATTTGGGATCTGTAATGCTTTGAGCACATTTGTTTCTATATGTTCATGTTAAATATAATGTAATTTTAATGCTTGTACCTTATTCAGTAAGGTATCTTTGCACAATCTTGTATTTGAGAAGCATTATAAGTAGCTTTCTCTCTTTTATACTTAGAAATAGCTGATTGCTTTTAAGGAGTGAACAAGTTCAAATCCCCATGGATTTAATGACAAGTTGAAAATCCATTTTATTCTGATGAATTTGTTACATGAACAAATGCATCTCCTCAACTCCAGTTGCTATATATAATTAGATGAACCCTATTTACTTGTTAAGTAAAATTATTTCCTAACATTTTCACTACAGTGTGCATATGTCCTGAAGAATATATTCAAGCGAGTTAGGAATGAGGACGAAAAAGGTTAATGTGGTTAATTCCAAGACGCTGAACCAGCCTGCTAGAATCCTTTAGTAATTTTTAGCCATGCTTCTCTTTTCTTACTGATATACTAGGGATCAGTGACTTGCTCAAAGGAATAAAGAAACCATTAGTAAAATTGCAGTCATTAATTTCCTGGCCATTTCATTTTCATACTTCATTATAAGGCTAAGATTTAAGTCTGTCAAGAACTGAAAAAAACAATTCAAGAGTGATTCTTCATACTTAGGCCAAAGTGCTTCTGAAACAAAACATGTTCATTTCTGAGCAAAAATTTCAGAAAGGATACCCTTTTCCTTTTATTTACAAAATGTATCTCCAGTCTCTTTGTTGTGCACAAAATACCTGGACAGGAGGATATGTGTGTATGGAAAAAAAGAAAGGACACGTAGCGCTGGGTATCTTCTTCTTCTTCTTCTTCTTCTTCTTCTTCTTCTTCTTCTTCTTCTTCTTCTCCTCCTTCTTCTTCTTCTCCTTCTTCCTTCTTCCTTCTTCCCTCTTTTTTGTTGTTTTTATTCCCCCATGGGCTTTCTCACTTCATCAAACTGAATGCTCTTTAAGAAGTTAAGTGTTTTCAGTGTTCAGAAAAAGTATTTTGTTCATAGGAAAAGAATACTGGAATTAAAACTGTACTATATCACAATATTGCCCATAGGTTATTATCTCCTCATCATCTAATACCTTCTTCTTTCTTTCTGATAACCCTAATTTTTATTTGGAGATCCATAGGATTGTGTGGTGCTGATTCTACCCTCAGCTCTATAGGGATGGAGTACTTCCCTAACCAACCAGCACATTCTATTCCTCTCCCCTCCCTCCCTTCCCATAGTGATTGGTTTAGATGTTGGCAGATGTTTTGAGCAGAACAATTAACTACCAGGGTTTCTGTTGAGAATTCTAGATCAAAAATAATCATTTTCTCCAGGATTTAAATAAAGGCATTTGGCCCCAGAAACTGTTGGCAGCTATTTTGAGACTATAAGAACAGACAATATTAGTATGAAGTTGACAACACAGAACAGAGCAGAAGAGGGAAACTGGCTTCATGGTAATATCACTGCACTACTGGAGTGATTTCTTCCTTAGGCCAACACTAGATTTTTTCAGTTACGTAAAGCAGTGCATTCCCATAAGTATAGAAACCAGTCCAATGTGTGTTTTCTGTAACTTATAAACAGAGGCATCATAAGTAATATAATTTCCTCAAAAGTGAATTTTTTATCACGGGAATTATTGAATTCCATGAAATATTGTAGTAGCATATACTAACCACATCATTTAATAGCTTTTTAAAAAGAGTTGGGTTTTGTTTACTTTGAGTATATCACAAAACAAGACTGATCATGCCTGTATCTCAGACACTGATGCCACCCATTGCCATAGTGAATTTGCCTGTGCCCCAGGACCAGTGAATTTGCCTGTGCCACAGAAGTTTTGCTCACCCCTGAACCCAGAACCCTGGCTCTGTTGCTGTTCTGAGCACCTGTGCCCTGAATATCAGCACCACTGCTGCTACAAAAGTGCCTGAGCCCTGGAACACAGTGCTTCCGTGGCTACCAGCATGCCCATGTAACAGATCCGGCACCAAGGAAAATCCCTTTGGCTAGGACTTCTTCCCAAATCCTAAGAGGACCTAAGGAAAAGAATAACAGGAGGACCACAGAAGGCTTTGATGCTGAAGACCCCAAAACCCCTTACCACCACTGTTGCCACCAGAGACATCTACATGTCAGGTCACTAAGGACCTCTGCAGTCCTGCTGACATTGACGTCAGCTGACAGAGCTACACACCCCATATACTCAGAAACCTCACACTTACCCACAAGTGAAAGTCTTTCCCCACCAAAGTTAGTCCTTAAATATTGAAGAGGTGATGGCTTCCTCAAATATGCAGTTATCATTGCAAGGCCACAGGAAACACACACAAAAAAAATAAACAAGGAAACATGACACCACCAAAGGAACAGTGACCTGCCCCAAAGAAATGGAGATCTAATTGCCTGAAAAAGAATTCAAAATAATTATTCTAAGGAAGTTCAGTGAAATATAGAGAATAAAGATAGATAACTCAATAATATCAATTATTGAATATATGAATAAAACAAGAAGTTCAACAAAGGGAAATGATAAAAAGGAAACAAAAGGAATTCTGGAGCTGAAGAATACAGGGAATGAAATGAAAAATTCAGTAGAGAATTTCAACAGCAGACTCAATCAAGCAGAAGAAAGAATCTCTGAACTTGAAGACAAGTCTTTTGAAATTATTCAGTCTGAAGAGAAAAAAAGAAGAAAGAATGGAAAACAGTAAAGAAAGCCTGTGGAACTTGTGGGACACTATTAACTGAACCAATATATGCATTATAGAAGACTCAGAAGGAGGAGGGAGAAAGAGGAAGAAAGCTTATTTAAAAAAACAATGGCTGAAAATTTTCCAAACCTTAGGAGAAATATGGACATCCAGACCTATGAAGCTCAAATGCTCCCAAACAGGCTTAACCCAAAGAGGACTCAGTTGAATATCCATCCAAATATATAGTCAAATATAGAATACTCTAATACAGTAATGGTGGTATATAAAACACTTTTAATGCTAGCAGAAAAAGTTAAAATACGAAAGTATTAAAAATATAGCTACAGTATTTTGTTAAGAGATACACAATATAAAAAGCAGTAAATTGTGGCATCAAAAACATAAAATGTGTTGGTGAGGAGAGGTAAAAGTATAGAGTTTGTGTATGTAATTGAAGGGAAATTGTGTGCACACTAGGATACCTCAACTGGTAGAGTGGAAGACTGGTTTTATCAGGTTGAAATACACTGTTATAACTATGAGATGTTTTCTTTAAGCCTTATGGTAACCACAAAGCAAAAACCTACAGTAGATACACAAGAGATAAAGAAAATTGAATTAAAGCCTACCATGACAAAAATTATCAGCTCACAAAAGAAGACAGCAAGAGAGGAATAAAGAAAAAAGGGAACTACAAAACAGTCAGAAAATTTTCACAAAATGTCAATAGTAAGTCCTTACCTATCAAAAGTTACTTTAAATGTAAATGGATTAAATTATCCAATAAAAAGACACAGAATGCTGAATTGATTAAAAAAAGAAGATGATGACCCAAATTTATGCTGCCTATAAGAGACTCACTTTAGCTTCAAGGATACACATAGGCTAACAGTGAAAGGATAGAAAAAGATATTCCATCCAAATGCAAACCAAAAGAGTACAGGTAGCTGTAATTATGTCAAACAAAATAGACTTTAAGTCACACACTGTAAAAGAGAAAAAGAAGGTCATTATATAATGATAAAGGGATCAATTTATTAAGAGGCTATAACAATTGTAAATATATATGGATCCAGCATCACAGCGCGTAACATATAAAGCAAATATTAATAGATCTGAAGGGAGAAATAAACAGCAATACAATAATGGTAGGGGATTTCAGTACCCCATTTTCAACAATAGATTGATCATACACACAAAATCAGTAAAGAAACATTAGGAATCAATTATATTTAAGAACAAATGGACCTAACATATATGTATAGAACATTTCATCCAGAAGCAGCAGAATACATATTCTTCACAAGTACACATGGAACATTCTCCAGAATAAATTATATAATGGGCTACAAAAAAGTCTTAAAAATTTTAGGAAGGTTAAAATCATACCAAGCACTTTTTCTAACATTAATGATATGAAATTAGAAATCAGTAACAGGAATAAAACTGGAAAATTCACAAATATATGGAAATTAAACAACACATACTGATCAAAAGGTCAAAGAAGAAATCAAAAAAGAAATTTAAAAATGCCTTAAGACAAATGAAAATGGAAATACAACATACTAAAATTTATGGGATGCAGAAAAATCAGTTTTTAAGAAGAAAGTGTATGTGATAAACACCTACATAACAAAAAAAGATAGATCTCAAATGAACAACCTGACTTTACACTTCAAGGAACTAGAAAAAGAAGCACAAATGAAGCACAAAGTTAGCAGAGTTATGGAAATAAAGATCAAACCAGAAATAAATTAGAGAGATAATAGAAAAATAACAGAAAAAATCCACAGAACAGAATTGGTTTTTTTAAAAAGATAAACAAAGTTAGAATGCCTTTAGGTTGACTAAGGAAAAAAGAGAGAAGACAAATAAATAAAATCAGAAATGGAAGAAGAGACATTACAACTGATAGTACAGAAATGCATAGGATCATAAGAGAATATTGTGTACAATTATATGCAATAACTTGGATAACCTAGAAAAAATGAATAGATTTCTAGAAACATACAACCTACCAAGACTGACTCATGAAGAAATATAAAATATGGACAGACAAATAAATAAGGAGATTGAATCAATAATCAAGTGTCTCATCAAAGAAAATCCCAGAACCTGATTGTTTCCCTGCTGAATTTTACAAAATGTTTAAATATGAACTAAAGCAATCCTTTTCAAATTATTCCAAAAAATTAAAGAGTAGCGAATATTTCTAAATTCACTTTACAAGGACAGCATTACCCTGATATCAGAGCCAGACAGGACACTACCGAAAACTAAACTACAGTTCAATATTCCTGATGAACATAGATACAAACATTCTCAACAAAATGCTAGCAAATTGAGTTAAACAACACATTAAAAGGATCATACATGTAGTGAGATTTGTAAGGTTTTTTGGAGTGGCCAGCGCCAGAGAAAGAAAGATGAGCAGAGTTGAAAGGGATAAGTAAAGAGGCTTTATTGGGGCGCTCCTGGGTGGGGGTAACGCGTCCCAAGAGAGGGACCCGGGCGAGCCTCACGGGACCCACGGAGTGGGACCGGAGAAGCCGCCCAGCCCAGAAGTCTGAGTGGGTTTATATAGGTTCTTAGGGCTGGGGGATGGGAGCTTCTTCAGCTAGCAGATGTTGGCGTGAGGAGTAAGGAATTTCTCTGTTTCAGTTTTGGGGTGGGTATTGAGGGATAGGAGGGGCTTCTTCTTTTTTCATTAGGGAAGGGAGGGGTACCTGCCACCAGCCTTACAAGATTTACCCCTGGGATGCAAGGAGATGGTTCAACCTATGCAAATTAAGAAATGTGATGTATCACATTAACAGAATGAAGGACAAATATTATATGATCATCTCAAGAGATGCAGAAAAAAATTGGCAAAATAAACATCTTTTCATGATAAAAATGCTCAACACATTGGGTATAGAAAGAATGTACCTCAACATAATAAAGGCCATATATGACAAGGCCACAGCTAACATTATACTTAATGGTGAGAAACTGAAAGCTTTTCCTCGATGATCACAAACAAAACAAAGATGCCCACTCTTGCTACTTCTGTTCCATCTAGTACTGGAAGTTATAGCCAGAGCAATTAGGGAAAGAAAGAAATAAAATGAATCCAAATTGGAAAGAAAGAAGTAAAATTATCTCTGTTCAAGATGATATGATCTTATATGTAGAAAGCCTTGAAGATTCCACAATAAAAAAATCCAGTTAGAGCTAATAAATGAATTCAACAAAGTAGCAAGATACAAAATCAACCCACAAAAATCAGTTGCATTTCTATACACTAACAATGTACAAGTTGACAAGGAAACTATGAAAACAATTCCATTTATGGTAGCATCAAAAATAAGAAAATACTTAGGAATTAGCCAAACCAAGAAGGTTTAAGACTTATATAATGAAAACTACAAAACATTGTTGAAAGCAATTAAAGAAGACATAAATAAATGGACACATATCCCATGTTTATGGATTGGAAGACTTACTATTGTTAAGATGTCAATGCTACCCACAGCAATCTGCAGATTCATTGTAATCCTTGTCAAAATCCCAATGATGTTTTTTGCAGAAATAGAAAAACCCATTCTAAAATTCCTGTGAATTTCAAGGGACCCCAAGTAGCCAAAACAATCTTGAAAATGAACAAAGCTAGAGGGCTCACACTTCTGATTTCAAAACTTAAATACAAAGCTGCAGTTTTCAAAAATAATGTGGCACTGGCATCAAGATAGAATATATAAACCAATGGAATAGAATAGAGAACCCAGAAATAAGTCCACACATATATGGTAAAATTACTTTTGACAAGGTGCTAAGACCATTCAGTAGGAAAAGGGCAATCTTTTCAACAAATGGCACTGGAAAAACTAGATATCCATATGCAAAAGAATGATGTTGGATCCTTACCTGACACCATATACAAAAATTAACTCAAAATGGAATCAAAACCTAATGTAAGACCTAAAACTATAAAACTATTAAAGTAGAGCAAAAGCTTCATGACATTGGATTTGGCAATGATTTTCAGATATGACACCAAAGGCAAGTCAACAGGAGAAAAATAAATTGGAGTTCATGAAAATTTAAAAATTTTGTGCATCAAAAGACAGTATCAATAGAGTAAAAGGGCAACCCACCAAATGGAAGAAAATATTTGCAAATTATATATCTGAAAAGGTGTTAGTATACAAAATGTAAAAGAACTTCTAAAACTCAACAACAAAACAAGCAATTCAAAAATGAATAAGGGACTTGAATAGACATTTCTTGAGAGAAGACATACAAATGGCCAATACACATGAAAAGATGCTCAGCATCATTAATCACTAGGTAAATGCACATCAGAACTACAATGAGATACCACCTCTTACCTGTGAAAGTTGAGTATACAAAATAAAGTCATTTATGTCATACCCAATTAAAATGGAGTCAAGAAGTCATGGGGAAAAGGTTGCATATAGTTGTTTCAAAAAACTGTCTCACAGTCCCAATACAAAAGTGCTAGGGCCTATAACTCCAAGATTACAAGTCCGCCTAGCAACTGCTGATACCCCCCAGCTCTTGCATTCATAAGACACTGCTAACACCGATGAACTTTCTCTGGAAACAACTTTCATAACCTTCTCTTTTCCCAATAAAATCCTAACTTTTTCCTTTGTTCTCCAGACATACCAGAGGCCACCCTGGTCTGTGCGTATGTCCCAGATTGCAATTCTATTCCTTATATATTCCAATAAAACCTCTTGCTTGGAGAGTCATCTCTATATATTTTTATTTCAAGTTGGCATACTGATTAGGGTGGCTACTATCAACAAACCAGAAACAAAAAGTGTTAGTGAGGATGTGGAGAAATTGGAACCCTTGTGCATGTTGGTAGGAATGTCAAATGGTACAGCTGCTATGGAAAACAGTATGGCAGTCCCTCAAAAAATTAAAAATAGAATTACCATATGATCCCACAATTCTACTTCTGGGTATATAGCCAAAGAAAATGACGTGAGTATCTTGAAGAAATATTTACACTCACATGTTCACTGCAGCATTATTCACAATAGCCAAGATGTGAAAACAACCTGTCGGTTGATGGACAAATAGATAAAGAAAATGTGATGCACCCACACACACACACAGAGGAATATTTTTCAGCCTTAAGAAAAAGGAAATCCTGCCATTTGCCACACCATGGATAAACCTGGAAGACATTATACCAAGTGAAATAAGCCAGACACAAAAAGACAAATACTGCATAAGATCATTTATATGTGGAATCAAAGAAGGTTGAACTCATTGAAACAGAATAGAATGGTGGTTAACAGGAGCTGGGAGGGTGGGGGTAATCGGGAGATATTGGTCAAAGGGTTCACACTTTCAGTTATAAGGTGAGTAAGTTCTGGAAACCTAAGCATGGCAACTATAGTTAATAACAATGTATACTTGAAATTTGCTAAGAGAATAGATTTTAAGTGTTCTCACCACACACACACAAGAGTAACTATGTGAGGTGATGGATATGTTAATTAGCTTGATTTTGGTAATCATTTCACAAAATATATGTATCACAATGTATATCAAATCATCATATTGTATACCTTAAATATATACAATTTTTATTTGTCAATTATACCTCAATAAGCTGGAAATAAAATAAACCATGAGATAATTTCTATTTGGTGAGTACTTAAACTTAATGAAGTCAGTACTATTCCTTTGCCTTTTTTCCTAAATAACGAAGGTTTAAAAAGAGGTACCCAAATTTCTAGCTAGTAGGTCATACATATGGAAGTTTTACTTCTAGGAGGAGTGACTGTAGGATCACCATTAGAACAATCTTGGCTGCAAATCTGGAACATAGTGGCCTCAGAGCATGCACCCCTTGGAGGAGCCAGTTTTAATCTTCCCAATGAAACAGAAAACAATATCTCAAATTACGAAGAGCTGAGGTTCTCCAGTTCTTTCTTCTTTGCTTTCCCACCTGCTATCTCATCTCCTTTTCCACCTTTAAATATGTCCTATTCTCTTCTATTTTTCACGTTTTCTTCTTTTCCTCCTCATCTAACTTACCCTTATCCCATTCTTCTCTTCCCATTTTTTTTTTATTTAACATAAAGCATCTGTCTTCTCACTCTACCAGGTTATGCCCTCACCGTTATTTCCAATCAAAAGTTTGGTACCCAGCCATTGTGTTTCATGTATAACTGTGATAGTCTTTGCAATTTTGACATTGTATGCTAAAATTGAAAGGTTTAATAAACTACATCTGCTAACATGTTTTTCCCCCTTTTCTCCTTGTCAACTTTCTTTAGATCAGCGATTAACATTACCTGGAAACTTGTAATAATGCAAATTCTGGGGCCCTGTCCTGGACCTCCTGAATCAGAAACTTTGGGAGTGGGGCCCAGCAATCCGTATTTTAAAAAGCCCTCCAGGTGATTCTGATGCACACTAAAGTTTGAGAACTACGAGTCTAGATTATTTTGCCTACTGCCATCAAATTGATTTTATTTTCCTAAAAGATTTCTTAGGAGGATGGGGTTGTGGGAAAAGTCCTTCCCCTTTAACTTGAATAGTAGCGCTTCAATGAATGATGCCTGTGAAAGTGTATGCTGCCTTCTCTGAATTCCAGGGCAAGATCATTCTATTTTCATAAGCTGCAGCTGGTAGCAACTAGGAAGAGCCCCTGATCCTGGCATCGGTGACAGTTTTCCAGCCCATGCTGGCATTGCCTGCAATGACTTCTAGGAGGGAAAAGAGGGAGGGAGGTTTTCTCTTTAAAAGTGACAGAGAGATTCAGTCTCAAAACCAAGACTTCCAAAACTCAAATCATTAATTTCCCCCATCCTAGCATTTCTTCAGTACTCTCTATTTCTTTTAGATGTGTCATTATTCTCTTAGACACCTGGGTTTTTGGAATTATCCTTTACTCCTCCCTCCTGGCCTTCCGTGTCCCTTCCCTCCTCCTACACCAGCTCTGCATTGGCTCAGCATCAGGTAGTGCCTGACCCTTCCCCCTGGCTCTATTATCTCTTCTTTCAGTCTGTCTTGTTCACTAAATACGGATTCATTTTCCTTGAATAATAATGTCTCCTTGTCACTCTCTTGTTAAGACTTGACACCACTGCCTGCTGTCCAAGCTCATTAGCCTAGAACTCTGGGCTCTTCATCATGTGACACCAGCTGTACCTCTCTGAACATCTGAGAATGCCCTCCCCAGGGGGTCTACTTGCTGACCCCTAACTCCAGAGCGTCCATTCCTCCCCTTGCTTGTGCTGTCTGCTGGCTCTGGAATGTCCTCAACACAGTCTACTTATTTAAAGCCTGTCCTGCCCTCAGGGTCTAGCTCAAGTTTCACCTCCATGTAAGTCACTCCAGTTTTATAACATTCCCTCCAGACCACAAATTTTGTTTCCCTTGTTTCCACCTTCACTTAATATTGTTACCTTATACTGTTACCTTAAGCTGCTACCTTTCTGTCTCTCCATGTGCCTTTACTAGCAGTGTGTTTTGTAGGACTTTGTGTTCTTAATGCCTGTGTAGCATTCCTTGAACAAATATTTATCTAAAAATGGGGAAAATATACAAGTACTAAGTATTTCAGAAATTTTCAGCATGTTTATATTTTAATTAGGTTTATTTGTAGACATGTAATGTTGTTCTTGTAAGTGTAAAAAATGTTATAAATACTGTGCCTCATTATTTTCACTGTTTTGACAATAGGAAGTATTAAGAAAACATTACTCACACAAACATAGCTCAGCTTGCTTCTAAAGAACTTATGTAAAAATACAAATTTATGAGCCTATTGTCTTTGATATAAAAAGCTTTTAATATCACACACAGGTATGTATATGTCAGTTTCTGGTATTTTAGACATTCAACAAAATTCAATAACATAGTGAAGGCTTAAAAAACAAAACTTTAGTGGCTGGGCACAGCGGCTCACACCTATAATCCCAGCATTTTGGGAGGCTGAGGTGGAAGGATTGCTTGACGCCAGGAATTTGAGACCAGCCTGGGCAACATAGCGAGAGCCCATTTCTACAAAAATTTAAAAATTAGCTGGGTGTGATGGTGCATGCCTGTAGTCCTAGCTACTCAGGAGGCTGAGATAGGAGGATTGCTTGAGCCCAGGAGTTTGAGGCTGCTGTGAGCTATAATCACCCCACTGCACTCCAGCATGGGTGACAGAACAAGACCCTGTCTCTAATAAAAAAATTTAAAAAACTTTAGTGAATAATTCAAGTAATTCTACTAGAGTACCCAAATATTTGGGTTTATATAAAATAAGATTTTCAGCACGTTTTTATTATTGTATTAGTAATTCATTTTTTTCTTTAATATATCAAAATGTTGAGAAGTAATACTCAATGGTATATTAATATTAACTCTATTTTAGTATCTGATATTAATTTAGTAAGTAAACTAATAATACTAAAAATAGAAGAAAATAGTTAAGCCTTACTAATTGAAAATACATAGTATGAGTCGATCAAAACCCTAAATAATAGTTTATCTTTAAGGAAAATGCACTTTTATCATTTTTAAAAGCATCACAGCAACTAAAATTAGTTAATGAAGGCTGCTTTATAGATTGTAGAAGAAAACTATTTTAATAAATTGATAAATATTATTCCTAATTATTCTTTTGAATTTTTCTATCATTCCTTTTTTTTCTCATTCTACTTTATAGATTTCTTCTAATACATATTTTACTTGAAAGTCTTAAAAGTTTATTTATTTTAAATGAGTAAAAATTGTATGTAATCATGGTATGCAGCATGGTGTTTTGATATATGTGTATGTTGTGGAATGGCTAGATCAAGCTATTTAACATGTGCATTATCTCACATACTTATTTTTTGTGGGAAGAACACTTAAAACCTACTCTCTTAGCAGTTTTCAAATACACAATATATTGTTATTAACTGTAGTCACCATGACATACAGTAGATCTCTTGAACTCAGTCCTCCTATCTAACTGAAATTTTGTGTCCTTTGAGTAACATCTCCCCAATCCTCCAACCCCCAGCCTTTGGTAGCCCCTATTTCTAATTATGATTGCGTACCTGACTTTTGGTTCTTCTGAATAGGCGTGCTTGAGTGGATAGTGGTTAAATTAGGTGTTCGTGCAGAGGGACCTGAGGTTTCTATTCAGCCAACTTGCTCACCCACTTCACCTTTCCCATTTCTAATTGTTTCTAGTCAGTGTATACGTGGTCTTCCTAAAATTGTGCTCTTAGCTTACGAACTTTGGTCTTGCTTACCTTGCTCATTGGCTTAGCAAACCCTTTTAGTGATAGGGAAACCCTTTTACTGAGAGCCTCCTGTGTGTAATAATGCTTAAAGGAACCTTGTTTTCACATATAGCTGTCACTTTTCAATAGGTACAGTCTATTCACTGGCTCTGCAGCACTTTCAGGATCAAAATCCCTATGCTGTCACGTGGCACATTGAAACCCCTCCATGAGTCACTCCTCTTGCCTGTCCAGCTCCATCTCTCAGCACCTCACCTCTGCGTGGGGTAAATAACTTGTGGGCCCCTAGGGGTTCCAGGGCCCCTTCTCAGTCTGTGCCTTGGAGCAGGTTATTCCTCTGCCTAGGGTACCTTCTTCACTAGCACGGCCCCCCTCGCTGCCCTTCCAAATCGCTGACTGTCTTCACTGTTGGTTGCAGTGTCGGTGTGCAGACTGGAAGAGTGCCAGGTCCTTTATCCCAGGGTGCTGAGCTCAGAGCAGTGGGAAGTCACTACTCTGGCCTATGACAAGCTAATGTTAGAGAAGGGCTTAAAACGATAATAAAATAGGATTTGCTTGGATAAAATAAGGAACCAACAGAACTGTTCTATAATTCACAATAAAATTAGCCAGTATTTTTCTAGTGCTGCCAAGTAAACACTGACCATGAGGAAGTCACTGCTGATTCTCCTGAACCCACAGTGTCAGCTTGGTTATCTGAAAGAGGGGCATCGTCTAATTTACTTGTAGGAAGGGAGTTAAGTGCTGAGAAGTGGTTGTTTAAGTTGGAACTTTATGTCTAATTTCACATGTTGGTACTTTTTACCACCTTTTCCTTTTGATAGGGTGGCTTTTACCTTCCATGAAACGCTTTCTTCATGGAGCGTCAGAGGCACCACCTTCTTTTTGTTATTCTTCCCTTCTGGCTACTTCTCCTCCATCTCCTTTCCTGACCCCCACATTTTGGAGTATCCCAGGGCTCTCTCCTCAGATTCTTTATCTTTTCTATTTAACTCACTCCCTAAGTGATCTCATACCGTCCCATGGCTTTAAATAATTGTCTGAATAATGGTGACGCCCATATTTATATCCTTTATATCTCCAGCCTGAGTGAATCCTTTCTAAACACTAGGCTCATTTACTGGGCTTCCATTCGCCATCTCCATTGGATGTCTAGAAGGCACTTGCTTGTAGAAACCTTTACTTAACAAGTCCAAAACTGGGCTCCAGATTACAATTCCCTCAGTCTACTCTTCCTTCCCCATTGCTGAGGTAAATAACAGCTGTATCCTTGCATTTCCTCAAGTCAAGAACTTTGGAGTCATCCTAACTCCCTTATGTTCTTTACATCTATAGTGCAAACCATCCTACAGAGTATCTCCAGACTCGAACTATGGCTCACAAATATTTCTCCCATCCTACTCCAAGTCACCACTTTCTGTTGTCTGGAAAACTGTAATGTCTTCCTAATCCGTCTTCATCCCTATCACTCTATATTTTGTTCTCAAAGTAGCAGACGATTCTTTCAGAATTTGTCATATCGTTTAAAACCATTCAATTAGTTCCCATCTCACAGAATACAATGAGATCTCTAACATGCCCCCACAAGGCTCTCTATATCACTAGAATATTTCTCTGGCATTCCCCTCTCTTGACCATTTCTAGTAACACAAGCCTGCTGTTGTTCCTCATTGTCCTACCTCTGGGTTTTTATACCTTTGAATTCTTCTCCATGGAATACTGTATCCCAGGTATTCACTGCGGCTCACCCTCTTACTTTATTCCATTGTCTGCTAAAATGTCACCTCATCCCAGAGGCCTTTCTTATCTAAAATATTTTAGCCCACACCTCCATCGTTCCCTTTCTCTTTGTCTTATTTATTATATTATTAATACTAGTTTGTATTCTACTGGAGTTTAAGCTTCATAAGAACATGAATGTTGTCTTTGTTTACTGGGGTAACTTCAGTGTTAGAAGCATACAAAGCACATAAAAAGACACAATAAATATTGAATGAATGAATGAATAAATGAATGGAGATCTTATTTTATTGTAAGAACTCCTGGTGTGTAATCTAAATATCAGTTCACTGTTCCCATAAAAGTCACTCGCTGACATTCAAACTAAAAGAAAAAGAAAAGTCACTCCCTTTCAGGAGGAGAAGGGAGAAAAGACAGCAATGTGACATTCACGTCCTAGTTACCCATTCGGAATTTGACCCTTGGTGTTCTGCAACCTTTGCTGTACTCCGGCTCCTCCACCTGCTGCCACCCACCTCGCTAAAGATTGGAGGCTGCTGCTCACACCACCGCGGGCAGCGCAGCAGGGTGAAAGTGAGGCCACTCCTGCGTCCTGCCATTTTAGCACTTCTTTAGTCTCCACTGCGCCATCACACAAGGCAGTGCCAGTGCATCAGTTCTGACTGAGTTTTTTTTTTACAGAATAGATAGGGAAATATTAAAATTGTACATGAGCTATTTCTTTTCCATAGTCCCAGAGAAAAGTATTTAAGTTGAGCACTTCACAGAAAGTCACTTATTCCTAACCTTACGTGCCTTTACATGGCACTGTGCTTGTCTCTTTTACAAAATAGCCACAGCCTCATCCCTCCCCTGAGAAGATGATTTCACTCCAAGACCCATCTCCCTTTCTCCACGAGTACATCTCTCAAAGTCTGCGTATAGGATAACATCGTAGCTTTCAGCAGGACTGTCCATGGGTGTCCTTGGGTCTTGAGTTCCTCCAAACAGTCCATGGTGGACACAGGCACACATGTCCTTAAGATCTGTCCAAATGTTAATTCTTCGAATTCTCTGTTGAATGGTTGACTGTCATTTCAACATCTCTCTCCCTTTCACATCTCCCAAAGATAATCGTTTTTCCCTAATACATGGTATAATCTAAATCCTTAAGGAGGAAATTAAATATTTGCTGCAGATTATCCAAGCTGGCCTCTTTCACAGTGGAGTTAGTGCATTATTATAAAGAACCTATTAACTACTTTTCTTTATACCTTGATGGTTTATTTTTTTCTTTCAACACTTTAAACATACTGTTCATTGTCTGCTGGCTTACATAGTTTCTAATGAAAAGTCTGCGTTATCTTTTAATTTTGTTGTTCTTTTTTTATTGTGTCTTCTTTCTCTGGCTACTTTAAAATGTTTTCCTTTATGACTGTTTTTTAGAAATTTGATTATGATTTGCTTGGCATGGTTTTCTTTGTTTCCTTTGCTTGGCATTCATTGAGCTTCTTGGATTTGTAAATTATAGTTTTCAAAAATTTGAAAATGTTTCCTTAAATTCCTTGAAATATTTCCTTAAAATATTTTCCTGCTTGCCCATCCATATCTCCAATTACATTTATGTTAGGCTGCTTTATACTATTTTATAGATCACTGACACTCTGTTCATTTCGTTTACAGTCTTGTTATTCTATGTACTTCATTT
Organism: Eulemur rufifrons; assembly: GCF_041146395.1. NCBI lineage: Eukaryota > Metazoa > Chordata > Mammalia > Primates > Lemuridae > Eulemur > Eulemur rufifrons. Next base: position 15,184,474 of record NC_090997.1, on the reverse strand, counting down.
TAAATGTTTACCATTGTTATGTTAATTAAATTCCATGATCTTTTCTTTTGCAGTATCTTATCATCTGTTAACCCCATCCAGTATATTTTTTATTTAAGGTATATATTTTTGTTGCTAGAAGGTCAGTTTGGTTATTTTTTTATATCTTCTACTTCTCTCCTCATCATGCTGTTTTCTTCTACCTTTTTGAACATTTGGAGTATATTTAATTAACAGTTCCCAGTATCCATCATCTCTGAGCCTGTTTTTTTGAACAGATTTTCTTACTTTTGAGTCACATTTTCTTATCTCTTCTAGGCCTGGTAATTTTTGAGTAGATGCAAGATGTAAGTGTCATGGATGCTGGCTTTTATGGTATTCTTTTAGTTTTAGACTTTATTACGGCATGTGGTTAGTTGCTTAGAAAAACAAGTTTTCAAAATTTGTTTTAAGCTTTATTAAGGTACTTCCAGAGCGGTATTTAACATAAGATAATATAATACCACTGCTAAGGCAATACCCTTTTAAGGACTCTGTGCAGTGCTCCGTGTGCTAAAAGGTCTTTACACTCTTTCTTGTGGGAACACAAACTTCCACGTCTTGTGTGAGCTGTGGGGCTTATTCAGGTTACTGCTCTTTGACTTTCTTTTCATCATCCTTTTCCAACCTCTGTAATTTCTTCTCACACATGCAGAGATCAGTACTCTGCCAAATATTCAAAAAGACCCGTGTTTAGATCGCTGGAGTACTTTTGCTCTCTCTCTCTGTGAAACTCCCTCGTCTCTGATATTCTCTCCTACAAATTCTAGTCTCTTTTAGCTTGCTTGAACTTTGATCGCCGTCTCCTTAATTAACACTGTCAGGTCTTGGTGGGTTTTCCCTTCCTTGCACTGTGGCCAAGAAACTGTCCTAGGCAGTAAACTAAAGCAATCATAGGATTCACCTCGTTTTCTTTCCTTTCACTTGGGGATCTTTGTCCTACACGGTAGATTTTGCCTGGTTTGGGGGTTATTTAAGGAAGAGGATAACACTGACTTTTGGTACTTTATCATGGCCAGGAATGGAGGTTCTAGTTTGTTAAAACTTTGACAAAATCTTAGTTGTGAGAAATTCTGAACCTGCACACAAATTAGCAAAATTGCTTTTTCTTAGAATCACTGCTTAATTTGATCTGAATCAGTAAATATTGGGTGTGTCCTATTTCATAGACGTTGATACTCTCTTGGAACAAATTATCTTTAGCATTTACCAGAACATAGGATTAAATTTTGCACTATAAATATTGCAGAAGAATTGATGTGGTATTCAAGTGGGTTATAACAACACCTGGAGTACTCCAGGTTTCATTTGAAATAAAATATAGTTAAGATGTTTCAAGAACACCAGTGGGAGAAAAAATCTAATTATTTTATATGAACATCAGATTGTTCAGGGTCATTCATTCACTCATCCAAGCAACAAACATTGAGGATTCAAAGATGAATAAGACATGGTTCCTGCTTTTTGTGAAGACTGTAGTCTATAAGGGGAGACAGATGTTCAAATTCCTAATTGCAATATAATAGGATATAGCAGGATTATGGGTTAAGAACATTAGTTGAGAGATATTTAAAGTGCCACAGAAACAAAGGTAGAAAGGTCAGGAAATTTAATCTGTTTTATGGAAGGCATCACCTTCCATTGTCTATTCATTTATTCAATGAACATTATTAGGCATCATTGTGCACCATGCTAAGGCCAAACAATACAGTTTGTGCTGTAGGAGAGAGATGGCTAATGAGCAATCACAATTCAGTGCAGGAGGATCTACAGCTGAGATGTGAACAGGAAACCAGAGAAATGGAGAGGACAGGCACCTCAGCCCAGAGGCGAGCCATGAGGGAATGTTTCCAGGAGACTGAGCCTCAGACAGGCTAGGGGCTTATAGAACATTGTCATTCCGGAAATGTCATGTAATAGAGTGTGGCAAGAGCATGTATGTCACGTGGGGCTCTGGGAGAGAGGAGGTTGCAGAGGTAAGTCGGGGATGGATCTGCAAGGGCTGGCTGCCTTCTGCTATGGTGTTTGGAAAGGAATGGGAAGCATGGAAAGATCCTGCTTATGTGTATGTGTGTGTAAAATAAGGAAACAGTGATGGTATATGTTTTAGAAAGTTTATTCCAGTGGTGGAGTGGAGGATAGATTGGAGGAAAGTGAAACTGGAAGCAAGAGACCAATATGGAAGCTAAAATGATGAAGTAATCTAGGCAATAATTTAAGAACTACACCAAGGGAGTAGTGCAGGGACTGAAGACAGAGGATATAGGGAGGGATTGGAGAATTATTTAGGAGATCAACAAAAGGCCCTGGTGCCTAGCTGAATGTGAAGTGTGATTGAGAGGATTGAGAATTGATGACTCCCAGTTTTCTGGCCCGTTGGACTAATTGTATTCAATAAGAGCTATGAATCTTAAAGGGGTTACCTACCCTGCAGAGAGATCAAAACAACCCATGGGATACAACAAAAAATAGCAGAATTTCATTTATACTTTTCTTGGTTTTTTAGTTTCTATTTGTATATGTCATAGAAAGTAGGCAATAAACTGGTCACTAGTATGCATACATATTACCCAGCTATTAGAAATAATGGCGATATGGCATCTCTTTGGTTCTCCTGGAGAGAGCTGGAACCCATTCTATTAAGTGAAGTATCCCAAGAATGGAAAAATAAGCACCACATGTACTCACCAGCAAACTGGTTTCCCTGAGTGCACATTTGGGAATAACACCAATTGGGTATCGGACAGAGGTGGGGGCTGGGGAGAAGGGATGGGTGTATACCTACTTGATGAGTGCGATGCGCACTGCCTGGGGAATGGACACGCTTGAAGTTCTGACTGGGGGGGATGGGGTGGGGGGAGGGGATGGGTGCATACCTACATGATGAGTGCGATGTGCACTGTCTAGGGAATGGACACAACTGAAGCTCAGACTCAGGGGGATGGGGAGGCATGGGCAATGTATATAACCTGAACTTTTGTACCCCCATAATGAGCTGAAATAAAAAATATATATATAAATAAATATCAATATATTGTAGGGTATATATTTTATTTTTATTTAATATCAAATATTTTATTATCAGGGGTGTGTGATCAAAAAGCTTGGGCACTCTTGAGACAAGGATTACAAAAGGTAGAGGAGATTTGGAGGTTTGGGGAACGAGGTGCCCATAGGACATTCAGGCAGTAATTTTCAGTGGGTACTGGAGTCTAGACCCAGGCAGGACTGTCCAATAGAGCTTTCTGTTTTCGTGGAAATGTTTTAAATATGCACTGTCTAATGTGGTAGCCAGGAACTACATATGACTATTAAGCACTTGAAATATAGCTAGTGCAACTTTTTATTTTGTTTATTTAATTAAATAGCCACAGTGTTGGAAAGCATAGTTCTAAAACTTAGGGAAGAACTTTCATTTATTGAGTGCTTTCACTGGCGAAGCATTTTACATACATTTTAAAGCAATTTAATCATTATAACTACCCTGTGGAGTGGTGGTATTAATAAAGAACAGTATGTTCTTACTCTGTCCTTTTAATAGTAAAAGATTATATTGCAAAGAAGAGTATTGTGAGACAAGTAACAAATGTGAGAAGTCATGTGTGCTCATTCTGCCTGTCAGAATGGGGCTTTAATTGCACAAAGCCCCTGACTGAGTGACAATGTGCATCTCTCTGGAGGGATGCTTTGAAGAAGAAGAAGGACAGAGCCCACAGCCCCTACATCTCTTTACCTGAGTAACTATATTCTTAAAAGAATATAACAGATAAATGACCCTGGTCCTTGCCTTTTCTTACACATAAGATACTGTCTGCCAAGGTTAGTGGTTATGCCCTTGCAAACTCTAACCAGATACACTCTTATACCTAAACCTTGATGTGATTCTGCTTTAATGTATCTTCTGAGCAGATGTGATGTGATTTTGCACAAACTGAACCTCCACCACCGGTATAAAATGTGAGCTGAAATACTATTTTGGAAGAGTCTGACAGAACTTCTCTGAAAGACTCCTCTTGGGCTGGAGCCTTGGTCTATGGTCCTCAGTAAGACTTCTGAATAAAACTAACTTTAATTCTTTGAAAGCTTTGACATTTTTTTTTTTCATTCAGTCAGCAGTATATTTTCTCTGAAATATGTACACTTTCTAGATATTCTCTGTGGGTAGATATTTATGCATCTTTTGCAATCAATCAAGTAACAATTTTATATTTTTCTTTCAGGTGGTTTGCTCTGTTAGAGATTCAAATATGTATTATCTTAATGCTTTACAAATATGACTGTAGTCTTCTGGACCCATTACCAAAACAGGCAAGTATTTTCAGAATTTTGAATTTCATGATGACTTTCAAATTTGACATAAACTCTAGCCCCTTGGTTTCAATTACTAGAGATGAGCTAACTGATTTCCTCACTTAGGCCTGATCTCAACAGGTGCCTTAGATAGAACCAGATTGAGAAGATACTTGGTCCTCTTAATTCAGGATCTAATCTATGTGTCCCGTCACCACCTGGCCAACATCTAATAGCAGTGTTTCCACCACTCCCAATGTTAGGAGCTCTTCAATTAATTTACTAGTTTGGACCCTTTTCTCTGGGTTAAATAAATGTGGCCTTGACTTTGGCCTTGTTTCCTTAGAAAGGAATGTTTGTAGGTCCAAAAGTGAACCATCGGTTTTGGATGCAAGTCATAGCGTTTGGTCCATTTGGAAAGCAAGCAATGGTGTGGAAGAAAACTAACTCAACAATAAAAATAGTGAACAGAAATGAAGAGGCTTTATTCCTACCACTGACCATTGAATATCCCAATCATTTAATTCCTCTGTAGGTCTGTTCTACTAGACCAGTGGCTCTCAAACTGACATAAGCATAAGGGTCAGCGGGGAACTTGGTAGAACACAGACTGCTGGGCCCCATCCCTAGACTTCCTGATCCAGTAGGAACTGGGGAGGCTTTTGAATTTGCATTTCTAACAATTTCCAGGTGCTGCTGCTGCTGCTGTTAGTCTGGGGGCCACACTTTGAGGACCACTGTTGTGAGAAATAAGGGGAAGTTCAATTGAATTCCAAATGTTGAGAAGTAATTTTGAAAACTGGATAAAAAGTGTTATGAATATTAAAACTGAGGCTGAAGCTCAGAAATTAAGCATTGCAATCTCAGGGCTACTCATACAGCATTTTATGCTTTGATTTACTCTTGATATAATAAGGCTAATGAATGGAGGGTTAAGTAAAACTCTTGGGTGACATTTCAGTAGAAATTATGTAAGTATGTTAGTGACAGAAAATATGTTACTCACAAATATGCACATTTCAGCACTTTCCCTTAATTTCTTTTGCACTTCTATTTTGAGTGCAAGTAATTATCACTGATGAAGAGCTCTCAGAACTCACAATGAAAGGGAACACAAAACACCCTTCACAAAGGTTTTTGGCTTATTGTTGGCAAAGTAAACATTAGGGCCAGACTTTATAGATAAATACTAGTTCCTGGTCCATCAAGTTAGATGGCACGATTTTACCCAGGACTGACTCAACATCCTACAATTCTCCCACCGTTGTCCAGCAGGAGGTCACAGGGATGCCTTTTCAGATTAGAAGGATGATATTTGTCAAAACCGTGGAGATCAGTAATTTTGACCAACTCCTTTGGCAAGATTTTTCCTAGTACTTTCTTCCTAAGAATTCTATTAACTGTATTTAATTACTTATACTATTTTATATACATCTTACATATGTTTTCACACTACTAAGAACATTTTTTTAAAAGAAATGTTATCTCAGTTTGTAAAAAAACACAAGTGAATTCCTGTGATCTCAGCATTTTATTTCACAATTCTTCTAGGAAGAGATCAGTTGAAATTATTTAATTATTGGGCTTGTTTTAATAAATCGTGAAATGAGGTGCTCAAAAAATAACAGGAAATAACCTTCAAATAAACAGACTTCTCTAGGAAATTGAGGGGATGGGTTGTCAAAGCATGTTCTGAGAAGTCAGTGGACTTGGAAACCAACTCCCCCAAAGGAATTGACTTGCTGTGGTAGAAAAAATTAAATCCTAGAATCCCCAATTTTAATTTTGCAACAGCCCAGTGTCTTATTTTGCCTCAAAGGGTCTTTAAGAAATTAATTTGGTGTCAGTTCTTTCCCATTATGAACCAAACAATACAGAAATACTACGAACCTTTTAAGGACCGGTGATTGGGCAGCAGTGTTCTGATGCTGGCAGTGGACACTATTCCATTTCGAGCATTCATGAAAAGACACCTTCAGTTCTCTTGCAAAAGCAAGCACGGTTTGGTTAACATAGTGGGTTTTTATTTGGTTGGTTGGTTGGTTGGTTTTGTTTCATTTTACCTTTTGGGGGATCATAGATTCTTAGAAAATCTCACAAAACTTATAGATCCCCTCTCTAGAAAAGTACGTATTTCTTTATACACACAAAATTGTGTATGCAATTTTGTTGGGATCACGAGAACCCTGCAACTCATTCTAACAACTCTCCTAAGAATCTCCTTGCTAGGGAGCCCATTCTGTGCCCTGTTGCATTCAAACCTGAAAACAGACTGATGATCTAAATGGGATCCACCTCCTCTCTCCTCATTCCTCCTCTCCCTCCAACCTTCAAGATTGACAGAACAGGCTGCTTTTCTTTTTCAAGCCGCCAAGCCTCAAAAATCTTTGTATTATTTACTGTAGGCTAACCTCCCCTCATCCCCACACAGATTCATCCCTCATTCCTAACTAGAGAGAAAAAAAATCAGAACATTTGGAACCCACAAAATATCCTTTTGGAAAGTCTTGGTCATAAGTGCACTGTAACAGTGGTTCATATCACCAACTCCACGTAGTTTTTAAACACCTATATTATATGGCATAGAGATCTCACTCAGCAATTATAAATGAAGTGTCACAGCTTTGGGGCCAGAAATGTAAAAGAGCCTTATTTGTGCTATCCTCTTTAGCCAGAAGGTGGAAGGCAGGCCCATAGCCTTGAGGCGTGTGAAGCTGTGAAGAGATTGTTATTAGAATAAGAGACTTTCCTCCTTTTCTGCTCCTTGAATGGAAGACTAAACTTGATGCTTGACTTTGTGAAATTCATTGATACACACACTTCCCAACCTTAAAAACTTGAACTCTGTACCTCTTAGGGAAAATTACAATTGAATAAACCTTAGGTCTATTAACTGTTGGCGTATGTCTCTTAATTTCTGTATTTCTTGGCATTTTTTTGTTTTCAGAGTTCTCTCCATTTGGTGGGTGTCCCCCAGCCAGAAGGGCAATGCCGAATTGAATATAAACAGAGAATATGACATCTGCTGGGCCTCAAGAGGGCCAGGGCCTTCTGGAGGAGTGACGTCACCCCCATCCGCTAAGCTGGCAGCGCCTAGGCCTGCGCTCTGCTAAAACATGCTGCTTCACTTTGTTTTAGGGCTTAAAGAAAATGTTCAAATGCTGCAGTGTTTGGTGTCTTCAACAGTATACCAGAATCTGATATCACTCTCAGTGATATAGAGACCTGAATATGTGCTTTAGAGAAAATGTTTAATTGATTTAAAAAAAGCATTTTTGAAGAAATTGGGTTTTATGCATAAATATATTAAAACTTTAAATAGAAATAATGTCATTTGGGTGAAAATCTTAGCACACTAAATTCACTGTGAAGGCAACGTACTTAAATTTCTATTTTGAAAAGACAAAGTCTTAGATTCTAAAAAAATTATTAAATCATGAAATGATTTCTAGAGAGTTTCTATTTTTCTCATTATGATTCTCAACTACCATTTGGAATTCTTAAGCTAAAATAATTCTTTATTGTAAACATGTCTGATGCTAAAAATATGAATGCTAAAAGTGTAAATAAAATGATATTTTCTGAGACCTGTGAGGATAAAGATCATGTCTTACGCTGATTTCTGCATCCCATTATGCCCGGGGTAGCACCTTCTCTACAAGGCATATTCAATAAATGCATGTTGATTGATATATTGATTTGTATTTTAATTAAGGTGAAAACAGTCATTTGACTCAAGGTGTTTGCAGTTATAGTTTGGCAGAGATAATATTTGTGCTAATATGTAGAAATACAAATACAATGATGTGCCAAGGCAAATAAATGCAGTGGAATCCATTACTTAAGACTCAATGTGAAATATTTACCATGAAACCTAGAAGAGAAATCCTATCATGTTCAGGGGAAACATATGACACTAATAACAGAGTCAACAGTGATGTCATGATTTATCCTCCAGTATTCAATGCTGCTTGCCTCTTTCAGTTCATAGTAAGTAAGCTTTGTAGTGCATGTTGTTCCTCTCTGGCGTGTTTGCTTCCCTGTGCTAGAATTATCCCATGGGGTTGATAATGATTGCTTAGTCATCCATTTCCTACCAACAAGCACATGACTCCCTGGGAGAAAATTAAGTACTTTGAGGTGCATTAACTCTTCCAAACTACCGTAGTGATTCTGAAGCTCAGCTCGCAGCTCATCACTTAGCTTAGCAGGCTCAGGGATCCGGAATCCGAGGGGCTGCAGAAGCAGTGTACAAGTACACGACTGCTCTGAGAGCCGCAGATCATAACCTGGCCGGTTCTACTAAATATGGCAGGTGTGTTCTGCAGGAAGGCTTGTCCTCCCACACAGCCAAGATTCACAGTGAAGTGCTCTATTTGCCTATCATGTCCACTTCAGCTAAATTTGCAGTCACTCAGAGCTAGTGTTCATCTGTTTATTTTTGCTTAGTAAGGATGAATGTTGGCTGAAAATGTTATGCACTTTAAAAAAGAATGCAGACACAGGAGATCTGTGGAGCTTTGGAATAATGACTAGTTAAGAAAAATATACTTGGAGGTCCCGTATTTCTTTTTATTTCCCTAGCCTGGGGGTTTATATTACATGTAAATATACATTCAGAATACATTCTCAGCTATTAACTGGAATTTTCCTAAAAGCAGAGCCCGAGACAGGACTTGTGTGCAGATAGTTTATTTGGGAGGTTTTACCAGGCAGCAGAAGTGAGGGATTAGGGAAAGAATAAGCCGCTATTAGGGGTGTGTTATTGAGGAAAATGTTGTAGCATTGGGGGCTCAATTTCCCCTTGATCACCTGAGAAGCATATACAGTGCCCCCCATAATTATCCACCTGAGGGGTAGGAAGTAGGAGCAGTTACTGACTTATCCTGTCCTCCACTCATTGATGATTACCCCTGGGGAGGTTAACTCACGTCCAAGCTACACTTGTGTGTGAACTGAGCAAATGTTCGTGGTGTCAGAGAAGCTCTGGGACAGTCAGTGCAAATGAGTCTGAGCTTTCACTGAATTGTTGAATTCTGGGAAATCAGAGTTAGGCTGAGGGTCAATCCTATTTCCATCCCTGTGTTCCCAAACCTGTGTGTTCTAGCTCTTGGGGCATCCTAGCTAATGGGGACAATGCTGGCCATCACAATGACAATGAAATTTCAACACGAGTTTTGGAAGGAACATTCACATGATAGCAGACACATAATGTGTGCTGTAGAACAGAATCCCAACCCCACAGGTATCCCTAAGACAGCACCTTAGCTGCCGCCAGACGATAAGGTAATGTCAATGAGCTCATATTCATGGCTCATTATTGAACTTTTTTTCTCAGAACACCTGTGTTCTGAGATGAGGTGAGAAAAAGCCCATGTTGGAATAGCGGGCATTTTGTAAAACCTCTCATAGTGTTGTCGTGGAAAGCCCTGCAATTAGGACCCATTTTATTATACATGCTGACTTGACCTCTGAAGCCGAGAGGGCTTCAAGTGACATGACAACAAGCTCCCCTCCTTGCTCTGCTCCCACACATAAGGTCCCCTGGCCAAGCAGCTCTGCTTTTCAAGGAAACCAGGCACAGTTTCTGCTTTGTCTCTCAGTAATGGGTTTCAGTTCTCTGCCAGCTCATGGGATTATTCAAACAGGCTAGTCACATGCTCAAGTGGAAACCAGAGGTCATCCTATCCTTTTGATACTACAAAGCCGGCTCCCTACCCCCTGGTTGTTCACTGTGTTCCTGAGTGAAACTCCTATGTGGCCCTATGTGACATATGATGTCCTTCTCCCCCCAGGCTGTGAGTGTATATGATTAATAATCTGCCGTCTGTCTCACGTATCCTGCGTCAGGTATTGTAAGTTCAGCCATCTCCATAACATAAAGCCAGAATCCCTCCCTCACCAAACAGATAAATAAGAAGTGATTAAAATTATTGTGGGCAGAAGCACTGTAGGCAGTAAAAGCAAGCATACATCAGAAGTAGGTGTTAATTCCAGAAAGGATAAATTGCTGCTCTCTTCAGTGTAGAAGAGTTCCAAGTGGCTAGCCCTTCCCTTGAAAGATGGTATCATATTTAGGGCTCAGCATTGCTCTCTGCTCCTTGAAGCTCATGCATTTAGCAGTGGCAGTGACTGTATCAGCTTTGGTAAGAGCATAGCCTGCATCTCTTTGATCGTGGATACAGCATTCATGGGTTCCCTGAGGAAGCAGTGGAGCGGTGGTAGAGAGATAACTACTGGGTGCATCATCCTGTCCTGGTTGTTGAGAACACTCCTTGCAGTGGCCGATCTCTGCTGGACGTTAATGTGAGAGATAAAGCTCCATATGCTTTGTGCTCACTCCCATAAGTCCCTCCACATCTTTGTCTCTGATATTTCAAATCTGACCAAACAGCCAAGCCATTTGTCACTGCCTAAGAGTCTATGTACATTCACACCTCCACACAAAGGAGATGGCCAAGTGTACTGTTCAAATCTCTGCCCAGTGGAGACTTTCCTCTCACCACTGTCCTTTGGGAACACTCTTGAATGTAGCTGAGTAGAGTAGAAGTCCATTTTCAGCTTGCTCCAACATACTAAGCTAACTTATATGTCAACCCAAGATTTTTCCTCCTCTGTCATCTGGTCACACCCAACAGGTCAAGGTGTAAATTGAGAGAGATGTGTCAGTGTAATAGGGGTGACCTGTTTCTGTAACTTACTGATGCTTTCTGGACATGCTCAGACCTGATCCCAAATGTACTATTTTTGTTGTATGATCCCAGGGACTTGAACATCCATCCATGGGCCCACCACCACCCATGGTCATAGTGCTTAAAGTGGAATCAGAGCTCAAAGATGCCACCAGTAAGCTGGCAGTGGGAATACTCCCACTTCCAGATGGTGATCTTCAAGGCTATGTCCTTGCAGGGTGGTTCTGCATGGAGGCACAACATGGCAGAGTCCTTGCTTGGACAGACCTCAAGGAAGTACTCTGATGTTAACGGCTCATCAAGGTCCAGGTAGAAGCTGTTGAAATTGTAGCCCTGCACAATCTTGGGTGAGAGGTTGTCAAAGGTGTAGTAGGTCTGGTTGTACATTTTCCACTTAAAGCCTGTGTTAACATAGTTGAGTGACAGACTTGTAGTTGCAAAAGCAGTATGCTGAAGAGGGGGCAGCAGGAAAGAGATAGACAGGGAACATACTCTGAACAGGTTTGCCTATGAATGGCAGAAAAGGGAGAATAATGTCTGGGAGGGAATGTAGGAGGACTTCTCTTTCCTTCCTCCCTTTCTTCCTTGTTTCCTTTCTTCCTTCATTCCTTCCTTCCATCCTTCTTCCCTCCCTCCTTTTTCTTTCTTTCTTTTTTCTTTCATACAGAAGGGACACCATCATGTTTCAATGTTCACAGGAATAATCCTGTTGAGAGAGAGAGATATTCTAATAACAGGCAAGATATAAGATAATTTTTTGTGCAAGATCTCTCAGATGGGAAGTATTGGGAATGAGAGCCCAAATACAGGAATTTATTATAGATAGGAGGTGGGAAAGCTACATCTTTCACCTTAAAGAAGCAAAGAGAAAGGAATCAGAGTAGGTGCAATAACAGAAAATTCTTATTTGTTGTGTTTTATTTGCCCTGTGAAGAGGACGGTAACTTTTTTTTTTCTGAGAGTGAGGAAATAAAGAAGTGGGGTCAGTAGTGAGGAGAAAGGGGATATTTTGTAAGGACATATCATTATGAAAAGAGAAAAAAATCTTATCAGGAAAATAATTATAGGTAGCACCAAGAACACAGCCGAGGTTGGAGACCAACAATTTTTAAGGACTCTATGTTAGTCCTAATAGACGAATTATACTTCAGTAACAACTCCTCAGCATCAGTAACTTAAAACAATGCAGAGTTGTTTCTTTGTATGCCACGTAGCTATCTCAGGTTGGAAAGAGCTCTGCTCTATGTGTTGTCCCTCATGGATTTAGGCTGATGCAGCCTCTGCCATTTAGACCATCACCAGCCAAAATAAATCACACAGTGCTGCCAACTTCATGGGGGTGGTCTCAAAGCAAGAGAACCAGAATACCTATGAACTGAACTAAAAACTAACATCATAGTTTTGTGTTTGAATTCTCTAGGACATTTCATCAATCTGTAGTAAAGGTGGAAATGTTGGTTAATGCAAATTGTGATTTTGACCATTGGATTGGATAAATGAGTGGCAAGAGAGATAAATGTTGTCAAAGATAAACTATGAAGTATCAGGTGGAAAGGGAAGAAAGTGAAGGGAGAAGGTCTGATAAGAAGAAATAGTCAGTTGGAGGGCTAGGTTCTGTTGATGCTTAAAAGTGTAATGGGTGTAGTGGGAATAAATGAGAGAGCTGGGAGGGTAGAAGGCTGTGGCCAGAAGATAAACTGTCTCAATTTAAAAATTCAAGGACAAACAGCAGTGAGATGATAACGTTCAAGGTGGGAGTATGAGGGATGGCTGCAGTGGTGGTTAGGTGAAGAGAATGAAATTCTGATTGTAGTTTTGATTATATTTTAATACAAATGTGAGATCACCTATACTGCAGAACATTTTTGTGAAGATAAGTCATAGTGGCACTTGTGGTAGTAGAAGTTAACCCTCCTTCTCCTTATCCGAGGGAAAGAAATTGGCATATATTATTTAATTTTTACTTAACTGCCTGAAACAGAAAAGAATTCATGTGTTTACGGGACAGAATTGCAGAAGTCATTGGCAGTGCCATTGGAATTAAAGCAAAAAATGGGGAAGGAAAGGCCATTAAAATTTAAATTAGTGTAAGCATTAAGTCAGAGCTTGCACTGATTTAGAGGCTGATGAGGAAAATTGCAAAAGATGTAAACAAATGGAAAAATGTATCATGCTCCTGGATTGGCAGAATCAACATTGTTAAAATGTCCCTACTACCCAAAATGATTTACAGATTCAGTGAAATCCCCATCAAAATACCAATGTCATATTTCGCAGATCTAGAAAAAATAATTCTACACTTCGTTTGGAACCAGAAAAGAGCCTGAATAGCCAAAGCAAACTTAAGCAAAAGGAACAAATCTGGAGGCATCACTTTACCAGGCTTTACGCTATATTACAAGGCTACAGTAACCAAAACATCATGGTACTGACACAAAAATGGAGACATATGCCAATGGAATAGAAGACTGAACCCAGGTATAAAACCATCCATATATTGCCATCTGATCTTTGACAAAGTAGACAGCAATATACACTGGGGAAAAGAATCCCTATTCAATACATAGTGCTGGGAAAATTGGATAGCCACGTGTAGAAGATTGAAACAGGATTTATATCTCTCACCATTCACTAAAATTAATTCAAGATGGATAATCTTGACATGAAATCATAAGACTTCTCAAAGAGAATGTTGGAAAAACTCTTTTAGATATAGGCCAAGGCAAAGAATTTATGAAGAAGACCCCAACGGCAATCACAGCAACAACAAAAATAAATAAGTGGGACTTGATTAAATTAAAAAGCTTCTGCACAACCAAGGAAACAATCAACAGAGCAAATAGACAACCTACAGAATAGGAGAAAATATTTACATGCTATACATCTCATAAAGGACTAATAACCAGAATATACAAAGAACTTAAGCAAATTAGCAAGAAAAAATCAAAGAACCCCATTAAAAAGTGGGCAAAACACTTTTCAAAAGAAGATAGACTGATGGTCAATAAACATATAAAAAAATGCTCAATGTCACTAATAATCAGAGAAATGCAAATAAAAACCACAATGAGATATCACCTAACCCCAGTGAGAATGGCTTTTATCAAAAAGTCCCAAAACAATACATCCTGGTGTGGATGTGGACAGAAAGGAATACTTAAACATTGTTGGTGTGACTGAAAACTAGTGCAACCCCTATGGAGAATAGTATGGAGATTCCTCAAAGAACTAAAAGTAGACCTAGCATTTGATCCAGAAATCCCACTACTGAGTATTTACCCAAAAGAAAACAAGTCATTTTATGAAAAAGACACTTGCACTTGAATGTTTATTGCAGCACAACTCACAATTGCAAAGATGTGGAATCAAGTCCATTAATACATGAGTGGATTAATAAAATGTGGTATATTTATACCATGGAGTACTACTCAGCCATAAAAAATGAATTAATACCTTTTGCAAAAATCTGGATGGAACTGGAGACCATTCTCCTAAGTGAAGTATTGCAAGAATGGAAAAACAACCACATGTATTCACTATTAAACTGGAACTAACTGATCATCACTCATGTGCACAGATGGAAGTAAAACTCAGCATAAATCATGCAGGTAGACGAGGGGGAAGGAGGTGATTGGGTGAAATCATACCTAATGAGTACAATGTACACTATCTGAGTGATGGACACATTTATGACTTTGACTCAAGCAGTACGAAAGCAATCCATGCATCCAAAACATTTGTACCCCCATAAGATTCTGAAAGAAAATAAGCTAAAACACTTGATGAAAATAGGATCACACGTTTAAAAAAATGAATTGTCCACAGTTGCTTAACTTTTTAAGTGGAGTTCTGGCTAAGTATTTTGCTACAACGAAGGACCCTGGACAGCACTGGCAAATGAGATGAAAGTGAGACTTCTGCTACCAGGGCCCCACCACACCTCTTAACGAAGCAGTTCAGGAGCCTGTGATCGTCTCTGTGAGTATTGCGACTGGATGTGGACCACAATGCCCAGCTTTCACCAGCACAATATCTTTTGCTTTTAAAAAGTTTTTTTGTACAAATGTCTCCATCTTTCTCCATTGATACTGGGTTTGAGTAACTAAAATTAACTCGTTAAAGCTGTGTCATTAGTTTTAAAACCTTATTTTTTGGCATTTTAATAAGTGGCCACAGGTGGTTATTAACAAGGGTACAGCTTGTATAAAACCATTTGTTTTCTTGACAAAATGCCTATTACTTTCTAGAAAATAATAATGCGCCCTGTTATCATTTGAGCAGCAACTATGGGCCAGGTACTTGGCTAAGCTCATTTCATACCACTGCTTATTTAAATCTCATAATAATCCAATGAGTTAGCTTTGTTTCTATTGTTATCCCTGTTTTATAAATGAAAGAATTGGATCTTGGAGAGACTGAGTAACTCATCTGAGGTCACATGACGTGTAAGTGGCAGAGGCAGGGTTTGCACTCAGGGACTCTGGCTCCAGGATATGTCCTCATAACATTAAACAGCACTGCATCTTTCTTAAAGAGAAAAGACTGTCTCCAAGGACAGCACCTTGTTGTCACCATAAGCTACACTTTTGGTTCTTTCTTAACTCTTAAGAAAAAAAGAGGTTAGTTTGTTAGCTGGGCACAATGGTGTAGGCTTATAGTCCCAGCTACTCAGGAAGGTAAGGCAGGAGGATCCCTTGAGCTCAAGAATTCAAATCCAGCCTGGGCAACACAGTGAGACCCCCATCTCTAAAAAAAATTTTTAAGTGGTTTGTTTGTTGTGTAGACTACCTTAAAAAGGGAAGAGAAAAAGGAGTCCTGTTGTATGCTCCTCAGGGTTTCTTTCTCTTTAGCTTTCTTCTCCAGAGCCACCACCCACCACCCACCCACCTGCCACCAAAGAACTGTGCAATAGACTGGCCTAAAACAAGACCTACTGGACGTGGGAAGGAGACATTCTCTGTTAAAAATACATCTTTTTAGTAAGAACATATAAGTAAAAATGTTGAACAAATGGTATAAATTTGAATGCTATATTATAGCATACATTGAGTCTATTAACAGCAATTGGCTTTTTTTTTTTTTTTTTTTGGACTAGTGTTCTACTTTGTTCCTTCACAAAAATAGTCCTGGTCAGTAGAGTCACAACAAGCTAGAGGGTGAGGAAGACTTATAGATTTTCACTTCTAGTGGACACAAAAACTAGAAAAATACAGAATAGCCCTATTTTGAGCTTTGTCTTCAGATGACTTGGAATTTGGGGAGGAATTATGAAAAAGAGACCTAGAAAAGGAGAAATGAAGTCTGCTTCACAATGCATGTGAATTCTCCTGTGATTTTGTTGTTGTTGTTGTTGAAGACAAGCATGTATAGAATCACAATACATAATTAGAGATACCAGCCTAACATTATGGCCTTACTGTGCACTAATGAAGCTAAAATCTAAGTAGGAGAAGTGTCACGTTATGAGACCCTGTAGGGTGTTTAGTGATTGGTGAAGACAACCTTCTGGGTGAGATTATTTAAGTGAATAGTCCACTGAGGACAAAAAAAAAAAAATGGAACTTATGAGTAAATTTCCAACTTCTATTGGCAGCAAGACTTTTCTTCCTGACATACTCATTTATAGATTCTCAATTAAAAAAAAGCACATAAAGGCTGATAAGATCCATTCAGTGATTTTTATGTTCATTATAGACTATACTTCAGTGTTAGCAGAACTGATTACACCCCTCTGCCGAGTCCTAGGGGTCAAAGAAGCACATTTTGAAAGACACTGGACTAGATAAGCTCTGTGTGGCAGAGACATTGGTGCCTCTGAATGGCAGGTGCTTCCTCATATTCTTGGAACTTTGACAGTTATGCCGGGTCATGTGACTAGTTGGGGCCAATGAGCTGTAAGTAGAGGTGACTGTGTCAATCCCAAGCTGAAATGTGGATTTATGGATATAAAGAGACCTTATTCCCTTCTTCCTGTGAGGCCGTAACGAGGGAGTTATGTCACAACATGAAGGCACAGCCTCCGTCAGCCTGGGTCCCTGAGTGAGAGGAAAAGTCCTCTCTCACAACCCACGCCGGACATATACTGTGAAAGAGAGACGCTGATGTTTGCTAACCCAGCATAAACTAGCCGACCTGAACAATCTTGGAAATGACATTTTCTGGTTTCTGTTCTTTTTCTATGCCCTTAGTCCTCTTTTCTCTAATCTGACTTCATTTAGAAGTCAGATTTAGAGGAATAAACAGTTCCAGCATGCTGAACACACCAGCTCAAGGGTGTCAATGTGATTCTACTAAAATGATTTCATGTATATGCTATGCAATAATGTTTTCTAAAGTCATAACATAATATTGCAGTCAAAATTATATGTTGGCTGTTGCACTCTGTTTTCTGAGAAATCGACTGGTTTATTAAATAGAAAAGAATTCCCACATGAAATAATTCCTAAGTGAGTCCCATAGATTATTAACCCATGTAAGGAGACATTCAATAACAACAACAAAAAAACATTAACTCATTCCTTTTCAATCTGTCAACTGGCTACTGTGTATTTAACTAATTTGATTCATAGAGTGCATGAAACATTTTCCATCTTGTCTAATGTAATATTCTTTATCTGGTTATTAACATGAAACTAACCATGGTAGAACTAATTTAGCAGAGCTTATTTTCCTCCACTTTTAAAAGTGAAGAAAATAAAAATTCAAAATAGGAAAAACTTTCTATTTGATATCTAGGTGTTCTGTTGAAAATAGGAGGTAGGGCAGTAACTGTAGTATAGCCGAAAGAATATTGGTTGCGTTATGGGAAGACTCAAGTTCAAATTCTAGCACGGACATTTAGCTTCAGATGATAGTGAGCCAATCACTTTAGTTCTGTGAGTCTCAGTTTCTTCACATATTAAATGAGCATAATACAATCTTAATTCAAAAGACTATTGGGTAGGACAACTGGATATCCACAAGCAAAAGAATTAAATTGGACTCCAACCTTACACCATATTATAAAAATAAACTCAAAAAAAAAAAAAAAGAACTAAAGACACTGGTTTCTTATATACACACCAAAAATATAAGCAACCAAATAGATAAGCTGGATGTCAACAAAATTAAACACTTTCATGCTTCAAAGGACACCATTAAGAATGTGAAAGGACAAACCAAAGGATGGGATAAAACTTCTGTGAATCACAAATCATATATCTGAATACGGACTTGTACCTAGTATTTTATATATATGCATATAATAAGGAATTATTCTGGCTGGGCGCAGTGGCTCATGCCTGTAATCCTAGCACTTTGGGAGGCCAAGGCTGGAGGATCACTTGAGCTCAGGAGTTCAAGACCAGCCTAAGCAAGAGTGAGACCCCATATCCACTAAAAATAGAAAAATTAGCCAGGCAGTCGTGATTTGTGCATGCAGTCCTGCTACTCAGGAGGCTGAGGCAGGAGGATCACTTGAGCCCAGGAGTTTGAGGTTGCAGTGAACTATGATGACACCACTGTACTCTACCCAGGGTGACAGAGCAAGATTCTGTCTCAAAAAAAAAAACAGAATTATTCCAACTCAATATTCAACTCTATAATAAGGAGGCAAGTAACCCAATTTAAAAAAAAAATAGGCAAAGTATCCAAATAGACAATTCTCCAAAGAAAATATACAAATAGCCAATAAGCACATCACATGGAAAGATGCTCAACATAATTAGTTACCGGGGTATTGTAAAGTAAAACTATAATGAGATACCACTTCATATCCACTTGGATGGCCATCATCCAAAAGACAGATAGTAATAAGTGCTGGTGAGGATATGGTGACACTGGAATCCTCATATGTTGATATAAATGTAAAATGATGCAATTGCTTTTGAAAACAGTTTGGCAGTTCCTCAAATGGTTAAGAAGAAATACTATATGATCCAGAAAGTTCATTACTAGGTCTGTCTCAAGAAAATTGTAAACAAGTGTTTGAACAAAAATATTTACACAAATATTTATATTAATATCAGCATTATTCATAATAAGCAAAAAGTAAAAAGAAGCCAGGTGTCCACCAACAGACAAATGGACAGATAAAATGTGGTGTATCTACACAATGGAATAGTATTTGGCAATAAAAAGAAATAAAGGGCAGTGTATGGGAAATCTCTGTACATTCCTCTCGATTTTGCTGGGAACCTAAAATTTCTCTAAAAATAAAGTCAATTAAAAAAAGAAGTAATGTGCTGATAAATGCTACAACATGAGTAAACCTTGAAAACATTATGCTAAGTGAAAGAAGCCACATACAAAGGACCATATATTATATGATTCCATTTATATGAAATATCCAGAAAAGGTAAATCTGCAAAGAGAGAAAGTAGATTGGTAATTGACTACATCTCTGGAGGATGAAATGATTGAGTGGGTAACAGCTGGGGCATATGGTTTCTTTTGGGGGGGCAATAAAATTTTTTGGCTTTGATATATGTATATAGTGTGACAATTGCCACAATCAAGTTAATTAACACAGCCATCACCTCACATAGTTACCTCAGGTTTTTATGTTGGTTTGTTTGTGAGTGTGTGTGTGTGTGTGTGTGTGTGTTGACAACATTTAAGATCTACTCTCTTAGCAATTAACGGTGGTTTCCAGGGACTAGGGAATGGGGAGAATAGGGAGATATGGGTCAAAAGATATAAATTTTCAGTAATAAGATGAATAAATTCTGGAGATCCAATGTACAACATGGTGATTATAGTTAATAATACTGGATTGTTTACTTGAAATTTGCAATGAAAATGTTTTAAATTGATTGTGGTCATGGTTGCACAACTCTGTGAATATACTAAAGGCCATTGAATCTTGCATGTTAAATGAGTGAATTATATGGCACGTCAATTATATCTCCATAAAGCTGTTTAAAAAGGTTGTGGTGAAGAATAAGCAATGTAGTAAGTATGCTCTTATGATACAAGACAGATGTGCAAAAATTATAACGTTTAAAATATTCTATAAAGCATCACAGTTCCTGTTTCTGAGTCCTGTCCTTTTGGGCCAGCTGCAAATTCTCTGAGTAACTAATTCTGAGGGCCCCTCTCCTTCCCAGAATCACAATAGAATTAGGGATGTTACCTGGTGCCTAGAAAGAGGGAGCAGTGCCTCCCTTTGCCAGTGTTTCAAGTCTGCCTCTGGCATCACTGCTGTCCACTGAAATCCCATGATGCCCTGTGGGTTCTGGGCCTTACTCAGCACAGGTAGGAACCCTGGAGCCTATGTTCCCTCTGTCCCAACTCCTTTGGTCTCACAGCTCCATCAGACCTTTCAGGACTCTGGTCTCCAAGGCTCAGCCATCTCACCCCTGGCCAGTCTAGTGGAGGCTCTTTGAAATCTAGGGAGAATCTCTCTTTGCTCCCTCCTTCTCCAAGCTTCACTGTGATGTCCTAGAAACTCAATGCTCCTTATTTTTTAAAAGTTGGTCTTGATGACTCATAAAACCCACAGCCTATCTAAATTACAAGACAGAAATGGATTAAACTTGAAATGTTCCCAGAAAGTAATAGAAATAGTTAATCCCATTCCTCCAGTGCAGCAGAGAACAAACAAAACAATTAAATTGCTGTATTAGAGCATTCTGAATGAAGGTTTATATATCCTGACCTAGTGAGGCCATGAGTTAAAGATATTAATAAGTTAATACTAAACGTTGATTCTTACTTTGTGTTTGGCATGGTATAAGTACATGCTTTACCTTTCTCCTTTCAAGAACAAATAAGAACCATACTTATAAGGAAATAATGATTTTGGTCCTCAGTTTCAAGAAACATGACAAACTGATTCATAAAATAAGCATTCTGAAATTGTTTACAATATTGAGTGACTTTAGGTAAGAAAGCAGGGATTCTTATTTTCTCGTTGCCTACATGAGTAGAAACAGACAATATTTTTTTATTTTTCAATATATTTCTTCATCAGAAGAAATAGAAGCAGATTTTTCACTAAAGACAGCTCTAGGACAATGTTCTTCTTTGTGACACTCAACAGAGACTAGATACTCTCCTGTTGAGAGAGCCCAGGAGAAAGAAGGGAGGCCTCCTTCCTGGACTAAATAGTGGGGCTAAAGGAAAACACTCTCAACCACATTCCTGTAGCACAGCGGAGCCACACCGTATGGACTTTTTCCTCTGTAACACAACAAGGCTGGGTTAGACTAAAGGAGCTCGAAGACCCTCTACATGTCTCTCATCCTATGATTGCTAAACACACATGGTTGTGCAAAAATATTGCATCAGTGGGTGTCCATTGAAGGCAGAATTTGTGGGGTTAAGAAATCACTGTTATAGGTCTTTCTGCATCTTTTGTCATGAAGAGGATGAAGAGTGAAGCAGCTCAAAGCAGTGGAAAGAACACTGAATTCAGACCCAAACCTCTCCATCCTAACTCTGGCTCATCCAGAACTAGCTTGTTTCTACTTCACCTCTCAGCCTATAAAACAGGGATGCCTGCTACCTCGCCCTACTGTTTAGATCAAATCACTTTGGAAACTCTGTTGCCTATCAAATGTCATACGGTTGTAAGATGTAATAGTGATTAAGAACATTTCTGGATCAAATTCCCAGCCCCTCATATTTCCTTGTAAATCAAAGTCCGTATTCACTACAGCTCTCTCAGCACTGTCAGACCCAGGAAACTTCCAGCTGTCATTTTTTTGGAAAGCTATTTGTAGCTGGAAGCACTGCCACTCTGCTTTTCCTGTCCTGGACATCCTGATTCTCAGTCATAGTTTTAGATGAACAAGCTTCTTATCTGAGATTTAGATATTTCACATTCTCCTAAGCCAGTTTGCTATGAATAACTTCAGTTCTTTTCTAACTACATTTTTAGAGGTCGCTAGTTCCTCTGCTGTCTGCTGTGGAGGAGGCCACAATGAATCTTGGAACTGCTTTTTCCATGAAAATGCTCTTTTGGGGGAGAACCAGATCAAAACTAAACATAAATGATGAAAGTGGTGGTTTAGTCCCCAAGTTACATTTTCAGCATTCTTTTCCCATGCTGTGTGAATTTGTCATCTGGCCAAAAGGGGGGGAGGGAAACAAGTAAAAAAATAAAATTAAAGCAAGGCATTACCCCCCCATAGGTCAGGGTCTGAAACATAAATGGACTAAACTTCATAAAAATGTCTCTAGGTGAGCCTCAGAACCACAATCTATTAATTTCTAAGACTCTATACATTGAGATTTGGCTGGGCTCTTTCTGTGTCATAATGTGTCATTCAAGGTGGCTTCATGGAAAGCCAGAGACTATGTTTGAAAACATTCGTTCATTCATTCATTTATTCATCATCTGCAATGAACAAAGAGAGTGTCAGGCCCTGAGTTGAAAGAGGGAGAGACAGAAAGTGTGCCCTGCCCTCAAGGATGTCCCTATTAATGGAGGCTTTAGACTATATCCCTCCCAAGAGACCTTCTAACATCACGTATCTATTACAACTTTTTGAGGGAGGTTTGAACATTATCTCCATTTTTCAAAAGAGGAAACTGAGGCAAGAGAGATTGGGTGACTTGCCTAAAGTCACACAAGTAGTAGACGGTGAGTCAGGGTTCAATTCAGGCATTTTTGCTGCAGAATCTGTGCTCTTAACTTTGCCTTTGCCTCCCTTTGACAGTCACTGTCAGTGCTCTGCCCCCAAGGCGTGAGTCAGACAGATATTTCAGACACTATAATACATTAAAATCTTTCAAATTCCCACATCTCTAAACTCTAAGTAGGCAATTATCTCTTCTAGTAATTTCTAAGCCCAAACATATTTGAGACTTTATAAATATCATGGAGCGGCATTGTCCACCCGGAGGGTGATTTAGTGCACTTTTAGGTTTTACTTTAAAAATCTGTTTTCTCTATGTGTTTTCATACTTTCTACACTGTCATCAGTAACACATTTAATATAATCAGGAAAAAGAGACAAACAGTAATAAGAAGCATTCACTTTGTCTAGCTTGTTAGTCATGTAATCTAGATTCTTCAGTGATTTCACTCTGAAAATATCTGCTGAATTCCATCGACATTCCATTATCTCACAGGACCAAGTTCACAGCTGTGAATTGACATGTAGGAGATGGCAAGTGAAGCAGATGCTACAGAATTTGGATATATTTCCAACAAAACAGCCACCACTAGGCAACAACTAGTGTTTATAATGCTTGATAGTATAGTTGGGGGGAAAAGAGACCATTCAACCTTCCACACATTCTTTAAGACAAATAGTTGCTATGAAATATTGCCATTACTAGAATATTTCGGCTCACTGCCTGCTTCCCTTCTCAATATTCATTCATTATGCCCACCAACACACACACACGTTTCTGGGACTTTCTAAAATATGGGGCACACATCCCTCTCATAAGATTATATGAATAAAATTAAATATGGAAAATACAGCACAAACATCATTAAACACAGAAGATGCTGAAATAAATAAAATATGAGAGTGGCTGAAGAGTTGTGTCACCCATGAGTGCTGGGCGTCAGATCCACACCTTCCAGAATCCAGAGACAGAACTATCATCTGAGTGTGCCCTCAGCTCTTTTCAATGTCACCGCCCACATCTTCTTTCATGCTGGAAAGACAAAAGTAGAAACTGCAGACCCTTTCCTTTGTGCCTTTTCCCTCTCATACAGTGACACTTTCTTCTGTCTCTGGTTTTTCTTTGTTGAGCAAGGAGCCTTTTCTAATCTCTTGAGGTCTCCAGAAACTTTTTCACCATAATGGCTTTCTTTGCCTCTTGGAAATATGGCAGCATTATATTTCCCAGCCTCCTTTGCAGTTAGGGGTGGTCATGAGACTGGGTTCTGACCAATAGAATGTGGGCAAAAGTGATGTATATGACTTCTAGGCCTGGCCCACAAAAAAAGATTTAAAAACCTTCTGTGTACCACTCTGCTTTCTTCTTCCATCTACCAGCAGGATTCAGGGAATCAGTGAGTAGCTCTGAGGCCCCAGGGGATGGTGGAACAACAGATGGACAAAGCGTGGGTCCCGGAATGACTGTATGGAGAAGGGTCATCTCCTCCCAGCACAACCCACATTGAAATGTAAAGATAGTAAATAATAAACTTTTACAACATTAGGTCACTAAAACTTGGAGGTTGTTAGTTCCAGCAGATAGCTTACCCTGTATGTTTACATAAGAGCTGTATAATATAATTTAAGTGCTGTGTTGTCCTTCAGATCAGATTTAAATAAGCTTCAACATCACTTAAAAAATATTAATACTTCGGTTACTATGCCATGAAGAAAACTAAACTGAGTTTTCTCGGTTTGGAGCACAAATACCATAAAGTGAAATGAAACCAAATTAATCTAGACCAGTTTAAAAATTTGACTTGATTTACTATAGTTCATCCATCAATAAATGGCGTGTGGTGAAATATCTTTATTTGTCTTCCAAAATTTTATGTCCTGTTTATATGGGTCTTCAAGTGTTTTGTCCCAGCGAGCTTGTTTTGTAATTCTGAGCTCCTTCGGAAAGTAGCTTCATATTTAATATGTCATGTTTCATTGTTGCTAAGCATCCATTTGGTGCAAATTAATAACAACATAAGCACTAACTTCAAAAGCCATCAACAGGATGGGACTGGGAAGGGGGGTGCTAGCATTACTGCCCTTGGACTTGAAAAAACCAGGAGGTTTCATATGTGAATCTGTACAACAGGTTTTTTCTTTTCTGTTTTGGCTTCCGCTCTGGTAAATAAGAAAGTAAGAGTGCAAAATGGTGATTGTTAAGTGCCCAGAGGTTGATTAGCCCTTCTCTAATACTCACGGTAGGAAAAGGCTCATCTGCAGAAGAGAAGAGCCTGGCAGGTTTAGAAGGATGGTAGATCCAGGACTGAGCTGACTGCAGCATGAAAGGAAAAGAAATGACTCACCATAGTCCCATTAGGCACCGGAACCTGCAAGTGAAGCCGGGGGTCAGTTATTGAAGGGGAGACAAAGATGAAGCAATGGAGGAGTGAGTTCAAGCTTAACAAAGATATGTCTGACCATGGTGATAGTTTAGGGAGAATCTCAGGCTGAAATTGTGTAGCCATGAGAATCCCAAGCCAGAAGGCTCGCCCGGACCGTTAAGCTCCATCCTGCCAGCTTGATGGGTCCTGAGGGCTTCTGAGTGTTGTGACTGGTAGACATGCAGGTGGTGGAGGATAAGGGAGTTATTAACAACTCACACAAGGCAAGTCCAACCTGGCGGAAGCAAAGCTCACATGGAGATCACACCTACTGATTGATAAACAGGCAACACGCTGATTTCATCCTGTGCCTACAGAAAGGAAAGCTGGTGTGGCAGTTGAGCACAGGAAATGTACAGGGCTCACAAGGGCGGGGCCTGGGACAGTAAGTTGCCTCATCTCTGGTCCCTGCCTGTGGCTGGTGGAAGGTATTGATGGAGTAGAGCTGAGCATCTTCCCACACTGGTCTGGCTCCCCTCCCAGTTCCTTCCAGATCGTGCTGCCTCCTCTTTTCTCTTTTCCCTGTGACCTTTCTTCGTTATTGCCCCTTCATCTTTTTCCTCCTTCTGCTAGAGACTCTTTTTCTAATGGAGGGATTGGAGGGAACAGAAGTCTTTCTATTTCTCAAGTTTTATTTTTCTCTCATTTCATTGATTAAGGCAAATCACATGCCAGCCCATTACCAGTGTGGTGAGCACTATGGCCATCTTTTAGGGAACAGCTTTCATCCTACCAGGCCCTCCTTCTCACTCGTCTGCTGTGGGCAGGACTGGACCTGCGGACTGGTGGTCGGCCCATTTACTCCAGATGGAGGGATTAAGAAGGCAGAGAGAAAGGCATTTGATTTGAGGCTGGAAAGAAATATTGTAGCCAGGTGCAAACTTCAGGAAGATTTTGGCCTCAGTGAGGAATGTGAAAAGAAGGCCCATTTGTAAACTTTGGCAGAATATTTAGATTCTTAGTAAGTATTAATTCATAAAATTTAGTTAATAAATGAGCTACTGGTTTAATCAAGTTAACTTAAAAGAGAGAATTTTTACTGGCTCATTATATGCAATAGAAACTTTGAGCCTTAGTTTTATAGATTTCGGTGGAAATCACAGCAGAAAGCAATAATGAAATCTTTGGGGAAAAGTGTATTCAATGAGTAAGGAGTCCCCATAATTACCCAGACTTTAGCAAATATGATTTGAATGTCAGTTAAAGAGTTTCAGTCTATCTTTAAAAGGAATCTGCTCTTTCTTATTGTTGTTGCTGGTGGTTGTTTTTTGTTTATGTTACTGCTGTTCCTCCTCTTCTTCTTCCTCCTCATTTTCCTGCCCCTCTTCCTTCACTCCTCCTCTTTCTCCTCCTCCCTTTCCTTCCCTCCTCCTCTTCTTTTCCTCTTTCTCTTCTTTCCCTTGCTGCTCCCTTCTCCCCTTCATTCTCCTCCTCCTCCTCCCCTTCCTCCTCTTCCTTTTTTTTCTTCCTCCTCCTCTTTTCTTTCCTTCTTCCTTATTATTCTTTTCCTCATCACTATTTATTCTGCCACTTTTTAATTTATTTGGGTGTTTTTTCCAGTTCTCAAGGGATTCTTTCAAACATACCTTTTTAGTACTGAAAATATACACCAATGGAGTCAATCAGGATCACATTTGATTGTATATAATGGAAAAATCCAAAGTAACAGTGATGTAAACATACAAGGGCTCATTATCCCACATTAAAGGAGTCAGAGTTACACAGTCCAGGACTGGTTCGACACGTCATAGTGTCATCAAACTGACACACAGAAGGGCAAAGAGACCTGATAAGGTCATACATTAAGTTAGTGGCAAAAATTGGACTGCTGGAAAACAAGACAAATTTTGCAACCTGAACAATGGAACTCCAAATGATTTCTAAATTTAGCTCATTTTGAACTTGCTGTTATTCTCCTTATCTTCTCTTTTCTTTGATTCCTTTCAAATCCTTTGACGTTTTTATCTTCCCTTTGCAGCACCAACATAATGAAATACACCACTTGGTCTCATTGACCAGTAAGACAGTAGGTGTCAGAAATACAGAAGTCACTACCCTTGAGGTGGTGCAGTCACCTGCTGAGGGCCCTGACAAGATCTGTGGGAGGTACTAAGATGCATTGCCCAGAGCTTGGAAAGGGAGCATATTTATGCAAAACCCAGTTAGAGAAACTTCTCACTATTACAAAATGCAAGAAGCCCATTGACTTAAGTCATTTTTTGGTGCTCCTGGCTTTTTCCCTATCAATAACTATTGGGCTATACTAATATCACAAGTAGGCAGAGGGTGTGGAAGAAAAGGATGTGGGCTTTGATTTCAGATCTACTGGACTTATATTCAGATACAATGTATCTACTAGTGTCTTGTGAAAGGAATTTCCATAACCTCACTTCCATCATGTGTTAAATGGAGGTAACTGTCTCCACTCTGCAGGGTGGTTGTCAGGATTCAATGAAACAAGATACACGACCTTTTGGGGCCTTCAATTTTAAACAAATGACTACAAACTACAAAACAACCCAAGTCATATGAATATTCATATTTGCAAAATTAGATAAATTAGTTACTGATAATTTGAATTTTAAATAATAACCACAATGGTTTAAAATATTCTATCTGCAAAGGGAACACAAAGTCTCCTTTAATTTTTAAGAAATCTAATACACAAGCAATTCAAGGGGTGAACTGACATCTTACTCACTGTTGCATCTAGAACTAGAATGGTTTGGGGTCATGGTAAGTATTCAGTAAATATTTGTTGAATGAATGAATACATATATTAATGAAACTGCTTCCTATTCTATATGTGCTTGGCACCATAGTAGCTGCTGGAAATATAAGATCCAACTTTCATGAATCTTAGATTCTAAGTCTAGACAAACCAATAAAATGATTTCAAATAATGGTTAAGTGCAACGAGGAAAATTAAACAGGATTATATAATAAAAATTGGCCCAAGGAATATAAAGAGGGCAAAATGAGCTTTATATTAGATGGTCAGAGAAGACCTCAGTGACAGGAAAGAGCCAGTCATGGAAAGTTCTAGATTAGTTGAAGATTCCTCAACAAGTACTGTCTAACAATAGAAATCAATTTAGCTTATTTTGAAAGCATTTCCTTCAGTTATTACCTAATCACAGGGTCTACAATTGGAGATGCAGCTCCCATCCTGGATCCTACAAAACTTGGAAATCCTGAGACTTTAGGGTCTCCAAGGAACTAACTTTGAAATTTTTTATAGGGGGCAGTATTTTCTAAAAGATGTCCCAGAAAACATAAGATGGTTATTTATAGTACATGCACTCCTCAAAAAAAAATTCTTTTGTCAAAATACACTTGGGAACCAGTCCATGAACACTGGTATATTAAAGTCTGGGAGAAGTTCTGAAGCAGAGTAACACATATTACATGTATTCCAACGTTTTCTTGACATTTTAAAAATTTCATTTTTTTCCCTGTCTCTGTACACTTAATAACATCAGTTTGGGATGTCATACACTTAATAACAGTTTGGGAAATACTGTTACAGTATAAAAGATGAAGCTTTGGCACAAAGGGAAAAGGAAAAAGATAATCCTTTGACAATAATCCTTGCAATTACAAAATGGACTATTTATACAAACTGACCAGAAACTTAAAATAATTTCTAGATATAATACTGGAGGTTTTCAAAGTTGTTCTGCTCTAACAGTGGGATGTATTTGGGTTTCCTCTATTTTTTTTCTTCCTAAGAGTTAGCAACAGTCAAGCAGATCTGTGTTTTATTTTGTCTTGTTTTGTTTTGTTGGTATAAGGCAAGCAGTGGGATGTGGCAGAAACTTCCTGACCTTGAACATGTAAACACCACACTTAGCTCCATCACTCCATCACTTACTAGAGATGATTTTAGGCAAATTACTCAAACTCTCCAAACTTCACTTTTCTCGTCTGCAAATGAGGGTTGTAATAGACATATCCTACTTTTTGGAGGACAAGTCAAGCTGGCGTAAGGAGCTTGGAGGAGAGTATTATTCTAGCTCCTTTCTGAAATGTTTGCTTGGGGACTATATATTTTTCCCTCTCAAAGTCTTTTTAATCCCCCACTGGAGATTCAGTGGGAAAAACAGAATGTTTACTGTTTGTTTCTACAACAATGACTCATGGAGTGTTTATTTACTGAATCAATTAGTGAAGAAGCAAATTTAGTGTCCCGTGTCATAGATGTGAAACAAGCTATTCAGTCAATGCCATGTACGATATCTGACATTCCGAGCCAGGGTTTATCCAGATACTTTCCTTTGCTGTCTCACTCAAACCAAGCTAACAGGAATCCCTGGCCAATGAAAGAGTCTCTCCCTAGCTCCCTAAAATGTTTTGAAGATGTAAAAAAAATCTCAGCAAGTAATGGCTGAATTCATCACATCAGCTGTATAATAATAACCATGGACAGTCTCCAGCTGTTGTTCCCACCACAGTACCATGGAGAGGAGTCAGCCTGCCTAGGTCTTAGATGATTACACTGTTTCCAGTGGACCACACACAACCAAATGCAACAACAATGTAACTTTGGCAATAACTGATTAAGTTAAGAACACCCTTTTAGATGATTGTTTAACAAAAATATTTTTAGGCCTCCGAGAACATCCATGAAGGATTTTAAGCCCGATTGCACACAGCACTGCCATATCACACAATGTTCTAAGTTCTCAGGAATGGCCTCATGAGTCATTCCTAATATTAACCCAAAGTTGAACTGGTGGTGTGTCCTTTTGGTTTGATTGTTTAGTTTTAATCTTAATGTTGACTTTAGAGCTGTGGAATATAAAAGTGGAACCATACTACTGGCATGCAGAGAGGGAAGCTGTGCATCATGGGAACTAGGGGAGCTGGGCATTCCACTGCACATCTCCCTTCCAGGACGCTTTGCCTCCTGAGAGAAAATGAGTTCAGTTGTTTAATGCATTCTGTTTCATCATAATACTACAGGAAAAATAAGTCATGATCACAGTAGGAAGAATCCCAGACTCCAGAGGCCAGAGACTTGGGTTCTGGTGTTGATTCTGCCACTTACCTACCTTAGGCAAGTCACTCCCTGAGTTTTACTTTGCTCCTCTGTAAAATGATGATTTCATAGATTATTTTTAAGACGTCTTCTAGTTTTCTGATTCTATCATAATCCAAAATCCATGAATTTCTCTCTGTTTTCTAATTTGTCAAGATGTTTAGGTGTCTTATTGTTATGCTACTTCATCAGCAGTGTGCTTTCTGTTAAGTCTTTTACAAGAAAGCCCAGTTATTCCAGCATCTCCAGGGCTTCTGCAGGAGTATCGAGAGACGTTAGTTAGTGTTCATGATGGTAAAGGCAAAACCCCCTTTTCCTGGATCACAAAGATCACCAGTGTTGGTGTTTTTTTTTTTTTTTCTATTCCTACTGCAGGCATGACACTGAGTTCCAATTCCTGGCAAAAGTAAACTTGATCAGTAATTGGTGGCTCTTTCATCAATCAAAATTGTCTTTTACTGTCTTTGTGACCTGAACAATATGCCAGGCATTACTGGGACAGTGAGAGAAATTAAAGACTTTGTCTCTATTATTGAGGTCTTCATCTTTCAGCTAGAGCGGAAAGGCTTGTGCAGAGAACTCGATGATAACATAGACAAGGAGATAGCACGGGTGATCAATTGCGTGGGATTGAAAATAAGTGCAGGAAGACTCCTGTAAGGGAGAGGTTATTGTGGAAAAAATGATTTGGGCAATGCTTCATGGAGAAATTGCTAAACTATGAATAGTGGGAAGAATTAGGTTGGAAATAGCGGATATAATAATGATTGAGGAAAGTCATAAGGAAAAAACTACGAAAAGGCTATGGGTAGGAGACACTGGTTTGCTATTATCTTCTCATCTTGTGAACTGAACCCTGACAAACAGTGGCTCTGAGGACAAAGTACAATCTGCTAGGCAGACATCCAAGAGTGAAGAACTCTCCTGAAACAAAAGGGGAGGGGAATTCACACAGGAAGGTACAATTCTGTCTGAGATTAAAAACTTCAGTGATTCACTGGACTTTCCATTAGCAATTGTAATAGTTGAGTTTATCCCAGGGCCCAAGGAACTTTCAGGTTATAAGAGAAATCCTATTGGCTGCTCTTGCCCGGTTCAAGTTAAGTCTCTTAGACAATGTAGGTTTTTTGTTTGTTTGTTTGTTTTTCCCCTGGGCATGTAGGTTAGTATCCACACCTTCTTTTAGTATCTGAAGATAGTTCAAGTCCCATGAGTCAAGAAAAGTACCAGTCATAGTAATTTTTTTCAAGCTAGAAGGGACACCGAGATTACCAAGGTCTTCATATGGGAGAATAAGGCTCAGAATTGAGGTGACTTATCCAAGGTCATCACAACCATTTACATACGAGAACTTGGGTTACTATCAAGTTCTTTTAATAAAAAATATTGATAGTATTTTTCCTATCCCTCTGTCATAATGTTAAAATGCTTTCCTGATCCTGTCCTAAACATAACTATTTTTTAGCATCTCATGTGTACCCAAATTCTTATGTCCTTAGATACTAATCTGAAAAAAAATTACACAAAGAATATATTTCTTGTGGAACCAATTTTTAAAAATACAGATAAGCACAGAAAGGAAAAATTAAAGTCATCTGCAATTCTGTTCCTAGAGAAAACCATGGGTATATATTCCGTATGTTCCTTTTATACATTATAAACATATTTTAATCTAAAAATGGGATTTTACTATTTTATTATGTGCTATTTTTTCATGTAATAGTTGAAAGCAAGTTTTCATGTGAATGCCTACACTTCTACAGCCTCATTCTTGACTCTGAAAAAAGGAGTTGGAGCCATTCCTGGTGAATGGCTTAAACCCATTCCACAAAATGCAAAGTTTCTCCAAAACTACTGACCTTGCTTGAAAAAAATGCATTTGGCTGTGGATATACAGAAATGTGAAGCTCTTCCCCGTTTAAAATCTGATGGTATTATCAACTCCTATTTTAAGCTTGTTTATGGAACTAGAATAATACCGAACATAGATATATAAAGGTGATTACAGCAGTTCAAATTTGACCTTTGAAAAATCTTTCCCTGTATAAACAAAGTCTGGAATGTTTTAAAACCTCTAAGCTAGTCAATTTCTTTTTTTATTTATCATAAACCCGAGTCAACAAGGAATGTCCATTATATTTAAAGAGTAGGAAATGAAAATGCCTTGGTTCCTTAACCATGTATAAAGGAGAAGTCTTTGGACACCACGGGTTCCTTGCTTCAAACACTCATGGCTCTGCTGGACTCTCAGGGCCCAGCAAACCCGGCCCACCCTACATCCCACCTGACTTCTCTGCACTGGTAGATCTACTCCTTCAGTTCTGCTCAGGCTGTTTCTTCACTGTCCCACACCCATTCTGATCTCATTCCCACTTCCATATTTTTATACTGATAAGGTTTTCCATCCTCTCCTTTTCCACCCCCAACCTTATTTCCAGGCCCAACTTCCCAGTTCCCCCAGTGAAGCCCTCCTGGTGAATCATCCCACACCTTATACCTTTCTCTGGAACTCGCTGGCTCTGAAAGTAAGCCTGGTGTGGGGTAGCATGTCTACGTTTTCTGTTCCTGGGTTTGTATCTCCTCTAAGCCTGCTGGGTCCTTTTGGCAGAGGCTGTGTTTTAGCTTTCATTTATCTTTTGCACAGCACTGGGTGCATATTACACATTAAATACTCAGGAAATGTTTGCTGAGTTATGAATGATTGAGGGAGGGAGGAGAATCCTATTTCTGCCTGTTTCTTCTTAGTTGTTAGACCTTGGAAAAGTTCCTTAACCTCTGAGATTCTTTCCACTCCTGGGAATAAAGTGAAACCACCAACCCTATATGGTTGTCATAAAAGAGAAATAGATTCATTGTGAGGGGCATGGGATACAAATGGACTCAACAAATGACAGCCACCATCAGAATGATCAGTGGGCTGCTTTCACTTTATTAAAGGCCAACAAAACTGACATATGACCCAGACCCTGAAATTGTTATAAATCCTAACCCTCAGGACTATGTCCCAGCATTCTCAAAAGTAAATATATATACTTATATATAGTATGTGTACATATACTTACATATAAGTTTATATATAGTATATTTATAACGTATAGTATATATAAAAGATGGCTTTATATATATATGTTGTTGCCATAGCCCATAGCCTACTCCTCAAACTGGAAATAAGTATGTTCCCTTAAATATTCTAGACTTTCTTTGCCCCTAAACTTTATACTCACACACACACATATTTTCATATCTGTGTAAATATTCTTGTGTTCTACACAGTTTGAATGGTATATATTTATGCATGTGTTATATGCTCACATGAAGATAAGTGTACATAATTATACATAGCATTATACAGCATATATCTAACTCAGTGAAAACTTTTTGGTTGCAAGTGACATTAACGCACTCAGACTGACTTTAAGAGAAAAAAGGAAAATCTTGGATCAGGTAGGTATCTATATTAGGATGAGATTTAGCCACATATCATCTTAAATTTTACAGAATAATTTTTTAAACAAAATATGAATATATTTTTCTATCATATAAGAGAAGTCCTGAAATAGGCAGTGGCAGTGTCCCCAGGGCATCAGGGAGGGAGGTTCCTCCCTGTTGCTTCACCATCATGAGCACAAAAAGTTCCACAAAAAGTTAAAAGTGGAGCCACATGATTCAGTCATCCACTTCTAAGTATATGAATGAAACTAAATGAAAGAAACGAAATCAGTATCTTGAAGAGGTATCTGCACCTCCCATATTCATTATGGTATTATTCACCATAGCCAAGATATGGAATGGAATGGAATCAACCTAAGCGTACATCAACAGATGAATGCATCAAGAAAATGTGATATACAAATATAAATATAGAGAGTGTAATATTATTCAACCTTAATAAAAAGAAGGAAATTCTGCCATGTGTAACAACATGGATGATCTGGAGAACATTATGCAAAGTAAAATAAGTCAGATATAGAAAGACAAATACAACATGAGATTGCTTATATGTGGAATCTAAAAAAGTTGAACTAATATATGCAGAGAGTACAATAGTAGTTGCCGAGAGCTGGGGGCAGGGGAAGCGAAGAGATGTTGGCCAAAGGGTACAAATTTACAATTATGAGACAAATAAGTTCTGGGGCTCTAATGTACAGCATGGTAACTATAGTTATATACTGTATTGTATACTTTAAATTTGCTGATGGGATAGATCTTAAATGTTCTCCCTATAACAAAATGGTAACTACGTGAGGGGATGGATATATTATCAATAACTAGCTCGGTTGTGATAATCATTTCACAATGTATACATATACCAAATCATCACTTTGTTCACCTTAAATAAATCATCATTTTGTTCAACAGTTTTTATTTGTTGATTATACCTCATTAGAGGTGGGAAGGAAGAAAACATGTGTCTGTTAGATATATAGAAAAATAGATGATGGATATATGTAAAGACAGATAGATACATAGATAGATGGATACACAATCAGGTAGATGGGGGCAGAGAGAGATGGGGAGGGAGAGAGAAAGTTCTATAAATGAGCATTCTGTCTTCTCAGGGAAACTGTAAACTAAACATTCAAAGTATATGAGTGGACTGCCTAATCCACATTAAGTTAAGGCTGGTTAAGAGAGAGAGAACTAAAACTAAATACACTAAAATCAACAATAGTGGGTACCTCTGAATGGTAAGGTTATGGTGATCTTTGTTTTCTTCATGCTTTTCCGTGTGTTCTAATCTTTCTGATTTCTTTGGTAATGAACAGAAATTTGTTATATATATTTATATGTGAATATATGTATTTAAAATCAGATCAGACCCACAGTCTACTCATCTCAGGCAACTGAATTTATCTAGGGCACCAAGGGCTGTATGTAACAGTCCTGCAGTTTTGGATGAGACAGTGCCCAGACTGGCAATTATTTTTGCACTAGAAAATTTTAGTGGCAAATGGCTCACTGGGATGGTATCCATCATAGAACAATTGGGCAGCTATATGCAGAGAAAACTTCTATATCAGTTTTAAGATATATGTTAAAGCTGTTTTTTAAAAAAATTTAATCTTTTTCTTTGAATAATAAATAATGAATGTCCTGTTTTGAAAGCCCAGTTGCCATCAACAGCCATGAGATTTATCTAACCTTCTTTCCCTACAGTGACCTCTCTGGTTTCTGTGGCCAAGTCTCAGCCTCCTCCTCCTGAAGGTCCCTGGACACCCCCCCATGTCCTCCTCCTCTGACCCTGAAGCACTTACATTTGGAACTTGGCATCCACTGCTCTGTGATGTTCATTGCCTTTTTATAGCT
Source organism: Eulemur rufifrons (assembly GCF_041146395.1). Lineage (NCBI taxonomy): Eukaryota > Metazoa > Chordata > Mammalia > Primates > Lemuridae > Eulemur > Eulemur rufifrons. The sequence continues at coordinate 15,149,145 of NC_090997.1, read as the reverse complement.
GAGTGTTCTGCTTCTCAGAGAAATTATAAGCTAAGTACCCAGGATATATGAGTGGATTGCCTGACCAACGTTAGGTTATGGCTGGTTCCAGGTCAAAAGACTTTAACCAAAAAATTGAAGCAGAGAACAGAGGGGTCCACATCTTCCTATGGTAGGACAGTGCAAGCAGATACAGCCAAGTGGCGACTTCTTACTTCATTAAGCCCTGACACCAAAGTGGTTCAGAGCACAGGTCTGAAACCCAGCTGCCTGGCTCTGTGGAAGCAGTCTCTGCCTCAGTTTCCTCATATGTAAAATGAAGATAATAACACTGTTCATGTCAAAGAGTCTATGTGAGAATTAAATCAAATTAATCATGTAAAGCTCTTAGAATAATGTCCAGCCCTCAATAAATATTAGTTGTTAGTTCTTATTATAAAGAATAGTATGGTTTTTTTCTCATTGTAAAAGTAACTCAGATAATTTAGAAAATTTATATGAGGAAAACAAGGAATTAAAAATCTCCCATATTCTCAAGTTTCAGATATAAAATTCTTAATTATAATTGTTGTTAATATTCTGATTTTTTCAGTTTGATTATCTGTCTTCTTTTCTGTATTATTCATATATATTTTAGCTCTTTTTACCAAAAAAAGACATCATATCATATAGAACTTTATAGCTTGTTTTTTGTACTTACAATATGGTGAACATTTTTCATGTAATTAAGTCTTTATATGAACATTTATAAATGTTCTAGAATTATTTGGAAAACAACTAAACCAACAAGGGCAGATTTGGCAGTTTGAAGTATTAAATGTCTTTCAAATGAGTCAATAAAGAGAATGAAAACATGAGAATAATGTAATTTTCTATTCTAAATATCCAAACAGTAAAATTAGGAAATGTCAAGAGATTGTGTATAGAGCTTTTAAAGTACTAAAAATAGTATTTAGAACGTTTACAAATCTGGCCATGTTCTTCTTTTAGGAGGAATTTGATTACTTAATTTTATAAAATAAAGTATTAAATTATTTTTCCTCATTTTTAATTTCATGTATATTTATAGAAAAAGAAATAGTTGTACTTTATTCCAAGACCAAAAAGATTTTGAACTCGTGCTTTAAATAGTTTTACAAATTTAGCCATGATCCGACCATGCAAATGTGTTCCTCCGGCTCTTAGGGAGTCTGAGACCAACCCAGCTCAGGTTTGCTCTTGCCAGGCGAGGGAGTGGACAGTCAGTCGCCCACCACAGAGGAAGCGCTTCTGAGGGGCATCTGCCAGGGAGGGAGAGCATGGTGTGGATGACCCTATGGAGAAGGGTGGCACCAACGGGTTGAAACACCCATGGTGTGGATTTCGGCTCCACGCACCTCTCAGGAGCCATGCGCATGGGGTCCAATCCTGCCGCTTTACCAACTCTGTAACCTCAGACGAGTCATTACGTTGTGGGTGCCTCAGTTTCCTCCCGATTGTACCTCCCTCATAGAGTTCAGTGAATGACACTGGGCTACGTGTAAAGCGCTTGGAACAAGGCTGGCATACTCTGAGTATGCACTCAATGAAGGTTAACACTGTCATATCAACATCAATTATTCATTATTACTGTTTTTATGATTTTCCGAGGCTCAGACCTCCTTGCTCAGCTCTGACGATTATCCCTAGATGAAAAAGGAAGTCAGCAGGTAGGGAGGTCCTACCTAGGCCATCTCCAGGTGTGTGTGTCAGGGGAGAGACCTGAAGAAAAGCAGCTTGCACTGACACCTCCCATGCAAGCCCCTGCCTTCTGTTGAACACTTATGTGGGCTCCCCTGGAAATTAAAATTAGAATACCTTAAATGGCAAAAGACGATTGCCTGTTATGGAAAGAAGGTTTGTGTTCCCCTCAAAATTTGTATGTTGAAGCCCTAACTCCCAATGTGGTGCTATTTGGGTGTGGGACCTTTGTGAAGCAGGTTGAGATGAGGTCATGAGAATGGGAACCCCATGGTGGGATTAGTGTCTTCACAAGAAGAAGAGAGCCCTCGCCAGAACCCAGTGATGCTGGTACCCTGATCTCAGACTTCCTGGCCTCTAGCACTGTGAGAAATAGACTTCTGTTGTGTAAGCCACTACGGCATTTTGTTCCGGCAGCCCAGGGGACTAAGACAGTGCCTAGACCTACTGGGGTATGCAGATGAAGCAAAGGATTTTATTCACACCAACTCCTTGAGCGTCTTCTCACGTTGCCTCCCTGAGTCATTTCCTAGCAGCCCGGATCCTTGAAAATACCCCCACTTTCTGCACCCTGGGATACAGAGGACGGAGGATGTTTCAGCTGAGGGAAGGAGCCAGGTAAAGGGCAAGAGGCCTGATATTCCAATTTCCTGCAGAAAAAAAAATATATGGGAGATATTATATGTAACATATATGGGAGAGTTATATAAAAAACATCAAAATATGCTAGAAATGTCAACATTGATGAAATCAGCTACTTAAATTCTAATCCATAAATCAAATGAATTTACACTTTGGTCATGTGAAAAGTGCATATTTTGTGTGGAGACTATGTTCAAGACATACGTGGCCTTTCTCCCATACTTTGATGATACTGCTGTCAGAATATTTGTATGTGTTCAGTGCTTCCCCTGAAAAATTGCTTAGACTGGAGGCAGGTGTTAGCAAGGGCCGCTCATATTTGGCTCACTTCCTCCCATCTGAAGGGGAACGCACTGAGGACTCATTGGGGACCTTTGAGATGTGTGCCCAAGTGAGGACACACTACCTGACTACAGGACCAAATACCTTAAAAATATAAGGTTCTAGGGATTACATTTAAATAAGGAAATGAAATCAGCATTCTGACCATTGGAGCAAATTCCCAGTGCTATCTAAGCCTGGGCATTATTGTTTTCTCGGCTGTACTGATGCTCTAACCTCTCGTTTAACAGAATGTGAGCTCTCTGAGCCCTGACCCCAAAGGTGTGTTGAGAGCATTTCCGGGCTTCTATGCAGATATGGTTCATGTACCTTGAGCTGATTTTGATATCTGGAAGATCTCACAATGGAAGATTACTTTGGGGAAACTGAGGCATATTAACCATTTGGGGAAACTGAGGCAGATTAACCATTGGCAGTCTTGCTTCTTCTCTCTTCCTGAAGGCTGACTGGCATTAACTTTCCCTGTCTTTATAGCCTGCACTTGGATGGCTGTCATCTATCCTGAGCCTCGTCAGAAGAAGACAGGACCCCTGGGTCTCAAGGGCACATGGAGGTTGCCTGACCTAAACTTCGACCTGCAATAGGCCGCCATATGGTTTCTGCATGAAGACTTCTCATAAAAGTAGAACTTTCCAATGCATAAAGCAGCCCACTGTTGGATAAATTGGTATTTTTTTTAAATCCCTCTTTCATGTCAAAGTGGAGTCTCCCTGGTACCTTCCCTGCTTTCTGCATTGACACTGGATAAGCAGTGCCTTGACCCATTTTGTATGTCCCAGTGCTGAAGACAGCTATCACGTGTCTCTTGGGTTTTTCTAAAGAAGTCCAAGCTAAAAATGTCCATTTTCTCTCAACTGTTCCTCATATAACTGGACTTCTAGATTCCTTCTATGTTGGTTTCCCAGCAGCAAACACTTTCTAGTTTATTATTTTCTCCAGTAAAATGTAGAGGATGTTCCAGCTGAGGCCTGACCCATGCCAAGCACTGCGAGGTTCCTGCTCCCAGTGATCTGTTAGGGTTTTGTTTTGTTTTGTTTTGTTTTCTAGCTGCTGTGTCATGGACTTGGCTCACACTGAGCCCGACTTCAATAAAACCCTTGGATCTTTTCACAGGACTCCGGCCAAGCCACAACTCCTCCCACAATATTTGTGGAATTGATACTTTTAAAAATAACATTCACATTTTCTCATATGATAAAAGCAATACACAATAATTGTAAGAAATTTAGAAAACGCTGTTAGGTACACAGTTTTAAAAATCAGCAACAATCCTGCTATCCGGAGGGATCTGCAGCTGATACTTCGGTGATTATCAGGGGTAGCGAACTGAAATACCAGCAGGGGCCAGACAGGTGTGATAAATGAATGAAGAAGGCTAGAGGATGGGTGGGGGGGCGGCAGGCGGGGTATGGGCAGGCATGTCACCCAGTAAAGATGCCAGTCATTATTCAGCTCCTGGTTATCTATCTATTGCTCTCTAGAAGTGAAGGCTCCAAAAAGCTAACAACAGATATTCTACATTTTTTTCAAGAGACACTATCAATGCACCATTTTATGAGAAACCTCCTTATTTAGCATTGCCATTGAGTTTATGTTGACCAAGGAATTCTTGTCTTTAGATCTGCCTGGGTCCTCAAGCTGCTAGTAGCATGGCCCCTCTCGTGTATACACTTCCACCTTGTTTTCTCTCTTCTCTCCATCTCTCAGCAAAAATGGGCTCACCCTCTATATTGTGTAACAACTGGCCATGACTTGTGATTGCCAGGGTTAACTTTGCACAACCGACTGCTGCTTTTTGGACCCCCTTTCATTGTCTCTCCACCTCTTTCCTGTCCTCCACACACCTTGCTCACTTCCGCTGCAGAGCCTGTGCTGGGTTAGATCCCTATCTGAGCTTCACTCCCTTTTCACATCCATCGCCCCATGATTTGGTCCAAAACACTCCCCTTTTTGCTGTACTCACCACTCTCAGGCTGTGGAAAAGCTCAGCCTTCACAGTCCAAACGGCACATGTTCAAACCCAGCTCTGCTCTTTCCTAGCAGTACAACCCGGAGGAAAATTGCTTTGACCTCTCTGAAACATAGTTTCCACAGCCATAATGTTGGAAATCATGACACTTACCTTGAAAAATAGTTTAGAGGAGTAATAATAATCTATGTGAAGTATCTAGGGAAATCATAGCTGTTGTGACAATATTATACTTGGTTTTAATAATCTATGAGTGCTTATAATTGTTCTCCCCAACTTGATTGGGAAATAGTAGCCACCTTGAAATATTCATTGACTAAATGAATACATTTTAAAAATGAGTAAATGAATAAATAAAAAATCTACAAGCAGGCTGGAGGATACGAGTTATTCTTAGAGATATAAGGAAGCACTCCAAACTGAGAAAGGAAGAAAAGGGCTTACACTAAGTAACTGTTTCTTTCCTATCTGACGCTGACTTTTTATGTTCCAAAGAAATGTTAGCATCAAAACAAGTGTCTCCTCAAACTGGTATTGGTCTTACTCATTAATTACTAAATAGCTTGTGAACTCTGTGATTTTTCAAGTATGTTGGAAACAAAATTCTCAACTCAGCCTTCTTGGAAATGTTTTATCTTACTAGAGACTTGTCCCTAACTTATCTAGTGGCCAACCTTTCCATGAACACCTAAAAATATACACATTGGAGTGCCAGCTTCCAGAGAGGTGCTTGCCTTGCTCTGCCCACTGGAAGCTCTGCCCAAGCCCTGAAGCCAGGAAATGCTACAGGATCTCTAAGGGTGTTCTCTAGAATGAATAGATATTTTTTAAATTAATGGATAGACCAAAAAAATGTTCAATGGAAAGGGATAAAAATATCTTTTATTCACCCCCTTCTTCCTGTCTGTACTTTACTAGCTATATAACCCTGTTCAAAATGAGTTTAATATCTCTGAAACTTAGTATCCTCACCTATAATCCTGGGAATAATGACACCTACCTCTCACTCTCTGTGACTTCCAATATTAGTTAGGTTGCTTTTGGCTTTAGGTGAAAGAAAATCTGACTAAAAGTAACTTAAACAATAAAGGCATTTATTATCTCACACAAAAAAGTGTCCAGAGACAGATGGTTGAGCAGCTTGTTGGTGTCTGGGCTCTAAGGCAGCTCTCTGTGGTTCTCTGGGCTACTTCCATGGTCCTACAATGGCAGTCATCACACCCCCTTGTGACAGCACAGCATTCAACATGGGAAGAAAAAGGCTCTCCCCATAGAATTTTGTTTAATTTAAGGAGGAAAAGCTTTCCTGAAACTAACAGCAGATTTCCCCTCAAGTTCCACTGGCCAGACTTCAACCACATACCCATGCCTACACTAGGACAGAAGAAGGGATTGTTATGATTGGTTTATACCAATCATGGTTTATCCTCTGGGGCTGGAGGAAAGAGTGCCCCTCCCTGAGCACCTTGTATCCCTATATCTGAACAAAATAGGGCGTTGAACATCTAGGAAAAAGAGGAAGTGGTCATTGAATAATAGTGATGCTATTATATATTGCAGGCTAGCCATGTGCCAAGCACTGTTCTAGGGACATTATGTATGTGAATGCCTTATAACATATGTCTATGAGGTAGGTGCTGTTGTTCACATTTTACAGATAAGGAAACACAGCACTGAGAGGTTAAATCAATTTCCCAGTGTCACATAGGTAGCAAGCTGATGAGCAGAAAGGCCAGGATTTAAATCCAAGCAGACTGGCTCCAAAGCCTACGTGATTAAGCCCTAATCTGCGCCAGCCTCCCCCACTGGGGTTTGCCCCCCTCTCCACTTGGCAAAGACAGTCCTGGACTCTTCAAAGTAAAGTCTTAGATATGTGAAATGAGTCCTTGAAAACTGGATAAGTACTTGACAGTGGTTGCCAGGGCACATACCTAGTGGATAATTTCTAATGATAACATTGATAATGCAATGCCTATAAAAACCCAATTTTTTTTTTCACAGAATTAGAAAAAAAACCTTAAAATTCATATGGAACCAAAAAACAGCATGAATAGCCAAAGCAATCCTAAGCAAGAAAAAATCTGAGGGCATCACTTTACCTAACTTCAAATTATATTATACTTCAAGGCAATAGTAAACAAAACAGCATGGTACTGGCATAAAAGTAGATGCTTAGATCAATGGAACAGAATAAAGAACCCAGAAATAAAGCCAAATACCTACAACCAACTGATCTTCAACAAAGCAGACAAAAGCATACACTGGGTGGGGAAAGGACACCCTATTCAATAATGGTACTGGGCACATTGGATAGCCACATGCAGAAGAATGAAACTAGATCCTTATCTCCCACCACACATAAATATTAACTCAAGATGGATAAAATACTTAAATGTAAGACCTGAAACCATAAAAATATTAGAAGAAAACCTAGAAAAAACAATCCTCGACATTGGCCAAGGTAAAGAATTTATGACTAAGATCCCAAAAGCAAATACAATAAAAACAAAAATAAATAATAATTAACTAAAAGGCTTATGCATATCAAAAGATATAATCAACAGAGTAAACAGACAACCTACAGAATGGGAGAAAATATTTGCAAGCTATACATCTGACAAAGGCCTAATATCCACAATCTATAAGGAACTCAAACAAATCAGCAATAAAAAACAAATAACGCCATTAAAAATGTGTACAAAACCTTTTTTGTGAACATTTTTCAAAAGAAAAGAAGCAAATAGCCAACAAACATGAAAAACTACTTAACATCACTAATCATTAGAGAAATGAAAATTAAAATGACAATGAGAAACCAACAGATTCTGGTGCAGATACAGTGAAAAGGCAATACTTACACACTGCTGGTGGGAGTATAAATTAGTACAACCTCTATGGAAAACAGCCTGGAGATTTTTCAATAAAAATAAAAGTGGATCTAACATTGGATCCAGCAATCCCATTACTGGGGATCTACTCAAAGGAAAAGAAGTCATTTTATAAAAAAGACACCTGCACCTGTATGTTTATTGCAGCACAATTCACAATTGCAAAGATATGGAACCAACCTAAGTGTCCACCAGCTGATGAGTGGATAAAGAAAATGTGGCATGTGTCTATATAATGGAATACTACTCAGATATTAAAGAGAATGAAATAATGTCTTTTGTAGCAATTTGGATGGAACTGGAGGCCATTATCCTAAGTGAAGTAACCCAGGAACAAAAAACCAAATACCACATGTACTCACTTATAAGGGAGCAAAGCAATGAGTATGCATGGTCATACAGAGTGACTTGATGGATATTGGAGACCTAGAAATGGGGAAGGAGGGCAAGGGGTACAGGAAGAAAATTTACCTATTGGATAAAATGTAATATACCCATCACTATTCAGGTGATGGGTATATTAAAAGCCTACACTTCATTGCTATGCAATTCATCCATGTAACATAAAACCATTTGTATCCCTAAACCTAGTAACAATAAAAATAAACAAATAATAAAACCTACCTATTGTAGGCCAGGGGTCCTTATGACATCATCTCATCTGATCATTATAACAGCCAGCAAGGGTACTATCCTTTCCCCATTTTAAAATAGAAAATGAGGCTCAATTAACTTGCCCAAGGAGGTGAGAACCTAGATTTAATCTCAATTTTGCTTGATTCCAACATCCATGTTCTATTTCCTGTACCCCTCAGCCTATTTTATAAGGTAATAAATGAATAAAGTTTATATTTACATTAGTCAGGAATCAGCAGCTCCAGTGTAGAGGGAATGCCACTACCGAAATACCGACCAGGCAGAGTAAGAGCCTAAGGAGGCAGGAATTGTGGAGCTGTGTTAATTAATTAACCAGAGGATGTAATCATGGATTAAAAGGGTATTTATGTAGTCGATCCTTAATTTAAGGCTGACAAAAGGTTTTTTCTACTTCTGTTAAGACATTTATTACATTCTACCCAGTTTATAGTAAGTTAGTTGGTGCCCTGTTCTCACTTTGACACTCTAAGTTCCCTGAGGACCAAGCCATTTTTCCCTTCTCTCTTGATTTTCCACAGTGTCTAGCACAACTTTGTAGTTGTTACATGCTCAAAAACTACCTATGGCATTTTTTAAAATAACATTTTAGTTTTGGAATAATTTTAGATTTACTGCAATGTCACAATGGTCCAGGGAGTTCCTGCACACTCTTCACTCAGTTTTCCTCGTTAACGTTCTACATAACCTACATACATTTGTCAAAAGTAAGAACTTAACACTGGTTCTTAGTTAACTAAAGTGCAGACTTTATTCAGACGTCACCAGTTTTTCCACTAACACCCTTTTCTGTTCCAGGATCCAATCTAGGCTATCACGTTACACAGCATGTGTAGCATTTTATTTTGAAGATCTTTCGTTACTTTAAGTGTCTAAAGGCGGTAAGAAAGGAATCATATATGTATATACAGTTCTTGTGTATAAATAAAAATAATCTTAAAAATAGCCAGCATTTACTCAGCTCTTACTATGCAGCAGCCACAATTCTGAGAGGTTTATATGTATTATTCCATTTTTTTCTCCCAAAATTCTATGAGGCAGGTATTATTATTAGCTGCATTTTAAGGATAAGAAAGTAAGGTGGGAGGCATTCGTGTTTCTTAGCCAGTAGATGCCATAATTAGAACCCAGACAGTCAGATACGTTATATCTAAACGTACCATTTTAGAATAAGTTGCAAAGATGTGAAAGGATTATAAAGTGGCTTTTTTACCTACTGTGTCACAGTGAAAGGTAAGACTGGGAAGTTGCTATTCTTTTCAGACTGATTTTTCAGGGGTTTTGGTTTTCCTTCCACCTTGTATGAATAGAGGAAGGACAGCATGCAGGGGCCGTGTGATTTTGCTAAGACAGAACTGAAGGTCCTGACACTTTCTCTCAAACTCCCTTCCTGTCTCATGTACTGGAGTGTCACGTCCAAGCCTGGGATATAAATGATAAATGAATGTGGTTGGTCATCATTTTTCCCTATCATAAACCTTGCCCAAGTACTCTCACGCTGGAAGAGCAGAGGTGTTGAAAGAAAGAATGGCGGGACTGGCAGAATACCACGGGGAGGCTCAAAGGGCAGGCTGGCTTCTCCCTGGTGCAGAACGTTCTCAGCTGCAGCCACTCAAGCTCCATTTAATCTACGATGGGAAAACTAATAAAATATTAGCCATGAACAACAACAACAACAACAAATTCTTCAAATGCGCAGAACTAATCTAGTATCCTTTGAGCTCATAATTTTTCTCTTTCCTCTTACTATTCAACACAATAGTCTATAGAATCACTTCTCATTTGAAAATTCCTGTTGTGAGCAAAGAGATTTATTGTCGTAGGTTTATAGCTATGGCTAGTGGCTGATAAATTATTGCATAAATGAGCTCTCTTTTTTTTTTTTTTATTAATTATGGCAGCAGGGCCAAGGAGTTAAAAGGAGAATGACAGGCTGTAAAAATAGCTCATAACAAGATTCATCCATCCATTTGTTACTCATTCAACAAACAACACTGAATCCCTATATGTGCCAGACACGGGCCATGTCCCCTCTATCTATTAATAGAAGGGAAGAGAGACGTGAAACTAAATCATCAATCTAGTGTTATCATTCCCCTATAAGAAATATCTACATACAGGGCTTTACAAATTGTCTGTCACAACCCGTAAGTGTCATCTAAATTAATTCTGCAAGTTGCAGAAAGCAATACATGAAAATAGAACAATGTAATGTTGGAAATATCTGAGTTCATCTCACATACTAAATAAAAGTATTCTTTCATGAAACTTTCGTTTCAGCAATATATAGGTTGCATGTGTGTGTGTAGGAGAGAGAGAGACAGCGAAATATATTTCTTAGCATGGATTTTAGTTACAGAAGCTTTCAACAGCTTTGTTCTGATCTGCAGTCAGGAAACAAAGGTGGAAGTGGGGAATCTCCCTCTGGAATGGGAAGAGGAAGACAGGAAGAATCTCCACGATGCTTGAGTTGAGTCTTGAGTAATGGCTCTCACCAGGTAGATTATAAGATGAAGACATTCTAAACTAACAACAGAATGGGAAAGGCACAAAGAGACCCACAGCCTGGCATATCATGAACACTACAAGTTCTGCCTTTCTCCTGAAATCTGAGAGCTAACGAGGCTCCCGGCCTATATAGTCAGAGAGCCAGAGAGAATTGCTACCCTGCCTGTGCCTGAGAACAGAACTTTTCAAATTTAACGTGCCCACGAATCACCTGGGGATCTTGTTAAAACGTGCGATCTGATGCAGGAGGTCTAAGGTGGTCCTGACACTGCATTCTATCAAGTGCCCAGGTGAGGCTGATCCAGGCGGGACTGCACTTTGAGAATCAAGGCCTATTCTTATAGAATAAGAATGAATTGTTTCCAGTGTTCTGATTTTGTCCTTGGGATGTATAGGATCCCTGTGATGTAGGCAGCCTTCTGGTGTGTGGGAACACGGGGAGTTGCAGGACCAGGTAAAAATGCTGACAGTCACTGAATACTATTAATACCACCTGGCAGGTGCTGTTTTAAGTCCGTTATGGGTAGGTTCTCATTGGAAACTATAAAAAGACTAAAATGCAGGCACTAATATTATCCAATTTTGTATATAAGGAAACTGAGTAATTTCCTTGAGGTCATAGGACATGGTAGAGCAAGAATTCAAATCTCAGATTCTTACCAGTAGAGGTATACTGGGGCTGTTTGAGTGATTGGGGCTGCGGTACATTCAGTTCTTTTTGGGGGGGCATATTTGCCCATTCTCTCCCCAGTTTTTTCTACTACAAATGGGAGTATAAGTGCTTACTAAACAAAGTGGAAGTAATTAACACATACTTCACTAGGTTGTTCTGATGGTTATATAAATAATGCATGTAAAACACTTAGCATTGTGTCTGACAATGGGAGGCCTATAAAACATTATCATTTAGATTAAATTGTTGGTTCTGAGACAGGAAATGTTGGAAGTTCTAGAATCAGACTTCCTTTTTCTCCCCACCCTAAACAATTCTCCAGTATTCTTACATAGTTAGCTAGGAAGATGTCAGCAGGGCTTGGGCGATGATTTTTGTTGTATATTGTTTGGGATAATTTTTGCTTTTGTTTTGTTTGTTTGGGTTTGGCTTTGGGTTGTCTTTAAGGGAGTGGAAGCGAAAGTTTCTTTTCTTATCCTGACTAGAGAACTGAATTCCATTTAAGATATGTGGCAGTGGAAACTAATTGCACCTTCTTGAAGTTCCTGATGCCAACTCCAGGCATGTCCTCAGCACATTACAGGGACATATTAGTCTAACAGTTGAAATGGAGTGCCTGGCTTTAAATTCTGTCAGATACCACCAATGCAAATTCATAACTGGTTGCTAGTAACCTCATTTTGTCATTCCTTTCCTCTAGAAAGTATTACCTTTAGGGTAGTCCTATCAAAGAAAATATATTTTGCTCTTAGTCTATAATGGTACATGTTAAGATTAAGTGTACTGATTCCATTGAAAAGTTTCTTTCTGAAATAACTTCAAATTCTCCTAGATTCTTTTATTCCTTTCCTCTTTTTTCCTTCCATACCAAAATTCTGATAAATTATTATTATTAATATTATTATTTTGCCACATCCATCCTTAACTTGCTGTGTGCCAAGAAATGTCTCATTGAGTACAGGACTTAAACTTACTGAGCTACTGCCCAGATGAAGTTGGCTTTGGGGGAAGAAGAATTGAATGAAATAAAATTTAACTTAAGAATGAAATGAAACTGTAACATACTAGCCTTGGTGTGTCTTTGGGCCTGAGTGAGATGAAGTTTCAGTATTTTGGAGAATAGTTAGCTGACTGGCAAATCTTTTCACCAGGAAGTAGAGGGAACTATTGTTATTCAATTTTATATTATTAGATCTAGAAAACACTGTTATAGGTTATATAAACTACTCCCCTTCCCCAACATTTTACAAATGAGAAAACTGAGGCCCAGGGAAGTTAGTTTGATGTCACACAGCTAATTAATTGATAGCCAAGGAAAACTAGACATTTCATTTTCTTTTCCACTTTATCGGTGCAGTTTTATTTATGCCACTTATTCCACATTCATCTCTAAACTAATATACTAGTAAACTAGGAAACGTGGTCGCTGTTGCTCTGAAGTTGAGACCACCAATTGTGTAATGTTTCCAAACTTCAGGTAAGGGGATATCAGAGATTAGGGTATAGAATTTTTGGTGATCTATTCCTGATCTGTGGAACTCTGAGCTACAGGTCTGGGGCAGCTCCTGACTGTACAAGTGAAGGGAAGAAAGGTTTCATTGGAACCCAAGTAGTCTTCCTTGAACAGCAAGTCTCTCTGTGATGTGACCAGTAGCCACCAAGTGAGTGAGTGTGCGTGTCTGTGTGTGTGTATGTGTGTGTTTTGAGGGAGGGAGGAAAACCAAGGCATGTCCCTGATGCTGGCGCAGCGCAGTCTTGCAGAGAAAGCACAGTGCTCCCATAACCCCCAGCTCCAAGTTGGGTGGGTCTCAGGCACATTTCCCATGGACATCCCTGTAGCCTATCTGAAATGCTATTTCAGAGACAGAGTGTTCTAAATCAGGTTTTGTATCTTGGCAGAGGAATGGAACCCTCTTTTCTAATATTACTTCTGTGGGAAAGTGTTTTCTGAGCTCCAAACAACTCAACTTACAAAAGCATTTTTGGAATATGACCCATTTATATGCTGAGGACTGCCTGTTCCAGGGGGAAAACAAGCTTCCCATGTGTAGCTTGGTGGAACCAACTGCAGGCATTTCTTATATTGATCTTATTCAGGAAATATTATATAAGGTGCTTGAAATCTGCTGCACATTCAAGCTTTGTTCCTGGAAGTGCTGTCTACAGGGTAAGCAGCTCCCCCATGGGGTTGAATTTAAGGATCAAAAGAGCCCCCAATTTTCCCTCGATGCCCTCAACTTGGTCTAATCAAGCTATCTGAAATTGTCAGTGCCAATTAAGGCAGGAGTTCCATATGTGCAGAATCAGGATGTTGAGCACAACTATTTCTTAAACGCAGATTCTTCTTTCTATTTTCACTTTTTAAAATACAGATTCCCAGACTCTTATTAGGTAAGTGAAAGATGGGATTCTATAACCTGTATTTTTTTAAAGCTCTCCAGACAATTCTGATCAAGTTACTTCTGCATCAAGATATTTATTGATTCACTGATCAATTAATTTAATTGTTCTTTCTTTCATCATATACCTAAGCTTGTTCATTGCAACGTAGATACTGGGAGCTGGTGATAGAAAGACAAGAAAACCACATGCATCATGAGGGAAAAAAGTGATATGGGAGCTTCTGACTGATGAGATTTGAGTGATTGGAATCGCAAGTCTTTCCAGAAGCATTTATTTGAGAGGTAACAGCTGAGTAGTAGAGCATCCACATTCTTGAACTACACAGCCTAGATTCAAAGCCCAACGCTACTCTTTTCCAGCTTGGAACCACTGTCAGGTTGTTTAAACTTTCTGTATCTCAGTTTTCTCATCTGTAAAATGAAGGTAATCTTAGTACCTACCTCAGAGGACTGTTTTGAAGATTAAATATGCTGATGTAGGTAAAATCTTAGCACAGTGGTCTCAAGCTCTAGCTTGCGTCAGAATCCCCTGGAAATCTTGGTAAAACAGGTTTCTGGGTCCCCACCCCAAGTTTCTGAGTCAATAGACCTAGGACAGCCCTGAGAATTTGCATTTCTAACAATTTCCCAGGCAGAGGGAACTGCCAGTACATGGCAAGGAAGACAGAAAGCAGAGCACAGGAACAAGAAGAGGGAGATGCTGGTGGAGAAACAGGATGGACTATGGCCCCTAGAGTCTGAAGAGCCTGGCCCCATTTAAGCATAGATGTTATCTAAGAGTAACCAGAGATCCTATTATCAGCCATTAGCACCTCAGCTCAAATTATCAGAGTAGTCTGTCAGCTTGTCAAATCCTGGAGGAATCTGACTCATGCCTTGATTTTGATGGCCCCAGTAGGTCGGTGTTCCTTCTTTGGAAAATCAGCCCACACCAGTGAGTCACAGGCATCTGTGGGCGCTCAGTATAATGCAGACCCCTGTCGTGGGACCTGCAGATTCGTGATCACACCTGGAATCGCCTATCTGCATTTGCATACTCAGACTCCCAATCCATCCCCAAACACATCTTGCTTTTATCTGCAGACTTAAAACAATGCAATAACATCAAATGGCTTACAATATTGTACTTATCTATTTTTCTATGAATGTTTTCCATGCTTGGAAGCACAAAAAACTTATCTGTATACACGTTTTCCACTCCATAAACTGTCAGAAGAACATTAAAAACAAAACACAACATATTCATCTTTTTGGTTTGCTTGTTTGGTGATTTTCCCCCCTTTTGGACAAATCAAGTAATTTATAAGTTTTACTTTAGTAAACAATTTCTGAATTGTGGCTCCTTGCAAATTTTTGTATCTATGAAAGAAACACAGGTCACCTTAGCTGCCCTGTGGCTGTTCCTGTGCATGTCATTCTACTAGCACTTTAACTGTACTAATTTACACACTCAAGACACTCCTAGCCAAGTAAGATCCAATATGGCAGCAGTGGCTTTCATCCTGGCATGGGGAACATGGGCCACTGTGAAGGGAGGTTGGAGTATTTTGGGCCTGGCATGCTATACCAAAAGGAAAAAGAGAAATCAGACAGGCAGTTTTCCTTTGCCATCTGAACAATAATAAGGATGTGTCATGATAAAAGGAAGAGGGAGAGTCACACACAGGGAAATTGCTCTTACTGCTACATCAAAATTGAAGGAGGAGGTGGAGGTTGGCGGTGTGGAGAAATCATATAATGGGAGAAAATGCTCTGGTAGGTAGAATTTACAGGCAGAAAACCCAGTGACTGCAGCTTCTTTACCAACAATAGCTTTAGCCTAGCTTCATTCCTCCTGACTTATGTTACTGAAAGTTCAGCACTTGTCCCAAGGCTGCAGCAGAATGAGGACAAGTAGTTTGAGGAGAAGGAAAGAGAAGTTTATTACTTTGCCGGCAAAGAAGGAAAATGGCAAACTATCACCTCAAAATCCAAATTCCTGTTCATAAGAAGAAATACAGAGTTTATAAAGGGTGGGCCCTCAGTTCTAGGCTATTGCTGTTTAACTACAAGTAATGATTCTAATCGTCCCATTTCTGCTGAAGACAAAGCCTGTGACCTCCGTCTGCCTGGGAGGCCCACCCAGACCTCTGCCGGCCAGGTGTTGGGATAGAGCCACAGTTTAGCTGAGCTATCTCCTGTAACACGAAGAACAAAAGACATTCCCCTGCCCCTCCTGACCACCTCTCTGAGGCAAGGATGCAGGCCTCAGTTCCCAAAAAGAGTGGGGGAAGTTTTAAAGAGACAGAAAACATCTTTTGCTGTTTTTTTTTTTTTCTAGGCCATTCCCTCTGTTACAATTATAGATAAGATTTATTAACACACTCAAGCAAGGAATTACCCCTGCTTTCTACACATCCAATTGAGAGCAAAGCACTTCTTCCTTGAACTCTACCCCAAATCACTTAAGACAAATTCAAATCTGATAGTAAGTCCTTTCTGATATCCTCTTACCATGATGCCCCACCATCCTCATGGTGTATGTTCACATAAAAAAAGAGAAAAAAAAAGAAACATATATCTTTTGCATATGGCATTACAACTAATCTGAATCTATTAGGAACATCCTGAAATTTAGATAGGCTACAGGGTACTTTCCTAGTAGTAAATGTGACACCAGGTGGGTCAGCTTAATATAGGAAAACAATCAACTACTTGACTGAAACTCAGAAGACTGTACTTTTAGCCTGAGTTTGCCACAAACCATCACTTTGATCTTGGAAAAGCCATATTCCCTGAGCCTAAATTCTCTATCAACAGTTAAACATTTATTGAAAACCTATTCCATACCACATAGTAGGATAAGTTGCTAATTCCATTCCTCAAGTAATTTGCAAATAATATAATGTGGGAAGCATTATATTGAGCAAGGCAAAAAATAAAAATAAAATTAAAATTAAAAAAATTAAAAAGCACTAAAGAAGCACTGAGAAGGAAGGCCTAACTCATCCCGCATAGTCACTGAAAATGTCTTCTTTTCTTTCTTTCATTTTTTTTTTTTTTTTGACAGGGTCTCATCCTGTTGTCCAAGCTGGAGTACAGTGGTGAAATCATAGCTCACTGTAACCTCCAGTTCCTGAGCTCAAGTGATCCTCCTGCTTCAACCTCCCAGATAGCTAGTACTACAGGGGCATGCCACCATGTCCGGCTAATTTTTTTTATTTTGGGTAGAGACAGGGTCTGTCTATGTTGACCATGCTGGCCTTGAACTCCTGGCCTCAACTGATTCTCTTGCCTCAGCCTCCCAAAGTGCTGGGATTACAGGTGTGAGCTACTGCGCCTGGCTGTTAGCTGCATTTTCTTATGCACAAGAGACCCCAGCGTCTCAAACCAGGCTACTTAGATTCTACTCTGGCTCAATTTACCAGGGTTGGACAATTTATTTGTGCCTTGGTTTCTTGATCTGTAAAATGGAAATAATAATTGTACCTATCTCATCAGGTATTATCCAGATTACATTAATTTATATATACAACCTGCAGAAAACATTGACTGGCAGTTAGTAACCACTCAAAAAACATATTTAATATTGTTGTGATTATTTCTGATAGTAATAATAGATAATCTGCAAATTTTCTGACAAATCCAAACCCCTATAATTTCTTCTAGTGAGGAAACAAATAGTCTAAAGTCCTCTCTTTGAAATATCTGAGTACGTATCTTTGGAAAACATAAAATCCCTCAAGGGTCACAAGTAACTTTTAATAAAATCTATATTTTATTAATTTTTTAAATTAATTTTCCTCTAAGTCAAGAATAATGAAGCAGGCAAACCTACAAGAAAGATATTTCACTCAAAATTATAAGTTCCATAAGAGCAAGAACTTTTTCTTATTCATTGCTGTATCCCTAGCACCCACAGCAATATCTAACACATAGTGGATAATCAACAAATATTTGTTGAATGAATAAATGAATGTTTGGCATATAAAGACAAATACATATTTGTATTCTTTTCTGTTACTTTGAACTTTCTGTAAATAAAGAGTTCTGATTTAATAGAGTAATTCTCAACCTATTTTCTCCCATAGACCTAAGAGATGATGTACTTATATTAATAATGTCAATTACAAGAGCATTTAGATCCAACTCAGAGTAGGAGGGCAAAGGAGGAGAAGCAGGGATATCTTGGGAACATATTACAATCACAGGAGGGAATATGTATTGTGGAGCAGTCCCGAGGGATTCAGATTCATTCATAGTAAGACCTCCAACTGCCCTTTGACAATCACTGACATTGATGGAAGTCTCAAGTGGTGATCCCCAAGCTCCAATTGCGTTCAATTTTATCAATGACTTGGATAAAGATATAGGCAGCATACTTAGAAAATTTGTCAATGACACAAATCTGGATAGGATAACAGATATTTAACACACTGAAGGAAAAAATTAAAATCTGAAAGATCTCAGCTTGTGAGATCATAGGATCATTCTAACAAGAAGAAAATATTTACAAAAGACATGTCTAAGAAAGAACTATTATCCAAAATATAAAAGTAACTCTTAAAACAATAACAGTAGGAAAGAAGAACAATAACAAGAAAATAAACAACCTGATTTAAAAGTGGGCAAAAGATATGAACAGACACTTCACCAAAGAACATACACAGATAACAAATAAGCATATAAAAAAGTTCTCCACATTATGTTAATAGAGATCTTCAAATTAAAACAACAAGATACGTGCCTATTAAAATGGTGAAAATTCAAAACACTGACAACACCAAATACTGGCAAGGATGTGGAGCAACAGTAACTCTCATTCATTGCCGGGGGGCATGCCAAATGGTATAGCTATTTTGGCAGACTGTTCGGTAGTTTCTTTCAAAACTAAATATACTCATACCATGTGATGCAGTAATCACACTCCCTAATATTTACCCAAACAAGTTGAAAATTCATGTAGTCACACAAAAATTGCACACAGATGTTTAGAGCAGATTTTTCATAATTGCCCAAACTTGGATGAACCTAAGTTGTCTTTAGTAGGAAAATGGATAAATAAACTATGGTACATCCAGACAATAGAATATTATTCAGCAAAATATTCAGTGCTAAAAAGAAATGAGCTATTGAGCCATGAGAAGACCATGGAAGAAACTTACATGCATATTATCAAGTGAAAGAAGCTAATCTGAAATGATTGTATGATCTCAAGTATATGACATTCTGGAAAAGGCAAAATTATGGAGGCAGTTAAAAGATCAGGGGTTATCAGAGGTTAGTGGGGAATGGGGGCTCCATCAGTAGAGCACAATGGATTTTTAGGGCAGTGAAGCTATGCTGTATGCTGCTATAATGGTGGATACATGTCTTTATACACTTGTCAAAATTCCAAATATGTACAACACCAAGAGTGAACCCTAATGTAAACTATGGACTTTGGTTGATAATGATGTGTCCATGTAGGTTCATCCATTGTAACAAACGTACTACTCTTGTGTGGGACTTTGATAGTGGGGGAGGCTGTGTTCATGCGGTGTCAGGAAGTATATGGAAACTCTCTGTACTTTCTGCTCAACTTTTCTATGAACCTGTAACTTCTCTAAAAAATAAAATTTATTTTAAAAAATAAGCAAAGGACTTGAATAGACCTTTCCCCAAAGAAGACATACAAGTGTCCAGTAAAAACATGAAAAAATATTCAACATCATCTGTCATCAGGGAAATTCAAATTAAAATCACAATGCGATACCGCTTTGCACCATTAGAATGGCTATAATTTTTTTAAAAGGAAAATAAAAAGCATTGGAGATGATATGGAGAAATTGGAACCCTCATACATGGCTGACGAGAATGTAAAATGGTACAGCTATAGTTTGGCAGTTCATCAAAAAGTTAAACATAAAATTACCATAATGACCCAGCACTTCCAATCCCAGTAGATGGCCAAGAGAATTGAACACAGGTGTTCAAAAAGAAAAAAAAAACCTTGTACATGAGTGTTCATAGAAGCATTATTCATAACAGCCAAATGTCTATCAACTGATGAAGGTATAAAAAATATGATATACCTGTACAATAAAATATTATTCAGGCATGAAAAGGAATGGAGTACTGACACATGCTACACCATGAATGGACCTTGAAAACACACTAAGGGAAAGAAACCAGACACAAGAGGTCACATATTATATGGGTCCATGTATATAAAATATTCAGAATAGGCAAATCCAGAAAGACAGAAATCAGATTAATGGAATTGGTGTAGAGGTAGGGAATGGGGAGTGACTGTTTAGTGGGTGTGGAGTTTTGTTGGGGAAGTGATGAAAATGTAGAATCTGAGTGATGATGCTTGTACAATATTGTGTATGTACTAAAAACTACTGAATTGTACACTTTAAAATGATTAAAATGGTGAATTTTATGTTACGTGAATTTTACTTCAATTTAAAAAATTTTTTAAAAGTTGAAACTAATGACATGAGAAAGTATTTACTCATAAAAACCAGTCAAATACAATGTGTATAATAATTCAAGTTTATTAGAAATAAAGCAGTTATCTATTGATAATTATATTAATAGATGCATGTAACCTTGTAAAATCAAGTTGCCTTGGGAGCCAGTTTCAGGAAAGTGTTACAAACAGCTGTAGAAATAAAACAGTAATCTAGTCTCAAAATGATAGAAAAGTATTTTTAAAAAACTAAATTTTATTGTGTATGTTTGAGGTTTACAACATGATATTATAGGATACATATAGAGAGTAGAATAGTTACTATAGTGAAGCACATTAACTTATCTATTATCTTATAGTTACTTTTTTGTGACAAGAACAGCTAAACTCTATTTAACAAAAATCCCTAATACAATTTTATTAACTTTAGTCCTCATGTTATACATTAGATCTCTAGACTTGTTCATCCTACATATCTGTTATTGTGTATGTTTGACCTATATCTCCCCATTTCCTCTCCCCACCCCACCACCCATGGTAACCACTATTCTTGACCTCCATGTATTTGAGATCCTTTTTTTTTTTTTTATATTCTATGTATAAGTGAGATAATGCAATATTTTTCTTTCTGTGTCGGGCTTATTTTACCTTGTATAATATCCTCCAGATCCATACATGTCCTACTAATGGCAGGATCTTCTTTTTTAACACTGAATAATATTCCATTGTGTGTGTGTGTATATATAGATAGATAGATAGATAGATATAGCACATTTTGTTTATCCATTCATCTGTCAATGGGCATTTAGGTTGTTTCCATATCTTGGCTATTATGAATAATGCTGCCATGAACATGGGAGAACAGATATCTTTATGAGGTAGTGATTTCATTCCTTCGGGTATATAACCAGAAGAGGGATTGCTGGATCATATGGTAGTTCCATTTTTAATTTCTTTAGAAACCTACAAACTGTTTTACATAATAGCTGTACCAATTACATTCCCACCAACAGTGCACTAAGGTGCCCTTTTTCCCATAGCCTTGGTAACATTTGTTATTGCTTGTGTTTTTGAGAATAGCCATCTGCATATAGTGAGGTGATACCCCAGAGTGGTTTTAATTTGCATTTTCCTTATGATTAGTGAGGTTGGACACCTAGAAAATAATTTTTAATCTTATAATCCCTTAAAATGTTAAAAGAAGTTTACATTAATAATGTAATATATAGCATTGAGAGGCAATCTGTTTAGTAGGGGCTTCAATGACAGATTGTCTGTATTTGAATTCATCTCTTCCACGTGTTAGCTTGGCAAGTCATTTATTTAATCTTCCTGTGACTTCTTTTCTATAGGATAATTATAGTATCTACCTAATAAATTTGCTGTGAGGGTTAAGTGAGTTAAAGTATAAAAGTTGCTTGGCATGGAGCCTAGCCTATAGTAAGTGCTTAATAAATACTAGCAAAGGAAACTTATAATCTTTTTTAACTTTTATGCTTAATTATTATGAGAACATAGTAGTTGTAGATCTTTACAGGGTACATGTGATGTTTTGATACAGGCATACAATGTGAATTAATCAAATCAGGGCAACTGGGGTATCAGTCACCTTAGGCATTTATCATTTCTTTGTGTTAGGAACATTCCAGTTCCACTCTTTCGGTTATTTTAAAGTATACCCTGAGGGGAGGGAGCCAAGATGGCCAAATAGAGACATGGCTTGTTGGACTGTGCTGGCTGAAGGGTAAAAGGTTGGACTGAGGAGAGAAGAGATCAGTTGCAGCTCAGATGTGGATCACAGGGAGAGACAGCAGAGATGTCCGGGGACCCCACTGAGAAGGGTTGCAAAGCTGAGAAGGAGGAAAAGAGAAAAGAGAGGACAGTGGCACAGACTGAATCCAGTGAGGCCTGGAGGCCAGTGAAAGGGTAAGAGGGGGGCTCCCCTCCCCCACTTGGGTGACTTCAGTGAGCAGGACACAAAACTCTAACCCCCAGGAGAGTGCCACAAGAGACCAGAGGGCTGGCGTTCTTATGCCTAGACACCTCCTCTGTACCTCCTCCATTCCTGGCACCATAGAAAGTAATTGTGGCTCATGCCAGCTTGCAGCCACGGCCCCTCTCCCCAATAGCAACTTTGAGTATGCTCTGTGCTGCAAAATCTGTTTCTCTGCAGTGGGGGCATATTAACGGCTGAGCCTGCCACTGAGAGTGATGCCTCAGCCGTGGCATTTTGAGAGATTGCCCACTGGTGGCTTGGACAGAAGGGCAGGATTGGTGCCCCTAGAATACAAGAGCAGTGCAGGGAAATCATGGCCCCTCCCCCAAATAGCAACTACAAAAGTGCTTGGTGCTGAGAAGCCTGTTTCTCTGCAGCGAGGGTAGGTTCCTGGCCAAGCCTGACACTGGGAGAAGAGCTGCTGCAGCAGCATTTTGTGGGATCACCTGTTGGTGGCTTAGACAGGTAGACAGGACCTGGTGTCCCCAGGACACGAGAGTGGTGCAGGGAGATCACAGTCTCTCCCTCCCATAGTAATCATGAGAGTGCTCAGTGTGGAGAGGCCTATTTCACTGAGGAGAGGGCTTGTTCCTGGCAGATCCTGCCACTGAGAGCAGAGCCACCACAGTGGCATAACCCAAGAGGTTCATCAAACCTCCTAAAGCACCCTAAAGGCAACTCAGAACCAGAACTCCTCTCCCTGGCATGGTCAGGGACTGATCTTCTGGGACATAGAGACAGGTCCATAAGCCAGTCTTAGCACTCTCAGCTATAGATTGAGAGGCCAGATGAGAAGGAATCAGTAAAAGAGCTCCAGAAATACAAAAAACCAAAGTGAAAGGACGTGCCCAAAAGAAAACAATAACTCCTTACCAATGGATACCAACCTAAACAAAAAGATCAAAATGACAGATGAAGAATTTTGAACATGGATTGTAAGGAAGCTCAATGAAATACAAGAGAAAATAGAAACCCAACACTAAGAAATCACAAAAATAATGTAGAAAATGTATTAAAAATTCTCTAAAGAAATCAAATTATTAAAGAAAAACAAACAGAACTTCTGGAAATGAAAAATTCATTCAAGGAATTACAAATTCATGGAATTACAAAGGCTTTCAAGTGAAAAGCCTTAAGAATAGGCTAGATCAGGCAGAAGAAAGAATTTTAGAGTTTGAAGATAACAACTTTGAGTTAAACAAGTCAGTCACAGAAAAAGAAGAGGAGTGAACAAAGCCTTCAAGAAATGTGGGATTATATAAAGAGACCAAACATAAGAATCATATGCATCCCTGAGGATGAAGAAAATACACAAGGGTTGAAAAATCTATATGAAGTAATAATCAAGGAAAATTTTTCTGGCCTTGCTGGAAATCTAGATATCCAGATACAATAAGTCCAAAGGACTCCTGGGAGATTCATTGCAAACAGGAAGACACCACAACACATAGTCATCAGACTGGCCAAAGTAAACACAAAAGAAGCACTGATATGAGCAGTAAGACAAAAAAAAATAAAAAATAAAAAAAATAATCAGGCAACTTACAAATGAAAACCTACCAGACTAACTGCAGACTTCTCAGCTGAGGCCTTACAAGCCAGAAGAGACTGGAACCTCATTCTCAGTCTTCTCAAACAGAATAATGGCCAACCTAGAATTCTGTATCCCAAAAAACTAAGTGTCTTATGTAAGGAAGAAACAAAGGCCTTCTTAGACGAGAAAACACTGAGGGAATTTGTCAAGACCAGACCTACCCTGCAAGAAATACTCAGAACTGCATTACACACAGATCAACACAATAAATACCTACCAGAGTAAAATCACCCAAAAGGTAAAGGTCAGAGCCCAGATACCAAAATGGCTCAAGAGGTGAAACAACAATAAAGTTCTACTCAACAGGAAGAACAGAAATTCACCCACCCTACTTATCAATTTTCTCAATAAATGTGAATGGCTTAAACTTCCCACTCTAAAAGACATAGGCTGGCTGAATGGATAAAAAAAATATAAGTCAAGTATCTGCTGTCTCCAAGAAACACATCTAACCCGTAAGGACTCATTCAGACTCAAGGTGAAGGGCTGGGACACAATATTCCATGAAAACGAAAACCAAAAGAAAGCTGGTGCAGCCATTATGATATCAGATAAAATAGACTTCAAATCAACAAAAGTAAAGAAAGAAAAAGGTGGTCATTATATAATAGTAAAGGGAAAAATTCAACAAAGAGACATACAATTGTAAATATTTATGCACCTAACAGGAGCACCCATAAAGAAAACCCTACTTGATCTAAACAAAATGATAAACAGCAGTACTGTAATAGCTGGGAACTCCAACACCCGCTGACAGAATGGGACAGATCCTCCAAAGAGAACATAAAGAAACAATGGACTTAAACAGAATTCTAGAACAAATGGGCCTAACAGACATTTATAGAACATTCTACCTAAAACCATTGAGTATGCATTCTTCTCATCAGCTCTTGGAAAATGCTCTAAGGCTGATGACATCCTAGGCCACAAAACATATCTCAACAAATTTTGAAAAATAGAAATTATACCATGTATCTTCTCAGACCACAGTGAAATAAAATTAGAAATCAACTCCAACAGAAAGACTCATCTACACAGAAAGTCATGGAAACTAAACAACCTACTGCTAAATGATACCTGGGTCAAGGAGGAAATTAAGATGGAAATCAAAAGAGTCTTTGAACTAAATGATAAAGGGGACACAAGTCATCAAAATCTATGGAATACAGCTAAAGCAGTCCTGAGAGGAAAATTCATAGATCTAAATGCCTACATCTAAAAGACAGACCACAAATCAATAATTTAATGAATCATCTCAAGGAAGTGGAAAAGGATGAGCAAACCAATCCTAAACCCAGCAGAAGAAAAGAAATAACCCAGATCAGAGCAGAACTAAATGAAATCGTTAACAAAAGAATTACATAGAACATTAATGAAACAAAAAGTTGGTTCTTTGAAAAGATAAACAAAATTGACAGGCCCCTCACTAGATTAACCAGAAGCAGAAAAGAAAGGACTCTAATAAGCTCAATCAAAAATGAAAAAGGAGAAATCACAACTGATACCATGGAAATATAAAATATTATCTCTGAATACTATAAACATCTCTGTGCACATAAACTGGAAAATGTGAAAGAAATGAACAAATTCTTGGAAACACACAACTTCCCTAGGCTCAATCAGGAAGAAATAAAATTCCTCAAGAGATCAATATTAAGTATCAAAATTAAAGCAGCAATAAAAAATCTTCCCCCAAAATTTCCCTGACCAGATGGTTTCACACTCAAATTTTACCAGACTTTCAAAGAAAAACTGGTTCCTGTACTGCAGAAATTATTCCATAACATCAAGAAGGAAGGAATGAGCCCCAAACTTGTTCTATGAAGCCAATATTGCCTTGATACCAAAGCCAGGAAAGGATACAATAAAAAAAGAAAACTATAGGCCAATATCCCTTATGAATATATATGCAAATATTCTCAATAAAATACTAGCAAACTGAATTCAGTTTCATACCAAAAAAATAATTTCAGCCTCACCATGGCCAAGGAGGCTTCATACAAGAGATGCAAGTATGGTTCAACATGTACAAATCTATAAATGTAATTCACCACATAAATGGAAACAAAAACAAAGACCATATGATTCTCTCAATAGATGCAGAAAAAAAATTGACAAAACCCAGCATCCTTTTATGATAAGAACACTTAACACAATAGGCACAGATGGGACTAACCTCAAAATTACAAAAGCCATATATGACAAACCCACAGCCAACATCATACTGAATGGTGAAAAATTGAAAGCTTTCACACTTAGAACTGGAACCAGACAAGGTTGCCGACTATCACTACTTCTCTTCAATATAGTGCTAGAAGTCCTAGCTAGAGTTATCAGACAAGAGAAGGAAATCAAGGGCAACCAAATGGGGAAAGAAGAGGTCAAACTATCACTCTTTGCTGATGATATGATCTTATATCTACAAAATCCCAAAGACTCTGCTAAGAGACTCCTGGAATTGATAAACAAATTCAGCAACGTTTCAGGTTACAAAATCAATGTACACAAATCAGTAACATTCAGATACGCCAACAACTGTCAAACTGAGAATCATATCAAAGATTCAATACTTTTCACAATAGCAACAAAGAAAATAAAATACCTGGGAATATATTTAACTAAGGAGGTGAATGACCTCTACAGGGAGAACTAGGAAACACTGAGGAAGGAAATAGCAGAGGCCATAAACAGATGGAAAAACATCATGCTCATGGATTAGCAGAATCAACATTGTTAAAATGTCTGTATTACTCAAAGTGATTTTCAGATTCAGTGTAATCCCTATTAAAATACCAACATCATTTTTCACAGATCTAAGAAAAATAGTTCTTCACTTCGTATGGAACCAGAAAAGACCTCAAATAGTCAAAGCAAACTTAAGCAATAAGAACAAATCAGGAGGCATCACTTTACCAAACTTCAAGCTATATTACAAAGCTACCATAACCCAAACAGCATGGTACTTGCACAAAAACAGAGACATAAACCTATAGATCAGAACAGAGAACCCTGATATAAAACCAGCCTCATATTGCCATCTGATCTTTGACAAAGCAGACAAAAAAATACAATGGGGAAAAGAATCTCTATGCAATAAATGGTCCTGGGAAAATTGGATAGACACATGTAGAAGACTGAAATGTGAACCATACCTCTCAGCACTCACAAAAATTAATTCATGATGGATAATAGACTTAAACCTAAGACATGAAACTATGAGAATTCTAGAAAAAAAAAATGTTGGAAAAACTCTTTTAGATATTGGCCTAGGCAAAGAATTTATGAAGAAGACCCCAAAGGTAATCACAGCAACAACAAAATCAAATGGAATAACGAGATTTGATTAAACTAAAAAGCTTCTGTAGAGCCAAGGAAACAATCAATAGAGTGAATAGATAACCTACAGAATGGGAAAAAATATTTGCATGCTATACATCCAATAAAGGGCTGATAACCAGAATCTATAAAGAACTCAAATAAATAAACAAAAAAAAATCAAACAACCCTGTTTCGGCTGCTTATCACTCCTGAGCTTGGTAGAGAAGGAATGAATAATTACTCGAAACAAGGGGATAGGCCAAAGTCTGAAGGAGAAAATGGTCTCTTCAGCTAAGTTCCTCCCGTATTTATTTCCAAGGACAACTGCAAAGGGTCAGGGCCATTTGCTAATTTCTTTGATAACTTCCATACAGGTCAGCTGTTTTCAGCTGACCTTTGCACTCAGCAAACAAGCAGCTTTGGGCAGGCGTTTTCACCTGACCCTTCATTCACTCTGCTCACGTTCCATCCATTCATCCATCCATCCTTTCTTCTAAGCCCAGCTCCCACACAACCCCTTTAAAAAGTGGGCAAAAGACATGAACAGAACCTTTTCAAAAGAAGATAGACTATAATGGCCAAGAAACATATGAAAAAAATGTTCAATGCCTCTAATCATCAGGGAAATGCAAATGAAAACCAGAATGAGAAAGCACCTAACTCCAGTGAGAATGGCTTTTATCAAAAACTCCCAAAACAACAAATGCTGGCATGGATGTGAAGAGAAAGGAAGCCTTACACACTGTTGGTGAAACTGCAAACTAGTACAACCTCTATGGAAAGTAGTATGGAGATACCTCACCTCAAAGAACTAAAAGTAGATCTCCCATTTGATTCAGCAATCCCACTATTGAGTATATAACCAAAGGAAAAAAAGACATTTTATCAAAAAAACACTTGCACTAGACTGTTTATTGTAGCACAATTCACAATCTCAAAGATGTGACATCAACCCAAGTGCCCATCAGTACATGAGTAGATTAAAAAATGTGGTCTATGTTTACTATGGAGTACTATGCAGCCATAAAAAATGATGAACTAATACCTTTTGTAACAACCTGGGTGGAACTGGAGACCATTCTTCTAAGCGCAGTATTGCAAGAATGGAAAAACAAACACCATATGTACTCACTATTAAATTGTAACTAATCGATCAACAGCATGTACATATATGGTAGTAAAACTCAACGGAAACCAAATAAGTGGGGATGGTTAGGAGGGGACGGGTAAATTTACACCCAACGGGTACAATACACGCTACCTCGATGATGGGCACACTTATAACATTGACTCAAACTGCACAAGAGCAAATCATGTAATCAAAACATTTGAACTCTGCTAATATTCTAAAATAAAAAATGTGAAAGATAAAAAATGAAATATATCCTAACTTGTTGATTATAGTCACTTTGTTGTGCTATCAAATATTGTTCATTCTATCTAGTTATCAAACTATATTTTTGCACCCATATTTGCACCCCCACTTTATTCCCCCTCCCTGCTACCCATCCCAGTCTCTGGTAACCATCATTCTACTTTCTGTCTCCATGAGATCAGTTGAAACTTCTAATCTTGTTTACCATTATCCTTAATATTAGCTACCCTCTAGTACTCCTTCAGGTCCTCAAATTCCACTCCAAACTGAGCCCACCCCCCAGAACTATTTTCCTCTATTTTCTTTTTGCCATTAACATTTGCTTTGCTAGTAACATTTTGTTCTTTCCAAGATAAACCACACGAGGCTGGTTTGGTCTCTCTTCATTCTCTCTCATTTTTTATTCTCCATTCTTCACACAAACTAACAAACCCAGAATTTCCCTTAGCAGTAAAAGCAGGAATGCGTGGGTGTGAGAACCCAGAAAAAGCATCTAGAAAAGTAAAAATACTATATCTGGTGGTAGGAATATGGCCATCTTCACTTCTGTAACAGCTAACATATATTGAGTGTCGCTGCGTGGTATTGTGCTAAGTGCTTTACATATATTAGCTCTTTTAATTTTCACATTAAATCTTGCTTTTTTCCAACTTTTAAAAATTTCTACAATGAATATATTACTTCTACAAGCAGAAAATTTTATTTGGAAATGTATATTCACAAAATAAATAAACCCTGTTAAAGTGAAAGTCATCAGATTGGATGAAGATTCTAGGAACGCCTGCAAGTAAGATGTTTAGAGCTAAGGATGTTTTACCTGGAAAGGGGAAGGGGAACATGGAGTTACACATCCTAGCTGTCTTCCCGTATTCAAAAGATAGTCACTTGGAAGAGGAATCAGACTTGGTCTCTCTGGCTTTAAAAAGTGAGCTAGAACCAATGAGAGAAAATTCTAGGGAGGTAAGTTTTTGCTCAATGTAAGACTATTTTTATCCCCAACAGTAATTCATCTAAATCAACGAATATTTATGGGTTTATGCATCCAGAAGAAGGTTGGACATGGAGAAGTCTAAGGTCATTTTTGACTCTGAAATTCTGTTTTAATTTGTATTAATGCAGATTAACCAGAGAGAAGAGCCAAGGTCTACCTTTGTCGTAAAATTTAAAAAAGGATGTGAGTCTATATCAACCTTGGAAAAAACAATGTAGTGTCTGGGTAACTAAATAAATGTAAAGCTTATGGATTGCTTCAATGCAATTGTAATATTGTTATGACGAAACAGAAAGGCAGAATCAGCAAAAAGAAACGGCCTGTGTTGCAATTAGAAAGATAATAGGACACAAAACTGATTTAAATCTGTTATTTACTTCCTCCCTTAGGTGGTCTGCACCCCTCTTCCTTTAATTTCCCCCACTTTCTCTACAATAATCTTTTGCATAATTGACATTCGCTAGCCATGAGACTCAGCCCTGTTCATACCTGTGATGCTGTAAGCCACAGGCTTCCTCGCCCCTCTGAATTGCAATTGCTTTTTTTTTTTTTTTTTTTTAAATTTTGTAAAGCTGAGACTTCAGCCGGGGTCAACTTTGTTGAGCAACAGATCTACCCTAGATTCTGCTTCACCTTCAGCCCCGCTTGCTGTACTGCTGTATGATAGTGGCCTCCCACTCCTGGTGTCACGGGCTCTCACACAATAGGAGTCCTTGAAGCCGGAGCCCTTCTGTCCCCAGGTCTGATGGCTGCGAATCCTGGCAAAGCTGTGAAGCCCGCGCAGGGAGGGCACCTTCAGCGCCCCGGGCTGGGCCGGGCGCAGGGCCCCAGCCAGAGGGCGCCAGCGCCTACCAAGCTCAGGAGCCCAGCAGGGGCTCCCCGACACGTCCTCGGTTAGCCGGAGTCGGGGGCTCCCTCCTCTTGCAAGAAGAGCCTCTCTCCCAGTACTCCCCACCGGCAGTTTGCTTCTCTGCCAGCTTCTTCCTGGCTGTGGCTGCCCACTCACTCTTGGCTTCAGAATCGGCCCCCTCCGCACCTCGACCCCCAAGGAGGCCCCCACCCCAGCTACGACCCCAAGGAGCCTCTCCCCGCTGGGGCCGGGGCCCCTGCCGACTGGCTCCCGCGTTCTGTCCCCAAAGGGTTCTAGCCGCTCCCCAGCACCTGGAGTGGAGGCGGGGGTGTGTGGGACTGAGGGCCGGGTGAGAGCCCGGGAGGTGGGGTGGGTGGGGGACCGGGAAGGGCACGGGGTCAGGAGGGAGGAGATGAGAGGAGGCCAGACAGGGGCTTTCGGTTTCCCGGGGTCTGATTGGAGGTTGGCCCGATGAGTCGGAGCTGGGGACGCGCCCATCTCCGCTGGCTTCTGCTAGAGCCGCCGGCTGGGCCCCTCCCCGGAGCCGCTTTGTCCCGGGTGACGGCGGCGGAGGTTGCGGGGAGGAGCGGGGAGGAGGCAGAGACCCGCGGGAGCACGGACCGGAGACCAGGAGGCGGGGCGCGCCGCGCACTGCCCCACGCCCAGGCCCGCGGGCACCGCGCCCGCCCCCACACGCGCTCGCACCGGCTGGCAGGTGAGCAGGCAGCGCCGCGCCCGCAGTCGCCGGCCCCCGCTGACCGCCCGAGCCGCCGCCTCCGCCTGCACCGGCCCATCGCGGACGCCCAGCAGGTCGGTTATGTAACCGCGCCGGCCCCGCTCGCCCCTGCACCCTGTCCCGCCAGGGCTGAGCGCGGTGTCCTGGTCGTGCCAGGGGACCGCGGCGGGGGGCGGGCAAACCAGGCCGGGTCTGGGAGCTGAGTAGGGGCGGCGTGGAGGTGTGGTGGGGTGCCTCCTGATCCAGCGGTCAGTCCCGGTGGCGGCCGTGGGGACAGAGGTGTCCCAAGACCCCCCTCTAGGGGGCGCGGGTCTCAAGGAGCCCCTTCCCCATTCCTAGTGGCCCAAGGGTTCGCCTTCCCAGTAGCAGCAGCAGGTGCATGAGCGAAGAAGCGAGACTGACGCCTGTGATCCCTGGAACTGAGGCTTAGACAGGGAGTAAAGGAGGCTGACTGGACGCAGAAAGCAAAGGAGAAAACGGAGAGACCCCCTTTCTTCCTAGTGCTTAACCGAAAGCGCTGCGGAGGGGGAAGGTGCTTTGAGGTGCAGCGGGCTGCAAATTGTCCTGCTTGGGATTAGCGGGCTTGGGTCATCTAAAAATAACTTCAAGTTTGAAAAGTGAAATGGACGGGAGCGCAGTGTGCCGGGTTCGTCCTGCCTGTGGGATGCTTCGCTCCAGAAGTCACCAGAGGGAACGGGCAAATCCCAGCTGCCTGATCCCTCAGCTGCCTCCCCGTCTCGCTGGTTTCCAGGGTGCGTTGGTTTGACTTTTAGTTAATGATTTATTCTTCAAGGCACTGCGGTCTCTTTCTTATCCCAAAATGAATTATAACAGTGCCTCATGCTTTGAATCTTTCCTGTTTGTTACATTGGAATAGAGGTGTTCAATGGACATCTGAGTCCACTGTCAAAGCAATTTTTTTTAAAGTCTGAGTTTAGTAAAAACAAAAAAGTTTCTGGGCTCCGTTTAATATGCAGTCCCACAATTTTCCACAGTTGAAGAGCAAAGGGTGTTACGGCATTCCAGCTCACACTTCTCCCTTCCTTCAGCCAGAATCTCACTTACCCTATCATACAGAAGGGAGGCTTTAAGGCAAATAGGATGTTTTAAACAATGCAACTCAACTTTCACGCCTTCATGGTCCTTTGTTACACCAACTTCAAAACGTAGAACAGATGTGACACAGGCACAGGGCAGCACTTGCTGACTGGCCCCCTCCATTCTGGGAGGACACTGAAGTTGGAAATGCCCCGGAAGCTGGGAAGGATCAAGAGGCAGGTCAGCCCTGACTGTGGAACCGGGCAGGGGAGTGAACATTTGGCTGCTTTTCAGTCTACTCATTGATTTTCTTTAGCCTTGGAGCTATTATATGAAGTACGATCAGTCATTGAGTTCAATTAGTCTAAAATGTGAGTTGCACATTGCTTTCAAATCCACTGCAATCGCATCAGCATTTATTGAGTACCTACTACCTGAGTCCAGGATTTTGTGAGGGAAAGTGCCCTCAGCCAAAGCTACAGGATTCCAAGAGCCTTCAAAATACCTAGTGTTTGCAGGTCCTGCAGATTCCATCTAAATCTGGGAGGATGGGACTCTCTCTCCGGTGATGAACATTTAACAGACATAAGTGGGAACTTGAGAGCATTCTCATTTGCAAGTGCACATCACACTCTTTTAAAAACCACTTGCATAATCATTTGCAGATAGTCATATATGTTACAGAAACTAGCATTCTCTTTGTTGAAACCAACCTTGACGGTCACTGAGGTCTCATTTTCTTATTGCTTTTGCTTTCTGTACCATCTACTCAAAATTGATTCAACAGTCATTTGTTAAGTGCCTATTGTGTGCTATGTAGGCCCTGTGCCAGAGGCTAAAAGAATGAGGTCTGTGCCTCCCAGAAGTCAATCTAGCAGAAAAGAGGGATAAGAAGATAAATGAGAATGATTCAACATGGTGAGTATTTAATGGAGATAGGAATAAGTTCAGTGGGAGCCAAGGGACAGAAGAGTGGAAGGAATATGGGAGAGTTTTCAGAAGAGTTCACATTTGAACTGGATCCCAGTAGGTGGTAGGAATTCTCTAGAGAAGGGCTAGGGGCTCCACATTGAAGGAACAGCATACTCACATGGCAGAAAGGTCACATTCAAAGGACGCCTAAATGTTCTGACGTAAGGGGGTGGCAGGAGAGTCTTAGAGAGGTTGCAGTGAGCCTGGGTTGTGAATATACTCTGCCAAGGAAGAGAAACCATGCAGCCTTTAATGGGAGAAATGATTTAATCTAACTTATATTTTGCAAAAGTGGCTTTGGAGGGAGTGAGGAGGTGGGATTGCAGAGAGTAATGAGCTCAGATTTTAGAACATTGGAATGGTCAAGGCAAAAAAAGAAAAAAAAAAAAAACATAAAATGAAATGTGCCTGAACCAGATGGCATGGGGGCAAGAGATCCACAGAGAGCCATTTCAGAGGGAAAATCAGTGGTGCTTGGTCACCAAGGGGGCGGTGGTACTGAAGGAAAAGGTTAGATGTCTAGGTGGATGTTCAGGCTTTTAACTGAGTTGAGGAGTAAATGAGAAAGAGCAGGTTTGAGAAAGATAGCAAATTTTTATTTTGAACAACCACATGAAAATGCTCAGTAGGCACTTTTATTTTCAAAGGTGATTTCTTTATTCCTGGTGCTAATCTTCTACTGATCTCACTTGCCTTCATTCCTGAAACTATCTAGGGCTGCCTTTGGAGAAGAGGGAGGTGAACTTGATAGTGGGAAGTTGTCTCTGACTTTATCCCCAAAAGTGAAAGTATGAACTCAGTTATTTGAACTACTACAGTGGTAATAGTAATAATAATGATAGTAATAATGTCTACCATTTATTCAATGCTGAGCACAAAGAAGTTAAAACTGTACTATCACATTTGATCCTCCCATCAACTTTATGAGGCAGGTGCTATATTATGCTCACATAATTAACAATAAAGCCAAGACAAAGAGAGGATGACTTGTCTAGGTCACAATTAGTGAGAGGTGCAGCCAAGGTTGAAGCCCAGGCTGTGATCAACATTCTGAATGGCCAGTATGAATTAATATGCCAAAACAATTCCCATTTAACCTGGAATGTTTTTTTTATCCTAGGTTTGAATATTTGTGGCTGATGCCATAAAGGAGAATTGGACTGAGTCAGGAGTTCTGGCTTTTAACTGGGCTCTGCACCTGATTTGCTGTGTGACTTTCATCTCAGACTTTAGTTATTTTAAATCTGTGTATTAGTGGGAGAAGAGTTTGGTCAGGTGCCCTCTCAGGAGTCCTGGCATTCTGAAGTCCTGCTGTCTTGCCTCAAATTCTACTGCTAGCACTATTGATTTGGTTAAGATTGTACCTGTCTGGTCACTTTTAGAATATGAACACCTCCAAGAGGATTAACTCAAATGGGTGGCTTGTCCTTAACAGGTTGGTGTCATCTAGTCCATCATACAGAGCTAATGGGGGTTCCTGATGTTGGGGGAGCCCAGTTCAGGAAGAGGAGCCCTGCATGAGCACTAAAGTAGAGGAATCTCTCTGGTCACTAATCACTGTCTTTACTTTAGACATGTTACTTAAATGCTATAAAAGTTTCCTCCTCTCTGTAAAACTGGAGTGATTAAGACACATGTTGTAAGGTTGGTGTAAGGATTAAGCCGGGCACTACACATAAGCCAGCATCGTTGAAGATGATCAGGGAATGGAGGTCTCCATGCCTTTCCCCCTGAGTAGCAGACATGTTGAAAGAGTGCTTCTGAAGACAGACTTCCCTACTGCATACTTTTGATAGGGGCCACCCCTTAGTTGAGTATCATCTATCTATCTAAGAAAGATGTACATATTGGTAATATGAAAACACACACAACCTTACATGTCTTTCAACGCATGAACCTCTCAAGTATACATTAATAAATTACCCTCTTAAATATAAAGAAGCTTCAACATCTCAGAACACAGAGGTTTTAATTCTTTTGCCAGCTTATAAGGAGGCCAAGATTGCTGTAAAGAAATAGTATCACCTAGGAGGAATTCTCTCATTATGGCTTAGAACATAGGGGGGTGGAATGGCTTCCTATTCCATGTGTCTTTGTGCACACACTTGCGTTTCTATTTTCCTGAAGGGCTTCTTGCCTTTGCCTGTAAAACGTTCCCTGTCCTTGTGTCTTTTCGCTTGTTCCCAACTGTCAGGTGTCACATATTGTAGGTTAAATTAATCTTGTTGAGAAATTTTTTTTAAAAAGGTGGAAGCAGCTTTAAACTCAACTGAAACTGTTTTTAAATCCCTTAAAAAAATAATAAAGTGTGTGACCATGAATGGTACTTTCTAGAAATTAAAGAAATGCTTCCAAAAATAGCACAAACTTCCTGCAGTTCAGAATGCCCACAAAAATATTTTCTATAGTAGGGATGAGAAGGGTCTTATTTTCTTATCTGATCTCTGATACTCAACGTACTTTAAAATGAGGCATGGAATGTCGGGCTCCTAAGCTTTGGAATGTCTGCATAACAACACCTTTTAATGGTAGCTATCGAACAAAAGAATTGTACAATTTTACATCTGGGTCCTAGTTTTTATTACTGTTGCCTTAGTTCTTTGTGGGAATAACTGCTTTAGTGTTTCATGTAATTGAGCTTTGCCTGCTACAAAATATTATTAGGAAGTTCTTTGAGGCCATGGGCCTTGCCTTAATGCTTCTCTTACAGTGTTGAGAATGATGTATAACAAGCATGGACTTGGCATCAAAAGGTCTGGATTCCAATCCTGGTGCTGTCACTTCCCAGCTATGTGACCTTGAGCTTCCCATTGACCTAACAGTCATAGGAACTGGCATTTGTTGAATGCTGCCCCTGTTCCGGACACTTTGCTCAGCACCCTGTATACATTATCTCATTTAATCCTTACAACTACTCCACGAGGGGGGTGTTATCATCACTGTTTACAGATGACCACACCCTGAGGATCAGGGAGTATAAGCCACTCAGTGCCCGGTCTCTGAGTTGCAATTTTTTTACCTGTACAATTAGGAAAATAATACTTAATCTCCCCACCTTTCAGAGGTGTGAAGGTGACATGCTCTGTGTTCATGAATGTGCACTGAAAAATGGAATGCTCTGCGCACATGTCAAGGACGACTGTCACAATAGGGACCTCCCAGAAGATCAGCTGTAGTTGGGCCTGGTGTAGTACCATGGCAGTGAGGGGAGAGAGCTCCACTGTATATAAAATACAATTGTATAATATGTTAATAATACTGTATTTCCTTGGCCTGTTCTTTGGTACCCTTTCGTTTTCTTTAAAGAATATTTGTTGTCAGTAGCAAGTGTGAGCTGGACCAGACCAGGGCAGGCCAGGATGAGCAGATCAGGACATGAAACTGGGTCTAACTGGTGAAGGGGAAGGAGACCATGGTTTGCAGAGAAGAGGGACCTGCCAGGGGGGTGTTTTAGTATAAACGGAGAAGGCTAAAGATCAAAGCCTAAAAGGATAGGCATGATGTGGAGTGCAAGAAGTCATCACCAGGGTTTACACCAAGTGTGACTGACAGACAGGACATAGGTCTGCTCAAGAAAGGTAGAAATATTTCCCAGTGTCTGATGAGGTCTGTCTATTCAGCAGGAAAATTAGAGACCCTCTGCCATGATTTTTTAGTGTTTTTTTCTTTTTTTTTTTTGACATATGTACTTTCTATAAAAATTTTGGAAAATGCAGGGAAGTATAAAAAGAAAATTAAAATCACACATATTACCATGAGTAAAGGATAATTACTATTAACATTTTGGTGTATTTCTTTTCAGTCTTTTTTTTCCAATATGCATATCTTTATAGAATTGGGATCATAACTGTATAGAACTTTGCATCCTATGTATGTCACCAAACATTTTAAATAACTTTTCATGTGAGGTCAATAATCTTTTGAACATGGTTTTCAATAGCTGCATAGCATTCTCCTGTATACTTTTACCATAATTCATTTATACTCTCCCCTAGTGTTGAACATTCAGATAGTTTCCAATTATTCAAAATATCATAAATAATACTTTGATAAACATCTTTGAGCACAATCTTTTTCTATGTTTTGGATTATTCCCCTAGGATAGGTTGTTAAAAGTGGAATTATTGGCTCAAATAGATGGACATTCTTAAGGCTTTCTCTATATATTCACGTTGCTTTTGATTGCTTTTCCAGGAGGTTGTACTAATTAACATTCCCACAAGCAGTGGATGAGAATGCGGGTCTCTGTCCTGCTTCTAAGCACTCTTTTTGGTGAAGATAAGGGCTGGATATTATTAGTGTTTTTCAGAGATAACACCCACTCTGGAAATATTCATGCATAAGGATAGGTTCAAGGAGGTTAGGCTTTCTTTTGGGGCATTGAGGATGGGTAGGTGGGGACCTAGTAGATTTAACATGCATTAGGGTTTGTGTGAAAGTTGATTTTCGTGGATTAGCTTCTCTCCTGATGGTTCTGTTATCAGCAGCCTGGCACACGGATGCAGTGGCCTGAGTGAGGCCTGACTGTTGACAGCTGTCATCGCAGCCTGTCGAGCTGCTAAGGGTGGTTTAAAATATTACTAAGTAGAAAAAGCAATCTCTGGTTAAGTGGGAACTGGTTCAGTTTGCTTCCTCTGGCTCCTTTGTTCAGCAAAACAGAGTTTTCAAATCCTGAAAATGTTGACAGCAAATATGGGCATTTATTTGCATTAGTCTTATTGTTGCTTAGTTGGTTTTGGCTGGCTCCCCTTCCACTTTTGGGCAAACTTCAGTCGGGCACGTCTTTTTTTACCTTCCACTCAGTGAGACACAATGCAGAGTAGGCCAGTTTGAATAAATAACTAGGATAACCAGTTAGAATCTTCTTAAAAATCTTAATGGTCTTGAGTGGTCAAGAATATCCAATTCCTAAATGGTCATTCTGGAATTTTTAATTGATGACTAATCAAATTAGTCTTTCCAAAAAAGGTCTCTGCATTCTCTATTAGGCTACCCTATTAACTACAGTATTTGATTGTATTGACCAATTTATTGAGGTAAACAGCCAATTTGAATTATTTTCCCCATAAAATTATCTGAAAGATTAATACAATTTATTTTTTATTTTGACTTCTGTAACTATTAAAGCTAAAAGCCCAGTCAGTACCTGACTAAGACAAATCAATGTTCAATTTATACTCCTCTTTTTTTTTTTTTTTTTTTTTTTTGAGACAGAGTCTTACTCTGTTGCCCCAGCTAGAGTGCTGTGGTGTCAGCCTAGCTCACAGCAACCTCAAACTCCTGGGCTCAAGCAATCTTCCTGCCTCACCCTCCCAAGTAGCTGGGACTACAGGAATGTGCCACCGCACCTGTCTAATTTTTTCTCTATGTAGTTGCCCGGCTAAGTTTTTCTATTTTCAGTGGAGATGGGGGGTCTTACTCTTGCTCAGGCTGGTCTCGAACTCCTGACTTCAAGCGATCCTCCTGCCTTGGCCTTCCAGAGTGCTAGGACTACAGGCGTGAGCCACCATGCCCAGCCTTATATTTCTCTTTTGAGGTTTAATAATTTTTCAAGAGAGAAGGTATCTGCACATGAAGTTTGAAATAGAAGACGGTAAATTCGGATAAGTTAATGGTAGTTCAAACAAAATTCTGTTTGTTCAAGAGCAAAATCTCTTAGCCTTGACAAGTGAAAACAAAGTACTAATTCATGAATATGTTAATTTTTCCTGCTGTGGGCATTAATGATACTCATTTGATCTTTTATGTTGTACAAACGACGATTTATTTTAAAAAGGGTTAAATTTTATTCAGGGAAGATATTCAGCAACTGGCATATCACAAAATGTGTTTATTTGGTATCCTTTATTTTATGATTTCTATATCTCTTGGTGATTTCTGTTCAACACACAGCTGTTGTTTAGCATTAAACTTCAGATTTGACAAGGGGACATTTAGGTGAAGCTCTGAGTTGAAATATTTGCTCCCTCAGATTTTCAAGGGCTTATCCTCTGACCTCGTGTCTAAGTGCCTCAGCACATGAAGACTCCATGGGAATTTTTGGCTTGTATCCTGGACTTTGGTTTGGTTTCAGCCTCCTGAGATGTCATGGATGGGGGGGAGAGGAGAATTCCTTCTCATTCTGTTTCCAACCCTACTGGGCTGTCTGGTGTCTTTTGTTCTGGAAGGTTAGGAAGGCTTTCACAGCCCCCACATGTGGGTAGACCAATTTGGAAAGGTCAGCTCCAGGTGGAGGTGAGACTGAATGGGAAACCTGAAGAGCCCCCCCTCCACTCCCCTGAATCCAAATTACCTTAATTCAAGCCAACAACTGCTTCAGTTAGCCTGTATGTAAACTGCTCAGATGATTAAAGTGGAAACTGGGGACATTGAAAAATTTAGGCTGGCTCTAGATGGGCCCAGTTATGTTCTAGTGAAATCATGAATAGCTTACCTGGGACATAAGGCTGTCCATAGTGGCCCTGTGGGGAAACCCAGGTGTGTGGTCTCACCTGGGTGGCCCTCTGCTCCTTCCTGCTTCTGTTTATTAACCTAACCAGCTCCCAGGAGGCCCTATGGCAAGCACTGAAGGGAATGACCATGTCAGTATGTTGGAAGGACCTTTAGGGTCTCCCAGTGTAGAAATCCCCAAATGTGGTAGCTCCTCGTGATGTTTCTAGTTTTGTTTTTTAAAATAGCTCCTAAAAATGTCACAGTTATACAAGTATAACTGTATGTATCAAAAAGGCTTCTGTCTTGGGTGATGAGAACCAAACATATGCTGCACTCTCAGTGTCTCTTTTTACCCTTCATTCAACCTCTTCCTCTTGGCTCAACCATTATGATGTCTTCACTGCCACTCCTGGCTATTGTCTTACAATTCAAGCCAAGGTGTGATATTATGAGAAGGTTATTTTATCTGAACAAAATTAGAAATATCTTAATGGATATGCATGAAAACCAATCCTAGGTATTTTTATGACAGTATAAATTTCAAGGGCATGTCTTACAGGAAAGAAAATCCAAAGAATAATAAAGGTTAGAGATCTTTAGCTAACTGGTGTTCAGGACCCATTTCTGTATATCCGGGAGCCTAACATTCTGGATGTCCCATCAGATCACAAGGGCATCCCTCCACCCCTCAATTTCCCCCATTGACCATGATTCTCTTTGAATTATTCCATTTCTGGAGACATGAGCCCAGATCATGGCAGAATCTGCCTATGACTGTTCAGGGACTTTCTCTTTAGCTTCTGTCTCCATTCTTCTTCTCACACCTCATCCCAGTGATCCTAAGGCTTGGAAAAGCTAAACTCATGCCTCCTCTTCTCAAAAGAATGGAAAAATGAAGACAAAGA
Organism: Eulemur rufifrons; assembly: GCF_041146395.1. Classification (NCBI taxonomy): domain Eukaryota; kingdom Metazoa; phylum Chordata; class Mammalia; order Primates; family Lemuridae; genus Eulemur; species Eulemur rufifrons. Next base: position 15,108,726 of record NC_090997.1, on the reverse strand, counting down.
TGTAGACATTCTTCTTCCTCCAAGAAAGAGGAGTGATGTTCAGATGTTAGAATCTAAACAGTTAACTGAAGGATAATTTTTTAGCAGTAAAAAAAAATAACCTAGTAGTCATTTGAGGCCAGTTAATGAGCATCTAACCTTGATTCATTATCTAGAAATGGTTCATTATCTAGTTTGGTGACAGCTCATCACTAAGAGAATAGGTTTTTTTTTTTTTCCAAATATTTTTTTATTCAGTTTTAACTATTCTTTTTTTGATCAGGCCAGTCCTTTTAGTGATTTTCCAAAGTATCAACAAAATTATGCCTCTTCTTTCTTTGGACTTTTATTATATGCATCCTTTATAGTATCCTAATCATTACTTAAACACACCATTTTTATACCTCTTTCCTCATCCTAGGATTGGTAATGGTTTATTTTTAAGACAATATGCTAATATGATGAAGTTATTCTTACATTGTAGGATTTCTGTCAGTCATGTCTGTTGTCAATCATGGCAAATGTAAATGCTGCCAAATATACACATTTGTTTTCCTAATTGCGAATTGACTTTTTATGGCTACTTATTAGACAACCCCAGGAGACCAATAGTAATAATTGAGACACAGCTGCTAGAGACCAGATATTATTTCTTCAGCTTCCTATTCTAATAAATAATGAACCACCACGTTGTTTATAAATAAATCAAAAGTCTTTGTAATAAATAACAAACTAAGAAGCAATTGCATACAATTTGCAGAAATAGAGTTATAGAAACGCTAGATATAATAATAATCAGAATGAGAATTGTTTTATCAATGAGAACCAATTTAGAGAACACTGCAACTGTATAAAATTATAATTGGACACTCTCTCATCTGTTTCTTGAAATTCTAGTCTTCCTTCAAATTCCATCTCCTCTATATTTTCTCAATTCCTATGCCGTCAAAGGAGCCATTATTCTTTGTTGAACCTATATGTATGGCACATACATAGTCTAACCTATAAATTCTATTTACTCATGTATTTCATTAATTCATTTACCCCTACCATGAACCAAATACTGTGCTAGCCACTAGGATATAAAAACCAGTAGAATGTAATTCCCACCTTTAGTGAAATTAGAGCCCAGTAGACTTTAAGCATCTTACTTGTTTACCTACATGTCCCCTTAGACAGTAAGTGCCCTAAGGATGAAAACCCTGCTGACTCATTTATTCAGCCTGGCCCTGGCTGCAATCATCACATGGCTTGCCATTGGTGGGCACTCAGCTGGTGGCAAAATGAACTACCCATTATATCCATTCTATTAATAAATAATTCAGGAACACCACCTTGAAGATATCCACACCTTTAAATGTCTTTAAAGCCTTTGTTCTCCTTACACAATTGTTAACTATAAAAATAAGTAACTCTACATTAGGTTTGCCTACTTTCACTTTGTGTGCGTGAATAGGCCTCTTCTTTCCAGAATATCACCTAATATCACATCTCTATTACGTAACAAAGCACCAAATATGATTGATAGCATATGAATTTCCTGCAGGCAGGCATGTGAAAGGCTTCTTCTGTGTCAAATTCAAATTATTTTGAAGTGCTTCTGTTTTGGTAAAACAGTGTATCCTTTCCTCTTTTGTGAAACTTGGAGGTAAAGCAACCAAGTAGGAATAACTGTGGGTATTTATTGAGCACCTATTGAGCACCAGGCACTGGGCTAAGGACTTTCCACGTGTTGTCACACATAGTCTTCTCAAACCCTATGAGGTAGGTTCTATTTTTATCCCAATGTTATAGATAAGGAGCCTGAGGCTCAGGGAGGTTGAGTCACTTGCTTATGGTTGTACAGGTAATAAATGGGGAAGCCAGGGCCCACCAATGGTCTCTGTCTTCACAGCCCTCCATGCCTTGTCACAGTGATTTGTGACAGATTTGCAGAGGCATTTGGGAGGGGAAGGCACAGGACTTCCATAGGGTGACTCTTAAATTTTGCTGTTTTTATTTCAGTGCTAATCTAAACTCATATTAGCATATTCTGGGTCATCCAGATGCCCACTTTGTAATGAATAATGCTGCTGCATGTTTGTGTTACATGAATTTGTGTTGTTTATTTACAATCAAGTTGGTGCCAATGCTATTTTAGTTGCCATGGGTTTATGGGAATGAACAGTGGACTTATTATGTAACTAGCCTCAAGTGAAGACCATGCGACTGTGTGGTCCACTGGTCCAGTGAATACTATGTTTTCCTACCAATGAGGAAATGGTGGGGAGGGCACTACTGTGTGGAGGTGGCAGGAGCATTCTCAACTCCAAAACACCTACATTGTAGTTTTCAGGATCACTGACATCATAATGAGGATGGAGGGTGACTTTTAGTAAAAGATCATCATCTGAATGATGTTATTAATCTGAATTGAATTGGTGATACAATTTTGTTTAGAACATTTAGAACATTTAGCGGGCGTTTGATGGTTTTAGAGGAGATGAAACTATAACTTAGTTTTATGTTTGTACATATTTAAGTGTCATCACAATAAAAACTGCTTAAGTCAAAAATTTAGAGGGGAAGCAGTATCATTTTTTCCCCTAAAGTAGTCCATACATTTTTCAAAATTGAGCCTACTGAATTATTCTGCAATACATAATGAAAACCTTCCACTAAAAAATGCCCCCACACCCACTAGGGGACTGGCCTGTCCACTCTAAGTCTTTCTTGAGGGATAAAACGTTGACATTTTCTGTCAACCTGTAAATATTATCTGGGACGGTTAAGGTCTGACCTTGGGTGAAACTCTCCTTTGCTGTGGTTCTCTGGTGCACCTCTGACTAGCCCTGTCAATCAAGGTGCTTTTAGATTCTTTGTCCCTCCTTGTCCTGATTCTGATAACTGACAGTTGTGTATGCACATCACCCATGGTTATAATCATTTCCTTATCACCACCGTAAAGATTTGTGAATTTGGGCTAGGAAGTAGCACCAGCTCCACCTAAACAGAAAAGATAATGATGGTGCATTAGAATTTTAAAAGCTTCTGGTTTAAAAGGTCTCTGAGTCTGTCCAAAATGACATTAGTTACTTTTGACTAAAGAAAAAGCAAGCCCTTGTTAAATGCAGACACTCAGAGAGGAGGTGATACCTGATGGCATATTTATCCTTAGCTCTTTGGTATTGCTTATGATTAATTCCTTGTAAGACTTTGGGGCATTAGAATAGAGGACAGTGAGTTCTGACGGAAAGACAGGAGAGGCTAATTTTATAGCCTGTGGACATCTAGGGGTGGGAAGCTGGGAAGTAAAGGCTGGTGTAAGGCAGTGCCAACCTTGGGTAGCCTAGGGCCATCCTGTAAAAGAGGGGACTTTTTTTTTTTCTTCTGTGTATAACTCACTGTCCTCCACTTACTCAAAATTTTAATAAAGTTTTTCTATTTTAATAAAATGTATAGAAATGTGCTATATGTGTTTATTATTATTATCATTATGATTATTTCCTGACAGCCTGCTCGGTGCAGAGAGAATACTGTAGGGTTCACAGAGTGGAGAATCCACAGGGCTGGGCTTTCGTCCTGGGTCAGCTGTGATTTCCCTGTGAGGGATGGGGCCTTTCCTTAGCAACCTTTGGGTTTCCTAGTTTATGTCAGTAAGGGGTTGGGCAAAATAATCACTGAAGTTGCTCTCAGCTCTTTAATCCATTATATATTCTAGTCTTTGCAATAGATCATTATAGTATCCTTAGAGCTTGTGTTTCATGAAAATGACCACTGGTAGTTATTATCATTATTATTTTAATGCTTATCTTCAAAGTCGGGGCTGTTCTGAAGCAGGGACTGTGGGAATTCTTACTTTTGTCATCTCTAATGATAGAGGTATTCAGTAGCTTTTCAGGACATCCTCAGGAAGAGCTTGAACCACCAGCTCATCAAGCATTTCCATATACTTAGAGTTAGCCACTTTATGGTAGGAGCTGTTCCGTTCCTTTCTCTGGGCTTATTTTTAACTTTCTTCTGCAAGGGTGCTCCCATCCTAAGGATAGCATGATAGATAGGTTCTACTTCTCAGCCAGGTCTTTACCTGACTGAAGGGAGAAAAAGATAGTACCGATTTTGTAGGAATTGTTAACTTTACCTTATTTTCATACTTTGTTACAGTTCTGAGTCCGTTGTTTGGCAAATCTCTTCAGTAGAGAATATTTGTATTAATTAGGTAACACTTATCTAGATCTTACATGCAAGGTGTTACTTTAAGGCTTTTGGCGATAACTCAACATTTGATCCTCAAGGCATCTTCATCCACATTTGACAGATGAGGAAACTGAGGCACAAAGAAGTTAAATAACCTGCCCAAGGACACACAGCTGAGAAGTGGCACAGCCGCAGTTCAAAAGCAGACAGCAGCACTCAGCATCTGTGGTTTTAACACTATTTGATACTAGCTTTTATGTGTGTTACACAAAAATGTTATGGACTCAATTTTATCATTTTAATAAATTGAGCCTTGGAGAGCTCACCAATAATTTTATCAGAAAAGGGATCTACTCATATTTTTGCCCCTCCCTCCTTTCCTGTTTTTGACTTTCTGTGTCTGGTAAATAAGCTATTAGGAACCAAGAGAGTCCATGTAGCATTAAGTACCAGAGTTGGAAGGGAGAAGGGAAGGATTCTACAGGACACAGAAGAGTTACCAGATGAAGACAAACACAGAGTGAGGTTCAGAAGGGTGCCGAAGGCCGGAGTTTCTGTCCCCGTGGAGGTGGGGTGTGTCACCCGTGGAAGTGTTCAGCCACCTGGAAATGCTCCAAATCTTGTCCTTTTATGTTTTTATGGAAGATCCATCATTCGGGTCTGATTGACTACATCATCGACCATTGGTGATCAACTCAGCCTTCAGCCTCTGTCCCCTCCCTGGAAGGTGGGTGGTGGGTGCTGAACCTTTCAACTCTCCAGTCACATGGTTCGTTTTCCTGGCATGGCAGCCAGTCCTCCATCTTGTGGTTATCTAGGGGCTTTCCAAAAAATCCCCTTATTAACATAAACTAAGGTGTGGTTGAAAAGGACTTGTTACGAATAACAGAAGACACTTTCACCTTTATCACTCTGGAGCTGTTCCAGCCGTTTCAGAAACCTAGGATGAAGGACCAAATATTTTAACAAAAGATACTTCTATTGCTCCTATCACTCTAATCACTTAGGCAATCACAAGGGTCTCAGGAGCTGTGAGCCAGGAACCTTGGACGAATACCAAAATATATGTTCCTTATTATATCACAATACCACAGCATGATACCAAGCACCGTCCACCTTCAGGATTCAATCTGCGAGGCTGGCATTTGGTGACTCACCACTAAGTCCTCCATGACTGAGCATCTTGCACGTGAGAAGCACTCATGAGGTATTATTAGAATTTTTGGATAGATTAGATGACTGCTAATAGCATTTCAATTATGTTATTAATATTCACTGGGTTGTTTTCTACCTAATCATTAAAATAATGTTTCATAGCTTCACGGATTATTTGTTTGACTTTATGCATTCCAATGTACCAAAAAATGTTGGGATTTTTTTCCCCCTCATTATTTTGGGCTGGCAAGATGGAAAGATCAAGATTCAGGGGATCTTCATTCTAGCCCTGATTCTGCTATTCCAGCTATAAGGCCCTGAGCAACTGAGCCTTAGTTTCCTACTTTGTAAAATGGGCATTACAGTAAGTTCCCTGTGATCTCATAAGGTGTGGGGGTCAGGGGGCACAAGAGCTTTGGTGACGGCAGATGGAAAGTGTTATTGTTTTCAGCATCACCCACCAGCAATTTCTCATTATCCACTCCTCGTTCTTTACCAACATCACTTAGCTCGTCTTTATGTCTCATCTTTGGCTTCCAATTTTAAAATGGAGTTAATGAGAACACTTGTTAGATGAACACTAGAAAAGAGAAAGAAGACCCCTTTTGGAGATTGATGACATCCCCACTGGACTCCAAAAGCTATGAAGGCAGGGATCACGGCCGTTCACTTTGCTTCGTTTTTGTCCGTCAAGCACATGGTAGGCCCTCAATAATTGTTTGTTGAATGAGTAAACATAACTCCCAACCTCCAGTATGAGATCAGAGAGTCAAGTAGCCAATTGGCTCTCCACAGGGCTGGAAGCAACAGTCATCATCGGACCTCAGAGAGAGTGTAGTGTTTCAACTACTCTGCGTTAACGTAATTACAGAAACCACCCTGCGCAAAAGGAGAGAAGTGATGAGAGTGAAATGAATTTGAAATTGAAATAGCTAAGGAATGTCTGAGTTACAGTTTTTCTGCTCATGTGGAGAAACATGGAGCCTTGAAAATCACCCTTCACTTCTCTTCCAGTGGCTGGACACTGCCGAAGCCGGGAGGAGCAGCTCGGCTTCCTGTGACCTGCTTCTGTCTCCTTCCCACAGAAGGACTTTCCTCCCCGAGTCCTCCCTGTTTCTGTCTCCTTCCCACAGAATCACATGCCTCCCCACATCCCCCCTGCAATGGGCATAGCAATTTACTGCCTACCTTAAGTTGGAAATAAAATTGATGCTCCGTATTGTCAAGAAAATAGTCAACCTGGGCAGAACATGACTTTCAACTACCTGAAGCTTGCTCAAGTGGGCATTTCTGGAAAAGAGCAGAGAGATTCTCTGACAACCTTCTGATGGTGTTTTACTCTTGGTTTCTGTTGTGGAAGTAGAGGAAGGCAACGTTCAGCTGTTAGGAGACTTCTTTCCTCCTTAACTAGTAGTCAGAGAGCCTTAGGAGAGTCTGCAGCCAGGTGCAGAAGGACCTCACCCTCAATCTGATTTCCAAGTGACCAGGGACCAATGGGTGGTCACTGACCTCTCTCTATGATGTGTACTGGTTCTCGGGGATGAAATGTGGGCCCAAAAGGTGTTCATCCCACACCCAGGATGAGTAATTTACCTTGGAGTTAAACATCTTCGGTATCTTCTCTGTTGCCTGGCTGAGCACTGGGGAATGCGGTGGGGAGGGGCACAGAGAGATTTGACAGGGGCCTCTTCTTGTCAGGATACGGATTGAGTAGAGGTAAAGAAATATTTAGAACAAAAATACTTGGAAGATAATGATACTGGGGGAAATGCTCAAGCCAAGAGCTACCCTGCACTCTCAGGCGGGTCGTGAGATACTCAACGCTGAACGACACAAATGCTTGTTGGGGCTGCCTGAGGATTTTTTGAATATTGCTTTAACTTCAACTGTAATGAAATAAAGCAGTTTCAGATATTTACCTGGACTAAGAGGAAAACATTTCAAGAGCTTCTGGGAGATCCTTTTACAGAAGAACAGCAAACTCATTTTATCTCGTATTTGTCAACAATAGAACACTGTCACAAAATACCTCAATTTGGAAATCCCCAACAAAGCCTAAAAGAACTTCCTGATTTATGAGAAAAAAAAATCTGAGTATTAAAACAATAAGACAGATGATGTTCACCTAGAGAAAAATAAGCCTTGACTTTTTCCTAAGAATGTGGCAGGACATTGGCGTATCACTTCTTGAAAGTTCTACAGCTCTGCTGCCTATGTTTGTTTCCCAGCTACTCACTCCTTAATCCTGTTCCATTTATCTTTTGCTCCTCCTCTTTGAAACTGCACTTTTGAAGGTTGAGGAACTCCAATATGGAATAATATTCAAAAGTTAAAATACTATCTCTGTTTTATAAATTTAGTCTCATTCCTTTCATGAGGGATTATGTAAAGAGTCCCCTTAAAGAACAACATTACAGAAAAAAGTGGTTTAATATCTATGGATATTTATAATAAATTATTCAGACCTGAATGGTAACCAGCGGTCTTTTCTTATCCAGTCCATGGCCCGGGGATTGGGGACCGCAAATCTATGATATCCTCCTCTCTCCTGAATTCTGGACTCATGGAACCACCTGTTGATTACTTAGATAAATATAGGAGTCTTCGACTTAACATGTCCTAAACTGAACTTCTATTTCCATCTCTCCAAACTTGCTCCTCCCACAGTCTACTCCCTCTTAGTAAATGGCAGCTTTGTTGCTTCTAGGTACTCGGGCCAAAACCTTGGCATTACCCTTGAGTCTTCTCCTATAGCATATCTAATCCATCAACAAATATTGTCAGTACATTAAAAATACTCAGACTCCTACTGCTTCTCATTATTTCTGCTGCTACCTCTTCAGTCTGTATCACCATCATCTCCTGCCTGTATTACTGCAGTAGTTTCATAACAGCTCCCCTACTTCCATTCTTGTTCCATTGATCTATTCTCCAAATACCAGCCAGATAAATTATTTTAAAACGTAAGTCCATTCAGAATCCTCCAGTGGGGTCCCATCTCAGAGAAAAGCTAAGTCCTTCCCACAGCCTGTAAGACCACATGTCCTGGCCTCTTGTTTTCCCTCCAAACTTATTTCATACACTCTCTTCCTTATTGGCCTCCCTTCTTCCTCACTGATCAGAGAAAGAGTCCTGACCAGCCATATATAAAATAGCAAATGCCCTATACAACCACACTACATGGGTTTTCATGGACTGATAGAAATACTCTGAAAGGTATCTGTGCCTTCCAGTGAAGAGGAGAATGAAGGGAGGTGAGTTTACCAGGAGGGAAGCCAATGAAGACTGAGAGCCACGCATGGTGAAGGCAGACTTCATCCTCTCCACGTCTAAGCCAAGGGCAAACCATGTTTATGTGCTCAGTTAGACTAGCTTTCCTTTTCTCTTGTCTTAAGTACTTCCCAAGTCATCTTTTTTAGGACTCATTCCCTTTAGGTTATTAAATATGCAATGTCCAATTTCCAATCAAAAGTCTGGTTTATTACATCTCATCAAAGTATACACCTGAACTATCAACATAGTTTTGCCATCATAATGGTAGCTTGTTTATGCCAGTAATGAAGAAGCCTGGAGAGCAAGTGGCAATGAAATCGCAAAAGATGTTTTCCATAGCTTGTTGAGAATTGAATGTTTTTCCTTGCAAGAAGTGGTCCAAAGCCTGGAAGAAGTGGTAGTCAGTTGGTGCAAGGTCTGTTGAATACAGATGGATAACAGAGAGTTTCCAAGTCCAGCCTCTGTAGTTTGAGCAGCATTGTTTGTGCCACATGTGGTCAAGATTTGTATTGCAAGAGGTTTGGCCTGTCTCTGTTGATCAATCTCAGCTTCTTAATCACAAGCATCCTCATCATTTCATCCAAATGGTTGCAGTAGACATCCACTGTAATCCATCGACCAGGTTTCCTGAAGCTTTAGTGGAGAATACCAGTGCTGGACCACCAAACAGACACCATTAGCTTTTTTTGATGAATACTTGGCTTTGAACTGTGTTTTGGCACTTCATCTTTATTCAATCATTGTGCCAAATGCTTGCAATTATCAAAAAGAATCCATTTTTTATCAAACGTAACAATTCGGTGTAGAAATGGATCGCCTTTGGTTGTGACAGCAAAGAAAGTTAAACTTCAAGACATTTCTCTTCTGATGCTCATTTAATTCATGCAGAACCCATCTATCCAGCTTCTTTACCTTGCCGATTTGTTTCAAATGGTCCAATATTGTTGGAATAGTAACATCAAACCTTGCTGCTAATTCATGCTTAGGTTGAGAAGGATTCACTTCCACTACAGCTTTCAGCTCATCATTATCCACGTTGGTCTCAGGTCACCTACCTCCCTCATTTCCAAGATTAGTATCATCAGAATGGAACTTCTCAAACCATTGACATACCATGTGTTCATTAGCCACATCCTTCCCAAACACTGTGTTGATATTTTGAGCTGTCTGCACTGCATTGGTTCCATGATGGAACTCATATTCAAAAATACCTTATCCATAGTTTCACAAAAATTGCTCTGAAAAATATTTTTTGACAATCACAAGCCAAACCATGCATTTGAAAGACTGAGGATGTACCTTCACAATAAAAATAAAACAAGAAGTGTCAAAGTGAAATGTCAGTGATATCAATTGTCAAACTTGGTACTTAAGGAAATCGGACATTTTATACTTAATAACCTAATACTATTCAGAGTACTTGTACATTATAAGTGAAAAGGTAATAGTTCTGTTTGAGAGAAGAAGAATAATAAAACCAATTTTAAGAAAATGAGAAACAGTAAGTGAACTAGTGGAGAGAGGGTAAATAAAGAACTGGCTTGATTTATGTAATGAGCATTTTTGAGCATCTGCTATGTGCCAGACACTGTCATCTGAAAGGTAGGACTATTAGGTAACTGTATAAAGAGACAAATAGCCATAATCCCTCAAAAAGACAGGCAAGCCTAAAATAATGTTTCTTGTCCTTCCTACCAGCCAGTCCTGGCACTGAGCTAGGTTTTAGGAATGCAGTGGTGAACACTGATCTCTGACGTCTTCATCAGGAGCTTCGATTTTGTTGGCTGTTTTTCCAGTTAAACATATGGGGTGGTGATTAGAAAAACAAGAAGGTGAAAGCACATCCAAGGTCATGTTGGAGTTCTGGGCGGGCCCTTCACACTGTTCTTGTTGTGTTTGTCAGGAGTCTGTAGGCTGCAGTAGTGAAGCCACCATCTTGATTCTTAGTTATCATGATGTCCACCGTGATGGTTTCAGCTCATTAAAGTTATAAGTTGTCTTAGTCTGCTTTGTGCAGCTCTAACAAAATACCTGAGACTGAGCAACTTATAAAGAGCAGAAATTAATTTTCTCACAGTTCTGAAGGCTGGGAAGTCCAAGATCAAGGTGTCAGCATGTTTGGTTGTCTGGTGAGGGCTGCTCTCTGCTTCCAAGATGGCACCTTGTTGCTATGTCCTCCAGAGAGAGGAGCACTTCGTCCCCACATGGCAGAAGGCATGCAAGCCCATTGTTACATGAAGCGTCTTTTATAAGGACCTTAATCCCATCCACGAGGGGTGGAGCCCTCATGACCTAGTCACTTCTTAAAGGCTCCATCTCTTAATACCAGCGCATTGGCCATTAGGTTTCAACACCTGGATATTGGAGGGGACACATTCAAACCACAGCACAAGTGTTCCATCTGCTCTACTGGACAAGTAGAAGGATGATATACATCCTCTTCCCACCTCATTTTTAGCATGGTCTTTTGTGTAAAGCAGTACAGAGTCCAGGACAGTTAAGTTATAAGACTAGTTCTCAAAAGGTGGATTAGTGACTATGCTCAGTCTCTCTTCCCAGACCTTCTGTGGGTCTTCTCAAGAAACCTTAGTTCCATCCTCCACAAGCCCTGGCCCCTGATCAGTTGCTGGAGGGGGTGAGAGACCAGGTGAGCTGGTATCAGTTTCAGTAGGCCAGGAGGGACTTGAATAAAGGTTTCAGTTTGTTTTTTTCTAGGCTAAAATCTGGGTCAGCTCTTTCTTGTAAACAACACATGGCACCAGAAGTGGGAGACTAATTATGAATCATCCTGAATTGTGACTTTCTGACAATGGAGAGGGAGACTAGGAGTCATTTACACAACTGCCCAGCCTGTGTCAGTGTCTCAGGTGGGGCCCCTGGCTGAACAGGCCAAGGGAAGACAGCTCCCTCTGGACAGGAGGTTGCAGTGCAGAAGTCCAATCAGCATTTGCTTCTGTAGGATATTTGCTTCTAAAGGATATTACAATTGTAGACATGAGAGACAGAGAGAGGGAATAGAAACTGTCTTCAGCCAAAGGATATTAAAAAAAAAAAAAAAGGAAGGATTTTAAAAGTGACCTGAAGCAGCCAGGGCAGCCACTTACTTTCAGATGAAGAGCGCATTGTGCTAGCAATGAAAGGTAAGGAAGACAGGATGAGAACACTCAGCCTTCTGGATTCAACACAGCAGGAGACAATGAGAATCTGTGAGACTCAGGAAGTCACTGAGGTGAGACAGTAGTAATCAAAGGTGAGAGCAAGGCTCTGGGACAGCTTTTAGTAATGAGAGAGAGAGAGAGAAAGAGAGAGAGGGAGTAGCTGTGGGTAGAGTTTGGTGGTGTTACATGCCATTTGTCTCACCAGCACGGGGAACCAGGAACCTTGCTGGGTGCCAGCCATTACAGGAAGAAGCAAGAATGCTCAACATATGGGAGGAGATGTAAAAACGTCAATAAATGAGTTCATGTTGCCAAATGTTGTAAATAACAACACATGTGCAGACAGGAGGGCAGAAGGGAGGAGCCGGGCAGCGCTTCCTGGCTGGAGGATGCTTTGTTGGTGTTGGCAAGGCTGGCTGGCTGCGGTGGGGTCCGAGCCTTCCTGTCAAGTATCCTGAGCCTCTAGTGGGGTCCCTGCAGCATTTTTATCTAAGCTAGAAAATGGTGCTGAAAGGAATGAGGACTGTAAGTAAAACTGAAGCACGGGACTTGTGTTAGAAAGCTAATTCAGGTTACGCTTTGATTGAAAATGGGCTGATAAAACTAAGGCATTTAAACAGCAGTTCTGATTCTTATCCTAAAGTCATGTCAAACCCTGGATCTAATACAAATTATGCCTTTCCTAGAAAGTGAAGCGATTACTGGAGAACAGATAAGTAGTTAAAGGTGCAAGCTGCAGTCAGATTAACAGGTGCAAGTGATTAGAGCAAATGCTGACATTTCATGAGTGACTTTGGCTGCTGGGCTCTGGGCTAAATTCTTTACCAAGATTATCTCATTTGGATCTCTCAATAGTCCCAATTTATAGCCATGGAAACTGAGGCTTAGTGGGTGAAACTAACTTGCCTAAAAGCACAAAGTAAAATTGTTGTGGAAGGAAGATTCAGACCAGACTCCAGGGCCAGCTGCAACTATCACTCCTTCTTCTCCCAACCGACAGTCACAAATGGATAGGGAGCTGGGGTTTAAATCTGGGTCTGTCTGACTTCAAATGCTCTTGCATTTCTCACTGTGGAAGGAGGATCTCTTCTAAAGAGCTGAAGAATAGAGTGCCCAAGGGGAATTTTGGGATTTGGGGTCAGGGGAGGGAGAAGAATCGTAAGGTATGCAACATTTAATCCATGCAACAACCCCACAAAGTCAGTACTGTATGGTCCCCACATTACATACAGTGCCCTGAGATGTTCAGGAACACATCCGAGGTCACACAGCTAGAAAGTGGCAGTGCCAAAATTCAAACCTGACAGACCAACTTGAAAGTCCACACCTGACTACTCTACTCTACCACATCTCCATAGATAAAAGAGAGGAAGAGCTCCTGTGTCGTGTGCAAAGATGGTTGGAGAGTTGTTCTGGGAGAACTAAGGTGGTTAATACTAATAATGGTTCACATTTATTGAGCACTCATGGTGTGTTCCAGTCATTATTCTAAGTGCCGTGCATGCGTTAAATGTCAAATCCTCAACACAGCAACGCTCCCTATTACCCCTACTTTATAAGTGAGAAGACTGAACACAGAGATTGCATGGCTTGCCCAAGGCAAGTTGAAGAGGTGAGAGTCAAATTCAGAACTCCTTGCAATCTATTCAATGCAGGGAATGTCAGTGGCTACCTTCTAAGTGTAAGGTCCTGTTTAGTAGCTACAAGGGTTATACAGGTGGCTAAGACCCAGCTCCTGCCCTGAACGCTGGGTGCAAGGTAAGAATAAATAAGTACAAAGAGAGACAAAACAGAGTAGGTGTCCTGAGGGGTACAAACACAGGACAACCGCAGTCAGTGATAGGGGGATCTAATCTCAGCCAGGCTAGGCTCAGAGTGGGGCATAAAGGCAGTGACCCCAAACATGGCTTTGAGTACGAGGGGATGTTGATAGGTAGGTTGATGGCCAAGGCTGCACCGCTGTCTATAAGTTAGATACAGGTAAAGCCCTTAGGACAGAGTCAGCACTCGAGGATTGCTGCTGTTATTTTAATTGTTGACAGAGCTGGAACTTGAAGCTGACACCTGTGATTGTTTTCCCAGCACTGATGAGGCCATAGATGAGTCTAGGTAGGAAAACTGTCATCTTGTGGCTGTCCTGGTTCACTGGGCTCATGAACTGTTTTCATTTAATTTGGTAGATCTTAGGGAGTTATGGAAGATTTTTAATGTGGAAATGACATGAACATGTAGCTGTATTTCAGGGAAAAATTAGCATACTGTATGCTGAGTGTTGAGATAGGAGTATTTCTTCTTCCGCCTTCCTTTCCCCCTCAAATTAAAGGGACCTTACCTTAAGTTCTCCATCACCTACCAGTCCTATCAGAGGGAGTGTGACCTGCCCCCTTGGCCTCCTACTGAGTCTGAGCAGCCCTCCACCCCCCAGGCAGCCTCCTAGTCCATCTATTCTTTTCTCCTGGAAGGAGGTCTGAATAGCACAGACCCTTTTTGGCTGGAGTTTTCCTCAAAGCTGTAGTGTCTCTCACTCCTTGCCTTTTTTTCTTTTTACTCTGTTTCTCCCCAGCGCTCCGTGACCCATCCGAGAGCTGAAGGTGAAGGATGACAGGATAAATCTGATTTTGGCTACCATAGCAACCTTCACCTGTTTTGCTGCTCACTTTTGAAGTGCCACCCTCCTGTGAAAAGTTATTTTGCATATAATTGCTTGGCTCATCCAGAGGCTTTGGGCTTTCTTTTCGTTTCTTTTAAGCAATAATGAAAGGATGGTCTTCTGCCTCCAGGAGGGCTCCTGAACACATCTTCCCCAGTGGGGCTAGTGTTCTCTACTATATAGGGAACTTATCTCTGTTCACGCTTTTGTTTCTAAGAAAAATGCAGCCAGAGATGGTCAGTTTACAAATGACTCAGCTTTAAAATTTTAAAATTTCAAGTTCTACTGAAATTAACCCATGAACTGTCCAGACTACTACCCATTCATGAAGACTGTACCAGATATCTTCATTTGATCCCAAAGAGCCTCTCTCCACCCTGTCCCACCCTGCACTGTGGCCCTGTGCCCCAGAGCCAAGCCCATGTTCTCCATGTCCATGGCTCCTTTGTTTTCTGGCTTCCAGTTGGGTTTGACGAATGGGAGGTGCCAGCAGGAGATCAGAGAAACAGGGCAAGGTGGGGATATTTATTCTTCCGGTACCCTCTTTGTGGTGCCACCATGGATTGATCCCATTCCTCAATGGAAGATCTGTCAGGGGGCCACTCCACACAGCCCTCTGTTCTCTCCATATTTTCCAGAATCTCTCCAGGTTCTGGAAACCCCACACCTCGTCAGGTCTAGGGAGAACTCTAGCCCAGGCTTTTGCACTACCTGTTGTGGTTTCCCTATACCCTGCCCACACCTTTGTAAACAGTCCCTTTATTAAACTCTTTTCAAATTATCGAATTTGAGCGTGCCATCTGTTTCCTGCTGGGACCTTGACTAATACAATGTCCCAACCTCTTCTGCTTTGGGCGAGTGCTTATTTTGTTTAATAAATCTATGAGTCATTGTAGGTCATTCTTTGTAGAAGCAGATTTTTCTGTCTTTAGGAACAACTTCCTCACTCTCCTACCCCTCATAAAAGGTGGTGTCTCTTTTCAGTGACTCTCTTATCTTGCAGGAAACCTGTTTGAAACACATTTTCTTAGTGTCAGTTAGGTTTGTGGGAATGGAATACAAATGCCCTCCCTGCTTGTTCCATATGACCCTGGGTAAATGTGAGGTTCTTCCTTCCCTTTTTATTATGTTCATTGAAAGAAAACACAGGATCTGCAAATCCTTTTGGGAGACCATGAATATTAAGACCCTACAGGTACACAGACATTATGATGGGCAAGTTTGTTGTCATCACTGATGTAGAGTCTAGTGCAAAGGAAGAAGATGGAAATGACTCACTTTTTTAAACTCCATGAAAATTAATGAGATGCTGATTCCATAGGGAATTGAAGTAATTGAATTATTGTCTAGTGGGAGATTAAGATAGAACAGTGACTCCAGAAGGTGTCCTGAAGAGAGCCATGAATGAGGAATGTGGATGATTTCCTTTGAAAACCATGAGTTGGAAACTGCATGCTCCTGATTCTTTCAAGACCAATCCCAAATGGTATAAAGAATAGCATGAGGTTCACACAGCTCTGCAGGTGTGAAATTCTGCAGCTGAATTATATAGGTTCCATTATATTTCAGAAAGAGCTCTAATGGGTTTCTATGGAGTGTAGCCTAAGAATATCATGTCTCTCCTTTGTATCTCAGGATGCCTGGTATGGTTTGTTGTTACTAATATTATACTTCAATCTCCCTGTAAGACGGACAAAAATAAGCAAAAGGCCTGTCTTATCCCTAGGAGGATCTCTATATTAAAATACCAAAAGGGTGAATCAAAAGGACCTCACCTATAAGGCCAGACCAAAAATGAAACCTGAGGATATAATTTAATTGTAAAATTATTATTATATTTTATACATAATTTTCTCCTAATGAGCTCATTTTGTCCCAGATATCATTAAAGAATCACTTAGTTTTAGAGATGAAAGAATTTTAAATACTGTGAAACTGAAAGTTTAGGTTTCTACTCTTTAAAATTTTGAATTGGGTGCATTTAACCTTATATTCAACTTTATTTACTTATTTATTTATTTTTAGAGATGAAGTCTCACTTTGTCACCCAGGCTGGAGTGCAGTGGCATGAGCATGGCTAACTGCAGCCTTGAACTCCTGGGCTCAAGTGATCCTCCTGCCTCAGTCTCCCACTGAGACTATACGCATGAGGCTCCCAGCTAACCTGATATTCAACTTTAAAAGAGCTATAGGCATTTCTTATTTACTACTTATTAATGCAACATTGTATTCCCAGATTTTATCATTAATATTCAAGCTGACATTGTCCTCTTTAAATTCTTCTAAACTAACAAATCTCCCATAATCCATTTACTTGTTTTTCAATCAAGACTGAACTTGAAGTCAGAATGAATAATTCATTAATCATTTTCATTTATCCTGTTTCCTTATTTATCCTCCTCAACCGGCCATAACTTGGAATCAAGGCATATGTTTTTCTATCTGTTGCCCTTATTGCAAAAAGATTTATATATTTCTGTTCTTAAATTTTAAAAGCTAAAGAGTTGAATCTTTAACATTATTTTTGTCTCAGAAAAAATAAATTTAAATGTTAGTTGCTTTTTGTATGTCTTGCTCATTTTTCTTCTATTGTGGATTGTTATTTTCTGTTAAAAAAAATTCTTGCCTTCTAATTTGAGTAACTTGGGTGAGGAAAAATTCATGCAGGTTACATTATAAGCATCCAAATTGAAGGTTTAAACACTGGAGAAAGCTTTTGTTAAAAGTTCTAATTTCTCCTTTCTTGAGTATCTTTAAGCCCATAGATAAACATCTGTCTTTTTCTTGTGTATTTTCTTCCAATCATGGAAAGGTAAAATTCTCAAAGAGCCCTTAAAGGAAACATCAGCCACCCATCTGGGACATCTGCTATGTGAAGCTTACTTATTGGATAGCTCCAATGCAAGGAGTTCACTAAGACATGAATGAGGCAGGACATTCTGTTGTAACCGGAATTTTTAAAAGATTAATGGCTCCTTATATTAAATTAAAACTTTTTCCCCGGTTTGACTTCTATTATACTTTCTTACACAAAAATTCTATTTTCTCTTTCAGAATTTGAAGGCAATCATGATTTTGCTCAAGACTTATTTCCTATACTTCCTTATGCTGTTTCTTCCCATGCCCCTGTCTCTTAGATGACATGAATTTGAGCCCCTCTGTGGGACTGAATTGTTTCCTCTGGAGGAATTCCAGTGTTTCTGTAGTGCATGGTACCCAGAATTGGCCATGATGTTCTCTCAGTGTTGAGGGGACTCGAGATGAATTTATCACCCCCCCCCCACCCCCCGCTCCCCTTCTGGTCACACATCACACGACTGAGTGACTTTATCTGCTAGTATAAGGATCTCCATGGATGTTTACTACTTTATTTTTTTTTCCCATGGCTCCTCAGTTGTTCTCATTTGTGATTAACCCCCTCCTTTCAGACCCAGTTTAAGGCTTTCTAGACCAGAACTCACGTGGGCAAATTCATGGCTCCCCATTCTCCTGAGTTACACTTGATTTCTAAAAAGCTGGAATTTTTTTAGGATTCTGCAATTCAGAAATCTGACTCTCATGCACATTGATAACTCTGTGATAATGATGATATCCAACAGAACTGGATACCTCCTTACGGTCTCTCCCCTGGGTTTAATCATACCATATAATTGTTTGTTAGGAATGAAATCAGGGAGTTTTGGAAAGATTGATTCCCTTATGTAGAAACTCAGTAACTATCATCCAAGTTTATTGGGGGAGAGGGAACGTATTCACTTATACACAAAACAAACATTTATTTAGTGGCTACTTCTGTCAGAAGGATAGGTATCTGTAAGTTTCAGGTGGCTAGTCTTCCGAGTAGGAAGAATACTGTCTTCCTTTTAGGTCTTTTACCATTTAATTAATAAATGCTATCAGGTTATTTGAAAATCTTGAATGAAAATTATTTTCATATATTAGCAAAATCATGAAATGGTGCAAATTATCCTCTCTTAGGCTTCCTACTCCATTAAAATGAGTCAAATTCAATCATATTCTCATTGTCCCTAACTTTTTAATATTTAAATAAAACTGTCATTTTGTTGTTGGTAGTGTTTTTTTCAGGGGGGTGGTTTTATTTATTTTTTTAAATTATCTTCCTTTGCCTTACAAATATTTTTCCATCTTAATGGGGTCTCCAACCAAACTCCCAACAAATATTCAGGCAGCTTTGCTGCTTGTTTCTCACTGTAAGGACCTGGGCTTCACCCTCATGGACATACACTGGAAATTTGAAAATTGTTCACACACTCAACAGTAGGAGACAATGGCCACTTCTGTAGTGCTAGGTTCCTCTGCCATTGACTTGATTGATAAGCCTAAAAGTAGTAATAAATACCTTTCATTCATGTTATTTTGGGGGCTTCAGAAGACTTTAATGTAGACCTGTAAGGTAGACAAGGCCATGCTATTTTTTCATTTTTCCAACAAGAAATCCACATCCCAGAAGTCCCCCTACTTACAGCAAAAAGCTGGCATTGAGGCGTTCCCTTGGGTCTCATACCAGTATTTCATACAGATGTTTCTTCTCTGCGTCTAGAGAAGTTTTGAGATTGTCCTATAGGAGGCTTTGTATTGTAATAGTGGATAGTGGTTTTTCTTTTCCAGATGCATGTGACGGTGGAAATTTCTGCTTTCCAAATGTCAAACAACAGGAGAATGATTAAATAAATTATGCCAGATCCATACACTGAGATACAATGTGGCTATGAAAATTAATGTTTTCAAAGAATATGTAATCATATGGGGGACTGCTCTTGATTACATCAGTGTTGCAAGCAAGAAGTGGGAACTAAACAGTAGGATCCTAATTTTGTTTAAAAATTTTTACATGTAAAAAAAACCCTGGAACTAAATATACCAAAATGTTAGCAGGAGTTTACTCTGGATAGTAGGATTATATATTACTTTATTTTCTTCTTTATACATTCCTGAATTTCTAGTTTTTTTTTTAGTGAACCCATGTAATTAAAAACATAAATGCTATTTTTCCTGTACCCTACAGATTTTTTATTTTAGCGAGAGGAATTTTTTGAGTGATTCTTCCTTTCATTTATACAATTACATTTGATAAACCAAACCTTACATTTAGATGAGAGGATTGTTTCATTATTAGTCTATACAATTGAAATAATATTATTTCAATGATAATAGTATTATTAGTGTGTATTTCAGTAATAATAGTATCATTATTAGTGCATACATTTTAAGTTGGCCGTTATAACCCGTTTGCTAGTCTGTTATTTCCAGAAAATGACTTCTTTTTACGTAAGTCATTAATTCAGCCAAACATCATTTCGAAGATACACAGATGAAGATAGTCCAAGTTCTGCTCTAAAGAAATACCAGTCTGGGTTGAGATGTAGACTAGTAAGTGAGTCACACCAGTGGAAGATGATGTCGTGAGAAGGCTATGCAGGGTGCTCAGGGAGCTCAGAGAAAGAACACAGCATCCAAGGGCCATGGGTGAGGCTGGAAAGTCCTGCCGGACGAGTTGTCTCTGAGCCGAAGGCAGCTCTGCCCTGATGACCAACCTCAGCTTTAGCGATAAGGACACCAACATGTACAATGGTTGCCTCAAAGTTTTCTTACAATAGTTAAGAATTTTGAAACTATTAATAATGTAAAAAGACAAACCAGTTAACTTGGGCTCTGGGGCCTTTACATTTCTTTATTAGGAAGTTCTTTTAATCTTCAGAGTTCTCCTTTCTTTCTGTTTATTTGGGTTTACCAAGGCAAAGTTGACACTAAAGCATAATTGCCTTGCTCTGAGATTGTCATAATGATGGTTTTATAGTATTTCATATTCTGTGTCCTTTTAGATAGTGGTTAACACTGATTTTGATTGCTTCCTGTGTCATTCCTCTGCCTCCCCCTACACTGCTGAGGGAGGCAGAGGGATGTTTCTGTTCCCATTTTGTAAGGCTTGGCTCAGCCACAGGGTGATCACTTGGCTTCTCCAAATTATGAGGTGAGTCAGTAATGGAACTGGAAAGAGAAATTAGGGCTCCTTTGTTCAAAGCTCTGACTTCTAAAGTATTTCTCCATATAAGTAGAATAGGGTGTTTGCCAAAAATGCATTCACCCCTTAAATCTTTACTGAAAGTAATGAGCTTAAAATAAAGTCTCACGAAGATAATCATTTTGTTGCAGCTTAGAACAGAAATTAAGGCTATTTGAGTAGATTAAAATAAGTCCTGAGTGAGGCTTAATATTTGGTCTATTTAATTAATTTGTTCAGCAATGGATTTGAGTTTCTTTTTGGAAAAAGAATAATTGAAATATTCTCAGAACACAGCTAAGACCATTTTGGAATCAGTTTTGATTCATCTAAAAATTTTTAAATAATAGGGACAGAATTCAAAATAAAATCAGAATTGTACTTAATATCTATTTTTCATGCTATTGGGTGATTATGATTTCATTATCAAAAAGTTTTCCTGGCATTATTTGATGAAAATAATACTGTTTTGATGCCTTTAGTAATCATATTTACTAGTAAAATAAGGTACTCTAATAACAATAAATGATAGTCATCATGTATTTTACAGTAAAATATCTGAAACAACAGTATACATCAATATAAAAGAAAATAAATGCATATAAGTGTTTTATTGAAGATGTCTAGCAGTTGAATTTCCATTATATTAATATTATAAGATGTTTTCTTTCTAATTGAAAATATTCATACATTTTGGAATATGTATTCTAAACTTACAGAATAAAACATGTACCATAATTTTATATAAAATAAATATTTTGTTGATGTGAATGCAGAAAATCTTGCACTAGAGTTTTAAGAACTTTAGAATATAGGAATGGATTTATTATATTTTATATAGAATAAAATTTTTATCTGCCACAATTACAGTGATTTGCTTTTAGAGTTATTACTCAAATTTTTTAATTTTTAGCTCCTGTCTCAATCAGGCCTAAGATTTTATATGTAATGCATTACTGCTTATCAAACTCTCATGGGGGCTTTTCTAGGAAAAATGAAAACAAAAGATAAAACCTCATCACCATGATACATTCACAGTTCAAGAGGTATAAGCAGAAACTCATATTTTGCTGGGAAATCCAGAATTTGTGTCTAACTAAACTTCATGAAGGCAGAGTGATGTTCAGCGGTGCCCATCTTTCTGTCCTTTACTCTGAGGCTCTGTGACTGTGGGATTGAAGAAAATGGAGCTTCCTGAAGATGACTTGGCAGCCCTGTCATAAGTGTCAGTCTAGCCTGTGTAACTGCGCACAAGGGATCTCACCCTCTGGGCTTCTAACTATTGAGCTTTGAGGAATATAGGCATGAAATAGATTTAAAAAAAAAAAAAAAGTAGATACCATCCTTGAAATATCTGGGGTGACTAACAAAATCCACTAAATTATATAACAGTATCAAAAAATGGAAAAACTCTATAGTTCCGTAAATTATGAATATAAGGTATGAGAAACTAATAGAAGGATTGAACATGGCTAAGATAAAATTAATACTAGAAAGCTTCATGGGGGCTCTGAGGGAGAGGAATCTATATACCATGGATTAGTCAAGATAGATCCTGATTTTTCAGGATCTAGACTTGGTTCACAAATCACTTGAAATAATTATCCTAAGCAAAACTGGGAATATATGTGGGGGGTGTGTATGTATTTTCATTGTGGATAAACTATTAACTATTAGAGTTACTATAATCAGGATTCAGGTGATGATGAAGTAGATCATACTTCCCTATAGATTTCTACTAGTTTTGATCTGCTTCAGTCCTATGATATAGGAGAGTCAGCTCTGTCACCAACCTCCCTGGGTTTGAATCCTAGCCCTGCCATTTTGTCAGTGACCTTGTAAAAGTTGCTGAATTGCTTTGTTCCTCTGTCTTCCCATCTGTAAAATGGGGATAATATGGTAATGCCGTCATAGACTACTGTGGAGATTAAATAGGTTAAAGTATGAAAATCATTTAGAACATTGCCTGGAACTCCATATCTGATAGGCAATATTAGTAGTGCTGATGGTGGTGATCTCCAACGCCTATCCTTGGGTTTATGGTTTGTTTGTTTTATCATAGCACTTACTGGATTCTTGCCCAGAAGCAGAGCTGTATGGTGAATTCTGATTTGGAGATCAAGGAGACAATGTGAACTTGCTGGGTCTTCTCCCTTCCAATATTCTCTGCTTTCCCCCTAATCACACTCCCCTGTGCTGCCCCAGAGAGTCCGAAACTGTGACCCGAATGCCTAGTTTTAAGGAAGTTGTTCTGCTGTAACACGTGTCTGTCTTTGTATCCTCAGGAATGAGGGGAGAATCATACTTCATCGGAATGAGGAGCCCGGGGCAGCAGGGGCACATTCCAGAAGATGGAGGACTTTTCTTACTCTGCTGCATAGACAGAGACTGGGCTGTCACTCGGTGCCTTGCAGAAGAAGCCTTCCAAGCAATTACCGACTTCAATGACCTTCCCAACTCGTTGTTTGCATGCAATGTTCACCAGTCAGTGTTCGAAGGAGAGGAGAGCAAGGTAAGAAGTCTCCTTTGTTCCTGAAACATGGGAAGATGTGGCATTATCTCAACATAATCCTGTTGTGCATTTGTGGTTGATGTTTTGAAGTTTTTTGACATGTTTAATTGGCTCTGTTTTTGGCGTGCGTAGCAGGATGAAAAAAGCCTGTTCTATTATCAGCTAACATTGGAAATTCACCTGACAAGGTTGTAGATGAGACTGTGTTGAATTAAATTGAGTCCTCTGTGACTTGTAAGTCTGTCTAACAAAACAAGTGGTGTTAAGAATATGGATTGTAAGAAATACCCCTTGGACTAGGAAGCTTAAACTCCTGAAAGTTTCTGTTTCCCCTATTCTGCCAAAAACATAATTTGCCTTTCTCAGAACAGCACAAGCTCTCTTTCACCCCTACCTGCAGTTTGATGAATGTTCTAAAAATGGCTTTTTAAGTAGTTATTACAAGTCTCTCACTAGTTATTACAGAGAGTAAGTTGGTTGGTATTTGAGTCCTTCTTTGCTCAGTGCTACTGTGGTGGTATTGCTGTGTGTGTGTTGTAAGAATTCAAATGACAGTAGTAAATCCTTGATTTGAAATGATTGGGGAATGAGGCTCTCTATGTATAAACATTTCTCAGCTTCCCATTTTAAGAAACAAACTTAGTGTAAATGTTCTTGGCAATCGCAGTAAATATTCCATTTGGAGATCTTTCCAAAGTTTATTTCAGATTTCTCTGATCTTTTAAATGGGATTTCTGAATGGATCAAACCTTCCCTCATGGATAGAGGTTCCTAACTGTAAATATCCACTATTACACTGTGTTAGGAAACATGCATGAAATTTGGGAGGGGGAAACGCCTTTTTCTCAACCAAATTATGTAGCTATGTGTGCTATATAAGAGTAAGATTTATGGTTGCTATTTCACAAATTTTAGCTCTTTCTGCCAATTGCTGAAGTCCAAACTTTTTTGTCTGAGCACAATTACTGGAAATCTAATTTCTGGATTTATTGATTTTCTAAACAATCCTGATAGCCACAGAGAAAACTATCTCAGAGGATTAGGAATTATTTCAAGCTATTTAAAGATATTTTTATAACAATATTATTTTGGAGTTGAACAATTAAAATGATGGGCTGAAAATAGCTTTAAAAGCAAGGAATTATATATAATTAGAACCTTCAGTGCTGTGATCACCAGACTATTTAAAGTAAGAAAGTGGCACATGCCAGTTTCTTCTTTGAAAGAAACTGGGCAATTTTGTTCTTGGATTAGATCCAGGTTATCATAGATTATAATTTACTCAGGGCAAGTAGTTTCCCCTGAAATATACCTGCCATAAACTATTAAGCAAGGGTGCATGTTTTCTCATTTTATCATGTGTTTACCTAAACATCACAATTAAAAGGATTTTCCTTCAAGGTTTAATGGGGGTTTTGATTCTTTCCAGACTATGTATTTCCCAGTAGATCAAAACAGTAAGACCTAGGAAGGTGCTGATCTCATTTAGGAGTGCTCTCAAGAATAGCTGATCAACTCAACCAGAACTGGGGACACAGGAGGATAGAGGGCTGGGGAGAGTTCATGGGGGTCTGCCCACATCTATTTTGATAGTTGATATGTGATTGAATCATAGATTGTATAATATTCTCATCTAATTCGTATAGTTGGTGCATTGCAGCATGAGAAATAGTATTCGGTTTTAAAAGGACCTTGATAAAAATATTGAGGCAAAATAAACAAGATGTAGTTCAATGGAACCAGTTTCAAATTATTTAGATGACATTTTTATAGCCAAGAAGGTAAATTTTATAATTGGCCAAAGTCTATGCAGTTAAAATTATTAAATCAGACAGAAATTCTTCAAACTGTGCTACAATTTGCAATTTTAGAGTCCCCATTCCTAGAGTGCCTCTAGGATATAAAATAATATGATATAGATTCAGTTTTGATTTAATTGTGTATCCATGGTTTAAACGTGACAAAGCAGGATAATCAGATACCAGATAATCAGATACCAGATCACTGGGAATTTAGGAAAAAAAGCATTTTTCTTGAAGGTCCAGAACTTCATAGTCTTCCCTTTCACCTGCATTTTTTTCTATTATGTTAATAAAGTCACTTGTCTTGTATCCCATTCTCTCAGGATATTCTTTCCACAAGGTTCAGATTTCATGAATCTGAACCGTGAAGTCTGACGGTGGGTATCTTTCCCAAAGGGTGGACATTTTAGCCACTGGTCTAAGTTGGGAGCTATTTTTAGGCAGAGGGGAAAGAAGAAAGAAGTGTTTCCGGCACCTCTTGTATTTGCCTTTGGGCAGGGCTGGCCATGGTCATTGTCTTTATTTTTGGTTTTGGGAAGATGTATTCAGCAGCCTGGAATTATATTAGGAGGATGAGATATCAGAAATGATGCTTAACCTTCATTTCTAAGGTCCAGGTGGGTAGGTGGTTTTCATATATAACTTGTTTTGGCAGAGTTATTTATTTATTTTTTGTCACAAACTACTTCCGAATCATTGTGTCCTGATATTGATGGATTTGAGTTTAGCTTACGTCTTGCAATTTTTATAAAGTATATATTTTAACTTCCTTAGTTGGATAGGAATTATAGCTTTTGCTTTCTGACTGTCATGAATAAATCTTGCAGAAATCTATTCTCTATTTTCCCACACGTCTGAAATACTTTTCTTAAGCCCTTTTCCTTTTTGAGGAAATTTGGAGGATACTGAATTGGACTGCTGATAATGTAGATAATAGCTCAGGATATGATCTATGTTTGTTTCTGCTTATTAAAGTGATAAATATTCTGATAGGCTCGTTTGTGCTGCTTTATTTAAATTCTAAGTTCCGACACTTAAAGTACATTTTTTAAATAGCTTTGTGAAGTCCGTGATGTTCACTCCAATTTTCAGTTAGGCAGAATTCTGTGAGGTTGTATTTTGATTTGATGCTTTTGCGATGAGCGAGCACATACCTCAGAGTGGCTTGTTGTGGTCCAGATGGTTGAGATTTGTTTATATAACACAAAGGAGAACTGGAGCTGGAGGAAATTGGCATCTGAAACCAATAAATGCAGATTGCTATTTGCATGCTACAGCTTGAAGTATAAATATTTTTCTATGAAACACATTTAGAACTGAGATTTGTACAGCATCAAACACCTAGAAGTTACTAGGGTTCATTTCCCTTTGGACTGCTCTTCTAGATGTCCCCTTCTGGATTTAGCTGGACTATAGAAGTCGTCTTGAGACAGGTGAGGCTGGAGAGGGTGTTCTTCCAGCTGCCTGTGTCTATGCTGAAGATAGATAAAGGTCTCCTTGATAAGATGTTGGCACTTACTGGTCACTAAACGAGAACAGTGAAACAGCCAGTATGAACTATTTAGCCAAATTCATTTGAATAGAGAGAAGCCTGAAAGGTGTCTTTATAATGGCCTCCAAAATATGAGTCTATTCAGTTTAATAATAATAATCATAGCAGTAGCAGGCACCTATATAGCGCATAGTGAGGTGCCAGGTGCTTTTTCAAGTGCTTTATAAACATCGGGTCCTTTAATTGTCATGACAACCCCATAGTATCTTTCTGCCTCTCCAACTGCTGGGCACATGGCAGGATTGTATTCCCTGGACCCCACTAGCTAGTTCTGTCCTGTATACGCCAAGCATTCAATTACCAATATTGTGCCCTGAAGGATGTTCCTTTTTATCTGCTAAGGAAACTGGCATTGTGCCAGGTAGTGCCTGCTTGGACACTTTGGGTCTTGGAGTGAAGACTATGATGATACGGGGCAGAATCCTGGCCAACCTGTGACGACATGTAATGCATCAAGAAAAAACAAACAAACGAATGAAAAACTTTTGTTACTTTAGGTCGCTGGGGTTTGGGGGTCTGTTATTATAGTGTAAGTTAGTCCATCTAGGTTGATACAGTAAGTATCATAATCCCCATTTGTCAGATGAGGACACTGAGGCATGAGACTTTGCCCATGGTCCCAAAGCTAGCAGTGACTGATCTGTGATTCAAATCTAGGTTACCAAGCTATAGGATCCATGCCCTTGAACATTATGCAATGCTGCCTCTTGATGTACAAATATTTCATGAAAATAGGTACAACATTTGTCTCTGGGGATGCAATGGTGAATAAAATAGGTTTAAACTCATTTAACTTACAATCTACCATGAGAGATCAATTCAAAATAAGCAAACAAGGAACATAATAAATGCTGACAGTGATACAAATCAAAAGGGCATTTAACATATTTTCAACTGCATTCATTGCCTTACACACACGCTCATACACATGCTCACTCACAAACATATGCATGGGCTGGTTTGTTTTTAAATAAGGGGAAATTTATGCCACCATTAAAGAGTATCTTCTACCAAAATGGGCATGAGGCCAGAGACCTGGCTCTACTGGTCTCTCAGTCTCTGTGCTTCTCAGAAATGGATCATTTCAATGCATTGCAAGTGGCTAACATGATTCTAATATTCAAAGGTATATATTTCCATTCAACATGGCCACTACATATGAACTAATTCCTTTTTCTGGAGCTCAGCTGAGGAAACACTGATCTAGTATAACACTGTAGGCATTATGAAGGCATCCTAAAGGATTTTCCGAGCTAAATCTGATTATTTGTAGTTTTTACTTTATTCCCCAGGTAAGCGTTACCCCCACTCTAGTTTGTAGGGGAATATGGATGTTCACTTTGTACTTTACAACTGCAGTTCCACAATCCAGTATTTGTGGTACTGAAATCTGAAATGTCTGAAAACTGAAAACTTTCTCATAATCCATTTAGAGACAAAACCTCACTTTGTTCAAAATCTGACTTGAACTGATAAGAAGTTCTTTATAGTATGAATATTCATCCTTTTTTCTGCAGGAATATTCCTGTCTTTAATTGCCAGGGGCTGCCCCAGAACTTACTGGAGCATTACGCAACATGAGGCGTATGCATTACATTTCCAAATTCCAAAATTCAGAACCTCAAACACATCAGGCCCCAAGGGTTTTAGGCAGTGTTTTGTAGTTATGTAAAGTATGAAAATGAACCTACATCCCATGTTCAAAAAGAAGAATGAATTCATTCCTGAAACCTGAAATGCCATCAAGATGAGCAATTAAATGTATTTTGCCCATAAGATGTTCATGTCTATTATTTCAGTTTTTTTTTGAACAATTTATTTTTTAATTGACAAATATAATTGTATGTATTTATTTTGTACAACATGTTTTGAAATATGTACACATTGTGTAAGGGCTAACTAACTAATTAACATATACATAACCTCACATTCTTATCAGTTTTCTGGGGCAAACACTTAAAATCGACCTTCTGAACAATTTTAAAAAAATGCAGTATATTGTCTTTAACTAAAGTCACCATGTTTTACAATAGGTCTCTTAAACTCATTCCTCCTGTCTAAACAAAACTTTGTATCCTTTGATCAACATCTTCCCACCCCCTTCCCCAGACCCTGGTAACTACCATTGTACTCTGCTTCTATGAGTTTAACTTTTTCAGATTCTACATGTAAATGAGGTCATGTGGTATTTGTCTTTCTGTGCCTGGCATATTTCACTTAACATAATATCCTCCAGGTTCAATCCATGTTGTCACAAATGTCAGGATTTCCTTTTTTAAGGCTGAATAGTATTCCACTGTGTATATACACCACATTTTCTTTATCCATTCACCTGATGATGGACACTTAGGTCGATTCTACATCTTGGCTATTGTGAATAATGCTGCAGTGAATATGAGAGTGCAGATATCTATTCGACATACTGGTTTCATTTTCTTTGGATATATACCCGGTAGTGGAATTGCTGGATCATAAGGTAGTTGTATTTTCAAATTTTTTGTGGAACCTCCATACCGTTTTCCATAATGGTTGTACCAATTTACATTTACACTAACAATGTGCAAGGGTTCCCTTTTCTCTACATCCTTACCAACACTTAGTATCTTTCATCTTTTCATGATAGCCATCCTAACAGATCTGAAGTGATTTCTCTTTGTGGTACTGGCCTAATGATTAGTGATATTGAGCATTTTTTCATATACCTCTTGGTCATTTGTATGTCTTTTCTTGAGAACTGTCTTTTCAGGTCCTTTGACCATTTATTTTTTAATCAGGTTATTTGTTTTCTTGCTGTTGAGTTGAGTTCTTTATATATTTTGAGTGTTAGCCCCTTGTAAGATTTGCACATATTTTCTCTCATTCCATAGGTTATACCTTCACTCAGTTTTTTAATGGAGTCTATAGGATTTTCTAAACATAAGACCATGTCATCTGCAAACAAGTTCAGTTTGACTTCCTTCTTTCCAACTTGGATGACTTTTATTTCTTTCTCTTGCCTAATTGCTTTTATTTCTTTCTCTTTTGCAATTGCTTCCAGTACTATGTTGAATAGATGTGGTGAGAGTAGTCATCCTTGTCTTGTTCCTGATCTTAGAGAAACTTTGTTCACTTTTTCATCACTGAGTATGATGCTCACTGCGAGTTTGTCATATATGGCCTTTATTGTGTTGAGGCACATTCCTTTCACATCTAATTTGTTGACAATTTTTATCATGAAAGGATGTTGAATTTTGTCAAATGCTTTTTCTGCATCTTTTGAGATGACCATATGGTATTTACCCTTCATTCTGTTAATGTGGTGTATCACATTTATAGATTAGTGTTTGTTAAATCATCCTTGCCTTCCTGTGATAAATCCCACTTGATTGTGGTTAACAATTTTTTCAATGTGCTATTGAGTTTAGTTTGCTGAGGAGTTTTGCATATCTTTTCATTAGGGATATTGGCTTGTAATATTCTTTTCTTATAGTGCCCTTGCACTGCTGGCCATGTAAAATGTAGTTGGAAGTGTTCTCTTTTCTTCAATTTTTTGGAAGAGTTTGAGATGGATAGGTATTAGTTCTTTAAGTGTTTGGTGAAATTCAGCAGTGAAGCCATTAGGTCCTGGGCTTTTCTTTAATAGCAGCATTTTTATTACTGATTCAATTTTCTTCCTTAGTATTGGTCTGTTCTGATTTTCTTTTTTTCTTCAGGATTCAGTCTTGGGTATGTTGTATGTGTCTAGAAATTTATCTGTTTCTCTAAATTATACAACTTGTTGGCCTATATTTGTTTATAATAATCTCTTAGGATTGTATGTATTTCTGTGATATCAGTTGTAATGTCTCCTCTTTCATTTCTGATTTTATTTATTTGAATCTTCTCTCATTTTCCTTTGTTTAGCTAGAGACCTGTTGATTTTGTTTATCTTTTCAAAAAACTCTCCGTTTTGTTGATCTTTTTAATTTTTCTAGTCTCTCTTTTATTTATTTATCCTCTGCTCTTAATAATTTCTTTCATTTTACTTAACTTTGGGCTTAATTTGTTCTTCTCTTTTTAATTCCCATGATATAACATAAGGTTTTTAATTTGAGATACTTTTTTCTTTTTTGATGTGGTATATATTGCTGTAACATTTCTTTTTTTTTTCCATTTTATTTATTTATTTTTTTAAATTTTTATTTATTTATTTATTTTTATTTCAGCTTATTATGAGGGTACAAAAGTTCAGGTTATATATATTGCCCATGTCCCACCCATCCCCCCGAGTCAGAACTTCAAGCGTGTCCATTCCCCAGACAGTGCGCATTGCACTCATCATGTAGTTATACCCCCATCCCCTCCCCTCAACCCCCATCCCCCCGAGTCAGAACATTCAAGCGTGACCATTCCCCAGATGGTGCGCAACGCATTCATCATGTAGGTATACACCCATCCCCTCTCCCCACCCCCCACCTCAGTCCAATACCCAATTGGTATTATTCCCAAACGTGCACTTAGGTGATGATCAGGGAAACCAATTTGCTGGTGAGTACATGTGGTGCTTGTTTTTCCATTCTTGGGATACTTCACTTAATAGAATGGGTTCCAACTCTATCCAGGAGAACAAAAGGGATTCTATATCACTGTTATTTCTTATAGCTGAGTAATACTCCATGGTATACATATACCACAATTTACTAATCTACTCATGAATTGATGGGCATTTGGGTTGTTTCCGCATCTTTGCAATTGTGAATTGTGCTGCTATAAACATTTGGGTACAGGTGTCTTTTTTATAGAATGACTTTTGTTCATTTGAGTAGATGTCCAATAATGGGATTGCTGGATCGAATGGTAGGTCTACTTGAATCTGTTTAAGGTATCTCCATATTACTTTCCACAGGGATTGCACTAGTTTGCAGTCCCACCAGCAGTGTATGAGTGTTCCTGTCTCTCCGCATCCACGCCAACATGTGTTCTTTTGGGACTTTTTGATAAAGGCCATTCTCACTGGAGTTAAGTGATATCTCATTGTGGTTTTGATTTGCATTTCCCTGATGATTATGGATGTTGAGCATTTTTTCATATGTTTGTTAGCCATTCTTATATCTTCTTTTGAAAAAAATGTCTATTCATGTCGTTTGCCCACTTTTTGATAAGGTTGTTTGATTTTTTCTTACTGATTTTCCTGAGTTTTAAATAGATTCTTGTTATCAGTCCTTTATCTGATGTGTAGTATGCAAAATTTTTTCCCCATTCTGTAGGTTGTCTGTTTATTCTCGTGACTGTTTCTTTGGCTGTGCAGAAGCTTTTTAATTTAATCAGGTCCCATTCATTTATTTTTGTTGTTGCTGTGATTGCCTTAGGGGTCTTCTTCATAAATTCTTTGCCTAGGCCAATGTCTGTAAGAGTCTTTCCTACATTCTCTTCTAGAATTCTAATCGTTTCACACCCTCGTCTTAGAACTGCTTTTGCTACATCCCATGGTATGTTATGAGTCTATTTTCATTTGTCTCAAGATATTTTTAAATTTCTTCTTTGACCCATTGGTTGTTTAGGAGCACTTTGTTTAATTTAAATGTATTTGTGAATTTTCCAAAATTCCTTCTCTTATTATATATTTTCTAGTTTCATACCATTGTGTTTGAAAAAGATAATTGATATGATTTCAATCTTCTTAAATTTGTTCAGATTTGTTTTGTGGCCTAACATGATCTATTCTGGAGAATGTTCTTTGTGCACTTGATGAGATGTATATTCTGCTGCTGTTGGATTGAATGTTTCATATATGTCTTTTAGGTCCATTTGTTCTAATGGGTAGTTTAATTTCAATATTTACTTGTTGATCTTCTGTCTGGATGCCCTGCCCACTGCTAAAAGTGAGGTATTTAGGTCCCATACTGTTATTGTATTATAGTCTACCTCTCCCTACAGATCTATTAATATTTGCTTTATATTTTTAAGTGCTCCAATGTTGGGTACATGTATATTTATTTATAGCCTCTTGATAGATTTGCCCCTTTATCATTATATAATGATCTTCTTTGTGTCTTTTGACATTTTTTGACTCAAAGTCTATCTTATCCAATATAAGTATAGCTATCTTTGCTCTCTTTTGATTTTCATTTATATAAAACATCTTTTTCCCTCCCTTAACTTACATTCTATTTGTATCGTTAAGGGTGGAGTGAGTCTATTGTAGGCAGCATATAGTTAGGTCTTGTTTTTGTTTTGTTAAATCCATTCAATCACTGTCTTTTGATTGGAACAATTAATCCATTTACATCCAAGGTAATTATTGATAGGTAAGGACTTATAATTGCCATTCTGTTAATTGTTTTCTGGTTGTTTTAAAGATCTTTTGTTTATTTCTTCCTCTCTTTCTATGAGACAAATTATGACTAGATTTTTTTTTTGTTGTTCTAATGGTATGCTTTGATTCCTTACTTTTTTATGTTCTTTGTACCTACTATAGGTTTTTGATTTGTGATTATCATAGACTTACATAAAATATCTTATTATAATAGGCTATGTTAATCTGGTAACAACTGTGATCACTTAAAAAAACTGAACATTTGTACTTCCCTCCCCACATTTTATGTCTTTGATGTAACAGTTTACCTCTTTTTACATTATTTATCCCTTAATAAATTATTGTAGGTATTATAATTTTTAATAGTTTTTAATCTTAATACTAAAGATATAATGATTTATACACCACCGTTACAGTATTAGAGTATTCTGAATTTGACCTTGTATTAGCTTTAACCAGTGAAGTTTATACTTTCATATGTGTTTGTGTTACTAATTAGCATCGTTTTCTTTTAGCTTGAAGATTTCCTTTAGCATTTTTTATATGATAGGTCTAGAGGTGATAAACTCCCTCAGCTTTTCTTGTCTGGGAAAGTCTTTTTCTCTCCTTCCTTTCTGAAGGGCAGTTTTGATGGATAAACATTCATGGTTGGAACTTTTTTTTCTTTTCGTTGCTTTAACTGTATCATCCTACTCTCTTCTGTAAGCTGTCTGCTGAGAAGTCTGCTGTTAGCTTTATTGGAACTCCATTATATGTGATGTGCTTTTTTTCTGCTTTCTCTTTATCTTTAATTTTTGGCAGTTTGATTATAATATGTCTTGGCATAGTTTTATTTGGATTGAATCTGAATGAAGACCTTACTGTACCTGAGTATTTATACCTTTCCCTAGATTTGGAAAATTTTCTGCTACTATTTCCTTAAATGAGTTTTCTGCCCCTGTATCTCTCTCTTCTCCTTTTTCTAACTTTATAATTTGAATATTTGCTCTTTTGATGCTGTTTCATAAGTCCCATAAGCATTCTGCCTTCCTTTTCACTCTTTTTAATTTTTTTCCTCTGGCTGCATATTGTTAAATAACCTGTTTTTGAGCTCACAGATTCTTTCTTTTGCTTGATCAATTCTGTTGTTGACAATCTTTACTGTATTTTTCATTTTGATCATTATATTTTCCACCTCCAGAATTTCTGGGGAGGGGGTGTGTAATTTCAATATCTATATCTCTGTTAAATGTCTCATTTTGGTTGTTTATTGTTTTTCTGATTTTGTTGAATTGTTTCTCTGTATTTAAAGTTGGCAAGGTTCCTTAAAACAATTATTTTTAACTCTTTGTCAGGCAGTTCATAAATCTCCATTTTTACAGTGGTAACTGGTACTTTATTTTGTTCCTTTGGTGATGTCATTTCCCTGATTCTTCTTGATCCTCGTGGCTGTGCATTGGGTCTGTGCATTTGAAGAAATAGGGATTTATTCCAGTCTTTGTAGACTGGCTTTGTCCAGAGAAGTCCTTTATTAGTCAGCTCATCCAGAGATTCTGGGCAGCTTGTCTGCCATGGTCTATGAGTGGGCTTGTTGCTAGAATCCTCAGGTAGGCTAGCCTGGTGCCTAGATCAGCAGGGAGGCAGACATGGTGCTTGGGTCCATGAGGTTGGGCCTGGAGCCTGAATTTACTGGAGTGGACCTGTTGATTAGGTCTAGCAGGGTGGACTGGGAGCCTGGGTCCACGAAGACCGGTTTAGAATCTGAATCCATAGAAGCTATCCCAAATCCTGGGTTCACAGGGCCTGGCCCTGCACTAAGGTGGTTCTTGGCTCTGAGTCTATAGGGCCTGGCAAGATGCTGATATGGGCCTGGTCCCTAGGCTCAATCAGATGTGCCTGTAGTCTGAGTCCACAGGGGATGGCTAAGCATTGGAGTAATCCTGAAGCTAGAATCTATGCAGTAGTCCAGGGGTCTCGGTCCATGGGCCTGACCTGGCACTGGGGTCTATTGAAGTACGCCCAGACTTTGGTTCTACTGGAGCCTGTATCCACTAAAACTAGCCTAGGGCCTGGGGCTGGCCTGGTAATAGGACAAGTATAGGTCCTGGATCTGTAGGACCCATCCTGAAGGTTGGGTATGTGGGTGCTGGCCTGGGTCCTGGGCCTATGGGGGCTGCCTTGGTATACCTGGGGCCACAGGGATAGTCCTGTAGCCTAGTTCTGTGAGG
This sequence comes from Eulemur rufifrons, assembly GCF_041146395.1. Classification (NCBI taxonomy): domain Eukaryota; kingdom Metazoa; phylum Chordata; class Mammalia; order Primates; family Lemuridae; genus Eulemur; species Eulemur rufifrons. Next base: position 15,073,966 of record NC_090997.1, on the reverse strand, counting down.
GCCATCCTGGAACTGGGGTCATCTGGGATGGGCTTGGCCCCTGGCCCCTGCTGGAGCAGACCTGGACCATGGATCTGCTAGAACATGGGGCTGTCCTGGAGGGTGGGGCTACAGGGACCAGCCTGGCACTGGTTAAGCCCTGGAGCCTGAGTCTGTGGGTGCCAGTCTGGTGACTGAGGCAAGGGGTGCCAACCTGGCAAAGGGGTGGTCCTGAACCCCAGGGCCATGTGGGCCAACCTGGCTCTGGGCTGGTCTGGAACCTGAGGTAGCCCTGGCGTCTGGAGCCACAGGGGCTGGCCTGATGACTAGAGCCATAGGGGGCTCACGTCTATTGGAAATAAAGGACACATTGAAGCCAAGATGAGCATTGTGCATTGATATATCTGTGTGGACTTCTCCAAGCCAAACTCTGACACTTGCTGAGTCTCTACAGTTGAAAGCCTTTGACCTGCTGTCACTACTTGTGCTGTTTCCAGCCCTTCACCCTTGCTCCTGACTAATGGTCTGGTCTGGGTCCATAGGAGAGTCTCCTAGCTCACCAGGTAGATAGTTAATGCTCCATGCACACATTAGTCTTGTCTCAGGGAACATATTGTAAAACCTTTTGTATCAACCATCCACACATATTTGGCTTCTTTTCATTTGCATTTTCCTCTCGAGACCCTGAAGTCCTTGAAGGCAGACAAAATTTGTATTATAAGTTGTATTTATAGCACCTTGCACAGAGCCTGACACACAGTAGGTGCTCAGTCAATATTGAGTTGAACTTCTACTTTAACAGTGATCAAATTAAGATGCAGAGAGATGGATTTCCCAGGATTGGCTGATAATTTAGAGATAGGGGAAAGCGTAGAGTCCAGTTCATTACCCACCATGTCTCACTGTCTCTGAATTCCACTGTGGAAAACAGGTTCTGGAGGCAAAGTTGGCTATCCATCAGCATGAAATTTCAGGTAAAAGAATATAAGGCAGAAAGAACTCAGGTGATTCAACAACAAGACTCAAGTCAAGTGTAAATACATTGAATCCAAATCACTCTGGTAGGTAACATGTGACACTTGTGAATAAACCTGTTTTATATGTCAATTTATAGTTATGTGATGTTTAAAGTGGCTAGAGGTGACTGACTCAGTAAGCCAAGTGAGTAAAAAATCAAAAGTGTCTTAAGCACATTTGTTTTCATAGCTACTCCCAGGAGAAGAAAAGGGAGAGGAAGAAAAAGAGACAAAAGGTAGTGGTGAAAACTGACATCTGGTGCTTGGAAGATCTTAGAAAACATATATTGGGGATGATTTAAGGCCGGTTAAAAATTTCACACTAACGATAGATAGCAACAGATGAACACAAAGATAATTATTGTAGTTTAAATATTACTGAATATAGGTTGAAAAATGAAGTAAACTATGGCAGGAAAATTATGACCAGGTATCAGTTTTGAATATTAAAGCAGGGAATAGTTAAATTGGACATCAGATATTTAAGGAATACTTAGGAGTTTCACTGTTTCTCTTGTGTTCATTCCTTATAGGTAAATGTGACCTTCACAGTTGCGTTTGTTTTTTTAAAGAATGTTTAAAGTGTAAAAATATAGTGCCGATCATTGTACTCCATAGGTTAGTTCTGTTTTCTTTTTTCTTTGAACAGTGACTAGGAACCATAATTAGTCACTGCTGATCACTTGGGAGCACCTGCCAGATGAGAGGCCCAGTGTGGGGCAGATTTGAGAGCTGCTGTATGACATTCCCTGGAACCTTAACTTTTCTTGAAGTGATGAAAATATATTTAGTGTCTTGCCTCTCCACAGTACTGAGTGACCCCCTGGGGCCCGAGAGCCTGACAAGCTACTCTAAATATCCCACTTAACTACTGGAAATAATGGAGGCAGCGGAAAGAATTAAACCCGATGCACACAGAATTGAGAGTATTCGATTTCTGTGCCAAAGAGTGGGTGAACACATATTCTTGATGACACCTGGTGAAAAACAACTGCCATGTTCCATTTAGTCTGTGGTAATATTAAAGAGGGGCAGAGAGCTTCTCCCCAGCTTATGGAAAAATAAAGGAATGGAATTCACTTCATGTGGTTTCCATCAGAGCTGCTTCTAGCCTTTAAGTGACTCTTTGAATTATTAAAAGGTGCCCCTATGAGCAGAAGCAGTCTTAGGATACACTACCTGGGGTAAGGAAGGGGACTGTAAAAATGGCGCCCTGTTCTCTGGTCTGATGGGGTGGATGCAGCCCTGGGCAGGAATGGATGGCCTGGCTGGTGGAAGACAGGCCAGATTTCATCCCCCTGGCCCAGGAGCCCTTAAGCAGTGCACAAAGGCACAGCCATCATGGTGCCCTGGTTAAAATGAGAGAATTTTGAATTATTTCAAATTTAAAAAATACGTAAATGCAAAGATACCTATTGAGTTCTGTTGTCTCAGAACATTTCTTCTTAAGAGGCAATTTCAGCGATGGAGCCCAGGGATAGGATAATTTTTATTATTATTATTTTCCTCAGTCTCAACAGCTGAAAGTGGCATGGACTTCACCCTGCCTTTCTTAGCTTCCCCTGATTCTGGTCTCAGTTTGGTGGTCATGAGATTCTTGATTGACTCAGAGATAACCAGAGAAAGTCTGAGAGTTTTGATGTGAACTTTACAACTCCACCAAGGTAACCATCACAGCAGGCCTGACATGTAGCTCCATGGATGAGGTCAGTGTGATAGAGATGGGTTGAGAGCCAACTCCGTTAATAACATGCGATATTTACTCTGTGAGAGTGAGGTTATCAGTGTGCTGCACAGGTTTCCTTATTACCAGCTCACTGATAATTTTATGCATACAGTGCTCAGCCTAAGGAGAATAAGTATATAGGAACAGAACACAGGTAGTTTATTTTTTTTTAAGCTTGATCAGTATCTGGTAATGTTTTGGTAATGTTCAGTTGTACTGGGAATGTTGTATCATACAGCATCATTATCATTTTAAACATAAACACGGTATTCTCTATCAGTATTTTGAGAGGGAGACTCACTGATCAGATACGTGACACAGTTAAGATTTTCATCTAGCATGTTGAAATGTCATACCTCATACTTTGTTCAAAACCTACATTCCGCCCCTGCCAAATTTGTAGCTATTATTAACTCCAAATTATTTAATATACTATGCTATTTATACATGGAGTGCACTGCGTAATATGATGGTCACATTCTAACTGGAGGTTGGTAGAGCAGGCTCATCATACTTCTGTGTCCCACGTGTCTAACACATCTATCTGGACACGATGTGGGCACTAAGGCAGGCAGAAGAGCCCAGAGAAAGGGCTTTGGATTCACGACCACTTGGGTTCACATCCTGCCTGGGCTATGTACTAGGTGTGTCATCTTGGCCAACACCTCTTTTATAAGATGGAGTTAACAATACCTTCTGTGATTAAATGAGGTGCAGTGGGCAGAAGAGGGAGCACAATGTTTACCTTCTTGGTAAACACTGGTTCCCTTCCTCGTTCTCCTTCATTCCCCTCTCTATGACCCAAATCTGTGACTATCTATCCCTGGTTCAAGGAAAGAAGGAAGGAGTGTTTCTAAAAACCAGGTGCTTTTCTAAAAACATGTAGACCTAGATAATACATGTGCTGTGGAAATTGGAAGGAAGACGTAGGCAGATCCTTGTAGAATTATAACAAAGTTGTGCTTTTATATCAAAGCCTTGGGCTTTAAGGAAGTTTAATCTCAGTCTTTACCATGTGAAAAGTGTTTCTGCATCTGTTGTGGGGTACTTGTTCACTGCTCCCCACATAATGTTCATTTGATACTTTCCTTTTAGAGCTAGTGCCAGGAAAATTTTGTTTCCTCTGGAGAACTGGTATTTTTTCTCACTAGGAGAATTATGTAATTTATGTGTTTCTCTTTTTCCCTGGCCTCTAGGAAGCTCAAATTAAAAATTAACACTCACATAGCAAGTCTATTCTTACTGGTCTTGATATTTTATTTCCCTTGTATTAACCTAATTATGTAATGTAAGACATTTACCTGAATTAGGTCATCAAACTTTGCTCATATTTTGATGAGGACTTTAACAATCATCTTTTAACATGGAAAGTGGCTGCCAGTGGTCATTAAGGATGTATTTTGCAGATGTTTTTAAATTCCATTGTGAGTAGGAACAAAATCACCCAATTTAGTAGATTATGTGATATTTTTAGAATAACATGCATGCAAACATTTTTTTACCATAACTGATATTATTTAGAAGAATAGATTTTAAATATCTTCAAATAAAAAGTATAACTTGGCAATCACAATCAATAATAATATCTTCCACGAACATGCACGATCTAGGTCTACATGTTTTTAGAAAAGCACTGGGTGGTTTATACCTTAAGTTTGAATCTTAAATCCAATCATTATTCTAATATTGATTTGTGATAAAATTAACACATATAACCCATTTGAATATATGTATATTTACATTTGTCCTTATCATAAATCAGTCTGATTTTGAACTCTAAAGGCTTAGAGCCCAATTATTTCATGGGAAGATGCTGTAATTTCAATACCTGACAGTTAAGAGTTTTATGCTTTCCCTCAAATAGATGATTTTCTTCCTTGGTATTATGTTCTATCAAGCTGCAAAACTTGGAACAGAAGTCCACTTAAAAATCATCACTGTGTAGCTGAAGTTCAAGGCTTTGCAAGGAGCATAAGAGAGGAAAGGAGTTTGGCTCTTCAGTTAGTGTCTTTTGAAAATTTCAGGGAACAAGTCTTTAGGGTCAGAAATCTGGCACTGCTGGCCAGTTTTCATTAAATTTGCTTCTTACAGATAGTCTTGTTCTAAATGTGGGAGTAAGGAGGGTCTGGACGTGGTAATCTAGAAAGGAGAGGAGAAAGTCTGTACACATTGGCTTCTCAGCCACGGCTTTGCCCAGCTTCCTGTGGACAACTGAGATTTCAACCTCAGTGAGGCTGTCTTTCCTCCTCAGACATTTCCAAATTCACATATCTAAGTGGGTACAGTCCTTTTCAAAGGGACTCCTCTTTTGGCATCACTGACAGCACATTCTTTGCAATAGTTTGAGGACTGCAAGGTTTTTGTATTTAGGGTAGTTTTGAATCTGTGGAAACAAGCCATTTAGAGTTAAGTACGGTGACTCAAGTTGGTAACCTACCCAAGTAAAATAACTTTTAATTAAAAGCAACATGCACAGAAACACCATAATGAGAAATAGCTACAAAATAATAAGAAAGATTTTCATTGGCAGCTTGGGAACTGACTTTTGAGAATTCCAAAAATGCACAGGGAAAGCATTGCTACAAGAACATATTTTTGAAAAAGAAATAGTTGTACATGTGAAACCTAATGTTTTCCATCAGATGCAGTTTTTCTTTATTATGCTTTATTTATAATGCATCCAGCTTTGACTGTCAGACCCATGTTTCTCGCTTTGTTTTTAGCTAAATAGAGCAAGCCTTAAGAACAACAACAACAAAAAAAATAGATGGGCTCTGTGGTGTGAGGAACATCCAGTCGCCAGGTATCTCCTACAGTGCTCTAGAATCTCTTGGAACTTAAAAGCTATTTGCTGATTAACAGTATTCTTTTTAATGAACATACCCCCTAGGAGATATTATATTCTCAGATATACCTGAAATATATCCTAAGATATACAATATAAGCACCCAGGGAAGAACGGTGACTCCTAAATACACTAACCAGGGGAAAGAATATCGCAGCAATCAATTGATCAATCCAGCCATCAATTGTTTAATAATTATCAAAACTCTGCCATGTCCCAAGTATTGCTCTTGGCACTGGGAGTACAAAGATGAATGAGATGCAAACCCTCATGTAGCTTATTGTTTACTGGGGTCTGATAATTATAGCACAAGTTAGGTGAAATGAGCGATCGGGGTGGATAGAGCATATAGAGAATGGGCACCTAAGCGGGGAGAGAGAAGGCTCTGGAATTTTTTTTCTATAGAGACTGTATCATGTACAGAGCAAGCAGGGAGGGGGGCTCAGTGCTTGGCAGCCTCTTTGCTCATGGAGGTCAGTGTGTTCGTTGTTCAGCTCCTCTCGCTTCCCCCTGGCATGGATGTGTGTCCTCACCCTCTTCTTGGTGAACTCGACAGCCCTCTTGTCCTTGGCGACCTTGAGCAGCCCCATGGTGTGGTGCTTATGTGGGGTGAAGCCACACACTTCTTGGATGGTGTCCCACTTAAACTTGGCGTGGTTGGTGAGGTGCCCACTGTGGCAGCTGGGACTTGGCCTGTTCATGGTGCTGGTCACCGTGTGGCCCTTGTTGAGGCCCATGGCTGTGGAGCAGCATGGAGCCACGGCCGCTGCTCTTCAGTGGCTGTGTTGCAGGAGCTCTGGGGTGTGTTTTTGTTCCAGACCCTGCACCTGTACACAGTCTCCAAATGGGCCCATCCCGTGCCATGAGATGTGCTAGCTGCGGGCCACTTGAGGCCAGGATTTTTCAGGCCCTCCTCTTGTGTAATCAGCATTGTTGTCCTATCGCACAGGACCCGTTTTGGAAGGATGACTGATGAGTGAGGGTGGCAGGGAAAGAGCTGCTACCTTTGGCAAGGGCTGCTTCTCCAACAAGCAAACCCAGCCACGGTGACAGGCGATGCACGGATGGAACATTTTTATCTGCGACCCACGTGTCCTAATTTTCTCCTTCAGCGTGTGAAATTTTTGCTTTCCTCAGAAGGTGAGCTGTGAGCTTGCTTATTTTAAAAACTGCAACCTGTGAGGAGAGAGGGTGTTCTTTGACAACATTACATCATTGAAGCTTCTAGGTGTTGAGTCATCATTATTTTTAGGCAGCTCCATGCTTTTTTTGGTTTTCTAAGAATAGACCCTGTGTCTGGACTCTACAGAAAGTCACCTCGGTAAAGATCCTGTCACCACTCAGCAGCTGGGATAGAATGCCTTCTTAATGTCTGGGTTCAAGGCACATGTTTTGGAATTTTACCTCCAAACATTCTGCCTGTTTAGGTTTTCTGTAGTCAACATGATGGCTTTGCCAGGTGCTGTCATCTGGAGCTGTTTAACCCTTTGTCAAATGTACTTATTGCTGTAAACAATAAAAACAACTATAACAGCAACAAAGTTCAAAGCCCTCGCTAGTAATGGGCTCCTTATTGTCTGTACTCAGTGTCCATTTGGTTTGTGATCACCTTTGTCGGTGACTTTGCCCAATTGTTAAACATTTCAAGACATACATTCATGCCTGTGTTTTATTAAGCAACTCCATATCTCTCACGGTTGGATATGGGGTAGGGGGTGATGTTGTTGGAATCTATGCAGGATCAACTAAAAGCATCCAAAACAAATGTTATCATACCCTGTTAAACTAAATAAGCATATAAATTGTAAACTGAGTTTGAACTTGATGACAGGGCATTAAAAAGGATGGAGCAAGCCTAGAAATGGAACTTCATGGGTCAATGTGGAGGCTGGTTCTCCCATTGCCCACTCGGAGCGTATGCCCAAATATGATCAATTTGTTTTATGTGGCACTTTTAAGCCCATAGAAGTACTAATGTTTTGTGAGCATAACCAAACACTTTTCTAACTGCAGTATAAATGGAGGAAGCATATGCTTGGAATAAAATGAGATAGCTGTTTAATATTCCACCATAGTACGTCTTTTGTGTCTGCAGGTGACAGAAGAACTGTCACGTGATCTGTGTCTCAGTGTGACCAAAAGGACCCGTGCACACTGGGAGGCTGAGCTTGGCTCTGAGTATGGTACTCTGGAAGGGTTGGTTCTGCTTTTACCCTTTAAGTGCTCAAACCTCGTCCCCGCCCACGTCCTTTTTTTCTCCACTTTTGTCTCTAATTAGGGAAATGATACAGCATGGTGACTATAAGAGAGGGCTCTAGCATCTATCAATCCAAGTCTGAAACCAATTTTCACTGCTTAATAGTTGTGTGACCATAGGCAGTTTATTTAACCTTTCCAAACTTTAGTTTCCACACCTGTAAAAGAGCATCAAGAAAAAAGTATTTACCTCATAGAGTTCCTGTGAGGACCTAAATGATAGAACCCAGGTGCCTTGATCATAGGAACTGCACATGCTGGCTAGCGATGATGATCATTTCTGCCCTCCAGTCTGATCTTTTGCATTTTGCATCATTTGAAACTCATGGGCCTCTTTTGCTTTCCTTACCTATGGTTGCTGCACAGCTCACCAAAGAGTAGCACACTGGTCGGTTCCCACTGTCTGTTCTCACTACCCTCAGAAGAACAGCTAAATCGAGATGGGGGCCGAGTGATAAGCCAGATGACCACCTTTTGAAACCTGGACAAATACATTTATTTACAAGAGCCAGTCCAGGGGAAAGTCCTTTCTCTGTCTCTCCTGTGTATAGTAAGTATCTTGGATAGCCACACATTTCTCTCTCTCTTTTTTTTAATTTTAAAATATTACCGGGGTACAAATGTTTGGTTACATAAATTGCTTTTGCACTATTTGGGTCAAACTTATAGGTGTGCCCATCACACAGATAGTGTGCATTGTACCCGTCCCCTCCTCCCCCGCCCACCTGTTTGATTTCTGATGAATGTTATTTCTATATGTGCACATAAGTGTTGATGGATTAGTTCCAGTTTAATGGTACGTACATTTGGTGCTTGTTTTTCCATTCTTGTGATACTTCATTCAGAAGAATGGGCTCCGGTTCCATCCAAGTTAATATAAGAGGTATTAATTCACCGTTTTTTATGGCTGGATATTACTCTGTGGTATACATATACCACATTTTATTAATCCACTCATGGATTGATGGGCACTTGGGTTGTTTGCATATCTTTGAAATTGTGAATTGTGCTGCTATAAACATTCAAGTGCAGGTGTCTTTTTTATAGCATGTCTTTTTTTCCTTTGGTTAAATACTCAGTAGTGGAATTGCTGGATCAAATGGTAGTTCTACTTTTAGTTCTTTGAGGTATCCCCATACTGCTTTCCATAGCGGTTGTACTAGTTTGCAGTCCCATCAACAGTGTATGAGTGTTCTTATCTCTCCGCATCCACGCCAGCATTTATTGTTTTGGGACTTTCTGATAAAAGCCATACTCACTGGAGTTAAGTGTTATCTCATTGTAGTTTTGATTTGCATTTCCCTGATGATTAGAGATGTTGAGCATTATTTCATGTTTTTTGGTCATTAGTCTATCTTAAAGAGGATAGCTACATATGTCTTTACTGCACCAGTGAATTGCCATTCTCCTGTCTTCATCCCCCCAGTGCTCACTAGAATGCTCTGGTTTCCTTTATATTGAGTGTAAAGTTATAAAGACTAATTATCGTCATTTGGCAATCCCATTCATATTCTTCCAAGTGAAGCCTGATCATGTATTGGACTTATGTTACAGTTGGAACAGCATCCTTAGAAGTTTTCTGAAAAGACAGGTCAATTTTTCCTTCTTATTTTGCTTTTCATTCTAACTTCCGATCAGTTTCTAAAGAAAACTGAATTGGTTGACCAAGCCTTCTTTGTGAGTAATTAAAGGCACTTCAAATTTTAATTTTGGGAAACAAAAGTCTACTGAACACAAGATGCTTTTCTCTGCTGGTGTTTCATCCTTGCTAGTGGCAAATTTTGAGCATGTGTTAATTGTGATTGGCAACTTAAACAGGTCTAATTACTTTAGAAGGAATTAACATTTACATTAGAAAGAGAAGGTACATGAGAACAGAGCCTTTTAAAATCTGAATATGATTTTTTTGTATTCATTAAGCACTTTAAGAGTTTTACTTAGAAGATTCTTCACTTAATCCAAGCTAATTTTTCTGAAGACATGGCATGGGCAACGGCAGAATAGCCAGATGAAAAGTGACATTTCTCTGGAAGAGGATTTGAATTCATAAGAATGACTTTATTTATTACACTTAAATATTTCAAATGATTAAAGAAGCGATTTAAAGAAAATAATAATAAACAAATGAAATAAATTAATTAATTAAAAATAATTCTTTAGAGATTCCTATATAATCGGTATAGACAGAATAATAGCTAATGCCATAAATGGTAACCTTTCAAAATCTCCTTTGGCACAGGTTGTCATTTGTGTGCAATACTAATTATTGCTGGGCACAAAGTGCGAGGATTTATATTCCGACCTATATAGAAATGTCATCATTAATAAATAATGCATTGCAACAACATATTTAATTATCAGAGACTTTGTTGCCAGGAATAGAAATAAAATGAGAGGCATAGACCTCTCATGGCATGATCTCTTCAGGGTTTCTCAACTTCAGAACTATTGACATTTTGGGCTGATAATTCTTTGTGTGGGGGCTGCCCTGTGTGTTATAGGATGGTTACTAGCATCCCTGGCCTCCACCTGCTAGAAGACAATAGTATCACCCTGTTCCGGGTTATTATAACCAAAAATGTCCCTAGACGTTGCCAGATGTCCCCTGGGGGGCACAATCACCGTGGTTGACAATCACTGGCCTAGTTGATAGTTTTGAACCACAGATTAGAGGAGTTGCCTCAGTATTTCTTAATGCCTATTGTGGGAGCTCATCTTACTGGATGAGACTCTCCCAGGGTGGGTCTCTGGAAGCAGCCCTAAAAAAAGAAGAAATATTATAATAAACTTATAATCCAGTTCTTTACATCTCATTCTGAGTTCTTTTCTTCCCTACATTCCTAATGAGGAGGCTAAAATTCTTCAAGTTCTGTCTTTATAAGCTTCTTTGGGGGCAGTCTCTGCTTAGTGCCATGGTGGCTCTCTGAATAGTCCTTCCTTGTTGCCAAAAATACTGTCTTGTAAAATCTCCCGAGAGTGTTTCTCCACAGGCCTCAGGGGACCCATTCTTGAGCTGGCTTCACAAACTCCTCCCCCTCCACTGACCCCACACACAGGACACCAGAAATTGCGGATTCAGGCCAATGAAGTTTTGTTCCGAAAGACTTGGTTCACTGAGTTATTACTGGACTAAGCACTAACGTGGTTAGGCTCAATGCTTTTATCATCTTGGTGGTATTTGGTATCCCAGCAAGAGCAACTGTCTTTGTCAGGTATGTAGTGTGAATGAGGCCTGAAGAAAGGTGACACCAGGATAAAGGCTAATGAGCACCCTGGTCAGTTGGAGGAAATTTTAAAGGACTGAAGTTTGATTAATGACCATATAGAATCACAGGGAAGTCTCGTGTCAGGTTTTTCTAGGTGGCCTGTGTTATTAGTGCCATTTTGTAGTTATACCCAGCAATACGTTGAAGTGGGCTTTTACCAGCTCAGCCAATGGTGTGCAGTATTTAAAAGCCTGGCTTAAAATTGGCCACGGGAGTATTTACACCGTGGAAATGAGCAAACTCTATAAATCAGACTTGTTTGTTTACCAAGAGTATTAGCTTCCTATCACTTTTGGAAAAAATGACCACAAACTTAGTGGCTTAAAGCAACACGAATTTATTATCTCAGAGTTCTGGAGGTTGGAAGTCCTAAAATCAAGGTGTCACCAGTGCCGTGTTCCTTCTGGAGTCTCTTGGGGAGAATCCGTTTCCTTGTCTTTTCCAGCTTCTAGAGTTGTCTGTATTCCTTGACTCACAGCGCCTTCCTCCAGCTTCAAAGCCTGCACTGCAGTGCGTATCTTCAACTCTCTCTCTCGTCACACCTCCCTCTCTGACCCTGATCCTTCTACCTGCTTTCCTAAGTAGTGTGATTATATTGGGCCCACCTGGATAATCCAGGCTAATCTCCTCATCCTAAAGTCCTTAACGTAATTGGATCTGCAGTGTCCCTTTTGTCATGTAAGTTAACATATTGACAGGTTTCAGGGATCAGGACACAGATATCGTTGGGGTGATTGCATTATTCTGTCTACCACACCTCGAGCGTTGCTAACCAGTGTACCACGGCTTACACTATGCTGTATAGTGGAGATTCTCTGGATTTGGGAGTAGTGGCCAATCTGAGGACTGCATATGGATCACACCTTTCCTCTTCCACAGTTTCTATCCCACCCCATGATTTCAGCATTCTAAAAAAGAACGCTAAAATCTAGTATTATGTCCCTGATTATTATTGTTGTAACCTAATTTTTTATGACATACAGAGGTACAGAAGTTAGTTACTCACCCAAAGCCATGCAGAGCGTGCTCATAAAATTTTTATTGGTGAGGCTTCCCCACCACCACCACCACCACCACCACCACCACCAAGCTAAAATAACACATGTACTTAAAAATCAGGGACAATTTTGCTCAAAATGTTACAAAAACATTCCTAGGTTTTCCGGTTTGTAATAAACTTCTTTACTATTGGTAGAGCGGAATGAAATATACATCCCACTTTCTCATGAGTAGGTGGTAAAGCCTCAAAATTAGATGAGGCCCCTCAACCAAGTTGTTTATTATGACAAATAAGGATTCGTGAATTGCTAATATCTTCAGGATGTATTAATTGCTTAATTATGATGTCAGTTGACAGTCAATGCACATGGTGGCCAAGTTTGCTGGTAATTGGTTATTTTCATGTTTCATGTTTAGAAACAGCATTGTTTCTAAAGACATTGATGGCTTTTGATGCAGCACACAAAATAAGTAGCATTAGATAGAATAAAGCTTACACAAAATAGTTATTATGGTAAATTAGACCTTCATAAGCTGATATAAAATGCAGTTAAAGTTTGTAACTGCAGCTTATAAATTACCTTAAAGAACAGTGTGTAATTCATTAATAGGAAAATGGGGCATCAGTAACAGAATTTACTATAAGCCTTCTACCTCAGTCATGACATTTTCGTCTCCATGTTTGATAGTCCATATATCTAACTTTGAACAGGATTGCCATGATTTTGACATATAAATGTACAGGTGTAGTTTATAATGCAGAATCAGTAAACCTCAGGGTCCCCCCCCATTTTAATTTGAAATGAAATAAAATTGTTCTAATACTGTGAAGGCAGAAATTCCTCATAGTGCTAATCCCTCTTTTAAATATCAGATGGAATACTGATCCATGTAAACCAATGAATACTCTATAGCATGTTTTTTTTTTTTTCTTTCTAACTTTAATTTTTGAATAAATGATAAATGTTAGGTTAAAATGAAAGAAGGCCAGTTAATAAATGGTTTGTTGTGGTTTTATTTATGTGAAGACTTTTATGTGTGTACTTCCTGTGGATTTAGAGAACAATTTTAATAGTGCCACATGAGTCCTTTGGATCATCTCTAGAAACAAATATTTCTAAATTGTTCTAATACCTGAGAACACCATGAAAGCATTAAAATCACCTTCTGCATTCCTTGTAGTTGAGTGCTAACCAGGACAATGAGTTGATTTTCTTTGATTGTTTTTCCCTGAGTGAATTTATTAAGGACTGATATGTATTAAATGATTACTGTGGTATAGTGTTTTGTTTTTTTTTTCCCTCTAGAGGGTCTCATTAGCACTTAAAAGCAAGTTTTTAAAATTAAAATAGAAATCTTGTATGATATGTTAAATTCAACCAGGGAAATAAAAGTGTATACATACATACACACACAAACACACACACAATGCCGAGAAGATAATGAGAAGAAATCATTTAGTTGTTGCTTGAACTTTCCAGCAGAAAGTTCCTCCAAGCGCTCCTCCTGCTTGCATATTCTGCTTCTGTCTTCATTCATTAATTATTTACACCACCATATTCTTCTCTGCCAGAGATCATTTTCCTGATTGATAGCATCTGGAGCTCTCTATACAAAAGTATTTTAAAGGCTGTATCAGGGAAAATCATTTTTTTCTTTCTCCTCCTCCCTCAATTTTTAATAACTCTTAGAACCTACGGCTAATAGCCTCCCTTAGTTCCCTTCCTTGCCGGTTGTTTCTTATTTTATATTCTTGATACAGATGTGCTGGGAATTTGCTATGGCACATCCCTTTGAAGAAAGCAATCTTTTATTTCTCAGTGAGAATGAACAAAAATGAAGTCATACCTATTGGGTGATGGAGGGCTGCAACTCCAAACTCCCTATGAGAAGGCAAATTAGAGAACTTGGAGGATTGAATTAAACTCTAAATGTGAGTGCATTCTCACTCTCATATTCCTTTTATCTCTCTCTTCATTCTTCTCCTAAGCAATTTCACCCAAGCTTTTAATTGCTACCTATATACTATTAATAATAACTATTAATACGAACATCCAATCCCTGATCTAAACCAGCCTCTCTGAGTAGGCATCTGACATCTCTTTCCGATGTCTCATGAGGCAGCAACTCATCAAGTTCAAAACTGGACTCTAGCTCTTTCCTGCTAGGCAGGTCTCCTTCCAGTGTTCGCTAACTCTTAAACTGAACTACCCTATACTCACTTCTGCAAATCAGAAACCCCTTTTCTGCCTCCCCTACACCATCTATAGCTAGTCCTGATGAGGTTACCTCCAAAAATCTCCCCTATGTGACCATTCTCTTTTTCCTCCCGCTCCAAGCTTCAGAAATCTCTCATCTGGACGATTGCCATTGCCTCTGTCCTGGTCACCAACTGGTCCACTCTTGCTGTCCTCCGATCCATTTCACTTTGTAGACTGAATGCTTTGGTTCTTAGGTTTCGAAGCTCAAATCTGATGTGTGTAAAACCCACCGAAGGTTTCCAGTTCCTTTCAGGGTAAAGGTCAGTGTGCTTAGCCTGGCCCTCAAGAACCACCCTCCTCAAAGCTTTTCCCTCACGTCGTAGCCCTGGGTCCTCTGCATGCAGCCACACTAACCTTCTCTACTTCTCTCAGTTTACAGGTGTTGTGGTGTCCCCAGGGCCTTTGCATGTGCTGTTTCTTCTGCCAGCTTCTGCCATATACACCCCTATCCTCACCCCTCCTGTGCCAGCACCAGACCTTGTTAGTTCCTCTTTCACAGAGCTCTACTTTCACAGAGCTTTGCTCATTTCCTTCAGAGTGCTCATCTCAGCATGCCTGATCCATTTCTTTATGGGATTGTTCATTAAAATCATCACATTAGACTCTAGGGTGCACGAGAGCAGGAATGTATCTGCCTTACCAACCATTCTCCAGCACCTAGCACAGTGTCTGGCATATACATCTGTTGCAGAAATGAATGTGTGATACCTTTTATTGGCTCCTCTAGAGCCTACTTGTATTGATAGAGACATTTCACATGAAACCCATTTATTTCTTTCAGGAATTAAAACTTGGATTAATCTCAAGATAATATTTTCCTTCTGCAGTGTAATAACAGAAAACTCTGAAACGGGCTCTGCAGTCTGCCAAGAGCTTTACGAGTCATTTCATTTGACCCTTCTAGCAATGTGTGAGGTAAAAGACTTGAAGTTCTCCAGTAATTTGCCGATATTCACATAGGTCTGTCATACTCAGGACTTGAATCTATATGTCTTTTGGCTCCAAGTTCAGATGCCTCCATTGTTGTGCTAAGCTACCTCTTGAAAGGCAAGGCCAGAGTTTACCCCATAGAAGTGTTTTTACAGTTCTGTCATTCATTTATACTTAGCATACTGTGCTCCCCTGTATTAAATGGGATACTTAGGTGTAGTTCTATAACAGAGCTGGGTTTCCATAATCCTGGATCTTCCTATTGGCTCCTACCACTCACACCGTGGTTTATCTTTTAAAATAATTATACCTATAATTTATATCAAAGTATAAGCTTTTACTTAATTGATTGCCTGATATTATCTCTGAGGCTGGGGTCATCTGCATTTACCTTCTAAATACTTTTGTTCTTTTTTGTTTGGAGATGACACACTGACCATGTGAATTTACCCACTCTCATTCTTAACAGTAAAGATACAATAAGGCATGATGTGCATGGTAGAGGAGAGGAGAGAGAAGGAATCACCTGTCCAGAGGTTTCAACACATTTTGAGAAGAAAGCAGATGGAGGGATGGTAACTGATTCAGTAGAGTAGAGGCAGCTATCAGCGAAAGGGCCTCCATGAGGGACAACTTACTAAAAAGCAAGCCCACAGAAGTTCTGAGAGCTCTGGGTGTCAGGTGCAGGGAAGGTCAGATACAGGGAAGGTCAGGTACAGGGAAGGAAAGGTACAGAGAAGGTGAGCTGCAGGAAAGAGGGAGATAAAGTGAAAGTTGAACCACCCTTTCTTGTCTTGGGCCCTGAATATCCACAGCTTGGTGATTACTTTCCGGGCCAGAGAGTGAAGATTCTTCTCTGGAAATTGCAAACTGTTGCTCCAGAGAAAAATGCCAGTCAGATCATTTATTTATTCATTTAGTCAACAATTTTTTTTGGTGGAGGGGATGGGGTTTCACTCTGTTGCCCAGACTGGAGTGCAGTGGTGCAATCACAGCAAGCTCCAACTCCCAGGCTCAAGCAATCCTCCCAGCTCAGTCACCCGAATATCTAGGACTGCAAGCACATACCACCATGCCTGGCTAATTTTTAATTTTATTTTTTTGTAGAGATGGATTCTTGCTATGTTGCCCAGGTTAGTCTCAAACTCCTGGGCTCAAGCAGTCCTTCTGCCTTACCTCCCAAAGTGCTGAAATTACAGGCATGAGCCACCATGCCTGACCTTCATCAACAAATATTTATTGAGTTCCGACTATGTTCTAGTCATTGTTCAAAGTACTATGAGTAAGACGTAAACTATACCATAACTCATGGAGTTTACCTTCTAGTGGAGAGAGATGATGAATACATAAAGACATGTTAATACATAATATGATTTTCAATGGGGATAAATGCTCCCAGTTGGGTATGGAGAGAGACCCTTTCCTTGCATCGCTGTTCTCCTCTTCAGTCAGGGAGTAAAAATCTTTGCCCAAACCACGCCCCTATCCCCAGGGGGCCTCTACTTACCTCTCAGTGGCCAGTACTTCTATACAATAGATGCAAAGGAGGTTGGAAAAACAAGCACCTATCAAAAAGGAATGGGATAGCCAGGCCCAGCTTAGCCCTAGCAGATTTATCCTGTAGCTCAGTTGTGTTCTCGAGTAATTCAGGGCTCTTTTTAAGGGGGAAGAAAGGAATGGCTTATGTGGAATCAACAGATAATGTCTGCCATGAACTTGTGCTTGGATTGCTTGCAATTTTGAATTGTCCATTTGTTGGGTTCTCTCATTTCTCTGAAAATCCAGAGCCATAGATCAATAGATCTATATTGGTTGTAGATCAGTATAGACACATTGCATTCAAGGTCATGTGTCTTGGAATCTGGGTTGAAGAAGTAGGATATTAGAAAGCATGCAGAATATATACTGTTGTATTCATCTAATGGGTATGTCATCCTTTATTTACAAAATACGCATTTTTACCCAGTCCTGATATATACCAAGCCCTTGAGAAACAATGTAATGAAAAATAATTGTTAATAATTATTGACTTCTTACCATGTGCCTGCCACTATTTTAATTATTTTACACGTATAATCTCATTTAACTTTAATAACAATGCAATGGGGGAAGGTCCTACTATTTATCCCTATGTACTAATGAGGAAATCGAGGGTCAATAACTAGTCCAAGGCCATGTAGGGATGTGGCCCTAACGAGTCTGGCTCTAAAGCCCATGCACACAACCAGTAAGCTGGACTACTGAGAAAGACAAGTAGCAATTCTATGGCATGCTAAATGAACAAGGTAGTAGCTGATAATGTGGTTTAAAAAAGGCATTAACTGTATAATTTTTGTAATTATTTATTTAATTTCCACGAAATTTTGGGTTGCATGATTCATTTCTAAATTCAAGTTATTCAAAACATTTTAAATTATTTCAGGGGCTCAGGAAACCATCCTGGTAATAGAGTCCCCCCTAACCCTTCTAATAAGACTCTTCCTTCCATAATATTCCCAGTGATCCTACATGGGAGGGATCATGGATTGTTTCTCCATTCCATTTAGAGAAGTGACTTTCCCAAGGTTACATAGTGAATAAGTGGTGGCAAAAGGACTCACACACACAGCTTTGCTAACTCATACCCTTTGCTTTACTTGTTCAAAGTCTGTCAGAGTTCAAGTCCCATCTCTACCACTTACTGTGTGACCCTGAGCAAGTTACTTAACCTCTCTGTGCTTCAGTTTCCTCATTTATAAAGAATATGAGAATAGATAAGTGTGAAGATTGAATGAAATAAATTGCATAAAGTACATAGGATGTGACCTGTTTACACAGTAGGTATTCAATAAGCAGTATCTCCTTGTGCTATCCACAGATTTATTTATTTTCTTTTTCCTTCCAGGATGCTAGATGGGTTTTGTACTGAGGAGGAATTTTAGCTTTCCATTCTGAGCTTTAGAGCTCATTCATTTACCTGTAAATATTTGCATAGGTAGCTGCTCTTCTTATTCAAGACTGTCTATGAATTATAGAAGGTTCAGCTGCCTACTGTATTCCCATACAGAGTAATTAAAGTGATAGGTACTAAAAGTGGTAAAACTGATTGTCTTTTAAAAAACTGCTTGGTGATGAAAAGAACTATAGTTACAAAAAGAATCCTGTTGTCTTTAGTAACAATTATCTTATAGCAATATGGAAAATAAAACTTAGAGAGGTCTTTTAAGCATAGGGAAATGCAATTATGAAATAATTTTATCTATGTTTAGAAACACTCTGAAGAATTTTATTCATTTAAAATAGCAATAAAATAACAATAACATTTCTGTGGGAAGGAAATGTAACATACCGTTAAAAGAAGTAATCAGTCTCTATCGGAACCAACTTCCAGAGTTCAAGCTAATGCTAAGTGAACTACTGAGAAATAGTTAATGTATAATCTCTACTTGAGAAGTAAATTTTATTTCATAAGGATGGCTGTGCTTCTGAAGATCAAGAATTAAAGTTTTGATATATGCTTGTATTTTTAAAGTTGAGTAGGCATATAAATGTATGACTCAAGAAACTAATCATAGGTATTCACACTTTATATAGTTCAAACTGTAATTTAACTTTTTTCAGCTTCTGATTGTAGAAATTAAGCAAGAAGACATCAGCAGGGGTAAAGAATAAAAATATCTTTTCTTAAAAGCTGTCACCAGTCTAAATATATTTTCAATAGAGCACAGTTGTCAAAGTATAGTCTGAGGACCCCTGAGGGTTGCCAAGACCCCATTAGGGGTCTGCAGGGCCAACCACAATGCTAAGACATTTTGACCTTTTTCGCTCACATTCTTGCACAAGTGAGCAGTGGAGTTTTCTAGAGGATGTGTGATGTGGGATGATGCCATCACTCTGAGGACAAATGGAAGGTGCTTGTGTGGATTCTTATTTTAAAATATTGTTCTCCTTTTTAATACGGTAAACATAGACCGATAAAATCCACACAAACAGAAGCCCTTTGGTGTCCTCAGTGATTTTTAAAAGTATGATAGGTCCCTAAAACCAAAAAGTTTGAGAACCACTGCTCTAGATAAAGATAGTTTCTGACAGATGAGGGGATCATTTTGCAAATGCTGCTGACATGCAGATAGTTAAATATTGGGAATTTAGAAGTTTAGTTTGCTTTGTCAGGATCATTACTTGATACGTATCATATAATTATTTGTTCCTGGATGTTGTATCATTCTCCCTGGCTAGAACAACAGCTCTGCGAGGGTCAGGGCTTTTGACTGCTTTATTCACCACTGTATCCCACTGTATACAATAGTATCCAGTGGGCCCCAATATGTATTTGTTGACTGCATTGATTTAAATTCAAAATATTGAAATATTACTAGCTGTTTACTATGTGCTAATCTCATTATGTACATTGCCTATAATATTCCCGGCATCCCTGTGTAAAAGGTCCTGTTGTTCTCTCCATTCTGTTTAGGGAAGTGAAGTAACTTGCCCCAGGTCACATGGCAAGTCTGGGGCAGCCAAAGGACTTACACACAGGTCTGCTGGCCTCATTGCCATTGCCGTCTCTCTGCCTGGACAGCTCTGGCACATTGGCCCCTGATTAGGGCTAGGTACATAGGGATGTGTGTATGTATCGCAAAACTAAAGAGTTCCGTACAGAGAGGCCAACTCCTTTAGGAAGACAACAGCAATACATTCTAGGTGCAGGTGGCAGGCAGGATCTAGTGTCAAGGAGGTCAGGGTCACAGAAGCAGCACTGGAGGGTGGATTGGTACAGAGTCCATGACCAAGGCAGGCCACTTTCTGTCTTGTTTTATGCCCTTTGCTTGGGAGGCAGGACATTATAGTGATTAAGAAGGGAAGACCCTGGAGGTTGCCTGCTGAGATTTGAGTCCCACTTCTACTCCTTGTTTGCTGTGTAACCTCAGCCGAGTTGCTTAAGCTTTCTGTGCTTTAGTTTTCTCACATGTAAAGTGAGTGTGATGATGATAGTCCCACCTACCTTGTGAGATTGTTTTGAGATTAAATTAACTAATATATGGCTCTTAAGATAGTGCTTTGCACTTAGTAAGTTCTGCATAAGTCTATGTAAGTGTGAGAAATTTTTTTATCGGAGATTGTCTGGGGCCCATAAAAGTTGATTGTGAGTGAAAGGGAGGAACCCAGGTTCCAGCAGCATCAGAGGCAGGGCTATTGGAAGGATGTTGCAGAGTGGGTAGCTGGCCCACTCTGGAACCAGACTCTCGCCACTAATTGGCTGTACTATCAAAAAGGTACCTTCCCTTTTTGTACCTTAGCTTCCTCCTTTGGAAAATAGAGAAGATAAGAGTGCTCACCTCATTGAATTATGTGAAATAGTGAGTTAATGAATATAAACCATTTAGAAAAGCACCTGAACCACAGTAGGTGCAATACCCAATATAGTTCATACTGCATAATCAACTTATGCCTTCAGTCACTAGAGAAGGAAGTTCAGTATAATCTCAAAAATCAATCAAGGAGGTGGCAAAAACTGTAGCTGTCTAAGACAATAGAATTTTAAATAAGGTAATTCAATTACAGTGACAATAATGAAACAGTAAGGCACCCACAATTGAATTAGAAAACGTATGAGGAAGTAGATAAAAAATATATAAACAAGTAGATTTAAAAATGTATAAGGAGGGGCCAGGCATGGTGGCTCTTGCCTGTAATCCTAGCACTCTGGGAGGCCAAGGTGGGAGGATCTCTAGAGGTCAGGAGTTCAAGACCAGCCTGAGAAAGAATGAGACCCCATCTCTACTAAGAATAGAAAAAATTAGCAGGACATGGTGGCACACACCTGTAGTCCCAGCTACTCGGGAGGCTGAGAAAGGAGGGCCGCTTGAGTTCAGGAGTTTGAGGTTGCTGTGAGCTATGATGACACCATGGCATTCTAGCCCAGGTGACAGAGCAAGACTCTGTCTCAGAAAAAAAAAAAAAAAGTATAAGGAGGGTACTTGAGTACTGATTGCAGAGAGGAAGGGTCGGTCTTGCCCTTTGGCCAGTGGCTCCATAGTACACCGAGGACGAGAAAGGGCTCAGCTAGAGCTGTGGATAAAAGGCCAGGTCTTCAGTTGGAGGAGAAAGAGCTTGGTCTCCTCTTGTCTCTTTTCCTTTCTTTTATGTCTTTTTCTTTCCCTTCTCCCCGACAAGACTGAAAACTGTCAAACACAAACGCTATAGTGCTGATCATCTGGAGACCGGGGTTCTAGTCTCGGCCTGGTCTGCCGTAACCCACAGCGTGACCCTAGACAAGCCCCTTGACCTCTTGGGACCCCCGTCTCCTCCTTTGGCAGTAAGAAGGCCACATTATTTTAAGTTCCTTCTTAGGCTGATTCTGGGAATTAAACTATCCAGAAATACGAGGACTTTCTGGAATGAAATTAGGAATTCAGATGGTCTAGCACGGATGCTTAGACCCACTCCTTCAGCCAGGCACTAGGCAACCGCAGTGAAACATCTGGACATCCCCGGGAACCAAGGTCCTCTGAATCCTCCGGCCTGGCAGCCTGGCCGTCTGTGTGGCCCTAGAGTAATGCAAACTCACCCAGAAGTCGCTTACCTTGACATAGTCATCATTCCCTGTGAAAAATGCCCTTGAGAGCTTCGTTTATCCTCTTCACCTCCTCATCGGTAGCACTGTGCTAATGTTCCTGTTATTCATCATGCTTTAAAATTAGCTTCTTAATCCTCTTAATATTTTCAACTTCTCTGCCTTGAGATATGCACCCAGCCTGAACTTGGTTGTGTGCAGCCTTTGTACAGCATATAAATAACAAGAATAGATTGTTCCCATATCCTTGGCTTCTTCACCAATTAAGTGCTTTTACTCATTGCTCTTATTTTTGTTCTTGGTGGAATAAACCTGAATTTTGTCAACTAAGTTTAGCTTTGAAAGTCAGTGGTTTATTATTTATCTCCATTCACTTAGACATCAGAGCCTTTTTCAGTCTTTGACTGGAGTGTGTTCTCCTTCATCAGGAACAGCATCCATCTTCTGTGAGGCTTTGGCTCATCTATTTTTCCTTTTATTGGCATTTCTTTCTTCTTTACTCTCTGTCTTAGTCTGTTTGTGTTGCTATAAAGGAATACCTGAGACTGGGCAATTTATAAAGAAAAGAGAATTTTGGCTCACAGTTCTGCAGGCTGTACAAGAAGCATGGTGCCAGCATCTGCTTCTGGGGAGGGCTTCAGGAAGCTTCCACTCGTGGTGGGAGGTGAAAGGGTACCAGCATGTGCAGAGATCACATGGTGAGAGAGGAGGCGAGAGAGAGAGAGAGAGAGAGAGAGAGAGAGAAAGGTGCTAGACTCTTATTAACAAGCAGTTCTTGGGAAAACTCTCATAGGAACTAATAGAGGGAGAACTCAGTCAGGTCCCCGACCCCAACTCCCAGGGAGGTCATTGATCTATTCATGAGGGATCTGCCCTCATGACCCAGACACCTCCTGTTAAGCCCCACCTCCAACACTGGGGATCAAATTTCAACATAAGATTTGGAGAGGTCAAACAAACCAAACTATAGAACTCCCTAAGGAATCTATCCCCATGCTCCTTTACTTAGCTCACTTCTTATTTCTAAATAAGTCTCTTCCTTGGAAATTGTATTCACTAACAGCTTCATAGCTCCTTTAGACAGATGACTTTTATATTTTGATATTTAGATTGTTTATCTATCAGCTAGTTACTTCCATCATTCATTAGCCATGTATCAAGCACCTGTTATGAATTGTCTTGTACTGTTCTGGTGCTAAGGATATAAAGATAGGTGAATTTCTCTACCTTCAAATAATTCTAATAGAGTCTAATTGAAGTGACAGACACAGAGTCAGGTAATGCCAGCCCAATATAACATCTGCTAAAATAGAGTATTAAACAAACTGCTTTGGGAACCTAGAGAAGTAGGTAAGTAACTCTGTGATGGCTAGCAAGGAAAGGCTTCCTGGAAGAGAGCACATTGGAGTTGGGTATCAACGGTTGAATAGGAGTTTGAGTTGTGATAGCGCCCAACTTCCTACTGTTCTGTTTACTCTGATATTCTGGTGTCACCACGAATTCAAAATGTTAGAAGTCAAATTCTTCCTCTTTCTCCCTAAATTACTTCACCCACTTGACTTTACTGTTTCATTATTCCCCAATCATCCGGGGAATACATTTTCAGCATTTTTGTCTCTTTCCTCTCTTTTGTCCCTACAGTCAGACACGAAGACATCTATATTCTTCCTTCTTTTTGTTCAGTTGTTCCCACTGCCCTGGTCACTTCATACTCTGCCACCTCCTGTCTGGGTTATTACAGTCGACTCCTAGCTGATTAATCTGGCTAAATTTACTTTCCCTGATTAATCTGTTTTGTACCTCATTGCCACATTAATCTTTTTTGAACATGAATTTGATTTTGTCACTCACCTACTGAGAAATAATGGCACACTGACATTTGTTCGATGCTTAGAAGGTTTGTGAAGCACTTTTCTTTATGTTATCTCACTTAATTATCAAAACAAGCTTGTAAAAGAAACACTGTACCTTCCTGAATATCTTCTAAATTTACAATCCAGTAGATTATGAGCTCCAGGAAATCAGGAATGACATTTTGTTAATCTCAGCATCCCCCAGTGCTTAGCACAGTGCTGGTTCATAAATGATGTCTAATATGTATTGTATTATGTTTTTGTTCCCCCTCTGGTGTCTGTACATCTGCATGGGCCCAGTAAAAAATTAGTTGTTCAGAAGACATTAAAATTGAATTATAAAAAAAGACAGGACAGTTTTCCTAAATATTTCACATGCTTATGCTGTTATTCTACACCCTGCTCAGCCATGAAAGAATCACTTCTCTATGCTGTGATTGCTGCTGTTTCTGAACAGCTCCAAAGCCTCAAGATTCCTAATAGATTCTTACCATTTGGTGCTATGTAGATACAGAACCGCTCCTTGTAAATGGCTTTCCTTAATTATGCAACCAAGACCTGTGCGCTCGGTAGTCTGTTTGTATTATTCTTAAAATCAGACTCAATTTAATTTTCTTGCATGGATTTCAGTGATGTTATGATGATTAAATTATTTGTATAAATGCTCTAGTCTTTCAAGTTTTTCTTTTTAATGTAGGAGTTCTGTGGCTTATCTGTATTCTTTGTTTATCTACCTGTCTTAACTCCTGAATTTATAAGAAAACTGGTTATAGAAGGAATAATATAGAAAACATTTAAAAATATTAATGAAGTAAAATAATTTAAATCTGCCCTGTGAGAATTTGAAATTTTTAAACCTGGCAACGCAGTGAAAAGGATTTGGCTACTCTTGTCAGGCAGAACCAATTTGCATAAAAAGACTAAGTGACTTTTTTGGTTGTTATTGTTTTTATGCAACCATAGAACATAATCTATCCTGAATTTTAAAAGGCAGTTTGCTGACACGAAGAATACGATGAACCAGCAAACTATTTAGAAATGTGCTTGACTTTGCAATAACAACTTATGCTCTTTCTCAGCCAAAATGGTTTGAAGCAGCGAAGCGTTCTTTCCAAGAGTTCCTGCTGCCATCTGCTGGTTCTTGTAGTTCAGCAGCGAACTTCTAAATGGAGAACGTGGTTCATGAAGATGTGATTTTCAGGAAAAACAAATATATTTTGTAATTTTACTACGTTTTTAAAATTGACATAAATACTAAAATGAGATTAAGTAAACAACTTATTTAGAAAAATCTCTTTTTATAGAATCTTGGACATAAATTTAACACAGGGACTGATCATGGGTCCTAGGAAAAGTCTTAGCTTCCGTTTAGAACACGTACTTCCATGGGTAAAATCAGGTTGTTTGAAGCTGAGGTAGATTTCAAGTGAATCAGGCCCCAAACTCAGCACTCTGTGTGTGGATGAGGGAGAAGTTGGGACAGTGGAGGGAGGAGGGTCCTCGGTGAGGAGAGACAGGTAGGTTAGGCCTTCTAAGCCAGGGGTTCTCAAACTCTAGCTGTATCAGAAGCACCTGGAAGGCCTGTTTGAACAAAGATTGTTGGGCCTCACCCAGTGATATGCTGGTAAATTCTTCACAACTGGATCGTTGGAAAAAAGACCCTGATTTGTAGCATTTGCTGATTTCCATGCTGTAAATGCCCCCACTGTGGCTGGTCTCAAGCTATCAACATGGCGTCACCCGACGTGGAGTTGAGCAGAGATGCACGGTAGCCCACCATCATGCAGCTCCTACCCCACACCTACAGTAGATGCACGTAAACTCACGAGCACAGAGAATAATGAAATGAAGCACTTTTTAAAAGGCAGTGTTGAACTTTGAATACTTAATTTAATTTATTTACTTGCAAGTTTATAAAATTTAAGTTTTAGTGATGGTTGTATTTAACAACCAGCTTGTAAAATTCCTGGAAATTTAACAGTCGGTTTCCCAGAGTGGGTAGGAGCTGGCTCCCAGCCCAGGACGGGCTCCCCGCGTAGAGTGTCTGGATGGATTCGGTGGGTCCTGGGACACTGAAGCTGGTGAGATGAGAACGATGGAGAAAGAGGTCCATGCGGTCACCAGGGTGTTTGCAAGGCACTGATTGGAATGGTGGAATACGGAATCTGAATTCTATAAGGAATTGAGGATGTGGGCTTGGCTCCTTTGATTCTGGATAGTGGAAGAGCGAGAGCCTTAATGGTTGGAGAGCAAAATGAAGTGTAAGGATTGTTGGAAAGGTCAGAGAGAGGAATCCTTGAAGTGTTTACTTTAAAAACTCAGGTTATTTTTCTCTGATTTCATCATAATTAACATTAGTCAGCTAAGATATTAAGATATTTTGTTGAGATAATGCTAAATTACTATATTTTCATAATTTTCGTTTCTTGAAGTTCAAGTAAGGATCATGATAAGAAATTTTCTCACATATAATTAATGTCAAATGACATACAAAACAAGGCTGGGATTTGTGTGAGAGAGCACTGGCGTTAGCACTACACAGTTGGATTTGAGTGTCAGATTGTTTCTTTAATAGCTGTGTGACTTCAGGCAGAACAAAAATCTCTCTGAGCCTCAGTTTTCTTATCAGTGAAATGGGTCTAATAGTTTCTGCAATGAAGCGTTAGAAGAATTAATTGTGTATGTAAATCACCTGGTATAGTGCCTGGCTCTTAGGAAATGGCAGCTTTATTCTGGTAGCATTAGACCTTGAATACAAGTACTTAGGAAAGAGTTTTAGCTTGTTTCTCTTAAATACGCTACCCCCAAATGAAACTGAATATGTTGGATTATGTCAAAAAATTATATATATACACATACATGTGTATATATAAGGAATCAGAGAAAATTGGTGCATCAGTATTTTACCTACCCTGGCACCTGTGATGGATTGGGGAACAGAGACTTCAGAAAATGGCCAGAGGGATTAATGACAACTGAATGGGAGATGGAATTTTCCCTGTAGTTCTTGGTTATCCTAAAGGAACGTCTTCTTTCCCTTTGCCCAAATTGATATGACCCTCCATTGGTTTTATGAAACTAAATTTTAATCTGAGTTCATTTCCATAATCTTTCTTCATCAATTTGTTTCTACCTTTTTAATCAGGAGGCTTAGAAACAAATCAGAGCTCTTAAAGAAGAAATCTTACGTGAGAGCTCTTTGAGGTAAGATATGCAAATGAAAACACCAATGAGATATTGTGTTTATCTCTCAAATATGCAAAGTGAATGAAAGTAATAATAGGGGAGAACATCTTTGCATGAAGGGTTATAAATTGGTCTGATCTTTCTGGAAAATGGTTTGATAATACAACAAGAGTCATAAAAGTGCCCATATGTTTGACACAGCAATTCCTGATCTAAGCATATAGTCTAAGGAAATAGTAAAGCAGTATTGGACAAATATTTAGGAACAAATATATTCATTGCAATGAAAGTAGCAAAAGAACTAAAAATGAGATTAAAAGTCTAGCAATGAGAGAATGGTTTAAAAATGATGGGTATATCCATACAATGACAAATGCTATAAGACTAGATTTTTTAAAAATAAGATGTGAACCTAAATGTTTTGCATAATCCCAGTTCTATAAATAATAAGCACCAAAAAATTTACTGGAAGATCTATCAAAACCATTAACCATTGTTATTTCAGTACAGTAAAAACATCAGATAATTTTTATTTTGTCCTTTTTTAAAAACCTCTCTATTTTCCAAATATTCTACAATAACAATGTTTATTTTTATATTAAAAACAAAACTTTCAGACACTGATTATAATGGTGGAATATGGAATCTGAATTTTATAAGGAATTGAGGATGTGGGATTGGTTAAACTTATGGAGAAAAAGGAACCATACTAGATCCTTCCACTTTTGACCCTCTCACTCCTTACTCCCAACAACTGGATTTCTGCCATCCCTGCACTGCTAGAACTGCTCCTTTAGAAGGAATTGGTGGTTTACATGGTCAACTCCAATGGCCTCTTCTCAAGCCCTCAGCTTACTTAATTTCTGCATCATCTAACGCAAGTAATTGCCTCTTTATTCTTTTTTAATAGCAGCTTCACTGAGATACAATTCCTATGCAGCCAGCCCTCAGTATCTGTGGGCTCTGAATCCATGGATCCAACCAATATGGATTGAAAATATTTTCAACACATGGATGGTTTTGTCTATATTGAACAAGTACAGACCTTTTTCTTGTCGTTATTATCTAAACAATATAGTATAACAACTGTTTACATAGCATTTATGTTGTATTAGGTGCTATAAGTATTGTAGCAATGATTTAAAGCATGCGAGAAGATGTACGTAGGATATGCAAATACTACATTTTATATCGAGGACTTGAGCGTCCGTGGATTTTGATATCCATGGGGGGTCCTGGAACCAATCCCTCATGGATGCTGGAGGACAAATGTATATTAAAATTCACTCTTTTAAAATGTATAATCACTGTTTTATCCTTGAAATGCTCATCTTTTTAAACTTCTGTGGCTGGGGCACTACCCTGGTTTATTAATTCATTTTTTAAAAAATAGTTATTATGTGTGACCTATTGCACTACTATTTCTCCTCCTAACTCTCCTTCTTAGTCTTCTCTGCTAAGTCCTCTTCCTCTACCCAGTCCTCAAATATCAACATCCTTCAACTCTATTCCTCTGTTCCCCCGCTAGTTTGTCTGTGCAAATGGTTCTCAGTCACCTTACCTGGGATGGCTCCCGAATCCATTCACTCACATGTACTGTTACTGCCCGAAAGCTCACAGGTCTGAGTCTGCAACTGAACTTACACTCTGTGTCCCCTGTGTACAGCTTCATTCCTGTTTTTTCCCCTTCTGTATTCCTCATCTTATTTTTAGTGTCACAGTCCTGAAAGTCAATCATGTAGCAGTTTTACACATTCGATTCAGAGTATTTTCTTGTACCACCCTGTCTTTTGAGGGTGTCTTACTGATTTTAAATATCTTGATCCTGTATCTTGAACCCATTCCTACAACCAGTACTTTGGTTTTGCCCTCACCAGCTCTGCACTTCTCATGTAGATAGTGCAGTGGCATCTGGCGTCCTGTCTCTATCCTCCACAGTTGCCAGAGCCATCTTCCTTGTGGTAGCCCTGATTATATCACTCTTCTGCTCTAAAACCTTTCTACAGAATAAAGCTCAAACCCTTTGGCTCAATAATCAAAGACATGCCTGATCTAGCCCCAACCTGCCTTTCCAGGCCTGTGTACCACTGTGGAGCCCTGTGATACCCGTGCAGTCCTGCAGCATTAGAGGATGTGCAATCCATAGACATGTCCCTTTCACTGGTGCATTTATTTCCATCATTTACTTTCTCCTCTTTCTCTCCTAATTAAAATATGGGCCATCATATTAGTCACAGTTCTCTAGGAAACAGAAGCTATAGGATGAATACATATGTGTGTATGTGTGTGTGTGTGTGTGTGTGTGTGTGTATAGAGAGAGAGAGAGAGAGATTTGTTTTAAGGAATTGGCTCATGGGATTGTGGAGGTTGGCAAGTCCAAAACCTGTGGGGTATGCCAGCAGCTATAGACCCAGGAAGAATTGCAGTTCTACTCCAAGGGCAGTCTGCTGGCAGAATTTCCTCTTCCTTTGGGGAAGTCAATCTTTTTGCTATTAAGGCCTTCAACTGACTGGATGCCCAAAGTCTACTGGTTTAAGTACCAGTCTCATCTTAAAAAATACCTTCACAAAAACATCTAGGATGGTGTTTTACCAAATATCTGAGTACTGTGAGCTAGTCAAGTTGACACATAAACTTAACCATCACAGCCATCTGTCAAGACTAGTTCAAAAGACCCAGCTTCAGAGAAGTTCTCTGTCATTTCTTTTTTTTCTTTTTTGGCAGAGACTGGGGTCTCACTGTGTTTCCCAGGCTGGTCTCAAACTCCTGTCCTCAAGCAGTTCTCCCATCTCGGCCTCCCAAAGTGCTGAGATTATAGGTGTTAGCCACTGTGCCCAGCCTCTGTCATTTCTCTAACCACCTCTAACCTTCCCACCTTTGCACTCCCATACCCATTGGTCTGGAAACTTTGATCACGTACCACACTCTCTAAGGCCTTTGCAATTTGTGTCCATCTGTCTCCCACTTATACTAATGGCAGTGATGACGCCTCATTTATCGTTGAATAATTCATGATATCTGCATAGGGTTCTATGCAAAATAGATACTTAATAAATATATTTAGAATAGAAAATTAATTTTAAGAGTCCCATTTACAGGACCTCAGTCTCCTGACTGGCCAACACATTGGCATTTTAATCACTAACTTATCCCTAGTACTGAAGTTCGGAGTCTCCGCCAATTGGCAGGTCACTCCTGCCTCCTTGCCATCTTTTAATACCTCTAAAATGTTGTTAAATCTAAACAAGCACTTTATTACTCATTCTGAGGGCCAGGTGGTGGGGGCTCCTGGCCTTGGTATCAGAGCGAAACTGATAGGGTAGAAAACTCTAGGACTAGTCACCTAGCTTTGTCTTGGCCCCATTCCTCACTCCATTCCACCAGTGGTATCAGGGAGCACTTCTCCCATTCAAGGAAGCCCCGTGTGTCAGTGCACTAGGGGTTGGTTTGCCCAGTTTAGTGAGTAGGAGTAGTTCATAACTGTGTGTTCTGCTCTGTAACCATAAAGAGACTTCATTGCCCAGGACTTTCCCATGTGAGCATCCTCGGCAGATAGCAAAGACATCAGGCAGGAATATTCGGTGTTCACCACTGGAGTCAGCTCTGATCTAAGGGATCCATAAACCCATAGGAAATCTTGTATTTTTAAGATCATATATTCTTAAAGGCTTTTTTTAAACCCAAAGTCAAAGAAACTCATATACATGAAATTGCATTTATACTATTGTTCCATCCTAATGATTTCCTTCAATGATATCTTCCAAATGAGCTAATCCACAAATATCAAGAGAACTTAACTGCACAACAGAATTGGAGGGAATTTTACATTAAAAAAATCTTGGCAGAAAATCTTTCAACAGAACTGCCTGCAGTTCCTAACTTAATTAGCCTAATTAATAGATTTAAGTACCAACTAATTATCATCGTGTTTCCAGGATGTAATCTGTTCTTTAAAAGACACACACTTCTGCTCTTGTTTTATTTTCATTCAGTTTGTCTCTGAGAACCTTCCATCAAATGCTGCCTCAGGTTTCAAATGCTGCTTCTGTCCTCCTAGGTTGAATTTTTTTTTAATATAATAAATTTTTTTATTTCTCTTTTTCTATTTATAAATTCCTGCCAGTATCAGGGAAGGTGCTTTTCTTCAGTAGAAGTTAAATCTTCAGTGCTACCCAGTTTATTCATTGTATCTTCTAATATTACAGCAACAATTTTTGTTAAATAGAATTATTTTTAATATGAAGAAAAGAGATGAAAAGTAAACATAAGAACCCAAAGTTAAGAGATTGTTTCATAATTCATTCTTGCCTCATTTGGCTCTAAGTTAACTAGAAATTTGAAAAGAAATGCCTAAAATTAAGTGGACTGAATAACTTGATCAGCTTCTCTTGATAACTGCGTGGGCTAAATTTGAATCAAGGGAATGAGTTGTAACATCAGCTGGGTGTGGAAAGGGCTTGGTAATGGACTAGAAAAAGCCCAAGTTTTTTTCCCATTCTCTTGAGCTCTTAAGCTGCTCATTGATAACATAAGACTTAGCAATTCTTGAATGCCTCAGGTCCTTTAGCATAGACCTCCTCCCTTTATATGTCCTCACTACGCTCCTTATCATCTTAAAGATAGTGGCCCACCATTATAATTACTTTCTTCAGAATGCCCTGAATATTCTTGAAATCTTTATTGCACTTTCTTGGAAGAGGCCTCCCCTGGCTTAATCCAGTTATCTGCCTACATGGGTCTGACCCTGAACAGTTGCACAAGAGGACACACCTGGCTGGCCGTTCTCATTTACATTCAATATAACAAATCACAATTGAACATTAAATACTGCCTGACATTCCTACTGTAGAGGTTCACTTCTTCGTTCTCCAAAATGATTGCTTCGCACTTTGGCATTGTCCAAACCCAGTCTCAGATGATGACATTGCCTTCGTTCAGAATACAGAAATAAGCAGAAACTCTCTTCACCCTCATCTTCCCACCACTAAGTCTGCAGCCCAATGTCACGTTAACGTGCACCCTCTGCCCTCCTCCTCTGGCAGGGGCTGTCGTTCTCTCTGCTCCTAGCAAAGGCCTGATGCCTCCCCTGGGCTCAGAGTCACAACCCTTCTTGCCTCCCAAATTCTTCGTGCCTACGGTGAGCCGTCTCTTCTACATGGTGAATTGCTTTCTCTCCCCTATGTCATCCCTGTCAGCATGTGAAGGTACCTCCAACTTTAAAACAAAACAAAACAGTCCCATCCCTTCCCTGTGTCTCCTTCCAACTAGTTTTCTTATCCACTTCACTGAAAATCTTGAAAAAGTTTTCTGTAATCACCGTCTCTGCACCTTACACTGATTCCTCAACCCACCCCAATCAGGCTTCCCTCCCTGATCTTCCACTAAGACAGTTCTTGCCAAAGCAATCAGATCATGACCTTCATGTCGCCAGGCCAGTAGTCATCTTTTTATGTCCTTATCCTTCTTGACCGCTCAATACTTGACCAAATTAACCAACACTTCCTTCTCAAACTCTTGACTTCCATGACACTGTGATCTCTATTCTCTCCTTCCTCACTGATGACTTCTTCTCAATGTCCTATTCTCCTACTTTTCCTCTGCTGAATTTGGAGTGGCTTTGTGGGCAGGTCATTGTCCACCTTCTGTTTTCTGTTTATACATCTTCCATAGCTGATCTCATTCAGCCCCGTAGTTTAATGCCATCTCAATCCCAGTGACCCCTTCCATCTCTACCTCTAGTCTCAACTATACCTTAGAACTCCAGACTCACTGATTTAATTGTCTACTAAACATTCCCATGTAAGTTGGAACTTTTCCTTCTCAAACTTAACAAAGACAAAACGGATTTCTCTATACCCACCAGAAAGCTTGTTTGCTCTACCCCATCTCAGGAAATGCTTCCCCCACCCTCTGAGTTACTCAAGCCAAAAATCTAGAAAATATTTGTTATTTCCCCCTTTCCTTCTCCTTAATTTATAATCCATGTGCAAGTCCTGTGAGATCTACCTCTTAAGAAATCCTGGAATGGACTTCTTCACTCTGTCTCCACCACTGCCATTTTGGATCAAGCCTCCATCCTGTCTTGCCTGCAGTAGTCCCTGGCTGGTATTCCTCCTTCCTCTGCTGGGCTGTCTACCCAGGCTCTTCACAGCAGCCGGAGAGACCTTTATAAAACACAGACCTGATGATTATGTCAATTCTTTAAAGCTCCCAAATCACTTCCCGTCATACTTAGAGTACAATTTGAACTCCTACTCTGATCATGTCCTGCCAATCT
This sequence comes from Eulemur rufifrons, assembly GCF_041146395.1. Lineage (NCBI taxonomy): Eukaryota > Metazoa > Chordata > Mammalia > Primates > Lemuridae > Eulemur > Eulemur rufifrons. The sequence continues at coordinate 15,040,816 of NC_090997.1, read as the reverse complement.
CTCAAGCCTCCTCTCCTACTCTTCTCCTTGCCCATTATGTTTCCATAACAAAAATCTCTTTTTTTGTTCTTTGAACCAGTTGCTCTTTTTTCCTGGAATACCCTTCCTCTTGATCTTTATAGAATTAGATTCTTCTTTTAATTCAGATTTTAGCTTCAATATCTCACCCTTAGAGATGCAACTGATTCTAACATCCCTCCTTCTTCATCTTCTACTTGGCAATGATCTGATTTAAAAAAAAATAGCTTATCTTATCAATTGGTTGGTGGGTTGGTTGATTCATTTCTCTTTCTCCCAAAAAGCTTCATGAGAGAAGAACCTTGTCTACACTGTTTTCTGCTCTATTCCCTGTGCCTCTGACCATTTTGTTGATGGATGAATAAATAAGCCAATACACAGAAATGAGAATGTTCTCAGAAGACTTAGCAACGGTCAATAAAAAAATGGTTTGATACAAGAAACAATGAAAACTATACCAGCGTCTTACATGTTAGGTTCAAGAGCTTAAAATTCATAAAGTAACAACAATAATACGTCATTTTGAATTACTGAGTAAGTGGGGGAGGGGGTTGATATGATGAAAACCACCCTGAAATAGCTGTTTGCATTCTGGAAGCTTAAATGTAATTTAATATTTTCCCTGTCATAGCGGAAGGGCCAAAGAACAATGAAATGTCCTAAGCAGAAACCATGAACTGACGTAACCCACAAATGAAATTATCAGCCCTTAAAAAATTGAGAATTTATTGTTCTACAATTTCTAAAAATTTTTCCTGTAACTTTGTTTGCTCCCTGTTGCAACCATCAGCTTGTTGAACATCAGAGTGGGTTGAACATCAGGTGCAGGTACCTGAGCAGAGCTTCTTACCTATACTGTCTCTTGAAGGGTGTCCAGAAAGATGCCACTGTCCTGAAGGAGGAGTGGGGGCCCAGTGATGGCCCACTGCTTCCTGGCTGATTGTCTTTCTAAGGGCAGACCCACCGTTGTTCCTGGGTTGACTGAGTCACTCACATACTTCTTGAACATGCTGCACGTTGCAGGCACTACACTAGGCACTGCTGCTGCCTTTGCTTCCTGTCCAGTTGCTTCATCTTCTTCAGCCTCCCAGCCACTGTCACCTTTGAGACAACTTTGTCCCTGAGCAAGGGCTTCAGTATGTAATATGTTTCCAAACTAAAAATATGCCCAAGACTATAATTTAATTCATTGATTATTTATGGAGGTGGCTGTTCGTGGCCTGTATTGATCAGTACTTTCTTGCAATAAGCTTTTCATTTAGCTGTGTGGAGTTGATTGATCAATTCCACCAGCGTTTCTTTAGTAAGTGCCAGGCACTGAGTGAAATTCATGGATGCGGAGAGCAAAAGGAGTCTGTTTTTGCTTTCTGTAACTAAAGTCTAGTGCGGAAAATCGTGTTTCCCCTTAACTTCTAACCAGCTATCTTTTGAACACTAGGGGATGAGCCGACTCCTACACTGAAAAACTAGGGCAGATCCAGCAGATCATTGCAGTCTTTGGAGACAGGCAGACTTGGGTTCAAAACCCAGCTCTGCCACGCAGTAACTGTGTGACCATTGCAATACTTCAACATCTCTGACCCTTGGTCCTTCAAATATCAGGAAAGTTAGAACGTAGGAAAATTACACAGAATAAGTGTTCAATAAATAATAGCTAATATTGAAATAAGAAATAACTGTTATTTAATATTCTTATCTAAATATCAGAAGGTCAAGGGTTCTTTAAACAGACAACATGGGACATAAATGAGTATTAATAAAATTATAACAAACCCCTTTTAGTGCTTGTTTGTTGGGTTGCTATGTATGTATGGAGGCAATTATGTCTGTAATTTAGGTCTTCTGAGGTTTTCACTTACCATTATATATAGTAAGTAGAATGCTGCAATGCAGTTAATGGGAACTTCAAATGACTAAGGACTTTGCTGAACATCCTATTTTTTTTTATTTCATCTTATTATTATGGGGGATACAGAATTGCAGGTTACATACGTTGCCCATTTAAACCCTGTCAGCACTGTACCAAAGTGAGGTTTTGGCCCCTCGAATAAATGCTGTGGGGAAAGCCCTGCTTCCCTCCACTCTGCTCTTCACCACCTTCCAATCTCTCCAACACCAGCCTTTGCAGAAAGCAACACTGTTTCCTGATATACCAGGGAAAACACTCAAAATCTACTCAGGGCCCTGCTCTCTTCATGCAACCTAGTCTGGCTTATTACTATGGATGGTTTTTTAAATCTTTTAATCCTAGTCTATGACTAAGTGAGAATCGTAGAACTCTATACTGTAGTTTGAGCCATCGCCTGGGCTCAGCCGATCACTTTGTCATTTGAAAACTTGAGCTATTATATATGGCAGAGGGGGGTGCCAGGCAAATACTGGATAGTAGGATAATATTGTGGTTTATTATATATATGGGTCAGAGGCTTGGTGCTGGAAACCGTTTACCTACATTAAAAATCTATCTCACCTAAAGCAAAGCTATAACAAGCAATAGAAAACACATTCTTTCCAAATTCACCAGACAGCTTAAAACTTGCCTTTAGTTGGCCTGAGCCCGATATGTTTTCTTAGGTATCATATCCTACATCAGGATGCAAGCTGCTGGACAGTTTCTAAACATTAAAAACTCCAACAGAAATGCACAGCTCAGTTAGTTCAGTGGAAGGGTTCTGGTGACAGCTTTGCCACAGATGGTAGCCTTAGACTCATTATTTAAAAATCCCAATCTTAGTTTCGTTGCTTGTTAAATGATCATAGCAGTGAAGTGGAAGAGAGTTATTATAGCTTCTCGGAGCTCCTATTCATTGACACCTACCACGAGCCAAGTATCTCTCTATGAACGTTTTATTTTATTGTGACAAAATACACATATCGTAAAATTTACCACTTTAACCATTTTTAAGTATACGGGTCAGTGGCATTAAATATGTCCACCTTGTTGTGCAATAATCACCATCACTCACTCACCTGCAGAACTTTTTCATCTTCCCAGACTGAAATTCTGCACCCATTAAGCAGTGACTCCCCATCCCCCCATGGCCCTATGCCCTGGAAACCACTGTTATATTTTCTTTCTCTGTAAATTTAACTATTCTAGGCACCACATATAAGTTGAATTATATGATACTTGTCCTTTTGTGTCTGGCCTGTGCACTTAAAAATTTCTTCAGGGGCCGGGCGCGGTGGCTCACGCCTGTAATCCTAGCACTCTGGGAGGCCGAGGTGGGCGGATCGTTTGAGCTCAGGAGTTCGAGACCAGCCTGAGCAAGAGCGAGACCCCACCTCTACTAAAAATAGAAAGAAATTATATGAACAGCTAAAAATATATATATAGAAAAAAATTAGCCGGGCATGGTGGCGCATGCCTGTAGTCCCAGCTACTCGGGAGGCTGAGACAGGAGGATCGCTTGAGCTCAGGAGTTTGAGGTTGCTGTGAGCTAGGCTGATGCCACGGCACTCACTCTAGCCTGGGCAACAGAGTGAGACTCTGTCTCAAAAAAAAAAAAAAAAAAAAAAAAAAAAAAATTTCTTCAGGGTTCATCCATGTTGAGCATGTGTCAGAGCCTCCTTCCTCTTAAGGCTGAGTAATGTTCCATTGTATGCATGTGCCACACTGTGCCTGTGCATTTGTCCCCTGGATGGAATCTGTATACTCTAAAATGGGCTATTATATGTGATCTTCCCTGGAACAATAAGCTCTTCTCTTACTATGTGATATTTGAAGTAAATTGGGGCTTCAGAGGCTAAGGTACTTGTTCAAGGTCACATGGCTGAGAAATGAGTGGCTGATGGGCAAACTGAGCCCCGCCTCTCCCCGACGCCCGTGATTTCCCGGCTGCGCTCAGCTTCCTGCACGCACCAGCTACCCTTCCGTCTCTTGTGAGGATAACCAAAATCATGGAGGAGAAAGGATTTTGAAATTGATAAATAGCTTAAGATTATATCATCTTGTTAACGCTGAGTATTTTCCAAATAACATCATTAATTAATGTGCTTTTGAATAGTTCAAAGGAGATTTTTTCACAAAAGAATAAAATCCTATTTCCTACAGGCTGTTGTTATGGGTCAGCTTCTTATCTGAAACCTCACCTGAACTAGGCATTCAGCAAATATTAGAGTGCTGCAGTAACAGGCAGAAGGTTCCCATTTTAAGATCTGGTCTGTTTGCAGATGTAGTTGTGTAACTATTTCTCAGACATGCTTTTATGCCTTGTGGCCAGAAGGTGGAGACAGATAATGTCAAATACTTCATGTGCTGTTCCCTCTGGGCTGGATTTTTCTCACCCAATACTGTTCAGCTTTTTTAGCATGTCCTTCAAATATGCCATTGAGAATAGAGTCTATTATTGATATGCACTAGTGAATGTCCTCTGGAGATTCAGAACTGATAGGAAAGAGAGAGAAACAGACAAACAGACATAAAAGGGGATTTATTAGGGAAACTGGCTCATGTGATTGTGGAGGCTGAGAAGTCTCAACTTCGGCAGCAGTTCAATTCATGTATTCAATTGACTTCTTATGTTTGTAAGCTGGAGACCTTGGGGTGCTAAAAGCATGACTCAGTCCAAGTCCGAAGGCCCCAGAACCAGAAAAGGTGATGTTGTAACTCTTAGTCTAAGGTCAAAGGCCTGAGGACCTGGGGAGCTGCTGGTGCAAGTCCCAGAGTCCAAAGGCCAGAAACATTAGAGTTCTCATTGTCTAAGGGCAGGAGAAGAAGAGTGTTTCAGCTCTAGGAGCAAGAGAAGGAAAGGAAATTGCCCTTCCTCTGACTTTTTGTTTTATCTAGGCCATCAGCCAATTGGAAGGTGCCTGCCCACATTGGTGAGGGCACACCTTCCTTACCGAGCATACTGATTCAATGGAATCATATCTTTCAGATGAGGATTAAAAAATAATAATGATAAGCCTACTGGTTCAAATGCCAGTCTTTTCCAGAAACACTCTCGCTGACATACCCAGGAATAATTCCTTACCAGCTATCTGAGCATCCCTTAATTCAGTCAAGTTGACACCTAAAATTAGCCATCACATAATATATCTCACGTCAATCACATATGTCAACACTTTGATCAAAAGTATTTTAGAAACTTTTACATAGAAAAAAATTCAAAGAATTTATGAGAGAAGGGATAGAAAAATATTGGCATAGTTCCTGGCACACAACCGGCAGTCTATAAATAATGAAAGAAAGAATGAATGAATGGTGTATTAAAGAGCCTATTATAGGTGAACTGATATTGGAAGAAATGATCTGGTACTTTCACGGCTGTAAACTGCAGTCCACCTTTCTTGGCCTCTACTCTCTTGACAGTGTGGAATGAACATGTAGAGTCTAGTTGTGTACACCTACAGTATGCGTATTAGAACTATAACACCACAGAAATCAATATATGAATTTAATTGCTGCTCAAGTTGATTAAGTGGCATTTAGAGCTTATGAAGGAATTAAGAAACCTTTGAAAAGTGAATAATAATGTAAAAACATTCTGTTAAAATATTTCTGATTTCATTATATAACTCTTGTACTTACTAAATGTGATTTTTAGTTAGTGCATTCATATACACTTGTACAATTGCATACACAAGAAAGTTAATCTAAAGGACTCTGGTTGGATGAGAACCTTGAGAAATCATTTCACACCATTCCCTTTCTTTGCATAGAATTTTATATATATATATGAGATATATATATGAGATATATATGAGATATATGAGATATATATGATATACATGATATATATGATATATATGAGATATATATAATATACATGATATATATGATATATATATCATCTCCTCTGTTCCTGAAGACTCCCAAAGGAAAGACAACTTTCTTCTTCAAATAAATCAGCATAAAGGGAATTGATTTTATTAGTATAATTTGAAAAGACATCTTAGATAGTAGCAAATGGTCTTGGTTTGGGTTTTTGAAGTTTGCTATTTCCCTGTGAAATTTATTGACTCTGAAATGCCGCCCAGGACCTAGGATTTTATTTAATGATTGGCCCTTCCTTATCTCCTCCTTGACCCTGACATATAAGTGCACAGGAGTAAACATGACCCCAGGCATCCTTAGGAGGATGGCATTTTTCTTGGCCGAACTATCTCCCGTTGGAAAAAGCAACAACAAAACAGGTAGAAATTTTTATTTCATTAAAGAGCCTCTGACCAATCCTTTTTGTATTCCTTAGGGGATAAGGAATAAGGAATAAGGCAGAGGCCAAGGAGCCGGGCCCCATCTCCTCATGGGCTGGCAGCTTTCCTCTGTTTTGTACCCTAATCTTGGTCACTGCACTAAGACTCCTAGTGGCAGTACCAGCATCAATCTTTCACCATTACTGGAAAACAGGAACAGTGCTGGGAACATTCAAGTTCTACATGCTTTATTCCTAGCAGCAGTGTAGAGAATCTTCTATATGCAGAGGGCAACATATCCATCTCTTCTTTTGCAATAGAGGGAGGCCAGGCTGAAGTACTTAGCTAATTAGTCCGCAGCATCCAAAGCAGGACAGAGAGAACCTGTGCTGCAGTCTGAGCAGCTCCCGGTTGCTACAGCAGGTTGCCACAAAGAGCCTGCAGTCATCACAGCCTTTTAGCTCCGTATTGAATGACTCTAAACATGTAAACAGGGACATGGGCAAAATTATGTAGAGCTGAGCAGTGTGAGGCCCCCTGCGGGAAAGTAATAGCATTGTCAAAGGACTTTAGAAGGCTCTCTCCTAGAGGTATCTGATGGAGGCAGCCTCGGGAACATAAAACATTTGTGATTCTGGAAGGACTCTGAGCAGAAAATCCTCAAAGTTGTTTTGTAAACAGCTTCCTTCCTGAAAGAATAATCATGGATTTTGAAATTATCTATACCTCAACATATTGATGACCCTGAAAAATTAAAGCGGCTTCTTTCCAGATGAGCAATTTCAGTGCTGGCTAGCATTTGAACCTCCAGCTACTTGTTTTGTTTATAATCCTTCGGGACCTGCCAAGGTTTTAATTTTTATGTCGTCCTCAATCAATCTTTTTCTTTTTTCTCTCTCTTTCTTTAGAGGTATACTTCTAAAGATCTGCCTCTCTAAAAGATTAGGTAATCTTACCTTTATTTTTATTTAGTATTAAATTATTCATACATCTGAAATTCTCTTCCCTTGAAGAGGTACTTTGATCTCTCTGTGGGCCAATGATTCTAAACCTCATCTTCATCACACTCATTCAATAAATGGTGCTGGGAAAATTGTATAGCCACACACAGAAGAATGAAACAGGATCCCTATCTCTTGCCATCTACAAAAATTAACTCAAGATGGATTAAAGACCTAAATGTAAGACCTGAAACCATAAAAATTCTGGAAGAAATCATAGGCAAAACTCTCCTAGACATCGGCCTAGGCAAAGAATTTATGACTAAGACCCCAAAGGCAAATATAGCAACAACAAAAATAAATAAATAAGATGATTAAATTAAAGTTTCTGCATAGCAAAGAAAATAATCAACAGAGTAAATAGACAACCTACAGAATGGGAGAAAATATTCACAAACTATACATCTACAAAGGGCTAATATCCAGAATCTACAAGGAACTCAAACAACTCAGCAAGCAAAAACCAAATAACCCCATTAAAAAGTGGGCAAAAGACATGAACAGAGTTTTTTCAAAAAAAGATATATAAGTGGCCAACAGACATATGAAAAAATGTTCAACATCACTAATCATCAGGGAAGTGCAAATTAAAACCATGATGAGATACCACTTTACCCCTATCAGAATGGCTATTATTAAAAAATAAAAAAACAATAGATGTTGGCATGTTGCGGTGAAAAAGGAATGCTTATAACTGTTGGTGGGACTGTAAATTAGCACAACCTCTATGGAGAACAGTATGGAGATTCCTCAAATAACTAAAAGTAGACCTAGCATTCTATCCAGCAATCCCGCTACAGGATATCTACCCGAAGGTAAAGAAGTCATTGCATCAAAAAGACACCTGAACTCGAATGTTTATTGCAGCACAATTCACAATTGGATAAAGAAAATGTCGCATATATATACCATGGCGTACTACTCAGCCATAAAAAAGGAATGAAATAACGTCATTTGCAGCAACTGGAACTGAAGAACATTATCCTTAGTGAAGTATCTTAGGAATGGAAAAACAAACACCACTTGTTCTCACAAATAAGTGGGAGGTAAACAATGGGTACTTATGGTCATAAAATGGTGTAAAGGACATTGGAAACTAAGAAGGGAGGAGGGTGGGAGAGGAGTGGGGGATAAAACTTACCTATCGTGTACAATGTATACTATTCTGGTGACGGGCACACTAAAAGCTTTGATTTTAGCATTATATAATTCATCCATCTAACAAGAACTCCTGGACCCCCTAATATTTTGAAATAAAAATTATAAAACAAAGGGAAAAAAAAAAACACAGATTGCCAGTCCCCACCCCAGGGGATATGATTGAGTAGGGCGTGAACATTTGCACGTCTAGCAAGTTCTCCAGATGCTGATTCTGAAGTTGCTGGTCCAGGGACCACACTTTGAAAACCACAGCTGTGGGCCAAAGTATGGGCTTCCAAACTTGAACATAAAACCATCATGATAACTTGCCTAAATACAAATTTCCTTACTTTGTCACAAAATAGGATATCGACTTACACAAAATAAAGATGGTATACAATTACGAATTTTGAAATGGATTCCCTTCTCTCAACCCCATCTATATATTTTATATCCTTATCCTTCAAGATGTGCTCCCTCCATGACACAGTTGCCCACGGTCAAGGGAGCTCATTCATGCTTCCAAACAGTGTGTTCTTCTGCTCTTACTACTGCTATTTGAACATTTTAAAGATGAAGGCTTTGCCTGACTCGTCTTGGAATTCTTCTTGGGGACTTAGGCAACTGTTTAAAAATGTTTAAATCACCACTTTCTCATGAGAAATAAAGACTTCATTTGCAGTAAGATATTCGTATGAGTGGTTGCTACCTGTATAGCAAAGATGTTTTTAAAAATAGCAGTGTGTACTGCTATTAACCCTGGACTGCCTTAGCTTTGTACCTTGTTTCTTCTCAATGTAATTACACGGAAGGTACTAACCGGGGACTCTCCTTGTGTTCTGTTCTGTTTGCTGAACTTAATCTCCTTTGGTGCCCACCCCTCTTCTCTACCCCCATGCCAGGCTGTGGCTACTTTACCGCATAGTTCAGTGATGGGAGCTGACTGGGAAAATAGTCCCCGAATGCCTTCCAGGAACTGAAATACAATAAGAGTCTTATATCCAAGCCTCAGCAGCTCAGACTTCGGGGTGTTAGAGTCAACTTAGAGGTCTCTGTCACCTTTATTAGACAAAGTCTGGAGGGACCCCATTTGGGGGTAGTTGTTGCGGAATCTCCCAGCACCTCGTTGTGTGCCTGGTCTCCAACTGAAATACTAGAATTGTTATCTTGTCTAAGTTTTTTGCCTTACCATCTGATACTTGTCTAAGTTTTTGTAGCATAAAGTAATGAGAATAAACCATAGAATGTCAGGAATTACTGGGCTGTGTTTACAGTGAAAGGTCCCGGACACTTTATAGCTAAGCCATTCAAGGAAATAGCCTCTAGAAGCACAAAATGTCTTTCAGCCAACTTATGTTAAAGCAAAGGGTTTCTGAAAAGCAGGGTGATGAGACCTGTTTCTCATTTTGAGTTATTTGTAAGCATAAAAAAAAAAAAAAGAGCTGACAGAACCTTTGCTTTAAATTGCCCTAAAACTCAAATAACTGTCCTGGGTCTCTGATCAAAATCGTTAATGCTGTGAAGGCTGAGCAATCAGTGAGGGATGAGCCAGAGATTTTTTGCTTTGAAAAACACATTTGAAGCCTAAGAAAGAAGTGAAAACAAAACAAAAAATGAAAACAGACCAAAGAATTTAAATAGATTTGGAGGAGTGACTTTATTTGGGAAAATTAGATAATATATCTATTTATTACATTGAATATGCATGGAGACCCTTTAATTAAGTTCCCCAAACCTGTTATAAGATGGCAGTGTATTTGCAGATTACAATTTGTTGAGAGGCCACATTTTATTGCAAAATGGTTTGCGTTCAGCTATTGTTTCCTCTTTGCAATACACCTAGGAAAACATAATTAGTTTTCTTCAGAAGAAAGAATTACCCCAAATTTTGGAAACTGCTTTTACCGTGGTATGTAGAGGAAGAAATAAGAACTGTGGCACAGTCATATATGGGTTATTTCCTTTTTCTATAGATTTCCATGGGGAAGATGACATAGCAATGTGTTAATAAATCTGCTGAGGGTCATACAAATCAGATTTCCTGGACTCTGGCCTTCATTTGTCTACCAGGTTAGCATTTTTCCTCTTTGGAAACATTTAGCTTCCAACAATCGGTTTTACATTTAAAACAACAATTTGTATTACATTTTAAAAGGAATTGGTAAATACAAAATCAATATATTTAGTACATACCAAAAAATGCACTTCTAAACTGTATCAAAGGAATACATATTTTGTGGTTTCTATTCAATTTCTAGAATAATTTTTATTCCAATTCACATTTAAGAATGCAATATGTAACTAGTAAGGTACTCTAGACCTGACTTGGAGATGAATGTTAACAAGAGTAGGATTTAAAAACAACTTTAATAAGAAGGTACTCAATAACATAAACAAAATATATTTAGGTACTTATTTTACCTATAACAAATTACTTTTATACAGCACCATAGTTGTAAACATTTGGTGGTTATGAAATTACAAAGATTAACATATCAAGCCATTATGGTCTGTGATCAAAAGAGTACTCGTTTCCCTCTTCAAAATCACCTGTTCTAAGCTTCCACACCCCCCACCCTACCTCCACGATACAGATGAACACTCTGTAATTATCCAAGGAGGTTTTGGTAAAACTTTTTTTGATAAAACTTTTTTTAAAAAACTATTAATAACTCACTTTGTGTGGAGATTTATTTTAAACAGTGGGAGCAGGTTAAGGGTAGCTAGGAATGGAAAATATTTTCTAGAGTCCATCCTTCATTGGCACATTCTACTAACCTGAATCTAGCCAACAGGCTTTAAAAAACCTAAACACCCAAGGTCAAGAATCATGCAACAGTTTTGGCTTGCAGAGTTATTTTTTTATTACATATAACATAGCAAGCAAGTAAGTGTTTACACACAACACACACACACACACACACACTTATACACATGTATATATGCTTCCCTGGACATACAACACAGCAATATTTTTTAAATAGCACATAAGTGCCCAGTGACTCATGTCAGTTGTTAAGCTGAATCTAGCTCTTTCAGGTTTCTGTTTCTTATATTTAAACTTCTGTTGCTTCAGTTTTCCAGATGTATGCATTCTTAATATTAAGTGGCAACATTACCTGTTTTCCCAAATAACAAGCACTATTTTCTAGAAATGTCGCATGCATTTATTTATATGTACCTCTGCACACATTCTCAGACATCCTGTGCTGGTATTTTTCCTGCTGACCTGCCTTAATAGGGGTTTTGCATCCTTAGGCTGAGATCATAAGCTACGTGATGGAGCCTCTGCCCTGCCTTTCACAAACTTCCTCTTCCTGGAGCTTCACTGGCTGCACTGGGGGAATTTCAGGTAGTTTCCACCTCATTATGAAGGGAGAAGCTCAACTGTCTTATTTCTCTGGGGCTCTCATGGAAATGAAAGGAAAGCACTTGGTTTTACTGTTAGTGTTTTCATTGCCCAGTGGGTTACTATATTTATGGTTTAGAATTAGTTTGCCACGTAACTAAAGATGTACTGACAGTTGTGAAGGATTTAGAAAGCTTCAGGGAAATGTGAGGGTTGAAATTAAATTAGCAGGCCAGGCGTGGTGGCTCACGCCTATAATCCTAGCACTCTGGGAGGCCAAGGTGGGAGGATCACTTGAGGTCAGGAGTTCAAGACCAGCCTGAGCAAGAGTGAGACCCTGTCTCTACTAAAAAAATAGAAAAAATTAGCCAGGTGTGGTGATGCACACCTGTAGTCCCAGCTACTCGGGAGGCTGAGGCAGGAGGATTGCTTGAGCCCAGGAGTTTGAGGTTGTTGTGAGCTAGGCTGACGCCACAGCACTCCAGCCCGGGCAACAGAGCAAGACTCTGTCTCAAAATAAATAAATAAATAAATAAATAAAAATAGAAATTAAGTTAGCCCTAGCTACCTCCACCCTCCATCTGTACAGTTTACAAGTTACCTCAAAACAGACTTGAACATACTCAAATTGAGGGGCACCTTGGGCTAGCCCCTCTTATTGTATAAAGTCGAGCAGACACACTTTCTTCTGGGGAAAGGGTTTGGATCTTTTGCTGTGCTTTTTTACTCTTTAAATATCTCAATTGCTTTGATAATTAGAGCTCTGAAGAGGATTCTTTGGATGCACAGTGAATTCAAGGATACTGTGTGGGGAAGACACCCAGATCTCTACCGTCTCACCCAAATTCAAACTGTAAGGAGACTCCTGTGTGCTCTCACAAAGACTCAGTGGTGGAGCTCAGCACAAGGTCCCCAGAAAAAGGCAGAAGGAGACAAGAGGATGGACTGGTCCCTGCCCAAGTTGGAAGGACAGAGAGGGACAGGTGCTTCTGGGTCCACGAGGTTCTGATCCAAACCTATGAGTAAACTTGTGCTCCAGGAAAGGATTTTGTGAGTGAACAGAAGAAACAGTAACTTTATCAGAATGTTCAACCCACTGTGGACATTGAGCAACTTGACTGAGGCTAACTGACCTCTAGGAACATGACTGTACTTTGTACCATCTGGATTATACTAGACTGGTGGTTCTCAGAATTTAGTGTGTATGAGAATCACTAGGAAACTTCCTTAAAAACTACCCAGACCTATGTCCTTTCCCAGAGCTTCTAATATATTGTCCTGGAATGGAGCCCAGAAATACACGTTTAGCAACTTTTACAGGTGTTTCTCATTCGGGTAGTCTGTGGAGGGTGTATTTTAAGAAGCACCTTCCTGCCATAAGGAACAGAGACCAAGGCAGAGAGCAGCCAATCTTTTCTTAGAGATTTTAGGACTATCAATGGTACCGCCTTTTACCCTGCTGCTGTTGGGTAGTGGCCACTGGAGCTCTGGGCCAGGTCTCTCCCACCTGGGATTTCTGGGCCAGTGGAGCAGATGCTGATGCTGGGGAGGGGACAAGGAAAAGAGCCACAAAAAGTATCAGAAGTCTGGGACTAATGAGAGACACTGATTGGTAGGCAGGGCTGTGTGCCTTCACCTCTAAGGACAACCAGCAGTGTCTCCCCGGTGTTCAGTCTCTGGTCCAAGACAAATGGTGGTTTGAGGAAACAGGCTGAGGGAGGGGCTGGGGAATGAGCTTTCCAGGAAGCCTGGATCAGGTGGGCTTGAGTAAGTGCAAAGGAGAGAGGAAGATCACATCAGGCAGAGAAATTGGAGAGACCTGGGTTCTCCCTCCACCCCACAGTAGAAGTGATCATCTGCACGGGCAAGGCAGAGGAGGAGGAATCCAGTTTGGGACAGAGTACAGGAATGTGGGAAACCAAAGACTAGAGGTAGAAACCAGAGGTGAGATCCAGAGCCTGGAGGATTCTGTAGATATAGGACGTTTGTTTCTGGTTTCCCACATTCTTAAGCGAGGTGATCATGTGTGGGATATAGGAGTGCTGAGCCGCATCACGGATCCCATGTACAGGAAAGTTCACTTTACACTTACTCTTGTGTATCTGACTGCCCCAAAGATCTATCCACCCATAACCTGTGAAGGTGACCTTATTTGGAAAAAGGTTCATTGCAGATGTAATTAAGGTAAAGATCTCAAGGTAAGATCGTCCTGGATTAGGGTGACCCCTAAATCTAGTAACTAGTGTGTTGTCCTGAGAAGAGATGAGTAGAGAAGTGGAGAAACACAGACGAGAAGGTGATATGGAAACGGAGGCAGAGGTTGGAGTGATGCATCTACAAGCCAAGGAACACCAAGGATTGCTGGCAGCCACCAGGGGAAAAGGGAGAAGGGTGAGGCCTGGAAGAATTCTCCCCTCAGGTTTCCAGAAAGAACCAACCCTGCTGCCACCTTGATTTCAGACTTCAGCCTCCAGAACCATGAGAGGATATGTTTTTATTGTCCTAAACCACCAAATTTGTAGTCATTGATTCAGGAAGCCCAGAGAAACTAGCCCACCTCACCTTCGATGCCCACCACCCCCCCATTACAAGTTTAGGCTACCTGGCACTCTCCTTTGAAAATACAAATGCCTCCGGGAAAACGAAGTGCTTATTAGCCATTCAAAGCAACTTCCATTAATTTAAAATAGTTTTCCCCCAATGACCTAGGAAATAGAAATAGTTGTGATTATTGGGGATTGGAGGAGGAAGATCAGAGAACTTGGACTTAAACATTTCCGCTTTAGTCCTATTTTGTTACTAGCTGTTTTACTGTGGGAAAGGTATTTAACTTCTCTGAAACTTAGTTTCAACATCTATAAAATTTGAATTATAATGCTCATTTAACAAGCAGTTGTAATATGAAGCTGAAGATCAGCTGTGTGAGGTGCTTTGTAAATTTGGGGGGCTTATGAGTGTATGAGAGTGTTTATTTTGCAGCAGAGAATACTTGTAGAGGGGAGATTTGCTTAGGTGTGGGGAAGAGGTGGGTGGAATGAAGAAGAAGGCAAAAGCTGAGAGACTGAAACCGCTGCGGTAAAATGTTCCCTCGTCTAATGAAAGGAGAAGGAAACACTCGTGTTTTAAAATGTCCTCTTATTCCCAGGACACATAGTTATTCCTGGTCCAGGGACATTTTATTTTATTTTATTGCTGTTGTTTTTTTAAGGCTGGTCAAGTGAAGCAGTGGGAGTAAAGGAACAAAGGAATCTGTAACTGGTTGTGATCAATTAGTTGTAAACACCACTGCACTCAGACCAACCAAGGGACATTTTATATTAGAAGGGCTTTGGTCAACTGGTCAGAGAGCCTAACACAATTTTTAATATAAAATATGTGTTTGAGGTTCCAAATAATCAATTTAGCAACAAACTCTTGGAACACGCTCCACTTATCTGTTGGTGACATCCTGTTAAGAAGTTCAGTGCACAAGATTAAATGACATCTAAGTGCCCTGAAAGAGTTTATGTAGCTTCCGAAGGTACTTTATCCATGCTTAGGAAACAGTGTTGGTTCTAGAACAGTGTTTCTCAAACTTGAGGAATGTGCAGACACTGTGAAAAGGAAAAAGATTTTCGACAACTTCAGTTGATTTAGTATTTTTAACAGTAAGCTGCTTAAATGAGTACAACACAAAACTAAATAGGCACACACTCCCTACACTTACTGCTTTTATATATCTATACGACCAAAACAAATGTACAAATTAAATACAGTAAACACTAAAAACAAACACTGTAAAACACCGATTAATTCAGTGTGACTGATGATACGCTTTGCTAAAGTTAACTCCCCGATCACACTGTGGCTTGGGTACTGACAGCTGAGGGCACGTTGTGTTGAGTTTGGCATGCCTGGCATTCTCTACAACTTTCTCTACTGGAAATTCAGCAAGCCTTCATTTATGCAGTGGGCTGTCGCCTTTATTAGCCAGGAATACATTGTCTGCTACATTTAGCTCTCTTTTTTCTCATGGATCCTTAAGAATTAGAGCAGTAGTGCTTGCCAACCTGGCAGGCATTAAAAATAAATGCGAATATGGGCAGTAGCCATCTCTGATATCCTACTGTGATCGTGCAGACGATGCAGAACGTGGCTGTTTGGTCAGTTTGGGAATGTTACATAAATAAAGTCATACTAGAGTATTTATTGTCAAACACAGTAGCTTCAGCAGACCTAGATGTTAGATTACTGTTTACTATTTGGCTACCAAGATGGTTGTTACGGGGATAAGAGTAGATGTCCCTTTGAAACCATGAAAACAAACAAACAAGCCCTGGAAGACAGAAATGTATTCTATTTACTTTAGCATCTCTAGCATCATGGGTAATATTCATAATTTTTAACAATGCTTATGGAACAATTACTGACCAAGCAGAATAGACACCAGCTGCACATTTCCAGCACAGCCATGCTAGCGGGCACAGCTGGATCTCAACCCTGCCCGGCACCTAGCACACTGCCAGGCAAACAGTAGGTGATAAATAAATGTCTTTTGAATGCATGAGGTGTATCCATCCTCCTTTATGGGTCCTCTGCCCTCATCTCTGAGCCTGTAGCTCTTCTCACAGGGAAGCAAGAGTAGGTCCTGCAGAGTTCTGAGCACCGGTCTATTGATAACACACCCGAGGGCAGCGGCCCTCAGCGTTCAGCACTGGAATAAAGAATCCACCCTGTGCTTGGTCCCATTGCTTCCACATACCTTACATTCACTCTTCTGTTGTCAATAAATATGATTCTAGAGTTATGGTCAAGACTCAGACAAGAAAAATACGAAAAGATTACAGAATTCAATCAGGTGGCAGAGATATTAGTTGAATCTAATTAAGGGGTGAAAAAAATGAGCTGCAACTTGGGTAAAGGTGCAGAATTCCATCTACCTAAATTAGGTGATAAAATGTTGAAATAAGGTTATGATAAAAATTGGTAGAAGATGAAACTTGAACTATATTCTAGGATGTGTGTCGTGAAGGTTTGTGAAACTAAATTCCAGCTGGAAGAAACAGGCATGGAGTTCGCTGCTGACACAGAACTCAACAATTGGAAAGGGGGCAGCTTATTCACCTAGAATTTGGGGAGAATCAGCTTTGAGATGGGTAGTGCCCAGATCTCATATTTTGGTATCGAATTTGACAGATAAATAAGAGTATCCCAGTCCCGATATGTGACCTAGGTGATGTGGCACCATTGATAGGGTAAATGTTTCTACCTGGATTGGGAAGGGGACTTTACAACCCATGGAAGCAGAGAGATGATAAAATGAGCCCACCCTTGTAGCCTTAATGCTTTTCTGCTGTGTTTAGGAATGCATCTCATAATCATTAGTTTTATTTGTGGTTATTCGTTATTAAAGGTTTTTGAAACAATCTGACATATTAGAGCAATTAGCCTGACAAATTAGCCTTGAGATTTTGATTTGAAATGGGTAATTAATATTACATGTGTTATTTTATTTTGAAAGGAGTAAAAGAATTTGATTACATTTGTAAATTGGTTTTGGGTATTTAAGAGAGCAGGCTTGGACATACAAATCATTCCCTCCTTCAGATGAAACATTTCTTCATCTGGTTCTTGGGACTCTGCCTCACTCCTGGCTCCCCCTTGCTCCTTTGTTGATTTCTCCTCTTTTCCCCAACATCAAGTTGAAGTGCCCAGGACTTAGCTTTGGACCTTATCTTTTCTTCCTCTCCAATCCCATCCCATCTCATGGCTTTAAACACCATAGATGCCCTGATGACTCCCTGCATGTTTCTGGCCCAGGTGGTTCCCCTGAACTCCCGACTGGGATCTCCATCTGTTATTGACATGCCTACTTCGTGTCAAGGTATCTCAAACTTGACATGTCAAAAGCCAAATTCATAATCTGTCCCTATCACTACCCCTGGCAACTTATTTCTCTTAAGTCTTCCCCATCTCAGGAAATAGAAACTCTTCCCTCTGGTTGCTCAGGTTAAAAATTTTGTAGTGATCTACTAGTACTGTTCCATGGTGGGCAGGTCTATGCAAACCTACTCCCAAAGTCCGAGGAAGCTAAAAGGCCAAAGAAAGAGGCAGACATATCCAGTTTCTCAGAATGAAACATTTAATAGGGACTTAGGAACAGAAGCCATGTCTTGGGTGGCAGCAAACCAAATGGTGGGTCTCTGTGTCATTGCCCCCCAGCCCCAGGGCTTATCTGCCACAGGGCAGGAATGTGTAGGACAATCGAAGTCAACCCCTCGGGGCAAGGCAAGAATGCTACGTGAAGCTGCTTAAGGACAGGATTTGTGGTCAAGGTTTTTTTGACCTAAGGGACAGGATTTATGGGAGCAGTAGATAAAATAGAAATCTTAGAGGCATTCCCAGAACAGGGGTTAATCAGAAGTCAGTATGGCGGATTAACATCCATAATGGAGTTGATTTAACCTCCACAGGTACTCATGTCTTTTATTACAGTGTCCATCAATAAATTCATTTAGTGCTTCCTTCAAAATATACGATTCCTTCTTTTTTTCCCTATCTCCACTGCTTCCACCCTGGTTGCGCCAAGCCACTATCATCTCTCACCTGTATTATTGCAACAGACTATTAATTGGTCTTCCTTCTTTGCCCTGAGCTCCACAGAGCAGTGAGAGGGATTGTTAAAAGGTAAGGCAGCTCTTGTTTCCCCTTTGCTCAAAACCCTCTAATCACTGCCATCTCATTAAGGGCAAAAGCAGAAGGCCTTACAATAGCCCACAAGGCCCATGTGATACACTTTTTATATAGAAAATTTAAAAGGTAAAAAAAAATAGAGGGCATGAAGAAAAGTTATAGCAATATCTCTGTCAGGGAAGAACTTCTATTTATATATTAAGATCCTGAGAAGTTGCTAAGACATCACCCATGAGAAGTCTTCAACAGGAGACTTCTGAATGCCCTGCCTTTTGGACCAGTTCTTTATCATTCTACCATGTTCAATAATGACAGCTCTCTCCACTTCTATTCCTCTAGCATGCCCAGCCACATTTTAAACTCGTAAGTCACAAATGCAGAACTGGCAGAGGCAGTAATGAAAGGTAATTCAGGACTTACTCAGCACATCTTAGTTCACGCAAATGCCAAATCACAGGAGCACCTCTGACGTCTCTCAGTTAAGACCTTCGTACAAAGACCTTATTTCAGCACCTTTTTGTCCAGATTTACTGCTGCTGAAGAATAGAGTTCTTGAATTCTAGGGTGCTTAGCACCTGTCCAGGGCTTAAATCCGATCACAGCTAATGACATCACAGTATCACTTCTTGACCACAGGAGAGAAGCATTAGCTGTAGTTAGAACAATGCGTTCTTTTGAATAGACACGGCTGGGCATTGTCACAAAGGATGAGCCTGGAGGGCTGACTGCTGCTCAGCTTTCAAACATCGTCATTTTTCAGCTTCATCATTGCTTTGGCATTCAGACTGGAAATCACAGGCCCAAGGGCATAAGTGTCCACAGCACTTGGACACCTTCTATTACCTGGTAGAGAAATGGAGCAGGGTTTGTTGCTATTAATGTCAAAGGTTCTTGTTTACACTCTAAACATTTGCTGCAAGTGTTGGTCAGGTTGGCAGTGGCAGGCAGAGTCGGAGAGGGTAGGGGGAAGCAGCACCCTTGGTAGAATGGCAAGCAAGCAGGCAGATGGAAGAGAAAACAGAGGGGGCTCCAGGAAGTAAGAGAAAAAGCTGTAGGTGGGTGGCCATTCTACGGAGCAGTGGGTACCAGAGAAGGCAGGTAACAGAAGGGAGAAGTGGGAGCCTAGGAAAATGAATAATATAGGGTAAAAGTATTGCATGCTAAATAAAGTCATCAATTCCTCTGTGGGCAATGAGAGCATTAAGAAAATGGTGTGTACCATACCATTCATTATCCATAAGAAATTTCCTTTGGGGTAGAAGGTCTGACAGAGTGGGAGTGGTTATCATTTTTATTGAACATTTACTACATCCCACTCCCCATGGTGAGTGCTTCATTTGCATTGTCTCAGTGAATTCTTACAGCACCATGAGTCAGTAATATTATCCCCATATCACAGGAATAAAAACTGAGGCTCAGAGAAGTTAAATAACTTGCCCATAGCTACTTTGAGCCTTGGCTTTAAATTCATGGACTCCAACTCCAAAACCACACATTTAAACAGTATACTAAACGTTAATCATACATAAACACTTAAAAAATATGGGGAAGAACTTAAAGGTGGTCTGGTTTTGTTTTAAAATTCCAGTCTCTGGACTATTTCAGGCCCGTAATGAAATATTTGATGGTCTGTTGCAAAATTTAAAAAGTACGGCCAATGTTAGGAAATTTTCATATAACCAAATTTACTTAACCCAAAGGACTTTTTGTTCTGATACTATGTTATTCTTTCTTTGTAGGTCCCTAAGAAATGACCTTTATTTAGTGAAATGATGTTAATGTAGTTAGTAGGTTTTCTGTTAGTGTACTTAGAAATATAAAAACTCGGCAACCCTATGTTGGCACCTACCATTTTTTAATTAATATTTGTTTATAAAATCCGAAGCTCTTGGAACCACTGATTCAGTTCCACCTCCAAGTCAGCAATTCTCCACAACTGTCCCAAAAGATGGCCAAGCAGGTTTTGTTTTTAACATTTCCAGTGACAGAGTTCACTACTTTTTGATTGAGCCCAGGCTGCGTTGGGAGAAAATTCCTCCTTTTATTGAGTTATAATCTGTCTTTATCTAATTAACACAGCAACAAAGAATACTTATATTCCAGTAGGAAAAATGTGTGAGTTCCATCCTTCCACTGTCAGAAACTGTTTTCTTTGCTTACTCGTCACTGGCTCTCTGCCTTGTCTGTGAAGTGTCAGCTTCATGAGGGCAGTGGCCTTATCCCAGTATCCAGGAGAGTGCTTGGCGTGGAATAGGTGGACAATTGATATTTGTGAAATGAGTAAATGAGCACTTTGTGAACAGCAGACATTATTCAATAAATATTTAATAAGTTTAATAAGGCTAATTCATTTTCTACATGGAGGTGCTTCAGATATTTAAATGTTTGAAGTCAGCTCTCATGTCCTCAGGAAGTCTTCTTTCTTGTTCCAGATGAGGGCTGATCAGTCCCTTGACTTGCTTTCCCTGTGATACAGCTTTCCTGCTCGTGGGGGTCCTCCTCTGCGTCTGCTCCCTGAAACTGAAGACTTAGCCATGGTCAACCCCAGAGGAGCTATCTCCTCTCTGGATTTAATAACATGGCTTAAGGCTACATTTTTTTAAGTCACATCACCTGGTTGCCTATTAAATTTGTAATTGATGGCATTTTATACATCTTTGTGCCATCTCTGTCAGGCAAAAATCTCCGCCATTTGGCAAAACTTGACATTGATCCTCTTTACAGCACATCTTGACTTTAACCTATCGTTTAGCTTAAATAAAGCTTTATAAATCTTGATTTTTCTTTCATTCTTTCATTCAGCCTATCATTGCTGGGCATCTACTGTGTGCCAGGCCCCAGCTTCTAGCCTTCCCTCCTGGCACCTTTGTGTCGCCGGTGACTATAATAAACACACTCTGTGTTGCCATCCCACTGACCTGCTACAATCCTCCAAGTTGTCATTTCTACTAATCAATAATGTGTGATGGGTAGTTTAATCAGCTATGAATCCCCTAACTTCCACTATCATCCAGCCTACAGCGGACCCTAGGGTAGAATAGAGTCATGGTTCATGGTTTTGCTAGCTCTTGCTCTCAAGATTTGAAATATAGCTCTGGGGAGCACAGCGCAGATTGTCCACTAAAGGAGGAAATAAGTGGCAATGTCCTCTGCTACTCATGGCAGCCCCTAAGCAAAGATTCCTGCCTTATATGTGTGCAGCTTCCAATAAACCAAGCCAGGCACCCTAACTCCTCCCAGACACTGGGCTGAGCACATCACTCCTGGCTCCCCGTCCTAGCCCTGTCCCTCTGCCTAACAGCTGCGGTGAAGCAGCAACATGTTTTGAGAGCTCATTATGTGCCAGACATTTTCCTTTCACGATCTCAATCAGTCCTCATAACAGCTTCATGACATGTAGCTACTATTACAATCTGAATTTCACTAATGGGGAAACTGAGGCACGGGGCAGTTGTATAACTTGCCCAAGTCCCAGAGTTAGGGAAAGTGAAGCTGGGATATGAACCGGGCTGCTTGACCCACAGAACACACCTCTCCCTTGTGACACAGGAACTGCATTTTCCAGACCTGACTGATTTGCCTCAACTTCCTTTGTTTGCCCAGGCATGCCTTGAAATACCCTGATCCCCACTGCCACTCATTGGGCTGCTGTGACATCCAGATAGTCTGCTGGGCACTTTGCATTCATTCTCTCACTCAGCCTCGTACAGGGGAGTCATTATCTCCATTTTATGTGTCAGGAAACTGAGAGAGAAAGCAACTTTCCCGAGATGAACATACTATCAAAAATGACTCTCCAGGTCCCAATTTCACTCTGATCTTCCTACTTCTTGATTCCCATTGTGAAGTTATTCCCAATATTCTGCTTATAGCATTCTTTTATAGTCCAAGTAATCCTACAGAAATGAGGTTAATGTGACTCAACTGGAGTTTTGTAAAGCAGTGAAAGTTTGTAGTAATCACAGTTTGTAGTAGTTACAGTTTGCTTGCTTGATTGATTTTTAATAATAACAGGTAACTAGTGGAACGGAAATGCATTATGTAAAAAGTAAAAGAAGATAGAAAAGTTCCCAATGTTACATTCCATAGAGAACCGACTTACACTTATGTTTCATGCAAAGCAAAGTAAAAAGACTTTGGATTTTGTATTTGGAAAGGCTCAGCCTTGGATTTTGAATCTGTAGTAAAAAGACCACAAGTACAATGGGAACAATATCCCACTCAGATAGTATATTTGGTGCTCCATTCATCTATGGGATATAGACCATTAATAACTGTGAACAAAGTTGTCAGATGGGACTTGGAACAATTTCAGAATCAGTGGCACAAACTTCACCATCTCTTCCCAGCCTGGATTCTCTTCAAGATTCTTCTGCTTCAAGAAAAATAATTCTCTGATACTAAACACCTTGAAAATCAATCTCCTCTTGTTTTCTTTCCTGTGATTATATGAAAATCATTTTGCTTGTGACATCATGCAAACATTTAATATTTAAATATTTTAACTGGGATTATTTCAAAGAAAGTAACCTGGTGAATTTTCAGGGTTTTTTTTTTTTCGGTCTCAAATAGTGATGTTATTTCTTCCCCATTTCTCTTTGTTCTTGTTATTTCATTAGATAAAGGATCATCACTGAGGTGAGTGTTTGGCAAAACTGCTTTTTATTATGTGAGAGAGGAATTTTGCCAGCATCTCCTTAGCCCCCATTCCAAAGTGGTCTAACATGGCAGTTAGAGGCTCTTTGGAAATCTCACTATCGACTTGAAACACCTCTCCATCAGAACTCAGCAACCTGCTTGAAGGCCTGGCTCTTGGCCGCGGTGGAGACAGTAGGTAGGGGACATGGATGAGCAGCCCAAGGAAGGCTATAAGGCCACTGTCACTGTATTTTCTTTGTATTCACAAGCCACATAGAATAAGCAGCTCCAGAACACCTGTCTAACAGTCCAGCAAACACTTACTTGTGTCTGCAGGGTACTAAGTAAGCACTGATAGTACTGGGAGTGCAGAGAGGACCAGCACATGACCTAGCCCTGGAGGAGCTGATGGCCAAGAGGGGATGCTGGTGCCCAAGCAGGTGATGTCACTATCATCAGTATTGTAGGAGCATCGATCATGGCCTGAAGTTCTGGGGGCCCTTCCTGGAGGAGGTAATTCCTTAGCTGAGTCTGGAAGAATAAACAGGAAAGAGGAGAAGGACATTCTAGTGAGAGGGAACAGCATGAAGAAGACAAGGAGGCCTAAAACAGCAGGTTGTACACAGGTAGCTGCAAAAAATCTGCCATCACCAGAGTGTAAAGGAGGAGCCAGGAGTGATGGGAGATCAAACCACAGCTCACAGCAAACCTCTGATGGACTCTAGACTTTACCCTGTGGTCACAAGGAGCCTTTGAACTTTTTTTTTTTTTTTTT
The DNA here is from genome assembly GCF_041146395.1 of Eulemur rufifrons. Taxonomy (NCBI): domain Eukaryota; kingdom Metazoa; phylum Chordata; class Mammalia; order Primates; family Lemuridae; genus Eulemur; species Eulemur rufifrons. The sequence goes on along the minus strand of NC_090997.1, from coordinate 15,017,085 downwards.
AAATAATTAGGATAGTTATTTGCCTGACCTCAGTGTTCTGGCTCTTTTTCCCTCCAAAGTTGCCCAGGGATTACCATGTAATTTTCTGCCTCTAGACTTTTGATTCATTTACATGTCTTCATAGGTTTGCATTTCAACTTCTAACCTAATTGGACTCTGCCCCTTTCAGCCTGAATATTATGTATAGTGATAGAAAGATGCGGATTTGGAGCAGGGTGATGGCGCGTCATCTCTCTTGTGCAGTTCCTCGGCATCCTGTAGGATGCCGCTTGCTCTCCGCTGGGCTACCCAGGTCCCTCTTGCACATCTCTGCCTCTCCGGCATTTTCCTAGGGCTGGAGTCGTCCTCCTGTGTTTGCATCGACTTTAAAATTGTTTGAAGCACAGTGGCTGGTGAAAAGAGCATAAGCCTTGAAATCAAGTAGGCCTAGAGGCTCTTTTTATGATTTTTAAAAACTTTTTATCGTGGAAAATTTCAAACATGAACAAAGTAAACAGAATAAGGATAAGGAGCCTCTCATAGCCATCACCCGGCTTCTACGATGATCTGAGTTCTGCCATTCCTGTGTCACTCATAACTCCACTCTCTTTCCATGTTCCACTAGGTTTTTGTTTTTGTTTTTTCTTTTTCTTTTACACTGCAAGGTAAAATTTACATACATTGCAATGTATAATCTTAACTGTATAATTTTGACAAATATATGCAGCTGTGTGTCCCATACCCCTTTCACTACAGAAAACATTTCCATTTCTCCAGAAAGGTCCCTTGTATCACTTCCAAGCCATCTTCTCCTCCCCCAGACACAAGCACACTTTTGACATACTTCACCTTAGGTAAGTTTTAACTGTTCTAGAATTTCACGTAAATGGAATCACGCGGTACGTCCTATTTTTGTGCAAGGCTCCATTTTTGTTCAGCGTTTTGGCTTTGACTTTCTATTCTTTGTATCTATCGGCTGTTGGATGAGTTATGTAGCCTCTTTGAGACCCAGTTCCCTTCTCTAGAAACTGGAAGAATAACGGAAATAAAAGTCAACAAAAATTAAATGGGCCTTAGGATAATGGAAATGTCTTCTCTAACCCAAATTGTGTTTCACCTGAGATGTGGGAATATGAACACCATCAAGATTTACTTCTCATCTGAAAGAATATTCCATTTGCTAATGTTCTACTGATAATGGCTAGTCTTCAAGTGTGATAACTGGATGTGTACAATATATTGGTAAGGGTTCAGTCAGAAAAAGAGATCTTATACCAGGCAGTGCAATAGAAGGAATTTAATACTGCAAACAAATTAAAAGTTCCTGGAAGAGCTGAGAAGCCCAACAGTCAATGGGGAAGCAAATGAGAGATTAACAACAGCAGGAAGCCACCCATGCCCCTTGGGCTGGAGGGCTGTGGGGAAGAGAGAATGTTCCCAGAGCCCAGCGGCAGCAAGGGCCACTGGTAGGTGCTAGAACCTCAAGGAGGCTGCTGGGAACATGGAGGAGATGCAGCCACTGCCAGGGATAACTCCTGGCTGGGGGAGGAGTGTGTGGAGTTAGACCCCGTCCTTCCTCCTGCACCCAGTCTCCTGCTAACACATCCAGTGTCCGGGGAGCCTGGGAAACAGCAGCAGGAGTCAGTGGACCACAGAACAGAGTGGGGGAAGGCAAAGATCAATGAGTAAATGATTATTAAAAAAAAAGATACATACACAGAAATAGTCAAGAAAATTGAACTCAATAATAATTAGCATGTGAGATAATTCTTACCTTCTTGAATGGTGCTAACAGAACTCTATGTGATGATGGAACTATTCTCTATCTGTGCTGTCCAGTATGGTAGCCACTAGCCACCGGTGACAATTGAGCACTTGAAATGTGGCTGGTGCAGCTGAGGAACTGAATTTTTAAATGTTTCATTTTAAATAATTTGAATTTAAATAAATGGCTTATGCCATATTGCGGCCTGTAGAACATCATCAATTCATCGATAATTCATATGTAGATTTCGGCAAACATTCTATGAGCACTTAGCACGACACAGATACCATATGAGAAGCCGAGCATGTCCTGATGACTAGAATTATGCTTCTAATCTTCATATCTTTCTTGTCCAACAAAAAAAGATTAGAGAAGTAGTATCAGAAGAGCTATCTCTCTTAGGAGGAATAAAGGCTGGGGAAAGAGGGAACAGAAAATTGCCTACCTATCTGCCTTTACCTACGCTGTTCCTGACTCCTGGATACCCTTCCTTCTCCACTTCTGTCATTCCAGTTACCCAAATTCTACTTGTCCTTCAAGGCACACTTTCAATGCCTCTTCCCTCTTCCTACACTCTTCCCCTAACCCTTCCCACGTTGCTCCTCCCAGCATCCATGCACTCACCACGCCCACTGCCCAGGCTGCACGAATCTCTCCCTTCCTTTGAATTCCCTTGGTGTTTAATCTCCACCCTCATCCCTTTTATTACTTTCTCCTTTATGTTGACTTTCTTCATCTAAATTTATGTCTCTCTCTTACTAGACTGTAGACTGCTACCTAAGGGAAGGATTTAAGTTGGTTCTGTGCTTTGTCCCATACAATATTTAGCACCAAGTACTGCATATAATAGATTCTTTGTACTGTTTGAAAGCTGTGCTGGGGAATGAGTCTTCAACGTCTGCACTTGTAGCTATCTATTGGGTGCGCAAACTACCCCACAAACCAAGGGCTACCATCTATGGATGAGCAAATTACCCTACAAGCTGAAGGTCGCCATCTAGTGGCCGTAGCAAGTAACTTCATGCTGGACCGGTCAAGGACAAAGGTTTGTTTTTCTCAGGCTACGGTTTCCAGGAAGCAATTACAATTTTAAAAATTTACTTTCCATTCCCATTCTAAACACAGAGTATTCTAGTCATCTACATTAAATTTTGTCTTGACCTAACATTCTAGATCTAGACTAATTTCTATGTGATCTCATTTTACTTAAAAAACACAGAAATCTTATAAAAACACAAGATAACTATCACAGTATTTAAACCAAATCATGCACTGGAGCACTTTTATTAATAGAACCACCCGAGATATGCAGTGTGGTTTTTCTAAACTCACCTGGAGTTTGTTTTGCTGGGTTTGCACAGTTTGCACATGTGCCACTGTATTTGGTTGAGTTCCGTGAAGTACAAATCGAATTATTTTTATTCTCCTGGGAATTGTGATTTTTCTATCGTTCAAGGAGGAATATTTCTGTCCCAACGTGGCTTCTTGAGAGTTCCAGGACTTGATTGAATGTGGTTTCCGTTATTACTCAACAGAGAGAGTAGCGGGAAGACGAGCATCACACTTCGATTGAGAGCTCTTACCCTGTGCAAAGTACTGACCTAGGCAGTGTTCTGGGTACTGAACAAAGAGCAATTGTTCAGTACTCTCAATAACCCTATGAGAAAACACCTATTAGCATTCCCATTCTACAGATGTGCAAATCATAGCACACAGAAGTTAAAGGAATTATTCAAGCGGTAAATAACTACCAGAAGACGAGATGGGATTCTAGTCCTCAGGCAGTCTGATGCCTCCCACAGTGGCACATACAAATTGGAAACCATGAAAGGGAAGGCGTGTTATATTACTTAGGGACCAGTTTTTCAATTGCCAGATAACCCCTTGTGTTCTGAGTATGACGGTGCTTCTAAGAGCTTTTGATCTATGGACATAATGGAAACCACAGGCCCAGGTGAATGTAAGCCAGTGCCTCTGGGGGGCTGTTTACCCTGTGGCCAGTTGCTCCAGCCAGGAAGTCCTTGAAGGCATGGCTTTGCCAGAGAAGGTAAAAAGTGCCAGAATGGGTTTGGGTAGAACAGGTCTACGCTATCACCTCTGATCCAAAGTGAGCAAGTAGGACAGGATGCAGTGACCACAGCTAAAATTTAAGCATTGGGCTATGGCCAAAATAGAGAGGAGAATTTCTATATGGACTAAGCCTTCTCTGGGGAGACTTTTTAATAGTAACAATAGCCTTTGTAGTAAACTAATTGTGAATAAAACTCTTTGCCTAGGGGAGCCAGAATGTCTAGTGGGATTACTGTTTGAAGGCTCCATACCCTAAAACACAACTCAGCTTGTACTTCTGTTCTCTGCCTGGGTTTGTAAAAGGGAAGACAGCTCATCTCCTGTTCATTCTCAGTGGATCCGTGAATTGTCATGTGTGCCCTCAGCTTATAGCATCTGATTTCAGGAACTGGGAAAACAAACCGTGGATAAGAGAACTGAGCTAGAAGAACAGTGCTTAGAGCTGAAAGCTGATGCCCAGAGAAGCTAACGTGACTTGCCCAAGGTCACACAGTTAATTAGTGGTGGAGCTGGGATTAAAATTCAGGTTTCCTGATTCTTCCTTCAAGGATGTTTCCATTGTATCATCTGTCTCCCCAGATTGTTCTTTTTGTTGTTCATAGCACAGAAATCCGAATGGCAGAACATATCATGTATTTTTCAACATTATTTACATCTTTGCTGGAATGAGATGGGGTAGGGAATATAAAAATGCATTCATATATGTACTTCCCTGAATGTGTCAGTCTGTTTGCATGTTGTCTGATTGAGAACGTGACTCTGGGTCTCCCAGAGACAGGAAACCGGAGATAGATAACATTGTGAGTTTGTTCTTCCCATAGAGCTTTTGTAGGCACAGAGGTGCCATTTCACATTTTGAATTTATTTACTTTCTCTTATTATAGAGCATTGATCTGCTAATTAACATTTGTTCCATTTAATAATGATGTTATTTTATTCTCATATAAAAATTTTATTAAAAATCTGCATAATTATCCTACAAAATGAAAAGGGAAGGTAGAATCAATCCCCATGTTGAAGACTGGAAGTCAAATTAATAAGAAATTATGCATCACAGCTAGTAACAAGGACTCAGGTCTCTTTACTCTTAGCCCAGTGTTTATTCTTGAACCTCTCTAGTAGTGGTTCTCAGCTTGCAGTAGGTTTTTAGAATCCTCTGGAAGACTTGCTAAGCACAGATTGCTAGGCCCTCCCCTCCAGAGCCTCTGAATCAATACACCTGGAGTGGGGTCTGAGAATTTGCATTTCTAACATGTTCCAGGTGATTCTGATGCTGCTGGTCTGGGGACCCACTTTGAGAATCACTAATCTACAGCTTTGCCAAAACATCTTTGAACATTTGGCAGGTAATCAATCCCTCATCTGCAATACTGAAATCCCCAAAGCTCTGAAAGCTGAACCATTTTTTCCTAAAGATTGGTACAAGCTCATTTGGCAGCAGAGCCTGACCTGAACTGAGGTGAGACTATTTATAGTCTTTCTTGGTCCCTTGGTGTGACTGTTCATACAGTTTGCTGCAGAAGCGTCAATGTGTTGGATTACAGGGGGTTCCCCAGACCTTTCTGGTGGGGGGTTGTTTTACAACAGATACACTGTAATTCCTTTTGGAATCTGAAAAACTCTGATATCTAAAACATATCTAATGCCAAAGATTTCAGATAAGGGACTGTAAATTTGTACTAACCTGACAAAAGGGATTGTGTTCTTTGCTTTTGATGCTGCAAAAAAAAAAAAAAAAAAAAAAGCCATTTTTAAGTAGCCACAAAAGTGTATACATTTGAACTCAATCTATGCCTTTTGAGACATCTTTTTGGATGATTTTTCAAAAGCTCTGTCCTTCAGCTGCAGAAATGCTGAACTGCACGAAAAAGTGTTGAGTGGTCCTTCCCAGGTTACCTGGGCAAATCCCAAGGACACAGTGATGTGAAATGAATATTTCCTGAAGGTCAGTCACATTTACTAGGGATGTGGTCAAGAAATGACATTCACACTCTTGACCATGCTCCCCGCAAAGCTTTGATTCTGCACCTGGGGATGAGATGCCATGAAGACTGCAGATGGAGGGATTGAGGGAAGGAGAAGAAAGCTTAGTATTTTTATTTAATAATGAGTCAGGCTTAAATCATGAGATGATTGTTCATCTCCGCCAACATCATTTCATTTAAATGAGAATGCTTCTTAGAGCTATTACAAAACCATCAAAAGCATATTCATCAGGAAACACTAACACATATTATGACTGGATTACATGAAATTGCCTGGGCTAAAATGAGTTACAGAGAAAAAATATTTTAAAAACGTTCCCAATTCATTTAACTGGAGGGAGCATGCCATTTTGTGTTCACTTCCTAGAATTGTTGAGGTTCACTGCCTTTGAACTGGTGTAGCCGTGTTCCCTAATGCTTTCAAAACCCTCACTCCTGGATGGTGCTTCAGAGACCCAGAGCACTTAATCACTTTCAGAAATTGGTATGTCACGTGCAGAGAGTGACTTGCCTAGAAAGAGTCAGACCTTCCTTCCCAACAGCAAAGAGGCTCTTTGTTTCTCATGTTAGAGGCCCAGCAGATTTTATGTTCCCACATATTCAGCAAACTCCCTCCATCCCCACCCCAGGAGACCTAATTTCTCCCAGCTTTATAATTCTCACTCATCTGCCTTCTATTTTCTAGATCCATAGACACTCCTCAACTAGGACCAGAACTCATTTGATTGACTAATCATATCAAATGTATACAGCTTCTTGTGTCCCCATTTGGCTACAGTACTCTGGGAGTCCTGTTTTGCATAGTAGGCTATTATTCTATTCAAATAATTTGATTCAATGTGCATGTGAGGTTCAAAACCCTCTAGATGGACCAAAAGCATAATCTATCCAAATTTCCAAAAACAGTAACTCTCTGAATCCATCAGTACCTCAAGCCAATTAGTTTGCCAAATATCTCCTCAAAATTTATGCCAACTTCGTTCTTAAGAAATTTCTGTTCTGGATTTAGTGTCTGCAGTGAGGAACAAGAAGGTTACAGTAGATACTCTATAGTTAAAACACTGCTTAGCAGGGCTTCTGTAGCATCAATTTGTACACTCCATAACCATAGCAGCATCCTGGTCCATGGGACTAGTTCCCCTAAGTCTTCTGCAGTGTATAACATGCACAACTGAATGTTGCAGCTCTTTTTAGTGTCTCACATTATAAAAGAATACAGGGCTTGCTGAACCATCATCAGGTCCATGCATGTCAAGATGTATGGGATTTACAAAAATCTCAAACTATTAATATGCTGATGAACCCTGCATTTCTCTCTGGACAGGATCACTACGCCAGAAGACCAGATCTCAAGCTCAAGCAGTAGAATAATGACAATAACACCTACCATCTTTTGAGTGGCTTAGGCATTGGGCCAGGTATTCAATAGCTTTGCTGAGCAGCCTCTAGCTCAAGTTGAGTAATGGTTTACTCAAATTACTCAAGCTGAGTAGTGCTTTTTAAGCTGTCTTTCATCACATTCTGTTCCCTTTCTCCTGTTTACTGACTCATAAGAAGCTGTTTATAAATGACAAGCCTTGACTATTTATCAACAAATCACGAAAACCATAACATCTGTGCTATGCATCTCAGCCTCTCTGAACTGGCACCATGATTAGCAAATGAATGGCCATCATCTTAATTGCAAGAAATTAGCTAATCAATCAGCAAATATTTAGTTAGTGCCTACTGTATGCAGCTGCTATGATAGATACTGTGGGATACAAATAATTGTGAGAGCAGCTGACATTGTCTGGTGCTTATGTATTATGCATGCAGTGATCTTTTAATCCTGCAACAAGTTTTTGAGGTCACTGTCATTGTCTGTATTTTGTAGATGAGGAAACAGGTACACAGGGGATAGCATCACCCAACTTGATGTAATTAATAAGTGTTTTCATGTGGGTTTGAACTCAGGTCTTTCTGACTCCACATTTTGCACTCTGACCCCTATGTTTCTTTCCTCCCTGACCTCCCAGGCTGGTCAAGATTTAGCCTCCATCTTTATAATTTGTACCATAAAGGACTGATACTATTTTAAATAAAGTAGATGCAAATGCTTTCTACTTTAAAAGCAGGAAGTAATAACCTTATTTAAGCCAGCTAAATAGTATCAGTAGCACAAATAGGGAGGGACCTCAAGAAGCAATCTATTTAGAACTCAGGAAAATCAGCAAGAAAAAATCAAACAACCCTATCAAAAACTGGGCAAAGGACATGAATAGAAATTTTTCAAAAGAAGACAGAAGAATGGCCAACAAACATATGAAAAAATGCTCAACATCTCTAATCATCAGGGAACTACAAATCAAAACCACAATGAGATATCACTTATCTCCTGTGAGAATGGTGTTTATCAAAAAGTCCCAAAACAATAAATGTTGGCATGGATGCGGAGAGATAGGAATACTCATACACTGCTGGTGGGACTGCAAACTAGTGCAACCTCTGTGGAAAGCAATATGGAGATAAACACACACAAGTAGACCTACCATTTGATCCAGCAATCCCATTATTGGACATCTACCCAAAAGAACAAAAGACATTCTATAAAAAAGACATCTGCACTAGAATGTTTATAGAAGCACAATTCACAATTGCAAAGATGTGGAAACAACCCAAGTGCCCATCAATTCATGAGTGGATTAATAAAATGTGGTATATGTATACCATGGAGTACTACTCAGCTATAAGAAACAATGGTGATATAGCACCTCTTGTATTTTCCTGGATAGAGCTGGAACCCATTCTACTAAGTGAAGTATCCCAAGAATGGAAAAATAAGCACCACAGGTACTCACCATCAGATTGGTTTCACTGATCATCACCTAAGAGCACATTTAGGAATAACATTAATCAGGTGTCAGGCAGATGTTGGGGGGGAGGGGATGGGTGTATACATACATAATGAGTGCGATGCGCACAGTCTAGGGGATGGACACACTTGAAGCTCTGATTCGGGGGAGGGGGGAGGGAGGGGCAAGGGCAATATACATACCCTAAAGTTTTGTACCCCATAATATGCCGAAATAAAAAAAAAATTTAGCCAGGCATAGTAGCACATGCACGTAGTCTCAGCTATTTGGGAGACTGAGGCAGGAGGATCATTTGAGAAAAAAAAAAAAGAAGTAGCCGTCTGCTCTGTTAGCTAACATCTGCCAGAAAAAGGCAGCTGTATCCTTGGCTTTTTCAGTTGGTTAATGATAAATAACTCCGTACACCAAGTCCCTTGTTCTTTTACTTAGGGCCACACTTCACAGCTGACTCACCCTGGTATTTCCACTGGGAATTATGCTCCCTTTATTTGTTCACATAAGAAAGTATTATCGAAGTTTCCCAACTGCCAGGATGGGGCACTGCCCACGCCCACTCTGACCGTCTTCCAAGTTAAAGCTGCTTCCAGTAGGCTCTTTGGAGACGGTCTATGGGGTCTTGATTAAATTCTTGAAGCAGTGCTTGAGAGGCATGCAGGCTTCCCTTGGGCACACCAGCGACTTTAGGAGCGGGTTTCCCTGGGCGTCCAGCGGGGAGAAAGCATGTTTTGGACCCTCCATTTTCCCTTTTCACTCTGGCTGAAAGGAGGCTCCTAGCCCAGTCTTAATAATGGCATCAGTCCTTATGGTCTGGTCACCCCAGCTTTTAGTTCTCTAGTTCCATTTCATTATCAATACTCTAGATGGGGTTTGGGAAGAAACAAGGAATAGATTTTTATTAGATAAGCATTTATTGGGTGTTGACTCTGTGCTAGGTATTTTATTTTTATTTTATTTTTTTTGTGCTAGGTATTTTAAAGTGGGGTGTGGGGAGGGGCAACGATGTTCATGCAGAGTTGAGTTCGATGTGGGATCACAGCGAATCATGAAATAGTGCGCTCATAAATCACGACAGCCAAAGCAGACTGTGTCTGGTACCTTGTTGGGGACATAACCAAAAAGTTCTGGATTGCAGAAAGGAAGAGGCATGGAATCACCTCTGAAAGTAACTGGTACATATTCCAGGCAGCATGTGGCATTTGAGTTGACATTGGACAATGAAAAGGAATTCAGAGGTGAGATGCAAAGGAAGATACAGCAGAGGGACCATGTGCAATGTCATGAACAGAGATTGGCAAACTGCAGCTTGAGGGCTGAATCTGTCCCGTAGCCTCATTGTGCATGGTCTAGGAGCTAAGAATGATTAGTACGTTTTTCAATGATTGGGGGAAAAAAAATCAGAAGTGTATTTCATGACTTTTGAAAATTATATGAAATTCAAGTTTCTGTTTTCATAAACAAAGTTGTATCAGAACAGAGCCACAGCCATCCTTTTATGTGCCGTCTACGGTTGCTTCTGTGCTATGACAGAGTTGTGTAGTAGTGACAGAGACCGCATGGCCTGCAAAGCCTGCAATACTGACTCCCTGTCCTCTTATAGAAAAAATTTTGCTGACCCCTGACACAAAAGCATAAATATAGAGGCTCATTTTCCTGGAATGGCAAATTGGCTGACAAAATTGGTGCATGGGGCAGAGAAAATGCTGGAAAGGTAAACCAAGGCAGCATTCAAGAGGGTTTCAAGAGGCCTGTTGGACTTTGGTTTAAAGTGAGGGTTACCACTGGAGGATTCTGAGCAGGGGAAAGATGTGATCCCAGGGAATAAACATGATCATATCTGGGGAGAAAACACTAGAGGCTAAGAGAGGGCAGGATTGGAAGAGGAGGCCAAGTGTAAGTGACAAGTGTAGGAAGAATATTTCTCCACCAGCTTTATTTTCCAAGTAACCCTGTGGGAACGTTCATGGAATCTCATATATTGAACTTTAAAGTGTGAGTAACAGAAGTGGGATATTTTTTCCTCCCTTGCCAGCAAAGGTGTTTTCTTCCATCTTTCTGCAACTGAGCTATTTCAAAAATATGCACTGCATTGCTATGTCTTCAAAATCGTATGCTTAACAAATATGACTTGATAAAGAAAATGCTGGGCTGTGTAGAGCCAGCAGAAGCAGGCTTGATGAGTTTATGTTTAAAATAGGAAGGCTGAAATTTTCACATTGGTTTTATTTATTTTCATTTGTCAAAATGTAGGCTTCTTTAAAGTGTTAGACCTATGGAATCTAGAAATCACTTTTTACCAGATCCCAGATTCACAGGGCTGCAAATAGTTGTGAGTGTTTCGTCTGTCAGCCTCATATTTTAACCATTCATTTGTATAACAAATATCAAACATCACAATATTAATATAATTATATTAGACACTGTAGAATAGGCTACTAAAGAAATATATTAAAAAAATGATTTTCTGTTCAAGGGCAAGAGAGAAATATTAACATAATAGTGTAAAATAGAAGTTGATTGTGTTGCACAGAAAAGAGGGAGGAAGCAATCAGAGAGGTCTAAAATGGAGTCTAGGAAGATGGAAAGATTTGTTTACTGTGAAAATCCAGGTGGAAGTATTCTGGCAGGAGGCATTGCATGTGAAAAATAAAAGGGCTTTTGATGTAATAGGTGCTGGGTGAGCCATAGCAGGTTGTGGACTGTGCACGTAACCAACAATTTAATAAATGTGTTCTGTGGACTAAGCGCTGTGCTATACTATGGGGAAATCAACATGGACAAGACATGGTCCCTGCCCTAAAGGAGCAGAGCTATAAAATCTCTTAGAGGAAATGTACAGTTAAATACAAGGGCTGTCTGGAAAGTATCCAGCCGTGTAAACTGTTCTCATTATATGAACAATGGCTGGATATTTTCCAGGTAGCCCTCGTAAGTGCAGTATACACTGAGGTCTATAAATCAGGCAATATCAAAGTGCTGGGTTGACATGGTGGAAGTAGTTTTAAGAATGTTTTTTGATGACATCTGTTGGCTGCAACATTAGGGGATCAATTATCCCCTTCAAGACTTCCCCTGAAGCCTCCAGGACAGGTCTGGGGGTGGTTGCAGGGGGGCGGGAGAGGGAGACAGGTGTAGGGCTGGAAGACAGAGACAGAGACTGATTCATCTTCTCATATATCAATAAGTAATCTTCATTGGTTAATTACTTAAAAATAAAAATGTGGGGGCAAAGTATTGATACCTTTCCCCCTGATTAAGGACTAACTAATTCTTACTTTGTGGAAAATAAAATACCAACCCAATAAAACCAGGAGATTCTCAGGTTTTATGTTTCTTAGCCCTGTAGCTTAACTTTAGTTTATCTGCCAGCAAGCATACTTCCTATCAAACAACAAAAATAATTAGCAGTAATTCCTTAGAAACCCAGAGAAAGCAATCTTCATGACAAAACACTGAATTTTCCGTCGACCTTACTGTAGCTTACTGCTGGGATGTGTCCGTGGCTCTGATTTACAGAGTGAATCCTGACCTAGCAATAGGATGCTGACCCCAGCCCCTCTATTCACTTGGAATGTGATTTGAGAAAGGGACTTCCTTTCTCTGAGACTCATTTTCCTTCGACTTCATGATCTCTAATTCCCCTTCCAGATCTGAAATATCATTTTGTTTTTATTTTCCTGTACCATATCCTTGGGACAAATGTTATTTTCCTTATTTTACAAATGGAACAAATGAGATTTCTGATAAAGGATCCAGCAGGATGTTGGCAGAGACTTATAACAACTTAGCGTTTCTTTTGACGGCTGGTAGTTGGCATGTCTTTTGGGGAGTTGTTTTCTGGGCTGGCAAATGACCAGGGGAGTCTGGGGCAGGTTTTGCTCCCAACTGGAAGGGCTCTACCTGTAGGTGTAACACACCAAATCCTTGGCCTCATTTTGCAGACGCCAAGACCCAAAAACAATTGACAAGGGCACTTTCTGGACTAGCACATTTCAAATAATTCTGAGCACATAGCGATTTATATGACACGTGGGGCCTAGAGATCTTGTCTAGGAAAAGGAATCCTTTAGAATTTATGACTTTGTGGTAGAGGGATGATTGGAGAAGATAAGAGTCCCTTAGTTGATCTTGGTTTATGTCCACAACTCTTAGTTTGGGAGCTGTGACAACCCGTGGTTACAGGCTGCTTGGGCAACATGCTTCATCTCTAAGCTTCAATTTCCTTGTCTGTAATTTGGGGAAATAATACCTAGCTCATAGAATTGTTGCAATGTTTAAATTTCAATGTCTAGCACAGAGCCTGGCACAAATGAAGTGCTCAATAAAAGATAGTTGCTTCTGCTATTGCCACGATGACCAGCTTGTTCCATTCCATCTGTTCTGCATCTCCAGGCCCAGCTGACTGCTAGGAAACACGATTACTGCAGCCATGGACTAGTCCTCAGCATTATATTTTCCCCGGGTACTAAGAAACAACCTTGGGCATGCTGCCCGGAAGATCATTCTCCCTTTGGTTGCATTCCATGTAGTTCCTGCAAATTAAGTTTCCATTAGCGTGGAAAGGGGTCTCTGTCCAACCCCAGTTCTAGGCCATGTAGATGACAGTTCAGTCCATTTGGTTTTTATTCAACACATGTTTAAAAACATGTTTATTGAATATCTGTATTCTGTTCCCTGTTGATGAGATTCAAGAGATCAACGCTAGATCTTCATGATAGACTCAAATGCTATTTGTATAGGAACTGCAGTCAAAAAAAGAGGAACAACTTTAAACATTGCAACTGTATTGGACATTGTCAGTTGCCCACCACCCACTCTCCTTCTCTTTCTAAGAGAACCCTATTTTTTTCAGGTATGTCCACTGTTCCCAGGTTTAGTCCATGTGCCTCTGGAAAGCCAACGGCATCTTGACACCTGATTAGTCTAAGAATAATCCTGTCCCTCTTGTCAGTGATTGGCTGACCATGGGCAATTGGGCTTCAAGTTATATAAACAAAGCAATCTATATACGGTTCATACCAGCTTCAGTTTTCTGTTATTTGAAGCCAGAAGTATCCTGATACCCCTGCTTAGCATGAATCAATTCTGTTTATAAATGTAAAGGAGTTTTGCACTTAGCGTTTTTATTCCTCTCACAAGTTGCTCTCAATATTGAGTGGTGAATGGCTGTTGAGTAGAACAGGCCTGGAGGTGCTGTGAGATAGGATGGCGGGAGCCTGACACGGAGGCACAGGTGCGGCCGGAAGACCTGTGCTCATACAGGTGGCACCTGACAGGTATTATGTGATGTAACTTAAAATCTTATATAGCTTGGGACAAGGAGTAGGAAAAAATAGTATCATTTGTTAGTGTAGAATTTTCCTGCCTCTCTCTACCTCTCTACTTACCCCTGAGGCGGTGGAGTGACATAGCTGAGTGGTAAATTTGGGAAGAAAAAGTAGACATACATAGCTCAGTGCATCATTTTCTTCTTCCTCTTGGGATTGAACCTGCCTACAGGAAGCAGGAATTCTCTCCTATGTCTGAGCCTCCCCCTACCCCCCCCCCCCACCCACTGTGCCTCTCACCTGGACACGCCCATCATGGAAAAGTCTACCCTGGCCCAGCTTTGCTGGTAATCGGATGAGTAAGTCTGGCCAGCCATCCCCTACCCTCAATTTGGCCCTCACACTAAGCTAGCTCTATAATTAATAAAGGTAACATTTTGGCTGCTATTTTTGCTTGTTTTGTTCCCCAAATTGTTTAGAACTAAGGCTATTTTTTGGACCCTCAACAGAGTTGGTTGATTCTCATTATAAATAGGGAATTATCAGAAATCACTGCCTAGGGTGAAAACACTGTAAGAGTCATGCATCACTAACCAGAATGTTACAGTCAGTCTCAACTTGCATCTGTTCCTTTCCATCTTTAGTCTAAATTAATTCTTAGCCATTTAGGTCATAGGTCCTTTGAGAAGGTGATGAACACTATGGGCCCCCTCCCGGGAAAAATGCACATACACACTATACAGTGTCAGGGTATACACAGTCCCTCCTTGCCCCCTAAAATCTACCCACATAACTTATGGATCCTTGTATCTCAGGTTACGACCTCTGAGTTAAATACCCGGAAGATAGCTCCCTGAACACTGAGTATAAATTGAAGAGAGAAGCCTGCAAAGGACAGGAGTGTGATGCTGACTGAAGGTGACTTCTCGTGGTGCCCTGGGCAAGTACATCCAGTGAGGAGCCTACAGTATGCACTGGATTTGGGAGTGCTGCAAAGGTGAAAGGTCAGGGCATCCATCAATTAAAATTCCAGCAGGGAACAAAATCACTCAGAAGATCTAAACAAAGAGCCTTTAATGAAGACACCACCTGCTGAAGTGCAGGCAGAGTGAAGACAACAAACCAGGGGGTTGGGCATCCAGAGATTGGCAACAGCTGGAAAGGCTTTGCAGCCCGTGGGCTGCAGGAGGGGAGGGAATATAGTGTCACCAGGCCTAGTGAGAGCTGGGATGGTCTACCAGGAGGAAGCTGGAGTCACACAGGAATGCAAAAAGACCCCTGACTCTTTCCCTGCCCACTGGTCTCCTGCTGGTGCCTCCCATTAGCTGAATTTAACTAGAAGCCAGAAGACAGGGCACTGGGGTGGGGGAGGGGTGCATTCCAGAGTGCAGATTCCTGGGACCCAGAGCAGGACAGAGAAGGGTAGAGAGTGAATATAGAAGGCACTCAGAGAATACCCAGTGCACACATAGGGGATCAGGCAAAACTGAAGAAACAGCAAGGTTAGGGGTCTGAATGGTGCACCTGGGTGCAGAGGAGGCCTGGTGGATGCTCAGCCAAGGTGTTATATATAGATTAGATGCTGAGAAGGAAAGTACAGAGGAAAGTCATCGAACGTGGAAGAACAAAGTCCTCAGAGGGCAGGGAGTTTAGACTAGAACTCGCCAGGGAAGAGTGCTCTAACCTCCTGGGCAGCCAGGTAGAAACTGAGGCCCACTATGGTCAGTTAACAGCTGTTAACAGCAGGCCCAAGATCACCCGCCCCTGTGCGGTTACAGTGGGCTTCCACGGCCAGCCAAGCAGAGCTAAAGCAGTGTTCACCAAGCCCTCTGGACTGCTTGCTGTCAGGCTGTGGGACACCCAATCCTTTAAGATTCCAAGTGTTGGTCATTTCTTTTGGTTTGGACAGATGGCAGACTGGAGGAGATGAAAGGAAAAGCCAGTGGAAAAGTGACTAGCTGCTCTTGCCTTTAGAAAACAAAAGATTCATAGTTTGTTTTCCAATTTTAATCTGCACAACATGAATGACTTAAAACCATTTCTATCTAAGAACTGAGTTTTATGTCAGTGACTTATTTTTATCACTTATTTGATGCATTGCTACCTTTAGAAGCATTTCTTCTCTAAGCCTTAAATAAATATATGAAATGGAAGATGTCCTGCAATTGCAAATGTAGCAAACTAGTACAGTCATGTGCTGCATAACGATGTTTCTGTCAACAGCGGACAGCATGTGCAATGGTGGTCCCATAATGTTATAACAGAACTGAAAAATTCCTACTGCCTGGTGATGGCATAGTCATCCTAGTGTTGTAGCACGAGACACTACTCATGTGTTTGTGATGCTGGTATAAACAAACCTGCTTTGCCAGCCGTATAAAAGTGTAGGACATAAAGTGTGTACAGTACCATAATACTTGGTAATAAATGACTAGATTACTGGTTTATGTATTTATTTTATTATATTTCTAATCACAATTTTAAGGTATACTCCTTCTACTTATAAGGAAAAAAAAGATGTAAAACAGTCTCAGGAATGTCCTGCAAGAGATATTCCAGAAGAAGGCATCATTATCATAGGAGATGACAGTTCCATGTGTGTTATTGCCCCTCAAGACCTACCAGTGGGGCAAGATGTGGAGCGGAAGACAGTGATATTGATGATCCTGACCCTGTGTAGGCCTAGGCTAATGTGTGTGCTTGCGTCTTAGTTTTTAACAAAGAAGATTTAAAAAGTAAAATAAAGAATAAAAACTTTTAAAAATAGAAATAAGCTTATAGAATAAGAATATAAAGAAAACATTTTTGTACAGCAATGCGATGTGTTTAAGCTGTGTTACAACAAGAGTTAAAAAAGTTTCACAAAGTTAAAAAGTTTATAACGTTAAAAAGTTATAGTAAGCTAATTTATTATGGAAGAAGGAAAAATATTTTTTAATAAATTTAGTGTAGCCTACATGTATAATACACAGCCAGAAGTGTTTATAAAGTTTACAACAGTGTACAGTAATGTCCTAGGCTTTCACCTTCACTCACCACTCACTCACTGACCCACCCAGAGCAACTTCCAGTCCTGCAAGCTCCGTTCATGGTAGGTGCTCCATACAGGTGTACATTTCTTTATCTTTTGTACTGTACTTTTACTATACTAAACTATGTTTAGATAAAGAAATACTTACCATCATTTAGATATAGATACCATAGTGGTATAATTGCCTGCAGTATTCAGGACAGTAACACACTAGGCTATACCATATAGCCTAGACGTGTAGAGGCTGTACCATCGAGGTTTGTGGAAGTGTGCTCTATGATGTTTGCACAGGGACAAAATGCCTAATGAGACACTTCTTAGAGCATACCCCATTATTAAGCAGTGCATGACTGTGTGTTTAATGCTGGTAGGGGAGAGCAATGTATATTTTTGTGACTTGTCTAAGCAGAGCTGTAGTATTGGGGCTCGAAAGCTCAGCATGCAGAGTCGGTTGCTTGGACATATGCTACCACAAAGGTATTAATAGTATAGTGCAACAGTAAAGCACATGGAGCTATTATTTCCTAAAATTTTAAAATGGAAACACCACTTTGCAGAAAAGTATGTATAAGAAGTAAACTCTCAGTCACTGTCTGTTTTTGTACATCAAGGTTCATTGGAACAGAGACTCACCCATTCATTTATATATCATCTATGGCTGCCTTTGCCCTATAATGGTGAAGTTGAGTAGTTGCCACAGAGACAATATGCTCCACAACACCTAAAATAATTACTGTCTGGCTTTTTACAGAAAAAGTTTGCCAACCCTGGCTCTAGGCTGAAAGATAAACAGATCCTAAATGATACAGCTGGCTATTATATGCAATTTAGAGCAAACAATAGAGAAAAGTTTGTTGGAGCCAGTTGAATTTGAAGAGGAATTTAGGAGAATGCAAACCAAGAAATACTTTTTTAAATTATAATTTTCCTCACATACACATATTTCAAAATACTAGACTTAATTGCCATCCATGCAAACAAAAATGAAAAATTAAACATAGCATTCAAAGAAAAGTAGGGGAGAAAAACATCAGCATGCATGTAATTTATTTTTATAATCTTAAAATCTGAGATGATATGTATTTCAAGAATAAGAAAAATTAAGTCAATAATAAAAATCCTCCTACTTAGTTTAAAAGATGGTATGTGGAGATTATCTGTTACCATTGATAAGAGATCCAGCAGTATGAAAAAGAAAAGAAAAGAATGACTCTCCATCTTGACTGAAAATAATAGGTCAGCATAATTAAATGATCTAACTTGATCTTGAACTGACATTTCAAATTCATCTTACCCAGCCAAGCCTTTGAAGTTCCACTGTGGCATAATTTTAATACTGGGGCTTTCAAGAGCTTTCTAAATAGGCCAACATCTCTTATAATCTTTAGGCTGCCACTGGATATTTAGGATATTTGTTGGGAAGAGCAGGTGTTCTTTTGAACCTTCTCCTTTGAAAAACAAAAACAAAAAACAAACAGTAATTCCACCTGATGGTGTAATATGACAAGCCTAGAATTATCAATGGCTTATGAAGAAAAATAACCAAATGGAATGCACTCTTGATGGGACTTTTCAGTCCATTCAGTCAGGACTTTTTCATTTCTTACACCATCTTTAAACCATAACAATAATAATTTACATGTTGAGATGGTGGCTTTTCTCCAACTGGGACACCCCCTTGTGATATAAACAGAAGTCCCCTTACATGTTGTACTTAAATGTGTATGTACTTCCATAATGATTGGACCATCAGCCAGGAGACATATATCCAAGGTAACTAAAAAGAAAAGAAAAGAGACAATTCCTTCCAGTGGGCGTGGAGGTGGGCTGATGTTATGGAAAAAAATTATTCATGACACTTGTCAAAGACAGTAAGAAAGACTTCACTCAAGTGGTGATTACTGTGATAGATACAGGAACCACTGCAGTGGGGTCTTGCAGTTGGGGAGAGCGACCGGGATCAACTCTGAATACACCATGGGGGATATTCAGTGGGAATTCATAGCTAAGGAGAAGGGTAGAAATCCATGGATGGAACATTAGAGAGAGGGAGGAATTCTGGCTAAACCGACCTAACCGATTCTTGCTAAAGGCAAGCCAGGGTGATCAGACACGCCTGAAAGGGATGGTGGAAGAAGGATGTCTGGATACTTCAAGCAGCTTGAATTTAGGAATTTTTGCTTGAAAAAGTTTTACATTTCATATTAAGTTCAGAAAATAGGAAAGAAAAGAAAGTGGGCTTCTTGGAGCAGTAGCCAAAGGTGCACATTGAGAAGGAAACACACTGTATTGATTCTAGGTGATTGCTTTGGCCCTAGGACATAGTTATAATCCCAGACTCTTGAATCAAATGACCCAAGTTCAAATCCTGGCTTGACACATTCTAGCTGTATAATCTTGAGCAATTTACTTAAGCACCCCGAACCTCATTTCTTTATGCATAAACTGGGAACAGTAATAGTACCAACCTGGGGTGGTTGTTCTGAAAGTTAAGTCAAATATTGCAAGCAGAGCACCTAGCTAGCACAATGCCCAACACAGAGAAAGTCATCAATACTGTTAGCATCATCTAACATGTGCTTATGTATAGCCTGTACTCTGGGCTTCCTTAAACTGTAGTCAACCAGTCATTCACCCATCAAACAACTAGCTATGTGCAACATCTCTGATGACTTCCAATTAAGGAAGGGAAGTGAAGAACAATTAAATATGGGGAGCTTAAGGCAGAGAATTTTAGCCTATAAAGTGAGATCTTAAATTCTTAGATAAGGAAGTAGAAAGAGATCATTAGGAGAAGTTGACAGTTTCCTGTTGAGGTTCACCAGGATTTTGTCAAGTGCCTTGTAGCAAAAATTTAAAAAATGCTTAAGATTCTTATCTGTATTTAGACAAACCAGTGCTGTGGGCGCTGGGCTGGTGGGTTGACAGAAGGTGCCTCCTGGGAGGAGTTGTGGGGGTGGCCTGCCTTCTGTGCCCACCAGCCCAGCGCCCACAGCTTAGCTCACAGCTCTTTGGGGAAGGAGAAGCTGTAGACACTGAAGAAGCTGATTTTATGGGAGAATGTTCCTTCACACATACACATACACACACACACTCACACGCACACACACACACACACACACACACACTCTCTCACATAACATTGTGCAACAATGAACAAAAACTCTTGCCTTCGTGTAGATTACATAGTAATCAAGGAAGTCAGACCAGAAATAAATGTGTACTATGTAAGACTGTGATAAATGCCAAGGAGAAAAATAAGCCAGCAAAGGGATAGGAAATATCATGGTGGGATAAGGATTGCCATTGTAGGAACCGTGGCCAGGGAGGGCTTCATGGAGAAGGTGACATTTGAGTAAAGACATGTAGGAGATGAGGGAGCAGTTCACGTGGGTGCTTGCAGACTGAGTGTTCCAGGCAGAGGGAACAGGCTGGAGAGTAGCTGGCAGGTTCAAAGAACAGTAAGAAGGCCAGTGTGGCTTGTGCAGAGTGAGCGATGAGGTCATTTCTTCCCAGAACCTTGGCATGCCAAAGACTCCAGGAAACCTGGGGTCTTCCTGCCTCTGAGGGTCAGCAGTTTGGGAAGCACATGGTGATAGCACCTTTGGCAGGGGCATCAGAACTCTCTGGGTGGGTGCCACTGGCAGGTACCCTCCAGGGACACTAATGGGTAGGTTTGTGAGATAATGTCTAGAATCTCCGGCCAAACTGGGTGAGGCTAAGCAGGCAGTTCAAGTTCAAGTTCCCCTAAGCACCTGGAAGTGAGTTTGGGCCACTCAGTTACCCACAGGCTTGTGAGTGTTGGACAACCTGGACATATATCAGATTATGCAATTGACTGCTAACCCTGTCTATTAATTTCAAAGATCAGTTTGCCTTTTCAAGCCTTTCTTCTTTCCTTATCTGTGTATTTTTGGAAGTGACGTTGAAAAGGCCAGGCCAATTGTGGTTGTAATATCACAATAAAATCAAGAAGGAAATCTACATTGTGCAAGTGTGATCTGCTTTGGCATGTCACACCTTGGTCCCTCACCCTTTTATTTGGTTCTCTGTGAAGGTTAACCAACATAAAGGGAAGAGATTTATGAAATAAGCCTATATACTGTAGGAAAAAATTGTGAAACACTTTGAAATGAACCAAAAAAATGATAGGGTGTCTTCAGTGAACACTAGGAGTTGTCTAACATACCCTTCCAGGTTATCTGATTCCATGGGGTCTCTAGGTCTTTCTGAGCTATTTTAAGATTCAGTGAATTTTTTTCTGGTGCAGATTCAATTTTTCTTCCTACGCTACTATGAAAGAAGCCAGTTTTTCATGTATTAACCAAATTCATTTCAACATTCCTAATGGCCTACATTTGTGTCTGCTTTTTGGACTCTCCTTTAACTTGGTTTTAATAACTTACTCATTCCTTTATTAATTAATGAGGTAAATAAAACCTTTCATTTTATATTTCATGAGAACATGATTTTACATTTTAAAAATACTTATCTTTTAACCATACTTTATAATTATACATCTATATAACCTAAATGATAGAGAAAATCCCCAAAGATAATAAACAAATCACAAAATTAAATCTAGTCATTTTCCTGCTGCACTAAGTCACTCGTTTCTGTGGTTTCAGGGGTGAGCTCTCAGATGGTTTCATAACTAAGAGGATATAAATAATAAATTATATGTCATACCCATCCTTTCAGCTAAATTTCTATTCATGTGTCTTTAGAATTTTCTTTTTGCATTTCAGTGTTTTTAATTGATTATCTTAGCTTTTTTCCCTCTGTGTGTGTGTGTGTGTGTGTGTGTTTACCAGTCACACAGAATTAACTTAGTTTCTTGATGTGATCATGGTTTAGCTTTTTTCTTGTAAGAACAATGTGTTACGCTGAAATTCATTTAATTGAAAATTTGAAGGTAGAAATGATGTGTTTCTCTCCAAAGTCCCTAAAGGTACTAGATTGCTCAAGTATCATGCATTATACTACAGTCTTCTGCTCAGCCAACTCATACTACCACATGTTATAGAACCTAGATATATGATCTATAATACATGCAAGAAGGGAAAGTCAAATGAACAGCACAGACACTGGTAGTGTTCTTCACTATTCTAAAAAAATGACGAATTCTTCACTTCTGCAGTTTGGTTCTCATAGCAATTTGAATTTCCTACTCCTTCCCACTTTATGCTACTGGATTTCTTTTTCTGAGAGAATTCATTAGTCTCTTATTTCAAAAAGGCATACTTCTTATCACATGCCATTGAATAGGAGGCCAATTCCTCAAAAAGTGTCCATTTTAAAAGCCTTAATTGCTGCATCACACAACAGGGGTACCAGGTATAAGAAATAAATGATTGGTCAAAATCTGCAAATCATCAGTGCCTTATACCCTGATAGGAAGAGTAGGTTAAAGCAGGCTTCGTTGGGTTTTCCATGGGTATACATGACAGTAGGGTGCCACGAATACATTTTGGCATAAAGAAATGTATTTCTCCCTTTAAAGGAGGAAATTACTGCAAAGTAAATTGTCTTCTCTCTGTGATAATTAAGAAATTATCAGCTGGGTCCATGCGTGATCATCCTGTCTTTCCTAAGATTATTTGGACTTGTCCTCTGAAAGCCAAGTTATAGTTAGAGAAGGGAAAAAATATGAAATACAGTTAGAGAAGGAAATGCAGAGCAATGATATAATCAAATTGCTCGTGTACATATAGGCTCTAACAAAGGAAATGCTCAACCTCCTGCATAAAGCGTTTGGGGTAATGTAAGGTTGCCACATCTTTGAAGATTTATTTGGTTTCTCATCCCATTGATTAACATTTTCTTAAAGTGAATACATGACTTGCCTTATAATGAAGGGGAAATCGTGTGGCATTTACAATTTGCAGAAAATTCTGGTTGGTCTATTTATTTTCTCTAAAATAAATCTATGTTACTTGGATTCACTCCTCTAGAGCAGGAAAAAAAAAAGATCATAATTTTTTTCCCTATTTAAGCATAAATCTGTTAGTCTCTTAGGTTCCAGAAATGGGTGAACATCCGTGGCATGTGTATTGTCACTATCCTAAGTTGGGCTCATGGCAAATGTCACTTTTCAACCATGGTGCTGTTTGATGCTAGACCGTAGAATCCTTCTGAACACAGTAGTCTGTATGAATTTATCAGAGTTGGTTTGTGAGATGAAACTTGTTTCCAATTCCAAGGCTTGAATCAAGATTTAAGTTTCAAATCCCTTGCCTATTGATGTTTTTCTCTGTCTCTTAAAACTTTATCTCTGCTGAAATCCTCTAAACCGTGATGATAGGTGTTTGAAAATATCTAATCCAGCTAAAGAAAAATGACCATGGGATTAACCATAAACCCCTCTTTAGGCACCAGTAGTATCCCAAATCTTTCTAATCTCTGAAATAAAACCTTTAGCAGCAGGAACTCTATAATAGCAAACAACCTCCTGGCATCGCTTCTGCCAAGAAAATTCAAACTTATCCAAATATCAATATCTAAATATCCAAATATCAATAAATCTAGGTGTCACTTCACCCTATGAAAAATGGGCCCCCAGTTCTTAAATAAATCATGCTATAAAAAGTGTTTATTTACCAAACTTAAAAAAAGATCATGCCCTTTCATTAAGCAGACATGGCATTTTGTTTAACTACAATCTGGATATATGTTCAGGTTCCCTTGGTTAAGTCAAGAGCCCAAGGCAGCATCCACATAACTTTTAAATCACTTGTCCAATCTGTTATTTCAGATAATAGCAATAGACAAATTCGTTTTTTTCCTAAAGACAACAGAAAACAAACAAACAAAACCCAGAGGATTGAATTTTTTATGTTTTACCTGGAGTTGTAGCATTGTGGAAACCCAATGTGAACTGTAAGTCAGGGAGCCAGGCTGAAACCTGTAGAGCTCTCTATTAATTAAAAGTCAAGCTCCTATCAAATCGCTCCCTGTTCCTTTATATTCCTACAGACTGTCCATCTCCAGCTACTCCCTTTGGCTCCTTGTCCACAGAGATTTCAGCTTATTCCACTTTGATTTCCAGTCTCATTACAGGTACCCCCTCCTTTCTCTCACCCTTCCCCCAGGCTAGAGTTCTCCCCTTCACTTCTTATGTTCTGGGCCTATTGTGCAGCCAAATTGATTTTCACTTTACCATGTCAGGGCTGCAATCCATATGGAGCCTCTAGAAGCACAGAGGTGTTTGGGAAACACTGGCATTGGTTTGGAACAACATCTAGCCTAAAGCCACTTTGTGATTTAAGGAGCATCCAGATGTTTTGACATAAAACCCTCTTGCTGTGTATGGTTGGATTGTTTTTCTGAAAATCCAAGTCAAGTTTTACACACCCATGGGGGTAAGGGGGAGGCCTGCTGGTTATACCATCATTCTTCAAACACCACCGTACAAAATTCATGAGCATTTTAAAACATACATTAGAACAATATTTAAGAGTCTGGTTCTCCCTCCATTATCAACAGGTAAGCCACCTTTCTAGATTCTTCCCTACTGCAGCAAGGTGAAACTTCATCAGATCAAACCAATACAGATTTTGGTTCATTTGGCTATGGGGGGGCCAAACAGATGGTTGATTTACCAGTTAAAAACAAAATGTTGCCGTTGTTTTTGTACTTTGTAAGCCCAACCTCTGCTCCCTTTTATCCTTGAGTTCTTAGAACAAGGATGTCTTCTTCAAAGTAGTTCCTCGGCAAGTTTTTTGTCTCCCTCTCTTATTTACATCAATCAGCCTGAAGACTCTTAGAACAAATTTTAAAAAATTAAAAAAAATACATCAAACTCTCTTTAAACCCAGGTCTCCTAAGACCTTGGTATAAGAAGTGTGGTTCACGGACCCACAGCACCTGCATTACCTGGAGCTGATCTGAAGTGCAGACTCATGGGCCCTATCCCAGCATTTGCATTTTGGCAAGATCCCCTGGGGGAATCTTATCACATTAAAGTTGGAGAAACACTAGATGTAGGAAGGCTAGCGATTTTCCAGAGTCTGTTAGTAGGTAAAAGAAAGAGTTCAGACTTGTGTGTGGCATGAAGGGCAAGAGAGAGAGTGGAAAGTGCCTGGGCTTTGGAGGCAGACACACCCAGATTCAGATCCTGGGTCGTGTTTCTCTAGCTCTGGGAATTTAGATAAATGATTTGAGATTTCACTGTAGCATCTGTATATGGTAACTTATCAAACTCTTTTTTTCTGGTGAGAATTATTAATAAATAGGATATTCTCACCCAGGGCTAATGCTTAACACATGTTAATCTCCTCATCCATCACCTACCATGTGCCTCTTCTTCATTCTTGATGTTTTTGTCTTTTGAGCATCCCAAGTCATTCAGAGCGTGATTATGTGCTTTTTACATATTCAGACGTGGTTTCAACGTTTCTAAATATATATGTCCAGAAAAAATAATATAAATAACCCAGTTCATAAAAATATAAATAGTTTAAAGATATTGATGAAATACACTGGAGAGTTCTGATAGAATTGGAAAGAAATTATTGATGAAATCAGCACATGCTCCAATATTTCTGCCTTCCTGTGACTTAAGTCACAAATAGCTCTAGGCTTTAGGCCAAATGTTGACAGAGATGAAGCCTATCTTTGCTGTCTTCTCACTTCTCAGGCCATCATCATCTTTGCATTTCAGAGCCCAATCACTGCCTCTATATCACACTTCCGCTGTCCAGAAGCTGCTTGGGGGGCTGATTCTGACAGCCCTGGGCTATTATTTTTCTCCATCTGATTATTTCTCACCAGCAAAAATTACTTGTTCTTAATTCTGTACTGGCCGATGTCAAAGTCAGGTGCTCATTATGCCTTAGGGCAGTGGTTTCCAGAATATGATTTCTGATCACCCATAGCATCCGCTGGAACTTGTTAGACGTGCAAATTCCCATTCCCTACGCTAGATAGACCTGAAGAATCAAAACCTCCAGGGAGAGTGCCCAGAAGTTTGTGTTTTAATAAGCCCTCCAGATGATTCTGGTGTCCTCAGGCATGGGAACCCACTGCATTAGAACTAACTGGAAGAGACTGTGGGACTGTAAACACAGCAGGACTTTCCAGCTGTAATAATCCCCTAGACATCACCTGGTTTAGTGGTTCTCCACCATGGCTGCACATTGGAATCACCTGACAGTTTTAAAAGCTACTGATGTTTAGGTCTCACCCCTGGAGATTAGGATTTCATGGGCCTGGGGTGTAGCCTGGGCATTAGGATTTCTCTCATCCCCCAGGTGATTCTAAAGCACAGCTGGAGCTGAGAACCGCTGATCAAGACCACCCCTGGCAGCATATTCAAATCACTGGGAGCTCTATTGATACCACAGTACCCATACCTGGACTCTATCCAAAACCAATTAAAACCAAATCTCATGGGGCCTGATCATTTGTAGATTGTAAAAAGTCATCTTCCCTGATACACGAGGAAGTAGAGAATCATTTGTCAAGTTTAATGCCCTTGCTTTATAGATGAGGAAACGTCAAAAACTCCTCCGCAAAAGTCCATGCTCAGGGGTCAGTGCCTGCTGATGTTCCTACTCCTCCTGGGCATTCACAGTTAAACTGGGGACATGTCAAACAAGGCTAGAGAAGCTGGAGAGGGGGAGAATCCCAGGTTCTTCATAGCCTTCGGAGATACATGGGGACTTGGCACCTTCCCCCACTAAGCTAAGTGTCTTCCCTTCCTCTGCCTCCATCCTGCCCTGAGCGAGCTGCCACAGGGAAGCCCTTATAAATTGTGCTCATGATAGTTAGTGGGCAGGAGCCCCCAAACACACAATATGATCATTTCTGGATCATATTTTCCATTGATTTGATACATTTTGTTTTACCCCATAGGATTTACACAAGTAGGAGAAAGGATTTCTGCAACAGGGTCTAATGCGGCTTTAAAATGCCACAACCATCGTTCGTAGGACCACAAAAGTGTTTTTGCCTAGATAAATGTCATCCTAGACCTAGGGCATCACCGGGATTATAACGTTATTGAATTTTCCATCTGCACCTCTAATTTGCATGTTGTAAAAATAAACTAAAGATTTTATACAAAAATTAGTTCTGAGGTGACCGGATAGATTTTTCCAGTTCACATTAAGCCAGTGTGTCCTCTGCTGAGGGAAAGGAAAGATAATATCTTGCCTGGAAGCTGGAAGAGACATCACCTGCATCTCTCCCTGCCCCGGACAAGGTGAAAGCAGAACTGCACTGAATAAATGTTTCCTTGTCCTCGCTGCCTCTTTATGTTGTCTTCAGATCCCAAGCAATTTGCAATTCCCATTGCTAACTCCTGCCAGGGTTTTGGTACCCAAGTTAAAAAGTTCTTATGAACATTTAAAACCATCCCACTTCAACACTTACTAGCTGTGTGACATTGAACATATCAACCTCTCTGGGCTTCTGCTTCCGAATCTCTAAAACAGGGAGAACACTAGCATTTCCATTATAGAGTTCTTGGGCAGACTGCATGAGTGGTCATGAATTTTAAAGCACTAGGGCCTGGCCCGCAGTGAGCAATATATAAATGTGTGATGTTTTATTGCTGTCAAACACATTTCCTATTGCCGTCTTCTCCAAACATATGGAAAACAACTGACCAGTAGTGGCCCCTTCACTAAAAAATAAAACAGGAAACCTATTCTATATTACAATCATTAACTAAATGTTACTGGTTAGTAACTAACCCCGCAACTAGAGACCTAGTTTCCATTTCATTAATTATCTTAATGATTCTTTGGATCATCTCTAAATTTCCATATGAATTTTAATGGCATAATCAGAAGCAGGCACTTTTTTGGGGTCTGATTAATGTCTGTGCTAGTGGGAAACTCCAGATCTAGCCCTCTGAACTCCAGATTTAGTTGCCTGAGGTTTGTCTTCTGCTAGGGTGGCCAACCATCCTGGTTTGCCTGGAACTGAGGGCTAACAGTTTTTCACCTGCCTCCAGCCCGTGGCCAGCTGGGCCCTCATTTCTTGGCAGAGGCAGCTTAGCGTGGCAGCCTGCTCTACTAAAGATCCTTAATACCGAGGTGCCCAAATACCTGGCAATGACCAGCCCACATAGCAAGAGAAGGTCAAATTCACTACAACAGAATGACAAGAACTGAATGGGCGAAGACTGGCCTCAGGAAGAAAATATGGGGAAAACAGGAGTGTTCTCTCTAATTATCTAGCTTTTGAACTTAGATCCCTTAACCCATCTGAGTTTCAGTTTTCTTATTTGGTAAAATGGGTATAAGATAACGTTCATGTCACAGGGCAGGTGAGAGGACTGATCTGGACAACGTATAAGGAAGCAACATGTGTTCCTCTGTGAGCGCTCATTGCAGACAGGTCCCGAGTTAGAATCCCATTTCTCCCATTTCCTCATTTCTTTGGCCTTTGGCAAATCTCCTTCCCTCTCAGAATCTCCCTTTTCTCATGAATGAAAACGGGAATCACAGCATCTCCCTGGCAGAGCTGCTCCAGCCCACCTGAGGCCCAGACCTGTGCAGGTACTCATGTTCGCCATGCCTCAGCCCTGGCCACACGGATTGCATCTATATTTGAGAGGAGGTATTTCCCCCAGGAGATTTCTAGTGGGCTGGAAAAGAAGTTCTCAGCCTTGGATGCGCATTAGAATCATTTGAGGAAACTTAGGAAAAAATACCACAACATAGGACAGGCTTCATTCCAGAACAAGGAAATCCAAATCTCAGGCGGTAGCCCTGGTATCACTTTTTTAAGTTTTCACTGGATCCTTTTGTAGTTCCTAAGTGTGATGATTGGGTTTTCACACTCACGTGTGAGACGTGCCTCCCTCAAACCTCGTTAAGATATTGGCATATGACCGGTCTGACGTGAGAGGGAAGAAAAAGCTTTCATGGGCTGGAGGGAGGGCGCACCGCTGCCCCAAAGAGCAGGCATCAAGAGAGGCAGCGACTGCATTGGCTCCAGTCCCATATGTGAAGATCAGAGGAGGAATCCTAGTCACACCCTAGCCTTTTGTATCTGCCAGTTCAGCCCACTGATGTGTGAAGAGGAGCTTAGGCTGCTCCCTATTCTCCATGCATTCCACTTCTTCAGTAAGACACCAACTCATTGACTCAGTTTCCAAAAGCACCTTGTGAAGGAAGAAGGCCTTTTCTTCACCCCAGGATGGCTCATACCTGCGTCTTTATGAACAGATGTTCTGAAATTACCCTGTAACCTCCCCCTTCCTAAGGACACCCTTTGGAGGCACCAGCTGGGTCCGTAGGAAGGGCTCGACCAGCCCAGACACGGAGCAGCACTCTGACCTCTCGGCTGCTCAGGCCAGGCCTGGAAATATTCATATTAATTCCTCACTTTGATTTTCAAGCAATTTAACCAGAGGACTTTCTTAGGGTGGATCCACCTCAATCAGTCCAGGCTTCATGGGAGCCACAACTTGTTGCTCAACACTTTTTTCATCCTCTGCCTTCTTTGGCACTCTCGAAAGTGACTAGTTTCTTAGGTAACCCAGTGAACAATGGAAATGGTAAAATTGAACATTTTCCAAAGCTTTCTCAAAGGCTGGCCACTTTGTGATACTGGGCTTTGGGTGACATGTTGACTATTTGGAGAATCAGTGATTTTCAAAGAATTTTAGGCTGTAAGGTGGAGTGGGCCTTGGTTTAATCATGACCTCTTAGCAGTGGTCCCCAACCAGGAAACGTTTTCATGGAAGACGATTTTTCCACGGACCGAGGGCAGGGGGTGGGGGGGATGGTTCTGGGATGATTCAAGCACATTACATTTATTGTGTACTTTATTTATATTATTACTACATTGTAATAGATAATGAAATAATTATACAACTCACCATAGGCTGGGGACCCCTATCTTAAAGGGAAAGAGGCCACGGACATCATTACAAACAACTTATAAAAGAGGATGTCAAGGGCTGCCATGGGGAAGCTGCTAGCCTGAGTGGCTGGCCTGATTGACTGGTGGAGCCAGAGCCTCATTCCTGGCCTCCTGTTCAGGGTCCAGAGTGGCTTCGGCTAAACAACGCAGCCTCTATTAAAGGCCTTCTAAAACTTACTAGGGATCCAGGAGCCACTTGTTTCTGTGTCTTCCTATGGGAGAAGACACTGTAGCTTCATCATATTCTCAATGTGGTCTTTGATCCAAAATAGGTAAATAAGCAGTTTTCAAGCCCTTTGAAATATAAGTTTACTTTAAGATTCTATTCATAATAATTAGTAGACATGTTTGTGGGGCATTAAAGAGATAATTATTATATTACTGTGCCAATTCTGTGAGTCAAAAGTATGACATGTTGAGTAATTATTAAAGTCTTTATGCCATAATGTGTTGTATTTCTGCCACGATGAACAATTGCTGGGAAATTCTCAGGGCTAGCTAACTAGATTCCAATACAATCTAGTAGTTATTTACAAAGTTAACATAACATTCCACCTGACACATGTATAATCTTTCCCCTGAGAAGTCTCTACATCTCCTAGAGTATTAGAAAATTCATAATAAATATTTTGGTCAGTAAGTGAAATGTGCTTTATTACTATTAATATAGTAAGCTATGCATGAGGAGATTGTGACACATTTAAACATTGGGTGGCTAGTTGGATGAGATCAGGGACTATCTACCTTGGCCTCACTCTGCTATCACCCAGAAGGTTTAAAAAACACTGATTCTAGAGTCCTACCCCTGGAGATTCTGATTTAATTGGTCCAGAGTATGGTCTGTGCACCAGCATTTCTTAAAACTTTTTATTTTGAAGTAATTATAGACTTCACAGGCAGTTGCAGAGATAATACAGAGAGGTCCCTTGTACCCTCTCCCCAACTTTCCCCAGTGGTAATATCTCATGTAACTATAGCCCAACATCACAGCCAAGAAATGGATACGGAAATAATAATGTTAACTAGAAGACCACAGAACTTACTTAGATTTCACCAGTTTGAGCTTCAGGACTTTTTAAAGCTCCCCAGGAGATTGTGCTAAATAGTCAGTGCTGGAAACCTCTGCCCAAAGTGCTCTTTAAGTTTCCTTCTAACCATGATTCAGGGATTCTGTACACACATAGTAAAACAACAACACATAGTACATATATACACATGTGTGCAAGTGTAGACTATATCATACATACACATCGTAAAAACTTGAGACTTTCAATAACAGATTACAGGGTTAAAGTGACTGACATTTAAAAGCAAACTTAACTGCCGGAAAACTGCACTTCACGATTGTACAAACTATATCCTGGTTTAGATCCTATGTCAAACAAAAGATGTCTGCCATACCCGAGAAAGTAAACTGGGGTTTATGACTCCCAGAATTAAAGTCCATATCGTTAGTGAGAAGAAAATTCCGTGGGTTTTTTAAATGTCATTTATAGACACAATTTGGGTTTTAAAGTCTGATAACATGGTAAGATACTTCTTGCATGAATAATTATGTATATAAAACTCCCATTTATCATGCTCCAAATGCATGTAAACAGCTGCTGTTCTCTGTAAATAAATCAGTGTTTCCTCCTCTGCCACCTGGGAAATTAAACACTGTCCTGGGCAAATTTCCATACTTTTTCTCTTTAAAAGGAGTTGAAGTAGGTATTAATCAGGGAAGCAGTGGAAGTAATGAATAACCCTTACATGTTATCCTAGCGTCTCCTCTCCGATATTAATGGTGAGGTTAAATAGGGACATTTGTAACCATAACAATCTCCATGCTGAACTTGAGTCAGGGTACAAAAACTTGCCCTCACCTTATACAAAAAGTACATTTCTCCATAGTTGGGATGAAACTTTCATCAAGATAATGGAGAAAACTTGTCTATAGTCTTCTGGGATTTATTTACTAAGGGTTGTCTGTTCATGATCCATCAGATTCCATCTGTTCCCACCTGCACTGTATCTATGCACCCATATTGTAAGATCCTTGAGATATTCAGAAAGCAGAACATGCCTGGAAGTTTCAGGTGTTGAACGGGTGACCCTTGTCTCCAGAGGCCTCCCCGGACTCCCTTTCTCCATGTCTTCTTCCTTTTCAGTGACAGAGCCTCTTTCTCCCTGATCCCTCCAAGGTACTCAGTGTCCCCAGGTTACCCTGACAACTTCCTGTTCCTGGCCGGGAGCCTGGATCTCCCAGGGGAATTTTACTTGGATGAGTCCCATAAAGTTATAGAGCACAGCGAATGTTTGAGTCAGAGTTTTGAGAATATTCTTTCCACTTACCATTCTGGGCAGAGGTTCGGGTTTGGAATGGCATTTACAGGAGCCCAGCAAAGCTGCTGATGTCCCTGGGGAGGGGCTACTGTAGCCTCCTCCTCCTGGTTAGGTAACTTCCCTGCTCTGGTCGCGGACTCCTGCAGTCAGTCCTGGGAAGGGAAGGAGGACAGGATGGGGTGGAGGGAAAGAGGCCATTCCCAGAGATTTTGGTACAAATAATCATTCTCTTCTCTTTATTCCATCTATTGATTTTTTTTTAAACTTAATTAGCTGTGAACTCGTAGAACTCTGAGTCATTTGGACATGTTGATTATCATAGATTAACCAGGTTAAAACAACAATATTTTGGGTGTTCACCACATCAAGTCTTTGCTGTGTGTAGAGAAGATGATAGACTAATTAGCACGATTTCAGAGATCCCAGGAGAGGCCTCCCTGAGAATTTCCTTAGCCCACTGGGGGAGTGCCTTAATGGAACACCTTAATGTACACCTTTGTGCTCATGGCTTACACTGGGGGGGAGCTGTTGGAATCCATCTATATTCTGAGATAGGTAACATTATTTTAAAGGTAAGATTCCTACATGTACAGCTTAATAGGAGGTATCTGACCTTTCTAGAAGCAAGCATTGAACCAGGGGGAGAGGTAAAGGGCAAAGATCACTCTAAGTGCACTGAGTTCCTAAGTACATAGGGAACTCTGGGGGCTGCAGCCACAGGAAAATGTCACCCTCCTCTCAATGTCCTGGCTTTCCAACTACCCCACCCTAATTATAAAAATAAACAATCTAAAACTGTGGTCCCCAAGCCCCAGGCTGAGGCCTGGTATGGGTCCATGGCCTGTTAGGAACTGGGCCACTCATTACTGCCTAAGCTCTACGCTCCCCTCAACCCTCCACCACATCCATGGAAAAACTGTCTTCCATGAAATCCATCTCTGGTGCCAAAAGGGTTGGGAACCGCTGATCTAACCCATCAGCTCCTTGGACCGTCTAGGATTGCATGCAGGTGTACTTTGTTTTGTTCATCCATCATTGCCAGTGCTATTTATTATCTGGGTTTCACTGAATCACTTATTTTCCTGCCCGCGAGCTGGCCTATTTTGCCAGCTTGGCGATGTGTGCTGTTGACTAGAGGAGCTATTAAGTTTCTCACCTGCGTATCTTATGAGAGCTGCGGCTAGAAGATAAAGCTCCTTGGAGTGTGGAGCATCGGTATGCGAGAGAATTTCAAGGACGTGGCTTCCTTCAAACCCCTGCCACAGAGTCTAGATTGGAATCAGAATGAAACCTCCACACTAGCTGCCCTTGTAGGTTTCAGCAGTCCACCACAAGACAAATTCCAGGCTTGAAACATTTTGACTAGGATGCTAGATCATTAACAGGTTCTATGTGCCGAATTAAAACTCAGATATCACAAAGAAATGCCTGAAAGGGAACAGAAAGCTTCAGCTGTGAATTGTCAAGTGCTGGAAGGATTCTGTACGCTGGAAACAGCTGACAGTAGCTAGCCAGGGTGTAAGAAATGAGCTTTGGGGCCAAACCTAGCTGGGTTAATATCCTGGCCTCATTTACCTCATTTGGGTGACTCTAGGAGAGTGCTTAAACCTCTGCATTGTATTTAGTATTTAATAACTCCACTGCCAAGTATTGATCCTACAGATATACTGATAATAACTAGGATGTATGCCAGGCCCTTTTTGGGTCACTTTACCTATGTTAGCTCCTTTAAGCCTCCCAAGAATCCTAGAAGGCAATACTATTACTACTCACAGGAAACTGAGGCACACAGAGGATGACTTGCCCAAGGTCAGGTCAGTATTCTCGTAAGAGGCAGTGTAGTACATCCATGGTTAAGTGGATGGACTCTAGTCAAACTTTTTGGGTTTGACTCCCAGCTCTACTGTTAACTAGCTGTGTAAAGGGCTTAGAATAGTGTCTGATACATAAAAACTCCTAAGTCGTATTTTACTCTACGGGAAATAGAATCGTTCCTCCTGTTATGGATGCAGGCAGCGTCTGCTGATTTCCAAGTAATTTCTAATTGCAGAAACAAGAGCTGTTTCTACTCAATTCCTTCAGCAGCAATGACTCCTATATATCCTTTTCAGTGGCTTTATTCAGCCCCTAGCTTGCCTCAGCATGTAAAGAATTAGATCAGTTTTACCATTTCTATTCTTGGAATAGAGAGTCGAATGCCCAGAAATAATGTGATTTATATCAGATGGTTCTCCTCAATTGCTGTGTCTCCAGGATCACTCACTCCTCTCCCACTGTGCAGCTCGTGGATTTGCCTGCCCCAGACCCGGAAGGACCTGTCTCCATCATGACGCAGCCCCTCCACCGTCTACTCTCCAGACACGTCTGTCTGGTCTTCTCATAAACCAAGCAAAGTCTCTTACATCAACCATTGCCCTGGAAGAGAATCTAGAAATTAGATATACACAATACAATACATTATCCCTTGGTCTTGTTTATATCAGGTTTTTGCTCCAATTTCTAGCTCTCCTTGACTTCATTATTCATCAGATATTTATTGAGGGGCTACTATGTGCCATACACTTTTACAGATGGGGCAGATGCAGCCTGGAAGCAACCACTGATGTTCCTGCCCTTGTGGATCTTACATTCTAATAGAGAAAACCCATGAAACAGTAAATAAATATATGATGTGATAGGTGGTTATAAGTCCCATTGGGAGAAATAATGCAGGGTGAGGCATCAGCGAGTGGGCTGATGGCGTCACGTGGGGGGCCGGGGCCAGATGAAGAAGGTTGTTACAGCCCACAATGAAAATTTGGGATCTTGTTCTCAGTGTAATAGGAAGCCACTGGGAGACTGAGGGCAGGGAATGATGTGAACCGATTGGCTTTTTAAAAGGCGTATTGTCCTGGCTTCTGTGTGGGAATAGATGGTATGGAAACCAGAGGGGAAAGTGGGAAAGTAGTCAGGAGGCTCTGGCATCAGTCCAGGCGAGAGAAGATGGCAGTCTGAACCAGGGCGATATAGGGGAAGAGGCCAGAATGGTCAGGTCTGAGACAGACTTGGACAGTTCAGAGACCAGGACTTGCGGATGGGTTGGATGTGAGTGGGAGAAAAGAGAAGAACCAAGGAAGACTCCAGGGTGAACAGTGCTGCCCCTCCCTGAGACGGACATTTGCTCACTTGTGCTATCTGTGGATAGCTTGCTTTCCTACTGGATTTAAAATTCCTTTGAGATCAGGAATTCTTAGCTATTCTGTTGTCCTCTCGTCTTTTTCTTCTCTTGCTAGAGACTCTCATGCTATTTACGTGTAGTAAGTGCACAAAAAAGGCTGTGGAACAAGTAAGTATAATGTATAAGATGTTTATTAGTGAATAAATGTCCCTAAACTTTAACATTTGTTCTGGATTTGCTGTCTGGCTTAGGGAAAATGGCTCACTTTCTGACTCAGTTGTCCTGTTGTGAAATAGGATTCATCATGCCTTCGGAATGGAAATGCAGTTATCTACATACTTAATGGTGGGTGGCAAACAGCTTGGGGATGTGGGATGGACAGTCCTCAGTTATATGCAGTCACGGAGAAAGCAGAATGGGAATAATTTGGGGAAAATGTCTTCCTGAGGTGTCATTTAATATCATGCATGTCAGACTTGGAAGGCGTGTTGTCCCCACCCGCTCATGCCACCGGCAGACACTGCGGACTGTTCTCCCCTGGGAGGTCTGGAAATGGCCTCAGAGCCTTTCTCACCGTAGCATGCCAAGGTGCCGCTCCTGCCTGACCCAATCCCCTCCTCTGACAGTGGAGGAAATTACAGCCCAGAGATAATAAATGACCGTTAAGTTCAGCGAGCAGTGGGGACAAAACCAGAGCCTGAACCTGAAACCTGATTCCCAGTGACAGAATGATCAGGCCTCCAGCAGCAGGTTCTGCTGATGTGACCATGTGACAATGCGAGGGGAGGAGGCTGTAGGGGCAGGAAAAGGGTGGGCGGGAGTGGGGCTCCAGGGTCAGCAGGGAGGCAGGGAAGCTCCTCAGAACCCAGAACCGGCTTGGAAGAGAGAGGGGGCCCGAAGCCCACTGCCTCAGTGGGTGTTTCCTGTACCGCAGACAGAAGGCTGGCTATCGTCTAGCATTTTTGGTTCTTATGACAATTTAAGGATGAAGGTCATACGCGATTAAATCATGGAAGCTGTGATCTGACATACTAATCCTGCTCTTGATTGTGGATTTCCCCCCTTTATTAAATACTTGAAGAATTCAAAAGCACTCTCTCATTGCCTGCTGAATCTGGGTTCAGTCACCTTAGATACGCCGCAGAATGGCTGTTTAACTTCCTCAACACAGAAAGTGACACTACCTTTATTTCAGTTGTTTTACTAGAGGCGCCATCGCTGGAAATCCAGTCTTTATTGTTAAAAAATGATGGCGGCTTCAATTTAAATCACAATATAGTATTCTGCTCAGGTCCTACACATGGCCAAGCTATCCCCTCCAGACTTTGAACAATAAAAGGTCTTGCTTATTTATTCTCACAGAGGCTTGATTTACTCATTAATATGCCAAGAAAGAAATACGGCTTTTGTTCTCTGAACAAGTTTCTGGTAAACAGGTAATCTCTTAGTGAGTCAACCCAAATGTTGGATGTGAGAATGATCTTTACGCTGAACTTTCCCCTGGTTGAAACCTGGACATTTTGAACAATGACTCGTTTTCTTTTCTTTCTTTTTTTTTTTTTTTTTTGCCAGAATTCTTTGATAGACCATTAAGCATTTCTATGAAGTTAATAATTCTAATTTTAGCAGGTTGTCTTACCTGGAGATTTTAGTGAATTAGAATATTTTAGATAACAAGGAAAATATTATTAAAATTAAGATAAGAAAAATTCATCTCCTTATAAAATACATGGAAGATACTTATCCATTATGTTTTTGTTGAGATTGTTAATAGTATATTTTTAAACATAATTTTGAATACTTTACATTTGAATTTATGGCTTAACCCAGAGTAAATCTGGGCTCTCAGGCCTAAAAGCAGTGACTCAGGCTGAAGAATTACCATATACCTAACACCAATGCCATTTTCCTCATGTTGTGACCTAATGTGAAGGGTGTGGTATTGGGAGGAGGGTGATAAAGATTCTGGGCATAATTCTGTCACTAACTTGATGCACGTCCACCCAGGAGGAGACGGAACTCAATTTTCCCATCTGTCAAATGCAGGTACAGGATCGATTAATTTCAAATATTCTCCAGAGAAATATCATTGTGTGAACTATGGAATTGTATTATCCAAATTTTTCTTTAAACAACTGATTGGGATTTTTTCCACCATTATTAAAGTGACACAATTACATTGCAAATGATTTGGAAAATACAAAAGAAAAAAAGAAAAGCAAAATTACTGGCATCACTCCAATGCAAAACTACTAATATTTTGGTGCATTTCTTTACAGGTTTTTTATATGTATGTGTGTTACATATAATAATGGGATCTGACTATATTCATAATTTACTAAAAGTATGTCTTTTTCCATGACATTAATTCCTTTGAGAATATACTTTTAATAGATGCATAATATCTCATCCCATAGATTTATCATAATTTATTTAATTCATCCCTAATGACTGGACAAATATTTTATTAGCATTTTTTACTATTATAATTCTTGCACATGAATATTTATCTACATTGCTATTGATTTGTTTGAAGATATTTCTACATTTATTACCAGTGAAAGAGTATGCATTTATTTTAATGTCTTTATCAAATTTTGACATCAGGATTATGCTACCCTCATAAAATGAGTTGGGAAGTGTTTCTTCTTTCTTTGTTTCCTGAAAGAGTTTGCAAAATTGGTGCATAATTCATTGATATTACATTCTCCTACTTTTCAATATAGATATTTAAAGCTATAAGTTTCCCTTGGAGCACTGTTTTAGCTGGATCCCACAGATTTTGATATATTGTTTCATTATAATATGATTTAAAATATTTTTTTAAATTTCCTTTTAGATTTCTTATGTGAAGAGTAAAGTTTTATTTCCAAATGCCTGTGGTTTCTAGATTTCTTATTTTTATTGATTTTTAACTTAATTCCCTTGTGACCAGAGAATATATTTTTTATCAGCGATTATCAACATTTTTGGTCATACCACCTTTGCACCATTAAAAATTATTGAAAACCTCAAGAGCCTTTTTTATGTGGATTACATAATTTTTATTTACCATATTAGAAATTAAAGCTGAGAGATTTGAAAAAGTCAACTTATATTAAAATAGCATGTTAATACAAATAACATTATTCTGGAAACAGCTATATGTTCTAAAACAAACAAAAAAATAGTAAAAAGAATGACAAACCTTTTTAATGTCTGACTTGATTCAAAAACAACTGGATTTTCACATTTGCTTCTTCACTCAATCTGTTGTGCTATCATATGTCACTCAGTCTCTGGAAAATTCCGCTGTGCACTCATGAAAGAATGAGCATGAAAAAGGTAAATAATGTCTCACTGTTTTGAAAATAGTTTTGAACTTGTGGACCTCCTGAAAATGTTTCAGGGACCCCCATAGGTTCCCTGGATCATGTTTTGGGAAATGCTGATTTGCATGATTTTTCAGTCTTTTTCAATCCATTGAGACTTGTTATACAGTCCAATATATACTCTATCATGGCAAATGTACATCTGAAAAAAATGTACATCCTGCAGTTGTTGGATACAGTGTTTTATAAATGTCAATTACATCAAGTTGGTTTGTAGAGTTGTTCAAATCTTCTTTATCTTTGATTTTTAATTTTTTTATCAATTTCTGAGAGGCTAGTGTTAAAATATCCAACTGTGATTGTAGATCTGTATTTCTCTCTTTAGTTCTGTCAAATTCTGCTTCATGTATTTTGCATTTTTGTTATTAGGTGCATTCACATGCAAGATTATTAGATTAATATTTTCTTGATTTGAAAATTATAAAATATTTATATCTTTATCTCTGGTGATTCTCTTTGTCTTAAAGTCTACTTTGATAATATAGACACACTAAGTTTTTTCTTATGTTTACTATTTGCATGGTTTATATTTTACTAATTTTTACTTTTAATCAGTCCATGTCTTTAGATTCAAAAATATGTTTATATATGTTAATATTTACATAGATATTGTATATATTATACAATATTTTATCACTTAAGTATCTCTATTAATATATATATTAGAGAGAGAGAGAATGAGAAAGATTCTTGTTTTTTATCCAATCTGATAATTTCTGCCTTTTAATTAAAATGTTTACAATCCATTTACATTTAAAGTAATTATCAATATGGTTGAGTTTAAGTCTATCATTTGGTATTTGTTTTCTTCTTGTTCCATCTGGTCTGTATTCCTTTCTTTCTCCTTTTCTGCCTTCTTCTGGGTAAATTTTTTTTTTTTTTTTTTTTTGTCCCTTCTTTGGACTTTTTAGCTAGCCCTTTGTTATTTTTTAATGGTTGCTCTAGTCTCGAGACTACAATAGACATCTTTAACATGTCATAGTTTACCTTTAACTGCTATTATGTTACTTCACAAAGGGAGAATGTCACAACGGTATAATTTCATCCACCCCCCATATTTGTGCTCTTAGTGTCACATATTTTATTTGTACATATGCTGTAAGCCTCACAATTCATTATTATTATTTTGCTTTGAATGATTGATAGTCTTTTAAAGAATTTTAAAATAAATATAATAAGAAGGTCCTGTCTATTCACTCATGAAATTACCCCTCTGGTACTCTTCATCTCTTCCATCACTCTTGGTTTCCATTGGGTATTATTCCCTTCAGTCTAAAGAGTACTTTAAAAAAAAAATTATTTCTAGTAGTTCAGATGTAGAATAGGTGATTTCTTTCAGCTTGTTTTTTTCCTGTTGAAAATATTTATTTTGTCTTTACATTGTTTCATAACGTTATTGAGGCACAAATTAAATATCATGAAATCTATCCATGGTAAGTATACAATTCAATGATTACTAGTAAGTTTGAAGAATTGTACAACCATCATCACAATCCAGTTTTAGAATAATTTCATTCCCTAAAAGGTCCCTCATGCCCTTTTGTAGGCAATTACCTTTTTCACTCCCAGTTTAGAGCAACCATTTTTCTACTTTCATGGACATTTCATGTAAATGGAATCTTGCAATCTGTGGTCCTTTGCTTCTTTTAGCATAATGTTTTTGAGGTTCACCCATATTATAGCATGTCTATAGTTTATTCCTGTTTATTGGTGAATATAGTAAGTATCTCATTGTATGAATAAACTACATTTTGATTATCTATTCACCAGGTGATGGGCATTTGTATTTGTTTCTACATTTTGGCTGTTATAGTAGTGCTGCTGTGAACGTTTACAAGTCTTTGTGTCAACCAAAATATGTCTTCATTTTTCTTGCGTAGATACCTAGTAGTGGAATTCCTGGGTCATATGTTAAAATTATGTTTAATTTTTTAAGATACTATCAAACCGTTTTCTAAAGCATCTGCACCATTTTACATTCTCACCGGAAATATATGAGAGTTTGGCTCCATATTCAAAGGTCAACTTTTACTAGATATAGAAATCTGGGTTGATAGTTTATCTTTTTTCTTTCTTGACTTCAAATGTGATGTTTTATTGTATCCTGGCCACCGTTGTTTCTCATAAGAAGTCAGTCATAATTCTAATTGTTGTTCTTCTGTATGTAATGCTTTTTTCTTTTCCTGCTTTTTAATATTTTCTCTTTAATTTTGAATTTTAGGAGTTTATGACACATCTAGGTGTGGTTATCTCGGGGTTTGGTGACCTTCTTGGATTTATACATTGATATCTTTAATTAATTTGAGGAAACTCTTGGCTATTATTTCTTCGTATATTAATATTTCTTCTGCATCACACTCTCTCCCTTCTACTTTTAGGACACTAATTATACATATTTAGAATATTTCATGTTGTCCCACAGATCCCTTTTTCTCTATTTTAAGGTTGATCTAAAGTATTGGTTCTACAGACTTGCTTTTTGGCTGTGAATCTTGGGATTCTAATCCACTATTCTAGCCCACATGAAACCATGAAAGTTTTCTATGAGTTCATCTGGTTTCTCCTTAGACCTGTCTATGGTGGTTCTTCTTTCTCTCCCAACTACACCAAGGATGAAAGTAAACATATACATCTTCCCTCATGGGAAGGGCTCATTGCTTTATATCATTTAGTTCCTTTAGGTTTCTCTTTCATCAGCTTTGGGGGCGAGGTGTTAAAAAAAAATCTACGTTTGTATAGTTTGAATGGCTAATTCTTGTTGAGAGAGTTGTACAATGGTTCCTGTAACTTTCTACATTTAAATGAAAGTGGAAGTCTCTCTCTCTCTCTCTCTCTCTCTCTCTCTGTTTTAAGGCTCTTGTGTTCTAGAAAGGCTGTTCCAAGTTACATTTTCCCCAACAGGATATTGAAAGGTGCATTTATGTTCCACTAAAAATAACAACAAAAATGATTTAAATGCATATCTCAGAGCCATGCTTATTAAAAACTTCCTCCTTGATAAGCTGATTTATGATTCCACTGGGATTCTACATCTTTTTCCACCTTGCCTTCCATATCGGGTGTCCCAGTGACACCACACAAGGAAATCTGCAGCCAAAGGTACAATATTAATACTTTTATAGAGAATTTCTCTCAAGACTCTTTCTTCTTACCTATTCCTGTGCCAAGGCTGGCTCACCTGGAAAGTAACCTGATAGTATCTTTATTCTCTTGAGCCCAGAGCCAGTCTTCCATAGCCAGATTTTTTGACACCTGACCACTATGGAACCACTCCAAAGACACAGGAATATCTCAAAGAAAAAGTGTGATTCCTCAAAGCTCCAGAATTTCTGAATGTGCCCCCCATACCCAACAAGACGCCCCCAACCCAGATCCCAACATAAGTGATGTGAATCAGCCTGCCATTTTATACCAGGAACTGCCCTTTTGTGCATTTCCATGTGGCTTCTTACCTTTCCTTCTTCACTTTCTTCTGTTCTAGCTTTGTGATTTACCATAACTCCTCCCTGAAAAAAAAAAAAGAGTAAATTAAAGAAGACACAAGATTGACATTTACATTTATACATGCCTTTTAAGGATGGCCCTCAAGTGGTTAGAAATATAGAGCAAGTCAATTGATGTCCCTACCTGTCATTTTTAGGCAGGTGGATTTTCTTACAGTGCAGGGCATTAGCAGTTGGCAGCTTGACAACATCCAGAGATAGAATATATTTCTAATTATTTCTGATTTATGTTTTTTAACATAATGCTGCTGATTTATTTATTTGAATTCTTACCAGTCATAATCAATGTCTATTACTAATTCAGCTTTTTAAAGAATTATGAACTTTACTACAAAATGTTTTCTGACCTCATTCATTTTACCTTTTTGGCTTTCCTGTTCTTTTCTCAAGCTCCATTTTCTCCCTTGGTCTCTGTCTTGACACATGCTACATATCAAACAATGATATGGCTACATGCTCATTTGCTAACTTAAGACGTGCAAATTATATTTTAAATAAAAAGTTTTCCCTTGAGGATTCATTCAAGGATTAAATCCTCTTGCTTCTGGTTCTGTCCCCATTTGGCTTTTGATTCTATATGAGATTGGATTTTGCATTCACAACAACATACTTCAACACATGCACACATACACACACGAGCTGTATTAATTAAGGTCATGCTGTCTGCTGTACCAGATATACCCTAAAATCTCAAGGGCTTACCAGGGAAGAGGCTTATTTCCCACTCATGTAATACCCCATTGACAGTGTGATGAAAGAGGAGGTTGGGGGAAATAGGTGTGTCCTCCACACAGTCATTCAGAGACTTTGGCTGACAGAGGCTCTGCCAGCTTGAGCACTTCACTCTCAAGGTCAGTTTGAAGAATAGAAATGAGGACCCTAAAGGGGGTTCTTATGGCTGAAAGTAGCATACCTTTTTTCTGTTCCCACTCCCTTGGCCAGAACTCAGTCGCAGAACTCAGTCACTTGAGCCTGGTCACACTGATTGGGAAAGCACTTTTCAGAAACAACTCTATGCTACACAGGGAGGTGGACACTCAGTCATCTCTCTTTACACATAGAAATACATCTGAGGCTTCATGGTTATGCTTCTTAGTTCTTCCAGTATAAATCTCCTGGAGTCTCAACGCTTGAGGAATTAAGAAGTAGGGTAGTGGAGTAGGAAACTTCATGCTAAGCACCAAAGACTAAAGCATATGGTGCTGTTCCTAGGGTAGAAATAGCTCAGAAATAATCTGTCCATGAAAGGAGGTGAGGATGGTATGAGCTGGTCTTGTCATTCACTCATGCATTTATCAGACATCATCTTTATTATTTACTTTATGCCAGCAAGTGCTGAGGATATGCAGACAAACATAGCATTTAAACCATCCAGTGAAGGAAGAGCTACAGTGGATTTATGTGCATTATGTATGTGGAAGTAACGTACGTTATTTTAGTGGAGAAGGATGGCCGTCGGTTAAGGTAGCCTGGGAAATTCCCAGAACAGTCTCAGAGGCCTATTTTCTTGTTGGATTTCTAGCATTTCTTTTCTACAATCCTTTTCATATATGAAGCCCCTGGTTCCAACTTTGTGCTCTACTCTCATGGACAGTAATGTGAGCATATTTACTTAGTGCAAAGATCCCTCTAGCCACAAATTGCTTGCAGAATGGATTAAAACAAAGTGAAATTGGAGGCAGGGAGAGTCAGTTTCCAAAGGAGCAAAATTTAAATTCCTACCCATAACTCACAAAGCTCTCATAGGCCACTGTCTAACAGTCTAGTCCATGGCTTCCTACTCCTAACCCCCAATGCCACCCGGGCAGTTCTACAGTATTGGGCTATTCATAGCTTTTCATACTATAGTACCTCATCCCGTGCCCCTGCACACACATACAATGTCATCTCTCCACTTGTCTGCCCAATTATTAATAGAAAACTATTAATAAAATGCCAATTACTTTTCAAGGTCCAGCAAAATGCAGCTTCTTTAGCGAAACCTTCTTAATTCCCTTCCCCACACTAAACTCCTTCTCCTATGCTCATACTACACTTTGTATTCACATCTTTTATGGCAAATATAGCATATTATATTACATTATATCACATCACATCACATCATATTAAATTGTAATTTTTCATTCCCTTTTACCAAGACCTCCTTGAAAAAAGGAATCGTGACTTGTCATCTTTCTATGAACAGTGCCTAGTTTTATACTAAGCACATAGTATATTTAATAAATAGTCATTGTGTGGATGGATGGATGAATGGGTGGATGGAGTCCAGTTGTAGGAAACAACCCAAGCAAAGTAGAGGGCTTTTAATAATATGGCATGTAAGAGAAGCTCAGTTTGTTTGGAGAATAGGCTGTG
The DNA here is from genome assembly GCF_041146395.1 of Eulemur rufifrons. NCBI lineage: Eukaryota > Metazoa > Chordata > Mammalia > Primates > Lemuridae > Eulemur > Eulemur rufifrons. The sequence continues at coordinate 14,972,546 of NC_090997.1, read as the reverse complement.
TGCAGAGGAGCAGTTGGAAAGACATAGTTGGAGAGGTAGATTGATAGCACGGTATGAAGAAACCCTTTAAATAACTTTTCATTCTACCCACAATGAAAAAGCAATGAAGGTATTTGAGCCAGGGGAGTGATTTGATCAGAACTAGTTCACACAAAGACAAATCTGGAGGTACTGAGTCAGAGATAGGACGGGCAGGGAAGCAGAGTGACTAGGAGACTGAGAGTGGACCTTTGTTACTTCTGAGCTTCCCCACATCCTGACACACTTTCTACATTGGGGAAATCTCTATGGTGGGGTGACCACCTGCCACAAAGAGCCCATGAAGACTAAAATCTCCCTAACCAGGTTTTCTGGCAGTTGAGGTTGGGGCACATGACTCGGGCTTGACCAACTGGACACCACACCCAGAACTTTCACTCCAGGGAGTATGATGCAAAGTCACAGGGGCAGTTAGAGATCATTATAGCTGCAATGGAAGAGTGATCAGTCCAGCAGTTGGGGGCTTCCAGTGGTGGTGTCCTAGCTGCACTGTTGTCTATAGCATCCCCTGGACTATTGTCTGCTGTATCTTAGACCTTCTTGGTCCCTACCTAGTTTCTGTACAAGATTCTTGTACATTCTGTAAGAGCCATCTGATAATCCCCAATATATTATATTTCTGCTAGTTAGCCAAAGACAGTTCTGTCATTTTTATCCACGAGCTCTGACAGGTATAAGAATTGAAACAGTGGTGGACATTGGTCCTGCCCAGCATCCATTCCCCTCCTAACCCAGATTTTGACTTGCATCTCCTTCCGTTCCTATGCAACTCATGGACTTCAAGGAAAACTGATACCACTCTTCAGTCTAGGGGTGTGTCCAAGTTGGCAAAAGCCAATCAGTACATTCCCTACCCCAGCCACAGTCATGTTCAGATGTGAACAGGTGACCTAAATGTTTCAGTTTTGGAATAAATAAAAGCAGAGATTACTACTGGCAGCCATCTTGGGCATCAGCTTTAGAATGACTCTGACCTTCAGGAGACAGAGCCAGAGAACTCAAGCTCTATGATAACTTCATTGAGCCTCTGGACCAACCAGCCCTGGACCCCAGTCAAGCAATGGATGGCCAAAATAAGAAATAAAAGATGACTGAAGCTATGATACAGGGTGACTGGGGTGGGAGGTGTTGTTATAATCAAAACAAGGAAGAGAGTAGGCTTGGTGAGAAGATTAGATGTTCAGGTCCAAAAATGGTACAGTTGCTTTTCCAAAAGTATTTTTGTACTTTCAAATTCTTTAAATTCAAATAAAGAGTAAGACTCACCAAATAATTCCACATGTTTACACCTCAAGCTAAAATGTGGGCATTTAAAAAAGAGTAAAAATAGCTGCAAAGAAGGAATTCTGTTCTTAGGCTTGTGCGTTGTTTTTCTCACACTAGATTTTAACATGAGAAGGAGAGCAGTGGTAGGGTGAAGAGGGATGTTTCTAGAGTGTGACTAGTCAGAATTATAACAGTATTGCAATCATGTCCTTCCCTATTTAGTACCAGTAAAGACAATTATCTATTATCACTGTAAGCAGCAATCTCAGTTTTTATCCTTCTCCTTTTTTGCTTTTTTTTTTTGTTAATGTAAAGATTGATGATATTAGCTAGAGATTGAAATGAACAAATGTGTATGCATATCTTATCATCATGGTTGTATAAAACTGATCACAATTTACTTTGTTACTTATATAACTAAATTATTTCAGATAAAGGTACCACAGTCTACCCAGGCTTAGAACTTTAGAATCTCCTTCACACATTTCTCCCTGCCTTATTTTGCTACCTCAGACCTGCTTCCCTCATCACTTCATTCCCCATCCCTAAGCCATTATCTTGACAGCCAAAATTGTTTAATTCCAAGGTTTCACATTCTATTTGCATGGTGTTTCTCACACCCATTCCTCTTCTTATATTACAATTGCATCTCCATAATCTAGCCCCTTATTGCCTCTGGGGAGAGTTTTGGAATCACCAACATTTACGATCCTTCTCCACTCCAGTTTGACCTAATATACAGATCTTTTCATAAGCCTTTATACACTGTACCTTACTAAGTGAAATATACTCACTTTTTGCCCTGACATTCAAAATCCTCATCTATGTGGCCACAACCCTCCCTTCCAATCTTATTATAACCTGCCATTGCCATGCTCAGACTTTCCATTCTAACTAAATGAGCTGTCTGCTGGGCTTTAAACAAGCCCTAACTCTGCTAAGACCTTGATCCGTCTTAGTTCTGCCCAGCATCCGTATCAAATTCCCTTCTCTTTCACTGAAGCCTTTCTTGACTCTGTCAGTAGATGGGACCTTTCATCTTGTTAACAAAATCATCAAGAGACCTGCAAAAGAAGGAAAAAGGAGAAAACTTTATTTTCAGATCAGGGAATGGGGAACGTAACCTCCAGGGGAACCATAAACATGTGTTCCACCCAAGGGAAGGAAACAGTGGCATTTAAGCCTTCCCCAGTTTGTTTTACATGTATATTCATCAGGTTGGGGGAATGTCTATGAATATTTATGAAGAAAGTGTGGGGCATGCACAGAGAGTTGACGTATATGTGACATACATCCCATGTTCACTTTGGAGCAAGGTTTTAACATTAAAATGTGGTAGAATTCAGCTCTTTGTGTCAAAAGGTGAACTATAAGGCACCAAGACATTTTGTATGCAGTCTCTGTAAGTGGGCTGGAACTGGCTTAGGGTCTGTAGCTTTTTATCAGGAGTGTTTGTAAGGCTGGTCTCCTAACTAGTCAGTGCTTATGGCAGGACCCTCAAGGCAGGGGTGTTCCCAATTCACTGGTGTCAGTTGGGCAATGTTTCTCTAGAACAGATTTCTACCTAGCTGCAGGAGGAAAACTTTATGGCAGTTAACAAACCTTGTATTAGTAGTAGTTAGCAATGCAGGGATATGTGACCAGTCCTTTTCCCTGCTGTGGCTGCTTAGTTTTCTCTCGAGGGTCTCATCTGAGTCATAGAGTCTATCTCATCTGTCAGCTGGGAGTGCAATGTTGACAATCTCTTTAAGGAACTTGCCCTATCCCTGGCACCATCTTCCCCTTGGAGATTAGACTTTGAAACCTTAACTATATAGTACCTTCCTTTCTGTCTGTGACAACCACCTCCTCCAGTCTAGTCACTGAGTTCTCTTTTATATTTCTACAGTGTCTACAGCATTGCTCATTGCTACTTAAAGAATTCAGTAAAAAAATTTAGCCAAGTTTATTTCTATCCTGCTGAAGTTACTTTGAGATGCCAATTTCCTTCCCTCCTACCTTTGCTGATTTCCAATCCAACCTTCACATCATCGCTGGAATTCTTTCCAAAGTGCAGATGCATTCATATTCTCTCTTCCAGAATGTTAACATTTGTATAGCAGAGAAGTTTAGAGTTCATGCTCTGGAGACAAGCCATTTGGATTTAATCTAGTTCAACCACTGTCTAGCTATCTGACTTTGGACAAATTATTTCATCTCTAAATGGGGACTACTGTGAAGTTTCAATACCTTAATGCCATGAATGTTTCTAGAATGCCTTCACCGAGTTAGCCCTAAGAAAATGATAGCGTGATAGGATGATAAATTCCAAGTTTCAACAGAGGCACTATAAAATAATAAACATGACAGAGGTAGATATAACACCAAAATGCAAATGTTCAAAGCAGGTGGCCCAAAAACTATTTTGAAAGCTCTAAACCCTGAAAGGGAGATTAGCAAGATGAAAGGGATGGAGATGGAAAGAAGATTCTGTGCTCAAGTTTTCTTTGCAGAAATCCATGCTGGGACTCCTGCTGTTCCCTCCAGAGGGAGGTTTGGGATGATGCCAGTTCCCTCCCCTCAGGACTGATTGGGAAGAGGAGGGACCTTCCACTCCATGAGCCATTTGGTGACCTTAATATCTAGTTCCCGATGACTGAGTCCTACTTTATTGTCCTCTGTTATTTAATCTAGGGCTGTCAGTGACTGTGCTTTGGCCAAGGCTGTTTTTTGTTGGCATTGGTTGGGATAATACTAGAATATTAAAATAACCAAGGAAAGAGTCGAATAACGAGACCCATGGAAGGGCAGGGTGCCACTGGCCTCCAGAGCAACTGAAAATGAAGATTCTGATGTGTCTAGAATTTCCTTTTTCCACATTTCTTTCTGCTTCTGACTGAATTTAGCTTCATGCAAAGGCAAGGGTGAAAAACACGCCAGCAACAGTCCCAACCTTCTGGCACCGCAGGGCACGGTGCTCTTGACCCAGTTTGGGTTTGTAAAATCCTCGTGCGAGGTCTGCTTGGCCTGGTCTGGTCAGGGCCTCCTTCAACCAATCCAGTGTGGGAGGGGGAGCAGGAGCTGTTCCCCCAGAACATGATGCCCAGAGACGGGGTGCTGAGTGAACACCCCATTTATTTTCATCCCTGTAATTTTTCAAGTGTGTCAGCTTCTTATCACAGTGCTGCCCAGGGTGACTGTACCATCTGATTCTGATATTGAGGATGAAAAGGGGGAAATATGTCTTTCTAAAGAATGAATCAAGGCAGAGAGAAGACCCTTGGACCAGGGGAGGAAGGTAAGGCAGACAAGAAATGACAGTGGCTTCTTAGGAGTGCCACTCACGGATCAGCTGTGAGTGAGATATCTGTGAGGTCTCCACAGAAGTAGGTGCTAACCGGGCAGTGGCAGAATAAAGACAGTCCCTGAGTCTGCCCAAGGGTATCGCAGCTGCCATTCAGCACGGCCCTTCCGCAGACTGGGGGAAGGGGGATTGCATTTTGTGTCCTTCTCCTTTCTCAGCATCGCTCTTACTTCTCATGGGCCTCCCCTGCCTCCATGTCACCATCCCCATGGCCCCATGACCTGAGTCACCTTCCTTTGCCTCGACCTCCCTTCTCAGGTCCACTCTCTTTTATAGGGACTTACTTTATAGACTTAGTCCTCAGTGGTACCTGTTCTCAGCTGGCTTTCAGAGCACAGGAATTCCACTCATTCATTTGTTCCTTCATCCAGCACAAGCACTGAACCCTGACTGCACGGCAGGCCCTGTTGTGGGCACTTGGGGATACAGCAGTGGACAGAACAAAGGATCCCTGTCCTCGTGCAGCTGACATTCCCATGGGGGAGATAGATAGCAACTATGCAAATAAATATATGGTGTCCCTTAGTGGTAAGTGCTTGGAAGAAAAATAAAGCAGGCCAAGGAGACAGTGAGAGGGATGCTACTCAGGTAGGCAGAGCAGGGCAGGCCTCTCGAGGAGGGGCATTTGAGCTGAATGCTGTGGAAGGGTGGGCCCTGCTAAGATGGGGGAAATAGTGTTCTAGGCAGAGGGAACACCAAGCACAAAAGCCCTACAGTGAGAAGGTGTTTGGCGTGTGATGAATAGACCAAAGTGAGTTATCATAGAAGAAGAAATACAAATGACTTGTAGCCATATGAACAAACACTCCAGTTTGCTCTTAGTAAGAGTAATGCAAACTAAAAAACTCATTGAGAACTGTAGTGTGTGTTTAGGAGTTCTTGCTTGTTAGTGTCAGAACCAAAATCTAAATTAGCTGGAGAAAAGATAGGGAGGCATTGATTGGGAAAATGCTGGATGGGTTCACATGTGGAAATATCCTTATGTGTGCCTATAGGAAGAGAAATGCAAATCAGAGCTTCATTGAGATAACCACATCTTACCCACCAGATGGGCAAATGTCCAATACATTCTGCAACACATGCTGTGGGGAAACAAACTTTCTCATAAATTGCTGGTGGGAAAGCAAATTGGTGCAATTCCTATGATGGACAATTTGGAGCTAGCAAAATTATATATGCATTTGCCTTTTAAGCCAGCATATCCACTTTTAAAATCTACTCTGAAGATATAATGGCAAAATATGAAAAAGGCATGAGCACAATCTATCCTTTGCTGCATTATTTAATATAGCAAACAACTGGAAATAACCTAAATGCCCACCAGTAGGGAACTAGTCACCCCAAATTTGGTAAATTCATATAGTGGAATACAAAATAGCTGTAAAAAAGAAAAGGACAATGTCTACATATTACTAATAGATACATCTCCAGGGTCATGTTTTTTAGTGATAAAAGCAAGACACAGAAAAGTGTGCAAAGTATGCTATCATTTATCTAAAAAAGGAAGGGAAAAAATATACATATATGTTAGAATGTTTTTAAATGAGAGAAAGGATAAACAGTAAGGATGTGTGGAAGGAAGAGAGGGAATGTGGTTGAGGACCCAGGAATAGGAGGTAGACTTCTTTGTGTATTTGTAATTTTGACTTTTGAACCATGTAAATATTTTATATAATTATAAAACAAAATTAACTATAAAGGAAATGCAATCCTTGAGAATCAAAAGTAAAATGAAACAAATGAAGCTAACTTGATATCTAGTTGGCGGACTGGAGAAACTATTCTAAATGACTATAAAACATAATAATTTGTGCACCTTTTTTGAGATATACCCTAAAGACAGAAAGAACTAGAAAAAAATCTGAAACTCTTTCTGGTAGCGTTAATATTGTGATCCTGAGGCTATTGCGCATGTAGAATAGAATAAGTCAACCCAACTCATTGCAGAGAGCACCTCTAAGTATAGAGATTGTGATCTTAAAATATGTTAAGATACTAAATGGAACCAGGGTTCCTTGGAGAAATGCCTGACTCCTTATCTAAGGCAGGAAATGAACAAGACGAGCCTGGAACATCTTGTCATACCAGAAGTTGAGGCAGCTCTCAAAGACTGGGGATTGTCAAAGGACTCGGGAGCCAACCTGATAAGACTCCCACTAGCCAAAGATGGGCAATTTGGGCATCACTAAGGTAAAACTACAATGGATGGAAACCCATCAGATATGTTTAATCCATGAGTTCCTAATGTTATTTTAAAAAGAAAAAAAAATCTCAATGATCTTCTTTGGAGGATAATAGAGAAGCAAGTCATTAAAAAAATTAATTAATAAGGGAAAAGAATCAAGAGTTTATTTTGCCTGTCTTACAAAAACTCTGGCTTAGGGTAACTCAATAGTAGATGAGAACTACCTCTTAATGAACTATTCCGTGAATAAACGAATATTCCGTGAATAAACGAAGAAGGAATATCATCATTTTGCTACTCCTAATGAATGAATGCACATAGGCAATGAGCACAAAAGGCACTAATGTCACAACAGACAGACAGCCAGACACTGTGTACTCACTGGTAGCGGTACACAGCTCCATGTAGGAAGAAGGCTCACCAACCCTGAATCTCTTAAACCTCAGGATATAACAAATGACCTACGTACAACAGAGAAATCAGTTAAATTACACGATAGGGAGTACATCAAGAACATCCAGACTGGGGGAAGTTCCAGAGGACAAGTAACATGGTTTCATCACCAACAACAAACTGCAGGGAAGGAACAGAGAAGAGATGGAGGAGAACTCCATAGATTAAAAGAGACATGAGAGAGACAATGGTTTGGATCCCAATTTAAGAAAGGAAGTTGTTAAAGAGGAAAGAAGAAAGAGACAGGACACCGGGATGGGACCCAGGAGGTGGGGTGAAGGATGGGAGATGAGAGGACATCGTAGCACAGTTGGAGAAATGTGAGCACTGGCAGGACACTTGGTGATACCTGCAATTAGTCTTGCTTTCTGAGGTGTGCGATGCTAGATATTGTGATTTCAAAAGAGGAATCCTTTGTCTTTTAGAGATACACCATGAAATATTTATAGATGAAATGACATGTCAGGCATCTGCTTGAAAATAATCTGGAGGGAGTATGGAAATGGGTGGGGACAGGAAGCAGTAGTTCTCAGACTTGAGTTTGCATCAGAATCACCTGGAGTGTTTGTTAAAATACAGATACTGGCCTCACCTTCAGAGTGTCAGATTCAGTCTTAGGTGGGGCCCAGGAATCTGCCTTTCTAACAAGTTCCAAGTGATGCTGATGCTATTGGCCTGGGGACCACACTCTGAGCACCACTGGCAGAGAGGAAGCAAGATTGGCCCCATGTTAATTATTCTTGCACCTGAGTTAGTGGGTATATGAAGGCTCATTTTTGTATTCTCTCTATTTCTAAGTATGTCTAAAATTCTCTATAATAAACATTAAAAACAAACTTAATGATCCAGAAGGACAGACAGAAGGAGCAAAGCCTTTGACAGCCCATAGCTGTAATGGGAACTTCTATGCTCATTAGCAAAACAGATTTGGCGGCTGCTGCCACAGCCACCTCTGGGATTGGAAGGTGCACATGTCCTCCTGCCCAGGTGGAGGTGAGTGCATCATCTCAGCTGTCAATCCTTTCACAGAATTGCCTTGCCTGAGAGTAGGGGAGATGGCCTCTGTCCAAGGGGGTCTGTACATATTGTATCCTTTTCCTCAATGTGGTCCTTCATTGGAAGAGCAGTGGTTTGGATGAATCCCAAGAGTTTCTGGATCCTTCAGCCGGAAAGGACAATCCTGAGCAGATCTGTGCCAGGACTCAGCAGTCAGGGATCTGAGGGTATCGCAAAACTCACATGGTCTTGCATCCCCCTGCAAGACCTCCTGGCAACTCTTAGGTCAAGAAGAGGAGGCACCTCTGTTGGTGTGAGTCCCTCTGCTTGCCTTTTCAGAGCTATTCATGGATGTATGCATTCATCCTTCGGATATTTCTCAGAGTACCTCCTAAGTGTCAGGCATTCTTCTGGCCCCTGGGCACATAGCAGGGAACAGAACAGGCCAAAACCTCTGCTTTTATGGAGATTAAGTTCTAGTTGAGTAGCCAAGCAACAGAAAAATAAAGAAATAAATGAACAGGATAATTTCAGGTAGTATAAAGTGCTATGACTAAAGTTAAAATGAAGATGCCAGGATAGTGATTGACTCTGTGTGTGTGTGTGTGTGTGTGTGTGTGTGTGTTTATGCACATGCACAAATATTTTATTTTAGCTGACTGGGGAAGACTTTTCCAAGGAGATGTTGTCTGAAATGAGATCTAGATGGGAAGAAGGAGCAAGCCATGAGAGATCTGGATAATTTCAGACAGCGAGAATAGAAAGTGCAAAGGGCCCAAAGTGAGAAAGAGCTTGGCTATTTTATTTTATTTTATTTCTTTTTTGTTTTTTGCCACTGGGGCTGAGACATCAAGAGTAAAGGTGAGAATGGTATGGGATGGAGAGGGAGACTAGTCAGAGGCCAGTGTTTATAGGGCCTTATGACCATTAGCAGGGGTGTGTCCATACTCCAGACACCCCCAAGGCGGCCAGTCATCCCCCAGCTATGAAGAGCACATTCTCTCTAGAGAAACAAGACACTATTTTAACAGGGAAGCCCCCTAGGGTCTCTGGTCTATAGGAAAATGGCCATATTGTATAGACAATTGAATTGTATTATCTAAGCAATTTGTTGAACCAGCCTATTAAAAACCTCATAATTTTATTTCAGAGTCACTGACAAGTTCCTTTGCCCCACAAACCGTCTGCTCTTGATGCCTGTAAATCCACCCTAAAAACACTATTTACTCAACTTAAGATTCTCTCCCCTATTAAAATACGGATTCTTCTGGAATGGATAATACTATGAGTTCATAGTCATTCATTGCTAATATACATGAGCTGAGAACTGTGTCCTTGAAAAGATATTTTAAGGGAGGAAAGCATAAAGTTCGTGGGTGCCTGAGTAGCAGGAAGGAATCTCTAGGGCAGAATCAAATCAGAAAGGGAAGGCTGAGGATGTGTCAGAAAAAACTGCCTAGTTTACAATTTGGAGTAGGGCTTTTCTTCCTGGATAAACTAATGTCATCTGGCCAAGACTTGTCACAACAAGCCTTTTTTCTTGAAATAGCACATGTGTATCCTTAACAGCTTTTTGCTAAACACAAAGTGTGAAATAATTCATAGAGCCCTTAAATAAACAGAGGATGATCAGAACGTGTTGCTCCTACTGTTGCTCCTTGATCGTCTCTGGACGGCCACGGTGGACTTTACCTGGATGGATGAACCACCACCGCTAAGGCGTAACGTGTATATGAGCGTGAAACAGCAATGAGCTGGAACAGCCACGGTGAACAGATTATACACACCTCTTCCCAACTTTGCATCCAGTGACTTCACATTGATTGCCTGAAATCAGCCATGATGAGAATATTTATGCCACAGAAATCAACGAATGCTACAGATTGGAATTTTTCTTTTCAGGGAGCTGATTGTTAGATATTTACCAGCATGCCTCTGCTGTGAAACTTAAAAAGCAAATTTTAGGATATGCCATGGCATGCGAAAAGAATATTCATTTCCTTGTTTTGCCTCTTGAGCAGATGCCAGTGGTATTCAAAGTCTTATTCATTTTCATATGCACTTTACATTTTAGCTACATTTATGCATGTAAAGACCCCATTTACCTTTTCAAAAGCTTTGCCTGGCACTCCATGGTTGGCAAGATAGATGCTAAGGGCCCTCAGGTTTTGCATCATCTGGCTCTTGCTGCCTTGTCTATTTGAGGCCCCAGTCAAATCTAACCCTCATTGTGTATTGCTCCCAAATACCTTATTCTTTCATTCCTCTGGCCATTTCTAGTCTTCTCTTCCCTAGCTGGAAGGGAAGAGAATATCCTCTCACTTCCCTGCCCACCAGAGTCATGCCCATGTTTCAAGTTCAGAGCAGAGGTCTTGTCCTCCTCCTCGATGTCCATCTGCCGCTCTAACGTGGTATCTAACATTCAGCATCCATTGCTCTTTCTCCAGTGCTCCCACCAAGCACAGTCTATACCTCTCCAGCCACCATCATCACTGCCTTGTAATCAGTGTTTGCTCCATGTCTCATCTCCTCCCCTGCATTTTAAGCCCCTTGAAGATAGTGCAGTTTATTCTTTCATCATTTTATCCTTAAGAGCATCTGGTGCAGAACTTTGCACATAGTCTTCACTCAGTAAGTGTTAATTGAATTGTATGCATATATGACTTCATGTTCCCCACAGTGCCCTGGACAACATAGTAGGTGCCACTTAAGCACACACACACACACGCCTGTATACACCCACACAATTTCATCAGTCTAAATACTTGTATTTGTGGACTGATTACCTTTTGCATGGAAAATACCTTCTTGAAGGTAAACACTGGCCTCAGATGTGGTCCAATGAGGACCAACTGCAAAACTTCTACCCTCAGTCTGAAATGTCACCTTTCTCTTCTGCATGTAAAATTGGAAGGCTTTGTCCAAGCATGTGTTAGAAAAGTAGCAATCCATTATAAATTATGATGTTTCACTCACCACTGAAGATGCAACAGACCTCCTACTCAGAATAGATCCTGGTACAATGTTGGTGAGTTTTACTGGGACTTGTCTAACTAATGATAAAACAAAAACCAATCTGGAATTTTTCCTTTGCTCACTGGTACTGTGAAAGGCTATTCCTGTTTGGTTGATTTATTCATTAAACAAATATCATCTTCTTGTGTCAGGCACTCTGCTAAAGGTTCAAGATATAAAGGTGAATTGTCCCTGGCCCTGCACTTCAGGGATTCACAATCAGGAAAAGGGACGTGTTCAGAGTCTCAGGCGATGTAGAGCCCTAGGGATCTGACAATGACCCACATCAGTGAGTTTGTCCATTAGACCCAGCCATCTGTCCCCGCGCGAGACATTTTCTGTAACTCCTTTTCACAGACCGCTTTCGGTTTGAATGACCTTGGAGACGGCCTGAAATCCCGAGCTTGGAAGGGTGCTTTTAGACTTACTGGTCTGCACTTATGCGCTTCAAATAGAATTTCCACAAACCTCTAATTATCTCCTCTTACCATGCTGCCTAAATGACTGACGACCAGCTCTTTAGTCACTTCAAGAACGGATTTCTATTCAGCCCATGCCCGGGATGCATTAGGATGCCCAGAACATGTGTGGCTGCTCTGAGTGGCACAGAGCAATTAACAGGAGCCAAGCAATTTGCAAAATGCCTCAACTTCCTGCTCATCTCTGAGGCAGAAAATTGTCAAACCTTAACCTCAGGAGGCTCATCTGCAGAATTACACCTCCCCCCTCCCTCCATCAAAGCAGAACCTCCTCTGGTGTCAGGTTCCCCGCCACTCCCCCCCCCCTTTTTGCAAACATAAGCACTCGGCTGCAACAACAGGGATGACTCAGTTCCTAGCTAACGCTGCCTGAATTGATTTAGTCTGAGTTCAGATTTAGCACATAATCATGTTCAATTTGCTCCACTGCACTGCCTAGAGATAAAAGGCTTGGAGAAAAAAAAAATAGCTTCAGCTTGTGTCAGTCTTTGTGGTGATGTCATTGCCATGAGCGAGCCGGGCCGTTCGTTACTCTGCTGTGCTGCCTCAGACGCCAGGGCTGCGTGCGGGCTCCGGGAGCCCCAGCCTCCAGCTGTCCCCAGAGCAAGGCAGCCCCCGGGCCTGGCCACTGCAATATCATTCTGGAGGCTCTTCCCTTCACTCACAACTCTGAGGTTGCCTAACTCTCTATTAAAAATTCAGAAGGGGGAATGCCAGCCCCTAGCATGGACTGTGATGTTTCCACTCTGGTTGCCTGTGTGGTGGATGTCGAGGTCTTTACCAATCAGGAGGTTAAGGTATGCACCTGCAATCCTATTTCTCATTGTTGCTGTTACTGAAGCTGCTTGGCAGAGCCTTTTTAGTGTAAGGAAATAGGACTTTGGTTAATAGTTTTCAGCTCAAAGTCTGTGCTAGAAATGCGTGCGGTGAGTGCATGGCTACGTTGCATAGAATAAGTTAGAAGAGGGAACAGCATATTATTTTTGAATGTGATAAGGTTTGCCATTGTCTGTTTTTTCTTGTCTTTTCTATTCTGTAATCCCCGGTCAGTTCTTTCCCAGTAGACATGTTTTCATATTCTCTTATGTTTGTTCATAAGGAGAATTTGCCAGTCCTTACTGTTGAGTGGGGTTTTGAATCAATGATGAAATGAAGAAAGCGCACATAATAAACGGCGCATCCAGGACACCCAGACAGTGGGACAATAACCTCTTCCTGGCATGTCACTTAAATAGCCTGCGATGTGGTCTTCAAATTGAACAAAAGCTGCCCTACAGATGGCAGTTTCAATCTCCAGCTCTCTGGAAATTGAAGTTGGTGAGCAGCTGCCTAAATTTTCTTTGTCAGCCAAAGGAAGCAAGTCATTTTCCTTGAATAGTTGTCCATAAAGAAAGTTCAGGCATAAATGAATTTTGCATCTTAAGACTTCGCATTACACACACTGGTCCTCGCTGATTGCCTGCAGCAGTTGTTGAATTGTCATAGGTAATTGTCCTCTGGTGATATTCATTCTCTTTTTTTCTATTCGGTTTCATACGATGAAAAAGATTTCACACTTATAAAATGGGAATGTTTATTTCTTCCCTTGATTTAATAAAAGAAGCTTCTTATTTAAACAGTTCACACACGTACACAGAAGGACAGTTGTTTGTTGTGTGGCAGGAGGAATAAAAGGGGAATTACGTTGCATAATCATTTACCGTCTGTGCCTTCATCTTTCCTTAAAGGAAGTCCCTGAATTCCTTATTGTTGGGTGCACAGGTGACACCCTGGTGTCTCGCAGGTGGGGATTTATGTGCCACTAGCATAATGCATGGCTATGTCATTCCTGATTGCGGCTTTTAACAATCTTTTGAAATGGATTCAATAATCTAGTTTCTTGTTCTTGCATATTTTAAGTCTGTGGCCCTGTATTTACTAATTCTTGTGCCCGTGCTGTGGAAGTGTCTACCACCTGTCACATGAAGGTTCAGAAAATAAGAATAGAAAGGTTTGGTATTGCCTGTGGTTGCATCTAGAATGGAAACATGCACGCAGAGACCCACGGTCCTGCCAGTTGTACCTGCCAAAAGCACTCCCAGAAGAGAGAGCAGTCCTCAAAGCCCCTCCAGTTTAAAGCCAACTTAGAGTCCAGTGTGGGTAACTGGGCAAACAGGCATCTTCCAGCAACCACTGGAACAGGATTTCTTACATGGAGAGTAAAACTTCCCAGTTCCCTACTGTCCTCCACAGTTCTCTGTTGTTTACAGTCTTACCTTGAGAATGTCATAAGATACTCTAAACTTCTGTGGTTTAAGAAACAATAGTGAGAAAATGTGTATTAGAGATCTGCAATGTGCCAGGCATTGTGCTTATATAGGAAAGAGTTTAAAATGTGCTTATATGATATATTTATCAATGGCATAGGCATAAAAATAACCACTTGCCCAAGATTTCTTAAAGACGGAGAATTAAGGGGATGCAGCATTCTTACGGCTGGTTATATTTGAGTGGTTGGGATGGCTTCATGGAAAAAATGGTACTTGAACTTAAAGATGGGTAGATTTTATACAGCAAAAGGGAAGGGTTACCATTTTGCAGTCTAGTGAGTCAACCCTTTTCACTGCAGTAGGTTCTCTGGGAGAGATTAGAGGAAGCAGGGAAAGGAGGTGAGTCAGGGCCAGATTATGAGCAGCTGATGCTGTTCCTCATCAATTTCTGGGATTTTTCAGGGAAGACTCCCACCAGAAAGGTGCATTACATGTCCTTACTGTTCATAGCTCTGAATCCTGATGGATTTGTTTCTTTTGGATGGGCAACCTGGTCCTTCTGTGCCTTAGTTATCTTATCTGTAATGTGGGGATAGGAGTAATTCCTATTTTATTGGTTTAGTAGAAGGATTAAAGAAAATTGTACATGTGGAGTAATGAACACAGTGCCTGACTCATATTTAGTGCTCAGTAAATGTTAGCTGTCACCATCATCATCATTGTCATCCTTTTAGACATTCTCTGCAGGTGATAGGTTACTTTTGCCAGTTTATTGGGGAATGTCCTAACTCCAGCTGAGTTTACAACAGCAATCCAGGCCCCAGAAAGTGTTTTCCCTCCCACTCCACCCCTAAAACACACACACACACACACACACACACACACACGCAGACACACCCTAGCCACCTAGAAACCATGGCCTTCCATTTCAGACTTAAATCATTTAATGTAAAGCAGTGACATTATTATTAAGCAGAAATCTACTTTGTGCTTTTTAAAATGAGGGAAAAATGAGTGAATGAAGGTGGGCCAAAGAGGTGTGTTACAAAAACGTACATGCTCCTTGTTCAAAACTGACCATAATTTATTGTCATGAAGTAAGATTCAAATGTAAAATTCTGGGCACCAAACAGAGTTTCCCCAAGGGTAGTCGTCTTCCTCATTAATTGCTAATAACAGATAAACTGTGCAGCCAGGAGTTCCTTTCTTCAAAGTCTTTATTTGCTGTCAGAGAAAAGGGAGGCATGTAATGAGCATCATACCTGCCTGCATCCAGCTCACTTGATCTCAGGCTTGTTCATTTTTTTTTTTTTTTAACAGACCTGCCCTTTGTACAGGTAGCCCCCATGGGAAAGCAGCCACCTCAGGGAGAAGCAAGCAGCCACCGCTTCACCAGCACTGTGGTTTATTTGAAAGGGATGGGGGCATATGCAAATCCAGTTTCTCATAATGAGGTAGAAAGCCTCATCCTCCAAGGTGGGTCTCAGACAGTTGCATCAGGGCCCTTCAGATGCCAATTTCCTAAATTTTGTCAAAGGTCCTAGAGCCATAGTACTATAATAAAAAGAGGGGAAAACCAGACAGATGGAGTTCTGCCATATTTGTCTTTCTCCAGAAATTTCACTGGTGGTGTCAGGAACCTAGCTGTCTGTTTTGTAGCATGAGAGTAGTCAGAAAGATCTAGAAATTCGAAGCACTCGAGAGAAGGAAAATCATAGGACAAACTGCAGAGTTTGTGCATGTATGATTGTGCAAGGTTGATTTTCTCCAGTGTTCTCCTATTTCTCAAAATAGTCTTCCCAATCCACAAGGAGCCAAACCTTTGGGAAAATGAAAGAGATCCAAAGATGGGTAGTGAAATTTACATTTCACTTTAGTCCAGTGGTTCTTAAACCTGATTGCACATTGGTATACCCTGGAGAGCTTTTAAAAATATTGGTTCTGCCCAGGCCCCACGCCCAGAACTTTTAACATAACTTGGTCTGAATGGAGCCCAGGCATCTTAGAGACCCAGCAACTTATCTCTTCTAGCCACAGACAGGTATAGGTGAGGTCAGCCAAGAATTGTGTAGAGTAACCTCTGCTTAAACACTTTGATCCTTATCTCCCAAATGAAGACTTGATGCATGCAGTCTTAGAAGCAATATCTCAGAGCTGTCAGAAATGTTGAGTCTCACCCGACACTTCTTGACCAGTTCACCACACCTGCAGTTTCTCCACCTGATTCTGAGCCAACAGTAAATGCTCTGCTCTTCTGCTAGCAGCGATGGGCAGCCTTCTCAGAGCTGGAGCAGAGCACCCCTACTCCTGCAGGGGACATCCAAACCTGGGGCTCCTTCTTCTCTGCAGTAGTGGCTTCCTGCACAGAGGAAGGAGTAGGTACCTGATTCATGTCCCAGGTGTCCAGCCTTGTCTCTGTGGGCATCCGTATAGGAGACAGAAGACTCACAAAGCTCCCCTCTGCACTTTAGAACAGGCAGGAAACGTGACAAGTCTTACAAGAAGTGTAGAAGTTTCAAAGACCCTTAACGCTTACGAGATTTGTTCCTTCATTCATTCAAAATTTGTGCGGAGCACTTTTAATGCTCTGTTCACTACGAGTTGGGCAAGACAGAGATCCCTGCCCACATGAAGCATACACTCTAACGTGGGAGGCAGACAATGAACTAGTAGACACAGAAACATACTCTGTGATTTCAGGTAGTGATGAGAGCTATGAAGAAGAACACAGCAGAAGGAGGGATGACGTGTTGTTGGGGAAGAATGGTCACTTTTGAATAGACTGCTAGTGGAAGCATCTCTGGGGAGGTGACAGTTTATTAAATGTCATTGTTCCAATGTCATTCAGAGATCTAAATGAAGTGAGAGAGCTATGTATAAATCTTAGGAAAAATCATTCCATGTAGAGGGAATAGTAGGTGGAAAGAGACACCATCATATCTATTCTTACCCACCTCCCCCTTTATTTAACCTGTTTTAATCATTTATTCATTTAGGTACCTGCCGAGACTGTCACCGTCTTGTGCTATAATTCATTTTTTTAAGGATGTGCCTTTTCAGAAAATTGTATTTAACCTAATTCCTTCATGCTACATTATAAGCCCAATGGCTCTCTTGGAGGAACAGAGAAATATATTAACAAGTAGACGTTTTCTGCATAGTATTTCTTCGTGTTCTTGGAATCTAAGGGTTGCCACAGGCCAGATCTTTTCTCTCCTGAAAGGCCAAGTCCTTTTTAAGGTTACTCTTCAGTCCTATTTTTTCTCCTCTGCTTTTCAGAATTTCCCAATATCCTCCCAATCCGTGTGACCTTGGACAAGTTTCTTAACCTTTCTGGACACGTGAAAATCCTGCTGAGAAGAATCCTCTGCTGCTTTGTGCATTTTATTTTCCTTTTTATACATTAGTATCTGGGGCTGACTCACAGTCTGTTTGTGTCTTATTGTTGTGTGAGTTATAAAAGACCAGCGCATTGTGGCCACTGAGAACAATGAAATCTCTGTCATTGGAACCACTGGAAATTGCAAATCACTTGTTTTGTTTGGTGAGAATGGTAGGAGGGAAGGATGGGGCAGAGTTGGTAGGATACACTTTGTACTCTGCTTTGGGGAGAGACAAGTGACATAAATGAATACGTGGGTATTGGGTGTCGGGAATTGTTTTAGAAGAGAAACTTCTGGGTGTTTGTCAGGAAAACTGGTTGAGTTTCATGTCATTTCTTAAGGCTTTTGTGAGTGCTAGGCTAAGGATTTGGGTGTAACCATAACTCTATGGCTCTGTAGAACACTAAGGCTCTTTCAGAACCTTCAAAAACTATTGTGTCCACTCAGTCACTTAGAAGAGTTTGAGTTGTATATGATTTAATTTTCAGGAATTGAAAACCCTCGAGAGATATTTAAAATAACCAACTTCGGTGACCAAAATGTTAAGTTAACTGAAATGTTCATTCCCTATTCAATGATTATAATGGTAACCAATATTTTGTTACACATCTCCCAACCACCTTTAGTTTATGAAAATGAAAAGAGAGTGGGAGGAGGGATGGCATGTGTATAACAAGGTCTAACCCTCTAGCAAACAAAAGCTTGCTATTTCTCTGATAAAATCATGGACTAGAATTGAGGCCATTTTGAAAATAAATGAATTAATGCAAAACTGAAAGTTAAAATTAATTATCCCTGAAAAAAAAATATTTTAGGAAACTTAACATTCTTAAATATGCAATACTGAGCATTTTCTTGCCTCTGAAGAAAGTAGCAAACATCTTTCAGAGAGTGGGGAGAAATGACTTTATGCAAGTGATGGATGCTTCCTGACAATGTTAAGAGGCAGATTTCTCAGCCCCCTTTCACGTTAGGGAAAGACGTAGATCGTTTTCAACTAATGACATTGTTGAGCAAGAAAGTCAACTAAAAACTTGTTTATCTGTTTAAAAAGTCTTTTAACTGTTGGGGAGTAACTGATACACTGACAGTTGCTACCTCCAACCTGAGTGTCAGATTTATTAAAAAATAAAACAAAACACAGCATCTTCATTAAAATTGTTCTCCTAAAGAAACATTTTGTGCAAAACTCTGAGTACCATTTGCATCCTCAGTGATTCTGTTTTAGTACAACTATAAGTAATTTATAATGACCTGTTTAGGCATTTTCTGATGAAGCTTAGAATTTGACACATAAGAAAGAAAATGATACTTGAAACATTTATAATCACTTTACGTGTTTAGATTGTAAGTTTAATAGGCTTCACAGACATTGCGATTTTGTGGTGAATAGCCCAGCTTTCCAAGGAAGTCATAAACTTTCCGGCCACACGTGACCTAGAATTTCCTTATGGAAAGGGACTGTATCCCTTCCCAGCTCTGAATCTAAGCTTATTCCAAAATACAATTTTAAAAACACTTGGAGAGAGAATTTCAAATGGGGATTTCAAGCAGATACAAAGTTACATTTTCTCCATTTTATCTGGAGTGGAGAATTTATCTTTAAAGTATTTGAAAATAAAATGTCTACCAAGTTAAAGCTTCCCTAGAAAATATTCAATATATGTGCTTTCATATTCTTTTTGGATAAGTGTATCTGAGGAAAGCATGTGTGTGTGTTTTGCACACATACACAAATGTATACGTATATACTGTATATTTCTTTTATTTTTCACCCTCCACGACCCCTGGAAGGTTTTTCTTGATGCTCTACCTATTCTGCAATGGTATATCAAACCAGTTATTAGAAACTGCATGCTCCTAACCATGTCAAGGGATTAAGAGCCCAAAGAAGGTTCCTGGCCAAAAAGTTGAACAGAAGCCCAGAGACTTGTTAAAAAATTCCTCTGGGGGGAAAAAACTAGGAAACTAATTGTCTTTTGTTTTTATTGTTATATACCAAAGGGATGTTTATATCCTTACAGTCTAGTAGTACAACAATTACTCTCACCAGAATCTAACGTACAACTATGAACTGTGAACATTTTTAGAACAGGTTTACAAAAAGGTCTCAACCCTTTAGCTTCCAGAAAGATGACCTTAACAAATATCTACCCTTCTATTAGATTGGACTATAGATCAACTTTCATCTCCCCAAACAGCATCTTCCTTAGTATTCTATTTCTCCCGACAATAGGGTAGTCTGCTGCTTAGTCGTAAGATTTTCCCCCCATCTCTGGTGGTTCTACAGGAATGTGTGAGCAGTGTTCATGTTGTCCCCCAAACATTTAACCTCAGGTGACCATGTGCTACGTTGAGTATTAAACATCCTACATGATGACAAATGTAAACCCCAGAGATATTTGTCTTCATAGATCAATGTTATATGTTACCAAGATGGACAATTAAAAAAATTCTAACTATTCTTCCCATTCACTAAATACTTCTAAGTACCAGGCACACGGCACACAACAGGTACTCCCTATAATCCCCGTAATAGCCCAAAGCATCAGTTTTTCTGCCCCATTATAAAAAGGTTCCTGATGTTCAGAGAAATTAAATTTTTACACAAGATCACACAGCTATTAATTGACAAAAGTGGGACTCAAAATGTTCATTCCACTACTGAAATATCCCTGAGGATTAATTAATAAGCCATTAATCAATTGAGCTGTAGATCTTGGAGGATAAGACATTGAACCGACATGTACTATTTCCTCTGGTCTTCAAAACACTGTTTTTGTCTTATATGAGGCGCCTCTTATACGAGGTGGTATACTACTTTTACATAAATCAGCAGTTGAGATCATTTTAGTTTTTCTCGATAAATCTAACGTTGTGGCAATTGTAGGCATAGCATCTGTTCTGGGTATTCCTTTAGGATCTATTTCAAAATCTAATTATGCCATCTAGTTGGGGAAAAAATTGCTAGAAAACGCAGGGGCTCACCAAGAACTTGATACACCTGCTTTGACAGCTCCTCTCTACTTCTTTGCTTATGGCACTGAGCACTTGCCATCGACTCGGTGACGGGTGATCTGTGAAGAATTGTGGAGCAGAGACGGTAGAAGCAATAATAATGACACTTTACTTTTGAACAGTGCATTCCAAATTATACAACACTCAGCTTTTTCACAAGAAGCCTCCAAGGTAAACAAAACCACACAACTCATACGGTAGAAACTTGGACTGGAATTTTGTTCATGGCAGAACACAAGTTCTCTTGGTATATTATTATAGCGTGCATCAATAGAGCATCTAATAGAATCGATTTCATCTTCTTTGACTTCACTGTGCCTTTAGGTATTGACTAAGAAAAGCATCTCAGACTACCTTTCCTAGAACAGGATACATAAGCACTGAGCAAACTTAAAAATAGCAACAATGTATTGATCACTTACTATTTGTCAAGCACTAAACAAGCGCCTTCATTCACTCATTCATTCATCCATCCATCAAATATGTATTGAGTGCCTTCCATAGGCAACGCCTCAGACTAGGCTGTGCAGACACAGAGATGAATAGTCCCGTTGGATACGAAAGCCTCTGCAGGGCTGGCCTGTATTCCACTCAGTTCCATTTGCCCCCAAAAGGACGATGCTGTTTTGACCCTGAAGAGCCCTCCTTTGCTGACATAGGGTATGTGAGAAGGAAGCAAGCCCAGCTTCCAGAGTCAGACATGCTGGTTAGAATCCTCTATGAGCCACTTGGCCACTTATTAACAGTGTGGCCTTGACCAAAGAACCTTTCCGCTCTGTGCCTCAGTTTCCTCAACTACAAAATGACAAAAATAATGGTGTCTACCTCACAGGTTGGTGGTGAGGCTAAGTACGTTTGAGTATGCAAAAAAACTTAACATAGTGACTGGCAGACAGAACATGCACAAGCTATGTTATACTCATCATCATAATCATGGTTATCATTAGTAGACTTCTTACGTGGAGTTTTGAGTTTTCTCGCCAGAGCACTCTACCTTTTTTGCCTCTCATTATATCAGACTCTTCCCCTGCAGTTTTCAACTTGTCTTTGCACAAGGGCAGCAGTGCCCTCACCTTAGGGACACCTGAGGTGACAGAACCATGGAGTGGGAAGTGATTGGCTCAGCATGGGAGTGAGGAACTACAGGCTCAGACAGGGGGCAGGGATGCTGCAGTTTTTCTCAGGATGTGTCTCTTCCCTTGTTTTTGATTTTCTTGTCTGTTCCAAACCTCCCTGAGTAAGGATCCCCTTTAGAGTAGGAGGCAGCAGGAATTGAGGGGTCTGGGTGTGCAGGAAGTGTCCGTATTCTGAAGGGGGTGTCATGAAATGAAGCCTCAAGGAAGTTGCTGATGTTGACTGAGTTAATGGAAAGGGAAGCAGCCTGCATGGAAAAGCAGGTGTAGACCCCTTACCCACCCTGCCAGAATTCAGAGACTCAGGGTCTCCCACTGCATTCAATAAAGCCCAGTCCTTGCTATTGTCTCCAAGGCCCATCACACTTTGCTGACCTCATCTCCTCCACGTCTTTCTACCTTTCACTCGGCCCTGACCCCCCTCGCCCTGCCCGTGCCAAGCATCCCTCTGACCTTACCTTTGCTGTGCCCTCTGCCTGGAATGCTCTTCCTCCTGGCGGCGTCCACCTGGCCTCCCTCCTCACCTATCATAGAGCTGTTCCTTGACCACCAAATCTAAAATAGCACAGCCTGCTGGCCACTCTCCACCCCTCCCCTTGCCGTGTCATTCAGCACAATCACAAGGTGACCTATTGTGTATTCGTGTATCCGCTCATTGTCTGTCTCCCCCCACCAGAATGCAAGCTTCATGAGGGCAGGGGCTTTTTTCTGTGTCCGCTGCTGAGTCCACTTCTGAGTCCCTAGAGACTGGCATGTGGTGACATGGAGAAAATAAGCGTTGACAAATGAATGATAGAGTCCAATGCTCAGTACCCTAGAATGTGCTGTTAGGCCACCTTCTTTGAAAAGGATAGCCTAGATTTTCAGATCCAAAGCCAGTTTTAATAAGCATTCATAGGGAGAGGTGTGCATGGCAGGATACAGAGGTTTTAAGGCAAAATGCCCATTAAGGAAAAGAGAGGTTGAGCTCAGAACCCATTTCTTCAAAATATATTTAAACACCTCTCTCTGAGCAGAAATTTTAAATGGAGTTACAGACTGTTTTCACCACTGTCATGCTAAACTATAATTGTAATGCTTACAATATTGACCTTCGTTTTCCATTTCTAGTTTAAAACTGTGGAGATAGGTAGAAATTAGATTAATTACTCAAGCTGAGTTCAATTGCTTTTTTGCTGAATAGGCATCTTGCCCTAAAAAAAACCCTCCATATTGTGCCATGTACACCTCCCTCTAACTGCTTATTAGTGTGTACCATACAACTGGCAAACAATTCTGATACTTAAAAGCAAAAATTGAACAAAAAGCCCTACTATTCATTGCCTGAATAAATAAGCAGTAGACCTGAGTTATTAATGAAAGAGATAACAGATGGTATGTTTTATATTCTCACTTTATAAGGAAGTGCTCCATTTGCAGTGCTCAGCAAATAATATTCTATATTTAAACAACTCTTAGCATCTTATTAACAATGAACATTTATGTTGCCTCGGAAGACTTGAACTCTTTGAGCAAATGCTTCCTCATGACACTGCTTTGACATAGTCAGGTAGTATCATTCTGTCAATGAGAAATTTCGGCCAGAAGCGTTCCCTAAATTATGTAACAAATCAATAAAAGATTAAAGTTTGCTCATTTTTATTTCACATTCTTATTGCAGAGTTCTTGAAGGTGGAACCAAGAAGCGATTGTTGTAATGGTATGATGGAAAGCAACTTGGTCTTCAGAGGCAGAAAAACCTGAGTTCATGATAGCTTTTATTTATGACTTTCCTCATATATAAAAAGAAGATAACAATTTAGGTTAAAGGCTGTTAGGATGTAGGCGATCAGTGAATAGGAGCCCTTGTTACTGATGCCTTTGTATAGCATTCATTAGGCATCCACCGAGCACTCAGTAAGTGATAGGTGCTGCTTCCCTGCATAGGAATTCAGGAATGAGAGGCATGCCTCCTGCCCTCAAGGCGTTCCGAGGCTGGTGGAGGACTGAAGGTAACTAAATACTTAGAGATTAGAAAATGCTGTGTTCTGAGTAAGCGCAGTGCACTATGGAAGCCTGAAAGAGGGTGGTTTGGAAGGATGAGGGAAGGCTTCCCCCAAGGAGGTAATTCTTGAGTTCCTGCTTGGTAGGTTAAGTAGGTGTTCACCAGGTAAAGGAAAGATGGGAAAAGAAGGAGCCTGCACCAAAGCAGAAATGCCAGGGAGAGTGGTGAATTCTAGGAGGGAGCGCCCTTGTGGATGTGGGATTATATAGAAGCCAGGGTCACATTGCGCAGGGGGTTGGACTTGATGCTCAAGTCCAGGGCGATTGGGCCATGGGCAGCATCTTCAGCAGAGGAGTGGCCCATCCATCTAGTCTGGCTGCACGTCCTCTCTGGTTGCGTCATGAGCTGTGGCTGTACCAAGGCCAACATGCCAAGAGGGGAGCAGAGAGGGGGCGGCCACAGCATCCCAGCCAGACAGGATGAGGGTCTGCCAGACTTGGCCACAGAGTTCCAGTATCCTTGAATCATGTTGACTGCCTTCTAGTTATTCCTCTTTCTTTTCTTTTTAAAGAGGAAAGAAGTCAAAATAGAAAAGAAATCATCTTGAGGATGTTGATTAGGTTGTCATTCAACAAGGTCAAGGTTTTGGGGGGAGGGATATGTTTTTTGGCACAACACCTAAAATATTCATGAAGCACATTCAGTTCAGCATGCATATTTAATTGATTGTCTTCTAGGGCCAGAGTGTGAAATCAGTCATCTAAACCCTGGTCCCTTCCCTGGGAAATCACTTAATCTATGGGCAAGGGAGACATAATCTTAGACAGACATCCTTTAACTATTCTGCCCTCATGCTTCCTCAGATTTTTAATAACTTGGAAGTAGAAATACAGTGATGTCAAATGTCAGACCTAGAATATTCTGATCATCTCCTGAGAGCAAATACACATGCCCACCACAGGAAAAAAATCTCAATATTATTGCTATTAACAAAATGTTTTCATTGGGGCTAAAATTCCCAGAATTGACCATATGCCAAGCAAAGAGAAAGAAAAGTTTGATGCCATGTCCTTGACTGTTGCCATGATGCCACCTGCTTTGCCTCAGCACAGTGGTCTACATGTAGTAGGTGCTGAATAAAGGTTGGATGGGGGCAGCAGAATGGAGAAAGAAGGTGGGGAATAGAGGAGCCCCTCTGTCTGCAAGGGCAGGCTCCAAAGTTGCGCATATCACTTCCTCTTAGATTCAACTGGACAGAACGTTGGCCTATGGATCCATCTGGATGCAAGAGGGGCTGAGAATATCACCTTTTTCCTGGGTGGCCCTATGCCCAGCTGTAAGTCAAGATTCTATTATAACTAGAAGAGTAAGTTGGATATTGAGAGACAAGTTGCAATCTCTAGCGTAAGTGACAAATGCACCCTTTAAATAAATGACTTGAACTCAAGTCTTAGGATTCACATATGCTAAAGAGCAATCTAAAGAGAGTTAATGAGTCCTCAAAACACACAGTCTCAGGAGAAGTTCGTTAAGATTTCATGAAATGGAGGCCGGGCGCGGTGGCTCACGCCTGTAATCCTAGCACTCTGGGAGGCCGAGGCGGGTGGATCGCTCAAGGTCAGGAGTTCGAGACCAGCCTGAGCAAGAGCGAGACCCCGTCTCTACTAAAAATAGAAAGAAATTATCTGGCCCACTAAAATATATATATACAAAAAATTAGCCGGGCATGGTGGCACATGCCTGTAGTCCCAGCTACTTGGGAGGCTGAGGCAGTAGGATCGCTTAAGTCCAGGAGTTTGAGGTTGCTGTGAACTAGGCTGACGCCACGGCACTCACTGTAGCCCGGGTAACAAAGCGAGACTCTGTCTCAAAAAAAAAAAAAAAAAAAGATTTCATGAAATGGGTAAGCTTTGATCAGGGGTTTAAAACACGTGGCAGGTTCAAGGCACTCTCCAATCTGACCACTTCTTTCTAGGTCAGCTGGGGAGATGACAGCCCAGTAGGCTGCCTCTCCAGTCCCACTCCCATGCCTTAGCACTTGTCGTTCTTCCGTGCTAACCGGGCGTCCCACACGCTTACCCTGCTTTATGCACTGCTACCATCCACTTGGATAGTTCTGTTTGTTTGCAGAAAGATCTTTGTTAGCAGATGACAAGGCCATTTCTGATCAGATCCAGGGTATCATTCAGATCCTTTGCAGCCATTGGATAGGGCTAGAATTATGTAGAATAAGCCAGCCAGCCAGTTTCTGCCCATGTGAGAGCTAAGACATCTTTTGCCTTCCTCCGCCCTTTGGAGATGCAACAGAGCCCAGGGCATGGCCAGGGATTGTGGGGAGCCAGAAGGAGGGCTGAACCACGAGGTGGAGCACTAGGTGTAGTCTTCAGACTGCTCACTTTGGGCAAGTAGTTTAGTCTCTGGCAGTCCAGTGGGATGAAAGGTCTCTAGAAGAGCAGTGGGCAGCATGGAGAAGGAATGGGATTTGGAGCCAGACCAGCCAGGGCTGGAACCCTGGCCCTAATGTTTACAAAGTTTTGCAGTCTTGGGACATTTTCTTTGTCTCTAATTCACAGTTTTCTCCTCTGTAAAGTGGATATAATAATGCTACTCTACAGGGTGTTGTAACTGGAATGAGAATGTACTGAAAGCATATAGGCACTCAATAAATGGCTGTTATTTTTCTTGCCTCTTTCCTCTCTAAACTTTGATAATGAATTCCACTGAGTCAATTAATGAGATTCAGCTTTGTTAAAGACATAGCAGTTCTGCTATATTGAGGATTACTTACTAGCTCCATCCGCAAAATTATATGTTATTTTTATGAAATCTATGCAATTTCTGAATAACTTTCCTATACAGAGAATTATGCATTTTTGTTAATAAATAAAATAAAAATCCATCAAGTCTTTCCAGACTGAAAAAAATAGTAACTCTTAGGCAAATCTTCGCATGAGGTCACTAATATTGAAGATGGCAGTTGCTTCCTTTGGGTCAACACTGTGGGAAAAATTGAAAATGGTTAAGAGCAACTGTTTATTTGCCAGTACTAAGGAGAAATAAGCCAGCAGCAATCCTGTGTTAGGTCAACTAAGGGGTTTCTTTGGAGGAAATATGAATTCGTCTTGATTCTTTTTCACAAATATTGGAAAGCAAAGTTTCTCTGCTGAGTACATTGGACCAGGATGGTACTTGCTTCTCATGCATAATCTCCTTCTAATTCATGCTATAGAACAGAAGATCTGAGCGTGAAAGTTTTATAATGACTTCCTGATGGTGTTCTGGCTCCAGAGTCTTTCTTGTGCATGGAAGTGAGATATACTCAAGAGTGCTGTAAGCTCTTTAATTCTGAATGAGCACAATGTATTACACCCTGAATGCCTCAACTTTCCCTTGAAGCTTCTGCTTGATCCACCTACACAGTTATTCCGGGCAATCATTGTCATTACCCAGGCTTGGAATCTGAAACCATCTTTACCCATCAACCCTTTTTACTTACTTCATATTTAAGCAGAGCCCAATCTCTTCAGATCTTTTCCTACTAAGTCCAAATTCAAAAACTATTTCTAAGAACCTCATATGAGTGGAGCACTGTGTAACCCCCAAAGGATAGAAACTCCTTACCTCAAAATCTTATAGTATAAGTACAGGGCCTAATAGTATAAGCACCACGACAAAGGTGCAATTTCAGTAATATGGGGCTTCCTCATTTCCCCTCAGAGTTGGACAAATGAGGATCAGCTTCATCTAAAAGGTACTATTTTTAGATCAGAAGTTGCAAAATGTCCACCTGCACACCAGATCCATAGGTGGATTTTATTTGTCCTGTACAGTGGTGTTTATTAAATTGAATTCCTTGCTAGACTTTAAATATTATGGAGATTTTACATTAAAATCTATATCCCAGCTTCTCTTAAAAGATTGGTAGAGCTGGCATCACTGGGTCTCCTGTCCCACAGCTAAAATTGGCTCAACATGAGCTGGGTCTGCCCTTTTCAGTAGAGCAAGCACTCTCCAGTCCCCACCACTCCCTACTGTCCTACACTGGACCCACTGTAGCTACCCCAGGTATGTGCAGGGAGTAGTGGGAGAAAACGCTGTAGAGTGAGGATAGGTCCTGCTATGGATGACCTTGAGCACGAACCAAAGCATTTGCAGTTAATTCAGTGACCATGGGGGAATCATCAGAGTGTTAAGAGCCATAATTTAGGAAGATCGTGGTACCCCAGGAGTCTAGCCTAGAGAGACGAAAGGAGAAAATGAAGGTGGGTGGATCAGTGAAGGAGGCTGTTACAATTTATTAAATAACCATGTCTCCATTTTTATCTCTCTTTCTTAAAAGTACATAAAAATTCTGTAGGGTGACCTGAAAAGAATGCTTGACTAAAAGTCAGAAAACTAGGCCCAAGTCACAGGTCTGCCTTTTTTTTTTTTTTTTCCTACTTTGAGTTGCTGTTTTAAGATCTTCCCTTGTTAGCAAAATGCACGGGCAGGGCTCAAACTTTCTAGGCCTTTCTTTGCTCAACTATGAAATAGCAATGAGGGTAACATGGAACTCCCAGGATTATGGTGAGAATTAGGTGAGTTAATTGGACAGTCTTTGTGGACAGTATTATCATTACCTCCTGGCTTCATCTCTACAAACTTCTCCCGAACAGCAGGCTCACCCCCATCACTTTTCTTTTCTTTTCTTTTCTTTTTTTAATTTTAGCTTATTAAGGGGGTATAAAAGTTCAGGTTATGTATATTGCCCATGCCCCCCCATCCCACCGAGTCAGAGCTTCAAGCGTGTCCATTCCCCAGACAGTGCGCATCGCACCCATTATGCAGGTATACACCATCCTCTCCCCCCGCCCCCCACCTCTGTCCAACACCCAGTTGGTGTTATTCCCAAATGTGCACTTAGGTGATTGACTCAAGTTATTTCCAAGCTTAGAGTCCCCCAGGGCTTCCTGTTTTATTTGGCCTCCTTAGTTGAGGTTTCAAGCCAGGATTTCAGAGTTGGAAAGGACTTTAGAGATAGCTAGGGGCCTCCTCCTTGATGTACAATCTCCTCTCCAGTATTCCAGCCTCGAGGACTCCATCACCGAACCCCCTCAGCGATGGAGTCCTCCCTCCTTACTGAGACCATTTCCATAATTATTCAATTTTCTTCCTGAAACCCTATCACTTCAACCCACCGGTCCTAGTAGCACTGTGCTTACACAAACAGAGCAAGTCTGCTCTTTCTTTGCCAGAAAAATACATTTGGTCTTGGAAGACAGCTATTTAGTCCTCACCCTATTCGCAGGTCTTCTTCTCCAGACTAAATAAGAGGTTTCTCCAGCTTATTCTTTCTATGATATGGTCGCAAGTTCCTGCCTCCTATCCGGTACGTCTGCCCAAGTTGCAGTGTATTTCGTGTGATCATCCAGCCGTCCCGCGCAGTCTTCCTCCACCCCAGACGGTGCTCAAACAGCATCCTTGGACCTGCCCAGCCATATTCACCTCTCCCTTCCCTTAACTCAAACTTCTCACATTTTGTACTACAAAATAGGCCAATTTGCCTAAGATAAGAGTTCATGCTTTTTAGGACTCCTGGTGAAAGATCTTAATAACTTACATGTCAGAAGTCCATATTTGGCTGTCCTAACAGTGAGCATTGAGCATTTACTCCTTGCCAGCCCCTGAATGATGTTCTTTCTATACCATCCCATTGAATCTTCACACTCCCATATACAGTAAGGGCTGTTATCATTGTCCCTGTTTCACCATTGCAAAAGATGAGGCTTTGTGACACGAAGGAACTGCCCTCATCAGACAGCCAGCAGGTGGCAGGGCTGGGATCCCAGGCCAGGTAGCCAGGCTCAGAGCCTGCGCTCCTAATCACAGCACCCGGCCTTCCCAATAGCATCCTTATCTGATGCCTGTTCCTGAGGGTCCTTGCATTTGTTTATTTGTTGGATAATTACTCTAGGACTTTCACAGGATTCAGTACAAAGTGTAATTACTGTTATAAATACTGTCATACATGAAGGCTCCTGTCCTTCCTCCGGCTTGTTTTCACAAAGCCTTTAAAACTGCGGGTGGGCCATTACCATCTTCAGGAAGATTTCCGACAGAGAGGTGGCTACTCGAACCCTAAGCATCGCAGCGCGTTCATTCTCTCGACAAGCCTCATTCTCCTTCCTTGCTCTCTTGTTGTCCATTGCACTTATTGTCTAATATATAATTCATTTATCTATTTTATTTACCTGTCTCCTCTCACTAGAATGCAATCTCCATGAAGGCACAAAATTGTGTCTGTTTTGTTTATGGCTGAATCCCCCAATCACAGAATAGGAACACAACAAATACGTGCAGAATGAATGAATGAATGAATGACAACAATAAAGCAATGCCATCACCTTTTGGACACAGGCGTTCAAGCTTTGAGGTTCATTTTCCTTGCCCAACACCATGACCCTCTACCTCCTTCACCTTCCCCTCTCACACACTCTCCGGCTAATGTCCACTCAGCCTGGAAGCCTCAGCTCCCCAGGGCTTTGATCCCTGCAAGAGCTTTGCTGTTCCTTGAGGCACATATGTTCCTCCTCTGTGTTTCCTTAATACCTTGTGTTGGTCTCTAACATTGTACTGACAACATTGTATTATATTATATTAGGTCATTACATATGCAATGTCTGATTTCAAATCAAACGTGTAGTTTATTATATCTCAAACAAGAAGCAGTAAAGTTAATCAAAGTATGCGCCTAAACTATTGACATAGTTTTGCCATCTTAATGGTAGCTTGTTTATGCCAACAGTGAAGAAGCCTGGAGAGCAGGTGGCAATGAAATAACACAAGGCGTTTTCCACAGCTTGTGGAGAATTGAATATTTTTCCTTGTGACAAGTGGTCCAAAGCCTGGAAGAAGTGGTAGTCAGTGTGTAAGGTATGGTGAATACAATGGATGACAGTGAGTTTCCGAGTCCAGCCTGTGTAGTTTGAGCAGCATTGTTTGTGTGACATGTAGTGGAGTGTTATCTTGCCAGAGGGTCTCCATTGACCAATCTTGGCTGTTTAATTATAAACATCCGCATCACTTAGCCCAACTGGTTGCAGTAGACATCTGCTGTAATCGATTGACCAGGTTTTATGAAGCTGTAGTAGATAATACCAGTGCTGGACCACCAAAGAGACACCATTAGCTTTTTTTGATGAATATTCAGTTTTGGACTATGTTTTGGCACTTCTTCTTTACCCAACCATTGTGCTGAATGATTGCAATTGTCAGATAGAATCCATTTTTCATCACACATAACAATATGGTATAGAAATGGTTTGTCTTTATGTCGTCACAGCAAAGAAAGGCAAGCTTCAAGACGGTTTCTCTTCTGACACTTGTTTAATTCATGAAAAACCCATCTATCCAACTTCTTTACCTTGCCCATTTATTTCAAATGGTCCAATATTGTTGGAATAGTAATGTCAAACCTTGCCGCTAATTCGTGTGTAGGTTGAGATGGATTCACTTCCACTATAGCTTTCAGTTCATCATCATCTACCTTGGTCTCAGGTCGCCCACGTGGCTCATATTCAAGATTAAAATCACCAGAACAGAACTTCTCAAACCATCAACGTCTGGTGTGTTCATTAGCCACATCCTTCCCAAATACTTCGTTGATATATCGAGCTGTCTGTGCTGCATTGATTCCACGGTGGAACTCATATTCAAAAATAACACGAATTTTTAACTTATCCGTAGCTTTAAAAAAATTTCTCTAAAAAATTTTTGAAAGATAATCACAAGCCAAACCATGCATTTGAAAGACTGAGGATGTACTTTCACAATAAAAATAAAACAGGAAGTGTCAGAGATATCACCTGTCAAACTTAGTACTTAAGGGAATCAGACATTTCATACTTAATAACCTAACCAGTAGCTCATGATTATAAATGTCTCCCCCACTGGCCCTAAGCTCTTTGCAGGCAGGGACCCTGCCTTCTTTGTGTTTGTTTCCCCAGCACTGAGCACAGTACCTGGTATAGTGCTCAATAAATAGTTCATCAACGAATGAACAATACTATGAAAGGGGATTTGGAACCACAAGGGTAGACACAAGCTAGCTCTGAGTGGGTTTTAGAAATAGAAATTGTCATTTGGGGATGCAAGTTCTTTATTCAATAAGTATTGACTGAGTGCTCATTATATGCCAGGTGCTGTTCTAGATAAAGGGAGACATCAGCAAACAAAACAGTCAAAAATACTTGCCACAGAACATTCTAGTGGGAGGAGAGAGATGATAAGCAAAATAACAAATAAATAGATAGTATGCTTGGAGTAGTATGTGCTAGAAAAAGCAGAAGCAGGATGAGGGGGCTTATGAGTAGGGGCAGAAGTTGTCATTTTCAATAGGGTGGCCAGCGTAGGCCCACTGAGAAGGCAGCATTTTAGCAAAGACTTAAGAAGCCTTCCAGAAGTCTTGACTGGGTTCCTTTAGCGAGTGAGGCACTGTGCTGAGGCCTGAGAATTCCAAAATAGAGCTCACACTCTGGCGAGAAGACTGTCATGTCAACCAGAGTGTGATAAATGTGAGAGCAGCCGAAATAAAACGGGATACCGGTAAGCCATGTGCTGGAGAGAGCTGACTTTCAAAATGCTATGTAAATGTCGCCGTCGCCATCCTCCTCCTCGTTTCTCTGCAGCTCTCCCCATGCCCTTTTCCACGCTGCCTCCTAGCCTTTAAAATGCCTGGAGCACTAGGGGGACGATGACTCTGGAGCGTGTGCAGTATTCAGGGGAGGTATAAGGTATAATTCCTGAGGAACTTGGCACTGTGACATGACAGCATTGGTCTAGAAGTGTCGGTGGGCCTTGTCCACTCAGGAATGCACGCTGCCATGGTGGAGCTGGGGCTTCTGGAGGAGAAATGTACCCAGCAGGCCAGCAAGAACGTGGTTTCAGTGCAGCCCTCTGTTGACAGCTCTCATCGTTTGGCTCTTTGGCATAGACACAAGCCAATCTTGGGGCCACACAGCCCCTCCGATGCCACACTGTTGTTGACCTGCAGCATGCTTCTCACCACGTTCCCTTTCATCAGTGGCATTTTGCACACAACAGCTCTGCTCTGCAGCACACTGGCTGGGCACACAGTACCTTTCATCACTGCCTCCAGCGGTGCCTATAAAGGCTCCCTGTGGTCCACCTTGGCAACACGTACTAAGCACCTCGGCTCACCAGGAGTGGGGCCAGGCACACAAAGTGGTGATCAGGACCAAAAAGGCCTCCAGTTGAGAAGAAGACTATGCCCTGATTATGCAAGCCAGTGACATGTCCACATTTCCAGGACAGGCAGCTTCTTAGTATATTTCTCACATACTGAATTTGTCTAAGTAAGTTCAATGTCTTGATGAGCTCATGAACCAACATAAATTTTGATGCCGGTCTTGGTTCCCCTCCAA
The DNA here is from genome assembly GCF_041146395.1 of Eulemur rufifrons. NCBI lineage: Eukaryota > Metazoa > Chordata > Mammalia > Primates > Lemuridae > Eulemur > Eulemur rufifrons. Next base: position 14,939,581 of record NC_090997.1, on the reverse strand, counting down.
GAGCTGTCTAAGGAGAAGTGTTTTCAGTTCTGTAGCTAACAGAAAATCACAGTAATTCTTGAATAAATTCCCCATGTAGCTAACTTGTGTAGCTGATTGGTTGAATTTAATTCACAATGACACCTTCTGTAGACCAGGTATGAGTCTTCCTTTGAAGTTGTACAAGTGTAAAATTGACCCACATTTGAAACCTGCTGAAATAAAAATCAATCAAACAGAAGTCTTATTCAGTGCCACCTTAGCCTGGGTTTCCCAGAAAGCAGAGTCTGAGAAGAAAGCTCAAGCGCAAGTTCTTTAATAGTGACGGGGAGCCAAGAAGCAGGAGTGGGGGCCAAGCAGAGTGAAGCAGGGGCGGAAGGGACCCAGTCAAAGATGGATGACGGAGCAGGCCCCTGGGAGGGCGATGGTTGCTGGATTCCATAGATAGCCCGAGGAGCTGCCTGAAGTATAGTGTAGAACCTTCTGTCTAGGCAAAGAAATGCATTGGCTCCCAACCACCATGAGTCAAAGTTTCTCCCCACAGATTGTGAACTCCATGGGCTGTGCAGGTATGACTACCAAACAGGTTCTTGGGGTGCCTGCCTCTGTGTCAGCAGAGAAGCCTGGGGTGGAAAGAGGCAGGCACTGAGGTGAAGTGAGGCTCTCAGGTTGCAAACTGCATGCAGCATCAAGACCTGCACAGAACTGGTTACTGCAGCAGTGGCTGGACTACAAGACAGGCAGGGCCAAGAAACTGTAAAGTGATACACTGGAAGTATCCAATAATTGCTGGATACTTCTGACCATTTAACTACTTATGTGTAGTCCACCATATTCCAAGAAAGGCATAGGGAGTTTGCACACCTATCATTTGTGCAGTGCCCTGCTGGGGCCCCCATTCTAAACTTGGTCCATAAATTGTAGCAATTGCTCAGTGAAGTATTGAATGCTGTCTTTATCCAAAGCATGGGATTGATATAGGTCAGACTTGTTTTATGGTTGCTACTGTTATTTTCTCTCAAGAAATTCCCCCTACCAACCCCAATAATAGATCCTTGATTAGTGCCTCCTCTCCCCCCTGCCTTACTCCCTAAAACTACCAGGGCAACCTATAAGTTTCCACCTGCCTCAGCACCACTGTGCTGCTTTCCTTCCGACCTCTCAACATCTTTACTCTCCTATCCTTGAAAAAAGTACTCTTGTTCTTAATTGTCAGCATTTTCTAAACCTTTCAAATAAACACACAACTTCTAAATGACTTCTAAGATCCCTGAGTTTAAAGAGGTAATATTTGAAGCAGGCAAAGATTTCTTAAACAAGACACAAAACACTAAGTATAATAGAAAGATGGATACATTGGACTTTATTAAAAATTAAGAACTCTTAATTATCAAAAGGCACCACTCAGAGAATAAAAAGGAAAACCACAGACTGGGAGAAGATATTCACAATACATTTAGCTGACAAAGGAATTGTTTCCAGAATGTATAAAGAAATCATAAAAATCAGTAAGAGAAAGACAAACAATCTAATTAAAAATGAGCAAAATGCTTGAACAGACATTTCAAAAAAGATATCCAAATGGCAAGAACCATTAGTCAATTAGTCATCATGGAAATTAAAACCATAATGAGACACCTTTATACAGCCAACAGAGTGGCTAAAAGCAAAAAGACAGTCAATGCCAAGGGTTGGCAAGAATGTGTAACAACCAGAACTCATACACATTGCCAGTGGGAGGGCAAATTATTACAAAGACTTTGGAAAACTGCTCGTAGTGTCTTCTAGAACTAAATATATGTCTACCCTATGATCCAGTAATTCTAATTCTCAAGATAAATGGGTATATATGTCCACCAGAAGATACTCACAAAAATGTTTATAGCAAACTTATTCATAATGGCCCCAAAGTGGAAAATACCCAAATGTCCATACCAGGAGAACAGCTTAATAAGTTTAGGTATATTCACACAATGGAATGCTACACAGTAATATAAAAGAGCAAGCTACTATATGCAACGTGGATGATTCACAAATATAATGTAGAGCAAAAGAAGACATTTCAAAAATACATAATTATTATTTCATTTATACAAAGTTTAGGAACAGGCAAAACTAATCTGTGGCAACAGAAGTCAGGATAGTGGCTACCCTGGGGGTTGGGGGAGGTGGCTATTGACTGGAAAGGGCAAAAGGGAGCCTTCTAAGTTGCTGGAAATATTTTGTATTGGGAGCTTGGTGGTGATTACACTAATGGTGGTTATATTAATACTATAAAAATTCATCAAGCTGTACACTTAAGCTTGTGCATTTTATGTATGTACCATATATTATACCTTAATAAAAATAAATTTAGAAGGGACAAGGTTAAAAACGTAAAGTTGATGACACATCTCACTAGGAAAGTCTCCAAGACCTCATTGCCAAGGGGAGGTAGCACCATAATGAGATTGGAAATCATTGAATTTAGACATAGACTTAAGAAACCCGGCCTTAAAATGTTAATTCTTTACTAATTAGTCCTGTAATCCTGAAAAGCAACTTTTTTTAAACCTCAGTTTCCCAATCTGTAAAATGGCTAACTGCTGAGGATGTCTGCTGTCCTCCCAAATCACACGATCCCAGCCACTGCCTCCCTACTCAGGGCCCACGTGGAGATACATGCCTTGTGTTGGTTCTGCCCTGCTGCATGACACTGAAGAACACAAGACCTTGGGCTAAAGAGGGGATAGAGCCTAGAACATTCTATTTAGCCTATACATTCTATTTAGAGCCCGGCGGATTGTGTGATGGCCGGCAGTGCAGTGAACCCAGAAAGGAGGTTGCTGTAGTCTCTGTAACCACCACTGCCATGTGAATCATCTCCCGTCGTGGCAAGGAAAACCTGCTCCCATTGTGGTGCAGTGTTAGCTGACACACTTGGGGGTCAGCCTGATGTGGGTTTGAAACTCAGCTCTAACACCTGATGTCCTTGTGACCTTAGACAGCTCATGTAAGCCCCTTGAGCCTCAGTTTTCTCATCTGTAAAATGGAGTAGTCACCACCACTTCAGAGGTTGTTGTAAGGACCAAATGACATAACATGTGTAACAGCCCTTAGCACCACACCTCCCTCATAGCCAGTGCTCAGTAAGTACAGCGTTATCCTTAGTGTGGCCAGGTTCTCCTGTGCCCGCCATCAATGCCCTATTTCAGGTGATACCATGTTTAGTGACAAAATCACTTCTTAGTTTCCTAAAGTAGTAAAGCAGGAAACAATCCTAAAAATGATATCATTAAACACCAAGAATTTGTTTAGGTCCTTTTGAGTGGCAAAAAAAATAGAGACCAAAAAGCTAGCTTATGCAAAAAGGGTAATTTTCTGAAAGGATGCAGGAGTAGCTAATGCAATCACAGCAAAATCCAAACAACAAAACTGCAGAAGGGCAGAAATCAGGGCCACCCTGGTGACCTGGGCATCACTGTTAGTGTGACTTAGCTCTACTGTCTCCCGGTACTGGGACCCAACACGTCACTTGAAGTCTAATACAGCATTCATACTTAACCTGTTCAAAACAGAACTTTGGTGTTTTCCCCCAATAAATCTACTCGTCCCACCATCCTCTCCAGTTCGGGAAATCGTACTATCGGCCACCCAGGCTCTGAGGCCACAAACACAGCAGTCGTCCTCGGCTGCCCTCTTTCCCACGCCGTCCACATCAGCAAGGCCTATTGGTTTCACATCCGAACTCCTCTTCTCGCCAGCCCTCCTCCGACTTGGTCCCCTCACCACCCTTCTAGACGCTGCAGGGGTTTCCTAAAAGCTCCCCTCACTTCCACACTTGTCCCTCTATAATCCAGTCCCAGCAGCCAAAGTGATCTTTCGAAAACACAAAGTGGGTCATGTTACTCTATACACAGATTCTCCACTGCCTCCCTGTTGCACTTACGATAAATTCCAAACACTGACCATGGCCTACAAGGCCCTACGTGATTCAATCTATTTATCCAAAATCTCCACAAGCTCACCCTCTTATTGGTCTATGCTTCAGGGCACATTGGTCTCTTTTCTGTTCCTGCCTGGCACGATCTTCCCTAGATGTGCTCTGTGGCCGGCCCCCTCTCACGACCTCTGCAGAGAAGTCGTTCTCACCACCCAACTGAAGTAGCTGTTCCTGACTCAACTACTCCTCATCACTTCGCTATTCTTACATTTTCACTGTTGCATGGGATCCAATATATTCTTATTTGTTTGTCTGTTGTCTATATCCACCAACAGAATGTGAGCTCCAGGAGGATACCAGCTTTATCAGTCTTGTTCAACAGAGGCTAGAACAGTGCCTTGGGTAGGCACTCAATAGTTATCTGTTAAATGGATGAATGTGTTAAGTTGGTTACGAAATGTTAAATACTAGGGAGAATCTGGTTATCCTAGCTTAGGGGATGTTTACTCCTGGATCATTCACCTCTGGCCAAAGTCTCAGGGTCCCTGAGCCCAGGCACAGCTATCTGGAGGGCCATCCCAGTATACCTTTGCAGTCCTAACAGCCATCCTGAGACAGCTTAGTCTCCATTCTACAGATGCAGACACTGAGGCCCAGACTGAATAAGAGCCATGCTCAATTATTGAGTCTGTCATTTTTTTGTTAGTGGAGCATGTTTCATCTATTCTTGTTGAAACATCTTCCGCATCTCTGTCTTTAAAACCCAATGGTGTTAACTGCATGTTGATAAATATTTTCCTTCATCTACACCTACTCTATGTTAACACTAGTGCTGGAATTCTCATTTCCTCCTACAAGAAAGAAATATGGCCCAGATTTTTATTGTGGGACAAGATGTTTCAGCTTTCCCACGCCAATTTTTTTGTTGTTGGTTTTGGGGGCTTGGGGGGGGCACATATGATTTTTTTGAATAACAATAGAGTCTTGCTATCTTGAGTTACTAAAATCTTAGTTAAAATAGCCTATCTTTGTTTTGTTTTGTTTTTTGTTTTGTTTTTTTAATTAAGGCCTAGCACTTGCTGATGAATTCTGGAAATAGGTTTCCATTTTAGTTTCTTCTTCTAGCTAAATGAAATCTTCTGAATGTGGTTATTTAATAGTGAAATATGTACCTAATCAGTGGCAAGAATTCAAACCTATTTTTAGCTAGTTAGGATTCATATACAGCTTTCAGTTGAATATTCTTGCTCACTTATTATTCTATTTTTGCTGAACTCCATCTAAGGAAATAACTGCCATAGCATATGCTTTCAAAGAATAAAATTAAAAGGTGTTAATAAATTTGGTTAAGCAGCTCTATAGTATATGAGGCAAAATACAAAAAAAGACTAATTCAGTTTTATTTCCTAGTCTTATGTCTCAGGAATCTGTGAGTTATTTAATAGGGAGATGATAAAGAAATTTAGAGATAATTATGGTTATTGTATATTTTAAATTTTTATGTATTATATAATAAAACTTTAATATAGTCAATCCAGCTTTTTCTGATTAGTGTTTGCATGTTATATCTTTTCCCATTCTTTGACTTTACACCTATAATGGCTTTGTATTTAAGATGAATTTCTTGTCAAGGGAATATAGTTGAGTGTTGCTTTTTTAACCAATTTGACAATCTTTGCCTTTTAATTCAGTTGTTTAGATCACTTATATTTAATGTAATTACTGGTGTGGTTGGATTAAAGTCTACTACATTTTTCATTATTTTTTGTTTCGTTTGTTTTTATTCCATTTTTCTTCTAGTTTTTTGCTCACTTTTGTATTAATTGAGCATTTTGTTTATTTCATTTTACCTTAACTATTGGTTTCTTCTAATATCTATTTTAAAATTTTTTATCAGTTGCCCTAGTGTTTACAATATACATGCAATATATACCTTTAATTAATTAGTTTATTTTCATGTATATGATAAAAATTTAATATAATTAGATTCTAAATCATTGGTACAATCACCTTATAACCAATTTAGTACTGAAGCTGTCTTTCAGTTCCTATGTTTATATTTTTTAATAATTATATTTATAATTATAGTAATAAATAACAGTTACTGAGCATTTATTGTGCTCATTATTGTAAAAACTTTTACATTTATTGACTCACTTACTTAATCCTCACAGCAACCCAATGAAGGCAGATCCTATACATTTATTGCCATTTTACAGATGACAAAAATGAGGCAGAGAGAAGTCAAATAACTTGACCCAGGTTTCAAGGCAATAAGTGGCAATATTACTGTTATTTTAGGAGAAAAGAACAGGATAGGATTTAATCCATAAATGGGGGGGAGGGGAAGGGAATACAGGCTTCTTAGTAACTCAAGTTTTCATGCAAGAAAAAGAGGAAAACCTATATTTTCAGGACAGGATGGTAGTAGTGAGCCACACGCAAACAATCCTATGTAAAGAGGCCGGTATCCAATTAGCACTGTGGACTGCTGCTGATTTGAACTGCACCGGTTTTGCAGTTTGTATCTAATTTGAACATTTGTTTTATAATTTATAAGAGCTTTAAGAATAAGGTGGTTATAGCTAGTTCTACATTCATGCATATTTAAATAACATTAAAATAAAAATAAGTTAAGTCAACACTAGGGATCATTGTATGTGATCTATGGTACTCTTCAGTTCAAAGGCACACTGGCCTCCTGAATGTGGTAAGATTGTCACAGGTACCTTGATGTTGCTCGCATGTAGATGAGTGGTTTAAATGCTTCTCAACTTTAAATTGTAAGCTTAATGCAGAGATCCTTGAGAAGACTGATGAATTGATGACATCTGTCTATGTTTTGTTCAGGTAACTTTGCTCTAGTGTTTTGAGACATTCTATGGAGTCCAGCCAGGAGGACTCTGGTTCCAGTCCTGAACCTATAGCAAGTCTCCTACCATCTTTCTGAGACTCGCTTTTCTCATCTATTAAATTGGGCTGGGGCCTACCCTGCAGGGTTATTGTGATTTTGAGTGAGATAATGCAAATTATATATTTGATACAAAGGAGATAACCAAACAGTAACATTAATATTGTTATTATTGTTATTGCTGCTGCCACTGCCATGAATCAGTCATCTCTGCTGAGAGCAACCTCGTACCAACTTCTGTGTCATAAGCTACAAGTCCCAAACTGGGTGTGGTGGCATGCACCTGTAGTCCCAGCTACTTGGGAGGCTGAGGCAGTAGTATTGCTTTAGCCCAGGAGTTCAAGTCCAGTCTGGGCAACATAGCAAGACCCCATCTCAAAAAAAATAAATAAATAACTTCAAGTTCTAAAAATGTTTGTATTGGAGGGACCACCAGTACTGGTGCCCTCTGGAGCCATATGCATTGATGGTATGACCCTGAGAATCTACCCTTCAGAACTTCATGGTCAGATAATATTTTAGCTTCTACTCTTTTAAGTCGGGTAATTTTTTTAAACCAAGAATCTCTAACTGTAATTAGTTTTATGCTATTTACCAAAGTGAGGGAGAATCTTTTGGCCCATGATAATATTAAGGTTTACCAAAATCAGAAAAATTACTGGTTTAGCATAAGTGCTGGTAATACTGCATTGTAAAAATTAGGCCATTAGCAGAGAATGCAGTTTAAATTCGACAAGCCTAAGCCAGACCTCTGAGAGTGCAGCACCTGGTTTGCTCGATGTTGCCATCACCAGTACACCCAGCCCTACAGCATTATTTTTAATTTGAACATAGACATGATGCTACACTGAGTAACATCTATGACCTCATATCAAATTAATCGTATTTACAACTGGGAGCAAATATTGGCTGTGTTGGGAAGGCATGTAAAATACCCCACAGTATTGAAGGACGTGTATTTCTTATAAATTATTTAATTATTTTTGGTATTTTTATTTCCTTCTAAGCTGCTGAGAAGATAATTGCATTTTAGAAACCACGACATTAATATTAGGCATGCTGTCACTGAGCAATAGAATAGACTTTGTAATGCAATTTACATAAATTAATGACTCCCCTCTGGTGTATGTTGGATCTTCAGGACTTAACTAAAGCTTTCAAGCCAGTTTGATGTTCGGCAGAATATTAAGCAGGTGAAATTTGTTTCAAGGTGTTCCAGTTCCATTTTCACTCACTTTGTACCTCATTTGGGGGGAAGTTCTCACCTCAGACTGTTCTTTTTCTTCCCATTCTCTCTATAAAATGTTGGGGGGCTTAATTAAAGAATTACATCCTAGTGATATTCACAGCAAACTAGAATTTATTCTTTTATGTTAATTACTTTTAGCTGGAAACATTCTGAAAATGTGTTACATATTTTTCTGTCTTAGTAAATAGAATAAATGAAAAGAATGGAGTTTCCTTAGTAACTCAAAGAATGAGAGACTGTTACTCTTTATTTCCACCAGAATGATTAGATCCATCCAGGGGTGGGGAACCTGTGGCCTTCTGATATCAAGATTGTTCTTTTTAAGCACCAAAGGAGATTTAAAAAAAAAAAAAAAGCTTCATCTTTCTCTGCTTCACCCTTTTAATAAAAGGATTTGTTCTGTAGAAGTTGGATTCAGTCAAAAGGCTGCACTTATGGACCTAGAAGGCCACATGTAGCCTATGTTCTGCCCCTCTGCCTGTGGGAAATCCTAGGACTTCTTAACATTTCTGTTTTGGGGAGACAGCGGTTGATTCTACCTGTCTGGACTGTGCAGTGGTTGTCATTTCACTAACAACTCAGACTTCAGGTTGGTCAGCACTTCTGCACCCTCTGGGAGGTACAGGAGAGGCATTGGTGACATAGGACCCTCTCACCATACCAGGGCTAGGAAGCTGTACTCTGATTGCTCCCTTTCTGAGAGTAGCCTCACTTCCTCCCTCCCTCTGAAGTGACAAGAGCCTGCATCTTCTCATCTCACTGGCCTGGCAGAGCCCATGCTGAGCTAATCAGCGTCTGCAGAACCTTTTGCACTAAAATCCTTTCTTGCAAAAATTGGATGCCCCACTGGGGTGCCTGCTGCAGTGAAGGGCTGCCAGTTCTGCAGAGCTGTGCAAGTTCAAGATCAGGCCCTTGAAATATAATAAAGAGACCCTACAAGTAGTATGGAGCCTTGATCAGGAAGTTCTCCTGAAGGGATTTCGTTTGCACTGTAAGGAAAGAAAGTGAAGAAGGAATTTTAGAGTGTGTTTTGTGGATGCCCCTGGGTATAATGGAAAGAGACAGGGTCTGACCTTTTCGAAGCCTGGCTCTAAACCACTGTGTGACTTCCTGCCTGTGTGGCTACTCCATCCAAAGCAGAGACTGACAGCGGGAGAAATCTACAAGAGAACCTTTTTTTAAAACTTATTGGATAAGAAGGCGGCTCAGTGTGGGAATGAATCTTGTCATAGGTGATTGATAACTCTTTTATGCCATTTATCTTTTCCTGGAGATTTCTGGAACATCATAGACACTTGTTTAGGAAATATTTGTATCCAAATAAGAAGCTAAATGATGGGTCAGATGGCCTCTGGGTATTCTATAACTTTATCCCATGCTGCCATTCCTCCCTTCATTATGATGGAATTTTCAATTATTTATAGGGAAGATAAATTATTTTAAATTTTAAACATGTGTAATAAAATATGAAATTAAATGACATACAAAGAATTACAAACTAAATAAATGCAACCTTTAGGAAAGAAAGAGAAACATAAGTGTTTATTTGTTTATTTGTTTATTAGGTATCTTCAAAGTCAGATGGGACATACTAAGGATTAATTAAACCCTCTACCTAACATAATTATTTTTAAGTCAGAAGGGAATGTGTGATGCCAAAATATGTCACCAGGGTAAGCGACAAGATGTGTCCTAGGGGACATTGCATTGGTGAAATCTTTACAGTCCAGTGAATGACCCTCCACTTTTTTGACTTAGAAACCTGGTATTATCCATATTCCAAAAGTGGCTCAATCTCCACTTACCACACGCATGCTAAGCACACGCAGAAGAGACTGATTGTGGAAACCAGAAGGCCATTTTCCTAACATGCAGTGAGAAATCTAACCACCAAAAAAACTAGACAATTCACATGATCTGACCAGCTTTCCCTGTAGGGAAATCAACATGGCAGAGCAAAGATCTCACACACACACACACACACACACACACACATATGCACACGGAGATACTGGACTGCAAACCCACACAGGCTGGCTCTCCAACACTCTTTACCATTGCACAAAAGGTACCCTGGTAGTCAATGAGTATTGTTGTTTTAAAAAAATTGTCCCATTTCTTTTTCTTATCCTACTTCCCTACTTCCTTCCCTCCTGTTTCACTGAAAAAAGTTTTTATCCTTTGGCCTGAGAGAACACCTGTGTCTGGATCCTCCCTCCTGCTGCCTCCCCAGGTTGATCAGCTCTCCCCCTCTTATCCCTGAATCTTCAAACCTCCTCTCCCCTGGCTCCTTCCTCTCAATTAGCAAACTTGCTCAGGTTTCTCTCATCCTAGCAACCGATGCTCTTTTGATGCCGTAGTCCCTCCAGCAACTTCCCATCTTTTTGCCTTCTCTTAACTACTAAGGGTCTCTAAATAGTAGACTGTGTTTCCTCTGCGTGCTTGTCTCCCCTCTGTCAGCTGCAGTCCTTCCTTCACCCCTGGCCTGCAAAACTGCCTTAGCTTCCTGCCAACTCTGATGGACACTCCGCTTCTCAGTCTCAATCTGCCCCCCTCCTCAGCCTTTGACACAGGCGAGCCCTCTCTACTTCATGAAACGAATTTCTCCCTGGGCTTCTGTGGGGCTCTCCTTTTCTGGTGTTCTCCTCTTCTCCAGCTACTCCTCTTCTCCATCCTAATCTTCCCTTCCTTCATCCCTCTCTCCAACGCCAGCCTTCCTGGTTCTGTCCTTAGCCATCAGCTCATCTCTCAGTCTCTCTTACCCAATTCTGACTTCAGGTTCCACATGTTCCAGGAAGCCGATGGCTTCCCTGTCTGCCTGAGGCCAAGCTCTGTCTCCTAAAGCCCCTATCTGTGCGGGAACTGTGGGCTGGACATCTCCACTTGGACGTTCCAAAGGCACAACGAACACACCGTGTCTGGGGTGGAATATCTCCTGTGTTCATTGCTGCACATCAGCTGCTCCCCCAGATTCACAGAGAGTCTGGGGGCCACCCGGCTCCTCCTTCCTCCTGTGCCCCTTTTCCATGGATTTTCCCTGCTTTGAAGTCTTTTCTTTTCCATCCTTCTGCTACCAACTTGGCCCAGGTCCACACGTTTTCTCTTTTGATCACTGCAGCAGTCCCTAAATGCGGCCTTTCTGTCTTCACTCTCTCCCCTCCGGTTCAGCCTGCACATCACAGATAAATTACTATTGCCCTTTTAAAAAAACAACTTTAAAATATGAAAGTGATACATGCTCCTGCTATTTTCTTAAGCCTTGGAAAATGCCAAGGAAAATAAAAGTTTCCATTACCTTAAAATTCAGATATAATTATGGTAAACCTAGTGATGCATGTCCCTCCCGTTTTAAAAGAAATACATGCATATTTTTTCTAATCACCATTGGGATTATGCGCCATATATCGCTTTGTTGCTTGATTTCCTCACACAACACATAGGGCATTATTCCATATCACTAGAATTTATTTTAAAATATGATTTTAATGACTATCTCCTAGTTTAGAAAATGAAATGCATGAGCCATAATTTAACCACTCCTCTATTGTTGAGCATTTGGGTTGTGTCCATTTTTGTTTAAATCATTTTAATTAACAGTAAGTGAATAACTTGTGCTTAAATCTTTAACTCCTCCTTCTCACTATTTCCCTGGGATCAATTGCTAGCAGTGGAACTACTGGGTTAAAGAATATGAGCATATTTGAGTTTTTTGATATATTTTTTGCTCAGTTGCTTTCCAGAAAAGAGATAACAAATCATTGCCTTTGTAATGCGTGAGACTTGATGTCTCACTCACATGTATAATTGAATATTCACGTTTAAATAATATATTTTCTGATTCAGTAATTGGAGAATAAAACCTTGATATTTTCTAAATGAAGTTAAGCATGTTTTCACATTTATTAGCAATTTGTTATTCTGCAATTGCCTGTTCTTGTTTTCAATTTGTCTTTATAGTAAGGTTTTAGTTATTCTAGTAGTAGTAGTAGCTGACATGAGTGAGCAGTCATGCTGAAATTCAAGCCTTGCTAAAAAATCCTTTACTGTTCCCTCTAACTCTCAGGGTAAGGTTGAACCCCCTTAACTGGACACACGGTGCCCCCTATTACTGTGCCCTTGACTGTCTGTCTGCCCTTGCTGCGCCAAGATGCGCAAATACACTGCAGGCTATTCTGAACTATTTCCAGCTCTCAAAATAATGTATTTGTTCTTCATGCCTCATGCCTTTGCAACGTGCTCTTTTTTCTGCCCAAATCACCGCTGTCCACCTGCCCCCGGCTTTGCCTCCCTGACTCCCACTCACCTCCCGCTAGCTTGAGAGTTACCCACCTAGGGTGGGAACTGCTCTGGACCTGTTAGTCTGAAGGATGTGTCCCCCACCTATGCTTTCAGAGCATCTGGGCAAGCCTCTCTCACACCCCTCGCCACACTGTATTGTCTGTCCTCATGAAGGAGGCGAGTGTTTTGTTTCTGCTTCCCCAGGGACTCACAATAGCCAACAGATGGTGGATATTCAATAAATGTTCAAGAAAGAGGGCGAAGAATGAATGAAGCTGTCATTCTTCATCTAAAAATAGCTGTACTTGCCCTTGGAAGTTTATCCCAATTTGCATTTCTTATTTGGATATTATAATAATATGTGCTGGCCCAAGTAGGTAGAGCTGTAGTATTTTGCTAATCTATTCAAGTCCCTGTATATAGAATGTACGGTTGCCATACAGCTAGTATCTGTACTCACCCTTCAAGTTGTACAAAAAGAATTCTTTGGCATGAATTAGATTTCTCCAAAATTCATTTATTATTACGAACAAAAAAGTAGAAATTATAAGTTTATGAGGTCAGCTATCACGGCATTTGATTTCTCAGCTTAATTCTAAGGACAACACAGTGAGGTGCTAAGAACATAGAGAACGGCAGGATGGATGGGTGGATGGTAAATAAACCTAAAAGTTCACTTGTCAAGTAGAAAACAGATTAATTTGGAAAAGATAAATTTGTCTGTTATCTAAGAATGCTTCTGTGTAATTTTACATCTAAGAATGCTTTTGTATCATTTCTGCGGACCATATGAGTTTCAATTAAATTACATACTAAAAATTTAAAAAATGTGAAGCTCTAAAAGGGAAACTGGCAAAATTTTACTTTGCAAAATTTTAGGACAAAATAAGAAAAAAAAAAATTCCCAAGAATCTGGCAAGTAAGATAGCATAGTAAGAATATACCCAAATCTGTTCATTATATTAGGAATCCAAGATTAAATTTTGAAACACATTGGTCTTGAAGAAAGTTGAAATAATAACTGCATGCCTGTAATTTACTTGGTCAATTTGCTTAATTTGAGGGCCAACCAATCCTCTCAAGTACCATGAGCCAAGTCTGTCAGTGTCCGTACCCTCCCCTCTTGGTAGCTTTCCCAGCAGTGCTGGGGTATCTTTTCCTCCCTGTAGAACAGGAGATAACTGATGTTGGTGTTGTACTAGTTGCCCCACTGAATAATTACAAGTTAGTGTAAGAAGTTAGCTGACCAGGCAGTTTCAAGGGGTATCTGCATTTGAAGCCTATTAATTCCAGTTGCAGAGTGTAAGAAATTTTAGGCATCAATAAGCAACTAGAAAGATGGCGCTATTAGTGCTGGTGGCTGAATGCTGTCTGCTCCTTCATGCTTCTGTGCTTTTGCCAGTGCTAGGCTGGCACTAATGATGCCTAAAACATCATTCACCCCTTCAGATTCCCTCCCCATCAGCCAGGGACTCCTAGCAGACCAAGGAAGTCCGTGCGCCACTTGGTAATGAGGGTTCCTTCCTAGGCGTGCCTGGTGCACCACCAAACTGCACTTCAGGGGCAGGTGTGTCCTCAGAAGACACTGATGCAGGGACAAGCTGCAGAATCACAGAACATTGTGTTTAGAAAATGTTTTGTCCTAAGTAAAGGCGACCTTGTCTGTGAGGAGAAAAATAGAATTTAAGGGGCATATTTGGATGAATTTTTTTTTTTTTTTTTGTTATCAAGAAAAAGACACTAAAAAAAGGAAAGAAAGAAAAAGACACTGCAAATATCATCTGGTTTCCTAAAGCACTCTCCACTCTGAACTTTGCATCAAACACTGCAGCGCCCAGAGGGGGAACTCCTTGAAGCTAAAGGCACCGGATGCCACTGGCGCTGTAGGCGACCTTTGCTCCCACTGGGGCCCTGGTGTCACTCACAGCCTCACGTCACACTCCTGTCACGCAGCAGCATTCTTTCCCCTCCGTGCCCTACCCCACTTTTTCTTCTTCCCACCCTTCTTGCTTTCCTTTAAAAAGCAAAAATAACAGCAGTGACAAAACTGGTATTTTATATATTTTTTTTTTAAATCTTTTGGTTCCGCTGAATTCAACTTTTGTTTTAAACTCTGTCATTGAGTTTTCAAGATATAAACGAAAGACCTCTTAGAAACACAGTGATTAAATCTCTCCTTATTTCATACCTAAAGCCCCTCTTCTCCTCTTCCACCCTTTTCTAGACCTCAGCAAAGTGCCTTCACCTCCCCTGAACTTTTAACTCCTCCTACTCGAACTCCAGCTTCCCGTTAGGTATGGGTTGTAACAGGCCGCAGTTACTGCACAGTGCTCTGTGGGCCAGTCCTGGTTGTGCTACTCTTAGGCTTTTATGCCAGGGATTGTGAGGAGACAGTATAATACCAATTTTCCTCTTTCCCATGAGTTTTAATCAGACTCTGAAATTCCACATAGAAATTTCATAATTTCTCCAAAGTAATTTTACTGCAACCCTATGGTCCTGATGTTGCTACTGTATTTCCAAATACTTACGTTGACTGGATAAGATACAATTTTTCTTTCAGGCTTCCGTCTTCATGATTTTAATCACATATCTTTGGTTCCTATTAACTTGACAGCATGATATTAATACGGCACTAGTGATTCATTTATGCTTTTCCTGAATTTTCAAGATAGATATTTTTCTATTTTGTTTTTTTCTTTATTATTTTAGGCACAATGATGTACTGATATGTAAAATTCTTCTGGGAACAATAATTCATAGAAAATATAAGGGTGATCGTTATGAGAGAAGAAAGAGTTCAAATAAAGTTCAGATGCTACAGGGTTCCATTTATCATTGAACAGAACAATAAACTAAGAATAGACAGAGTGGCTTCCTATGAAGTTCATTCCAATTAGTCTTTTTGTATTTTTCTCCTTCTCATCATTTAATATCTCAGCACTGATTTATAATGTTGTTCATTGTGTTTACTGCACAAGATATGATAGTTGTTGATTCTATCTGTAAAATTAGTTCTTTCCTAATTTGCAATAATACACGATTTTCTATATTTTTCCTGCATATCCCAAGAGTACTGAATGGATAAAATTCTGTATTTAGAGTACAAGCTAAGCCACTTCGGCAGGAGACCTGAAGATGCAGGGGCTTACCTAAGGAGGAAACACGTTTTTTTGCATCACAATTCCAAGGCAGCTGGCAGTCCATGGTGGGTCAGTAGCTTTGCTCCACGGTGTCATTCAGGGATCCTGGCAGCAAGCCCTATCATACTCTGTCCATGGTTCTGTCTGTGGGTGTGGATCTCAGATAGCTGCTTCAGTTACCTCTGTTTCCCAGCCTTAGGGAAGGAAAGACATGAAGTAGAGGACAACCAGGTTTCTTTAAAAATGAGATTGAGAAGTTTCATGCTTCACATCCACTTGCATCCCAGTAGCTCAAACTTGGTCATTTGCCCATGTTTAGCCGCAGAGGAGGTTGGGAAATGTAGTCTCTAGACGAGCAGCCATGTTCCCTGGGAAGCTTATGGAACTGCGAGCTTCCCACGTATGTAGCCCAGTGACAGAAATACGATAGTTCTGCTTTAAATAGGCAAGCCTCACATATGTGTTCTCTGTACAATTGCAAAAGTAGAAGAAACGACGTTAACAAGCCCAAGCTTGATGTTACACTTACTTCACACATATTTTTTGAGTTTACTCCCTGTTGGACATCGTGCCAGGCACTGAGAATACAGTGACATCTGTGTTGGCCTCTGACCTTGTGGAGCTTTCGGTCTAGCAAGCTGACAGGCACTGATCAGAGGACCACAGAGATATGTTATTAGAACTGGGATAAGGAAGGACACTAAGCAAAGGGCACCCTGCCCAAGGTCACCTTTGTGAGCCAAAAGATAACTTCGGGGTTGAAAGTGGAAATCTAGGAATAAATAACTGGATCAGGATTTTGGGAAACTTTCCTTCACTCCCCATTTCTGCTTTTTCTGTTTCCTGAGAAATGCAGATAACTTCTCCAGCATGTTTAGGTACGAGGGGAAAATAACACCAGTCTGTTCAACCTCTAATCATCCATAGGTTGAGGATGCTGACTTGTATTAGAATTCTCAAAAGGGGTCCACAGAGGGGGTATAGAAGGTGGTATAGACCTGCTTTACAGGTATAAGGGTGTTATGGAAACCACAAGGAGGCTGTTTGCCACACAAAGATCCAATTATTGAGACAACAGGACTGCCAAGGAAGAAAGGAATTTTTTTTTCTCTTTTTTTTCATTCTTTTTTGTTTTAAGATTAGTCAAGTGCAGTAGTGAGAAGGGGGAAAAGCAGCAGAACAAGGAGTTCAATCTGCCACTGACTGTGAATGATGTCTTTTCAGGAGAATGGGAGAAGCTGCCTCAAATCCATCTCCCACTGAAAGAGGCCATGGGCTTTTTGAGGAGGGGCCACGTGCATTGGGGCAGGTTGTGGTGTAACTAACAGGGGCCCCTATGTGTTGGGACAGGTTGTGGGGATGCTGAGTCTTTGGTATCAGGAAGTCTGCCCAGAGGCCTTCAGAATCTGGCTCCCTTGTCTTGCAGAAATTCTGCCACTTCTGGGAAATAACTCAGAAAGGTCAAGTACTTAGTTAAATGTTGCAGGGTTCTGGTCATCATGCCCTACTGGCCTAACAGTCTAAATCATGAGAGGGAAAGGATTATAAAAAACATATAGGGCTCATTGAAATTTGTTCACAGAGCCAGTTACAGAGGCAGCCACCTGGGGGTCATAACCAGGCATCCAGTGAGCACCCCTCTTTCCATGTTCACCCCACTCCTTGCTTGGTGGCGCCTGGGATTTCTTAAATGGGAAGGATTCCTCAAGACAGAGAAAGCTTCAGTACGGAGAAAGCTCATTGACTCTCCAAAAGCCACCGCCATGTTTACTTATTTCTTTTAATGGTTTAATTTTAGCTGACTAGTTCTTATTATTTTTTCATAACTGCTTTTTATGGCACATGCAGTTCCTCTGGGAATTCCCTGTTGCTGCAACTTGAGAGTGAAGGGCAGAGAGAGGGAGCCCTGGGGCAGAGGGATTGCCTGTGCCCTTTGCCAATTCTCGAAGAGGAGGAACTCTCAGGAGTATGTTCATATCTTCATACGATGAATGAGCATAAGACCCTCCCTCCCTGTAAGAAGAAAAGAGAGAGTGGGATTCGGGGTGAGGGAGGATAAACATTCATGTCCCTAATTTGCATTGTGCTCTGCCATTCACAGAGCACTTTCATACGGGATGCCCTTTCTGACTAGCACACTAACTCAGCCATGTAGGAAGGCCAATGTCATCTCCAGCTCATAGATAGGGAAAGTGGTATCTAAGAACAGCTATTTGCTTACAGAATCCACTGCCTCTTCCAGGAGTTCCATACTCCTTCCAGAACATTTATAAAAAGAGGCCCTAAACCAGGACCTGGGGAAAATTTCACGCTTTGGCCTCACAATTTGGCTTTGAGTCTTCTCTAAAGAGGTTAAATTTACGGCAATGAAAGCCTATTCAATGTGTTTGTACTTAAGCATCATGAGTATTTTACTTCTGTGAAAGGTTTTGAGTCTGAAATTCAATCAAACAACATTAGATGAGCAGGGACCCATGATGAAAGTCATGCCTCTGCTAATGACATCACAGGACAGAGGGATTCGTTTAGTGGAAGGTTCACTGTAATCTAAGAGTGGAGGATGTGTGCATATTTTGGGGAGGCGGGTGGCATAGCAAGAAAGGAAAAGGTGTGTGTAAGCATTGAACCCTCCCAGGGTAGGGGCCTGTCTGATCCATCCTCCTCCACAGAGAGCCCAGCACAGTCCAGAACTGGGCCCCATAAATGCTTGTGTAACTGAACAGAAAAATTTAACAAGCTAAATAAAACCCACTTCTGCTGTGATACCAGCAGAGTGTGGTCACTGAGAGCTGCTACCTGTGGAGTCACTCTGTGTGTAAGTCAAAGTCGGTGGTGCTGGGTGTGCTCTCATCTGTTAACCTCCTTCTCGGGGAAACTTGTGTCCACACAAAAGGGCTCCTCCCAGTCACTGTCGTGCCACGATAGAAGGTTCTGCAGCCATTTCCTTCCTAGATAACCACACATAGTAAGGGTTCTTTGCCTGGTTATGTAACTGCCTAGGCATGTCTATTCTTCGTCAGCCCCCAGAGAGAAATTGTTGGAGTATCCTATGGCTCCCATAAGTCCTGTACATGTCTTTAGTTTCTTAAAGATCATGCCAATCCCACCATACCAGCCTGGAGGATCCATCTTTGTTCTGGCCAAAACGGAATGTGATG
Organism: Eulemur rufifrons; assembly: GCF_041146395.1. NCBI lineage: Eukaryota > Metazoa > Chordata > Mammalia > Primates > Lemuridae > Eulemur > Eulemur rufifrons. Next base: position 14,920,941 of record NC_090997.1, on the reverse strand, counting down.
CCTTTCACTTTTCCTTTCTATCGTATACTTCTGCTAGCTGTCCTTGGAAAATTGTATTGTTGTGTACAGATACTACATTTGTGGGGAATTTTATATCTGTATTTTCCAGCAACAAGAAGAAATGCATACTATATTATAGCTATTAATATTTACAATAACTACTCCTTGTTAATAACAGTCTATATGCCAGGAGCTTCACACAGCTCATCTTTAATTCTCACAATGACCATGTGAGGTAATCATTATTATACCATTTTACCCAAAGAATGAGCTCCTTACCTAATATCTGTGAAAATGGCACAGCTAGAATTCAAGTCCGTCTAACTCCAGAGCTGCCTCTACAAAAAGTAGGTAAGGAAGACATTTTCCATAGTCAAATTCAGGTTGTGGTTATCTTCAAGTGGAACAACTTACCAATACATGCTTGTGGGCACCTACTAGGATGGTCTTCCTCAAATTTGACCCCTAGATCACCGGCGTCTGGGCCCCATCCCAGAAACACAACATTAGAACCTCTGTGTTTACAACTTTGGAATTGGCATTGTTAACAGCTCTCCAGGTAATCTTTACATTCCCAGAGACTGTACTAGGCCCAAAGCCTAGAGCAGTGTTTCTCAAAGTGTGATATTGGGCCACTTCCATAAGATCATTTAGAGTGATTGTGTAAAATGCAGGGTCTCAGGCTCCATCCATGGAAACAGGATGGAGCCCAAGTTTGATTTATATTTTTAAATATGTATTTTATTAATCATTACATGTTAGCATTATGTACAGTTTTACATATACACACAGAACTAGGGATTCAATGGGGTTCTCAGTTGTGTGTGTGTGTGTGTGTGTGCGCGCGCCTAGGTATAGTTAAAGAAATTAAGACCCGGTCTCCATTAGTGAACTAATAAGTATTTGAGAAAGCAAGGCAAACACATATTGATCAACAACTAGACACTATAAGAGAGCATATAATCAAATGCTAACTGTGTGGTATAGAATCTGACTCCAGTAGGAGCAGATAAGAGAAAAATTAATGAGGGTTACAAGAATCAGGGCTCTTTTTATGTCTCAGGACATATCTTACTGGCTGGGTATTTAATACTTTCTCTAATCCAATAATTCATGAGGACTGCAATGACATACGGTTTTTCCCAAATAAACTGCAGGAAAGAACTGTGTCAGCTCCTCAGAGTCCGAGTTGCGGGAAAGCGGTAACCAGGAGGTGCTGGCACTGATGTGACGCAGGCTGCGGGTGCCACGTGGCTGGCTCTCTACCTGGGTGACTCACTCAGGCACCGGCCTTTTGGCCTTTCGTCACTCCTGACTCAGGCTCCTCCCTCAGCAAAAAAGCTGCAGGGCTGCTCAGGAATAGTCAGGACCCAAACGTCAGTTCCTCCTGTACCAAACGTCTGCTGCAGCGGTACCAAATCTGACTAATGAGCGCGTCACCTGGGGAGCTCCTGCAAACTAACATTCTGGTCTCTTGAGCTTTATTAAAATGAGTGGTTTTTCTTCCCTTTACCAATTTTAGATTTTATGTTTGCGAGTCACTCCCTTCTAGCCATCATGACACTCTTTCTTCCAGGCCAGGAGGAACACTGGAGTGTCCTCTCTGGCTGGGTCATTTACCACCATTGCACTCATGCCCCCACGGCCCCAAGTCCCAGAGTGGGACAGTGACACCCACTCTGCCAGGACTCAGTGTCCCTACCCTACCCTAATGGCCACCTTTGGACTCCTAAGCCTGTCAACTAAATATTCAACATTTATTATAAACAAATGCACATTTCTTTCACACTTGACAGTTTATAAAGTAACAACTATGGTTAATGCAACCGTCCTTCCTACCCCCAAACTTTAGTCAAGAACTTCTTTTAACTCTCCTTAGAGAATTCTAGATTTGAGTCCAAAGTGCTCAGGAGTGTGGAGATAACTTTGGTTGGAGGCCACTGATGATCAGCTCCTTCCCAATGCAGCTCTAGTTACTTCAGATTCAAGATCTTTCCTGCAAAGACTACAGCTGAACCACCCTCCCTCCCACCACCCCCCCCCCCATGCCTGTGCTGACCTCCTAATGGAGACAGTTCAAGCTATTCCTCAATTATATAGAAAAACAAGGACATATTCTCATGCTGTAACCAAGTTTACCAGAACATAATTTTAAATATATATATAAGTCACATTTCCCCATTTTTCTAAATCATCACCTGGCACCTGCAGAAAGATTTCTGAACACTTTGAGCATCACCCTAGCTCTGGAATAAGGATATCTTAACTCTGAAGTGAAGGCTTAGATTAGACAGCCCTAACTCTGATATCCTGAGGTTTCATTTTGTACATTTAATATTTAGAGGAAAAGAAAGACTTGACTTGGAGCCAGAACTCTGTCTTTGCCTCTGGAATTGGCTTTTGGAAAAGGGTGTGAAACTCTGTTTGCATTGAAGGCCAGGAAGGACCTCAAAGCAGTTCTCTGCCAAATTGATCTGCACATTTGGCCATCAATAACTGCAAGTGTAAGATTACTTATGGCGCCATCGTTGAATCATAAAGATGGATTGCCGTTCCTGCACTCTAGCTCAGCGGTCCATAAGAAGGCTTTGGTTTCACAGTGTGATTTAGAAAGCGAACACAAACATTTTCAGTAGATGAAGATAAGGTCTTTTTTCAGAGAAATTAAGGATTAAAACAGCATCATTGGGTCTTCACAAATCTGTGTGACCTATTTTTGAGCTATCAGTAACCACAGTAATAGACCAGGAACCCAAGTTGTTTGTTGGGTATTTGAATGTTTTTTTTTTTCGATAAGTATATAAATCATTGGGAGAAATGTGAATTATTCTAAAATATATATCATTACATTTTCTCTTTTATGTAATTAGAAAATTGTATTTGGGCAGTTGAGGACTTTGCTAGGCCCTGAGAAGATAGATATGAACAAGACAAAAACGGCCCCTCACCTCATTGTACTTCCAGGGTATTTGGTCCTCGGTGAAAGGAAGTTGTCATTAATGATAACAGTGGGAAGCAGATCAGCACAGTGGTTAATGGTGCAGGTGCTGGAGAAAAGCTGCTCCTTTTTAACTATGTGACCTTGGGCAAAGAAATTACTTAACCTCTCTGAGCCTTAGTCTCCTTGTCTATAAAATGGGGGCAATATTTACCTTATGAGTCTATTAACAAAATCAGAAAGATGATGCCTTGTAACATCTTTGGAATAACGCCTTTGCAGTGACCATTCAACATGAGATATCCCTGCTTATAAATAAATTAGAATAACTAATAAGAATGAACAGAAAAATAATAAAATAAGAGAAAAATATTTAGCTCAGTTCTCTTCCTCAAGATCCTTTCAGAGCACAGAGGAAACCATTTTTTACATGCTAATTGAAACTGAAAGCTGTTCCATTACTGCCAGCCTTTCCCTCTCTCTGATTAAATAATTTAGATCTCTCTTTTCACTTGCTTTAAAGCCATGCCTTCTTTCTGAACCACTAGCAGCTTCTTAGCCTTTGAATTCACTTTTGCAAGAGTAACTCAAAACCTATAGCTCCTTAAGCATCACTTGGGAAGTTTGTTTAAAACACACATTCCCATCGCTTCTCGGCCTTTTGGCTAAGATCATGTGTAGTATCTGTTCTTATCAGTTTAAAACACACATTCCCAGATGGCAACTCCGGGAATCTGTGTTTCTGGTATGCAAATCAAGGGATTTTCACGCACAGACCAACTGTGGTCACAGTTTGAGAAACTCTGTTCTTGAGAGCTGGCCTTGCAAACCTATAAAATAAAGGCAGATGCCATAAAATGGACATACATCCAGGGCTGTTAGTGGCCAGCACATACCTGTTAAAATGCCAAGCTAATTCCCTCCTAAGGTTCCTAAATAGCTGCGGCCTGGAGTCCCTGAATGTTCCTCTGCTCCTCCTCCCCCTCCCTCCCTCCACCCCAAACCTCAGCTGCCTGACCCTCCCAACCAACCAGCAACTAAAGAGGTAACAGCTAGCACAGCACGGGCCTCTGCTGTCGGGATATGGCCAATGTCTGCTCTAGAACTGTATGGATTGGTAAATATTTTTAATGCTGCCTTTGAAAATGACTGATTTTAGGGAAAAGATGACAGCTCTGTTCCTGGATAAAAAAGCTACACACACCCCCTTATGTACATGCCCCACATGTATGCACATGCGTGTGTGCTCGCACACCTCCCTGAGGCATCTGCAGCTTGCTAACCACTTTACTAAGAGTTCCTCAGTGTAATTAACACCCAACTTCTTACTGAAGAGGAAAAGGAATGGATGGCAGGGGCAGCCAACCCACTGGTTATGATGAATGAACTTCTCTTGCCTATTATTTTATAAGAAGCTACAGCCACTTGGCAGTAGAAGCAATTCTCCAAGACTCCATTGGAGCCAACAGAATCCCCTCTAAAATACAGCTCTGTAGGGAGAGCAAACCCTCTTAGTTCTTTACTTTAGAGCATGGTTATTGGGTGCCTGGGGATGCCTGCTATTTGCTCTTAGGAATTTAATTTACCTTGATGTGCACTTTTGCTTTTTTTTTTTTTTTTTTTTTTTGGTGTTCTTCTAACTTGCGGTGTTCATTTTTACTATGTTCATCTGTCTATGTCCTCAGCAAAGTCCTTTCAACTGTTAAGAGTTGACATCTTGTTAAGGTGCCATGTTCTGGTGTGCCAGTTCTTGGCTTAAAGAGATTAAAGTATTCATAATACTTTTCTGTTCCCTTTTTAAAAAATTATTTTCAGGGATAGTACATAAGGGATTCTGTGCCTTTAAATACTCCCTTGAACTGCATTAGTTCTGACTTCTCCAATTTAAAATGATTAATCACCTCACCTACACTGCCAAGTCCTGACTATTACAGCATTGTCCAGAGCTAGCCTAGCCAGGAGTTTCATCTTCCCTGGAATTGTCCTTGATATTTCAAAGCTTCTTGTGGGGTAAAGAGCATGCCACTGGGGGTACTAAGGCACGGGTTCCATTCCCAGTTCTACCATTAACCTGCTCTATGATCTGGGCCAAGACTGAATCACTCTGTGCCACAATTTCTTCACTAACCGTAAAGTGACAGTGTCTGAGAACATTTTTTATTGTCATGATTAGAGGGCACTACTTGCATTTAGTGGATAGAGGCCAGGGCTGGCATTAAACATCCTACAGTGCACACAACAAAGAATTATCTGACCCCAGATGTCAACCATACTGAGATTGAAATGAACCTCTCTACGACAAGGCTACTCTGCTGTGTATCTCCAAAGAGGGAGACAATTGGGCATTCTTTTGGTGTTGCTTGGTTGCTAAGGTACCCACATATGTCCATTAGGTTATAAAGCATTAAAACTATCAGGTGTGGGGTAGAGTGAGGACCAACAGCTCTCCTTGCCAGCAAACAAGACTTTGGCTTTTATTAATCAAGATGGGTAGAATGGAAAGGTTTCTAACTGTGCAAATTCTTACATTCCACTGAGAACACTTAGTACCTAATTCAAAGGGAAAAACAGATAAACAAAATCCCTGGCTTTACATTAAAATTACCTGGAAAGCTTTTAAAAATACCAATGCTCAGGCCTCAACCCAAGAGATTCTGGTTAACTTGGTGTGGCCTAGGTATTAATAGTTTCCACGCATAGCCAAAGTTGAGAGTCAGTGACTGTGTTTGGTGAGTAATTAATGAGTGGAATGAGTAGAATTGGTAGGAAGCAGCAGCTTTAGGGATGAGTTGATTAAAAAATAAGCAACCAGCACAGGGAACTTTCAAATACCTGCAATAGCTTTCCAGAGATGTATTATCTGAATCTAATCATGAGGAAACAGCAAGCAAATTTAAACTGAGGGACATTCTATAAAATACCTGGCCTGTATACTTCAAAAATATCAATATCAAAGACTGAGGAATGTTCCAAACTAAAGGAGACTAGAGAGGTGATAACTGTTCCACATATCATATGGGACTTTCTTTTACTATAAAGGACATTAATGGGACCATTGGCAAAAACCGAAAGTGGTTTTTAGATTATAATATTGTACCAGTGTCCATTTCCTGATTTGGGTAACTGTATAGTGGTTATATAAGGGAATGTCCTTGGTTTTAATAAAATATATTTTAAAACTTTGTGAGGTAAAAGGGCATTCTATCTGCAACTTTTCTCAGATGACTGAGAAATAAAGTTGCATGTGTGTAAGGCTGGGAGGGAGGAAAGGATAGAGCAAATGCATGATAATACGATGCCAGCATTTGGGGAATCTGGGTGGAGGGTACGTAGGAATTCTCTGTTTGACTCTATTCTTGCAACTTCTCTGTAAATCTTGAAATTATGCCAAAACACAAAGTTGAAGCAAAATACTTCAGAGGTTGATAGAAGGATCCTGTCTCTGGAGTCCTTTGGGGCAAAGATACTCGTCCACCTTTTAAGGATGACTTAGGTGACATCTTTTGTGCAAAGAAGAGGGAATGGAGAGAATGGGCAGGAAGTGCAGTGAAAGTTACCAGGCATTTTTTTTTTTATCATCATCATGATTATATTATAACCAGGGAAAATCCACTGTGACTGCTAAGCTAGGCGATCCCCCTAAACTGGACTCCTGATAGAGCTAAGTTGCCTCTGCAGATGGCCTCCCTCTTTGACCCTCAAATGTCAAATCAAGTTCACTAAGTCAGACTAGTCACCAGAAGTGCTGCAGCTACTTTTAGCTACCTTTGTCTCTACCATCCTCCTCTTTCTAAATCCTTCCATCATAAGGTAGGGTGGGAGGATGGCAGGAGTAGCTACTCAGGAAGAAATAGATTAAATTGTCAGTTGAATGTAACCCTCCAGAACACTTCCCTTCCCCACACCTGCCCCATCTGCGCCTCGCTTTGGCATAAATAAAAAATATTTAGGTGCAGAAAGAGGGTGCAGGGACTGTTCTTTCTTTATAGACAAAAAAAGTGAAGAAAATTAAAAACTACTCTCTAGAAAGTTTTCAAAAGTAAAGTAAATGAGTGTTTATGGGCACAGAAGTCCATTGTCTATTTTGGAGAAAGTGACTTATTTTTACACTGCTCTTTATGATCCATTGATAAGGCAACCACACCTCCCAATTTGCCCAGGGCAGTTCCAGCAGGTACCAGTGCTCCTAGCATAATTATCCACACTTCCTTTTAGACTCAAAAATGTCTGCGTTTGGATACAAAATCTGTAGTCATCTACCTATAGGAAAAGCTATTTCCCCTCCTATGGGAGAACAATTTACACGAAGAGTGGTATTGTACCCAGGTCACTGGGCTTCACAATAGGAAAATTAACCAGATCTGGGTAGAGAACCATGTGGAAATCCGAGCCCATTTGGGATGGAGCAGAGCTGGCTGTACGAATGGAAAGCAAACGTGGTCTACAAATGAAACAGTGAAAGACTTGAGAACAGAAAGTCAGTTGAAAAGGACAGCTTTGCTGGTCTTTCTTTTTTCCTTAACCACCATTCTAAATTGGTTTTCTGATAGAACAAAGCTGTGTTTCTTCCTTGCCCTCGCAGGCAGAGCCTTGCACCCTCAGCGCGCATTTGTGCGCCATTTCCACAAAAGGGCCCTGATGGTATCTGCTTAAGGACTTAATGAAACTCACGTCTAGTCTCAGGGGAAGCCAAACCAGGTATCTGTTGGAGGCTGCCGCTCACCTCTGTCCCTGTCTAGCTCGCAAAGTGACACACACACTCGCTGCTCTGTTCCCCTCATCTGGGAAGCAAAGCCTCCATCAGGATGAAATAAAGTGTAGCTGATGCACAGCCCGAAAGATGATTTAACACAGTCCAGAGAGTTGTCAGTGCAATTTCAGCTCCCAGGCTTGAGCGTTGAAAAAGTGTGACTGCAGCTTAAATTCCTTATTTATGAGAGCATGGGATGGCTTCTTTCAAACACAGACAGGCTTTTGTGTTTAAAGTGTTCCCCAAAGTAGCATTTCATGGGAAAGATTGTATTTAACTCCTAAGATCTGAGAGAAGGACAGTTTGATCATGACTCAATAAAAGTTTAAACTCATTCTTCTTGCTTCAGCTGACCTAGATGGACAGGTCTCATGGATGCCTCTTTTGATGGAGAGACATTCAAATCCCGGGGCCACAGAGCCCCTACCTATTGGCCACACCTTATATGCTCCTGGACGCAGTTGCCGGTTCTCGTGGTGGGGGCTGGTTTCTCTCCCCAGCAGTTGTGCTTTGGCAAAGTCTGCTTTGCGATGGGTACTGCTGCTGCCCATAACTGAAGGCAGATGCTACAAGGAAACTCTTGTGGTATCATATATTGAGATATCCACTGGAATTCTATACACCAAACCTTGACCCTACATTTTCTTTCTCTCAAACATTCTTCATTTGGGAGAAGAAACCAGCTCACTGAAATGGTAATGACCTCATAGCGGATGTTCCTCCACTGTTGTTACAACTGGGGAACATCTTCCATATTTTAGGGAATATTTCCATTCCCATCTGACTATTTTGTATGTGTCATTTGCATGGATGGAGCATGAGAAATTGACCAGGCTCTAAGAATGGTGGAGAAGAGCCCGTGTCCTAGCTCTGTGGTCATTCCACAAGCACTTTGTCATCACCAGCCTCTGACAACAAAATGGCTTTTTCTTCCTCAGGCAAAACAAGGTAGGTGATGCTTATGCCAAGCTAACAAAAAAACTAGGATTTTTAGTGACACGCCATTAAAAGAACAACAGTGATTTTCTGTGCCATTTCAGTGGCTTAGCAGTCTCTGTGTGGGAAAAGGTGGTGGAGCCAAGTTCAGTCTTGACAAACTGACCCATGGTTGTGCACTGTGATTGCATTCTCATCGGGAGCTTTAGTGGGGCACGGAGGCTACAGACTTCATGGGCCGTAGACTCAAGCATAGAAAAGCAATAATGCCGTTTATTGTTTGCAGCAAAAAAATAATATCTACTGTAAAACCCTAGACAGCTGATTGTAAAAATATAATCTTAGCTATTTCTGGTTTTTCTCTTAGTAAGTACAGGGATTTCTCAGTCAATTCAGACCACTCTCAAGCAGATATTGAATTTAAAACGCTTGTATATTGTCACAGCGTTGAGACATGGTTATTGCTCCCAGTAAGGGCAGCCTTGTTTAAATTTAGCCAATCAAACATCCACTGATGGCTGGGTGCGGTGGCTCACACCTGTAATCCTAGCACTCTGGGAGGCCGAGGCAGGAGGATTGTTTGCACTCAGGAGTTCGAGACCAGCCTAAGCAAGAGTGAGACCCCATTTCTACTAAAAATAGAAAGAAATTATATGGACAGCTAAAATATATATATAGAAAAATTAGCCAGGCGTGGTGGTACATGCCTGCAGTCCCAGCTACTAGGTAGGCTGAGGCAGGAGGATTGCTTGAGCCCAGGAGTTTGAGGTTGCTGTGAGCTAGGCTGATGCCACGGCACTCTAGCCCGGGCAACAGAGTGAGACTCTGTCTCAAAAAAGAAAAACAAACAAAAAAAATCATCCACTGCTGTGTCCTCAGGCTGCTGGCCCCTAGTCATCTGCGTCTGTGCCTCCTGGCAGGAAGAGCCCATGTGTCCATCTGATCCCCTATTGAGAGGCCATGAGGTCTCTATCTTTCTTGTTCTGGCCACAGTTCCCATGGATCTCCTCTCTTTGCATCTTTGCTACTCTTGGAAGAATTCAAAAAGTGCTTGGTGGCTCTTTTATTGTACTCTAGAGCTCCGGGAAATCCACCAAGGCTGTCTTGGGGCCTCTCTCACTGGACTGCCACACAACCATATCCACTCAGCTGTTCCTGTGCAAAATAGGGCATGGGAGTGGCTCTGGGGACTTGCTGCCCTCCTGGCCACTCCTCCCCCTCCAGGAAGTGAGGCCTGGGGGCTGTCTGTCTCAGAGTTCTCAACTCAGGTGGATTCTAGAATTCTACCTGACCTTTGGAGGTTTGACCAAGATTGGGGTGGGATGCAGAGCCCACACTCAGAGACCCAGATCAGCATGTAAGTTTATTGCTTCCCTCTCTTTCCCTAGCCTAGAGAACTTTTATCTTCTCTCTGATGAGAACAACTGGCTCTGGAAATATACCTCCAAACATTTTTTTTATATATACTGGCAGCTGGACCTCAGCTTTTGAACTCAAAAACCAAGAATCTGACCCTTTGGTTTTCTGAGTCACAGCTGAGGCAGGAGATGACCTGCACTTAGCTATTTGCATAGAAGAATGGGGTTCAGTGAAAGAAACCATCAGTTAATACATCCCTCTGCAACTGGAAACAGCATTCCAAAAGCAGAAGTTCTCTAAAACACTATGCCTTTATCAAAGGTTTGCAGGTTGAACACCTTCTTGTTTGAACTAAGCTTTGTGTTAATCTTTGAATCACAAGCAGGAAAGCAGCTAAAATGCTGCTGGAAAGTACATGGTAAAATAGGCACAGTCCAGTTTTTTGCTTGCTGTGTGATCCACAGTTAACCTCCGTGCTGCGTCCCATTTGGCTGAAATTCTCCTCAGCTCTTTCATGCATCTCATGCATCCAGCCTCTCAGAGAGCCAATTACAGGCCAGCTTTGCCCTAAGAACCAAATGCAGGGTGCAGGCTTGTTCACAAAAGAAGCACACAAGTTATGATTTTCTTTTTCTTTCCTTTTGCCACATTCTTACAGCTCTCTAAAGAGGAGATGATCATGATTAGTACAACAGCTACATTTCCTAGAGAACATACCCACGACATAGATGGACACAGCCATTCAGCAAAGTCAATGTTGATTAATCTCTTCTGCATTATATATGGGAAAAGATACCTTAATAGTCCTGAGATATGTATCATCCCATTGACATATGTTTATGTATATTAATTCATGCATTTTTTAAATGTTGCACAAGATATTTTTCTCATGTGATCAAAGACCAACGGTAGTAACTTTTAGTTATTCCAACTAGAATGAAGAGATTAACTTCAGCGAAAGAAAATCATTTAAGCTCCTTAAGTCTTATTTTCTTTATCTGAAAAGTGGTAATAGTAATGCTTCCCCTACGTAACTCAGAGGGTTGTGAACATCGATGATATAATCAGCATAGAATGTAGGTAGCATATGTAAAAGCAATGTGGAAACCATGAAGTGCTACACAACACCCTGATGTCAATGTTGTCATCATCATTAGTAGTAATAGTACACAAAATATGTTTTCATGGATGAGACAGAGAGAGCAGAGAAATTGTGATTTCTATGCCCTCATCCTTCATGTAAGGAAAAACAAATGTTTGAAAGTCTATTGGCCCAGTGGCTCTGGTGGCAGAAAAGTCGGCTTGATGTTGGTACCAGCAGGAAGAGCTCTGGGAAAAATAGTGTGAGCACGAGCTAGTCCTGTCCGACACTGTAGAACACCAGCTCCCAAAATAAATAATAACACAGCTCTGGTTGCCATTCCTTGAGAAAAACATAGCAAAGGTCTATAAAGGCATAAAGCCAGACAGGTAAATATTCAAACATATTTTTAAGGATTAGGCACCTTTAAACTCAAACGAAAAATGCTGCAATGAAAGATGCTTACCTAGGGGGACCTAGATAGAGTGAATGTGGGACTTATTCATAACATCTTGAAACCTCCACTTAAAACTTGCAAAATCCAAACTCAGAACCCCCACTCCACCAAAAAAGGAAAGACCTTATACATTTACAGCAGAAGTAACTACTGAATCTGGAATAAACTTATGGAACCAATTCCTGGTTTTTGTTTGTTTGTTTTGGATTATTCAAAGCCTTGCATCATTCACCAGGTCAAAATGTCTCAGGAAAGATTCTTGATTTTAGAAGTTGCTGTAATGTCTTTGGGTTTTGTGCGCCTGTACATTCAAGGCCCAAATTCTAGTGCAGTTCTGTCTCCGACTAATGTTGGGGACCTGGGCTTGTCACCGCCTGCTCTGTGCTTTTCATCTTTCAACTTTCAAGCAAAGGGGTTGAAATCAGTCACCTCCCTTCTAAGAACAGAAGTTAAAGCCATGGTAGAAAGAAAGCTTGATCGCTGGGAACCTTTGGTAAAATGTAGTTAACACTGAGTGAGATAAGGAAGTCTGATGTTTCTATTCATGCTGCAAGCCTGAGGATGGTATCGTTCTGATGTATGTACTGCTTGGTCTCCAATATACCATGACTGTACAACACTAAGAAGAAATAAATTGTCCTGGGGATACTCATAGGCAGATTGTGGTTCACAGTATTGAGCAGCTCAGGCCAAAACTTGGACCATTTGAATATTTCTTCATGTCTTCTTCTTCATTTGCTCATGGGAGCTTCCATCACAGTGCCCCACCTCCCAAAGGGTTCCCTCTTTGTAGTGGGAAAAGAATCCACTGAAAACAAAGAACTTGCAAAGAGCAATATAATGATCAAAGTAAAAATAATGTAGTGATTGTAAGAACAAAGCAATCAACAGCAGCAATTACTCACCATAATTCTACGAATTATTAATTAATGAAGAACTGAAAACCACTATCGCCCAAGGACAGGACTAGTAATTCTCAATAGCACAATTATATAAGTCAGTGTATTCACTCAGTCAGAAAGAGCTTAAGTCTCAAATGATCCACCATGTCTTCTAAGGTGGTACTTTTCAAACTTAAATGGAATGCTGATTTTCTGGGGATCTTGTTGAAATGCAGATTCTGAATCAGCAACTCTAAGGGCTGGGGACCTGAGGTAGTGCTTATTTGATAAGCTTCCAGAGGATGTGGCTGCTGTGTCTGTGTGTCTGTATCTGTGTCTGTGGTCCGTAGGTTGGACGGTAAGGATGTAAAGCCCTTGGAACAGTGTCTGCATGCAGGGAGGTCTCGGTGAATGTCAGTGATTATTATTATTTCTAAGAGGTGCGGGAATTCCAACTCTCTGTGTGCTCATGCATAGTGGTACACAGAGTTGCACAGCAACAGCTAGATAGTTTAGTTTAATGTGTAACTTGAATCTTTTTATAAACTCATTTATGAATTTTAGTCACCCCTAAAAATTCATTTTATAACTCTTATTAGTATTAGGTCCAGAGCCAAGAAGGAGACACCTGAAGCCTCAGGTATAGGAAAATGCCATTTATTTGAGCATCTGGGTGCAGATGGGTGGAGGCCAAAAAAAGCATCCACCAAGAGAAAGGGGAAAGCCTTGGGTTTTATAGAGGGTTTTTCCAGGGGGGGGTGACCAACACCTGCAGAGATATGGGAGAGGGGTATCTTCATCCTTATCAGGAGGGATAGGAATGCCAGCATCGCTGCAGCTGTCTGTGGTTGGAGTTAGATTTACAACCTCTGGACTCTCCAGACTCCTGCAGCTTTTGTTCCACAGGCTTTATGATCACTGTCTAAGTTTTCCATTAACCGCATTATGTCCTGTACATACTTTTTGGGTTTCCACCCTAAGCCAACCTAACAATTAGATTACTAATAAGTAGCTCTTAGTAGAAAGCACATCTGTGGAATGTGTGTGATTTGCTGCTGAGAACTGCAGAGAAGGCGTGCACGTTTGAACAGATTCTAACCACCAACAGGACCTTCCTGTCTCTCCAGTGGGCGGAGGAACATGGTTTTGGAATCACTGATTCTGGGGACCATCCAATCGCTGACCACATATCGAGTGTTTCCTGAGGTCACAGCATAGTTAATAACACTCTCCTCTTCCAAGTGTCCTAGCTCAGACAATACATTATAGTCATCCTGATGATAGTTGACACTGACTATAAGTTACTGGCTTCACCCACCTTCCCTACCTCTCCCAAACTTTTATTTCTACCACATGTAGAAAAGGAAATTCTCAGTTAAATCATCTTGCTTGGCTGGCAATGGTCTTGGCCCTAAATGACACTTAAACGTTCAACAATCCTGAACTTTTTTGTGCAACACACACACACACACACACACACACATGTAGTTTCATCAATATGGCGTAATTTGCAGGTGCTTCCAGTCTGAGCTGCCTATGGGAAGCTCTCATCCTTTTGACAGAAGCAGCTCCTTTTTGGTTTTTGACCATTTCTCCTAGGATTATACAAGAGTTCTTCACACTGCTGCTGGTCTAGGAGATGTGCATGAGCAAAACTGAAGACAAACAATGTGTCCATCCCAATGGGTGAGATGTACCAAAAGGGATGAAGCCATACTTACCCAGTTTTCCTCTGCCATAGATGACTCTGAGGGTGGGGGTGGGGGAATTGGGAATCTGCATTGTGTCACCCTCTAGCTGACCAGTTTAGGCAAATTGTTTAATCTCTTCCAACCTGGTTCTTCCTCTGCCTCCCATTGTGAGAATGAAATCAGTTAGCATATGTAAGGGCCTGGGGAGGGCTTGGCACATAGAAAGCACTGCACCTTAGCCATCATTAGTCCTACCTGCAGCACTTATTATCTCATAAATGCCCAAGTCAAAATTCAGCGACTGTGCAAAATTGCAATCTAAAATTCTGCTCAGGGTTAGCAACGGCTGTAGAGTCAGTTTTGTTTTTGGTAAATCCACTTCACCCATGATAGGTGTTAACTGTTGTGTTTCAATTTGGAAAGACCTTCTTTTAGGTCTCTTGTGTCCTGCATTTGTCATGGGTTGAAACGATTGTTTTCATTTCAAAGCTCAAAGGATTTGAACATGAGAGATTTAATTTTATGTAAGGTTTTATCATCAATGAGAATTCTTTCTTTGTGCCATTATAGAAAGAACAGAGAAAACAGACCCTAAATCACAGAGAAAAGTTGAAATGGAAGAAGGAAAAAGGACAATAGGAGACTATGAGGAGCATGACACTGTGCACTTTCTTTTTGGATTTAATGATTGAATCATAAGAAGTTGCTCATATCTGCATCTTAAAAGAATGCAAATGCAATTTCAATTTCATGAGGAAAATAAGTTAAAGGCTACCATGCTGCCTTTGAAAAGCTTACTTTGATCATATGCCAAATGGCAAAATGAATAGATTAAATTTTAAATTGCCTATCTTCAGAAGGACGTGATATGGAACATGTTTAGGATTTAGCCTTTTAATTTAACATTAAACTTACTAAAAACATCCTCATCCATTATTAACAGCCTGATATTAAAACATAGGCTTCCCCTCAATCTTGAGAAGCTAGAACTACTTGTTTTTAGGAGTACATTTTCTGCCTCTTTTCATGACAACACTGTGTAGCATTCTGGAAAGGAGTAATTTCCTAAATTAGTCTCCAAGCTGGTGAGCAGTTTTCCCTGTCTGTGTCTGCTGGCTTATGACCCATGCTTGAGAATTCAAAGGAAATGTATTCAGTGAAGCATCTTGCTATGAAAATCAATGTTGTAAGAAACATGTAAGTGCTGACGGTTAGAATAACAAAATCTCCAATCTCATTTATTTTGCATTTCTTACGATTCTGTACATATTTAATAACAGATGTTATTGTGCAACAAGGCCATTCCGAGGGAAATATGGCTTAGGACCAACTACTATTTTTATCCTCTTCTTCCTCAACTCCCCAAAATACCTTTGTTAGAGATGATATCAGATTAATATGAATATAAAAATCCTTTGATAGTGCTGCTCTCCTGCTGGGGGCAAAAGCTTCCTCTGTAGTCTCCCACTGCCTCGCATTTCCACGCATCCGAATTCTCTCTGTCTCTTACAGACCGTTTCTTCCCTGAAGTCTTTTTGATACCTCCCCCCAATACACACACACACACACACACACACACACACACATTCCTCTGTGATGGCACATTATTCTGAAAAGAGATTCAGAATATTTTAAGTACTCCAAGGAAGTGGAAATTGAACCTGGTTGGAGGAAGGGTATGTGGTAGGGGAGGGGTCAAGAAAGATTTCAGGAAAGAAATATGTAAAATTTGATTTTGGCTTCCCTATCACATTATGGTATGGAGAATCATAATCCATTTGTTCAGTATGTATTTGTTGATTTGATTGAAGGATAGCTTTGAGGAGAAGAACAGATTCACCAAAGGGAAGTGTGTGGGAAGGTAGACTGTTCTTTCCACATTGCCTTGTTCATTTCATTACCAAGGGAGCCCTTTCCATAGTGCAGGCATCCTGCATGGTATACAGTTGGCACTCAACAATCAATACATAAGCAAAGAACAAAAAGACAAAAATGACACCATTCCTGCCCTCAAAGCTCTTGCAGTCCAGTTAATGAGTGCAAGATTTAGATGCCCTAGCAAAAAAATTGGCTTTAGGGCCATTAAGTTTTAAGGCACCTATTGGATATCTCAGAGCAAAACAGTTGAATACTTGGCACAGAGTCCTGGAGATGAGTTCGTCTAAAAGATAGCTGCAGTGTGTTGAAGGGAGAGGAAGGGACTTGAGATAGTATAAGGACAGGACTTGGGCCTCACTTCTGACCAAGGGAGAAGGCATGGAGCAGCACGACCCAGCCTAATTAACTGTAGAAGAACATAAACCAATGACCTCCCAGCCACTGGAATTCTGCCCATACCCATATGAGGAGGGGACCAAACCATGTGTCTCTTGAGTAATGTTTTCTGAGACCACTAAAGCAAGATGCTGACACTAGCCCATAAGGAACCTGGCTACAGAGAAACCAGACCTATCCACATATAACTGCTTCAAGCCAAAGAAGACCCCACACTGACCTTACCCTGACTTTTCCCTGATTATAATCTCATTTTAATGCTAAAAGTCATGCCGAAGGGTAGAGATTTAACATGCTAATGAGATATCCACATGAAAAAGCATGAAATATTAATAAAACCACACAGGTGCAAAATATCTCCACCTTTACATGGTTACACACCACCCTTTCCCCCTCTAAGCCTCTTTAGCACATTAACTGCCATGTGAGTTGTATTTAACTCATGCTAGTTTTGAGCCCGGGGCCTCATGAGGCATATGTAACTCATGGCTCTTCACCTTGGGAGCCGCGAGAACTATATTTTGGCATACAACTCAAGTTGCATATAACTCACACACAGAAAAGAATAAAAAATAACAAATTTTTCATTAAATTAGAAAGGATCATTTTGTTTTTGAATAAAAAAACACTGTGGCCCCAAGGAGAAAAAATTTTTTTCTAGTGTGGCAGTCAATGCGTTAAAATTCTCCCCAGACTCCCATCAGAGTGCCGGCCTGAGCGTTTTTCCCTTGTGCTGTCTCTGTTATGTTAGAACACAGCCCCAATAAATAGCCTCGCCTGTGACTCTGGTTCCCTGCTGGCTAATTCCTATTGCAGAGAGAGCCAAAGGGCCTGTGCAGGTTACAGACTCTGGTAGGAGGGGCTTAACTAATCTGTATGTGAGCATCAGATATTTTCGATGGTGGTTGGCATCTTTCTCCTTTGCTCGCTGCCTCTCTGAGCCACAGCCCCTGCTAATGGTGCAAGATCCCCAAAGGGAAAGATTGAAGGCAATTACCCAGTCGATTTCCTCCTTAGAATTATTTAATTCACCGTGTTGTTTTGCAAAGGATACGTTTAAACCTTTGAAGACAAGAAAGAAATCTTGTGGTTATTTGGGCTCTACATATTAAGTAGATAATAACATCAATAAAATCAAGTTAGTATAATTAGAGTTAATTTTATGTGAGATATTATGCTGGCATTCCTATAATTGCTCTTTATAATCTTTAAGGATTATATACAGGTACAAGTGTAGATATAAATACAGATAGATTTATACATAGGTATAGTATTCTTGTATCTGGAGATAGGGAGATTTGTACAGTTAGAGCTAATGTGCCAAATTAGCTCAAATATAGCCAAATAAAACATGTAAACAAAAGTGTTGTTTATCCTCCAATCTGGGATCAGTAATAACAGTTTATAGACACTAACTGTGCTCAGCACCTTTTTAAGTGACTTAAATATACTAATTTACTCAATGCTCGAGACACCCCTAGGAGGCAGATACTGTTATTATCCCCATTGTATAGATAAGGAAGCTGAGGCATCAGTGGGTAAGTACATTGCTCAAGATTGCACAGCTGTGGCCAGAATTTGAACTAGGTAGTGTAGCTCTAGAGTCTGCTACTAACATGACTTTCTACTGCCTCTTCTCACTTATACCTAATAGATAAATCAATATTTAAGTGAATTTAAAATGCAGTTCCTGTCCTCTTATGAGATTGGATAAGCACTGTAAAAGAGGTTGTGCGTTTCATCAATTACACATGCACAATTAGAGCCTGTATCTAATCAGGGCTGATGACAGCCACAGACGTTCTTGCAGATTAATGATCAGAGAAGAGGAGTTGATGGGCCGGAGAAGGATGAAGCTGTCATTAGCCCTGAGGAAATGCCCTGAGCCAAGGCAGCCATTGATGTTACAAACTGAAATGTGGCAGCTATAAAAGGACTGTCAGGTCCCTCCTTTGCATAAAAACTATTTATTACCCTGCAGAGAAGTCCAATTTTGTGGCACATAACAGAGATCTGGGTTCATAACTATTCATACTTTCTCAGAGGTCTTAAATTTGCCTGGTCCACCTTCCTGCCCACCCGGGGTACATGTGGCAGAGTCCCTCCCTGCTACTCCCTATGTTTTCAGAGACCCCCTGGGGGGCTCACATGGATGCCGGCAAGCTTTCTGGGGCAGGCAGGAAGCCTGCAGGCATCCAGGAATGGTGTCCTGCTTGGCACAGCCAGGCGCCATACTCCTTGCACAGTCTGGGCTGGGGCAGGCTGACCCACCAGAATAAGCCCTGGGTTGGGGTGATGGGAGGGTCTCACTCACCCAAAAGCTGGGCAGTCACTGCACGGAGTCAGGACCAGCAAGGTGCTAGGCATGCAAACTGTGCCACCTGTTGGCTCCTCTGCTGGTCCACTCAGCTGATGCTTGTGATCCCTATTGGACAGCTGCCAGGGCAGGTTCCAATCAGTGCCCTTACTCGCTCAGTCCTCCACCCTGGGTACTCCAGGAAGGAAGGGACAGACTCAGCCATCTATAATATAATGCATTGACCAAAACTTTGAGGCTTCAAGTTTCTTGGCTCTCATTCTGGTGATTAAACCTCTTAGGGAAATGACCCTCCTCAGCCAAGAGTATAACATTATGAATATAATAAGAAATATCTAGTTTTGTCTTCCTCTCTGTTTCCTAGCACACAGCTCCCAGAACCCTTGGAATCTCGGAAGGGATAAGTATCTTTTTATATGCTAATGAGATAGCTAGGGGCCCTGGGTAGCCTCAGAATGGGAGCTTGTTACCAAGGGAACCAATGATGTGATTAGAGGGTTAGAACTTTGGACCTTTCAGCCCACCCTTATCTCTGGGAGTCAGAACCATCAAGGTGCTAGGTGTGGAAACCATGCCACCCGTTGGCTCCTCTCTTGGTCCACTCAGCTGATGCTTAATATCCCCATTGGACAGCTGCCAGGGCAGGTTCATCCACAAAAACCCAGAAGGACAGGGTTTAGGGAGCTTCCGGGTTGCTGAACACATGCATGTGCTGCAGGTGGCGTGCCCAGAGGGGGCGTGGAGGCCCGGTGCCCCTTCTCACGTACCTTGCCCCATGCACCTCTTCCGTATGGCTGTTACTGAGTTGGAACCTTTATAATAAATGGAGAAACGTAAGTAAGTGCTTCCCTGAGTTCTGTGAGCCATTCTAGCAAATGAGCAAACCTGAGTAGGGGGTTATGGGAACTTCCAGTTATCCCCAGCGTGTCAGCAGCACAACTGGACTTGCAGTTGGGGTCTGAAGTGGGGCAGTCTTTTGGGATCTGGCGCTACCTCCAGGTAAATAGAGTCAGAATCGAGTTAAATCATAGGATGCCCAGCTGGTGTCTGTAGAGAAGGGGAATTGCTTGGTGTGGGAAAAACCCCATATTTGGATGACCAGAAATGAGATAGGGTAATAGTATAGAATACATTAGGGTGATACAAACACTGTCCTTGTTTTAGCTGTTCTGAAAACCTGGACTCCAGACCACTTTGCGATGACTCGGTCTACTTCTCGCTCCCTTAGACGTGTATCCTGGAAGGCCAACGAAGCTTCTGCTGTGGGGCTCCAAGACCTTAGTGGAGCCCCAGCAGTGCGTTCACATGGTCGTGTTCACAGGGTCACATTTTTGTAAAATTTGCAATGTTTATTTCTTATGATTTTTTGTTCTCATTCTTTAAAAAAAAAAAAAACACTTTTGTGCCTAGTTTTGTATTATTTTGCTTAAAAAGGGCTCCCCAAATTGTGAAAACTTCAGCTCCACGATACTTGGCTTCACCACTCCGCTATCCCCATTTAAGGGTCATTCTGATTTATAGCCCCTGCATATTTTTTTTTTTTTTTTTTTGGTTTTGGAGGCATTTGAGGTTTTGTCGTTGTTTATTTGTTTGCTTGAATCTTTTATCCAGTTCTAAATGTATAGGTGATGGCTCAGTAGAATCAGGGAAATGGACACCTCCTTAACTAAAGAGAACTAAGCAATGTTATCCAGCCACAGTGAACTTGAGAGCCGCTACTGGGAATGAGAGAATAGAATGGAGAGCAGACCACAGAAAGTGCTCCTCTGAGACAAGTGTGTGATGAATCCATGAGGTTTTAGGACACAGTGGCCCCTTTTAGAGGTTGGGGTTGAATTTTGGATCTCTGTCGCACGAGGACTTCAGAGAGGAAGGATAAAGGCCTTTGTACCTTTACCAGCGTCTTTTCTCAAATTGACACAAGGTCTGTCCACTTCTCTGACTAGTGAAGGGTTGCAGTCTTCCTTTTCATATGATTTTTCTGTTTAGGTAGCATCAGGACCACAGATGGAACAAAGCATGATTTCATACCAGCCTGGCTGGCCTAAGAAACTCTGGTAGGGTAAAATGCAGATGTGAGAACGCCCACATGCAGGCTGGTCACTCCCTTGGCAGAAGAAGTCCTGAAGGTTTACAGTAGCAGTCCTTTTTGCAGGAGGCCCATCACATCCGGTACGATCCTTCAACATGGGATTTGCACATGACTTATCAACGGTATCCATTGAGAGGTGATAAACTAAAATGAATTGTTTCATTCTCTGGCAGTTTCTAGGAGGTATTATCTGACAGATGAGAGCCTTGTGATTTTGACAGAAGCTGAATGTCTTATTAAGATAATTTATACCCAAAGGACTCCTAAGTGTAAAAGTTGAAAAACACATACAGGCACAGGGCATCATTTGCAATGCAGACAAAGGCGCCCTTGAACTTCTCCAGCAGCTCTTTCTTCAAGGACAGCCCTGCTCTTTTAGACTGGCAAGGAAAGCCGGTTGTCTTGTTTCTGTTTTGGGGACTTCTCCTCTAAACGTATCAATGACATTTACGTCATATAAATAACTTGAGCTTACTAGTTTTGGTTTTGCTAGCTGGCTGATTGTGTGACTTTGTACATAGCTGATTCACTTCTCTGGCTCTCAGTTGCTTCCTGTGTTACGTAAGGATGGTAATTTCAACTCCCCTACAAAGGGTTTACTGGAGATTCAATGAGATAATACATCAGAAGTTATTTTTCATCTGCCGCCTCTCTGGTTTAGAAATGGTAATTTCTAAAATATACTTAAGGGTTTTGTATGAGCCCATCAATTAGAATATATTGAGCACTTCCTAAACACTAAGAACACTGCTAAGGCTGTTGATTGTAGAAATAATACTTGCTTATGTGCTGAATGGGAAGGATACTGGGTCGCCTGATGCTGCTTGGTTCATGTTCTGTAGCTACTGGGGACGGTGCTCTTCCTGTCACAGTATCTCTGGACAGGGTCTTCTGCCCAGTTTTTAGATAAGGCCCACGGGAATTGTGTCACTGTTAGTTTTGAGAAAAGATGAACGGCGAAATGTTGGCCCACCCATGGCAAATGCTCAAAGCGCTATGAGAAGCTTCTCAGCCTTTCTGAACAGACCTCTGCCTTGGCTCTAATTTATGTTTCTATCCTTGCTTCCCCCTTTTTCTCTACTCAATTTCCACTTCCTTTATTTCATTTTGTTCTAACATACCTTTATACGCCATGGTGGAGTCGTTCTGTTAAATGCGGGGCACAAAAAATAAATAAATAAATATAGCAGAGGTGAAATAAGATTGAAGAAAAACCTCAGTGAGCCTGTCTCCAAGACGGCAATAAACACCTGTCTCCACACTCTTCAAACCACTCAAGAAAAATCAAATACCTCTAAAGGTAGAAACTTTAAAATCCCAAAGTGTTCATATTTGACACCATAGAATGACTTTATTTCCAACACGGCCTGGGCTGGGCTTGGGTCTGTTATTTGGTGAGCAGACATGTACAGATTGCCAGCCGCACTCCCTAGAGCGTCTTTACGTATACCTGGTCGTTCTTGCTCTGTGAAAGACGCAGCTCATAAAAATTGAAGAGGGTAAAAAATATCAAATTACCTCTTGGACCCCAAGTGCCCCCAGACCCATGTGGCCTCAGCCCCATCCCACCAGGTGGCCCTTGGCCGAATCCGTCCCACCTTCCTGATCCCTTTGTCACATCCATCTTTTCTGCCCTGCTGAGGGTGGGGGCTGCTCTGACGTCCTCCATTTATCCAGATCCTCCCGTGTTCGTCTCCTCCTCCTGCCCCACTCTCCACCCCTGTCCCGTCCTCTCCTGCCAACCCCTCCTCCAACCTCTCCCACTTTCCTTTCTAGAGCCCCGTGTTGACTTTTCTCAGAGCACAACTGTGTTCTAGAATAATCATTCCACTCCCTGTCCCTATGAGCCCTGCATTGCTCCCGGCATTGCTCACTCCCTAGCGATCTCAGGGCTGGGACCTCTCTCCAGTCCCTGCTCAAGTCCCCGCTGCTGCGAGGCTTGGCACTCCCTGACCTCCCCTGGTGCTTCCAGACTGTTGTTCCATTGCTTTTCATAAATGACCTCCTCCACAACCTGCCCTCCAGGTGAACTCTGTTGTCCCCATCTCTGTTCCCCGTCCCCCCTGGCGTTCCAGGTCTCTTCTTCCTGTTTCTCCCGCAGCCCATCACCCGCCTCACGGTGGTCCCCTCGACTCTGTTTCCTGCCCTCGCCCTGCGTTGGCAGTGACTGTCGATGCTCTCCTCGCTATTCTTTGGCCTCCACTCCCATCTTTACCTTGGCATACATACATGAACCCCTTCATGTGCCTTATGTTGGACCGTAGGGAATCTAATACTGAAAAACTTCTGAAACCTTAAATTTAGCAAATTCTCTTCTGGGTCCACAATATTCTCCTTCTCCCACAGTGTCACACCTACTGAGCATACTCTTCAGAGTATGCTAATCGGGAACCTCAAATGCACACGTCTCCCCATTCTGTCAGCCTGACGTGACTCTCCGCTTCCCTTCCTTCCCTCGCGTCCTCCCGGGGCCAGTCATCCCAGTTTCCTACTTGCCAGCCCTTTCACCCTTGCGAGTTACTCCTTCCTCCTTCCTTGTTCCACTCTCTCCTCCTACACACACACTTACACACACGTACACACGCCCACCCGTCTTGCTCACATCACCCTGGAACGACCTAAATATCCACTTCCTGCTCTCCCCGGGGGAAAATGGCATAATTGTCTTAGCTGGCTCTATTAAAACTGTATCTTTTCCAGGTTGAGTGAGTTCGTTGGTGCTGTATAACTGCCTGTATTTTTGTCTTAGGGCTATTGTAACAAAGTACCACAAACTGAGTGGCTTAAAACAACAGAAGTGTATCATCTCATAATTCTGGAGGCTGGAAACCAAGATCAAGGTATCAGCAGCACCGTGCTGCCTCTGAATCCTGTAGAAGATTCCCTTCTTGCCTCTTGCTGGCCTCTGGTGGGTTGCTGGCAATATCTAGCATTCCTTGGCTTGCAGATGCCTCACTCCCCTCCTCTGTCTTCACCTGGTGCTCTCCCTGGGTTTGGGTCTTCATAGGGCTGTATTCTTATAAAGGTACCAGGCATCTTGGATTAGGGTCCCACCCCACTCCCATATGACCTAATCTTAACTAATTATATCTCCAATGACCCTATTTCCAAATAAGGTCATATTCTGAGGGACTGGGGGTTAGGATGTCAACATATCCTTCTGGGGGGGACATATTTCAAACCATCTCACTGTCTTTTGACCCACCTGTGTTGGCTCTCTCTACCCCTGACCACAGCAGCTGTTCTAAATCTTCCTCGTGCTCCACAAGCCCCCAGGCCCCCTTCACCTCCCCTGCTCTGAACAGAGGACTTCACCTCCTACTTCCCTTAGACAAGAGTCATTTTCAGTTTTGCTGGTTCCACTTCCACCCTCAACCCTCCTTAACTCATCCCCTCTTATCTCTCAGGAAGAAATGCCGTCAAACTTAGATGGTATAACCTACTACACACCCAAGCTATCCGGTACAGCCAATTGCTCCTGAGCTACAAACCTTACAGCATGTCACTGCACTGAATACTGTAGGCAATTGTAGCTCAGTGGTAAATATTTGTGTATATAACCATATCCAAACATAGAAAAGGTACAGTAAAAATGCGGTATTATAATCTTATGGAACCACGGTCGTATATGCAGTCCATCATTGACCAAAATGTTGTTCTGCATTGCACAACTATATTTGTATTCTTCACAGCCACATATAGTCTAAATAGAAAAGGAAAAAGAAAGCAAATGCCAATTTTACTTAAAAATGTCCTTGATGAAGCACTAAATTTACTCATTTTATTACCTCTTTATCCTTGAGCATATGCCTTCTTAAAAGTCTCAATAGCCCAATAGAAATACACATCGGAAGCACTTCTGTGACATCCCAAAATACTCTGTTGGACTGGGGGAAATGTTCTAAGCTGTTCCACGCTGCCCTAGGCACTTACTTTTCTCAGGGAACACTATTTTTACTTAAGAAACAACTGACAGACAAACTATAGTTATGCAGACTTAGGTATTTGGCAGACATTTTCTCAACAATGAATAAAGTAAAATCTGTTACTTTAAGGAAAATAACTGACAGTATTTGTCCCAATGATAAAGAATGAGCTTTCAAGCAAAAATTAGAATTTTGAAACACTTGCATCTACCAATATGAATTTGACAGCTTCCCAAGATCTGAAGACTTTTTGATAAGTGGCAACATTAATGAATGTGATTTTTAATATTGCGTAATAAAATTGGTCAATTTGAAAAAACTGCATAACTCAAGGAACCAATATTTTCCAAATAACTAATGTACACTATTGCAAAATCATGTTTGGGTACAAAATCCATTCAAAGTGCAAAATAAATAAATGGATTTTAATATGATCAAATAAAAAATGTCATTTTATTATGGCTTCAGATTCAACATCGCAGTACACTTTAAGAAGCCACCACTTCCTGAGTTTTGATGAAGTTTCAAGGAAGAATATTCACAATTATCCAATAGGCTATTAACATTCTCTTCCCTTTTCTGAACACGTATTCGGATGAGGCCAGCTTTTCTTCAAACCCTTCAGTCAAAACAGCACAGTGTGACAGATGCAATACAGAAGCAGATATGAAATGCCAGGTGTCTTCTAAGTCAGAAATTAAAGAGATTTTCAAAAACATAAAACAATATCAGTCCTCTCACTACATATCTTTTTGTTTTGGAAAACATTTTTCATAAAAAGATTATGTTAACGTATAATGGGTTTACTCTTACTCCTTTTAAATGGATTTATAACTAAGTGTTTTTATATTTCTCAGGTTTAATTTCTAGTACAGTACACATTGCTAAATAAGACCCACAGTAACAAAAGTTCTGAAAGATCCTCAATAATTTTTAAGAGTGTAAATAAGTCCTGAAACCAAAGAGCTTGAGGTCGTGTTTGTAGAGCTTCATTGAAACCAGAGGCTACAAAGAGAACTAACGATCGAGGAAATGAGGAGTTTATTGGGTTTGTGGGATACCAGACGGGAGAGAACTGGCAGCCAGAACACGACGAAATATTACTGTCTACCTGGTGGGGACGGGGCATCCAAAGCGTAGAAGGTCTGCTGTAACGGCAGGTGAGAACTCCTGCAGCCAGCTCTCTCCACAGCACAGTTTTGTCTCAGGGTTCACCTGGTGGGTTCACTGAGCTGGATCTGCCTCTCACCAATTTGGTCTGGTGTCCCGTTGCCTCAGCAAATGAAGCGTTCGTAATGTCACTAATAGAAACAAAAATAGAGATGGCCAGCAAGTCCCCAGTTCTTGGCCAGCTGTCACCCACTACAACTGCAAGTTCCCAAAAGACCTGTACAGAGAGGACATGCTGTTTATTATTATTATTATCATTACAGACTTTAGCCCCCATAGGGTCCAGTAAAAATCCTGGCCCCTGAGCTCTGGGCTACACCCAGGCTTGGAGCAAGAGCTCTTTTTTGCTTGTTGGCCTAAGCCCTAAACAAGGGGTATCAGAGAGGTTTGTGTCAATGGACCAACATGATAGTAATAATTGCCTGGAAACCTCTGTTGAGGGTCAGTGGTGACCGGACTGGGATCAGTTCTTGACGTCTCCCTAGGCCTCACGACAGGGGCTGCACATAGGCCGTTTGCTGTCGGCCCTTCCTAACCCTAAAACCGGGACTCCTTGGTTCCTTGCTTATAATGCAGGCTCTTGTGGCCCAACAGCTCTGATGAACTGAGGCATAAAGAAGAAATATAAATTGAGGAGCCAGGAATTAGACGCAAAGGAAAACAGCACCCCCCTCCCACCCAAAGGCTAGCCTTAACTGTCCATGCTTGGGCCCTGGAGAGGTGATGGGAAGGTAGAACCCCCAAACTAGAATTGGAAAAGCATACCAGCCAAAAGAAGACCCAAGGATTCTGTCCTAAAAAATATTACACTCTACATAGAACAAGAGTTTTTAATCTCTTAATTCCTCCAGTTCCTTGAAAACTCCCCAAACTAATCAAACCACCAGCTGTGATTTGACTGGCTCTGAGTAGTCTCATTGTGAAGAAACAGAAAGCATTTTATTCATCCAGATTCCTGTTCAGGAAAACACAGTATTGTCAGGAAAGAATTTCATAACAAGCCCACTTGGAGTCACAGCAGAAGCCCCAGGCCTGGGAGCTGGCTAATTCCAAGCTTGAGAGGTGAGGACAAAAACTGCCCTGCTTAAGACAAGGAATGATTCCTGTTTTGCTCTTGATAGGGAAAGGAGAATAAGAAAAGAGCCTGAAAAGGAAAAAAAGAACCCTTGAAATCTCCATAAGTGTCATGAAACAAAGCAAAAGTTTTGACTCTATTCGTTGGGGTTCTTGCACTGGACTGATATATTGATATGAAAACGAAAGGGTGTGGCAGACACAGGACTCAGAAATGAGAGGAGCCACAGAGAGCCACAGCCTCGGAGTCCTCAGAAACGGGCCGCAGGGTTTGGGAGGACCACAAACACGGCCTTGAGGTCTGAGACAAGTGCATCTGGGTGTCCAGCAGCCTCAGAAGTCAGTGGTTTTACACGCCCCCGATGGCCATGCTGAGTCTCTTAGACGTCGTCACGCTTTGCTCGGGGTCAGCTTACTTCTCTCCATCTCTTGCTTTCCCTGTCAATCCAGTAGTGTGATTCTTTATATAGGTGACAGTATCTCTGCAGTCAGGGTCACTAGGACTTTGGCCTGGTCGTGGCTCTGCCCTGAGTGTCCGTGTGCCCATGGCTGGGTCCTTCTCTCCGCAGACCTCAGGGTCCTGACTTGTGAAACGGTGGCTGGGAGGAGGGAAAGGTTGAATTAATCATCTCTTAGTCCATTCCTAGTTAAAATTCCATGAATCTTGCAGTATGAATCTTTCATGCAGCATCTCCATTCCCACTCGTACTCATTCTTATGACAAAATATCTTTTACAGTTAAAAGAATCAGGTTGGTTTTTTTAAAAAAAAAAATATATATATATAGAAGTTATTTCCTTAGTGGCAATTTCTCCATTAAGAACACACAGTTGCTTAATATGCATTAGTTTTCTTAGAATAAAGATTTTTTTTTGAGGCTAAGAGGAACCAGACAGATGGTATTAATTTATATATACATATGTTTTTAAATTCTCTAATTTTCCTTTTATTCCTTTCCCCAGCTTTCTGGGTGTTCTCTTATTTGTGTCTGTGTGTGCCTCTCATGTTAGATTGTTAGACCATCGAGGGTCAGAACAATATGATATTCATCTTTGTATCCTCCGAAGCCTAGAAAGATACCACACCTTGTACAAAGTGAGCACTTAATAGATATTTGTTCAGTTGAATTGAAATTGTGTATTGAATTTAAATTATTAAATTATTGCTTTATATTGTGATAGGCTCGGCCATGCTGCAAGAATAAAATAATCCCCAGATCTCAGTGGTTTAATGCAATAGAGGGCTATTTTTTTTCCTTGCCAAAGCAAAGTTGGCTGTAGGATGGGGTGGGCATAGGGAGAAAGCTGCTTCTGTTCCACACAGTCACTCAGGGACCCAGGGTGAGGGGAACCCTGTTTCTGACACCTGTACCATTTGGAACACGTAGACTCACAGAGGAAGAAACTAAGAAACTGAGAAATTATTCAAGGGCTTTTTTCTGCCTTCTATACACATTTCATTGACGAGGACTCATCACACAGTGCTGCCTGACTAGGATTTTGGGTGGTGTGGGGTCCCATGTTTTTAGGCAAGAAAAGTACCCCTAAGATTGATAATCACTAATGTTTTACCACGTGCTTTACTTAGTAGCTTTAATATTTGGGAGATAATGATCTCCTTTGAGAACCTGATGACAATTATGATCCCTGTCCCCAACAGAAACACTCAACATTTTGCATAATTTTCCATGGGTTTAATGCACTTTGAACCCTATTCTCTGGTTCTTTACAGAGGCCCAGACCCAGGTTATCAATCCTTCAGCTGAATCTACAGGCATTTTTAGCTCTGGGCAACAAACCAACAGATGAAAAAATACATTACTGGTGTTCTATTTTAAGGATATATTATAAACAGCCTGTTTAGTTACTTGTTGTTATCAGATCTGGCATCATACAAGACACATGACTAATGGATCCTCCTCTGTGTTTGTTTTTATCAGGAAAAATTCGAGGGACTATTCCGCACTTATGATGACTGTGTGACGTTCCAGCTATTTAAGAGTTTCAGACGTGTCCGAATAAACTTCAGCAATCCTAAATCTGCAGCCCGAGCCCGGATAGAGCTTCATGAAACTCAGTTCAGAGGGAAAAAGTTAAAACTCTACTTTGCACAGGTAAGGTAATTCTTTACCAAAGTTACTCCTTTTGCCCTACATTATTTTTTTTTAACCTTTCTAAAATGTAAGTGGAGCCCTCCAGCTTCCAGATGGGTTTGTAGTTTATAAATTAGTTCACTGCAAAATAGACCCATATCATGATCCCTGGACAGGAACTGCTTAATGGTTTAGAAAGCAGGCTTAGGCTTCGAGAGCTGGCGGCCTGGGCTCTAACCTGGGCAAGTTACATAACCTCACTGGGGCTCAGTTTCCCATCAGCAAAGTAGGGATGATGATGCTAGACACCCCCTAGTGTTGTTATGAGGATTAAATGAATTATTGCATGTTAAAGTGTCTGGCATTTGGTAAATGCACAATAAATGCCAGCTAGTAGGCGTAATAAGAAAGATCTAATTACGACTACTCCTAACCTTCCTGTCAAGGTTATAATTAAAAACATAAATTGTGTGACAGTTTTAGTGGACTGTATAACCTTTCCAATGATTCATATTCATGAGAAAAGGTTACAAATATATGGAAATTAATTTGATGTTTTGTTTCATCCAAAAATAAATTCTAGTTATTCCAGAAGCGCATGGGTAATTCTTGGCAATGCTCATAGAGTCCACACCAATAGAAAATCAATATCCATAATGCTCCATTAGCTCCCTCACCTCATCACTAGATACCTTGACCCATCTTTTAAGTGATCTGTAAGTATCATTTCCACTTTGGCTTCTACAGAGATGGCACAGTGAAAAGAACACACATTTTGGCCTCACATCCATGTTCAAATCCCACCACTGCTACTAATTTGTGTGACTTGGACAAACCTCAGTTTTATCATCTTTTAAAACCTCACTTGGCTCCGTAAAAAGTTAAACATTGAATTACCATCTGACCCAGCAATTCCACTCCTAGGTATTAAAAACAGGTATTTAAACAAATGCATGTACATGCATGTTCGTAGCAGCACTATTCACAATAGACAAAAGGTGGAAACAACTCAAATGTCCATCTGTGGATGAATGGATAAACAAATTGCAGTATGTGCATACGATGGAGTAATATTCAGCCATAAAAAGAAGAATAAAATACAGATACATGCTACAATGTGGATGAACCTTGAAAACATTTTACTTTGTGAAAGAAGCCAGACACAAAAGATCACATATTCTATATTTCCACTTATATGAAACATCCAGCACAGATAAATCCATAGAGACAGAAGGCAGCCTGGTGGTTGCCAGGGGCTAGCGGGAAACAGCAATCTATTAACTGTTTAATGGGTGTGGGGTTTCCTTTAACGTGATGAAAATGGCTTGGATCTGGATACAGATGGTAGTTGTGCAACACTGGGAATGTACTACCTGCCACTGGATTGCTCATTTGAAAGTAGTTAGTTTTATATTATGTGAATTTTACCTCAATGGGAAGGAAGGGAAGGAGGAGGGAAGGGAGAGAGGAAGGGAGAGAGGAAGGGAGGGAGGGAAAAGAGAGAAAGAAAGAGAGAGAGAGGGAGAGGGAGGAAGGAAGGAAAGAAGGGAGGGAGGAAGAGAGGGAGGAAAAAGGAAAGGAAGGGGCAGGAAAGGAGAAAGGAAAGGGAAGGAGAGGGGAGGGGAGGGAAGGGAAGGGAAGGAAAAAGAGAAAGAAAAAGAATGAGAGAAAGAGGAAGGAAGGGAGGGAGGGAGGGAGGACGGGAGGGAAAGAGAGGACAGAAAGAAACGTCTGGCAAGTCTGTGGTCGGGCAGCGGACCAGCAGCATGAGCCTGCCCTGGGCACTTGTTAGACATGCAGACCCTCAGGCCCCATCCCAGACCCCCTGAATCCGAAAGGCCAGGGGTGGGGCACAGAGATCTGTGTCTTAGTAAGGCCTCCAGGTGATTCTAATGCATGTTAAAGGTTGAGATCCGCTGTTTTAAGGACAAAATAAGAAAACTGAGCACGTGGTATGTGGTAAGTAGCAATTATTATTACAGTTGGGTTCATTGGTTCATCTGTCACAGTCTGAAAATAAACTGCGCATCTTAGTGTACCAACATGGCACCTCTGAAGCCATAATGAATAACGCGTCTTCATTTCTGCTCTGTCTGAAAGGTGCAGACTCCAGAGACTGATGGAGACAAACTGCATCTGGCTCCGCCACAGCCTGCCAAGCAGTTTCTCATCTCACCCCCGTCCTCTCCGCCTGTGGGCTGGCAGCCCATCAGCGATGCCACGCCAGTCCTCAACTATGACCTCCTCTATGCCGTGGCCAAACTAGGACCAGGTAAGCTCTGTGGCCCATTTTAAAAATAAACATTTGTCAGCAACCTAGAAAAGCCAAACAAGATTAACAAGCTTGACATCCTGGGCTCACACTAACATCTGCATTTCTAATGGGTTCATTGCTCTCTGTGGATGGTGAGAGGGAATGATGAACGAGAACACAGCTTCAGACTTTGCACTTGTTTAAAAGCGATGCCCTTCAAGAACCTGGCTGAAATGATGTTGTTCCATGTGACTTCTGGATTGCAATGCAGTGATTTTAACATCCAATAGTGCTACGTAATTCTTAGGGGATTTCTTTCTGTACCTCGAGGAAGTTGTTGCCTAAGAACAGGTAAAATGAGCTCTACCAGCTGGCAGGAGGTGTCTGTGCTGTGCAACTCAGTTTTAACACTGCTACGGGTGTTAGCACACACCTAGAGACCTTCTGCTACAAGATAACCTGCCTGCCAAAGCGAAACCTCCAAGTCCCCAAGAAGTCAGTCACAGTAGCCTCTGACTTTAGAAAGATCTTATGCTCATGTTGTTCTGATGTTGGCCTACGTAGCCCTGATGCACTCATTCTCACTGCAGTATAGTATTCCAATGTGTGCGTGTACCGCCACACTTTATCCACCCTCCTGTTGGTGGACATTTAAATCGGCTTGCAGGTATTTGCTGTCACAGTCAAAGCTACAGTTGGCCTTCTTGTACATAGCTCTTTACGCACTTGTCCAAAAGTTCCTTTAGGTTTTATATCTAGAAGGGATAGTGTCCTTGATTCCAGCAGATGAGGCTACCTTGCCCTCCAAAGTATTTTTCTATTGTATCAGGACAGGAAATGATGCAAATTGGAGGGGCTGAACCCGGGTGGCACTGAGATATTTAGCAGTATGGATCCAGTGGTAACTGACAGCCATCAGTTGTGTCTGCTCTATCTACGGGGGGTTCTCTTGGAGTGGGAGGGAACTTTAAAAGTAGAATCTGAATGCCCTGTCCCCACCCCAAGAGATTCTAATTTAATTGATCAGGGGTGGAGTCCAAAGTCCTTACCAGGATTTCTCAGTGTGGTCAGGAAAACATTTGCCCCAGAATTACTTACCCCTCTGGAAATCTGCAGTTTTAATAATTACACATGTTGTTTCTTCTATCCATGTTCTTAGGTGAAATGTGAGAACCTGGAATTATGGTGACTGACCGTCCTGGTTTGCCTAGGACTGAGGAGTTCCTTGGCCACAGGACTTTTGGTGCTAAAACCAGGAAATTTCCCAGCCATGCCGAGAGAGCGGGTCACCTTACTGGGCACTCAGATTAAGATGAGGCTGATTTGATTAATAAGCACTCCCTGCAAGAGAATTGCTGGCTGTCACATGCGTGGCGTGAAAGTTAAATTGCCACATGCTAAGAGCAAGCTCCTAGGGGTTTCTTTGTAATCACCATCAAATCACTCAGCTTCTCTGCCCTTTGAAATGGCCGTAGGTTTC
This sequence comes from Eulemur rufifrons, assembly GCF_041146395.1. Classification (NCBI taxonomy): domain Eukaryota; kingdom Metazoa; phylum Chordata; class Mammalia; order Primates; family Lemuridae; genus Eulemur; species Eulemur rufifrons. The sequence continues at coordinate 14,888,169 of NC_090997.1, read as the reverse complement.
ACCCTCACAGAGCCATTGTGAGAACCAGGGGGTGTCTGACTAAGATGGGCTGACGAAAGAAGCAATATAATAATATGGGAGATGCTGGTCAAACACGATTTCCTTGAAGGTCTAGTTCACATCCAAGAATCCTGAGCTTACGCACTCCCCCTTCAAAGAAAGCTGTATGTGGTAGGCTTAAACATTGTATAGCTGCAGTCCCACCCCCTGGACTGCAGACCAGTACCAGTCTGTGGCCTGTTAGCTGGGGAGTGGCTGCAAATACAGACTATCATTAGCGGGGAGGTTTGACTGCACAGAGACCATAATAAATCAATTGCTTGCAGACTCATATCAAAACCATATCAGTGAGTGGCAAGTGACAATGTGATAATAATAGAAATAAAGTGCACAATAAATGTAACGTACTTGAATCATCCTGAAACCATCCCCCGCACCCCAGTCCATGGAAAAATTTTCCTCCATGAAACCTGTCTTGGTGCTAAAAAGGTTGGGGACCACTGTTGTATAGCATATAAAATAAATCTAGTCTGCTCAAGTCAAGCCCTGTGAAGCCATTTCCCACAGTAATTCAGGACATTTTGGAAGCAGGCAAGCACACCCCTCCCCCAGGACCAATTAGAGCCAAGGTCCTTGGAGCTGCCAGTTTGACCCCTATGCATGGATATTAATTAACAAGAACACACTTGCACACTTTGTAGCATTGTTGTGAATATCAGCAGACAGAGCTCTCCTAGACTCACTAAGGTCTTGGCTGGAGGACCTAGGAGTCACTGGCTGGCCTGCATTTTCCAAAACAGGAAGCTGAGGCCCAGAGCCGGGCTGGGGGAAGGGAGGTGACCTGCCAGTGAAAGGACCGGGCTTCCAGTGCTGTGCGTTTCCTGTGTCACTTTGTATAAAGGAGGCTCAGGCTAAGTTAGACTCTCCGACCACCAGAAAGTGGAACCAGCTGGCCTCAGGTTCACTCACTCAGACCTGATAATCCAGTAAAATTCAAATCACTTTGTATTGAGACTGCGAAAGAGCATTCACTTGCAGTCTGTGTTCACAAAGTGTAATGCAGAGAGAAGGAAAGGGCGAGTCTCAGACACCCTCACTGGCTCACAGAGCTGAGTCCCAGCGCTGGAAGGTGCTGCCAGGGCCAAGTGTGACCTGGGGTGGGCAGGGGCAGAAGGGACAGATTCGGCGGGAATTAGGCCCTGGAAGGGACGCCCACAGAGCCTGGCAAGAGCCAGCGAAGAGGTGGGAAAGAAATTGTCTTGAAGAGGCAGAGGGAAAAAAAGAAAGTTCTTTTTAGAATTGTAAATAACTTATCAATAGTGTTAAAAATGCATGCCTTTTACCTTCACTGCTGACCTATAACATTCGCCTTCCCTTATCGCAATAAATGTACTGTCTACCATTTTTAAAGTGCCCTGCTATATGATAAACACAGAGATAGGAAATATTATTATCCCCATTTTACAGATCAGGAAACAGAGCTGTAGAAAGATGTATGAACTTTCCCAAGGGATGGTGACAAAGGCAAATTTCAGACCTGGCTCCTCTGACTATAGGGAATGAGCTTCATCACTAGGCCAGATGGCTTTCTGTTAGGGACACCAGCTGCCTTGGCTGACGTTAGACCTCCTCTGACACTGGCCCAACTCTGAATCAATAATTCTTTCTAACACCACTCTAAACTTCCAGAAAGCCTAACCTAGTGTCCGGTGAGTGTGCAGATGAAGACCTGTGCATTGTTGTGTGCAAGAGCAAATATTGAAGGTTTCCTGGTTTTTACGGATGACTGATACTGTGCCCACGGAGCAGCTGCAATGTGGATGTATTTTCTGGGGTATCTTTCTCTCCATCCCTTGCCAACAATCTGAAGCTGTTTATCTTTATTTGATTATCCATTTATCCCTTTCCTGTGTCCTTAAAGCTTCCTCACTCACACAGATGAGTGATTTGTATCCAACAATTGAGTTGAGAACATCACAGAGGTTATATCAGAGGCTGCTGCAGCTGCAACAGTGAAAGAACAGAGCCACCCCTTGCATCTGTCCCACCCACATCTCTGCCTCCTCACCAACAAGGTGCCAGGGCAAGAAGTCACTCCTTCAGTCTCTGAGTGGCACTTTACACAAATGCTCACTAAGTCTTCTTGTGGTAACTTTCTATTGTTCAACTTACTGTCTTCTCTACTTTTTGAGTGGAGAATGCGTGTTTATTTTGGTATTCCCAGCACCTGACAGCACCTGGCACATAGTAGATGCTCAATAAATATTGGCTGGCTGAATGAATGCTTGAATGAGTGAATAGATCAGAGCTGTTAGCCCGCCTAGAGATAGTTTCTTCACTGGCAAAAATTGTTGCTTTCTTATGGCTTTAGCCAGACTGAGCCAGGCAGCATTAAATTAATGTTTTCTATAATGAGAAGACTTCTAGCATTTCTATTTGGGGAAAAAAAGTGATTTAGTAAAATTCATTTTTAAGCCTTTGGCAGAAAAATTTCACTAGCAAATTATAACTAATTCCATGTTAAGGGATGTCTATCTACCTCAGATCTAGAAGTAGAGAAACAAATTAGGATGAGAGCAGAGAAAAGCAACTCAAATGATCAAAGAAACTGAGTTTTGCTTCAGAAAATGATTAACAATGCTAAATCAGTGGAACAGGGTGACTGAGAAGATACTAGAAATCTGAAGCTGCTGGGGAGAAGTCAGTCCCAAGAAAGAGCATCATGGAGCCAGGATGCAGAGTGGGGCGGGACTCAGGCTAAGACCCTCTGCAGTCAGCTGACTGGCTGCCCCCAGAGGCAATGACACACCTCGATAGGCCCCTTTCACAGGGCACAGGTGGGAGGGTGAGGACACAGGCCTCAGCTCAGACAAGCTAGGGGGGAAACAGAGTCCCGTTCCTTAAGGGGTCCCCGTGACCCTCTTTCAGAGAGGGACAAGTCAGGTTCTAGAAAATTCCAGAGAGGTCCTAGAAACAAGCAGGAAAAGAACAGCGTAGTAAGAAAGGAACCACGATCAAACCCAAACCCCTCGGGTTTCCACTGAAATCATATGAAATACTTAACAAGATGTTACAACAGGAGACGGGAGCCATATAATATTCCAGAAACATCTCTCAGTTCTGTTTATTATAGTGAAAGCAAGTGAATGTCCTGGAAATTATGAGAGTTACAGTTTTAAACATTCTTAATCATGGTCTCCATGACTGTATATTCTATCTTTGATCCAGAAAGTGAAATAGTTAAATTTTTAAAACATTAAATAATAAAAACAATGGCTTAAAATTATATATAGGGCTTACCATACGTCAGGGACTATTCTAAATACCTTACTATATTATCTCATTTAATGCTCCCAGGCAACACCAGATATTATTATTGTCCTCGTTTATACAGCCGGGGAAGGTGAGGCTCCGAGTGATCAAGTTGCTTGCACAAGGCTGCACAGCTAGTAAGTTAAGATATGTCCCCCTGCCATTGGAAAGAAGAAAGGACAGATTGAGCCAGCACCCTTACCCTGGGCAAGGGAAAGTTTTTCTCTAGTAGAAATTCAAGATTGTTGTAAAGGAAATTTTTAAAAATTACAAAATAACTGATACATTTTCTTCACTCACATTTCATTACTCTGCTTATTGGCACCCCCTAAACCACACCCCCTGCATCAATTCTTTCCGGCACATTCCGTGCTTTCCTCTAATGTGCACTGGGATGTGCAGCTCAAAATCTGCCTCCCTCTGCTCCCTTTAAGGGGCCGTTATCGTCTCTATGAGGCAGAGGCCTTGTGTGTTCCTCTTTGTCCCCCCGGTGAATTTGTAGAAGCCCATCAGTTAACAGTGACCCGGACAAAATAAGATGGGCTCTGACCTTGATGTGGATAATGAATTGAATACTTATTTTTATTTATTTTATAATACCTGTTGTTCCTGACTCTAGAAGCAGTACAGTGCTGTGTCCTTTTGTGGATGTGAAACAAAACAGGACAAATAAAAACCCAGCCTGGCAAAACAGCTTATCCATAGCAATCAGCAAAACTGGCAGGAGAGAGACCACATCATACTAAACGGGCAGTAAATCAGAGGTGGGAAGTGAAATGCCAGCCTTTATTCTGCTCTCTAGGATGGCTCTGGAAGGTCATGTTCATTGTCACTGAAAATGCCTGCAGGGAGGGATATGAAAAGTCATTGTCTATTCTTTTTTTTCCTCCTGCTATTTTTAGCTCTTGTTGGGGAGATCAATTTGAGTTAACTGCAGAAGAGGGTTTAGAACGGTGCTTGAGTTTTAAGTTGCGTGTCTCTGCTATATTTAGATGTTTTTCCAAATTCTTCTCTAACAAAACATGCCACAGTAAAGCAGTTTTGCTGGTATTGCTGCTTAGCGTACGGTGTTTCCCCTGATGACCCAAATAATAAGTGACTGAGACGAGAGTCACAATCAGTTGAGAGGTTTATTAAGCCAAAGGTTGAGAATGTGTCCCGGAAAAGCACAAACCGCAGAAGCACCCGTGACCTGTGCTCTCCAAAGAGGGGTCTGGGGGACTCAGTATTTCAGGGGAGAGCACTGGCAGAAGGAAAAAGGAGGAGGGTGGGCAGTAGTGACATTCCAGTGAGGCTCTGATTGGTGCTCAGTAAATCTACATTTTACATAAGAGAAGGTGAACATTTTTAAAAAGTCAAAAAGGGCATGGAGGAAAAAGTCAATTCTGTAGCTGTCTCAGGGTAGGCAGAGGAGTGATTGATCTGGTCTTGTCGTTGTTCTCCATCGGTGGAGATAAAGTTGCGGTCCACATTGCCAGTGCGAGACTCAACAGAACCCAGGTTTAAGAATTTACTTAGGTTGCAGTCCTGAGGTTATAACTGGCATGCACTTGTTTTATGGTGGGCTGTATATCTGTAAAAGGTTTAGGGGCTCACGAGGAATTTCCTTATAAATGATCTGTGAGGACAAGGCCATCTGAGAGGCAAAAGGCCTTTGTCATAGTGGGAACCTGGTTAGTGCATAAGGATTTGACACAGGGCTGTGAAATCACGACTAGTCCTTTGGGGAAAAGGTGGCAGGGCTGCAGGTCTCAGTTCCCAGGTTTAACTCTCCTTTTGGCATCATGAATTTGGGGGTCCTGAGATTTTATTTTTCCTTTACATGGAAAATATATTTTATTAATTAACATAACCTATAAGGAAGAAACATTTTCTATTCCAGGCTCTGATTCAAAGTTAGAGAAAATGCAGTTTTTAAAATATAAGTGAGCACCTATATTTTTGGTGCACGTGGTATGGATGCTATAGAAAGCCACAGTTCTTGCTCCACAATTGCTATATTGTGGTCACAGATATGGAAAGCAAATAAGACACCCAGAACCCGGTGTTCCTGCAAGCGAAGTCTCTATGTGTCGTTCTCCACACAAGGGACTCAGCTTTGTAATCTGAGAACACGTGTTCATAATTTTCCATTTCTCTTCGAAGAATTTTCCCTGGAAAAAAAATTTTTTAAAGGCTTTTCTTCTCAGCGTATACTTCACAGTTTATCTTTAACCACTATTGAGTAGCAACATAAAATACTTCCTTTTCTAATTTCACAGGTAACATGTGCACATTATAGAAAAACAAAAAAGATACATGACCAGAAAATGGGAAGAGATGAACAAGTCCTACCACCCCCAAATAAGTACTTTAAAAGAGAATCATTGTGGTGTTTGTCCTTCAGTTTTTTCTTACGGATGTGTGTGTGTGCACCTGTGCCTGTCTCTATAGCTGCTATGGGGGCCGGGCCCCTAATATCAGGGAAGGTAGAACACCTGGTCTATTCCCAGAGAGGAAAATGGCAGGACTCTGGCCAGGCACACAGGGGGCTCTCCCACAAGCCCCTCCTTTCTCCATCTCCCCCACTTTCCTCTCCCCCCATGGAGGGGGCCCCTTTTCTCTGGTCTTCTTCCCTCCCTGTCTTCCCACCCCTTCTCCCTCTGTAGTTCTCTTCGTCTCTCTTGCCTGTACTTTCCCTCAAGGCTTCTACTTCTTTGTCCGGACCATTAATTCAGGCCCGGAGTCAGTCAGCTGACCCCATGAAGTATTTAGCTCCTAAATGTCTCAGGAGGGAATGAAGATAAATGGCCACCTAATCCAGCATTAGAAACTTCCAGAATAAGCACATTTTCTTATATTGAAATATAGCTCCCTTATAACAAAACTACAGAGTATTCTCTCTTTCCCTCTCCCTCCACTGTCTCTCTCTCCCACTCCCTCCCTCCCCCATCATACCAAGGACCCCCTCTTCTCTCTGACCTTGACATGGGTCAGAACTGAGGAGGGGAGGCAGGGAAGGAGAACCCCAATTGTTCCGTTGATAATATTTTCTTACAATGAGCCCAGACCAGTCCCACTGAGGCAGGGAAGTCAGCCTACAGCGCTGGTGTTGTTCCCGCACCCTGCGGACCTTTCCCTGGAATCCAGGCGGCAACACGGTGGTTATGCTTCAGCACCCAGCAGACCTGGGCTGGAGCCCACTGCTCCTCTCTGGGGTCCACCAAAATGAAATATGACCTCATGGAAACACAAAGGAATCAGAGAGAAAACATCTGCAAAGGACTGAATTCCCTGGAGTACTTTTTTTAATTCTAGAGCCTTCTTTCCACTTCTACTTAGAAAACAAGTTCTTTCTCCACTTCTGGGTTGATCTCATGCATAAGCAGCTACGAAGTAGCTGTGATTTTTTAAAGTTTCCATAAGTCCCTCTGCCCCAGAACATCTTTTAATTTTTAGCTTTAAATGAAGATCCAACACAAAGAGAGGCTTTTCTATTGCTTTAGGATGATGATTAAAACTTAGGACGTGAGTGTGAATCTGGGCTCCACCTTTTATTAGCTACCTTGAGCAAGTTTCTTACTTCTTTGTGACTCATCTCCCTCAATAGTAAAGTCAGGCTGTGGCAAGCATCAAATGAGATAATCCACATAAATCCATGTGTCCAGCATTGAACACAGTAAGGGCTCAGTGTATGTTACCTATTTATTGTCACTTGATTTTCAGACCATTGCTTAGTCTCCTATGAAAATGTAAGTGCCTATATTAAGCTCCTAGCTCAGTGTTTTGCTGCCACCCAACCGGGTTGTATTGCCTGCTGGACAGAGAAGAGCCAGTACACTGAGGCAGTCAGGATTGCAACGGAAAAAGGGTTTAATTCCCCAGAGCGCTAAGCAGGGAGACAAGAGGAATTTCTCAAATCTGCCTCCCTGAGAATTTGAGAGATGGGGTTTTTAAGGATAGTTTGGTGGGCAAAGGATTAGGCAATTTGGTTTGCTAATTGTTTAGGTTCAGGGAAAAATTATAGGGGTATAGAAATCATCTTCTTGTGTTGAGTCAGTTCCTGGGTTGGGGTCACAATTCCAGCTGAGTCAGTTTCTTGGTCTGGGCCGCTGGTCTGGGTGGGTCAGCCAGGCCACTGGAATGTGGGGCCTGGAATACACCTCAGAAACTACCTTTAGGTTTCAAAAAGGTGATGTTATCTGCAGAGAGAGTTAAGAATCTTCATGACCACCAGCTGTGTGACTCCAGAGTAGCAATTATAGAGAAGCAAACATGAGGACAGTGACTGATTATTATCTTTATTTTTAGCTAGGACTGTGTCTTCCCAGAGTTTTAGGCCCTTGCCACGGTTCTTACCTTGCACCCCTTTGTTGATTTCTAAAGGGTGATTTCAGTTTCTCAATGTGAAAGCTGTGGTATTTTGGAGCTGACTGTCCTACACATTGCAGTGCACTTAGCATCCTTGGGCCTCACCTAGTACAGTATCCACCCCCAACCCACAACTTGTATGATTAAAAAAACATCTATTTTCAGACACCACTGGGTATAGCATTCTCAGTGAGTTCCACAGTAAGTACACTTTCTCGAAGGAAACAAAGAGTTGTCAGAGACATAGAGGCAGGGAGTGCCTAGCAAGGGGTCAGAAGTGCCAGTGTGGAGGCCAAGAAAAGAGCAGAAGAGAGGGGAGACACAGAGGGACAGAGAGGTGGCACCTGCCTCCCAGCTTTGCTCACTCTCTTCCCCCTTCCCAGACACACACACACACACACACACCCCTTTTTTCCCTTCCCATTGGAAAATTAGGGGAAGACAAGATTGCCAGCAGATACCTTTACAATACCGTTCAAAAGCACATCTGGATGAGGAGGATGGGTGGTGCAGCTTTGGAAAACTTCCTGATGTTTTTCCCTACAATTCAGTCCTTCTACTTAGCCCCACTAGGACTGAGAGAGAGTTAAACACTCAAATGCTGACCAATGCCTGGGGTGGAGGGAAGGCAGTGCGAGTCACCCTTCACCCCTTCTCCTGCTCTGGCACGTCAGCTGGGCTGGGTCAGTGGCAGACACCTCTGTCTCCGCAGTTGGCAAGGGAACAATGAACTGGGACTTGGCGGCCTGGTGGGCCTTCCCTCTTTGCTGAACTGAATCAGGTCCTAAACCTAACACTGGAAAGGAAATCTGAATGTGAACACCTTCCAAGCACATTTCAGATTATTTTGAACTCTGCCCTCGGTCTCCGTTTTCAGTCGCCCCAGGAGGCAGGTGTGTTCAGTGAAGCTAGCACACGTAAAGATGCCATCTGAATTATTCCACAGATCAAGACTGATACTTCCTACTTCGTCTTTGAAAATAATTACATTTACAATAAAAACATTGGGGTAGAGAAATGCAATGCCTTTTAAACATGACTGAGTCTCTATATTTTCCTGAAATGATTTTAATATTGGAATCTTCATTCTTCTTCTCAAATATAATGGGCTTTTAATCCAAATTAAAGTTTAGCACTTAGCACATAACCCAGCCTGGTTCTGTATTCGAGTCCTGTTGGCAGTGTTCTTAGCGCTTTAATAAGCCGTCATCCATTTTTTAAATTCAGTATGGATTAAAAACTGACACCAGCTTTTGCTCTATTTGGTTTGGAACCATTCTGTCTAGATAAGAAGACAGATGGGAATTTTTAAATGCCAGCTTTGTTTTTGATTAAAGGCTGAAGTTGAGAATGCAGCTTTTAGCAGAGCCATGACCAGGGCTTCCTAGTGCTGAAAGCCCCACAGACACGCTCACCTGTCGCAGAGCTGGAGAGCGTCAGCTGCCCCCAGCACAGAACAGAGCAGAGCACAAGCTCTCTGCAGGCAGGGAAGGCCCAGAGAGAAAGCTGGGAGAGGGTGAGCCAGGCATTCCCAGTTCTGTTTCCCAAAGGTACCCATCAAGCTGAGCAGAGAAGGAGAGGGGGCACAGCGGGAGGTCCTGGTGACAGGCTAATGGAGCTCCCTCCACGTGAAGGAACCACTGGGACTGCTGATGCATCCACTCTAACGCAGCCCTGGAGCAGGGGAAAGAGGAACAAACACCAAATGGCACTTAACTTCAACTCCACTATAGTGGCTTAGCTTGCTTTTGGACAAAAAGAGAATTTATAGGGCCCGTGATCTACTTATCAATTAAATTGCTACATAATACCCCCAAAATGTAGGGCTTACAACAACAATCATTTATTTTGCTCACAAATCTGCACTTTGGGCAAGGCTCATCTCTGCCCCATGCAGTGTTGAACTGAGGACCAGCAAATCCCCCTTGAAGATGGTTCACTCGCGTGGCTAGCAAGGTGGTGCTGGCTGTTGGCTGAGTGCTCAGACGGACTCTGGGACAGGGCCCCGGTCCCTCGCTATGTGGGCCTCTTCGTAGACTGCCTGGGCTTCCTTACAACTTGGAGGTGGAGTTCCAAGAGTGCACATTCTGCCAGAAGTGTGTGGCACTTTTGTGACCTAACTCAGAAGTCACACTGGCTACTTCTGCCATGAAGGTTGAGTATCCCTTATCTGAAGTGCTTGGGACCAGAGGTACTTTTGGATCTGGGACGTTTTCAGATTAGGGATACTCAGCCTGTACTGTATTTGTCAAGGCAGCCATCAAGGCCTGCCCGGGTTTGAGGGGAGAGACCACTCCTCGACGGAGGAATGTCAGGGTTCTCACGGGGGGGGGGGTGGGAGATAGCATCACCATCTTTGGAAAACACAGTCTGCTTTCCCCTTTCATATGAGAGATAATAAAGTTAAAGAGCCAGAGAAATATGGGGGATTTTCTTCTAGAATCTGAATCTTCCATAGAGATGCAAATGAACTCAGTCTAAGATTTATAGTCCTTTTCTTCTCATACTTTATTGAATGTTGCCCTTTGAGAAGATTCATTGTCAAAGAGACTACATCTATAATAACTAGCAATTGGCCAAAATAAAATGACACAGTTTCAGAAGGAATAAATAATCTATCTTTAGCTAGAGGACAAATACTAAAAATATGAGTTGCCTGGAAAATGGATTAAAATATAAAATGAAGCTTCCTTCTAGCCGTGTCTCTTGCAGACAATGAAAACGGGGAATAATGAGAGTCAGGGCTGGGGAATGATTATGAGCATGTTCTTTGAAGTCAAGCAAGCCTGAGTTTGAATCCCGGCTCTGCCATTCGCTACCTGTGTGATCTCAATTTCCTCCCGTATAACTTGACATTATGAAACCCACACTACAGAGCAGTTGTTATAATAACTACCTATTTCATGTGAAGTATTTAAAGAGTTAGAGCTGTGGTGAGCCTTTAGTAAGTGCTCAATAAACAGCTGTCATTTTGTTTAAGGAACGTGGCAAATTTCTACAACACCTACCATGTGCTAGCATCGATAATAGGATAGATACCTGCCTGTAAGGAGTTTTCAGCTTAGTTGAAAAGCTAAAACTGGTCCGGGTGCAGTGGCTCACACCTGTAATCCTAGCACTTTGGGAGGCCGAGGCAGGAGGATCGCTTGAGATCAGGAGTTCGAGACCAGCCTGAGCAAGAGTGAAACCCCCGTCTCTACTAAAAATAGAAAAAATTAGCCAGGCATGGTGGCATGCACCTGTACTCCCAGCTGCTCAGGAGGCTGAGGCAGGAGGGTCACTTGAGCCCAGGAGTTTGAGGTTGCTGTAAGCTAGGCTGATGCCACAGCACTCTAGCCCGGGCAACAGAGCGAGACTCTGTCTCAAAGAAAAAAAAAAGAAGAAAAGGAAAAGCTAAAACCTACACAAGTTGAACTACAAGAAGAAAATGCACATGTATTCCGATACATACTGGCTATCACACAAGTATGTGATTAATGTGTGCTTGATACCCTCATAAATCAATCATGGATTCATTGAGCGCTTGCGTGTGCTGTAAGCTGCAACAGTCACAAAAGCAGCTTAAATCCTGACTTCAGTGGTTGGGAATATAAAACATCACTAGATGAAATAACTAGTGAATAATACAAAAGGTGATATAATTAAGCATTATAAATAAGTGGTTCAGACTATTTCAGAAAAAGAAAATCAGAGAGCTCATAAAAACAGCAACTTAAGGTTTTCCATCTCATGGGAACAGAGGTATTCAAATGGGCAGGAAGAGATGGGGGGAAAGAGAGAAAATTGCCAATGAGGAGACAGAGAAGGGGAAGAGGTGGATGGGAGAGACAGGATAGGTCCGTTTTGAGAATCAGATTACGTGATCCATGGCTGTTCATTTGGGACGTGAACATGTGGGACCAGCAGGTTTCATTGACCTCTTACTGCTCTTTGCCGCAGTGACTGCACTGAGTTAAAAGCTCTTTGCAACTCTTCAGCTCTTAATTCTTTATTATGGGATATGACTAGATCGGTTCATCACATCGGAAACCAGAAATTATTTGGGGACAAGAGTGGGCAAAATACTGTCACCCTAAATAATCATATCATGCATGTCGGGAAGGCTTTATAAAATATTTGACACATATTTCTTTAGTATCCCGGTGACGTGGGTGTTATTTCCGTTTTGTTGATGAGGAAAACTGAGGCTCAGAAATGTTAGGTAACTTTCTCAGAGTCTCATTGCCAGTATGTGATGAGATGAAGTCTCCAAATGTTGTTTTAGGAAGCTGATTCTGGCAGGGAAGGTTGGTTCCTGTGGTGGAGAAACCAGCTGAGAGTGTTCTGGGTGGGAGGAGGTGAGTCGTGGGCAGGGTTATTATAAGGGTGTAGGGAGGGAGCGCGCAGGGGAAGGTGTCAAAGCAGCGCTCAGTAGCACTTGGTGACTGAATGGCTACAAATGATGACAGAGATAGGAAATGCAAGGATGACCGACTCTAAGGATTTGCATCTAGAAGGCTGGGAGAGTGACGGCACCTCTAAGAAGTGTGATAGCTTCTGGGAAGGGAGCGTAGATTGACAGGGGACATAAATGATTCTGCTTTAGAAACGTGAGTTTGGAAAAGAGTAGGCGACTTATATAGAGATGTCGGTAAGTCGGGATGCAGGTGTGAGGTCAGGCCTGGGCACGTAGCTCCTCACACAGGCAGGAATCGGTAGCTCATGTTGATCTAGAGAAATAATGTTCCAAGAACAGCAGCAGATGCTGAGGAACACAGCAAAGCTTGGCCTTGTGCCCCTTAGACTTTGCTGTACTTTGAAAGCCTCTAGTGCAGGGATTCTGTCTGTTCCTTGGCAGAACACATGCAGGGGCTTGTCCCAGGACGCACTGAAGTTTTAGGTAGATTTCCCCTTCCCTCCATCACAAAACTTTTGTCATCAGGAATCCGAACAATCAGTCTCAAACACTGCCTTAATACACGTACGTACAGCTCTGTGTCACGTCCCCACCCTTAACACGTAGGAATTATGCTGATTTTTACACACTGTGAATAATCACACAGATTATTCTATTAATAGAAAGAATTTAAGAAGAGGCCAACTCACAGCCCATAAGCCAAGGTGGCGTGATGGGGAGTTTCAGTGGCACTTGGACTGGCAGCTACCGGTACAATTCTTTGCCACTGTGCCAGAACCACGTCCCCACATCCCCCAGCACCTGGTCAGCACAGGGACTCGACCTCCTCCCTCTGGAGAATGAGAAGTAGCTCATGGACACCTTCACTCCCCCCTCCAGCCTTACAGGAATTGGGACATTGTCACCAACCTGTCTCCACGGGCTTGGGAAAAAAGGAGACAGCACTTTGGCATCTATTTTGAACCCTGGCCAAGCCTCAGTCAGTTCCAAAGGGCTGAATGAAAATTTAACTTTTAATCATGGGCTAGAGGATTTTGCTCTTGCTTGGCTGGGGATTTCTTTCACGGGGGTAAGTGGAATACTGTTTGATGCATTTTTTGGTGGCTTTCGGTACCGGCCTCCTTTCTGGGCACAGGGGAAGGACAGTTTGAATACCAGTAGAGGCGCGAGCATGTGACAGATGAACCCTCTGCTTGTCCTTTAGAAGAAATGCTTCAATTGGTCTGTTGTCACCGCACCATGTAGGACCTGCCCCCACCCGGCGTGGGTAGGGCCCAATAGGATCCTTGTCCCCAACGAAGCCTAGCCGGTCCCCGTGCATGGTGACAGCATTGACGTCAGCCCTGGTGGTGGAAGAATTAGCTGAAGCCCAAAGGGAAAAAGAGGCCAAAAAAAGAAAAATTCAATCCAGAGAGACCAAAGCCATTTCTTTTTATTTTGTAGGCTCTCAGCAGCTGTTAAGCTTTGTTGGATTTTGATAGTAAGAAAGTTTCCAAAAATAGAACAGTGAAATGTCAGAGTTAATGGGATCACAGCAATAAGATATCTGTACTAGCAGGAATCTGACTTTATTAACTTGACGTGGAAGTTGCTTTGCCCCCCACACACAGAAGCCCCCCCTGTGCTTGCCCCCCAACCTGGGTGTGCCCCCCCCCCAGCACCTGTTCCGAGAGGAAAGCAACCACTTTCCAAGTGGCAAACACAGTGCAACAAGAGGTGTCTCCAAGGGAATGTTCTTTATCCAAGCCAGGCAAACACAAGGTTTAATCAAAAGGCTAGCTTTGTGGTGTGTGTTTTAGTACTTTTTTTTTAAAGGCTAGCTTCTTGCTAACAGCTGAGGAAAGGGGCAGGTGTCTGGCGGGTCCCCTGGCCTTTGTCCCTGCCTGCACCTCAGCCCCAGGTCCCACACGCTCTGCGGTGGCAGCTTCCTTGCTGTCTCCTCATCTGAGGATGATGGATGCCGTCCTGCCTTCATCCCTGCACTCACGGTCAGCAGAGCAACGAGCGGGATGACAGCGGCTACTCGCGTTTCTTCAAAGGGGGCATCTGCTCCAAATAGGAGAACTTGAAAGAAATTTTATATACAAAATATCAACACTTCATTTCATTACTCTGCGGTCATTTCTCTCCCTGTCTCTCACGGGAGGGTGCCTTTTATTTAGAATTGTAAAGAGTTTCCGAAGGAAAGACAAAATTTTAGAAATCCGGGGTGCAGTGAACTGGGTGGTTGTTCACTGTGGAGCTGTGAGTGGCCCCGGCTGTCCCGCGAGCGAGGAGGGGGCGCCCCAGGGCTGTGGGATCCCTCCCCCCCTCCCTTCCTGCGTCCTCAGCTTCCCTCCCCCACTGCCCTCCACCTGCGTTATTGCCATTTGCCAGTGAAAATGTTCGATGCAGGGTGGAGGAAGGAAGGGGGCACGTTATGTGTGTGCCAGTGCCCTCACGGGGCACTGCTGTCACACAAAGCTGGGTAACTGAGGCCACCTGGACACAGAAAGCACCTAGGTGCTGGGCACGAATGTAGATTGCACTGAATCAGAATCGCAGGGTTGCATCCCCCACGGGGGCCCTAGTCTTAACAAGCACCTCAGTAAACCCTCGGATACTCGGGAACCCCTGCTCACCGAGATGCCACCAGCCAGGGCTGCCCACCCGGCCCACAGCCTTTATGCAACTCTCAGATAAAGCCGGTTTCACGTAGGTTCCATTCTTTAGCAATATCTGCAGATTACCTTTTTACCTCTGGACTTTGATAAAAACGACAAAATACCGTAGGGAGAACAGAACTGACTTTACACAGCGTCAATGTGTACACCACACCACCAGGTATATGTAGTGTCATAACTTCTGAGCGGATTACAATGCGGTCAGGCTAGCGCCAGCTATTGATTCCTGCTCCCCACGGCGGAGACAAACCGCGGCATGAGTGGTCAGCAGGCATGTCCTTCCCGGCTCTGCCCCTCATCCCTGCTCAGCCACTGGGCTCGCCTGCGTCAAACCGGGCCACATCAGGGTGCTGCGTTAGAAATTTAATGCTTGTCGATGCAATCCTCTCTACCTACAATTTCACCAGATCTAGACTTTGAAGTACAGAGTCTTCATCACCCATGTTTTGGTGGCTCTGGCTGGTTGTGTCCCTCTCTGCTACTACCAATATCCAGGGAAATTCTGCGGTTGTAACACTCATGTTTGTGAAATATTTCTGGGTGAAATACAGCAAGATGGCAGGGCAGAGGTGTCCAATGAAGACTTCTCCAACTCTTAACCAAAAGAGAACATTTTTAGCAGGGAATGGCTGTATTCGATCGCTAGGGCTGCCATAACAAAGTATCACAAACTTAGTGGCTTGTACAACAAAAACTTATTGACTCACAGTTCTGGAGGTTAGAAGTCCAAGATCAAGGTTTACACAGGGTCATGCTCCCTCGGAAGACCCTGGGGAAGGGTCTGTTCTGGTGGCTCCTTGGCTCATGTCAGCATAACTCCAGTCTTTCACGTGGCCTTCCCTCCCTGTGTGTGTCTGTGTCCAAAATTCCCCTTTTACTGAGGGCGCAAGTCATATTGACATAGGGCCCACCCTAATGACCTCATCTTAACTTAATTATCCGCAAAGACCTTATTTCCAAATAAGGTCACATTCACCGGTACTGGAGGTTAGGACCTCAGTGTCTTTTGAAGAGATATAATTTAGCCAGTAGCAGAGGCCAGCTCTGAACATTTCCATCCTTCCCAGCATCGCTTAGAAAAGCTTTGATATTTTTTGCATTATCAATGCTCCTCATTCCCTAATGTCAGTACCTAGAATTTATAACTGTACCTTGCAGGAGTTTGCTGTTTGCACTGACATCGCACAGTGGTAGGTACTGAGAGCCCTGTCACTGGAGCTGACAGTACTTGCTCTAGCCATCCAGGAGAGGCACTTGCCACTAAAGACCGAGGGTAGCAGGTGAGAGTCCTGGACTGGGTGGTGTCTGTCCTTGATCCTAGAAGACGGGCAGGACTTAGGGAACTCTCAGGGAGAGGTGGACTATGCCAAGTAAAAGTAGCTAGTTCAGTGCAAATAAGAACATAGCTATCATGATTAAGGGCCAACAGGTAGGCCAGTTTGACCAAAGAACAAAGAGGGAATCAATGAAGGTAATGTTGGAAACGATTAGTGAGAGATTATGCAGATCTTCTATACTGGTCTGAGAAATTTGTGCTCGATCTTGTGAGACCTGGGGCCACTTACTGGGAGGATGTCTAGGAGATACTGTTTTTAGAATATGTTTCTGTTGATTTGTGTAGGGTAAGATGTCAGGAGAAGATTAAGATGAGAATGTTGGCGGTGAAACTGAGAAACTACAAGCATGCAGATTGAGAATGCCCCCTCTTCTTGCCCCACCACCTGGAGGTCTTCTACTTGTATATAAACCCAGGTCAACTGCCACCTCCATTTGGAAGCCTTTCGAGTTACTTGCTCCTTACTATTTGGTACCATATTGCTCTTAACATATATTGCCACCCTGGTGCTCACCATGCTATACTGTGATACTTTCTGTTTCCACATGCCCCCCCTGGACTGTGCTCTCATGAAAGGCACAAATATTTTTTATTGTGCTTTGCAGCCTTTATGACTAGCAAAGGGCACGTCCAGGGGAGCTACTCAATAAACACCTACTAAAATGAAACAGACATAGACAGAAAGCCAGTTGGCAAACAGCAATTTCACTGTAAAATGAGCCAGTCAAGAGTTATAGACTCTTGGGACTGGAGAAGGTCTTAATGGTCATCTAACCCAGTTACTGAGTAAATGCCACAAATCCTGGACAAGCAATGATCTCGCCTGATGCCATCCTGGGGCAGCTCTGGCTGTACAAAGTGTTCAACTGCAAGGGAACATAGAGACTACCTTATTCAAAAGATGAAGAAGTGAAGTGATTGGCTCAAGGTTACTCAGCAGTTAGCAGCAAGGTTGGGAAATAGAAGAGAAACTAACATGACAAACCCCAGGCCCATTCATTCCTCACCACAATCCTATGGAGTGGAGGTCTTGCCATTTTGAAATTTACAGTTGAGGATGCTGAGGCTGAGAGGGGGCAAGTGGCTTGTTCAGGATTGCACAGTTGATAGGTAATAGAGGCAGGTACAATGATAGATTGATCTCATTCCATTTTCTAACACCTCATGCCATCCCTGGAGAAGATCCCAGGTTTCCCGAGATACCGTAAAACGCTCTTCTCACTTCCTAAGCAGACCTTGCCACAGGGTCTGTTTTGAAATCCTCCCCCCTTTTGTTATCATCCAACCAGGTTCTTTGCCCACTGCTCAAGAGGAAGCCAATACGCTGAGACAGCAGGGTTACAGCAGAGAAAGGGTTTAATTCCATGTACCACTAAGCAGGGAGACTAGAGGAATTTCTCAAATCTGCCTCTCTGAGAATTGGGGAGACAGGGTTTTTAAGGATAGTTTGGCAGACCAAGGATTAGGCAATTAGGTTTGCTAATTGGCTAGGTTCAGGGCAAAATTATAGGGGCGTAGTAATCTTGTGTTGTTTCGGTTCCTTGGGTCACAGTTCCAGTTGAGTCAGTTTCTTGGTATGGGTCACTAGTCCGGGTGAGTCAACCAATCCGCTAGAACACAGACCCGGAAGACATGTCAGAAACTACCCCTAGGTTTCCAAAGGGTGCTGTTATCTATGGAGAGGGTTAAGAATCTCTATGACTACCAGCTGTGGAATTTCGGAGTAGTATGGACAGTGACTAATTATGATCATTATTTTTAGCTAGGTCTGTTCCTTCACAGCATTTTGGAGCCCTTACCCCAGTTCTCACCTTGTACCCCTTTATCGATTTGCATAAAGGGTGGTTTCACTTTCTCACCTCCATTTTGCTTGCTTTTCAGGAGAGAAGTATGAGCTCCATGCAGGGACTGAGTCCACCCCAAGTGTTGTCGTGCACGTGTGTGACAGTGACATAGAGGAAGAAGAAGACCCAAAGACTTCCCCAAAGCCAAAAATCATCCAAACCCGGCGTCCCGGCCTGCCACCCTCCGTGTCCAACTGAGCTTCCTGCTCTGCCTCGACAATAATAGCCGTCTCCTCTTTATCATGCTTTTTTTTCCCCGTTGTTTGTCAAAAAAAAAAAAATTGCCTTTAAATCCCTGGGTGTTTGGTTGTTTGAGATTCCTTCCTTGTAATCAAGCCTCTCGGACAAAAGGGCTAGGAAAAGGTGATATGTCTCCTGATCATATCATACCCATTAAGTATAATCCATAATTTAGAAGGTTCTAGGAAAAAGTAGTATTTTCTTATTAACACCACAGCCTGTATCTTTGTTCTCTCATGTTGATCCAAGCCAGAGACATCAGTAACAAATAGCACCTGTGTTGTTTGTGAGCTGTTTCAATCCCAGTCCTGATGTGTGTGCGTTGTTTTTTCCTGGCCACTTAAATAGGACCATATGTAAACTTGACTTTGACTGCATGAGATATCCCTGTCTGGTCTCACTCAGTCCTTGCATCCCGACATTCCCAGGACATGCATGATCACCAGCATTTATTTTCATGATTTGAGGATATCCTATAACTCACAGATTGTCAGCATCCAGCCATGTCCTCTCTAGATTAGGAAAATTGTCAGCATCATCCAGCTCAACAAATCTGGGTATATTCACTATTTTGAGTCAATAACTCCATAGCTCTGTTAAAATTTCTGGAGGCAAAACTGAGACTGGCCCCAAAGGTATTCCTCAATAGATTTTGAACACCACATCCACGTAGAACTTTCCCAGCCTCACTGGGGAGGCTTGTCCAGAGTGATAGAGACCGATTTCAGACAAACCTATTTATTACAAAAGTTTCATGGTGTCTGAATGATTGTTTTTCTCTCTTTGTATATTTGTACAAATGTTTCAGCTGTGCTTTTAAAATCTGGATGTTTTTTATTTAGTGATTGTTCAACTGTTAGCTGCTTAAAAACATACTATGTGCATTGCTTATGAATGCATTCATATACTAATGCAGATAATCTGATAATATTACACTCTATTAATGGATAATGCTGAATTTTGAAAGGGCACAAAACGTGTCATGCCAATACATCAATGATTAGCCGACATCTTTGCTACCCAGACCACTTGTTTTTAAATAAAGATGCAAGTGTCAGTTGTAGACGATTGGGATGAAGCGAAATCTCCAGAATGTAGCAGCAGCTGAGCATATGAAGATGGGGAAGGATGGTAGACACACGTACGACAGTCCTACTCATGCCGTGCCCGTATGCTCAAAGGCGTTGTTTTCATTACATGTGATTTTTCTATTTCTCTAGCCCAAAGTGCATTACAGAAGATACACCTATAGAACCATTACCTTCTGCTGTATGTGCCAGGCCTCATCTACTCCTGTACATTAATGAATTACTTTAGCTGCAAATACACATTACGAAGGAGTGGGGAAGTACTTTCTTTACCCAAGCCTCAGAAAAACACACGAGAACAATAACACAGCCAACCGATGGAAGGACCGTTGTGGTTTTTGACTAAGGTGTATGTTAGTTTCATCAGAAACTTCAAACATAGACTGATCACTCAGAAATTAAAGTCCGTTCTACTGTGAATATAGCAATATAGTACTGGACACAGTACAGGTGAAACTGAGGAGAGCATTGCTTGTCAAATCCTGAGTTTCCGTAAGAAAAATGAAGACTCCTTTCAAAAATAAAATCTGAGGAGTGTATAATAAGCAAATGCTTTGACTTTCCTTTGCCGTGGAGGTTTTTGATTTTTTTCTTGCCAGGTGAGACTACAGACCTAGTCGTTGAGAAATGCTGCCCTCTAGTGGAAGAAATATCGCACTCGGCTGTTTAGACGCACAGAGGCTGCCGCAGGCAGCGACTTGGGGCTGAGTCTCCTCTCGGCCATCTGCGGGTCATTTGACTTTTTAAGCTACCCTGAATTTTCAGAATGCAGGCTGTGAGGAGATCTAGATAAGAGAAAATGTTTGGAAATGATCTGTAAATGTCTCAAATGCATCAGACAATGGGTAAAAGTTGAAATGGCCGTTCTGTGCAGTCATGAAAGAAAAACAGTGAAATGTGTGACCTACGTGGTTAGTCTTAGTAAAACTTGTTGCCACGTGTCAATGATCACCTGTCTCAGATCAAGTAATTCTTTCACCAGGTTTGACGTGGGGAGGGAGGGACAGGGGCTGTTCCCAGGAGAGCGGTGGACAACGGGAAGACTCCTGGAAGTGTTTCGCTGGAACCTCCTAGCACTGTGAAAGTCAGAACCGCCTCAGCATGTCCGTGACGCACATTATGCAAACCTCTTGAGCACTATTTTAAGTTTGAAAAGTTTAAAACTGAAGGGGAAGATTTCCACCAACTGAATCATTTGTGCACGTGTATAGCTCAAAGAGCTTAGACTTCAAATATATCTGGTGAATGACTCTTTGTGCCTGTGGTGTGATTTCTCTGTTGTCTACCTGGGTGTTCTTGAGGGGTAACTGCGGAGGAGTGCAATTCAGCCTAGAGTCTGTCTAAGAAGGTATGGGATTCGCCCACCCATCTAGGTTCTTCCTGCCGCAGTGGGGGAAGCTGGCTGGCAGCCATTTCTCCAAGGAAGAGGAATCTGGGCACAGCCTGGGGGGATGGGCTGGCCTCTGAGCCAGGCAATGGGAGAACTTCCTGTTTTATGGCCACATCGCAACCATTTTGGTCCTAAAAAGCCATGTCAAGTGTAAGAACCTCCTTTAACATCTCCCCACTCTATTCTTTAGTTTAAAACACTATAAGAGACCTGAGTTGCCAAAAATCTAGTATTCAGAACACAAAAAGCACTGTTATAATCTCAAAGATTAATCTATTTGATTTTATTTAAATTAAGAGATTTTGTTCATCAAATGACATCATAAGAAGAATGAGGATGAAAGCTTCAGATGGGAGAAGATATTTGAGATACATGTAGTTCTGAAAGAACTCATATTCAAAACGTAGAAAGAACAGCAAATCAGAAAGAAAAAGACAGACAATCCATTTGCTCATTAAATGGTCAAATTACTTTAACAGGCACTTCACATATACAGGCAATTCGCACATACACAGACATATGCAAATGCCCAAATGACCCACAAACATTAAAAAGAAGCTCAACTCTATTTCTTGTCAAACAAAGGCAAATTAAAATCTCAAAGAGTTACATTACATATCCATCAGAATGGCTAAAATTAAGTATGGGGAAACATTAGGTTCTGGTAAGGCTATGAAGGAAGGGGGGACTCTCCTACCCCGCAGATGGGAGTGTGAATTTTACTGTGACTTAGGAACACTGGTGGTGTCTGCTAGAGCTACACATATGCCTATGTGGGAGCGACTCACTCCGGTGCATGCACCCAGCAGGTGTGAGTGCTCACACCTATCAAAATACCTATAGAATATTGTCCCCAGCAGAGCTGCTCATAGTAGCTATCAACAGGATACAATCCAAGTGTCCTTCAACTGTAGAATGGATAAATAACTGTATCCTCACACAAAGGAATATTACAAAGCAATAAAAAATTACTGATGTATATAGAAACATAAATGGATCTCAAAACCATGCTTTTGAGAAAAAAAACCTAGACATGAAAGAATACATAGTACATAATGTATGACTTCATTTATGAAGCTAAGAAATGGTCGAAACTGGCCTATATTGATAGAAATTATAATAGCAGCTACCTTTGGGAGGATATTGAATGAGAGGAGACGTGGGACTTTCTGGGGTGCTGCAAACATTCTACATCTCGATCTGGATCTCCATGGATACATATATACATAAAATTCAGTTAAAATCTGTGCGATACACTATAGTAAGTTATATCTCAACCAAAACGAAACCACTATGAGAACAGGGAGGAAGGAGCTATTATTAGTCATGACGAGGGTTTGAAATGTTCTCATACTAAAGACATACATCTTCTATCTTACGTTCCATGAGATATTTCCGTATATACGATGCCTTTAAAATCTTTACTTTTTTGTTTTTTTTAATAAATAGCACAAGACTTAAGCACTGAGTAAGGCACTGTTCATTCCAGTACAAATCAACTGCCTGCCTGACACTGGGTTTTCAGTGGCGAACAAAGTAGCTGTCGTCCCTGCCAGGTTCCGTGTGGGAAAGAGACAAGAAACAAATAAACAAGCCAGTGATAATCACAAATTCCGACAGTGAGTACAGTGAAGAAAAGCAAGAGCACACTCTGAGAATAGAGAATAAAAGGGAATGAGGGTCATAGGCAGGGAAGGCGTCTCTGAAGAGACGACATTTAAGCTGAACTGGAGAAGCAACCGGCCAGAGAAATGCTGAGGGAAGAGCGTCCCAAGCAGCAGGGGTGAATGGCGTGGATCTGGAAAGACCTTGCCATGCTGGGGAACCTCGAGGCTGTCGTCAGTGTGTGGAGCAGGGTGAAGGAGGGTGAGCACAGCCCCAGGTGACGTCAGGAAGGCAGGCAGGTCCCAGGCGCTGGAGAACCTGGCAGGCCAGGCCAGGGGACTTGGAGTTCGTATTAAGTACGGCAAGAAGAATTTTCAGTGAGGGAATCATACGACCAGATTCATCTCGTGAATTCCAACACAAATAGAAGAAATTTCCTAACACAAAGCCACATCCCAGAATGTCTAGACACTCTGGACTTTAGGCCTGAAGACAGCTTTGGAAAGCCTGGTGTTCCTCCCTGCAGCGTGATGCACCACCTGAATTCTTAGTGCCCAGCGTCAGCACGCGGTGTCTTATCACGGTTCTGAAAAGTTGTTTTTTTTTTTTTCTTCCTTCCCTTCCCCAAGTCATTTAGAAGGCCTCGGTGCAGGAAAGGAGGGACAGAGCAGGTGATAAAGAATGATAAGTCAGTGATTCGGGAAAACATTCATTGAGCTGCCGGTACAGAGTGTCCCTGCCAGAAGCCGCCATGCAGAGCATCATTGAACACTTGGCAGGCTTCCCCCTTGAATTTATGCAATCCGAGAAAGGGAAAATTTCAAGCAAAAAGTTTTCTGTCAAACTCATTCATCTGCACCTTTCAAAGATAGTCTGGGGAAATGTTATTGGAGTTGACTCAGGAGCTTTTTATATTTCTAAAACGAAGCCAAATCCAAGGTTAGTTGTGTGTGTGTGTGTGTGTGTGTACGCAAGCGCATTTAGTATAGGTTGGAAATAGGAAACCCAAAATAGGCTGAAATGGATGAAACACTGTGTGCTAGAAAATTTCACACACAATACTTCCTTGGCTCTTTTGCATTATTTTCCATTCTCAATAATCGAGTTCAAAAACCTTTAGAGTTGGGCAGGACTGTGGGGCCTCCTCAACTAGTTGGAATCATTAATAAAATCATTATTGTTCCCCAAACAGTCTTTGGATTTGCCCATGGGGTATTTTATTCTTAAAGCAAGATTTATAGTTGTCCCTGCTGTATTGCCAAGTTCAACACCCTGGTAATCCACGTGGTGTGCTATAGTGGATGCAGGCCCCCCGATACTGGGGGCGCTGGTGGGTCACGACCTGCTGCTGAGTGAGCAGGCTTTGCACTCAGCCAGAAAGATACTCCCACCCAAGGTCTCACCCCTCCCTGGGGACCTGTGCCCAGGGACTAGTCCACGTGACAGTAGGAAGGCCCTCCCTTGGACCACTCCAGCTCCACAGCTGTCCCTCTAGGATATAGGCTGAGGCCTCCCCATCTCTGTTTAACTCTTCCCTCTTTAAACCCACTTCCTTTATCCCCCACAGGTGTGGACCTAAAGGCTCCCCAGCAAACTTCCTGCGTGCACACCTAGTCTCAGAGCCTGTGTCCTGGAGAAACTAACCTAACACTCACATCCTCAATAGCTTTCCCCCCTCACTCTGCGCTCTCTGGAATTGTACAGCTCTTCTCCATCGATCGTCGCCTTTGCATTCCTAGCATGGATCAGTTATACTAGGGGTTAGTAGCTTTTCTAAAAGTAATACAGCAAAGTTCTTCCCGCTTTCTTTGTGTTGTCCTGCTGCATTCAGGTAGGGATAGGTGGGGTGGAAGTGCAGGTAACCTGGGACAAAATTCCACAGTGAGGGCTTCTCCCAGTTGTCCCCATGGCATGAGGTGAACAAAGGATGCCTGTGTAGCTGTTGTCAGGAGCCTTCATGAAAAACACAGAGGGGTCTGTAGCAGGGAGGGTAGGACCCAAATTCTGGCCTGTGTGCCACCCTCAGCCCACCTCCAAAGGTGTCCTCACCTCCCTGTCAGCCTTGTATATGAGAAAGGGATAGGGATTGTGTATGTGACTCTAGACAAGTTGCTGAAGTCCTTGCAACTCAGCTTCCTCTCCTGTAAAATAGGTTTAAAAATTGACCTTTGTCGTGAGGACTTAGTAAGATAATAAGAGCAGCAATTATTATTGGAGGGCAGTTTAACGGCAGCTAAATTCACAAGTTTTGCTGTCACATGACCTGGATTTAAACCCTGGCTCTGCAAACGGGTAGTCTTGGGCACGTTTCTTAATTTGTAAGTCTCGGTTTGCGCATCTTCTAAACAGGAAGGACGATGGTATCGAGCTTCCCGAGTTAGGAAGATTAGATGAGAAAGCGCGTCAAGCGCTGGGTACAGAGGACGTCCTCAGCCAATGCTCTCTGTGTGCCAGGCCCCGCAGGAAGGACTTCGCTTTGGTCCTCTCACTCTCTCCATGCTGATGTGTTCGTTGTTCCCATCCCTCATAAATAGTAGTCGTCACGTACTGAGTGCTTACTCTGTGGCAGGGGCTCTGCTAAGTTCTTTACACTCTAATTTGACTCTCAGTGACGTCATGAGGAAGGTACTGATGTCCCCATTTTACAAGTGAGGCAACTAAAGCCCGGGAAAGTTAAGTCCTTGACACTCCAGGCACGTTCCGTGCGCTGCCAGCAGCCGCATTGGCATCCCCAGGGAGCGGGTCAGAGAGGCAGAGTCTCTAGTCCTACCCCTGCCACTGAAACAGAACCTGCCTCTTAACAAGACCCTCCCGGCATAATTCCTAGCACTTTAAAGTTTAGGAAGCACTTACGATCAAGGGCCTAATATCCCCCAGCAGAGCTATGATTGCAGAGCACACACTCTAACTGCCTCTATGTATATAGCACCCATTCAAAAAAGTGCTCAAAGTCTGTAATTTCTCTTCCCGTGGTAATTATTACTGCGACCGAGCTGCCGTCTCTGTTCCTGCCCAGAGTCCCTCCCTACCCACTGTGCTGGCCTTGCTGCTTTGATTAGAACCCCCAGGTGGTGCTGCCACACTCCAGGTTCAGATAAAGCTCTGGCCTTGGCCATTCCAATGATCTCTAGTACAAGTGCTTCTGAATGCACCGCAATGTGATTTCCAGAAGGGCGATGACCCCAGGAGCACATCAGTTTTCTGAGAACCAGCCACTCGCAGCATTACTGGGAATAGGGGATGGTCGCAGGCAGGTGTGAGTGCAGAAGCTACCATGGGGGTCGTCTTGCTCTGAGCACGAAGGCAATCGAGAGACAAGAAGAGCTGAAAGGTTGAAAGAAAAGGAGAGGGATGGGAGGAGAAATTAATAATATTTGAGCACCTGGACCAAACTATGACTGAAGCTAAAATCCTCTGGACTTTTCAGATGCGTGCACCAACAGATTTCCCTTGTCCTTAAACCAGTTTAAGTGGGGTTTGTTCACTTTCCACTGAGTGACCAGTTGAAAACTAAAGAAAGCGTGATAGGCATAAATGTAAAGTCCTATATTTAACTGCTTAAAAAATGCACATGTAAAGGGAGGAAGAGATCAACTCGGCAAAGAGATAATATAATAAATATTTGGGGGCCTTAGTTGATCAGCAACTCAATACATGTCAATGTAGGGGAAGGAAAAATCTGCTACTTATGAATCTTTGTGTTTCAAATGGCAGGTGATGCCAGATGTTTATTGCCCATCCAATCTTCAGAAATCTCTTGGAAATTATAGAAGAATCATCAAAGGAAATATACAGAATAGCTCTGGAACCCAACAGAGGGTACCAACAGTTGTCCAGAAAATCTGAGTCACTTCTGGAATGCAGAAGGCAGAAGGCAGTCTAACAGGGAAACCAGACTTGAAAAGGCACAACAGAAAGCACACAAGTGAGGGCTACAGCGGATGTGGGAGCCAGTCTTTCCAGTTGACTCTAAGAGACAATTCAAGGTCAGAGTCAACGAATATAAAACGAAGTGGGCAGGAAATTAAAGAGGTGCATTTGGAAGAGCTGGGCCAGTCAAGCCCCTCCATCACTGTCGCTGGCCACATTTGCAGAAGTGCCCCAAGGCCAAATTCCCAAGGCTTGCCTCACCTGGCAAGGACGCCTAATGGGGTCTGGCAGAGCCGCCTTAATCATCCCTGACCTGCACTGAACATATGGATGGGAAAAAGAGTGTACTCCCTAGGTTTGACACAGCATATTTTCCAGGATCTTCACTGACGAGAAGAGCATGGAAGGTCAATTTTACAAGACTTTTCATGTCTGAAAATATCTTTATTGCACCTTCACACTTGAATGATAGTTTGGCTTGTTCGAATTCCGTCAGGATTTTGATGACATCGCTCCATTGCTTTCCAGCTTCTAGAAGCCCCAGGTGGTTCTGAATCCTGACTCTTTCGGACAACCTCCAATTCCTCCCTGGAAACTTTTAGGACTGACTGCCTTGTCCCAACTGTCCTGAATTTCATGTACTGGGTTCCTAGGAGTCCTTCCCAGCTAGAAACTCATATCTTTCCATTATGGACATTTTTTTGATTATTTGAAATTTCCTCCCCAATATCTCCTCTGTTCTCCCCTTAGATCTTCCAAAGTTATGTGCCAATTATTTTTTTCTTCCTCTATAATTTTCTATCTCTTTGACTTTTTACTTTATTTTTCTGGGAAATTTCTTCAACTTTATCTTTCAATGCTTTTCTTTCTGTTGACACATATTTAATTTCTGAAAGGATTTTTCATTCCTGGAATGTTTCTTTTCTATTGCTTCTTGCTCCTATTTTAGGAATACAATATCTTCTCTTATCAATCTGGAGTTTTGGAGGTTCATTTTTTTCCCCTATTTCTTGCACATTCTTTTTTTTCCTATTTCCTTTTTTTCCTGTTCTCTCTCTCTCTCTCTCTCTCTCTCCCCTCAATAGGGAGAGATTTTGCTCCCAGAGAGCAAGTCTAGAGACATTGTTAGTCGTCACAGCTGGGGGTTTGTGCTACTGACACCTGGCAGGGCCAGGCACAGCCCCACAGCAGAGAGTACCCGGCCCCCAATATTAATAGCGCTGACGCTGGAAATCTCCAGTTTAGAGGCTTTTCTCAAATATCTTGTGATCTTTGGTTCTTTGCTTATATTTTGGGGAAACATTGAAAAATGTGATCGGGTTGATTGTGTGGTTATGAGTGGAGCTCATTGACTGTGAACTTCACTGGAGGTTGATCTGAATATGAACGTTCATGGTGGGACTTCTAACTCTCTGTATGTTTATAGCCTTCTTCTTTGGCTAATCAGTTTATTCGGAGAAGAGTTGTCCAATCTCCTGCCTGGAGGGTTGAAGTCAGCAGCCAGTATTCTAGGAGCTCACAGAGAAGGCAGCCATTCAACGTGCAGAGTGTCCTCAGTAGAGTCTCACACCCACCCCCACCCACTGTACTGGGTACCCCTGATACCCAGTTCTTTCCAGTTCAGGAATGCCTGGCCTTGCCAGGGAGTCTGGCCTCTCCTCATCTTCCCCGGTGGAAAAGGGGCAGGGAGGGTGATCTAGGATTCTAATTGCCTCTTATTACATGTCCCTTATAATCTTCCTATTTTTAGCCCCATTTGCACCCCTGCTTTCAGAGATACCTGGTACCCAAAATTACTGGAGTTCTTCCCTGTGCATCGGCCTCCTGCATTGCCTCCACCACCTGCTTAGGCTTCAGCTCCCTAACCTGTGAAGTAAGTAGCCAAGCTTTCTTCAGCTTCTAGCTTCCGAAATTTTGTTGTTATTCTCTTTTCCCATTCTCTTTGTCCTTGCCGGCTTATAACGTACTTTCTTTTTCTAATAACATTTTGAAAAGAATAGAAATAAACTTATGAGCGTAACTGACCATGTGCAGCTAGAAATGAGTGACTTTCTCTTACAGCCATTTTCTTCACCAGAAGATGTTGTTGAGATCTCTTAGACTGCCTGAGGGCTCAGAGTCCTCTTGAGAGGAACATTCTAATTCATAGTCATTCGTACCTTCTCTTTTCTGCAGAATTACAAAATTCTTGAAAAGGAGACTTGAGGTGCTTCTCTCAATTGGGCATGTCACAGTAAGAAATGTGTCAGGGATGAGACAATCCAATGTAGATTTTAATTCTCTAACAATTTCCCACATACGGTAACAGTGCTGGAAGAAAGTTTTCTAACAGCCTGTATTTTTCTCAACGTCTTACACATGATACCCTTAGGGCAATGATCTCCCCCAACCTACAGAAGTACATTGTCTATTTTGTTGTTTTGTTACACTTCCTCATCACTAGATAGCTCTCATTTGGGCCTTTAGCTAGACCATTGCAGTCTACCAATGGAGCCAAGACGACATGTTGAAAAACACAGCATATAAAAGAAAGCAAAGAAAAGTTAGCACCCAGCTCCATTCACATGAAGAAGAATAACATTTCTAACATTTTCATTGGATGCTCTGTTCCCAGTGCTGTCCTTTACATGAATTTTTCCCAATTAAACCTCATGACCATCTCGTAGAGTGGATTCCCATTATTATTCCGCCATTTTGCAGATGAGGAAGCCTAGATGAACAAATGTTAAATAAATATCCCAGAGTTCTGGACTTCAGGCTCAGGCAGTCTGAGTTCAGAGCCTGCAGTTTTAAATACTACACTGCACCCCACACTAGTGTGAGGGGACAGTGGCAGTAGCCACAGCCAGCCCATACATTGTCACTGCACCTCAGGGTTGACAAAGTGCTATCACACTGGTTGTAGTATTTGAACTCCTTTAATATCACAGCAAACTAGCTCATGCCAAGAGTGAAATATGCTACCGCAAATGGCTTGGCATAGAAAAAGTACGAAGGCTCCAGAAGAGTGACAGGAATGTTTAGGCATTGCCGTTCATTCCCGTCCTGGTATAAGCCCTAGAGGCACAGTGTCTGTTGCCAGCACAGTGATTTCCAGCACAGTGCACAGTCTTGGTTTGTGTGTAACATTGTTTCTGTTCCTGCAAGGGGAGGCAGACCTTTCCAGGAGTGACACGCTCAGGTAAGGCGAGCTCGGATCCTTGTTACTTCTTGCCATGCTCCGTTCCTGGAATCGGACAGTGGAAGTTGGCAATGGGACCCCTGATGCACAGATCCGTGGGCAAAGAAAAATGCGAGAAAGACTGCGGTTGTCTCCTAGGCTCAGACAGGACCATCTCCGATCTATTTAGGGCCCATGGGTAGCTAACCAAGTCATAAATACTGGGAAGGAATCTTAACAAAGTAAGTGGGATCCAAAAACTACAAATGTGCAAAACGTGGGTCCCATTATTTTAAGATGAAGGAGTGACTGGGAAGGGCAAGCAGTGAGCCAGCCCTGTTCTGCAAGTCTGGTTGTGAGCTGATGCCACCTGGTGGCGATGGGTGTCTTCTCCAGCTTAAATATCAGTAGGGACAATTCTGGGGCTGTCCAGAATTCCCAGGACAGCAGCAAAGATTCAAGGAATCTCCTTGTAGTTGTTGGCCCAATCTGGGAAGATGAGGCGGAGAGAATTCTAAGAACATGGAGACCCACCCTCCCCTCCCCTGCTCCTGGGGACAGGGTGCCTGCCCTTCCCCATGGGGCCTCCCCCTCTGCCCTGCCCTGCCCTCCTGTCTCTCTTCCTGCACCCTTGAAGATAGAGTTTGCACCTGCTCCTGTTTGTGTACTTCTCCCTTGGCAGAAGATGGAAGCCAATCACCAAATGCTCACTTCACATTATCTCACAGTGGAGTTTCACTGTCACCAGCTTTAAAGTGCTTCTTAAGCTTACCCGAGCTGCTTCTATCAATTCTTTAAACAACTCTGCATAAAGGAATCTTCACCTTTTACCCAGTAGGTATCCACACTGATTTATATAGGACTGCATTCTCTTATTAGTCCTCAGGGAAGGCAAGCATGATCTTTTCAATGATTCTTTTATAGATATTATAATCATGTGGTTACATAACAGCTTCCTGCGTTGACCACATCCTCAGCAAGCACGTGACAGATGCTTTGAGAAGAAGGATGATGGCTCACCCTTCCTAGTTTGACCCACAGCACCTGACTCTGTGCTGAGCGCCTATCAGGTGTCCAGTAAATCTTTGATGGAAGAAATGAGTGAATAAACGAGATGATTTGAAATCCAAGTGATATTTGTAAGCCTTATAATAAAACTGAACACGATTTTCTACAAGACTACATAAAAACTGTCCACATTTTATTAAAAAAAAAATACCTGGTTACTTGACCTGTTTTTACAGACTTCTCAACCTCAGAGTATCTGGGAGAAGAGGAGGACATCATTCATTCATTCAACAAACATTTATTGAGGACCTACTATGTGCCCGACACTATAATAGGACTTGGAAAGACAAGATTTCTTGGTGAAAGACACAGCTCAAGTCCTTGCCCTAATTGAGTTTACTTTTTATGGGCATTCAGTGGTTGGAAATTATTACGGACTGAATTGTGTCCTCCCTCTAAAAAATGTATATGTTGAAGCCCTAACCCCAGTGTAACTGTATTTGGAGATAGGGCCTTTAGGGAGGTAATTAATGTTAAATGAGGTCATAAGTGTGGGGCCCTAACCTGATAGAACTGATATCATTATAAGAAGAGGAAGAGACACCTGAGCCCTCTCTCGCAGAAACAGTGAGGAGGCAACTTGTGCAAGCCAGGAAGAAAGGTCTCACCAGAGTCCAACCCTGATGGCACCTTGATCTTGGACTTCTGGCCTACATAACTGTGAGAAAATAAATTCTGTTGTTTAAGTCACCCAGCCTGTGGTATTTTGTCACACAAGCCCGAGCAGACTAATGCAGAAAGCATCAATGGTTACTGTATAAAGACAGGAGAAGAGGAAGGAAAGAAAGAAAATTGCTCACAGAATAAGAATACTGAGTGATTTTACTCATCAATTAGAACTTTTTCCATTTATTTAACAAGATCATTCCTTTTTTTATGGAATCCAGCAGAGGAAAATCCATAATTTCTCTTGATATGCCCCTTGATGATTACGTGGCTGTGTCAAGGCTGTCCAGAGCCTTTTGCTGCATGGCTATGTCTGACGTGCATCTACCTGCCAGGGCTCATCTACTGCTCCCACAGGAAGTCTTGGCCTGTTCACACGCCAGCTGCCGCTGCTCAGGGGCCGGGCTAAATATAGCTGCAGCCTTCTCAGGGTTTTCTCATTTCTCCAGTGAACCAAACGCTCTGATTCTCAGTTCTGGTTTTAATTGGCCAAGGGAGTAATTTATTTCCATATATAAGCAATCTCTCTTCGTATTTCTGAATCAACAAAGACAGTCTGCCCTTCCTTGACTCTTACAACTAGGTGTGCACACATCCCAGCTAACTGCCACACGCATGGGATCCCTGCTCCCTCAGCTGAACTCTGGGTGCTTGTATTTGTTAGCTATTGCTATTTATAGATTACCACAAAGTTAATGGTTTAAACAGCACATATTCCTGATCTCTGTATCTGTGGGTCAGGAATCCAGCCGAGCTGGGTTCTCAACTTCAGGGTCTCTCACAAAGCTACAGTCAAGTTGCTGACCGGGGCTGGGGTCTCATCTGAAAGCCTGGCTGGGGAAGGAGCCACTTCCAAGCTTGCCCAGATTTTTGGCAGAATTCTGTCCCTTAGGGGCTGCTGGACTGGAGCCCTCAGTGCCTTGCTAGCTGTTGGCCAGTGGCCACCTTAAGTTCCTTGCTACATGGGCCTCTCCAACATGACTATTTCCTTCACTGCCAAAGCATGTAAACCAAAAGGCAAAATCCCACCACCTTTGCTGTTATCCTATTAGTTAGAAGCAAGTCACTAGGTCCAGACTGCTCGAGGGGGTGTGGGTTGATTATTATTCAAGGATATGATATCAGGGGCAGGAAGCATTAGAAACCACCTTCCACAGTGTTGGTGAGCAGAAAAGAAGCCACTCAGATCCATCAGTCATCTCTACATCTCTTCTGCATCCCTGGAGGGTACACAGGGATATCTTCTTGTTTCTTGAGAAAAGGAAGCATAGGAAGGTGATGCTGGTTTGGCTATGATCATCAATCTCTTAGAAGTCAGGTCAAATCTGCAAACTTTCTCCTCCTGCACTCCAGACACCTGTTACCATCAGCCACCTGGATGCCGGATCGGTACCAACTACTAAACCCATCCAAGGTATGACTTATAGAATGTCTGCCAACAACTGCTCTTCCTGTCTCAGAAAACGGATCATGAGATTCCAATTTCTCAAGCCAGAAACTAAGAAGTTACCCCTGACTCCTTCCTCTCCCTCACTCTGCCTTTATGGGATACAATATTAAACAAGTATTTCTAAAAAGTACACTAAGGCATGTGGAAGGGGATCTACATGGCAATGGGGTGGCTATTTGGTGAGGAGGGAGATGGGGTAGAATAACGGAAATCCCATGTGATTTGGGTAAATTAATTGACCTCTGGAAGATCTAGTTTTCTCAACTAAAAAACAGGGGATAATAACAGGAGACACACATTAAAGGTTGGCGTGAGGATCAAATGAGATAATACCTGTAAAACGCTGAGTATATCTATATCTTTTCAGCGTTTGCTCACGAACTCAACAGAGAGCCTCTTGTCTCTTACAGTCTCCACTTCACAGGCCAAAAAGCTAACTCTGCATTTCCCCAGCCTCCTTTATAGCTAATGCTTTTTGTTTTGCTGAAAAGAACTTCTTCCTTGAACAAGGATTCAGTGTCTGCAATATCAGCAGCCATTTGTGTCCATGAAGCAAGAAGCATTCAGTTAAACACCGACGCACTAAGGGTGGTGGAGTGGAAAATGTTTGTGTTTCTGATGACAGTGTTGAAAAGCAGAACCGATGCCAAAATCCAGCTACCTTCAGGTTTCTTGTCACCTCAGAAAAAGAAACCTCTACATGTTTAAGCTACTGTTTATCAGGTAATTCTGTTATCTACAGCCGAAAGGACTCCTAACAGATACCTGTTTCAGTAATGTGGCAGTCAAATATCTGAAATTTTAGGCCAGAAATCTTGGCCAAGGTCACAACCTCTATCAAATCGAGGTTTGAAATCCTGTCTTTTTTCCATAACTTCTTATAGATAGTGTAAATGCAGGAAAATCGTGTGACTTTTATAATATGCTCTAATTGTGCTTCTTATTAATTTATCACATTTACCTAAAAGCGATATCCCTGACAATGAAAAGAGCGCCACATATTCAAGGCTCCAATATTATGTTAAAGAAGCAGTAAGGAGAACAGGAAACTAAAAAGAGGCAGAATGTCAGAAAGAGACAACAAACAAAAGCAAAAGGAGAGAAATAAATATAATGATATAACCACATACAGCATCAGCCGTTGGTTTCCAAAATTTTCAGTCACCCTCAAGTGTAAATTGATCATGTGACATTTTCCCACATCTGTCTCTTCCTGAGAGTTCGCAAGATCATATTTCAGGATCATAAGAGACATATATATATATATATATATATATATATATATAGACATCAGAGAGACAATTTGCAAAGTAGACACATGCCTACTCAGTGTGAGTTCAAGGCCCAGTAAGGACTTAACTGCTACAAACATCTAGTCTTCCCTCCTGCCTAGAAGTGCCAATACGCGGCTGGGAATGCTATCTCGAGACTTACTAAAGTGCAGATGATGTAGCAAAGAGACTGGCTCTAGAACAGCAACAGCCACTGGCCACCTGCAGTCATTGAACCCTTGAAATGTAGCCAGTGCCATACGTTGAAATTATAATATGTTATATATACTGAGCTAAATAAAATATATTTCTAAAATTGATTTCACTTGTTTCTTTTCATTTCAATATGGCTACTAGGACTCTTTAAATTATACATGTGGTTCTCACTGTATTTTTTATTAGACAGCACTGCTCTCTAGAACATGACAGCTTCCGTTAGCACAGCAGCCCGACCGCATGTCCCAGAATGAAAGAACTGACCTCTAGACACTAACCATAGGATGTGGGCATTTCCACGTGGAGGATAGAAAGGTTGAAAAGGATGAGTCTTGGCAGAAAGTGGGCATGAGTCTGACAAGGCAAGAGCAGGCTTAATGGGGTTTCTGAGAGGCTGGGGGAAGTGGAAGAAAAGAGGAAGTCTTCAAAGAAGACAGTTGGCTCCAAAACCATGTTTAGGCTGCGGTACAATCCACCTGGAGCCCATTCCATTTGCCTTGTCTGGCTATTCTCTTGTGCTTCTTGTGCCATTTGTCCACACTTCAGTCACTTTCTCAGGGACGTTTGGTCTCCCATGAGCTATTTTACTTGGCTGCTCCTTCCAGCCCCTTCCGTGCCTCCTAGTGTGATAAAGGGCTTTAATGCCCTGGGGGCCACTGTTAATGGCACTCTAGTTGCAGAGACCTAGTGTTTGCAGTTAACTCAGACACAGACCCACCGAACTACATTCTTGAAATGAGCTCTGTGCGGGCAGAGAATCTTTTCCATCTTCTGCTTAAAGCCTTCAAGGCCTCCATCCCCTGTGACATATCGTCAGTTTCCATTCAGACCTGACATCCCACAGCACTTTCTCTCTGGAAAGCATTGGCCGTACTGGACAAGCCCGTGAAATGAACAAGTCAGCAGAGCTTCAATAAACAATCAGATTAACAACCCAGTAGGAGAGTTACAATCCCATAAGTAATAGATTTAAAGCCCCGCTGGTCCCAAGTTGTGGGTCAGCAGAAGCATTTGCCTGTGAATGTTTTTTGGGCAAAGAGCCATTACATTACCTGGTGGTCTCTGTGTGGGTTCCTTTTAAATTTAGTCCGATTTGAGAGTAGCAGAAAAAGGGCATTTTCCAGATGACAAAACTTTGTGTTTTATAATGCTCTGGGAGCCAAACCCAAAACCTTCCACATTTTTAAAATTAATGAAGCGAAAGAAAAAAAATTACATTTACTTGAGGGTAGCGCTGCTAGTCAGATCTGAAGGATGTTTAGCTCCAATAAATGCCCTAGGTATAGGGGTCTCCTAGCAAGGGCTTCTCCCTACCCCCACAGCAGAAGCTGAGCTATTCCAGGGCCTTCGACCAGCTCAGTCAGTAGGAAAGAGAGACAATAACCACACAAGCACCAACACCTGAATGCAAGAAGAACGATTCCCCTCCTCCCCCTAAATCAGTTGGTGCATAGCCACCAGAAAGCCACCTAGATGACTCTACCTGTGTATGAGTTGGAAATTTGGAAAGCCACCCAGAGAGGAATATAAAGCCAGGAATACACCTCCATTGCATGTGGACAGCATCACAGAAGACAGAACCAAGAGTTAGATGACAGAATGTCATGGCTCCCCGTTGCTAAGGAAACTTACCTACCTCAAGAAGAAAGCTTTCTCTTGCCTGTGTGCTGTCATGGGGAGGTCAGCCACGCCATGCCTCGGTAAGAACATACCCCTGGGAAAAGTGGCCTGTTTCTTTGGCAGTGTCTCTCTCTCTACTTTCTCATAGAACAACACTGACTTGCCTGGCAAGAAGAACAGTGTGATACCCTGATGCGGGGGAGGCTGTTCATTTGAAGAGTTCAGTCAACACTTAGATGCTTCAGATACCAATGCCTGACTTTGGGATCTGGCTGGGACAGTGTGCTCCAGTTCTATGTCCCTTCTACTCTGTGTGAATCGATCACTCTACCAACATGACAGACCCAATTGGCTGCTTTTCCCCAAACTATTACACCATACTTTTTCCTCACTAGCAGAGCATTACAGAGGCTAAAACTGCCAGATACTTATTCTCTAAGCATTCTTGAAACTAGAACTTAGTTAATAGGACCTGAGGGGAAGTCTACAGTGTGTTTTCCGGGAAATGTTTTCTCTCTGTAAAAGGAAACATACGAGAAGAAATGCCCCTTTTATTTCCTGTGTTAGTTTCTGATGGCAAATTACACAAACTTGGTGGCTTAAACCAACAGAAATGTATGCTGTCACAGTTCTGGAGGACAGAAGTCCAAAGTCAGTATCACTGGGTCTAAAGAAAGGTGCTGGCAGGGACACACCCCCTCTGGGGTTTTGGGGGGAGAAACCATTTCTTGCCCTTTCCAGCTTCTGCTGTCTGTTGGCGTTCCTTAGTGCCTGTCCACATCACTCCAGTTTCTGCCTCTGTGGTCGTATCACCTTCTCCTCTTTTGTGTATGTCAAATCTCCTAAGGATACCTGTGTGTATGTCGAATCTCCTAAGGATAGCATTTAGGATCCAC
Source organism: Eulemur rufifrons (assembly GCF_041146395.1). NCBI lineage: Eukaryota > Metazoa > Chordata > Mammalia > Primates > Lemuridae > Eulemur > Eulemur rufifrons. Next base: position 14,851,728 of record NC_090997.1, on the reverse strand, counting down.
TCAGATAATCCAGGGTAATTTCCCCATCTCAAGAGCCTTAATTTATTCACACCTGCAAAATCCTTTTTTGCCACATAAAATAACAGTCACAGGTTCCAGGGATTAGAATGTGGATATCTTATTTTTAGGGACAGTAAGGGGGGGGGTGCAGGGACATTATTCGGCCTACCACACTCTCTATGGAAGTGGAGGAAGGATGAGATGCTGGAGCTGCGGCAGCCAACAATCACAATCACAGGGGTACAAGCCTGAGGATGCCAGAACAGAAAGAAGGAGCACAGCTGGCTTCTTGATGACATAGTGTGCTCCTGACATAACCAAATCTGGAATCCTCTACCCTGGGCCTTTTTTTTTTTTTTTTTGAGACAGAGTCTCACTCCATCACCCTGGCTAGAGTGTGGTGGTATCATCATAGCTCACTGCAACCTCCAACTCCTGGGCTTAAGTGATCCTCCTGCCTCAGCCTCCCAAGTAGCTGGGACTACAGGCTGGCACTACCTTGCCCAGATAATTTTTCTATTTTTAGTAGAGACGGGTCTTGCTCTTGCTCAGGTTGGTCTTGAACTCCTGGCCTCAAGCGATCCTCCTGCCTCAGCCTCCCAGAGTGCTAGGATTACAGGCCTGAGCCACCGTGCCCAGCCTCCAGGGCTTACTTTTGAGTGAGATAACAAATCCCATTGTTTAAGCTACCTTGAGTTGAGTACAGTGTTACTTGTAGCCTAATATTTCCTAATGGGACACAACTACTGATTTAAAACAAAATAAAACAAAACAAGGAAAACCCTGAGAAGATGGTTATGAAAGTGACATACAGCTAAAGGCAAATGAGTCACTCTTGCCATTGTTCTTATAAAAGATTTACTGATTCACAAAGTTTGTCTTTCGATTATATTCCCTTTAATAATGTTCTATACTCTAATTGTTTTTCTGCATATGTCTAATTACTCTAACAAAATAGGAAGCTTGATGTGAATAGGAATGTTGAACCCCTTGACTCTTACCTATCACACACTGCTGGGACAAAGGAAACTCTCATTAAGTTACATTATATTATCTGTGGATTTCAAATGCAAATAATAATGTAGATTCCTATAAGAATAATTAATAGTAACTACACTGTGTTCGGATTATTCATAATATAGTTATTATTGTTTTCTTGAGTATGTATAGTGCTCCAAGTACTATACCAGGCACATATTAATAGCATTTCTCATTCTTCTCTCTCTCTCTATTGTATACATACTCACACATACATATTTCTCATGTAATTCTTACATCATTCTTCCAAAATATTATCTCAAGCTTACAGATTAGGAACCTGGGCACATATTGGCTAAATAACATACCCAGGATCACAAAGCTGATAAAAACCAGAGCCTAAATTCATAACTATACCCATCCGATTCCAATTCCATGAGCTAATTCTCATACATGCTGCCTCCCATCACGCTATACTGTTTCTATGAGGTGATCCAAGATTTATCACAGAAAGAGTTGGGAAAAATGGATTTAGCAAAAGGAAAATAAATATAAATAAATAAAATACCAGTTGGGTTGATCACCTTACCCCTCACTTAAAGTATAGATTAAAAGGAAAGGTGGGGAAGACAGTGTGGGAAGCACAGAGGAAGTCAGAGAAAAAGAACATAAACAGGGAGGAGGTCTCCAACCCTTGGAGACCTGATCCTTTAAAATAAGAGCCGTGGGATCTATGAGCACTCACTGTAGTGGGAATCACCAGTGTCCATCTACAAAGTTTATTTGTAACTGAACACCCCTCAACAACCAACATTTCAGAACTAAGGCTGAATTTGCCACTGAAAGTCACCACGGAAATGTCAACAACAAGCAGAATAGTCATAGGTTCTGCCAAACCTTCATCCCGTGCACAGGAGGATAATCCCCAGTGATGAAGATGAAAAGGGTGATAGGAGAGAAGGATAAAATTGTTTACTGATTTCATCGTAAGTTCTGCCTCTTCAAAATACTGACTGCTTATATGAATACATAAAATTATATATTTTTATATATTTATACATATTTTATATGTAGCTATATATCTATATACTATATTTTATATAATTATGTATGGTTTATATGTTTTGTATCTCCCAAAACATTATTAACTCATAAAAAGCAATCTGTAGAATAATACATACAATGTAAATATCACTATGTTAAAACTCTAGAATATTTTTATCTTGATTTTCTTTACAAATGTCTAATTTACTAATTTTAATTAAACAACCTAATCCCAATTGCAAATATTCTTTTTCTTTCACATTTTTCTTCCACCCAGTTTTTAAGATACTCTAGTAGTATCTGATAGCACATTATTAATGACTCTAACTTTCCAAAAATACTAGGCAGGATGGAAATTAACTATAAAATGAATCTGAAGAATTTATGTCTAGAGATACTGTGTCAGCAACTTCTCAATGACCAAAGTAAACTTTTTTTATCCATGAGTCAACATGCTTAATTATTTGTTCCAGAAAAGTATTGCCCAGCAAAATAAGGCTGCAGCCAATAACTGCTTGATTGTTTGTGTCAATTGCTGCAAACCTGTTTGTCTGGACAAAGAGGTTGCTTAAATGGAGAAGCTGTTCTCCCTCTGAGACAACAGATTGCCCACCCCGGAACCAGCTCATTAACCAACCAGCAATTCACTTTCAAGATTCACTTCAAAACTCATACTTTGTTGCAGCTCCCAGTCCAAAATATATGACACCATAAACTCTGTCCAATTCTCAATCAGTTCTCTGTCTTGCAAGACTCACCTTAAACCACTTGACCCCAAACAACAAAACTCTACCAATACCCCTCCCTGCCCTCCAACCTCCCCACAAGGACACTGCTGAGACTGTCAAACTGGTGTTTCTGCTTTACTGCAGTGGATCTAATAAACTTAGCTTTCCTTGACTAATAGGTTTTCTGGCGGTCTTTGGGGGATTTGACAGCCAACACCTGTACCAGTCTGTGAGTTAAATTTGTTTCCTTAAATAAGATTTATTAAGTTCAAATTCTGGTCTGGACCATGAGGAAGGCATTTGCGGGGGGGGGGGGTGGTTCTCAAATGGTTGCTTGCTCTCACCTGACATGTTCTTTTTCCACTTCCTGGAGGCCATTCTAGGAGTTCCCACTTCCACTTTGATTTCAAGGAGAGGCTCTTCCTAACTGTGGAGAAGGAAGTTACTGGGAAGTTAGAGAATTGCCCCAACAAGGAGCTATTCTAAGAGTCTTGTTTATTTTGCACTCCTGGTGCCTGTTATACTGCCTGTTTTTCTGTTGTCTGAAAAACACATTGAAGGCCCAATTCTGAAAATAACAGGCGAGAAGCACCCTTACATTCAAAAGCAAGGTACTTAGGCACATTCCTTATGGGACATAGCTACAAAATAGCAAAACTGGCCTGTAATCGTAGAGATCACCCACCACCCACCTATAAAGGGAATACTATTTAATATATATTCAGAGGTGGGCTTGGGAACACCACTTGGTAGAGAGGGTTGCTAGCCTAGTAAGGACACTTTTTGCATTTTCTTCCCTGTCCCACTTTTTATAATTTGTTTACACTGGGACCCATAATTAGAAATACATTTTGCATTGAGACTCAGTGCACAAATACCTATATATGTGTTTGTATATAAACAGAAACAAAGGTTTCATAAAATAGTACTTATTCTTACTACATGGGATGCACTCTGATATTTTCTATTCTGACTCACTGTATTCTATCTCTCTATTATTAAAACATAGTTGCAAACCATTAAATGAATTTAACAACCAATGAAACCCAGCCCCCAAGTTGAAAAACACTCTCAGAGATATGCCTACAGAAATTGGAACATCTAAAAAAATGGCAGGCAGCTTCTTAGTCCAGACTGGGTATTTGGAATCTCAGTCCGGAGAAGTCACAGTACAAAAGTGAGTCAGGCTAAATTTATTTTCAGGATTTACTAATGGGTCACACCCCACAGAATGAAAAATACTAACAAAATTCAGGTTCATTCCTAGACTTTGTCTGGATTGCTAATTCCCAAATAGAGCCAGTAAACCTCTGCCTGGCAAAGCCAGTTATTTTTCACAATGTTCTCTTCTTCTGTCCTTTCTCCTATGAATGGTGATTCTAAAATCCAGGATATGCAAATAAAAATGAAATTTGTTCAAGTCTCCCAGTAACTGGAGAAGAAATGGCCCTCTCAACTCCCAGTTGAGGACAATAATGATGAAAGTTCTCTTGAGAAGAAAGATTTTTCACTTGGGGAGAAGTGACTGGATTCCAAGACCTGGCTACACATTGTGTGGCAGATTTTGCCTGAGTGTGTGCGTGTGTGTGAATGCAAACGCCTTTCATCATCATCTTCCAGAGAAGAAAGACCTTTCTTCACATCTCCTGTAAAACCACAATGTAGAGGATTTTTGTTCGGATTCTAAACGTCCTAATAATGAGAATTGAACACTATTGTAAGTACATCCTTTAACTTCTGTTGAGAAAAATAACAGTATATGTGAGATCAGAAAAATGATTTTCATAATCCCAGCAGTATTACACAGCTTGTTTTCCATCTTGAGAAACAAAGACTCTTAGCCACTCTAGCCTGCTCTAGCTCCTTGCACTAAAACAGAATGCCATACTTACAGTCAGACATTAACAGAAGTTGTAGACTTCCTTTTTAAAAAATCAAATAGATCCCTCGTTTATGCTGCATGATTTAAGCCGGAAAGCAGGGACAGGGTAAGAGAAGCGGAATGTGTAACAGTTTCTAAGTACGGTGAAACTGACCTTGCCCAAGCAAGAGCGATGGCTCAGGAACCAAGTTAATGGTGGTAAAAAAAAAAAAAAAAAAAAAAGTTACCCAGAGAGCATGGGCTAAAAAGAAAAAAACAGAACAAAACTGAAAGCACGTGAGCACACAATTGGCTCAGAAGCCCCCACATGGTCCCAGCTATCACAGCAAGCCAGCCTGGACTACCTCTCCCGGCCTCCCTGCAAACCCTCTGCTCCCACCCACGCTGCCCAGTTCCCACACTACCTCAAGGCCACCAACTACGTTTCCTTTAGTCTTGGGACCAACCGGTGGGTGCTGGGGACAGGAGCGAGAACACAGTGTAACTCTCCTTGGATTAATGGGTTCTGTGCCTTCCCCAGCAAAGCCTCTTTCTGGCTGATAGAGTCTGGGAGGGGACTGGCAGGCACAAAGATAGAACTGCCCAAAAGGAACACGGAGATCCACGATGGCCTTCCACACGGCTGCCTGGAAATCACTGTATCCAGTAGCCACTTCCAACCATGCCAGCGGAGTAAACTCTGCTAAAATAGGGGGAAATAATTTTTTAAAACATAACTAATATATTCCTTTATTATTTAACCTTATGACAACACTGGGAGAAAAGCAAGAAAAAGGTAATGCAAACTTGCCCATTTTACAGATTAAAAAAACCAATCCCCTGAGTGGGGGATTTGCCTGATATTATTCCTCTAGTAAGCAGCAGAGCCAAGACTCAGGCCGGTGACAGCTCCAAGGTTGAAGTCCTTTCTTTGGACTTGTCGGGCTAAGAAAAGGTAGGTGGGATCTTGGGGAGGAGTGATGAGGAGGTGTGTGATAAAGCATTTGGCCTCAGGCCTGCCCTAAAGACCTAGAAGACATCTCAGCATCCTTCCCAGTGCTTAGACTCTGCTATTCCAGGTAACATTTCCTTTCTGGGCACTAGGAAATTATATTACGTCCATGTTGCATTTCATTAAACAATGTAAAACTTTATTTGGGATGATGTAATTTATTAAATAATTTTGAGATAAAGAGATTTCATCCTTAAGGACTCTATATTTTTCATTTTGAGAAAGAATGTGCTGTCTTTTTAATTGTGTCCTCTCTCTTGGGCCATTTACATAAATTTTAAAGAGAAACTTTAAAACAGAGAAACATTCAGACACACGTATTCCACGGGAGTCTCAAAATTTCCCCACTACAGATTATTCTGACAGCAGAAACCAGTGAGGTCCCAGACACCCTGTGTGGTGCAGATGGAGCGGGGGGCCCTCTCTCACGTGGGTAAATTGTCTGTGGTTTACACAACCTTCCCCTTTAGGCCCACCAGGTTTTAATTTATTTGCTCATTCAAGAAACATTGAACTGAGTGTCTGCCATGTACCGAGCTGCGTGGTGGGTGTGAGGGACGCACTGGTCTCTGCTCTCAAAGAACTCTCAGCCCCTTGGAGGAGGCCGAGACATAACCAGGGACTGCCATTAGAAGCCAGCAGACGGTTCAGAGCACACACGTTGGGAGCAAGAGCTGTGTTGTGGATCCCAGCTCCGGGGCTCCTGGAGTTTGGGCAAGAGCTTGACCTTGCTAAGTCCATTTTCTCCTTTGGAGAAGCAGGTAATACTAGGACCTACCATATAGGTTTCTCGTAAGGATTAAACAAGCAAGTACATATAAAGAGCCAGGCATCTCCTAGAATACGGCAATAATAAATGCCAGTAGAGTATCGAGTGCTGTGGCAACACAGAGGGAGGCTTTGGACCCATCCTTGACAGAAAAGGATGACTCTGGTTTCCCAGAAAATCGGGCACCAGAGCCAGGACAGGCAGCATAGTGCGCCGTGGTGCCCAACCAGGGGGTGAGTTTCTGCCCCTCAGGGGACACTGAGCAATGTCTGGAGACATTTTGCCTGTCACTACCGGGGTGGGGGGTGGGGGCTACTGGCATGTAGTGGGTAGAGGACAGGGATGCTGCCGACATCCCAGGATACACAGGACAGCCTCCCACAACAAAGATGGTCCAGCCCAAAATGTCCGTAGTGCCTAGGTTTAGAGCGAAACCCTGGTTCAGAGCGTGAATTCTGTTTTAATCCTGGCTCTGATATTTACCCGCTGTGTGACTTAGTCGCTGAACTTTTCTGTGCCTCACTTAGCTCATTCATAAATGAAGAAATTAAGAAAACTTATTAAAGCTAAATGAGTTAGTGTTGGTAAATATGTAGAACACAGCGTTAGGTTACACTTAAACACATTCCAATGTCTAAGTAAGTCCTAAAGGATATTCCGCCACCCCCAATCAGGAGTAAATGACCTACTAAGACCTACTCACTTCATGCCCTAGATAGCTGCTAGGAAGATCATTCTTGGTTCCCCAGAGTTCTAGTAGTTGTTCCCCTTGGACTGTACAACTTCAGCCAAATCTCAGCCTGGTTTACTTTGGCTCAGTGAGTCCAGTGTGACTTACGACTTCCACAGAGGACGTGCAACAGGGAAGCGCGGCCACTCTGAGGGGCTGCTGGAGTCAGGGCAAGACAGGGCAGGGAAGGGGCAGCACTAGAAGGACCCTGCACCTGCATTCTCTTCTGCAACTTCTGCTTCTACTGTTGTATGTTTTCTCTCCGTTATCCTTTCAATTGAAGACTTCTATCTCCTACACCCCCAGCACAATCCCCTGATAGTTTCTCAAGAGCTATTATAAAGCTTTATTGCTGCTTACTGCTGAAGGGCATTTTAAAGAAATAGTCTGTGTTTGACTAGTTGAAAGATGAGAAGTCAGATCTTTCCCAGGAATCTACACCTCTTCTCTAACAGAAAGGGAATTCAAAATTCCTAAATCTTACTATGGCTTCTTCAAAATTTCCAGTGCAGCTCTGGGGTTTCTTTATGGGTTTCTCTCTCAACTCAGCCCACTGGATCATGTGTGTGTCCACACAAACACTTGCACAGGAGCCATTTACTCAAAGGAAAAACTAAAATCACCAACTTTTATGACAAACGAGTCTGGAAAGGAGAATGTTCTAACCAGAGTGATTTTTTTTTTTCTGAAAATTTCTTTTCACTCTCTTTTTCCACATTCTTTGTGACAATCAAAGTCTATTTTTCAGGCTGTTTGCTTTCAAGATTTTCATCTGCACTCAAACTTTTGAACTTAGCCAAGAGCCCCGTGAGGGCCTTGAAACTTGAATTCACTCAAGGGTACTGTCACTTCTGTCCTCCAAGAGACTCACGGTTTGGGGGCTGCTTCTGGATCATTCCACCACACTGGCTCCCATTTGTATCAGTCCTTAGGCCAGAGAAACTCCAAAGCACCAACTCCATCCTGAAGGGCCAATTACATCCAGAAAATATATTCAGAATATTCGAAATGTGATGAAGGGAAGGGTCTGGTCCACAATACATTTGAGTCACAGCGCATCGAGTTCTTTCTTCATTTTCTTTGAACAGCCAATCCAAGAAGCAGCATCAAAGTCACCAGCAAAAATACTGTGTCTCTTGCCCACAGCATCTTCCAAAAAAGTTCAGGTCAGTGAACCCACTCTTTGTTAAAATGCAATGACAAGAGATAGATTGCTTTTTTCTATCTACTAGTCTTGTGAAATAAGTTGTGGAATTGGAATTGATTATTGGAGCAGATTTATATACTTTTGTGGTTCATCTTCATTCTGAGAAGATTTTATGAAATAAAGATATCTCATTATGAAATGGCTTCCGGTGCAAATGTATTCCATGATTCTATGAAATAGGACTGCTTTGGTGGTATCAGAAGAACAAGAATATTTATTCCCAAGTCCAAATTCAACCTGAGACAAAAATTCCCCGTTTTTCTTTTTTTTACCTAGGAGCTTTTAGTAAATAGCCTTGGGTTAACTTGTTTTTTGTTTGTGTTGCTCCTTTTTCTTTTTCCTTCCCTTCTCTGTCTCTGTCCCCTCCTTATTTACAAGGACCTTAAAAACCCCACATTTCTCTTGCTTCCATGTTTCCTATTTGGGAACAATTCTGTCTCTGAGGTTAACTAATTTATTTATTAGATTTTCATAAGGTCACTAATGTTGAGTTTTAGTGAAATTAAAGGTTTACTTTACTATCAAAATTTGAAATCTACTATGACCCATTAAAAAAAAGAAGATTGATAATTATATAAAAAAGGGGAGGTGTCAGGAAAAATTTTGTCAGTGGCCTTAAGCCCTAGAGCAGGGGCTGTGGGTGAAATCTGGCAGGTATACAGCCATTGGGAAAAAAATGTTTATATATTTTTAAAGGGCTGTGAAGAAAAAAAAAAAACAAAGAAGAATATGCAACAGAGACTGTATGTGGTCTGCAAAGCTTAAATTATTTACTATTTGGCTCTGTATAGAAAACGTTTCCGACCACTGCTCTATAATGTCTTTTCTTTCCTGGTCGGATATATCACTAATCTATTCATCTTCACATTGTTAAATTGTGGTTACATTTTCTGTTTACCCTATCTTTTTGGCCTAAAAGCATTTTAACATTATTCCTTAGATTTATTTTATTTTTGTACAGTAACTAATTTTCTGATGTCATTCCTGCATTCCTATCTATTGAGTTCCTACAACATGCCAAGCACTGAGATGTTATTTAGGGTACACTAAACTGTGGTTGCCAATGGAGCCCCCCAATTCAATGGTTTAAATACATTTCAAATAGATAATAGACTCATTTAAACTTCCTTTTCAAAGTCTCTCTGACAGTAAATGTGTTCTCCTTATTTTATAACTCAAAAGCTTTCTACGGTTCCTTTTTGCCTCCAGGACAAAGTACAAATTAGTTAGCCTGACTGGCTATTGGAGTTTTCCACAATTGTCTTTTTAATCTCCTCTTCTGCTGCTTCTCCACATGGACTCAATACAGGGTCAACTGGGCTACCCATTACTATCTACGCATAAGTTATTTCCTAAATTCATTCTGTTAAACATGTCAGTCTCTCATCCTGGGAATACTCCAGATAGTTCCACTAAAAATAAAACGAGTTGGTAGAAAAGCCGTTGTGAACACATGACTGACAGACAAAGCAGACCTTTCCTACATAAGCCTTATTGAATTTGGTGACAGTTTCATCCTCAAATATTAAAGAACAATGAATTGAGAGCACTTAACAAGACTAATATGTCAAGCCCTTGACACATGAATGAAGCATAATCCTTGTCCTAAAAAGACAGTAAAGTTTAGAGCAAACAAGGTAACTTAACTCTGGATCGTTTGACATCCCTGTCCCCCACATTCACGCATTCACTCGTTCACTCATCCGTTCATTTCGTTAGCTTCCCTGAGCAGCGGTTGGGCATGCGCAATTCATCAGGCCCAGTCCCGGCTACCTGGCACATTAACCAACAATTACAGTATAAGTGTAAGATTGAAGTATGCAGGGCATTCTGGGAGCGTGGACAAATGGCAGGTAACCACGCAGAGCTGAGTAAGGAGGGGGCTTCCTGGAGGAGGTACATCTGAGTTTGGTCTTTATAAATTTGAAGCTGGTAGCCAGGCAAAGAGTTGATAAGAATGTGTACAAATTAGATTTCTCACCTACATTATTTCATCTATGGTTGTGAATATTATTGCTTTCTGGAAGTACTGAGTCAGCCCAAAAATGAGGGAAATGTTACCGAAGGAGTTAAGGTTGTATTTCCTGATTTTCTTTTCACTAGACCGCATGGCTTAACAGCAAAGAATGATATATCTTGCTCTTTTGGATTTTTAGTCTTTTGCCGCAAGTGATAAGTCCAAGTAAAATATGTAGCAACAGGACTATGAGATTTCTAAATTCATCTCCGGAGTATTGCTGAAGTGAGAACTAATCATTTCAAGAAAGAAGAAAAAAAAATTCTTATAAATAGACTTAACGGAAATGCCAAAGCAGATGGCTTGAAAATGCAGTCTAATGAATCACTTTAAAATTTTTCTTTGTGCTATTAGCATCGTAGGATATACTGTAGATAGGCTATAGTTAAAAGTGTATGCTTTAGACCTGTGGTCCCCAGCTCCTGGGCTGCGGACCAGTCCCAGTCCGTGGCCTGTTAGGAACCGGGCTGCACAGCAGGAGGTGAGTGGGGGTGGTGGGGGCTAAGTGAGCGAAGCTTCATCTGTATTTACAGCCGCTCCCCATCACTGGCATCACTGCCTGAGCCCCTCTTCCCAACCATGGAAAAATTGCCTTCCATGAAACCGGTCCCTGGTGCCTAAAAGGTGGGGGACCACTGCTTTAAAGCAACACTTCCTAGGTTCAAATCTCAGTTCGGATACCTCAGAGCTGTGTAAACTAGGCAAGTTGTTTAAGACCCCTGAGCCAGTTTCCTCATACATAAAATGGGGAATAATGACAGTATCCACCTCACTAGGGCCATCGTGAGAACTCAGGAAATTAATAGGAGGAAAACTGCTTAAGCAAGTGTTTGAAACAGGCTTTCTGTCAATTTCAAATCAATGAGTAGCTGCCTCCAGCAGAATTTTGCCAAGCTCCACAGCAAGTCATGTTTTCTGGGTCCTGGAATACTGTCATTGTGGAAGAATAGGAGTGGAATGCAGTCAGCAGACCACATCCAGGTCTCTTTGGGGATTCCGCATGGCCCTTGGTGAGTTCATACTGCAGTTGCACTTTTCTTTAGAACATTTTCACAACCTATCTAAGAGCTAAAGCAGCAGGGAAAGTACAGCATCAATCCATTTTCCCCACATCATGTTCAATTCAAATACCCACAGTTATCCTTGCCAGTTTTACTTACTCCTTGTCAGATAATACCCATGGGGTTTCCTGTATTTTACTGAGCCAGTGACTGCACTAGATAACTCACAGTGGGAGCTATATTACCTGCCAGATTTTGTGTGTGTGTGTGTGTGTGTGTGTGTGTGCATTACTTAAGCCCCTGATTTCATTTCTACCTTCCTCCAGGCATAGATTCCTTCCCTCTCCAATGTTAGGGCATTGAGATAATGAATCTAATGTGCAACACTTTCAAATTTCTCTGGAAAATTGTGAACAAATGAATAGGAGATATGAGAATCCTGAGATAAGGTAAGTCCTGCTTATTTGGGTTTTGGGCCCACTTTTATACAGAGGAAGATAATTCATCATTCGTATGTAAGCAGAGCTCCAAATAGGCTCATATAGTCCTTATCTAGAGTGTCAGAGCTATTATCTAGCATCACTTATAAATATAGAAATCTCTATGGCCAGCTCTGGGGAATGAAACCCATCACTGGATGTTCTTTCCAATGATGCTAAGATCCCACAGAGGAAATTAAATGCCATAAAATGTCATGCCCTTAATCAAGGGCACTGAGAAAATTGTTCTTCACAGAGTACACATTAGGATAAAGGGCACCACATGGGGGAGGGAGAAGGGCACATAAAAGGCATAGTATGAGATCAGAGTTCTGGGGGAACTTTATAGGAGTGATGGTTAATTTTATGTGTCAATTTGACTGGGCTAAGGGTTGCCCAGATAGCTGGGTATGTCTGTGAGGGCGTTTCTAGAAGAGATTAACATTTGAATCAGTAGACTGAGTAAAGAAGATTTGCCCTATTGTGGGCAGACATCATCCAATCCATTGAGGGACCAATAGAACATAAAGCAGAGAAAGGGTGATTTTTATCTCTCCTTGTTCTTGATCTGGGACACCCATCTTCTCCTGCCCTTGGCCACTGGAGCTCCTAATTCTTGAACCTTCAGACTATAGGACTTACACCAGTGCCTGCCCTCCTCAACGTCCTGGTCCTCAGGCCTTTGGCCTTGGACAGGGAGTTACACCATTGGTTTCCTTAGTTCTATGGCCTTTGGACTCAGACTGGATTACACCATCAGCTTTCCTGGTTCTCCAGCTTGCAGACAGCATATCATGGGACTTCTCAGCTTCCATAATCGTGTGAGCCAATCCCCTAATAAATCTTTTCTTATATATCTACATGTATGTGCTATGATTTGGGTATTTGTCCCCCTCCAAACCTCATGCTGAAATTTGATCCCCAATGCTGGAGATAGGGCCTAATGGGAGGTGTCTGGGTCATGGGGCAGATCCCTCATGAATAGATCAGTGCTGTCCCTCAAGGGTGAGTTCTCACTCTTTTAGTTCCCACAAGAGCCTGGCACCTCCCCTCTCTCTCTCTTGCTTCCTCCCTCACTGTGTGATCTCTGCACACACCAGCTCCTCCTCACCTTCCACCATGAGTGGAAGCAGCCCAAGGCTGTCACCAGATGCAGATGCTCAATCTTGAACTTTTCCAGTTATCAGAATCATGAGCCAAATAAACCTTTTTGTTTATAAATTACCCAGTCACAGGAATTCCTTTATAGCAATATAAACTGGACTAAGACAATATCTTATTGGTTCTGTTTCTCTGGAGAACCCTGACTAATACAATAGGTGACATAAACTTTGCAGTAATGATCTGAGGGAGAGAGAAAGAAAGAGAGAGATTGAGATTCTATTTTGCCTGCCCATCTACTGCAGAAAGAGTGACACACTCCAATTAAGGCAGTTCCCAAGAGGATGTTCGTTGCTTCAGAGTTTGGCAGCTTATCCTGTTTTCTTTCCCCTGCCTTCCTGTGAGTTCACGTCATTGTTGAACACCATTCTGGGTGTGTAGTTCAGGACACAAAGAAATATGTTCACAAGGCATAGTTGGTGGGGAAGGTGGTGTCACAACAGAATTGCCTGGTGACAAACCCACCAGGGGTGGAGGAGTGTAAAGTAGTGTTTGTGTTTGTGCTGTCTCTGCTGTATGTGTGCCTTACACAGTGGACTGGGGTGGGGGGGATTGTGGAAATATGCCCCCTGAATAACAAGGAAGATCAAAGAAAGCTATATAGTGGATAGTCAGAAACCCAAGACTATAAATATTAATATTATAAATACCAGAATAATTCTATACACGCACAGACAGTCCCCAACTTACTATCTTTTGACTTTACAATGGTGCAAGTGAAACACATTCAGTATAAACCATACTTTGAGTAACCATACAACCATTCTGTTTTCCACTTTCAGTATAGTAGTCAATAAATTACATGAGATAGTTAACATTTTATTATAAAATAGTATTTGTATTAGATGATTTTGCCCATCTGTGGCTAATGTAAGTGTCCTTAGAACATTTAACATAGGCTAAGCTAAGCTATGATGTTTGGTAGGTTAGGGGTACTAAATGCATGTTCAATCTCTGATATTCTCAACTTATGATGGTTTATAGGGACGTAACCCCATTGTAAGTCATGGAGCATCTGTAAAGTTTTATATCTTGGTTTTCTCTTTTAATATTTTATCACAAGAGTTTCTACTTATTATTAAATATTTTTGGAAAATGTGCTTTATCATGACTGAATAGTAGCCATTACATGAAGATACCAAACGTTCTTAATCATTTCTTTTTATGAGACACTTAGTTTGTTTCCCACTGGGGAACAGTAGTATTAAAACTATGAGAATATTGTCATACCAAAATCTTTGTTCCCAGTTCTGACAGGATAAATTCTTAAAAATAGAATCACTAAGTTAAGATTTATATTCTTTACATAAATTATTTAATTACAACAATAAGCACTATTGGAAAAATTAGATACTGACCCTAAATGAACCTAAAATTTACCTGGCAGAAGGATAATTGCTAGACAGAAATAGAGTAGTCAACAAAGTTTACAATGCCTAGGGTAGCACCTTTTTTTTTTTTTTTTTTTGAGACAGAGTCTCACTCTGTTGCCCTGGCTAGAGTGCCGTGGTGTCAGCCTAGCTCACAGCAATCTCAAACTCCTGGGCTTAAGCAATCCTCCTGCCTCAGCCTCCCAAGTAGCTGGGACTACAGGCATGCGCCACCATGCCCGGCTAATTTTTTCTATATATATTTTAGTTGGCCAGATAATTTCTTTCTATTTTTTTTTTAGTAGAGACAGGGTTTCGCTCTTGCTCAGGCTGGTCTCGAACTCCTGATCTTGAGCGATCCACCCGCCTCAGCCTCCCAGAGTGCTAGGATTACAGGCGTGAGCCACCGCGCCTGGTCTAGGGTAGCACTTAATATTAGTTGCAGAGGGAAAGAAGAGTGCAGGCCATTCTGGTGAGTCAATTAATTGTAAATCGATTAAGGAAGCTTCTGCTGCTTTTAGGTTTATAATGTTAGGAAGACATCTAGGCTTTCTAAACCTCAGTTTGAAAACTAGGGACATTTACCACATTCATGCACTGGAGTAATCAATATTGTAAAGTTGAATGTTCTCCCTAAATTGGTCTATAGATCTGATATCATCCCAATCATAATCTAGGCCAGTATATAGCAATGGACAAGCTGATTTTAAAATGTACACGAAAAGGCAAAGGACCTAGCATAGCCAAAACAATCTTGAAAAAGAAAGACAATGGAGGAGGACTCACACTGCCTTACCTCCAGACTTACTGCAAAGCTTTGGTAATCAAGTCAGTGTGGTAGAGACATAAAGACAGATAGCCTTTGGGCTAGATCAATGGGCTGGAATTGAGTCCAGAAATAGATCCATACTTATAAGGTAAATTGTTTATGACAAAGGAACCAAAGCAATTTAAAAGCAAAGAAAATACTTTTCAACAAACGGCGCTGGAATAACTGGTAATCCTTAGTTCCTAGGAAGCTAAGGTCATGTCCATCTGAAGATCAAATCTGTCCCCAGAATGCCCCTTTTATGTCCCCCCTTTGGGGTCTTACTGAGGTGAATGAAGTCTGGTCCTGCCATTTGCTAGTTGAGCGATCTTCAATGAGTTACTTCATCTCTCTGAGGTTCTCTTTCTTAACCTGGCATATAAAAGATCACAGGGTTGTGGTGAAGACTAAATGAGTCAAGATATTGTGTTGCTTGGCATCGTGCCTGGTATCTGGCTGCCACTAAATAATAAGCATTATTATTATAATTCTAGTAATATTATTATTTACTCTATTTCACACTCACTTCATCTCCCATGCAGACCGTTGTTCCAGCTTTATCAGTGTCTCTCTGCCACCCATCTCTTCTCTGCTCCTCCTACTCCTGCACACAGCTGCCTAGTGGAGAGGATTTGCTATTTTCTTCAATAAGATTATAGCACCCATTCTGGAAAGTTTTTAAATGCCCCTCCAACTTTCCCCTTGTCTTGCACACCACCGCTTTTTCTGTTGACTTTGTGATTAAACAAAAGTTGCAAACAAACTTGCAGCTTGTGACAATGAGGTCACCTCCCTAAGGGATCGGAAAGTACACATCCATTCATACTGACATGCCTGTTTCTTCTGACTCTCAGAGCTGCGATTTAGTGACAGGTTCCCGTCCCAAAATTGGGGTGGCACTGAAAACACAAAACCTGACAACATGTACCACACAGTGCACTAGGAATAGGCCAATAGATGTAGCCAAGAAGAAATGGCAAAAGAAATGCATAGTGCCTCTCACTGTGCACTTAACAGAAAACCAAAGTACTTTACAGCTTTCAGAAGGGTCATGATAATGGATTAGCCTGGGCTACCTAATGAGAATGCGCAGTTCCTGCCAAGTGAGTTAGTCAAAAAGGCAATGTCAGTCTCAATGCCAGTTAAACATTGATATTAATTAAATGTCAAGGTGCTAGAACACTATGCCACCTGGCACCACTGGTGATTCAAAAATTATCTTAATGGCTCTGGTCATGATGTGCCCCTCCTCAAGAACCTTCCACTGCCCCCCAGTGCCCATAGAACTGACTCCAAATTCCTGGCCCGGTTTTCAAAGCCCTACAGGACGGGGTCTCTACTCGCCATTCCCAAGTGTAGGTTGGCCCTTCTCACTGCTGTTCCACCTGCTCTGTGGAAATCCCACCTGCTGGAAACCCAACCTCTCCATAACCCACTTTCCACTCCTCCACTGCCATGGAATTCCAATGTGTTCTCCAGTCAGAGCTAATTTCTCTGTCCTGTGTATTTCCGTATCACTTTTGTTTGGTCCTCTCTTGTAGAAATTACTATATTTTTCCCTGAATTCAAATGGTTAGATATGTAGCTTTGGTTAAGCCACTCATTCTCGCTGAACATAGCACACAAGTAGCCATGAGAAGAAAACTCATGCTGGTGATGTCTTCAAAATGTATTTCAAAAACTATGGAGCACGGTACAAATGTAAAACAGTCTCCTGACTCCATTTTTACCCTGTGAACGAACGTTTGGGTGATTTCATAGAATGATCATTCTCAGTTACATCACTTGGTTAAAATAGGCCAATGAGGCCTTAGATGGTCATTTAACACTGAACTGTATACCTCAAATGGGTCAATTTTATGTTAAGTGACTCACATTTCAATCAAACTGTTATTTAAAAAAAAACCAGCAAGTTAAACTGCCGTACAGATGGGTCAGTAGGTTTACTCTGCCCTAGCACCATGAGTAGCTCAGCTGACTCTGACCGGTGAACCCAGACACGTGTATGTCTTTGGTATTAAGCAAAAACAGATGAGTCAATGAGCAAAAATCCCTTCACACAGAATGGACTTTCCTATGAAACACAGTCCCCATTAGTGACTAGGGAAGGAAATAGGCCAGCAGAAGCAAGGTACAGGAAGAGGGAGTCCTTCGTGAAATCAGACCACAGGCGACAGCACATGCAGAGGAATAAGGATAAAAGTGATTTGAAGAATAGCAAAAATCACAAGGATTGTATATTTCCTATTAATTTTCTAGACCAAAGGCCATTCAAACTTTAGTGCAAGACACACGTGGAGCCAGGTGTCCTCTGTTGCTATGACTGCATATCTCGCTGGAGTGAACTGCCCCAAATGACAGTCAAAATGCAGAACTGGCTTTGAGCAAATCATGAGGATGTCAGCTCTGGGTTTGTCCCCCTTCCTTCCTCTTTCTGTCTTCACTTTCCTCTAGAGGGGCCCCCTCTGTTTACTCACTTTCCAAAGACAATGTCCATCTGCATTCTTCTCAGGGCTTTTCTCCCCAACGATTATGCTAATTGGAGTGAATGAGATAGACTTAGTTACACACAGGTGCACATAAATGGCTAAGAGAAGTGAATATGGCATCACTCCTGGGAGAAAAGCCTTAAGACTAACAGGTTAATTTCCAATTATGAAATTGCCGCCATCCAGAAATGGAGCAGGGAGAACCCTCCCATGACTTCACCCCCACCCCTTCGGTGCCAAGAAAGCCATAAAGGCATAAAGCAGTTGCTATCTGCTTCGCTTGTTCATGAAGTTTAGTACTCACCAAAGAACTCAGTGTACCCTCAAGCTACAAAATAGGTGCAAAGGTTGTTAACATTTACATTTTAAATGCAAATACCTAGATTGGAAAAAAAAGTGTTTTTGGATTTGGGAATAGGACAATATTTTTAGGTGCTCCCATGATGATAGTAAATTTGCAGAATTACGAAACCTGTAAGAAGCCAATACTTTTCGAAATGAATAGTGATATTACACTAAGTACATTCAGGCTTCTAAGAGGTGATGTTATGTGCTTTACAAAGAACTGAGAGCATGGTTTGACTAAATGTTTTCACCCCATATACCACAAATACATGTGCAATTTTGTATTTGGCCTCTTCTGAAAATACATCTTACAAAATGGGCCTAAAAGCAAATACTAAAAGACAACTGCCCCTTCTGCTGTATTAGTACATCCTAGACTACTTAGTTATTCAACAAATGGCATTCAGTTATATCCCAGAAAATAAATTGTTGTTTTTTTTTTTTTCCTGCATAGTTTCCAGACTTCATTTATGAGGCCAAAGGACACGAAAGCCGGCAGAGCAGGCCTTGCAGAGTTCCTGCCCCTGCAAGCACTCACATCCTGCGGGCTGCACTGGGATCTTGTCACACACAGAGGAAAAGGACACAGGGAGTCAAACACTACCAGAGCTAACTCACAGATTTCGGTGGGGGACAGGAGGTGATCACAGGGCCTATTTATTGTTACATTGTATATTAAGTTATAATTTCCCCACAGTAAAATGAAACAATTTCAGATGCATAGTTCTCTGAATTTTGACAAACTTAGTGACGTAACCACCACAGCAATCAAGATTACATAACATAAAAAAATTCCTTGTGTCCCTTTAAGCCAATCCCCTCTCCTTACCCTTCAGCCCCTGGCACCCACCGATCTGATTTCTATTCCCATCATTTTGCCTTTTTTAATGATCATGATATAGATGGAATCATACAGTATATAACCATATAACCATGTGCCTGGATTCATTCACTTCGCAAAATGCTTTTGAGACTCATCCATGTTGTTGCACGTATTAGTTCTTTATTCCTTCTTAATTAATAGTATTCCATTTATGGATATACTATAATTTCTTTATGTATTCATGAGTTGAGGGACATTTTTGGAGGGTTGTTTTCAGCTTTTGGTGATTATGAAGAAAGCTGCTATAAAAATTTATTTATAATTTTTTCAATAAACATCTGTCTTCATTTCTCTTAGATAAATAGCTAGAAGTGGGATTCCTGGGTTGTATGATATATATATATTTAACTTTATCAGAGACTTCCAACCTTATTTCCATAGTGGTTGTACCATTCCAAACAGCAATGCACGATAGTCCTAGTTGCTCTGAATCCTCTTTAGTGCTAGATATTGTCCGTTTCCTTGATTTGAGCCATTTTAGTAATAATCCATGAACTTTTTTTAATTTCAGCTTATTATGGGGGTACAAAAGTTCAGGTTATATATATTGCCCCTGCCCCCCATCCCCCCGAGTCTGAGCTTCAAGCGTGTCCATTCCCCAGACAGTGCACATCGCACTCATCATGTAGGTATACACCCATCCCCTCCCCCCACCCTCCACCTCTGTCCGATACCCAATTGGTGTTATTCCCAAATGTGCACTTAGGTGATGATCAGGGAAACCAATTTGCTGGTGAGCACATGTGGTGCTTATTTTTCCATTCTTGGGATACTTCACTTAATAGAATGGGTTCCAACTCTCTCCAGGAGAACAAAAGAGATGCCATATCATCGTTATTTCTTATAGCTGAGTAATACTCCATGGTATACATATACCACATTTTACTAATCCATTCATGTATTGATGGGCATTTGGGTTGTTTCCACATCTTTGCAATTGTGAATTGTGCTGCTATAAACATTCGGGTGCAGATGTCTTTTTTATAGAATGACTTTTGTTCTTCTGGGTAGATGCCCAATAATGGGATTGCTGGATCGAATGGTAGGTCTACTTGAATCTGTTTAAGGTATCTCCATATTGCTTTCCACAAGGGTTGCACTAGTTTACAGTCCCACCAGCAGTGTATGAGTGTTCCTGTCTCTCCGCATCCATGCCAACATGTATTGTTTTGGGACTTTTTGATAAAGGCCATTCTCACTGGAGTTAAGTGATATCTCATTGTGGTTTTGATTTGGATTTCCCTGATGATTAGAGATGTTGAACATTTTTTCATATGTTTGTTAGCCATTCTTCTATCTTCTTTTGAAAAATTTCTATTCATGCCCTTTGCCCACTTTTTGATAGGGTTGTTCGATTTTTTCTTACTGATTTTCCTGAGTTCTAAATAGATTCTTGTTATCAGTCCTTTATCTGATGTGTAGCATGTGAAAATTTTTTCCCATTCTGTAGGTTTTCTGTTTACTCTCATGAAGGTTTCTTTGGCTGTGCGGAAGCTTTTTAATTTAACCAGGTCCCATTTATTTATTTTTGTTGATGCTGTGATTGCCTTAGGGGTCTTCTTCATAAATTCTTTGCCTAGGCCAATGTCTGCAAGAGTCTTTCCTACATTTTCTTCTAGAATTCTAATAGTTTCACACCTAAGGTTTAAGTCTGTTATCCACCGTGATTTGATTTTTGTGAGAGGTGAAAGCTGTGGGTCCTGTTTCAGTCTCCTACGTGTGGCTATCCAGTTTTCCCAGAACCATTTATTGAATAAGGAACCTTTTCCCCAGAGTATGTTTTTGTCTGCTTTGTCGAAGATTAGATGGCTATATGAGGATGGTTTTATATTTGGATTTTCTGTTCTGTTCCACTGGTCTGTGTCCCTGCACTTGTGCCAATACCAAGCAGTTTTAATAATCACAGTCTTGTAGTATAGTTTGAAATCTGGCAAATTAATACCTCCCATTTTGTTTTTGTTGCTTAAAATTGCTTTTGCTAAACGGGGTCTTCTCTGGTTCCATACAAAGCATAAAATTATTTTTTCTATATCTGTGAAGAATGATGTTGGTAATTTAATAGGGATTGTATTGAATCTGTAGATCACTTTGGGCAGTATAGACATTTTAACAATGTTGATTCTTCCGATCCATGAGCATGGTATGGTTTTCCACCTATTTACATGCTCTGCGATAATCCATGAACTTTTGATGTAGGCTAGGCTATAAAATTAAACTTTGTGCTAGCTATGTGTAGGGGGTTGAATAGTGTCCTTTCAAAATGCACATTCACCTGGGACCCCAGAATGTGATCTTATTTGGAACTGGGATCTTTGCGTATGTAATTAAGTTTAGATGATGCCATACTGGATTAAAGTGGGCCTTATTTCTGACGACTTATGTCCTTATAAGAAGGCCATGGGAAGACACAGAGACTCACCACGTGATGGGGGAGGCAGAGATTGGAGCTATGCTGCAACAGATTAAGGAATACCAGAATCCCCAGAAGCTGGAAAGGACAAGCAAGAATTCTTCCTGGAAGTCTCTGGAGGAAGCATGGCCCCAACTCCATCTTCATTCCAGACTTCTGGCCTCCAGTACTATAAGAGAATAAATTTCTGTTGTAGTAAGCCATACAGTTTGTCGTGACTCGTTAGGGCAGTCCTAGACAACTGGCACACTATGAATACAATTTCCATAATACAATAACACAAAGAAGTTTATAAGGTTATGTTTGACTTATACAAAGCTCTCTGAGGATAAAGGCATGATAATTATTTGTGTAAAATAAGTTCTAATTAGTAAAATTATATCATTAGACACCTGAATTACTAATAGGCATAAAAATTCTTAGGCTACGTTTTTTACTATTCTATAATTCAACTCTGCATCCACTGGGCTGAAATTCTGATAATGAGTCCAAATTAGTGAAGACCTACTATTTATCATGAATTAAGACCAGTCTAGAACCAGAGTCCTGGTGGTTCCTAGCTATGGCTGTTAAATATGTGAGACTCACATTTTGCAGAATGTTCTACAAAGGATTAAGAGATGAACTTTCTTTTACTTTAGTCATTTGTGGTGTAATATACTGGAATGCAACCTTAAAGATTTTTTACATTGTAGAATAATTTGTTCATTTTCCATATCACGGGGTCTAGTTCTAAAAATAAGATTTCTGTTGTTGAGCCAGTTTTGGTCATTTTGTAAAAAACAGATCATATTTCAGTTTTAGCATAAAGCTCTTCCAGCGCCTGATGAAGAAAATAATCCAGCCCTCAAATGTCTACTTTACTTCCCCACCTTACCCCAAAATCCTTGAAAGAAAGAAGCTGATTCTTCTGTTAGTCCATTATTCAGAAACACATTACTAGCTCAATTATAATTCCACCAATTCCATGATATATTAATAGAATAAAGGAATAGTTACAGCCAATAGCAATAACAGGCTGTGGCTTATGCTGTCATAACTTTCCGAGTACCTGGACAGATATTGAGGCAACAGGCAAAGCAGGAGGGCAGGTACAGATGTATAAGCAGGAATTCCATGTTTTTAGAATCATTCCTCTAACTATTTATACCAGATTCTTCCCCATTTATGACACGTGTTACATAATAATCCTACCAATTGCACATTAGATTTTGTTATATGGAGAAGATCTGGGAAGTATCTGGCACTTGCTGAACCTCTTGGGAGCCTCTTGGGTGGCTAACGGCTCTGTCCTGCCTATTTCACAGGGATAGCTGGTGAACACAATCATGACTTCCACAGAAAGTTTGCAAAGCAAGGCACGTTGTCATCTGAATAGAGTCCAGCAATGTTCAGTGACCCATATAAAAGACCCATTTGCACTACCTCTGCTCTATGATAAGCATAAGTTGTTCTTTGTTTGGGGAGAACACAGGGTTGGCTTATTTTGGGGGGATAAGAACTTACAAGATTAGACCACCCTGTTCCAAGTTTGGGCAATTTCAAAGGACAGGGTTTTGGGAACTCAGAACAACGTGTACGACTTTATTGTCTTTGGGTCTGGCTAAACACAGAAGCCAGCCTCCCTCTTAATCCCCATCCCACGTGTTGAAAACCATAAACTCGAGTTACCACAAATACAAGGCTATGGCAGGGTGCCCAGATGCCCTTCGGGATGGTATGACCCGATTAGGAGGTAGTGATGGTTGGGGTTGTGACTGTCCCTCTATTAGAAGCTGACAGAGAAAAAGCTATGACCAAAATGTTTGCTTTGTTTAATCAAATAGCAGCAGGAATGTCTATTCACTTTATAGCTCCAGGACACCAGACACGGGATGTGAGCTCCAGGTAGGAGCCAAAGCCACTGTTGCAGATATGCTCCCAGTTTTACCAGTTAGTTAGATGTTAAAACTTAAAGTGTGACAATCAAGTGGATGTTATTGCCCACTGCAGTTTGAATCAGAATTCTACCTAATTATGTCAGAATGAGGGCCGGGAATTGTGTAGATGGACAAATCCTTTCAGATTTGTCAGCAGTTCAATGTCACTGCTATAGTTTATGGTAAAGACAGTTGGAATCAAATTGGCAAACTATGCACCTGCCCACATTCCCTCTGGCCTAAACATATCATTGATTATTTACAAAAATTGAAAAATTAATCCACTACAGTACAGGAAAAGAAGAAACAGGGCCATTAACAAACCAAAAGAGTTGAAGATTTCCTGAAAGAGAAATCAGGCCTGAAGCTGATGGTTTTGATGAATATTTGGTAGCAACACAAGAAGCAGAGTCTGGAGCCCAGATGCGACCATGAGAGTAGCTGTTCAGCCTCTGCCTGTGCGAATGAACCCAGTCCTGAGTCTGGCTTGGTTGAGTTTGTGCATTTTCCGGTGCCACGCTAGGTATATCGAAGCCCTAAACTGCAAAAACCTGAACAAACAAACACACGGGCTGCCGAGTTGACTAGATGAATAAACCCTTTCAGAGGTAAATCTGATAACACTACTTAATGGGAAAAAAAGAATGAAAGAAAAATTCATCATCCCACCGACATCCTCAGGTGCTCAGGTCAGAAGAAAGCCCATGGTGTGGCCAGCACCAATATGTAATAAGGGGTTGGGTGGGGAGGACTTGAGATAAGAGATCAGAGAATACAAAGTAGCTTTAAAAAAAAAAACAAACAGTGAGTGTTAGAGTACTAGAACCACCACTGGGGTAGCACGGTATCAGCTGTCCGCACCACTGCCGTCTGGGAGAGGCACGCGGCAAAGACTGCGTGTGACCAGGCAGTGAGAGGCCCCGGTGCAGCGCCAATCGACCGTCCCGGTAGCCTGCCCACCTCTCTGACCTCCCAGCTGGGTCCCGCCCGGCCCTCTGTCCCTGCGGGTTCCTCCCCCCGCATCCTTCGATCCCAGGCAGCACCCGCCCCCGCCCCTGCTGACTGACAGGCGGTGCAGCCACTCCGCGGAGCCTGGCTTTCGCTCAGCGCCCCGGGCATAGGTGACAATCTCTGCCGTAGCCAATGGGAGCCAAGAGGCAGGGCGAGCGGCGGGAGCCGGCGTGGGTCAGGTGCTCTGCGCCGAGGTCGCGTGCAGGTGAGCTGCTGCGGTCCGGGGGGCGCCTCTTGCTCCGGTCTCCCCGCGATTAGCCCCGGCCCGCGGGAGGGAGCCTCCTCCAGGCCCTCCCTCCCATTGCCCCAGACCGGATCGCTGCGAGGGAGGGTAAGAGTCCAGGGGGTGGGCGGCTTGCCTCCCGGGGACCCACACCGCTCCTCTGGGCCCCCAAAGCCATCGCGCCCCCGCCTTGCTATTGCATATGTATCTAAAAGAGCCCACGGAGGCATCTGCCGGCCTCGGTAGGCGAGAGGTCCGGGAATTAGGAACCTACCCTGCCCCGCGACCCTTCCTGGAGGAGATGGGGCGATGCATCCCGTGTCGTGACGCCTACCCGCTCTACACAAACCTACGCCTTTACTTTTCCTCTTCTTCCCTTTAATTGGCGCCCCTTCCCTCCAGATTTCCAAGGCTGTGGAAAGAGGATTGGAGGGGAGGGAGAATTGGAAAGCAGCACAGAGAAATCTGGACGTAGATCTAAGAATTCCACTGCTTTGTGCAGCGTTTTGTGCATGGAAAAGAAAAAAAAAAATGCGATTTCTTTCATCCCCACCCCCACCTCTCTGTTCATTGCTTTATGTCATCGATGTGGTGATAATGTGGGTTCTTCTTGCCAAACATTCCTAAGCTTTAGACAGCACTGATCCTTGCTTTTGTTGGTCCCAGGAAAGCAGTTCTCGCCTGCTTACCACATTTGCTGACTTAATTTGCTAAGATAGATGAAAATCATGTGTTTTATGTAGTTGATTCTCTCTCTTTTTAGCCTTAAATTACATTTGGTTGATACTAGCCTTCCTTGTGTTAGGAAGGTGGGGGAGAAGGGAAGGAGAAGGAGGAACCACCATCCTCAGCCGGATATTTAGTAAACATATTTGCAGTTCCCTATTTGCAAATTCACTGTTGCAACTATTTTTAATGTTCCTTCCGAAATGGGAAAAATTGTTGTCATTTAAGAAATAGTTTTAAATTTAATTTTTGAACCATTGTCTTGAGACCCAGTACCTAAAACAATTAAAGTTTAAGTAAGTAATATCTAGATATGGTGAAATCACAGTTAAAAAACAAAGTAATTACTGCCCTCAGCTCATACACATAGTTTACACATAGTTTGTGCTCCCGAAAGCAAAGCAAGCCTGCCAAGCAGTTTTTACTTCTCTATGCCTATAATATAGCAAGGCAAAGCAGGATCTATTTTGGAGGTTTAAAAATATCTTCAGCATTTTCGAATTAGGAAGATGTCAAAAGCTGAATTCAAGAGATTTCTTTGACCAAAGTATGGTTAGATCCAGGTTTTGGTGGGCTTATGAATACCTTCATGCAAGAATGGGCAGGAAAAGGAGAGAACAAAAGATCCTTGATGTGCACCCTGATGAGAACTGACAAAATTTACATGTCTATTGTTTACATACTGCCTCTTAGTAGCTTTCTTGAATATAATAAAAACTTTTTAGAAATATGCAGATTTAAAAAAAAAACACCAACAACCTTGATCCGAAGTGATTTAATCCTGGGAAGTGCTTTTTCTTCAAATATCATTGATAAGATTGTTGACTAATTTTAACATTAGGAAAGTCAACATCAAATTTCAGAATTATGTTTCCGTTTATGCTTAGTTTAGAATCGAATTCTTTAGTTCAAGGAAGGCTGTGATTTGATTATTAATAAATGATGCAGATTGCCTTTCATAAATATATTCAAATGTCATCAATTTTATTTCACTTCAAGAAACCAAGTTTATCTACTTTCTTCTCTCTCTAGTAATACTTCTAGCCATGATAAACCAAACATTGGTTTTGAATATATATAAAATATATATTTTTTAAAGCACCATCATTACATTTGCTAATGAGACTTCGTTGTTGCTAAGTTCCTACAGTTGGTTTGGCCATAATGATAAATATGTTCAAAGGCATTTGACTGTATAAAAGTTTCTGATTAGAAGTCAGAAGTCTGGGTCAACCTGAAAATGGTTTTGAAACACTGTATATAAATTATATCACATCTTAAAATGCTATCGGGGAGCTCATTTAAATAATTCCTTTGAGGAATATTTAGATAAATTCTTAGTAAAAAGCTTTTAAAATGCAACTAAACTTCATAGCTTTATTATACATGTAGCCCCAGGTCTCTTGTCCTGGAGTTCTGCAACATAATTCTTCCAGGCTTTGATTTGTGATGTTACTGGAATTACTAAGCACCATCACTCTGACTTTGGGGTAAAGTGTACAAAACAAAATTATTGCCATTAACTTCTATATGTTTATTCTACAGATTTTCTTACACTGAACTGATCAAGTACTTTGAAAATGACTTCAAAATGTCTCTTGGTGCCCTTCGTACTTGCTGCACTAACTCTTTCAACAACGTTTTCTCTCCAACCAGACCAGCAAAAGGTTCTACTAGTTTCATTTGATGGATTCCGTTGGGATTACTTATATAAAGTTCCGACACCCCATTTTCATTATGTTATGAAGTACGGTGTTCATGTCAAGCAAGTTACTAACATTTTTATTACAAAGACCTACCCTAACCATTATACTTTGGTGACTGGGCTCTTTGCAGAGAGTCATGGGATTGTTGCAAATGACATGTTTGACCCTATTCTGAACAAATCTTTCTCCTTGGATCACATGAATATTTATGATTCCGAGTTTTGGGAAGAAGCAACGCCAATATGGATCACAAATCAGAGGGCGGGACACAGTAGTGGTGCAGCCATGTGGCCTGGAACAGATGTAAACATACACAAGAGCTTTCCTACTCACTACATGCCTTACAATGAGTCCGTTTCATTTGAAGATAGAGTTGCCAAAATTATTGAATGGTTTACATCAAAGGAGCCCATAAATCTCGGTCTTCTCTATTGGGAAGACCCTGATGACATGGGCCACC
The DNA here is from genome assembly GCF_041146395.1 of Eulemur rufifrons. Taxonomy (NCBI): domain Eukaryota; kingdom Metazoa; phylum Chordata; class Mammalia; order Primates; family Lemuridae; genus Eulemur; species Eulemur rufifrons. The sequence goes on along the minus strand of NC_090997.1, from coordinate 14,824,391 downwards.
ATCTAGGACCCGACAGTCCACTCATGGGGCCTGTCATTTCAGATATTGACAACAAGTTAGGATATCTCATACAAAGGCTGAAAAAGGCAAAGTTGTGGAATGATCTAAACCTAATCATCACAAGTGATCATGGAATGACCCAGTGTTCTGAGGAAAGGGTAATAGAACTGGACCAATATCTGGATAAAGACCACTATACCCTGATTGACCAATCTCCAGTGGCAGCCATCTTGCCAAAAGAAGGTAAGTCTGACCTGAGTGCTGACCTGAGGCTAGGTCTGCGTTTGCCCAGTGTGGTTAGGTGAATAGGGATTTCTGTTTCTGTGCCTTTTTAGTAAACTTGCCTGTGTCATGGTAATATTCTGGGATTTAATCCTTAGACTCTGAAAAAACAAAATCTATTTTCTCAGAGTCTAATTTTTTCCAAGAATATTGAAATTGATGCTCTCTCTATATTTATTTATTTATTTATTTTTGAGACAGAGTCTCGCTCTGTTGCCCGGGTTAGAGTGCCGAGGTGTCAGCCTAGCTCCTAGCAACCTCCAACTCCTGGGCTTAAGCAATCCTTCAGCCTCCCGAGTAGCCGGGACTACAGGCATGTGCCACCATGCCCGGCTAATTCTTTTCTATATATATTTTTAGCTGTCCAGATCATTTCAATTTTTTTTTTTTTTTTTTTTTTAGTAGAGACGGAGGTCTCCCTCTTGCTCTTGCTCAGGCTGGTCTCGAACTCCTGACCTCGAGCGATCCTCCCGCCTCGGCCTCCCAGAGTGCTAGGATTACAGGCGTGAGCCACCCTGCCCAGCCTCTCTCTTTATATTTATGGTAGTAGGTTTTAACCATATTGGAATCATAGAATATGATGAAAGCTACAATTTCCCTTCTCAGCAAAAGTGAGACGCACAGATACATACAAAATTCGAATACAATCACAGTGAATTCATGGAACCCTAAAGCCTTCTATAGACCCTTAATTGGGATCTGCTTAATAGAGAAGCAGTAGAATATAAGAAGAAGAAAGAGCTTTGGTTAATCTGAGATTTATTTTCCTTATCTATAAGTAGGAAAAGTAATAACAATACCTTGTACTTTTTAAAACCTCTCCTGGAATCTTCATACCAAACCTGTCACCTGGGCATTGTCTCCACTGACATAGAGACAGGTATGATAGCTCAAAAGGTTCAATATCCCCAGGTCACAAAGTAAGTGGCAGAACATGACTCAGACCTGCTCTTCTGACTCACATTTTATCACCTCTTAGGATTGGTTTTAGGTATCAAATGGAAGAACAAGACCTTAAAAAGCTGGATATCTCACAATTGAGAATTCTATCCTCTATCCCTCAGAGGGAAATTAAGAGAATCACGTGAAACAGCGAATGTTAAAATATACACGTGCACCTACACACAGTTCTCAACAAATAAGTTTTTTCTTGTTGTTTAAGAAAATCACATTAATCCTTCGATTTCTCTTATAAAATTGCAATGATGTTCTTTTGTTGGGGTGTGGGAGGCAGGGATGAAGCCCCAATAAATGGATTTGAAAAATAAGAAAAGAAATAAAAGACAGTGCCCAGGTTTGCTGCAGTTGCAGGTACAAGGAACACCTTGGCAACACCTCCCGTGTTTTGAGGACCTTTCCATTTTATAAGCTGCTTTCCACCTTCAGTCTGTCTTTTCCCAGCCTCCACTCTCTACTTACCATGTTTAATTGCTAGAGATTCTCTGTCCCTGCACTCATAACTACGAGAACCTAGCTCTTTGTTTTTGTTGAAGTATTTTAGTACCCTAGACATTTTACTTAGTGCCACTAATGAATACGTGTATGTATGTATGTGTTGAAGTCTTTGGAGATTAGAGATTTCTAGTTCTATAAAGTGTCCTCTCTGAATTTATTTACGACAGAAGAATAATTATTTCTCCGTTTCCCCTTCCAAGAGTCTTTCCCCCAAGAGGGAGGGAGTTCTAATATGTCTGTTTGTATTTCATTATGTTCAGCTTGCTGGCTTTTTGCCTCACTAGGGAGTCTGTTGCCCGTGGTTGTTTATCTGAGTGTAGCAGTGTCTTGCTCTAAGTGCCTCTCCTACCTTCTCTTTAGGTAAATTTGATGAAGTCTATGAAGCACTAGCTCATGCTCATCCTAATCTTACTGTTTACAAAAAAGAAGAGATTCCAGAAAGATGGCATTACAAATACAACAATCGAATTCAACCAATCATAGCAGTGGCTGACAAGGGGTGGTATATTTTACAGAATAAGTCAGAAGACTTTCTGTGTGAGTATGTTATAGTATTTCTTCCCATTGTGCATCATTTTTTTGGTAAAGTGGAGACTATGGATAATGTAGCAGTTTATTTACTGATGTTTTTATCCTCTGTTACTTGAATGTTGAAGGAACCACATTGTGTCTATACTTAACTATATAGAAATGCTTTTTTAGACATTGGTCCTTGATGTATATATAAGAGATGTACAAAAGTGTCCTTTTGGGTAGAATTGGGTTCCTACCATGTTTATTGTCTAAAAGAAAAGCAGTTGCCTGACAATGGCATTTGCAGTGTGTTCGTGGCTCATAGTACCAGGTGTGTAGAGATGCATGGTTTCCAGTTCTTAAAATAGGTTTTACATACTGATACTAAACTGCAAAACAGTATTTAATCATACCAGGGAAACTGTATTAAGAAATCCTTTAAAAATGATTTCCTTGACCATGAAAATAATTTCCGCCTTTGCATGTTCAGATTTTCATGTATTGTGCAGGTAGCTCTTATGGTAGAGTGATTGCTCAAAAAAGGACTGCAATTTTTTGGGAGATTTTTATTTGACAGTTATAAATTTAAGGGGGCTCTCTAGAAATTTTCGTTTAGTGAACTACAATTACACAATAGAGTGGTCACCTCTATTTTTGATAGAAAACCTTTAATGCTCCTATTTATATTATATTTTCATTGATTCAACAAATAATTGAATATTATCCCCCATAGTCCTTCTTGGCCAGAGTTCCACAAGATAATTAAGCCCTAATGTCCAAAACAGTGATTCTCAAAGTGTGTTCCCTGGCCCAGCAACATCCAAATCAGCTGAGAACTTGTTATGAATAAACAATTCCTGGGCCCAACCCAGACCTACTGAATTAGAAACTGTGAGGGTAGGGCCTAGCAGTCTGTTTTTACATGCCCTCTAGACGTCTCATACACACTGAAGTTTAAGAACCCCTGTCTTTAGGCATCCATTATTAAATACTATCTACTAGATCAAGCATTTATGGTAGGGGCTACCATTATAAAACAAAATCCCTATTCATGGGAGAGATTTTATATAAGTCATAATGATTTAATTTGAAATCTCATTTTCTAAGAAACGTGATATGAGAGAATCATCTTTTCCTTCATGACTGGGAGTCCAGATCCCAACTTCTCATAGAAATGAACACAGCAATCCTCCAATTACAAATTATATAATGGCGTAGTAACCTGTGAGATAATTACTAGTGATTCATAAATTCGGCATTACTTTTACTTGAATAAACTCAAAGATTCATGGCCTTTAGAATGACTTCTTCAGATAGATTTTGCCAGGAAAACTTCAAATGATTTTGAGATGACTAGGGGTCAGTTCATAACTTCCAGAGAAATTGATTAAGGACTTTTTGGGAGGCTGTGTTTGTGTTCCTATTGCATGTTTTCCTGTAGCAATTATAGGTATTAGAGATTGACTTACTAGTCATTCCTCTCACTACCTTTATTTTTTAAATTAAAAAAAAAATTTTTAATTGATACATACTAGATGTACATATTTTCAGGGCACATGTGATATTTTGATACGTTCATATAATGTGTAAAGATAAAATCACCATCACCTGAACTAATTATCTTTTCTTGATGATAATAAAGCCTATTGCTTTTCTTAGGTTGCTGTTTTAACAGCAGTAGCTCCTTTGCCTTGCACCCGGACGTTGTGCTAGGCACACATGCCTTTAAAATGTGGCTTTTGTTTTCAATTTGGCATTAATTTTGTATCACTTGATACATATGTCAGAAGACTCCTGAAGTTTTTATTTTATAGCCACACTAAAGTACACAATGCTAAGTTGGATCCTGATCTGAACCCTCAAAGTCAAGATTTTTCCTCTCTACATATGAGTACTGACCTTTGTTTTTCAGTATGCATTGTAGCTGTAACTATATATTGGATTTTTGTGGTTGCTTTTGTTTTTCTTTACGTGTTTTTCCCCTTTTATTGGTAATTAGGAGTTTATTGTTTTCATGACTAAGACTAATAAATAGCATCTTTATCCCTTTATCTTCAGAAAAATAATTGGAACATAGTAGGTACTGTATTTGTTGAATATTAGTTTGCCAGCCACCAAAAAAAAGAAAAAAAAAACACTCTAATTTTTTCCTGACTGGGCTCAGCTTTGCTCTCGATCCTGCTTCCTCTGCTGCGTAAGGTAGTGTTGGCCTGCAAGAAACATTTGTGATCATTTACCTTTTCATTTCCTGAAGTAAACTGTGATGTTGACAACAGCACAGAATATTTGTAAAAAATCATTTTATTTTTCCAATCAAATTAGATAAAATTTGTGTTTAAGTTCAGAGCTTGACCGTATAACAGTTGCTTCCATTCTGATGCCATCTTGTTGGCTAACTTATTCATGCATTTTCTCTTTGCAGTAGGCAACCACGGTTATGATAATGCATTATCAGAAATGCATCCAATATTTTTAGCCCACGGTCCTGCCTTCAGAAAGAATTTCACAAAAGAAGCCATGAACTCCACAGATCTGTACCCGCTGCTGTGCCACCTCCTCAACATCACCACCATGCCACACAATGGATCATTCAGGAATGTGCAGGATCTGCTCAGTTCAGTAACTCCAAGCCAAATTCCTTATACCCAGAGCACTACACTCCTCCTTGGGAGTGTCAGCCCAGAAGAATATGAGCCAGAGGAGTCATACCCTTATTTCATAGGGGTCGCTCTTGGCAGCATTATAGTGATTGTATTCTCTATAATTTTCATTAAACATTTAATTCGCAGCCAAATACCTGCCTTACACGATATGCAGGCTGAAATAGCTCAACCGTTATTACAAGCCTAATGCTACTTTGAAGTGAAATTGCATATTGAAGTGGAGATTGCATAGTTCTGTCCGTGTTTAAAGGTTTCAAATTCTAAGAAACCAGTTGCAGACATTTGCAGAGACTATCAAGCAGTTATATGCATATTTAGGTACAGTCTCACACACACACCTCCCCATGTACACACACAGACCAAAATACCCAGACCTGCAAAGGATTACAGATGTGAGAGTATGTCTCCATTGTTCTCTTTAGCTTGGGGAGAGATAAGATCCTGCTTTTATTTGGACTTGGCACATAATGTATATATTTAGCAGCCTTGCACTATGTACCTTATACATTGCACTTTAAATTACTCTCCTGAGAACTTTTATTGGAAATGCACTTTATGGACAATTATGTCTTACGAACTTCGTTGAAAACAACAACTTTTTGCGCCCATGTCACAGAATAGTACTTTTGTTTAAACTTGATGAAATTTCTAATAATTCCTGAATAATGTAGAAATCTATTTCCTTAAATCAGGACAACCGTTGAAAATTAAATGTGACAACCTTTGTACCTTTAATTTTGGAGAAATGTATTCCCTACAGCAGGGTGCATCTGTGGGCATTTCTTGTCATATTTCTTTCCAAAAAACATGGCTTTTTTCCTTTGTTTTTTCTTCAGAAGAGATCCAACTACTGACAGATTCATTCTGCCATAAAATTAATTATTGCTATTTTCTGATTAGTCTTATTACTCTGATTTTTATAATAATGTAGGCACCACAAATATACATTTCTTTCCTGTGTAGGTCAGCCATGGCCTGAGTAGAAGAGATCAGGCACCATCTCTGCAATGTTTTCTCTTGTCTGTAATTAATTTGCTTCTTTGAAAACTAAGTCATTATCAATAGCATTAAAAATCAAATTAGACTGAAAAAAGTTTGTTTTCTTTCTGATAGCATGTAATAACAGAGCACAAGCATCTTTTAGATTTGTACCTTTGAAGATCCAGAGTTGAAAAACAGCACATATTATATTAGGGAAAATAAAATATAGGCCACTGAATTTTGAACTGTGTGGAACCTGAGAAATAACTTAGGCAGGACCTCATCTGAGATGTTCACACTCTACCCAGAGCAATGGTAGTGAGTACCTACTGGCAAAAACTAGCAAAATAACTTCTAGTGCTAACAGGTATTAAAACAGAGAAACTGCGATGATGTAGCCTTGTTTCAAGAAATATTTGAATACCCACCTGCCAGGTGCCCAGTGGAATCAAAGATGGGTCCAAGTCCACAAGTAGACTTCTACCTCATGGGTGGCGCATTTTTCACCTGCCTGGTCATCTCATCCCCTCTCTTGCCAACAGTGCAAGGCTGTGCTTTAGATTTCAAAATAATTCAGTTTGGGAGAGCCATGGTATTGCATATGGTTTCTTAGAGGAAAGAGGAAGCCTTGAAAGGAATAGCTTTCCTTGAAGAAAATATAAAGCAGATTGCAGCCACATGGCTAATGAGTAGATATTAAGAAAATGGTGTAACTGTTACAGAAAGAAAAGACAAATTGGATAAGAAGAACAAAAGTGACAAGAGTTAAAAATATAGTTGAGCGGCTCACGCCTGTAATCCTAGCACTCTGGGAGGCCGAGGCGGGTGGATCACTCGAGGTCAGGAGTTTGAAACCAGCCTGAGCAAGAGCAAGACCCTGTCTCTACTAAAAATAGAAAGAAATTATCTGGCCAACTAAAAATATATATAGAAAAAATTAGCCGGGCATGGTGGCACATGCCTGTAGTCCCAGCTACTCGGGAGGCTGAGGCAGGAGGATCGCTTGAGCCCAGGAGTTTGAGGTTGCTGTGAGCTAGGCTGACGCCACGGCATTCACTCTAGCCCAGGCAACAAAGCAAGACTCTGTCTCAAGAAAAAAAAAAAAAAAAAAAAATATATATATATAGTTGAATTTAAGTGCTTCTAAAATTAGGTGAATGAATTATTTTTTTAAATGATAATACTAAAGGAATATTAGCACCTAATTCTCATTTCATTACCAAATCTCTTAATAGGATGGAATTGAACAAGAAGAAATGGCCTATAGATTAAAATGCAGAGAATTTAGATGGTAGTGATAGCAAATTCCCCAGAATTTTATACTCTGGATTAGACATCCCTGAATACTTGAGCACTCATGTTGGCTTGTTTTGTAGCTGTGAACTTAGCTGCATTGTTGAGATGTCAGTATAATGACTAAAAGATGAAATTACTCCATTGTAAAGCATCGCTGTTCCAATCTGTCCATTTAAGTGAATTGTTGCATTCAATTCATTTTAGAAGGTGCTATTACCTTAGTAGTAAGAAGAAAGTAAATTCTGTAACATTGATGAAAGCATTAAAATTCTGATGTAAGATTTGATTATTGGATGGTTTCTTTTACTTGCAGATCCTTATTTTCCTATAAACTGTTAGCAGGAGACTTTACCTGAAGGAAAATAAAATTTTAAGCTTTTCTGGAAAGAAAATCTCATCACTCATACTTGATAGCTTTTTTGTTTTGTTTTACCTACATGTCTTAGTGGTCAAATTTTCTATGCAGTGAACACAATTAGCACGTGGAAATAAAATTTAGCTAATCTTACAAATTTTAAGAATTTTTTTAAAAGTACAGAGGAATGGAGCTCCATCCTGCCCTCCATTTTTACTCAACATCCTCCAGCCATTTTGTACAATTTAAGATTTTTTTTAGTGTGTGTTTCACAATTTCATCTCCCTCTGCCACCTACCATGTAGACTTAAGTTGCTTCACAAAATGCTTTCTGACACTGTAAGGTAAAACTAGCATCCAATTAGTTTCTTACAAGAACCTATTCTTTGTAGAAAATCTAATGAAAGACCTGGCTCTTCTAGTACTCATTTTTTTCCAGCTATTCATTAAATGAGGGGGACAAGTTTGATAAGCATGGAGCCGGGAAAGATCTAAGGGATGATTCAACCCCTTGATTTAACAGGGGCCTTTGCATAGCAGTGAAGGGACTCGCATGACCTATTAGTGTCAGAGCTGGAAGCAGGACCCAGGTTTCCTGCTTCAGTTTGTACTCAAGGTCAAGCTGCAGTCTAGGCAGGTTTGCTTCTGGTTCATCCTATCCCAAGCAGGAGGTGTAAGCGCGGCTCCCACCCTTGGCAGGGTCTCTACTCCACCTTTGACCTTCAGCCATACAAGGCTCACAGCTTTCCTCCAGACTGGCCAATACCCCATGGCAATGCCCCAGGACAAAAATCGTCCAGAATGCTGGATTCACTTCTCAGGATTTCAGTCTTCTCTGAATCTCACCCTGGTAATTCCTCATTACCTTGTGGGCAATTTGATGCTTTAGAAAAGACATTTAAAAATATGTTTTGTTAATAACTTCCAGTCAGGACAAGATGACATAGACTCGCTTTTCCTTGCTTTTACGTGCTATTAACTATAAAACCTGGAAATGGTACAAGAGGCTCTGAAGGGTGGTAGGACGGCTGAGAGCTGACATGGGACCTCAGGGCTGGAGAAACAACATAACGGCAGGGCTGCCCATGACCCCCACGCAACAGAAGGAGGCCAGGCAGAGCCTGTATTCCCAGATCGATCCTAGTCTAGCAAGACAGCACCCATCGGGGTAGGCTTATTCCTCCCTGGATCAAAGAGGACTCTATAAACATCAGATAAGCCCATGTCACCAGCAAGTGGAACTAACTAATGAGGAGTATTATTTGGGAGCCAATTAAAAATAAGCAGCCAAGAGCAACATTCTCCTTCCCCGCCACGAGGGCTGAGGTTGCCTTCCACTGAGAAATACAGAGGTGGGCAAGCAGAACCTACAGGAGACAGCCAGCTACAGCAGACAGTCTGGGGAACCTCTTTGTCTTCACAGGCTTGGGACTCTTCTCCCCTACCCAGAGGCGCTGGGGTGAGAAGGCAAGACCTTAAAAAGGGACCCAGTTACAGCAAGTGGCCTGGTCTGGGAAGCCTCTTTGTCCCCATGGCCTAAAACTCTCCTCCTCTTCCCAAAGACTTCATAATGGTCAAGGGGCACCAATAAGGGACTCCCACCATAACACTTCCCCACCCAGGGATACCGGGCAGCTGGCCTGGGGAACACCCTTGTGCCTCTCTCAGGCAGGACCCGCAGAGACCAGTGGGAATCTCAACAGCATCGCATAATCCAACAGACCAAAATAACACCACAAAGGCTGTGAAAATTAAGCTGCCATTGGAACTACAGCCCACAAAAGTAGGTCAAGACCTTCATCCTAAACCTAAATAGTGTGACTTCCTGCTAAAATAAAAAATTTAAAGGGAACCCATCATCTCCCAACATAACAAATAAGATAACCAGGATACAACTGATACTTGTATACTTAGAACAAAGACAATCCCAACTAGAATGAGAAAAGACAATTTATGCCAACACCAAGATGCAGCCGTTGTTAGGATGGTACAAGAAACAAAACAGCTGTCATAAAAATACTTCAACAATCAACTGCAAATTGTCTTTAAAATGAAAAAGTAGAAAATATCAGCAAAGAAATAAAAGTTATTTTTTAAATGGAAATTATAAAACTGAAAAATAAAATTATAAAGAAGATTCACTAGATGGACTCAATAGTAGAATGGAGTTGGTGGAGGATAAAACTCCTAAAGCGAACTTAAATACAGAACAATAAAATTCACAACATTTTAACATGCTTCAGGGACCTGTGGGACAATAAGAAAAAATCCAACATTCATATCACCAGGGTCCTAGAAGGGGAAGCTGAAAGATTAATTGACAAAATAATGGCTCAAACTTGAGTGAAGACACACATCTATAGATCCAGGAGCCTGACCGAATACCCAAATAGGATAAACTCAAAGAAATTCACATCTAGATACATCATAAGTAAACTTGTGAAAAAGAAAAGAAAAATCTTGAAAAGTAGCCAACAATTCATTACCTACAAGGGATATAGGTATACTTATTGGGGAATTCTAATGATAGCAGATTTCTTATCTGAAGCCATGGATACCAGAAGGCACTGGCACAGTATTTTCAGTATTTTACTGTGGAAGACAGTACTGAAAAAAAAAGTACTGTCTTCCACAAATTCTGTGTATCATGAAACTATCCTTCAAGAATGAAGAGGAGGCTGGACATGGTGGCTCACGCCTGTAATCCCAGCACTTTGGGAGGCCAAGGCAGGAGGATCTCTTGAGCCTGGGAGTTCAAGACCAGCCTGGGCAATATATCAAGACCCCATTTCTATAAAAAATATATATATATTTTTTAATTATCTGGGCATGGTGGTGTTCACCTGAAGTCCCAACTACTTGGGAGGCTGAGGCCAGAGGATCACTTGAGCCCAGGAGTTAGAGGTTGCAGTGAGCTATGATTGCACCATTATACTCCACCCTGGGCAACAGAGCAAGACCTCATCTTTAAAATGATAACAATAATAATAATAGGGAAATAAAATCATTTCTAGAAGTAGAGAAACTAAAATAAGTTGTCACTAGCAGACCTACTTTTAAAGATAGTCTGAAGAAAGTTCTTCAAACAGAAAGGAAATGGTTAAAAAAAATAAAGAATCTTGGAGTATTAGGAAGAAAGATGCAAAGAGCAGGGATATAAGTACATACAACAGACTATCTTTTTTCACATGAATGTTATAAATCATATTTTATGTTTGAAACAGCAATTATAATACCAGCTGATACTCAAGACAATAGTTAAATGTGTGGAAGGTAAAGGGACCTAAATGGAAGTGAGGTTTCCACACTTCACTCTAAGTGGTAAAATGTTAATACCAGTAGACTGTTATAATCACATATAGATACTGCAACACTCAGAGCAGCCAATGCAAAAACATACAAAGAGATACACTCAAAAACACTACAAATAAGGAAAAATTTAAAAATTTTAATGTAATATACAGAAAGGCAAAAGGAGAGAAACAGAGGAATAAGAACCAGGGGGAAAATCTTAAAAAAAAAAAAAAAAGATAATAAAATGACAGAATTAACTAAGGTATCAATAATTATCTTAACTGTAAATTAAATACACCAATTTCAAAAGACAGAGATAGCAGAATGAAAAACAGCAACAAAAAATGATGCTACTATAGTGACTTATAAGAAACTCACTTCAAATTGAAGACAGGTGGGTCAAAAATCAAAGGATGGGAAAAGATGTGCTATGGAACATTATCTTTTAAAAAAGCAGGAATGGCTATGTTAATATCTGACAAAGTAGACTTCAGAACAGAGAAAATTACTACAGACTAAAAGAGACATTACATAATGATAAAAGGAATAGTGACAAATTCATATAATGTAATACATAATATTCCACCAGGAATATGTAACAAGCTTCAATGTTATACATCCTAACCAGCAGAAGTTCAAAATACATGGAGACAAAACTGATAGAATTGAAAGGAAAAAGATAAATCACGATTATAATTGGGCACTTCAACACTCCCTTCCCAATAACTTATCAAAATATATGGGCTGAATCGAAAGCAGTACTGAAAGGGAAGTTTATAGTACTAAAGGCTTACATGAAATGAGGAAAGGTCTCAAATCAGCAACCTTAGTTCATACATCAAGGGACTAGAAACCCCAAAATAAAGGAAGCAAAAGGAAGAAAACAATAAAGATTCCAGCAGAAATCAATAAAATTGAAAACAAAAACAATAGAGAAAAATCAATGAAACAAAAACCTACTTCTTTGAAAAAATTGATAAACCTCTAGCAAAATTGACAAAAATAAAAAGGAGACACAATCATAATAGCAGGAATGAAAAAAGGGCTATCACTAAGGATCCAGCAGATACTAAAAAGATAAAGGACTATTACGAACAACTTTACACTCATAAAGTCAACAACTTAAATTTGAAAACCATAAACTACCAAAAACTCAAGCAAGATGAAACAATCTGAATAGTCCTGTACAATAAATAATTGAATTCATTGTTAAAAAGCTATTAAAAAAGAAATCTTCCAGCATGGATGGTTTTGTTGGATAATTCTACCAAACATTTTAAAAAGAATTAACACCAATTTTATACAATGTCTTCCAGAATATTGAAGAAGATGGGAGCATTTCCCAACTCATTTATGAGGCTAGTATTACCGGTATTCCTGTGGTACCAAAACCAGCCAAAAATAATACAAAAAAAGAAAACTACAGACCAATATATCTTATAAATTTAGACACAAAAATCCTCAAAAACATTAGCAAACTTAATGAATAAAAAGCAATGAATAAAAAGAATTATACATTACCAAGAGGGGTTAACTGCAGGTGGCAAGGCCAATTCAACATTCAAAACTCCATGTAATCCATCATATCAACAAGCTAAAGAAAAATTATATGATCGTATCAATCTATGTATAAAAAGCATTTGAAAAGACCCAACACCCATTCATGATAAAGAAAGAAAGAAAGACAGAAAATCTTAGAAATTTAGGTGTAGAAGGGAACTTTCAACTTGGTAGAGAACATCTTTTTTAAAACCTGCAACTAACATCTTACTTAATGTTGAAAAACTGAATGTTTTCTTTTGAAGATTGGGATCAACAGAAAGATGTCTGTTCTCACTCTGTTCGAAATAGTATTGGAAGTTCCAGCCACTAAAGTAAGGCAAGGAAAAAAAAAAGGTATACATATTGGTAAGAAAGAAATAAAACTATTCCTATTAGCAGGTGACACGATTATCTATGTAGAAAATCTCAAAGAATCAAAAAAATAAAACAAAAACTCTTAGAACTTATAAATCAGTTTAGCAAGGTCTCAAGACACAAGATAGATATACAAAGATCAGTTGTATTTCTATATACTAACAATAAACGTGGAAACTGAAATTAAAAATGTAACACCATTATAATCACTCTAAAGGAGATTACATACTTAGGCATAAACTTAACAAAATGGGTATGGGATCCTGAAAAGTACCAAATACTGATGAAAGAAATCAAAGAAAACTTCAATAAAGACATATCATGTTCATGAATCTATAGATTTACTGCAATTCCTATTCCTCAAACTCTCTGCAAGGTTTTTTTTTTTTTTTTTTGTAGACAGAGACAGGCTTATTCTAAAATTTATATGGAAAGGAACAGGCCCTAGAATAGGTAAAACAAACTTGAAGAATACAGTTAGGAGAAACATTCTATTTGATAAGAAGTCCTATTGTATAGATACAGTAATCAAGACAGTGTGGTATTGGCAGAGGAACAGACACATAGATTAATGGAACACAACAGAGAACCCAGAAATATACCCCATAAATATTCCCAACTGATTTTTGACAAAGATTCAAATGCAATTCAGTGGAAAAGAGACAGCTTTAAAAAAAAAATGAACTTGAACCTCAACCTAAATCTCACATCTTATATAAAATATAACTCAAACTTTATCACAGACTTAAAGGAAGAATGAAACTTGTAGGAAAAAAATAGGAGAAAATCTTCAGAACCTAGAATGAGGCAGAGTTCTTAGCAGACTTGTCACCAAAAGCACAATCCATAAAAGGGAAAATTGATAACCTGGACCTTATCAAAATTAACTTTTTTTGTTCTGTGAAAGTCCATGAGAAGAGGCTAAGGAGACAAGCTACATACAGACTGAGAGAAAGTATTTGCTTGCCACATACCCAAAAAAGAACTAGTCTATAGGATATGTATAAAAAACTCTCAAAATTCAAAAGTGAAATACAAACAATCAAATTCAAAAATAGGCAAAATATTTGAAGAGACATTTTACCAAAGAGGATAGGCAGATGGCTAGTAATCTCATGAAAAGATGTTCGACATCATTAGCCATTGGGAAATGCAAATAAAAACCACAATGAGATATTGCTACACACCTATCAGAATGGCTAAAATAAAAAATTAGTGATAAGACCAAATACTGGCAAGGATGCAGAGAAACTGGATCACTCATATATTGCTACTGGGAATGTAAAATGATACAGCCATTCTGGAAAACAGTTTGATAGTTTCTTATGAAACTAAACATGTAACTCAGCATTTGTACTCTGGGCATTCATACTAGAGAAATGAAAACTTACGTTCACCAAAAACCTCTACACAAACATTAATAGCAGCTTTATTTGTAATAGCAAAACACTGCAATCAGTCTGGATATCCTTTAGTTTGTTGAGTGGTTAAACAAACTGTGCTACAAATATGCCATGAAATATTACTCATCAATTAAAATAAACAACTTATTGATATGTACAACTTGGATTAATCTCCAAGGAATTATGCTGTATAAAAAAACCAAGGCCAAATATGTACATACTATAAAATTTCATTTATATAATAGTTTTGAAATTACAAAATTTTAGAAATGGAAGGTGATTATGAAAGGGCAACACAAGAGATTGTTATGGTATTGGAACTATTCAATATATTAGTCAGCTCTAGTTTCCATAACAAAATATCTTAGACTGAGTGGCTTAAAAAACAGACATTTGTTTCTTACAGTTCTGGAGATTGGGAAGTCCAAGATCAAGATGCCAGGAGATTTGTTTCTTGGTGAGGGCTCTCGTCCTGGCTTGCAGACAGCTGCTTTCTTACTAGACCCTAACATGGCCCCATGGGCATTAATTCCCTATACTTTTGAGTAGCGCATGCACAAGTGCCAAGTGTGATCTCATAGGCACCCAATGCTATAGTGTCTGAGCCAGGCAACTCTGGGCCAAGCCAGGAAGAAAGACACTAAGCATTCTCAGGTCACCAAAGCCAGGATAAAATTGGAGTAAGAAGTGGGTTGAGTGGATTTCAGGTGGGACACAAAAGATGTCTAATATACTCACACATAGATGGATAGATGGATTCTTGATTTAAACAAAAGTGATTAACTCTGTATATCTGTCTATCCCTGTGTCAATATTATAGCCTTATTATAACTTTATAATAGTTTTTAACATGGGATAGAGTGTGTCCTACCATTTTATTTTATTTTTTCAAAATTACCTTGGTTCTTTGCATTTCTACATAAATTTTATAGTCAGCTTATGCAGTTCCATAAAAAAGAATAATACTTTGCTGGAATTGCTTAGATGCAATGAACAATTTGGGGAGAATTGCTATCTTTACAAATATTGAATCTTGCAACCTATAAACAGGATATAGCCTTATAATTTTCTGTGCAAAGATTCTACATGTATTTTGTTAGACTTATTCCTAAATATTCCATGTTTGTTGATAAAAATATAAATATCAGTTTTAAATTTTCAAATTGTTTTCTGCTGAGATATAGAAATACACTTGAATTTTGCATATTGACCTGATTTCCAGCAATTTTGTTAAACTCATGCAGTTTCTGTAGATTCTTCTTTTTTCTTTCTTTCTTTTTCTTTCTTCTTTCTTTTTCTCTCCTTTCTTTCTTTTTCTTTTTTCTTTCTTCCTTCCTTCATTCTTTCTTCTTTCTTTCTCTCTCACCTCTCTCTCTCTTTCTTCTTTCTTTTCTTCCCTTCCTTCCTTCCTTCCTTTCTTCCTTCCCTCCTTCCTTCCTTCCTTTCTTCTTTCTTTTTCTTTTTTCTTCTTTCCTTTCCTTGTTTCTTCTTTCTTTCTTTTTCTTCCTTCCTTCCTTCCTTTCCCTCCCTCCCTTCTTCCCTCTTTCTTTCTTTCTTTCATTTTCTTTCTCTCTCTCTTTCTCTCTCTCTTTCTTTCTTCAACAGGATCTAACTCTGTTGTCCAGGATAGAGTACAGTGGCATCATCATAGCTCACAGCAACCTCCAACTCCTGGGCTTAAGAGATCCTCCTGCCTCAGCTTCCTGAGTAGCTGGGACTACAGGCACACACCACCACACTTAGGTAATTTTTCTATTTTTTGTAGAGACAGGGTCTCGCTCTTTCAGGCATGTCTCCAACTTCTGACCTCAAGTTATCTTCCTGCCTCGGCCTCTCACAGTGCTAGGATTACAGGCATTAGCTACTGCACCTAGTCAAGAGGAAAGACAGATTTCTTATGTATACTATCATGTCATCTGTGAATATGAGTTTTATTTTTCAATATTTATTTTTCTTGCCTTATTGCACTTGTCAGGACCCCAGTGCAATGTTAAATATAAGTGGTGAGAGTGGATATCCTTGCCTTGTTCTCCTGATCTTAGGAAAAAAGACATGGTATTTCATCATTCAGTATATTCTCTGTAGCTTTTGTGTTTTTTTTTTTCTCTAGATGCCATTTATCAGCTTTAAGAAGTTCCCTTTATTCCAAGTTTGATCAGTTTGTTTATTTAAATAATAAGTTTTGAATTTTGTCAAATGTTTTCCCACATTTGATCTGATGTTTTCCTTTTTTTCCGGTTAATATGAATAACTTTGATTTTCAATGATCAAACCAATGCTGCACTCCCATGATAAACTGCACTTACTAATGTGTATTATCCTTTTGAAATACTGTTGGGTTCAACTAGGTATTTTGTTAAGAATTTAGGGATATTGACCTATGATTTTCTTTTAATATCTTTGTCAGGTATTGATACCAGTGTTATAGTGGCCTTATAAAAGAAGTTAGAATGTGTTCCTTCTTCCTCTGTTTTATGTAAGAGTTTGTGTAAAACTGGTATCATTTTTTCCTCAACCGTGTGATAGAACTTAGAACTAACCAGTGAAATCACTTGGACTACAGGCACATGCCACCACATCTGACTGAAAACATTAGTTTTATGAGGCAAATATAAACTGATATCCAAAGCTGATAAAGAGTCACTTTGAGGCCTGACACTTTGTGTATACTGGTTTGTAACTGTCCCAATCTTTCTTTAAATATAGAAATAGGTATGTTTCAGTTTTCTCTTTCTCTATTGGAGTCAATTTTATTCAATAATATTTTCCTAGGAATTATCCATTTCATTTTTATTTTCAAATTTGTGCCAAATAGTATAGTCTTACGATTTGTTGAAATATTCTGATTTTTTTTTTTAACAAAACATCTGTGCTTTATGTCCTTCCAGCACCCTGCCCCAGCCCCATGTTGATTACGTTAGCATCCCAGCCCCTCAGCTGCCTCTCCATTTACAGGTGACGTTAGGGACTCACCTTTATAGTTTTCTTCCTTCTGAATCTTGGCTTCTTGATTCTTCACTTTGTTGGAAATTGCTCAGTGCCTAAGTACACATCTTTTATATTTGTCCAGGTTTTCTAGTCCTCAGCAAGGGGGTTGGCTTGAGTTGCATAGTGTACCATTACTGGAAATAGAACTCCTATATGTTCCTTTCAGAGTACCAAAGAAATGGCGGGGGGAGCCTTTGCAGAAATTTTGAATATAAAAAAATATATTCACTCTCCTCAGTGAACATTTCAAACAGTGTGTAAATCGATAGTACTGTGTCTGATCTATAGGAACTCCTTTATAAAATGTTTATTTGTACAGTGGGGTTATCTAGATTTCTTTTGGGGTTAATTCTATTGATCCTTTCCACTGGCCCCATCTGTGACAGTGGGTTTAAGCATGGTGGATATGAAAAGAATAAAAGAACGCATATTAGCTGACTAGCAGATCTTTAACACAAGAGGGAGGTCGGAACTGGAGACCTGTATTCGTAAATCAGCATCATGCAACCGTCCGTGGAAAAGCTCACTAGGTTACTGATGGTGGAAATGAGATTTCAGAGGTCAAAAAGATAAAAGAAGGGTATGTGGAAAAGTAGAAGGCCTGCCTGGCAGTTTGATTTGCTCTCTGGGTGTAGATTCTGCCTTTGCCTCCCAGGTAATTTTGACATGGGACACGAGTCAGAGGATCTAGTCATTTCAACACCAACTACCTGCACATACTGAAACATTAGGATAAAGAATCAGCACGGGCCAGGCAAGGTGGCTTACATCTGTAATCCTAACACTCTTAGGAGGCTGAGGCGGAAGGATTGCTTGAGGTGAGGAGTTCAAGACCAGCCTCAGCAAGAGCGAGACCCCATTTCTACTAAATAAAAATAGAAAAATTAGCCGGGCATGGTGGCACCCGCCTGCAGTCCCAGCTACTCAGGAGGCTGAAGCAGGAGGATCGTTTGAGCCCAGGAGTTTGAGGTTGCTGTGAGCTAGGCTGACGCCACGGCACTCCAGCCCGGGCAACAGAGCAAGACTCTCTCAAAAAAAAAAAAGAATCAGCATGTGTGTGTGTGACAGGATCCCAGGATGAGACTGAATCATTTGCATTCTCACATATTCTCCAGGAATGGTTGTGAGGGGCTGTGTATGCACTGGCGGTGGGGAGGAGTTGTAAAGATACCCAAACACAGGCACCAAGGAGGCTGCGTGTGGGGAAAGAGGCAAAGCTGGCATGCAAACTTCAGGAAGCACAGGACCTGGAAGACGATTCTCCATCCAAGGAGAAGCAAGCGTTAAACCACGAGTACACGTAAGTAATATGTTGGTATAAAGTTTTACCATTTTTGAAAGAACTCCCTTCTAGAGTAATGAAGGTACCTTTTATTCTTTTGTTTTCTTAGGAGTGTTCACTGAATATCAAAATAGGAAATAAATTAATCATTGCTCTACTACAGGGAACTTTGTTGAATCTATATGAAATTGGACAAGTCATTAAATACCTATGGCTATGTACAAAGCAAAGGTTAAATTCCATAACCCCTGCCCCACCCCCCTGTTTTATAATCAGCTTTTCCAAACTTCTTCCCTTCTACTGTAAGCCAATAAATTACAGTTCTGGAGGTCTGCAAAATTTATCTTGGCTTTCTTTGCCATGACATCCTTATTCAGAATTGTATATTTACAATTTTTTAAAAAAATTTGGTTGAATGCCCTATACATTTAATCTACATTGGAAAAAAAAAACTAATGAATGCCTATATGGGTTTTTGCAGTATTACTAAGTCATGATAACATCTACCATAGTATGTGTATTTGCAAGGAGGCAAATTTAAAAATCAGCAATAACACTGCACTTTGATAATTACAGTAAGAATGTTTTGGTAGCTTTTATTCACATAAAATTTTTAAATCATAAAGTCATTAACCATGAATTCAAACAATACAGTTTAAATATATTTTAACTTAAGGCACTACATACAAATTCCTTTAAAGCATACTCACATTATTTTATTTACACACTATTTTAAAAATTGACAATAAACAAACATTTTTCATCTCATCTTTGTGCTTCACTTGTAACTTCATGGGTTAACAATGAAGTGAAACCCTCCAAATAAAAGGAATTAGGTGCAATCCTTAGAGCTCATCGGATGTGGGCAGGAGAGGGAGACACTCAAGAACAATGCAAAGGTTCTTTAATCTTTGAATGTTCCAAGAACTTATCTGCAGATTCTTATACCAAGCCTAATGGAATAACAATACAAAGCCTATAGCACAGAGCATTGAAATATTTTTTATTCTATTGCTGTTTACCAGAAGGGAACTGGTACATTAGTAACAGCAGCAGAACTATCCCCATCTCATATGCAAAAGTACTTATTCTAAATTAACTCACTGAATTAAGAAAAAACACTCAAAATTTTTCCTATTACCATGGAGTATTGTTGTCATAAAGAATTAAATGTTTCTTGGAGCCAAATACTTTCACAGAAAACATAGCAGCATATTATTTAATCACTTAACAAAATACACACCAAAAACATAATATAAAAGGCCAGTTTTACTAAAAGATTTTCTCAGTGTTCTACAGGAGTCATTGGCTTTAATAGTGATAGTTTTCTTAAAGATACAAATGAATTAATATAAAGTTCAACATAGTAATATATAAATTATACTTTGATTAAATAAATACTACTGTTCTTGTCCCAACAACATATACTTTTAAAAATTTACCTAAAGTTAATATTTTGGGAATGGAAGGAAAGACAAGACAAATAGGTAAATGTGTTGTAGAAAGGGCTAGGACACTGATGATATCCCTTCCTATTTCATCCTATCTAAAATCTTCTCATGGGCTGGATGCCATGTATACACTTCTGAAACTCATAATCACGGATTAGGCTAATGCAATCACTAAAACTCACACCACTCCAAGGACCAAGTATACAATATCCTAGTATTTTAGACACTTCAAAAATGTCCACTACAAAAAAAAAAAGACTTAAATGTGTCAATTCTATTCTTTTTTTTTCCTTAACGGAAATTAAAGTAGAATGGAACTTTTCTATTATATTGTTGAAATCAACTATTAATCTTTAGGATAACTATTTTATGTGAGGGGAAAAAAATCAGGAATAAAAAATTTTCAAAATGCAGTATTAGTCCTATTGGTTTTATCTCATTTATTTATTTTGCTGTTCTTAATACAGTCAACTCATGGATTATTTATGCAGGATGTGGAAATACCTCTCAAGAACCCCAAATACAACAGGCACCAAATACCAGGCTCAAGAAATTAGCAGCGACTCAATACCAAATCTAGTTTGCTGTAACAATTCAATTTCTTCATATTAACTTTGATTATTAGAAGGTACTACCT
Source organism: Eulemur rufifrons (assembly GCF_041146395.1). NCBI lineage: Eukaryota > Metazoa > Chordata > Mammalia > Primates > Lemuridae > Eulemur > Eulemur rufifrons. Next base: position 14,803,874 of record NC_090997.1, on the reverse strand, counting down.
AGCAAAAGTAGGATGACAGTTTTCACAACAAATCCTTGGCTCTGAACAAACATGTTAAAAGACATAAGCAGGGTGACTATTTCTGTGATCCAAATATTAGAGGAAAAAAAGCAGCAGAGGCAGCACTAAGGCTATTCTGCTACTTGATGCATGAATGGTGTGAAAGATCAAAGGATGCTAATCTACGTTTTAGATTTCGTGACTACTCTCTAGCCTAAAAAGTAAGACACAAAGTTCCAAAAATAAATACAAAAATCTCTGCTCCTCACTCTGACCCAATCAAAATCAGATCTGTACTCAGGTCGTAAATTTTTCTACAGCACTTGGATACCTAAGGTTACAATAAACAACATGAGCAAGTGATAACAAAAATTAATGAATTTTTTAAGTTATGATTTTAACTTGTGACTTAGGAGAAAGTTAACAAATATGAAGTGCAAAACTAACCTTTCCTGAGAGCTGTGTTCCGTGGGAATGTGGAAGCCTGGCACAGCCCACCTTTGACCTCCTTCCATAATAAGTTACACACCTACACACAAACACACTTGCACACGCACACACAACTAAGTAACTTACACAAAGGCATTGAGCACAAATGGAAAAAGCGCTTTTCTCTATTTTCTTCTGAATTTCTTATTTGCAATAACCTCCAAAAGATACAACTTTTGAGACTCCAACAGCTTAAGACGCAATGGTGACAATTCAGGCTTTTATCACATGGTCTTAGTTGTTTTTTATTTTTTAATAGCTTTCCTTAAAATAATTTCTTCCTATGCTAGATTTTTTTTGCTCGGTTAATCAATTTTATTAACCATCACAGAGAATTTCCTATCTCAAGAGGTTCCTTGGGATATAAACTAATTAGAGGTAAATATAAAAATATAGAAAACTCTTTCTCCCTGATACACAAAATTCACAAATTGCATCAAGACTTCTGTTGTTTTGTTTACAAATATATAAATTTATTAGAAAAGCATGCCTATGAAATTTTGGTATATTTTCATTTAAAGATGTATCATATCTTCAGTGCAAAAAAAAGGCAAAGGGAGTATTTTTCTCAAAAACTATTTCTAGTTAAAGAAATAGATGGGGTTAACTAATGATTTACTAGCAATTTTACTATGGTCAGGATTATCTGCATTAGCAAATGCACCAAAACAAAACACAACGAAAAACAAAACAAAATAATTTTAGCATGCTTGGTCTAAGTTCTTTGTCTTTCAAAGTATCCTTTTTCATAGTTGCAATACTATTCCATGGATAAAGCCTTAGTTTTGTGATTAATCAAAGACACTTTGTATAAACCCCAGCACATGTCACCCAATTAAAGGATCATCATCATCTTCTTGTAGCTGAAGTCGGGAAAATGGACGGGGTACAGATAGTCTATTCTGCATAATTATCATGAGGCATGTTAGCGTGGTTAACACCAAGAGTGCACCGATAACAATCCCAATGGCTTCTGGGAGATTTATGCACCACTGGTCAATTAACAAGCACTTCGTACGACCAAAGGTTCCATTATTGGGATGTGGTTTTAATCCCAGGATGTGGCACATCATTGGATAAATATCCACAATGTCAATTGTGCTGTGCTTGTAGCCTTTGTGAAATGCAGGTCCGTGGGCAGCTAGAAACGGATGCATACTAGGCAAAGAATTATCATAACCATGGTCACCTACTGAAAAAGAACAAGATGATGTTAGTAAATAAGAGCCCTTTTATTACAAAATAACTTGCTTCTAGTGTATACACACTAGATTCTTGCCAGTCTAATTCCCATCCTTTAAGATTCTGTTTAGTTGGACCAGACAGGGGCCAGAAATAAAAATTTCTATTTCTTCAGCTCAGCCATGTCCCCTGTTTCACACAGCCACACCCTTTTCCCCAATCAGTCATGGCCTTAGACTTTCACATTACTTCTCAACCCGATATACTTATCTTTTAGCCCTAGTCCCACTTACTGCACCTGTCATCTCCAGCACTGTCTGCAAAAGCTACTACAAATGGCACCAGTGATAAGGAGAGTGGTCAGGCTGAAGATCCTGTATAACTGGGGACAGCAGCAGTGAGTAAGAATGGGGAAGAAGCGAATTTACAGCCTTACCTATCTTAATTGCTCCCGCAATAAGAAGTAGGATGACATAATGTACCACTGGTTTAATGACAGTTAATAAACACCCCAACATCAGGAGGGCCAGATAATTGAGAATGTTATAGAAGGGATTCTTGTATTGAAGGTGAAGTCCAACCAGATGACTCTAACTTGTAACTCCAGTAAAAGTCTGACTCAAAGAAAAACATGTGATGGTCCCTAAGATAACTCCAATACCAGATTCCCCATTTTTAGCTTTATTTTAACAAATACTGCCTTTCAATGTACACCAGTTGCGTTTAATAAGCTCCTACTTTCATATTAAGTGTAGGCAACTGAGTGATGAGTATATTGATATTTTTGTATTATTTTTAGTTGTACATTTAAAATATTTCACGATAGTAATAATGAATATGACTAATACGACAAAAAGCAGAATACATATAGATATTATGATTTCAATAATGTTAAAATATGCATGTATGCATAACAGAAAAAAGGTTAGAAGGGGAAACTCTCATAATTAACATTTGTTTATATCTCTGTATTGAAGGATCATGGAGAGTTTTTGTTCTCTTTGCTTTTCTGTATTTTCAAAGTTTCAATAATGAGTATATAACATAACATAAATATGAATAACTTCAAATTCCATGGACCCTGAGTCTGTCTTATCCTTGCTTGATGCTTCTGTTGATATAGATCAGGAATCTGTAAACTACAGCCCATGGCCAAATTCAGTCCTTCCCCCCGCTTTTGCAAACAGACTTTCACTGCAATACCCATTTCAATTTGTTTTCATACTGTCTGTGGCCACTTTCACGCTATAAATGCAGAGTTCAGTAGATGAGACAGAGACCAGCTGGCCCACAAATCCTAAAATATTTACTATCTGGCCCTTCACAGAAAAAGTTTGGTGACCCCTGCTATACACTACAAAATCAGATTTTTTTTTTTAAAGTATTTAAATTGAATGTAAAAAATGGACAAATAAGCTTCAGTTTAGGTGAGATCTGTAACCTCTCCCCTATACATTTTCTCAGTTTTAGGAGAGCTTATGACACATCTATTTTGTTTACTTGGTGGATATTTTTGTTTATTTACTTTGTTGTTCTTGCCCAGTATTCTAAATAGCTGTAGCATTCAGGTAAATGATTTTACTACTGGGGAAAGACTTAAGGTCACTCGGATAAATTTTTTTAATACACACAAGAAAAGGACATTTGAACTAGCTAATCTCTCCCCTTGTACTGTTTGTTTACTTTTCTCTTTTTTTTTTCTTTGTTTCTTTACTTCTATTTTCTACAAATCAAGATAACTACTCTTGAAAATTACTGACAATAACTGCAGTTTTGGTAAGAGGGTAAAACTACACCTTCTCCCTTAAGGTTACCTAGCCTTCTAATCCAGGGGTGAAACTGTGGTTATTGTAAATTGCTACCAAATGAAGACCTAAGAATTATCTAGTTGGAAATTGAATTATTCTGTGTAAACATCTCTAAATCAAAGTACCTTCTTAACAGAATAGTATCATAGTGTGTGATTTGTCCCTAGGATACAACAGAAATATCCCAAATAAATACTTACATTTTTGTGATGATTTATTTAGCACAATTGTCCAGCCTTCATCAGCAACCAAAATAATAGGCTGAATTCTATCATTATGTTGGTAATAGAATCTGTTAGGAATGTCTTCTTTGAGATAAACATTCATGTGAGTGCTACAGTTTTTCAGGGCATTATAAACGTTTGTTCTATCTGAAAGAAAAAGGAAATAACAAAGAAGAAAAGTTACAGTTGACTGATAAGGAAAAAATATGTCTAACTAGAATAACTAGAAATAAATTCTGGACAATGTCATCTATTAAATCACTTAATTCTTAAAAGAAACCAGCACCAACAATATGACAATGTGGGGCACTGACACACTTTTTCAAGCATTCACATATTTCTGTTTCATTTTGTGGATTATCTTGCTGGACTTTTATAGATAGGAGATAATTTTCACGTTTAGCTTCCTAAGTAAACATAAACTAATTACATTATTACTAAGTACTAATTCCATCATTAGCAGAAGAAAGGCATCTCACACTAAAATCCAAGACATTTAAGGATAAAAATCTCCTTTTCGAGTTAGGGTGAATAATTAAGAAATATATCAATAAGCAAAGAAATAATCACTTTAAACCTAAATCAGAAGCCAATTACTCAAAACTTATAAATCAGGGGGAAAAAACATATAATCCCATCTAAGTATGAGTATATGGTCCTGAACTATTATACAAAAAGCCAGAACTTCACTCATTTATACAACTCTCCCTCCTCTATCAATTGCCCCATTCAAATAGTAGTATCCCTCAGCTAAAAGTTTACTTACTTATTTTGGGAAGTATTGCAGCAACTGGGCTCAAATCTATGAGAGTGTAGCTTGAATTATCGATGCAGAGATCCAAATTTATCACTCTGTCCTGAGAACACTGGGTCATCCCATGATCACTTGTAATGATCACATTCAGATTTTCCCACAATCCTAACATCTTGAGTTTTTGGACTAATTTGCCAATAAGATCATCTACTTCTTTCAACACTCTGCGCATGTTTTGTTTATCTTCGGGTCCGTATTTGTGGCCACTCGCATCTGGTTCTTCCCAATAGAGTGTTGCAAAGGTGACTGGTGGGCTCGAATTGTTTAGCCACATGGTAATATTGTTTAGTCTCTCCTCAAATGACACTGAGGAACTATAATTCATAAAATAGGAAGGTACAGTATTATGAATGGGTACATCAGTACCAGGCCACATAGCAGCAGCACTTGATCTGTTTTCCTGAAGCTGATTGGTCACCCAAATAGGGACTGCCTCATTCCACCAAAAAGGATCCTTGTCATTAGAGTCGGAAAAATGTTTCTTTGTGACTACATCATACATGGAATTAGCCACAATGCCATGACTTTCTTCATATAAACCCGTCACAATACTGTAGTGGTTTGGAAATGTTTTTGTGATAAAAACATTTTTAACATTCTCTACCAAGACACCTTCTTTGATAAAGTTCTGGAGATGAGGAAATTCATAGTTCTTCAGATAGTCAGCTCTGAAGCCATCAAACGACACCAGTAATAACTTGGGTGGCAAATTATAGGAGGAGTTACCTCTACAACCCGTTATAAGTCCAGAAAACAAAAGTATTACTAAAAACTTCATAATGAACACGTTGAAGGACAGCAATCAGGGTTCCTAAAACATAAAAACACAATTCTTAAGTAGTAATGCTATTTGATTTGGATTAAGTTTCAGAATCTTAGCCAATAGGAGAAGAGAACCAACATTTATAAACCTTTTATATGCCAGTTTTACCTATATCAACTTAAAAATTAAATAATTTCATTTCTTTAAAGACAGCTAAATAAAGCTAAAATTCAAAAAAATAAAAAGTACCTTTACTTGTCTAATTTCGTATTTATATACATCCTGCCCCATCCTTCACACTCTGAAGGGCAATGGGCCCTTCTTACACTCTACATAAACACACCTGTTTGCCTGTCTTGCTCATCTGCAGCAACGGAAATTATTTCTAAACACTTAACAAGAACAGATAAAGAAATAAAAATGATTGTTTTGTACAACATACAAATGATGTCAAGCTGTTAGAGGCTCCAGAGAGGGAGATGATATTTCTAGTTTAGTGAATGGTACCCTATAGTTCCTTTAACCAACAGAAATAGTTGGTGGAAATTCTACCATACTGGTTCATCACCAGTTCTTGTTGAAGAATATTGTCATTAAAAAAAGGGGGGGTAAAAAATAAATGCTATTTCAGAAAAAGGCCTCCCTCAGTCCATACCTGCCCCGATATTCACATGAGATTGACAAACTGACAAAGCCTACAGGGACTTGGATTCCACAGAAACTTCTGAAGAAATCCAACAGCTGCTGAAATGAATTTCACCACCAGATCCCTCTTAAACTTTGCTTCTACTGTCAAAGATACAACTGTTCTCCCTAATACTCCCGGCTCAGAGCTGGCCCAGTGATGACAAAAAACAGCTTTGCCCTAATAATTCTCCCTGCCTTCAGTCTCTATCCTCTGTGGTCCCTAGGAAAACAGAACATGTGACTTTGGTGGAATGATTTACTTCAGATGGGCAGAATGCCTCTTCCATTGTAGCAGGAGGGAAGGAGGAAGGCTAGGTGAGCTACCAGGTCTGAGGGCTGCAGGTGAGGGGAGCTGCATTCTTTGTGTGGCTGGAGGTGGGGTCGATTGCTGAGAGGGAGTAAACTGGGGAAAGGTTTAGAGGTTTGAGGAACACAGAGAATGTCTGAAAAGCTCAATGTAGAGAAAAGAAGAGAGCATGAGGAAACAGTAGGATTGGCGGGCAATGCTCAGAGCTGTCATGCATTTTCATAGTGACACAGTTGACTGGTTTGCCCTAGCAACTCCCAGCCCTGGCACAGGCCATGAACGAAACAGGCAGCTGATCTCACCCGGGCCTGAGATTCTGCCAGAAACTGAAGGGTGACTAAGGGAGTTGAAGATGCTGACTAAAGAGTAGCTGAAATGTGAGCTGTAGCATCTAAGCTGAAACTGATAGATTACAGGAGAAGCATATGTTTTTGGACTAGAGGTTCTGATGAAGTCAAAGAACTGATGTTTTAAGAGTAACTTTTAGGGCAAGTTGCAAAGATGTGGGGTTGTGGTTAGAATGAGGAGTGAAGTCCTCATTTCAGGGGAAGAAAATCCAGGGGGGGATGCTCCTTGAGGTCCCACACACGAGCAGCAGCGTGTTAACTAATGTGATTATGAAGTTCACGAGTCATTTACTGTGTATTCTTCTTTCTCTCAACCAGACTGCAAATACTTGAAGACAGAAACTTTCTTTCAAACGTACCACCTAGATGCTCTGCATACTTACAGTCATTCAAATACTTACTGATTGAAGTTGTGACTCCTGAAATACAACAGTGACTTAAAATCACAAAGACACAGAATCTTACTTGTGAGGATCTCTGGGTCTGGAAAATATCTAACATTTTAACCTGAGGTGGGTGCCTGGAACATCTGTCGCTGGTGCTACTCAAGAAACCGCAAACTGTACAGAGCAACAAAATCACACCACCTCTCAGGGACAGAGTGAGGAACCTCTGAGCGGTGGAAGAGGCATACAGGTACTTCTGCAGACACAGCCCCAGTCGTACCTCAGCAACTGGAGCTACCAAGAATCCAGACAGTGCTACTTCCCTTTTCATTCAGCACGTTGTGGCCTCTGACATGGTATTTATGCACACCTTAACTTCTCCCTCAGACAGCCTTAATTGGGTTCGATCAGACGATATCATGCAGGCTGCTGCTCTAGGTTCCAGCAATTTTAGAACTTATGTCAAGGGCTTGCAGGTCTCTGTGAAAGCTTGGATTGAGTAGATTCCCCGGTTTTTCCCTGAGTACAGCTACTTCTCCATACCCAAATATTTGTTTCCAATAACAGAGTAGACTTAAAACAGTAAATGGGTGGCAAAGTATCTTCTCATGGAGAAAAGATACTCCTAAATCCACTTTTAAAAAATATTCTTTATTTACTGTCCTGGTTCTCTCCCTGGATAACCATTCTACATTCCAAGAAATTTCTCTGCCTGGTCGAATCTGATGTTAGGTTGAATGCATTCTCTACAGCTCCAAATCTTTTCCCTTCCTTAGTTTCCTGATCCTTTAAAGCAGCTTCACCATTCTCTCAGTCACACGGAGATTTCCCAAGGACACCATCAGTGGACACTCTTAGCCAATTCTGTCTTCATATTGTCTAATACAGCACAGTTGAATAAGAATCACTGACGTGAGCTTGTTAAAAGTGCAGCTGTCCAGTCGCTACACCTGGGAGATTCCAATTCAGTCAATCTAGATAGAGGCCAGGAACTTGTGTTTGTAACAAGCACTTGGAACAGCTACCCATTTCTTTCCATCTCCAATGCTGCAGTATTTCAAGCCCTCAATACGTGCTGTCCAGAGCACTTTTGCCTTTTAACTCATCTTCCTACCTTGGTCACCTTCCCTTTTCTCACCCAACATCTGCTGCCAACTTAATCTTTCCGGGCACTGCTCTGTTCATGACACTCCCATAATAAAAAAGAATCGTTCAAAGGGTCCTCCTGCCTATATAAAAAAATCCAGCTTCTGCTGCTAAGCTGTATATTTCAACTGTACCGTTATAACTGGCTTTCTCAAACTTTGTATTTAAATAAGATAAATGCTGAATATCAATTTGTACTGCCATTCAGAAAGTATCTGTTAAGTCTTATAGTTAACAATTCCATAAACGGTTTGTTTCTGCTTTAGATCAGGTTTGTTTTAGGGTCTTCGTGAGTTTGTAAATCCTGTTTTCTGTATAATAGTCTCATGACTCCTTTGCTTCCTGTTCCCTTCCTTGGCTTAAGTTTCCTAACATCGAGGTAAAAATAATAACATTGGAAAGACATTTTACTATTTACAAGGCATTTCTGCATACAATATGCCATTCAGTATAATTAAGTGTAACTAATATAATTCTATCTTTTTAATATTTGAAATCTCTGGTTTTTAAATAAACTAATAATGTAAATTAAAAAAAAAAAACATCCAAATAACTCAGCCTGGCATTTAAGACTCTCCAAGAGCCAGGCCTAACCTTTATGCAAATTACTGTGACATTAAAATTACAGAGATAACTGCCAACCTTAATTTCCATTCACCATGCTTTGCTATTACAATTTTTCTGAAATGTATTACAATGGCATGTAAAAGATAATTATCCTTCACCTTGGTAACCTATAATAGCTCTCCAGTAATAGTTTCTGTCTCCAGAATATCCTAACGTGACTTCCTACACATGAAGTCTTGCTCAGCAAACACTCTTCTAGGTCATTTTTAAAAAACTCATTCAACAAATATTTAAAGTAACTAAGTCCATAATGCAAAAATACATATGTATGTGCCATGTATCGGGGGACAAAGGCTTTATACTTTTCAAATATATAACACTCAAAACAGGAGCATAAATAACTAATAATAAATCAGGCTGTCCTCCTGGAAAAAAAAGACACGCTTTACACTTTCATCACTCTTGTTCTATAACACCAAAACCTCTATGTAACACTGTGCTCGAGATTCATACACCATCAAGTATTGTTTTTAAAACTAAGCCCTTAGAAGAATTACGATAAATGGAGTATCACAGTATGTCTAAAATGTTTCCAACAGAGTTACCTCTAAGAGCAGAGGGGTTCCAAGACAATTCAACAAATGTTGCGGGGACCACTGGATATCCACAAGCAAAACAATGAATCTGGACCCCCACCTCCTACCACACACAAAAATTAACTCAAAAGATCGTAGACTAAAACTGTAAAGCTCTTAGAGGAAATGCAGGAGTAAATCTTTGTAACCTTGGGTTAGGAACAGCCTTATTAGATACCACACCAAAAGCACAAGTGACAAAATAAGGCAGATAAATAAGCTGGACTTCAGCAAAATCAAAAAGTTTTGTGTTTCAAAGGATACCATCAAGAAAGTGAAAAGACAGCCCACAGAATGGAAGAAAATATTTGCAAATCACATACGTGATAAGGGATTTGTAACTAGAATACACAAGAATTGTTACAACTCAAAAATAAAAAGTCAAAAAATCCAATTAAAATGAGCAAAGGATTTGAAAAGATATTTCTCCAAAGAAGATACAGATGACGAATGAACACATGAAAAGATGCTCACCATCATTAGTTATCAGGAGAATGCAAATCAAAACCACAAGGAGATACCACATCATATCCAGGAGGATGGTTAAATCAAAAAGACAGATAACAACAAGTGTTGAAGAGTATATAGAGAAATCAAAACTTTTATAAACTGCTAGTGGGAATATAAAATGGTGCAACCATTTTGGCGACATTCTGGCAGTTCTTCAAAAGGTTAAACAGAGTCAGCAAATGACCCAGCAATTCTACTAGGTGTATGCCCATGGGAAATGAAAACATGTCCACACAAAAACTTGTACACAAATGTTCACAGCAGCACTATTTGTAGGAGTCAAGAAGCAGAAACAACTCAAATGTCCACCAACTAATATATGAATACATAAAAATGTGGAATATCCATATAATAGAGTATTACTTGGCAATAAAAAGGAATGAAGTACAAAAGATCACCTATTGTTTGATCCCATTTAGATGACATGTCTAGAATAGGCAAATCTAGAGAGACAAAGTATATTAGGAATTATATAGGGATAGGAGTTGGGGAAAAATGGGTAGTAAATGTTAGTGAGTATAAGGTTTCTTTTTGGGGTGATGAAAATGTTTTCAAATTGTTTGTAGTGATAGTTGCATAACTTCCATAAAGGTGTACACTTTAAATGAGTGAATTAAATGGTATGTGAATTATACCTCAGCAAAACTATTATTAAAAAAAAAAAAAAGAGTAAAGTGAAATTGTAATCCTAAATGCCCTGACACAAAACAGGAAGCATCTTTGATATCTCATTTTACCTCAAAAATTGTGGTAAAAATTGTGGTAATTTTGTACTCCATAATACAGACTTGAGTGTTTTAATGTGAAAATGTTTTATACCACTTCCCATATGCAAAACAACAGAACAAAAGCCTGTGTGCACTCCTCTCCCACAAAATACAAATCAAAATCTTTCTTCCTCAAATGCTGGGGAAGCTCCAGGAACACATGCTATTAATCCTAGGGTTCAGTAATCCCATAGCACACTGCTAGGATCCAAGTGCCCCAGTCCTTGTCCTCAGGCTTAGCAGTATGAAGAAAGTGTTAGACTACAGACTCTGACAACCCAAAATAAGTGACTAGGACAAAGATCTCAATCAATAAAGATTTCTTAAGCCAAAGTTTGAGGATGTACCCTGGAAAAGCACAAACCACAGGTGCATCTGTGACCTATGCTATCTGAAAGAGGGATCTGGGAACTCAGTATTTAAAGGAAGAGGGCATACAGAAAGAAAAAGGGCAGGGTGGGCAGTGGATGCAAATGGTTACATTCTTGTGAGACTTTAGTTTGTGTCCAGGAAATCTACATTTTATGTAAGATAAGGTGAATGTTAAGGAAAAAGGGTAGTAAAGGAAGAATCAATTATGCAGATGCCCCTGGGTAGGTGGAAGAATGTTTGATCTTATCCTGTCTTTGTTGGTGGTGCCAGAGAAGATAAACTTGTAATCAACATTATTAGTGTGGCATCTTTGTTTCAGGAGCTATACTTAGCCTACAGTCCCAAAGTTACAATTTGCATATCCTTGTTTATGAAAGGCCAGCAAAGAATTTCCTTATGAATGATCTGTGGGGGCAGTCCTCCATAGATGCCTGAGGCTTTTTATAACCTGAGCAATGCCCTTCTGGAGTCAGACCGAGAATAAACCTGAATCTGCTTGTCACCCGTTGTACAATCTTGGACCCATCCCTTCACTTCTCTGAGCCCGACTTTCCATGGGGATCTGCCTAATGCACAATGTTAGTAACAGCTATTCATTTGGAAGGGGGTGTTGTATGACTCAGCCACCAGGCTTGACCTTCCCTTTTGCATCAGGAGATGGGGGGTCCTGAGAGTTTTATTTCCCTTTACAACTCTGAAGTCACAAGGATCTCAGAACCTGAGCTCACACTTAGCAGATGGACGATCTTGGGTAGATCTAACTTCTTCCAGCTTCAGTTTACAGTTATGTAAGTAAAATGAGGATGCATACAGCTTACAAAATGCCCTCAAAATCAGTTTCCCTTTATCCATTCTAGTTACAAAGCTGTTATGTTATGGAAAAAGTCTGTTCTACAACAGGCAGGATATTATTATGAAACTATAAAATAAATTAGGAATAATTTAGTCTAATCTCCTTTCCTTACATATGATTTAGTGGAAGTCCAGTGACTGGCTGAGGCCAAAAAGTGATTAGTAGCTTTCCCATGCTCACATCCTCAACAAGTTTACAAGTCTGTAATAGCAAGTTAACAAGTCTGGTAATAATCTTCAAACCATTAACAGAACTTTCACTGACAGGACACCTTTCATTAGCAGGGCTGGATTCATGTCTGCCACATTATGTTTCATTCTAACAGGGAGTGTTAAGCTATAAACAAACCACCAGTGAGAAGTTCTCAAATAGTTTTCAATGATGAAAATCAAGTTTTCAGGGAACGAAATTATTATATTATAAAACTTTAGGAGAAATTCTGTAATTTTTCACACTAAAAAAACATCCAAGGGAAGGAAAAAAAGCAAAACTGATCTGGACTACATCCAAATATCCCAACAGCAACTGGAAGTATGAGGTACTCTTCAATTCAGGGAACAAAATAAATGTTGGCATGGATGCGGAGAGATAGGAACATGCATACACTCACTGCTGGTGGGACTGCAAACTAGTACAACCTCTGTGGAAAGTAATATGGAGATACCTCAAAGAGGTACAAGTAGAACTACCATTTGATCCAGCAATCCCATTACTGGGCATCTACCCAAAGGAAAAAAAGACGTCTGCACTAGAATGTTTACAGCAGCACAATTCACAATTGCAAAGATGTGGAAACAACCCAAGTGCCCATCAACACATGTGTGGATTAATAAAATGTGCTATATGTATACCATGGAGTTCTACTCAGCCACAAAAAACAGCGGTGATCTAGCACCTCTTGTATTATCCTGGATAGAGCTGGAGCCCATTCTACCAAGTGAAGTATTAAAAGAATGGAAAAACAAGCATCATATGTACTCCCCAACAAATTGGTATTAACTGATCAACACTTAGGTGCACATATAGTAGTAACATACATTGTGTGTCGGGCAGGTGGGGGGGGAGGGCATGGGTATATACATAACTAATGGGTGTGGTGCACACCGTCTAGGGGATGGACACACTTGAAGCTCTGACTCTGGTGGGGCAAAGGCAATATATGTAACCTAAACATTTGTATCCCTGTAATATGCTGAAATAAAAAAAAATATATATATCCTCTACCTCCTCTGGGATGACTTTCTTGCCTGGATGGAATGCCTTGTCAGTCAACCCTCACTGTTATTCTTAGCCCATGTGAAGCTGAGAGTATAACAGTTACAGGATATGGTGAAAGATATTTGTCACCATTAGCATGTTTGTATGCTAATCTGCTCTGTAATACAATGAAACTCTTACACAACTCTAAAATAGCTGTATTGTCTATTCATACAGATAACAGGCAGTTACGTTTAGATTATTGTCAGCTAGTTGCTTAGTAGTCTACAAAAAATATGTAACTACTCCCTAAAAAACTTTCTTGGTCTTAAAAATTCTAAGATTCTAAGTTATTCTATTATTCTACCGTACACAAAATTTTCTAGGATGTTCAAAACAGTTACAATTATCTTACTTTCTATTAATACATAGTAAAACATTCCCCCTCCATTACTCCTTGTGTTTTTATCAAAATTTCCTTATGATTATATTTTTTAACTAATTTAAATGCAAGGAAGTCTCAAGGAGGTAGGGGGTGGGGTGTGTGCGCTTGAGAGCAAACACAAACATGGTGCTTCCAATTTCCTTAAAATGGATTTAAACAATCTCAGGAAAAAAGAAAACCATAATACTGAAACCAGCAGTTGATTTCCTACAGTACCTGGCAAGTCTTCAGACTTAGGTTCACCAGATCGCCTGACAATTAAGCAAAGCCCTTCAGGAGTCAGACCCGGTATAAACCTGAATCTGCTTGTCACCAGTTGTACAATCCTGGACACGTTCCTTCACTTGTCTGAGCCTGCCCTTCTTCATCCGTTAACCGGGATGCTATTATCTCATAGGGCTGTTGTAATAAGAAAAGGAAGAGTTGTTTGTAAAGTGCTTAACACAGTATCTAGCCATGTTTAAGAGCACTTAAGTGGTATCTTTTATTGCTTGATTCGCTTGTTTCCTAGAAAATTAGTTTCTACATATAATCATACATAATTAACATAAACTCAACTCTAATATTCAGACATACGCATGTCGGTCGCTGCCTTGCAGAGTGTTCCTTTAAAACCAAACTCCTTGTCCCCAAAGGGCCGGCACCTGGCACCCCTCATCCCAGGCCCACCTTAGCCCCCCGGCACCCACTACCGCTCGGCCAACTCTCCTCCCTTCACCCTTACACCACAGCTCGCCGTCCCATCCCACAACCACCTGCTAAATCTTCTTTCCTCTTCCCTTACCGGACTTGGCCTCCCCCTGGGCCCGCCACCTCCCTGCCTCTGTGGGTCCCCCCGCGGACAGCCCCGCCGGCGCCCCGGGCGATGTGCGTGCAGTGGGGGGAGGGGGCGGAGGGGCTCATCATCTATTTTCAAAGCCCCCACGGGACCGGGGAGGGGCGGCATTTCCCTCCAGAACGGCCGGCACGCGAGGCTTATACTCACCCGCCGCCGTCGCCGCGACTTCGATCCAGGGCGCGGACCCCGGCGCCCGTGGGGACTTGGGGGCAAGGCGGGGACCTGAGGGACAGGGCCGAGGCAGAGCTCTTCCTGTGGTGCCTGCGCAGTAGCGGGCGCGCCGCCGCGCACAGGCCCCACCGCCGGAGACTGCGCTGCCGGGGGAAGGGGGCGCTCCCAGTGTGCGCAACTGCGGGGCCTGCGACCGCGGAGCCAGCTCCGAGCGGGCTGGGACCGGGCCGCCGAGTCTGAGACAGGTCCTTGGATTGGATGCCGGAGCCAGCGTTGAATGTAATTTCCTCTCCGATTGGTTAGACAGGTGCCTCGGTGGGGTCGAATTGGACCTCGGGAAGAGGTTTGTTCCTTTCTCCCACCACGCCCCTTTCTTATCATCTTAGATCTGAATGCCTTTCAGGGGACCTAAAATCCGGCCAGTCCCAGAAAGGCCCCCTGGAAATTCCCGAACCGTTGGCCTAGTGCCACTCTCTGGTTAATGTGCACCTGGCTGCTTAGGTGGCCGCTGAGAAAACGACTTTGGCTGCACCAGGGTCCAGCACAAGTCTAGAGAAGCTTCAGCCAGTTCCAGTGAGTTGGGATAAATATACAACGTGTATCTACCAAAGCCGTCTGTCTGTCTCATTGGATTAATGAGCAGCTTTACATGCGAAATTTACAAGTAAGGTTAAAAAACAAAAACAAAAAAGCTCAGTCCCTGCGGCAGGCAATTAGTAATGGGTTACAGCTGAGAAATGGGGAACTTCTTTTGACAGATGCATATGTGGTATTGTCCTCCTGCCTTTAATTGGAAGAGTAGTCATACAGTCGAATAGTCAGACAGTCGAATAATGTAACTTTTAACTTTATGGCACAAAGAGAAGTTACCAAACCGAAGTAGATTGATTTGTTAACACTTGGGTTACCCAGGCACACTTGGCAAAGAGAACATTTTTTTTTTTCACTTTGTATCTGTAGTACCAAACACAGAACCAGGAGTAGAAGAAGTACTCATTATTGAATGTAGTGAAACGTTTTAAGGTGTTGCGAGTTCATTCCCCGCCTACCCCGTTAAAATGCAAGCTCCGGGAGGGTATATTCTTTCTTGTTCACTACTGTATCTCCACCAAGTACTCAAAAAAGCATAATTAAATGAATTAAGAATATTAGTCACATGTAATGTCCCCAAGTGTTAAGGATTTAATAGCTGTAAACCCAGTACCTGGATTAGTAACCTGCAGTAGCAGATGGTAGATATTAAAGTCTGTAGTTGAGCCCCTGGGTCTGAGCTTTGGAGTTAGCCATTACCACAAATCTGGAAGCAGTTGTAGGGACAATTTGGGGCTAGATGTATTCTGTTGATTATTAGTTTGTGCCTTGATAAATTAATTCCAGTTTCAAGCCTCAAGGCTGGCCTGTGCATTGGTGAATTTGGGCATCTTAGATTCACGGGCTGTCACAGCTGGTAGAGGTCAGATATTTCAATCTCTAGAATCTACCAGACCTGAATTTGAATACTCTACTACTCACTAGATGAGCAGTCATGGGCCAGGGTCTCAACCTATTTGAGTGTCCATTTCCTCATCTGCAAAATGAGGGTTACATTACCAACCTCTTAAGGTTATTGTCATATGAATGAGAAAAAACAAGTAAAGTACTCAGCACAGTATCTGACACATGGTAAGCAATAGCAATTATTATCATTATGACCAGAAAAATGTTCCCCAATTTTAACAATAGTTAGAGTAAGGCCGAGTACTGGAGAAATTTGTATAATGTCCAATTTAGCAGAACTTAAATTTTCTGGCATTCAGGGGATATGATTATACATATCCTGTTTTTTCATTCACTAGGTGCTTAAAGAGAAGGCAAAGTTGACTGCCATATAGGCCAAATGTATAGTGAAGATAGCAGCTGAGTCACCATCAGGAGAAAAGGGCTCCCTTTATCCACTGCTGCTGCCTGTGTGGCTGGGTCAGATCAGGGAGTCCCATGCAGTCTGAGCTCCTCCTCTGTAAGATAAAATGGTCAAGAACAGAGGGGCAAAATGACACATAAGGACCTTTTGGCACCAAACTTCTGTTATCTTCCATATATTTACCGTTTCAACCACAACTGAAATCCTGTTTCAAATGGGCTTAAATAATAAGGATATTTATCATCCTGTGGAACAAGAAGTTCAGAGGTAGGGAAGACTGTAGGACTGGTTAACTAGCAACTCAACAATGTCATCATGCACTGGTTTCTTTCTAACTTTCGACTTGGCTTTTAACAGAGTTGGCTTCTGGTTTCTTTAGTGGTAAAGATAACTACTTAATAGCAGTAGGAACCATAGGATTCATTTTTCACTTCCACTGGGTGATAGAACTGACTTCCAGGTTTCTCCTCTCTCTCAAAAGCCTCCAGCAACCATCTTCTTTAATCACTTTGGCCAGAATTATGTCACATGCCCAAATCTAAACCAGCAAAGAATACGGAATTACCAGGAGAACAAGTCAGACCCCTACATTCAGCTGAGGTCTCTCCCAAACTACACTTTCCTTTTCATTGGGAGTGTGGTGGAATGGGCGCTGGGAAGCCCACCACAAAGTCCACTATAGTTTTATTCTAGGAATTTAATGATAATAAAACATAATAGTAACATAAATTCTTTATTTCCAATGTGATTTTTTGACATAAATATTATTCTACTTATGTAGATAAGATAATAACATTCATTTCCAATGTTCTTTCAGCTCACCTTCGAAAGGGGAATTTTATATAAATCTTAGGAATATGAAGAGCCTTTAAACCCATTTTGTGTTAGAGACTGAAATGAACCAGACACAATAGCAATAGTCTAAACCAGTTATTTACAAATGAATAGGTGCTGGAGACTCTAACTACCCTGACTTAATCATTACACATTCTTTGCATGTACCATAATATCACATGTGCCTCATACATATGTATAAATATTATGTATCAATAAAAAAGTAAAATAAATTCACAAAAACTAACTATAACTAGAGTCTTTTCCTCCATAGGCAATGTCACATTTGGAAGCAGCGTGTCAGAGGTAGTTTGTTTTTCTCCCATGTACTAGACTCAAGATTTAGCAGTTATTCATTAACACAATGTATTTTACAAAATCTTATCCTGTTTTCAAAATCAAAGACTTAGCTCTTTATACAGTTATTTCTCTTTTAAACTCCTAATTGTGATGCATTAATTTATTCCTGGAAGGAGTAGGTCAAAAGTTAGAAGTTACAGGAAAAAGGTTTCAGAGCAAAAGTCACACCCTGCCCAGAGACAAACAATTCCTGTCCATTACTTGTCTCTAATTAAACAACAGCACAACTGAAACTAAGGAATCAAATTTCAAATCACTAGTATTTTAAGGTTCATTTTTTGATATATATTAGATGTTAAAGAAAACATACTACAAGTTTTATCTTAAATATAAGAGGGAGAAGGACCTTGTGAACCATACCACTTTAGTGATTTTGAAAGCTTATTTAACTAAAACTCTCCACCTACTCCATTTTCAGCAAGATTACATTTGAATAATCTCAATCAAGTTAAGATTGTAAACTATTTTTAAATACTCCTTTAAAGAATGATCTTGTATAATCCACCGGAACTATGTAGTGTTAGAATCTTCTCTCTAAGGGAATTTTTTCAAGTATTTAATAAAGTTGTGAAAGAAGCCGTATAAATTCTTTTGAGGCTTTCCTATGTGGAGGGCAATGTGCTCCATTTTTCCAAAGATACAAAAATAAGTAAGATTCATTTCCTGTCCTCACGGTGCCTCTAATCTAGAAGAGCGAATGGAGAAGACATCACTCTGTTGCTTTTGTCTGCCCAGAATTCATTCTTCCTTCCCCTGATAGTTCCTCTTGGAAAGCACCCAAACTTCACTGTTAGTCTGGGGGAGTCATAGGGGGCTGACCATAACTCCTTTCATCTGTAGGGTAGACTCCTAAGGTGACCAGCTGTCTTGGTTTGCCCTGAGCTGAGGGGTTTCCTGGGGCATGAAACTTTTAACGCTAGAACAGAAAAGTAACAAGCAAATGGGGGTGAGTTGGTCACCCTGCTCCTACCTGAGCCTGGCCTGTTAGAGCTAATTCTACTCCACTGACCACAGGAATTGGTTCCGTGATGGTGACATGCCCCAGACCAGGCCAAAAAGACTCAATACTGAAACTTTTGTTGAAACAATTGAGAAAGAGTCAGTGTTTCCACAGCAATTGCTAAATAAGCAGAATACAAGGCAGGACTGCGGGTGGTCATCGCCGCTGCTGTAAAGGGAAAGTCTACCTGGGAATGAAGCCAGCATAGAAGAAAGAGGGGCCCAGAGTTGGAGCCTGACTCCTGAGGACGTGGAGCACTTGATCCAAGTTTCCCTGAAGCGCCATCCCTGAGCTTTTCGGTTTCCATGACTCAGTAAATTCTCTTTTTGCTTCATCTAGTTTTAATTGCGTTCCTACCGCTTAAATCTAAAAACAGGGTAAGCAAAGTGACCATGTGGTTACACTATACCGTCAAGTCAGTGCTATAAGAGAGACCCAAAAGAGGGAGAGGTTAAATCACACAGAGGTTAAATTCAACTTCAGGAGTCAGGATGAGCTGGTGTTTGATTAATTCTTGCAGGTTAGATGGTGTAGTAGTTTCCTGTGACTGCTGTAACAAATGACCACAAACTTAGTGCTTTGACCAATGCAAATTTCTTACTTGCAGTTCTGCAGGTCAGGAGTCTAAAATGGGTCAGCAGGGCTGTGTTCCTTCTGGAGCTCTTGGGGAAATCCATTGCCTTGGTTTTTCCAGCCTCTAGGGGCCACCTACATTTGACTGTGACCCCCATTCTCTATCTACAAAGCCAGCGGCAAAGCATCTTCTAATCTCTCTTTCTCTCTCTGACTCTGACTGTCCCGTCTCCTTCTTCCCATATAAGGACCCTTATGATACACATTGGGCCAACCTAGATAACCCAGGATAATAAACCCCTTTCTCAAAATCCTTACCTTAATCACACCGCAAAGTTCCCTTTTCCACGTAGGGTAACCCACACCTTCTAGGGATGGGGTGTAGACAACTTTGGGTGGCCATTCATGTCTGGCTTAGGCAATAGTATCAGCAAAGGCACCAAGATAAAAGTATGTTAGTCCTTGAAAATAATTCAGTTGTCCTTAAAAAATAATTATATTTTTGAGGAATCATTGGAATTGAGGCTAGAAAGTTTGATTAAAATCAATTATTTGTAGACAACGAAGGAATCATACTTAATTTAATAGGCAGTGAGGTGCAAAGTATTGCGATTTTTGTATTGTAGAAATAGGAATCAGTATAACATCATCCCTACCCTTGAAAAGTTTAGAATTTAGCGGGGAGAAAGACCTTTCTATGTAGAGTGATCACATCTGCCCAGCATAGTTTTAACTCATACCGGTTATCCCAAATAAATACTTATGGTGCCCCCTTTAACCCTCAAAATATCTGGGACTGGATGATGAAGTTTATGCTCACCCTACCTAAATGTGATCTTCATCAATATTTATTGACTATTACCATGTAGGAGTTCAGTGTTAGGCCCTGGGGAAAAGCAAGAGACATAGGCAAATTTTCCGTGTTTGAGGTGTTTACCGTTTAGTTTTAGAGCTAAAGATGTTTATAACATGATAAGGCAGCCCAAAAATTATTTGGTCAACAAAGCAGTGGCATAGACGGTAAGCAAGAGACACAGAAAATAGGTGCCACAGACAACAAGAGCTGTAAGGTGCCGAGAGAGGTCCCTGCAGCCTGGGTGGGCAGGGCGCGCTGCAGCCCCTGAGACAGACCGGCTGGTGCTGGCGCTTCTAGTGTGGTCAGGTTTGGGGAGCACGAGGGGCACCAGGCAAGATGGGGAGCCCTGGATCACTTATGAGGTGTTAGTAGAGATGGAGAAAAACGTTACTGTCTTGTGCTTCATTTCAGTATTTCGCTGAATACAAGACACTCCACGTTAAGAAACCGTATTATTTTATACACCACTAAGAAAAATCGTTTCGAGTCAGCTTTAAGATACATTCTGATTTCAGAGACGTTAAAATGTGAAAAAGATGTGTTTTTGAGAAGCATTGAAATAAGATAAAATCTCTTTATAGACTCTTGCTAAAGTGGCTCATGTCTGGACTTAAGTTTAATTTCTTTCAGTTTTGTTTTTCATTATTTAGTGTTTCTAATTTGATCATTCTACAGCTTTTCTTTCAAGGATATTCATATCTCTCTTAAACTATAGGACTAATATATATATATATATATATATATAGCAATTAATAAACATTCTTCCTAACAGTGCGATTAAAGGAATTCTCTTTATCCATAATTCCCCTCTTGGGTCCTACCTGAAATCTCAGAATTAGGATATTAAAAGAGCTGCACATTTTGATTGGGTTGAGTCCAGATACAGTAATATATTAGTTAACTAATACATTTGCATGCATTAGTTTACTGTTTCCCAAACTTGCTGAATCACAGAATTACCTGTGGCTTTTGTTAAAAATGTCCCAAGTCCCCCTGCTGAAGATTTGGATACCGGACACATTATGTGGTATCTGAGAACTTCTGTTTTTCACAAGCACTGGGTATCTCATGATCAGGCATGTTCAGGAAGTGTCGGATTAGAGAGTAATTAGTAACCTGGGATCCTACGCAGTGCAGTGTAGCAGATGGGACACTGTCTCAGTTTCTTTTGCATTGGTATAAGAAAAAATACCTAAAACTGGGTAATTTATAAAGAAAAAAGGTTTATTTGTCTCATGGTTGTGTAGACTGTACAAGCATGGCACCAGCATCTGCTTCTAGTGAGGAGGGGCCAGGGAGTTTCCAATCGAGGAGGAAGGCTAAGGGGGAACAGGCGTGTCACATGGTGACAAAAGGAGCAAGAGCGGGAGGAGGTGGTGCGAGATTCTTTTAAACAACCAGCTCTGGTGTGAACTAATAAAATGAGAACTCATTCATCACATCAAGTCATTCATGAGGGATCTGCCCTCATGACCCAACCCCCTCCCACCAGGCCCCACCTCCAACACTGGGGATCAAATTTCAACATGAGATTTGGAGGGGTCAAATGTCCAAACCGTATCAGACACCATGGGGACACTTAGATGGGAGGAGGGGAGAAGTTATTGTATGAAACATGGGGACTCTCCGCACTAGATAAAGAACTCAGATTGGCAAAGGGCAATTCGAGGTCACTAAATGCTTAAGGGAAGGAAGGAGGCCTAGGATAATAATTGAACTTTGAATTTCTTGAGTGCTTTACAGCCTACAAAGTGCTTTTACATACAGGTCTTATTTGGTTTTCACAAGTGGTCTGTAAATAAGTGTACTCTTCATACCCACGTCATTCCTAAATCACAGAGTTTAAGGTGTTCACCTAGGATTCTATGGGCAGTGTCAGAGCTGAGCCCTGCAGTGTAGGCAGAGCAGTGGATGCAGGGAGCCCTTCTCTCCTGGCGCCCAGCCAGTTGCTGTCTTTACCACATGTCTGACCTACATGGCAGTCAGCTTTGTCTACCAGCTTTGTCTACCAACTTTGTCTAAAGAGTAGTCTTTAAGCAGCCCTGCACCTAGTCAATAAACAAGCAGAATATGCATAATCATACCCCTGAATGCCAAAAAATTTAAGTTCTGCTAAATTGGACATTGCCTAAATTCCCCCAGTACTCAGCCTTACCTTGACTCTTGTTCAAATTGGGGAACATTTTTGTTGGTCATAATGGTAACAATTGCTAACACTTATCATGTGTCAGATACTATGCTGAGCACTTCACTTGCTTTTTCTCATTCATTCGACAATAACCCTAAGAGACTGGTATTGTAACAGGGCCAGCTTTGCACAGGAGAAAATGAAAGTCCAAATAGATCGAGACGCTGATCTATGACTGTGGGCTAGTAAGTGGCAGAGTGAGTATTCAAATTCAGGTCTGGCAGATTCTAGGACTTGAACTACACGACCTCTACTCTCCCTTCCAGCTCTGACGGCCTTAGGGATCTAAGATGCCCAAATTCACCAATGCACAGGCCAGCCTTGAGGCTTGAAACTGGAATTAATTTATCAAGGCACAAACTAATAATCAACAGAATACATGTAGCCCCAAATTGTCCCTACAACTGCTTCCAGACTGTGGGGTCTTGGTAATGGTTATACTAATGGGGCCAGGGGCCAGCTCTCTTAGAGACCGAGGCACATGCTCTAATAATACAGATATTTTATAGAAGAGGATGAAAAATACAGCATGACTTTTTATAAATATATCCAAGATTTTCAGGTAATTTTACATTTGCTTTTTAACTGCCTTGGGCTGTTTTAGGCTTACTTCCATCCCCAAAGATACCTGTCTCCTCTTCCTTGCGGTGAGAAAAACTGCCTGGGCCCCGTCCAGTTTCTCATCTGTCATGAATACAATCTGCCTTACTTCAATTAACCCGAGGCACCTGGGTGTAGTTGTATTACAGGAGCCCTGGGCATTGCAATCCTTTCTGACAGCCATTAAAAATAAACGATATGTTTGTTCCATTGGCATGATATTTTAGAGATAAACAAAGGGCTACTTCTGTTGAAGTCACTCTCCTAGAAGGAGTACAAAATCAGTTAGCAGTAATTTGTGTTAGAGCTTTCTGAAGGTAAATACATACAAACAAAATGGAAAGTTTTGAAAAATGTAACTCTTTATAGGAAAAGAGTTAAAAAAAGGAAAAAAAAATGATCATTACAAAATTATAGGGCTGGAGGGAGCGCCAAGTTTGGAGCAGCTCATCCGTGCTGCAGCTCCGTGCTGCCTGCCCAGGCGTAGGCTGTGCCCTAACACATTCTGCAGACCCAGAAACACATTATGGAACGTGAAATTTGATAAAACAAAAATATTTGGTAAGAAGAGAAAGTCAGAATCTGTTCTCTGTTCTCAAACCCAAGGTTTGGCCTTAGTGAAAAAAGCAGCAGATTTCTGGCCCCTTTTCTAGGAGCTAGTGGAGATGTGGCTTTGGGCCATTCAGGTTTGGATGACAGTGGAGTCATTACCGACCACACTCGTAACCTCCAGGCCCAGCTCCCCAAATCACACTTGGCATCCTGGTTTCCAACTACTCCTCCACCCTCTCTACCACAGGCCCAGATGCTCTCCAGGGTCACCTGCCATGTATGGCCCAGCCTCTCGG
Source organism: Eulemur rufifrons (assembly GCF_041146395.1). Lineage (NCBI taxonomy): Eukaryota > Metazoa > Chordata > Mammalia > Primates > Lemuridae > Eulemur > Eulemur rufifrons. The sequence goes on along the minus strand of NC_090997.1, from coordinate 14,780,207 downwards.
GAGTCAATGGAGTCACCAAGCTACTCACCAAAGTCGCCGATCTTCTCACTTTGCTCTTGTGAGCCAAGTGGGCCTCGTGCTGGAGCACAAGGGAGGCAGCACAGAGGAACGTTTTCAGGCTGGTTTTCCCAGGAGAGTCTGGGGAGAGTTTTCAAGAGGCTGAGGCAGGAAAAACGGTGACTCAGGTGGAGGTTTTCTTGTGCCATTTCTTGTGTAGTTCTATTATATGCTTTTTCATGCTTCAAATATCTCATTAGCACGTTAAATCTCCACTCCTGGGTGTGATTTTTAGCATTAAAATGAGATTATAATAAGGAAAAAGGCAAGGTAAGGTTAGCATGGGGGGGTCTATTCTGGCTTGAGGTGATTGATTTGATCCGGATAGGTCCCGGTTTCTTCACAGCCGGGTGTCTTATCAGCTCGTGTCAGTGTTTTGCTTTAGTGGCCTTGAAAAACATTACTCAAGAGACAGATGGCTCAATCCTTTTTTATTACATAGGTAGAGGTTGAATTCTGGCAGTTAAAAAACTATTTGTGTCTGCCCTCAGGGCATAGCTGAGTTGGGTTACACTGAATTCCCCCGTCCTGTCCCTGTCCTGCCTCACTCCCCACATAGCTCATCTTCAGCACGCAGATGCTCTTGCGTCCGTGAGCTGTTTTGCTATCACCCTTGGATTTTTGCCAGGGTCACCCGCTGATCTGTCCAATCCCCCCAGCAACTCACGGACTTCATATTACCCTCCACGTCTTCCGTACGCTCAGCGACCTCCCTCAGACTCACGCTGAGCTCAGAGATTCATGGAAGTTGTCCACCTGTATTAGTTTGCCGGGGTGTCGTAACAAAGCACCACAGACAGGGTGGCTTTAAACAACAGAAATTTATTTTCTCACTATTCGGAAGGCTAAAAGTCCAAGATCAAGGTGTCAGCAGGACTGGTTTCTTCTGAGGCCTCTCTCCTTGGCTTATAGATGGCCATCGCCTCTCTGTGTCTTCCCCCTGTGCATGTCTGTGCCCTAATCTCCTCTTTTTATAAGGACATTAGTCAGATTAGGGCCTGCTGATGTGTGACCTTATTTAACTTAATTACCTCGTTACAGGCCCTATTTCCAAATACAGTCACATTCTGAGGGACTGGGGGTTAGGACTTCAACAAATGGATTTTGGGTGGAAGGGAGAGGGACACGCAATTCAACCCATAACACCTTCTAATTAAAGAAGTAGCTGGTGTCCTTGCCAGCATGATTCACCTGCTTACAGCCTAGGGGTAAGTGTTCCACACCTGCTGGCCGGGGTCACATAACTGCTTTCTGGCAGAACCCGCTCACTTGCCTGGGTGAACCACCTTTGTACTAAAGAAACCTCTGACTTCCTGACTCCTGACATCACTTGCTTGCAAAGCTGTCCCACAACTTGTTTTTTATGTCCTCCAGCAACATCTCGGGCCACCTCCTCTTCTTCCCAGGATCCTGCTGGACCCCTTCCCTGAGCTCCTTGCTCTCCTTCCTGCTTCTTCCTGTCTGGTCTTCACTCAGAGCTTTCGAGCTAGAAATTCACTTCCTGTGGCTCACCCGCTCACACCCCACGAATGGTCTCTTATCATATGCAGAATTCATCCGGGCTCCCTGCCGAGGGGGAGGAAGCCGCACACGTCTGCCCTCTGCCCTCCAACTCACGGCCTCACACGCATCACGTGTTCTCATTTCTTCTTGTTTCTCAAAGGCATGAAACTCATTTCTGCCTCAGAACATCCGTCCCATTCCCACTCCCTGAATCACCTCCACACAAAGCTTAAATGTCTCACTCCCCATATTCATTAACTCTCTAGTTAAATAGAAATTGTCTCTGTTAATAAGTCTATGCAGTTATTAATAATTCCAAATGTTTTGGAAACTGCAATTTTGTGAAACTTTAAAATTACAGGGATAAAATTTGTATGCATTAACGTTCTTTTCAGGAAGAACTACATTGACGCCACCTTAGGCAGATGGCATTTATCTTATTTCTCAAAGGCCTACGAAAGAGGTAATAAACAATTTTCAGAAGCCCATTCTTTTCTTTAAGGATCTTAATTATGAGTTCTGCTGAAATGAATTACGTGACTATAGGCAAACTAGTTAATCTCTTCAAGTCTCTGTTATTTTCTTCATAAAATGGAAAAACTGCTGTTTGCCAATCTCAAAAAGCTGTGTGGCACTCACATGGCATATGCTCAAATCAGAGAATGTTCTGAGAAAGTATTGAGAAAACCCAAGAAGAGAGAACTTGTTTAACTCATCGGCTACCTCATGCTCTATTTGAATATGAGTTTCTCCACGAGGGAGAGGTGGAGAAGGGTGTCATTGATCCTTTCCATGGCATTCTTGTTGGAGTTCGTCCCAACCTTGTTTCTCTTTCTTCTCTGATTTTTACTTTTAGTTTATGTCACCTAATCCCTTCTGGAATAAGGTGAAGTTTCATATAAATACATTTTAAAACAGCATTCGCCTTTTGTATACTTGAAGCATGCTTCAAAAATTTAATTTAGAAAGTCAGCTACACTTTGAGCTCTGTGATGTATTTTTTATTAGCCTTTTGTTTTAAACCTATAATTTGAAGATGGCTGGAGTCCATTTGCAAATAAGGAAGCAGAAAACATTAAGATAACCTGGGATGTGAATTTACTCTCCCATCACCTCACTCTCCATTCCCCCAACCCCCACACACTATTTTCTTTTTGATTTCTCAATATGTCTAGAATGCACCTGGAATGAACCCAAAAGTATGTCTTCCCTAAGAATGGTATAATGGGTGCAAAGGTTATTTCTAAGGGTATAGAAGTTTATGAATGACTAAAGAAAAAGTCAAAAAGGACCTTAAAGATTAACAAATTTAAACTGCACTTTACATTATTAGATAAAATTGGTAGGAGGCCATTGATTTGCACTGAGCTCCTCCACTGGGCCCAACAGACCAAACCACAATGGAGTCACTCGTGCCAAAGCTGCGTGTCACGGAGCCGAAACTGAGCTGTTGATCTGACCTTCTGAGAAACCAGGAGAGTGAGAGGTAATAGTCAAATCCCCAAACAAGCCAGTTTTCGCTGGCGCGGTAACGACGTTCCCTTTACTTTAACCTTTACAAGAAAGTAACTTTCAAACAACCAATATGCTCTTGCTTTCTGTTTCTGCTTTCCACGGCTTTTTTCTGTCTCTGAAAACCAACCTCCTCTGCTCGTCGGAACACTCATTTTATTTTAGAGAATGAAGTGGTGCCTAATTCTAGAATCACAAATAAAAGCCAATGAAGATCTTTAAACTACATGTGTTGTAATTTTGTCTTTCGACAGTATATAAGGAGCTTTAATTATCTGCTTAGTTCTACGTAGCAAATTCGAAACACTCATTCTTTTCCTGAGGACATTATGACGCTACCAGGTTATCTTGTGCTCCTAGGAACGGCTTTCTAAGGCATGTTTGTATAATATATGCCTCTTGGGTACTTTAGAAACTTTCTAAGCAGTGGAGCAGAAAGAGACTCATAACCCAAGTATCTTTTATCTGAGCTGATCCCTGTGTCTGGATCAGTTAAGCTGGCACAGGGTGCACCCCAGGTCAGTTAGCTGAGCACAGAGATTTCTCTCCTCTGCAAGATGCATTTCAACCCCCTGAAGCTTCCACCAGGTATTCTTTATTCCATGGTGGATGAGGTGAGAAAGATAGGATGTCTCAATGCAAATTTTTCCATTCAAAGCATTCCTGAGGACCCATCACGTGCATAACTCTGTGCTAACTCAGGTAACAGGAAAAGCAAAGAGTTTGCTCCTGCCAGGACCTTGTCATCTAGTTAGCCATTAACCCACCTAGGAGACGGACTGTCACCAAACAAATGCCTGCATGGTGTGGCCAGGAGCATCCTCTTGATTAAATGTATAAATAGGCTGTTTCCTGGTCTTAGCAACACGACAGGGTGGCTTGGATGAGAATGAAAGTGTTTTCTCCTGTTTCGGTAGTGGAGGAAAACAGACTTGTCAAATGCTACAGCTGGGAAGTCCCTTCGAAAGTATGAAAGCCCCTCCCACTTGCTGTCCAGGTGAGGAGGCAGTCAACCAGAGAGGGGCGTGTTCAAGAGCTGGGCTTGTTACTATCAGACCCGGAACTCTACCCGGGCTTCCATTGCAAGTCCTGAGCTCTAGTCTCTCTTCACTTCCTCATAACTAACCTTATTTGTAAGCAATAGCTCAGTGTTCTATGGCAATTGTGCTGATACACCTAATGGCCAGGTCCTGAAGGCAGATTTTGGGGTATTCTCACCAATGATCAGGCAGCCCAGTAGGGTATAGTGATAATCACTATCAATCAGGGTTGAACTGTATTCTTCACAGAAGGCAAAGTTGAGGGTGGAAGCACTCTGCAGTTCTTCCTATCTGGTAGCTCACCCTGCTCCTCGTGTACCATGCCATGCTTGTCCCACAATAGTGCGCATGGACCACAGTATTCAGGTCAACAGACAGAGAAGAAAAATGCCACCAGCAGTATTGGTGGTCGGCTGGCACTGCCTCTGTGGCTGGTGCCCGGTGGCTGTAGAGTGTGCACAGAGGAGCTGCAAGGTGGTCAGTAACTTAAACTCCTTCCCCAGCAATCAGACAAGTGTCTGGACCATGGTTCTCTGCCACTCCTGCCTATGATGTCAATTTATGTGGCAAAGGTACTTCACAACATACGTCTTTGCCACACATTTCTCTCCTACTGTGTGACCTGCTATATCTTAGGACATGGCTAGTTAACTGGACCTGTTCGCAGTGGGGAGGAAGATGCTAAGGAGATGAGTCTCACACGCCAGGAGGGGTGGCACACAGAGCCCTGCACTGAGGAAGTCCACTGCAGGCCATCAGGCTCCAGCTCTTGGTCTGGGATTCAAGGGCAAGAGACATGGTCGAGCAAGGACAGGCCACCAAGTTAAGAAGATCTGACGTGCTGAACGTTTTACCAGCAAAGTGAAATTTCATGGACCCACTGATCATATCTAAGATATAAAATCAAAACTGGACCTTGGAGATACAGTAAAAACCAGGAATAAGGTTAAACTGAGACCAAAAGCAAAGTTGACCTGACACTGAGTTACAGAGTGCTAGGAAAGAGCTTATAAAAATTCTTCTTAATGCCAGCCTTGGTTCTAGAGAATGAAAAAGGGGCCAACCTATGGTAAAAGAAGGGATGAGAGGTGAAAGATGAGGTAGGCAGGCCACGAGTGACTACAGCCACACTGTGCTTGAATGAGGCCTGTCCCAAGCATGGTCTACTATCTCCCAAACCTGTGCTCTCTGTTCTATTTCCACTACCGCTGCTCTTGGTTATACCCACGTTGCCACTCCCCTGATCTTGAATTGTCACCATTATGAGCTATCCTGGTCTAGACCCTGAGACGAGACCCCCAGATTTATGGAACATAAAACTGGTAAGAACTGGAAGAACAGGACATATAGCAGTCACAGGTCCACAGCAACCATGTTGACAATTGTTTTGCAGGGCAATATACACCAATGATCTTGGTGGTTACCTCTAGAGACCTGAGTGAGAGTGAGCCTGAAAGTGTGTGTCTTCTTTATTTTTAGAGACAAGGTCTTGCTCTGTAGCCCAGGCTGGATCACAGTGCAGTGGTGCAATCACAGCTCACTGCAACCTCGAACTTCTGGGCTCAAGCGATCCTCCTGCCTCAGCCTCCCAAGTAGCTGGGGCTGCAGGCGTGCACCACCACGCCTGGCTAATTTTTCTATTTTTTGTATAGTTGTGGTCTCACTATTTTGCCCAGGCTGGAAAATGTGTGTCTTGAGGCAGAAGGTAGGGTGGGCACAGGGAGAGTTTTATAGTCTTTCATATTGCTTGAATTTCTTACTTTGTGATAGTATTTATTACATAATTTAAAATAAAAAGTATATAAAATGATTTTTAAAAATTAGAATAAAATGATGTTTATGAATGCCACCAGTCCACTTGGGTCCCAATACATTGCTGCCCCCGTGGTCTTAGCAGTGAGACTGAGGAGTGGCAGTTCAGAAGGGTGTGAATCTGTAGCGCAGCTGGAGCAGCTAAAGCAGCTCCTGCAGCAGGTGCAATGCAGATGGCATCACCCGCCACCCACTGACAGCACCAAGGTGCAAGCAGCCCCAGGGCAAAGCCAGCGAGCTGCATAATGAAGGGCAAATTCCAGAACCTGTCCCTGTCTCAGTTTCCTCATCTTTAAAATGGGAGTAGGGGCAATGATATTAGTCCCGGCTAACTCGAAGGGTTTTTGTTTGGTTTGGTTTTGCTTTTTCCTGGCTACTTGGTATTTCCGTGCATTTGAGCTCTGACCTATTGACTGGAGATTGAAACAAGGTAAAGGTCAAAGGCAAACTGTGAATGCTGCTTCCAAATTTGAATGAGTTACCAAACTGATACACACAGGAATGACCTACTTCTGCCTGGTGTCTTTGGACAGGACCTAAATATCATTGTTTCCAGGGAAGGTAGTGGCAATTTGTCAGAGTGGCAGAAGAGAGGTCTCAGCCCTGTTTTTTATTGGCTTATGTATTTTAAATAACTACAGGAAAGCATTGGAGGTTTTCCTTGAGGTATAAATCTCTCCCTTTATACTTTTGGAAGGCTCCATGAACAAAATGCTGTCAAAATGATCACTGTTCTGCCAGTCATGTTAATGAGGTTAATGCATTTTAATAGTTTCCCTCCCTCTCCCCATAGAGATAGGACAGGAGATGCCCACCGGAAGGCTATTGTATTCACACGTCCACCCTTAATTGAACGGGTGAGCAAGAGTATACATTTTGCAATTTAAAAAATTATCTTACTATAGGACTAGAATATTTTTCCTGAGTTTTAAAGACATTCATGATCTTTGTGTAACATACAAACATATATAAAGTAAGTAAAGCAGTCTAGAAATGTATAAAAAAAAAGAGTAAAATTTTTCCATAATCCCACCACCCAGAGATACAGCTAATGACAGTTCTGTGTGTGTCCATTTCTGAAAATTATGCTTTCTTTTAAATATATTTAAATTTTTTTTCCAGTATAAATACATCAGGGAAATCAATAGCTGTATAGTGTTCAATGTACAGTGACAATCGAGCAAAATACTTAAACGTTCTCCTTTCCAGAAAGTTCTCCCGTCAAGGGAGGTTGCCTTCCTGAGGCCCTCTGTTACTCACAACCAGGAGGCAGCAGTGCGTAGGAGTATCCCATAATATCCCTGAACACTTGGTCTGGCATTTTTTCTGCCCCTCCCACTTGCTGCAGGGCAAACATCCTGAAGGCTGAGAAGAGGTTTGACACTGGGCAAGACTAGTGCCCAGTGCTGCTGCGACATGTCTGTGAATTTAGAGTCCAGTGGGGTACACTCTCTACCTTCTTCCTGGAGTTTTATGTTTTGATTTGATTGTTACTGGCCTGACTTTTAGCCACTTTCTGTCCCTTTCTCTAATAAACTCTAAAACTTAAAACTTGGGGTGGAACCTGCCCTGTAAATCCGGTGAAGTTTCTAACCATCTACTATGTACCTTCTGCCCATGCCCCACCCCCACCACTTAGCACTGGTCCGCCACACCTGGTCACTTGGCTCTGGGAGTGTCTCAGGGCCAGCTCAGCGCTGGCACCAGGCCCGGGTCGGTCAGCAGGCAAAGAACAATCAGCACGTTGTTCTCAATCCAGTTCACAAAGCAAACCCTCTGGGCCAGGCAGAAGCTCCCTCAGCCCTGCCGCTCTCCTGGCTACTTTGACGTTCTAATTGGCTGGGTGCTGACAGCCGGCTGGGCAGCTGGCGGGAGGAGAGGGCAGGGAGCAGCAGTCACACTCGCAGTGCAGAACACCTTCCACTCCCTGTCCAGGCTGGTGAAGAGCTTCCACGACATTAATCCTGGCACGGGCCACGCTTCCTCGCCACCTCCCATAGACAGAGCAAGTGCAAGGAAGGCCAGCACAAATCGGATTGTTTGGCACACCATAAGGACTCCCCAATGCTACTTTTTAAGTATCAAATGTGAAGCTTTTTCCCCAAAAAAATATTTTGGTGTAAAAAATATTTTGGGATCTTCCATAAGCACGTGCTAAGCCTGCCTATAAGGTAAACCAGCTAAGCTGGCCAGATAGACACACAGCAGAATTTGGGAAACTAGTAACATTTTCATTCACTAGTAGCATTTTCATTTCAGTTTCAATAAGATTTGATAAGAATTAAAATACTTGGTGCCAAAGGACATGAATAGAAATTTTTCAAAAGAAGATAGAAGAATGGCCAACAAACACATGAAAAAAATGCTCAACATCTCTCATCATCAGGGAAATGCAAATCAAAACCACAATGAGATATCACTTAACTCCAGTGAGAATGGCCTTTATCAAAAAGTCCCAAAACAATACATGTTGGCGTGGATGCGGAGAGACAGGAACACCTCATACACTGCTGATGGGACTGCAAACTAGTGCAACCCTGTGGAAAGCAATATGGAGATACCTCAAAGAGGTACAAGTAGAACTACCATTTGATCCAGCAATCCCATTACTGGGCATCTACCCAAAGGAAAAAAAGACATCTGCACTAGAATGTTTATAGCAGCACAATTCACAATTGCAAAGATGTGGAAACAACCCAAATGCCCATCAATACATGAGTAGATTAGTAAAATGTGGTATATGTACACCATGGAGTATTACTCAGCTATAAGAAATAACGATGATATAGAATCTCGTATGTTCTCCTGGAAAGAGTTGGAACCCATTCTACTAAGTGAAGTATCCCAAGAATGGAAAAATAAGCACCACATGTACTCACCATCAAATTGGTTTCCCTGATCATCACCTAAGTGCACATTTGGGAATAACACCAATTGGGTGTCAGGCAGATGTTGGCGGGGAGGGGATGGGTGTACACCTACATGATGAGTGCTATGCACACTGTCTGGGGAATGGACACGCTTGAAGCTCTGACTGGGGGGGGGGCCCGGGGTATGGGCAATATACATAACCTAAACTTTTATACCCCCATAACAAGCTGAAATAAAAAAAATACTTTGTGCCAATGAGATCTTATTACTGGGAATCTAAAATTGAAGTTCATTCTATTTAAATCTGAACTTATTGACTGATCACACTGAAAGTATTTCTAAGAACTGGAAGAAAAAGATACCTGTGAACCTTACGAAACTTGGCCCTACACAGCATTTTTTAAAAGACAAACTATATTTTCTTTGCAGTTAAAACCCCTTTGAAGATTTTTTAACTTATAACCAAAGACCTAGTTATGGCACAAATATTAAAATCACCAGGAGAGAATTTAAAAAGTGCCATTGGCCAGGCCACTCCCTCCCCCTCCCCCTTGTTGATCGAGTTGTCTGGCATCACTGTTGCTGTGACAGCTCCCCAGGTGATTCTAATAAGAAGGCAGTTTTGCGACCCCAGTAAGAGCTGGGAACATCCCATCAGATGCCTCAGCACTAATTATGCAAAGACTGACAGGTCAGTGGTGTTTCCACCTGAATTCAATTAACAAAAAAGGTTACCATTTCAGATTAACTCAGCAGAAAGATCATGGATTAAATTATAATAGGACATACGAGACAGTTAGACTGATACAGAGAATCGTAGACATTTCTAAGTAAACTATGTCAATACGTTGAATCAACCATCAAGACATTTCATGAGGGTCCTTGTGAATCATGCACTGCCCGGGATGGTGAAATTCCAGCCTGCACGTCGCTCTCCCGTCCTCTCACCACTCTAGTTGTGACTGGCTACCTCAGTCCATGTTGACCTGTGTTTTTCAGGAGGGATAGAACGTCTCTGTGAGTAACAGAAGGTCCAGCATGGGCCAGTATTTCCAGGCCTCTGCCACAGTTGCTTTTAGCCCAAGCACACTTGTTTCTTTCCCCGCATAGGTGGTGAGAGAAAGAGGTCTGCTCTTGCCTCTCCAAGTGTCCATCAGAGGCAGCTACCCCACGCTGGGGTGAGGGTTACAGATACAGGCAGAAATGTCTCCTCGCTGCTGTTGTTTTTTGCTTTTAAACATTTTATTGTGAAAAATTTCAAGCATCCAGAAAAGTTGAAGAACACCCATATGCCCGCCATCCAGATTCTAAAATAAACGTTCGCTGCATTTGTTTTACTTACATATCTAACCATCTACCCATCCATCAGTTCATCTTATTTTCTGATGCGTTTCCATGTCAACTCCAGACATTGGTACCATTCACCACCTAACATTTCAGCATCATATCGTTAACGATAGTTCAGAGCGTGCTTAGAGTTCTTTTTGTCTTCAAATAAAATTTATAAAGAATGAAATGTACAAATCTTGAGCATACCATTCTTCGAGTTTTGGCCAATGCATAGACCTATGTAATTCAAAGTCCTGTCAAGGTACAGAACATTCCTTCTCCCTCCCCAGAAAGTTTCCTCATGGTCCTTCCAAACAATCTCTGCATTTGAGATTCATCCATGTTGTTGTGTCTCACTAGTCCATACCTTTTTATTAGGAGGCTTTGGTCCAACATCAACCAAGAAAGCCACAAGGTAGGACTGGAAGCAGCTTGTATCCAGGCTGGGTCACAGCAGTTCTCTCTCTTGGATCACTCAAGTGACAGAAGTCAGCAGCCACGTCAGAAGGATGTTCAAGCAGGTACATGGAGCAGGCTAAGGATCTGAAGCCTTCTGCCAACAGCTGTGAGTAAGCTGTCTTGGAAGCAGATTCTGCAGCCCCAGTCAAACCTCCAGACGACTGCAGCTCTACCCTACATGACTGCAACTGCACGCAAGAACCTAAGCCGGTATTCCGTGGTATAGAAATAGTAGCCAGCATTGCATGGTATGGATGTACTACAACTTATTTATCCACTACCAGTTAATGGACACCTGCACTATTTTCATTTTGGGGCTATTATGAATAAAGATGTTATGAACATTCTGGTATAGTTCTTTTTGTGAACATATGTTTTCATTTCTTTTTGACAAATATCTAGGAGAAGAACTAGATCATAGGGTAAGTATATAATAATTAAATGAAATAACCTGCTAGATCTTTGCCCACAGTGGCTGTACTATTTCATATTCCCAGCAACAGTTTATAGGAATCCAGGCATGCAAACATCCTCACCACCATTTGATGTTGTCAGTGTTTTTAATTTTAGCCATATTGGTGGGTGTGTAGTCATGTCTCCTTAAGGTTTAAATTTGCATTTTGGTTTTGCTTTCTAGCTTTTAATTTTCTATTCCCTGTGAGTTAACACCTGCCGTGTGCAAAATATTATGCAAAATGTAGTAGGGCCTTGCTACTCAGAGTGTGGTCCATGAATCAGTAGTATCGGTATCCTCTGGGAACTGGTTAGAGATGTTGAGTTCCAGGCCCCACCCCAGCCCTGCAGAATCAGAATCTGCATTTTAACAAGATCCTCAGATGATTCTTATGGACATTCAAATTTAAGAAGCCTTCTGTTGGGGCATATAAAGGTGAATATGGTATGGTTATGACTCTCAAAAAATGGGGCAGGATAGAAAACCTGCTAAGAAGGGAATTGATATAAGTAAGGTGAGGTTATTATAATAGATAGAACACAACGCCTGCCCCAGCAGACAGGAAAACAAAGTCTGATGGAAAGATCAGAGAGGGCTTCATGGAGAAGGCCTCACTTTCCTGGCTCATGAGTGATAGATGGGGAGGAAAAAGGAAGATTTATGTATTCTTAGCTGCACTGGAGGAATCTTAACTTGGTAAAGGTAGGAGTTAGACAGGGGCTTGGGGGTGAGAGAGAAAGAGCAGTTTTTGGATTAGGGTGACAGACCAAATAAGAGAGAAAGAAACTTAAGTGACTTCAAAGGCCCTAATCAGGTACACTGTACATTGTAGATAGATAAATAGATAAATATGTTCATTTGTCCAAGGAGACTTCTTAGTGTTTAGCTGAGATCTCAGGACATAGGGCAGATACAAGGTGCTGTGATTACCAGCAATGGTGGAGCAGTTTCTTTAGCAATAGTAAAGAAACTGAGAAGAACAAGATCTATTTAGGATACGAAAGGAGCCGTGAATGCTGGTAGAGAGTTGAGTATAAATATAATTTTATGTTTATATATACAAATATATATACACATACACAAAAGGGAACCATTCGGATTTTGGTGTGGACAAAATTTAGCATTTAGAGAGACACCACTGCATATTTTGGTTTGAGTGTTATGAGTGCTAGGAGCTAAGATTTGGGATAAAGTTTTATGAGTACTTTATTCTTACACTTAGGTTATAAGATGAACCAGGGCAGGAATGAAACACATTCAAAGCTAATTTGTAGACTGACTCTAGAAAAAATGTCATAAAGAGAGAAAAATAATAACCAAGAGGAAAACTTACAGAAGGGCTGCAAAGGATTTTTGTAATTGGCATTGTTAAAAAACGCTTCTCTTATTTGTTTTTGTTTGTCTAGCAAGTCTAAGAAGACACTGTCAGAATTTAATAATCATTTACTCTAGGAAATTGAGCTGTAATAGAGTGTGAAAAGAATGTAGGCTTTGGAGTCAAACATCTTTGGGTTCAGGTCTGGCTTCTCTGCTTATGGTCTGCTTGACCTTGGGCACATTACTTTATCTGAAATTCAATTTCTTCAGGTCTAAAACAGAACAATGACCTGCCTTATAAAGTAGTTGTGAAGGTCAAATGTTCCTCATGAGCTCTTTTCTGGCTTTGTTTTAAAACATTGTTGCCACCTCACACCCATTCTAATGGCTATCATCAGAAAGAGTAAAGACGACAAGTGCTGATGAGGATGTGGAGAAAAGGGAACCCTCGCACACTGTTGGTGGGAATGTAACTCAGTGTAGCCATTATGGAAAACAGTATGGAGGTTCCTAAAAACTTAAAAATAGAGCTATCATATGATCTAGCAATCCCACTGCTGGATATATATACAGATGATGTGAAATCAGTACGTCAAAGAGATGACTGCAAAGAAAATCCTGTCATTTGCAGCCACTTGGATGAAACTAGAAGACATTATCTTAAGTGCAATAAGCCAGGCACAGAAAGACAAATACCACATGATCTCGTTTACATGTGGAGTGTAAAAAAGTCAACTGAGAGTGAAATAATGGTTACCAGAAGCTGGAAGGTGGGGGACTGAGGAGACAAAATTTTATGTCTAGAGGACACAAAATTTCAGTTAGACAGTAGGAATAAGTTCAAGAGATCTATTGAACATCATGCGGACTACAATTCATAATAATACATTGTATATTTAAAAATTCCTAAGGGAATAGATTTTAAGTGATCTATTAAAAAATTGATCACAAAAAATAAGTATGTGAATTGATGCATATGTTAAGTGGCTTGATTTGGCTATTCCACAACATATTCATGTATCAAGGCATCGTGTTGTGTACCATAAATATATACAATTTTTGCTTGTCAATCTAAAAAATTAAAAACAACATTTAAATGTAAGAGTTGTTAAATCAACTGTAAGGACTAAGAAAAAGAGGAATTGAGTTCTAAACTAACATGACACACATTGATAAAATATTTTTAACGGATGTTGAGAATTTGAGGCACCTTATCTTCAAAGCAAAATGACTGCGAAATGGAAAAAAGCCATCAAGCTGATGAACCTGTTAACCACAACTTTTACCCAGTTCTGACCTAAACCTAAGGAAACAGCTCAAGAGGCAGCGGGGGTCGGTGCTGAGAGTAGGCAACAGTGCCCCCTGGTGGACCATAAATGTAGAAACTATCCAGCTTTTTCAAATCCTGAAGGTGATTTTGAACTTGATCCTTCTTGCTTATTGTAAATGATTAACTTTGATATAAAACATGTTTCTTTTTATTGCATTATCTATCATTTTGGGTTCAATTGTAGATGTCCCGTATTTTTCATGATTCTGTAGAACTACATTTACAGAACATAAATTTTAAGCATTTTTCAATGATAGAAGAAAATTTTGGCAGTGGAAGTTCAGTATCAGCTGTGTAGATAGAGTACCTGGGCCCTAATCTTAGTGTTATAAACAACATGAAAGCAGCCTGAGCCATGACTTTCATATCTTCAAAATGGATTTGCTAATACCTGCCTTACTGCATTCCTGTGCAAATCTTAAAAAATATTGTGTATAAATATCGTTTGAAGGTTGAAATTGCTGCAAATGTAATTACCATGATTTAGAGTAGGTACCAAGGTTATTAAAAGAAAATAACTCCCAAAATGCATAAAAATAAATGCAAAAATATAAATGCAGTATGAACTAAGTTCCCTTAATATGCTAACATGTTGTGATTACTTACGTTACTTGCACATCTTTTTTTCACTCCAGAATCTCTTACTTCTGAACTCTCAAACTGACGTGGCTTAGTTGTGAGAGGAGGGTGGGAAACTAACACTGAACACAGCTCTATAGTCTGCCAGGCTCTGAGGTTTCACACACAGTGTTTCATTTAATCTTTCTGCCAACGCTTTGAGGAAGGTGTTACCTCCACTTTCACAAATAAGGAAACCAAGGTCCAAAAAGTTTAGATGACTGTGCCCAAGATCACCCAGGTAGGTAAGTGGTAGAGGCAGCATTTGCACCCAGGTCTGTTTGGTGCACGTTGCTAAAACAGCATGCAGTTCATTTTTCCTTCATCTTCATGATTTTTATTAAACAAGAAACACTTCACTAAACCTCAAGGTTTATTGGCTTTGGGCGGGGGCAGGGATCTCACAATTCCATATTTGTCTTCTTTGTCTCCTAGGCCTGCCCACTTCCTACCCAAATGTAAGCCAAAACCAAAACAGAATTTAAATATGTGTGAACCAATTGAGTATACTATTTGATAGAGAAATTTAAAGGAAAATCATACAAAATCTTAAGGCACCATGCAAAACATTAAGTGACCCCTTCCCTGTTGTAAGCATTAATTATACTTTGTGCTCTTAGAGTCAAAGTGTCACAACCTGGGAAGTGCATAGAGGCAAGAACAATGGAAGTTTTCCATTTATTGCCTGATTTGTTGGGCCAATCACTTCTTTAAACAAAAGCCATTTGGCTCAACATAATAGAAAGATATCTTTGAATCTTCTAAATCAACAAATTAGATTAGCTAATATTTGAGTGTTTACCATTTGAAAAATATTTGCTGGTCTTGTATAAGTAGGCTTAAATTTTATGTGTATACCCTATCTAATATTATATTTTCTTAAAAAAGCAGAATATAAAGATGTACATGATTTCAATTTAAAAATATAGATACGTATGAGTAGAAAAGGAGTACAGTCATCTTAACATAATTACCTTTGAGTAGTGAAATTATAGATGATTTTTCTTATCTTTTTTTGTAATGAGCATAAACTATCTTTATAATCAGAAAGAAATCTTCTTAACATAAAAATACACACATCTTTGATGCCACAACAGGAATCCAAGAAACTCAAAATGACACCTGTGTACATATTTCAAGCTCTGCGCTGTGTGTTCCTCGTGGAGTACTGTAAAACCCAAGTATGAAAGGACAGCTTATTTGGGACATGTGCTCCCAATCCAGTGGAATACAGGAGTCAAGTGGTATTTTCAAAGCCTGAAGCACTTTTTCTATGTTTCCTGGATAGTTCAGAGTAACAATTTGCATAATATGTTATATAAGAAGTAAACATTGTACTGAGTATACACATATACACATAGAGAGAGAAAGAGAGAGAGAGAGAACACTGACACAGACTGCTTTGGTTTTATAATATATATAATCTAAATATAGACAGTACTGAGATGGACCAACCAATGTAATGACACTTCAAGAAGGACAGATGCCTATGTATGACTATGTACAATATGAACTTAGAAAGTATGGTAAAATTTTGGTGTCATATGCATGTAAGCATTGATGAAGAGATACCTACGGTGGGACTACAAGAATTGCTAAAAGAAGTTCTTCAATCTGAAAGAAAAGGACATTAATGAACAATTAGAAATCTTCTGAAGGTATACAACTCACTGGAAACAGTAAGGACACAAATACAGAATACTCCATTGCAGTGTATAAACCACTTATATCTTGAGTAGGAAGACTAAAAGACAAACCTATCAAAAATAACAACAATAACTTTTTGATAAATAGATAGTTTAAAAAGACATGGATGGAAATAACAAAAAGTTAAAAAGAGGGGGAGGGATGGAGTTAAAATGCACAATTTCTGTTAAATTTCTCTTTGTTTATTTGTTCATTTGTTTGTAAGCAGAGTTGTCATGTTTAAAATAATTGATTATAAAATGTTTTGTGCATGCCTCATGGTATGCAAATCAAAAAACCTACAACAGATACACCAAAAATAAAAAGCAAGAAATTAAAACACACTACCAGAGAAAATCACTTTTGACAAAGGAAGACAGGAAGGAAGTAAGAAAGAAAGAGGGGACCAGAAAACAACCAGAAATCACACAACAACATGGCAGTAGTAAGTCTTTACCTGTCAATATAACAATGAATGTGAATGGACTAAACTCTCCAATCAAAAGACATAAAGTGGCTGAATGGATAAAAACAAGAGCCAACCATATGTTGTCTGCAAGAAACACACTTCACCTATAAAGACACACATGGACTGAAAATAAACAGATGAAAAAAGATATTCCATGCAAATGGAAACTAAAAAAAACAAAGAGCAGGAGTAGCTATACTTCTATCAGATAAAATAGGTTTCAAGACAAAAACTGTAAAAAGAGACAAAGAAGGTCATTATATAATAATAAAGGGGTCAATTTAGCAAGAAGATATAATAATTCTAAATATATACACACCCAACACTGGAGCACCCAGACATATAAAGCAAATATTATCAGAGCTAAAGAAAAAGATAGACCCCAATACAATAATTATTGAAGACCTGACACTCCACTTTCAGCACTGAACAGATCATCCAGACAAAAATTCAACAATGAAACATCGGACTTAATATGCACTATAGACCAAATGGACCTAATAGATATTTACAGAACATTCCATCCGACAGCTGCAGAATTCATGTTCTTCTTCTCAGCTCATGGATCATTCTCAAGGATAGACCATTTGTTAGGCCACAAAACAAGTCTCAAAGAAATTCAAAAAAATTGAAATCATACCAAGTATTTTCTCTGACCACAATGGAATAAAACCAGAAATCAATAACAAGAGGAACATTGGAAAATATGCAAACACATGGAAATTAAATAGTATGCTCCTGAATGACCAATTAAGAAATTAAGAAGGAAATTTAAAAAATTCTCGAAATAAATGAAAATGAAAATACAACATATCAAAACCTATGGGCTATAGCAAAAGCATTAATAAGAGGAAAGTTTTTAGCAGTAAGTGCCTACATCAAAAATGTAGAAAGATTCAAATAAACAACCTCACAATGCATCTCAAAGTATTAGTATTATAGAAGAAAAGAAATGATAAAAAAGATCAGAGCAGAAATAAATGCAATTGAAACAAAAAAATACAAAAGATCAACAAAACAAAAAAGTTGTTTTTTTTTTTAAAAGATAAACAATATAGGCATATGTTTAGCCAGACTAAGAAAAAAAAGAGAGAAGATCCAAATAAATAAAATCAAAGCTGAAAAAGGAGACATTACAACTGATACTACAGGAATTCAAAGGAACATTAGAGACTACTATGAACAACTATAGGCCAATAAAATGCAAAACCTAGAAGAAATGCATAAATTCCTAGACACCTATGCTGGGGTATAACGGCAGAATTAGAACTGTGAAGAATGAAAGTCAGAAGGTTGCTAGATGAAGGTTATACAAACAAAGCCCACGCAGTGACTGGCTGGGAATGGCACTGGATGGAACTCCAAGGAGGAGAGAGGGCCAGGGGAGGTGGATGGGAGACGAGAACATTCACAGTGACTGAAATGACTCAGCAGAACCCTCTGAAGTTCCCAGGTGGCTTATACACAGTTCCCTCCCTGTACCCATATGGAAATGTGGGATATCATGTGCCAGTAGACCAAGTTGCTGCAATAAGAAACACCAGCTACTAGAAGAGGTTTTCTCTGAGCACTTGCCTCTGTCTTGAATCAGATAGAATATATATGGTTGTAGAATTGAACTGCTTCTTGTGTTATGTGCCTGTTCGTTTTCAATATCATCCTATGTTCATAAAATTCAGACTCCTGATTCCAGCACTCAAGGCCACCTACAGTCTAGCTCAGTACTGCTGTCTTCTCTATTCTTCCCACAATCCACATACTCTATCCGATCTGGTTTACTCCTGTTGTCGTGAATTCTCAACTCCATATCACAGTTTACACCTTAACCTCCCTATTCCACTCCACCTGGCCAGGTCTCACGTACCACTTAAGATACTTTTCCTGCTCCTCACCGCCAGTCCAAGGTAACCTCTCCCTCTTTGGCAATCCTACATACAGTCCCAAAGACCAGTCCCCCTTATTTGTTGGTAAGCATAATTCCTCACATAGTCAGTCAGTTAACTTTTCTTGCTGGAGCATTGTATTGTATACTCAATCAGATTTTAAACTCCTGATGTCACAGGGTATATCTCATAGCCTTTTTGTAACCTTTATATTTTCAGATCTCATATCTTTGGACGGATCCAGAATGTCTACTTATTCCTGAAAAAAAAAGAAGAAGAAGAAGAAGGATTCATATTGTTATCTAATACATACAGTCTGTGGCCTGTTAGGCACCGGGCTACGCATCACTGCCTGACCTCCAACTTCCACCCCTCCCCACCAGTAGCCCCTCACCCCTCCACCCCAGTCAGTGGAAAAATTGTCTTTTATGAAACTTAGGAACCAGGCCACACAGCAGGAGGTGAGTGGTGGGCAAGTGAGCAGAAGCTTCATCTGTATTTACAGCTGCTCCCCATCACTGCATCACCGCTTATAATTGTCTTCTATGAAACCAGTCCCTGGTGCCAAAAACGCTGGGGACCACTGATCTAAGAGATACATTTTAATAGCAGCAGTAGTACCAGTTAAGAGCCAGCCAGGCACTGCAATAAACTTGTTACCTACAATACTTAAGAAAATCCTTCAGCAACACGAACTGTTATTCCTATTTCACATGGAAGACAACTGGGAGTTAGTAGAGATGCCAAGAGGCAAGAAATAGATCTTCCTCGAAAAGTGGAAATAAAATTTTACCATTAGCCAGTCATTCCTTTGGGTTAGAGTTTGCATTCTTTGAAATGAAAATATTAGTAGGAGGGTAAGCCATTATCCCCATGACCTTGCTGAGAGTGAGTAGCTCCTGCGAGGAGAAAAAGTAGCAATGGGGAGGGGGCATGGGGAGAAGAGGGAAGAAAAGCAAGTGGAGGTCCTGGCACTGGAGATAAACTTTCCCTTCTTAAAAGAGCTCCCTAGTTATTCCCCTCTCTCTAAGTGCTTTCTTGCTTTTCTGAGGCCAACCATTTGTGCTGATCTCCGTGTACCTCACATGGCTAACTGATTTACCTAGATCAGAGGGTCATGTTTTAAGTCACAGGTTTACCAAATGTAGCGAGACTCAATCAATCATTCTAGGACTTGTAAGGTATGGCTCCCTGACTTCTTCCTGTTCTAGGAGTTGGTGGTTTGATGATTTTCAGATTGGCTAGAATGAACTGACATTAAACACAAGTGAGAGCCAGGCACCATGGCTCACACCTGTAATCCTAGCACTCTGGGTGGCCAAGGTGGGAGAATTGCTTGGGGCCAGGAATTCGAGACCAGCCTGAAAAAGAACAAGACTCTCATCTCTACTAAAATAGAAAAATTAGCAAGATGCAATGGCACGTGCCTGTAGTCCCAGCTGAGGCAGGAGGATCACTTGCGCCCAGGAGTTGGAGGTTGCAGTGAGCTATGATGATACCACCGCACTCTAGCCAGGGCGACAGAGTGAGACTCTGTCTCAAAAAATATATACATAAAATAAAATAAAATAAGATAAACTTAAGTGAGTATTCCTAGTGAAAGTCAGATTGAACTCTGTAGGAGTAATGTTGTAAAGATCCTTGTAATGTTGAAAAGATCCCAAGCCCCTTTCAAACAGCCCTTTTGGACAGATCCTCATTTCCCCTTCCCCGTCATCTGCAAACCACTGATGAGAACAACTGTGTGAAGGGTGACCCGGGTGGAACAATGCTCACGGCTTGCTCCCACAGCCAGAAGTGCCCTGGCCGTACCTGTTTTCTCTGGGAGCTGAGCCATTCCCATGCTTTAAAGTCCAAGCAATTTTCCGAGATTCTTCTGCTGTTTGGAAATTCATGGCCACTGGGTCTACAATGTCCCCAAAATCTCATCAGGGAGATGCCAAATCCAAACATAAATGCAGCAAGATGGAGAGCGTCATATCCATTAGAATTCTTTTCAGAATTCCAAAGAAAGTCTTGGAGAAGCCTGTTGTGGGAGGGAAGTGAGGAGACCTCTCCTTCAACCAAATGTGAGTGGAGCTCGGCTGTGAAATAGTCTGTTGGAGAAACTGGAAAGATTGATGGTTCCTCTGAGAGTGGAGGAAGGGAAAAAGGAGGGAGAGGCAGGGAGTGGGAAGAAGGGTGGAGCCAGTGAAAACAAGGTGGGACCACTTCCTGGGAACTCCCATATCCATTAAAGGTGCTTTCCTCATGACATTTTTGGATGTGAAAAAGAAAAAAAAAAAAAAACAACCTTTTATCACTGGAAAAATTTATGTGAGCTGGGGAAATTGACTATGCAAATATCCAGAAGTACATTCTGGTAGAGAGAACAGCCAATGTAAAGGTCCTAATATGGGACCATTCAGGAGTATTCCGGGCATAGAAACGAGGTCCAGTTGTCTGGAGCAGGGGGGAGAAAAGCAGGTATAGGGGAGCAGATGTAGGTTATGTAGGGCCTGGGGGACCGTTATAAGGATCCTGGCTTTTACTGAGAGAAATGAGGAGCCGTTGCAGAGGTTTGAGCGGCGAGTGATATGACCTGACTTACATTTTACCTGGATGGCCTGTTTGCTATTACAACCTGTAACTATGAATCATGATAGATGCGTTCAGAGACGGGACAACAGGGGGACCTAATCCATGAAATGTCAGTGTGATCTTGGGCCCTAAACTTAACCAGCCTCACTCAGCCCGCCTCACCGGGTCATTGCTGTGAGGATCTGGTAACATGCTGTACAGACATGCACACACTGTACACTGCTATACTTTGGAAATAATGCACAATGGCACATAACCCAGTGTTAGATTGTGAGCTACACACCAGAAGTGTTTTCGTAGTGAAAGCATGCATTGTTAAAAGAGGCAATACCACCCCTACGGGGGGAAATTGGTTCTTGGGAGGCAAAACAAGTCTTACTTTTTTAGTGTATTAATATATAGCACAGATGTACATGCAATATGCAAACAGATGTGCAATATGCAAACAGATGTGCCGTATGCCTGCAGTATTTTAATTTCATGGGAAAAAATAGCTAAAAAGGCTCCTTTGGGAGCTGGGGGGACAGTGTGTGATCATGAAAAAATGGTCGGAAAACACGGAGTGAGGGAAGGGAGTTGGTGACAGAAAGATCACTGAGCTGGAGGTTCCAAAACCATAGCTGAGGTCAGGTCTGTCATGCACTCTTTGTGTGAACTCAGACCATTCACTTCCCCTCTCTAGGTTTCAGATATAATGTTAGACTAAATGACCTCTTAGGTTTTCTCCAGCTCTAAAATTATGAGGAGTTTGAGCTGGGGCTCCATTCTATTATACATGCCTGATTCTAGAAGCTGTGGTAATTTATCATGTGTTTGGACCCACTAAACCTCACTTTTCAATAAGATAAAGGACCAATGTCAATAGCCTTTAAAGTCTATCTCTGGCCTCTTTCCTCTTATCCATTCTTTAAGCTGTTCCAAAAGCTAGAATTCTAGAAATACTGCTCTAGATCCCTGTAGAAGATTCCTGGCTACAATATTGGAGACTAGGAGTACAATGAAGTCTTGCCAATAAGATGCCTATCAAATGCTTTGAAACCTGCCAATTGCAGTTGCATTGCTTGTAGTTTTCATGTGATTTCTAGACATTAAAGTCCCTTTACAACCTGGCTGTGTTGTCACTTCCAAGAGAAAGTGACATGGTGTGGTGAAGGAAAGTAGTGACTAGCAGACTGGAGTACCAGATTAAACGAATAAAGCACACATCTATCTGCAGCCTCCGTAGATGACATCAACGGGGCAGCCTTGTGCATTCAGTTCTTTACTGCCTTTTTCCGACCTGGGCCAATTGCACTAAGAAAACCTTATTAAATAGTTTTCTTTTGTGTGAGGTTTTAGTTTCTCTTCCTGGCCCTCCAACTATCTTTAAATGCCCCTTGAGGACAGAGAAGGTATCTTCTAACTCTTTTGTTCAGTGCTCAGTTCAGTATACTGTACATAACAGGATCTTAATGAGTATTTGTGGACTGTGATGATCACAGATTCAAGAGGGAAACATCAAAATGAAAACCATAAATTTCTGAGTCCGTTATTTTGAGTGGTTCGTACTGATGTGCCCATAGACGAGAACATTTATCTTCTTTTCCTTTTGCCATTTAATCACCTAGTGGTGGCTCCAGATAAGAAATGTAAATGTCATTCATTACTCAACTGGGGCATGTATAATTCATGTATCAGAGGGTATCAATACACAAAGAATTGCTTTGTGTAATAAATTCGGCTATAAATAGATGAGTCACCATTGTGAAGAATTGTAGTTCTCCACTGAATTGCAGGAGCTTCTTGAATGTTGTCAACATTTGGAGGCAGTCAGAGGAGGGATTCTATTAGTGACAAATGGCTACATATTCAGAATTTCAGGGTAGACTGGGATGATCATTCAATTCAGCCGATGGTTTATCCAAAGAA
The DNA here is from genome assembly GCF_041146395.1 of Eulemur rufifrons. Lineage (NCBI taxonomy): Eukaryota > Metazoa > Chordata > Mammalia > Primates > Lemuridae > Eulemur > Eulemur rufifrons. The sequence goes on along the minus strand of NC_090997.1, from coordinate 14,757,379 downwards.
TCTTGGAGTTACTGGCAATGAGGAAATCCCTAGTCTATTGAACATGTTTTCAGAAGTGAAGGAGTTAACTGAGTATGTAAGCTTTATCTTCTGTCCAGTGGACTTGTGGTTTGCTTATTAAAGTCTCCGGTAAATGATTGTTGAGACCTGTCATTGATAGCTGTTGCTAGTTGCTGCCTTGCAAAAGCCCGTCGATTCCTCTGCAAGGCAGCACGGCATCCTCCATCCCGTTCTCCTCATTCCAGATCTACTCAGGTTTACCTGCAGAAGTATTTATCAGATCAGTAAACATGAATGACGAAGACTACAGCACCATCTATGACAGGATCCAAAAACAGACCATATATGAGTTTCCAGACCCACCAGAAGAAAAGGATGTTTCCAATTATGATGATGTCCATGAAGACTTAAGGCCAGAAAACAATTTATATGCCGCTAGGCTGGAAAGCAGTGTGTATGATTCTGTGTCAGTCTACGCCATTAGGGGTGAAGAGAACAGAGTGGCCGCTTCCAAACCGGAAGGAAGCTACTTCCTGCCTAACAAGGTCTGCTCTTGGGCCAGGGATGCTCGGCCAGGTAAGCCCCAGGAGGACAGGGGCAGCTCAAGGGAAGGGTTGTATTTGCCAACCCAGGGCCAGGAGAGCAGAAACATGATGAAGGAAGACCTGCCTTCTCCTTCAAGATTTACCATCCAGCATAGCAAGGTCTCCTTTGCCAGGGAGGATTCCTTCACCTGCTGTTCTGATGCTGACAGTTCGAAAGAAAAGGAAGCAGCTTCCATGATCCCCGGGATTAGCCTCTTTGTGAAGGTAAGGGCTGCCTCTGACAGGCACACTCTGCACATGCAGATGGTATAACTGGCATTTTATTTTCTCTGAGCAACCAGGGAAAGATGCATGGTGCCCTGGTCCTGGGATCTCAATAGATATTCAACAGTAGGACTGTTTAAATTGGTCATTTCAGAGTGTACCCAGGACTTCTTAAAATTACAAGAATTGGAAAGTGCCTTTAAAGTGTGTGTTTAATCACTGACTTTTGCATACCATGGGCAAAGCACTTTTTAAGAGTTCACATGAGCGAGCAGAAATGGCTGCTCAAATCCTTACCTTTGGGACGACCACTGAGTAGTACATTTTTCTGTCTGGTTTCAATTTTCTTTGTCAACATGATTTTTGAAAATGAAACCAAAGCTTGTGAGAGAAAGTCAAATCTATGATCAGGTGTTGGGGTTTCCTTCTTATATTTCTAAGGTCACAGATTTGTCAGATATGCGGTCAATAAATGTGACCTCTGTCACTGAGCTTGCCCTTTTGACACCAATATAACTAAAATTCCGATGAAATCAAATGATTTTAGTAGTAGTAAGACACTAAATGACCATGTTAATGTTTAATGCTTATAATACTGAAACAGCACTGTGGTGATCTTTGTCTTAGGCTCTTAGGCTGATAATGTAATAAAGATTATGAGTACGAATATTATCAAAATGTAAAATGTGTTTCAGAGCTAACGAATCATCTTTATTAATCAAGATGGTAGACCCTTTTCCCCAACACATATTCATATCCTCCCCACATTATTCATATTTACATGAATTTTTTAAATGTGAAGATATTTAGTAAATATATTAGTAAATACTATTATTTCTTGCTCATAAAAATGGTTACTCTACGAACCTACAAAAACCCCAGTCCACACTCATTTCTCTCCATCCTGGTTCCCAATAAAACTTCCAATGAAATATATTTTACTAATCTAATACTTTGTTACCTCCTATTTTGTTTTTTTTCTCTAATTGTTTTTTGTGTGAATCATGTCTCTCTTATTCTACTATAAAATCCCTTTAAAAACCACCTAGTGTTGTGCTTGGTTCACACCGATGTTCCCCACAGACCTCGGCTGGTGCTGTGCTGAGCATCTGGGGGAAAGGGCTATGTATGATGTGGCCCTTGCTCTCAAGAAACCAACAGTACAGTGCTGGAGACAGACCTGCACTGGATGAATTACAGTGCAGCGTAAGGGATGACAGAGAGAGTGCAGTGCTGTGGTCGTTCGGGACGGAGCGCCCAGGTGTGCGGGAGGGAGGCAGGAGGGGCTCCAGGGAGGAGGTGATATTCGAGCTGGTGCATTCAAACAAATTTCCAGGCCCCATAACCACATCACCACGGTGCCACAGGGTGCAAACACACTTCTGTAAAGTGGAGACTAGATGTATGTTTTCTCAGGACAGAAGTGCCCATGCGACTTCATGCAACAGGTAAGGTGGGTTGTCATTGCCATCATCATCATCATCATCATCACTATCGCCCCATCGAGACATTGATTCTAGTGCTTATCTCACTAGAAATTAGTCTATCACTAGTGTTGAATCAAACAGAAACAGCAATTACTTAGTCGATTAAAATGTATCATTCATTTATTCATTCAACAGATACTGTGCCAGGCACTGGGTTTGTAACAATGAAGAAAGCAAAGTTGGCTCTCGTGCACTTTGCATGGTAGTGGGAGTGACGCCTGAGAGACAAATCAGTAGCTATGAAATGTGGCCAGTGATGTTAATGCTATAAGGAAACATAAAACAGGATACGGGTGTCAGAATTTTTTATAGCTGCTTTATCAATTACCAAAAACTTAGTGGCTTAAAACAGTACAAATATTCTCATACAGTAGAGGAGTTCAGAAGTCTGAAATGAGATTTAACAGAGCTAAAATCATGGTGTCGGGGGACTATGTTCCTTCTGGAGGCTCTAGGGGAGAATCCGTTTCTTCCCCTTTTCCAACTTCCAGAAGCTGACCTCGCTGGTCACTCACGGCCCCTATCATATCACCTCTTCCCTTCCCGTTCCCGTCATCATCTGCCGACTTCTGCCTCTCAACTCCTGCATCCCTCTTGTAAGGATCTTTGTGATTAGACTGGACCCAGCAGGATAATCCAGGATGAGCTTCTGGTTTTAAGACCCTTAGTTTAATCACATCTGCAAGTCCTCTTGCTACGTAAAGTAACACTTGCAGCTTCCGGGCATTAGGACAGGGACGTATTTGGGGAACGGAGAGTGATGTGAGCAGGGAGTGAGGAGGCAAGGTAGTAAGAGGAGAGGCCAGGGAGCGGAGGTGCAGATCACAGCAGCACTTGCCAGCCGGCCGTTGGAAGAACTGTCACTTTTATCTGAGTGATGTAGGGAGTCACTGGGTGGTTTTGAAAGGAACATTCTGGCTGCCTTTCTGATAACAGGCTGTAGCAGGGAAGGGTAGAAGCAGAGACAAGAACAGTTTGGAGGCAACTGACAAACTTCAGGCAAGAGATGAGGGTGGGCCGCTGTGACAGCAGAGAGGTGGGGCCAGGTAGGACAGGCGTGGTCTTGAAGAGAAAGCCCAAAGGCTTTCCTGACAGATTTGACGTGGATGGAAAGAACGAAAAGAGCCGTGGTTAACTCTAGAGGTTGTAGTGAGAGCTACTGAGTGAATGGGAAGGTTATTCCCCTCCCAGCTAAGGATCCCTCTCAGGGAACGCGTGATCAAGAAAACCAATAATTGTATCTGTCTGTGTGTGTGTGAAAGAGAAAAGAGTGAGAGAAAGATGGGACGAGGGCGAGATGCAGGGAAGGAGGGAGAGAGACAGGAAAGCATTCTGTCATTTTGATTAACGAAAAGGAAAGAAAAGTATTCAAATAATGATAATTGCAAAGGGAAATGGTACAAATAAGCACCATTTGTCCTGTGCGTAACTTATGTCATTGATTATGGAAGGCAGAACTTGCTGTAGAGCAGGTTTTGAAGTCAGGTGGCGTGGATTTGAAACCTGGCTCAGCAAATTGGTTTTTGTTAAATTGTTTAGCGTCTCTTAGCCTCACCTTCCTCATTGGCAAAATGGATGTTATAATGATGCCTTCCTCATAGGGTGGTTATGAAGATTAAATAAAATAATGCATTAAATTTTTTAGTGTAAGTATCTGACATATAGGAAATATCTGTATATGGGAGTCTAAATTAGTATTTATTGCAATGACTTTGAAGAATTCATGAAATAACTATATTAAGCACAGCGCTTTGTAGTTAGTAAACATTCAATAAATATCCTATTGGCTTATTCTAACAGGACCACTGTTGTATTGTGGAAAGAGCACTGGTCAGGGAATTCTAATATGACTTTATCAATAATTTGGTATGAAACATCCCTGGACTCAAGTTTCTTACCTTTGAAATGTAAGCCCTTCCAGCTCTTCCAGTCTTTGATTCCAAGTGGATGGCCCCAGCTCTTCATCAGTGTGTACACATATGGTACCACCTATTATCCAGTCTAGAGACTGCTCGACATGATCATGCTCTCTAGATTTGGGTGTGGTTGGAAGAATCCACAGGGCACCAATGCTGCTGTTCACACTCAGCTCATGTGAAGCCTGTCCTTTGGAAAGTGTCTGTAGCCATGGTCTGCAGAGCCTATCTCTAATTAGGACACTCACAGGGTCCTCATGCAGGGATGCACAGGTTGTGCACTGTACAAATTAAGAGGAAACTAGTCACAGAAAATATAAATGATGTCCCCCTGAAGTCAGGTACCATAACAACCCTGATTAATATTTCTTAGATTCATAACCCAGAATCATAGCTCTAAAGGAGTGACTCACTATAATTTGGCTCAAATTATAGTAGAAAGTATCACAGAATTATTAGTGATTGTTATTATTGCCACAGCACAGGAGCTGTGGTTATAGGGGTGATGGTATTCAAAATGGGGTGCTCAAAGTAATCCTTGTGTCATTAGAATATTATAATTAGAATAAAAAATAATAACCAACATTGTACTTAATTTTATCTAATCCTTTCAAATGTTAATACCTTCTATATTTTATAATGAATATAGTACATTGTTACAGTACTACATTAATATAATTTGTAAGTGAATAAATGTACATATTAATCTATTGCGGGTAAATGTTTTGTATTGATAGGGATGAGCAATTTTTAAAAAATCTATTGATTTGTAGGCTTTCCTTCCTTTTCTGTCATCATCTGTGGGCCAAGATCTGATGAGAACAAGTCCTCTCACCTCCTAGGTTCTTCTTGGGAGTTTTTATAAACAGCACATTTAGTCCATTTGCCTTGGAGGCAAATGAAGACTTATCACTGCAGGTGAGAAACCATAAAATCCCACTGAGGAAATGAAGCTGGACTGGGAAGTTGAGCTGTGGCTCACGGATGTTTCCAGCAGTGGACGAGGCATAAGCAGAGGCACAGCCAACGCAGGCATGTGCATCACTAGATCTGTCTGGCTGGGTGAGCAGAAGGTCCACGCGGGTGCAGAGCAGACAGGGAGGCCGAAGCACCAGCAGTGCTGCCTTGCGCAGCAGACGAAGGAGCTTGGGTTTTACCTTGAAGACAAAGAGAGCAATGGAACATTTTTGAGGAGTCTGTCATGAGCAAAGCAATGTCTAGGATGACATATAGGCAAATTCAAAAGCATTTCCACCCACTGTGTAGAACAAGACCAAACAAACATGTATCATGCTTCATTTCTAAGATTAGTTCAAACATTTAGGTGTAAAAACATTGTGCATCATTAAGACTGTGCGGTTTTTCAATTGACCATCTGGATATGTCCAGATATGTAGATCCACAGCTTCATACAGACAAATTTCTGTGGAAAATGCTAGCTAGTGTGATGCTGATTTTACATATTATCTATATGTGTGTATAGTTACTTAATATTTTGCAAGGGTGAGGGGAGATATATAGATTCAGCACAAAGTTTTGATTGTTGTTATTTTAGTATAGTTTCTAATGAATATGTTTGTATGGGTCCGGGATAGCCTGGCTGGACTACCCAAAAGTTGCACGTTCCGATATCTAGAAATAAAACCCTAAAAGGGTCTTCCTGTTCCATGATCCTCTAGGAACAGTCTACTGTAATGTCACTAATAAAGACATGTCAAAATATGTTCTTGGAAACATTTGTGAGAATATACAAGTCTGAACCTGTCCCATGTGCCCACTTGTCCTTCTGTAGAACCAATGAAACATGTACAGGTGAAACAATGAGCATGTCTGAACAAAGATTTCTATTCTTGTTTTATATTTCTTCTTAATTAAGGTGCTAGGAACACAGTCAAGGCCCCATTTTATTTCAAATCATTTTCTAGATGCCCATATGAGCTGGTTTGCTTTGAGAATGAATGGGATCAGTCAAAGAGGTCACAACATCCTAGCACTGTGACCAGGACATTGAAAACCAAAGGAGCCAAGCAACTTGCCAAAAGCTGCCTTCAAATTACTGGCAGGCTAGGACTTGGGGCTCTCAGTCCAGGGCACTTTCCTTTATACTGGCATTTCTAGCCTGGGGTGCTGGATGTTCGTGAATATGCTTTAGGAGGTCCAGGAACATTCTAACACCCTATGCAAAAAACTTTTGTGGCAGATGATTTTAGGAGGGTCCATGAACTCTCAGAAATGTTAGCTATCACTGTGATGCATTCTACTCTCCCTTCCTGAGTGCTCCTGCCTCACATGCCCATGAAGGAGGGCATGGAATCTGCTAGGAGTGACTCAACTCTCTTCCTTTCCTGTGGAGTCATCGTTTGCCTTTCAGCATCTTGAGAAACTGTGGGAAGAAACCCTCATGACAGAGTGATAAGGAGGCATTACCCAAATCATCATGTGGGGATTATGTCAGCTCTGAAAATGAAGATGAAGTGATACTCTAAAATAAATACTCCCAAATTACTATCCATATTATTTCCAAAGGATCTATTTTTCCCCTGAAGATTGCAAACTCAATGTCAATTTATCCACAGCTAATCCCACCACCGTGGTGGATCATATCACCAATTACACAAACTAGAACTTTAGAGTAACTTAGATTTCTGTTTCTCCTTTACCTCCCAACCGTCCAAAAAATTCCACCTCCTAAAATGTTCTCTCCTCTCCATCTGGCCACCACCGGCCACTGCCATCTTGACCACAGCCATTCAACTGGTCACTCTGCTTCTAGACTCATCTTCCTCCCAAGAAGCTTCCCCCTGGCCTCCAGAATGGTCTACATATGCTTCTTCAGAGCACATCAGACCCTGTCGTTCTCCTGCTGCTGGCTATGCAGTGGCTCCCACTGCCCCCAGGGGAAAAGGCCAGGGTGGAAAGAAAGCATAGTGAGACCCTTACGATCAATCAGGCTTTTAGCCAAGCCCTCATCACTTGCCACTCCTCCCTCCTCACTCACCTTTTGTCTTAAAAGATGTTGACTCGCATGCACTTTCTGCACACTTCATGACTCTGGGCCTTTGCTGTGGCTGTCTCCTTTCAGTGGTCTCCCTTCCTGGGGTAACAGCCTGTCCTTTCAGATGCAGCCCAGAGGTCGCCCGCCTGGTCAGGAAGACTTTCCCGGTCCCTCCAGGCAGGGCTGGGCCAGTCTCCGCTGTGCTCCTTCCTTGCTCCTACCTTGATTAACATATTCGTTTGCTAGTGCTGCCACGACAAAATATGGCAGACCACAGAGATTACATTCTCACAATTCTGGAGGCTAGAAGTCCAAGATCAAGGTGTCAGCAGGGCTGGTTTCTTCTAAGGCCTCTCTCCTTGGCTTGTAGACGGCCATCTTCTCCCTATGTCTTCACTCCATGGTCTTCCCCCATGCATGCCTGTGTCCTAATCTCCTCTTCTTATAAGGACATCAGTCATTTTGGATGAGGGTCCCTCTAATGACCTCCTTTTAACTTAATTACTATTTTAAAGCCCTAACTTCAAATACAGTCACATTCTGAAGTTCTAAGGGTTAGGATCTCAACATATGAATTTATCCAACAAGTCATGATTTTCGGGGAAAAAAAAAACAAAACATATGAATTTGGGTGGTGGTGGTGGTGGATACAATGCAACCCACAACACTTCATGTTATAATTACTCATTTATGTCTTTATATCACTCTAGCTGTGAGCTCTTGAAGGAGAGCCTGCTTTCGATGCCTTCTCATACACCTGGTCCATGGCACACTTAAATGATGGTTGAATGAAGGAGGGAATAAGTTACCCCCAGGGGTCCGCAGGGGAGTGGGGGAGGAGGAAGGCTTGTGCCAGTGGCCTGAAGCAGCAGTAAGAGTGGGACTCCCAGCCCCCTGTTTGAGTTTTGTAAGGCTGCTGTAATAAATCGCCACAAATTTAGTGGTTTAAAATAATAGAAATTTATTCTCTCACAGTTCTGGAGGCCTGAGTCGAAAGTTAAGGTATTGGCAGGGCCACGCTCCCTCCAAAGGCTCTAGGGGAGAATTCTTTCTTGTCTTTTCCAGCTTCTGGGGGCTCCTGGCAGTCTCTGGCTTGTGGCTGCATTACGCTGATCTCTGCCTCTTCATCATACGGCCCTCTCCACCATGTCTCTGTACCTGTCTCCCCTTCTCTTCTCTTATAAAGACTTGTCATTGGCTTTAGGGCCCACAGTAATCCAGGATGATCTCATCTCAAGGGCTTTAATTTCATTACATCTACAAAGACCCTTTTTCCAAATAAGGTCACACTTGCAGGTTCCAGGTGGGCATAATTTTTGGAGGGCCACTGTTCAGCCCCCTACACCCACTGAAGGAAGAATGAGTTGGATTGAAGCATGGAAACCTCTGGACATGGGCATCCACTCCTGGTATCCATATCTCCCCCCAAATGCAAGGGGTTTTGTGAGAATTCGGTGGACTGTTTGTACCTTCATCTCTTTAGTTCTCAGACATTCATGAGAACGCCGGGCATGCTCCTAGCATCATCCTGAAGTTGGGCAGAAAACCAGCATCCTGAGTGCTTAATTTGATTTGTTGAGCTCTGAAGGGACATTGAAGTGAAAGGACTTGAGGAGTCACATAGGAGTTGGGGTTAGATACCACAAGGAGCTGCCTGCAAATGCAGTGTGGCCATAGCTAACTCAATGCATCCTTGTTCCTGGGCTTGCCTTTGTGTTTCTGCATCAGCATGACTTACCAAACACTGTTCTGTCAATACACACAGCAGCCAAACTAAATGCAGCAACTGGGAGAACGTGAGCAGTGTCAGCCCTGACCGCCACATGGCTGCCAATCAGAGTATCAAGGTGGGGGACACTGTTAGAGAAGTAGATGAGGGGTCATTTTCTGGACTGCCATGTTTTCAAGGTAACTCAACAGACTGTCAACTCCTTGAGGAAGGAATTGTGTCTTGCTTATCTCTGCGGCTCCATGGCTTATGGCGCACTGGGCTTGTTGCAGGGGGCTCTGTAAACATTGGTCAAAGTACCTGAACAGTTACTCCTGGGACTCTCAAGTAGCCTTCACCCACCTAATGGAGTAAAGACCAGCTCTTGGAACAAAATTGAAAGTTTAATACTTAATTCCTCTGCTTTAAACTTTGCCTATTGCCAATACGATCAAGTTCACCCTGGAACATCACACACAAGGCCTTTTGATGTGCTGCCCCTAACAATCTAGCAGCCTCTCTGGTTCTGTATCCCAAGATCCTGCCTGACTCACTGTGCCCCAGGAATGCTGAGCTCCCCACAAATCAGATGCACTCTATGCAGTCTTTTGTGTGTGGTTTCATTCATAATGCTTTCGAATTCATCCATGTTAGTACATTTATCAGCTGTTGGTTTCTTTTTATTATTGTGTAATATTCCATTGTATGAATATACTGCAGTTTGTTTATGCATTTAGCAATTGATAAACACTTGGATTCTTCCCCAGTTTTTGACCACTAATCATGAGGTTATTATAAACATTTGCATATAGCTTTTCTGTTAATTATGTTTTCATTTCTCTTGGGTAAATATTTAGGAGTGGAATTATTGAGTTTTATGGCCAGTGAATGTTTAACCTTGTTTAAAAAATACTTTCAAATTGTTTTCAAAGTGGCTGTCAAAATTCGTGTGAGACTTCTAGTTGTTTCCTTCCCAGCACGTGCCATTGTCAGACTTTTAAGTTTTAGGCATGCCAGTAAATATATAATGATATTTCATTGCAACTTTAATTTTCATTTTTCTAGTGACCAATTATGTTAGGCATCTTTTCACGTACTTATTAGCTATCTTTATGTCTTCATTTCTGAAGTGTTTATTCACATATTTTCCTTTTTTTTTTTTTAGTGTTTTATCTTCTTCTTATTAAAGTTCAGGAGTTCTTTATATGTTCGTGATACAAATTCTTTGTCAGATAAATGTTTGGCAAATAGTTTATAGGTCTGTGACTTGACTGTTAATTTTCATAACAGTATTTTTTGAAGAGCAAAAGATTTTTATTTTGATGAAGTCCATTTATCAATTTTTTCTTCCATGGTTTGTGCTTTTTGTGTCTTATCTATGAAATATTTGTCTAACCCAAGGTCACAAAGATATTTCCTATGTTTTATTCTGGAAGCTTTGTATTATAACTTTAGTTCTATGGTTCACTTTAAGTTCAAATTCTGTATGACACAAAATATAGATTTGGGTTTTTTTTTCCCCTTTCCCTCCATTTCTTCCCTCCCACCCTCTCTCTTTTCCTTCCTTCCTTCCTTCTTCTCTTCCTTCCTCCCTCCCTCCCTTTTCTTCCTGTTAATGTTAAATGCATTGATTGATTTTGAAATGTTAAATCAACCTTGCATTTCTGGGGTAAAACACACTTAGTCATGATTTATTATAATCATTATAGATTTCTAGATTTCGTTTCCTATAATTTTGTTAAAGATTTTTGCATATGTGTTCATATGGAATATTAGTCTGTAGTTTTATTTTAATTTCTTTGTCTAATATATTATTAGGATAATATATACCTCATAGAGTAAGTTGGGGATGTATTTTCTCTTCTATTTTCTGGAAGAATTTTTGTAGAATTGGTGTATTTCTTCCTTAATAGCTTGGTAGAATTCACCAGTGAAATTATCTTCACTAGAGATTTCTTTGTGGGAAGGTTTCTCTACCTTTGTAAATTCAGTGTATTTAATAGATGTAAAAATATTTAGGTTATCTCTTTCTTTGTCAATGAGTTTGTTATTCTGTTTCATTCAAGTTATTTGTTATTTAATCTAAGTTGTTGAATTCATTATCAATTCTCTCTTTATCATGTTCATATGTATATTAAGATAGCAGTTTTAATGTTATTATATACTCATTTTATAATCTCAGTCATATATGGGTTTATATTTATCTGTTGATCCGCCCCCCTTGGTTATGACTTGCATTTTCCAAGTTATTTGCATACTCTGGTAATATTTTGGCTGCTGGACTTAGTGAATTTTATGTTGTTGGATACTGGATTTTGTTGTATTCCTTAAAATAGTGTTGGGATGCATTCTGGGATGCAGTTAAGTTACTTGGAATGAATTTTATCCTTTTGAGGTCTTGTAAGGGTGAGTCCAGAAAAGTCCTAGTCTGAAGGTAATTTGGCACCATTACCAAAGCAATATCCTTCTGAGGGCTCTATCCAATGCCATGTGTTCTAGGAGGTCTTTCCACTCTGCCTGCTGGAAACATAAACTATTACCAATTTTACGTGAGATCCTGGAATTTCTTATCCTACTCATTTCCAGTTCTTTCTCCATACTTGGTAGTTTCCTCACATATACATGCAGATCACGACTTAGCCAAAGTTTCAAGGGGACCCTCCTGTAAGTCTCCAGAATGCTTTCCAATCTCTCCCTCTTTCTCTTTCTCACTTTCTCTTTCATTTTCTCACTCTCTTATTCCATTTTCTCTGGTGTTTAGATCTGCAAACTCTAGCTGCCTTGGCCTCCCTAAACTCCAAAGTCTGTTGTCTGTTCAACTGAGAAAGACTGTGAGGCTTTGCCTGTGTCCTATGCAGCCTATTCTCAATGTCTGAAAACTATCATTTTTATATCATCTGCTGGTAATGTTCTAGTTGTTAAATGCAAATCTAGTTTCTCTTACTCTCTTGAGACAGAAGAGGTTGTTGTAATTGACTTTATTTATTTTTAAAATTTCAATATATTTAAGGGATAAAAGTGCAGTTTTGTTACATAGATATATTGTATAGTGGTGAAGTCTGGGCTTTTAGTGTACCCATCACCCAAATAGTGTACATTGTACCCAATAGTTAATTTTTCATCCCTAACCCCTCTCCCACCTTCCCACCTTTGGATTCTTCATTTATAGTCTATTATTCCACTATATATGACCCTGAGTACCCATAGTTTAGCTCCCACTTGTAAGTGAGAACATGTGGTATTTGATTTTCTGTTCCTGAGACATTTTACTTAAGATAATGGCCTCCAGTTCCATCCAAGCTAATGCAAAAGACATTATTTCATTCTTTTTTATGGCTGAGTAGTATTCCATGGTGTGTGCATGCACACATGTGTGTGTGTCTGTGTGTGTATACAAACATACCACATTTGCTTTATCCACTCATCACTTGTTGAACATTTAGGTTGATTCCTTATCTTTGCTATTGTGAAAATATTCACAAACTACACATCTGACAAAGGACTAATATCCAGAATCTACAAGGAACTCAAACAACTCAAGAAAAAAAAATCAAATAACCTCCGTTAAAAAAGTGGCAAATGACACAAACAGACATTCTTCAGAAGAAGACATACAAATGGTGAACAAACATAAGAAAAAATGCTCAACATCACTAACCATCAGAGAAATGCAATTAAAACCACAATGAGATACCATTTTACCCCAGTCAGAATGGCCTTTTTTTTTTTTTTTTTTTATTTCAGCTTATTGTGGGTGTACAAAAGTTCAGGTTATATATATTGCTCATGTCCCCCCCCATCCCCCCAAGTCAGAGCTTCAAGAGTGTCCATTCCCAAGACAGTGTGCATCGCACTCATCATGTAGGTATACACCCATCACCTCCCCCCACCCCCCACCTCTGTCCAATACCCAATTGGTGTTATTCCCAAATGTGCAGTTAGGTGATGATCAGGGAAACCAATTTGCTGGTGAGTACATGTGGTGCTTATTTTTCCACAGAATGGCCATTATTAAAAAGTCAAAAAACAATAGATGTTGGTGCAAATGCAGTGAAAGGGAACGCTATACACTGTTGGTGGGAATGTAAATGAGTACAACTTCTATGAAAAACAGTATGGAAATTCCTTAAAGAATTAAAAATAGATCTACTATTCAATCCAGCAGTTCCACTACCTCTCCCCAAAGGAAAAGAAGTCCTGTCAAAAAGACGTCTGTACTTGCATGTTTGTCACGATTGACTTTAAGATCCCCATTTCTCTTGAGTTGTTTCTCCTTTCTTTCTGGAATGTTGGCCCCTGGAATTCAAGTATGAATTGGAATTTGGAGTTTAGTCAAGAAGCTTAACTGGATTAAAATGCAATAATAACACTAAAGTGATGTAGAATGACAGCTATCATAAAATATTTTGGCCTTCTGGCACAAGAGTCCTTTCTGACCCTTCATTCCACTCTCTTTTAAAAGTATTTTGTCTTCTTCAAAATCTTTACCTTGTACCTTAAGTTCTCAGCAATGAAGAAATAGGAAAACAGATGTCCTAGCTAATCCTTCATAGACACAAGTCTATGTGGGGTGTTATCTCGTCTTTTAACCTCTTACTATTTGAGCCTCTGGTGATTCTGTGAATTCCTTTGTAAAACTCTAGAGAAAGTGGACTTTATTACTGCAAAAATGGAGTCTCATTCTCCAGCTACCTTCTGATACCCAGGCCCCAAGTGTTCAAAGTCCATTTGTCTATGAATTATAACATGTACATGTGAAAATGCTCTGACTGGCATCTCCCTCAATGACACTCCCTCAAAAGTGTGAGAGACTCTCCCTGTCCATGCAGCACGTGTTTTATCCCTGAAACCAAGTGACTTATGCAATCTTGTGAGGACAAAGATTAGAAAACTGGGCTTGAAGCCATGCCCCACTTTTCTGCTTTATAACCAGGGCCCCTTCGCCTCCTCCTCTGAGCCTGTGGGTTAGCAGAAGGGCCAGGCCTGTCAGAAGCCATCAGCCTCTACTCACAGGGCTTGGTGGACAACAGTAACATGGCAACAGCCAAAATAAATAAGAGAATGCATTGTTCAGGAAATGACTGGTGTTCTGAGGTTTCAGTGATAACAACTGCAAGGTAAACATACAAGGTGGTAACAGATAACTGGTATGGGTGCCTTTTGTTAAAAGTTGGCCTACCACTGCATTTCCCCCCCCACCCCCATAGAAATATTTGTTATGTTCTTTTGTGGCGGCAAGAAAGGAAAGAATGTGGTGGGCGGTCTTTTTATATTTACAATTGCATCTCTCTATAAATTGGCTTGGTTCTTCTAGAACTGCACTACTCAAAATGGTAGCCATGAGTCACGTGTGGCTATTTAAGTTTAAATTAATTACAATGACATAAAATTTAAAATGCAGTTCCTCAGTCACACTAGCCCCATTTCAAGTGCTCCACAGTCTCGTGTGGCGAGTAGCTGCTGCGTTGGAAAATGCAGCTACGGAACATTGCTGTCATCACAGAAGGTTCTGTAGGACGGTGCTGTTGGTGGGTGATCTGAGTCCAGATCTGGCTCGAAGACCAGTCAGTTATGTGGTTACAGGTCTTTCTCTGGGCCTTTATCCTTGTCTGAAAATAAAAGTAGGCATAAACATTCTTCTGTTTAGTGAGAGAGAAGAGTGTTCATGCCCACAAAATAAAGAAACCATGGGAAAAGAATTCACATAGATAAACATTATCTGTAATACAATTTTGTATGAACCCATTGGTTTGAAAGGATAATTATTTAGGCAAAGCTCTACAACTAATTATCAGCCCTTGCTCAATAAAATTGTCACTATCCATTGACCATGCCCAGGCCCACTGAGAGTCTCTCTGTGGCCAGGAGGACTCATTAAGCTGCAGGAACTTTGAGGGTTAAAGATGCCTCCCCCACCCCCTACCTCAGCCATTAGGGCCAAATGCAGCATTGAGCCTGGAACCCAGACACAGAGATCAGGATCCTTCACCCTGCCCCACCCTGTGTGCTCCACCAAAACAACTTATCGTGTTAAAGCAGGCAGGGGGTGGGGAAAGAGGTTGTTAAAACTATTAAGAAAATATAAGGGTGAAGGTTGAGCAATTCTCTTGTGAGTGTGGGGAGTTCTTATTCCATAATAAAAATTTTATAACTGCAAGAATGAGCCTCTGGTCAATTGCCTATTCCTTCCTATGTATCCCTTTAATAGGTCTCAAATCAACAGGCTGATAAATCTTTATTGAGCCTGCACTCTGCACCTCATGTCAGACACTGTGAGTGATTGAAAGAAAGTCTAAGATGGGGGCCCTTTCTGTGAGGCTCTGACCAGCTGGGTCAGGAGAAGGATGAACACTATGAAGCATTTGGAAATTAACACTGGAGTTCTGGGAGAATCAGGATCTGCAGCATGATTCACAGTACTGAATAAGCACCAAAGGCATGCAGAGAGGGAGGAGGACTGGATATCAAGGAACGCTTTGTGGAGGAGGAAGACCTTAAACTCTGAAAAAAAAAAATGCAGGCGCCAGGGTGGCAAGTAGGATCAGAGAGGAGATTCCAGGCCTTAGCAGTAAAGTGTCCTTCCCAGTCTTGTGTTGCTCTGAGAGACAGTTTAGCATAGTGGATTAAAGCATAGACTGCGGGGCAAGAGTGTGTGAGCTCAAATCTGGTTTCTATTAGTTATTATATATGTGATCTTGAGCAATCTATTTAACCATGCCCTGGGTTGCTGTGAGGGTTAAAGGAGTTTATATATGTAAAAATTATAAGCACAAAAGAAGTATCATATAACTATTGGCACCCCTCCCATCCCACTCTCTTTTTTCACAGAGCTTATTTTTACTTATATTTATGTCTAATATCCATTCTTTTAATAGTGGCATCAATAATTTGTATTTACTCAATCTTTCCCTAAATGTCAGTTTGATTTTCCCAATTTTTAATTTTTTTTTGATAAGTAAACACACCCTATTTCAGTCAAACCAACTTCTTGCAGAATTGTCCAGTGGCTCTGCCTCAGCTCTTCTTATCAAAATACTCATGTCATCAGAGCCTGGGCAGGATCCACTTAATCACTAACTTTGAGGCTGAAAGACACTTACTCTGTTTGCCTGGACCACACCTAAATTATACCAGAGGAGCTATTTGGTTTAGAAAGACCTCTCCATAGTGTCAGTGGTCTTCCCTATCTGCTCCAAGCTCTTTGAGGACAAAGACTGGGTCTTGCTCATCCTTGTATACCTAGCCAGCATCCTGAGCAGTGCCTGGAACCTCATAGCTATTTATAATTCCCAAATTCAACTGACTTCCCATTGTAAAATGGGCTAACGATGCTTCATTCCCACTGGCTCCTGGAGGGTAACATAATTCAATTCCACTCGATTCAGCCGACAGTCAGTGCGTGTCCCCTCCATGCCTGGCTGAGTGCCAAGTGGTGGGGATCCAGTGGTCAACAAGGCAGGCACAGCCCTTGTTGGCATAGCGTTAATGACCAGTCTAGTATTTCTCTGGTTCTCCTAAGGGAAAGCACCCTGTGAAGCATGGCACTTTTCTTACAATCTTAGGACACAGCACCTCCAGCAGAAGCATTGAACTCAGCCTGAATCGTGATTGGCAAGAAGAGTTCCCACTCCCTGATGTGATAGGGCTGTGCCCTGCAATGACGCAGGAGGGCATGTTGCCTAGGATGCGGCGGCACTGAGGTGACAGATTTGCCCAAGGTCTCCGTGGTTTTACAGCTTGAGATGAAGGAGGAACAGGAGGCTTCCAAACCTCAGCTTCAGGATGGACTCCTGTTAATTTCTTAATTTTTAATATTTCCCATGAATTTTAACTTCCCTGTATCAGTGAAAAATGCTTTGAGCTGCTCTTTACAGGAAGCCTGACAAGGACTTAAAAAACTAGATTTTATTTTCGTGCGCGTGAGAGTTCCGGAGACTGGCTGTTGTGGGTGAAGTCAGCAGACGTCACGATGGGGTCTGCAGCAAGACCCCCTCACCTGTCCCTGTTGCAAATGGGCCACACCTTAGGACAGGGGCTGGACCCGTCTTCCCTGAGATAAACAGGGACAGGTTATGTTAAGGAAGAACGAAGGAAAGTGCTTTTGCTCAGGCAACAAATTGCCTGGCCTCTCCCATCGTCTGCCTTTCTCTTCTATGTTGCTGACGCTTTTCTACCCATTGAGCTTCTCCTTTTAGTGTAAGAGGGATGATCACTCCACTTCCACTTCCTCACCCCCTCTGGGAGGCAGACTGGCAGCGTGGAAGGGCACGTGGGCACTGAATCAAACCCAGGTTCTAGTCTCCAGGGCCAGAGACAAGCCCGGCAAACCTGGGCGATGCCTTAACCTCCTGTGGCCTCATTTGTCTCATATAAATATGCCCATTTCACAGACTTGTTTGGAAGATTACAGTAGAATTATCTGGTGCAATTTCTGGCGTGTGGAGGGAGCTCACTTGAATATCCCAGCAGGTTGGATTTCTCATCACTCTCTGTGAGAATGAGCCCTACCACTGATACTCAATTCTCCAGGCTAATTTCACATCAAGGAGGCAAGACTTCCTCCAGTCTGAACTGGCTCTGCTGACAGTGACAATCCCAGGCCTTCCAAATAAATTTAGATACAAAAGTCAAGCAAAATAATATGAATGGTGTGAATATGTATCTGTTTCAAACCCTAACACATACACTCAGATTCCTAACTAACATGCAATTTGACCTTGTTCTTGAACTTGCTAAGGCAGGCTACACACTTGTGTAATAATCTCTCTGGGAGGGTGGGGGCAAGCTGATCATTCTCCGTGACAGTTCTTGTAGTGGTGTGGGGTCTTAGAGGCAGATACGAGAATCCACTCTAGTAAATTTAAGCAGAAAGAGATTTATTATAGAGCATTAGGAAGCTCACAGGGCTTCTGGGAGGGCTAGAAACCAAGCTTAAGTGCTATGCATCCAAGAACAAAGCAGCCTGGAGAAACACTCAACCACACCTTAGGGATTGTCCTCGAGGACACCTCCCAGCTTTCTGCTGTTGGCATCTATGACACTGGGGACTGGGCACTAGAAGTGCCATCAGAGCCGCACCCTGGAGAACCAAACTCCTCTGCCAGGGTGCTTTCTGTAAGATCGCATATCCCACGCACGTGGCTGCTGCGTGTTGCTCACTCCTGCCAACCTGTTCTTACGCTTAATACATTTGCTTGGTGGAAACTGGGACATCTAGACTCTAGCTACGGGGGAGTCTGGGATTTTTTTTAACTGTTCAACCTCTATAGGGCAAGAGGCCACACCAGGTTGTGAGTGAGGCCCTCTGCAGTCTCTGCAGGGCACAAGTTCACCTCCACTGTGAAGGCCTTTGGTCCCCATGTCCCCAGATTCAGCGGCTCCCTCCAGACTGTGCACATGGCACTTTGCCCCCATCACATTAAGTCAGTTATCTGTTCACGCAAAGGTTTTCCTTGTTGAACTGAATCATGGAGTAGTGGGGAATACCTGATCTTTGGAATTACAATTGAGTCCAAATCTCGGATTTACCATTTACTAACTCTTTAACCTTGGAGGAATTTCCTTACTATCTCTGATTGTTAATGTCTCTATTGGTAGAGTATGGTATGGTATCCACCACAGACACGTGTTAGGAAGAGTGAAGTGCTTAACTAGGTCACTGATGCATTACATATGCTCAGGAGATGGAAACTTCCTTCTAAATTTTCTTCCTAAGAGCAAAAATCATTTTATTTTAATTTCAACTTCATGTTTCCAGGTACTTAAAATTAGTATCTGCTATGTGCTATTAGTATTCTGCTACGTATTGCAATTATAAAACTGAACAAGAGTCTTGCAAATATTCTCAATATAGGTGGGACGAGGGACACCCAGACCTCCCCCACATACACACACACAAACACATACAGACACACACACACACACACACACACACAAACCACGGCCATACAAAGTGACAATGTGTGGAGAAGAAGCGATTGATCTTTCAGGGGGAGAGAGAAAGCCCAGGATGATTTTACAGCTCAGCATGTGTGTTGGGTCATAAGGATCATGTGGAAATTCAAGTGGAACAGGGGATGGGAAGCCAAACTAGACAGCAGAGATAATCTGAGAGTATCTGAGATCAGCAAAGCAGTTCACAAAGTGGAGGGAGCGATGAGTAGATGAGGCTGAAAACCAAGTCTGGCACCCTGCTGCGGAAGGTTCTGTGTGCCAGACTAAGGAGTCTGCATTTTTCCATGTAGGTAAAGGGAAGTCATCAAAAGTTAAGCAGAATAATGACTCGATTGCATTTACACACAGCGACTCCGGAACAATGAGAAGAATGGAAGCAGCGAGGAGGTGCGCAGGCTGAGATGAAGGTGTGCAACGTAATACCGCAGGGGGCAGGTGGGGAGAGTCGGAACTAACACTAACAAGGAGCAGTGAAAAAAATGTGGTGAGGATGATTTTGAAAACCATTTAGGAGGTAGAACTTTTAAGATGTGGTACCCAGGTGGATATGGAAGACCATGTGGATTGAGACTCCATAAATTAGGGAGGAGTAGGTTGATCCTTTCTGTGGGGGAGGGCATTTCAACATTTTATTGTGTCCTTGGACTACATATTAATAGGTTGATTTGTCCCGCAGTCAGGCAGACATATGAGTATGGAGTTGGAAAGAGGGACGAGATTAGATATAGAGATCTCATTGGCGTGGAGAGATAGCCGCTGTCACTGATGTAAACAGGGTTACCTCGGGACACAGTAGACACCCCGAATAAGGCTTTTGTGTACATTGTGCACAGTGACATACAGCAGCATGCCTGTAAATGATTAACAACGGGCTCTGTGGTGTCGGGGGACTCTGGGTTTTAGCATTTGCTGATTTCTGCAGTGTAAATATTCCCACCATAGCTGATTTCAAGCTACCCATGTGGCATCACTGAACAGGGAGTTGGGAAGAGATGTGCACAGCTGGCTGTCATGAGCTGGGACAAGCTGCTCCACACACCGCTATTGGGTAGGTTGTACCATGCACCAGGGCACTTGGCTAAGGGGGGAGTGGTGCTGGCATCCAGCCCAGTCCACCCAAGAAGCCAAGTGCCTGCAGGGCTGCCTCTGCAGGGAGGGGGAACTTTATTCTACATCATTTGTCCAAAGGGGCGCCTTTTCCTAATTCTGAACCAGAGTTCAAGAGGGCTAAGGATGGAGCCCCGAGGAACACCGACATTTATGCACTAGGGAAAGAAGATCTACCAAAACAAGACCAAACAAAAAGAGTAGGCAGACAGGGCTCAAATCCAAGCACTATACCTTTCTAGTTTGATGTTCTTAGTCAAATTACTTTACTTCTCTCTGCCTCAGTTTTGCTATTTTTATATTGTGATAAAAATACACATATAAAATTTAACATCTGAGCCATTTTTAAACATACAGTTTAGTGGTGTTAAACACATTCACATGGTTGTGCTACTATCACCCACAGAGCTCCTGTTTTGCAAAATTGAACGGCTGTACCTATTACACCATAACTCCTTATTGCCTCTTCTGCAGCCCCTGGCAACCTCCATTCTTTCTGTCTCTACGAATTTGACTATTCCAGGTACCTCCTGTCAGGGGCGCCATACAGTAAGTTTCACCATTTTTTAATTAAGGATAAAAATATCTTCCTTTCAAGGGGATGGTGAGGATTCCAGCTGAACATACAAAGCATTGCACACATGCCCAGCACAAAGGGGCACTCAGGAAAGGACTCCTGCCATTTAACACGGTCGGGGGCTGTGCTAGACGGTTATAGGAGACACGGACATGAACTAGACACTGTCCCTGCCTTCAAGGGCCTTCAGCTCAGTAGGAGAGACTTCGTATTTAGTACACAAGTAACTGTTACTAAATCAAAAAAGGAAAAACTTCAGAATAAAAGTACTCACAATGTTCTTTAGGAATTTAGAAGATGAAGATATTATTCTTGGCTGAGAAAAATTTACAGAAAATGAAACAAGTCTTTGAAGAATTTGGTCCAATGGAAATGGTGGAAAGGACTCTTTGGGGACAGAGACTGCACGCGCCAGGGCATTGTACTAGTCAGCTCAGGCTGCCATACAAAGCATCACAGACTGGGTGGCTTAAGCAACAGAAATACATTTCTCACAGTTCTGGCTGGAAGGTCCTGATCAAGGTGCCAGCACGGCCGGGTTCTGCTGAGAGAGAGCTCTCATCTGGCTTGCGGACAGCACCCACCTTCTTGCCCCGTCCTCACATGGAAAAGAAAGAGCGAGCTCTCGGGTATCTCTTCTTTTAAGGATAATAAACCTCTCAGATCAGGGCCCTACCCTTCATGACTTCATTTAACCTTAATTACTTCCTTAAAGGTCTCCTCTTCAAATGGAGCCGCACTGGGGGTTAGGGTTTCAACATGTGAATTTGGGGGGAACAAACGAACATTCAGTCCATAAAAGGCGTGGAGATGGGAACATACCACACACTTATAGAGAACTTTCAATAATACAGTTTGGATGGAGCGTAAGAGGACTGAAATGAAGGGTGTGGGAGAAATGAAATTATACCTGGGATGGGCCTGGACCACAGAAGGCCTTTGAATAGCAGTTAAGACTTTTAGAGTGTGTTTGGTGTATGGCGAGGAGCATCTGAGGGTTTGAAACCAGGAAGGTGCAAGGTCAGAAGTGTGTGCTTTGGGAAGGTGATTTTGGCAGGGGTAAGCTTTACAGCCAGGCTTGCTCTTACTGCCTTGGAGCAGAGAAGGAAGTAAAAGCGCTGGCAGATTACATACCTGCTGGAACCTCCCAACCAGACCTTTCCAGTTGTTTTTCTGAACGACAGTTGGTCCCTAGCTTGACTGGTAACAAAGGAACATGCAGTTCTGGGGTGCTCTTATGAAAAATCAGTACGAGGGGTGTCATTCTCCTGACCTAGCCCCAACCAGGACTTTCCAAGCATCAAACCCAAAGCAAAACAGTCTTCTTCATCTCCAAGGCTTTGAGTGGAAACTGACCAAATAAATGATCCATTGACAAAAATGCTGAGTATGCAGCAAAGCTACCTGATCTGACATACACTTCAGGTGGAATCTAGTGCTCAGAGGCTGTAAACTGTCAAATCTCAACTAGAGAGCTCTTCAGGGCGAGGTTACAGAGTGGAATGCCTCTCCCAGGGTAAAGTTCTCCTCGGCCTCCTGAGGCAGCTGGTCCCAGCAGCCACTGCGACAGCAGCTAAAAATAGCCACAGTATAAAACTCCAGCTCCCAGGAAAGCTGGGGGAGAAGAGTTTGCTGAGGAAAGAAGCACAGATTGCGATAAAGCGGTGCCTGGTGTTTTCCAACACATTAGGGGACACGATGAGTTTCCGGACATCACTAATGAGGACCTTTCATTAAAATGAATTTACTGGGTGGAACAGAAGGCCACTTTCTGAGTTATGACAGCCTCGGAGATTATCTAGGGGAACTTCTCAGCGTAGAGATGAGCAAAGTGAGGCTGTGCTTTACCCAGCAACATGTCACTCTTCCATCTATGTATTTTCATCCCTTTGTTCACTTAGCAAATGTTGACTGAGCACAGCTTGATTCCTCCCATCTTTCAGTGTCTCTGCACGGGTGTCACTTCCTCACCATCTGAGATAGCACCTCCAGTTGCTCTCTTTCCTGTTCCTCCTGTTTTCGTCGTAGTGCTGGTGTTGCACTTATTTGTTGGCTGTCTGTCTGCCCTACTGGCACGCCAGCCAGCTGCAAGGGGCAGGATGTTGCCTGTTTGGGGTCTGGCACATGAATGGTTGTGCTGAGCGTGTATGTGCACCAGGCGGGGCCCTCTACTGTCCCTGATCTCTCTCTCTTTACAACACCTATTATAGTCGGAGGTTGGCCTTTCTGTACTTGGCCTCTGTCTCTTGTCATTGCTTTCATATTTTATCTTTGGTTTTTGTTTTTTTTTTTTTTTTTTGCTTGATAGTCTTAGAGATTTTCTTTGCCAGCTCTTCTATTAAATTTTTCACTTTTAGTGGGTACATTCTTAATTTTTACTAACTCTGATCTTATTCTCTGTTCTTCTTTCAAGTAGCTTCCTGTACTACATCATAAGGGCAGAGGGACAGGGGAGGCCAAGTCAGCCGTCCTTCCTTTGGGGTGAGATGGAGGGGAGTGGCTCTCCAGACACCAGCAGGAAAAAAGGCTTTACCCTGGCACTGCCATACCCACACTGGAAGCTTGAGCTCTCCCCACACCCTCAGATGGCTTCCTGTGGAAAGAACCTTCCATTTATAGCCTGGAAGTAAAAGGCTCCCAGTGCTCGGCACAGAGCAGGGAGGTGGGAGTCGGCTGCTGTCTGGCAGGGTTGCTTTAAGATAGAATTTCACAAGCCCCTCTACTGGAGCCCCTTCTTGCACACCCTGCCCACTGTGGGGTGGGCCAACTCCAAGCTGACAGCTTCTCTGGGGTCCTGGCAGAGAACTTGGCCCCCACTTCCTCTGCAGCCCCCTGAGGGTTTATTCTGAGCTATTGTGTTTTCTGTCGTTTATCATTTGTCAACATGCTCCTAGCTGGCTTCCGTCTTCCAGAAGTTTGTCTAAATCTCTTGTTCCTTGCTGACCCTGTGAAACTTTCTTAACTGTTGTGAGATTATTCCTTTTTATATTTCTATGCTCTTATTTCACCAGGATCTCAGGAGAATCTGCAGACAGTAACATTTCAACTATCTGTGCATGACCAAAGTGTTCTAAATACAGTTTGGGAACTGGTGAACTTAGAAAGTGTTTAAACAGGGCTCTTTACTGCAAGACTTCTCAGCACCTTCAATTTGCAAATAAGTACTGCAAATCTCAAAGAAAGGGTATGGTATGGAGAATTTCCCAATTATTCGACCACAAGGGAAATCTTATCATGCTCGTGTTCCAAGAAATACACAGTAGAAAATACTGGATTAATTTACTGGCATCACGCTAGCACCGGGACTGCAAAACAGTAGACATTGACGATGCTTGCTGAATGCATGTACAAACGAAGGCTGAGTCAACGGGTCCTGAATATCACCACCACCCGACCCAAGTAACACATTTACTTGGTGGAGATGATGCCTTCATTCAGACAGTCAGTGCAGTGGGAAGAACACCCAGACTGAACTCGAAGTAGCATCCCTGCTGGGTGCCGTTAGACTAATTAACTTCTTTGTGCCCCAATTTCCATATCTGTGATATCAAATAATACCTGCTTTTTCTATTTTATAAGGTAGTTGTGAGCATCAAAAGATAAAATATATGAGATGGCATTTTATACAAGGTAAAGCACTCAAACAAATACAAGGAATTGTTGTGAAATTCAGTTACCGTGTCCCAGAAGTTAGAAAGTGAAAGTGAAGACACGTGAGCATTCTCTAAACAAACCATGTGGCTGGATGCCTGGTCATCCTGTCTTTAGAGATGGCACAAACCACAGAAGAACAGGGAAGGGAAAAACGAGAAACCTAATCATGTGTACGGTTTGCACCTGGAGCTAAATCAGGACTTTATCCTCACTTTGCAAGTGAAGACCTTGAGCAAGAAAAACAGAGACTCAGAGAGCTTTAGATCTGCAAAGGACCTTAGCTATCATTTGATCCGACTTGCTTGTCTTAGACTTGTGGAAGCTGGCCCAGAGAGGTTAAATAATTTGTCCCCAGTCATGCTGCAATAATGGCAGAGGCGAAAGTAGCAAGCAGTCCCCTAAGTTCCTGGGCAACAGAACCCAACCCAACAAACATTTACTGGGGCTGGTTTATCACTGCCTCAGGGCTGGGCATACACAAGTGGGAGCACAGTTCCTACCCTGAAGGAGCTGACAAGTGCTAGAGAGGAAAGAGTAACAGCAAACACTAGAGGAGAGTTGACAATTCAAGACTGGGTTGTTCAGTTAAGTGTTCTAGGAATTCAGAGAAAGGGGCCATTGTTGACGGCTGAGGTAGAGAGAAAAATCTTTTTGTACTTGGTATTTTCCATTTTCAGAAATTCTTCCCTTTCATTTCAAATATTCCTTAGGGAGGAGATTTTATATACATATATATGTATATGTGTGTATATATACACATATCCACATACATACACACATATATACATATATACTCTTTATTTTTATATACACATATGTATGACTTTTAAAGCTCTTACTCATTTCTTATTTCTTACTTTTTATTATCTTTAGAACACTTTGTGATATCTACTTTATACCTCAGATACAAGTGGAAGAATCTGGTGTAAATGTCAAAGAGTTTCTTGACCTTAACATCTCGAAGAAAAAAGAGACCAGTAGGGTCAGTTCTGCCTGAAACGTATTTGTTGCCACCGAAGCCATCTCCAAAGTGCCTCAGAGCCCATACAGTCCTTTTGTGGCAAAGAGAAAGCACCCATTTTCCTGGCAACAATTTTTATTTGGCATTGAAATAATATCCCTGTGTTTGGAAGGCCAGTGCATCTATTAGTGTTTTAATTTCTAAAGTTTATAGCACAGAAAATTGGTTTGCCATCTGGTAGTAACTCTGCCCTAAGAGGGGATGATTCAATCTTGGCAATTAGCCGGCCGCCTCCCATTAGCAGGAGTAATAATGAAATGATGTGTTTGAACATCTCAGGATGCCAAGTTTATTTTGTGCTGGGACAACTGGTATAGGGTGTTGGTTTCCATTTCTTAAAAGATCTTTTTAAAAGCCTCCCTTTTTTTAATTTCTGTTGGAAAATTCAACTTAACCAAATAACCAAACCAGAGCACAGGGCATTAACAGTGTCGGGGGCTGGGTGTACACATGCCATGCTCTGTCCACAGTTGCGGTTGGTTACTTGCATCTGAGTAGATTCACTCTGTGGCTCTGCATCAGAGCCACGGGGACCCAGAGGAACATGGACAGGGATCAATGGGCAGCTGAATAAACAGCCCAATGACATCCATGTGGCTCTAAAATGGATTGCTGTTGAGGTTATGTATGGGCAGTAGGCATGGTGAGATCTCCTAAGGCCAGCGAGTATTTCTTAAGGTATAGCCTATAGAGCACAAATCCTTTGAGATACTCCAGAAAAAATGGATCCTACGCCAAAGGAAATTTGGTAAACATTCTCTGCTTCTTGCTCCTCTTGCAGATTCACAGTGCACATTAGCCTAAATAAGGAGCAGAGGAATCAGTCAAAAAACCTTGAATCTTATTTCACTCAGCATTTCCCATGTTGGAAATAGTGACTATAACAGATGAAAGTGGGAATTGACACATCCAAGCTTTCTGCCTGAGGCTGTTTACACAGCCTGTCAAAAGCTAATGACAAAGAAGTGAAAATTTTAGTCTATATGACATCCATATTTTTGTCCCTAAGACAATTTATCCTACCCAATGTTTTGTCATTTGTTGACATAAGTTTTGTCCATTCGTACAGCCAGGCTGATGGCTCTTGCTTAGATCTGAAGGCTGTATTGAAACTGGGACTCGTATCTTGGTCTGTTGGTCTCCAAAGCTCATATTTTTAACTATGTGTTATTCTGCTTAATATGTGAGTGCATTTCAACTCCTCTCTGGAGACAATTCAGTGGTTAGGCGCTCTCATTGTCTCCTGTGTTGCCCAACTTCCCTTGCCTGCTAGAAATGGGAAAATAAAAGATGGAGGGGAGGGAGAGAGGGAGGCAGAGAGGGAGGGAGGAAGGAAGGAAGGAAGGAAGGAAGGAAGATTGGGAGGTGGATTAAGTTCTGTAGAAGCATGGGTAAGAGCCACAGGCCACAGGGATACTTTTGAGCACTTGTAACATCTGTTTCTCCAGCACACCTACCAGCTGCTTTCACAATGCCTTGGGAGGTGTTATGCTTGGACATAGGTTAAAAACATTATTTAAAGCATGAAGACAATCCATCTTTCCAGAAAGAATACCAAAGATGGTAGTGAATGAGGTGGTCCAGGGTTACTCTGTCAACATTTGCCTGTGGAGCTGCCCCTAAGTCGCTTGCTCTTCTCAACTCTCATTTGCAAAGCAAAATAGCATTAGTGTAATTGGTCTCTTATCTTTCCCAAATCTGCCTTATCCCAAGAGTTACAAGGAATATTCAAACAGGAGGCCTTTAGGAAAGTGCTTGGGAACAGCAGGCTCCTTTGTTTTCCTCCCTTGCCTGGGACCATTCTGGTGTTTAAATTCTCAAATTTGAATTCTCATATTGGATTTCATCTGACCTTTAGCATCACTTGCCAAGCAAGAACAGTCCATTTTCCCTGCCTTGCTGTCACCTGGATCCTGAGTTCCCATGCTGGGCCACCGTGGTTCATCTGACTGGCCTGACGCTTCAGGCTCTCTGCCAAGTCTTCTCTCTGGAGACACATGGCACCCGATCAAATTGCCAACTTCTCATTGGTTAAATTGTTCCAAACTGTCCCTGCTGCCAGCCTGAACTCCTTCTCCCAGGCAGGGAGGAAGTCAAGGTCTCTGACCAGGGCTTGGGATTCAGGAGCTGGGGTTGAGCAGGGGTAGGTTAGGCTGACTGCTGGGTGGAGCAGAGCAGGCTGCAGAGGTGGGATTTGGACCAGGCAAAGACACTGGGAAGAAAGATGCCTGCTGTATGCAAGGCCAGAACAGGCAGAGAGAGCATTTGAAGTTGGGAGGATGGAGAAGAGTCGGGCCTGGAAATATTCCCACGCTGAGTGTGGGTTAGGAGCAGGGGCAGAGGAGCCCCCCTCATCAAACATGCACAAAATTATGAATATAAAATTAGATATGGAATCAAATATCTATTTAGCATAGGAAAAGAAATGAAAACAAATCGCAAACTTTTAAAACATTGTCAAATACCACAGACATCAAAAAATCCAGAAAAGAAACTTAATATTTTATTAAGTGCTTAACATACATCTACAGTACTGTTTTTTCTCAGATTTTTGTTTTGACTCCATGCCCTTTGATTGCCTCTTCATTTGCCAAAGATTTTGTAATATCCTTATTTATGGGAGAAAAGAAACATAATACAATTCCTCCTCTAGCATGATGGATCAAAATTTTGATTTTAGTATTGATAGTTGGGATGTAAAAATGCAACTATTTATAGAACTACTACAGATTTGTATGCAAATACATAAAAGTCTATTTTGGATACTTTCCTTCAAAAAAAAGTAGGGTGCATTTATTATTGCATATGCTTCATTATTGAATATAGTCCTGATAGGAAAGAACTTCTATTTTGACCAGGCATTGGTGAGAACTAGGTTCTCTGTTTGCAGTTTCACATATCTGATAACTGGGAGAACTTCCCAGAGATTAGCTTTGAGCTCTGTATATTTTCCAGCTTAATCTCCTCCATTACTCACCTAGTTCTGATGGGACACATCGGTATTGCAATAAGACCTGTGACGTTGCGCATGACCTCGGCTAAGTGAGCACAGTCCGTGTCAAGAGTATTACTGGACGCCAATTCTTCACCAGAACAGTTAACAATAACATAACTATTACCATAAATGACTTAGGACCACACAAATATATCTCACTAAACCCAATTAAATGTATCCTTAATTTAACTTGCCACTTAGGGAAATACCCCAAATGCCGGAGCAGCTCCATTGCCACCGGATGCTGGAGAAGGTGTGACAGAGGAGGAGCTGCAATGAAAAGAGATACTGGTCTTAATCCCCTGCAGCTCTAGTATCTTATGTTTGCAAAAACATAAAATCATTTTATTTTACAGAAACAAATGATCACTATGTGAACACTATGGTAGGTCCCTTTCTGGGCCTGAGATGGGACCAGTACAAGACAGGGTTCCTAGATTTTGAATTTTATGAATGTCACAATAAATCTTACTTGGGTTGGGTCAGAGGGTTCCAAGCTTCTTCCTCTAGTAACCAAATAAATTGACACAGATTGTTTCTGTCATGATTGTTAAGCAATCAAATAAATGGAAGTTGAGCCACCATGGGTGCCACATGTCCTCCGGGCATGCCGTAGGGACTGGGGACTCCCTGCTGGCCTCCGTGCGTGTCCGTTAGGAACAAACACCTCCTGTGTGTTTGACTTGGCTGCCACATGCTTCTACTTGAGGAAATAACTGTTACTAACAGAAGGATGTTAAAACTACTCCAAAGGAAACAGACTCTGTTTCAAATGGCCTTTATCAAACTCAGTATGGGATATGCACCCAACTGAAAGTAAAAAACAGCTTTCAGGTGAGCAATGGGGTCTCAAGTGACCACACTGAATTGACCTTACAGGCTTCCACCAAGATAAGTAAAATGTCTAATCTGACAACATGCAACACCAGGTGATGAGACATTCAGGCAGCTTGGGACCTTCTTCCAGTCTCTGTCCACTCGTAGTCAACAGTCACTGGTCGTTTGGGGGAAGTCACGTTGCCACTTCATTGTGTTTCTTTAGTTTCCATTGAGGTAGAATTTATGAGCTTGTCTTGCCGGCAATTTTACTTTTACAAGGGAAGTCTTTAAGTGAGGCAGACAAAACAGCATTAGAGGCTACCCGAGGAGAGAGGAGCCTTAGCAATTGCCCTCATTGCACGGTGGAACTAAAGCCCCAAGAGGGAAAATCACACGTCAGTTAAGGGAATTAGTACCCCCAGCAGTAAGTGAGGCAAGATTCATCTCTGGAATCTACTCCACTTGCCTCTTTTCTTTCAATACAAACTGATGTTTCCTCGAAGTCCTAGTAGAGAGATGGTTTAGGTGACTACAGAGTAACTCTGGCACCCTCTGCTCAGCCCCTGTCCCCTGCTCCCCACTCCCACTCACCTAACCCAAAGTGACTACACCTGCCGTTACACAGTTAAGGTGATTGTTGAAGCTTGTATTGGAAAGGTAATACCCAATACTTACATTCAAATACTTGTGCATCATTTACCCAGTGCCTCCAATGATGAGGATGTGTTAGAAATTTTATGAACACTGTTTCATAGGAGAGAAGAATAAGATGCGGAAGATGGCTGTATCTTGGCAAATACCAATCAGTAATACAGAATAATCTGAATTTTGTAAGATATAAATCAATAAACCTTGTGTAGAACACAGATAGGGAAGGAACATACCAAATTGTTAACAGGGGTTATATTTACATAGTGATCTTACAGGTGCTTTTCATTGTTTTCTTCTGTATTCCTTTCTATATTTTTTTTTTTTTTTTTTTTTTTTTTGAGACAGAGTCTCACTCTGTTGTCCAGGCTAGAGTGAGTGCCGTGGCGTCAGCCTAGCTCACAGCAACCTCAAACTCCTGAACTCAAGCAATCCTCCTGTCTCAGCCTCCCGAGTAGCTGGGACTACAGGCATGCGCCACCATGCCCGGCTAATTTTTTCTATATATATTTTTAGCTGTCCATATAATTTCTTTCTATTTTTAGTAGAGATGGGGTCTCGCTCTTGCTCAGGCTGGTCTCGAACTCCTGAGCTCAAACGATCCGCCCACCTCGGCCTCCCAGAGTG
Organism: Eulemur rufifrons; assembly: GCF_041146395.1. Classification (NCBI taxonomy): domain Eukaryota; kingdom Metazoa; phylum Chordata; class Mammalia; order Primates; family Lemuridae; genus Eulemur; species Eulemur rufifrons. The sequence continues at coordinate 14,727,062 of NC_090997.1, read as the reverse complement.
CTAGGATTACAGGCGTGAGCCACCGCACCCGGCCGCTTTCTATATTTTTAAGACTCACAATTCGTAATTATTTACTAAATTTAAAAAGTGGATTTTTTTTATAAAAAAGAAGATAAAATTAGCTTGAATTTGAATAACGATTAAATAAATTTTTATCTGGCTTAGTGCTTTCTATTCAGGTGTCTTTTTTGATAAATGGGGAACCATAGATCCAAAGGTACTAAGAAAACTTCCACGAAAGCTCCCCAAGTCGAGAGCCTTAACAAGTAGATCATCTTGCTGCTTAGAAGGTCAGTGGTGTCTTGGTACCCAGCGTCACAGAGAACAGGCCAGGAACTCTCTGCCCTCACGCTGTGTCTCATGAAGTCACCCTTGCTCCGGTCAGTGCAGGGTGAGTCACGCTCCCCTGGGGCAGACAGTTCCCACATGGCCAGAGGAAGGAAGGGGAGGAAGGAAGAAAAATAATAATAACTTGGTTGTTATTGTGTTCCATCAAGTACATTTCAATATGTTGTGCCAGGTAGTAAAATTACATAAGCCAATCTTTTCTGAAAATGTAAGATCCAGTATGTTGGATCAAGTGATTTTTTTTAAAGACTGTTTTCAAATTTTGTTTGTTTTCTGACCTCTTAGAACTGCCTGTTAAAAAAAGAGGCAGCTAATTCCTCTGGCAAACTTTGTGGAAACTTGACACAGAGTCTCGGGGATGGCATTAAAAATGCAAGAGAGCATTTTACTCTGGGCTGGGGGGTGCACTGTGCCCACTCACGGCTCCAGGTCAGCAGACTAAGAATGATTTATTTATGGCACATGTGCTTAGGTGCCAGCGGGTTCGGAGGGAGCTGAGTGCCCAGGAATGATGTCCTCAAACACAGCAGATGACTCTCCCGCAGCCTCTGGTGAGTTACAGGAGAGTTTTGAATTTGTTCATCGTCAGATGATCGTTCAAGATACAGTTTGAATTCAAGCTACTGATCTGTCAGTGTCTTTGGCTTCAACAGCCTAAAATTTAGAATGTAGCTTTTATTAATTGTGTTGCGGTCCTGGGAATCACCGGATATGCAGTTTTTACACCTTCGGTAACTCTGTGGCCTGCAAAAGACAAACTGCAGGAGAGAAGCAGATGATTGTTTAATGAGAAAACCAAGTTCCCGAAAGCATTCTCATTGAAGCTCAAACCAAGAAACCTACATTCCTGCCACTGACAAATGGATCTGCTCTCCAGATGTGAAGCAAAGGTCCCCAAGTCTCCATTTATATTTCACCTGTGCCCTGAAAGTTCCTAATGATACTGCATGAAAAAAAAATTCAAACCCGCAGCATGAAATTTCTGAATTTAGGTAAAATTCTGAACGGGCCTGGTCTTAAACCAAGCGATGATATAGGTAAAATCTGTCTTCCAGAAGTCACAGTTTTCCTGTACCTACTTCCTGAGTTTCCCTTCTTGGTCCTTCCCTCTTTGGGTACCCTCTTTGAGCATTGCTCTTGGAAAAGAATCTACTAAGTGCAGTCATGCCAAGGCACAAATATGGTTTGAGGTAGTTACTTTTACTAAGGTATTTTCCTATTTTATTAGTCAAAAAGCCTTGAACTGCAGCAAGGAGCCCCTTGTAAAACTCCAAGTCCCAACAGATGGCATGCTGTGAGGGAAAAACCTCGGAATGGCATTCGCAGATGACTACTACGGAGTCATTCACAGGTTACTGCTGTGCTTATGCTGACTTCGGATTTGGGCAGCACCTCAGACACCAAGCACGATTTTGCCCCCATCACTGTAGTCGCGGACGCCTTTTGTCCCAGCTGTCACACAAGCATGTGGGAGCAGGCACTGCATCTTACTCAGCTTTGCCGACCCTGCAGCTAGCAAGGGACATTGCACGTAGCAGGCTGAGTCTAAGAGCTGAAGGCTGGGCTGCCCCTCCCTTTGAGGATGCAGTGACACACTGTGGTGCCCTGCACAGGTTATATACAGAGAGCCTCTCTGCCACAAGCTGGTGTGGTGTGCCACCTTGGCCTCTCATTTTTCACGTTGGAAAATGGGACACAGCAAACTGAGTGACTGTCCTCAGGAAGTAAGTGAGGCACAAGTGAACGGATCTTTCTCTATTCCCCCTCTCCACGGCTCACATTTGTCTTTTTCTTGTGTTGCCTGGACTGTACTCTGAAGTGGATCCTAACCTTAGGCTCTTCTCAGTGCTGCGATCATCCTCCAGCCTTGCGGTGACTTTCTCTACCTCGTATTTGCAAAATAAAACGCGAACCTAGCACATTGGGAGTTTGCCTTATTTGGTTTGGCAGCACAAAAGTTCCAAAATTAGTTTAACTGCCGTACCTCTACCACCTCTACCCTAAGTCCAGCCCTATCTCATTTCCTACACATTGCAAGTATTTGAGAATATGGCGGTTAAGCAAATGGAGACATTAATCTGGTTTTACAATCTAGTTCCCTACATACCAGGTGTGTGATTCTGGGCCAGCTTCTTAAAACTTCTTCACTTTTCTCATCTAGAAAACGGGGATAAAATGGTATATACCTTATAAGGCTATAGGAAAGAGTAAATGAACCACTGTATACAAAGTACCTAGCACAGCACGTGGCACACAGAAGGTGCTCATTAAATGTAAGCCATCATCAGCAACTCTGTTGGTGCTAATGAGGCAAAGTCATTGAGTGTGGCTTTTGAGTGATCTAGGAAGGGTCACAAGGTAAAAAGCCCTGTAAATTATACAGTTCCTAAAATACATCCCTGCCTGTTAGCACCTTTGTCCCTTAGAAACAAAACCATGTATGCAAGAGAGAATGTGCATCCAGAAGTGTGTGTCTCGGTCTTTCTGTTTGGTGAATATTGTGTCCTACCTGCTGGGAGAGGCAGGTGGTGGAGCAGAGAGGGTCTGGGTGTCTGAGGTCTGGACTCTAGCATTGTCTCTATTACTAATGGGTAGCAGAGAGACCTCGCCCAGGTGCCCCAAATCCCTGGGCTTCTGCATCCTCACCTGGCAAATAGAAACCTAGACTCAGTACTCTCATGTGCCCTGGGGCTGGGGTATATTCAATCTATGTTTTGTTTAACGCATAGTCCGTATTTTGTTTGTGATATATCTACTACTTCCCTCCTTTTTTTTGTTCTTTCCATTTTCTCATGGAGAGGACATGACAGAAATGAGAACAAACAGGAAAACAGCGCCCTCTGGAGGTCCGTGTTGATGATGTGTCCGGATAATCACACCTGGCTGAGGAGAGGATCCCAAGGCCTGCCTGCTCCGCCTCTTAAGTGGGCCATAGAATGTTGTTTCTATCTTGATGGGAATTTAAATGAATTTATTTTGAAAAATTAAAAAATGCTAAGAAAAAATCCAGCCAAAAACAATAACAAAAAACAGAATTTGAGGTACAGAAACACAAGTCATGTAGGAAATTATTGAAAAAAAATTTAAGTCCAACGTGGTGACCCATTATCTATTTCAAAAATAAGTTTAACATGTAAGGCAGAAGTACAGCTTTTTTTTTTTTTTTTTTTTGAGACAGAGTCTCCCTCTGTTGCCCGGGCTAGAGTGCCGTGGCATCATCATAGCTCACAGCAACCTCAAACTCCTGGGCTCAAAGGATCCTCCTGCCTCAGCCTCCTAAGTAGCTGGGACTACAGGCATGCACCACGATGCCTGGCTAATCTTTTCTGTATATTTTTAGTTGTCCAGATAATTTCTTTCTATTTTTAGTAGAAACAGGGTCTCGCTCTTGCTAAGGCTGGTCTTGAACTCCTGACCTCGAACGATCCACCCACCTCGGCCTCCCGGAGTGCTAGGATTACAGACGTGAGCCACCGCGCCCGGCCAGTACAGCCTTTTTAATGCTTTCATTGAGATAGTTAAGAAAATGTTCAGACTATTTAAGCAAGGTAAACTTGAGTGCCTTCATAATTCAATATTTTAATTTTTAAAAATAGGAGAGTTTTTTTGAAAGTCTATTTTAGTTTATATTTTTGGGTTTAGTATTCTCCTCCTGACATGAGACAAACATCAGTAAAGGAGAACATTATTCTCTCCTAGACAACAGAGTCATAGAAAGTCACAAATCACCTGGTCTAATCCTCCCATTATGTAGGTAATGAAACCAGTAACCCAGTGCTTTTGTTTCTAATTGGGAGGTCTTGGTCATGGCAGTAATAATATTAAATTCAAATAATAACAAACATTAACTAACTCAGTGCTAAGCCTTCTGCCATGTCTTACCTGGAGCACCTCTTTTAATCCTTGCAACAAACAGTAAGTTAGTTACTGCTGTTACTCCCATTTTGCATCTGCAGAAATGCAGGCATAGAGAAGTTAAGCAACTGCTCTAAAATTCAAAATCCTCGATCAAACACACAGCTATTAATAAAGCGTGGCAAGGCTAGGATCCACATCTCTCTGACTCCAAAGCTCATTCTCCGAACTGCCAGCGCCTACACTTACTTACTCCATGTCCTTGGTGCTTTAAAATGTTCTTGTTCACATTTCTTTTGTTGCTTTTGAGACTGAACATTTTTCCATGTGGTGATGTATTGTCTACATTTCCTGTGTGTAGGCCCTCCATTTATTTCCTATGATTTCGTTTTGAATAAAAGCTGAATATTGACCTTAAATAATGAGATCCATTCTCAAGACTTGTGGGCTTTTTGAATAAACCACAAACCTAACTCCACATCCATACTAACATGTATATACTTAGATTGATGCCACTGGGTTTTTTAGGACCTCTGACTTTTTGGTTTTGAAACAAAAAAAAAACTTTTGTTTTTGAAAGTTCCTCCTAAGCATTGAGAGGATAAAGGGAGGAACAAAGAACTGGGAAGGTGACTAAAATATAAGTCATATATGGACTCCAAGGAAAGAGTGGGAGGTGGCCTGTCTCAATATTGGTCAGTTAGGGGCCAGTTACTTGGGCTGAGGTATAGCTTGAAGTTCAACCATCACCCTTCATGAGTTAATGGGCCCATTGAAAAAGCATCTATAAAAGAAAAAAGCATAATTCATATGAAACCTTTATTAAACTCTATGCAACTATATTAATAATTATATTTTCTTCCATTCTTTGATAAAGCAAACAAATGCACACTACCTAAACATATAATTTTGTGTGTTCTAACACAGGTTTTTCCATATGCATATTTTCTCATGTTTCACTTTGAATAGCTACATGATATTATTCCATCATCTTGATGTATCATTATTTGCTTAGTCATTTCCCTATTGTTGAGGGTTTTGGATTGTTCCCAGTTATAAATAACACTCTATACTATTTCCAGACCATTTTTAATTTAGCAGATTTTTTTTCTGATATATATTCCCAAGAGTTTAATTTCTGTGTCAAAGTGTCCAACATATTATATCTTTAGCTAGATTGCTTTCTAGAAAGACTAAAAAATAAATTGCAAGTGCAAAAACATTGAGTTTTTATAATAGCATTCCGTTTTTCTGATTTATCTACCATGACTAGTATATATCATTTTAGCTTTTTTTTTAACCACAATACTATTGCCATTACCACAGCGTCACAACCACTGTCACCACCATCTCCTTCACCAACAAAGCCAAAACCAACACCATTACTATCATCAGCTACCATCACCATCAACACCACTACCAACAACATTATCATCCCCCACCACCATCATCAACTACACAAGCACCACCACAACACCACCATCACCTTCGTCACTTCATCACTATCACCTTTATCAATGCAACCCCCACCCCCACCACCATCACTATCACCACCACCGTCACCAACACCATCACCATCACCATCATTCCCTACCATCTCCATCAGCAAACTCACCACCACCAATGCCACTACCATTACTTTCACCACCACTTCCGTCACCATGATTTCTTACCATCACCACCACCTTTCCCACCACCTTTTCCACTACCAGTCCTCATCTGCCACCATTACTATCACCTTCACCACCACCTCCATTAACAGCACCATCACCATGGTCAGCTAATACCATCATCATTAACACCACCACCACCAAAACCAGTACCACCAATAGCATTACCTTCACCAACAATCCCAACTTATACAATTGTCATCATATGCTACCATCACCATCATCTTCACTACCATCACCATCATCTTCACTACCACCACCATCATCTTCACTACCACCACCATGATAATCATCACCATCACCTTCACCACCACCAACATCAGCACCAATGCCAACATAACTATCTTCCACCACCACTACTACTTGCCATTAATGGAAACATTTAGTATGTGACAAATACTGTATGAATGTTTTACTCACACTAATCTTTTTACCCTCACAATAACCCTTCAAGCTATTAATATAATAGTTGTATGTTACTGATTAGAAAACTGATGCCAGAGGTTAGGACCCTTGATCAAAGACACAGCTAAAGTGTGGCAAGGCTAGGATCCATATCTCTCTGACTCCAAAGCTCATTCTCCGAACTGCCAGCGCCTACACTTACTTACTTCATGTCCTGTGGTGCTTTAAAATGCTCTTGTTCACATTTCTTTTGTTTCTTTTGAGACTGAACATTTTTCCATGTGGTGATGTATTGTCTACATTTCCTGTGTGTAGGCCCTCCATTTATTTCCTATGATTTCGTTTTGAATAAAAGCTGAATATTGACCTTAAATAATTAGATCAATTCTCTTTTCATTTCTTATAGTAAAGCTTTCCCTTTGACATTTATAACATATAATTGTCTAATTTCCGTACTTTTTAAAATCCCTTTTTTTAGGTTAACATATCTATTTTATATCTAATTATATCTTAGGGAATCAGAAATGTTTCTTCTTTAATTGGAAGGAATATGCCTATTTTATTCTATTTTTCTTTTTATATTCAATATTTTGCTTTGACCAAAATTTATTACAGTATATAATATGAAGTGTGAATCTCCTGCTGTCCCTGTACTATGACCTGATTGTCCTCATGCATGAAATAATGATTACTTGTTTAGTATGGTCTTTTTTCATGTAGTAAGTTCTTATTATAGTTTGAATCTACTTTTGCAATATCTATTCTATCCCCAATTTTTTCCTGCTTTTAACCCAATACCATGAAGTTTTGGTCATTGTCATATGTTTTAAAATCTAGAAGATAAATCCTATAACAATCCCTTTAGGAAAAAAAAATTGTGTTTTTTTGTGTTATTTTGGAGGAATCTTAAAATCAGTGTTTCAGATTTTATAAAATATACTATGGAGGCTTTAATTGTTACCATATAAACAGAGAGTTTTGTTGTCTTAAGAATATTTGCCTTTCTATCCATGAATAAGGTATAATTCTCAATTTATTCATAGTATTCTCTTTTTTCTATAAGGTTTTATTCTTTCAAAATAATTTTCTCATTTTGAGCTAAAGTATTATCTAAGCACTTAATGATATTTTTATCACCAGAGTATATAGATTTTATAGCATTGTAAAATTATTCACCATCTTAGTGTCAGGATATAAGTAATTTTAGTGAATTTATCTTTTACCAATTCATCAGCTTTTGCTATAACTGCAAAATCTAGGAAAATAAATAGTTCAAATGCTATAACAGTTTTCTCTGTCACTTGAAACGATATTCAAATTAGTAAAAAACTATGACATCTTTAAAGCTAAAACATTTCAGAAAGGTAAGCCAGTCTGGGAAAGAGAGTGCTAGAGAGAGAGTCTCCTGACATGTGGATATTCATTAATGTAAACTAAGTTTGGCCAAGCCCATTAGAACTGAATTTTTGTAAAACTCATGTGAAATGGAGTTTTGATGCCACTAAACTTCTCTTTCTCCAAGCTCTCTCCCTTTCTTTTTCTCTCGTTTTCCATTGTCTAGGATTCCTGTGTGTTGACTTTGGCAGAGAGTAGCAGTGAAGATGAGGGTGTGAGGTGGAAAAGGACCCCAGAGAAGAGTCTCTGAGAAGTCAACTCAATGCAGGCCTTGGTTGGCCCGTTCTCCCAGAGATAGAGCACTGCCCTGGGTACCAATGGGATCCTGGGATGAGGACCCACCTGGGTGAGCAGCATCTCTCTGAAAGGCAGAGTCATTAAATTTGGAGGCTAGACTTTGCAGTTCTAGCAAAAGTCAATGAATTCAACGTTCATTCATTTATTCAACAAATATTATTAAGCCATGCAGTCCACTAACTACATGCAAAACGTCTATCTGTGCTTTATTTTTTTAATCGATGAAAGTGAAGGGGGAGAAAATGAAGGCATAGGATCAGGTGAGCTCCTGGGTTCCTTCCACTAGAGAATTAGCATATCTAATATTGAAGAATGGCTGCCCTAGGGACTGGGCCACCCAGCATTAGTATTAGTAAATGAGTCCCATGAATACAGTAAGTCCAGATCCCAACCTCTTGCCCTGAGGCTCATTGTCACTGGCTTAATCTTCTCAGTGCAACTTCAGTATCTTCCACCCACTCAGCAAACTGCCTGTTGGTGAATCCCTGTCTGGAATCAAGCCCCAATCCTTCCTGCGATTCTCCAGTTACGTGTCACTCAGCCATTACCATATCCCTGGTACACACCCAACATGGGTAAGAACTGTTCAGCAGACCAAGGGAGCCCCTTGACATTGGTGCCATTCTTTAGAGCAGCAGTCCCCAACCTTTTTGGCTGCAGGAACCGGTTTCATGGAAGACAATTTTTCCACACATGGTGGGGGCAGGGTGAATGGGGAGGTAGTTTCAGGATGATTCAAGCACATTACATTTATTGTGCACTTTATTTCTATTATTATTGCATTGTCACTTGCCACTGACTGATGGGGTTTTGATACGAGTCTGCAAGCAATTGATTTATTATGGTCTCTGTACAGTCAAACCTCTCTGCTAATGATAATCTAAATTTCGAACTGCTCTCCAGCGCTTGCATCATCACCTCTGCTCCACCTCAGATCATCAGGCATTAGATTCTCATAAGGAGTGCACGGCCTAGATCCCTTGCACGCACAATTTACAGTAGGGTTCAGGTTCCTATGAGAATCTAATGCCAGCTGATCTGACAGGGGGCAGAGCTCAGGCAGTGATACGACTGACCAATGGGGAGTGGCTGTAAATACAGGTGAAGCTTCTCTCACCTCCTGCTGTGCAGCCTGGTTCCTAACAGGCCACTGACCCCTACGGGTCTGTGGCCCAGGGGTTGGGCACGGCAGCTTTAGATGGTCCATTCACTTATTTGTTTTCTCATTGCTTTGTTCTTTCATTAATTTCTTACTGAGCACAGTCCACGTGCCCCCACTCTCAGGCCTTTCTGCCCAATAACACAACTGAATCAATTTGTCCTTTCAAGCTGACCATGCATGCCATTCAGTGGATAAACTGTGACGAAAAAATTGTACTTTTGATTTTTGAACTAAATCAAGGTTTGAATGTTCATCTACAAAAAAGAAAAAACTCTTTATGATGTTGCGAGTAAAGGGGGAAAAATTAGTAAGTCATTCACCAACCAGAATGTTGGTGAATATTCACCAGCCAGAATGATGTGATGTCATTCTTATGATGGAGGTCCATAATATCGGCAAAAAAACATTAATACCTGAGATTGAATATGGGTTGTTAAACTAAGAATGGAAAAAAATTGGGAGCAGAGATGTTTTTCTTGCTTGTTCTTCTCCAGTAATCTTAAAATCAATGTTTTGGCTTTTCTAGAATACAGTATGGAGACTTTAATTGTTATTTTAAATTTTTGAGTAAGAGGATGGACAGAGAATTTGGAAGGCAAGGAGTCCCAAGATTAAGACTATCACAAAACACATAAGGTTTGTAAACCATGAACCCTTGGTAATTCACTACTGAAACACTCGATATTCTAAAATGCCACAACAACCATCAGAAATACTGAACATGTTTCCAGCACTGTGCATACGCTCTGAAAAAAATGAAATGAAATATAAGATGTCATCCCTAGTCTCAAAGATATTGCAGTCTGGTTGGGGAGATAAGGTTTATGAATGAAAGGAAAACTGATAACAAAACATAGTTTGGGATTAAGCAAAAAGGGTAAAATAAATAAATTTCCAAATGACAGACAGTTGCCAAGTGAAACAATAGGAGTGATCCAAGTTTGAAAAATCACTATAAGCTTCAGGATCAGAGAAGGCTTCCGAGTGAGGTAGAATTTGAGCATTTGAAGACAAGGAAGACATGCGTGAGACCACTTGGGTGGGGAGGAGTTATTGAAAACCAACTCTGGCTGCGACACAGCCCTGGGTCTGCTTGGTGCCCCAGTCAAAACAACTGGCCATTAGAGGAAGCTGAGTAATTGCACAAATGATTAGTTACTTCAGCCCAAATGACCAAAGTGAGAGCCCCAGGGGAGATGCAGATGGTGCCCATGCTGGATGTAAGTTTCTCCTAGTTCTTCAGACACAGTTCAGGGAGATTCAATATCCAGAGGCAAAGAAACCAAAAGAATAGTAGAGATGGAGGCTCTGATAAGGAATTGCAGGCAGAGTTATGTCATTTAAAAGGAATTGAGGCATCGGAAAAGTGCCAGGTAGTCATTAAACAATACATCCTGTTAAACAATACATCCTGAAACGAATGACTACACCTGTCATTTAATCGAAATGCCTTTTACTTGAAGAAAAATAGTTTTTGCTCCCTTAACTTCTTTTTACTTCTTCTACTATTACTCAGTAGGCTTGAAATTTTCTGCTACTTTTTAAGAAAGACAATACAAAACAGTGAAAGGGAAGTGGCTGTTAGGAGCCAAGACACCTGAGGTCCCGGCCTGGTTTTTGAAACTTGAGACACGTCCCTTAAACTTTCTAGATCTGCTTCTTCCCCAAGGTGATGGCAATATCACCTACGCTAATTATCCTGCAGATAACAGAAGTCAGATAATATGGATAAACATTTTTAATGTGTTGGGCACCTTATTTTGAATCCAGTACTTTCATATTCCTTATGTCATTTAATGCTGAGGACAATAATTCCGATTAAATATTAGTAGCCCTATTTATCGATAAGGAAGCTATGACTTGGAGAAGTCCAATGGTTTGCCCAAAGCCACAAAGCTATTGCAACCCCAGTTCTCCATATTGCCTTTAATGCCCAACTGATGCAGTTTGAGCCCACGCCCTGCGTGCCTGCTCTGTCCTCAATCCAGGGGCTCCTTTTGCTTTGAGAAGGTTTGAGACGGAAAACTGAAAGAGTGCAGTGCCTGTGATGGGATGTTGTCAGTCTGTGTCAAGCTCCCAGGGAACGGTGCAGTGCAGCTACCACAGAAAACAGAGATGGGTTACGGGATCCGCCAGTGTGCCCAAGGCCTGAGCTGCAACCTTTCCATTTGTACGCACAGTATGTTCAACGTCTCAGCCTGAAGCACCTCTACTGGGATCATTCCCCAGCTCAGGGATACCGGGAGGTATCAGTTTTGACTTCTGTCTGCAGGGTTAAAAAGACATTCTCACAAGCAATGCTCTGAACTTTGGCTGCAAATTATTATAGAATCAATTGAGAAGTTTTCAAAATAGTCCTGGTGTCCAGGCACCACCCCAGACTGACAAAGTCAGAATTTATGGCCATGGGAGATGGGAATAAATATTTTTTTTTTTTTTTTACCATTTCTGTTTTTAATTCTGTTTATGTGGTGAATCACATTTCTTTTTTTTTATTATTATTTTTTTTATTATTTCTTGTACAATGATATGAAATAATATGGGAAATATTCATGATAAATTATTAAGTGAACAATGCAAGTTAAAAACAACAGTTTCATATTTTTTTTCCCCACCCTCCCCTTTCCCGAGTCAGCACCTTCAAGTGTTACCACTCCCCAAACGGTGCGCAATGCACTCATTGTGTAGGCATACCCCCATCCCCTCCCCCACCCCCCACCTCAGTCTGATGTCCAATTGGTGTCGTTCCCAGATTTGTATTTAGGTGATGATCAGGGAAACCAATTTTCTGGTGAGTACATGTGATGCTTGTTTTTCCATTCTTGGGATACTTCACTTAATATAATGGGTTCCAACTCTCTCCAGGAGAACCATAGAGATGTCGTATCTTCATCATTCCTTATAGCTGAGTAATATTCCATGGTATACATATACCACAGCTTACTAATCCAATCATGTATTGATGGGCATTTGGGTTGTTTCCACATCTTTGCTATTGTGAATTGTGCTGCTATAAACATTCGGGTACATGTGTCTTTGTTACAGAATGACCTTTTTTCCTTTGGGTATATGCCCAGTAATGGGATTGCTGGGTCAAATGGCAGGTCTACTTGAATCTGTTTAAGATACCTCCATAATGCTTTCCACAGGGGTTGCACTAGTTTGCAGTCCCACCAGCAGTGTATTAGTGTTCCTGTCTCTCCACACCCATGCCAACATGTGTTGTTTTGGGTTTTTTTGATAAAGGCCAGGGAATAAATATTTTGATAGCCCCAAGTTAGAGAACCATTGCTCCCATCAAACAGAGGAAGGGTCTCACCAGAGCAAATCTGAGCTTTCCATATTTTAAGACCCAGACTCTGGTAACAGGGAGAAGCTACTCTGGCATCATTTCAAACAGCATCTTTGTGTTTGTTTTGTTTGTGTTATATCAACATGTGGTAAGTTCCTGGGATTCTACCCTAGGTCTTCTTATTCCGGAATACTCTTGTTGGCTTTAAAAAAATAACCTCTTGTATTAACATATCATTTTATGGCCATCTATTGTGCTTACTCTTGAAAGTGGTTCTCCAGATGTCATTTAAGGATCAAATGTTGATTTTCTTAGAAGTTCATTCTTGTGTAATAGAGAGATAGGCTGGAGGTGAGCGGTCATGTGAGCACAGGAAAGACAATGCAGGAAAGACTCTCCCATACACAGAGATAAACCCACAGGAAAATTCATCTATGGATAGAAACTTAATTTTACAAAGTGATGTCAGTCTCCCACCTGTTGGTATATCTTCTCTCTTCTCTGCATGGGGTTTCTTTGAGGCTCTCAGAATCAGGGGAACCAAGGCAGGTCTTCTTAAGTGACTCTGGTATAGACTGTCCTCGGAAAAGTCTACTTCCCAGCCCCTCACTTGCAAGGCAGGCCTTTGTCATCAACGTCTTCTCCCCACGAGGCCCTTTAAGATGCAGGTACAACCAGCTTGGGAGGCTCACCAAGTTTCTCTCTGCTGTGGACAGTGTGAAAATAAAGGCAGTAGGAGCGGCTTAGTATTTGCTTACTGAGTGAATGAGAGGAGAGTTCTGAATCCAGGGACGAGGCCATAGAAGAAGGAATTGGCTTCCCAAAGACAAATGTGGTTGAGTTCACACAGAGGAGGTAGCGCACATATCCCAAGGGAGTGCGGAGGGCGCTGGGCAGTGTGTAGCTGAGAAGCCTAGGCATTGCCCCAAAACTTAATTAGAACTCTTGAGTTCTTGTAAAAATAATTCAAATGGTATAAAAATATTTAAAGTAAAATCTGAAATGTTCCCTCTTCCCAATTTCACTATTTTGAAATAACCACTATTTATAATTTAATGTGTAGCCTCCCAAACTCTCTCTCTCTTCCACAATTTGATTTTTTTCATTTAACAGTATATCACAAACATCTTTCTATATCACTCCATATGTGTTCTTTCTGTCATATTCTTCATTATGTGCATGCACCAAAATGTACCCTAGTGATCTCCTACCAATGGACATTTAGTTCGTTTCCAGTTTGTCCTTATCTCAAACAATGATGCAATGAACATCTTTGAACATACATTTTTGCTCACTTAAGAGATTCTTATCAGTGGAATGTCCTGTTGGGACATCACAGGGCCCAGATTTGTCTTCAACTTGGATAGATAATCAGCCCACTAAAAAGACTGTACCAATATATACTTCCTATTCACATGGCAAACTTGCCGAGAATTTTTATTACAAGTCTTTTAAACATTTTACCAATTAAATAATGAGAAAATCTCTCACTAGTGCAACTTCAGTTTCTTAGCTAAGTGGCATGCTTTGTCATATTTTATTAGGCTGCACATTCCTTTTTCCGTGAACTAACTGTCCCTGTCTTTTACCCAGAGTCAAGGCTCACCTGGGTGTTTTCACACATTGTGTTTTCTCATTTTCACTGTGACACCTGTTGGCACACAGCAAATAGTCACAGCCATGGAAAACAAATTCCACAGAGAGGTTAGGGGCGAGAGAGCCATTTTCTACTTTATCAAGGTATCAGATCCAGTAACTTATTATTAAAAAGCACTGCTTATATTATTTAGTGTGAAAGACCTTCAAGAACTGGAGCAACCTCTCTGCAAAGCACATTCATGGGAATAAAATAGGATCTTAGCAAGTATTTGTGGAACACAAGTGAATGTAGGCATAGAGACTGATGCAGACATATACCACGTGCCTGGCTCTGTGCTAGGTGTAAGGAAACAAAGATAAGAAACATCATTCCTGCTTTCTAAAAGCTTGAAGATTTGGGGGGGCTTGGGATATATAAAATGAGAATTTCAATGCAAAAAGTGATTAACAGAGGGAGAATTAGATATCTCCTGTACTTGAAGATCTTAGCTCTAGAGGGCAACAGATACATAAACAAATAACTTCCGTGTACTAGAACAAGAGTAGAGGTGTGTACAGGTGCTATGGGGGCATGAGTGTTAAGGAAGAGGAAGAGGCAGGCGGGTGAGAAAACATGGGGAATGTGTTTCAAGAATCATGAGCAAACACATGGAGGTAGGAAACAGCAGGGTGTATATGTAGGAAATCGAACTCTTTGGGAATTCCCAGAGCCTGAGGCCAGAGTCTGAGGCCAGAGGAGGCCAGCTGGGCAGATGGGGAGGGAGAAGTTAGGGAGCAGGCCCCAACCCAGCACACCATGCTGGGAAGCATGTTCCACGCTGACCACTGAAGGGTTTGAGCAAGGCCTGGTGTGACCTGACGTGTGCTGTAGATGGCACGCTCCAGCTACCAGGGGAAGGATGGATATGAGGGACAAGAGAGAGAGTGCAGCTGGGAAGGTTCTATGATTGCTCGGGGATAAGGCTATGCAGTTGCAGTAACAAGGATGAAGAGTGGAGAGATTTCAGCACAGGGACTTGGTGGCTAATTGGATTTGGGATGATACTGAGATTAAACAGACATATGGGCTTCATTTCTCCTTTCAGTGACTAGATAGATGATGATGTCACTGGCTGAGAAAGAAAACGCAGGATTAGGAGAGGATTTGAGGAAGAAGATTGTTAGTGCAGTATTTTGGAAATGTTGACTATGATGTACTCAGCAGACAGTCCTATGCTAGCAAGAGGCTCTCAGGGGATGAAGGCATGAGTTCAGGATGGCACTAGATTTCAAGGCAGAGGCCTGTGGGAGCCTCCCCAGTAACTCCCTCATTCATAGCCAGGCTTAACTCCTGGGGTAAGTTCATGGTCCCTTTGGGGCCCAGCACAACTGCAGATCTGGAATGAAGTTTTGGCCTGGACTCTTGAAGCCCTTTTGATCCTTAACAGGAGCAGAGGAAGGCCAGCCATGCAGCTCCTTACTGTTGAATGAGAAAGAGCTACTTGTTGGTCAGTCGCTGAAGTTTCCTTCCCCAGACAGAGATCAATTCTGCAGCCCAGTAGCAGTTTGCTTGTGGTGAAAGGAAGATCGGGGTTCGCTGGTACAGGCTGCACCGTCAAAGCCAAGAGTACTCTTCTTTGTGACTCAATGGGCTCCCCTGAGCAGCAAGATGGGGCAGAGGGGTTCTCATAGTGCTCACCTGTCACCACGTCAGCATGAATTAGAAATCTTGTTAAACGTTTGTCAGTTTGAATGACCCAGGGCCCAGTTTTAGGGGAGACAACATACAGGATAAGCTTCAAGACACATCAGAACGTTACAGAGCCAGTCCTAGCTCTGCCACTTTCTAGTGCAGGGCACTTGGACAAGTTATTTGTTTACTTCTCCCAGTCTCCCAATCTTGTTAAAATGGAGGTAATAAGAAAAATATCTGTTCTCCTACCTCTTAGGACTGCTGTTATGTTAAGAATAATTTTGGAAGTCCCACGCAAATGTTGCTATTGTTTGAAGATGCCTGCAGAGAGCCTGCACTTAGAAGGCCTCAGTACACAGTTGTCAAATGAACGGGCCGTGAGCGACACCCATTCCTTTGCCCACTCATTCAACAAGGGCTCCTTGCACCTGCTGTGTGAGGAACTGTGCTTACTGCCAGGGTTACAAAAAGAGAATGGATGCCATGAAAAGCCATGGAGAAAACGTAAATAGATCTCACTAAGTGAAACAAACCAGTCTGAAAGGGCTATATGTGGTATGATTCCAACTACATGACCTTCTGGAAAAGGCAAAACTATGGGGATGGTAAACAGGTCAGTGATTGTGAGGGGCTGGGGATACGGAGGAATGAATAGGTGGAGCATGGGGGATTTTTTATGGCAGTGAAAATATTCTGTATGATACTATAATGGTAGATACCTGTCATTATTATAAATTTGTTGGCCAGGTATTGTGACTCTCACCTGTAATCCCAGTACTTTGGGAGGCCAAGGTAGGAGGATAGCTTGAGGCCAGGAGTTCGAGACCAGCTTGGGCAACATAGTGAAACTCTGTGTCTACAAAAATTTTTTTAAAAATTAGCTGGGCATGGTAGTGCATGCGTGTAGTCCCAGCTACTCAGAAGGCTGAGGTAGGAGGATCCTTTGAGCCCGGGAATTCAAGGTTGCAGTGAGCTATGGTCACGCCACTGCACCCCAAAGCAAGACCTGGTCTCTAAAAAAAATAAATAGATTTGTCCAAAACTATAGAATGCATAATTCCAAGAATAAATGTAAACTATCTAATGTAAGCTATGGACTAATGTAAACTGTGGGTGATAATGTGTCAATGTAGGTTCATCAGTGCCTATAAATGTATCACTCTAGGGGATGTTGGTAGCAATGGGGGGGTGAAGGTGCATGTGTTGGGCAGGGAGTGTCTTGGAAATCTTTGTACCGTCTCCTCAGTTTTACTCTGAATCTAAAATTGCTCTAAAAATAGTCTAATCAAAATAGAGAAAGAGAGGAGGAGAGAGAACGGAATTTGTATACCTTAGAGGTGCCTATAGCTTTACTGGAGGAGAGAGGACTGGAAACAGATCCTCAAATAGTGATGAATGGGAGGTATAATCACGCATGCACAGTGTAAGCGAGCTCCTTCTCCTCTTATTGTTTCAATATTTTATCTTCACGTGTGACAGGTGCATGCAGAGGGTCAGTACTGTTTATGTTCAGATAGGACCCCCTTATCTTTTATTCACTGCAGGGCACATGGCCACCCAGTGGTGAGTGGCTCCGAGCACCTGGGGCCTCGCAGAAAGGGGCGAGGGGTGCCGCATGGTGGGCATTCACAGGTTCCAGCACGCAGCATCTCTGCGACCAGCTGGGAAGGAGCAGCGGAGGAGTTGCTGTTGACTGATGAACTCAGCCAGGCCACTTTGGCGTGGCTGTTTTGCATGCCTCTGACCTTTAATTTGATGACTTCCCGCAAGGAGCCGGTGCCTATGAGTAAGGCAGAGCTTAGGTCAGCATTTTGACCCTTTGCGCCTTTCACTGGGAGGCTTCATTAAGGATATTAAGTCTGGTGTCCACTGATGCAATCGCCCTGTGCTGTGTTAATGAGAGATGAATGACTGGGTCTATACTTAGCTTTATTCATCTTGGGACTTAATTTTATAAGAGAGGAAAAAGTAACATTGGTTGGGTTCATGAGATGGCAAAAGAGCAAGGCAAGAAAGAATTAATTTCAATGTAATTCAATAAACTTCAATGCAATGTTTTTTAAACATAATATCATTCAGATAAAATATCAGCCTTTGAGAGAGGTTTCTCGCATCCTCCTCAAGCCTGGTGTAGTGACAGCCAATGAGCAAAACCAAGTGTGAGGAATGTTGAGATGAAAAACATATATTGCAAAGGTGGCTTAGAGCAATGTTTATCTTTTGTACCCAGGGGTGCATTGCAAACCTTTACAAAGTGCTTTTAAATGAAGAAATTATGAATAGTTACAGGGCAATACAGAACTTCTTTGCTCTGAGTAATTTGCTTGTGGGCAGGGCCCGGGTCTTATTCACAGATTTATCCTCAGCATCGAGCACAGCACCCAGCCCAGATCAGCTGCCCAGGAAATGTTTGTTGCATTTAATGAAATTGAGATATTTGGAGCACTTTCTGCCTTCTCCTTGGAAGAAGGAAATTGAAGCAATTAAAAGTAATGCTCTCTGATTTTCTGTCCACCAAGTTTTGTGGTGGTAGGAGTAATCTTCCCGACAGATCATAAAAGATTGCGCAGTTGGGGAAAGTATATGACACAAATAGAATCAAAGCTACTTCCTTGAATACAGATTAAAGAGAACCACTTATTACAGTGCTGCAGAGATAAATTTTCTCTGTATCTGCCTCACTATGACCAAATAATAACACATAGAAATGTTTTATTCTATTTCTCTGAGATCCTAAATGCGAGAGAGATGTATATACAAGGAAATATATGGAAAGGAGAAAGAAAAAGACTTAAATACAGACATCTTCCTAGAATTCTAGGGGAAGACTTTTACATTGCCCCATCTTCAGGACAGATTATTTAAATAATAGTAATAAAGATTTGACTTAGATCAACTCTGTCCATCTCCAAGAAAGTATTTGTAATTTTCTCAATCACATTCTATGCCTTTCAGGAAATAATTTCTCATGCAGCTCAAAGAGCTCATGCTATGACAAGCAGACAGCTAAGTGAAGATGAAAGTCATCCAGTAGTCCATTCTTTACCTGGGAGCATTTCTTTTTGGACGATTCAGCAGCCAATCTTCAGCCATCATTTCCAGACTGAGCCTTTACTATTTTTATTTATTTCCTTTACTATTTGTTGAAACACATTGATGAAAAATTAATAGTAATTAGTACTCATTTATTGAGGTCATTAAAAGCAGATTTTTGGGAGTCCTACAACCTGGGATTCAAATCCCAGCTCTATAGCTCTCTAGCTTACTGAGTAATCTGTATGTATCAGCTGCTTCAACTGCAAAATGGGGTAACAATAGTAGCTATCTCACACATAGCGTTGCAGCAAGGCATTATGTGAGATGGTTCTTGTAAAATGCTTTGCTCTCTGCCTGCCTTATATACCTTTGGGGAAAAAATAACACTTTTATTCTTTGTTTATGGGTTAGTCATTGTGTTGGGTGCATTATACATATTCATAAATAATATTACTTAACTTTACACAAACTCCAGAGTAAGTCCTATTATCCTCACTTTACAGATAAAGGAACTGAGGCTCAGAGAGGTTAGATGGCAGGATTACAGGGTTAGAAATCTTTGAATTTGGAATTTCTGGATCTTAGTCTAGTGCTTTTTAAATTACATTGTAAGATATTATCTCTGTTGAAAAAAATCAGTTCATGGAGACATTGCTTTATGATTTTTATTATTTTATTCTGTAGCTAGCTTTAATAACCTTAAACCTATGCATATAGCCTTTCTCTGGAATTCTGTCAATTTTCTGAACATACTTTTACTTTCATTTTGTATCACAGCGCAAGAGCCTGCAATGATTATACAGTGCTTTTATGAAGATCTGGAACTCTAAAAATAACATTTTTTTATTCATCACAGGATGTGGTCGCCTTTTAAAAGTGTATCACTGTGTCATTGACTCATGTCCACCTTATAACATTCCTGAGGTCTTTTGCTGTCACATGGACCATCTCTTGCCCATAACCCTCAATGTTAAGTTCTAAATGATGAGGATATAAATCTCCAGTTGCAAACATCAGAAAATGCAACTCAAGATGATCTGATCCAAAGAAGGATTTTACCGGCCATCAGGACAGGAAATTCCAGGGACATCAAATTTTAGGCACCAAGAAACCCAGTCGCTCAGACAACACATTAGAACTTGGGGTTCCTCTCTCCATATTTTGGCCCTTGTTTTTTCTCTGTTGGCTGTACTGTCAGGCTCTTAGAGGTGGTGAGACAGTATAAATAGCTGTAAGATCACATCCTAGTATAAGTCCAGCAGAAGGAAAAATGGCCTCTTAAACACATTTCTGACAAAAGCCCCAGAATTTTAATCTCATTGGATCCAAGCTGATCACATGTCCATTTTCAACCAATCACGGTGACCAGAGGTTGCAGTGCTCTGATTGGCCAACATGAGTCACCTGTCCACCCCTGAAGCTCCACTAAAACCTAATGGACTCAGAATGGAGAAAGTGTAGATCCCTAAGGAAAATTGGGAGACCCTTTAGTGAAAGGGCAAATGGATTCCAATTGCTAATGATTATAAGAACTGTTTACATGTCCTTTCAGAACTTTAATCTGTTCAGCCGTGGGCATTTGCTCACTTCCCTCAAAACATTCTGCTTTCTACTCCCACCAGTATAGATGCTGGCTTCCTATTCCCCATGTTCCACACCTTGCTTCCCAAGGGCTCTTTTTAACACCATGCCCTTTTTTGAGTTATTAAAGACCATCTCCCATCAGTTGGTGAGATGGGCCTATTGCCCAAAAAAAAAATCAGAAGTGTAGATCAAAGTAATACTAGTCAACAGTTGTGGGGTTTTTTGGAATTTTGCTACATGTATTTATCTTGGAATCTGTCCAGAATTTTTTTTATGCATTTGTGTAATAGTTGTATCTTTTATGTGATCTTGCCAGAGCTAAAGTAGGCGCTTGTTCATTAAGTGAGGACAATCACCAGAGCAGTAAATCCTGCCAAAAATGCATGGTGATGCAACAGAACATGACCTCAGATCACTTTCTCCTGTTTTGCCTCCCATAATTTCCTTTTTCTAGGGCTCGGTCTATGTTTTGTTGTTGCTGTTGTTGTTTTCGGTTCATCTCTAGGTGTCTCTTAGTTTAAGCAAAGTAAAGGAGGATTCTAGGATCCCTAAGCCTAGCCATTCCTTATCCAAGACCAGTAATTCATTAATTCCGACAATTCAATAAGCAATTTTTAAATCTCTAGTAGCATCCCAACCTCCTCCAGCCCCATCCTATGTGACACACACAGTAAAGCATGATGGATAATAGTATGGGCTTTAACCATGAAGAGACCTGGGTCAGAGTACCAGCTCTGATATTTGTAACTACCCATGTGACCTTGGACAAGTTACTTAAACTCTTTAAGTCTTTGTTTCCTCATTCATGAAATGGGACTAATAGCACAGCCTCATTGGGTTATTATGGGCGTGAAGTGAGATGATAAGGGATTGAGAGTTCCCAGCATATGGTGGGTTTCTGGTAAATGTTAACTATCATTATTATTTTATTGCTTAACTCTTTCATATGTTTTAATTCAAAATTAGAATCTTTATAAAAACTCCACACTGTGATGTCTATTTCACTGATGTAAGAGCAAAATCCCAAAGAAAGGAGGCTGCGAATAAAAGAGATGCCAGTTATTCCTTCATTCATTGATTCCATCAACAAGTATTTATTGAGCATGTACACTGTACTCGCCATATTATCAGTTTGTTTACAAGTGTGTAGCAAAGGACCATTGCAATCTGTGAGTCATGCCAAAGAAGCATGAAACTGGATTCCTGTCCTCAAGAAGCTTCCACTCTTCTGGGAAAGACATAACTGAATCTATGGAGGAAAAATGCAGGAATGAAGACTGCTCATCATCAGAAGGTGATGTGCATGCCCTCAGAGAGTTCTAGAAAGAGCATGAGCAGTGTCTGGCACACAGAAGACATCCCCAAAACACTGGTTGAAGAAATGGGTAGTGGGTGAATCAGTGGGATGAATGAGTGACGGTTGTTGACAAAGACTCTGGGCTTCAGTCCAGCTCACTCCCAGGCGTTTCCCTTTGCTAAACACCAGTAGGCAGACTGCTGTGGGGACAAAGATTGCTGGTAATATTGGGCACGCCCAAGGGCACCTTAGTTTATAATGGAATAGATAGAACTAGCAACCCAGCCCCATCCTCCTTACAGCTCAATCTGTGACCTCATGTGGTATGACCTCATGGGGTGTGACCTCTCCAGGACTTACCTCCCTCATCTACACCCACTTGTTCCTCCCACAGAGACACCACGTGACTGGTGCTTCTGCAGCTGTCATCAAAATCTGCCAGTTTAAACCTCAAGTCCCTGGGATTGTCTGAGAGATACTCTGCAGAGAATATAAGGGTAGGACAACCTAGGTGAACTCCCATAGAAATAGCTGCTCCTCTGGCCAAAGTGAGTGGCTTCAACTAAGTACCATTAGGTACATAAAAGTTGGGACTTATAACTAATGACATGCTTGTGCTCTGGTACTGGATAGAGTGAGCGTTTCTGGAAACTCTCCACAAAAGCATCATCATTGTTTTACAGTACTGCTCCTCTCATCACAGACACACATGATAATAAGTAAAGTCCCAAAGTGTTATATACTGTATGGTTTCATTTACATGACATTCTAGAAAATAAAATTTTCTAAATATGCTGATTTTGTTTTGTTTTTATTTTAATGAAGCTTTGTTCTATTTTATTGATTGTCTTAATTAGGAGCACTAGGTCTAATAGAATAAAGATTTGTTTTCTTTTCTTTTTGAGACAGAGTCTCTCTCGCTCTGTTGCCTGGGCTATAGTACTGTGGTGTCAGCCTAGCTCACAGCAACCTCAAACTCCTGGGCTTAAGCGATCCTCCTGCCTCAGCCTCCTGAGTAGCTGGGACTACAGGTACTCACCACCATGCCTGGCTAATTTTTCTATTTTTGATAGAGACGGGGTCTCACTATTGCTCATGCTGGTCTCAAACTCCTGAGCTCAAGTGATCCTCCCACCTCGGCCTCCCAGAGTGCTAGGGTCATAGGAGTGAGCCACTGGGCCTGGCCAAGATTTGTTTTCTATTTTTGCAGTTAATGGTAAGATGAGTTCTGATTTTAGGGATGTGAAGGAAAGAATGTGTGGAAAGAGCATGTGGAAATAGAACCTGGTGGCTTTACCTTTTTTGAAATTATTTAAGCATTTTGAATTACATGTTTTAAATTACATACAGAAAATTCACTCTTTTGGTATGCAGTTCTGTATGTTTCAACACATACTGAGATGTGTGTAACCATCACTACAAACAGGATACAAAGTAGTTCTGTCATCTGACAAAATTCCCTTGTGCCGCTTCTTTGTAGTCAAACCCTCCCCTACCTCAATCCCTCACAGCCACTGATTGCTCCATTCCTATATTTTATTTTCTAGAATGTCATGTAAATGAAACTTTACAGTATATAGCCTTTTGAGACTTTACTTATTATCATGCATTTGAGATCTGTGTTCTACACTATTAATAGTGCATTCCTTCTTATTGCTAAGTGACATATCAATGTAGGAATTGTATCACATTTTACTTATTTACCCACTGAAGGACATTTAGGTTGTTTCCAGTCTAGAGTAATTATGAATAATGACGCTATAAACATTTATGTACCAAGTTTTCGTGTGAACATAAGTTTCATTTCTCTAGGATAATACCCAGGAGATGGTAAATGGGCCATATAGTTAAGTGTATGTTTGACTTTATTTGAAAATGCCAAACCATTGCCCAGAAAGACTGTACAATTTTGCATTCCTACCAGCATGTGAGAGTTCAGTAGCTCTGCATTCTTGCCAGCACATGGGATTTTCATGAGTGCATGTTTTAACCATTCTAATAGGTGTATTATGTAGATTTATATATATATTTTTTTTAATTTGCATTTTTTTACTGAAGACTGTTGAGAACATTTTCATGTGTTTATTTGCCATTAGTAGGTCTTCTTTAGTAAAGTGTCTGTTCAGATATTTTGCCATTTTTTTTTTTAAGTTGGGTTGTTTGGTTTTTTGAGGGGTTGTGAAAATTCCTTACAAATCCTAGATACAAATCCTTTATTTCTTCCTCTTCTGATTTCTAAAAGCGATTGTATAGAATTGATGTAATTTTTTCTTAAATGTTTGGTAGAATTCATTAATGAAGGCATCTGGGCCTGCAGTTTTCTTTTCTGGGAGGGTTTTCAGCTATGAATTTAATATCTTTAATAGACACAGGATTATTCAGGTTATCTACTTCTTTTTGAGTGAGTTTTGTCAGTTTGTGCCTTCCAAGACTTGGTTCATTTTATCCAAGTGGTCTTATTTATGTTCAGAGAGTTGTTTGTAGTATTCCCTTAATTTTTTTATGTCTGTGGAATTTGTAGTGATATCCCATTGCTCATACCTCATATTGGTAACATATATCTTCTCTCTTTTTCTCTTGATAAATCTAGCTAAAAGTTTATAATTTTATTGATCTGTTTAAAAACAGCTTCTGATATTACTGATTTTTCTCCATTGTTTTATATTTTCTTCAGTTTCACTAATTTCTGTTCTTATATTTATTATTTTATTCTTTCTGCTTGCTTTGGGTTTAGCTAGCTGTTCTCTTTCTAGTTCCCTAAGGTAGAAGCTTAGATTATTGATTTGAACCTTTGTTCTTTTCTAAAATAAGTGTTTCATGTATAAATTTCTCTATAGACACAGCTTTAGCTGCATCCCACAAATTTTGATATGTTGTATGTTCATTTGCATTCAGTTCAAAATGTTTCCTAATTATCCTTGAGACTTCTTTGTTGATCAGTGAATTTCTTAAAAGTGTGTTGCTTAATTTCTAAATATTTAGAGGTTTTCTGGATATCTTCCTGTTATTGATCTAACTGATGCCATTATGGTCCGGGAACACACTTTGAATGATTTCATTCTTTTAAATTTAATAAGGTTTGTTCTGTAACTCTGAATGTGGTCTGTTTTGATGAATGTTCCATGTACACATGAAAATAAAGTATATTTTGTTGTTTGAGGGGGATATTCCATGAGTGCTAATTAGGTCAAGTTGATTGACAGTGCTGTTTAGGTCTTCTATATTCTTGCTGATTTTTTGTCTACTTGTGCTATCATCACTAAGAAACAAGAACTGAAGTCTCTAACTATAATTATGTATTTGTTTCTTTCTGTTTTAAGTTCCATTAGCTTTTTCTTCATCTATATTGAAGCTCTGTTATTAGGTATATACACATTTATGGTTGTTGTATCTTCTTAGTGAGTTGACCCTTTCATTATTATGTAATATCCCCCTGTATCCCTGATAATTTCCTTATTCTGAAGTCTATTTTGTCTGATATTAATGCAGTTACTAGCTTCTTTTTTTTTTTTTACTAGTGTTTGCATGATAGGGTTAGTTTTGCCATTCTTTTAATTTATCAGTAACACTGTGTTTGAAGTGAATTCTGTAATAGCATATAGTTGGATCTTGAGGCTTTTAAATCCAATCCAACAATCTCCAGCTTTTAATTGATGTGTTTAGACAATTTATATTTAGTTCCAGTATTGATATGGTTGTATTTAGGTGTACCAATTTTATTATTAGTTTTCTATTAAGTATTTGTTTTCTTTTTTCCCCTTTTCCTGCCTTTTAGATTATTTGAATATTTCTTGCCATTCCATTTTAATTTATTTATTAGCTTTTTTAATATGTCACTTTGTATAACTTAGTTGTTTCTTTAGGGGTTACAATATACATACCTATTTTTTCTCAGTCTACTTAGAGTTAATAGTTTGCCATTTCAAGTGAACTAGATAAACCTTACCACTATATAAATCCCTTTCCTCTTTGCCCTTTATATTACAGTTGTCATATTACTGAATTTAAAAATGTAAAAAATCCTATCAGATGTAATTTTTGCTTTCAACAGTCATACAAAAATATGAATGTTACACAGATTTGCATATCATCCCTTCATTGGAGCCATGCTAATTTTTCTGTATGGTTTGAATTTTAGTGTATGTGCTGCCAACATGAACAATAAATAGGTATTTGAAGTGCTTTCCTGGTAAAGATTTTTTGAAACTTGCTCCAAGTTTGCGAAACTATGGGATGAAATTAGAAGCACAATGTTTTTCTCTGACCAAAGCTAAAATTGATGCTAACCAATTATGCTTTGACATTACAAAGCACAAAATGAAGTGTTTTGTTTTGTTTTGTTTTTTGAGACAGAGTCTCACTCTGTCGCCCAGGGTAGAGTGCCATGGCATCAGCCCAGCTCACAGCAACCTCAAACTCCTGGACTCAAGGGGTCCTCCTGCCTCAGCCTCCCGAGTAGCTGGGACTACAGGCATGCGACATCATGCCCGGCTAATTTTTTCTATATATATTTTTAGTTGGCCAGTTAATTTCTTTCTATTTTTAGCAGAGATGGGGTCTCGCTCTTGCTCAGGCTGGTCTCGAACTCCTGACCTTGAGGGATCCACCCGCCTCGACCTCCCAGAGTGCTAGGATTATAGGCATGAGCCACCATGCCCGGCCTCCTCTTACCTTGAACTAAGGCATAATATAAAATTAAAAACTGGAAATACTCATAGAAATAGCTCATGACCAAAGATGACTTTTTTTTTTTACAATATGAAGATTTATAATATCAAAACTATTGGTTATCTGAGATTTATAATATCTGAAGGTTTATAATATCAAAACTATTGATAATTATACCAAATGAGAGGTATTCTAGAAATTGTGATTAAAAGGGAACCGTCCCAGTTTCCAAAAAGCAGTAGATATTTGGAGATGATAAAATGAAAGTTAACCCTGCCAGGTTTGGGATTAAGGAAAGGGAGGTCATACCACACATTCTTTAAAGCGTAGTCAAATAAAATGGGCTAAAACGTGTGTAAAATATTTTTCATTTAAAGAAACAAACAATAGAAACCCCTCAAAGGCATTTTATGTGTATAATATTATTTACTTCTGCCACATTGCTATTAAAATATTGTCCCCACTCCAGTGCAGGAATGTGATGAGTCTGTGCATCATGCAGTGAAGGCACCAGTCTCACTCTGTAACCTTGGTCCTCCCTAGAGTATGTAGTCATTGGCTCGGAATGTACAGCTGTGAAGGTGACTGTTTCTCTCAAGGATTCGGTGATGTAAGCCTGAAACCAAGGAGGAGGAGAGCAATTAAACCTCACCTTGACTGAGCTATAATATACCAAGAGGGTTGCAAGTTGGGCTTGGTGACCGCTTTCTTCAGTGAGAAGGAGACATTTGCAGTTGGAGTCTGTGGGAAAGCAGCTACCATAAAGGGTGGTCAGGACACCTTGCCCTCTTTTCTGCCTGTCAGATGCCTGATTTTTCAGGAAGGTTGGGCTGAAGTGCCTTTTGTTCCCTGAAGCCTTTCCATCTCCCCATTCCAACCATGGGCAATAGTCTCTCCACATTCCAGCTTATATAGTCCCTCTGTCTGCTCAATTCAGGTGGCAGGCTTAGTTTTCCTTTCATGTGACTATTATCTTGAAATGGATTTTAATCTCCATTCAGACCAGGAGATAAAAATCTCTTTGGTTTCCTCCAAAATGACTTAAAACAGTTTGCATTTAGTTTGAGAAAAGAAATTGGTAGAGTAGTTGAGAACACAGGCTCAGTCTGTCTGGGTTTAAATCCTGATTTCACCATTTTATAGCTAAATGAGTTCGGGCAAGTTACTTACGCACCCCATGCCTCAGTTTCCCCACTTGTCAAATTGGGATTATAATACTATTTGTAAAGACTAAACAAGTTAAGACACGTAAAGTACTCAACATTATTGGCTGGCACATTACAAGTACTATTACTTATTTTTTATTAAGCAATTCATTCTTTCTTATAAATCTGTGAACAAATACATATTTGTAAGGAAGGCAAGACAGAGCACAAACAGGATTAACTAAAGAGAAGGTGAAGAAAAGAAAGAATGTGACCATGTTCTGGGTGCAAAAGACCTAGTAACTATTTGTAAAAGAAATGAGGGGCAGAAATGTATATTGGTGCAACCACTTTAGAAAACCATATGGCAGTATTCACTCAAGAAAAACATTCTTATACTCTACAACTCAGCACTTCCAATCCTAAGTGTATACCGTAGAGAAAAGTGTTCATGGATCTAACCAAAGGATGTTTGATAGGTAGAACGGTTCATAGCAGAAGTATGTGTGATGGTCATTAACTGGAAACTGTGCAAATGTCTATCAACAGAAAATGGATAAACTGTGGCAATGAAAATGGATAGTCTGCAACTACACACAGCCCAATGGATGAATTTCACATAATGATGAACAAAAGAAGCCAGACAGCAAGATTCCAGGCAAAACTACCCTGTGCTGTTAAAAGTTAGGATAAAGGTTACCTTGGTTGAGGAGAGAGCTGAAGGGGGAGGAGAAGTAGAGAGGAGAGAGCAGGAGGAGTTCTGGGGGTGTAGGTAACATCTTACGTCTTTATCTGGGGCTGGCTACACGGCGGGGGTGAAGGGTGGTTCAGATTGTGAAAATTCTTTGGGCTACACACCCATGATCATTTTTCTGCATGCGTATCATACTTCACCACAAAAAAAAAAAAAAGAGGAACAGGAATGAAATAAGAATAAGAAATGAAGGGGAAAATAGAATGAAAAAGAAAATGAAAGAAAGGGGAAGGAAAAAAAAAATCCAGAAGGGTGAAAGACAGGGATCCTTGGCCCAGCCGCACCTGACCCGGTTGGCGCAGCCCTGCGCCCTGCCACCGCCCCTGCCCCGCCCCGCCCCCAGCGCTGCTCTCTGTCTGCTCAGCACCCGGTGCCAAATGCCCGTTCTCGGGTGCTTTTCCTTCCCTGCCCTCTCCCCACCGCCCCTCTCCTTTCTGAGCTGCGCTAAGGCAGGAAGGGTTTTCCAAGTGGGTAACGCTGGTAGCAGAGTAACTTGAAGCTAACGCTTCATTAAAGAAAACCTTCTCCTCTCTTCTTCCCCTTCCCCTTGCTCTTCTCCTCCACTCCTTCTCCCCCACCTCTGCATCCCCCTCCAGGACGTCCTCTTGGCCTAGGTGGCAGAGCCTGCGCCAGCTCTGTCCCCGCCTCCCGCACAGCGGGGTCGTGCGGCGGGGGCTGGGGCGCTGCAGAGGCCGGAGCTCCCGGGTGTCCCCTCCCGTGCCCCCGCCCGCGTCCACGCCCGGGCTGACCCCGCCCCGCGGCCGCCGGCTATTTTGGGCGCGTTGGCGGCGGCGGCGGGATCGCTGACAGTCCCGGATCCTGTGACACCTCTCGGCAGCCTGGCACTTGTTGCTCCCAGGACCTGTGGTCATCCCTTCACCCGCCTTTCCCCCTTCCCCCTGCCCCCTCCCGGCTTCTCTCCTTTCCGTGTGATCACCTGGGACACTGACCTCCCAGACTCCGCTGCCCGGGGAAGAGAAATAGATGGTTTAAAAAAAAAAAAAAAATTAAACGCCGCCCTGAAGAGGGGCCCCGCCGGGCAGGAACACGAGCGCAGAGCGCTGGCCTGGGCGCTGCAGAGGTGGCGCCTCCACGGCCCGGGACAGTGGCCCTGGGCGGCAACGGCATGACAGACTCGGCGACAGCTAACGGGGACGACAGGGACCCCGAGATTGAGCTCTTCGTGAAGGTAGGTCAGCGTCCGGGCTCCCGCCGCACCTGCCGCGCCTCCAGCCGGGCTCCGGGCGGCGCGGGCTCGCGTGCCAGGGCGCGGGTCGCGCCCGGACTCAGGACCCTCCCCAGGGAGGGCAGCCCGGGCCCCTGGCGGTCCCCTGGGCGGCCTTTCCGCAGGCCGGCACCTCGCTTCGGGGTTCCTGGGTGGAAAGGAGTGAGGTACAATCTGGCAGGTGGCTGTCTTCTCGGAGAGTTGTCCCGCAGTTTGTCAGACCCACCACAGGACTGGCGGTCACCGCGGAGAGTCCCGAGCCCGGCCGGGGCGCGATTTTGGCTGGCCCTGAAGGACATCTCCAGGTATAGGGACATGGCAGGAACCTCACTGCATCTGTGAACCTTTCTTCTAAAATGGGAGGAGGGGCAGGGACGGGAGAGAGAAGAAAACATTATTGATACGATTACCTTTGGCAAAGCAAAAATAACATGTCTTAAAATTTCCTTTCCCTCTTTTATTCAGAACTGCTAAAAAAAAAAAAGAGAGACAAAGGTATTTTCTTGCTTTGTGATTTGCAAAGTAGAAAACAAACACCCGTTCCCCGACGTTCTTATTGTCACAATCATGATTGCACAGGGCAGTTAGTGCCCAGGGAGCGCTCAGCGTTTGGAAATAGGGGAAATCTCCCCGTCGCCCTGAGGCCGGCTGGGATGAAGGAGCGCAGTGCAAAATTAAATTAAGTCGCCTTTCTTCCTGGGAAGAAACAGGCTAACGTCAAAAGCTGCTGTGCTTCATTTGCAACCCGTAGGAGAAAGGATGGAGGCCGAGGCAGCGTTTCCCGGTCGCCGGTGTAACGAGAAAGAAACATTTGATCAGTCCTCGGTGCAGGCACTGCAGGAGCCGGGAAACCTGAGGCGCAGGAGAGTCGCCTCCAGGGCCCAGAGGAAAGAGTCGCCAGGACTTGGGGGAGGGGAGTCCTCAGGCTGCCCCAGCACAAGACCTTTCACAAAGGGGAAAAAAACCCTGGAATGCCTTCCCTAGAAATATGCAGGTAGCTCAGAATGGAAGAGTCCTGAGTACCTGTCAGGGGCCTCCTGGCTGAATTTAAAAGGCATGAATATTCCCTGACTGGGGAATGATGGTATTTTGCCCAAAGGATCCTTGTCTACAAGCTAAGTAAATAGATTTGTACAAATAGTATAAGGCCTGTGTACAACTTGATAACAACTGATGATCTTTGGTGCCTTTTGACTCCTAAAATGTATAAAATCAATTGTGACTTATTTTACACTTGATAAGTGACCTGCCTCAGTTGTCTCAGCCTACCACAAAGGTTCGTTAAATTTCTTTTGCTGGGTTTTACATTCTCTGTGTTTATTTTTCAAAATTACTCCTGACATTTAGTGACACTTGCATTCTGTGGCCCGTTCTCTCCCCACTGTGGTGGCCCCTGTGCCCACAGTTGGTCTCTGGGATGCCCTCTCCCTCACCCCCACCCCCACAGGATTTTTAGTTCCTCTGGAAGACCCAGGCTCTAAAGAGTCACATCATCCCCTGTGAGGCTGGGCAGTGTTGGTCAGTAAGCGGGTGCTCTGAACTCCAACATCCGGGCTTGCGGTCTGGGAGGGAATAAGGAGAGCTCTAACGAAGCTGGGTCTTGCTGCTCTCCTTGAAGAAAGCTATTCTAGAAGTTACTCAGATTCCCTGGGAGTAGGCAGTTGCAAGGTGTCAAGTTCCTGAAAGATATTTGAAACACAAATTGGTCCTTTAGAGCCAAAGGAGCCCTTTGCCCCACTGCTAGGCGTGGACACCAATTCTACCTGCAGCTTTGGAATGTCTTGCTGGCACCTTTGGAGATTTTCTCCATTTATGTAAAAAGCACACTGCACAGCTCCCAGTGCCCCCAAAGAATTCTAAAATGCCTGTGTTGCCATTTGTTTTTTCCCTAAAGGAAAGCAGTCCATGAAAGCTGGGCTGCCCTTCATGGCCAGCTCAGAAACCAGATTGATGGGGAGAATAAACAATCAGATAGGAAAGCTGTTTTGACAGCGGGGCCCTCCCCACACCCCAACCCAATTTTTGAGTTTCTGGTTGGTTGTTGTTTTTTTACAGGGCCAAGTAAAGGCTAGAAATACTGTGAAACAAAGATGCTGCCCAGACCTTGCTTGAACCCTGTCATTTAAGCGAAGCAATGTCCTCATTTACAGAAGCAAACTTTTCCAAAGTTTGAAGTTTCTCTAAACTATATGATTGCCATAGAAAGAAAAGTCTTCTTGGTGGTGGTGTCAGGTAACAGGTGCTTTCTCCAGGGCAGGGTGGGTCTGCATGAAGCTTCCCAGGCAGGGCACGCCCTACCCAGTCAGTCCTGATGTTGGTCATTGTCAATGGCCCCTTGAAATCAAGGACCTCCCCAACCTGGCCTGTCCACCGGGTCTACCACTCTAAACCTCAGTCGCCCGGTGAGTTTCAGGGAAGGACCTGCGATTCTCTCCTATGTCAATTGGTAGTCATTATCTGTCACCACTACTGCTAATAATGATGAGAAGAAGAAGAAATGGCAGCATTTTAGGACTTAGGAAGTATGTTCAAATATCTTATCTCATCTGATCCTCAGCAACTGTGTTTATGAGGCTTAGTTCACTCGTGTGAAAGATAAAGACAACAAATAAACCTTACTCACAGGAACCTCCTGACGCTGGATGCTGTCAGAGCACTTAATGAGCCACAGTTTGCTCTTCTAGTGACAGCCCAGAGAAATGAGAATGATTAGTCCCGTTTTATGCTTGAACAACACGTGTGCTCAGAGAGGGTATGGGAACTGCCCAGAGGTAGACAGCAAATAGCAGTCAGCTCCAGTCCTCAAATCTGGCAGTGGAAACTAAATTTCTTGCTCTTTTCCAAAGACCTGTATGTCAGGGCTGGTACCATATTTTGCCAAGTTAGACTCTCAAGTGCCATCCATGATGATAATTATTTATAATTTATTAATCTGTTCATAGAATGCTGTCAAGGAGTCTACCTCCATTTCTGCTATGCACTCCAAATCTTCCCCTTCCAGGAACATTCTAACAGTGGCTTTTAAGAGATCATTTCCCCACAGTTTTAGTTTCTTCATCTATAATAAAAAAGTTTAAAGGTTAGATTAGATCAGCTCTGATTCTAATGTTCCATAATACCTGGGGCAGGGGGCCTTGGAGATTTGGAGACATAGGACCTGAGTTCAAGTCTTGTTTCTGCCTCTAATTGACTCTGAACAAATTATCTAACTCCCTCAATAACCCCCTCTTAAAACAAGAGAGTAGCTATAAATAAGATGACCATATGATTTCTTGTCCAAACCTAGACACCTCTGAAAATGAAAGAAGATGTCACTAATAATTAGGCTGGGACAACAGGTGTCACCCGGGATTGTTTGGGGGGCAAATCAGGACATGTGGTCACTCTGGTTATGAAAACACGTAGCCACAGATTCGCTGTGAGGATTCCAAGGGAGGATATAGGTGAAAGCACTTTGTAAATTGAAAACTGCTGTAAATACATTGACTTCAATCATGATATGAGTGCCATGGCAGATAGAACCTTTCTGGATCTACACGTCCTTGACTTGCCTTAGGGAACAAAGGCCTGGTTCCTTCCTCACTTGCAGGGATATTTTGAGAGTAAGTGAGATCATATGTAGCTTGGACTTTGATCACAAGGGGAGGACAGCAGGTTAGAGACTTGATAATGGCCGTGAGTGTGTGGTTTATTGAAAGAAAGAGAGCAAGGAAGTAAAAGCAAAACAGAAAGCAATTTGAAAAGACAAACACAGGATGTGCTGTGTATGTCAGATGGAGACATTCCTCCCGCTTGTGTTGCTTCCTCCACACCCAGTCTCTGCCGTAGACCCCAGTTCTAGAAAGCTACCAAAGTGAAGCGACTATGGTAGGCAAATGCATCACCAATGTCTCTTGGGCCAGGAACTGGAGTTTCAACAGAAACCAGTGGTTCTCAACTTTGGCTATATATTCAGATCACTTAGGGAGATTTTAAAACTCCAGGTTGCTCCCCAGGCCAGCGACATCAGTGTCTCTGCTGCGGGGACCCAGAAACAGTATTTTTACACCCACTCCCCGGTGACTGCAGTGTGCAGCCCTGGCGGAGAGCCACTGAGTCATAATTAGAGGCAGGTCCACTAGCAGGCAACTGCTGCCACAGCTGGAGCAGGTGGCCTTGCTGGCGCTGGTTAACGTCCAGAACTTCTAACAGCCTCGGGGCATCAGGGTCAGGAGTGCTGCTGATGGAGAGCCTGCACCCAATCCTGCTCAGTTAACAGATGCTGACGGCCCGTTAAGCCCTATCCACAGCACTCCAGAACAATCAGTGCATGGGGTCGGTCTAGTCAAATAATCATCAGGTCAGTGCGGGAGAAATAAAACCCAGTTCTGCTAATTGTCTGATGGAAATGACTAGTTGTTTCATTTACCGAGTGACCCAAAAGGCTCTGACAGTGGTGCAGGGTGCAATACAAGTTGTGGCGACCTGTGGTGTGGTCATCTGACTTCTAGAACAGACAGGATCGAACCTTGTGGTGCTCCCACTGTGGCCCCGAGCTTCTCTGACTGCCTCGTCACCTTGGGCAGCTCGCCTCCCCCATGAGCTCACTAGGTTTTCAAAGTTCCGTCATCACACTGAGTGACTGCGTTTTTCTTTCCCACTCTCTCCAGGTTTTGCTCTGAAGCTGATAATCCCCTACCCAAACTCACCTGCCTGCTGTGGCAGTGAGGGCTTTTTTTCCCAGGAACACGTCCATGGAGTGCTAGTGTCAAAGGTCGAATGATGCACATCTCAGGGGCCCTGGCTGGGGGCTGGGGGCTGGGGGTGACGACTGTGTGTCTGCGACTGTGCGTCTGCAGAGGCTGAAGTCCGCTGTCCGTGGTGTCATTTGCGTTGTCTCTCTGGGCCTTCGTTGGCTCCCTACGCCCAGGGCAGAGGGTCTGTCAGTGTGACCAAAAGTCAGTTAAGTCAAAAGCTTTTCATTCTTGGTTCCCTTTGAGTTGCCACATGCTGGGCCCACGTTAGTGGTGGCAGGAGATGCAGTGGAAGAGTGAGACTCTGGGTGTCAGGCTGTGGTTCACCAGCTGTTGTGGGCAAGGACAGGCTGTTTGACCTCTTTGGACCACAGTTGTGGGTTTTTTTGGTTTGTTTGTTTTGCTTTTGTTTTTTACCAGTGCAGTGCTAGTAAGGGCAGTCCGTCTCGCATAGAGCTGGTGTTATGAGCATCACGAGCTATGTATGAAGCTGAGGTATAAGTAAGGCCTCCTCTGCAGCCCCATGGAGCCCAGTTAGTGAAAGGGAAGCCCTTGGACTTCCCTCTCGTGATATGTGCAAGAAGTCAGAGCCTCAGGCCTACGTGTCCTATCTCATTGCTGGAGCCTGGACACAGACCAAAGGTAGCTAGAGCTTGGTGCAGCCATCACGGGGGCCTCTGACTGGCTGCTGCTCCACAGGCTGGAGCCACTAGAGGCCACCGTCCAAGGTGAAGTGGTCACCCTGACCACAGGGCCAGTGCAGATCCCCGACCCATCGTGGGGTTCTTCAAGCTCAAGGGCATTCGATTCCTCCTGTCCGTTGCTGTCTCCCGGTGGCTGGGCCAGGGTGCATCAAATACCTGGGGATGCCACACTGGTCCCCCCTTTCAGCTCCGTGTGGATGGTATTGCGGGGCCTCATTTCCTTTCCTGTTACTGGGCTCTGGGGAGAGCCTCCTCGGCTTACCTGAGAGGTGCCTGTAACTTTGACCCTTGGGTGAGAAAGCAAGCTCTGGAGTCTAGGTCCTTCGTTTCCAGGAGGACCCCTGGTTCTCTTGGCAGATATTCCCACCCCCTCCCCAACAACCTCTGCATAGCCACAGTTGCTTGCATGGAAAATAAACACATGGCAGTGGACGATGGGAGGTTGCTTGGTGGGTACAATGTGCGTGACTTCAGTGATGGATGCACTGAAGGCCCTGACTTCACCATGGTGCAATATATCAACGTACCAAAACAGAAAAATATATACACACATGTACATGCAGTATCTATCTGGATCATAGGAAACGCATGACAAACTCTCAGTATCTGGGATCTATTAAAACTGTTACCCAGAAGATACCCTCAGTTGTCTTTGTCATCCAGGCTGGAGGAACTGGAAACAGTGAAGAAGCAAAGTGGTTGAGCCTGAGTTTCCTGAAGATGTGGTTCTAGTTCTGGAGAAGCTCTCTCCACCCAGGGCCTCTTGGATCTGACACTGCCTGCATTCTGAGGGGTCAGTCCAGTTACTGGGGGCATCTCTCTGCCAGCTCCCTGAGTGACAACCTACTTTGGAAACTCACGTTTTCCTTCAGGAAGCATCTTAGTTCTCAGATGTGAAATTCTTTAAGGATAAATAAGATAGGTGGTCAGCTTTCAGAACTGAAATGAATCCTTCCTGGTAAAAGAAGTGGAGTTACTAACTTCTGGAAGTACCCCCTAGCTCTGCGGGCATGGGAAGATTCTTTGCATCACATTTATTGTGGCATTCGTTGGTAAACTGTGGCTCGGCTGCTGGTTCTCAGCCTGTGGGGCATGAAAAAGTCACTGCACTTGCCTTTCCCACGTGGACTTGGCCAGGCCCTGTCCTCGGAGATTCAGATTTAGGTGGGTAGGGTAAGATCCACGTATCTGTATCCATAAAAAGCTACCCCGGGCTGATTCTGAGGTTGCTCAAAGACTGAGAGCTGGTGGCTTAGAGCGAGGGTAAGTAGGGCCGAACTACCCAGTGGGGCGTCGAAAGGGCAGGATGAAGCCCAGTCCCCACTTGAGACGCACATTTCACAGGGTGGAGGAGGCTGCGGCAAATATGCTTATTCACACGAGTCACCCCTGATTGACCTCAACTAAACCAGAAAAGGGAGGAAAGGAATGCTTTTGACCTTTCTTTTGCAATTTGCTTTTCTTTCTTCACATTTTTTTTTTATGATATAGAAGTGGCACATAATTTTAAAAGCTAAGCAGGAAGGAAGATATTAGTAAGATCCTAAACTCAGGAGTTAGAGGATTGAAGACAATCAATCAATCAATTAACCAATTAACAAAAATGTTTATGGAACACCTATTCTGTGCAAAGTTCTGTGAACACTGAAGGGGGGGAGGAGATTAAAGAAGAAGATGGGGTCCCTGCAGTCCGTGAATGTGCAGCTGAGGAATAAAAATGCAAACTAGCGTCAGTGCTGCATGAGTGCAGGAGGTGAATCGGGCCGTGAAGATTAAGGGACGAGTGTGGCCTAAATGGGGTCCCTAGGCTAGTTTGGAGGGAGGTGGGACCCGAGTTGTGCCTTAAAGAATGATCAGGATTCACAGAGGTGGCCAGGAGTGGGCACCCATGTGAGGAGCAGCAGAAGTGTGGAGGTGAGGATGTTCAGGGCCCACGGGGACACGGGGTGGCTGAAGAGAATGGTACATGGAAGGGAGCAGCTGGAAACAAGACAGAAAAATAAAACACCGAAGCTCACCGTGGGTCCCCAGTTAGAAGGCGAAAAGAGAGGAGAAAGAGAAGAAAAAAAAAAAAAGAAAAATAAAACAGCAACAATAGCAGGAGAAGGTCTTCAACAGAAGGGGCAAGTGGTTTCTGTTTCCTTGTAAGTAGTTGGTAGTGATCAGAAGTGTCTACACGGGGTAAGAGATCGATCTGGTCCGTGTTTGGAAAGGTTCATAGCTGGGTTGCATGATGGAGTGGGAGAGCCAATAAACTCAGAGTAAGAAGACCTGATTCCAGGTCCTGTGCTGCCACACGCTGGCTGTATGACTTTCTTTAAGGCTAGGTTTCCTTTTCTATAAGATGGTATCAACAATCATAAAATCATAGAATTTTCTGATTTAGAAAAACTTCCAGAAGTCATCTAGTCTGATCCCCTCTGATCAGATAAATTCACAATCTCACATTTTGGGATACGTGCTATATGGATTTAAGAAAGATACAAGAGAAAAGTGACCTAAAACATGAGCGACTGCTGTTTTTGCCATTGTCATTGTGGCTGTGTTGACTATGGCCACATCAGAATGAGGAGAGCCCTGGGCAGAGGCTGAGCAGAGGACATGCCAGTGGTCCTGTCACGAGGCCATCCAAGCCCAAACTAGGGCTGAAGGCAGAGCGTCCTTGGAATAGTGATGTAAACACAAAATTAGGTGCATATCCTGGAAGAAGCCTGTGCAAATACTGTATAAGAACGATACCAACACTTAAGATTCAGCAGTTTCGTGGTACCTTCCCCCCTGGGGAAATCAGTGTCCACATTTGGAATGATGACATCATCGATGGGCTTGACCGATAAGGCCTAAGATGTTATAAATGAGTGAGTGCAGATAAATGAATTGAGCTTTAAGGTTCCATTCAACTCTGAAAGCTAAGACTCTGTGGTTGAAATAGGGCTGTGCGGAAGGGAGTTGTTCATGAAAATAATCTGGTTTGAAACAGTTTCATCTGAAGTGCTGGCAGGCCAGCCAAGTGCAGGTGTCTGTGAGGGGGCAGGAGAGTGAGAACCGAGGATCAGAGGGCCACTGGGGTTAGGGATGTGCACCTGAACTCTGCTTAGCGCTACGGCTGAAGGAATAAGTTGCCCAGAGAAGGGAACATGGAGAAGGAGTATGGAAATCAGGATTGTGCTTTAAGAAATGCCCATTTGAGGAGGAGGAATGAGGCCCACGAGGGGTTAGCAAAGGTGATGAAGCAGGGAGAGGTAGGAAATAAATGTAACGTCCGGAAGGGTGAAGGGAAGGGTGTGAACAGTAGCTCAGAGGCAAGAAATGTCAGGATGTGTCCTGGAAGAACTAGGAGTTCTGCTTGACTGTGGCCAAGACGGCGTAAAGGGATGTGGGGAAGGCAGATGGAAGTATAAGTTAGGGTTCTGTCCTCATCTGTTCAGGCTGCTGTGACAAAATACCATAAACTAGGTAGCTTGTAAACAGCAGAAATGTATTTCCCACAGTTCTGGAGTCTGGGAAGTCCAAGATCAAGGTGCACCTGCAGATTCAGTGTCTAGTGAGGGTCTGATTTTTAGTTCATAGATGGTGCCTTCTCCATGTGTCCTCACGTGGTAGCTGGGGAAAGCTCTGGTCTCTTCAGCCCCTTATAAGGACACTAATCCCATTCCTGAGAGTTCCACCCTTATCGATCTAATCACATTCCAAAGGCCCTACCTTCTAATACCATCACCTTGAGGGGTAGGTTTTAACCTATGAATTGGGGGTTGGGGCACCTACATTCAGGCCATAACAGGCTGTATCAGGAAGCATCTCCAAGGGCAACCTGAGCAGTTGGACTTTTATTTACAATGTGGAAAATTGCATGTGCTCCTGTCTGCTTGTGACCCAATT
Organism: Eulemur rufifrons; assembly: GCF_041146395.1. Classification (NCBI taxonomy): domain Eukaryota; kingdom Metazoa; phylum Chordata; class Mammalia; order Primates; family Lemuridae; genus Eulemur; species Eulemur rufifrons. Next base: position 14,688,342 of record NC_090997.1, on the reverse strand, counting down.
GTACTTGTGAAGCAATTGTATTTTAAAAGAGAGGGAAGTGTTCAATTATCTATATGTGGCATGCCTGGCTCTGCTGCATCTGAGGAGGGCTATTTTGAAGTGGGAGTTCTTTGCAGTGTGTCTTGGGTCACCCACAGGCTGTGGTATTTAGAAGTTTGGTGCTGGTTTCCCTACACCCTGTATCAACACCTATGGACCTTAAGGTGACATTTTTACTTCTGTTTATCATTATTCTATGATAAGGAGGAAACAAACAGGTATGAGACTGGAGAAATAACACAAAAGGGAAGGGAGGGGAGGATGTCCAACTAGAAACCCATTAGTTGGAATAGAGAGAAAGTGAAAACCATGTCCCAGTTACTGTCTCTTAAAAATCCAATTTGGGGAGTTGTCATGGCAACAGAGAGAGGTTTCTTGATTCATCCCAAGGCCTCTCCCCTCAAAGTATGTCTCTGCTTCCCAATGCTGACAGCAGCAAAGGCCCCGTGAACACAGCAGGTGAAGGGGAGGGGCAGACCACCTGCCTTTTATTCATTCTGGCATTTGGGTTCTGTGGCATTCTGTAGTCTTAGCATAAAATCTAGGGCCCCCTGGTGTCTTTGGAATTTGCCTCTGCAACCAAAGGAGCCATGCATCTGTGGCCTTTTATCACAAACACTTTAGATTTTTCTTGTGGGATGCAGGGTTCTGGGCAGGGCCTCCCCCCAGGACTCTGAGAGAGGAGAGCCTCGTGGCCTTTCCTCATTCAGATGCTTCCTGAGTATAACAGGGGTCTGATCTGTCTAGCAGGATTATTATGAGGGTCAAATAAGACAAGAGACATGGATGGACTTGTTTTGTAAACTAGGGTTTTCACTGTTCAGAGGTGAGGCACAGTGTGGGCCAGTACAGGCCAACTGCTGAAATGACATCCATCGGCTCGTTCACACGACAGCTCAATGCAGTGTTTGGTGAGCCGTCTTCCCCACCCAGGCTCCTTCCGCCCTGCAGTTCTGCAGCTGCTCTGGGCTGCCAGCTCCTCTGCTAGACCCTGCGTGTTGCCAGCATAGGGAAGATCGAAGGTAGAGGACAGCGTGGTAGGTTTGCATGGTCCCTGCCTGGACGTGGCCAAATCACACTCACCGCTTTCCCTAGCCCAGAACTCAATCCTACTGCTGTTCCTGTGTGCAAGGGGGTGCTGGGAAGTGTCATCTAGCTGTGCTCCCAGGAGGAAGTGGAGACAGGCTCAGAGAACAAACAAAAAGCCAATCTCTGTCACAGAAATGAAGTTACCTATTTCCTTGTGTCCTATCACTACGTCACCTTGGATGGCATCCCCTGAGCTGGAATCCCACCTGCAGCCTCTTTCGCCTCCCATCCACCATGCTTAACAGCATCCACTTAATCTTCCTAGAATACTGTCTTCATCACAGCAACTCCCCTACCTGCTTCTACTTGATTTTGAAGATAGTCCAACTAGGTCCACATTCCTTTTCCCAATCTTATTTCTCACATTCCCTCAAAATGGTTCTTTATGTGTCCATACAGTTTTTGAAACATTTTTAAGTCTCTCGTCTTTTGAGGAAGGAAAGGATTTAATTCTCATCACACAGTAGGTGACCTGCCAGGGGCTGCATACTGGGTTCTTCTGCACACGCTTAGAGAGAAACCCGGAGATCCTGATTCCAGACCTGAGCACCCTCCACCGGAACAGGGTTTCCCAGCCTTTCACCACCATAAGAGCCACCTGAGTCATTTTCCAAATGCCAGCCCAGTGTTCTAATCAGAGTCTTCAGGGAGGGCAGGTCCCAGACCTCTGTAATCTGACAAGTGTCACAGGTGACTGCTGCACTGTCCAGTTAGGGGAACACTGACCAGGGCCCACGGGGGCATCCTGAAGCCAGACGAGTGGGTCTAACGGTGGAAATTTAAACACCGTGACATTCAAATGTAGGAGAGAAATTTGGTAGACAAGTGGGCTCTCTCTGCTCTCAGGTCACTCCAAGGTACATAGCATCCCCGTCATCTTAAATGGCGACCCCTAACCCTACAATTTGCTCCGTGGAATTGTAAAAACAGTCATGGGCTTGTTTTTTCTTATTTATTTTTTTTTATTTTGCAAAGCTGCTCATCCCCCCCCACCCCCCCCCCCCAAAGTATAAGGTTCTTGGAGAGGGAAATGTTGGGAAAGAGACTGGGGTGGTGGGAGGGGGAAAAGGCCAGGAGAGACTGAGGGGAACTGACGTGACTTGGCACATAGAAACACCAGTCTCCATCTACAGGCTTCTTGTCCCAGAAGTTTCTCTGCATTTTCAGAAGTCAGAGAATCAGTTTGGAAACTGAACAATAATAGCAGTGGCTATGTGCTATTTTGAACGCCTTGCTTATGTTAATTCCTTAGATTCTATGAAGTAGGTCCTGGTATTATTCCCAACTTACAGATGAGGAAACTGAAGCTCACACTGAGTCCCCCCCAAGTAAGTGCACATAGCTAGGAGATGGTCCAGCCGGGCTTCAGATTCCACCCCCCGGGAATCAGGATCTGTGCTCTCTACTGCTTTATTTCACCCAGACTCTCCCAGCTTTATGAAGAGAAAGTGCTGGGCTGAATTGGGAGGCATCTGTCCCGATGGTGAGCTATCAAGGCTTGGTTTTCCTTAATTCTCCATTGGTCACAGTGACTAGTCCAAGGTCAAGGTCAGATCCCTACACTTGGCAAGCAGGGCAACTACCAGACAGGATGAGTTGGAGCCGCCTAAAGACCTACCTGTTCCCAAGTCTCTTTCCCACGTTTTTGCCACAGTGACATGAATTCCCACCCTTTGATCAACACCTTTATTCTAAGAAATATTTCCCAGAGGTCCTTTTTAAAATATAAGTATGTTACTCTGGATGGGCTATACGTGGACCTGGTAGCCCCACCTGACACATTAGCTGAGACTATGTTATACGGGCAGAGGGAAGAGGACCAGAAGGCGGGGGGCGGTTGGAGAGAGACCAGGAGCACTGCATGCTACTGGGGTGCCGGGCATGCTGTGCCAGGTGATGTCAGGGCTTGGAGGAAAAGTGGTACCTGTTGTACAATGTAGAGGTGGCCACCAAGGGCAGACTTTGTCCCCGGCCAACGTACCCAAGAGGTGGCCATTAGCCCATGTGCCTCAGTCAGGACTCTAGGTTAAGCTTTGAAACTCATTTTTGCAAGGATGAAGCCCTTGACTTGAAAGAAATCGTATGTTTATTCCAGTTTGCTCTTCCTCCATTACTAAGAACTAGACTCATGTATAGCTGTGTATGGTAGAGTTTCACAACAAAAGAAATACATAGACAACTTGCCAAGGCACTATAAAGGTGAAAATAACAATAAATTTAACAATGGTGTCTGTGGAATTCAGTGGATCTCATTGAGTCCTCACAGAATTCCAGCAGCTTCATCCCGTCTCGAGGCCCAGACAGGTTGGGCTGGTTTAATGCCACACAGCAGACTGCAGCCAGGGTCGAGAAGAGAGTCACTGGCTGCACTTCACTCCAGGGGTCCAGCCTCGCTGTGCTAGGCCTTTCTGGATCATTCATGGCACAGTCAAAGGTAGCAAGACCAGGGAAAGCATTGTAACTAATAACAATTTGTCGAGCATCTGCTGTGCGCTGGACATTGTGCCAGGCACTCTATTTAAACATGTCCCTGTTCCTTTACAACAATGCCATGAGATAGGCATAGAGCGACTCTTTTACGGACAAGAGGTCTGGGCTCTAAAAGTTTAGATCTTTTGCTCGGGGTCCCATGGATAGTGGCAGAGTTGGGATTCAAAGCCAGGTCTGACTGACTCTACAATCTTTTAATGCGTGTTCGTAATGAAGATAACAAAGCTAAAGTGGAGGTGCTTGAAATACACGTTTCCATCCGGCAGCTGCTTAGGGAGGCCTCCCAGGTGCCAGGCCCAGGGTCTGGGGCAGGGAATAGGAGCTGCACGAGGTAGGTGCAGTTGGGCCCTGGCAGAACCTGCAGCCTGGGCCAGGGCAAGGACGAAGCTTTTGGGGCTCGCAGCCTGGGACCTGGCATCAGGAAGGCAAGAGGCAGAGCTCTGCAGCACAGGCAGGGAAGGGCTGGAGTTTGATTCAACGGTGGGGCATGAGGGGAGAGGCCCAGCTGAGCTCAGGGAGAGGAGGGGGAGAAAGCCATGGGCCTCCAACCCTCCCTCCCCATAAGGCTGTTGCCAGGACAGATTCCTGACGAAGGGACCATCGTACGTTGTCCACCCCTATCACGACCCTAGGAGCTTCTCTGGGCATAGGCCTCCCCCTGGGAACTGAGGACACTACTGGAGAAAAACCGTGGACTGTTCCTTCTGGTCCCTCTCCCAGTGTAGGTCACTCGAAAGGATGATAAGAAGCTTATCTAGGCCTAATGCTCCTCAGAAGGCATTTTCCATCTGTGTGCCAAGAATCGCTCTAACAAGGGCGAGGCACCTTTCATTCCAGAGTGGGAGATAAACAGCTCTCAGTGGGAATGCCTGGGGTGAGCACGTCCCGCGTGCAGCCAGGGAGGGGAGCGCAGGGGCTGCCAGAGGCACCTTGCTCACGAAGGGCTGTGACTTGGGGGAAGGGTGGGCAACACGGAGCTGGACAAAGAGGCCTGGGTGGAGGACAAAGATCACCCGTGTCCTGGCTCTGCTCCCCGGGCTTGGTGCTGATTTCCTTCCTCGGGGTTGGAACGACTAGGGTAGCAACCGACTGAAAAGGTCATCTGAAGTCGCAGAGCAGAGGGCTCCTCTCCTTGTGCCGGCTATTTCCTACAAAGGAGCACGTGCACCATCATTTTATTATTACACATATAAGCACAGCATATATCTGTACAGTGGACGCTCGAACAACGTGGGGGTCAGGGGTCCCGACCTTCTGCACAGCTGAAAATCCATGGATAACTTTTGACTTCCCCAAATCTTAACTGCTAATAGCTTACTGTTTACTAATAACATAAATAGTAAATTAACACATATTTTGCATGTTATAGGCATTATATACTCTATTCTTACAATAAAGCGAGCTAGAGAAAATAAAATGTTATTAAGAAATTATAAGAAAGAGAAAATGTATTTATACTCATTAAGTGGAAGTGGATCGTCATCAAGGTTTTCATCTTCGTCTTCATGTTGAGTAGGCTGAGGAGGAGGAGGAAGAGGAGGGGTTGGGTAGTTGGTCTTACTGTATCAGGGTGGCAGAGGCAGAAGAAAATCCTCATATAAGTGGACCTGTGCAGTTCAAACCCACGTTGTTCAAGGGTCAACTGTATACACACGATACATAAGATATATATAAAATTATGTATATTACATATATATTTTTTTTCCTCCTGAGATTTGAGGTCCAAGACTGAAATGCCGCATCCACAAGTGTTTTCCATGCACCATATGCTCAACCAATTATACTGCTGTGTGAGTCCATAGGTATCTTTGCATTTATTCTGTATTCACCACTTGTTAATAGAGCCACACAGTGGAGTTCAGGAAATTTGGGTTTTGGTTCTGTTTCCTGCCATTCTGTTATTTTGGACTCACAGCTTGGGTTTCTTCATCTCAAAAATAAAGGGATTGTATGCCATGATACCCGAGGTCCCTTTCGGCTTTAAAGTTGAATCTTTGATTCTCCTGTGTGCTAAGCTCTGTGCGAGGCCCCGTGGGAAGTTCCAAAAGGACCCTGCTCTCAGGGACTTTACAGAATAGTTGGTGAAGGGACTTGGAGCCCCCGTGGTCTAGGTTGGGGTCAGCCAATGTTCTCTGTAAAGGTTCACACAGTAAGTACTTCAGGCTTTGCAGGCTATAACAGTCCCTGTTGCAGCTACTCAGTTCTGTCTTTGTAGCATAAAAGCAGCCACAGACAATAGGTAAATGAACTGACACACCTGTGCTCTAGTAACACTTTATTTACAAAAACAGGTGTGGGCTGACCAACGACCTAGGTACCCAAGTACCCAGCAATTGAACTGAACACGGCATGGTGCCAGGAGCTGTGGGCTTGGCCTTCGCTGTCAATGGTGACGAGGTTGGCAGAGCTGCCTGCATGTTCACCTGCAGCCGTCCATTCCACGAAGCATTGAGACCTGGCGACCTCAGGGCTGAATTGTAAGATGAGGCACTCCGAATTTCTTGGAGAATGTTCCCATGTGAATCCAAGTTATTATCATTCCCATTCTGCCCATGATGAAACGTGCACAGAGGCTGAGGCTAGGACATGGTTGGCAGGCCCACAAAAAGGTTTCTGTGGTTGTGGACACAAGTCCTCACGTGGGAGACCCTCATGTGGACAGAACTCTTTTTCCGATTCTACCACCGCACTTTTTCTCACTTCCCCTGCACTTGCAGGGGTTGTTCTGACAAATGATCCCCATGATATTTACTGCTCGGCCTGGCTCCTAGCAAGCCATGTGCTGCTGATACATGCTGCTTCTCTGGGCAGTTCCCTGACATCCATGTGCTGGGACCCCACCACCTGGCATTGGGAATATGCAACACGTCTGCCTAGGGATGTCCCTGTGTGAAAACTACAATGATTACCTCATTTCCAAACCAATTTTGCACAGTGAGTGAGGCAGGCAAGCCATTCCAATAGGCAAGCCAATCTGTGAGGCCTCAGACAACTGCTCCCAAAGACAGATTTCCTGAGAGAGGAGAATGTTGGCTCGTGAGGCCACACATTCCTCATGGTAAACACTTGGGGCACTTTCTGCTCTTGACTCCTTGCACCCTTGACCAAGACTCTTGGCCTCTCTGGGGAATTTTTCAACCATGAAACAGATGGGACCACATTCCTGGGCCTGCTGAATCCTGGCCTCAATTCAAATTGTGTAAACTCGTGGAATCCACTTGTGGTCCCTGGTTTTTGTTGACTTTCTTTGATTAACTCTCACATAACAGTTTCAGTGTGTGTGTGTGTCTGCGAGTGCGTGTACCTAATTTTCTCATATTTGAGGACTTCCTTTCCAGTAGTCTCAGAGGCCATGATCTGGCAGGAAATTGGTTCTTTCCTATGCCAACAAGTAATAATACAGGACACTTTTGCCCATTATTCCTATGTCCACATTTTGGGGACATTTTAACTGATTTCAATATTGACGTATAGGGTGGACATTTTTCCTCCTTCACCACCACCAAGTGCCATTTGAACACACTTCTTACAGCCCAATGTCTTCAAGACGGAAGCCTGGAATGGGCTTTCTAACCCCATTTCTTTTCTGCTTATATTAACTGGAGTGGCTTGTGTGGTTTGCAGCGAAGAGCCCTGATCATTATTTCTTTAGAAAAAATTCCAAAAAGAATCTTCTCTGAGTCTTACAGATCCTACAATATTAATTATAATACCTAATTTGAGTGCTTAGAAATGTCTCATTAGGATATTTAACACCAAACATTTATTTTATAACTCCAGTAAATTCTTTGGGATGCTTTTAGTAGAGAAGATGGAAATGTAGATCCAGCGTCGTAGGTAGGGCTTGTTATGAACACAGACCCTCGGGCTCACTGGGCCTGGGTAAACAAATCACACAGTGACTTCATTCTCCTCCCTCTCCATCCCATCTTGTGCCACCAAAGCAAAGCATTCTCACTGGGTGAAATCTAGTTATAATAATTTCTGAGAGCCTCCTTCAAGGGACGAGAACAATAGTAATAACAGCTAACATTTACTAAATGCTTACTATGTGTGTTCCAACTGCTTTATGTGTATTTACCATTCAACCATTCCATGTATGAAATACAATAATTAGTATTCTCATCGTATAGATGAAGAAACTGGGGCACCAACAGTTAAGAGGCTTGTCCAAGGTCACCCAGCTTATAAATATTCCTAACCTGCTACCTCCCTTAAAGAGTGGCCAGAGGGGCCAATGCCATCTGCCTGGTGTCTGGGGGTGAAGGGACAGTCTTCTGACAATCTATGTGCCACTTAAAGGCATAGCCAGTCTTAAATACTCTGAGGATACCGTTGTATTGGAAACTTAAGTTTTACTTTGATCTTCCTGGATATTCACCAACTTTATTTACATGTCTTCCTAAACTTAGATTAAGAGAATATCTCTGATCTTTGACTTGGCATCAGTATATTTTCTGAGAGAGGATGGACACCCTTACTATGTAAGAGGGGTTTTCCTATGTATTCACCTATAACACATTCTGCAGTGTAAATGTTAGTATTTGAACTTTTGCTATGCGGAAACTGACCTACAGGCTCAGAGAGCTTATGTGACACTACACATCTATATTTGTTGGGAGTGAGTTGTGAAACCCACCAACTTTCCATCAGACTTTGTTCCAGTGGGCACTTGTTGGTCAACTCAATTGGTCCAAAACAAAAAAAAATAAATACATAAAAGTCAAGATGGAGGGTTGTTTTTGTTTCCTTTAGGCAGTTATATTTTTAGCTGCCTCTTTAAATTGCTGACCTGTTGCTGCAATGGAAACTAGTGACTTAAACATGAATGGAAACCACTTTAAAAAATAATAGCAGGACATTGGTGCCACCTGCAGTGAAACAGAGGGTGAAGTTTTTCAGTGCAAAGAGTCTATACCTTGTTTAGTTTGATCTTCATAATAGCTTTCATTTGTAAAACACACTGCAGCCTGTAAAGAATGTTCAAATAATTATATAATTGAATTGTCCTAACAACTCTGTTCACATGACCCTACTTTCCAGATGAGGTAAGGAATTTCTGGAAGGGGCTTCGTGTCTTGCCCAAGGTCACATTGTTCATACGAGGAAAAGCTGGGTCTTGTGCACAGGTGTTTACTTCCAAGCTCTTGCTCTATGCTCTCCTCTCATGAACAAAGATGGATGTATGGGTGGAGATGTCATTGGAGAGAGCTCGTGGACGTGAGACAAATCCCAGCACAGACTCGCAGAAACCCAGAGTTCAGCCATCAGCATCCTGTTGAAGTTCCTCAAACCACTAGCCCAGGGCTGGTACTTTTGCTTTTGCCTCCTGTTTGAAGGGCGGATGTGACTTGCCCTGCACTCCGTGAAAATTCAGGAATGTCAATACCTTTAATGGGAAGGCTACCTTGCTCCTGCACTACCTGATTTGCATGTTTATTAACATTGTGAGTGTGATGTGAAGGTGCCACCCAAGATACTGGTCAAACAGTGGTATTAGGCACAGAAAAGTCGTGAGCCTAGAAAACTCCTCCCATTGATACGTCTTAATCTGGAGGTTTTTCTTACTGCTTTTACCAAAATTTCAAAGCAGTCTTGACCTTTCCCAGCCAAAATGATTCCTTCTTTACAGAGGTAGTATCAGGAATTAGGGTATTTATAGAACAATACAGCGTCTGCAGGATGCTGGGGGCTAATTGTAGGAGAAGCCAGAAGAGGGTGTCTGCAGTCTTAGGGATGACAATCAGGAAAGGGGACATGGTTTGCCCAAAATGACACCTGGAAAGCATCAGTGGGGGTGCGCAGAGTATTTAGTGTCACAGCCAGTCACGTTGTGTGTCTCTTCCTCCCCCACCTCCCCAGCATTTTGATAAGAATCTTGTTTCAACCAGATTCGAATAGATGCCAAGTGCAGCCTAGAAGGGCAGACCGAGTCTCACACATCAGCACATCCAGACCCACGTGGGCAGGAGATTCGTGCTGCTACCTGGGAGGAGAAGGCTTCAGACCCTCAGTACTGACCCTCTGTGCTTAGAACCTGGGCCTCATAACTGAGACTGGCGTTAGCTCTCTGCCCAAGTCATGCCCCTCAGCCAGCAGCTGCAGCTACACTGAGCCTGCCAGAGGGCAGTGACCACATTTGTCTTGACCTGGAAAGGCTCTGCTCCCCCGTGCACACAGATAGCTGGGTGAGCACCACAGTGTGCAACGGAAGAACTTGAGAAGTCGGCGGCAGCCTTTGCTCTCAGAATGCTTACAGCTAGATTCCACACTCTTTCTATTGTAATAGAAATTTTACCTTTGAAGACAAATGAGTAGAACCCTACAAAACAAAGATAATAGTTAAGTGTAATATAGACTTCCTTGGGTTTAATAATGACAAATGATCATAGGAATTTATGCTTCGAAGAGGTGGCTGTACCAGATGACTCACTCCTAAAGCCCACGATGGCAATTACTTTTATGTTAACCAGACAGGGCCATGGGATGTCCAGGCATTTGGTCACAGGATGTGTCTGAGGGTGTTTTTGCATGAGATTAACATTTGTGTCAGTAGACTGAGTACAGCCAATTGCCCTCCCTCATGTGAGTGGGCCTCATCCGATCAGTCGAAGACCTGAATAGAACAGAAAGGCTGAACTCCTCCTGCCCAACTGCCTTGAGCTGGGATATTGGTCTTTCCTTGCTGTCAGACTGACACTGGACTCTTGGCCTTCCTTGGGTCTGGAGCCTGCTGATTTTGGGCTGGAACTACACCATCAGCTGTCCTGGGTCTTCAGCTTGCTGACTGCAGATCTAGGGACTTCTCACTTCATAGTACATGGAGTAATTCCTTGTGAGAAATATATACACACACACATCCCATTGGTTCTGTTTCTCTGGGAGAACCTGATTCATACAGATTTTAGTATCAAGAGTAGGGTGCTGTTGTAACAAATACTTGAAAACATGGTAGCGACTGTGGAACTGGGTAACAGGTAGAGACTGGAAGAGTTTTGTGGTGCATGCTAGAAATATAGATGTTGAAGGTATTGCTGGTGAGGTATCACACAGAGATGAGGAACAAGCTATGGGCAACTGGAGGAAAGGCAATCTCCTGAATTATGTTCTAGTGTGCTGTGGAAGTTAGCACCTAGAGATGAAATTGGGTATTGAGAAGATTGCTAAGCAAAGTATTAGAGGAGTGACTTGAAGAAGGCACTGTTAGGCAAAAGGGACCAGAACTTGGAGATTTGGAAAAATCTCAGTCAATTCTCTTGCTGAATAGAGCACTAAAGGTGTGGCTGAACAACCATTTGATAAAGAGATCATGGATCTAAGAGGACTGTTTTGGAAGATCTTAAATTTTGAGAATAATCTTTTTTAATTCTCCACCTTCTGAGTGCACTGGGGTGGTGGTTCCAGGAATTTGCCTTGCTAGGTTTTGGACTTGCTTGGGACCTGTCATCCTTTTCTTCTTTTCTGTTTTGCCCCTTTGGAATGTCTCCCCTATGCCTGTCCCAACATTGTATTTTGTAAGCACATGATTTGTCTGATTTCTCAGGTTCACAACTGGGAAAGAATTTTAGCCACAGGATGACTCACGCCTCAGGTTTCACCGTTACCTGATTTAGATGATATTTAGATGAGATTAGACTATAAAGTTGATGCTGGAATGAGTTAAGACTGTTGGGGCTGTTGGGGTGAAAGAAATGGGTTTTTTTTTTGTTTGTTTGTTTGTTTTGTGTTGTTTTGTTTTTTGAGAAACAGTCTCGCTTTGTTGCCCAAGCTAGAGTGCTGTGGCATCAGCCTAGCTCACAGCAACCTCAAACTCCTGGGCTCAAGTGATCCTCCTGCCTCAGCCTCTGGAATAGTTGGGACTACAGGTGTGCTCTACTGCACCTGGCTAATTTTTTCTATTTTTAGTAGAGACGAGGCCTTGCTCTTGCTCTTGCTCAGGCTGGTCTTGAACTCCTGACTTCAAGTGATCCTCCCAGAGTGCTAGTGAAATGAATGTATTCTGCATGTGAGAAGGACATGAATTTTGGGGAGCCAGGGACATAATGCTATGAGCTCAATTTTGCCTCCCCATTCATATGTTGACGCCCTAATCCTCAATGTGACTGTATTTGGAGATAATGCTTTTAGGAGATAATTAAGGTTAAATGAAGTCATGAGGGTGGGACCTTAATCCAATAGGATTGGTGGCCTTATAAGAAGAGAGACATCTCTCTCCCCCACCTCTCTCTCTCTCCCCCTTCACCTCCGCCCCCCATTTCCTGCCATGAGAGGACAAATCCAAAAGGCAGCCATCTGCAAACCAGGAAAAAAGCCCTCGGTAACAATCAAATTGGCCAGCACCTTGATCCTGGATTTCTCAGCCTCCAGAACTGTGAAAAATAAATTTTTGTTGTTTGAGCCACCCCGTCTATATTTTGTTATGGCTGCCTGAGCAGACTAAGGTACTCTTTTAAGACCTTAGTGTTGTGTTTATAACAATAACACAAAATGTATCTTATAGGTCCCTAACAGGTTGACTCTTATTGTCAGCCAACAAATTGATAAACATGTTCTCAGTTTCATCTGTGTATAAAGCACTGTAGAGAACATAGGGGTGTGTACAGTGGAGATTATAGCCTAGCAGAAGGGATAAAGCTTGGACATGCACGCCAACAGGCATGTAACTTCAAACGCAGCAGAAGATAGCACTGAATGTTGAGCTCAGAGAGAGAAGCAATGACTTCTAGCGGGGGAGTTACCAGGAAAGATTTCGTAAAGCGAGAAGTGATGCTAATTAATGTCTCTAGGAAACAGACGTTTGCAGAGCTTCCCACATGCCTGCTAAGCTAATGGGGTCAAATGCTTGAGTTAGGGCCACAGTACCACTCATGTGGCTATTCTCAGCATCGCCCACTGGCTGCCATGGGAAGAGGATCAGGTCTCCAGTTTCTTGGATGACACAAGAGCCACGCTGACTTTCAAGTGAGACAGGACTGCCACTGATATATGTGGGTAGCTCATGGAAAATGACTCAGGTTAATGCTGTCCTGGAATTCTGCACAAACAATATGGCTCCAGGGTCATCTGTCCCTGTACAAGCCTCTTTTATGTAGGCAAGGTCACAATTGCTACCTCTTTGTAATCGGTCTAAGCAATTAAGTGACGCCGCAAGTGCTTGAGCTATGGGCTGCTCTACTTGTGGAAGACAGTGGAGAGTGCATCCTGGCCAGGTTCTCCCCCGGTGATGAGCAGAGGGGAAATCTCAGCTCTGAAACCCAGAAAGGACCTCACAGCTTCACCGAGCCCAGTAATTTTCAAGCATTTCCTGAAGGTAAGGAATTCTTTTTTATATCAAACTATATCATGTGTGGAACCTCACTATAGAAAAAAGATAAAAGAGGGGCTGCTCTGGCTTTCCTTTCCCTGCTCCAACCCCAAGTTGGCCCCTACGGCACCTCTACAAGACACTGGGAGGTTCCAGGGACCATGGTCCAAAACCCCAATTGATACCTACCCTTTTAATCTGCAGATACCACCACTCTCCATTCTCAGACAACAAAGTCCTTTCACCAGAACTAATGCCCAGCAGGGTTTTTATCTGCCTGAGGTCACACAGCCCCTCATGGGCCAAGGTGGGACTCGATGAGAGTCCAGGTGGCCTTGTCCAATGACACTAAGGATTCTGACAACACTGCCCTCCTGTTACATCAAAGAGTCCAGCAATACTAGGGAAGCCAATGATGGTGTGTCAGGATCTCATGAAACTACCAGCACCTCAAATTGGGCAGTGGGAAGAAAGTTTAGTAAAGGAATTATTTACAAAGGTATGAGCGGAGTTAAAGGCACCAAAAAACAGTAGAGAAATATACCTGGGAGAGCAACAATAAGGACCCTTTCCCACCCCTAGACCTGAACCTTTACCCAAACCCAGAGTCACAGGAAGGACTATGGCCTTGGAAAAGGGATACAGCCAACCCCAGTGGCTGATAGGGATGGAGCCAGGGCAGTACGTACCCTGACTTCATGCTCCTTAGGACCTCTGATCCTCCTCGGTGTCTCTCGATGGTCCACCTCATCCTCAGCACACAGAGGGCAGGCAGGCCTTTGAAGCCCTCCCCAGGGCCCAGAGCAGGGTGGAGGGGTGGAGCATGGGCCTGGAGGGACAAACAAGGATCTGCGACACAGCTGGGCAGGAAGGAGTCACCTCACTGCTGCACTGCAGAGAGCTTGCTGAAACACGGTGTTTGGGGTGAGCCTGCTTTTTACAGAAAGGTAACTACGGGAAGAAATTACTAAACAGGTCAAATATGCGTGTTTCCTGCTCAGCTATACTAAATGGGACAGCAACTTTTAGATTCTGCCCTGAAAGTTTGAATGTATGAGATTAGAGCCTTATGCTTCTGCTCTAGGGAGGATGCATTGCTTCATGGTCTGCTCCCTGCTCATCTCTCTGGGCCTGTCTCTCACCATTCCCCACCTGCCTGCCCAGGTGACAACCACATAGAACAGACAGCCCAGGGCTCTCAGAGGGGCCAGGCTCTCTCTTTCGTCCCACGTGCTTCTCTCTTTACCGCGGCTATTTCTCCTTATTCCCCTTTGCCTGGACTTAGCTTTTGGATCCTTTTCAGCCCTCCTTGAAGCCTGACCAAGCTGGCTTAGGGGTCTCTCTTGGGTGTCCCCCAACACCCATACACAGCTTTGTCACTGCCTCATAAGGGTTTGCTGAATGTTCTATCTTCCCCTGAGGCAGTAACGGGTCGAGGATGGTGGTTGTAGACCTGGTTTTCCTGGTATTAAAACAGTGCACACAGCGGCCCAGGGAATGTTTGTGGAGGGAAAGAAGGAGGTCTGAAGCCCAAGTCTTCTCATCTTTGAAAGGAAAGCATCATGGAAAACTCAATGAATTCTTCATGAGTGATGTTGAATGGATGGCTGTAAACAAAGGTTCTCACCTAATGACTTACTTTTTCCTTTAAAGTCCACTCTTAGACCCCCATTTGTGAGTAAGCAGCCCCAGCGAAGGCAAGAAGCCCACAGAGGCCACACCCTGCAGAGAGTCACGGGAGGAGCATCCTGGTGACCTGTCACTAGCAAACACCCGTGTGCTATTTCACGGTTCATGTAGCACACATACTATATTACCTAGCACCTCAAAACAAGACTGTGGGAGTAGGAGCAGTTAGCACAAATGTCATTATCCCCATTTTAGTGACAGAAACATTGAAGCTCCCGAAGTCATGTGCCTTGTTTCAAAGTCACACAGCCAGTTAGAGGTCGAATCAAGCTAGGCCTTCTGGGCTTCATCTGGGTGTCCTTTCCACTCTAAGACAGCAAGTCCAGGGACAGCACAGCACAGGTGACAGCACTGGCCTCATCGACCCAAAGACAGTGGACTCCTAGGCCACCAGCTGGAAAGTACTTGAGAATTAATCCTGCTGACCCCTCTCATCTTGAACACAAGGAGCCAATGCACTGATGGCTGCTCTGACGTTTTATTTGTTTTTAAATCCCAAGTACCTTTTTTAAATCCAGAAGAGGGGACCAATTGGATTCTTGTACTGGTTTCCCTTTCCTTTACTGTGTTCCAGTAGGCACTTTTCCACACTTTCTGTGAATTTCTTCTCAAAGGACACAGGTTCTATTCATCTTCGTGATGACGTTTCCATTCAAAAAGCTGTTTCTTGAGGCCCTCCTATGTGCTAGGCACAGTCCTAGGTACTGGGAATATAGCAATGAAATATATAGACATGGTCCCCACCTTCATGAGGCTTGTATTCTAGTGGATGACACAGAGAAGATGTAAAGAAACAAATAAAATAATTTCAGATTATAAAAAAATGCTATTGAGGAAATAAGTGGGGGGCTACTTTAGGTGGGAGAGGGGTATAAAATACCTATCTGAGAAAAGCATTATATTTTAGGCCCTAATGCAGGTTCTTAGCACTTATCAGGTGCTGAGGAAATATGTGGTGGATGAATGCACGCATGGTTATCTGTAGTGTCTGCTTACCCAGACACTCCCCCAACCCACCTGGGTCTACCTGTTGCCTCCGTACCAGCTGGTCCATACCTACCTCTTCCAGGTGCCTCCTCACTCTCCCTCCTGCCCACAGCCATGTAACTCCTGAGGCACCATGACCTGCAGGAGCAGGGGACCCCAAGCTGAGCTCTGAGGGGTGCAACGTTCGCTCTTCCAGTAGGTTCTTAGAAACCTCCCCTCAATAGCGTGTGGTGTGCAAAGCACTTCTCTTCCTGTCTTGACCGGAATATTGACACTACTTACTCATCCCCAGTCCTGACTCCCGAGGGTAGAGATATTACTCTTTCGATGGCACTTTGGTGACTCCCTGTGTGACTGCACACACCCTGTCCTAGCATTTATGGGTTTTTATGGCTTCCTAGGAAGAACACTAACAAAGCCCTACCCTCCCTTCTCCCACGTGCTCCCTTCCTGCGCTGCTGCATGAACTTTGGATCTGGTGGGATCAGGCTGTGAAAAACTCCCTGGGTAGAGGTCTGAGGATTTCACAGATCTGTTGAGAATTATGAGCTGTCACTGAACATATGCTATAAGGAAGCCCAGTTCCTCTGCTTTATTGGTATTCCATTTTCCTTCATTTCCCACACCTTGCAGGCTTTTCTCTGTGTAGCCCATAAAAATAAGCAGACAGTCTCAGTAATTCACCTAATGCTTGAATCCTTTCTCACCTTCTACCAAGGCTTATTCCATTTCTGGATTTATCATTATTCTTTTCAGCTTTTAAAAACTCCAATTGCATGTCATTTAGGCTGATTCCCAGACAAGAGTTAAAAGCGTTAATCAGTACTAAAAGCTAATCATTGACTTCTTAAATGTCCTTTATTAAAACCACTCATCTATGCAGCCGTGCAATCTGAGACAAACAGAGTTGACCCAAGTCTTTATCTTCACGTGTCAAACATCTCATGAGTTGCAGAGTATGTATGTAAGAGTCACCTGCCACATAATGTTTCTGTCGATGGGCTGCATCTGCGACGGTGGTCTCGTAAGGGTATAATGCCTTATTTTTACTGTACCTTATCAATGTTTGGATGTGTTTAGATACACAAATACTTACCCTTGTGCTACAGTTGCCTAGAGTATTTTTAGCAGAGTAACACTTTGTGCAGGTTTGTAGTCTAGGAGAAATAGGGCTATACCATATAGCCTAGGTGTGTAGTGGGCTGTCCCATCTAGGTTTGCGCTGTGATGTTCTCACAATGACAAATTCCCTCAGGATACATTTCTCAGAACACATCCCCATTGTTCAGTGACTCATGACTGTATATAAAATCTATGATGTCATGAACTCATCCATTGAATGGACGGGAAACACCTTAGAGACGAACTAGCTCAATTCATGAGGACACTGAGTCCCAGGCAGGAGCACAAAGGACACGCCCCCGTCACTCAAACTGACAGGATGGAGCCCCCGCGTGGTTTGCTGTCCAGTGTCCTTCCACTGTTCCAAACTGCTACTCACCATTAAATTGGTGCTAATCGATCAACACTAATGTGCACATAGGGGAAGTAACATTTACAGGGAGTCAGGCACGTGGGAAGCAGGAGGAGGGGATGGGTAAATTCACACCTAACAGTGAGGTGTGCACTGTCTGGGGGATGGGCATGCTGTAGCTCTGACTTGGGCAGTGCAAAGGCAATTTATGTAACCAAAGTGTTTGTACCCCTGTAATACTCTGAAATAAAAAACAATAATAATAATAAAAAAAATCCCTCGCCCTAAAGCTGGACTCCCTCACAGTCAGTTTTGTCACCTTCCAGCGTCCTCAGATCAAAACCTCAGAGTTGTCCTTGGCTATTTCTTGTGTGTCAGCAGACACGGGGTCTTCCTTCAGGGTGGTCCCCTTGGAGGATGCCCAGCCACACTGACCAGCAGGGTGACAGTGCACAGCTTTCCTCCCACCTGGGCCCGACCTCCCCCCTCCCCAGAGTCCAAGGGGGGCCACGTCCTGCCTCGCTGAGCACCACCTGCTTGCGGGGAAAGAAACATTACACACATCATGGCCTTTGATAAACATTCAATCTGATTTGCCCACTTATAAACAACGGCATAAATCTCAAACCTTGGAGAAGCTACAGTACTTTTTCAGATATTTAGAAGCTAATTATTTAATTTGTTTATAATTTATATTTTGCTGACTTCTAGCTCCTTATTTAGTTTCTAAAAAGTTCAAAGTATTTTAAAATTTCAGAAATTATATAGGACAAGAAGGTACTAATAAGTAAACTCATATAAAATGAAATAACAATTAAATAGAAAATTAAAATAAGGACTATATGAATCTGTGATAAAGGTCAACACAGCTATTGGGTGTGATTCAAATGATGATTTTGAGCTTCTTTAAAAGACAAGGGAGAAAAAAAGAAAGCACTGTCCATTATATGAATAGAAATCTCTTTCTGAGAATGAAAGAAGACATCTAATTTGGGGGAAAAAATAAAAGTTCCTATCCCTGAATTACTTTGAAAAATAACAGTTTTTTTTTTCTATTTATAAAAGTAATTCATACTCTTTGTGACAAATTTGGGCCATATAGGTAAACATAAAGGATATCACCCATAATCCACCACCCAAAGATAGCTTCTGATAACATTTTAATTTCTTTCTTTTCAGTTTTTAAAAAAATTCTCAGGATCACACAGCTGATAC
Organism: Eulemur rufifrons; assembly: GCF_041146395.1. Lineage (NCBI taxonomy): Eukaryota > Metazoa > Chordata > Mammalia > Primates > Lemuridae > Eulemur > Eulemur rufifrons. Next base: position 14,670,055 of record NC_090997.1, on the reverse strand, counting down.
CTTTTGCAATGTGCTTTATTCACCACATTTTATCACTAGCATTTCCCCTTAACGTTAAATATCCTTTTCTCTGTGGTGATGGGTTCTAAGGCCATTTCTCACATGGTGTTTTATGAGGAGTGTGCGGAGCACTCAGAAATATAATGAACAACGTCATCAACTAATTTTTTTTATAGCATACAGTAGAAAAGTTTGGATAATTATTTCATCTAGTGACAGTTTGTAAAAACTAAGGCCATGGCATTAAAATGTAATTCAGGGCGGATGATTTTTACAGGAGCTAATCTTATACGGTAGGAATATTTAATGTTGGCAGCCCAGAGTGATCCAAGAGAAGATAGAAAGCTGGAAGAGCGGGTGGAGCCCACCTAGCCCTTAGTGGACCTTCCTAAATGTCACATCCCGAGGCTGGGCTCTTGACTCAAGGTTGCTTTAAGGCTTTGAGTTAACAGGGAGTCTATTCAGCTAGTTCAGTCTTTATGATACTAAATAATGCCTTAGCGAACTGAGAAAGAACATGACTTGCTTAGAGGGTCTCTTTTCTATTCAAGGGGTCACTTTGGACTGGAAGAAGGGGAGGAAATGTCCCTTCCCTTGTCTCCTACATTTAGTCTCCAGTCAGTACATATAATACTCGACATTGTCCTGGCTCCTCACAGCAGCGTGAAATATGAAGGGCATATTCTTATTCTAATGTCGTAAATAAGGAAACCAAGGCTCAGAGGAGGTAAATGACTTCTCCAAGGTCATATCCCAATGCATGATAGAACCAGGGCTAGAACTTGGGTTGTTCAACTTGGTCCAGGGGCTCCTGGCCTTTGGAAGGCGAGTGAGTCCACAGTCCTCTCGTAATTATTTTCCATCGCTGGTACCTCGTCCAGATGTTCTCAAAGCGTGGGCCCTGGATCAAAAGCACCAGCATCACCTGGAACCTGTTAGAAATTCAAGTTCTTGGGCCCCACCCCAGACCTACTGTGTTTAACATGCCTTCTACAGGGTTCTGATGCACGCTAAAGTTTGAGGTTTATTGTTTCAGTTCTCAACAAATATTGTTGAATGAATACTTCCTATAATTCCCATAGACTTTCATTAAAATATTTGAAATATTTAAGAACTCCCACTTATCTTTGTACTTGAAAACTTCCAATGCCCACTCAGGAATCACCTGCTATTAATCGATCTCCAGTCAGAGAGAAGAGTATTTTATCGCACAGGTATGAGGAGGCCCAGTGCTGTGCTCTTACACGTGGAAAGCACAGACAGAGAAGAAGGCACCATGTGCATTCATGGGCGCACCAGACCAGGTATGAGATCATAACATAGGTAATGTCTAGCGAGCTCTTATCTTGTACCACAAACTATCCCTAAATTCTTTACATGAACTATCTCATTTAATCCTTACCACAACTTTATGAGATGGACCATATTACATTTCTACTTTACAGATGAGCAAACGAGGCCAGGAAACTTTCTGAAGATTACAGAGCTAGTAAGCAGCAATGCCTAGTAAGATGCCAAAGCCCAGGAGCTTGCCTGCTGTTGTCTTTTGTCTTCTCATGCTCTGTTTCTTCCAGAGGGGAACATCACCACCCCAGCAATCTGCAGGGAAAGATGTGAGCGGAGACTCGCTGGGCACCCCTTGTACCTAGAGCAGTACCCAGCACCCTGGGTTGATGCTCAATACTTGCAGTGCATGAATGAGATGAACTGTACACAAAAGAAGTCTGACAGAAGTGATCTGGAGAGGTTTTCCAGGGAGGTGGGGGCTGAGTTGGTATTTGAAAGCAGAGACAGGGAAAATGCCATCCACAAGAGAGAAATGGCATGGACAAAGAGCAGGTACAGCAACTGGAGCCTTGTCAGAGGTGGTGGGCAAGGCATTTGCCTGGACAGGAAGGGAGGCGAAGGAAGAGGTCCTGAGAGGGGATATTGACCACACTGGAAGGAGTCCTGGGAGGCGGCTCAAGGAGTTTGGATTTTATTCTGTTATCAGTGAAAACTCAATGCAGGGTTCTGAGCATGGGCTCAAAAAGGCCAAAGAAACAATTTAGGACCTTTCATCATACCTGTTCATTATTTTTCATTTCACAAATGACAGAGGGAAGTCAGCTGGATCACAGATCTGGGGGAGTTTGCTGGATGGCAACAAGGAAAAATATCTGTCCAAAAAAGTCACATGCCATTTTGATTCATTATAATTTTCATGCAGGGATAATACTTACAATATGGTTGTCATTAAAGATTGGAGCAGCAGTTGGTAAAATGAGGTTTATGGTTCACTGCAAGAAGCTGGAATTGTTGTCATAGCAAGAGGGATGCAAAATCCAAAAGGTCCCAGGGTCAAAAATTAAGAATGAAAGAGTTGTCATAATCCCTATGATTCATAGGTAGAATAAAATCACCCGATCTGTTTATTTAAAATAAATATTTATTACAAAATTTATTATAAATCATCACATAATGCAAACACAGCTTCTTTGCAGAAAACAAAGCCCTAAAAGGAAGTAATTTCCTCTTTTGATATGTGGGCAGATCTGTTTGAACCACACTGCTCATTCAGCAGTGAAAAGTGAAAGAAATATGGGAATACTAAGTGCACATTGCAAACACCCAACACACACATAAAATCCAGCCCCAGAAAGCATCAACAAAAAAAATCCACTTGTTGTTACTGTTTTCTGACTAGCTGCCTTTTATCCGTTCTACTTACGTTAGGGAAACTCATAGGTCTGAGCCACTTGCAATGTACTTCACCTATTTAAACATGTAAACAGAGTCTGGAGTGATCATTAATACTTAGGATTGCTACATCTGATCCAATGAAGGATAAAATTGTAATGTGATGAGCCAAAAGTACTAAGAGGGTTTTTTTTTTTGACATTTCCAATCTGCTTTGAAGTGAATGAAATCTGTCCATGCATAAGCATTATATGCATGAGTTTATTAAGTAAGGATTTATGTTTAAGTCTGTCCTCAAATGTGAAAGTAGAAATGTGCATCTATAGGTGACCAGCTTATCCCGGTTTGTCAGAGACCTTCCCAGTCCTGAAATCCACTCAGTCCCAGGCAAGCTGAGATGGTTGGTCACCCTGTGCATTTAACAGACAAATAAACAAGCAGACAAAAAATAAATCCAGAGAGGAAATGGTGAAAATGAAAGGACGCTTTCCCAGTATCCTACCCAGTAGTAAACACTGCTTCTCTGGATATGTGGAACACATTGCTGGGACTTAATTTATCATTTATTCCATTCTGCCTTATGTATATTATTGTTATATTAATCTTCATCTTCCCATAAGTGGCTGGAAGTTGTAGCCACTTTCAATGATCAGAACCTTTCCCATGCACGTGGTCTCATTTGACACTCACTGTCACTCTCAGTGATGGGCAAGGCGGGTGTCAGAGGTCCTGGAAGCCCCCACTTACTTGGGGAGCATCTGGACCAGAACCCAGGATTTTTGACTCCCAGCCTGGTGGTTTTTCTACCACTAATCATTTACATTCCCTTTGTGACATTCAGGTCCTAATCGTTCACCTCCATAACATAGACAAATAGGCCATTTATCACTTACAACATGTATTAATCTGAAGACTTTCAAGCGCTTTTTGATTTTATTGTACATATTTTTCAGGTAAGGGTGGTGAATGGTACCACACCCCCATTTTATAATAAGAGAAATGAAGGCTCCAACTGACTTGGCTCAGGTTGGGCAGCACTTGCAACTTTGAGAATGATGCTTAAAATAATGTCTTGTTCATTGTAATTTGAGATACTTGGATTCATGACACCATTGATGATATTTTTAAGATCAACGACATAACTATTTATGTACTTAAAAGAAATGTCTAGATGGATAGAGACCTCGACCAAAGTGCTTTCTTGCCCCAGTGAGAATCTGAGGACATCACTACCACCTGCATGCCAGGGACGCCATCTGTACATATGTTGGACATTCCCTGCCGAACTCACACAAGATGCATTTTAACTCGGGACAGAAATACTTTTGTTTCATTTACATATCAAATGACATGAGCATAATTTTAGGAGCTGATTACTCCTCAGCACCTAAGTTACTTTCTGTCTTGTTAAAAATATTTCTTTCATCTTATTTTTTATTATCCTGTATCTGCTACATGCCAGGCCAGCAGGCTTGAATTTGCTAGTGTCTCATCCACGGGTCTGGCCAACTCTCCAATGCGTTTCAGCAAAGCTGCATCCTCAGTCACTCTCAGGTTCTAAATCAGAGCCTTTTGAGGCACAAGGAAAGTTCCCGAGGGTTTATGGGGGGGGGTTCCCCTTCATTTTTTCTTATTTTACTTTACTTGTCTTAAAACTACAAATACATGATCATTGTGTTAAGTCAAACCCTAAATAAATATATAGTTCCCCAATCCTTTATCTGTAATCCTGAAATTTAAAAAGCTATGAAAACTGAAAATTCTTCCATAAATATGTAGGTGTTCATTTAGAGGTGATTTGTAGTCTCTGTTACATGCCTCACTAGTTCTTCAGAAATGTTCATGGACTTGAGTACAACATGGTGCCCCAGAGCCTGCTGGGAGTGGGGCTGGGGTTATGTATATATACACACACATTACCTTTCTACATTACAAAATATTTTGAATTTTGAAACATATCTGATCTGAAGGATTTCAGACATTTCCTTGCCTGAAACCACATAAAGAAAATTTTAAGACTCTCTCTTCACTTGCCTCCTCCTGAAGAAACTGGTACCGTCAGTGTGAAGCTCTACCCTCAACTCCTCTCCTTCTGTTGCACACACACACATTCATGAACACATATAGGGTTTTGTTTTTAAATAAAAATAGAGATCACACTATTCACATTACTTTGTGACTTGACTTTTTCTCCTACCATGACACTCCCTCCAGAATAATACACAAAAATCCAATTTATGCTCTTTAGTAGCTGTATCCTGTTCCATAATATGGCTATATCATACTCTAATCAACCATTCTGCTCTCAATGCACATGTTATTTACAGTATTTTGCTTTGGAGGATCAAATATTAGTGATTACAAAGGAAAATATATCTATAGAGTTTAATCCTTGATATATATGTATGTGTGTGTGTATATATATATATTGGTGTTTTGGTTAGCAAACAAACAAACAAAAAACCATTTCTCTCCATTATAAAAGTAGAAACCCTGAGACAGAGGATGTTTATTTAAAAAGAAAAAAAAGGAGCTAGCTGCAACATATCTCCTTTCTTGTTTTTCTGCAACATGCAGGCTTTCTATGCATGCACTGGGGCTTGCAGACAGTGAGCCTGCCAGGCCACTGCCCTGCTCAGCAGTGGGCCCAGTTCTAGGCTCTTTCAGAGAGCCGGGTTCACTAACCATGCCATGTCAGGTTTCCATAACTTAACCTCTGGGGCAAGGGTCCGACTCTGACTGGCCCCACGGGCAAGGAAGCAGGTGACTTCAGCAGGTGCAGGATGGGTCCTGCGCAGGGTGAACATGCTCAGTGACTCTAGGCTTGGCTGTCTTCTAACAGACAAGCCAAGTCATGGAATTTCAGTAAATAATTTAACCTCAGCTCTGGTTTCAGCGGCAGTGCTCACTTTCAGCACCTGGCTGCTATTGTTATTTGCAAAAAGGCTGCCCCTCTGCTCTAGGTATGGAAATTTGGCTGAGATTTTCTGATATTTTTAGAACCTGGTAAGGCCTGATTACTATGAATAAGAGTAGAGAATTTTTTTCCCCCTAAACAAGAGTCAATGTGAAATCTAGAAATACTTTTTAAATATAAAAGAAAAGCTGGGGTTGGGTGTGGTGGCTCACGCCTGTAATCCTAGCACTCCGAGGCGGGAGGATTGCTTGGGGTCAGGAGTTCGAGATCAGCCTGAGCAAGAGTCAGACCCCGTCTATACTAAAAATAGAAAGAAATTAGCTAGACAACTAAAAATATATAGAAGAAAATAATCCGGGCATAGTGGCGCATGCCTGTAGTCCTAACTACTCAGGAGGCTGAGGCAGAAGGATTGCTTGAGCCCGGGAGTTTGAGGTTGCTGTGAGCTAGGCTGATGCCACAGCACTCTAGCCAGGGCAACAGAGAGAGACTCTGTCTCAAAAAAAAAAAAAAAAAGAGAAGAAAAGAAAAGAAAAGAAAAGAAAAGAAAAGAAAGGCAAAGCAAAGCAAAGAAAAGCAAAGCAAAGCTGGATATCACTGACCCAGCACATTGGTTATGAAGGTCTTTGGATTGTTGCTATACGAGGCCTTTGTCTTCCAAAGGTTCTGAAGACCAGCCTTCTCAACCACTAATAGGCATCAGTCACCTAGAGATTTTATTAAAAATGTAGATTCTGACTCAGTATGGGGTGGGCCTGAGAATCTGCATTTCTAACAAGCCCCTGGGCGATGCTGACATTGCTGGTCTGTGGACCTACTTTGAGCAATGATGTTATGGACAATGTAGAATTTCCTCCTATCGAGAAAATGGTTCCTTTTAGGGCTGTAGCCGGGAGTTCTGGGGCAGAGATAGAAAGCTCTTAATGGTACAGAGTTGAGGGGTGGACTCATGTTTGTTTTTCCAAGGGGGCTGAAGAGCTATGGGACATTGTATTCTAGCTACAGTTTCAACCCGCTGATGAAGAAGGGTGTGGGGTTATAGGTGCCATTAGTGCGCCTCATCCTTCCAGAGCGCTGGCGTGTGCATTATCTCCTTTGATCCTCCCAGAGAATGTGTGAAGCAGGGGGACAACTGTTGTTATTCTCAATTAAAGATGGGAGAGAGAGCTTTGAGGCCTCTTCAAGCCATCTTCTGTTTTTTTGTTATTTTTCAAGTGAAAGGATAGAGAGAAGAAATGCTTTTCTCGAAGCCAGTCACATAACTGCAAGTGCTGTAGGGCTAAAACCCTTATTGGTCATATGCTGTACTTAAATTTGTTTCTAAGGACTTGATTCTGTTTTGCCCCCTGGTCTGTCTCTGAGGCTGTGGTCCTTGCATCCAGTTACATTTTGAACAACCAGATGAGTATGTCTGGCCCCAAATGTATCACGACTGAGAAGAGAAAACAGGATCTGTTTTATGACTTAGTAGAAAGAAATCATGTTACAGGAAGGTGTGTAAGAGCTAAATGGCAGAACATAAGGGGAAATTATGCTTCTCATTTTAGCTTTGCCCCAGAGCTTCTAGCTCCACAACAGGCCTCTTCCCTCTGTGTGGAAGTGTCAGCATAAGTCCATCTAAGGTTGGCATCATAAATAAAACATGTAATCACCAGATGACACCGACATTCTGTCCCACTGATCCTAGTTGAGCCATCAGAATTTTCTACATCATACTTCCAGCAGCCTCCTTCAACAGTTGGGAGATGAAGCCCAAGTTGAAACCCTTCTTTGCCATTCCTGAGCCTCCATCAAAAGATCGTTTGAAGGAGGTGATCCTAAACATTAGATAGGATCTAGAAGTTTATCTGCTATTAATACTTGAAGGCTGTCACTTAATATTGTCTGTTCTAAACATAGCCCAACAATAGCCTGCTTCCTTTCTTGGACAGGTCCTGCCCGTAAAGGACGGCTTGCAGGGCTTACAATGGTGAAATAGTTTGGTGGGGGTTGGGATGGGGAGGAGATGACCATAGTACAATTTTTAAAAAACAGATATAACTACTCTATTTGGTACCTTCAAACTAAATGGAGGTGAAAGTGACATGCTTTGATGACTATCAGCCATTACATAAATTTCTACTACAGACCTACAGATGGAACAATCTCTGTTAGAACTGGAAACACATTTTCACATCTTCTAATACACCAAATTGTTGATCCAAGGATTCTGTTCTGTGGATATTAGCATTAGGATATGGCAACATATTTTTTTGCACTTGTCAACTTGAGTACCCCAAGAGCATTATACCAAATTCTGAAACTTACAGAAAGGATCCAGTGGGAGGAAAGAATAGTTCCTGCACCTCACTTATTTTGGGGTTAACAGATGGAATAGTTTTGTATTTTTATAAGGCCACTTTCAGTTTTTTCTCCTAGATACGAAGAGGAGAATTTATATTAGAGCTCTTCACAGCAAGGATCATGTCTCACTTTTTGTGCCTGAACAAGTGAGCAAGGAGAGAATCAGAGAGTTTAGAGTTAGGCATTATCCAGCCACCCCTTCATTTTCCAGATGAGGATGCAGAAGGCCAAATTCAGATGATGACTTGCCCAAGGGCACATTTATCTTGCAGAACAACTGGGACCAGCACACAGGTCTTCTCACTCCCACTGGTTGGGCAGAAAGCAGGGTGGGCAATCTGTCTCTTGTAACTACAGGTGACCTTGTGAAAGAAAATAGGGGGGGGTCTTGGAAAAATTCCCTTTCTAAAGAGAAATACTGACTCCTTCATCTCAGGTTGTGGCTTCCTGGGTGATGGCCTGGACTCTTGGGTGTGTGGCACAATTACTGGGGTAGGTTTTTTTGTTATTTTTTATGGGAGTACAATAAAGAGAACATTTCCTGTCTTAGTCTGCCATTTGGAAAAGGTTTTAATTTCCCCCTTTGGCCTGGGGGGTTACAAAAAACAGATTCTTTTTCCATTTTTCGGCCTGAGCTTGAACATGTGACTCAGCCGAGAGCAAGTTCAGACTGATTTTTTTTCTAGGCAGAGAAAATGAAATTGGGTCTCCTTGCACAAAACTTAACTCAGTTTCTATGTCTGTGACTGTGAGGCTGTTGGGAAAAGCCCCCTTCTAAAGCAGAAGATAGAATCATGGAGGGCTATGGTCTTCAAGATAAGGTCTAAAGAAGCTCCAAAGAAATTCGGTGGGTGGGCTCACGTGGCAGGGGAACTTGGCTGGTAGGAACGTTTCCCTATTGCAAGGTGGTGTAGAAAGACTCTCTCCAGACCTGTGGCCTTTAGTGTGCTGGTTGGAGGTGGCGAGAGGGAGGAAAGAGGGAAGGGCCCAGAGGGCAAAGTGACCATGAAGACAGCTTTCATGCTGAGTGCTTTCTGTCTGCCAGACACTGCCCTGCAGTTCACTGGTGCTGTCTCCCGGAATCCTCCCAGTCCCCCTGGGAGGAGGAGGAGGCATATAGAGAGGAAGGATGTCCCTACAGATGCTACTATACTTCTCGGGGGCTCAGGAGCTGCAGCAGGACTTGGGCTTCTTGTCTTTACCTTGAGCGAACCCTCCACATTAAACTGGAAGAAACCTTGATTCGAATCCATACCCTACAATAACCAGAATTTTTCTTCTGTGATCATGTCTAAGTTACGTACCTTGATGGTTTTGACTGAGATTTCAGCCATCTCCGCTCAACTGCAAACTCCACTACCGCTGATTATCTGTCTGTGCAGCCTGGAAAAAGCCATCTGAACTCTTTGGACCTCAAATGGCCTAGTCTTAAAGATGAAGGGGTTGGATGAAGCTTGAGAGACCTGCTGGGGGGTTGGTGGGGCAGCCTTCCAAAAGAGATGTTTCTTCTACTGCTCTGTAAGGCAACATGCTAATAAGATGCTTCAGGAAAGATGTGAGGACACAAAGCCTGACAGCAAAGGTGGTCACAGGTGGTTCTTTATGGCCTCATTTCCCCTCGAACCAATAGCACTGGCCCCTGCCCCGCAGACCCCCACCTGCCTTTCCAGGATGGAACACCACTAACTCCCTGTCTCAGCAAACGTCTGTCCAGCCTGTGCCGGGAGCCAGACATGGTGCTGGGAGCTGAGGACTGTCCCAGCTCATGGAGCCTCTTCGAGACATTGGAATTCTTAGATGCAAAGAAAAGACTCCATGATGTCCACCTTCTCCTAGTCACATTTTAGGAATATTTTAGAGTGTCTTTTAAGATCATCTCTTCTAATTCCCCACTTGATACATAATAAAATTAAGGCCCAGAGAAGGAAAATTACTTGCCCAAGACCACACAACTCTCTGTGCCCTAACCAGGTCTGGAACTCGGGACTCCTAGTCCTCTGCTCTTTATTACACTGCCCTCTCTTGCTTAGGCGGCTACCCAGGGAACTCTTATTCACCGGGGAACATCCTGCTTCTCCAAACATCCTAGCTAAGGTCTTACTACACAAGTATGGGCAAATGTATAGTATCTATTCCTAATTCTTAGCACTCATATTAAAGGCAAAGCTAAAACATTCCTATAGTCTCCCATTTCCAAATTGATTTTAAAAATTATATTGTTTTTAAAGTCTTTCCTTCCAACCAGCCCTGGACTAATTTTAAATAGAGAATTTTAAATGGATATTTAAAGCAACTTTGTGATAAGAAGTGCCCACCCTGTGGCCTGGGGCACTGTTATGTAAGCTAGTCTCCGTGAGTTGCAGAGGTAACAGGCTGGCCGGATCTCACATAGGATATAATAGGAAAAAGCCTACCTGTCTGGTTTCAAGACCTTCAGGGAGCTACTGTTACCTTTCCCCCTTCTTTCCACTTCCTCACTTCCCTTCTGGCATAGGCCTGAAACCCAACCATTCCACCAGTGGAGCTCCATCTCCTTTGCTCACATCTGGACCATGATAAATAGAAGTACCCCCTACCGCCAAGGAATAAGTGCTGAGAAATTATTGACTATTCATACTTAAATGTGAATGCTTTCACAGCCAGCATTGAGATGGGTGTGGGAGAGGCTTGTTGGCCAAGGGTGGCTAAGGGGGTTTGAGACCCATGATGGTAAGGGTAGCTGACCAGGGGATGTAGGGGCCCCCAGGAGATGGCATTTGACTGCCTTGTGGCTTTGCCTGTGACTAGGGCTGTGGTCCTCAGAATGGGAACTGGAGGATTCCTGCATGGATTCCCCTGACACAACACGAAGGGCAAGTCCACCTGCTTGCCGTTCCCTGCACACCCACATTGTGCAGTCCAGCCTCCCGGCCTGTGCCTGTGCTGCCATTCTGCCCGGGTGGCCTCACCCACCGCTTTGCTTGAATAAACTGTCTAACCTTCAAAGCTCACATTAAGCATTGTTGCTGCCCCAAACCCTTCCCTGGACCCTTAGGGGCTCCATTGTGTTCCTCTCCACCCACGCTCCACCACTGTGCACTTCACTTCTGACCTGGCCATCATCTCGCGTTGCCGTGTGTGTAGCTTCTCAAGAGAGGACCACGTCCCACTCATCACTACACTCCAAGTCTCTGGCACCAGGCAGACTCTTAGTGAAGATGCTCCTTGGACAGTGTGGGTCCCTGCCCATGAGGCCCGGTGGCCGCCTGTGGTTGAGAGCAGAGCTGAAGCCTCCCAGTGCTCCACATAGCCAGGAGAGCCCCAACAGGGCTCTACGGGAACCTGCATGTTCAAAGAAGCAACGTTTCTAGCCATTGCTCTTGAGGAAAGTGGCTGGAGAGCGGAAACGTGGTTGAGGACATGTCCTGTGGCTGCACTGACCACATGAGACCTTGAACCCAGTGACCAGGGTTTCTGGACCCAGTCCCAGTGCTCTCTGTCACCCTCAGGCAGAGCTTAAGAGTGCTGCGCGGAGATGTGACCACACTGATATCAGATAGCATTGTTTGTGGCTGCATCAACTTGAGGTTTTCCAGATGTCTTTATCTGAAATGTGCTGCCTGTTCCCTGAACAACTTAAAGCGGTGCACTTCTTTCAGGGCTGATGCTGGGACCAGAGGTGGGGAAGAACAGCATGGAGGAAGGGTAGGAGAGGGGAGCGGGCCAGGATGTGAAAGAGTTTCCAGTTTAGATAAGCAAACAGTCAACAAAAAAAGTAGGGAGAAACAATGTCCAAGTGCTCCAGTTTCTGGTCCTGTCTGTCACACATGTCCCAAGCCCAGAGACTCTGATTCTGTGTCTACAGTGGACTTGGGAAACACTTTTGTTTCTTTATTTGTTTATTTATTTACTTATGTATTGTTTCAGAATATTAAGGGAGTACAAATGTTTTGGTTACATGAATTGCTTTTGTACAATTTGAGTCAATGTTACAAGTGTGTCCATCACCCAGATTGTACGCATCGTACCTGTTAGGTGTGAATTTACCCGTCCTCTCCTTCCCCGTCCCACCTGCTTGATTTTTGTTGAATTTTTCTACCATATGTGCACATGAGTGTTGATATGTAAGTTTCAGTTTAGTAGTGAATACATATGTTTTTTGTTCTTACATTCTTGTGATACTTCACTTAAAAGGATGGTCTCCAGTTCCATCCAAGTAGTTACAAAAGGTATCAGTTCACTACTTTTTTTTATGGCTGAGTAGAACTCCATGGTATACATAGACCACATTTTATTAATCCACTTATGTATTGATGGCCACTTGGGTTGTTTCCACATCCTTGCAATTGTGAATTCTGCTGCTATAAACATTCGAGTGCAAGTGTCTTTTTTAAAAAATGTCTTTCTTTCCTTTGAGTAAATACCCAGTAGTGGGATTGCTGGATCAAATGGCGGGTCTACTTGTAGCTCTTTGAGTTATCTCTGTACTACTTTCCATAGAGGCTGCGCCGGTTTTCAGTCCCACCAGCAGTGTATAAGTGTTCTTTTCTGCATCCACACCAGCATCTGTCATTCTGGGGCTTTTTGATAAAAGCCTTCTCACTAGAGTTAGTTGATACCTCATTATAGTTTTGATTTACATTTCCCTGATGATTAGAGACATTGAGCATTTTTTCATATGCTTATTGGCCATTAGTCTATCTTATTTTGAAAAGCTTTTGTCCATGTCTTTTGCCCATTTTTAAATGGGGTTGTTTGATGTTTTCTTCTGATTTGCTTCAGTTCTTTGTAGATTCTGGTTATTAGCCCTTTATTGGATGTATAGAATGCAAATATTTTCTCCCCTTCTGTAGGTTGTCTATTCACTCTACTGATTGTTTCCTTGGTTGTGCAGAAGCTTTTTAATTTAATCAGGTCCCATTTTGTTTATTTTTGTTGTTGCTGTGATTGCCTTTGAAGTCTTCTTCATAAATTCTTTGCCTAAGCCGATATCCATAAATGTTTTTCCGACCTCTTCTTACGGAATTCTTATTTTTTAACAAACTCCGTGGGTGATTCTATTGCACATCCCCACTTGTGAGCACCTCTAGATCAGAAGTTGTCAGTCCTGGCTGAACATTACAATCACCTAGACAACTATGAGGGCAAAAATTCTGATGTCTGAGCCCTACTCCAGACTAATTAAATCAGAGTATCTGAGAGAGGGGCCTGGGCATATCATTTTTTACAATGAATATTTGAGTGGAATTTTCAAGCTCTATAAACATACTTTGTTGACATATTATAAAATACTAATTTTGCAAAAAATTTTTCAGAAGGCCTCAGATTTAAGTGACCCTAATTAATAAATCTCATGACTCAGATTTGATTTTAGTGCCATAAGCTTTTAATCTGTCATATTTGAGTTTTGGGATGATGAGTGATTACTGAGCTATGTTTTGGAAGATGACAGATTTGGGGATGTCTCTAAAGTCTTTCCAGACCAGCTTATCCTATTAAGATGCTATATTCAAAACTCAGCATTCAGACAACCAGAGCAGATGAGTAATGAGGAATCTCAGCTATGTCAGGATCCCAAACACCAACCTTTGTAAGAGAAGCAGAGCTCAATGGCAAGATATCCTTGTGTGGTGTGAAGATTATAGGATTCCTGGCTCTTTCCTTGAATGTAGGGGAAATGGATTCACGATCAAGAGCTGGAACTAATTTCCATAGCATCTTGGACAACAAATAAAAAGAATATATCAAGGGAGGAAATCAAAACTTTTGACAGTGCCCTAATTAAGTGGAAACCATGTTTCCTCCATCAGGACTGGGATTCTCCAAGGGAGGCTTAAGTGAGAAGACCTCTTCTGCAAATTAAACCCATGTGGGAAGGAGTTCTGTGTATTTGAGGTTGTAGATTTGTATCACTCTTTGGTTTCCTGTGTTTGGGTATATTTCTAAGGTGGAAGAATTCCAGCTTTCAGCTTTCATGATCCAAGCACTGATAGCCATAATCAGGACTAAAGAATAGCATAACAGTTCCTTAAATATTTGTGACAAAAGTTCTCGGATGTTGAAAGAACACAAAGTCTTCCATTGGACTTCAATAGAAAACCGCCAGGAATCAGTGTCAGACCTCATCTCTCAGTTACATCCATCTGTCTTCATTGGGTCCAGCCCTTCTTGTCTTTGGCTCCTGAACTATTTGAAAAAAAAAAATTTGGTTACTGAATGTTGCTTTGCACAGAAACTCAGTGGCCTTATAGAAAATAGACATGCGTGTGACTATCATTGTACCAAGAGCTAACCAAGTATGAGTCATTTTCCCCATCTCCCTTCATGGTAAATGCATGACTGACCTAGTTTAGGATCACTTTTGTCTGGCCAATGGATGGTGGCTGTAGTTCTCTCTGTGTTTGCTTTTGCTGTTGAATTTATTGCTTCATACACAAAAGGTATTGTTGAATTTTGTGCCTTCAAAGAGAGGTCTACTGACTCTTCACAAGGCCTAGCATTTCATAAATAAGGATGTTTAATGAGCTCTTCCTAAATGTTTGTCTTCTGTGGTCATAATGACAATAGCTGTAAATTTATTAAGTGAATACCATGTGTTTTATACATGTTATCCTCCATCCATATAAAAACCCTGCAAGGTAGATATTTCTGCCCCCAATTTGAAGATAAGAAACCTGAGGCTAAGTGTATATGTCTGAGTTATTTGCTGAGCAACAAACCACCCCAAAACTTAGTGTCTTTAAACAATGGAAACATTTATTTTTCTCGTGAGCCTGTAGTTCAGCCTAGGTTTGGTAGGAACGGCTAATTTTACTTTGCTAGACGTCTTTTGGGACAGCTCAAAGGCTGAGGGCTGGAATCATCTGATGTTTCACACATTCACATGTCTGGGTGTCCATGCAACCTGTCGTCGTCTGAGAACTTACCTGGGCTTGTCAGCCAGAATATTACACAATGCCTCTTCATGTGCTCTGGGCTTCCTCACAACATGGTGACTGGGTCCCCAGGGAAAGCGTCCCAAAAAAGAGTGAAGGCCAGACAGAAGCTATATCACTTTTTATGACCTAGTTTCAGAAGTCACACATTGTGTCACTTCTGCCATATTCTATTCATCTAGGCAACCACAAAGGCCTGCCTGATTTCAAGAAAAAGGGAAATACAGACTCCACCTCTAATTGGGGACTTGGCAAGGTTATGGAGAGCTTATAGGATTGGAAATAGTGCTATAGCCTCTTTGGGAAAATACATCTGCCACACACAGCTCAGTTGGTTGGTGACAGGGCTGGAATTTGAACCCAGGTCTGCATGGCTCAATACCAAGCCCTTGACACTGCGCCACAGAATTCTGTGAAGTTGAGGACAGAAGTCTGCCTCCAGAATGACAGAATTTAGCTGTTAAGTATTACACCTGCTCTAGTGGTAGAAAAAGCCAAACTTAGAGGCAGACGTTTGGGCTTTGGGACCTCCCAAGGCATGGTGCAGGTTTATGATCCTGTGACACAAGAGCCATTCTGCCCTCCTAAGCATGATGGAGCCACTTGGAAGACCTACCAAGGCAGTCACTTATTTCTTGAACACTTACTGGGTTCTGAGAGTTTCATAAGAAAAAAATCAGTAAGTCATAGTCATGCTAATGGAACATAGCAACTGTGTCAGAAGGGCAGATCATTTGGTTTTAAGAAATAATAACAATAGGGCATATCATTTGACTTTTACTCATAAGAAAACCTCAGGTATCTAGTAACAGCAAAATATTTCACTGAAATGAGACAAATTATAGAATAATACATAACACTGGAGTGAGATAGGCTAGGACCTGGAACTATTAATAACAAGGAATACTTGAACCAAGCAAGTCCTGCAGCATTTCAACATTTTCCCCTTTTTTAGTTTCCTTCTCTGACTTCCCTTCCCTTCCCTTCCCTTTCTTTTCCCTCCCTTCTTTTCCATCCTTCCTTCCTTCCTCCCTTCCTCTCTTTCTCTCTTTCTTTCTCTCTCTCTCTCTCTTTTTTTTCTTAACTCAGGAGTAAATACCATGTTTATAGGTCTAGAAGCCAGAGTTATCGCTAACTTGGGGAGGATAATCATGTTCTCAGGAATAGATAATCATGTTCTCCAAAGGGTACTATGCGTGGAGAGGGAAGAGCAGTGAGCTGAGGGCAAAGGTCAGGAAGAGGAACAAGAGGGCCACATGCAGGACCTGCAGCATAATGTGCGGGCCCAACTGCAAAATGAAAATGAGGGACCCTTTATTCAAAAATTATTAAGAATTTCAAGACAGCAACAGCAGAGCATGAAGCCCAGTGTGGGGCCCCACGCAACTGCGCAGACTGCATGCCCATGCAGCTGGCCCTGCCACGTGAGAGGCACCAGGGGACGAGGGAGGCTGCAGAGGGCTGACTTTAAGAAAAGGATCATCAAAAGTTTTAGCTGCAAGAGAAACACTAGGTAGGATGAAGATCCAAGGAAAGCAAAAAAGAATTGCTTAGGCCAGAAAGAGATTGAAAGAGAGCTATTTCAGAAGAGCTTGTTAAACAGAAGCAGGACTGACAAGAGGTTTAAAAGACCCATTCACTCATTCAAATAGTTGAACATGAAAGAATAGGAAAAAAGCCATGTGGGGGTGGGACGAAGGGCTGGGAGAAGGGGCCTTGGTGTTGAGTTGGAAAGGGCAGTTCTTTCTCAGAGGGTAGAGGGACGGGAGGGTGAATAGAGACTCAGTGGAGACTAACACAGAGCTCAAGGTAGGCTGAAGGACACCCCCAAGAGGGCTCAAGCACAGAGATGTTTTGCAGCACAGGAAGTTGTAGGCAGCCTTGGGCCCAAAGCTGCCATCAGACCAGGCCAGTCACCCAGGGTCAAAGGCACCACTGACCCTGCTCTCTCAGTCAGAGATTGGAACAGGGTAGCCTACTGGGCATGAGGCCTACAGGTTCTTCTGGGAGGGAATGTATACACAACCATACTGAGTTGTTTATAAAACCTTCTGATAAGCTAACATGGTGATAACAGACACTGGATTAATGGCTTACCTATCTCAGGTAATATTTTTAAATTCACCTGGTGAGATGGTTCATTTCATGGGACAACTTATCTGGGCCACAGTGCCCAGATATTTGGTCAAACATTATTCTAGTTGTTTCTGTGAAGGTGTGTTTTGGATGAGATTAACATTTAAATTGGTGAACTTGGGGTAAAGCAGATTGTCCTCTATAGTGTTCTACGGGCCTCATAGAACAAAGATTGACTTCCTCTGAGGAAGAGAGAATTCTGCCAGCAGTCTGCCTTTGGACTGCAGCTCCCCTGCTGGCCTGCCCTGCACACGTGGGGCTCCACCAAGCCTCCACGATGGTGTGAGCCAACTCCTTGCAATAAATCTTTCTTTCTCACTCACTCTCTGTCTCTCTCTCCCACCTCCTCTCTTTCTCTCTCTCTATATTTATATAAATAATAGTATTATAATATATAATCTATCATATTATTTATAATATAAAAACAGGATGTGTTTATGCCTCTATATATAGCAGATACAACAGGATGTGCATGTGTGTGTGTGTATACACACGTCCTGTTTCTTTTTGTCCTCTAAGAACCCTGACTCATATCCCCGGAATTCTTCATGTCACATTGTACAGGCAGGTGTCGGCATAGAGCTGATTCAGTCTTTTTGTTTGATTTTAGATAAATGCTGAAGTCCTCTGAAACCTCAAATGCATACTTGTTACCCGTTTATCGAATAAAAAATGCCTGCGTGACTCTAGTGAGTTGGACCTTTTGTGGCTGCTGAGGAAAGAAACGTTGATTTCCTCAGGGGTAGACCTCCCTGTCCTCATGTGGGCCACAAACCACCCAGTCACACCCCTGCTGATGGGAGGCTTACTAACCAAATCCCTGGAAGGACAGACCATTTGGTATTTCAAAAATAGTCATAAGAAGGAATATTGTCTGACTTGCACTAACAAGAAAAAATGGACTGCTGCGAGTCTTGTTATTATAAAGAAAAATTCTTTTCTCTTTTATGGGCTACGAACCACTTTAGTGTTATATAGATGAGCCACTTTATGTTCAGTGAAAGTCCTCTGGGTGTGGCCTTTGCCACTTTGCCACCCTTTTCTGTAGACCCAGCCAGCTTGGTGGAGTGGACAAGTAGGAACCAGGAGTCAGGAGTCCTGTCTCTGATTCTGCCATAGGACCAGGCTGTGCCACCATGGGCAAGTCATTTAACCTTTCTGGGGCCTATTTCTTTATCAGTAAAAAGAAAGAGCTGGACTGTATCATCCCTGAGGTTAGTTATAGCTCCATTGCTGTCGAATTTTTGTCTGTGCGCTTAACAAAATTGTTTAACCATTTGAGTCTTCCGGGACAGGTTTCATGGGCTAAAGCAACAAAAAAATGAAATGACTTAATAAGCTTTCTGGGAAAAATGGAGGTTTCTTTCTTAATACTTCATTTAGGGCTTAACCTTGCAGGTTTTTAAAGAAGGCAAAGAACATAAAAATACTGCATTTTGAAATAGCAGGCATTTAAGCATCTGATGTAGTCTGGGTACAATCAGGAGAGGAAAACTACATAGGTTAAACAGAAGAAGTTTAATGTGAAGAAGTATTAACTATGATAAAAGAATACCCATTATATATAAGGAAACGATATGTTGCACTAGGGCCGAGGGAGACTAGCCAAGGAAGGACAGACTTGGAAGGGGATCAGAACTTGGCATAGAAATTCATGGGTTTGGTTAGACCAGAGCTGGTCTGGAGTGGCTGGGCAAGCAGCAGGCCACTCTCCAGAGGCAACCAGCATCAGTGACATAGACGGACAGTGGGATCCAGGTGTCAGCGGGGCAGGAGGCCTTCTGGCCACGTGGGGCTTGCAAAGAGAGCAACAGATTTGCATGCACACCCCCAGCCTTAGACCAGCTGCCCATGAGCCAAGTGGGGGCTTTGGTTTCTGTGTCGAGAGCGCTGTGGACAGGCCATCACCAGGCAGAGGCTACAAGGTGCCAGAGGGGTTGCATTCTGAGCCTGCAGCTGGGGTGGCTCCATGGCTGCCCTCGCACCCTGCTGACTCCCAGCCCACACTCGGACAGCAAGAGAACAGCCTCTTCCTCCTGCAGTGTCCCTCCAGTGCTCTCTACTGAGGAAGCCCAACTTTGTGCTCACGTTAAAGAAGAAATGCTTGAAGAAATTCCCCCTGTCCTCACGGAGCATATATTCAAGGGTGCATTTGGAACTGAGAGGCAATAAATTGATAACTGACACATCTATCAAGCGTAAATGTCCTCTGGTCACTTCCTGCTATTTCTGCTTAGAATCTCTGTGAATATTTCTTCCCTCTTCTGGACTTGGGTGCCCTCAAATGAGTTTTGGGCAATTATCAGCTGCCCTCATTGTCTGGAGATTGAGCTCTGCATACCTGGGCTATTCATGGGATGTCTTAAACCAACAGTTCTCCAACGTAGTCCGTGGACTCCTGGGGTCCCCAAGAGGCTTTCAGGGGTTCCGAGAGGTTACGAGTTGTATTGAGATGGTGTGCTTCTCTCGCTGGGATTATCATTTTGTGGGAAGACTGCGGGTGTTTTAGCATAAATCTGGGCAGTGGTACAAATGGTATTAGTAGGTATTAGTAGTCATGCACATACAGAAAAAGAAGAGCCAGTCTCAATTATGAATGTCCTTGATGAAGCAGTAAAAATGATATAGTGTAATTAAATCTCACCCCTTGCATACACGTCTTAAACGCTCTGGCTGATGAAATGGGAAATGCATAGTCGCTCTTTGGCTCTGTTCCAAACTGTGATGGTTGTCGAAGGAAGAGCACGTGTGTGACTGAGTGGCCGACTGAACCAGCTGTCTCCTTCACAGAACACGGTTCTTACTTGAAAGAGCAACTGGATAAAATAAAATGAAGTTAATAAAATGAAGACCATTGTGCTTACTCAGACTTAGTATTTGCCAGACATTTTTGGGAAAGTCAATAAAATGAGCTTGTCATTTCAAGGATAGCAACTGATAGTATTTATTGCCACTGATAACATGAAAGCTTTCCAGAGAAAGTTTGAATTTTGGAAAACATGTCTGTATGACAGCTTGTGCTTGATATGAGGTTGGCGGCTTTCCTATCCATAAACTTTTTTGATGAGTTTAGTGATGATATTAATGAATGAGATGTTTTTACATTTTATAATAAAATGGGAATCATTTGGAAGATCTGCATAAGGCAGTGAAACACTTTTTTCCAAATAACAAATTCATATGTTGCAAACTCATGCATGGGTAAGAGATCCATTTAAAGTGCAAGTTAGGTGAGTGGGTTTTGGTATAAAAGAATAGGAAAAATTTCATTGCTATGTTTTCAAATTCCACATACGTACCATTAAGAAACTACCATTTGTTGAGTTTCAGTATGGTATTAAAGAAGAATACCCACAGCTATCTGAAAAGGCCACTAAAATACTCCTCCTTTGTCCAATGACATGTCTCTATGAGGCCAGATTTTCATAATACGCCTTAACCAAATTAAGCCAGACATTAAAGATATTGTGAAAATGGAAGACAAATGTCACTCTTCTCACTAATTTTCTTTTGTTTTCAGAAAATATAGTTCTTTTATGTTAGGATGTTATTTATGTTAACATGTAACATGTTTATTATAATATTTAAATGAATGAATAAATATTTAAAACATTTTCAGCATTAACTTACAGTAATATCAATAGCCATAACCCACAAAAATTGGGGGGGGACCCTCAATAATTTTTAGAAGCATAAATGGGTTCTGAGACTAAAAAGTTTGAGAACCGCAGTCTCAAACAAATCTCCACTAGTCACTTGATACACAAAATTGCAGGAAGTTGTAGGTGCAATGGTCGAGGCCAAGAGGGGTTGAGTTTCCCAAGGTCGTTCACATGGTGAATTAGGGACAGAGATGAGTCTAGGATCACAATCTCCTGCTGTAGCGTGCTTCAAAACTTGTTTGTTTGTTTGTTTTTAGGATGCTCTTTAGAGTGCCGATGAGAGAATTTTGAGATCCTCAAGCCATAAAAAGGGAGGGCCATCACCTTCCCCTCAACATGCATCCATTTAAACACGCACTGAGTAGCAACTACGTTTCAGGCACTTGTGCTCGTTGCTGCTAAAGGCAAAGTAAATGAAACATGGCCGGTGTTTGGGAGAGAGCCAAGCTTACCATATAGAGGAAGAGAGCACATGAAAGGCGATATATAATAGCCTGTAATATGAATTATCCAGCATATAACATATATCATATAATCATACAAGCAATATAATTACATTATGCTACTGCTGATATTATCATATGTATTAATAATATTATATATGGTATAATATTTTATAATAAGTTGTATACACTATACCTAGGGAACAGGAAGTACTTGG
This sequence comes from Eulemur rufifrons, assembly GCF_041146395.1. Classification (NCBI taxonomy): domain Eukaryota; kingdom Metazoa; phylum Chordata; class Mammalia; order Primates; family Lemuridae; genus Eulemur; species Eulemur rufifrons. The sequence continues at coordinate 14,648,743 of NC_090997.1, read as the reverse complement.
GGTTTTAGCTGACAATCGTGTGCAAAGCAGAATCATGAACTTGGGAAGTTTGCCATTGGCTGTACACCATTGTCCTTTTGACACTTCCTAGGGTTGCTGTAATAAATTACCGTAAGTGGTGGAGGTTATAACAGAAATTTCTTCTCTCCCAGTTCTGGTGGCTGGAAATTAAAAATCAAGATGTCAGCAGGGCCAGGCTCTCTCCCGAGGCTCTCGGGAAGAGTTTTTCCTTGTCTCTAGCTTCTGGTGACTGCCACCAAGCCTGGTGTTCCTGGGCTGGTGGACACACCGCTGCAATCTCTGTCTCTGTCTTCACATGCCCTTCTCCTCTGTGTGTCTGTGCCCAAAGGTCCCTCTTCTTATAAGGACACCAGGCACATTTAGAGTCCACTGGAATCCAATATGACCTGACTTTAAACTTGATTATGTCTGCAAAGACCCTATTTCCAAATAAAGTCCCATTCACAGGTTCCAGATGGACATAAATTTTGGGGAAGAGGATTCAACCTAGTACACTACTTTCGTACCTGTCCCCAACCCCCAGTGCTCAGAATCTCTTTGGACCAAAGTCCATCTGGTTTTTTCCTTGTATTTTTCAGGGTGTGGGGTCCCACTGAACCCCACCTGGCCCTTCTCTGTTGATGTTTCCAGTGGTTGCCAAAGTTCACTACATTTAACCTGTGAGTTTAGCAACCAGTTTCTCAGGGCCACAGGGCTGTGGGGTTGTGAAGGGGAGGAGAGGAATCTGAAACAGGGGCACCCGGACAGCGAAGGTGGACAGCAAGATCCTCACATGTTTCTGTTGGCCTCGGGCGATTTTTGTTTTCTAGGCCTAGAATCACAGTGTAAGACAATATTAATATGACATAATTAGAATCTAGGGAGTGACGAAGGACAGTGCATCCTACACTCTGGCATTGCTGATTGCACATGGCCTCCAGGACAGGATGCCTGTACCACTCAACACCGTCACCTCCCAGCACCTGGGGACAACATGTGACCTGGCTGGGTCCTCAGACTGGATTCCAGCAGGGTGGCTCAGAGTGCTACATCTTTATCCAGACCACTTGGGTTCAATCCTGGCTTCACCGCGGTGGGTCTCTTAGGCCAGTTATGTCACCATATGTCACCAGTTATGTCACCTCAGCTTCCTCATCTGTAAGGGGTGGTAGTATCCCACTTCGCAAGCTTCTCAGGGGGAATAAATGAGTTAATAATACATATAAATCACTTAGAACAATACCTAATAATATAGACATTTGTTATTATTACATTATTATTATATGAATTTTTTTGTCCAGCTAATAAGAATTCCAATATTTTACTAGTTCATCCTTCAATTCCCTTCTTCTCCCACCACAAGAGGAAAACAAATAACAGAGTGTGGATCTGGCTTTTGCTTTTTCAAATTCTACACTTGTCACTTACATTGTAACTGACCCTGGGGGAAATTTTCCTGTGGTGTCAGGATGTCTTAAAGGACCAAGAAACTGGTACTTGTCAAGTGCTTCTTGATAGGTTCATAGGGAGCAGCCGTCATTACCCAAGTTGGCACCAAGCTACCATTAAACTAATGGCTGCCTGTCTGATAGGGCCTTAGTAATTCAGCTCTGTGGGCAGGTGTGGCAGCCACGCTGGGCCCTCCCATCTTTGCCAGTTTCTGTAGCGGAGCCCATGCTGTCTCAGCGGCTCAGGGGTGGGTCTGTTCCAGCACTGGAGAAAAGTGAGTAGGGAGTGGAGTTCTTGGTGCAGTTAAGAGGGAGGTAAAATAACTGTAATTTCATAGCAATTACATACAGCCAACCCTGTCAAAGGCTCCAGTTTTCCTTTACAAACCTGAGCTCTGCTGGGAGCGATTTGCAAAGTAGAAATAAGCACACAATTAGGCCCTAATGTATGAAAGAAGGCATCGCTACCTCTCCATCTGAATGCCACAGCAGAACAACCCCCAAGGGGGGAAATAATATGCTGAGCTTTGGGAAAGCATTTTTTTCTTCTTTTCTTTAAAAAAAAAAAACCAAAAACTCCATTTTAGTAATCCCCCATTCCTGGATGTTGGTTAGATTGAAGCTTTGCAAGTAAGCCTGAGGGTCTTCATTACCTGTGCCCTCCCTGACAGTGGAGGCTCCTGCCAGGCCACCTGAGGGGGCCACGGTTTCCAGGGGAGCTGACATCAGACACTAGAGCAAGCGGGTTTCTGCCTCTAAGTCCATGTTGGGGGCCAATGAGCCACTCAATGGAAATGCAGTGTACAGAGACCAGCTCCCCAACCTTTTTTGCTTGCCCGTGTGTTTGCTTAAAATAAATTCTATGTGAAATTCATGGATCTGCAGCCCACTCAGAAGTGCAGTGAGGATAGATTTGTCTTTCAGTCTTAAAAAAGCCCACGAGCCGGGCGTGGTGGCTCACGCCTGTAATCCTAGCACTCTGGGAGGCCGAGGCGGGTGGATCGCTCAAGGTCAGGAGTTCGAGACCAGCCTGAGCAAGAGCGAGACCCCGTCTCTACTAAAAATAGAAAGAAATTATATGGACAACTAAAATATATATATAGAAAAAAAATTAGCCGGGTATGGTGGCGCATGCCTGTAGTCCCAGCTACTCGGGAGGCTGAGGCAGTAGGATTGCTTGAGCCCAGGAGTTTGAGGTTGCTGTGAGCTAGGCTGACGCCACGGCACTCACTCTAGCCAGGGCAACAAAGCGACACTCTGTCTCAAAAAAAAAAAAAAAAAAAAAAAAAGCCCACGATTTTGAGGAAGGTAATGCGGTGCAGAAACGAAGTGAGAGGAGTGTGCAAGCACGCAGTAGTGCTACTGTCGTGTGTGCTCCTGTCTTGTCCCCTGACCCACTCTACAGAAGGCCATAATCTCCTAGGGGACATGCATTTTTGAATCGCCTGCATAATTTTCTCCAGTGCCTTGCACATAATTGATAGTCAATATGTATTTGCTGGGTAAAAGGATAATTTAACAAATGAATGGTTTATTGACGCTGAAAGCCAAGTACTAGTCAGAGCTAAGTGGCATATTGATTAAAGTCTTGAGCCTTCTGACTAACCTAGACATAGGGAGATGGGATCAAAATCTGAGATATCTGTACTTGTGACATCCTCATGGAGCAAGGACGAAGGGGTAAAAGAGGGTAAACTACAGAGGAACATATTTTGGCTGCGTATTGCCAAAGGAAACCATTTCTAATTGTTACAGCAATCCTCAGAATGGACTGATTTGACAGATTTAAATTACTGGTCAGTGCAGGTATTCAAACATAGGCTAGAAGATTACTCGGGGGTATAGACGGTCGTATGCCGGTATCATTTGTGTTAGACCATGTGATGTTGAAGGTCTCTTCTTACCTTTAGATGCCAGGGTTCTGTGATTTCATAAAATTATGATCCTACATAATCACTAAGCTCAGTTCAGCAAGTATTTATTGAGCCCTTACACAGTGGCAGCCATTGCCTGGCATTGACATTAGGAAGACAAAGATGAATAAGATAGAGCTAGTGCCCTTTGCAGTTGGCTGGGGCATGGTTTCAGTAAGTCCTCCTGAGACCGGAATTTGGGTGTTTTAATCCTGTGTTCCTTCCTGCGGGTACACACATGGTGACTCAGGACTCTGGTTCTCTTTTTTCTAGGCTGGAATCGATGGGGAAAGCATTGGCAACTGTCCTTTCTCTCAGCGTCTCTTCATGATCCTTTGGCTGAAAGGAGTCGTGTTCAATGTCACTACTGTGGATCTGAAAAGGTAAAGGACATTGTATTGGTGGCGACTATGTTTAGCTGCAGGAACCAGAGCACCTTCCCTGAAGCAGGGCGAAAGCCTTCCGTGTCTCACGGTGGCTCCTGCTCACACCTCCTTGTCCAGAACTGTGTCGCAGGGCCTACCCCTCGATGCAAGGGAGGCTGCAAACGTGAGTATCCCACTTGTGGCCCAGCACTGCACTGCCCTGTTCAACAAGGTTGCATTCACAAGGAAGAAGGAAGGACTGGCATTGGCTTTGCAACTAAGAACGTCTGGCTCAGAGGTGGGCACAGACATCTACAAAGAAAGGAGCTGGTCATTCCAGTAGCACTAGTGCCATCATCCGTGGGACCCTGGCAGGACTCCAGGCGTGTGAGTCTGAGTCTTAAAGGAGATGAGATCAGCCCACTTCCCATGCTACGTTCCCATCCTTAGAAGTCCTTAGTGCAAGAGTTCTAGATTATAGGCCTGGATGGAGAGTTACTACTCTTCTGCTTTTAAAGTGAAGTTTAATGGCTGTTAAAAACACCAGGCATCATTCAGTATTGGGAACCACACTCTCTCACTCCTACAGAATGTACTATTTCCTCGCCTCTGCCTGTCCTTTACATGTGGAATAGCCCAAGGCTCACCCCTGGAGCATTAATCTTTTGACTCCACCTTCTTCCCTGGTGAGCTTGGCATATTCTCCCTGTTATCTTTATGTGAATCATGAAAGAATTCTTTCTGTGAATCCCAGAGCCCTGCTATCATCTAGATGGCTCCACTCAGATGTTCTATTGTCACTTTGAAATCTATGTGTCTAAAATTGCATCCAGCATTTTTCCTGTGAATGGGGCTTTCCTCATGAATTCCTATATCTTTCATTTCTAGGCACTGAAATGTCTCCAGCTCCTTCTCTTGCCACCTCCATTGTTCTCTCTCTCTCTCTCTCTCTCTTTCCCCATTCCCCATCCATCCCTTATTTTATCCTAAGGTTAGTCTTTCTAAAATAATGCTTTAATCAGGCAATTCCCCTGATCAGAAAACCTTCAATGCTTTCACTGTCGTGGAATAACTGCATCTGAAGCCCTCTTTTGTCTTTTCCCCAGTTCTTCCCAACACTGTCTCCCAACATGTCTCAGCGTGGCTCGTCCACCTCTGTCCTGCCAAGCTTCCTCCTGCTCCCCTTTTCCCCTGCAGCCTCCAGCCCTTGGTGAGGACGCGTCCTCTGTCTGACACAGCCCCCTCTTCCTTCCTGTCCCTGCAGATGGCACCAGCCCCTTCCCCTCCTAGGCCTCCCACTGCTCTCACCCACCAGCCCAGCCTCTCTCCAAACTCGCCAGCACCTCACCAGGTTATGCTCTCTAAAGTCCTAACGCTTTACAACTGGCGAGTGCTTTATAAAGATCACGTAATGTGTAATCCTGTGAAGGGAGTCTGTCTTCTCCACATTATATGAAGAAATGGAGACAGATGCACTTAAATGACTTGGCCAAGGTGCCCAGCCTGAAATCGGAGAGGCTGTCACTACAAACTCAGTCTTCTTCATTCAAATATGATACTCTTCATAAAACGTCAGTTATGAAGTTTGTTTCATCTTTCAAATGAGGCTTTAAATCCCTCGAGGACAGGTTGGGATCATGTTTTCAGCTTCTCTGCATTCTCCACAGCAACTAGCTTTGGACAGGCCCTCAACTGTAATTTGACAGACCCTAATACGTGTCACATGAATGGACATGCATCCACCATGCAGTCGATGTCCGTGATCACTAAAGAGACCAGGAGACTCTCATACAGTTGGAAAGAACAGCTTCCTTCGGTGGAGAATCAGAGGCCTTTGGATTATCCCGAGTGAGAGTGGACTTGTGTGTTCGCAGGAGATCAGAACGGGAAAGGAGGCCCCGCCAGCATTCACCACATGCTTAGGTTGCTCTTTCACGTTAGCACATCAGATCCTGCCAATACCCCTTTGAGGTAGGCCAGGCACGTATCACCTCTCCAGTTTTGTAGATAAGGAGACTTTCTTACTGCATGCACGTATGCACGCACACTCGCGCATACACATACACACACACACACACACACACACGTGTGCTAATTTCTAAAAAAACTGATCTCTTATCCAGGCACCAACATTTGTTGACTGAGTGATCTTGAACTCTGCAGAGCCTCAATTTCCTCATCTGGACAATGGAGATAGTGCCTTCTCAATCAATAGGATTATCATGAGGGTTTAGCGAGGCAGGCCACGGAAAGCGTTTGCGTTCCATGTTGTACCTCATAGTAAGAATTCCATACTTACCGGCTACTCTTAGCGTGATCCTTGCCTTCCTGGAGGCGGCAGTCTGGTCAGAGAAAGAAGCCTGATACACATTAAATCATTTGTAAATTAGACCTGGCGATATGTAATCCTGTGCTAATGATGTAGTTCCAACTACAAGCCCCGAACAAGGGTTAACAAGGAGCAAGGGCTGCAGCTGGCCACGTCCAGCCGAGCTTCCAAGGCCACAGGCAGAACTTCCCGGAGGTGTCAGACTCCGGTGGCCACGGTTCTTTAGAGTCCCAGGAAAAAAATCCACCACCGACACACATTTCTGTATCTTTAAGCCACAGAGAAATAACTGCAGAACAATGAAATCGGTGTAGATTTCTCCTTCCAGCTGTGGACACAGCATCCCTGCCTTGTGTCAGCTCTAGAAACCGGGGGGAACAAGTAAGGAATGTCCTTTCATTGTCTAAAATGAGGGACACACATAAAGTAAACAAAGGGACTGAGTAAATTAGATTTTAAAAATTCTTTCCGTCTCAACTGTCTGAGTTCCAAGTGCCACAGAATGCAGCTGGAGAGTGTGTGTTTGGCGCAGGACTTGGGAGTAGCGCAGTAATTGAAATTCCTCTCTTCCCCTCCCAAACTGATTACGCCAGGAATTTGTTTCATTACAGACTCCTCTACCCCCGTTTGTTTACTTTTTTACAGTTCTTCCATCTAATGTTTTCCACTCCCGACTCCCACAAGAAATGCCACGTTCTCGGAGAGAGCATTTGGGGTGAATCTGCTGCTCCAGCCCTGCCTGTGGCGGCCTCCATCACCATTCCTCCTCTTTCTCACTCTTTTCTAGGGCAGCGCTTTCCCCAGTCTGCCAAGCCTCCTTCCCTCCTTTTGCTCCATTCTGGCTCTTGCATTCTGACTAGGTGGCAGAGGCACAGAAGCACGTCCTTGGGTGTTAACGGGGCCCCTGTCAAACACAAGTGACTTTCCTTCCTACTGCACTGGCAGGAAGTCCCTTCCCCCAGGTAGTCGAGATACTGCCCCCTGCACACCAGGAACACCACGTGGGCCAAATACAGAAAGTGCAATTAATCGGTCAACTAATTAATTGTTCATGCATTCAATCAGACCTGTGTTCCAGGATTTCAGCCCCTTCCCCATGATCTAGGCCTTCCTTTCTAGATAATTTAGGACTTTCGCATCTCCTCTTCCCATGGGGATAAAATGCACTGTTGCTTTGGTCACCTAAGAGTTCTTTAAGTGTCTGACCCAGAATCCAACAGGTACACCAAGGGGACTTCTGTCTTTTAAGGGACTGAATTTTCTATCTATTATACATGTGGTTTACATCAAAGATCTTATTGATCTAACCAAGCTTGCTATAGAAAGAAATAACTTTCATAAAGCAAGTGCTATATTTGAGTCCCATTAGAAAATAGAAGATATGTTTACTTAGAAAAATAGATTGTTTATCATGATAACACTTAAGTAACCTCATGATTTTAAAACATATGCATAATTTCTGACTCCTAGATTTTCAATTTATGTATGTTGAACAGAATTCTAAAATATTTCAAGAAAAATAACTTCTTTCTAGTAAGACAGGAACCGTAATAGTCACACTTTGAGAATAATAGTGTGTGTTTGAATTAAGTTACAAAGAAAAAACACTGTGGAAGGTAGACCCCAGAGGAGCACCAACACTCTAGCAGTACAGCTGCCTGCTGGCTCTCCCCACATGCAGTTAAAAGCTAAAAGCTTTCATAATTGGATCGAAGTTTTTACCAACTGACCAACTTTTGATTACTAATTTTGCAGCTGAAATCATTCGTTTTTTAAATTAAAAATGTATGGCTTATTCATGCAATCATTAATAATATATATCTACTGAGGGCCTCCTATAAGCCAGGTACAGTTCTAGGTCCTTTCCTCATGGATCTTGAGTTGTAAGGCTTTTTCTCAGATACATTCCTACCCAGCAATGTTCTGTTCTTGATGCAGAATCCTTGGTAATAGCCTATCTGGTGTCTGTTGAGCAATAATATTGCACTTGGGTCTGTCAGCCATAAATCCATGAGTTTTCACAAGGCCCTGTAGTGGGTCATGTTAGAAACAGCAATAAAGACTTTTGAAAATATTGTCTTCCTTTAATAGTTTTGTTTTCAAGCTCATAATTTGCTTATTTTCATGGATACCTGAAGGCTGTATCAGGGGCTGTTTATAGATCAAAAAAGTATTTGGTTGAGTCTGGCAAAAGACTGACCAATGCTGCACATTAGTTATTAGATATTAAAATTTAAGTCATACAGAATACAGGTACTAGAACAAATGGCCCAAACTCCCATTATCACTATTATTATTATTTCGTATTTAAAAATATCTTTTAGGATAAAAATGTGATCTAATTCATTAATTTTTAAAATTTGGAATTATGTAGAGTGTATTTTTGTTAGGTGGATTAGTGAAGGAAATTTTCAAAGCACAGCCTAACCTCTCCCTGGGTAATTAAATCTTAGAGTCACTTAGGTAGTCACCTGGATTCTTCCCACTTTTCATCTTGACTTGATCCTCTCTCACTGGCTCCACTGAACACCTTCCCTGCGTCACACTACATTCTTTCAGAACCTTCTCCAACCTCCTCTGCTCTACGCCCCACACCATAAATCTGTCTTTGCTGATGGGCATGTGGGATAGCACAGGGCGTCTACTTCACAATCAGTCTTAGGTTTCCCAGAACAGGAAGCGCCCTGGTGTAAGCCAGCACCTGAGTCTTGCTCTCCCTACAGGAAGCCAGCGGACCTGCACAACCTGGCCCCCGGCACGCATCCGCCCTTCCTGACCTTCAATGGGGACGTGAAGACAGACGTCAATAAGATCGAGGAGTTCCTGGAGGAGACCTTGACCCCTGAAAAGTAAGGAAGGGTCCATGCTGGAACTACAAAAGCACAGCGCTAACTTTGAGAAGGTGCATTTCCAAGGGAGCCTCGTCAGTCCAGAGCACAGGCCTTCTCATCCGAGAGAGTGTAGGACCCCCGAAGGGCTGCCAGGCTCAAAGTGACTCCGCTAAATTCGCCGAGAGTGGATATCGCCTATGAAGTAGAGCCAGTCACTCCTCCCACCCGGAGCAATTTTAGGAGCCCTAGAAAGGTCCCGCCCCAGTATGTCCCCCTCTGTCCAGGTCACTCTGCTTGGATGACCTCCAAGTGAGAGCAAAGGCGCCCTCATTTCAGGAGGAGACCTGAAAGGCCCATGAAATGAAAATAAGTCAGGAAAGGGTGACCCAGTGACTTAAAACACCAAGAGTCATAAACCTGACCAAGTCTGTTCTGACCCCACAATCACACAGATGAGAAAAACTCACCTCCTCCTCTGAAAACGGGTCCAGGGAGGGGACAGGCCAGGGGGCTGTGTGTCGGGTAATGAGCTGCTACTGATGGAAAAGAGGAGAGAAGAGAAGAGGGACGGGTTTGGAAATTCCCCATGAGGCTAGCTTGTTCATCAGAGAGTGTCATGACCCGGAATTAAAACAGTCACAGTTTTTAAAAAACTAGGAAAATAATACTACACATGGACTTTATCCTACAGGGTATCATCCTGTAGGGCGTCCCGTCGGGTAACCACTGACGGGTTTTACACCAAGGGGGTGGAAAGTCAGTTTTCAGACTTACCTTGGGGGTTGGGTGAGGTGAGTAGCAGAGGACGGTAACGGCTGGGGGTGGAGGTGACAGCCCAGCAGGACTGAAGGACAGGCTGAGCCAAGGCAGTGGCAGGAAGATGGGAGGAGAGGAGTGGGCAGGATTCGGGACATACTTAGCTGGTAAAATAAGTGGGATTTAACTACTAAAACCCACCATCTTGCATTTATTTTAAAGTGTTATCTATCCATCCACGTTTGTATCACTCTCACTTTGTGTCAGGCTCCGCTGATAGCACTTAACCAGCGTGACTCATTTCGTCCCTGTCACAGCCCTAGGAGGTAGGTGCTATCATTATCTCCATTTTACAGTTGGCCTTGGAGAGATTAAGTCACTTGTCCAAGGTCGCACATCTAGTGCATTACTGTTAAAGAATTAAAACTGCCATTCCTGTTCTGATTAAGCCTTAAACAACTATACCTTCTTCCTTAAACTATTCTTTGTCATCCAAATGGGGACAGTCGATCACACTGAGAGGGGAGAGCTACCTCAAGCCCATTGGAAGAAGCTTAGTGTTGACTTTAAATAAGTGAATTAATTAAACCCATGGGGCAGCCCCCGTGGAACTCCCAGCCCAGCCACAGGCAGAAGCCACACACGCATCTCTGAACAGGACTCCTGCCAGCCTCTTTGCCAGACATGCCCAGAGGGGGCCCACACGCATCTCCCTCCCCTGGGACCCCACCGCATTGCTAGCACTGGTTTGAAATCCCATGTGAAAAAAAAAAAGTAAATGCTGTTTTCAATAACTAAATAGAATTTAGACTTTGCCCGGGAGACGCAGAGAGGAAAGTCTGTGGCGAAGTTGCCATTTTCCCTTTTAGAAGTAAGGCTCCCGCTCAGGAGTGAGGGCTCCCGTCCGGATCCTCAGGGAATGGAAAGTTGACGCGTGAGGAGCAGAGTGCCCGCTGGGGCTTATTCCAGGCGTGTGGATGGAGGGGAGCGGGGTGGGCGTGCACTTCTGGCTCTGCCGGGACTGTGCTCTGCCTCGGTTCCCCCTCTGTGAGAGGACGACCCCAGGCCCTTCTTGCTGTCTGATTCTCCACCTTAGCCAGGCTCCCCCCACCTCCCCACCCCCAGTGTGGTTACGCTTTTCCTGGGCTGTTTCTCTAACACAGGGGTCCCCAATCTGCATCCACAATGGGACGAAGGGGGCCCAGAGACCCTGGAATTGCATGTCCCGTGTGTCCCTGCACATTCTTCCGGAGGCCGTCATCATCAGATTTCATCCTCATTCCATTAGGTTCTGAAAAGTTTCCATGATCCAGCTAGGGTGGGCGGTGCTGGATGCAGACGTGCCCTCCTCTCTTCCCTCTCCACCCACATTCCCTGTTCTGAGCGCTGCTCCCCCTGGTCCGGATCTTGCATCCTGTGTAGGAGGTTTTACTAAGCGCATTCCTGCCATGTTAGGAACCTGATGGTGCCGCACTCCCAGGTGGCAGTACCCAGATCTGTTAAAATGTAAGTCTCCAGAAGGCAGCCGAGGTGGGGGCCCTAGTGGTGAGACCAGTGACCATTCTGGAGCCCTACAGAAGTGTCCCTTAGATGCCTTTGTACCCATCGGACTGGGGCAGGTGTCACAATTACCTCCCGGTAAATGTTACCAAGCCAGTGTCTCAGCCCCACGTAAAGAGAACTGCTGGTCAGCCCACAGCAAGCCACCAGCCTCAGCTGGCTTCCCCAGGGACGTGGCTGTGGGGCCGAGTGGCCTGTGTTCGGAGCCTCCGGAGCAGGCAGCCTGGCCTCCCGTCTCTCTAGGGGGCGTCCAAATCCCCACGACCGCTCACCCAGCGCTCGCCTACCATGTGTTTCTCATCACACCACTATTTGTAAAAACTGCCAGAGAGCCAAGACATTGCGGGAGCCTTTTTTCCCCTTAGCTTAATTTTTTTTAAAGAAGAAAACCACATACAAACACTCCAACAATTTTTTTTAAAAATTAAATTTTATCCTACGGAGCATTCGGTGTCAAAATGAGGAATCCAGGAAGTCTCAAGTTGTTTCCAAATGAGACTAACATCCATCCCTTTCCTTGGACCGACCCTGTTAATGCTCAACAAGGAAGTGAGGGATCAGTGCTGGGATTACTGCTGAGACTTCCTGGCCCTTGCCTTTCACCCCGGTGGAATGGCCAGAGTTTCTGAGATTCGAAACCGAGAGTCAGGAGCCCTGCCTCTGGCCACCTCTACCAGCGTCTGTTGTGTGGCCTTGGGCAGGCCTCCCTTCCTCTCCGACACTCCAGTTGTCTCATCTCTAAAACAAGGAGGCGAAACTACATGGGCTCCAAGATGCCTTTCAGTGCGAGTTCTATGATCCTATGAGTTTCTCAAAGCACTCTCCCAGAGCTGGTTGTTGTTGCAAATGATCTTAGTGCATAGATGCTGTGATAAAAATTCAAGAGGGTAAACTGATGCGGTCTGGTTACATAGCATGTCATTCAGTCAGTCAACTAGCAAGAATGATTGAAATATCAACAGGGTTCAGGACGCTGACTGAATTGGAAGATGCTTTGAATTCTTTTTTAAAAAAACGCATGGAGACATTTCATAATAGTCGAAGACAAGAATGCTTTTTTAATCCTCTGGGAGGAGAAGAAACAGCCCGGACCTCCGGACCTCTGGAACCCCCCCAAGGATGGCATGGCGGCTGAGGTTGTGAACTTTGGAGTCACAGTCTGCACCACATGGAGTTGTGCTCTGCCGCAGGATCACATCAGCCATAAAATCGCAGGGGCTTAACAGAATAGGCATTTATTTCCCACTCAAGCAAAGTCTCAGTGGAGAGCGTGGCCTTCCTGTATCTTGTAGTTTTAGGAATATACGGCCTCCGAGTCTCCTTCTACGGGGAAGAGAGAGAAAAGGAGCATGCAAAGTGTTTCCCAGGGCCAGGAGTGTGAGTGGTTATGTCACTTCCCCTCTCTTCCATTGGCCAGAATCCAGTCACATGACCCCAACCCAAGTGAGGGAGAAGCTGGGAAATGAAAGTGCATATGGCTGTCTGGGGAGAATGCATAGTCTCCGCTATCGGCAAATTACTGAAAATCTCTCTGATTGTTAATTCTCACATCCGTGAAACAGGGACCATACTGTTGATCGCACAGGGCTATTGTAGAAGGTGGCACTACTGAGCCTAGTGCTTGACACAACATAAGAGCTCACTAAAAGGTAGCTCAGAGTTGTAATAGAAAGAGAGGTCAGCACTGGTTTTGTGGCTGTCTCCCAGGTGTCACCATAAGGACAACTGGTGACCTTCGGTCTTAAAACCACAGATCCTAAGGGATGTCTTTTAATGAACAAGCCAGACCCCTCTGCCTCCAAAGATCTTTTGCTTAAATAGCAGAGATAAGACAAACAAGCACAAAGTCAAGGATCAGAAAAGTCAAACATCAATGTCCTTCACGGAGGATGTAGTGAAGTGAGGAAGCAGAGACAAAGTAGAAGGGAGGGAGAAGAAGTCTTTCCACTTTTCAGCTCCTTGGAAAAAGGAGAGTCACCACTCAAGCTGCCAGGAGAGACTCCCAGAATGAGCAACGGTCACTCCTCAGTGGTCCTTGATAGGTGCTTAATGTGTGTTGGCTTAATTGCATGGGGTCCTTTTGTTTGGTGGCACGGTGGCCTGCAGCCAGTCAGTAGGAAGTCAGATGAGATTCTAAACCAGTCAGGCACTCACTGTATGCAATATATTTTTTCTTCACTACTATCTCTAGATACAAAAGACCAATTTATTATTATAATTTTTTGGTGAGAAGCCAATTGTTTTACCTCTAAGATTGAAGCTTAAATGCAGATCTAAGATGAATACATTTGAAATAAGATATGTTAAAGACAGGGTGGAGAGAAATTTTCAGCAAACTTTATCTGCAAATATTTTTGGCTTTGCTGGCCGCAGGCTGTCTGTTGCAACTGTGCTGTTGTACGGTAAAAGCAGCCGTAGCCGATATGTAAACAAATAGGTGTGGCTGTGTTCCAATAAAACTTTATTTAGGAACACTGAAATTTGAATTTCAGATTATCTTCACACATCACAAAACAGTACCCTTCTTTTGATTTTTTTTTTCCCAACCATTTTAAATGTAAAAAAAACATTGTTAGCTTGAGGGCCATATACAAACAGGGGTCATAGGCCATAGTTTGCTGAGTTAGCAAAATTTATCACCTCTTTGATTGTCATTAGACCACATCACAATGCTATTTCAAAGATGTTTCTATGAATGAAACACTGTGTGCTAGCCTTTTAGAGAAACACATTATATTTTGTAGTCCACATATTTGCATATTTAAAATGTGGTATAAATATGGAGGTAAAATGAGTGCACTTAACATCCTGCACAGCAGCCTTCCCAAGTCTGGTTGCTGAAATTCGTGAGATTAACATCTTGGAGAAGCCAGGCCCGGTGGCTCACGCCTATGATCCTAGCACTCTGGGAGGCCAAGGCAGGAGGATCTCTTGAGGTCAGGAGTTTGAAACCAGCCGGAGCAAGAGTGAGACCCTGTCTCTACTAAAAGCAGAAAAAATGAGCCAGGCATGGTGCATGGCCCTGTATTCCCAGCTACTCCGGAGGCTGAGGTAGGAGGATCGCTTGAGCCCAGGAGTTTGAGGTTGCTCTGAGCTAGGCTGACACCATGGCACTCTAGCCCGGGCGACAGAGAAAGACTCTGTCTCAAAACAAACAAACAAACAAAACCATCTTGGAGATATACTTCCCACAAGCACAAACTTCAGTGGGAACATTATGCTATACAGTAAGGTCTCAATGAGTGACAGTGCTTAGGAAATAGGATGATAGTGTTATGGTCCTCTGAATACATTGTCCTCTTTCATCACCTTTTTTTCTTTTTTCCTGAGACAGAGCCTCACTCTGTCACCCTGGGTAGAGTGCCGTGGCATCATCATAGCTCACTGCAACCTCCACATGTCCCTGGTGCCCACCCTGATTGTGAAGAAATAATCAGCTTACTGAAAGTTTGATCAAATGATGACAGGGAAAAAAAAAAAACAAACCCAAACAAATTGTCCACTAAAATGCATTTTCTAGGCCCTTTTCTGTTGATATTACCAAGGAGAAACAAAGAACACTTGGTCTTTATTAATAATTTAAGTCTATCAGCTCTAACAACATGCTAGATTCTATGTGAGAAGGCCAGAGTAGGGAAAGATGACACTAAATGCCACATCTTGGCAGATTACTTAGTATCTTGCAGGAAGCCTTGGTTTGTGCCTGCAGTCACAGCGGGTGGATTTGGTAATTGCCAGTATACCTGGAAGACGTGTATGTGCAAAATCTGTGCAGAGCGCCCCCTCCTGGTGGAGGGAGGCAGCTGGTGCACGGTGCTCTGCTCAGCCCTGAGGGCTCTGGGGCTTTGAGAGCAAATGGCAAAGTCTGAGCAGGCACAGAACATGGAACTTAAGAGCTGGGCTTCCAAACTGAAACTGCCTGGGTGGGAATCCTGGCTCTGCCTCCTAAGCCCCCTGACCTCAGGCAAATTGCTCACCTTCTCTTTGTCTCAGTTGCCTCACATGGGAAATGAGGCTCATAACATCGCCAATAGAATTGTTGTGAGGAGCGAATGGTGAATACATGTGCACACAGTAGCTCTCGGTGCAAGTCAGCTTGTACTGTTATTAGAGAAGCAGTGAGACCGCACTGCTCCAGGGCCAGGAAACCAGGCTCTCGGTGTCCCTCCACTATTTATTAGCCGTGGCCCTTAAACAGCCATTTAACTTCTCAAGTCTCCAGTTGCCTTCCCCGTAAAACGAGGACAATAATGCCTGCCTTATCTGCCTCTTGGCAGAGCGCTAGACTCTTCCAGTGGCGGTGTTTCTGAAATTAAACATCCACCTAACATGGCCCCAAGAGGGACAGTCCTAGCTAATGGGCCAGTTGAGGAGCAAAGAAATAAAGGAACAACACATAATTTTTAAAGGCTTGTTTGGTTCAAATTATTTAAAACGTTACAACAAATGGACAAAAGTATTTTGCTTTTTAAACATCAAGCAACCCAACAGCCCACAGTCAAATGCTACTCACCCAGAGATCACAAGGTGCATGTTAATTAGTAATAATGATAACCAAGCCATTGTCTCCCATCTCCTCCCACCCCTGCCTGGCCATAAAATGTGTGGCAAATCATATTTTTTTAAACTTAGCATTGCTCATTTTGATGGTGCCAGTGGGTCCAAGCCATGGATTCCCACACAAGCAAGTTTACCTCTTTCTGTCTCAAGCCTGCCTCTTATATTCCTCTGGCTTCAAAATGAAAGGCTCTGCAAGAGAGAGAGAGGGGCTGGATCATTGCAAATCTATCTCCAGATAAAATAAAATTAAACAATCGAAAACACATGTCCTCTGATGGAGCCTGGTAGTTTCTGCATCTTATTACTGTGCACAAATAATAAGTGTGTGGAGGACATTTCAGCAGAGGACCCAGGGCATTCTTCCTTTGGAGAAATGGTTTAGAGCGGTGGTCCCCAACCTTTTTGGCACCAGAGACCAGTTTCATGGACGATAATTTTTCCACGGACCTGGGCCGGGGGTAGAGGGTGCGGGCAGTGAAGCTGTTTGCCCCAGTCCCTAACAGGCCACCAACCAGTACCAGTCCATGGGCTGGGGGTTGGGGACCGCAGGTTTAGAGGCCTCAGTGCTAAGATGCCTGACATTTCCTTGCTCCCAGAATTAGCCCCGTGCAGCTGTGACGAAAATTGCAGGCCTGGCAGTGGGTAGTTATTTTAATGTGGGCAGGGGAAGTGTCTCGGACCCTATCTCATAGAAAGACAAGCTCAGTCAGAGCTTTGATTAGCGCCTTTTCATTGGTGCACCATTGTTGGTGTGAAAAGGTCACATTCGGGGCCCTCTGAATGGCATTCTGGTTTCTTGTCCAACAGACTGTGTAGCCCTGGGCAGCTCTTACCTCCCTGGCCTCTGGCTTCCTCTCTGGATGAATTGGGGCCAAGAGATTTGTAGATCCAGCTAGAAAGGGGAGTGTCTTTTGTGATGGAGATAGGCTCCCCATTAAAGGAGCTCCAAGTCTCAGTAATTGACAGAACACTGCGTCTTCCACTCCAGGTACCCCAAACTGGCTGCGAAACACCGCGAATCCAACACAGCAGGCATAGACATCTTCTCCAAGTTCTCTGCCTACATCAAAAACACCAAGCAGCAAAACAATGCAGGTGAGTGACTCCCTTCCACCATGAGACCCTGTCTAAGCTATCTTAAGTTTGTCCATGGGTATGTCAGATATTCAGGCCAGAGAAGCATCTGGAACCAATGCTGCTCATTATGCAGTTGCCCATGTCATCCTTGACATAGGGGAGGAGGTTGTAGATACTGCCCCTGTCTAGGCACGGGGAACGGCCAGTGGGCCTTACTGGAGAATCGGAGGAACAGATGCTGTTTGCTTTCTGAGGCTGTCTCACTGCACAGCATAATGCAGTACATGGACGGGTCCTTACTACTGTCCATTTGTCCCCAATTCACAGCCCTGTCTGTAATCACATTGGAACAACACATTCCCACTTCCTTCTGGTCTCTGGGGTTGTCCAGAGGCCCTGGGAGGGGCAGCACAGTCACCACTGTGGCAAATGCTGAAGGCAGACGCCCAGCTGTCTGCGTTCTCCCCCACTGCAGGTAGAGAGGGTGCTGTTGGGTTGTTCATTAAGATTTAGCTAAAGCCATTTGATTGGAACCCTCCAATTGAACATGTACAACACGAAGAACTGCATCAGGCCCTGTGAGGGAAAGAAGGAGGATGAGAGAATTTCCTTGCCCTCAGAAAGAGAATGAGACAGCCTGACAAGCTGGACCCCCTGGGGCCCAGCACAAAACCAGGCAGAGTAAGTGCTTTGTGAATCTTTGTGAATGAACGAGTAAATGATGCACGAGGCACCAAAACAAGGGGGTATATGCTAGAGGCTCCAAAAGCTCAAAGGAGAAAGGCATCTCTTTGGACTACAGGAACCAGGAAAGGCAGCCACGCATGAGGTGAAAGAGAAGAGATTTGGGGCTGAGCAGAGCTGATGCAGTAGGAAGTAAGAACTCAGGAAGTTACAGAGGACCCGGACTGCACCAAGGGCAGAACTAGACTCTGGGGCTTCAAAGAAGAAAAAGACACTTCTCCAGTCTTCAGGGCTTTAGCTGGTGCAGGAAGAAAGGTTTCAATTCACAAGAAAAGTCAAATAAAATGACAAGAGGTAAATGAGGGCTTGATCGAAGAGGGTCTGAAGAGCTAACTGCCAAGTGAAAGGAAAAACTAATTCCTGTCAAAGGTGTTTAGGGCAGGAGGAACTTACCTTTGGGTTCTTTGAGAAAGTTCTTGAAGGAGTTTCAGCTGGGTCACAAAGACCAAGGAAGAATCAGCTGGCTAAGATCATAGAGTGGAAGACACGGGGAAGGTGAGACAATGTCAGGGACAGAGACCAGGCAGTCACCAGACCTGCAGTGCCAGCCTGGGGGGCTTGGATTTCAGCCTGTGGGCAACGGCAGCCGTTAGAGGTGTGTGGCGGGGCACACAGGAAGCATGTGGAAAATATTGTAAACCTACTCAGTGCTCTGGCTTCATTACTGTTTGGATGCTGTAGTGTGTTGAGTAGTGTCCTCCCAAAATTCAGGTTCACCCGGGACCTCGGAATGTGACCTTATTTGGAAATAGGGTCTTTGCAGATGTAATTAGCTAAGAATCTCGAGATAAGATCATCTTGGATTTGGTGTGGTCCCTAAATCCAATGGCTGGTGCCCTCAGGCAGAGGACAAGACACACAGGCAGGGGAGAGGGCCGGATGGAGGCAGAGGCTGAGCTTGGAGTGATGCTGTCGCAAACCGGAGAACACTTAGCTTTGCAGAAGTGGGAACAGGCAAGGAAGGACACCTGCTGACACCTTGATTTTGGACCTCTCCCCTCCAGCACCGTAAGGTGAACAACTATGTTGTTTTAGGCCACTCAGTCCATGGTACTTTGTTGTGGCAGCCCCTCGGAGCCATTTCGGGAAAGAAAAGTTACTGCGGCTTTCCCGCCAGAGGACACAGAAGCGGAGGAGAGGACCAGGGACTTCTCCCCACGAGGCAGGGCTGGCACTCGAACCCTGGTTTTCAGACTTCTCATCCAGTGTCCTCTCCTCTCGGCCACAAATATCTTCTTTCATACTTGTCAAAGTGCCCTTAGAAAGATTATCTCTCATTTGAGCCTTCCAGATTTTTTAAATTATAAATGGTATTTACATATTATCCATATTTACAGTTCTCCTATTCCCAAAGCCAAAGCAGCAGTTTCCACCAAATCTCGAGTATCAATTTCTTATAAACTCCATACTCTCCAATTTTCATTGTTTCCCCTTCTTCTATTTCACCCTTTTTTTCTCTCTAATGGGTTTTTGCCCCTGTGACTCCTTCTTCCCTTAACTCATGTGCACATTTCAAAGCTCCGGCATTTCTGCCTTCCCGAAGAGCCTGTCCCCCAGACGCGCTGTCTCCTCGCCTTCCTTTATTAGACACCACGCACTCCTTTCTCAGAGCTAGAACTTGCCCACTCCCCTCCCTCTGCCTGTGCTTGTCCTTCCTCCCACCTCTTACCCCCCAGTTGTGGTCAGCTGGATCCAGAAGTTCTTAGGCTCAGCAGGCCAGAGGCCAAGGCTCCTGCGGGGCTGCCCCCCCGCACTCAGCAGCACGGCCCCTGCGCTGGGGTCCACACCCTCTCCCCTCTGTCGGAGCTCTGAGCTGGCAGCGGCTGCCAGATCTCTGCAAGAGCATCAGCATCCGACCCCAGGCTTCCCTTGGCATGCCCTCCTACTCAGCTTTGCCGTTTTTCTCTCTGGGTCCTCCACTCCATCTATTTCTCCAACATACTTTCTTCAGAGTGTCTCTCTTTTGTTTTCATTTTTTTTCTCTTGAGCAGAGCCCTTCCTCCCACCAGCTTGTCACTAACGCCCCAGCCCCCGTACGCACGCTGGCCGTGGTCATGAGCTTTTGCTTCCCTTTCAACATGAAGGCATGAAAAGAGCCAACACTGTAGCAGGGTTCTACATGGCGGATCATCTCTTTACTCCTGTGGTGGTTACAGGAACTGCCAAGTAAAATTTCCCTGTTGTTCCACAAAGTCTTAAAAGTCCCCACCAGCTCCTGGAACCCCGATCCAGTCCATGGGAGACATCCCCAGTAATACTCAAGACAATTGTCCATAGTTGTACATTCAACCATTCATTTATTCATTCAACAAACACAGATTGCATGGAGTGACTGTAAGTCCCAGCTAATGTTTAAAGGGCTCGTCTTGTGTGCCAGGCACTGGGGTTGCCAAGACAAATGAGACAAAGCCATTGCCCTGTGTGCACTGACCATGTTTGGCTCCTTGGGTTCATCTCTTCCTCTCAGGGTTTCTTTGTCACCTCCTAAGAGGATCTGGGCTTCTTCTGAATATCCATCTTACGTTTTGTATTTCTTACCCACAGATTGCCATTTCAACAGACTCTAAAAGACTCTGCCAAATCTCTGGGCTTTCAAGAAATTGATTTTGCTTACCATAATTTAAGCAGAAAATAATATATTTTACTTTATTTTTCACAGTCTCTCTTTTTCCTTATGTTTCAGTCCAATCAATTCTCATGGTTCATTTCACTGTTGTCCATATTGCATGTTCCAGGCCTTTAACAAATGGATCTAATATGTGTCTTTAGTTCTCTATGCTTTTCTAAAAAAATGTTTTAACATTTCAATAGATTTAGGGGGACTTAGAGGGATTTGGTTTTTTGTTATATCAATGAATTGTATAATGCTGAGGTCAGAGATTTCAGTGTACCTGTCACCAGAATAGTGTACATTGTCCCCAATAGGTAAATTTTTATCCCTCATCCCTTCTTAGTTTCCAAGGGCCTTTACACCACTTTATAACCATATGTACCCATTGTTTAGCTCCCACTTATAAGTGAGACTATCTGGTATTTGTTTTTCCATTCTTGAGACACTTCACTAGCACAATGGTCTCCAGTTCCATCCAAATTGCAGCAGAAGACATTATTTCACTCTTTTTATGGCTGAGTAGTACTCCATGGTGTATATATATATATACACCACATTTTCCTTATCAACTCATGAATTGATGGGCACTTAGGTTGATTACATATCTTTGCAATTGTGAATTGTGCTGAGATAAACATTTGGGTGCAGGTGTTTTTTTGTTTGTTTTTGTTTTATATCTTTATAATGACTTCTTTTCCTTTGGGTGGATACCCCGTAGTGGGATTGCTGGATGGAATGGTAGATGTACTTTCAGTTCTTTGAGGAATCTCCATACTGTTTTCCACAGAGGTTGTGCTAGTTCACATTCCCACCAACAAACAGTGTATAAATGTTCCCTTTTCCTCCCATCTGCACCAACATCCATTATTTTTTTTACTTATTTGTAATGGCCATTCTGACAAGGGTAAGATGGTATCTCATTGTGGTTTGAATTTGCATTTCCCTGATGATTAGTAATGGTGAGCATCAATTCTCTACTCTTATTAACTAATTTGAAAGTTCCTTTTTTATTTCTTCCAGCCCTCTCACATTTCTCTCAGATTTAGTTAATATTGCTGCCCAGAATTACCATCCCTATCTTTGGTACGAGTGTCATAGTCCCATGTGCTTGTGCCCCTTTTCAGCTGGAGGGACATGGGCATGTCTGTGCACGTAGCTATGACAGGAGCCCTGCACTGCCCCCTTTCTGCTCGCCTTCTCCACCTTCCAGCTTCCTCCTTCTGCACACGCCCACCTCCGTGGACTCTCTTCCCCCTACTGAGGAGTCCAAGAAGTCCCTAGCGCAATCTCTTTGTATCTCGTCTGTATGTCACGTGCAGTCCCGCAGCTTGGGCCTCCCACGCTCCTCAGGCTGCCGGTTCCACACGTCTCTGTATTAAATGGTGCTTTTCCCAATTTGGATGATTTCAGTCTTTCAAGGCTTCCTTTGAATTCCCTCTTCTCTTCCCCTTCAAGTCCATTTTTCTCTTTCATTTCCGCCTCTATATTCCTCTGTCTTGGGAGCCTTCTTTCTATGTTAAAATTTATACTCCACTTGTTCCAGAAAGGCTTTATAGCTGCTCAAAGGGACGCATAAAGCAGAGCAAGTCCACAGACACCAGAAGGAGGTGAGAAAGAAAAACAAGGAGAGGCCCATAAAGTGGAGCTCGGGGTGAGCTAAAAGTCCCAGCAGCTGTGACCTTGACCTTCGTGCCTGCCACACAGCAGGGCAGCCTGCAAATTTGGCTCTCAACTTGAGAGCAGACAAAGCAAAAAGGGGTCCCTGGTCAGCTCCGGCTTGGTTCTCCCAGAAGATAGAAACGAACCAGCCTCCCAGAAGAATAACAAATATTCCTGCTGTGAGTCACAGGCGCAGAGGAGCTGTTATTTCCATTTTCCTTGGCTCTTCCCTTCTGCGGCTTCCCTTCCCCGGAGCTGCAGACCCCAGGCCTGTGGACTCCAGGCCCGGCCAACTCCTGCTGCTGTGTCTCCTTCCCACCTCGCCTTGCAGCCCGTCTCCACCCTGCCTCGGGGCTGCACCGCTCCCCAGCTCTGTTCTTCACCTGTGTTCTCTTTGCACCTGAAACCCACTTTCTTCTTTTTCTCTCCATCTTCTCTCAGAGACCCACCAGACCTCCCTGCAGCCTCAGGCCCATGTCACCAAATTGCCTGCTCCTCTCTGTCGTGGATACAGAGCAGCCTGCCTGGGCCTGTCTCTTTTTCTCATGACTGACCCTCTTCCATGCTGCATGTGCAAACAGGTGCCTTCACTCCCAAAGTCGCACCGTTAACTTTTTATGGAAGACTCTGCAATGTTCCAACATACTCCTCCTACAATGCTTGTCCTACTAAAGTGCTTCTAACTTCCTAAATAAACTCCTAAAAACCTTCCTTGGTATCTGTGACATGCTGGACACAGTAGTGCTTTGTGCTTAGGGTGCGAGAACCAGGCTCAGATTGAACTGTCTCCTTCGCTTTGGCCCTTCATTAATTAATAATGGCAGTGGCCATATTTTCCAAACTGAAAATCAAATTTCTAAAACATTGTCTCCATTGAAAATAGTCAAATTATAAGAAATTGGTACTGTCCCAGAAAATCCAGGACACGTGTCCCCAAATGAAAAGCACCTGGAGAAGCTAAGCCCTCTACTCCCCTTTTCTCTGCAGTCCAAATCCAAACCTGGCTACCACTGTGGAGGGCAGGTGAGCACATCCCAGTTCCTGGCCCCTCCTGGCCCCAGATCCTTTGCTGGGACAAATGAGTAGCCATTAGCCACGAACTCCCCTGAGCAGTCTTGGTTCTGTTTCCAAATGAAGGCCAAGGTTTCCACCGCCCTAAGGCTCTCATCAATGGCTTCATGGAACCCGGAAGTGAACGGTGTGCTCCCTGGGCTTATTCTGAGAAAACTGACAATCCCAGCCACATAGCATGGAGGAAGACCCTCGGATTATTCTAGAAACCTCAGTGAACTCATCTCATAATTGGGAATGATCAATCCCACTTGATGGGAACGTGATCGAAGGGTTACACTGTGGCTCTTATTAACACAGTAGCAATTACAGCCGTCCTGCCTCTCTTGTTTCCCTCCCCATCTGCTACAGCACTCATGAAGGGTAGCGTGGGCCTTGTCTCCTTCCTCCGTTCACACCCAAATCTCCAAATTGCTCTTGTCTTCTTCTAAGAGGTGCCCCCTGTGGTTGGTCATGTTTCTGGCTGATGCTGGTGGACAAAGAACCTATCTGTACCGCTGGCGATCTTTCTTGCCCTGCCAGGCTCTTAGTGGTTTGTGTCCACACCGGCTCATCCCTGTCCTTGCACCACGGCCTGGCCGCACCACACCAGCAGACCAACTCCTGAAGCCTGCCCTGCTCCTCCCCACCAGGTGGCCACATGCCTCCTTCTCAGCATGGACCCCTCACTCCCTTTTAATAAAATCCCCAAGACCAGAAATATATTAAGCCAGATCATCCTCATTTGATGTACAGAAAATTGAGACCTACAGATTTCAGCTCAACATGAGGACATTTACAATTAAATCTGTACCATGGACCACCAACCAACGAAGTGAGTATCCTGTCAACCAAAGGGACAAAAAGGGACTGGACATGTAGAGGTAGGAACTGCCTACCACTAAAAAACAAACAAACAAAAAAATGCTTTCACGGAAACAAAAAGTACCTTCACTTAAACTCTAATATTTTGATTGTAAGACACAGTCTGATTTCAAAAATCTCAAAGTGTGAAAAAATATGCCTCTTAGTCTTGAAATATGGTAGGCGATTCTCATGGTCCTTTCCAGATCTAACTTTCTTCTACTTCCTTGAGGCTATTCAATGACATGTCAAACTCCCCTTCTGCGTGACCTTGAGCTACCCTGTGAGAAAGAAATGGAATCAAGGTCAGCCAGCATTGCTTCTAGATCCCTCTGGGATAGTTGTACTAACTCCACATCCAGTTAAGCCTCAACTCTGCCCTCTTCCCTCTTGCCTGGAAACAGCACTTACCTCTTAAGTCAGGGATTGGCAGACTTTTTCTGTAAAAGGTCACATTGCAAATACTTTAGACTTTGCAGGCTACACAACAGGCTCTGCTAGACTCTGCTCAGCGCTCCTGTTGGAATCATAAAGCAGCCAGAGACAATATGAAAACAAATGAGTATGGCTGTGTTCCAACAAAACTTCATTTATGGATGCTGACATTTGAATTTCACATCATTTTCAAGTGTCACAAAATATTATTCTTTTGATCTTTCTTTCAACCATCCAAAAAATATAAAAACAATTCTTTGCTTGAGGGTAGCGTAAAAGTGGGGAGTGGTCTGGATTTGGCCCTTGGACTGTAATTTGGCAACCTCTGTCTTGGGCAGTCCCAGGTTACAATAGGAAGTCCTCTGCATTTCTGTGTGCCTCAGCCTCCTCATCGGTGATATGGACATGGCATTGTCATGTTAATTAAATGAATTAATGCCCATAAAGCATTAGGACAGTTCCTGGCACACAGCAGGTACCAATCTGTGACTGGTATTGCTGCTGCTACTGCTGTTTCTGCTGCTGCTGTTAATTTTACGCATCGCGCCCACCGCCCGCCACACCTGGTGTCCGCTTTGGAGCGGGCAGCCCAGCTGGCCCCCTAATGTGTAATAGAAGCACGTGCTGCCCTCTTCTGGCAGGGAGAGGAATTGGCAGAGGCCTGTGGGTTTCCAGGCGTCTTCGTGTACAGGGACTCCGTTGTACCTAAGCTTGGGCTGGGGGCTCCAGACGAGGCCAGGTCTCCTCCAGGGGCTCGAAGCTATTATCTTCCCCCTCACCAAGGGAAAGACAGGGCCACCAGGCCTGTTGGATCTGCCAGGGGTCCCTGGCTGCCCGGGGACAAGCTGCCCCAACTGCTTCTTTCTCCCTTCCCTCTCCTCCTCCCACAGCCTCCAATCTTTGCATTTCTGAACTTCCTTGACCTGCAATAGAAAAGTGTTTGAAAGGATTCAGGGCGGCCTGGGAGGGCTGTCAGCCTGGAGCTAACAAACTCTTTATTATCAAAGGCCCGTGCTCTCCCCACCCCCAAGCGTCCTGAAAGCCAGCCGCTGTTGGGGGCGAGGGCAGGAGGAGGGGGGTGGGGGTGGGTACAGCACTTTTTCCAGATCCCCAGGATGTGGCGAGCTATGTTTAAAAGAAAGGGTGTGTATTTATTATTCCAAGCCACTTCAATCACAAGGCGCTTAATGCCTTCTCCCCTTCCTCCCTCCCCGGCCCTCAGTCCCCATGTCACGGTGGGCCGGGGCTGGCGTCCTGGCCTTTCCAGGGGCACAGGCACGGCCCCACCTCTCGCTGCGCCTCGTGCTGTCGCACGGACCGATGGGACAGCGACGGCAGTCTGTGACAAGCAGTGGGCATGCGAGTTGTAATTACCCTGCAGCGAGCTCAGAAATAGAAGTCACAGTCACTGAGGCGGCAGTGGCGCTCCATGTCTACCCTGTGGGAAACACCGACCCGTTCTGGAGCAGCACAGCTGTGTCCCGGCTCAGGACGGCCGGGTCCCGGGAGGACCTCAGCCGAGGCCGCCGGGCCCCACAGTGGGCTACCAGACGGTTCCCCAGACGGGGGCTTCCGGGTGGTCAGAGCAACCGCCCCCGCGACGAGGATAACACGCGACAGTCTCGCCGCTTCCTCACAGAGCAGCCATTGCGGTCTCCCTTCAAAGACGCCTCTAGTCACAAAGGGACCCTTCAGCCTGCCTTCCTTGGCAACCCCTGCGTGCAAAGAGCCAACTTGGGGGATTTTGTTTGTTTGTTTGTTGGGTTAAAGTTTTGCTTTGATTAGCATTCTTGCGAGGAAAAACAAATAACCTCGCTCGGCGCAGCCCACCTCCGAGGTCTGGCGGGCCCTGTAAAATTGCACGTCCCGGTCCTGTCCCACTTGGAGGGTCCTTGAGGCTAAAAGCAACAGGGAGGGGAAGGGGGCGAATACTTCCTCTGGCACCTCCCACGAGCAGCCCGAGGGATTCCTCCGCAGGGCCTTTGATTTGGTTCATTATTGAGGTGGATGCTTGCAATTTATGATTTAACAAATCTCGTTCCTGAAATGAATCCTTGGGCAGTCGTAAGGAAGGCGGTTGATGGCGGGGTGGCGTGTTGGACGCGGCAGGCTTGGGGAGGAGGGGCGGGGGAAGGTGGGTCCTGCGTGGGTGGGCGCATTCATTAGTGGGATTTTGCTGTGTGGGCTTCCCCGAGCGGAGACCACCAACACCATTCCATGTGGTGGAATTTCCCGCCGTCTGACCAGAGCGAGTTCTCCTGGTCTGGCCTGGACTCAGATCAAGACCTGGGGAATAAAGGAACATTAAATGACTAATTTGTACACGAGTTAAATGTTCTTTCACCTCTCGCTACCGTTACTTCATCCTATGCAACCGACACCTCTTGTCTTTGTTCAGTCTGCATGTGGGGACTGACTACGTTCCCAATCGCTCTGTCTCCCGCTCATACACACACACACACACACACACACATACATAGACTTATGCAGTTTGTGTGTGTTCTGATGTTTCTCTGTATTTAGCAAAGGCCATCACATACCTCCTTAAATAAACAGACTGATTTCAATTAATCTGAAAAAAGTCCTGCTTACATGCACTGTGCAAAGTTATATTAGTGATGGGACATGATGTGGGTCTCACAGCCGTACCCCTAAGCTCAAGGTGTTTAGACCACAGAAGAGCAGTGGTGTGTACGTGGGTGTGCAGGTCAAGTGCATCTCAGTTGGTTTACACGATTACTACACTCATAACCCTTTGTCTGTGGTCAGGATGTAGCTTTGAAGAAAAATTCTCCACACCTCTGCCAACTCTTAGGAGAGAATGGCTCCGGGGGAACTAACACGTAACACAGATTTCCTCATTTTTGGTAGAGGTGGGGCTGAAAATGACACGATGTGAAATCCAAGTGGTGTGCCCAACCTTCTAGCAAAAATTTCAAACACCCCGATTTATAAACTCCCTTTGTCAAATGTGTCACTGTCTTGTGCAGGGAGAATGGGCAACCTTCTCTCCATTTCACCCTGGGGAATGGCAACGTTGTTCCGAAGACACGGTGGAGCCAGGACACAGCAGGCATTTCTCAGCTTCCAAACTCTTTTGCTACAAACTGCTGTTACTAAAACATAAGAATTGGAACCAGCGGTTAGATCCAGTCTGCTATTCTGAATTTATCAGCAGCTTAGAGAGGATAATTTGTTGGAGAAAAAGTTGCTACACAGAATTTTGACTTTAAAAGCCCTAGCTTTTAAAAAAAATCCTGCTCTAGAACTATCAGGAAGGCCTCCACCTCACCTCAAGCCTGTTTATGGGTTCAACCTGAGTAGCCTCATGAGCTAAAGTCACATGCATTTAAGACTCAAGGGTAAGGAGGCACTTCTTTTTGTTTGTCTTGTTAGCGGGACCATTTTCTCCCTTAACTGTGCATTTGAGTCACCTAGGGGTTATAGAGGAAGAGTAACTCCCATAGCTTCTTAATTGGAAGGGACTCCCGGTAAGAAAAGACAGATTAACAAGAGAAAAAACAAACCGAAGTTTATTAACATGTATATTTCATACATACATGGGAGACACCCTGGGAATGAGCAGTTCTCAAAAAGGATGCTTTGAGTTCCGGTTTATACAGCATCTTCAACTAAGGACAGTAAATTTTTAGAGAAGTGACAAAGGAAAAGGCCATTGAGTCTCCAGGGGCAGTGACTTGCAGGAATGCAAATCAATGAATGGCAGGTAGAGGCTAGTTAGTAAAAATTGTTTGTGCAGATTCCCCTGGTACCATCTCCAGGGCAATAAGAATCTAAAGTTGTCTTCAGTGGTTGTCCCTGGCACAAGGGGGACAGGATGCTTTTTGTCTTTGTAAATCTATGTCCTGTTTTTAGGCAAATAGAGGGATATTAGAGAGCTTTCCTATATCTGCTGCTTCAGCTCAACAGGGCGGCATCTTCTAGTCTCCCCCAGGGCCTTATTACAAAGCGGATACCAAGGCAGTGGGTCTGGGGCAGGGCCCGAGAGCAACAGGCGATTACGACGCTGCTGGTCCAGGGCTGTGCCCAGAGGAGCAGGGTTCTGGGAAGCTGTCTCTGTGGGGGAACAGGCTTGTGTGTGTCTCCTTCATCATTGTCATCCTCATGCCCAGCTCAGAGTCTGACCCAGAGCAGGTGCTCAATGAATGAATCATATCCCAGACACTTAGAGATGCCCACACCCTCTCTACGCCTTTACCTGACAGATGATGAAAAAAAGCCTCCCCCCAAGTCATCAGGATCTAGGGCACTTCCTCCAGCCACCTTCTGTTCCCACTCTGGAACCCTCACCTTTTAAGCCTGTCCCCACTCTGCAGGCCCCCTATGCTCCGGATTATATTTCTTTGAAACTTCCCAGTCCCCATTTAAAGTTTATGATGCTCTATGACAAGGACTATCTTTCACCTGAGAACATATCATGCTTTTTTGACATCTATTATATGAATGAAGCTTCATGATGAAAAAGCTGAATGATCTCATTTAGAACCAATCAATAGAAGTGTGAAAATCTGAGCAGTTGCCCTCACTAAGACCATCAGTGTGACGGGGGTGTTTTCTTAAGTGGTATTTTTCTTTTCACCTTTATTTGTATAACTACATTCAAGGGAAATTATATTTGGTGTTAAAGGTGATACTTCACCAAGAATCAAAAGAGAAACCCCATAAGGCTAAATTCTAGTGTTCTTTCAGCTAGAAGCCACAGGGCAAATTATCTTTCCAGGAACCCGGATGGAAGAAGCATTTGATGTTCTGGATCGCAGTAAATATGTTTCTCAGTGCTCACGTACAGAACCTCTCCCATTCCTGAACATTCTGTGGAGGGGAGGGCTGAACCAAATGATTTCGGAGGCCCACAGCACTCAGCTCTAATTCTCTGATGGTCACTTGTCCATTACATTTTGCAGTGACAGTGACCTATGTTTTGTTTCCATTGTGGGGACCCCGAAGATAAGTTGTACCCAACACTTTGCCTCCATCTGGCCCTGCCTCAGTTCAAACTGAGTCACTTGGCCGAGAGGTGCTGGGATGCCTCTCTTTTGGCTCTGATGACAAAGAGGCTGGGACCTATGGGAAGGTATCTCAGACCAGACTAGTAGAATCCCTTTGCTGATTCTCAAGAGACCACGTGCTATCATTATACAAAGACAGGGAACCCTTGTAGGCCCTCTAACGAGGTTAAGCCAGTTACGTAAGCAAATAGAGACATACAGAGTCCCTCCTCTTTTCACAAACCCCACTGAATAGCTCATTTGTTCAGCAAATGCTTATTCTGTGCTAGGCACTGTGCAAAGTGCTAGAATAAAAATGGAATAATGAAATATTGGCAATACCTATGTGTACTGGCAAAGGTTGTGTTTGGCTGTATATAATAGAAACTTGATCACGGTGACTAAAGCAAATACTTATTTTATTTTACTAGTAAAACCTGTATAGCATTTTCCTATGTGCCATGCCCTGTTCTAAGCACTCTTGATAAATGTTTACTTCTTACTGGGAGTTTGCTTTTCTCACATAACAAGAAGTCCAGAGAGTAGAGAGTTCTAGGCAAATGTAGTTGCTTAAAGAAGTCATGGATGCAGCTCCTTAGAGCTCTGGATTCTCCATCGTAAGTGCGTGATTTTTATTTTCATGTTGCAAGACAGTTGCTCCACCTCCAGACATTACATCTGAGTTCCAGGCAGTGCCAGCTGCATCTGTCTTATCTTTCCTGGAAGCCCACTGATAAACTTCTACTTACAGCTCATTAGCCATAACTTGGTCTTTTGGCCTCCTCTAGCTGAAAGTCAGGGAGTTTGGGAAGATGAGTATTTTTGACTGGGCACATCGCTACCTTGAAAAAAGAAATCTAGGTTCTGTTTTCTGTTAGTAACAAAGAAGGAGAGAATAGATTTTTGCACATAATTCACTTTCAAGTTAAGGTAATTATTTTTCTCCCTGTGGTAAAAATATCTGATCTAGTCATTGCCAAAAAGGACACACTATTTCAAATTCTCCTTTGGGTTTGACAAAACCTGAGTTATCACCCCTCCTATATTTTAGGACACAGAAGTATAACATTGCACATTGAATTTGCTACACTCTTACTTCAAACTTTGGAAGACACAGGATTCATGTAGTAAAAACTGTGCAACTAAAACAACCAGTGGGTAGCTTCTCCCCCTAAACTGTAATTCATGTGGGAACAAGTGAGGGGCACCGGGGAACTGCTCTGAGCAAAGGGGAGGGAGGTCTGGGGACAAGTGTAGCACATCTGGGGAATTCTGGAAAGGATGGGGCACCCCAACCCCTAAGGCTGGCCCATTTCACAGCTCTCAGGAAGAAGGTTTACCGTGGCCGACCGTGGTGACGGCTGCAGAGTCAGAATGAAAGGACCAGCTGACTGTCCCCGTTCATGTTAGCGTTTATGAAACTCAAGAAAAGACTCTGCATAATTTGTCTGGGGTGACTTCCTCAGGGCAGAGGGTGAGTCAAGTGCAATGTTTATCAAGGAGGGCCAGAGGCAAGAGCCACATTTTTCTTGCAACTCTAAGAATTTATTAGCTTTTTTGAATGCTTCAATTCTCATACATCAGCACAGACACATTGCACGTAAAGACTGCTTACTGCCAGGCACCATTCTCAGCCCTCTCTACAGCTGATGACTCAGTTATTACGCCTGGCAGCCCTATAAGGTAGGCCGTGCTATGATCTCCATTTTACAGATAGGAAAACTGAGGCACAAGTGGTTAAGCAACCTGTCCGAGCTAGTATGTGTCAGAGCCAGGATCCCAACCCAGCCAGCTGGTCCCATGGCCTGTGCGTGCCACACATTGACTTGTGCATCTTACACATTTAATATTTAAAATGCATATGGTGCTGAGTTTTTAAACAAGAGGAGGTCATTTAAGAAATGGCGATCAAATCAGTGCGTAAACCAATGAAAGCTCATTTAATGACTACCATGTGTGTTTTCCTAAATATACGCAACAGTCCCGGGCTTCACCGTCAGAGTCCTGACCCAGCAGTCCATGTGCGCCAAGGGCCACCAAACCTGGCCCCCAGTGGGCACTGAATAGACACCTGTGTAACAAATGAAAGAATGGGCAACTGGAAGAGAATTCATAGGATGGTCACAGAATTACCCAGACCAGTAATTATTTAAATGTGGAGTTGAGGTGGCAGGGAGGCAGTTTTTAAATTTGTGAATGGCTTATATATAAAAGATGTGGCCAGTTGAGGATGAAGCAAGACAAAATGTGGTTAAATCCCTGCAACCTAAGTGTCTGGGGGAGGGAGAGCTGAGAAAGTCTCTAGGTCTAAACGCTAGACCAGTCAAGATAGAGTCAGAATGTCCCTTGACCAGCTCATTCCAAATGTTTGAACACCAACATTAAATCTAATCTATGGCCTGATACTTAAAAATAACCTGTTATAAAGTCACCGTAAAAAAAACTCACAGATTTCAGCATGATTCAGTCTGCCACATAAACTACAACCAGCATTAATAGCTTCAGTCAGCATTTATGTCGTTCTTTCTATTAGCACAATGGGTTTTACAACCATTTATGAGTTTCTGGAAAGCCTAATAGAAAACACACAGATGTGTTCTCGGTGGAAAATGCAGAGGAGTTTTCTCTGCTTAAGGACAGGCCAGAAGGGGTCGCCTCTGCCCCATGACTGAAGTCTGAGCTGGTTTCCTTAATCAGGAACACATTCGCCCCCGGCTCCAGCAAGCTCCCTCCCTCCACCCCGGAGTGTCTCTCTCTCTCTCTCTCTCTCTCTCTCTCTTTTTCCTTCTGTTGATAAGTAAATATTTGGGGAGCTCACACAGTACAGGTTGTGCGCACCAAAGGAAACCTAAATTTGAAGACCTAATTGAGAATCTTTCTCTTCAAATGTACTGTGGCTTTTAGACTATTTAGAAAATTATCTGGATCTGGAATCGTCCATATTGTCCATGCCTCCCTTCTTATTTAAAAAAAAAAAAATTACGTGAAAGGCACACTGAAGTTGTCCTACATTTTTTGCCATGCTAGTGTTTTAAACACAGCCAAATACTGGCCAAAGGCTCTTGTCTTTTTTGCAAACAAAAAAATGTATATGCGTGTTTTGTTTTTGTTGTTTGTTATAATACTTCTGAACATAAGCAAAATATAGTAAGGTTGATTTGCTATATAAAAAAGGTGATTCTTCACAAGGATCCCCTATAGAGTTTGTGGAAGAACATATCTGGAGAATATGTCTTTTCCTCAAGGAAAAGTCCCTAAATTCCTCGGAAATATATCAGAAAGGGCCCCATTCACTCAGTGATTCTCTCCACCAAAAGAGACCTGAGGGGGCAAACGACAGTGTCCTATGTATATCCTAATCCACCGTAGTTGTAAGACTTGAGTCCTGTCTTTGGAATAAAGTATCATCTACTGGCCTCTTACTGGATGGAACTGTAGGAGCCTGTCATCTAATTCATCCTCCCATCCAGGGCCGAAATCCTTTCTAGAACAAACAATGCCGCAGCAGCCTGTGCGCAGACCCTTCCCGAGCCCAGCCGACGCCGCGCGGGCCAACAGTGGGGCATCTGTTGAAGGTGCCATTGCATTTTGCTTTCTCATAAACTGCTATTTGTCTTTCCGCCTTTCCTGTTTTCCCCACTGCCTGGAAACGGAGGCCCAGGAATCGCTTCCCACGTGTGAGGCCCTGGATCTTTCACAGCCAGAGCGGATCTGACAACCTCCTTCGCTCTGCTCTGAGACCAAGTCCAGTGTTCTTGGTCTGATGCCAAAGGTGGACATGAATTCTCTAAACTATCCAACCAGGAAAACTAGACACACCCATGTAGCCTGGAGAAAACAATGCCAAACCCAGAGAGATGATTCCAGACAACTTCAGATCCCTAATGTGCTGGGAAATGCAAGGGTGAGCCTCATCCTGTGAGCTCTCCAGGATTCCCCTTGGACCTAGAAAGTTCTAGAATATTCAGATAAGCTTCACTTCAGACACCAAACTTCTTCTGCCTTGAGCTGATCTCTTGCTCTGTCATCTTTCACTCAGTGTTCTTCTTCCCTCCCAGCCTCCATAAATTTAAGTTCTACAGCTGTAATAATAATAATAGTGGCCATCTTTAACTAAGTCCCACTTTGCACCAGACACTGTAGAAAATGCTTTAACAACCATCATCATCAGCAGGATCAAAACCCAAGTCCCTTGGGTGCTGGTGTGAATGTGTCCCTCTGCCACTGCGTTTGTTGTCACAGGTCCTCGTAGCGGTCCTCGCAGGGATTCTCCCTGGCACCCCCGACCCAGGCTCTCTCTGTTCCTTCCTTGAGGATATCAGTGACATCCCAACATGTCCAGAGGGCCCAGGCACAGCAGAGGGGGGCCCACCAGACCTGAGGGAAAGCCCCCTTCCCATCTCCTAAAACTCTGCTGCCATTTCTGGTTCTGTGTGGTCTAAGGACCTGGGATAGACATTGCTTTAAGAGACAAAAGGACCCGGAGGATCAGCCACCCCTCACCTGCTATGCGTTCTGGAAGGGGCACTGCAGGTGAGAGAAACTCAGCTTCCACCTGCTTTATAATTTTGCATTTGTGTGGTCATTCAGGCTCATGTAACCTGACTACAACTGGGCCCCCTTTCTCTCTCTGAAAGGACTTTGGCAACTGAGAAAAGCTATATGACTAATTTCCAAAACCTGAGAGATGAATGTAGATCTTTATGTAAAGTTTCTTGGGGCTTCGGGGGTGCTCACACAGCCCATCAGAATGCTGAACATCCTAAAAATCCCCTTAGAACATCTTTGTCTCTTCTTGAAGTTAAGCTCCTCATGACAGCATCTACATCTCTGGCTGCTTGGTCTACACCCCACTTCACCCTCTTAACTCTCCTGGGCCCTGCTAGGGCTTCAGCACCCCTCACTCCTGGATCTGTGGCCCTGGGCAATTTGACCTCTCAGTTCCTCCTCCTCTCCCATAGCTGGGCTTGAAAAGAAGGGCTTCTTTGTCCAAACAGGCAAGGAAGAGGTGACATTAAATTCTTATTATTTGATTTTTTTTGTTACCATCACATTCACGTTTTAAACTATCAGATAGTCAACAGCACGTGGCCATCTTTGTATTTGTTCTCCAAGAACCTGTGCTGGCCAGAAAACTCTCTGCTATGGTCTCCTTCAAACCACAGCTGCACTTTTTTTTTAAAGCGTCTTTTTGTCAAATCGACATGATCTCAAATGAGAAGATGACAAGTAAAAACTTCATTCCATCCTCCAGGTATTTTTCAATATCTAGATATTTCTTTCTTCATAGGCAAAATCCAAATGGGTCTCTCACTTTTTGCCCAGATGTTTCTCTGTCGCACAGACCACCTGACAGCATTGGCCCCGCGGACAGGCAGAGTTTGTGTTTGTTGCTGAGAAATGATGTGAAGGGTGAGTGGTGTAGACTCTCCACTCAGAGAAGACTCTCTAGACTCAATCATGATCACTGCAAGTACCAAGAATTCTGGCTCAAATCAACCACTAACAGCAGAACACAAATATGTTATCGAATTAGATAGAAGGTAGGAGGAGGGGGGGACACCCTCTTTAGTCGGGGGAATACAGGTGCGTGGGAGCAGCCCGCAGTGCGTGGCAGGCCACGTGGACACCCAAGGAGCAATGGGACGGTGCTTGGCACCCAGAAGTGGCCTTGCAGAGTGGGAGAAGTTTAAGTTTTAGAATTTAACAGCCTTGTTTTTAAATCCTAGCTTTGCTCCTAACTTTTACAGGAGACCTAATATTTTGAAAATATTTTTCTGTCTGCCTTTCTGAGTACCTGATTTTAATCTGTCTTAGGCATCCATTAACCCCAGAGAGATTAGGGTTTCTGCAGAAGGAATTCTAAGAGAGAAAAAGGATTTCAATGTTCAGCTTCTGATATTCAAAATAGCGTTTTCCACAAGACAGTAAGTAGCCTTATAACCCTTAAGCTATTGTCTTAAGATTGTCTAAATTCTTTTATATCTCAATTTTCACCCAAGAACCTGCCTGGAGGCCTCGGCTCACAGAGTAGAAACAGCCCTTCTGTCTGTACTGCTAGGCGGGGGCCTGTTCCTCTATGGTTGATTGACTATTTGACATAGGAAAATAAAGGAAAAGCCCACCCGTCCTGGCTTGGGGGAACTGGGGATGAAGAAAAGAGAGAGGCAGGGCAGTCCAGGCACTAGAGATGTTTAGGAGCCCCATGTGGTGCTTTGCTTGGGTGTCCTTCCAGGTTTTGGAGGGAGGCAAGCAGCCCACCTGTGACCCATGGCCCACCTGTGCCCCCCACCCTAGGACCAACAATCCCATGGTTACTCTGAAAGGAAACATACTGGGAAGAGATAAAGAATACATATTAGCTCCGTAGGGCATCCTACCCCATGGATTCCAGAATTTCCCTCTCCTTGGTGCCATGGGGTCACAGGAACCTCCTCCCCCAACCCCCAGTCCCATGAGTCCAGGGAGGGGCAGGCTCTCTGAGAAACTGAGCGTTTTTATGCAAAAGAGACTAAGAATTCTCTAGAGGGACTATTTCAATTATTACATCAGACTAGGTTATAATCCGGAATGGACTAAATTAAAGTTGTTGCTGTTTTCCCACTACCCAGGGGTTGGGAGTTTGGAAGACCACAGCAGTTAAAAACAAAACATGGCACATTTTCACTGTACATCCCAGGAGTTGTTTGAACAGTTTAAGGCCCCAGCTGCTTGTGTGCTTGCACAAGCGTATGCGGCAAGTCCAAGACTCAGTTTCTTCATCTGTTAAATGAGAATGGGTAATAGTTCCAGTCTCAATAGCCTCATTGTGTGTTTAAATGATAGGTGCATAAACATTCCCCAGCTCACTGCAGGAAGTTGGTGAGTGTATCTTCTGGCCGTGCTGGGGATGGGATTAGGGCAATGAAAGGAACAGAGCAGGGCGGAGGATGCTCAGCCTGGCCAGCACCCAGTAGCCACCATCCCCTCTCTATGGACGGTTGAACAGACTGTCCAGGCTGCAGGCAGTGGTCAGAGGTGGCCCCTCATTCTTATGTCACTGCAAACGCACATGCCAGAGAAAAACCCCACGTGACAAATTGAGCGTGCAGCCACCTGGGCCCACAGAGCTGCTCTCGTCCTTTCAAAGACCACCTTTGCCACCAGCTCCTCTCCACATGAATTCTGAGCCCAGGGCTTGCTCGCCAGGACCCGCGCTGCCCCGAGCCTGCCAGCAAACCGGGGCTGAGCTGTGCTTGCAGGAACTTGCTGGAGGCTGGGTTAGCATCTTGGCTCCCGCTCCCCATTCAGCCTCCATGCCCTGGTAAGAATATATTATTTTCTTAGCTCAAATTGCCGTTTCCAAGTCATTATTTCTCTACAACGAGAAAACAATATTGGGTCTTATGTAATATCAACCTCAATGAATCTGGAAGTGATCACGGAATGGGTGGATTTTTTTTTTCCTCCTTAAAAAAGAGAAAAATAAATTTGAGATTGTTTGCATATGGCTGAGAATATTTATGAACTATTCCCCTTGTTTCCTCATCACATATTTTACCCGGTGCATTTGTGTGTGGTACAGAATAAATCTTTATGGGGAGCAGAGGTGGAGAGGGGAAGAAAGCAGGGAAAGGACTGGGTATCCATCAAGTGCCTGGGATGTGAGTGATCCCGGGGTTTGGGGTGCACTGATCCCGGGCTCGCTTGCTGTAGTCTGAGCGTTACCCCATCCGGCAACTCAGAGGACATCTTTTGGAGGGAGAGTTTCAAATACAAACACTGAAGGCATTAACATCTCTTTGTCACATGTCTGGTTTCTTTCACATCCTCCTTGCTCCTACCAGAGCAGAAAGTTCAACACAAATGGCTTCATGACCTGGTCCCATCAGCCCAGAGAGATCATTAAATTCTATAGATGCCAGGTTGAGCCTGGGTCAATGTGTGTGTTGGCAGGTAGGAGGAAAAAAACTGACAAAGAATGTGTGGGTGCTGCCATTTGTTATCCCATCACATGGCAGTGTTATAGCACACAGGCATGTGGCATCTTTTTCCCCCTGGCTGTGCCTCTCAACACAGCTTGTCACTGAGGAGGATCCCAGGGGAGCGTAAGGCTGTACATTAAATATAGGGCTTTGCTGTATTCAAATAGGGAAGGGAAGCAAATCTCCAGGCTATTGACTTCCCTCCCTAGGGACTTGGCCACAGTATTGGGCCTTCTTAAAATCTGTCCTTTGCTGTACCTTGGGATTTTCAGGAATATACTGACCAAGAGTATGGGGTAAGGAAGAGACAGCAGGATGGTGGCCCCACATTTGGTAATGTAACAGCAACAGCCACCATTAATGATGTCCTCGTATGGACCAGGCACTGTATTAGGCACTTTCTCTGCATTATCTGAGTTAATCTTCTCATGGCCTTATGAGGTTTAGGGGTCTTTAGTTCCACTATTGAGATGAGAAAACTGACGCTCAGCAAAGTTGAGAACTTTGCCCAAAGTCACGCCTAAGCGCCAGAATCAGTGACATATGTGGGATTTGTGGGGTCTGAAGCCAATACAATAAGTACAAATAAGGGATTTTTGGAGTCAAGTCTAAGTCCTTGGAAGGGGCCCAGGCAATGAAGGACTCAAAGATTAAGGCTCAGCAGCTTCATAGTGAATCCACCTTGGGCAGGGTCAGAATTTAAACACAGGTTAGCTCCAGACCACATGGCCCCGTCCCTGCTGCCCCGTCTCCTCTTCTCTCTCCCGTGATTACCAACTCCAGCCTTCACATTCCTGATCAAAAACGCACACATCCCAGCGATGAGACTGGCGCACAGAGGACAGCCTCAGAACAGACCAACTTGGCATGTGACATGGCATGTCCCTGTTGTGACATAAAGCAACAATCACTCCCACTGCCAAACTGTATCCCTTCCATCTTGGGGAACCAGTAGAGAGGTAGTTGAAATTTATCCAGAACTATCCTCCCAAGGAGCTTCAGTTGCTGCTCTGGGCCTCTTGCCCAAACTTCATGACAGTTCCCAGACTTTGTGACTAGGGCACAGACTTGTATAGTGGCCCGCTTGGGTCTCCAAGGGGCATTTGGAATTAGAACCTGCAATGTCTTGTTGCCTATCATATTTCTCTTCCCCTTGGATGATATCGGTTGGTCAAATTTTGACAAGCACAGTATTTGATTCTTCCTTTCTTCATTATAATCAAGATTTTGGCATCATCTCCATAATTTAAAGGGGTAGGGGGATGTGAGTAAGCAAACAAACCCAGTATAAATCACAAGTGCTTCGGGGGGGGAAGTATAGTAAGTATTGTTTAGTAGCCATCCTCTGCCTTTGCCTTTGAATAGTCTTGCAGCCCCAGCACAGTCTAGACAGTTACTAAAGGGAATGTAAGCGTTTTTCCCAGCCCTGCTTACTCTATTCTCCCAAACTGGAAACACAAAGCAGATGATGAAGTTCAAATGCCACAC
Source organism: Eulemur rufifrons (assembly GCF_041146395.1). Classification (NCBI taxonomy): domain Eukaryota; kingdom Metazoa; phylum Chordata; class Mammalia; order Primates; family Lemuridae; genus Eulemur; species Eulemur rufifrons. Next base: position 14,610,080 of record NC_090997.1, on the reverse strand, counting down.
CAGGGAGAAGGAAGTATTGAGAAACCATGTCCAACCTCCAGCCGGCTTTCAAACATTCCAGTAAACGTTCAATTCATTTATCTTGGGCTGGTGTCATTCCATTGTCTCAAACAAAAGGCCTTCTATGAACAGACAAAAGTGGGTTGTGTGAGGAGTGGCTCATAGAAAGCACATTTGGGAAAATCTGAACAAGAGGACAGTCCCCTCTGCTTTGCCTCTGGAAGGGAACATCCCCCTGTATCTGCTGGAATGAACATCAGGACCGACTCTCATTATCTCGGTGTCACATCCTAAACTAGAGTCTGGAAAAACAGCCGGTGTCAGCAGGGCTGATGACACAGGTGCAGTGGCTGATGACCCAGCCAGCCATCTCCTCTCTGTCCTCTGAGCTCAGATGGAAAGTTTCCGTGTTAGTGTCCTATGGTTGGGATGGACTGTGAGATTCTGGGAAAAATGACTGAGCGATCATGAATTCCCACAGTTGTTATTTTGGGTATTTTGTTCTACTCATGTGTCTAAATGAATTATTTGATAGACAATTACTGGGGCAAGACCATAAAAGTCTTCTGCCCCATTATCTTCCTGTGGGTGCTCACTCTTTGAGCCATAACCCTGACAGCTTTCCATGTAGCTGTGGTTGCACATGTCTGGTGGAGCTCATTGCTTGGTGCACTGGCCCGCGCATCGGGGCAGCACTGATTTTCAGAACACTCTTCCCTAGATTAAACTCAAGTGTGCCTCCCTGACACCCATCGCTTGGGGCGACACCAAACAGGGCTGCTCTATTTCCTCTGTCATGTCCTCCTGGAGGCCTTATCCCCAACTCTTCTCAGGTTGGATTAGCCATAGTTAACGCTTCCACAAAATCTGGTGCATTTCTCTGTCCTAGGACTTCCGTACAGTTTGTATTTACTTATTTAATAGTCCTTTCTTTCTACAAAATTAGTATGCAGTTTTATTGTGGAATATTGGTAAAATATAGATAAGAAAAAATAAAAGTTGGCCAGTATTACTGTACCTGCCAGAGGTAAGCACTGCAAAAACTTTGGTATATTTCCTAGCTATCGTATTTCTGTATTTATATATATTTTTCGAAATAAAGGATTAGCTGGTGTTCATTGTTTGGTTAGAGTTTGCCTTTTTGGGCTATTTAGCACACTTCCACTGCATCGTGTTAATGGTCGCCAGGTACTCTGTGGTGTGTGGGGAGCTGGCACTGTGACAAGGGGACAGGATTCTAGATGAGCTACTCCCCTCTGAAGACCCGGTGGCTGTATCCACTGGCAAGAAGTTTGACCAAAGCCCCTTCTTTTGCTCTTCCTTGCCAGCCCTTGAGAGAGGCCTGACCAAGGCTCTGAAGAAGCTGGATGACTACCTGACCACCCCTCTCCCAGAGGAGATCGACGCCAACACTCGTGGGGATGACGACAAGGCATCCCGGCGAAAGTTCCTGGATGGGGACGAGCTGACCCTGGCCGACTGCAATCTGTTGCCCAAGCTCCATGTGGTCAAGGTAAGAGAGCTCTACCTGCAGGTTCTTGCGAGATCCAGCTCCATCTTAGGTCCAGGTCACCTGTGTGGATGAGTCACGGACACCCTGTTAGTCAAGAGCCTGGACATGAAGTCAGATAATAGGGGCCCGAGGTCAGCCTCGACTGCTTGCTGGCTGTATAGCCTCTCTGAGCTTCAGTTTTCATTTATAAAATAGGAATGATCGCTTTATTTCTAGGGTTGCTGGGAGAGTAAATATGGTTTGAAAGTGCCTGGCATAAAAGGGCTCAATACAGAATGGTTGCAATTGTCATTATTGTACATAATCACATCACTCCAAAGGCCTCTTCCTCATAGGCTTTCACTGGCCACTCCCCGACAGCCCTATTAAATGTGCCCTCTATGCACAGACCCACCCTCTCACTTTCTCTAGCAGCTTTCTAGGTAGGCATGCTTCATCTTCCTCACCTAGCAGTTGAGGAGATGGAGGCTGCAAGCAGTGACGTCACTGTCTTGCTATCATTGCACTTACTGACCATCTGCAACATGTAATGTAATCCTTTCCTACATAACCAATCTTAGGGTCTGAGAGCTGGAAAGAAGGACATTTAGACGTCATCCAAAACAATCTCCCACCCCAACCCTGACTGCTTTCTGCTGTGTCTATGACGGTCTTCTACGAAGCTGTGATGGTGCATTTCTGGGGATGAGGAACCCTCTGCCTAACAAGCCAGCCCTACCATGTTGGACAGTTCTGATCATTAAAGCATCCCTCCTTATACTGGGCCTGAGCACACCTCCCTGCTACCCATTTGTCCTCTGGAGCAACACAGAACAGCCCTGCTCCCCTTCATTTGAAGACAGCAGCTGTATCCCCCTAAGTTCTCTGAGCTAACCCGCATCCTTTCCTGCCCTCACCAGCCTAGTATCAGGTAGCTGTACTGTTCTATACCTTTACACTCATCTATACCTTATCATCTCAGACTATAAGCTCTGTGAGGACAGGGCCTTCTCCAAGAATGACAGTGGGCACACAGCAGTCCTTTAATAAACACTCCTAGATTGATCATTTGATCACCTGGTATCTATCTTTGTGATACTCAGTTTATTTCTACCCTTCACTAAGAAGAATCAGATTCAATCATTTACCAGCTAGGCATATGCCTTTCGCTTTTCAGCTGAAGTTCGAGACCAGAAATGCTGGCTTCCTTCCAACCAGAGCACATACCAGCTTGAGTTGACATCACTGAGCTGTGTGTGCATTGGTGTTCCCATGGGCCTCGGTCAGAGCCGGAAACTGGGAGGGAATCACGCATGCCGGTGCTGATGGGGTGGGCAAATACAACCTATTAATATGAAGACACCTTGGGTTTGGGGCCAAGCCAATGGTCACTTGTAGGTCCAGCCAACCTAGGTTTCTTTGAAGTTATTAATTGTTGCATGCACCACCCATCAAAGTATCCTTTATTCTCCTTTTCCTGAGGAACAAGTGGCACCATTAGGGATAATATCACTCCAGTTCAGTTGCAGTGTGTCACAGTGACATAATGGAAAGATCAGGAGACTCAACTTCTAGTCCTGTATCTGCTGCCAACTAGCAGCACGAACTAGGGAAAGTAGTTTAATCTTCTTGGGATTCATTTTTCTTGTGCCTAAGAGAAGTGGACTGCATTCCTTCTCAGCTCCTTTTCCTTTCTTCCTTCCCTCCTCCTTTCCTTCTCTTTTACTCAAACGTGTTGACTATCCACTCAAGAGTTATTTATTGAATAAGGCAAACAAATGGATCTCCCAAGCCTTGTGCCTCATCCTGTGATTTCCCCAGTTCCTTCCAGCCCTGCATGACCAAGTTAAGCCCCGGTGCTTGGAGGAAGTTCCATGAGTTCACGTGGAGAAGCCAGGGATCGGAAAGAAGATGGTTGCGGAGGGAACAAAGGCCAGGCCTCCGCTCCCGTCTCCTTGGATTTTGCTGATGCGGCTTATCAGATCCCGGGGACCTGGCCAAGCTCTGAAGTTCAGAAAGAGCAAGAGGGCAGCCAAGTCAGGGCCTCCAGTTTGGCTTCAGATGCCAAAACTTAATCTGGGCTGTGAGAGCTGACTGTTTTCACATGAAGGAGTGAAGGCAGAAAACGTGAGCGTGGAAGTTCCTGCGGGCGTCAGAGCGCATCGTCGCATCGTCGCCCGCTCTCTGCTCCCGCCACTCCCCCGCTCACTTGCGGGTTCCTCTCCACCAGCAAAGCTGAGTTGCTCTGGCCCAGGTGCTCACTGACAGCTTGGCTTGAACGTGCGTCCAGCTCCCTTCTAGTCCTCATCTCCCAAAGTCGAGCCAACGGGTGAGAAAACGACCAACTCAGCAGCCAAGGCCCGGGGTGCGCAGGTCTGGCAGGGAGGGGCGTCTGCAGGCCTTTCTTCCCCGGCGTGGGGACCCTCGCCTGGCATGGTTACTGCCGTCTGCCCCTGGAATGAACAGGAAGGGAGATACACACATAAACACACATATATATTCATACATTACAATTATGCTGTTTTAAAGCTAATATTCTGTACTTTAAAACCTGAATATAAAATTTCAGCATGGAATGATGTGAGGCTGCTCTATGAATCCGTATGCAATTGTAAAAAATATTTGTGGATAGATCCCTTCACCTTATTGTGGGTCACTTCCTCCCACTCTGGCAAATCGGGCCCCACTCCTGCATGGATTTGCTCTTCGGCCAAGACAGCCTCTTCTCAAAAGCACTCAGGCCAACCCAAGACACCCTCATCTTGCAGGGAACAGGGGGAGACCAGGAGGGCTGGCGGTGGGTGCTGGCACTGCCTCGCTTGTCACGAGTGCTCTATTGGAGGACTCTGATTCCATCACCCCCACTTTCCCTTGTTAGCCACATCTAAGCCCGACAGTGTGGGGTGGCTTCTTTGGTAGCCAGGCCAAGCCAGCTATTTTAACTGAGAGAATGTGATATAAAGAAGTACTACGAGTTGAAGAACTGGGAAGGCAAAATGTACCAGGAGGTTCTACCTTCAGGAGGCAACAGCTACCCCTGGTGCAGGGGGAATGAAGAGAAGAGGTTGGAATTATTAAAACTTAGACATTTAGGGGCCCTGCAGAGCTGACCCTGCACCCTGGGGTGGGAGTACAGCTCAGCTGGTGCTGGGGTCCAAACTCGGGTCTCTGCAGCGGGGTCCCTGTTATGCGCTGGCCACTCTGAGCGGGAGTGATGAAGCTGGTTGCACGAGTGTTGGGAAGCCAGCAAACTGGATGCACCTGCTGCTCCTTGGGGGCACAGAGACGCCAACAGGAAGGGGAAGCCGACAGGAGGGAGCCTTTCCCTCCTTCCTCCTCCTGCCACCTTGCAGGCTCTGGCATAGCTCCTCTCAGCGCAGCCCAAGACTCACTGGCTAAGCAGAGACGTGCTCTGCACAGCCCCAGCCCAGCATCACAAAGGAGCAAACAGAGGGGTAGGTTTGGAGATGAGCAATGATTCATTAATAACTGGCACATGGGGGATTCTGAGTAGACCCACCTTTTGTCCTTTACGTAGGGCTGAGCAGCAAAGTGAAAAGAACTGTGGATTGGAAAGCAGGAACTGTAATACATGTTAATGATTACTCCACAGATATTGGTTCATACTCCATAGATATTGGTTCAATTAACTTCCACGTAACATTGTATAAGTCACTCTCTCGTGGCTTCAGTTTGTTCGTTGCTAAGGATTTTCAGTCTTTAAAACTAAGTGATGTTATTACATATGACACTAGATGCACTTTGTCTGATATTAGCATAACTGAAGACTGCATAAATTAAATACAACTGTTTATTGAATCCCCACTTACTGAATCTCTATTTGCCTTACTTTTCTCGTCTGTAAAATCAGAATATAACTGACTCTCACATATAGGGTTATTTAGAGATTTAATAGCTTTCAAGGTGCTTAAAGCAGTAGCTGGAACAGAGCAGACAGTGAATAAAAGTTTTGCAATTGCCGTTCCTCTGATCAACATCATTACAGAGATTACCGAGGGCTCCAGAAATGAAGAAGCTGCCGTTCCTATCCTCATGCTGCTCACAAGCTAGAGAAGAGAGAAAGGACACTAAAGCAATAACTGTGATTCGGAATAGAATATAGCTTAATGTTGTAACAGGAGTTCAACACTGGCCTAGGAGCACGGAAGGGAAAAAATGTCCCCAGATGTCTGTGGGAATGTGGACTCATCTGTGAGAGCGGGCTTTTCCTGCAATAAGTCGTCGTCGTCCTTGACTCAGCACAGCTTTCTGGGGAACTGTGCACATCACCGGCACCAGAATGAAGATGAAAGCCCAGAGTGGCTCCTCAGGGGGTCTTTGAGTGGGAGGATCTGAGGACCAATGATCTGGCTCCATCTCTAAAAAAGAAAGCAAGAGAAGGTGTCAGAAGTCAGAGCTTCATTACTCTCTGCTACCCCTATCCCAGCCCCCGAGGGCTGGAGGCAGGACCAGCTAACTAACGTGCAGGCCCTAGTGCACAGTGGAGACAGGGGATCCTTGTTAAAAAATTAATAAGAATTTCCACACGTTGACACCAGAGCATTAGACCAAGAGCAGGGCCCTTCTGAGTACAAGGCCCTCGGACACTGCACAGGTCACATGTCGATGAAGCTGCCCTGGCTAGAGAGACCTCATTAACAAGACCACCCTGCTCCCACCCATGAAGAAAATGCATGCAAATGGGCAGAAGCTGAGTCTCAATGAATTATAATAATAGGTGATGTTTATCGAGCTCTTACCATGTGCCAGCCACTCCTCTAAGTATTTTATGTGTATTAACTCACTTCTTGTTCCAAGGTAGGTCTTATTATTACCTCTATTTTAGAAAAAAAGAAACTGGAGCTCAGAGAGGTTAAGTAATGTGTCCAAGGTCACACAGCTATTAAGTGGAGTCAGGATTGCAAATCCAGTCAGTTGGGATCCAGAGCCTATGTTTTTAACCACTATGCTACTGTTTCCCTCAACACAGATGCCACTTCCCCAGAATTCTGGGTGTCTATATTCCCCTGTGTGGCAAACCAGAGAGGGACTAGAAACCACTATTTGCTCATTCCCACATCATAACTTGAACCTACATATACATTCCAACATCTTACTTACTTTTTATATGTTTTTTTAACTTCTATAAATAAGAACACTTATGTAAAACAAAGTGGATAAAGGAAAGAAGACAAATTATCTATAATTCTATCAATTAGACATAACCATTGGTAGTGCATCAGTATACATACTTCTAATCATCCTACAAATTTCTCCAAATGCATTATACTTCCACTTGAAATGTAATGGACTGTCTTGAAGAGTTTTCCAGATCACCAGATTCCCTAGGCAGCGTCATTTTTAGTGGCCCTCCAGTATGCCATTGTATTTATGTGCAGTAATGTACTTACCTATTCATGTATTATTGGACATTGGTGCTGTGCTCAATTGTCTGCTATTCAAAATAGTTCTGGGATGATAATTGTGTAGCTAAGTCTTTGTGTACAACCATGATTATTTGATAAGGAAAAATTCCTAGAAGCAGACCCACTAGGTCAAAGGGCAAATTATATTTACTTAAAAAATTAAAGTAAAATAAAATAAAATAAAATGAAGGCGGCAGTGCCCCCTTGCATTACAAACGTTTTGCTGATGAGCTGCTGTGGTGCGAGGAGGTTTTCCTGCTGTGCACACGCGCTGGGCGGGTCCCTCACCCTTTCTAATGGTTTGTTTCATGTCTTCACACCCCCTCTTGTCCTACCATCTCTGTTTTAGATCGTGGCCAAGAAATACCGCAACTACGATTTCCCGGCTGAGATGACAGGCCTGTGGCGGTACCTCAAGAACGCCTACGCCCGGGACGAGTTCACCAACACCTGTGCGGCCGACCAGGAGATCGAGCTGGCCTACGCCGATGTCGCCAAGCGCCTCAGCCAATCCTGAGCACGGCCGCCGCGCCCCATCCCCGCTGCAGAAGGACTCAGCTACTCCCACAGGACTCCGGCTTCACAGACTCCTCTTCCTCATTGCCTCGGGAAACACTTTTTAAATCTGGCCTCATGGGAACGCCAGCCCGCTGTCTTTCACGGAGGTCAGCCCCATCCCCGGCCTCCTCGCGCAGGAAGCTGGCAAGCAGAGATGACAGAAACAGTCAACCTCTCCGCCTGCCCGCCCGATCCGGGCTCAGCGTGTTTGGGGTCAGTCAGCGTTACGGAGCACACCTGTGGGATTGCCACCGGCCCCTTCCGCCAACATCAGAATACCTTCTCAGATGCTTTAGAAACATGCAACGCCAGCTCCTCCTCCATCCTCCTCTTTGTCGGTATCTGCAAGGTCAAGGACAAATGCCATCTTCGTTCTTATTGAAAGAGACGCGTCGCCCTGTAGGAGAGACAGAGAGAGTGAGTGCGGGAGGACCGAGCTGGCTGTGGTCCTTCTGGGTATCTGGCAAACACACCTTCAGTCCCTCGCTACTTCCAGCATTTCGGTCACTGGGCGCTGAAGGCCAGGTTGGAAGGTCACTTCGGACACACTGTCCATGTGCTGCCGTGCTGGGGATGTTGCAGTGCTCTTGTGTACCTGGCCACCGCTGCCCCTGGTTTCCACGCTGCCCGGGCCTTGCCAGGAACGGAAATGGGCATGGAATTCCAAACTGGAGTGGCTGGGAACGGGAGGGGAGGGGGGCAGTGCCGATGCCAAAAGGCCCACAGGGGTCTACCTGCCAGGGGGTTGCTTGCTGAGGAGTAGTTGTTTCCGTGGAGATTGCATGCCTGCATTTGACTGTGCTTATGGACGAGACCTTTTGCTCCATGAGAAAGCAGATGGGGGTGGGAGGAGGAGGGATGGGTGAAGGTAAAGGAGTTCTTTATGAGGTCCGATGTTCCCTGGTCCTCAGTCTTCTTTATCTATCTAAGTCTTGCACTGGTGATGTCATGTAACTACCCACCTTACAGAAAAAACCCAAGAATTGGCCAAAAATATCTTCCGGGATCTCCAAGTTGCTCCCGAATGTGGATCTGGCAGTTGGGTGCTCCCAGGCCGCCGCTCCTGGCTGAGCCAGCTGCAGCCTCTGATGGGCGAGAGAGACACTCGGAAGGTGGCACAATCATGGAACACCTTAGGAAGAAAGTCCACGGGCCTTTCTGATCGGGAAACCATGTGGTGTGAATGGGAAGAAAAATAGGTACCCACCTGGGTTAATTTTCCTACCAATAGACTCAACTGCCAGATGAAAAATGAGGAAATTTTTTTTTTTTTTTTTAGCTAGTATTTCACTCTTTAGTCATTCTTCTTGAGTTTCACCTCCTTAGAAGTTTACCCGGCCCAAGTGCAGGGACCTGCTTAGAGGAAACTAAGAAAAATGAACTAATCATCAGCTCCAGCTCCCAGGGAACACCCTATAGAAAAGGCACCCGCCAGGGGCCCTCACCTTCAACAACCCTTCCTTCTGTGTCGCCTGTTGGTAGAGGGTGAGGCGCCCAAGTGCCGGAAAGCCCCTGGACTTGGCTCATTTCTCAGAGAGGGCAGGACAGCACGGGTCCTTTCCAGAGAAACATCAACAAACTCTAACCTAAGCACTCCCTGGTCCTCCTGGCCTCCAGGGATCTCTGGAGAAAAAAAGTGACCCATTGATCCAAACAGGGGAGAGGAAGCAGAAGGGCTCCTGTAGCCCACGGAGGAAGAGGAAACTTCTCAGTAGGACATTTTATAAGCCCAAGAAAGCTTTGAAAAGGCAGAATGAGTTGATTCATTTTCACCTCTAACGGAACCTTTTCAGGTCTCCCTGGAAACTTTGCCCCTGGAGATGTTTAAAAAGGAGAACTGGTGAGGAAACAGGCCTTTCGACTGTAGGGGAAAGCCCCAAACGGGCCTCTCGGGGGATGAGGGCTGAAATGATCCCGAAGGCCTTTTAATTAGTGTGAAATCCTGTTGTACTCAGAAATCCTTTTCCAAATTTACAGCACAGGCAGATGACCTAAGAGGCAGTTTACTTTCCTGAGATGCACAGTTGGGCTGTTCTTGAAACACATCTGTGAAGCATCGCCAACTGCGGCAGGGAAAACAGGACGGGGCTCCAGGTGGAGCAGCTGCACCCCAGAGGAGTTGGCAGGATGCTAGGGGCTCGGATTTGATATCCAGAATTCAGCAACCGGCGAGTCTTTAAAAACAAACAGGCCAAACAGAATCAATATTGTTGTTTCTAGATGTTCCTTCTGTGGTTGAGCTAGTTTTACATAAATAACAATATTTAGGCACTGAGGGGGGTGTTGTATGCTCAATTATAACCATTTAAAAGAGGGGGAGGAGTTACAGAAGGGAGGCACTTCTGGGTACTTAATTCAGAAATATCTTTATATTTCAGCAGTAGATTATCATATAATGCAAGTGACTATTGACTAAGAGTTATATCTTATGACCCAGATTTAGCATAGTATATTCAAATAACAATAATATTGATAATATGACCTTCTATTTTTTTTCCAAAAGAGATTTTTCTCCAGATTTTTCAGTCTCTCGGAGCTTCGGTTATGGCTTGTCACATGCACAGCACAGCATCTCTCAGCAACAGTGTGCTGAGGTCCTTAAGTGTCCCAAGAACCAACTCAGGAAGCATTGAAGGATTTGCAGTGTGGACCCGTACTCCAGAGTTTTAGGACAGGAGCTATCCTTGTAATTGATCCTGAATGAATATTGATCCCTCAGAAAGCATGTTTGTGGCACAGAAAAGGGATTTATTTGTGTTGAGAACCTATTTTATTTTGTATTGATTTCTTTCCTTCAACTTTCAAGTCACTTTTTTAGGGTGGTAGTTTAGTGGGTGCCAGACGCGGAAGCAAGAGTCAACTCACAATGATTGAGTTGAGTTGAATTTACCCATCTATTTAGTTCTGCCTACCTCTTAGGTGGGTCCAGAGAGAAGATATTGAATAAGATTTTAATAACTATAAGAGATGAGCTGGATACGTAAACTCTTGATTGATCCAGAACATAGTTTCTTCATCTCTTGACAAAGGAAGTCAAATGCCTGACGAATTCAGAATCACAGACATGAGTATGACTATCTTTTAAACAAGGGATGTAGCTACTGGCACCAAAAAAATGAGTTGAAAAGTCAGAAATGCAATCAATCATCTTATTTGGCCACGTGATCCCAAACAAGGTTTAGTTTCCCAGAAAATGGCACCTTCCTTGGTGTTCCCTTCTTGTGCTAGTGGGGCTCTTGTGCTAGAGGGGCCAGCGAGGATCTGGATCTTTCATCAGAAAAAGGCCACACCAAGAGCAAGGTTTCCTGTGCTGCATTTTCAGGCACCTGCCAAATGACACAACAGAAGCTCTTCACAGCACCTGTGCCCCGTGGCCACTCAGCAGACAGACCACACCAAGCATCTTAGAATTGTCACAAGACGGAGCATGCCTCGAATAGACCTTGACCATCTGAGAGTTCCAAGAAGTGTCAAGACCTGGACAAATAGAATTAAGGGGGAGGCAGAGACAGGAAGGTGCAGGTCTATCTAGTAAGGACTTTTACCATCACTGTGAGAGGTCTGTGTCTAAAATTAAATTGATCCAGAAGCAGCAGGTATCCAGTAGGTGCTTCTATGATTCACCTCGATGCCCACTGACCAGGAGCCATCTCAACTGCATAGTGAATCAAGATGCTGGTGTCGCCCTCCCTGGAAAGAGGAAATGTTAACTCATAGTTAAAACTAAGTTCAATGATTCCCAAGGGATCGCTTTCTTATTTTTTTGATAGGACTTCAAAAAGAATCCTAAGAAAGCATTAGAGAAAGAAGTGTGCATGTGAAGAACCCCTATTTTGTTAGGAGAACTTCAGTGAACAGGACCTCCTGCACACAGCCGATTGTCTTCTATCCCTTGCTCTTCTCCATTCAGATCAGACAATGGGTGCCCGCCTTGTCAATGCACATTCTTCTCCTCGAGTCAATATTCTGCTCCCAGCTTTGTTTCAAGATGCTTTCATCTCACAATTAGGTAGGATCCAAAGTGTGCATAATTTCACTTAATGTTATATAAGGAAATAGATCCAGTTTCCCCCACAACCAAAAATAAATAAAATATTGCCTCAACATAAGGTTTGGGCCAATCTGTATTTCTATAAAAGCAATCTGTTTTTTGGAAAAACATACTTTTAAGGATCCAATCATCTAAGGTATTTTGTGTAAAGATTTCATAATATTGACTGTGCATATATTTAAAATATAAAATATTCAGCTGATGTTTGAATTTGTCTTACTTTCCTGGGCACCTGGTTGTCCCATTTCATAAGCTGGAGAGTTAACTAATTTTAGCAAAAGATGCCTAGCTTTTGTAAAAGAGCAAGCATTTCATTTTATAAAGACACTCCAAGTGATGGTTACTTGCTTTTCTTAAGACCTTCAACTGTGGTGATAAAATATCAAGACTTGCTTTTAAGCCTTAATGAACGTAAAATGCCTTTTAATGAAGATATTGCTGAGTGTTTTCCTCATGAATTTGATCCAGTTATAAATTTGTTTTCCAGTCTTGATTGGTATTGACAGATTCAAATAAAGTTGGTTTATTTTCAAATATTACAAAAGTTGTCATCAGACTTCTCATCTGAGGTAGGCATTTCCTATGCTGTTTTAAATGATAAGTATAAAATACCTTTTTCCACATAAAGGTTATTTATCTTCCCATGATAAAAGAAAATATGTTCATTCTTTTTAAAAAATCAAAAGCAAATATAAAAGGAGGAAGAAGAAAAGGAAAAGCAAAAAGCTTATGAACCAGCCATCCAAAAGCCAAAATTTTTTTATCAAGGCTAAAAATTCTTTCATAGTACATGGGCTAGGTAAAAAATTATACTGATGCTCTTCCATGTTTCTCATTTCCTATATATATTGTCATACTGGGGTAGGCCAACATTGACAGTCTATGTGTTATCTAAAAAGTACCTTAAAATATCAGTCTACTGGTGTCTCTTGGTGGCTTTAGCCGTGTCAGCATCCCCAGCCTGAAATGCCACCCTTAGACCACATCACTGACCCTGGGTCAGGGTTTCCAGAGTCCCCAGTAAGTTTGAAGTCCCCATCGAAGCCAACATAACATTGGATGAAGACCTTGATGAGTGTTCACATTGATAGAAGGTACAAATGCCTTTGCAGTCTCCTAAGTCCTCCAGACTCTGTCAGGACAGTGTCTCATTACCTTGAAGGGATGAACAGCTGACTCCAGTGTGATTTCTGATGGGAGGGGCAGCCTGGAGCTCAGGGCAGGTGTAGCAGGTGCTACAGGTGGGTGACGGTCATCCCACCATCCTGGCTCCCCATCTTCCTCCAGCAAAGCTCTGGTTGGGTCTGGAGTCCACCGCCCCACTCCTCCCTACTCCCCACCCTAAACACATCCTACCACCCTCCTGTGACTCAGGTGAGAGCAAATCCAGCCCCATTTCCAGGGGTAAGTCACAGACCTCTGAAGTGTCCTCCTGACTGTGGTTGGTTTCAGAGTGAGCTCCTGACCAGTTTCACGCGGGACTGTGAGGGTGGATTTGTTCAGGAATTTCTGAGAAAGATGCTCTTGTTCTTAAGAAAGTGACTTCATGAAGTCACTGCCTCTGGATGTGGGTGTGAGGCCTGGAAGTGCTGCCACCCCTGGGGACCATGAGGGGCCAGCCTCAGGGCATGGGCAACACACTGCAAAATGCAGCAAGAAACAGGGACAGAAACTGGGTCCTTGATGAGACCAGAGTTGCTAAATCAACAAACCCTGAAACTGGTCTTCATTCTGGATTTCCTGTTCTGTAATGCATCCCAGATTGTTTGAGGGTGGGTTTGGTGTTTTTCCCCACAAGTGGCCAAAGGCATTCTGAGTAGTATATTAGCCAAGTTGGTTGTCGTTTTGAATAGCCAGTTAGGTCATCAGACTGCTCACCCCGGAGGTGCCCCACACTTCCGTTGTTTGAATGCAGGGGGTCTGCTCCATGGGCTGGCTGGGGCTAGGAGCATGGAAGACGTCATCTCTCTGTGTCTTGGTTGCCTTAACCACACTATGAAGAAACCAAAGGGCATAGGATGGCAATGACCATGCCTGGCCTTGAGGAGAACTGAGTCCTATTCCAAAGAAGCTTCCAAAAAGTGCCTTTGCAAATGAGAGCATCTCATTATACTCAAAGGTGTTGTGAGCTGTGTTTCTTTTATTTTGTGTCTAGTAGCTAAGATACCTAGAGTCCCCAGTAAGTTTCACCCATGGGGAAAGGCATGGAGTATCAGACTGGAGAGGTAGAAAGCTCAGGATTGAAAACAAGGAGATCAGAATTCTAACCCTAGGCCCATCATTAGATTACTGGGCAACCTTGAGAAAGGCTCCTTTCTGGGCCTCTGTTTCCTGAAGGGAGTTATGAAGGCCCTTTGTCTACGAGATTGTACAATCTCTGCTGAAGACTACGTATTGGCAATAAGGGTTATGTCAAGTGGAATGACATTTCAATCAATTGGAACATTCTTTAATGGAAAGAAGCTAATTTCCAGAAAATACATGGGTATTAGGTACTTGTCCATGTGGGTTTTTTCTTTTGAAGTACATTGAAGTCTATGTCTTGGAGTCAATGCACATCATGTCAGTCTCTTATCTTTCTAAGTACATTCAGTGAAATCTACATCTATATGCGATAAACATGACCCTGAGGCCCTGCAATTAGGTTCATTGTGCTGCAATTATTTGTGTAGAAAGTAAAGCAGAGTCAAATTTGGGGAAGATTTTCAATAAAAAATATAGAAATTAAAAAAAAGAAGTTTCAGTTCAACCTTCCTTTAACTAGAATATCTCAATGCCCCAAACTTTCTTATCTCCAAATTTATATAGGCCTTGAAGTCTAGACTACTCGAGATGCATGATACAGATATCGTAACAGAGACCAGTGTAGAATCAAGTATTATTCCACGTGTGGAGCAGTGCTTGGTTTTACACTTTTATTGTATCTGTCGGAAATTGTTTCCTGTGTGTTAGTCACGCCTCATTACCCTTCCTCCAATTAAAAACTAAGCTCCCTGAAGAGACGGAGTGTAGATTATCCAATTTTTGTGCCATGCCTCAACTTCTCTAGCACTCAGCAAATATTAGATGCTCAAAAATATTTACTAGTGGTTGACTGGAGAGATCCTGAGACAGTATTGCAGACTTCTGGGTTCCCTAGGGATCTCACCCTTCCTTTCCTTCTTGTCCCTGACATCCACTGTACCATAATTCTGAAAATGGAGTGATAACAGAGAGCTGAGGAGGAAAGCAGGTGTCTGTGTTAGTTAAATACGCTTCCAAGATACTTCTGAAGAATGGATTCTAAAACAGTCCATAAGCATCTATCTGTCTGGTGGAAAAAATGAAAAGCTACTAAATGCTTGTTGTGTTGCATGGTTCTGATTAGGTAATAATTTAGTCAGTTACAAACTGGCCACCAAATTGTTCCTAGATTAAGTGTTAGGTTTAGAAATGGATTCAAAGTTTTGAGGTGAGAGTGATTCTGGATCCTATAGTCCTATAATTATCTGGCTAAATAAGGGTTAAACAAATACATATCTTTTTCCTGAAAATACGTTCACCGGGAAAAATTTTGAAAATACAGATAAGCAAAAAAGAAAAAAATTGAATTATGCCAGTAATCCTTCCACCCAGAGATAACCACTTTTAATCAGTAAATAATTACCTTCTTAGACCTTTTCTAGTGAGATATGAATATAAATATGAATACTTTTTTATACAAAAAAGGGGCAAATATTGAGAACTAAACCCAATGTACTCTCCTGTTTCTGTGATAAACAATTCTGAGGCAAGCTGTATTTTCCTGTTTCTGTGCCAAACAATATACTAGGACGAGACAAAATATCTTGCTGCTTGCTCCAGGAAATATTTGCTTACTTACCAAGACCAACAGCTTGCTCAACAATAATTGCTTAAGACCTCATTTTACTGTGCCCACCAGTTCAAAGCTATGATGTCATAAACTCTACCCAGTCCCAACCAGTTCCTTGCCCTCGAAGACCCACCTTATAATCACTCAGCTCTGGCCTAAAACCCTGTAAATACCCTCTTCTGAATAACTCCTTCTGATATACTGCTAAAACTCTGCCAATGAAATGTTCTTACTTATTAAAATAAATATAATAAACTTAGCTTTTCTTTGTCAACAAGTTTTTCTATCAGTCTTTTTGAGAATTGTCAGCCAACACTCTACTTACTGCTTTTTAATGGGATTTTTTTCACTCATATATCATGAACATCTTTCCATGCCCTTTCCCATCCATAGAATCATTCTTGTGTATCATAATCCATTTAACCAGTCCCCTATTATTTGGCCTTTAGGGTTGTTCTAATTTTTTACTCTTTTAAGTAAAAGAGTATTTTAAGAGGTACCAATTAGTTAGATTCTTCACTATCTTCATTTTTCCCTTAGAACAGATTTCTGGAGGTGAAATTGCTGAGTCAAAAGGAATGCCTATTTTAAGGCTCTGGATACAGATTGCTAAATGTGCCTCCAGATTGCTCCAACTTATTCTTTCACCAGCAGAATAAGAGTGCTTATTTTCTACCATCAATGCCAGTCTTGGGTTTCATCATTTTTCAGTTCTTCTCAACTTGCTAAGTGAAACATACCTCGTGGTTATCTATTGATCCACTTGTTGAAGATCTTTCCAAAGTGCACAATTCCGCTTTATTTTTTGCCTGTAGGCTCTCTCTCTCTCTCTCATATGGAAGTGTGCTAGTGTCTCCCCCCGCAATGTAGCCACTACACACCTGTGAGACTGCCACATCATGGAATGAGATGCGTATGAACTGAGTCTGTGGCAGTTGTTGTTTCCCTTTGCACTTCTTGGTATATTTTGAAGTAGAATAAAAAAAAAAAAACATAGATTTTTTTTTTCTTTAAAACATGAGAAAATTAGGCCGGGCGCGGTGTCTCACGCCTGTAATCCTAGCACTCTGGGAGGCCGAGGCGGGTGGATTGCTCAAGGTCAGGAGTTCGAAACCAGCCTGAGCGAGACCCCGTCTCTACTAAAAATGGAAAGACATTATATGGACAACTAAAAATCTATATAGAAAAAATTAGCCAGGCATAGTGGCGCATGCCTGTAGTCCCAGCTACTCGGGAGGCTGAGGCAGTAGGATCGCTTAAGCCGAGGAGTCTGAGGTTGCTGTGAGCTAAGCTGACGCCACGGCACTCACTCTAGCCTGGGCAACAAAGTGAGACTCTGTCTCAACAAAAAAAAAAAAAAAAAGAGAGAAAATTGAAAAAGAAAAGATTCTTTACTTTAGGCCACAAAAGTATTGCCATCCTAGACCAAACCCAGGTATGGCCTGCCAGTAGAGTCTCAGGGGTAGCAAGGACACATTATGGGAAGGGCTGTGTATGTGTGGGGCAGAGGTCCTCTCTGACTTATAGCTTTGGACACATTAGTACTGGACTTGTGAAGAGAGATTTTCTACCAGAAATTCTTACCATTCATTGAGCTCCTGGCCTTCAGAGCAAGATCAGGCTGTCCTTGGGGAAGATGGGTGTGGATGAGTGAAGAGAAAGATGGGGAGTTTGCAGCCCTTGCCCTAGGATGTGTGGCAGTGTGATGCAGGAAAGTGAAGTAAGAGAACCTGAAATCCAGGTCTCTATTTCTAGAGTAATGGTCTTCAAAGTACTGTGGCCTCTAAAATTAGACCCAAGAGAGAGGCAGATCTTCAGCCTTAAATTAATTAATGGTGGAAGGAGACTTTTTTTTTTTTTTTTTAAGCAACATATTCTTGCTATGTTGCCTAGGCTGGCCTCAAATTCTTGGGCTCCAGTAATCCTCCTACCTCAGCCTCCCGGTTAGCTGAGAGTACAGGTGTGTGCTACCACACCCAGCTGAGATTTTATGTTCACCTGGAACCAAAGAGCTTTTGGAAAATGTTGGTCTTGAATCTTTCCCTTTAACCACCACATTCCCATGCATCACACAACTGTGGGAGCACCATCTCTTAACACATTGTCAGTGATTCTTAAAGGAATTCTCAAAACAAACACACAAACAAACCAAGATGGCACTACATATCTGGCCCTTAATTATCAAGATGCCATATAACATGAAAACAAAAACTTGCAGAAAAGTGATGAATGTGAAAGAGCATGAGACTCTAGCTGAACCACTAATAATAAAGATCACAACAGGGCCAAGTTCAACATCCAAAAGAGACATGGAGCCCAAATGCTATCATGTGGTTATTTAATTCTAGAAAAGGGAACTATATAAGAGTGTTGGGAGAATAATGAAAGGAGCAGTCAAAATGTAAACTACCCACTGGAGACTATTTTAAAATGTTTTTTTGCAGTACCTTGCAAGGAGCTCCAAAGTCAATAATAAAAGACCCTATAAATGCATCAAGGCAGAAAGCCAACTAGATAATCGGTGAGAACACTTGACCCAGAGTTACACTGAGAGACAAAATGGAGAAAACATGGAGAGGCAGTTATTTTTCTTTTTAACTCTGAAGGTGAAGAAAGACAACATGGACATTTCACTTCCTCTTTTGAAAGACATTGTTCATAAATATGGACTCAAACACAAATAGGCAGCAGATGGCAACAAGAGATGTCCTGAGCGTGAAGCCACTGGATATGATGGTTGCAAGATGGAATAAGCTTCCCTAAGAAGGGGAGAGAGATGCTTCCACATAGACAAGAACAAACCCCAACTTACACCTACAGAATGACAAATTCTGAACTATTATTAGCAGCCAATTCTTTGAAATACTGGTCTAAGGCTACTGTGGCCCAAAAGACCAGCCAAATGCTGGGCTTCCTTGCCTCTCCTGGTGCAAAACCAAGTTGTGGTCACTTCTGTCTGCACTTTCAACTGCCATGTCACAAGGAATATTAACAGTGGTAACAGCCACCATGTTGAATGCCTGCCCTTGGGTCCTTACATGCTATGTAGCACATAGTTACATTATCTCACAGTGTTTCAACATTCTTGTAATGTATTCTATTTTTTACTTACAGATGGGATCTGACACCCACAGCAGTTGCTCATGTTCATAAGCCAGTAAGAGCTCAGATTTTAACCCAAAGACTAATATCAAGCCTTACAGGTAAAGAAGACAGATTAATATAAAAAAGTAGTACTCCTCAGTCAGAAAGACAGCAATGTAATATGATCAAACCCAAAGGAGTGTAAAGCACTGTGAGTTGATCACCACATAGAATGTGAACCAGGTAGCACATAGTATGGGAAACCCTCAAGCCACTAAAATTAAAAATATAAATTTCTTAACAATGTATCTTGGAGACTGTTCTGTATAGGTATATAAAGTTTCCTCAGTTGTTTATTTTAAAGGTACATAATTTTCATTGTACAGGTGTACATTTATTTATTTATAAGTATTTTTAATTAAAAAGAAAAACATTCACACAGTAAAAGTCATGTAATTCAAAAGACATTATAATGAAAAGCAGGCAACTTTCCTACCCCAAACATTCTTGCCCCCTTCCCAGAGGCCACCACTGTTAACAATTTCTTATATTTACTTCCAGAAATTTTCCATGCATATACACACTTACACATGTGTCACATGGCATGTGCATGTTCCTTTTTTTTTCTTAAGAATACAGTATATGTGGGTGAGCATATATGCATGGATCATATTTATTTTATCAAAAATGGGAACACGATGTGTTTTTTCTTTGTGACTTCTTTTATTGCAACTTCTTTTTATAATTTAATTTTATTTTTACAGGACAAATAATAATTATGTATATTTATGGGACACAATGTGATATTTTGATACATGCACATATTATGGAATGATCAAATCAGGCCAATTAGCATATTCATTACCTCAAATATTTATCATTTCTTTGTGGTGACAACATTTAAAGTACTCTCTTTTTCAAATCAAAATGGATGAAAGACTTACATCTAAGACCTGAAACTATGAAACTACTAAAGGAAAATGTTGGGGAAATGCTCTAGGACATTTGGTCTGGGCAATGATTCTTGAGTAATACCTCAAAAGTGCAGGCAACCAAACCCAAAATGGACAAATGAGATCACATCAAGCTAAAAGCCTTCTTCACAGTGACAGAAACAATCAACAAAGTGAAGCAACAACCCACAGAATGAGGGAAAATATTTGCAAAATACCCATCTGGCAAAGGATTAATAACTAGAACATATAAGGAGCTCAAACAACTCAATAGAAAAAAAAAATCAAATAATCTGATTAAAAATAAGCAAAAGTTCTGAATAGACATTTCTGAAAACACATGGCCTACAGGTATATAAAAAAACGTTCAACATCATTAAAATGTAAATTAGTGCAACCACTATGGGAACAGTACGGAGATTCCTCAAAAAACTAAAAATAGAACTATCATAGGACCCAGCAATCCCACTGCTAGGTATATATCCAAAAGAAATGAAATCAATATATTGAAAAGATATCTGTACTCCATGTTTATTGCAGCACTATTCACAATAGCCAAGATTTGGAAATAACCTAAGTGTCTGTCAATGGATGAATGGACATAGAAAATATGGTACATATACACAACAAAATATTATTCAGCCATAAAAAAGAATGAAATCCTATCATTTGCAACAACAGGGATGGAACTGGAAAACATTAGTTAAGTGAAATAAGCAAAGACAGATTTTGCATGTTCTTACTCATATGTGGGAGCTAAATATTAAAACAATTGATCGCGTGGAGATAGAGAGTAGGATGATGGGAAAGGTAGTAGGGAGGGGACAATAAAGTGGGGATGGTTAATGTGTAACAAAAATATAGTTAAACAATATTGATAGAACAAAGTGACTATAGTTAATAATAACGTGTGCTATATTTTAAAATAACTAGCAGATTGGAATTGGAACATTCCTAACACAAAGAAGTGATAAATCCTCAAAGTGATGGATACCCCAATTACCCTGATTTGATTATTACACATTGTATGTCTGTATCAAAACATCACATGGATGCTACAAATATGAGGTCTGTCCAGAAAGTATCCAGCCATTGTTAATATAACAAGAACGATTTGCACAACATTGATGTAACCTGGCAGCCCAGGAGAGTGACTGGAACGCAAATGTGTGAACAATGACGACTTCACTGTTCTAGTCAGTGGGTCACTAGACGCCACTGAGTGAGCCTGTGTACTGTGTGGCCATTGCATTCAAAGTGACTGAGCGAGTAGAGCAACAAATCTGCATCAAATTTTGCGTTAAGCTTGAACATGCCTCCATGGAAACTATTTGGTTGATTCGGAAGGCTTTCGGGAACAATGCAATGAGTGCAGCGCAAATAAAAGTGTGCCACAAACACCTCAAAGACGGTGGAGAATCTGTTGAAAGTGATCCACATTCTGGAAGGCCTGCAATAAGCAGAACACCTGAAAATGTTGAACATGTACAGGTTAGGTTAAGAGACACTGGGAGAACTCTTAGAACTGTGGGGTCTCAAGGTGCCTACTTTGAAGGGGACTGAGGCATCATTGTCCTAGGTACAATGTGTCTTGTATCTTGTATCTTCTTCAGTAAATGTCTCTATTTTTCATGTTGATACATGGCTAGGTACTTTCTGGATAGACCTTGTATATACAACAATTATATACGCATAATAATTAAAATAAAAAAGTAATTAAAATAAAAAATGAATAAAATCCTCTCTTTTAGCTATTTTGAAATATATAATACATTATTAGTAGCTATAGGCATCGTGCTTCGCAATAGATCACCAGGACTTGTTCTTTCTAACTGTAACTTTGTATCCATTGGTCAATGTCTCCCCCTTCTCCAGTCACCCACCCCTCACCCCCTCCAAGCCCCAAGTAACCACTACTCTATACTTTCATGACTTCAACTTTTTAAAATTCCACATATAAGTGAGATCATACAGTATCTGTCTCTCTGTGTTTGGCTTGTTTCACTTAGTATAATGTCCTCTACGCTCACACAGTTGTCACAAATGACAGAATTTCCTGTTTTTCTTTAACGACTGAATAGTATTCTATTGTGTTTATTTACCACATTTTTAATCCATTCATCCACTGATGAACACTTAAGTTGTTTCCATATCTTGGGGCTACTGTGAATAGTGCTGCAATGAATGTGGGAGTGCAGACATCTCTTCAGCATACTGATTTCAATTTTGGGGGGGTATATACCCCGCAGTGGGATTACTGGATAGTATGGTACTCCTACTTTTGGTCTTTCGAGGAGCCACCATACTGTGTTCCAAAATGGCCGTTCTAATTTATAGTACCACAAACAGCGTACAAGTGCACACCCTTTTCTCCACATCCTCTCCAACATTGGTGATCTTTCATCTTTCTGATTATAGCCAGTCTAACAGGTGTGAAGTGATTTCTCATTGTGATTTTAATTTGCATATATCTGATGATTAGAGACATTTTTCCATATATCTGTTGGCCATTTATTAATATATGTCTTCTTTTGAGAAATGAAAGCAAAAATAAACAAACAGGATTGCATCAGACAAAAAAGATTCTGCACAGCAAATGAAACAACAAAGTGAATAGACAGCACACAAATTGGGAGAAAATATACGTAACTCATACATTGGATAAGGAGTTAATATCCATAACATACAAGAGACTCAAACTACTCAATAACAAGAATACAACCCTACTAAAAAATGGGCAAAGGACTTGCATAGACATTTCTCACAAGGGCATTTCTTTTATCTTGCACTTTTTACTTAATGTGTCTGGGAGAGCTTTCCATAGTAATGCATGTTTCACATTCTTTGTAACATCTACACAGTGCTTCACTCTATGAACATAACTTAATTCAGTCTACTTTTAATAGATATTTAAGTCATTTCCAGTTTTTTTGCTATTGAAATAATGCATCCTTTCAGGTATCTTTGAATATGTATAGAAGATATTTGCAGGTCAGGTTCCTGGAAATGTGATTATCAGACCCTGGGGATGTGCACATAATTAATTAATTTTCTTTTTATGTTTTTATTTTAAACAGGAAATAAATTTGCATGGTTCAAAACTTAAAATACCGTAACACAGTAAATATTGGAAAGTGTCACGCCCTTTCCTGTCCCTGGTCATCACACTTTCTTCACCCTCTGTAGATACAGACTTTGTTAGTTTCTGTTGACTCTTTCCATGTTGTTCTTTATTCAGATGCAAGAAAAACAAGTATATATCCTTATTGCCCCCTTTTACCCCCAAAGTACATACTATATACATTGTTCTGTATCTTACATTTTTCAATTAATGCCTCCTAGAGATTTTGCTATGGACTGGGTGTGTTCCCCAAAATTCCTATGCTGAAACCTAATCCCCAGTATGATGATATTCGTTGGTGGGCCCTTTGAGAGGTAGTGAAGCCATGAAGTAGAAGACTCTGGAATAGGATTAATGCCCTTATAAAAACAGTCAGGAAAGAAATGCTCTCTCTGCTCTCTATCTGTGAGGATACAAGGAGAAGACGGCTGTCTGCAAACCAGGAAGAGGGCCCTCACCAGACACCAGATCTGCTGGCACCTTGATCTTGGACTTCTCAGCCTCCAGAACTGTGAAAAATAAGTTTCTACTGGTCATAAGCCACCCAGTTTGTGGCATTCTGTTATAGCAGCCCTACCAGACTAAGACAGATCTTTCATTCTAAGTACATAGGGATCATCCCCATTCTTTCTTACAGCTGCGTCTAATTCCACAGTGCAGCTATTCCTCAACTTAATCAGTCCCCTTTTCATGGACACTAAAGCTATTTCCAAATTTTTGCTATTACAAACAGTGTTGTAATTAATAAATATGCACATAGCTCATTTTATACACATATGAATAGGTGTAGTAAAATACATGTATCATGCCACCATTTGTAAAAAATTTAAGGGAAAACAGAATTATATGTCTGTGTTGGCTAGCAAATATATAATTCCTTAGAAGTGTAAACAAAAAGCTAATAGCTTCGATGTTCATGAACTTTCTTCCCCAGGTGGTTAATTTAATGTTGCTAACATCATCCCCATTTTCTCAAAACCCTAGGAATGTTAGAAATACTGATTAACAGACTCTTCCCACAGATTACATTAAGAAATGTAATTCATAGAACATACCCTGCATTACACATTACCCGACATTAGATAAGGAGATGACCCTGGGCTACGGAGGATTGCTGGGCAGCTTTGGTCTGCAAGGCCCCACTCACTGGGCTCCCAGGTGAAATCTCACTACAACCTGCTTTGTGCTGCAAGCCCCACAGGTCCCCGGGGGTGGGGGCGGCGTCCGGAGCTGCTCTCACTTCAGTTTCCTTGCCTGGACTGCTGCTTCTGTGAACACCCAACATTCCCCTTCGGGGCAGGACAACAGGACATTTCGATTTGTGTTTTTTGAGGATTAGCCAAGTGTCCCTGTGCCAAATCCATGATCGCCTGAAAGGGATCTGAAGGAAGAACCTGCTGCCACTTGGACCTTGCAGACACGTTCAGGTCACGCACTATATTCTGGAGCTGCTGTGTTCACTTGTCTTTTAACCACACTCCTGCTTCAACAAGCCACCCTAGAATCAGCAGGAAGTGTTGGCAAATTCAATCCATTAAGGTTCATTGGTCATTTTTCTCCCTCCTCCCGGTCCTTTTTTCTCTCTTCAAAGAGCCTTTCCTGTGACAATTAGGTCCCCAGAGGCTTCCCTGCCCCTCAGGTTTACAGTCCCCTTCTTTATTTGTATTATAATTTTACTGCATGTGAGTTTATTGTCCATTAGATTCCTTCACACCAGATTATCTCTTTTTAGAATTAGAGGGAAAAATAAAAAAGCCATCGCCTCTTTCAGAGGGTGAACCCTAAGCTGAAATGACAGTAAACAAGCTCCCACAGCATCTCAGGCATTCATAAGCCGGGGCTGGTAACTTTGCTTTTTAGCGTACCCCTGTGTCACAGGTTGAACTGTGTCCCCCAAAAGATATGTTCAAGACCCAACCCCCAGTATCCGCCTATAGGGCCTCGTTTGGAAATAGAGTTTTTGCAGATATCATCAGGTTAAGACGAGGTCACGCTGGATTCGGGTGGGCCTTAATCCAACATGAGTGGTGTCTTTATTAGGGGTTGAAAATTTAGACAGATACAGAGGGAAGACAGCCATGCTAAGAGATTGGAGTTACACTGCCCCAAGCCAAGAAACACCTGGTGCTACCAGGAGACGGAAGAGACAAGGATTCTCCCCTAGAGGTTTTGGAAAAGTATAGCCCCACCCACACTGTGATTTTGCACTTCCAGCCTCTTGAATTGTGAGAGAATAAATGTGGTTTTTTGAGGCCACCCAGATTGTGGTACTCTATTGCAGTAGCCATAGGAAACTAATATACTGTGTATTTGCTCATTTCTAAAAATGTCCTCCATGTGCCCCTTCCCTGACCTGTTCCTACATACCGAAGGTCACTTGAGCATCTTCAAAGAAAGAGGCTGTCTGCTGCATCAAAGGTGGGATTTCAGCATCCCATGCCCTGCAGCCAAGAGCAAGTGGCTGGTCTATGCCACCTCCCTGGCGTCATCTATGATCATTCCGGATCCTCTGCACTGAACAGGGCAAGGTAACGTCCCAGGAATGCCCAGGACATCAGAGGCCTGGCTCCATATCACGGTTCTGCACAGGATGCCCCACACCCCAGGAGCTCCCCAGCCCTGTCCTGCCCTGGCTGCAGGCATTTGGAAGGCATGTCTTCCTCTGCCCCTTTCCACCTTATCATGCAAGGAGGCGACCCCACTAGCTCCGTGCACCCCCAAAGCCTTTGAGCTCTCTAGTGACTAAAAGCAGAAAAGACCTATTTTCAAAGCCATTTGCCTGAAGAGCACCTGGAGGGCTTATTTGGCAGACTCTTCCTTCAGATTTCCTTTCAGGTGATCATGGATTTGGCACTGGGACACTTGGCTAATCCTCAAAACACACAAATCAAAACGCCCTGTCCTCCTGCCCCATAATTACATTATCCAGTTACTCCTCGTGAACCAGTGATAAAAGGAAATCTACCCAGTGGATACTCAACAGGTGGCCTTAAAAGGTTTAAATTGCCACTTGAAGCAGGGCTGATGAAAGGGGTGAGCACAGGTGTGACTTGGGCAGACAAGGACAGACACACTTGTGCAGGGCGGGGCCGCTCAGCCAGCATACCTGGTGGTGGAGAGACCCTGTGCTTCACCTTTGCTCGTTGACCCAGATGCCAAGACAAAGCCTGGGCCAGTGTCAGGACTGGGGCTGCACCTGGGGGAGTTGTTGAAGATTTCTGCTCCCTCGTGCCACATGGTACCTCCTACCACCTGCCTTGGGACCACAGACAGATGCATTGACCTATTCTGAAGACACCCAAAAGCCCCCCTTATGGTAGCCTTAGAATGTTGAATGGCCCAGCTTACTTGGGGTGTAACCTTTCAGATACTGTTCTAGCCAACTGGTGGACCAATTGTCTTCAATATTCAGTTATATTCTCCTATTCTCATCCCATGAAATTTTGCCAAGGAAGTTCCTGTGCCATATTGGGGTTTTTTTGGACAGGGAATTCTGCCTCCTTGAAGAGCTCATGTTTTGATTACATTTTCAGAGGTTTGAGGGTTTGCCATCCCTCTTGGGCTATCTCTACATTGGAAGGTTCTTGCTGTGGAATTGTATTCATTTTTTCTCTGAATGTTTTGAATACACATCTTCCTAAAGTCTACTGCACACATCCTAAAGAGCCCAGTGTTCCCTTAGCGTTTAGGAGCTCCAGAGCAAGGGGGCCACTTTCCCCCTGGGTTTCTTTGCCTTTGGTTTCATTGGTCAGCCCTTCCTTTGGGTTGAAATTAGATTCAGAGGATGTTCAGCGAATTGAGGTTCTCCCCATCTTTTCATCTTTTCTCCACCAGGTTTACATCCACAATAGGGAAGCACTTCCACTGCGGGGGGTGACAACTGCCCCAGCCTTTCAATCAGACCTGTTGTTTTGGCAAGAAATACTGATCTTCTGTTGACATCATGGGCATAACATGACTAAAATATTTAGGGGAGGTGTTTCAGTATGGGCTGCTATAATAAAGCACCATAGATGCGGTGGCTTATAAATGACAGAAATTGTTGTTCTGGAGGTTAGAAATCTGAGATCAGGGTGCCAGCATGGATGCATTTTGGTGAGGGCCTCTTCCAGGTAGCAGACGGCCCACTTCTCACTGTAACCTCACATGGTGGAAAGAGGTGAGAGAGCTCTGTGGGGTCCCTTTGATAAGGACACTATTTCCATTCATAAGAGCTTCACCCTCATGACCTAATCACCCCCCAAAGGCCCCAGCTCCTAACACCATCACACTGGGGATAGGATTTCAACCAGTGAATTTGGGGGAGACACATTCAGCCCATCACAGGGGGATAATCTTTGGGTTGGGTAATGAGCAGTCGTGGAAAAGGGCGTCTCTCAATTACACCTCTCAATGGAATTGTCTTTTTTTTCTGGCTCTTCATGAAAAAGTTGTGATTTTTAAAAAACTTTTTGCATGAGGCACACAGCAAATTTTATGCACTTTTGACCGTTTATTGCATTTTGTTCAGTTACAAATCATTATTAACCTCTAGAGAGATGAAAGAGCAGGGAGCATATGATCCCTAATATCCCCCCTTTCCTAAAAATTGCCCTTGTGGGTGCTCAGCCTTGAACCCAATCCCTCACGCAGGCGGCCATATGGTCTTCCTTGGTGTCGGGCACTGGGATCCACATGGATTGTGAGGGAGATAATGTAGTCCACCTGCTATAACCAATAACCACCAAATTTCATGCTTAACTAAGTAAAAGGTGAATTTCTCACGCAAGACACAGCCCAGCCTCAGTGACTGAATCCTGCCTGGTCTCGTGGTCACTGCATTCTCCATTGCCAGAGACTCCATTTCTCAGCCATCCTCAGGTGAGAGGTGGCCACGTGACCAGGTTCCAGCCAATGAGGGAGAAGGTGAGGCTGGGGGCTGCCCAGAGGCTTGTCCTCCCTGATAAATGGAAAGCACTTGTCCCTCCCACGGCCCCTTTCTTCCAAATCCTAGCAGGGATGCTGGCGTCAGCATGCGACACTTTTAGCCTAGATAATTTCAGTAGCTCTTAGCTGTCTCCGGCCTCCAGTCTCTCCTTCCCACTCCTGTCTCTACAGCCCTGGGAAAGAGGCCAGCTTCTCTTGTCTATAGGATACCTCCAGATGCCTGCGCTTGGGGACAGGGCATATCATCCATGAGACACACCCCGGTTCCAAGGCTGCCGTCGCAGTGAGACAACACACAAGAGGATGAGAAGCCAACATGCTGAGGAACAGCCGAGCAGAGGGATGGAAGGAGCGCAGAGCCCTGGAGGCGTCACGGAGCTACTGACCCCGCCTAGACCCTCTCATTACGCACATCCACACTCCTTGTACGGGAGACAGTTAAGTCTCTTGCTGATGTCGTCGTCCTTACTTGCTGATGCAAAGCCTTCATGGTCTGGTCCCAGCTGAACTCATCAGCCTCGGTTTCCTCTCTGCATCTCAGCAGGGTCTTCCAGCCACAGAGAGCTACAGACACATCCTCGGGCCTCCTTGTCTTTTTCCTGCTCCTCTCACCGCCTAGAAAGCTCTCCTTCTGCTTCTGTTTCAGGCAGATTTATGTCTACACCTCTCCTTCAAGATGCAGTTCTAATGGTTCCTCCTCCTTGAAGCCTTCATGGGTTTCCCCCAGGTGTGTTTATTCTCCTTGGGGGCACTTTGTTTCTACCTCAGTGACTGGTCAGGTACATGTTTTGTTGTGGCTGTTTGCTTATATCCTGGTTTTCTCCACGATTAGAAGCCACTTGAGGTCAGGGCAGCGTTTTACTTTTCCCAAGTTCTGCACACCCAACAGAGTACACTCTAGGTGCTCAGCAAATGTGCCCTCAGTGACGACACTCCTGCCCCCATGCCAGGAGCCCGTCGCTCTGTGACCTCAGCTCACGCCCTTCTCTTAACCTTTCCTCCCCGTCCCATGCTGCAGATCCATGCTGTCTCATGAATTCCTGGAATGTGAGACTTGGAAAAGACCTTAGTGTTTTTCTCAAGTTTATTACAGCGATGGCTATTGAGTGAAATAAAGGATTCCAGGAACAAATATATTCGGGAAACACTGAGTTAAATACAATTTAAACAAGCCCTTCGCCTAGAACTTCTTAGAGCTCACAGTGGGCTAGTGTGGGAACGTGAGATGGGAACATGGGGAGGCAGCATTTCCCAGTGTTCCACCCCCACCCGCACGGTGCAACCCTTTCTCTCAAAGCATTCCTCTGGCCTCCTTCTGGAACACTGATCTAGAGCAAGTCCCTCGTTCTACAGGTGACAATCTCCTTGCTTGGACCGCAGAGCCACGCAGGAAGTGGGGCCGCCTGCCTCCCAGCTTAGGATCTCTCCATCCCCTTCTGTGGCTCCATCTTGATCTTCCCTACCACTTTCTGGCCACACCACTAATTTAGCACTTTGCTTGGTTGGTCATGTATGCACTTATGTCTAGAACTAAATTATAACTTTCTAAAAGGGAGGGGCCATTTCAACACTCTTCTAGTCCTCTCGCTGGGCATAGCGTCAGGAATGTGGTCAATGGCAAAGTCATAGTGAAGAATGAATGATGAATGAATGAAGGAGAGAATGAAGTACCATTTGGGAAAGTGATCCTATCACTATGGGGACTAGAAGAGATACGCCGTTAATTTTTGTACCACTAAAGAGGAAAACGTTTTCCATGACCTCACCACAATATGTGCTTATCATCAATTGTAAGGAGCATTCTAATTTCAAGAGGATTAAAACAAAAACAAATGTTTATCTTACAATTAATGAATTGCAGCAAATACGTTTACTCAAAGCAAAACTCAGTTCTACAGACATTCTCGTCCCACTGAGAACTCATTTCAAAACTGCCCAAAGCCGGGGAGTGGGAAGGGAGTGGGAAGCAGGAAAGATTTGCAGTCACGGGGTTAAAGAAGAACAGCTAAGGAAGTTCTGCCAAGGGCCACAGTTGTGAGTGCCTTGAGGTTTCCGAGGGCGGTGGCCATTGCTGTTGGGCGGCCTCCAGCTGAAACCCAACAGGCAGGGCACACAAATGGCACCAATTAATCTGCGATTGGTAATGACAAGTTTGTTTTGGACTGAAGGGATGCCATTGTGGCTTCCTTGCAGTGGTCAGGCTGTTGTGGACGGAGGGAGGGGAGAAATGTATCCTGGACATGGTCATGCCATGGCCTTGGGAGCCATCCAAGAGGGTTTTGGGGTGTTTTTGGTAGTTGGAAGTCTTTGGGTAAAAGCATATTCTCCAAGACCTCAAAGAAAAGCAGTAACTGCACATTATGATCCTGTGAACCCAAGGCTAACACTCACCTGCTGATGGCTGTGGGGTCTTCCCAGTGGGCCCTGCTTTAGAGTTGATCTGCACATCTTCCCGTTGGTTACCTTTTTTGTTTTAAAGGAAGACGTCTTTCCCTGACTGCATAAACACTGGGGCTGGGGAAGTCATTTCCCCACTTCCAGCACGCCGTCCAAGTTCACACGTTTGGCATTTCAAACCAGACTCGTGCCCTTGGTGGTCAGGTTGGTTTTTCTTCTGCCAGACACAACCTTCTGCACTTGGAGAGGGCAGCCTGGGGTGGAGGACACTTGTAGGGCTTATTAGAAAGGGCACTCATGTCTTCTGGGAGAGAAAATAGCTCTTTCCAGAGAGATTTTCATGATTAAGTGCAAATGAATCTGAAACACATGGATCGAATTTCCCTGAAATTACACACAGTTTTAAAAATTAAGGGGGTAAAGAGAATGGTTTT
The DNA here is from genome assembly GCF_041146395.1 of Eulemur rufifrons. Taxonomy (NCBI): domain Eukaryota; kingdom Metazoa; phylum Chordata; class Mammalia; order Primates; family Lemuridae; genus Eulemur; species Eulemur rufifrons. The sequence goes on along the minus strand of NC_090997.1, from coordinate 14,579,785 downwards.
TCTGGTAACCCCAAAACATATGAAGAAGAAACATACACATACTCATGCAAACAAAAATAAACCAAACAATGATGTCTGAGGCCTCCTATTGGTGCAGAACCCAGCTGAACTTGTCCTCTCTTGGGGAGGAATGCTGATGAGGTCCCCTGATGGCACCTCCTGAAGGGGACAGCGTGTGGCTAGAGGGCCTTCTCCCACTGAGATGCACTGCAATCTTGAAGGGGAGGCAAGGCAGCCAAAGGGCAAAGCCCACTTTCCGTCAGCTAAGCCTCTCCATTAGTTACCTGTACCTTTATGAATGCTGCTAAGATTTGGGCTTTAACATACATAACTTTAAATCAGTAATATCCTTCATAGTTCCATGATTTGTTGGCTCCATATGTAACCTCCTGGCCTGTTAAATTGGCTCCAACTCAAATCCTGTTGTTTCTTTACTTTCAGTTTTCTTTGTTGAAAAGAGGGTCATGGAGTAAGGGAAGGAGCAAGTAGAAGAGAGGAGGAGAGCTAGAGAAAGGAGGGGGGGGGAATGGGATTCCTTCTACCGAAATGTCTAAATGTGCAACTCATTGTCTGTACTGCCTTTAAGGCAGATAAAAAAAATCGAGAGTTTAAATATTTGTTGAAGTCTGGATTTTTCCCTGCACCCGTCCCCCCCTCCCCATTCCCTCTTGTAAAATTAAAGCTGAAGCTAGCAGTTCACGTCTAGCTCTTGAAATGTCACCGGCAACGCTGCTATTATTCCGATTTTCTGGGCAACGCCCGTCGGTTCCCTGCTGCAGCTCAATTAGACTAAGTTTGCTTCTCGCAGATCTGGCCTGACAGCTGCATTGAATTTGGGTTCATTGGGTGATTTACTGGGCCTGCTGATGTACAGCCGTATGATTTAGGAGTGCAAAAAAAACCCTGGAATGCACCAAAAAAGCAATATATGCATTATTATTATTATTATTAATAAAGATAAACGTCAGCCCCAAGTGACTCTGGTGGCCCTTGCCACTCCATTTAACATTTTAACGGTGGCATGTGGCCCCTGCATGGCACTTGGTTCTGTCTGGTGCCTTCAAGGAGGCTAAGAAAAGGTTATTTGTCAAACGCTGGGTCGGAATGGAGGGGGGATATTTTCAAAGCTCTGGGTCAGACCAGCCCAGCTGCATTCCTGTCCCTGTCATTGAATAAGCTGAACTTTGTCACATTATTAAGCTGTCAGCAACGCCAGGGCGTTGTTTAGATTTCTGGTGGGAACTCCTCACACATGCTCCGGGGCTCCATGGGGATTTTATCAACACCATTGTAAAACATGCACAAATGAGCTGTGCTGCAATTGCCCTGGGAAGACCGGCTGGCTCAGCCTCATCAGGCAGCAATGGAAATACCAGAGCCGGGCTCTTGTGCCACCCGCAGCCGTCCTCCCTGGTGCCCTCTGCAAACACCCACCGCACAGCAGGTCCCTTGCTCTTCAAGTCACTTCTCCCTAAGGTGTGGATGGCTGCAAGTTCTGCCCTGGCCACAGACAGATTGGATGCTGAGCAACTTGGAGTTCAGATTCATGTGCAGCTGATGTGGCCCAATGGGACTGCGGGTGAAGCCCAAGTTTAGCCCTTTAGCTTCCCTGTTTGTCCCTCTTTCCCCATCAGGCCAGTTCTTCCCTCACCCCAGAGATCCAAATGTTCTCATATTTTTAGCTCTCTAGGCCGGGAGCTGGGAAAGCTCCAGATACAAATTAGAGAAGTGGAATTGTCAAGAATTATGGGGTGCAGCATCTCCAAAAGGAAGGTCTGCAATCAGAGGGGACTGAGAGCAAGAACCATGCTTCAAATTTTAGCTACCAGCAACAGCACACCAGGCAAGGGATTCGGGACCGGGGGCCTTGCAGCAGCCTTCAAATGGCACCACTGCACTCAGCCCACACTTTACATTTGCATGGAACTGCCTCCGATTAATGAATGTGGGGTGGAGGGACACGGGCACGGCCGAAACACCAGTGATAATGGGGACACCTGCAGCATAGCACCAGGACCCCTCCGGTCTAGCATAGCAGTGTACCTATTGCGGACAGCCCCACCACCTGAAGGGAAGGAACGAGCTCTGGGACACCTCGTGCACACTCGGGATCTGTTAAAACACCAGGCCAGCTTTAAGCAGTGTGGGAAAAAAAAAAACCTGTCCCTTAGTGTCTCTGTGACCTCAGGCCATGACCTTCTGTCCAATGGCCATAGCAGTAGCACATGCCTTGTAGGCTGCAGTGAGGATCAGGTGAGATAATGCACATGGCGGAGCTGAGTACGCACCGGAAGACGACTGGCATTCAGTAAGTCGCGGCTGTTGCTACTACTCCCACACAGAAGAGCTGATCCCTTTTTTCTCTTACGTCACATATATGAATATAGAAGGGCAAGAAACAACCTCCCAAGACTAGACCACCCAGACAACACTCACTCAGTTTATCTGTAAACTGAGTTTACAGAAAAGCACCTTTCCTTATCTTAAGACATATTGGAGGAAAACTAGTCACCCAACCATCCTCAGAAACAATTTTAGGATCCCTTTGTCCCGTTAAATTTATTATGGGTTAAGGAAACAGATGGGTAGATGCATGAATGACTGAATATATAGAATATATGTATGAATAAGTAGGGAGATCGTGTGGGTGAAGTACCTGTGTTGATATTACAGGTATAGTATATGCATATATTTTTCTACATACAGACATATGCACATAGACAGGTGATGGATGGATGGAATATATACTATGCATATTGTATATAGTAATACATATATTTTTATCTGTTTACACATATGGACATGTTTACACGGATAGATGAGGGATGGATAGATAGATCTATCCCAGATGATTCATTGTCATTTGAAGTCTCACAAAGAACCCAGGCCTGGGTACTCTATGGCAGTCCTAGCTCCTTCTGCTCCACATGCAGCTGCTCCGGGTTCTTGGTCCAGCTCTGTCACCAACCCACTGTGTGAATTAAAGAAGGTTCATTAATGACTCAGTCCTTCCTCTAACTTCTTTTCCAATTTTCAATGATCAAAAACAGAGCACAGGAGTAGAGCCACCATTCAGTCATGGGCCGCGTGAGCTGAAACCACGTAGGCAGTGACACTTGCACAACTGAGCGACCCACACCTAAACAGAAACACATGGCTGCTGCCCCTCCCCATTCCAGTGCACTCGACACGTGGGTGGTCCCCGCAGGGAAGTGGAAAAGAACATGTACCTGCTCAAAGGAATTTTTCTACATAAGAAGAGCCCCAAATCTTTCTCCAGACCTCCCACTGCCAACAATGTGGTCCATCGCTCTGCAAAGAACTCCTCAGGGAGGGGAAACTTCCCCTAATGAGGCTCCTCATTACCACCACTGGGGAGTCAGCTAACAGCCTCATTAAATGGAGACCTTCCAGGCCTTTGGATGGATGCACTGGGCACATCAGGTGGAAGCCACAGACCTCCCTTGGGACATGCGAGACATTACAATTCTCCTCCTTCTGCGTATGTGGTGATAGATATTGTTAATAACAATCACAGATGCTACCGCATTTGTTAACGAACCAAGTCAGTGAAAGGCAAGTGGTTGCTCTTGAGCCTGAGACACCAAGATGCTGAGACGAGTCACTGACATGTCATGCCTCAGACTTGGGATTTCGATTGAGGATAACCGAGCTACAGCCTGGTTCTGCCATCAGCAAGCTGTTCCTGCTCCCTGCACCACCTCCTCAGTTACAGAGCGGGAAGGATGACGATTAGACTGGCCTGCCGACTCCTCAAAGGGGCTCTGGTGATTAAGAATAATAAGTGTAAATAAGGCTTTTAACAATACCTATGTCCAGGAGGATTAAATAATATAATACACATACAATTCTTAATACAGAGGCTAGCATATGGTAATAGCTCAATAATTGTTTGCTATTATTATCGTTGGTGTACCTACCTTCTAGATGTAGTTAGTGCTGGATGCTGAGCTGGATGCCATAAAATATTTTTTTTTTTTTTTTTTTGTTGAGACAGAGTCTCACTTTGTTGCCCAGGCTAGAGTGAGTGCCGTGGCGTCAGCCTAGCTCACAGCAACCTCAAACTCCTGGGCTTAAGCGATCCTACTGCCTCAGCCTCCCGAGTAGCTGGGACTACAGGCATGCGCCACTATGCCCGGCTAATTTTTTCTATATAGATTTTTAGGTGTCCATATAATGTCTTTCTATTTTTAGTAGAGACGGGGTCTCGCTCAGGCTGGTCTCGAACTCCTGACCTTGAGCAATCCACCCACCTCGGCCTCCCAGAGTGCTAGGATTACAGGCGTGAGCCACCGCGCCCGGCCTATGGATGCCATAAAATATTATTTCATTTCATCCTCACAACTTGAGGTGGAGATATCATTTTGCACATTTTCCACATGAAGAATCTGAGGCCCAAGAGATGGCTTCTTCCAGGTCTTCTAGTCAGAGCTGGGACTCACACCTACGCTCTCTAACTCCAACGCTGATGCTCTTTCATTCCTAACTAAATGAAATAATGTGTGTGGAAGTACAATGCTGTTGGTAACTCTTATTATTATTTCACTAAAGACCCTGGCTTCCCAGTATACTCTATCAGTTAGGATGCATTTCGCTGTATGCCAGAGAACCCTCAGTGATCAGTGGCCCAGAGGATGAAGGCATTGAATTATATCACATAAAAACAAGAATGGAGGGAAGTGGTTCTAGAATTGGGTCAGTAGCTCCATGAAGTCAGAACACCAGGGATTTGAGTCAGCATTTCCATGACTCTCTGGTCTCTCCTTCATGGCTGCAAGATGGCTGCCAAAGGTCTAAACATCATGTCTTCACACCACAGGACCCCAAGAAGGAAGGCAGGGATTGGAAGTGTTTCTCCTCATGCATCTCTGTCTGAGTCCATTTTTGTTGCTGTCACAGAATACCTGAGACTGGGTGATTTATAATGAATAAAAATTTATTTCTTACATTTCTGGAGGCTGGGAAGTCCAAGATCAAGGGAGTGGCATCTGGCAAGGGCCTTTGTGCTGTGTCATTCCATGGCAGAAGGCAAGAAAGCAAGAGAGAGAAAAATAAAAGGAGGCTAAACTCATCCTTTTATAACAAATTCAATCTCACTTATGAAAGTGAAGCTTCATCACCTCATGGCCTAATCACCTTTTAAAGGTCCCACCTCCTAATACTGTTACAGTGGCAATTAAATTTCAACATAAGTTTTGGAGGGGACAAACATTCAAGCCATAGCTATCTCCCTTTTTTATTATGGAGAAAAATCTTTTCCACTTATGTCTTATTGGCTGAATTGAGGCACACACTCATCTCCAGGCCAACCACTGGCACAGGTGAAGGGAGTGCCTGTAATCGAACCAGAGCTATCATATCCATGCCCTGGGACAAGAAGAATATTGGAATTCTCCTTATTACAGGGAAAGGGGAAAAGGCTACTGGGCAGTCAACAATTCCTCTACATGACATTCAGCACCCCCACTCCCGTCTCCAGCCCCACCTTGAACTTCTCCCCTGCTGGACCCTACTCTGGCCGGCCAGCCTCCTCATTACTGCACCCATGTGCTACACTCAGACCCCCTTCCACTTTCTCCCCTGGGTGTTCCCTCTATTTACAATATCTTTCTCTTTATACTTTTGCCAATGACAATTCTACTCCACAATAAACCTCAATCGCAACTCGTATTCTTCTCCAGTAAGTGCAGTCCACATCGATATCACTTTTTATAAAGCGGTGATCTAGCATGGTGGTTAAAAGGGTGGACTCTAGAGTTACCCTGCTGATATTTAGGTCTTGCCTATACTATCTACTAGGCGTGTGACCTTGGGAAACTCCTGTGGCCCTTCTGGGCCTCAGTTTCCTCATCTGGAAAATAGGATTAATAATGGCACCTTCCTCATAGGATTGTTGTAAAAGCTAAAGGGGTTAATGTAAAATAACTTTAGAGCAGTGTCTGACCTACAGTAATACCATTTGTGTACTTCTAAAATTATTAAACTCCTCTTTTTGCTACTTAAATTCTAGGACTAAAGGGGAATATATAGATTCATCAAGTCATATGGCACTTATGAAAATTGAGGTCTAGAGAGTTTTAACTTTTCTGACTTTTCCAAGGTCATTAGTATGTATTAATAATTACATACTCTTGGAAGATCATTGAAGTATGGACACTTTGTGAAAATGTCAAGGGTGCTCTTGGGGCCACTCTGAAAAGTTTCAAAGCCTCTGGACCAGGGTGCCTCAGAATCTCCCAGGAACTTGTTAAAAATGATGATTCCAGGACCCCATTTCAGATCTCCTGACTCAGGCTTTCTAAGGGTGAGGGTCAAATCTGCTATTTGAACAAACTGCCCAGATGATTTATGAAACAAAAATTGGTAGCCTCTGCTGGAGGGGGTACCATCACCTTCAGATATAGGCTCACATGGACAGTCCCTAGGACAGGGAGAAGGCTGTCTCTAAGGACCAAAGCAGACTCTGTGGGAACATGAAGTAGACTTAGAGAGGAGGGCACATGGTAAAAGGACCTCTTGGCTCTAGGTCAGAACCCTGCAGGACTTTAGACGCTGAGGAGTTTGGCCAATGCTATGAATTTTCTTGAAAGACTCGCATTGAGGAATGAGGCAAGACGGACAGGGGCCACTCTCTTGAGACTGGGCCCATCACTCAGCTCTCAATCTTGGGCATTTTACCCAGAAAAAATTCCATTTAAAACATCACTGGGGAAGTCTGGGCAACTCGGAGAACAAAATGGCATGAGAGACCACATTATTAGTTTTCTATTGCTGTGTAATAAATTACCATAAACTTAGCAGCTTAAAATGACACACACATTTATGACTTGACAGTGATCTGTGACCAGGAGTCTGGGCATGGTTCAGCTGGGTCCCCTGCTTCAGGACGTCTCCCAAGGTTGCACTCACACTAGGGCTGAGGACTCATCTGAAGGCTTGACCGGGGAAGGGTCTGCTTCCCAGCTCACATGCTTGTTGGTGGCATTCCATTTTTTATGAGTAGTTGGATTGAGGACTTCTGCTCCTTCTTCACCATTAACCAAAGGCCACCCTCAGATCCTTGCCATGTAGGCTTCTCCGACATGGCAGTTTTCAAGGCCAGCAAAGGAGTCTCCAGCAAGAAGGAAGTGACAATCTTTTGTCACCTAATCCACACTGCTGTGTTCTATTGATTAGAAGCAAGTTACTCGAGGAAGAGGGACACACAAAGCCATGAATATTGGGACATGGGTATCATGGGAACCATCTGAGAGACTGCCTACCACAACCCCTATGTCAAAAATTTTCTCTCTCAACCAAAGGGATTGAACCCATTGAAGAGAACTGTGGAAGATGCAAATATATTACATAGGCAAGGTTATATTAATCCACTTATGTCGTCTCTCAAATGACTTTATTTCATTAGCTGGTCACTTCAGTATTTATTCATGAAATAGTATTGATAACTGACTAGAGTGAGGGGTTTCCAGGGACATGAGAGGAATAAAACAGGGGATTGCCCTCAAGATGTTTTTGGTCCAAAAGGAGAGATAAATTACTGTAATACCTGCTGTTAAATTCTGACTGCCAAAATCCTCCCTCTGAAGCCACTTCTGGGTCTTTCTAAAAGCTACTATTAAATGCGAAAATAGAACCCAAGTGATATTTTAGCAAGATTTGGCTGATAGTCATGGAAAGGTATAAATGGAAACACAAACTCAGACATAGTGGCAGCTAGTCAGGGCAATGCTGTCCACCCCTGGGGGGACAAGAGAAGGGGCCCTCCATGACGGGGGGCCCTGGAGCTGTGGCAGAGAGAGCTGGAAAGGAATAGGAAGGCAGCACCAAAGGGACATTCCTCACCAACACTTCTGTCTGGGCTGGACTCAAGTTTCAGCCAATAAAAAGTTGGCAAAGTGAGGTGCTTGATAAAATATGGAATCCTTTAGCCAACATCCACCACCTTCACACATTGCTAATGCAAAAGGAAATAACAACGGTAAGGTCGCTGTTGCTTTTATGCATCCAACAAATGTTTATTGAATGCCTACTCCGCGCAGCACATGTGGGCTCTGTCCTTGCTCCTGTGCAAATTGTTACAGGACAACAAGTGGGATAACTCCACACCCCCCTTGTAATACATGGGGAGAATCATTCTGCAGCTCACACGGGAGCCCTGCCAAGCAGGATAAAATATGGGCCCACCCCTCCTTGCACGGAGCTCTCCAGGAGGGAACAATAAGAGAAGTCAGCCTCACATTTATAAAGTAGGAGCCTCAAGTGAAAAATGCTTCTTGGAAAGAGAGTAAGATGAGAGGGGCCCAGGGGTTTGGAAGCAGCTTTGATAACAAAATGCTGAAGGGACTCCTCCTTGTAGGGATTTTAACACGTTCACTGAGCTCTACTGGGTCTGGAGAAACAGACGCAGAGGTGAACAAACCACCTATTTGAGAGGGGGTGTGATGCATGCCTCCCAGCGCCAGCGCCAGCCCAGGGACAGGGCACCAGCTCACTCTGGGCCAGGAGTGTGGGAGGCAGAGGTCTGTAGCTGAGGCTTCTGAGCAGAGTCAACTGCTTTATCTTCTCCAAAAATACCCAGTGGGAGGAAGAGAGGAGAGAATGCTTGCCCTGAGCTACCCGATTCTCATTACATTTTAAGCACCAAAATTTCTTTATTAACACTACATTTTTTTAGTTGCTCAAACATTCTAGTCAAAGCCACACCCCCATAAACAAATCTACCCCATCACCCCCTTAGAAAAAAAATACCCAGAGCTCTACTTGATAAGCAGCCTTCACATGTGAGTCTATTCTGCTTAGACGTGCCCATAGCCAACAAGGAGTAAGTGGCCTTTATTCTTGAGTCTAGGGAGTTTTATGCCAGCCATTTCAATTCATCATAAGAAATGTGGTTTTTACCATTAGCTATTAATAAAATAACCTATAAAGGCAGCCAGATCAATTATTCTGGCAGCTAAGGGGACAAAACTGCAGAAAGAGAAGCCTCGCCCGAGATGAGGGACTGAGCCAGTGAAGTCTCTAGGAACGTATGGGCAAGAGGTGGCCACTTCTGTCCTCTCCAGTCCCTCGAGGAATTACAGCCCCCCCAGAGACCACCTGTAGGCAAGCACCCCATCACCCGTCCCCTATAGTTTCCTTTATGGCTGTTCCAGGAGTTTGATTCAGTCAGATCAAAAGTGCTGATTTAGTTAAATAATCAGCAAGAATTATTAGCCCAGCACTGCACTAGAAAAGAAGACCTAGTCTGTGCTTGCCTGGGGCAGTGTCTCACTTAGTGGTGGGTGTGAGGCTGTGCTTATGACTTTCCTTCAGTTTTCAGTTTCTATCCTGATTTTAACATGTGTGATCTTTACACCGCCGGAGAGCAAAGACATACATAACGCACATCACCATTTGCTATGTTGAGTTTGTGCACCATTATGATGTGTGTTCTTTCCCATTTCTAGCGTTTACCTCACCACCACCACCTCCACTGCCAAAAATGATTTTTCCTCTAGAACACAAGGACACTACATCAATAACTGTCAGGGTGCCATGTTACGATGCCTGAGTACTGGGAGGGAGGGAGGATGAGGGTGGGGAGAGGACACATACGTACCTCAAGTCCTCCTGCCACCTCAATGCTATGCTTGTGACCTAGACAACATCTATCAGATTTGCAAAAAAGTTAGAAAAAAAGGGAAACTCTGAGTTTTAGAATAAGAAGCTACATGGATCTGTCTGGCATGGTGGTGCACGCCTGTAGTCCCAGCTATTTGGGAGGCTGAAGCAGAAGGGTCGCTTGAGGCCAGGTCGCTTGAGGTTGCAGTGAGCTATGATGACACCACTGCACTCTAGCCCAGGTGACAGAGTGAGACCCTGCCTCAAAAAAAAGTTCTTAAATAAAAAAATTTAAATTTTTTTTTTTTTAAAAAGAAGCTACCTGGAAATCATCTGCTATAGTTCATTCATCTGAGAAACCAAGAAAGGGTACACAATTTTCCCAGGTCTCAATGAACAAGGAGCACAGGTAGGACAAATGCCAGGTGTGTCTGGCTCCCAGGCCTGGGTTCTTTCTCGGGGCTGGGCTGCCCCTGGGGAGCTGAGACATCAACACCACGGAGGGACTTAAGCATCAAATACATTTGCTCTCAGGCCTTTTGCAATGACCATTTTGTACTTGAGTATATACAATCTCCGTCCTGTCCTCCGGTGGGCCCTATGACCCGGAGGTGTAGCTCTCTCTGGTGCCCCTTCAAATGCCCAGCCATCCCCTGGGCCCCAGTAGACAGATGCTTGTACAATTGAATTGAGCTTTAATGGTCGAGTGTTCACCCACTGCTCTGTTGTAACTTTCCCTGCAGTAGTCTATAACAATTTCTTACGAGAGAGAGTGAGAGAGAGAAACTAACAATAGTTAATAAGAATCTGAATCTAAGGAAATATGAATATTTAAAAAGCAGAGAATATATTTTAGCGTAGGGAGCAGAGCTGATCTGGAAATAATCTGGTTTCGATATGCCTCTAGTGTAACCCTTCAAATATAAGAACGCACTATCTCTAATTTCTTTTGTTGCAATTTTCCAATAAAATCTGGCAGTGGCCCAAGTTCTCAGAGGACTAATAGGGATAAGAATGTCCCTGATTTTCCTTCAAAATGAGAAATCATTTCAACGTGAGGAGCCCAGCCGCAACTGGCACAATCCCCAAGGGTCTCTGGATTTCAGGAAAGGGACCTGGGCCTCTCTTTGGCCATCCCAGCAGGCTCCCAGACTTATAATTATTCAGTCAGCAGCCCAGAATTGTGGCCTACTTAGTTTTCTCTAAAAGCACTTAAGGACAGTTTAATGAAAGGAAAGAGCAGCAGAGAAAGGGAAAAAAATGCTTTTTTTAGGAACTGAACAAAATATCATGTTTTCTTCTCTCTCTCTCTCTTTTTTCCCCTTTTTGCAATATTTCTCCTCAGAGAAAATTATAGTGTTCAGGGCCAGCAATGTGCTCTGTATGTTTTGCTTATTACAGTGGTTAAACGAGAACCACGGGTGCTGGAGTATCATTATAGCATTCTTGATACCCCTGATACGTTTGCGCAAACATAGTTGCGGGCGATGCATGCACAGCGATGAGCCGATGTTGTCTGGAGAAGTTTCTCCTCGTCTTTGTTTATCTGCACAGCCTCTTGCTTTCCTCTGGAATCGTTAGTTTGTATTCGTTTGTACAGCTTCTGCCTCTTCGAACTGTATTTTTCTTTAACTTATCTCCTTTTCCACCTCCCTCAAGCAGCGTTGAAACGTTTCCTTGCCAAACAATTTGCAGAGGCAACGGTTCAAGTCAGACAGGAAGCAAAATGGAGGCTGTGATCAGGATGTCGGCTTGCCGGTCGCCACGGCTTCACTCCCTTTGGTTTGTATCGTGGCTTTCTCCATTCTCTGGGCCTGTCAGTAGGAGCCCAGGAAGAGGCCCCCTTCTCCTATACCAGGGGCCAAGAGAGCCAAAAAATAAAATCGCAATAACTTTGAATAGCAACGTTGGACAGCACTGAGCCCAGTGCTGTTGGGACACAAAGGAAGAACGCTCTCCCCTGCACTCCTTGCTCTAAAAATGCCTGAAATGCACTGAAAAGAATGATATGAAATGTTAATAAGGGCAGGCAGGTTAGGGGCCCTCTGAGGGCTGGAGCATGCTGGGACGTCTCCAGGGAGGCTCTGGGCCCTGAAGGAAGAAGGGGGCCTTGGGAGGGCAGAGGGGTGAGGGGAACGTCCCAGGCAGGAGGACGGCCGGACGCCAAGGCGGCCCAGCGCAGTCGCGTTCTCATCTACGCGCTCAACACGGGAGGCTTGCGGGACTCCCCATAAGGAAGCATCCTGAATAGGCATCACTGTATTCCACATGGACTCATGTGCCCACTTGGTTGGCCTCTGGTGCTGAGAACGCATATTGTGGTGTTTGAACCCTCCTCTTAAAATTTGGTTTCTGCTTGGATTGAACTGTCATTGATTTCTAATTGGGGACACAGAAACATCGGGATTCGGAAAACAGTTATGGCCTCTGTCCCCAGAAAAATTAGCATAAACACAAAATTATGCTTATAATTTCAGGGACCCTCTTGAAGTCACCTCAGGAAGCCCAGGTTAAAATGCCTTGACTAAACTGTCCTTGAAGACAGAGATTATTTTTATTCATCTGAGTAGCCCAATGCCCCAAACACAGTAATTGGTCCATAAAGGTTGAGTATATGATACGAGAATGAATTCTGCATCCCTTCCCATTTTGGATCCCAGGGACTTCCACCAATCTGGCCTTCATGGGCCACGGACTTATGTGACCTGCTAAGCCCAGGTGCACACGTGGAAGACTGTCACAGGACCTGCTCGTTGGGCTTTCTGCTTGTATCCTGGGATCCCAGTATAGCGATTATTATCATTCTATGTTGCTGGGGCATCTGTTTTGAATACAAGTTTTAACTTTCTCATACCAGAAACAGGGCTCAGTCACCCTTAACACAGTGTCCAACGATACACCGCCCAAATGGCTCAAGCTGGTAGCCAGAAATACGAACTTAGAGACATCTCTCCTGCCTCTCGGACTGGATTCCCTCCTTTCCTCACCCTTCCTTTAAAGGACCATGCAGGCATCTGCCTGCAAACTTAAAGTGCGCTGCACTCTGTTCCCCTATATATACTGTAGCTCCGAGTGCTCTCCTCTCTCCTGCCTCCTGCCACCCAGGGTGGAGGGCTGCCCTCCCAACTCACACCTGCCTGGATCTGCAAGTCAAAGTCTTTAAACTTGTTTCCTATTGTGGGACACTAAGGAAAACACAAGGTTGGGCTCCCAGCACCTGAATGATCAGGCATAAATTGGCCATGTGTCAGACAAGAGCCAAGCGGACACCTGCCAGTACAAATTTCCCACGTGAGAGACCCCTGATCTCAGGTCAGATAGCTAGGCATTAGGCCGTCCACCAGGTAAAAGAAGTATCCCCCAAAAGGCACGCTGTAAACACTCCTGTCCCACTCCCTTTCATTTCCTGTTAGGGCAAGGTCGCCAGCCACCCTGCCGCTCTGGTGCTGGAACCCCAACTTAGCTATGGGCTCTTAAAACACCTAGAACTTCTCATTTTTGTAAATCTACCCTCTTATTTGTTATTTGCCCATCTTGCATCTTACTTCCTGAGAACTGAGTTCTGTCTGGCATCTAAGAGGACAGTCAACCAGTTAAAGAAACCTATGTCAGCATGCTAAGAGAAGAGAATAGACAAGTCTCCCATTGCTCTTGTTTCTTTTCTAGGTAAACCACATGCATCTTCCTGGATGCTTTCTGGAAGCAGCGCCTCAATCTTATTTTCTAATCCTAAATAAGTATCTCCCATGGGGGAATTGAAGTCTAGTGGGATGGTATGTGTGTCCTTGGAAAGTGGGAGGAGAAGATTCTCTGTGGCTGGGCCAGCTTATAGCAGCCGCCTGGTCATATTCTAAGTTAAAAATAATATTACCCTAAATTTGGAAATCACAAAAGGATAATTGCATTCCCTGTCAGTCATACTAGAGCATTATCTGACAAGCCTTCCAAAGAGTCATCTGAGTCTGTCCTGGGGATATTTTTTTTTTTTACTTATTTAGTATTGATTAAGAGCCCAGATTCTGTAAAGTTAGATGTTAATCTGCAGATTGCATGCCATTTTTATCTTGGAAGATGCAAGCAATTTCTGTCTGATAGAAAAGATAATCTCAGAGGTTACAGTTTTATTGTCCTATAGGACATTAGCTAGTTTTGTATTTAGTTTCTACCTTATTTCAGCAACTTTTCTTTTGTTGGCTATATATACTGTAGTCTCACATATGCTCTTTTGAACTAGTTTTAGCACCTTGCAGGATTCCTGATCAGTGAGTTCAATGAATCTTTGACTCGTGCTCACCCTATAGCTGTATGGGAATTTTTATTTTTATTTTATTTTTTGAAAAGTGTCAGCTACCTATGGGCAGAAGCCAGTGTCAGAGGTATTTTAACACCCAGAGTGCTGTAGACCAGCTCTTTTTAGACACTAGTGTGCACAGGAATCACCTGGAATCTTGTTAAAATATAGATTCTGATTTGATAGTTCTGGCATGGGGCACTTCTCACCAGCCTCTGCAGAATACCGACTCAATGGACAGCACTTCAGTGAGTCTGTAGAATGCAAACTGTCTTCACAAAAGCTCCATGAATCTATGTTCCCTCCCTATCCCCCTCTTCCCTATGGTCACAGCAGAACCCAGCAATCCTGACTACCAAAGAACTGAGTGGGGAGTTTCTGGGAACTTTAGGGGGAGGTTAATGTGTGCAGAGGGGTGTGGGTAGGAAGGTGGGGCACCATAAAGGAAATGGAGTGATTCATGCTCAACTGCAATTGCATGAGCATTAAATACAATCAGAGGGAAACCCAATCTCCCCTCTGCAAAGGGAAACATCCAACTTGGAGTGCTGCTCTCCAAGCAACACAGCCTCCACCCTCTCCTGACAGGCACCCACCCAGACTCTTCACCAGGGATCCCTCCGGAGCTTTCAAGTGCGTGGGCAGTTCTCGACTTCATGTTTTCTATGGCAAAGAGCTGTTTGCACCTCCTTTGGGAAGAGGAGGGGTAGGTCCCCTTTGTTTTCAGTGGGCACGTTTCAACACTTTGGTGGCCCAACTCTGCTATGTGCATGCTTTCTTACATCATGGTGCACTGGCAGTTTTAATCCTTCATATTTCTTGGAAACACAGAGATCTCGGAGACTCCAAGAAACACAGAACAGTTGGTTTAGTTCCCTCCTACCCAGGGTTCTCTATCAGAATGAAGAGGTGCACAGTCCCAGGGAGGACTATCAAAGGCCTGCTTGTGGATTAGGCTGCCCTGAGATGACAAGGAGAAAGAAAGAGACAGAGACAGAGACAGAGAGAGAAGGAGGGAGGGAGGGACAGGGAGAGGGAGAGAATTGCCAATAGAGCTAGATTTATTCTTTTATTCTGAGAGTATGTTCTGCTTTTTGGGAGGTGGTATTAAACGTCTTCATTGTAGTGATATTGGTAGTACATAACAGGTGTTTGCTTTTTTTTTTATTTTATGTCCTTGATCAGTAAAATAAAAAGTTGACAATCCCATGTCAGTCCTCCAATTTGGGGGAAAATTGTTCTACTCTGGAAAGCCACACACTCAAAAACGACTTGCCCTGGGTTCTCAGGCTACAGACAAGACATCCCTGAGTAAGTCAATCCTCTCTTCCAGCTGTTTGGAAAACCAGCACTTTACTCCCAGGGCTGACAGTGTAGGAGCAGGTGACTTGCTGCTAAACACTGCAAGGCCCCTCTCCTCCTCCCATCACCAGTCTGCTTATAAGGAAGTAACCTTGCATAAACGGGTTACAAGGCATCTTCTGCAGTCGTTTGATACAAAGTCTGAAGACCAGGAATGAGTGGGAGTTTGAAGACCTGGGAATGAGCCTTGGTTCTGTCACTTCAGAACTGCATGAACTTTTGCAAGTGGTGTAATCTTCTGGAAGCTGAAAAAAAATGTTCAGAGTTGCCAAGATAATAAAATGGGTAACATATATAAAGAGCTCTATAAAACATAATATAAAAGAGCTGTGAAAATATAATCTATTGTTTCAAATCCCCTTCCTCCCTCCCTCCACTGTTCTACATACAGATGAAACGCTGTTGGGTAGATAGCTAAGATTTCTGGTTCACTGGTATCCATTTTTTATGTGGGGACAGTTAAATGATCTTAGAAACGAGCAGTCTGATTTTCAATTATTCATTAGATTTTATCCATCTGGGGTTGGTCAAGGCATCAAGACCCATCCAGGCAATTCAAATGCGATCAGTAACCACTGCTTTACAGAAACCGAGGTAGAGAAAAGATGCATAACCTAAGTTGGTAAGTTACACCTTATCAAATGCTCTGATATCATTTCATTAAACTCTAAAAATATTGAGTGTGAATGTTCCCAATCACATCTGAAACACAGAGGTCCTAGAAATTAAATGACCACCCAAAGTCACACCATCGGTAAATGGCCAGGACAGGATGCTACCCTAGTTCAGGCTGATTCAGAAGCCCTGCTCTTAACCTGTACGACCCGCATACTATCTGAGAACCAACAATGAGGCCTCATTCGGTTGTCATGGGGGAAATTCTTTGCATAGGGTCCTCAGGTCTCAGATTGTTCTAGCTCTAACATTTATTTACCAAAAGTGTAACTTTGGGCACATCACTTCTGATAGGTCCTGTACAATTCATAGGATAAACATAAAATCTCAAATAATTTCCATGTAAGCAATTACAGAAAGCAAACACAAGTACTTTGAAACTATAAAAACTGTAATCATTTGATTTTTATAATGAACTTACTCATCATTAGCCAGAAGTGGTCAATGGAGTTCATCTTACTTTTTCCTGTAAATTAAATGTGAATGAAATGTCATTTATTTTTCTTAGTATGGCTAGTAAATAGAACTGCTTGTACCTAAAGAGTTAAATAAAATATATTTATGCTATTTACATTGAACATTGGCTAACTTCTTGGACTAATATTGGACATTATCCCATCAGTGTACATTAGACATAACATATGCATCTGTTACTGAAGCTAACATCTAATTGGGGGAGTGGAAATATAATATAATAAAGAGAATGTATACAGGAGGAAAACTGAACTCCAAAATGCTTTAAATTACAACATGATGCCTTCCACTTTATTTAATCAAGTCCCCTCTTATAACTCAGTTAAAATGAGAGGGAAGAGAAGAGAGGGAAAGTAATACTAAAATTTATTCCTAATTTTAACTCTGAAGTATACAATAATCATAGTGATTTGGTAAAATAGATTGAAGTTTCCAAAGCAAAAAAAAAAAAAGAATAGATCTGTGTTTTTCCTGTAAGGCCTTTCTTGAAGAAGATAAATACAGAAACTTTACCTTAATCACTTTAATATTCTGACCTAGGAAAATTAAAATGTTGGTAATGTGAACACGTATGCTGTAGAAATGGGCATGGACACAGGTGGTGGATGTGAATGACAGGGGTCAGTACTAGAAGGTTCACTGGAGTTCTCAAAAACTTACAGACAAAAACAAATTAGACCAACTTAGCATTTCAGTCATATCCAGTGAAGTGACCCATGTTGTAGACACAAAAAAGCCATATCTGCTCCATATGTAAGTCTACAATTGACTTAAAAATGGGAGGAAAATCAGAAAATGAAATTTGTGCACCTAAAATACTTTACCTTGTCTATCTCACAAGCCATCTCTCTTTCCTCCTTCAAAATCCTCCTCCCCCGAAGCCAGCAAAAGATGGTAGGAGCCAGCAATGATTCTGCCTCGTATGGCAGCAATGGAAGCTACAGGAACTCTCCAAGAGGATATTCCTGTCCTCAGTATGGGAAACTTCCAACTCAAGGCAGATATACTAGAACAGGGGTCAGCAAACTATTTTTCTAAATAAAGTTATACTGGAACATAGCCACCCTATTTGTTTATGGATTGTCTAGGGCTGCTTTTGCACTACAAAGGTAGAGTTGAATGGTTGCAGTTGAGACCATGTGACCCCACCATAAAAGATTTACTATCCGGTTCCTTTACAGAAAGAGTTTGCTGACCCCTGTGCTAGAAAGAGCTCCAGCCTTGGAGCACCAGAATTGGCATTTTACAAACTCCAAGACTCTGGTTCTCAACTCTTCTGTAACCCCTGAATACCCAAGGGGAAAAAAAAGCATATTCCCTCAGTAATACTGTCTTACCCCTGTAGTGAAGAGGCTCCAAGTACACACATACGTGAGAAAAGGATTTTCTATGAAGCTAGAGAAACTTAAGCTTCAGGGTTGCTCACATGCACAAGGCCTTGGGAAGGGCCCTAGTGATGTATTCACATGGTTGCATGCTTTTGTAACATTTGAAAAAATAAGGTCTAGAGACCATTGTCCCTTTCCATTCCTACTTTGCCCCCATCAGTCTTTTCCATGTGTTGGGTAGGGCTAGAATGCTTGCGGGAATTTTGAGGGGCCAACTAAACAGAAGTCGGGATGGGGAGTTGAGGATACATTTAGTTTGGGTTTAGTGTGAGATAGAGAGACAGAGAGATAAATATTTCATAGTCACTTCTTTGTGTGGTTTAGTTATTGCTAGTCCTCCCAAGTTAGGAATGACTTGCAGAAATATTCCTGCTGCCTGCTGTGCTGACCCCACTTGCTGTTGCGGTGTAAAAGTGCGGGCTGAGTAGTCTTAGCCCTATATGAGCTTGTCCTGGGGTACCCATCCTTGAAAGTGTGTGGCAGTGGAGGAGAAAAAGTTTATGAAATGTGTGAAGCCAGAAGCTAGTCTACGGGAAATTCTTCCAAGCCTTTCAGTTCATATATGAAATAAAAACATATTTTCCCAAATCTGCCGACAGTCTTAAAATGTTGGATGACACTATTAAGGATAACTTGTGATGCTGAAACTGTATTATCAATAATAAAAAGTCTCAATCAGTGATGCTAAAGATCAAA
Source organism: Eulemur rufifrons (assembly GCF_041146395.1). NCBI lineage: Eukaryota > Metazoa > Chordata > Mammalia > Primates > Lemuridae > Eulemur > Eulemur rufifrons. Next base: position 14,561,278 of record NC_090997.1, on the reverse strand, counting down.
TTATCTATTTCTTTCTACAGAAAACATTACAATATTGTTATTGTATAAAGGTACGATGAGAGTATGCAGCCAACAAACGCAGGAAAACTAATATTACAGAGTATGTTAAACTGTTAATAAAAAAAAAAACATGCTGTTTTCTGGATTTTGTGATATTTGCAGTCGGCTTTTTCAAATTAGCAAGTTCTTGTGATTTTATTTTCATTCTAAAAAATTGTATCATAACTGTATATTCTTTTTCATAAATAGCCCCCCCACCCATTCATGTGAGCTTTAGGTCCACAAAACCTGTCCTACTTACATTCTTGCACACACTAATATACAATTAAAATAAGCATTTTTCTTTCTTTCTTTGCTTTTTGTAAAGCTGGTCATCATAACCCATTATATGGAGGCTGTGGCTTTAGCAGTGGAGGGATTTACAGTTGAAAGACAGTCTTAAAAATCTACACAAATGAATTATTAACATAAGTGTATCCGTTGCTAAGTGGAGCCGGCCAAGCTACCCAGAACCAGGCTGTGCCCTGCGTGTTCCTGAACACAGTATCTAAGTTTCCTGCGCCTCAGTTTCTTCAGCCGTCAAACAGGGAAAACTGGACCCACTTCGCGGGGTTGCTGTGAGGGTGATACGAGAGAACCTGCGTTCAAGGCAGAGCCGAACCTGCATCTCTGCGCGGCTGTTCCCTTCGCTTCACGGGCCGCGTCTCCCAGGAGCCACCAGCGGCCCGAGAACACGGCTGGCGGAGACACGTTCGGAGGAAAGCCTCTGTAATTAATGTCATATTCACTCAGTTTCAAGTCTAGACAATATTTTTCTAAAACAATTGCTTCTGGGGGCTGGTAATAAAAGCAGAACAACGTCAGTCATCAGAACTCAGAAAGGGGAGGATAAATACTGCCTGACGGGTCCAGTCTAACTTTGATCCGAGATTCTGCGTCCCTCTGGGGGACTCGCAGTAAATGATTTCCACACTTCTCCACGGCTGTCGGTGCTTGCTGCTCACGGCCCTGTGCTTCAGAAACGAAAGGCAGGAACGCAGCGAGAAGGAGGCTTGAGGACTCTCCTTTCAAGGGTCCAGAAGGCTCGGTTAGCGGGGTGGAAGATGTTAACTGCCCCCCAGAGATCACCGTCCTAGACGCAGAGTGAGCTGGCTACTCGGAAGGCCACGGGCAGCCCAAAATCTCAGACCCGGAGTATTTCCCCAAGCAGCATTCCAGGGCTCTGAAATTCCCATCCGTCGGCTGCTTGGAGTTGACCCTAAGGGCAGCCACCTATTGTCCTCGGGCAGCAGAGGACAAGGCAAAAGGGAGTTGCAATTTTCCCTGGGATGGGGCCTGTTGAAGGGCGTCTCTACTCTCCCTCATCCCACCTCTCCTCTCACCCCATCCTCATTCTTCCTCACGGGTTAAGAGCAGAGATTATGCAAGGCGCTGGCCACAGCCACCAGAGCATTATGACAGGGTGACATTTGGGTGGAACTGTATGCAGGTGGCACCCTGGGAAATGGGCTGAGTTGTAGCCCAGGTGCTGGCAACTTACATGTCCTCTCCAGAGAAGTTTCTTCCTATTTCCCTCCATAGAGAGAGAGAGTCTAGCGAGAAACAGAGCAAGACACAGAGAGGCTGTCAAGAGGAAAAAGAGAGAAAGAGAGAAAAAATCCACAGGGAGACAGAGCTGAGTGGCTTTTGTTACAGTCCTTGGAATAAACCAAAGGCTCTTTAGTAAACAAAATTCAGCCAAGAAGCTGGCAGATGTTCCCATGAACGCAGGGCACGGCAGGGGGACAGTCCACCCAGCACCCAGACTCCTTTTCCAGATCCTGGGGTTTTGTCACCTGAAGGAGCTTTCTCAGTCAGCAGGGGCCCTAGGAGTCACTTGTATCTGTCCCACTACCTTTCATTTCCACAGCTGAATGAGGCCAAGCCTTCTGGAATCCAGAAGGAAAATCTGCATTCTCTCCTCCTCTCTTGTTCAGCAGCTAGCGATATTTGGGATACAGCAAGAAAGAGCAGCTTAACCTAAAGCAGCGTATATCTCCTGGCCATGCTCACTCATCAGACACCCAGCAACCAATTTTAAGGTTCCCTTCCACTCTCCAAAATAGGTCTTCTTCCTGCAATTTCTCTAACCCAATCAAAAATTCCTTTCTCCTTTTGAGAGTATTCTCAGCAAAGTACAAAGAAAAAATCTGATTTAACTAAATCTTACTCAAGTGTGACTGACTGATGATTTTCCTCAACCCTCCCAGGTAGCCCTGACAATAGACAGTACCCTCCCTGGTAGTGTGATGGTTAAGACCACGGTTTCTAGAACTGATTGCATGAAATTGACCCCAGCTCCTCACACTAGTTGTGTGATTTGGGGTCTTGTGAGATTACTTGTATAAAGTGTTTAGCACAGTGTCTGGCAAAGTAAGTGCTCCCCGCATATTGGCTACCACACTCATCATCAGAAGAAGGCAGATCTTAGCTGAGCTCAGGCACTGGGAAAGACAGCATGCACTAGAGTGATGGAAAGTCACGCACTATGCCAAGACCCTGGAGACAAGTAATGCAAAGAACACTGGACATGAGACTGTAGGCTTCACTTTGCTGCTTAAGTCCAGGTGGCCTTGAACCAACAACTAAAATGTTTGGTCTTCTGCTTCCTGGGAATTGTAATGACTAACTTGCCCTCTGAACAAGGCTCTTTGAAGCTTACACAGGCCAGGCATGAGTATTCGTAGCAGACGCTGCTGACTGCCTACATAAAAGCCACTCACTCCAACTTCTTGATAACGGAATCTCGGTTTTGTTCAGGTATCTACCTCTTCCACGTGGTCCTGCACTCCAGGAGTTGTGTTCTGACTGGTCTAAGCTCATCACGGTGCCCCACTCCCTCTGCCAGTGACTGGCGGGAGGAAGGGCATGTAATGCAATTCTGACCACTGACATGTGAGAGGAGGTCCCCTGCAATGTGGAGGAAAGGTTTCCTTGCCATTAAGAAGAGGCATAAGGAAGAAATGGTATCTTCTTCCCCTGACCATGGCTATACTTAGATAGGATGCTGGTCCTGCTGCTGCAGATGTCTTGCTATCATAAGGGGACATGCTTGAGCATAAAGAAAACACTCTGAGGATGGCAGAGCAGACAGATGGAAGGAACCTGGGTCTTTGATAATGTCATTGAGCCACTTAATTAACCAACCCTGAATATGCTCTGCTCTGAAATTGCCCTATGAAATAATGAGCGTATTCTTTGCTAAAGGCAGTGGAATCAGGGTGTTGAGTTGCTTGCCACGGAGAGCATCCTAATATATCCCAGGTGGTATATTGCTATAAAGTACTGACACATACCTGCACATCTATGTATAGTTATATATATAGCCATTATTTGTATTGAATGCTCCATACTCTCTGCTTAAGTGGGAGAATATTAGCAAATTACCAGGAAAAGCCAGAGTGAATCATAGCACTTGGGTGACAAGGCAGAGATCAGTGATGGGAACAAAATCTAAGTACAACACAAAGCCCAACAGTTTATTTTCCTTTAATGATATTCAGAACTATGCCTCCCCCATTTTTTATGTTCAACAAATGGTAAATGTCCCAAAGAAATAAGCAACATATATATGCGTGTGTGTGCATGCGTGTACGTGTATGGAAAATATCAGGAGCAAATTCTACCACTTTACCAGATCCACATGCATTCTGCACTGCCATCAGGATTTCCAAAGCTCACTCACATCTATTATGCATCAGAACATGGGCAAACCAACTGCGTCAAATAATTTGGAAGTCACAAGTCCACTGCTGCTTTTTTGTTTTTTTTTTTAAATGAAGTGGAGAGACGCTGGCTGAACGAAGTGTTCCATTTTCTAAATAGCATGCTTTATTTGGACAGGCCAGATGTTACTTAATGATGGAGATTCAATTGCATCCGAAAGGAAGGTAAATTAAAATATAAGTAGTAAAAGTGCCTATTCTTACTAAACTGAACATGGGATGGGATTTTTTTTTCTTCTGATAGCTGTTCACTATCAGTCTTCTCTCTGGTTTGACAGCAAATGCTAAGTGTCTTTGAAATTATTTAAAATGTGGGATTGTGTTTGTTTTAAATTTTGAATTTGAAAGGCAAACAATTGTTCCCGGTAAGGACTCAGGATTATGTCACAAGAACATCTTGATTGGACTTGGGACTCCCAGTAAGGACAGAGCCCATGGTTGCTCCTGGTATATTAGTAAGTGCCCGGTAAGTTTTAAAGAACTGAAGCCCAATATCTTGTTTATCCTAAGCAGGGTAAACATCCTGTTTGTCCTAAGAAGGACCCTGAATGTCATGGAAAGGTGGAGTTTAATATTACTGGAGACATTTGAGTTGCCAATTACAATAAATTGCTAGAATAAGTGGTGTATTCATTGTAAAAAAAAAAAAAAAACCTATGCTTTTTCAAAAATGCGTGACAGTGATAACTGATGTCCATGATGAGCCACTGGGATTCATGACCTTTAAGTACCTTAAATAGAAGCATTATCATAAAGAGCATGGGATTGGGCATCCACTGAACTGGGATTCTGTCCCTGGCTTCTCCACTTCCTAGCTACATGGCCACAGGCAAGAAATTCAACCTCTACGCCACAGCGCCCTTATTGGCCAAAAGGATGGTGACAATTGTGCCTACCTTATAATGTGGTTATGAGAACTGATGGAGATAATCCATGGAAAATACTTGCCAAGGTGTCAGGCTTATCAGTCCTTGTTAAAATCACCTAAAATACAATAAATAAATAACACAGGCCGTAGCTTTTGAATCCCATCTATGGTACTGTAACCTAGTTCTCTATGACTAATTCATGCATGATACTCATGGGAACTCAACTAACCAGATTCTTTGGTTAACTAGGTTATGCTTCTATTATTGTGCTTACCTTATTGTATCATCATTATCTGTCTGCAAATTTCTCTATAGCCAGAAAGCGAGGATCACAGGGGCATGAACAATATTCCTCTTTTTGTCTTTAATACATAGCACAGCATTTGGCACACAGTCAGCACTTAATAAACATTTGTAAAATGAGTCAGTGAGTGAGTGAGCGAATTTTGCCTTGGGCCAGACCCGTTTGCTGTAAAATATTCGGTGATTGACAGGGAATCCATTGGCAGTGACTAAGACAAATCAAGATGAAGCCACTACAGAGAGCCCTTTCTGAGAGCTAAAAGCCATAGACTCCCATTGCTGGCTCTGCTGCCAGACGCAAACCACATTGTGTGGCAATTTACATTGTGTTCTTCTAACATCAAGAGAGTCAAGACAGCCTGGCTCCTGCCATCTTATGAACAATTCTGTCCCAACACACTGGCTACTGTTCCCTCTATTGAATTGCATTTTTTTTTTCTGGATATCGATAAACAGCTGCAGAGTCAAATTAGTACTGTTTACTGTCAAATTACGATGGAAACTGATCCTTTCTGTTCTTTGTTTATAGCGCCTGTACTGCTTGTCCCAAACCTCCAGAGTAACTAAATGCGAGTAGACGGCTTCTGACGGTGGATGCTGTCCCAGATCAAACAGAAGGCAGATTTTGTTTGTCTTCTAAAATAAACTATCTTTTCAGGTTCATGGGCTCGGAATAACAACTATCATATTTCGCCAGCTGTTTTTTATTCCTTTGCTAATTTTACAGCTTGGTCGTTTAGAAGGAGGGCTCTGTCTTTGTTCCATTCCTATGGTGCTGGTTCAGTGCCAGGGGAACAGAATATTCATAGAAGTTTAGGAAGCCAAGCGGGAGAGGAGAGTGTGTTTGTAATTTGGACGCACGGATAATAGTGTTCTGAAAACTCTTCATGAAATAAAAAGTGTTTACTGTCAAAACCTAAATACTATAGCAATCGATAAATAATAGAGTTTTTAAAATTCTGGTCCTATTGCCTAACATTCATTTTCCTTCCTAGCTCTTCACCATTTGCATATTCAATAAGCAGACCTTCAATATATTCCTCTAAGTTCTTTTCTTAAAATATTGAACAAGACAGAGACAGGTAGCTTGTCACTGAGGAGCCATCTGCAGATTGATATGATTCCACCAATCACCACTTTGGGGACATGGCTATGCAACTTGTTTTGAAACCAGTCAAATGCATCATCCTTCTGCTTACAGTTTTCTGTCTTGTTCATCAGCCTGTTAGGAAGAAGGATCTTGCGATGGCCTCACTGAAATCCAAACACTCTACTTCTGCTGAATTTTCTGGACGAGCCAAGCATTTCTGACAACAAAGGGAGTGATATTGTGTTGCCATAAAGAGGTCTCAGGGAACTCATGCCACTCTTGAAGATCACCAGTACTTTATTTCCTGCTTGCAAACCAATTTTTCAATAGCTTGATCTAGAATCTTACCCAGGAGCACCACCATATTGATTGTTCTGCAATTAGAACTTATCTTTTTATCTTTTTCAGAAATAAGACTAATAATTTGCCAAATTTATCTATTATTCATTCCACAAAAGGTGACTATACATACACCATCTAATTTAATGTCTGTGATAATTTTATAAGACAAGTACCACATCCCCACTTTATAACTAAAGAAATTAGCACTTAGAGAGGTTAAGTCCTGTAGCAAGAGTTGAAATGTTTGCCATCCCTAGTCTGAACTCTCCCACCATGGCTCTGCCTTCCCTTCTCTGGAATTCAAACCCTCAGCCTGGCTTCTAAGTCATCTCTGATGTGACCCCACCCTTGCATTTCAAATCTCCACTTCCATTTGAAACTCCAGCTAAACTAGGCTACTCCCTGAGCCTGAACATGTCTGGTACCATCCTGCCTCCATGTTCATGCCATTCCCCAGTCCTTACCATATAGCCAGGTTCCAATTAAAGTATCACAGCTTCCACACATCCTTCTCACATGAGCATACACATATATACCCACACAGACTACCACCCTGGCTGGTCAGTTGTTCGACAGTGAATAGAAAAGGCCCCTTTCTGGGAAGACATTGGATCATTTGCAATGAGCTCAAGACTCCAGGTGAAGAAAGCACTTAGTGGGCCCCAGGGGCTGGAGCAGACCATCTAGGAATGCCAGCCTGAGCAGACACAGAGATTCAAATACCTTGAATTGCCTTCCTTCTCTCAGGGGGGCTACACCTGGGGATGCAGACCCTTCTACATTCCTGAGTGCAGTCAGATATAGGGGCAAATGTCAAATTTGCATAGCCCCTGGCAGAGTGACCACCTCCAGCCAGATGCAAGTGAGGGTACTATAGCTGGAACACTTGCTCTTAACACAGTGTGCTTATAGCTTCCTCAGTATGTGAGAAGCTGGCGCTTCTTGTCCAATACATCATTCATTCCATCATTCCTTCAATAAGAAAATATTAAAAAACACTAGTTGAAAAACACGATGGAGAATAAAAAGATGGATAAGAAATAGATCCTAAGCTCAAGAGTTTATAATTTGGTATGAAAGATAACCTCAAAGATCACAAATCAAGGCAGTAGTACGTAAGGGTCTCATCAAGCATACAAAAAAAAAGTTCAGATGAAGGGAAGATCCTCCCACTGGTTTTAGAGGCAAGCTAAACATTGCAGAAGGGGAAGGATTTTAGAAGCAAAGATGGTTTGGGGACAAATGCATGAAGGTGGAAGTTGCAGGAGGAATTCAGGCAATGGCAAGTGGATCTTGGCTATAGCACACATTCCATGCAAATCATGGGAACCAGTCAAGGTAGCACGGAAGGCAACTCTGAACCCCAAGCTAATGAATCTGTATTCTTCTGGTAGGTGATGGAGAGCCACTGAAGACGTTTGAGCAGGACAGTGACATGAGTGACAAGAGCTACATATACCACATGCTCTGACTTCGTTCCAATTGCAAATCCTTCTGAACATCCTATGAATCCTCCTACCTCTCCTGTTCACTGACATTCACCATAAAACATAAGAAAGCCTGGAATGGGATCTCAGTGTCTTTTTTTCTTGTTTTTTTTCTTTCTTTTTTAAGGACAATATATCTGTGCTAGTTATAGTTATTTAAAAAAATGACTGTGGTTGAGTCAGACAAGCTCCTAAAACTTGGAAGGAACTTCAAGCTGAGGATTTGGATCTGGTATGACACAAAGTTCATCACCATCACCACCCCTAGCAGCTACTGAGCACCCACTCTCTACTAGGGACTTGCTGTGGACTCGTTCGATGCTCATAATCCTATCAGCTAGAGAGAGGTGGCAGGCTTTTCCCCTTGATCAACACCACATTTTGTTTCTAGATTCTCTTTGACGTGTACATGGTCCAGGCACACAATAGAATTTCCAACCTACATCCTGGGAACCAGCTCGGGGCTCAAGCTGGGTATAATTTAGAGTTCTGGTTTGGATCCATTCAGCATTGAGGTCTGGATTTCTTTCTTTCATTCTTCAAATATTTCTTGAGCATCTGCTGTGTGCCCAGCATTTTGGTGAACAAGAAAGATATGTTTCCTGCTCTCATGGATGACTTTTGCTTGGAATCCCAGAAGGTAGAAACATTCACCCCCAACTCATGAATAAAGAGGAAACCTGGGTATAAGATTTGACTCAGATGATACTTATGCTGGAACCTGGGCCAAGCCTTTAAACCTCCCAGAGCCTCAGTTCCCTTGTGGTTAGAAAGATAGAAGTTACCTGGAGAATCACAGCTCTTCATCAGAGACTATGATTTTTAGTTTCAAAAAGTGAAGTCGTGCTGTGATCAGAGGCCTTATCATCTCCCTGTCTCAGCCTTCCTGCTCTCCAGGGCTGAAAGGTTTGGGCCTGAACGGAGAGCACTTGCCACACTGCAAACCCTTCCGCATTTGTGCTAATCGGAGCCATACCCATGTGGGCGTGCCCACGGCCCCAGAGGGCCTGATGCATCCAGCCTGGCTGTTTGCTCAGTGTCACTCTGAATTGAAGCCTGCCCCATCTTAACTTGACATTGTTTCTCTTTTACCTAATAAGCGAATCATTTACTCCGTAAAAAGCTCATTTTAGAGAAGGGGTGGGGTGCAGGAAAGGGAGATACTAGTCCGTCTCTGTCACCTAGTCCATTAGCTAAATTACTCAGTGAGAGCTGATGCCACTCCCTGAGACAGAGGCCAGAGACACAGGAATAAACAAAGTTGCTGTTCTCCTCTCATTGGAAGAGACCATGGCAGTGGAGTTGTGCTGAGTTCTTCAGAGAAGGGAACCCAGGAATGCAATATCAATCTTGTTATATAGAGACACCATAAAGTCCCTGAATACAGGCCTCTGTTGACCCACAACGTGCAGTTAGATTGGAAACAGCATTGAGCAAGGCAGTTGCAAATCGCAAGGCATTTAAGCGACCCTTCACTTTGACCCTCCACTTCCAACTGGAGCATGCAGCTTCCTCTGTGCAATGACATTTGGCATCCGCCAATCTCAAAGCCATTTTGATTTTTCCTTTTCATCTGTGGTTTCAGCCACGCACCAGAGGCCTATCTTTTTACTTTTTCCCACAATTAAAACATTTCATAAAAGAACCAAGAAGTTGATGGGAGGACTAGAGCACTTATACTAAAAAGCGGGGCGGGGAAGCATGAAGTATGCAAAGACACTACTTAACACTGTGGACCAGCCATTGTGTTCTCCAAGCCTCAGTCTCCCTCTTTAGAAAATGAGGATGAGAGCTATTTCCAGCCAGCTGAGGAAGATCTCAACCAGATACTATATATGAAAGCACATAACACTCTCTCCTCCATAGATTTATTCATGCATTCAACAGTTAGTAAGTGCCTGCTCTGTTCTATGCAAAAACAACTTTTAACTCCCTCAAAAACATGAGAATGCAAACCCAGCTACCAAATCTATTGAAACATGCTTGTGAATGTATTCCAGTAGCTCAGTGTTTAATCTTCATTTCATTTGAGCAACACTTTTCTCTTTATCTGTCTCTCCCCCAGCTCCTAGCCCCCAGCCGAAATTTCAGTGTGGGGAGAAAAACCTCTTCTCTCCATGGCCCCACCTCAATTCTCTTCTCCGCAAATCTTTTCTTGAATCTAGAAAATCAGACCAAAAAAAGGTGTCTTGAGAAAAGACACACATGGAAAAGAATGGATGGGTTTTTATTGACTTGGTGCCCAGTAAAATCTCAAAGGCATAAGTTAATTCAATCCCACAAACACCTAGTCAGTGCCTATTAGACATTCTGCTATGCAACATCGCAGCTCAGAAAGAGCTGAGTTCTTGTCTCATTGATACCACTAATTGGCTCCCCGACACAGGCCAATTCCATAGCCTCTCTAGGCCTCTTCCTCTATAAAGAGGACTGGAATAGGTAGTCACCAATGACCCTTTCAGCACTAACATTTTAGGATGCTAATGAGTGCAGAAAGAGAACCCGAAAACCAGCTTCTGCAAAAATGGGATAGCTTTGCCATTTCTGTTCTTTATTTGGCCATAATTACTGAAATTATTTAGAACATATTTCCATGTTGAGGTCTAATTACAGAATTTTCTAATTTTATTCTTTGTCGTCATTGTTGCTATTTGAATCCAACTTGTTTTGTTCATTTCCTCGGGTGGAAACTTTTAGCACGGAGTGCATTTTTATGAGTGCCTTTAAAAAGAGAGATTTAGATACAGTCCTTTTGCCTTGGTATGGAGTTCCCTGAAATTTATAGGAAAAAAAAATATCTAGTCACTTTGAATTTAGGTCAAACCCAATTTTAATATCCAAAGAATTTAATCAGAAGGCTGGAGTCTACATTACTGTTTAAGATACCAGATTTGGCATGCGTTCTATTTTGTTATGAAGGGCCCTACCCATCTCAAGGCTAATGCAGTACATATTAGTATTCAAGACCTCAGGAAATCTCATTTCGGTTTAAATTTAACTCTATAAATTCTAGCATTGGTTAAATAAAGAAATATCTGCTTCATATGTAGTCTCATAGATCATAGCAAATTTATTTCCTAGTTTAGAATGATTCAAGAGTTATCAATCGGTTCAACACATTCCAAAAGCGAATATGACAACATGTCATGAATTCAGACCTCATTAATTTAGAATTCATGCACCTTGCAGGTACATAGGCAAATCTAAGCAAAGAGTAGTAGAAATGACTTTTAAGAAATGTTTAATGTTCTTAAGAAGACATTGTCGGCCGGGCACGGTGGCTCACGCCTGTAATCCTAGCACTCTGGGAGGCCGAGGCAGGAGGATCGCTCGAGGTCAGGAGTTGGAGACCAGCCTGAGCAAGAGCGAGACCCCGTCTCTACTAAAAATAGAAAGAAATTATCTGGCGAACTAAAATATATATAGAAAAAAATTAGCCGGGCATGGTGGCACGTGCCTGTAGTCCCAGCTACTCGGGAGGCTGAGGCAGAAGGATCGCTTAAGCCCAGGAGTTTGAGGTTGCTGTGAGCTAGGCTGACGCCATGGCACTCACTCTAGCCCAGGCAACAAAGCAAGACTCTGTCTCAACAACAAAAAAAAAAAAAAGATATTGTATTAAGTGCATTAAAAATATGTTTTGCATTAAAAAAGGTGCTAAATACAAATGATCCTAAATTAATCTCCAGAGTTGACAAAGTAGCCCCTCTTTGTACAATATCTATTTAGCCATTATTTGTGGCACCGTTTATAATTGAAATTATCTTTTAAACATTTTCTAATTCCAGCTTTTCCCCTCTTGGGTGTATTGGTGCGTCGACTTAATAGAAATGTTTAATATTGCTGCTATATAATATACCACATTGGAAAATGTGATGTGTTTGATCATGGTGAAAAATTTGCTTCATATGAGTCATCCGAGGGTAATGATGAAAGCATTTGTGGTGACAAGAATATTTGAGGTGAGTGTGGGTAAACAGAGAAGGAAAGCATGTCATCAAAGAACTGATCCAATTATCTTATTACCAGGCAAGCAAGGCCCAAAAAAGACAAACTGATTTAGCATCCAGTTTAGCACAAAGTAAAGTAGGAATTAGAAAGTGCGGCTCTTGACTCTAGGTTCGCGCTTCTTCACCGCCCTCGTCTCTAGTTTATGGAAGGAGCAGATCTCAGTCCAAGCCATCTTGCTCTCCCATAAATGATCTTCCCCCTCAACCAGCACCTTAACTTCACACACCCACTGCATCTCTTATTTAAGGTACGCTGAAAGCCTGCCTCCTAAATTGTTCGATTTTCCCCAAAACCATGTCCTCAGCCTCCAGGGCTTATTTTTGTTCCAAAGCATCTGACTCCGTGGTAGCCCCGGATAGACCCAATTACTGCAGGGGGTGGGGGATATATATATATAAATATATATCCTGCCACATGATTTAGCCTGACCCTTCTGTCCTTTTCCACCTCCCGCTCACTGGTAAACCAAGAGCGAATGAGTATTTTAGGGAAAATGTACTGGGACATCACCAAAGCAACCTGGATTTTCTTCAAGTTGAGCTCAAGAGCCACAGGCCGCAGTAACCTGATTCTTGAAATGTTCACCACTGATCCTGGAAGCTGTTTTCTTTCTGGTTTGTGATTTTTCAATAAGATCCCAAACAACCAAAGGGTGGGGGGGCGGGTGCAGAGCGGAGAACAAGCAAAGAGAGAAAAATCCCTAACCTTCCAAAACCAGACATTTATCACAGTCATTCACACAACGACCTCAAGGGAGGTCACCGCTACTTAAGAATTGGCACCGGTGCTGCGGTGAGCACCAAAAAGGCATTTTTGGCCCAACAAACCAATTAGCCAGTGATCATATCCACTTCCGTGCTCCTTCCTAAATTTCTTAAACATGTGTTTCTTGGAATCCACCTCTTTTGCCACATAGACCCAAGCGACAAATCATCAACCCTGAAGAGCCAATGCTCCACAACAAACCACTAGCATATGTCGCAACTGCCAGAGGGCAGGAGTGAGCGATAAACCAGACTACCAAATTTGGTAAAAAAAGAAAAAAAAGAAAAGGAAAGGAAAAAAAAAAAAACCTGTTTGTACTGGCTAAGTAGCATATTCCAAAATGCAGTGATGGCACTTACTTATTTGCAAAATGTTCTGAGATCTGTTACAGTTAAGAGGAAGCTTGCTGAGAGCGGGGCTGTCATCAGGGCAGGCTGGCTGGCTCCCAGGAAAGCAGTAGCTTGATGAAGTTACCGCAGTCCACACGCTGGTCCTCAGCCTGACAGGCTCAGCAGTTAGATTTAGTCTGACTGCTGGACCTGCCAGAGATGAAAGATCCATTTCTTATGGACTGGTGTTTGTAAACCAAACACATGGGAGGCTGATGTGTAAACCAAAGACCAGTGTATTAACTAACAGTGGGGCTGACCCTCTTCAGGAGCTGGCATGCCCTCTCCCCTCCCATCCCTGTCTGGAACGCTCTTCCCCAGACACCTGAGAAAGCATCCTAAGCATCTGAAGTCAGCTAACCAGACAGCATTGACTCAACAAAGGCAAGAAGAGGAGAAGATAGCCTTGAAAGACATTTCAACCTGGATCAATATGTCTCTCTTCACTGAACAGGCCTGGGTGACTCCTTGCACATTTCCGTCCTACGATAGCTCCAAGCTGCCTGCTTCTCTTGCATTCTCATCTTTCCTAAGGCTCCGGATCCCATAAGTTGGTAGCGCCCATGTTGGCAGTAGCGGAAGCCATCTAGGTCTCTCTCCAAAGACTGTGCACTCAGCCACTTCAAAGTGGCTGAGTGTCAAAGTTGTTCTTGGTATTTTCAGAGTCTGGATTTGCTTCCTTGCTTTGGTTATTTGTTTTTTAAATGAGAAAGTGAAGGGTGGGGCTACTGCTAACCCCAGCAGAGAGTGGAAGGTGAGATGGGAGAGAGGAAGGTCTGTGCACATTTAGAGACAAGACACTGATGAATTAACTTCAGTGCTGGAGAGGACAGAGAAACTTGAGCACTAACTTTTTTTTCAGCTAAAACAACAAAAATAGTAACAACAGAAGTCTACCTTTTAGTTGCTAATCTTTCCAAAATACATTGATTTCCCACCTAATTCAAGTCTAATAAAAGTGGCTGAGCCTTTCTCAGATACTTGAATGTATAATGGCCACAGAATGTTATAGACACAGCTATAGTTGGCATGAAAGACTGTTTTGAACCCTCTTTGTTTTTTTCCCTGTCCCCTTCCCCTAAGGCAAACCTGTTTCCTTGTGACTTTTCCTTAAAGTGTAGGTAAGACAGATTCTAGTTATATGACAATTATGAGTAGTTAAGTTCTGTTTAACACACAGACTGCCAAACTAGAAAAAATTTTTTTTTCCATTGGAGCCACAGTGTTTCATTATGAAAATACAATAAAAACTTCAAAAACAAAACCATTCTTTCTAATTTAATGAAAAATTTGTTATTCTTTATTGTTTTCTGTGCCTGAGTTATATGCAACTTGAAAAAGAGTTCACGTGGTTCCCATGGTGAAGAGATGTGAGTGATATATGCTTCAAGAGGCCCCAGGCTTAAAACTAGCATGAGTTAAATGCAACTCACATGGCAGTTAATGCATTAATTTGAATTCTACAAGCACAGGGATTCATAGAATATAATAATCTGCAGTTTGGGGGACTGTACGGATCATATAATCCAACTGCCTCATTTTATAAACAAAGAAATGAACACCAAGAGGGAAGTGACTCGCTCAAGAACAATCAATTAGTAGCAGTCAATATGCAAATCACATTTACAGGTGGAATGTTCTTTCCACCTAGTGGGTGCGAAATGAACAAATGACTGGGAAAGCTGTCACACTGATGGGAGAGAAGGATCTGGACATGTCCTTGAGCCTCTCTCTGTCTATATTAAGACCTCAAATGCTGAGAGGTTTCAAACACCACCAACTCAAAAGGGATTCGAGACATTTTTCCCTCCCCCATGTAAACTATGGCCCATAGACTTAGGCAATGGGTGTCATTTTGGGGCCTCTCTTTCCAGAATTGAGGGAGACAAAGACCTCAAACAAGAACCTTATTTAGTAACAGAGTCCCGTCTATCCTGAGCACAGCTCGAGACCCTCTGTGGAGAGAATGGGAAAGATCCGACCTCACCTGGTGGGCAGGGCTCCAGCAGTGAGTCTGGGCACCGAGCAAAGACCACAGAGCACAAATCTCCCGGCCCCACCAAGCACCTCAGACGTTGCAGAAAGGGACAGGGTTCCAAACACCCTTTAACTCCACACCTGGTCCAGATCCAGGAGCCTCAGGCTAATATTGGATCTTTCAGAAAAAAAATAATGCACAGTTATGTTACAAATAATAAATTTTGTGGCAAATTATAATGTGTTACAAATGTGAATTTTTATTTAGAATGAGAAGAAATCACAACATATTACAAAAGTAAAAAAAGCCATCCAAACCCACAAACATCACAAAATCAAAAACATTATCGGTTAACTCGGACTCACTCTTCACTATTTTTCTATAGTTTTGTATATTTTGTGCATCATCTCTTTAGATGATAATGGTTTTCAAATGTTATTTTCTACATAAAGAAAAAAAGGCAATTCAGTCTTTCTTCTGTCACAGTGGATCAAAATTTGTTTTTTGTTTTTGAGTATTTAGGGGGATTAGTTTCGATTAGGCATTGACGAGAATGAAATCTTCCACTGAAACAATTTTAGACCCCTGGTGATGGGAAGAATTTCCACCGCATATCTGCTGGCTCCTCGCATTTATATATTGCTCCCTCTTCACTGCTCCCACTCTGCCAGTGCCACGTGCCCTCGGACACGGTGAAGTGGGTCCTGCGCTCTCACACCGTGATGGGGACAAGGCCACCCAGGGGGTGGTGGGAATACCCCCGCCTCCCACACCAGGATGGCTATGTTAGGCGATAACACACCCATACACGGAAAGGATGACGAACCACCCTAGGGTACACTACGAAACCTGAACTAATGTGTCCCCAACTCGATTTCTCTTTAGCCAGATCCCAAAACTGCCCATAGCCACTCCAAGGTCACCTGACCAGAAGGACGGTGGATGTCATGGAGGGCAGGTGGGTGAGAAAAGGCAGTGGTCTTAACCGGTTGTGTTAAATGGCTCACTTCTGCAAATTTTACAAAGACACGTGAGTACAACCCCGCCCCCCCCCCCCCCCCCCCGCACCGTCCAGTGTAAGTGGTGGGGGAGGGGGAGGTCTTGAAGCTTCAGCCTCATCAGCTTCGCAGTAAATCCAGGCCTTAAGTCTGGAACCGCGAGACCCGCTGGTAAAGGTGAGTACCTGTCCCCACCCCGCAGTAAGCTGGGTCACCTGATGTCTGGACCAAGTTGCTGATCTTCTTAGGTTTGCAGCCAGGGCATGGCGGTGGGGGTGGTCCCAGATAATCCTTAAAATGGATCCACATGTGGCTGGATTTGTCTGATGAAGTGGGAGGAGGGTGAGGAACCAAGATCAGCAAACGTCTGTATCCAGGGGGTGATTAGCGCGGTGGGGGAAGGAAAGCAAAGAGCCGTCTGTGTCGGTGTGGGAAGTGGGGAGGGGGGGAGGACAGCACGATGTCTCTCTCGTACTCACGCATACACACGTGCACACACGTGCACACACGTGGACACCAGCCAGTTCCAAACATGGGTGTGGGCACAATGGGGACAGGGCTTCCATGTGAAGCTGGAGGAGAGGATTTCTAATGGACTCAGCAATCACTGGCACTCATGTGGTCACCTGGTCGAGCCCCAGGAGACTGTGTGACAGAATGGGGTGGTGGCCTTTCCTTGTGTGAACCGAACGCAGCGTGGCTCTGGCAGGGTGAGGGCTGGCGGCTCTCAGAGAAGGTGGCCCTGAGCACAGGCCACAGCACCCCCACAGCAGATGCTAGAGCAGGGAGGAGGCCATGCAGGCAGAGGACATCTTCGGGAGGGGCCAGAGGGGAAGAGGGCGCCACACGGTGACCAAGGCTGGCACATGTGACACCTCTATCCGTGACTCCCAACATGACCGTGCAGCTCTGCAAAGGACTGAGGCTGTGTGAGCAGGTGGGGCAGACCCAGTGAGGACCACACGGTGAGGCCAGGGAGAGTCAAGTCTGTCTCGTGGACATCAGCGTCTCGGCCTGCTGTATTAGAACCCATCACAGCAATATCACTGGTCAGAGTCTGAAGGGCGAGGAGGGCTACGGTGACCCTCTCTAGGCCCAACACTTAGGGGTGGGAGGGTCATGTTAGAAGGAGATTCTACTTATTCACTTATTCCTTCATGCATCAAATATTTTTTGAGCTTGCACTATGTGCCGGGCGCTGTTGTGGGTGAAGTGGAGAGTTCCAGCTGGGAGACTGCCAAGGGAACTGGCCGTCACCGAGGAAGGAGTGACTCCATTTCGTCAGCAGCTGCTGTGCAACCTGCAGCTGGGAGGCGACTCCACTTACTGGTCAAGCTTCCGCACTCTGGAGCCAAACTGACCTGGGTTGAAACCCATACCCGCCCCTGGCCAGCTGTGAGAACTTAGGGGAGCCACTTCATCGTCCTGAGCATATGGTGTCGTGGTCCTTACCTGTACAGTGGGAATAATAACCAGACTTACTTGCAGGGTGAGCACGAGGGTTAAAATGCATAGTCTGCATAAGTGTTCAGCGCCCTTCCTGGAGCACAGAAGGGCTCGGTAAGTGTCAGCTGTTCATACCCTATTCATATTGTTACCGTCTCGTTCTCCCCGTCTGGAAGTCACGCTGCAGTGCGGAGCTGTGGGCCACAGGAGCGCACATGCCAGAGACAGAGAGCCAGGCCTTCAGCAGGCGTGCGCAGGGGACAGCACCGCGGCCTCGGAAGCACCAGAGCGTGCTGACAGTGGCTGCAGGGACTTGGCAGCCTGCTCCTCCAAAGCAGGGAAGGAACTTGACAATGCCACAAAGGAGGTGGGGGATGCACATACACGGGCACAGATGACACCTTCTGGAGCCTCTCGGGAAGACTGGGGGAGGGGCCGTTAGGAGGGCGGTTAGGGTCCCTCTGACCACAGCTGGGGCCAGGGCTGGGCAACTGAGCTTTGCTGAACTGTGTTTCTCCCTCCAGGCTGGAGGCTGGGGGACTGCGGGTACAACAGACCTACGCTCCTCTTATTAGGCCTGGGTAGGGGGGAGGCAGCGACTGGGCCCTGAAGGATCAATATGAGTTCACCTGGTAAGACACCAAACAGTTTAGGGAGCTGCCACCACCATCCTGTGTGGGAAGGAGGCAGGAAGGGGGTGGGAATGAAGCTGGGAAGTTAAGTTGAAGCCAAATTGTGAAAAACCTCCTGTGACAAACTCTGCTCAATCTTCCAGGTTTGGGGGACTCAGTGGAATTTTATAAGGCAGGAACAGAAGCAGATAGAACAGTCAGGTGTGCATTTTATTAAGGGTCCCCTAGGGCAGTGTGGGAAGTAGACGGTGTAGGTGTGCGGGGTGGGAGACAGGGTGTGAGCAGTGATCAGAAACAGCGCAAAGTATTAGGTTATTAAGTATGAAATGTCCAATTTCCTTAAGTACTAAGTTTGACAGTTGGCACCTCAGACATTTCACTTTGACACTTCTTGGTTTGTTTTTATTTTTGTTTTGTCTTTTGTTGTTGTCGTTGTGAAGGTACATCCTTCATTCTTTCAAATGCAAGTTTGTCTTGTGATTATCTTTCAGTTTTTTAGAGCAATTTTTATAAAACCATGGATAAGTAAAAAATTTGTGCTATTTTTGAATATGAGTTCCACTGTGGAACCAATGCAGTGCTCGAAACATCAACGAAGTGTTTGGGAAGGATGTGGCTAGCGAACACCCAGTACGTAGATTGTTTAAGAAGTTCCATTCTGGTGATTTTAATCTTGAAAGTGACCACGTGGATGACCTGAGGCCAAGGTGGATAACGATGAACTGAAAGCTGTAGTGGAAGCGAATCCATCTCAACCTATGTGTGAATTATCAGCAAAGTTTGATGTTACTATTCCAACAATATTGGACCATTTGAAACAAATGGGCACGGTAAAGAATCTGGACAGATGGGTTCCTCATGAACTAAAAAAGCGTCAAAGAGAAGTCATCTGGATGCTCGCCTTTCTTTGCTGTCAGGGTACAAAGGTGAACCATTTCTATACCTTATTGTTACGAGTGATGAAAAATGGATTCTTTTTGATAATTGCAAGCATTCGGCACAATGGTTGGATAAAGATAAAGTGCTAAAACACAGTCCAAAACCAAATATTCATCAAAAAAAGCTAACAGTGTCTGTTTGGTGGTCCAGCGCTAGTATTATCTACTACAGCTTCATGAAACATGGTCGGTCCATTACAGCAGATGTCTACCGCAATGAATTGGATGAAATGACGAGGATGCTTTTGATTAAGCGGCCGAGACTGGTCAATAGAGACAGGTCAATCCTCTTGCAAGACAATGCTCGACCACGTATCACACAAACAATGCTGCTCAAACTACAGAAGCTGAACTTGGAAACTCTCTGTCGTCCATCCATATTCACCCGACCTTGCACCAACTGTCTACCACTTCTTCCAGGCTTTAGACCATTTCCTGCAAGGAAAAATACTCAATTCTCAACAAGCTGTGGAAAAGGCCTTTTGCGATTTCATTGCCACTCACTCTCCAGGCTTCTTCGCTGCTGGCATAAACAAGGTACCATTAAGATGGCAAAACCGTGCTGACAGTTTAGGCACATACTTTGATTAATTGTACTGCTTGTTTGAGATATAATAAACTAAACTTTTGATTGGAAATTGGACATTTGATATTTAAAGACCTAATAACAACACTTACGTATTGAGTGATGCCAGTTGGCACATGAGGATGTAGCTTTTTCTCTCTTTGCAGGTTGACTAGCCTCCTTTCTTTCCCCACAGCAGCGACATGCTCACAGGTCCTTGCAGGTGAACCTCCTGCGAGGAGCTCCTGGTTCCTCTGGTTCCTTGTCCTAAGGACACATAGACTGGATTGATGTCTAGGCTTTCTAGAAGTCTAGAGCAAGGCCACCCCTGAAATAGCTGTGCTTCAGAGAATAAAAAAGCATCCAAACTAAATGAGATAAAAGAACAATTTCTTTTCTGGCTATCTTTCTAATAACCTGGATATCAGAGTAAGCTAGATGTCAGCACCCGGGCCCCAAGCTGTGTTCGTATGTGCAGAATGATTAAGACACGAAGAACTGATCTGAGAACATGAAGAAATGTTCCTTTATACCCAAGTTGATTCGCTTTCACCAGATGATTTGTCTGTTAGAAGAGAAACAAGAAAAAACTATGACCTGGGCTCTTTGACTCTTGCTTTGTATGTGGCCAAAGCGTCAGAATGACATGGGGGTGGGCGGGAGAGTAACGCTTTCTGGTGGATGCGCAGACCCTGAATTTGCCCCACCTCTGAGCTCTGCAGCGCCTGCCCCACCAGCGGGTCCCACTGCTCAGCCCTCCTGTCTCCCTGCTGCCCCAGAGCACGTCACTCCTTGTTGTTCCTACCTTGCCCAACACCCTCAGACACTCCCGAAACACTCTCTTTCCTCTGTCCTCATCCCATCCACCCATCCAGGTCCAGCTCATTCTCCACCTCCGCCCCTGGTTTCCCCTAATCAGGCCAGTCCTCACCAAAAATAGCAATAGCAGTGACCCATGCTGAGCCCAGCAGGCAGATCCAAGGAGCACTGCCACGTGCCAGCAGGACCATCTGGGCAGCGGTGTGGCCATGCACAGGTCAGACAGGGCCCCTGCCCTCGTGGGACTCTACAGTGCCTCATATCGTCACAGGGCCCCTGGAAGCAGGCTGCCCTGTTCACTACAGACACACACCTGACACTCAGTAGGCTCGAGGATCATCACCAAGGCCACACTGGCAACAGTGGGGCAAGCTTTAAATGCTGGTCAGCGTGATGCACGCTCTCAAGCACCGTGACCCACGGGCCACCTCCTACAGTGCTTGCAGCTGGCACCATGTCAGACCTCAGATACCCACCGTGTTTTCTTACCATTTGGTGTGTGATAGATTTGGCTTCATAGCTGACATTGTTTAAGGCAGGGGCCCAATCTTTCCTGTCATTATTTCCCATAACACCTGGTGGCATGCTTAGTCCAGAATACTTGGAGTGAGCAAGGCCTGCCTTATCTGGCTCCCAAGCTCCTGTCTTTGTTTTTCACCCAGAAATTCAGCAGCAGAGGGAGGGCCAGTGGGAACCCTGGGTGCTGCACACCCTCCAGGCCGTCCTGCTTGTCTCCAGCCCGTGTTATCTTCTAACCCTTCACAGCCCTTCTAACGCTGCAGAGGGCTAGCTAGTTCATTCAGGACCCAGAACCTTCTATTCTATTACTGTTTAATCATGCCATAGATTCTAAACATATTATGGCATCTTTTTTTTATCTCCCCAACTAAATAGTCAATAACGAGTAAATCCTGTGGCAATGCTCTCTGGCCAGCTATTGTTCTAACACAGGGTTCTCAGTCAGGCAGCGTCAGCATCACCTGGGAACCTGCTAGAAATGCAAAATGAAGGGGACTCCCTGGAGTGGGCCCAGCAATCTGTGTTTAACAAGCCCTCCAGGTGATTCTGTGCGCAGCAAAGTTGAGAACCACCGTCCTAAGGGCTTTTTGTGTATTAACTCACTTCATTCTCGTTCCAATCCCATGAGGTAGGTTCTCATGTGAACTCCACTTTGCAGCTGTGGGAACTGAAGTGCAGAGTTCAGCAAACTGCTCAGTCACACAACTAGGACCCAAACCCAGGCCAATGTGCTTCTAATCCCTCTGTGGGGGAGAGAGAGCTTGAACTCAGGGAATCTGGGGATATCTATCTGCTTTACCCCTGGAAAAATGTCTGCAGATGAGAGGCTGTGGGCACAAAACAGGGCTGCCCTGGGAGTTTGGGTGGGTGGGGACACGCCGGTTTTCCTGGGGGTCGTGCGGATCTGTGAACCGTGGCTGACCTCAAGGCAGGGAAGAGCAACTTGACTAAGTGTCTGAAGGGGATGCTGTAGAGAGAATAAAATGATTTTAAAATCAACCTCTGCCAAGTCCAGACTGTTTGATGATGTGCATTGCCAAGGGTCTGACACAGTCGTTTTCCAGCCTACGTCGACCTCAGTCCAGTGAATGCTGCCACAGAAGGGTGGCATCGCATTCGTCCCATAACTGTAGAGCTATTTTATCTAAAGGCAAATGGCTGAGAGGGCAGAAAGGGCATCCGGGAAATCCCACCACAAAGCTGTCAGGCCCAGCCGGGCTCCTCCATCTGGGGTCCCAGGGGAGAGCCGAGGATGGCCACTGTGACATGGTAGCACATTCCTGTGGCTGACACCATGCAATTTTCTTTAAATGTACACTTAAAGATTTTACTAGCTTTGGAGATTGGGGCATCCAGATGGGAATATTCATTTATAAGAAAGTGACATGGCATTGTTTCTGGGGTGGGGACAGAGAAGGATGCAAGTGTAAGTTCTTTGGCCCCATCAGAAACCCACCAGCACAATCCTCCTTACCTGAGCCATAAGGTCTCATATTCATTCATTGAAAGAATATTTATTATTTTGAAAATTTTCAAAATAAATTCTGAAGTTCAAAGCGCTAGATTGGGCCTGCTTTACTTCTCTCTCCCCAATCCCATTGAAATAATGATACATAAACGCAAAAGAATAAATCCAGAACAAACATGGAAGGGCCCCAGCAGCAATCCAGAAAATTACAAATGTCTGGAACACCAGCAGATGGGATCACATTGACAGATAAAGCAGATAAACTACACCCCAAATACACACACAGAAAGAGAAGTGGCCCAGAGGTGGCGCCACCCTTCCCAGTGAAGCCCTGCAGAGGCTCCCGAGTGAGCCTCCCACGAAGAGCAGGGTCGGGCTGTGGGGGAATGAATTCAAGTTGTACAGCCCCACCCTCCTCTTCAGGCAGCAACTGGCTGCAATGGCATTTGCCTGTGTAGAAAAAGAGAATGTGGCCTTGGCTTCTGGAACATTCTCCCCTCAAAGGTCTCCTGTTCAGTGACAGGGATTTGGTCATATTACTTGGTTCTGCAGCATAGAGTATTTTCATAATCGCAATATCTTGCATGCTGTGTACTGCTTTTCAGTTTTTCAAATCAACCTATAGACAAAACTTGGGAGACCTAGAGTATAAACTTTATAAACCACGAAAAGGCAAAAGTAAATACTACAGCTCAGAGAAGGGAGGTGGGGAAGGTGGAGAGGGCAGGGAAGCACAGCGGTGCGGCTGCCTCATGTAATGGTCACCCACAGGTAAGCACCTACCTGTGTCAGGACCATGCTGGGCCCTGAGAGGCATCGAAGAACCACACAGACAGACGTTCTCAGCCCTGGGGGCACCTTCATTCTAGACACAAGTCAATAGATACTGCCTAAAAGTTGATGAATCATGAAATGAGGGTTTAAATATATTATTTAATACCTATAAACATAACCACAAGAATGACTGAAGATTATATCAGCATGTACAAAAATCCACAGAAGACAAGAGGGTGTAAATGTGCTAAGAATCTGTGTCACAGCAGTGGGGGATGGATGCAGTATAAATTGAACAACTTCAAGATGTCGTGGAAATCACCAGAAGTGAAAACTGACATGATTAAGGAGTTGTATCCCGGATGTGAGCTCACAGTGGTGGGGGAGAGGCTTACTCTCCAACAGCCCTTGATATTTTTGTTCATGTGCGTGCATTCTTCTTATAAATAAATAAGTAAAATGATTTTAAAAAAACAACTTCACATACCCTGAAGAAATGTAAGGTAGATGTTCTCATTCTCATTTTGTATGTGAAGGAACAAAAGCCAGCCTTTGATTGTGTACTTGTGATTAGAAACCAGGTCTCCTGTCCACTGGCTTCAAATTCCCCCTCAAACCTTCTCCTTTTGCATGCCAACCAATAGTGTTGGAATCCTTGATTCATTGCCGTGAACCTCGGGCAGCTCACTGTTCACCTTTGAAAATCGGCAGAATATGACTACCACCCCGGGGTAGTAAGGGCACATGCTAATCACCTAGCACAGGGACCCATACAAAACAGGCCCTCAAAAATTTCAGTTTCTTTTCTTTGTTTATTTTTTAACCCATGCCAAATTTGGAACATTAATACCATTTGTCCACCATGTTATCTTTCTTGTCATTTCATGTGAATTGTCACTAATCCTGACTAAATTTGACAGCAATTCATTTTTGGCCATATCACAGGGGTTGTCATGACTTAGCAAGGTAGACAATGTCACGCTGAAAGCATTTGGCAGGCAGATGTGATTCCACTGACACACAACCAGCGGGCCAAGGAGGTGAGTGTTTGCGGGTGTGTGGTGTGAGGGGCACTGGGAAGAGTTTTACCTTCATCCCCCCAAATCCTCCTTTCCTGATCACCACACTGAGATGTCACCCTTAGAGATACTCCTCTGGACTTTGAAGAATTTCGGATTGCTCTGGTCCCCTATGAAAGTGCCAGTGTCCCCAACCACAGCCACTGGGAAGGGAGGCTGTGCAGCTGACAGAACAGTCTGCTGGGAGACTGGCCTGGGACGGGTGTAGGAGGAGAAAGAGTGAGGAGCACAGAAGCACTGAAGGGGGAAGGCACCAGAGACATCCCACCAGCTGCCCAGGTGTCTTCGGCATCTTATACCCCGTGAGAAGCAGAACTTCCCCCAGAGACACTGGGTGCTAATAAGTAAGCGCTCACACGGATCACGCACCAACTGTGTGCCAGGTGGGCACGTGCTGATGCTTCACAGGCATTCACACCCTTAATCCTCACTACAATCCCATCAGGTTGTCACTATCATTATTTCCGTTTTACAGATGAAGAAACTGAGGCACAGAGAGGCTAAGTGTCACACCCAAGTCACACAGCTGTGTGACAGACCCTGGACATGAGCCCAGGTAGTTGAACTCCAATGCTGAACTCTGCAATGAATAGAAACATACTCCCCACACTAGTAACACACACACACACACACACACACACCACACACACACACACACACACACACACCCTGGGAGGACTTTGAGGGAACTGCTGCTTCCAAGGACTGCCAGGTGCCACATTCTGCCTTTTAGAGAACATGAGACATGGGTACCCTTTCTGTTTGATGTGAGAGAGCTTATCTGATACTAGCATAGTAGACTGACCCTCTGTTGATCCAGAGGAAAGAACTAGAGCAAACAAATGGGACTTAGGGGACAGACAGTAGCTCAACATAAGCAGTATTAAAAATAGGGGGTGGGGGTGATGTGATAGGTAATGAGCTCCCTGTCAGTGGAAGCGTTTTAGCTTTGGCAGCTGCAGCCCAGAAATGAGCAGATGGTCTATGTCCTGGGGAGAAGACTGGAAGCGATGGGAATCAAAGCTCCTCCCAGCCCAGGCAGTCAAGTCAAACATGCGTGTCCAGATCTGCCGGTGCGAAGCAGTGTGTGCTGAACCGAAAGGAGATGCATGGTAAATAAGACCTGACCCAGCCTCTCAAGAGTTTACTATGTGATTCTCAGACTTTCTAATATCATCTTCATAGAGTTTCTGGGAGGAATTTAATAAAGAACAGTGAGGATTCATTCCTTTCATCTCCTACGGGTAAGTCCGTCCTGACCTGCCCGGTAACTCTTTCTCTTCTCTGTCTGCTTCCGGAGAGTGCTATGAGGATTCTGGCTTATTTAAAAAAAAAAAAAAAAAAAAAAAAGGAAAGGAAAGAAAGAGAAAAGAAAAACATATGTTTGGTATGTTCTACATCTTTGCTTCTGCAGAGGAAATGCTCTGTGTTACTGTAAATAATAATTTGCAGGTCACTCAAGGTTGTTAAATGTCCCCAATGCTTTTTCTTACTTCCCTCCAGACTCTCGTAATTACTATTGCTATGAACCCAGCGGGTAAGAAGCATATTTCTCTGTCCAGGAAATGACAGCAGCACGGTACCCTCTTCTCACTTCGGGGAAAGCCTCTGTGTCTGTGTGTTGAGCCTGTCCAAAGCCCACGTCAGAGCTGTTCATGGGCCTGCATGGACACAGCTGCATGGGAACGCAGCAAGTGGTCACCCAAAAGACCTAAGGCTGCGAATCATGGCACCTGGAGTCTAAAGCTAGCTCTACCACTAGCTGTGTGACCTCAGGCCACAAAACCTCCTGGGCCTCTGTTTCTTCATCTGTAAAGCGGAGAACATAGCACTTTCCATGACTAATAACTACTGTTGCTATGAGAATTCTTTCTTTTAGTCACTATCTCATTCAGCTATTTGTAGATCATTAGTAAGGACCAGGCACTGTTGTAGTCTTTGGGGGTGCAGTAGCAAACACAACAGTCTCCCTCTCCCTGGAGTTCCACTGGGGTAAGCAGATAAATACATGTATAAGCAAAACATACAGAGTTTCTAAGGGCTTTGGCAAAAAGCAAAATAGGGAAGGGGAATGTAGAGTGCTGGGTCGAGGAAAGGGAGGCACTTCTAAGAGGTGCCATTGGGACATAGGCCCCAAGCAGGGAAGGAAGGGAGCAGAGAGAGCATTTGGGGAAAGAGCATTCAGATGGTGGGAGCAGCAAATGGAAAGACCCCGAGGACAGGGTAAGCCTGGCATGTCCAAAGAATAGGCCAGAGAGGCTGTAGCGGAGCAACTGGGAGAGATGCTGTAACTCTGGACTCAGAGGCATGTGGGCCCAGACAGGATAGGCCTTGTGAGGCTTTTGACTTTTACTCTGAGATGGGAGCCACTGGACAGTTTTGAGCAAAGGAGTGATATAATCTGACTTGAATTTTAAAAGAATCTCTCCAGCTGCTGTGTTTAGAAAAGAAGAATTAAATGAAATAGTATTTCCCAAGGTGCTTTGAAAAACACAAAGTACAACATGAAAATGAAATACAGTGAAAACTCAGTACTCCAGGCCCCTCAGGGAAAAAGTTGTCCTGGAGACGAGATGTGGTGGATTAAATGTGGCCACACGTTCATTGTCACTTTCCCCATTGAGAGGTCAAGTTGATCTCCCCTCCCCTTGAATCTGGTTGGTCCTGCGTCTACTTACTAAATAACATATGGCAGGAGTGATGCTGTGTCGTATCTTTCCTCTCTTTCCCCAGTGGAATCCTCACCCTTGGGATCGCTCTTCTCAGAGCCCAGCCACTGGGCTGGGAGAAGCCCCAGTCACGTGGACAGGCCAGGTGTAGGCACTCCAGGTGGCAGCTCCAGAAGGGCTCCAGACAGCCACCACCATCAGCTACCAGCCATGTGAGTGCAGCATCTCAAGATCTTCCAGTCCAATCCAGCCCCCAGATGATGGTAGCCCCAGCCAATATTCTTGGGGCAGAAGAACCTCCCAGCTGAGCCCATTTAACCCATAATATCATGAGACTTAGTAAAATAGGCATCATTAAAGCCACTATATTTGGGGCTGCTTTGTTATACAGCAATAGAAAACCAAAACTTTAGGATTTTCTAGAGAGCTTAGAGTCTACCCAATTAAGGATCAAACTTGAAAAGGAAAAATATTAACCATAATGCATCAAAACTTTCTAAAACAGAATACACATTTCCCTTCCTTCTTAAACAGAGTTTACCCACATTGATTAACCACTTCTTGGTGATTCAAATTTATCAACATGAATGTCGGTGTATGTTTGCCTTGTTTTTATGATGCAATGATGCCCTGAGGACTTACTGAAGTAAGTGGGGCTTTTTTCCTTTTTCATACTTCCCTCCAGACTTTAGCCCTACACCTGTTTTCTTCCTTAGGTATTTTAAGTTTTTTAGAAAGTTATCCCTTGTCATTATTTATTTTTGTTTGTGCCTGTTTATGTCAGCTCCTCCTCATGCCTCCGCTAATTTGTTCCTTGCATTTTGAGTGGAAGAAACTTTTTATGGTGATTTGGAAAGTGTGAATAAATAGGCTCAGAGTATAGGCCTGATTCTATAAAAGGGCACGACTTTGTGTTTGTGACTTTTGTGACAGCTGTTTTGCTTACAACCTGGCTCTTCCCAATATTCTTTATGAACAGACCTGCTAGATAACTGAGTTTAGGATGGGGAGGAATTTTTATGCTATTCCTATAAATGTATTTAGATACTGGTTGGTTCATAGAATCACAGAGCTGTGAAGAAACCTTCCAAAGATATTTAAGTTCCACTTCCTCAATATATGGATGAGACCTAGAATATATGTTTGACTTGTATAAAGTCAAAGAGTTAGTAACAGAAAAGGACTAGACCCCAGGGCTCTACATTGTAGGCCAGCATTCTTCTACCAGGTCCTTCTGAGCACAATTCTGCCTTGTGATCTGCAAATCCCTAGTGAGGACAGGAAGCCTGAGAAACACATTCCTACGCGAGCTCATGTCATGACACTTCCCAGCCATATGGCAGTGGGTGAGTTGCTTGGGCTCTCTGGGCTGAATTTACTCAGGATAACAAGTTCCATTTTCCAGGATTGTTACGAAAAATAAATAATACATGCTGAGTACCTAGTGTGATGTCTGGCACTCAATTACTATTCATTTAACGATTAGCTTTCCTTTGTTGTGCTCTCTATTAGTCTTTGCCCTAACACAGAGTATGAGATTCCCTATATGGTTGGATAAAAGACTATACCAGCCTTTCCTTCTCCCTGTAACCTTAACTACTTGATAGGAATGTTCCACCTCTAGAGTCTCACCTCTGGGGATGGCATTGCAAAGGTTGTCCAGTGAAGGCTTCTACTAAGATATGCATAACTTGTATAGGTGGAGGAGGAGCTGTTGAGAGAGCCCAGCCCAAACAGAATCCAGGTTTGCAGATTCCTGCTCATGGGCCCTGCTGTTGAATAAGGACTTCCCTGGGGATGGGGAAGAATGGTGGCTTGCCAGAAAGTGAACGTTTGAAGGGACGCAACCCCAGAAGCCAGCAATGAGATGCAAATGTCCCCCTTCCTGCACCACCCCCACCATCAGCTCCCTGAAGACTGTGCAGCCCCCCAATACTTGTTTTGGAGAGATTTTAGTCAGTGCTCAGAGGAAAGGGGTTGGGGGGCGGGGGAGAAGAAGGCCGGTAAATCAGGAACAGATTTGTCTTCCTATCAGTTGGTTTAAAGTATAGAGCCAATGTCAACCAATCTAGAATTTCTAAGTTGTAAATTAAAGAATTGAATGGTAAGATTTTTATCTGAGCTGCTTCATGAAAGCCACTATTCACGGTCCTGGTTTATCACACTCCTCATGTACTCTGAGCTGAGCTATGGGGGCGACGCCTCACACCAGCCTGGGGAATTCAGTGGGAAAGTGTTCATTTCTACCTGGCTCGGGCTGTGGGGCTTGGATGTGGCACTTCTACTGGATCTTCTTGTTTCTCTTCCAACTTATTTCCCTCAACAGAGTTTTTGTGCTGTGGACTAATCATGCAGAAACATTGAGACCAGTGAAGGACATTGCAAGACTCTGAACAACTCATTGTCCAGAATTCAAGTCAGACATGCTCAGCACTGTACTAGGTACTGTGGAAAATAACCATGACAACAACAACGACAGCAACAATAGTAACGGCAATTACTATTTATTGAGCACCTACTATATTCCATGCACTAAGCCAGCCACTTGCCCTGTTATTTCTGATCCTTCCCCAAAATGGACAAAGTTGTTATCATTACCTCTGTTTTATACCCAAATAATCCAAGACTTAAAGAAGTTATGTAAGTTGCTCAAAGTTCTACAACTAGCGAGAATAAGGAACTATATACAATAATTTCCTTGTTCTCAAAGAGTTTTAAGAAACATCATCTCTCATCAGTTATCCAGGAATGTTGTCTAGCTTCTAGCCTCACATTGACACTCATTTAGTCAATAAATGTTTGTAAAGTGCTTACTGTGTGTATCTGCAAATACAATATTGCCAACAGAGAAAAAATACATAGAGCTATTATTCATTTAACTCTGGGAACATAATGGACGGTCAGAGACAGAGGTCAGCATGGGCTAGAGAAGCTGAAGTTTTTGTGGAGGGAGTGAGACTTGGGTTGGGTCTTGAAGGATGAAGAAGAAACCATCCAAAGGGCTTTTCTCACCAGGGGAATAGGATAGGCGAAGGCATTGGGCAGGAACGAGCACGAAAGAAGGGAGCATGTTGGGAAGAGATGGAAATACATCTTAAGCAGAACGAAACTATTCCAACCTCCTACAGGGATCAGACAAGAGCATGGCATTCGTCTAGGAATTCAACTGGACTAATACAAATGATAATTTCAACACTTCAAATTTCTTATTCTTGGAAAGTCTAAAAGTACATTTAAAAGTTAAACAAGAGTGAAAACAGACAAACAATATTACTTGACTCACTAACTCTGCCAGAAGCAGTCTTCCAAAAGTGGTTAGAAAAGTGTTTCTGCTCCTCTTTGTGAGATTTCTCTAAGAATTAATCTTTGTCCTCAGAAGATTCAAGTGTGTGTGCTTTTGTGTGTGTATTTGTTCTAATAGTACCCCAGAAAACTGTAACTACTCCCCTTTATGCGGAAAGCCCAGTGGAAACCACGCTTATTGTTCCCATACCCTGTAGACTAGTTTAACTGTCTCGGAATGTCAAGGACTCCCATCCTACTCCCCACCTCATCCCCAAAACCTTCCAAGAGGGCAGATTATTCCACATTGAATAAATCAGATTTAGGGGAAAACTCCTATAGGGTTGGATGGCTCCTATGTTGAGAGAAACTCCCATAGGTGGGGTAAAATGTCCCAAAATGTAAAAATTTACACAGTAGAAGTGAAAAGAAAGAAACGCTCTTAAAAAGACACATAAATGTTTATAAAGTGTCTATCTGCAATTACAACATTGACAACAGAGAAAACTACGAAGAACAATTATTCTATGGGGACAGAGTCCTAAGAGCCAGACAGAAAAAAATCGCTGAGGTCAGAGACAGGGGAGCAAGGTTAGAAGTCGGGAACACTTTCAAGAAGACCCTCCTAGGATGGTTTAACTTCTTAGGTATCCTTTCCCTAGGAAAAATTAAGTACAGTTTTAAATTGTTTTCTTTTGTGGCAGAGACTGTTAGCTGTCCACCTTGTACTCCCCACTCCACGGCATAAAATTATTTCTGGGAAATGTTCAATCAAGGGTCTCATTTCCAAGCTCCCCTAGCATCTAAGTAGGGCCAAGTAGAATGTCATGGGAAGTCTTCCAGGACCTTCTGATTGTCCTGGGCATGAAAATATCTTATTCTTTTAATTCTCCCTTGCTGCTTCATAGGATATCTATTGCTAATAATATTTCAATCTGCAGGATAATAATAACTCGTGCTAAAATTAATAACTTACAGTTTGTAGTGTTTGCCCACATATACGATGTCACTTAATACCAACAAGAACCCTGTAATGTGGCCATGGTGCTTGCTATCGTCCCCATTTTAGAAATGAGGAAACCGAGATGTATGTCTTAGCAAAATCTGGTGCACGGTGGAGCCACGGTGAGCTAACACACAGCTGCAGGGATGCTGCGCAGGAGAGAGCAGGGGGGTCGTCCCCAGTTAAAGTGCTGTGCTCTGCTCCCTGCCACTGCTACTGTCATGATACCAGCTTCATCACCTTCAGGCTGCTCCCACTGGGACAGTTGTCCCATTTCCACACCTAAATAGGCCAAAGACCATGGAGAAGTCCCTGATTCCTGTGGTTTAATTTTGAATCTCAAATCAAAATGATTATTCGAAAGGTAGAGAAGAGTTCAAACTGAAGTGAAAACACTGCGGCACTGGCCACGTCTCTGAAATACAGGGATCTGTGCCCGGGTCAGTCGTCCAGCTCTTAAGGGCAGAGCCGTGAGGCACCATCTCTCAGTGCTGATCCAGGAGTGTTTCGGTGCCTCTAGCCACATATTACATTTATTCAATCAGCCAATAAATATGTTTAGAGCAGTGTCTCCCAACCTTTTTTTTCAATATCTAACAAAGGAGCCTTTTTAGATATTTTCCCCTAATTGCCCCATGAAAATTTAATGCCATAGATACAGTATGTATCTATGCCACTATGTATCTAATGACACTGTACACAATGTATCTACGCCACTATACACTATGTATCTATGCCACTATGTATCTAATGCCACTGTACACAATGTATCTACGCCACTATACACTACGTATCTATGCCACTATGTATCTAATGCCACTGTACACAATGTATCTACGCCACTATACACTATGTATCTATGCCACTATGTATCTAATGCCACTGTACACAATGTATCTACGCCACTATACACTACGTATCTATGCCACTATGTATCTAATGCCACTGTACACTATGTATGTATGGTGGCCCTTTGAAGGACCACAAACCATTGTCCCATCTATGTTTTTTTCACACCCCTTGTCCCCAAAATCAATTTTCATCCTTTGGGGGTGTTGTCACCCCAGGTCGGAACGCGTGGTTTAGACATGTGAAGGATATCAAGTCAGGAAACTGACCTGTCCCTTGCCCTCAAGGGCTTACAGTCCAGAATGAAGTGGGCTTTGTCTTACATCACCAACAATCCTAGGGAAGGAGAGAAGCCAGAGGCACTGAGTTAATTTCAGCCTAAACCACCAAAGGTGATTTTAAGACCCTTCTCAATCCAGGCGTTTAGTAGCATTAGGTCGGGTTTCAGTTCTGAGCCATCATCGGTGGGCTCTACATACAGAAAAATTGGCAAAGACCTGCAGTCTGTGTGGAAATAGGGTTGGAGGCATTCACCACACATTTATGGCATGAAGAGTAATTTTTGCTATTTAAAAAAAACTGTTTATAATGAAACACAAGACAGAATGGAACAAATTCCTCCAAAAAAAAAAAAAATGAAAAATGGTTTTTTTCAATCACTTCTATTGAAAACTCATTCAGCGGGATTTAAACAGCCAATCTCACTCAAGATAATGTTTCAGTTTCTCTAACAAGGGAAAGAATTTGAAGCCGAAAAGCCAACTGCTACTTCATTACTTTAATGGAAATCCCCTCGAATGCTATGATCTACTCATAGCGTTGAGTCACAAAAGGTAACAAATGCTAAGAAAGGGACTGAATGGGAAAGTCACTCCCTTTCATGTTAGCACTTTAGGACACGTTACTTTAATGTTTCTGTTGGGTTTGAGGGGTAAAATTAAACACGTGCCACACTCCTTCATTCACTAGATATTTATTAAGTGCTACTACATGCCAGGCACCACATGAAGTGTTTAACAAAAATGAAACAAAACAAAACAAAGTGAGTCCATCAGGGAAAGATTCAGAGGACTTCTCTAGCATCTATAGCAAGTCTGGTCTTGTTACACACGAGAGGTTCTAACTGTATTATTGAAACATTGTTATGTGGGTGCTGGATCTACCTCTGGGTTTAGCTGTGTGGACCTGTCAGTTACCTCACGTGGCTGGGACTTGATTTCTACATCTGTAAACACTAAGGAGCTATTCTAGGGAGGGGCTCTCAACTATGGCTGTCACCTGGGGAGCTTCCAGGAATTGGGAGTAGGTCCCTCCCATCTAAGACCTGCTGACTCAGAATCTCTGGAGGTGGGCTGGAGAGGAGGTATTTTTTAAAAGGGTCCTGGTTATTCTTCCAGCTCTATCTCCTTTGATAAAAACTAAACACAACACCCTAGAGAGGGACACACCTAAAACCAAGATGGCAGCTCTGACTTCCTGTCAGTTCTTAACGTAAAGCAGAACAGGGCAAGGTCTGTCTCCAGTACTTCCAGTTCTTGTTTTAGCATATTTATGCTTTCCTTCCTCCTTTCCCCATTACCATCTGTTTCCTGACTCCCTTTCTCTCCCAACCCACTTGCTATGCCTTAGCGCCCCCTATATTTTTCTTCCCTTTTTGGTAAAACAAATAGTAGCATTCATTTGTAGCTAAAGAAGAATTCATCTCAAGGGTCCCTTCTCTCAGGAAGGATGACCTATACGGGTAAAACGAAAGGCTCTGTGACCCTAAGAACACAATCACAAGCTCCAGGCAAAATAGGTTGGGACATTTACTTCTAAGCATCAGGAGCAATGCTGAAATCAAACTATGTAGAATGGTACCTTCTCTGGCAATGTGTAGGAGTCATACACACCTGACCCCTGGTGGAACATTAGACAAAACCTGGATTTGACCTAAAATACTAAGAAATGTGGAAGGGATTTTGACCTTCTGCTCAAAAACTGCCACCCAATGTTCAGGCTCCCAGGCCCATCATGGACACTTTTTACTGGCTATTTTCCAATTTGTGGATGGTCCTCTTTAAAAACATGGAAATTCCATTAAATTAAAATGCGATTTTAAAGGTTTCCATACACTGAAAACCCCACATGTCTCTATACAGTTCAGTTGGTTTTTTATCCACCTTAAGACACAGAGACTTCTTTTTTTATTTTTTTATTTTTTTTTTTAGAGATGGGGTCCCACTCTGTTGCCCAAGTGGAGTGCAGTGTTGCAATCATAGCTCACTGCAGCCTTGAACTCCTAGGCTCAAGTGATCCTCCTGCCTCAGCCTCCGAGTAGCTGGAGATACTACCACCATACCTGGCTAATTTTTCTATTTTTTGTAGAGATGGGGTCTTACTATGTTGCCCAGGCTGATCTTGAACTCCTGGCCTCAAGTGATCCTCTGCCTCAGCCTTCCAAACTGCTGGCATTACAGGCATGAGCCCCTGTGCCTGGCTGACACTGAGATTTCTGATTTTCATCCACATAACTTGAACATAGCAGGTATCCAACTAATGTTCCCTTCCCTTTCTTATGAAAGAAGTGTATTTAACATGGTTAAAGTAAACATGGGACATTTTTCTTCAGTGACTTTCTTTTGACCCCCAAACCAAAAACCCCATTCAACTTTAGTTTTCTACAAGTAAGCAGAGTGTTTGGCATTGTAATGAATGAATGAATGAACAACTCCCTCAGCAAAGGCTTCTTCTATAATTTTTTTCTTGCATAAACGATTCTCCCTTCCTTATTCCCAAAAATGTACTGTTTCCCACCACAAGAAGACTTGGACTGCTTCAAGATAAGTAGCCCTTATGGCCATGCCTAAATGCCAACCTTGCCATTTGCACTGCAGCCAAATGCCATCCTCCGCGCCCTTCTCATGTGTCCCATGAAGTTGCTGCCCACAGTGGCAGCACAGTACCCTGCTACACCATTGTAAAAAGCTTTCTACTTTGGGTGCCCATCTGGCCACATGAAAGCTCCCTGTGGTCTCAGTTGAGAAAAGGTTATTCACTCAGATCACATTCACTAAACTCTTAATACATTTTAACTTTTATTTTGAAATGATTACATATTCCTATGAAGTTGCAGAAACGTACTGAGAGGTCCCACGTACCCTTCATCAAATTTCCTCCAGTTCACCAAACTGGTTTGCACTTGGGCAGGATGACTTTGGCACAAGTATGTGCATGCGAGGGAAAGGGGAAATAGGGTGGCCAACTGGCGTGGTTTGCCCGGAACTGAGGGGGCTCCCAGAACATGGGACTTTCAGTTTTAAAACTGAGACAGTTGCAGGCAAATCAGGAGGAGTTGGTTACCCTAGAAATACCCATATGAACCTGCTAGACAGGCAATATTTGTTGGGGACACATCCCCACTGCTCTTTTTGTGCCTCTTCCCAATGCCCTCACTGTGCTCCTAGCTATTTAATTTCTCCTTCTGCTTTCAGGCCCTCTTTCCTCATCTCCATCAAAGCTCTATCTTGCCCCCAGCCCCCTGTGTTAGAATTATACCCTCACATCTCCCCGAGTCCCCCCCTGGGCTGTCAAAGCTTGTATTCATCCCAGGGCAGTGGAAAGAGCCCTGCACAGGGTGGGGGAGACTGGGGTTCTCATCTCCCTCCTGCCACACCAGCTGAGCAACTTCGTGCAAATCACCTTCCACCTCGGGACTCTTTACTCAGCAAATACAGCAGTGAGTCTAAATTGGGCTTCCTCACCCTTGGCACTGCGAACACTTGGGGCCAGTAGTTCTTTGCTGTGGGGGCTGTCCTGTGTGTTGTGCAATGTTTAGCAGCATCTGAGACTTCTACCCACTAGGTGCCAGGAGCGTCCCTAAGTTCTGACGACCAAACGTGTCAACAGATATTATCAAATGCCCCCGAGGGGAAAATCACCTCTGGATGAGGACTGGTCTAAAATATTTTTTAAGTAACTTCCAGTTCTGAAAGCATCTGATTAACTAAATCCCCAGTAAATCATGAGTGATTAATAGTTTCCCCTCAGCCTCCCAAGAATATTTGCATTTTCAAAGTATTACCTATTTGGAAAAAAGCCTAGAAGAATCTTCACCAAAATATTAAAAGCAGCTCTCTCTATGGTGAAGTCACAGAGGCTGAAATGTTCTTTCTTTCCTCCTCCCTGCCCACGTCCTCTTCTGCCTCTTTGTTTTTTGGTTTCATATAGACATGATCAACCCAATACCTGAGTTATTTTTTAAAATGGATGTTTTAAATTCAAATGAAACCAGTTGGTGGAATTTCAAGCCAGCACTAGGGAGCATGCATTTAAACAGGAGAGATTACAGTAAAAACAGAGCCTCACACTGTCCTGTCGTTTTGAGCTACTTAGATGTTTTCATATAGTTCTATTTACTTTGAAATTTTTATAATGTATCCAATCAGATTGTTTTGGCAAACAAACAAGAGTTCTGAAAATACTTTTCATAGTAAGAGCAGCCCTCTAGCTCAGGGTACCTCAGCTGGAATTAACCAAACCTCATCAGCTGTCACCTCCTAGAGACATGGTCAACCCCGAAAGGATCAGCCCCTGACACCAGCCTGTCTGGCTGAGCGAAGAGTCCTAGCAGACAGAGTTCTTGGAAAAATCTAAACACACTTCTAAACACTTACGAATTAATAATCCACTTCATACAAACATTCTAAATACTTGACTGAACCATATGAAATGGTTGATAGTTGACTGTTTCTGGTCTACAACAATTTTGATGTCATATGGTTTTCCCCTGGTTATTTATAGTCAGTAACTGACAAATAGGTTAAGAAACCCACCCGCCAACCGCAGTGGTCTTGCCACGTACTTTGACATAGGAAGTGGATAGAAAGGTGGAGAGAAGGGGACGCAGTCAAGTCTTGCAGAAAGAAGAGGCGGAATCCCCGGCCAGCCTTAGCTGCCTCCGACTGAGAGGTGGGGAACCATGGAGCGATGGAGACCCCACAGGCTGACTTGATCCGGCATGTCACCTAGAGGAAAAGGCTGCCAGTCTTGGCTCTGCCCTGTGCAGCATGGAGGCTCTTTGAGGGCAGGAACCACGTGCTAGTCTACAAGTTGGTATGTCTCACTCCCTGCCTCTCACACTGCTTTATATACAGCGAGGACGCTAATCACCGCTGAATGGCTATGTGCATAGGCACATCTAAATCATATTGTGCGATAAAATGATTAATTCTGACCTTCATCCATTCATGGATTCCTTCTTCCAAAGTATTCCTCCTTACCTAGTATTTGCAAATTAAAATGCTAGACGATGTGGTTGGTTCAGCAATTTTGTCCCAGCTCTCAAGATATTTCTAGCCTATGCAAATTGGGCCTAAAGAAGTGGTTTCAACACTAGAATCCAAGTGCAGCATGGTTCCATGTGAATGGCTTTGTCATTGAAATAAGTGAACTGGGGGAATTCCCTTGAAGGTATGTTCCTGACCCCAGTTTCTCTGACAAATGACAGTGTACAGTTAAAGTGAAGAAAAAAGTCTACTTGGGGGGAAAAAATAGGTTTACTTCATTAATGATTAAATCTTGTCATACCCAGCAACTCATTTTGGACTCTCAAAAACCATGAATTTGGCCCTATTGAAAAAAATACTTATTAGTAGTAAATATGCCAAAATACCCTAATCTGCCAAGGTCAAATTGAAGCAATGAGGGAAACTAATTCTCAATCGATTGGATTATTTGGGGGTGCATTTTTCCCTTTACAGCACTTATGGTTCATGAGCAAAATTGACGTGGATTAGGCCCTTCCATTGTTAGAAAGCCAATTAGATACATTTCAAATGATCAAAGTTATTAGCTTTGACTTGAGCTCAATAGAATAAATAAATCATTATTCAAGGGTGTCTTGGCCCATTCAGGTTGCTGTAACAAAATATCATAAACTGGGTAGCTTGTAAATAATAAAAATTTATTTCTCACAGTCCTGGAGGCTAGGAAGTCCAAGATCAGGGCACCAGCGATTCGGTGTCTGCTGAGGGCCTGCTCTCTGGTTCACAGATGACGCCTTCTCCACGTGTCCTCGCATGGTGACAGAGGCAAGCGAGCTCTCTGGGGCCTCTTTCACAAGGGCACTAATCCCATTCACAAGGGCTCTACCGTCATGGCCTAGTTACCTCCCAAAGGCCCCATGTCCCATTACCATCACCTTGGAGGTTAGGATTTCAGCATAGGAATTTGGGGGAGATACAAACATTCAGACCACAGCAGTGGGGGAGGCTGTTCTTCCACTTTCTGGAAGAATTTCAACAAAATTCTCAAAACCTCACATGTTTTGGTCATTTTCCTATTTTACCCTGAGATTTGTAATAGCTTCTTCCAACGTGGCTTTGACTGGCTAAGTGACTGTCAGAATTAGGGCAGGACCATCTACCAGAGGCACAATCACATATTGGCACGTGGTCCTGCTCCCTGCAACTTGCTGACTGTCACGGTTACCATGATGGAAAAACCTAACACTGGAGCTCAGTGTCCTTCTGCCTTCCGAAGAGAACCTAGCCTACCACATCTTGCTTTCCCAGGTTCCTCTTTAGGCAGCCAAGATGCCTGGAGCAAAAGAAGATACTAGGGGTCACAGGAGCATCAGGACAGAGCAAAAGTCAACAAGAGTTTCAAGTTACAGCCCACCTTCCTGCCTCCTGTGTAACTTGGGGCCAGTCATGTTCCTACCAACCTCATCTACTGATTGCAGAGGCTAAATTAGATACTCCTGAAGTTGCTTCAGATTCTAATTCTCTGTAATTCTACGACCAGTTATGAAAAAAGTATGCTTTTGTTTTTTCTTCTGCTGTCTCTCCTTCTCTCTCTCTCTCTCTCTCTCTCTCGTTTTCTCTCTCTCCTGGCAAATGCTTCCCAGCAGCCAAGTAGAAGTCATTACCAGAAGCACCGCAGCTAAACAGAGGGAAATGTTTAGGTAAGCATTATAATGGGCATGGAAATAAAGAGACCACAATTCAAAGCATAAGTCATCGCCGATGAGAATGCACATGTTTGGGGCTAGGTTTATGAGAAATGAACAGGATGATGCTGCGCTGGCGAATCCCTGGGCTTGTGTTTTCTTAATGCCAGGAGTGATTTATTTTCTGGTAAACAGTTTTGCTCAAGTAGGGCATCCAATTACTACAAACCTTGTTTGGTATAAAAACTAACTGCATAGAAAAATATTGCCTTAGCAAGGTTTAACTGGTTGTTAATCCAAACATGTGGCAGAGCCCGAATTCCAGGGCTCAAAATATCCTCCCGATTCTCAGCAGCATCCGAACGTCCAGAGATCATAATCATCACTCTCAATGAGGCGTGACTCAGAGGTAGCGTATGGAAAGAGGACATTTCCAGAAAAACCATGGTATGGAAACCAAGCCTGCTGGGGGCGGCGAGGCCTCCCTTAGGTAAAAGTTCTGCTCCACTCCTTTGAAGTATGAGGTTGGGCTGGTTGGGGGGAATGTTAAGAAAGATGAAAAAAAACTTTTTAAATCCTCCTTTCCACACAAATCTCTTCACATAACGCTCTATTCCCTGGGACGTTTCATCACCTTAAGAAATATATTTAAAACAGACACTAGTAAGAGTACACTTTTATAAGTAAAGCAAAGCACTAGCTTTTTATTTTTTTTAACAACAACAACAAAAAAATGTAATTACCTCCTTCAAATTCTCTGGGTTTGTCTCTCAGCATCCATAGACCTAATTGTCATGCTTTAAATATTTTGTTTTCAAGTAAAAAAGATTGAAAGAACTCAAGAGAGAAAGAAAAATGAAGGAAAGAGGGAGGGGAAGAGAGGAAGAAATCTGGCCATCAGGAAAATATAGCTTCTCTGTCAAAAGTATGTTTTAAAAAGAGAAATAGAGGAGATAAGTTTAATATCCAAATCTTCTGGTTTCCCACCTCTGTCCATGGGGTTTCCTGCTGTGCTAATAGCTTTCAGTTGTCTCCAAGAGGTATCTGGTGACCGTGTATTCTGAGCACTGCAAATGCATACTTCGCCTGCATGTCCTGGAGGATTTGTTTAAAATACTTTTCCTATTTCAAGGTGGCAATTGGCAGTCAGAAAGATCCTAAACGACTTTGGAGCTATTTGAGTCGAAAGGAACGTGAAGTGTCAGCTTACCCCGGCACACAGACGCGGCAGCCTTGCCACAGGGCAGCAGGCGCCTGGCTCGGAGCTCTGGATTCCCTGCCACAGGCAATCCACTCAACCCAAAGAATCATGGCGCACCAGGGGGACTTGGCCTTCAGAATCAGTGGCCCGGCCGTCCCTCCTCTGGCTAGCAGGCAGATAACAAAACCATTCCGCCATGTTGGTTCATGCAGATCACATTAATTTAGGAATTCCAAAGACGGGGATTTCATAATCCTCCTTGGTGGTTCATTCCAGTCTCACAACCCTATCAACCAAGACCTTCTTCATCTCTCGCCCTAATCTCCCCTGATGCAATTCTAGCCTCTTGCTTTTTTTTCTTTCTGTCTTCACTAGAAATGAAAAACAGCTGGACACCATCTTCTGCATAATAACCCTCCATAAACTGGGAGACCGTTATTAAATTAACCCGGTCCTTGTCTTCTCCAGGTTAAATGATGCCAATACCTTCAGCTTTCCCCACAGTTGCTGGTTTCGAACTCTTATTATTTTCATGACTCTGTGTCACTCAAATTGTTGAGGCTCGAACTAGAAATTTTATGAGGATTTGACTAATACTAACTCTGTGTATGTGTGTGTGTATGTGTGTGTGTGTATGTGTGTGTGTGTGCGTGTGTGTGAAGGAGGGAAGTTTAGCTCACAATTCCAAGTTAATTTTTTGAAACTTTTTTTTTTTGTGAAAGATATCAAAAAGAGTTTGTATAACATACATGCACAGTTTAAAAAACAAAATAAAATGAGAGCTCATGCACCCACCACAAGTTATTTTTTCTATTAATAATTGACCTCGTGTTTGATTTTGCTTTATTTGAGAGGAGGTGGGAGAGTGATTACATGTTAAATCACATTTACATTTGAATTATGCTGATTACATTTTCAACCAATGATACTATTTTAACTCTTTTTTTTTCCTTTCCCACCCCCCCCCATTTTAACTCTTAACACGCATGTTAGTTACAGCCTCTTCCAAATCTGACAATATTTAGCCAACGCATCAAAAGCTTTATAAGATGGTCTAGTCTAAAAAGTCTGAACCCAAATCAAAAAAAAGCTTTTAAATGGGGAATGTTTTCAATGAGCCAAGCTTTACTAGGAGTCTAGTTCTCTAGTATTGAAATATTCATGTCTGAGCTAAAACAACGTTTTCATCAGGAAATGTCAGGAAACAGACCATTTAATCATGTTTCTATAAGATGATATTTGATGGTATCATTCCCATCATTCAAGCAAACTGCCAAGAATCAGATGTGTTTAGGATTCAAGCGAGTTAGAGATTCAGCCCTCCACAGATTTATTGGCATGAATTTTCTACTCCTTCTCAGTAAAAAAGATACCACTTCATGAAAACGTCTGAAATTCAGCAGCATGAAGTCACTATCATTTTATATGTTTTAGGGAAAAATGTGTTAATGTGGTGCCATTTTATCATTGATCCACAGCTTGTCATTTATAGTCAACCTGAATCTCTGCTTGAGTCAAAAGCCAAAGAGCTTCCTGGAGATTAAGCCACAACTTTCAGTTCCCTTGACATGAAAGGATTCGCAAGTGCCGGTTCCCAAGAGCCTGCTCGCACCACCTCTGTCATCCACGAGGGCCTGTCCCAGCAGCTAACTGCAGGGAAGGCCACCGTTTACCTTCCAGGCTGTACATCTTCCAGAGCGCGTGGTTGCTGACTTTTCACGTTGCAGACAAGAACCAGAAGTAAAAGCTGTGCTGTAACCACCCTTGCATCTATTTTTTTTCTCAAGCAGCCTGAGGTTATTTCTTGCTTTTTTTGTTTGTTTGTTTTGGTTTTGTTTTTCCATTTACCTCTCCTGCCTGCTGATTCACTCTTGTGTCTGGGACGACACCTCACTCGCTTTGTGTTTACAGGTGCTCCCTCTCCTGACTTGATCAAGGCTTGTAACTTGGTAACGAACTTATTTTTGTTTCTCTCTGGATTCCAGATCCAAAAGTTGAAACCATTTTTGAACACAGACCTCAGCTGGCTTCATCACACGTTCCCAGGAAACTGTGCAGAGTTTGCTTCCTACATCCTGTCCCTTTATCCAATACCCACCCTTTCCCTTGGCTTCTGGTAAAATATTTTTAAACCATCTCCATGCTTCCTGAGAATTTATAGAGACTATTTGTTTCCATTTTTTCCCCCTAGCTAATGCCCACGTCTTATTCTAGTTCCCATTGCTAAAATTGAGAAACACACAGGGCTTTCTTTTTCCCGCTCTTTGGTAGCAGTTTCCCTGGGGACACTTTCTGCAAGAAGCTCCCTCCACCTGTCAGAACCAAGGCCAGATTAACCCCATCTTTGTAGTGCTCCAGGGTCCAGAGCATGGCTGGGCCCACCAGCAGACGCTGCAAGATCCAAGGTAGGGATGAGCTGGGCTAACTGTCCTGGAACAGAGAACCTTGCCCGTTAGGGCCACCCACCTGACAGCATCCTGGAGCTTCAGGCTGGCCTTTTAAGGGGGAAAGAGGGGAAAAAGAGAAAAAAAAATAATATAGCAAAACTGATCTCAGCACTACCCGTGGAGTCATTAATGTGGTTTCTATCAAACTGCTCATAAAATTCATGGCAGCAGCTAATTGCTACCATGTTCTTCCTCATATACTCCCATATTAAATTTGAAAGAAAGAAAGAAAAGCCCTTTCAAAGGCATATTAATCCGTGCACAGCAGTGGAATGCATGATCTAGAGTGAGCCTTTCTTTCGCATCACCACAGCTATGTGGGCTAGCTGTCAAAGGCTGGATTTCATGTCACTCACAATACAATGAACAATGCCTCTGCCAGCCGCCGGCTCCGCCTGGGCCCAGCTCCCCTTCTCCCCGGCAGTACTAACCAGCACGGAGTGCCGTGTGAGTGCACACATGTGAATGTCAGCATATCAGCCTGCAAGCCATCTCCAGGGACTTTGAGCAAATTCTTGGCATCTATCTTTCTGCCTCCGCCCCATACACATTTGCTCAAAAGTCCACAGCTGAAGGTGGCCAGTGGCCAAACTCTAGCTGCCGCCTTACCCCCCATGAAGATGTTTCACTACATAAGCTGTGCAATGTGCTAAGAAGGCCAGCATTGCCTCAAGAAAGCTCTTG
Source organism: Eulemur rufifrons (assembly GCF_041146395.1). Taxonomy (NCBI): domain Eukaryota; kingdom Metazoa; phylum Chordata; class Mammalia; order Primates; family Lemuridae; genus Eulemur; species Eulemur rufifrons. The sequence continues at coordinate 14,517,979 of NC_090997.1, read as the reverse complement.
TAAGGGCTTACAGAACCGCAAACTCAACAAGCCTGTCATACTTTCTGAAGCAGAAGGCTTCTATCGGAATTAATTATTCCAAGCATTCATCCGAGTTGGGCTGCTCTTCAGCTGGTCTGCACTGCTATGGCTGCATCCGCTGCCCAAGCTCAGCTTCCATTTGGGTTGGGCACATGTCCACTCTGGTTGGGGGTGGCATCCACACCAATTGATCATGGCATCCCTTCCTATTGTTCAAGGCAGTGTCAAACTGATTGCTATATATTGTAAATGTATTAAATGAAAGATGTCTAGTCAAGAAACCAATATGTTCAAACAATACATCAGACTAACTGGGTAGCAACTAGCCAAAGGCATGCTTGGGTCTACAATGAGCAGTGCGTCTCAGGATTTCCTGCTGTGGTATGAAAATTTGACCCTCTCCCAGGTTTATCAGGGATGTCATTGCGGGATCACTACTGATTACTGTTCCTCTTCTCAATCCTGCCTGAGGGCTGAGCAGGTAAGCTGCAGGGGGTTGAGATAGGTCCCCCTGGAAGGAAAGACTGAGCCTGCAGCATTAGTCTCTAACTCTCCTGCCTCAGCCTCATGTCCTGTAGGACCTGAACACTTGCCATTGACACCTCAGACCCATTCTGGCCCTGAGCCAGCCCTGTTCAAGCCAGGCAATAAAGTAGAAATCCTATTCCAATCAATGGGCATGTTTGGAGTGCGTTTGGAATTAGTTGTACAAGCTGCTGGCTCATAGATGTGAGGTGAACAGTATGTCTCCACCAAGCGGCTAGCCTGAGCCTCACCCTCTCCGGCGTTGTTACTGCATGTGCCACTATTTCCCTGGGGGTGGAGCCCCTGCTCTGAGCCACAGCCCACTGGTGCAGCTCCACACCCTAACAGTGTGAGTGACACCCTCTCACCTTGGAAAGTAGCTCAAGGCTTTTCTTCTCAAGGTGGCCTCTTCAATCCCCTCAGCTCTGTCTGCTCCCAAGGGGAAGAGTTCTGAAACCGTGGAGTCTCAGGAAAGAGTTCCCTCTCAGTCCCAGGCAACGAAGCTTTGGATGGAAAGAGATTAAGGGGCTTGAACATGGCCATTTTTTCTTTCTTGGGTTCTTCTTTCTCAGAGTGGTAAGCCAAAGAGGCCTGACTTTAGACTTTCTCCTCCTTGATTAGGGGAGAAAAATGGGGCCTGTAAAATTCACACATGACCCAGCCCAGGGCCTCAGGGATGAGACCAGCTAACTATGGCCAAAATTCAAGTCAGAAGTAAAACATTTCCCCCTTGCCCCTCTGCCTCAGGAACCTGTAGCGAGGATAAGCATCTGGTCGAGTATTAGAGGTTTGTAATCTTGGACAAATTCATTTCAACAGACACATCGTTCTAGCCAGGCTGTTATACAGCCTAGTTTCAGGAGCCCATTCACCATATTCCACCCCATTGGCTGCAAATCTGCTTCTAACAAACAAAGTTCCCAGACACACAGGCACCCACCCTTCAGACGAAGAATATTGCCCCTGCCCAAACCTCTTCCTGCTGAGCCCTGCCCACCATATTGGCATTCTGGGCTCTTTCCACCAACACACTTTCAACCTGGGCCCAGACAGTGACACTGTGACGCATACTCAGCTGTCCTCCCTGAGGGCCAGTCCCACAGTTGGCTTCATGCCCCCGACATAGTCCCCTCCTCTGCCGCCCCATCTGGGATGTTTCAGATCACCTTTCAGCCATGACAAGAGAGGAGCTTGGTGTATGTCCAAAAGTGGAATTGTTGTCCCTGAACACAGACATGCTGCATGCTGATGATTGTATCAGAGGAAAGCAACAAAATAACATGAGAAAATTTTCATGCAAATTAAATTCTCAGTGGAGACTGGGGTCTAATCAATAGTGTTTATGAAAGTCTGTTGAGAGGACTCAATATCTTCCCTGAAGATTTTAGACTGTCTGTGTCTTAGTCCATTTGTGCTGCTATCACAAAATACCACAGACTGGGTAATTTACAAACAACAGAAATTCATGTCTCACAGTTCTGGAGGCTGGGAAGTCCAAAAACAAGGTGGCAGCATAAGGTGAGGATCTTCTCGCTGCATCCTCACATGGTAAAAGGGATGGAAGAGCAAGAAAAAGCTCGATTCAAACTCGAGCCCTTTGATAAGGGTGCTAATCCCATTCGTGAGGGCAGAGCCCTCATAACTTAATCAGCTCCCAAAGTCAACAGGTCTTAATACTGTTGCATTGGAGATTAAGTTTCAACATGAATTTTGGAGGGGACATTATCATTCAAACCATAGCAGTCTGCTCTCCAGAAACAACAGTTCTCATAAATAACATAACCCTAGTGACCCAAGGCCTACAACCTTTAGGTGTTATCTTTCTGCCTAATATTCAAATAAAATGACTCAAGCCTTCATCCTCCATAACTATGGGGGATTCAGTTCCTCTCCAGTATTTCTCAGGATCTCTACAAGGTATTTACACTCTCCTGGAGCTGGCCTGTACCCTGCAAGCATTTAGGGAACCCCTATTTCTGCCCCTCCACATCATCTCTGATTTCGGGCTGTGCTTCCCCCCACCCCATACCACCACTCCTGGGTGTAGCCCAGTCTCCTTTTACTCCCCAAGGAAAACCCAGAACTTGCCCTGTGGGGGACAGACTTCAAAGGTTTGATGATAAGGCAGTGGGATTACAACAGAGGCCAGGAAACAACTTAAAATTGGATATCAGATACCAATGTTAATAAAGTTGGTTATCTGAGGCCTTCATGACGAGTCCTTTACTGTCTGTCTCTCTTCTGGGGCCTTGGCTGGCTGCCAGGTGGCTCCAGACAGACTGTTCACAAATCAGAGTCCCTCTCTCATCACCTTTCTGCCCCAAGCCTCTGCTACCTCCCTTTCCCCAAAGATGATCCCTAAGACTTATCCAAAGGACACTGACATTTTCATCAAAGGTATTGCAAAGCATTTTAGGCCTCTCTTTAACTCAAATGCATCCATGTAAATAAAACATGATGTATAATCAAAGGCTCATTAAAGTGTGCGCGCGTGTGTGTGTGTGTGTGTGTGTGTGTGTTCTAAGAAAGAGCAGCTCCCTACCTAACAGAAAATCTGCCTCCCTTCCGGGAGGTGGCATGACTATAACTTTGAAAAGCAGCACCTCTCTTTCTTTGGTTCCACCATGATAGGTTAATCCTGGGATTTATTCCAACCACTGCGGAGGACTTTCAGTGTTCCTAGTTTTCTTAAACGTTTCCAGGTGGAGTTTAAAGGTGTCCTTGTGTCTGGAGGAGAGAGGGGAGACCCCGCTTACCCACTAAGACAAGAGTCTTTTGTCCGATGCACAAGCAAAGAGAAGTCAGGATGATGACATGGACTATGTCCTCTTAGATGTCCCCACTCTTAGTGGGATGGGTCTTAAAACTGGAATTTGACAGAAAAGGACTTTTCTTTTGTTTACGAAAGAGAGACTGAGTAACAAACGTAAAAGATATAAACAGCTACAAGAAAATTCACAAACCTGAGATTGAAAGGCTGCTGCAGAACATGAGAGTGAGGGGACAGGACCGGAGAAGGCTGCGGGCAGCTCCAGGGCCTGCATGGCCCTGCCCAGATAGCATGTGGTGGGGACACCCCAGGAGCAGGGCACCTGGCAAGTGCTAGAATCTGAAGGCACAAACACCGTGGCCTCGAGGCACAGGCAGGAAACAGGTCTCAAGGGGGCTGGGGCGATCTTAAAAAGAAGTGAGGAAGCAGTTATTTCTGTGATTGAAAATTACCTGTTCATCTCAAGTGAAGGAAAAGAGGGAAGTAGCTAAAGTAGGCTGAATGGTTTATTTGGGTTTTTTTAAATTTATTTATGGCCCATAGTACTGATTCCTGTACCCCTTTTTAATAGGAGGGGAGCTGGTTTAACTTTAAAGAAAATTAAAAGTTGGCTTGATTTGGAATAATTTTTGAGAACTTTGTTATCCATTTGAAGCCAAAGAATCACAGAGGAGACAGACAATATAATGCCCCAAGTCTGCTGCGAATGTGTGCATTTTGATCGAGACTAATACAGATCTCGAGAAATCCCCTCTCTTACCTCAATGAAACAGTCTTCTTCTGCTTTCGGTCGCTTCCCTAAATAACATTAGAACCACCCACGTCAGAAGGTGGGGGCGGGAGGCCAAGGGAGTGGGTATTAGCAGAAGGCACTGGAGCCACTGGGGATATCTGGGTATTCTTGTGAATGCTTGACATTGTGTTAAGCATCGCTGTAAGCACTAGTCAGGCTTGATGGTTGGGTTCCATTCCTATCTGCAGATGAATCCCAGCCACAAAGATCCTATAATACTTTTGACTAAGAGAATGACACAAAATATCCTAAGACGTTAAAGGGGGAACCTGCTTAATACATAAGGAAAGCAAGACAGCCAATACATTGCTCAACGCAGGAAGGCAGGAGACGAAAGCATAGCCAAATCCTAGATCAGCTCAGATTCCACTCCCAGTATGTTTAAGGGAAGTCCTGAGTGTTCCTTCATTCAACAGAAGTCAAGCAATACCTCCACCTCATTTTTAAAAAAAGTGATGCAATTGAAATTAACCAAGTATTCTTGCACAGGAGGCTCTCAGAGGAATATTTAAAAGACAGGTACAAAAGATGAACATTAAATCAAACATAAAATACAAGATTGGCTTACCTGGAAGAAAAGTGTCAAGGAGGTCAACGTCCCTCCTGACAGGGTGACCTGCCATTCCTGTTTGCCGGGACTGAGGAGACTCCCAGGACATGGAACTTTCAGTGCTAAAACTGGGAGAGTCCTAAACAAACCAGGACAGTTGGTCACCCTGGTCGATCGTGAGTGAGGCTAGTGACAATGCAAGAGTCAAAAGAGGATGTTTTGTGGTAGGATCGGACCAAGTACACAGTCAGAGAGAGGTCTAGGGGCTGTGTCGATGCTGTACATTTGAAGGATGATATCCAACTCCGGCTGTATCTCTGTCCTGTCTGGAAAGAAGAATGACCTTCAGGCCAAGAAGAGTAAAATAAAAATTGGTGAAGGGTCTACTAAAACTCACGATGAAAGTAGAGCTAGTTAATTGATCCAGCTACCCAAAATGAAATCAAGACTAGCAGCCTGGAAACTTTTAACCTGAGATTTTAACCTTTAACCTTTAATGGACCATGCTTTGAGAAATGTTCTTAAAGAATATATTGATGAACAACCACTTGTTTGTCCAGCCATTGGTGAAAAACAAACAAAAAAGAAAATATTAGCCTGAGCGAGGTGGCTCATGCCTGTAATCCTAGCACTCAGGGAGGCCAAGGCGGGAGGATCACTTGAGCTCAGGAGTTTGAGACCAGCCTGAGCAAGGGCGAGACCCTGTCTCTACTAAAAATAGAAAAAAATAGCCGAGAACTAAAAATAGAAACAAAAAATTAGCCGGGCGTCGTGGCCTGCACCTGCAGTCCCAGCTACCTGGGAGGCTGAGGCAGGAGGATCCCTTGAGCCCAGGAGTTTGAGATTGCTGTGAGCTAGGCTGACACCACGGCACTCTAGCCTGGGTGAGTGAGATTCTGTCTCAAAATTAAAAAAAAAAGAAAAGAAAAAATTAGAGACTTTAAAAAGAAATAAATATATATTTGTATGTATGTGTATCAGTGTGTATACCATTTTAATTTTCAAATAAGAAATTTCTAAGGTGAATTTTACAAAATATAGCCTCGTGAGCCACTTGCTAATTCCTATCAAATGCACAGCAGTGCCTCTAGAACTAGGACAATACAATCAGAGGTGACAGAGCCTGGCCCTCTGATGCCCAGTCTCAGTCTCTCTAAGGGATCCTTGCTCTGAGCATACATACCTAAGCACTACTCTGAACCATCTGTTTATCTCTTTGGAGTTGATGCCTTTCCCCAAAAGAATGAGCCTTAAGGTAAAAATCAAAGACGCTTTGGCAAACTGAAGCATTTTATGTATTTTATATAAATTACTTAGGTGTATTTTTGCTTGTCTGTGGGCCAGACAGCTACAGGTATGCAAATCAGAGTCCTGGAGACCACATTGCTAAAAATGCCTTGGCTGATGCCTCCCCACCACCCAGCTGGTCCACGTTCTAATAATGGCATTTCCTTCCTATTTGATTGCTAATTCTGAGATGCAAACAAAGAAGAAATGAGAAAAGCAAGTGATCTGCCAACTAGCTCCATAGAAAAATTCCTCCCAGATTTAAGATTTTTATCTCTTAGGAACTTTGGTTTCTGAAATAATAACTAACATGTGCATAGTGCTTTATTTTTTTTAACAAGGTCCTTTCATGTATATTATTATCTCATTTTATCCTGCCATCAACCCCAAGAAGGAGACAGGACAAATGGTTTAATGACAGTGGGGCTCTAACAGGCTGGGATGAAGGCAGAGCTCAGATGATCAGAGCTGGGACTCGAACTCAGCACCCTGGTTGCAAATCTGTAACCACAGTCCTCTGCGCCATACAACTGTCTCCTTAAATCCTTCGTGGGAAAAGGGACAGTGCAAATTACTTAACAAGCTAATTCACCCATTAAAGAAACAGCTCAGCCCATTGTGGCTGCTCCCCTAATCACCATTATATTCGTGTTTGCTTTCCCTCAAAATTAACTTCATTATGTTCCTGAGTCAGGCGGATGCCAACACATATCTGCAGGGAATTACGTTTCTGGGCTGGAAAGAGGCTCCCTCTTGGATGTCTTGCAAGATCCATCAAGGAACCTGATGGAAATTGAGCCTGTCATTAATGAGACAGGGCAATTTGGCGCAGAGAAAACAATCTCCTAAAATGACTGTGTCAGCAACCTCATAGCACTCCCCACTGAAACAGAGCAGGGACCGGTGCCCAGAGGGCAGGGACCCTGTGGTTAGACACTCACACGCACCGTGGTGGCTCACGCAGCGTCACAGGCAGAGCGGGGGTACAGAAATGTTTGTGACATGCACGATTCGGGAAGACTACATGCTCTGCGAGATAGAAAGAGGTGTGGGGAACAAAGCTGAAGAATAATAAATCTAGGGGTTGCCATCCCAGCTCCAGCCAGGCATAAGGGCAATTTTCTCTTCTTTCTCGTGGGTAAAGCACTCCAGTGAGGTCAACGACAAACTAAGCATCTTATTTCTCAGTGATCTATACCGATCCACCAGACGTTGGGCAAGCAAAACAGTTGAACCAAAGAAGGTTAACAACAGGGAGGGGGCAGCCCAAATTCAACACGGAGAACAGGAGCGAGAAGCAACCTCAGTCTAGGTCGCCTGCCTTTGTAAAACGATCCTCCTGCTCACATAAGCTTGACTGCGTACGGGTTAAATGTATTACCAGCTGGCAAATGACCTTCTTGAGAGAGAAAGGGGAAGCAAGAGAGGCCAACACTTCAGAAGCAACTTGTTTAATAAAAGTAATCTCCCCCTCACATTTCTGACATCACCCCGGCAGTCACACCATCCTGCCTTGGGTCACCAGACGCAGCTCCCGAAGTCAGAGGAAATTATAGAAATCCATCATGCCTGAGTTTTCCGACCTGGTTATTACTCGCTGCTTTTTATCTTCCAAATGGTCCCTAAATTTAATTGCCTTGTTGTAATGGATTAACCTCTGAGGTCCACAGTAGCATTTATATTGTGTTCAAAGTGGAGATTGCAGGTTCTGGGCCAGTTTGGGGAGTATGCTTTTATCAGCCCACCGCCGTCCCTGCTCAGGTCGTGGTAACGTCGGCAAACACTCGTCTGCAGAGGTCACACACGTGTCCAGGCAAAGGGAAACACAAAGAGACTCTCATTTGACCCGAAGGAACCAACGCGCCCTCTCCGAGCTGATTTCGGGTGGAAGAGGAGTAGACAATTGCTTTTACTTTCCCCCCCGCCCCCAGCCATTCCTTCCCACGTCCCTCCTCCAGTTCCACATTCCCACTTGCCTGTCAGGGTCGGTGTTCTCTCCTGGGTACTCTTCTCATTTCTCTCTATCCTCCTTCCCAGGGCATTCTCATCTGTTCCTATCGCTTCTAATGCCGTCTATACACTGATGACTCTAAAATATACGTTGCTAGTTTCTGACTTCTTTTCTGAACTTGAGACTAGCATATTCAGTTGCCTATCTGGCGTCACTGATGTATCCCGGGGAGATTGCAGACCTATGCTCAAATCCACCTCCTTGAGTATTTGCCGTCTCAGTAAGTGGCATCACCATCCACCCAGCTGCTCGAGCCACACCCAGCTGGGAGCCATCTTTGAACCCGACACCTGTCTAGCCACCAATCCACTGGCCAGTCCTGTTGATTCGACCTCCAGGATACATTTCAAATAAATCCATTTCTTTTCATCTCCATTGACACCACCAAGTTCCAGCTGCCAACTTCCCCTCTCAAGCTCGCACAATAGGGCTCCTAACATTTGCTGCAGCTTCTACCTGGGCTGTTCCACAGCAGCCAGTGACCCCCAAGGCAGGATTCTACTCTCTCTCTCTCTCTCTCTCTCTCTGTCTACTCCACCTTACATTCCTGTTTTCTGTTCCTCAGAAATACTAAGGTAATTCCCACCCAGGACCTTTGCACCTGCTATTCTCTCTGCTTGGAATGATCTTTCTTCTTATCTTCTCATGCCCAGCTCCTTCTTGTCACTCTGTTGGTAGCTTAAATGTCACCTCTGCATGAGGCCTTCCTTGCCTACCCAATCTAAAAAGCCAGAGAGGCTTAAGTTCAAATTCTAGCTCTCCTACTTTCTAGCAGTAAGAAAAAAAATACAGAGTGAGAGTGGGAGGCAGGAGAGTGAACGATGTGGAGCACTTGCATGGCCTTGGGTTCGAGTTCCGGCTCTGACACAACCTGCCTTTGGAGTCTTTCCACTACATCATGGCAGGTAGAAGGACACTAGGTGAGATGGAAGGGCAATGGGCAAGAGGGAAGTTATGGGAGGTAGAATGACTATTAGCTTTCTATTAATAGCAGTATGTGAGGAAAACCTCCTCCAAAAAAGCTAACTATAGCCAGCAAGTGGGTGGGAGGGAGCTATAATAAAATTGATCCAACTTGTATATACCAGGAGCAAGCATTAGGCTTGGCTCAGTAGGAATATAAAGGATGTTAACTTACAGTCCCTTCCTTTGAGTCCTAAAGACAGATAGATATAGATATAGATGATATAGATACAGATATCTCAACCAATAACAAATAGATCAGATAATAATCATGGCCTGCAGTCACAAAGCTCTTGTGCCAGCTGGGCACCCTACTCTTGATGTTCTATTCAATCTTCCCACAACCCTGTGAGGTAGGTTTTCTATTATTTTTCCCACCTGACAGAACGGGAAACTAAGGCTCAATATCATACTAAAGCTAATGTAGGCAGAAAGCTGAGATTTGAACCCAGGTGTGTCTGCTCCCTGAGACCATAATATTTCCTCTAAAAGAGAGGTCCTGGGCACGATCTGATTGGGTTATAACTGAGGAAGTTGAGCAAAGTTCATTATTTTGGAAGAAGTCCTCTTAGAGGAGTTGGAAATCATGTTCAGTCTGACTGTATTTGTCGGAATTGGAAAGACCACATGGAGAGAACAGGACATGGGGCAGATGTGTCTGCTCTGAGTGCAGGGCCTATGGACACGAATAGTCAGGGACACGTCTGGAGAGAATGGGAGGCTGCAGTGGTCACTAAAGCAGTGTCCATATCCATCTTCCCTCTTTCCTTCGTTCAACCATTGGTTCCACAAAAGTCCATACAATTCCTCCTGTGTACCAGACACAGTCCTGGCTGTTTGGGACTCACGGTGGAGAACCGAGGAGACACAGTCCCTGCCCACACGGGGCTACAGCCAAGTGGAGGACACAGGTATTAACAAATTAGCACAGATGAATGCCTTTTTTCTTTGATTCTAAAACATTCTAAGGCACACAATCTCATCACATGCACACATAACTTGTAAGATAGGGCCCAGTTTGAAAGCTTTAAAATATTGGGGAAAGAATGTTTCTTAGAATGGAGAAGATGTTGCATACAATTGCATAATTGTGAGAAGTGCTAGGAAGAAAAAGTACAAGGCACTATAGCAGGTGCTAAAGGGATGTGGGGAGGATTGATTTATGCCATAGGAGTCATGGAACCCCTCTTAAAGTCAGTGATATTCAAGGTGGGAGCTGAAGGATGCTGGAAGAGTCAGGTGATGAAGAAGAGCAGACAGAGGAGCCCTCAGTTGTGAGCCCCCCAGGAAGGACTCACACTAAGGACTGGATGGCCAGTGTAGCTCCAGTCAGGCTCACGTGTGCATGGGGTGAGGGCAATGTGGTGTGAGTGGAGGGGTGGCCAACAGGTTCATCATGCAAGCCCTTGCAGGCCACATTAAGGACTTTGGGTTTTATTCTAAGTTCATGGAGCACTATCGAGGTGTTTTAAGTAGGGGAGTAACATGGTGCCATCCTTGTTTGTAAAGGTCACTCTGGCTGTGATACGGGGAGCAGAGTGGGGGAGTAAGAGCAGGGAGACCAATCAAGAGACACCAGCAGTAGGGCAGGAACCAAGGATGGACCCTTGACCAGGGGTATGGAGAGAAGCTGATGGATTTGAGATACACGTTGGAGGTGTAATTGAGAATACTCAGTGATATTTAGTGAATGTGGAAGAGTGGGTAGGAATTAAGGATAACTCCCAGGTTTCTAACACAGGAACTTAAGTGGGTGGTGATGTCCTTTACTGCAATGGAAAAGAACAGACTTTGGAGGAGAAGCTTACGAGTTCCTCTTTGGACATGATAAGTTTGGGATGTTTGAGAGATGCCTACATGAAGAATCAGTTAGGCACTTAGATGTGGGTTTGGAGTATAGAAGAGAGGTCCGGGTATTTCCAGGTCTGCAGTAGCTGCCTTGAGATGTGAAGTTGTCAGCATAAATGGTATTTAAAATTATAAGAATAGACGACGTTGTCTAGGGGAAGAATATATAGTGAGAAAGGGACCAGGATAAAAGCCTGAGGTATGCAGCATATGGAGGTAGTATGAAGGACATAAGTCCAACAGAGGACACTAAAAGCAGCAATGGCCAGCGAGAGTAGGGGGCCATGCATCTTAGATGAAGGCCAAGAGAAGAGAGTTCTGAGCAGGGAGTGATTATGTCAGACACTGCAGAGATTGTCAGGAAAGATATGCCCCTTGGATTTTGTATCAGAGTGGCCATTCATCACTTCAGCAATGGCAAGGTTGGGTTAGTGGTGAGGAGACTGCAGACTGAGATTGGCTAATGAGGAAGTAGGGGTGGACTGTGTAGGCAGAGTTTGCAAGAAGCTTGGCTGATGATGGCAAATGCTAGTGAGGGTGAGGGGGTCAAGGGATGGTTTTAGTTTGCCTTTGTTTGGGGAGCCATTTGCACAAGTGAGGAGCTAACAGACTGACCCATACAAGAATGATGAGTTGAAGACACAGGAGAGAAATGAGATTATTAGAAGAGCAATGTCCCTGAGCCTCTGGGGAATGTTGGGTCTAGCGTATAATGAAGCCACATGTGTAATTTTAAATATCTTGGTAACCATATTAGAAAAAGTAAAAAGAAAGAAGTGAAATTAATTTCAATAACATATTTCATGTCACACAACCTATCCAAAACATGATCCTTTTGACATATAATCAATATAATAAATTATTAATGAGATATTTTACATTCATTTCTCATATTAAGTATTTGACACTCACAGCACATTTCAATTCAGTTGAGGTACATTTCAAGTGCCCAATAGCCACACGTGGCTGCTGGCTGCCCTACTGGACAGCTCAGGTCTGGAACGCAGGTAGAGGAATTGGTCTTTGATAAAGAACACTTTCTCCCTTGGAAGATAGAGAGGAAAAGGAGCACAGCTGCGGGAAGGTTGGAAGATTTGGTGCTGGATGAATGAGGGGTATTGGGAGGAATATTAAAGTCTTTTTCGTAAAACTCCCAGCATGTTACTTAATCTTCCTCTCAATATACTTCTTCTCCCTTGAAACTCCCTTTTACCTCCATACAACTTTGGGGAGTCACTGGGCTTTCTGAATCGTAGAAGGTAGGTAGTTTTGATGTCAAAAAGCTTCCCATACTGTATGAAACGAATCCCTTTGTGAGCAAAGTAAGTGAAAGGGTGAAAATTTGCTAGGTACTCATGGCACGGGGGAGGAAGATTTCTCACATAGAGATTAGGATATACAGAAGCAAAAGTTTATTCATTTCTCTGAGAAAGAAAGAGAGTTCGAGAGCAAAAGTGGTGTGGGGGCGGGAGGTGGGCGGCAGGGGTAGTGAGTGGCCACAGCACACAGATGAAGGTGTGAAAATGTGGGGACAGTTGAGGAAAAGTTGTTCAGAATTTTAAAGGTAAAAATGGCTTTTTCCCCCTGCTTTAGCAGACTGATAACAGAAGCAGCAGTGAAGTGGTTGCAGGTGTTATTTTTTTTCTTTTCTCTGTGAGGCTGAGTTATCTGATTCCTTAAAATCCGTTTTTTTGGCAGGATCTGAGGCAGAGAGCTGGAATAGGGAGTTTGCACCCCTACTGTCCGACTGGGGCTCTTTAAGGCTGAGAAAATGAAACTCTTAGAGAGAACGAGTTAGGCCACAAATGTTTTATTAATAATTAAACAAAACAAAGGGGGTGAGTAGAGGAGCTGCCATTTAGCTGACAAGAGGCTCACTGTAAACCAAGGAGGTAAAGGGAATTTCAAGGGAGGGAAAGCAAATTGTCTGAAAATGGTCCTTTCCAAATGCATCCTATTTTCTAGTTCACCTGGTCTCGCGTGCTGTCCTGCACCCTGCCTCGCCTAAGCATTGCCACTCTGTCTGTCACTGAACTGAGAGTTGAAAAATCACCTGTGGGAGAAAGATTATTAGGAATAATGAGAAAGCATTGGACCAAATTTGGTCCAAACTTTGTGATTTCTTAGTTTCAAGTCAGTAGTTGTGAGTTTTCTCTTTAAAAGGGCAACTATGTGTTGTGAGTGCATTACTGTTACTTTCTGTCTGAGAGTTTATTTTCCTCTGTTAGATCAGTTATCAGTAAGGCCACCTTTCAGTAAGGACTTTTTTTACACATTCTGTTCTCATACATTTGCAGAGACAAAGCATCAGTCAATGCAAAGCAAGAGTGAGTGCCGTGTCCTGAGCACAGTCTTGCCACTAACATTTTCTTGTGCTGGATGGTCCACTTCATGGGGACGGTCTGAGCATGATAAAGAAAAAGCAACACTGCTAGATGTCTCGGCGGCCACAGACACAATCAATACTAATAAGAACAACAACGACAGTAACACACACAGGACCAACCACATCCTCCCAGTGTTGGCAGCTGATGACCCCCCAAATCTATTTTTCACTCATATATGGATCAGCAAAACCCCAAGTGTGATTCTGCCTAAGCCTTTTCCTCCTCTCCCTTCAAACCCACATGTACTTTGAGGTAAATCTAATCCACATGTTTCTGATTCATTTACACTTAACTCATCAAAATGTTGTTTTCTAGCAGCTATCTGATGGCCAAAAAGTCTTTCTTGAAGCTCCCTTTCTTACAAATAGGATGTTGTGGTTTGCCAAGAGAAAAAAATAAAAGCTGAGCCCCAAAAGGTTTGAATCTGACTTGAAACTAAGAAATCACAAAGTTTGGACCAAATTTGGTCCAATGCTTTCTCATTATTCCTAATAACCTTTCTCCCACAGGTGATTTTTCAACTCTCAGTTCAGTGACGGACAGATTGGCAATGCTTAGGTGAGGCAGGGTTGCTGGTCCAGGACAGCACATGAGACCAAGTGAACTAGAAAGTAGGATGCATTTGGAAAGGACCATTTTCAGTCAATTTGCTTTCCCTCCCTTTAAATTCCCTTCACCTCCTTGGTTTACAGTGAGCCTCTTGTCAGCTGAATGGCAGCTCCTCTACTCACCCCGGGGCGCTTTCTGAGCTCACAAACTGCTCCCCTACGGTGGGGCTATTCATGGTACTTGGCACCATGCTTCTTTCTTCCTTTCCTCTTCTCAATGAAAGCTCTGTGTGTCAAAGGTTTCTGTAAAACAAAAATCCCAGAGCATGAAGAATTTCATGGCCCTGCAAAGAAACAGAAGATACATTAGGTCAGATGTGAGGCTGATAAACTCACCAACTCCCTTCAACTTAAGACTTTAATTAAAATGACCCTTGTAAGGGGGACTAAAAATAAACACTCATTTATGGTTTCTCTCTGGAATCCTGTAAAATCTACATGAATACATTACTTATGGTTTATGGTAGCTTCCTAAGACACACTGCCCAGATGGATTTTATTCCTGCCACTTGGAATTAGGACAAATCTTTAGCAACCCTCACAGGCATCCATACTCTGATCTTCCTCCATGATTGTTTCTCTTTGGGCAGCTTCCAGACATGGGCCACTGGACACACGTTACACTAGCGGGATGAGTTTATGAGGTCTCTCTGGCAAAGGAGCAAACTGTGTAGTCTGGCAGCAGTCACTAGGACACAATAAATGTCCAAAAAGTGTGTGTTGAATCAATCTATATCAACAAAACTTAGTGGGTCTATGGACCTAGTAGAATAGAGAAGAAAAACCATATTTATAGTTTGCAAAGCAAGGGAAAAAATTGAAGGGGTAGAGGAGGGGACAAGAATGAAGAGAAATGAGGAGAAGGTGCCTAGGGAAGTCATGTCACAGACAGCTCCAGCCATTGTCTCTCTTCCCGGTGAGCAGTGAAGGGCCATTCCTAGAAAGTTTTCCCAAGGTGACAATAGATAAGACAGGATAAGCCAGACTTTATGAAACATACCAATCTAGGGCAATTTTGTTATTATCTTCCTGGAACAATGGGAAAAGATCACACTTTGATGTATACAAGTGGAATTTCACCTGAGTGGATCTGATATTCTCACTGTGAAAAAGACAGGGTAGTGGGAGACATAAGGCACAATCTTTGGACTGGGAAGGAGGACTTTCCTGTTTCTGTCAGAGGCCAGGAGTTCTCAGACACAGGTGCCTTGGATCCATGCCTGTAGTGTGGACGAGCTGTCCCTGGGAAAGTGGCCGGAACCAGTGGCAACAGCAGTGTGGAGGGGTGGCCCGTCCCAGGGCAGCCAGCATGTGGGGCAGCAGCTGTGATGCCCTACAGACTCAAGCAGGTACATGTGCTGCCCCAGGACCAGCAGTGAAGGTCAAGAACAAGCGTCCCTGCTCAGCGAATGTGAGGTGAGCAGTGCCCCATCCTGAGGTGGGAATCAGGCCATCACGATGACACCCCGATGGGGTACAGAGAGGCAATATCAGATTATCCCACACTCAGCCAGAAGCAAGGTGAGAAGATGGAACCTACGGGTTTATTCCAGTCACAGCCTCCTAAAACACTCTCAGAAACACCTAAGGGACATTTTGGAGGTGGCTCTGTCCAGCAAGTCTGCTGGCATGGACTCATGATCTAACAATTTTGGACGTTAAGAAAGCAAACCCAGTTCTTTAGAAAGGCTGGGAACATATATAGGTGACATGAATAATACCATCCTGAGGGGCCCCAGCCAACTGCTTAGTTACCTTGAGGGTTCTTCTACCTTTGAAACCACCTCTCTGCCATCACACAGATTCTTTTCCTGAAGTAAATGGGTCAGAACTGAAGGTTGATTTTATCTTAAAAATGTGAAGAAGAAGAAGAAGAGGAAGAAGAGGAAGAAGAAGAAGGAGGAGGAGGGGAAGGAGGAGGAGGAGGCAGCGGCGGCAGCGGCAGCAGCAAATCTGTGTAACCCTGGTCATATTCCCAGATATCCAGTCTTTCCAGGCTGGTGGAGGATCCTTCCTTGAATTAGCTCCCATCTGTGTTCAAGAGGATTCCAGCTGCCTCCCCCGGGGTCCCCTCCTCTGGTCGGCCCCTCACCCCCTATTTCCTGTTCACTCTTCATGAGGGTGGTTCAGCCCTCCAACCTCTTCTCTTACTCTTTGGGGGGAGAGAATCTTCCCACTCTCTCCCAAACGTGCTAAAAAATCACTTGCTGCTCATTAACTGATGAACTTCTTACATACGTGACAGAAAAATATTATTTGTTTGTCATTTCTAATTCTCCCCCTGAAGTCTCCTTGAGGGGGTAAATCCTAGAAACTAGAGGGTCTTTAATAAATTGAGCCTCAAGTTATCTTCCTCTGAATAATTGTCTTTCACATATTGACGGCAATATGATGAAACATGGTACCAGACTTTTTTCACTGGGACTCATAGTACGAAATATATTTTTCACTACAGTCTAACACACAGAGCCCATTTTCATTTCTTTTTTTGTTTTTTCGATTTACTTCATTTTTTAGAAATGTTGGTCTCACTCACTAAATTGATTTTACAACTCACTATTGGCTCACAACTCACAGTTTGAAAAACACTGAAGTAGATTTAGGTCAGGGTGTGTGTCTGTGTGTGTGAAAGAGGGAGAGACAGTTAGGAAGGAAGGGACACAGAATTAGGTCTGGGAGGGTTAGGAGAAAAGAGAGGTTTATACACTGAGGGTAATTTTGGGGTAGATCATAGACGTTTAATGAGGATTTTTATTAGTCTCCCCTCTAAATTTCAGTAAAATCACATTCCCCATTGATGTTCTGTGGAGTGCACTAGCCTGGGGGAGGGGAGTGCCTACAAAGTGCTATACCTGATTCAGGGTTGGCAGGGAATGAGACTAGAGGCTGCCCCAGGACAGCAGAATCATATGGACTGTGTGTATTAAGGGGCCGAGTATCTGAATTTCATGGAATTCCATGCATTGGGAAGTGAACAGAATTTAGGGAAGAATAGCAGATAGTTTCAGTGGAAAGAGGAAAGGCCAGGAAGCCAGGAGGACTCTAAGAAGTTGCTTCACCATTCTGGGCCTTCTCATCATCTAGCAAATGAAAGAATTATAAGATCTGTAAGATCCTATCCACCTCTAACTTTCAATGATTCCTACATGGTATTCTTTATCCAGAAATATTTACAATCTTGAGATCTCCTTCTTATGGACCAAATGGAGTTGTCATTGTTTAGTTCCTTTGAATTTTATGCCAAATTAAGGCTCAGCCTTTGGAAGATTACCTCTGACACTTCCTTATATTATGTGCTTGCCCCTCTCCACATACACACATACCCTTGTGCACACACGTGTGCACATACACACACACACACACACACACGGACTGTGGATGCTCTGGTCATCTGGTTGGTCCCTCCGTGTCCATCTCCACTTGGTCTCTGCCTGGAGGCTGATGCATGTGCAGACCCCACCAACAGTCTCCTGGGTCTTCTACTTCCCACTGGGTTAGTGGAAAGCCCTGAAAGGGGCAGGAGAAAAGAAGGGAGTGAATTCTGGCTACATTTTCTAGGTGTACTGAGACCTTATTCCCTCTCTTCCCACCCCGTGAAGTTGCCCTGGGTTTCTCTGTCCCTCACTCCTCCTCTCAGAACTCTTCTCCTTTCTGATTCTGACAATGATGTCAGGGTGGTGATATCTCTGCTGCACCCAGCCTTGCCCCTGCCCCTCGCTGTAGCTCCTCTGCAAGCCACATGCACCTGTTGCATGTAAACTCTCCTACAATTTGGGTAATTCTAATTGCTGGGCACCATCTGTCCCTCTAGAGACCCTACATAATGAAAGAGTCATAAAAGATTTCCAGACTTCATCCATGAAAGTTGGTGACAAAAATAAAAAAAGTAATGAGGTTTAGTTGCTATAGAAGCCAATAGTTATAATTTTTTAAAATATTAATATATTTTATAAGAGATAAAAAATTTTTGTCTTTCAATAATATTAATGAATATAGATTAGGGGCTGGGCACGGTGGCCCACAACTGTAATCCTAGCACTTTGGGAGACCAAGTCAGGAGGATCGCTTGAGGTTAGTAGTTAGATATTAGCCTGAGCAAGAGCAAGACCATCTCTACAAAGAAAAATCAGCCCAGCATGGTGGTGCACACCTGCAGTCCCAGCTACTCGGGAGGCTGAGGCAGGAGGTTAGCTTGAGCCCAGGTGTTTGAGGCTGCAGTGAGCTATGATGACACCACTGCACTCTAGCCTGGGCAATAGAGCAAGACCCTGCCTCAAAATATAGGTAGGTAGATAGATAGATAGATAGATAAGGAAAATCAAACAGAGCTAAAATTAATGATAAAAGTATTGGGGAAATATCAGTTCTTAAAATGAGACAAAAGCCTGAATCATAAATTTATCAATAAGCTCTCATGAATTTTTAGAAATGTTTGAATTCCTTGTGGTCATATAAGTCACATAATCTGGGCACTATGCTGAGCCTCTTCGCTGTTAAAAAAATACACTGTATATATATTATATATATAATATACACACACATAAAATACATATATGCATATAAAAGCCCACCCACAATGTAGAAATATAGTGATTTATACTATATATCTATTTATATGATACATCATGTTTTATTTTGGCTAATGGTGTTAAAGAAGGAACAAATATTGAACATTTCACCGATTAGGGGCATATGTACACTTCTACTGATCATTAAAATCATATATTGGGATAGTGATGATTCCGTAGTTTAAAACAAATTATACAGTTATTTCTCCAGGGTGTGTGACTATCTTGAATATCTCAGGAAGACAAAGGATCTTACTCAAGCTAAGTTCATAAAAGAAATATAGAGAGAACTCTGAATAATGAATGTGCACTCAGATTATGAAAACATATGTCTGGGTCCCGCTGTTCAGCTCTCCTATTTCATAAGAAGTGTTCGCAGCACTTAGCTCAGAGCTGTGCACCTAATAGGTCACTGAAGTGTGGGCCTGATAGTTGACCGCGTTACGGTAAGCAAGTTAAGACCTTATCTACACCTCTTTCACCTACACACACACAGATACACACACACACACACACACACACAGCTGCAGTCAGATCAATGTTTCATGTATCTGACATTATTTTAGTACATTTCCCAAATAAATAAAGCTCATCTCTTTAAAGGTATATTGCTTTAATGGAGATCACAAAACTTTCTAAAAGAAAATATATACTACTCTACCTTCTTAAACAGAAAATTCTCGACATACCATAAACTGTAAACGGTGACTCTTGATGGTTCTAATTACAAGCATCCGTCATTTTACTGGGCCCCCACATTCTGGTGAGGCTCTTTGAGCAATCATCAGGCTATTTATTATTTTTAAACTGCTTCCTAAACAGCCGAGGCAGCGAGGCCCCTCCCCTTCCTCTAGCACCTTACATCTGCTGACAACTTTGGCCCCCAGAATAAAACTTGAGAGTTGGTCTCTGAAGAAAATAGGTTTTCTGCAGGGGAAGGATCATGCATGGTGTGGGGCTGAGTCTGAGACCATATCAAAATAAATCTTCTGGTAACTCTAGCCATTACCCTGATTAGATTCTTAGGGAAACAAAAAGACAGCTCCACCGAGGAGTAAAATACACTGAAGGGTAACATCCCCAGACCGAAGCTTTCCTTACTGCGTCCCTCTGTGGGTTCTCCAGGCTGCTCCCGGCCACGCACGTCACACGAAAGCCTTCGCCCTGCCTGCTTAGAGCAGGCAGCCTGTCCTCCCGCTCACGGGAGAGGCCTGTGGCAAACAGCTCTGTACAAAAGCAAAGGGACCCTCTGACCAAAGATCATCCAACATTGAAGAAAAGCTGATTCTATAAAAGGATCAGGTAAATAGAGAGATTAGTTATAATTTAGAAAATAGAAATTGGTATTTTAAAAAGTATAACTAGTATCCATAGAGAGTTTTAAGAGGCTAATGCATTTAGAAACCAAGAACAGGCTACTACAGGAAAAAAAAAAAAAAAAAAAAGAAGCATTCAAAGAACAAGAAAGAATTCCTAGAAATTAGAAAAATTATAATTTTCAAAATAAAACAGTCATATAAAGCTGCAGTCCCCAACCCCTCGGCCTCAGACCAGTACTGCTCTGTGGCCTGTTAGAAACCAGGACGCACAGCAGGAGGTGAGCAGCAGGTGAGGGAGCGAAGCTTCATCTGTATTTACAGCCGCTCCCCATCACTCACATCACCACCTGAGCTCCGCCTCCCATCAGATCAGCAGCGGCCCTAGATTCTCATAAGAGCCTGAACCCTCCTGTAAACTGCGCATGCGAGGGATCTAGGCTGCGCTCCTTATGAGAATCTGATGCTGGGGAGTGGCTGCAAATACAGATTATCATGAGCAGAGAGGTTTGACTGCACAGAGACCATAATAAATCAACTGTTTGCAGACTTATATCAAAACCCTATCAGTGAGTGGCAAGTGACAATTAAGCTGCATCTGGTGGCAGGCTTATAGTATATATTACAATGTAATAATAACAGAAATAAAGTACACAATAAATGTAATGCACTTGAATGATCCCAAAACCATCCCCCTCCCTTCCCAGATCAGTGGAAAAATTGTCTTCCATGAAACCAGTCCCTGGTGCCAAAAAGGTTGGGAACCACTGATATAAAGCAAAATCTAATAAAGCAAAGTAGCCTAAAGACCAAGGTGGTGGTCTGAAATCTACAAC
This sequence comes from Eulemur rufifrons, assembly GCF_041146395.1. NCBI lineage: Eukaryota > Metazoa > Chordata > Mammalia > Primates > Lemuridae > Eulemur > Eulemur rufifrons. The sequence continues at coordinate 14,497,496 of NC_090997.1, read as the reverse complement.
TGAGCAAACATCGCATAATGTAGAGATGGAAAATGTGCTAGGAAAGTTAAGAGACAAGGAGGAAAAATCTGCTAAATCCAGTATATGCCCAATAAAAGGTTTAGAAGGAGAGAACAGAGACAAGGGAGAGGAGAAAGAATCAAAGACAGGAGGGATACACTTTCCCTGAGTTGAGCAACAGTAAGAATCTTCAGATTGGAAGAGCATTTTAAAATGTCCTACCTATGGCTAAGAGATATTTCAATATTTTAGAAATAAGGGGAAAAGCTTTAAAGCTTCTAAGAGAAAAAGTAGTTTTTGTAAGGGAACTTCAATCAGGCTAACACTAGACTACTTGTTGCTGACAGAAGATGCTAGAAGTCAGTTGAGCAATGGAAATACACACATGTGGAGAAGAGCATGGGATCCAGAAAATGCACCTGTGTATTTTGCAAGGTGACTGGAGGCAGAGACTGCTAGTTCCTTGCCCAATACTGCTATGATCTTCTTCTCTTCCTAACAGAACCCAATTTGGAAGGGAAAGGAGTATCAATGTACCCAGCTAAAATTACATCACTAGACCTCCTTGAAGCTAACAGTGGCCATATGGCCCAGTTCTGGCCAATGAGTGCAAGCAGAGGCTGAGCATTGGAACTTTCTGGATAGCTTTTTCAAAAGAACAAACTCCACAGCTTTCCTGCTCTGTCCCTTTGCCCTTCCCTCACCTACTTTTCAGAACGTGGACTTAATGCCTAGAGGCACACACCATCTTGTGACCCAAAGGACCAAAGCTCACATAAAAACGATGCTAATGGAGAAGGATGAAAAGAGCCTGGATCTCCGATGAAAAATAAAATCATAAAACTACTAACAGAACATGGGGAGATTTAAAAAATAATAATAATTTTAGAGGAAAAAGGGCAATTCTAAGTGTGGCATAAAAAGAAAGATTAGTAGATTTAACAAATTAAAATTTTTAAATTTCTGCATGGGAAAAAATGGCCCCACAAAAAGTCAGATAATTAAAGACAAACTGGAAAAAACATAATTGCAACTCATATGGTAAAAAGCTTATTTCCTCAATACATAGTGAAATTCCTACAAATTGCTAGAGAAAAATGACTTGACTCAAATAGAAAAATAGGTGAAAGATAAGAACAGTCACAGGAAAAAGAATCTGATCACGCTTACATGCAAAGATGTTCAACTTGTGATAAGATTAATGCCAACTGAAACTATGGTGAATAGCATATGTATTCTTATTTGAGCTTGTATTAATATATTCATAAAATAATTGGACAAATAAATAGGGAAATTGACCCTGGATAGAGGATCTGAATGACTAAGAGACAAATGACAGATGAAACACTTACTTTTCACCAAATATTCCCCTTTTTAAATTAAACATTTTATTTTGAGATAATTTTAGGTTCACAGGAAGTTGTAAGAAATAATACAAAAAGATTCCTTGTATTTTTTTTACCCAGTTTCCCCCAGTGGTAACAACTTGAAAAACTATAATATAATTGCACACCTAGGATATTGGCATTCACACCTCCAAGATGTGGAACATAGTACCTGTTAGGTGGGTTTCATCCATCCCATCCTCCCCCCTTCCTCCTGCTTGGTTTCCATTGAGTTTTACTTCCCTCTATGCACATACATACTCATCAGTTAGTTCCAGTGAACATTATCTGGGTGACAGGCACACTTTTAACCCTGACTCAAGCATTACAAAAGCGATCCATGTAACCAAGAACATTTGTGCCCCCGTAATATTTTGGGGGAAAAAAAAACGTGGAAAATTTTCATCACCACATTTTCCCTCGTTGCCTTTTTATAACCACATTCATTTTCCTCCCACCCCCACCGCCTCCTTAATGTTGGCAACCACGAATTTTTTCTCTATTTCTGTAATTTTGTCATTTTGAGAATGCTACACAAATGGAATCACAGAGCATGTAACCTTTTGGAATTGGATTTTTTTACTCGGCATAGCTCTCTGGAAATCCATCCAAGTTGTCTGTCGTGTGGGATTGATAATTTGTTGCTGTGTAAGGTTCCATGGCATGGGTATATTCCACCTAACGATAGTTTTTTAAAACTATTCAACCATTGAAAGATGTTGAGGTTGTTCCCAGTTTGGGACTATTTTGAATAAAGCTGTTATAAACATTTGTGTGTAAATTTTGGTGTGAACACAGATTTTTCTTTCTCTAGAATAAATGCCCAAGAGTATAATTGATGAATGGTTTGGGAGTTGCATGACTGGGTTTTTAAGAAACTACCAAACTCTATTTTTTTTTTTTTTTTTTTGTCCAGGCTAGAGTGCCGGGGCATCAAGCTCACAGCAACCTCAAATTCCTGGGCTTAAGCAATCCTTCTGCCTTAGCCTCCCGAGTAGCTGGAACTACAGGTATGCGCCACCATGCCCGGCTCATTTTTTCTATATACATAATTTTAGATCTCCAGATCATTTCTTTCTATTTTTAGTAGAGACGGGGTCTTGCTCTTGCTCAGGCTGGTCTCGAACTCCTGACCTTGAGCGATCCTCCCGCCTCGGCCTCCCAGAGTGCTAGGATTACAGGCATGAGCCACCACCTCCGACCTACTATCAAACTCTTGTGGCTGCATCATTGTACACTTCTACTATCAATGCATGAGTAATTCACTTTCTCCGAGTCGTCTCCAGCATTTCGTTATGTCACTATTTTTTCTTTTGGCCATTTTGATAGATGTTTAGCAATATCTATTTGTGGTTTTACCTTGCATTTTCCTAAAGGCTAATGATGGTTGAGCAAACTTTTCATGCACTTATTTGTCATTTGTATATCTTCATTGGTGAAATATCTCTCCACCTCTTTTGCCTATGTTTTAATTGAAATGTTTGGTGTTTTACTGTTGAGTTTTGGGAGCTCTTTATATGTTCCAGATATTCTACCTTCGTCAGATATTTTCTCCCTATCTGTAGCCTCTCTTTGCATTCTTTCATCAGGGTCTTTTGTAGAAAAAAAGTTCTGAATTTTAATGAAGTCAAATTTATCATTTTTTCCTCCGATGAGTTGTGTTTTTGGTATCAACTCTGAAAATTATATGCCTAGCCCTAAATTCTGAAGATTTGCTTCTGTGTTTTTTCTGAAAGTTTTATAATTTAATGTTTTATTTTAATTTTTTGGCTTAATTTTTGTGTGAGATGTGGTTTAGATCAAGATTCTTTTCTGTTGGAGGGACAGTACCATGAATGTCCAATTGCTCCAGCATTGTTTATTGAGAAGTCTACCCTTCCTCCATTGAGTTGCTTTTGCATCTTTGTCAAAAATCAGTTAGACATATTTGTATGGGCCTATTTCTGGGTTCTCCATTATGTTCCATTGATGTATGTGTCTATCACACAACCAATAATACCACAAAGTCTGAATTACTGTAGCATAAGATAAGTCTTTAAAGCAGGTAGACTGGCCAGGCGTGGTGGCTCACGCCTGTAATCCTAGCACTCTGGGAGGCCGAGGCGGGAGGATCGCTCGAGGTCAGGAGTTTGAGACCAGCCTGAGCAAGAGCGAGGCGCTGTCTCTACTAAAAATAGAAAGAAATTAGCTGGACAACCAAAAATATATAGAAAAAATTAGCTGGGCATGGTGGCACATGCCTGTAGCTCCAGCTACTCGGGAGGCTGAGGCAGGAGGATTGCTTGAGCCCAGGAGTTTGAGGTTGCTGTGAACTAGGCTGACGTCATGGCACTCACTCTAGCCCAGGCAACAGAACGAGACTCTGTCTCCAAAAAATAAAAAAATAAAGCAGGTAGACTAATTATTCCCCGTTTTTCTTATTTTTCAAAATCATTTGTTATTCTAGTTTTCTTGCCTTTCCACAAAAATTTTAGAATAATCTTGTCTATGTCTACAAAAAATATCTTGCTTGGATTTTATAGTAATTGAGTTAAACCCACTCTCCCTATATCAACTTAGGGAGAATTGACATCTTTACTATGTTTTCTTCCAATCCATAAATATAGTGTGTTTTTCATTTATTTAGATTGTCTTTAATTTCTCTCATTAGCACTTTATAGTTTTCAGTATACAAATCCTGAACATATTTTGTTAGGTTTCCTTCTAAGTATTTCATCTAGTTTGAGTGATTGTAAATGGCATTGTATTTTTAATTTTGGTGTTTATGTGCTCTTCACTAGTATATAGAAATACAATTGATTTTTGTATGTTTATCTTATATTCTACAATCTTGCTAAAGTCACTTACTATTTCTAGGAGTTTTTTTTGTAGATTCCTTGGGATTTTCTACGTAGGCAATCATGTCATCTGCAAATAGGGACAGTTTTATTACTTGCTTTCCAATTTGCATGCCTTTAATTTTTTCTTGCCTTGTTGCACTGGCTAGAACCTTCAGCACCATGTTGAATAAGAGGGGCAAGAGTAGACATTCCTGCCTTTTTCCTAATCATAGGGGGAAAGCATGCGACCTTTCACATTTAAGTATGACAGCTTTAGGTGTTTTGTAGGTAATCTTTATTAAGTTGGAGAAGCTGCCTCTATTCCTGTTTTCTGAAAGTTTTTTTTCATGATTGGGTGCTGAATTTTGTCAAAAGTGCTTTCTGGGTCACTTGATATGATCATGTGATTTTTTTTTCTTTAGCTTTTTAAAATAGTGAGTTACACTGATTTTCAAATATTGAAATAGCTTTGCATCCCTAGAAGGTAAAAAAATCAAAGATTATTAATGCAAACTGGTGTGGTATATTCAAGCTTCACCTAAGCCAACCTTTCTCTGACTTCATCACACTTCCTCATCGGCTCGAGAGGTTGCCAAGGCTGGCTGCAGTAGACACTGGTCCAGGGAAAGAGCACTGGGCCGTGGTGCTGGTGTGTTTCATGGGGCAGCCAGTGTTCCAAAGAAGATAGTACAATGGATACAACAGGCTGAGGAGAGGAGATGTGTCCACCACGCCAGACTTGCTGTCTGCAGGGCCCAGGATCCAGCTCTTTGGTTGGCCAAAATCCCTACTTGAGAACAACGTGCCTGGTTAATTCTGCCTACCTATGCCTACAAACATGCAAAGCAGGAGAGGAGAATGTATCGAGCTATTGTTGGAATGTAATACTCGTGCACAGAAACACTCACATTAGCTGAATTTGCCTTGCTACATTCTGAGAATTTTTATTTGTGTGGAATAAATTCTCTTCAACAAATCCCAGACTTTGCCACATTTACTTAGTGCTAAGGTCATAAAAATACCCATAGTCTGGGAATATTGCTAACAGGGTAGGATAATGGGTCTGTGAGAGATGAAACTTGGAAACTGTTCCTTCTAGCCTGAAGCCTACATAACATTTAAGCACCCTGGAAAAAAAAAAAAAGCAGGCAAGATTTGTTATACAGGGGATCTTTCTCTGGGTCTAAGACCTCCAGAGAAGCCAGAAAACAGAGGCAAATCTCCATTCAGAAGCAGAGGCCGTCTATAAATCTGATTGTCTCCCATGAGTCATCGAGAGAAGAATCTATATATGCTAAGAAAGTGGACATTTTCCAGCATTTTCAGCTGAAAAGTCTCCATTTTCTGTCTATTTTTCTTCCCTAGATTAGTGTTTCTCAAACTTTTGTCATTATATCTCCCCCTAAGGAGGCTTTTCAGATATTTATTTCCTACGTGTTCCCCTCACTTCCATGCAATTTGTATCCCACAGTTGTGCTGTGGATCTGTTTATGTTGTTGAATAAAGTTGAGCTTTGGAGAGCCACAAACCAGTGTAATGATAGCTAATTCCCTCCTCCACCCATTTTTGCCTCCGTGGGAGCAACACTGCTCCTGTTGAGAATGCGTACCCTAGATGAATGAGTGTCTAAATTCTTCACAAAAGCAGAAAAAAAGGAATATTCTAAAACCTCCTCTAAGGTTGCTCACATGTCCTTTCTTCAGAATTGCAATGAAAATAATTCTCCTTTATCTGGGTACAACTGGTAGCGAGGCAAAGTAAGCTAATGTGAGTGTTTCTGTGCAGACTACTACATTCCAACAATAGCTCGATACATGCTCCCTTCCTGCTTTGCACGTTATAGGCATAGACAGCCAGAATTAACCAGCCACATCGTTCTCAAGTAGGAATTTTGGCCAACTGAAGGCTGGATCCTCACTGGGCCCTGAAGACAGCAAGTTTGGCACGGTGGACACATCCCTTCACTTCTCCTCTCCTCGGCCTGACGTATCCATCCTACTACCCACACTAGTCCAGAATCAAGTAAAAAGGGATTTATTTCCATCAAAGAAATGTCAGGAAAGCCAGTTTCAAGTCTTGAAAGGCCTGGGAAGTCATAATTGGGCAGCTGCCTCCTCATCCTCAGTGTCCGCTGGGAACGTGAGTTCCCTCCTGAGTAGGTTCCAGGTAAAGGCTTTCGCCGGTGCCGTGTGCCTCCTGCAGAAATGCAAATGCCAAATGTCTCAACCGCACAACCTTCCAATGTTCCTATACTGTTATGATAAAAGTTACATGGAGCCATTTGTTGCAATATTTGTTGGCTGGGCTCAGATGCCATACTTAGTGGACCAGCTTAATTTAAGACATTGTAAAAAACCTGATGTTATGCCTTGGCTCAGAGTCTAACAGACTTTTGGTACCTGAACCATGACACACTTATTGGGTGTGGCAACTGCAATATATTAATAAAGTTGTGCATCTGATTTTACTCACGTTAGAGGAGTCCTCGATTCATTTCCACTGGTCGAGTGGACAGCAGTGACCCTGGTGTCAGGCGACAGGGACACCGAAGCTTTGTGGTGGCAGCTGAGTGTGCTGAGGTCTAAGATTTGCAGGAAAGACAGCTGCTGGGCCTGAGGGAGCCTCTATCATTCTCTCCACAAACTGATTTTATAAGGAGTCTCAATTCATTGAAAGATAAATGTAAAACCACATCTTTCATCAAATATCTGCTACCAACTGGGCTCTGTCAAACTGTCCTTTTCCCCTGGGTGGGGGTACTCTTAACAACACGTGAGATGACAGCACGCCTTTCCTGTCACTGGTAATTATCAAAGCAGTCTTGTTTCAGTTCTGTAAGGGTCCATTTTAAATCTCCAATTCCATACTCAAGGGGAAGCACTTCTCCTTCCCGCTTCCCAACCTCAGGGAGGGCTACACATGGAGTTCCACTGGTTTGGCCAGGGTGGACAGTGAGACAACTTCTTCCTGCCTCTTCCCCACCCTTGCGTTGGGATGGAGAGTGGATGGAAGGCACATATCTTTTTATACGAATGCTGACTGTGAGCTTTCAGACTTATCCAGACTTCACCGGGGTTGGCTGTAACTGCTGACTTGGTTCATTATCTCTGCACTCAACACAGTCAGGTGGTGGTTCCCACAGCCTTGCTGACAAGGGGCTCAGTTTAAAGAAGCTCCCCTGGGTCTTCCATCAAACTGTGACTATGTCACATCTCCCACTTGTCCTCCAGCCAATGGATTCACCTATTTGCTCTTGTCCCAAACTGCTTGGTCTCTGGCAAAACTATGAACTCAAGTCCCAGTTACCCTTCCTATCCCCAAATCTGGGTCCCATGATATATACAGGATCTATTTTCCTCTCAGGAACCAGGAACAATAGGGGGCAGGCCTTGTCTCTGACTGGTGGCGAACCACGCCATCTCTCTCCTGCTAGCCCGGGCTCTTCAAGCCTAGTGACTGCATGTCACAATCAGGGAATAAAATGTATAAGTTCTATGATTGGACTAACTTTCCAGCGTCTACATAAAAACTTATGAGTGATTGTCCTGAGGTCTCCATCCTTTGACTTCAGAGAGAGCAGAAGGCCCCAGGGAAGGGAAAGCGAGAATGGTGTGGGGGGCTCGTGTCACCCTCTCAGATAGGCAGTCTCATCCCACGCCCACGCGCCCTCTGATGGCTACTGGAAGAAACTTCTCAGCAAGCTCAGTGGTGATGTCTGACCCACTATTGAAGAGAAGACAGAATATCCTTCTCCCAGTCTTCTTTCCAAGGCCTTTGGTTCCTTTTCCCCCATAATCACAGCTTGCAAACATGCCTTTAGGTTGTTACAGTACAGTCACCCATCTGGCCACCACCTCAACTCCAAAGTTCAACTCTGCTTGCCTCAACTTCTGGGTCTCAGTCTAAATTTTCACAAAGGGGAATCCAATTAGCTCTGCTTTTCACAGAGGTTCACTTCTGGTTCCACCAAATGTGGACAGAAATGCAATTCACCAGGTAAAAACATGTCTTCTTACACCTATTTATTCATCGGGGCCTGTGGTCAGGGTGTCTGTATCATGATATCAACCAAACTGAGGCATTTGGGAGAGTGAAAGGGACACTCTTCTCCAGGGAAAACCAGCATAAACTGGGACTTTCTGAGTAAATCAGGATGCATGTTCACCCAACCCAGAGGAACTTCAGAGAAGCAAGAGTAGCTACTCCAGGTACATGTGTGCTACAGTGAAACACAAATTGGTCAAGAATCTCCCCGAGGGCAGGAACTGCATCATGTGTGACATAGTGTCTGTCAGAGAGGAGGTACTCAAATACCTGTTGAATAAATGAAACTTTAACAAATTCCAAAATCTTGTTGAAAATATATGCAATTTTACATGTGAATTTAGAAGCTATTTTCCTGACAAAAGGAAAACATTTAAATCATTTTCTCTCAGAGACACTTCTATAGCCTTGTTGATCAAGTTGTCTACGTGAAGCATTGAGAATTTTGAATCTTGGGACAGTGTTCTCTTTATAATTTACCTAAAAAATTTTCTGCAACAAAGCCGATCAATAATATTTTTTATTTCTAATGACAGTCTTTCATTTGCAACATTGGTGATTCTTAAGTTTCTACCCAGAACTTCAGCCCTTATCCACAGGGTTATGTCAGCAAATCTTTGTCAGGAACTTAAACAGAAATCTCCAACAACATCCCTCATGCTGAACACCCTTGGCTGCAGGGTCAAACAGAGCAGGAAAGTCATGTATGGTTGGGGTGGTGGGAAGAAGGGATACAGAAGAGAGAAAATAAGACAGCAAAAAGCAAGAAGATCCCTAAATACAGGAGCAAGTGTACAGTCTGGAAAGAGCCAAGAACAACCTCTGAATTTCATCTCTTCAGGGTGCCAGGTATGGGGTACTCATGGTGCCTGTGAAGGCCCACCAGCCCCCAGCTGCCCTCCTTCTCTGGGACCCCCAGGTCCTCTCCCAAGCTGGGCCTTTCTCGGGCATCTGTAGCCATTTTCCACACACCTGCCTGACGCTGTCTCTGAGAACAACATCTTTGGAACAGCGGAGGCACGCCATGAGGCTGGGCTGGCCACCCTTCCCCTTCCCATATCGTCCTTCTTAGGCCAATGTGGCCTAGAGCTCTGTTCTTGAAGTCAGCTCTGACTCGGGAGATAATAAAAATGACTAACAACTCTAGGAAAGATTTTTCTTCTTTATTTTAGAGAGTGTCTTTTAGTGCGTTTTGTGCTGCTATAACAAAATGTGTGAGACTGAGTAATTTATAATGAACAGAAATTTATTTGGCTCAAATTTTAGAGGCTTGGAAGTTCAAGATCAAGGCATAGCATCTGGTGACGGCCTTCTTGCTGCACCATCCCATGGCAGAGAGGGAGAGGGCGGAAGAGCACACCAGAGGGGGAGCAGGAAGAGAGCCAAGGATGTGCTTTTCAGCAGAACCCACTCCCCTGATAAGCAACCCGCTCCCATGAGAATGGCATGAATCCATCCTTGACCTAATCGCCTCTTCAGTGTCCCACCTCTCAACACTGTTCTGTTGGGGATCAAGTTTCTAACACATGACCTTTGGGGGACACATTTAAGTCATAGCAGAGGGTGAGACCTCTGTTTTATTATTTATTATTATGTTTTAAAGGAGTTTACATTTGATGATTTTCTACCAAAAAATATGATTTGTATAACAAAAGAAATAGAAAAAAACATATAAAAAAGTGTTACCTTCTCCCCATCTCTCTTCACATTTTAAAACTATGTTTTTTCAATGTCTTTAAATTGCCATATATATTGTGTTGCTGTTGAGTCTTGTACTTATGAATGTTCAAGTTGCTTTATCTTTCTTTTTCCTTATAAGGCTATATTAGTTTAATTACAATATTGGCAGAGTTATGCCGATTTCTCTGGAAAGTAACCTCCCCCGGTCTTGTTCTGTGGGAGAAGCTCTAATGCCAGGCATTTCCCTCTCTGGGTGGCAGCTGCCTGAATCTCAGACATAAAGCCTCAGAGTATTTAACTTGGCTTCAAAGAGTCTCCTTGCAAACTCAAACTTAATGAGGACAGGAATATTATTACAGAGGTGTTCTTGATGGCGTACAGAGTGAGGGCACATTTGCCATTGGTTAGCGACAGCAGGGTACACCCTACTATGTGTCTGTGCCAACCTCAGGCTCCTGGAATTTCCCCGAGGCCTAGTTGCCTCAAAAACCCAATAAACAGTCCGGGTTGTTTATTGGGGAGAGGCTCTGCCTCTCACCCACCATTCACCATTGCCCTGGGTGGCCTGGCCACCCTTGCTTTTAGGTTGGGAAAATGGCAAATTCAGGTTTATGCGACTCACTAAATTGTCACCTGTAAGAATACAGAGAGGAAGAGAACGAACTTTAAGAAATCAGTTAGCCTGGGCCTGAAAACATTAATGCATTTAAATTATAAGGAAAATATAGTAAATGGATTATAAGTTTGGTTTTTAAGATTTCAGAATGTTTTCGTGATGGTTTAAGCCCATACAAATATCATTTTTTTAGACCACAGGCTGGCAACGATTGGCCTGTGGGCCAAATCCTGCCGGCCACCTGATTTTGTAAATAAAGATTTATTGGAACACGGCCGTGCCCACTTGCGTCCATGCTGTCTACAGCTGCTTTTGTGCTGCAAAGCCGAGGTGAACAGTTGCAACAGAGACCATATGTGGCCCACGAAGCCCAAGACATTTACTAGCTGGCCCTTTACAGAAAAGCTTTCCAACCCCTGTTTTAGACCAACATTGACACACAGTATCATTTTCCTCACTAATTTAACAGAAGGAAGTTTATATATCAATGCAGAAGTAGAACACACGACCCTCCCTCAAAATGTTCCCTCTCTCATGTCTTATAAATGTGACATTGTTTTTTTTTTTTGCATCAGAAGCCTTTCCTAGAGTGTTGGTTAAGAACAGAGAGTTTGAGTCCTGACTGTGTGCTCCTCGGCTGTGTGACTTTGGGCCAGTCCCTCCACCTCTCACGCCTCAGTTTTCTCACCTGTGTGTGGTGACTGTGATCATACGTAGGGCACTTGGTTGTCATGAGGATTAAATGCATTAATACATGAGAAGAGTCAAAGACAGCACCCCGCCACGGTGCAGCCTCGGTGAACACTGGCTCCCAAATGTTTACTTTTTGTTGTGTGGCCATCCTCCACCCCTAACATCCCAGGAAACACACGTGTATCTGAAAAGGGGCAAGAAAAGAGGGTAGAAGCCCATTTGCAATTCCGCAAGATCGGAAGTGACGACTTCTTATTTATTTTTCCTAAAAGCCATTCGTAGCAATTCACGAACTGGCTGCAGTTGAAGAGAAGGACAATACTTAGTTGCACTGGCATCTGCTCAATTCACTGTCTGCCCAGATCCGGTTATTTCGACTCACTGTCAGGCTTCAGCGGGTTAATTGTTCCTTGGTTGGAATCACCCCCGCATGGACTCAGCACCCAGCTCTTTTCAAAGCACTTAATAAATTAGTGGTTCTCCACACGTCCTTACCCGTGTGCCGCAGAGTCAGACACACCAGGTAAAAAAAGGCCAATCTGGGTTTGAAAACAGGAAAACTAATCAGGCCTTTGCTCAAAGCCAGTCGAGAGCAATTTGCCCCAAGCACCCAGCACCGCCTTGTCCCTTGACGGGGCTGCTGAATCAATTAGCCTAATTAAATGAGGTGGAAAATTACTCCAGCAAATAAGTTGCCATGAAAGGCAAGTCTTAATTTGGCCTAAGGGAAAGCAAACAGCTCTCCCAGTGTCTTGCCAGAGTCTATGAATGCGGAATAATTGGCAATTTATGTGCGTGTGTGTTTAAGGCCACGGTACAAATATGTTTTTGTTGACAAGCAGCTGAGGCTTTCCCTGGTATAAAGAGAGGGTTTCTAATTAAGGGATAGTATAATTGTGTGTGTTGGCAGAAATGTCACATGTGTACTGTGGCTGCAAATATCGGGGGCCTGGGACCCGGCCCATCGCCAGGAGAGGGGGCTCAGGCCAAGGTGGGCCTCTGGGGACCGGCACCTCACGTCAGCCCAGGCATCCTCTGCCTTCTTCTCGGGACGTTTCCCCGGCTCCATAACTGGAAGCGGACTCCCTCGCAAGCAACCTGGAAAACAGGCTAGGAAGTTAAAAAAAAATTGCAAAAAGGCACCTTCATCTTGCGGAATCCACGGTAGGCCTTAAGGATGATTCTGGAGAAGTATGGTTTTTAGTGTAAGAAGGCGACTGAAATTACTTGATAAGAAAAAAATCATATGCTGGTCTACGTCAGTGTGGACAGTAGAGGGTGGATGTCACTCTGTCCTGCAACCCAGGATTCAGTCTCTGGCACCTTCCTTGCCCCCTGCCTGCCCCAGCTCCATCTGCAGGGGGTACTCTGAGATCCTTCATTACTGAGGGGGCCTTAGGTTCCTGGGATGGCTCAGAAAAGAGGTATCTCCAAACCCAGCAAAGCACCCCCACCACCCCATGGTGACCTCCTCATGCAGTGAGTGTAACTTTGTGAAGCTTTGTCACTTAAAACAATAATCTGTTTTATATGTCTTTTTCAAAGATATCTTCCCCAACGGGTGCGGGATCAAGAGAAAGTGGGCTGTGGGGAGGAAGAAAATCCCTGCTATTTCTGGGTAATCAAACGATTAACATACTAAAATAATCCCAGGATGTGAACTTCTCCCAACACCCTAATCCAAGCTTCCCAGTCGGGCCTGGAGCAGTGTGATTCTGAGCCCAGGGCAGTCCAGACAAGCAAGGCCTACCCGGGGTTCTCGGCCAACTCGGCCTCCTCCCTGTTTTCCCGGCTCCTCCCATCCAATGCAGTCCTTAAGCCCCTACTGTTTGTCCTCTTGTCCTTGTGAGCCCAGCTCACCTCCATTCTGGGCTCCTGGAATCCAGGACAGTGTCTCACGCTGTCCTTGGGTTTAGCTGGCGACAAGTGAATGATTAGCTAATGACCCAGAATGGGGCAAAATCAATAGACCCAAAAGATCCTTGAGAAGAGGGTCCTTGTGATGATGGAGGAAGACTCAACAAACACAACCTTTTAATTGACTGAGGACTTCAGCTGTGAGCCCTGCAGACACTGAGATAATTAGAGCCAGCCCCTCTGTGTCCCCACAGGGCTCCGTTTGTGAGGCAGTAAGTTTCCGAGGCAGTACGGCTTGAGATTAGGAGTGTGGGATCCGGGCCAGGCACGGTGGCTTATGCCTGTAATCCTAGCACTCTGGGAGGCCAAGGCTGGAGGATCGCTTGAAGCCAGGAATTTGAGACCAGCCTGAGCAAAAGTGAAACCCCATCTCTACAAAAAAATAAAATAAAAAAATTAGCCAGGTATGGTAGCGCACACCTGTAGTCCCATCTACTCAGTAGGCTGAGGCCGGAGGATCTCTGGAGTCCAAGAGTTTGAGGTTGCAGTGAGCTATGAGGATGCCACTGCACTCTAGCCTGAGCGAGAGAGCAAGACCTTGTCTCAATAAACAAACAAACGAACAAAACAACATTTTAAAAAGAGTGTGGGCTCTGAAAGTAGCCAGAGAGAGCGAGGGAGAATGGAAGGGCGGAGGAGGAAGGGGCAGGTGAGGAGTGCTAGTACTGACTCCATCCTTGCCTTGTCCTGGGCTCTAAAACCTATGGAATATATCATCCCCCAAATGGCATTTTAAAGAGAGCCCTCTGGATAAATAAAGCTCAGAAGTCATATAATCAACTGTTCCTTTTGATCTGTAACCCTCAGCCCGTCCCTGAACTCGACCCATCTCTGACCCCAGCCATCCCCTCATTCCACACTCAAGCCCTCTCTCCCTGCTCAGAGGCGGCTCGGGGATGGGCAGAAATGTCTTTCTCAGAAGTTATTTCCTAATTTTTTTAAGCTGACAGTTTTTAAAATGGATTTCAATTTTTATGTATTAGGTCTCTTTAAAAACAAAAGTAATAGATGCTTCTTGTAACACATTAAACAATATAATGATAAATGAAGCAAAAGTCAATAACTCCCCCCACACGCACCTCCCATTAATTAACGTTAACAGCCTGGTTGTTCCTCCCTGCTCATTCAAATGTATACAAACATCACACATATACACACCTATATTTAAAGCTGACATTTTGATGGTTTTCTTTTAGTGTCATAAAATTTAGTGTGAATGCCAAAAATTTCTACGAAAATACCCAGTCAAATTGGCACATTATCCACTGTGCTCCCCATTTTACGGATGAAGGGGCTGAGCTCAGAGAGGTTAAACACCTGGCCCGTGTGCACAGAGCTGGAGTGTGCATGGCTCCAGAGCCCTGTGCGCTGGCCGTGCGAGTGCCAGTCTTACCACCGCACCACACTGCCTCATCTTTCCTGCAGACTTGGGGCCGAGCTGCACTGCCTAGAAGCCACCCACTTGCCCGTCCTCCAACTCCCTCCTAGGCCAGTACTTGATCTTTGAGTGTCCAGGATCATGAATCAGCCCAGACAGGTCCCTTAATACCTCCTGCCTTAATTTCCCTGTTCATATCCCAATAGCTTACAGTGTGGGATTGGTCTGAAGAATGACTGGGGGAAAAAAAAACGGTTCTTATTAAAGAAAAAGATGAAGTCAGAACAGATGCCTAAAGAAAAAGCTTTCTTTTCTGACAGGTGCCATTTTTCTCAAACCCACATGGATTTAAAATTGGCCAGATGTTGCCTTTTTTAGCATTACACAAGGATCAGGTAAATGGATCCAGGGAACCAGTTCCTATTTTCCATTTCCTTCTAAATTATTTAAATCACATGGGCACTGTCAGTTGTTTAGGGAGGGGACACTCTATTGAGATGGGGGCAGTGAGGAGACCCACTGAGGAGAGTCCCAGGGTAGGGCCTGAGCTGGACTTGGAGGGCAGATTCTTCACGATGGCTCGTCACACTCAGAGTCCTGCTAAAGCCCTTTATTTTTTTTCATTGCTCTTGATTGATGAAATTTTCATTTGGAACCCGAACACACAAAGCAAGAGTTCCTTCCATCTAAGCTCAAGAAAAGAGCCACAGGGAGCCAGAATCGACTCTCTGTGTTCAACTAAAAATGACAGTGGGGGGCGGGGAGTGACAAGGATTTTGTTCAAGTTTGTGAAGGGACAATGAGCTTCCATGGTTAGTCATCACCCCGTTTGATGAACATACAGGAGACTGGGAAGAACCAATAGGAATCTCCTTGTCCTGGCCCTACGGTTACCATTGGATCAAATGATTCTAGTGTTTTCTCTGCCCCTGCAAGTCTGACAAGCATTGGTTGTCCCTCTTTTCTTAGTGTCTGTTAAGATTTTTTTTTTCATTTTGAAACACGTACCTTAATTTGAAAGTGTATGAGCTTTCTTAAAAGAAATAATATTCTCCACCTTTCAAAGAGGTTTATTGCACCCCAGGCTGAGAAACAAGGAGTCAGAACCAGAGGTTTGGATGAAGGTGGGGAAATGGACTGGCTGGACTCAGAGCATCTGTGGGTCCACTGTGGCCTGACTGTGACACAGGCATTGGCCACCATGGATCCAGAGACACGTCTGCCAAAGAGAAATAAGAAGTGCTTGTGCAGTTTGGTGATCAGCAATACAGAGATAGACAAAAAATTAAAAAAAAAAAAAAGAAAGAAAGAAAGAAAGAAAAACAACAAGAAAAAATTGTTTTTAAGCCAGAAACCTACCCCAATCCTAAGTAATGACAAGGAGGATCAAACAGCCCTATCTACAGTTTCATCACACTTCAGAATAAGTCAAGCCCCTCCAAAATTTTGCCCAAAAAGGAGGGTGCTATTCTAGGTCACAACCCTGCCTGGCAGCCCCTCCACAAGGCTGAGGGGGCTGCCGTTCTCTCATTCCAGAAACCCAACAGGGACCCCAAGCAATGAGGGCTTCTTTCAAAACAGCATTCTGGGGTCCTTTTTTAACTTCTATATCTCTGCAAAAATCTACTGGGCTCTGTGCGGTTGGGTTGGAGCCAAGGTGGGATTAAGTGGAATTGTAGACGTTTTCAGAATAAGCAGTTTCCTACTATTAGCAACTTCACACCCACAGCTAAGGCTCAATTTCTCCACCCGCTTTCTTAGCCAAAAAGGATATATAATAATTCTGTTGTGTGAGGTACATTGCGTGTGTGCACGTACACGTGTGTGGTGGGCGTGTAGGCACGTGCACGCCTATCTATGCACAAGGACTGCACAGCCTTCACCGCATTGCAGAGCTGGCCTAGCCACCCAGAAATGTGTGTCGTGGACACCTGCATAAGTGTTTTCAGAGCGTGTGTTTGTGCGCGCATAAACAAATAGAGATATACATCATTTCTCTCCCTACTATGCTCCTCCAAGGGTTCCATCAAATCTGACAACCATTCTTTTCCATTTCTACCAAAGCCAGTTTTCTGTTACATCTGCCTCACAAATCACAAAACAAAGGTGAATTTTTGTTCACAGCCTCAGGCATAGGACCAGGAGCCACTGTTCCCAGATTTCCTTGCTGGCCTTGATCTCTCTGGGATATCGCCTACCACAATTCCCCGGGAACATGCCATCCACTGGGATGCATGGCCGTGCATCGCAAGTGTTTTTTGCTGGATAGTGTTATAAATTTTAGCCGAGAGACATCAACACATGTCAACATGTTATTTTCAGTGACATGTTTGTGTTGTCTTGGTTAGCTTTGGTTCGGGTTCCCAAAATCCATCTGGGGCAGCAAAGTGTCCAAGCCTAAGCAAAAGCCATCTAACATGCTTCATGGACTTTGGGATTTCTTTATGCCCCACCCCTCCTGCCATCACTCCCCTCCTTCCTTATAGTTCTTAAAAATCCAAGAAAAGGATATTTGGGGATCAAAGTGAATTCAGCTGGCAGGAATGAATGAACACAAACCAGTGAGCTCTAGTGACTTCTGTCTTTGCTTGGATTTTGATGAGATCCCTCCCTGGTCAGCTCCCAGTGACCTCGGTCTTTGGCTGGATCTTGACAAGATCCCTTCCTGGTAGCCACATTTGCTGCCTCTGGGAGGATCGCAACCGTCTCTCCATTTTTCCATTTGAGAGCTGCAACTCTCTTTTTGTCTTTTCCTGGACATTAGTGCTCTATGCCCAGGTTGTAATCCTGCTTTATCAAGTCTCTTCTCTCCTTTTCCATTATTCAAAATATCTTTGATCTGTTGGAAGTACAACTCTGGGGTACCTGCAACATTCCTTCCAGAAGTTCTGAGAGCTCCGAAGCCACGTCCTCTTGCCCCTCTTGCTGCTTCTTCCCTCACTTCCTTTTAGCCTGAGGAGAGCAATTTCCCTGGGCTGTGTTTCATCACCTGCAGTGGAGAAGGAGGAGCCACAGGAGCCCAGCTCAAAGACATGGCTTATGAACAGTGATCTAAAAGTGAAGGTCTGTGATACGTTCCTCACGGCCAGCTGAAGGTGGCCATCGCAGAGACAGTCTACAGGTAGCAAAAGAAACACGGTTGTACTGTCTCCTGCTTAAAAAAAAAAAAGCTCTCAGGTTTTGAACAAATATTATTAATATATAGCTCGAACACACATCTTAATCATCAACCTTAAATCTAAATCAGTGTTGGCTGTTCCAGAAACCCATTCATAAAAAACAAAGATTTACCACCATTTGGGTATCCTAAAGAATTAGTCACAGACACTGATGAAATCCATAGCAGGAGACAGCATGTGGCAGTAAAAAGAGCAATAAACCAGAAGTCAGGCGACCGGGATTCTAACCCCAGAACTGTGAGCGAGTTATTTAATGACTGTAGGTTTCAGTTTCCTCATCTGTAAAAGCAGGGGGGTAGACTTCAACCTCTAAATTTCTATGGGTTCCAAAAATATTTTCAGCAAAGCAAGCAATAATAAAATAAGCAAGCATTCTCCCCAGGCAACTACTTTGCAGGAAAAGTATATATTTATTTGGATATACAAGTTCTGGTGTTTGTTTAAAAAAAAAAATTTTTTTATTGCTTTATAGTCATACCTTGTATATTCCAGCTTCTGTTAGAAGCCTTTTATGACTCTGTCATTCATAAATTTGTCCAAACTCTTTTTTAATCCATTTACATTTCCTGTCGGTACAGCCTCTCAGGGTAATGAGTTCCATAACTTTATTAAGTGCTAGGAGAAGTATTATTTCCTTGTTTTCCCTAAACTTACCTCCAGCTTCCAAACTGCCTGCTTGCCCTAGTAATTTCAGAATGAGATGGACAAGTTCATCTATAGTCTTTGCTTTAGGAAATCGGGTTAAAATCATTTTAGGCTGCTTCATAAAGCAGCAGCCCACCTCACACCTTCCCCTAGTTATGACAGTTACTTGGACCATGAATGTGGGTGCTGACGGAGTGAGAAAGTCCTGGCTCCAAATGATGGAGAGTCCGGAGAGCCTGGATGTCTAAAATACAGGCTTTAGAGTCTCACAAACCAGGGCTCACATTCCAGCTCTGCCGCCTGCTGCGTGGCCTCTCTCAGCCTCATTTCCTCATCCGGAAAATGGAAAACAGTAACTACCCCAGAGGTTGTCATAAGCATCAACTAATATACTTTTTGTAATGTGCCTAACACAGTGTCAGGTCCACTGTAAATACCGCCCCAAATCTAGTGGTTGTTAGTGACAGTTAATGAATCCCAGGACACTGGATGGACTTTGGTGTTCAAGGTTATAGAATCATTGCTCATGTTGTGAGCAGGGCCCAGGTATGTGGTTGACAAAAAACAATCTAAGCTTCCATGAGTGAAATGATGGAAAAGTGGAGTGGGAGTGATGTTTTGGACACTAGCAAGTGGGCAGAGTTTAAGAGGAGATCTTTGGCAACAGATATGTAGGAAATCTGCTCTCAGCTTGAACTACAGTGGCACCAGACATGGACAATAAATATTTACAAGGTGCTGGAGGAGATTTTAAACCAAAAGAAGGAAGGGGAAGCCAATGTGCTCTTTCCAGATCAATGGCCTGTTGGTCTTGAGTAGAAACTCAGTTTCCAGCTCTTACTAACCAGTTGTGTGACTTGGAATAAGTCACCACCTAGCTCTAAGTCTAGATTTCTTTGCACATACATGAAATTAGTCTAGTTCAGTGACTTACAAACCATGCTCCTTAGAACCTATACAAGGGAGGCGAGGAAAGAGGTAGGGAATGGGAATAGAATGTGAGTCCCTGTCCCTAATTCAATCCAAGCAGCCATACTTTTAAGGTCCTAGGATTGGCTCATAAAGGAAAATCGCAGAGTCAAAATTAGTCTTAAAAGCCCCTAAATCACCCAAATGCACACTGTGAAAAGTACAAAGGAACCAAAACCAAGTGAGGAAAAGCAGAGTCACCTCTCCAATCTCACATTTACTCTGGGGTACGCCATTATTGAGCCAAGTGGTGGGCTGAGAGGCTAAGTCTCTCTCTCTCTCTCTCTCTCTCTCTTCCTCTCTTTCATACACATACACACACACACACACACACACATGCACACAAATACATAGGGTTCAATCCATTCAGATGCATAAACTAATGTTACTGCACTACTAGCTTCCACTTAAGCTGTAAAATTTGGTTTGTAAAAAGACTTCCCCATCTATAAAGAAAAATAATTGATACCACTAAACTAGATACGGAGGTGACTTCCACTCTGATAGACTGGGATTCCAGAAGAATGTAAGCTTGGGATTTAGGAGTCTTATTAGAGGGATATGGAAAGAATCCATTCACATCAGGAGAAATTTGGACAACTTATTTGCACACCTAATCAGACAACCAACAGGTGTGGGAAGTGGAAGGAAAATAAACCAAAATACGTAAGCATTTCTGCATGAATGCTGGAAGACTAACAACGACAACAAAAAGAAACACTTGGCATCCAGCAGATCCATAACCACCTGGCATCCCCACAAGCAGTTAGTTGTAAGAAAAGAATGCAGGCGACTCTATAGGCTATTCCCTGAAGACATCATCCCAAGGTGTAGCCAGGGCCAAAAAGGCCAATGAAATTCTATGCACATCATCAGCATGATTGCTTTTTTGAAAATATGGACACTTTATCCAACTCTCGAATTGCACGGTGCAATCCAACTAGGGTAATTTGCATTGTTTTCATTCTCCCACCTGCAAAAAACATAATGAGCTGCGCAAGGCAACCTGGAAAACAAAGAGAGAAAACAGAGCAAAAGAAACAAGAGGAAGGGGGTGAGGGAGGGAGAAATGGAGGCCAGACTGAAGTATATTAAAGAGGGAGACTGAAATAATTAAAGTGCTGGAAGATTCTTCAGTTGGGAATACTTAGAAGGGATGTTACCAGTATTTACAAAATATATACAGAATTACAAAGGAGAAAACAAGGTGGCCCTAGGTTTGCCCTGATGGCTCCTTTCCTTCTTCCCACTCATGGGAGCTTAGAGAAACTAGTTTGGGGACTAATAAAAAGCAACTCTATTTATTTGATAAAGCAACATGTATTTAAAGAATATTTCACAGGTATCATGGGAAACACACGGAATTTGTTATTCTATCAAAAGAATTCAACAGATGTTATAAATACATTCAAGAAAGGTTAGGAAAAAATTATAGATAAATTGGAGAACTTGATTTAAAGAGAAGGTAGCACTTCATCTATCTTTGCCCAAAGGACCGTCAGTTTCTTAGGGGGGAAATGTCTTCCGCAACCAGGAGCATGATTCTGGGGACACTGCTCAAGTGTCTGCATTTCCCCATTAGTCTACTAATGCCTGGAGGCAAGGACTTATCTTACGCTCCTTTATATCCATCCAGTTCTCCAACTAGCACCCTGCCTTGTACATACTCAGCAGTCAGTAATGCTTGCTGAAACAAATCTAACTGCATTGATTCACGGGGAGAGCTGGTAAATGCAGTCTCTCTGCAAGCCCTCTCTTGGTGCTTTCAGCGTTCCCTTCGGATCAACCCTTAATAATCATTACATTTCTTGTCATCTGGAAAAGGTTGTTTCTTTCTTTTTTTTAACTTCTTTGAAAAATCCAACCTATTCAGTTTCCTAAACTTTCCACCTAATAAGCCTTTTAGAGAAGCATACAATTTAAGTAACAACAGAATAAATTCAGCCTTTGCCTATCTGTGATACTAGGAAACAGTCAGGGCCAATCAATTGCAAAACAAACCCGGGGCTAGTGCATCCAAATAAAACAGCAATCAACCAGTGATTTCCTTCAGAGCATGACCACTGGTGCTAAGCCCGAGGAGGAAAAGGGTTATCCACGAGCTATCTGGATTAGTCATCGTTCCCTTTGAGGAGCAACCAACTGAGACACAGGAGATGGGAAGTCTAAGTCTAGTTCTGTCATGAATGAACTGTGTGGCCTCAGGTGAGTGATTTAGCTTTTCTGGGCCTCAGTTTCCTCATCTGTTTAATGCAGAGGTTACTAAGGTCATATGACCAAATCCCAGAAGTCTATCCTCTTAAATCTATTGGTCAAGAAAAATGCTGTTTTAAGTATGAGGTTTTTGATTCCTGCTTTTGAGAACGTAGATTCTTTGTCTTACTCTAACTTGATGCACAGCTTCATAAGATGTTTGGAAGCTCTGAGAAGACTGGTGGGGGGCGGGGGGGGGGTGTTGTATAAGGCAAGAGTTTAATAATAAACTCCCCTTAAACTCCTCTGATTCTGGAAGAAAACAGATTTTCTCTGTGATATGACTACATATCATACCACATTTCCATGTTCCTATTTATCAATGGGGCAGCCCTCTGAAAAGAAATATTCCTTCTGAGAATCTTAAAGCTCACCCTCTACTCCACCCTGGGATGAAAAACTCCTGGAGTACAGGGGTCTTAGGCCACAGCCCTGAGACGGTGCAAGAAGGACAAAAGCAGAATCCTACGTGAGAAGAATGGAGCTAAGAGCACTTTTCAAAGGAAGGGGGCTGCAGAGAAACACTAGAAGTCTTACTGGAGAAGGCAGAGCTATGGCTCATTCTAGACAACTGCAAACTCGCAAGAAAACAGAAGCCTGCCCCAGAGCATCCTACAGTCCTTCCAGGATTCCAGATCCTGACACCACCCCAAACTGAAATCAATGCGTGACCTGCCACGCAGTGACGTACCAACAGGCCGTGACAAAGAAAGTGAGAACAGGAAAGGACATGCTCCTTGGAGGCCTCAAGGACCCAAATGACCTTGTTTGGCACAGGGTAAATGCTCTTTAAGTGTTTGTAAATAAGTAAAATAAACATTAAAACCCTTATTTTTCAAAACCCATGTGAAATATCAGCCTGTCACAAACATCTTGAAACATTGTCAGCATTGTTATCTACAAGACTCTCTCCATCCATATCAATAACAGGCCTGAGCTGTGACAGTGCTGTAACAAGACCAGGTGGGGAAGGTCTTGTTCACTTGCAGCCAGCTTCCTACGAATTGCCCTGTGGCAAAAGAGGACATAAAAAA
Source organism: Eulemur rufifrons (assembly GCF_041146395.1). NCBI lineage: Eukaryota > Metazoa > Chordata > Mammalia > Primates > Lemuridae > Eulemur > Eulemur rufifrons. Next base: position 14,474,884 of record NC_090997.1, on the reverse strand, counting down.
ATAGCATGTATGGCCTCTGTCCATAAGAAGGTCGCAATCCAGTTGGTGACATAAATTACACATGTGCCCAAAGTTACACATCTACCCAAGAGATGCCATCAGACAATGTAAAAAAACTCCCAAATGATTAATACAGACAGGATGTGCAATAGGCAAGAAGGCAGAGTGTGCACTAGGCAGGTCAAGGAGGGCTTTGCAGAGAAGGGCGGTGAATAGTAGACATGAAGGGCACAGTGGAAAGGAAGACAGAGACTTCCAGAAAGTCAGAAGCATGAGTGCAGGCACCAGCATCACAGGAGAATGAGCAACTCAGGTGGCTAGCGCGGACATCACCATTGGCAACAGTAAGATGTGACGTTGCAATGGCTGGGTAAATCGACTGGCCAGGATAAGCAGCTTGGACTCTATCCCATGAACCATAGGGAGCAAGATAAGTACTTAGTCACCCGAAATTCCCCAAGTCTGAGATGTAGATCATTTCTGTCAGTGGTAGTCTTCCACTGACAGATGGGTAGTGCCCCCATCACATGTGGTCTTAACAGATCTTCCTAAGTCATATGCCCCCTGGCAACCTTGAATAAGATCTTAGAATTGGAAGAAATCTAAGAAGTTACCAAACCCTATTTCTCAGTCAGTGTAGATTTTTTTTTTTGCTGCAAGACCCTCAAGAGCAGCATATTCCTCGAAATATGCTGCACAGCACACTGCTTATAGGAGGACTCAGTAAAGGTTGGTGAGTAAGCAAATGAGTCCAACCATTTCTTGAACAATTCTGGTAATTTAGATCTCACTTGCAAGCTTGGGCAGTATTTACTCCTTGGAAAGTTCATTCTTACTTCGAACTAAAGTCTATCTCCCTATTTCTACCAACCATGAGTTCTAGCTCTGTCATCCAAGAAAACATATAACAAATCTATTCATTCTTCCTTGTGGCCACTTTTTGAATATTTGAAGACACTCATTGGGTCTTTTCAGCCTTTTTCTCTCCAGAAACTTTTCCAGTTCCTTCACAGAGCAAAGGAAGCAAGCTGCTGTTGTGAATAGTGCTATATTTCTTTGTCTCTCCTTTAATTCACTGAGAGAGATGGGTTGCGTAAAGGGTTGAATTATAGGTCTGGAAGGAGAGGGGTCCCTCCAGAGACTAGATCCTGGAGTCCCTGAACTTTCCTGTATGTGCCATGCTTCTCAGGGGTGTGTGCTCCACCCCCACCCCACACCCTTGCAGCCAAGGCCACATGGCCACTTCCCAATCAGCCTGATCCTTTCTCCCCACAAATCCCCAAGCTCCCCACCCCATCTCCCAGAGGGCTATAGGGTCTGTGGGGGCCTGTCTTCCTCCCCCGCTTCCATTTCCAACAGATGGTGTTTGCCCGGGAAGGAGCTTTGTTGACGTCCGCTGACAGCCTTCGCCACCAGCCTCTCTGTCTAGTGCTCTAAATCGCAGCCATTACCATTTAAGCCCACTTCCTCCAGCTCAGTCCCCAGCGCCTGAAGCAAGCAAGAGCAGCTGGTTCCTCATCCTCCACGCCATAATCCTTCAAATCCTTGAAAACCTTCATTAAATCACAATTCCACCCATGTCGCCACACCCTTAAGCTTCAGGGAATGCTCTGCTACAAACCAAACCTTCACCTTCTAAACCAGAGGGTCATACTCAACATTTAAAAAAAAAAAAAAATAGAAAATACAAGACTGTATCATATTCAGTAAACATATTGCATCTGGAATTTTTTTTAGCATGCAGCAATACTTTAGTTTTTTTTAATATATATACATCCTATGTCTATGTACATAAATATTCTTCATGCCCTGAGACGAAATGTCAGTGTCTGTGTTATTGTGGGTTATAGTCAAAAGAATTTGATAAACACAATTTTCCCCCCTGCCTAAATGAATGAACACCAGTCACTGGCTGGGTGACCTGTGGGACTCAGTCCCCTATGGATAAAACGAGTTTTCAGCACTCCGTGATGAACTTTGGGTCCCTGTCCCAAGAATCTAAGACCATCTCTGGGTCCTGGAAAACACGTTTGCAGTGGCAGAGATCGGCTCTGGTACCTTCTCTCTTCCCCCAAACTCACACTGTACAAATAACCACCTCTAGGTAGGAAGCATGCAGATAAACTGGTGCTGAAAATGAGAGAAAAAAATAAAGCAAATCCTGCCCAGTGTATGTCAGGCTGTGGTTTGTGCTAGATTAATGAAAGCCCCTCATGGCATAATTGTGTTTACAGTGAGCTTATAGGAGCTTTCCCCCAAGGTAGGGAAAGGGGATCGGGTTAAACAAATTATTTAGCTTTTCCTGACCTGACCTGGCCACAGTGATGGGGACTGGTAGCTAAGGAGTGGCCTTCCCGATGTCAGCCCTGACAATGGTCCCCTCCAGCTCCTCCGTCACCAGGCGCCGATCTTCCACCCCGGAGGTGGGAGACAATTCCGAGGCGCTATCTGAGGAAGCTCCAGATTGCTGTCTGTGGGCAAATTGAACCTTGTCCAGTTGTGTGGAAGTGACTTCCAGCTACAAGGCAATAAGCAACTGGTGTTCTGGGAATTAAGCGTCTTGCTTTTTGGATGGAAAACCTGAAGCAAATAGGCCAATCTGGAATCCAGTTCCCTTTACTGCAATCACAGGTCTTCTTCCGAAAACAGAAACACCTTGTAGACTTACATGCAGCCCACTTCTACCGGATGGTCATACCCTGCACTCCTATTAAAAAGGAAACACAAATCCCACCTGGAGGCTTAGTCTACACAACAAAAATCTAGTTTGGATTCACATTTTTCTGAATGGATTCAACGAACTATTAATACATGTCACACTGGCATATTTGACTTCATTCTAAAAGCAAATTAATTTTAACTACAGCTTGGGGAGTGTGGATATAATTGTGCTTAGTTTTTATGGTTGAATTTTTTTTCAGTCAATCTATAGCCATTGCCAGTTCTCTTTAGTCTCCGAAGATATTTTTAGGTATGAAACTAAACCAACAGGATGTATGTAATTTATTGGCAGAACTTTTCTGTCAACCCGTCAGTCATTTTTGATTCTAAATTACATGGGCCCAACCCAGGTCTGGGATGCATTCACGTTAAACGATTGTGAATCATTTATTTCAGAAATGATAGGTTGAAGAAAATGTGTTTGCACATGAGAAACGAAATCCCACAGCACATCAAGTTTCCTGTTTCCTTGAGATCTTCATTTTTCCATTTAGCCTCTATTTAACTTTTCTTCCCTCTTACTTAAAGGTCTTGAGAGGATCCAAAAACAGATCAGGAAAGGCCTTAACCGCCCACTCCCGGGCCCTGGTTTATGTAAGACTACACCCAGAGGGTAGGAAGGAAATAATCACGATCACAACTGACATTTGGGAGAGCCTTGGGAGTTCAGCAAGGGAATGAGGCGCTATGACCCGCATTTTGCAGGCCGGGAGACCTAGGCTGCCCTGGATTAGGTGACGTGGCCAAGGTCACACAGCAAGGAAAAGGGAGGAGCCAGAACACAGACACTATTCACCTGCCACCAAACCCAGGTATTCTCATGACACTGCACTATTTTCCTAGACATGGTTTCCACTGTGAGTCTCCTCGTGGTCCACAACACCCAGTACGGTAACCCGAGCAACAAACCAAGTCCCGTACCTGGCGGGGTTTGATCAGAGATGCCCAGCATCTCGGAGAGACACAGAGGATGGCATATGTTCTGGGATTAGGCCTTCCACAGCCATGGAAGCCGGTTACACAGACTCTGTAAGTCCTTTGCCCACTGTCAGGGGGGCACTCGGGAGAGGGAGGAGGGGAGGTGAGGGACAGCAGAGATAAACAGGAACAGTGTGCACCTCTCACCCCTCACCACCTCCAGTCCTGATGGCGTGGGGATGCGTGGGCGGAGCTGCACTTACAATGGGCCCAGGAACTAGAGAGGCTGCAGGAGGAGATCTGTCTGAGCGGGCGCTGCCCCGGGCCTGCAGACTGCCCAAAGAGCACCCAGAGACTGCTCAGCCTGACAGCAGAGCCAGCAACGACACGAGTGAGTCCCAGCAGCATCTGCCCACACTCCTGTGAACAATGCTGCCGTGACAACAGCCGTACAGGTTCTACTCTGCGACAGTTCTTATGTAATTTTTATTACTATTTAGTATGTATTTAAGCTTTTGACAGAGATATAATCTACATATTATGAATCTTACATGTAACGGCGATTGATTCCGACAATCACGTACATCCATGTAACACACACCCCTATCAAGATACAGTATGATTTCACAACTCCAGAAAGTTCCCTCCCATTCAATACCCCTCCCCATCACCACCTCCAGAAGCAACCACTGTTCCGATTTCTTTCCCAATAGATTAGCTTTGGTACCAGACTAGTACTAGTAATGGATTAGCACTAGAACTTTATATATTAATAAATGGAATCATGCCATATTTACCTTTTTGCAATATGAGTCTTTTAATGTTTGTTAGATTGTCCATGTTGTTGCATGTATACACAGATCATTCCTTTTTACTGCTGTGTAGTATTCCATCATTTAAATATAACATATTTATCCATTGACCTACTAATGGATATTTGGGTTATTTTCATTTCAGGGCTATTATAACCACTATGAACATTCTTGTACAAGGCAATTTGGGGAAAATGTGTGATTTTACTTAGGTACTTAAAAGTGTGTTAAATTAAGTTTAGCCTGAAGCTGTCTCCTTATAAGTTCAGCCTAAAGCTTCCTCCATATGTAGTGAACTGTAACCTAAGAGGATATGTAAACAGACTGTAACCTCCTCCTTCACCAGTCACCCAGTGTCGGCCACGCAAAGGTGGCCAACTGTTCAGTGTTCAAATAAGGCAATCGTGAGCTGTAACCAATCCAGCTGTTTCCGTACCTCACTTTCATGTTCTGTCCATCACCTCCCTTTTTCTATCCATAAATTCTCTCCAACCACATGACAACGCCAGAATCCTTCTGAACCCATTCTCACTGGGTGGCTGCTGGATCTGAGACTCGTTCTTTGCTCAAACTCTGTTCAGTTTAATTTGTCTAAAGCTTTTCTTTTAACAAATGAAATTACTCAGTCATAGGATATGGCTATGCTTAACTTTATTAGCAACTGCAAAACTAGGTTGAGCATCCCTGATCTGAAAATCCGAAATTCAAAATTCTTAAGTGCTGATGTGATGCTGCAAGTGGAAAATTCCACACCTGACTTCACGTGGCATTGTTTGTGGTTGCTGTTGTTTAACAGTGGATAGGAGTATTCTGGTGATGCTACTGTGCTGCTTAGTTACCCTGAACATATTATTTTTTCATTGTATTAATGGTATGTCATATTTTTTACTAAGTGCCTATGTGTGAATAAGCATAAGAAAATGGTTGCTTATTGGTAGCTAGAAATTCGGAGTCAGGAAGGATGATGATGTCAAACAACCATAGGTTGTCCACATGGGTGGCTGAGACAGTGACACCTTTGCTTTCTGACAGTTCAATGTACACAGACTTTGTTTCATGAACAAAAATATTGCATAAAATTACCTTTAGGCTATGTGTATAAAGTATATATGAAACATAAATAAATTTCATGTTCAGACTTGAGTCCCATTCCCAAGGTGTCACATAGGTATATATAAATATTTCAAAATCTGAAATAAACATCTGAAATCTGGAACACTTCTGGTCCAAAGCATTTCAGATAGGGGATACTCAATCTATATATTTCAAAGTAGTAAGTTATGGCTGAATTATGTTCCTCCGAATTCATATGTTGAAATCCTAACCCCATGTACCTCATGATGTGACTGTATTTGAAGACAGGGTCTTTACAGAGATAATTAGGTTAAAATGAGGCCGAGTGGGTCCTCATTCAATATGAAGGTTGTCCTTACTAAAAGAGGAGGTTAGGACGCAAATACACAACCAGGGAAGATCACTTGGGGACACGGGGTGGAGAAAACTGCCATCTGCAAGCTAAGGAGAGAGATCCCAGAAGAAACCAACCCTGCCGACACAGTGACCTTGGACTTCTAGGCTCCAGAATGGTGAGAAAATAAGTTTCTGTTGTTAAGCCACCCAGTCTGTGGTATTTTGTCATGGCAGCCCCAGCCCCAACGGCAATGTATACGACCTCTGCATCCTCTCCAACACTTGGTGTTGATGGGATTTGTATTTTTAGCCATTCTTGTAGGCGAATAATGCACAGCATTGTGATTTTCATATACATTTCCCTGAAAACTAGTGACATCCAACACTATGTTGTGTGCTACTAACCCAGGGGTCCACCTACATCCTCACTGGCCTCGTTCCAAACCATTTTCTACACAAACATCTGATCCTGTTACCATCTAAAAATCTTTAAATGACTTCCCGTGTTTCTTAAGATAAGACACAACTCCTTCCCATAGTTTGGCATAAGGCCCTGCGTGGTCCTCCACCACGTGTGCACCCACTGGACTTCCTTAGTCCCTCGTTCTCTCCTGCTTTCTCCTGTCGTCAGAACTTTCCACACACTGTTCCCTGTGCCTGACGAATGATGGTCCCTCTTCCTTACTCAGACAACTCTCCTCCCCATTTAGCTCAGGCACCACTTCTTCAGAGAATCCTCCTTTCTCCGCCCTAACCAGACCCTTCCCTGTCTCACAGGCTCAGTGGCACCTCTCCTTTATAGCGGTCATGACAGTGGACACGTTTCCTTATTTGATGAACTTCTCTCCTCCCCACTGTCCTCTACACACCGCGAAGGCAAGGACTGTGTCTGGATCTTGCTCACCATCTCATCTCAGTGCCTAGCTCAGAGGCTGGCTCGGAGAAGCTGCTTAATAAATATTTGCTGGGTGAATGGATGGAAAGCAAAAGAGCTAAGGAAGGAGGCATAGTAAGCCTGCTACTTGATCTCTTATCCCACCCATCTCCACCACACCACGTCCCATCCACCCCCGAGATGTGAATTCTGCCTGCGTCTGATCACTTCTCACTGTCACTGGCCACCATCAATCCCACCTGGACCTCGGCACCACTCCCTTACTGGCTTCCCTTGTACCCTAAGTTCGTTTGGAGCAGTCATAATGAGCCTTTAAAATCTACACCACACTTGATGCCATCCAGCGGCTCTCCACACTATCAGAGGACATCCATGCTTTTTTATTACTGATCTAAGGCACTTGGCCACCATTCCCAACTCATTCCTGCCCTGTCCCCTTGAATCATCTCACTCCAGCCACTCTGGGCATTTTTCTGTTCCCTCAACGCACTAAACCCACTCCTGACTCACTGACTTGGCCATGAATATACTCTGCCTAAAATACACTGCCTCATGTTGCTTCCTCTTTAGGGCCCCAGTTCAAATGTCACTCACTGCCTCAGAGAGGTCTCCTCCCACCCTCCCAGCTAAAACAGTCCCCATCCTGCCCTCATCAAGTTTTTTCACCTGATAACTTCATTTTGCTTCATAGGAACTTTGTCTTTCTAGCCTATTACGTCTGTCTTATCTTTTCTTCCGAGGTAGACTGCCAGCCCCACAAAGCAGACACTATAGTGTGTTCAACACTCCATATTTAGAGTGCAGAAAAGAGGCACTTAGAAGGTACTTAATAATTGTTGACTGAATAATTTTAAAAAAGAGAGAGAACAAGCACCCACACACTGCCTGACACATAGTAGTTGCTCAATGAATAATGTTATTATATTTCCAAAAATATATAATCATTGAAACCATAATAAAATGATGATCTTCAAATGATTACATTTCTCCATGTAAAGGTACAAAAACAGAATTTAAAAAAATACAAATATAAATTATAAGCGCATTAAAAACATCCCTGTATTCGGGCATTAGTTCTCTTGCTTTAAGCTGTACTTTTCTATCCTTTATTAATGTTTTTAAACTGGCTTTTTATTTAAATCTATACCTAGAAGTTTTTGTGCAAAACAACAACTAAGTGGACAAAAGTCTTAGAATGAAATAATTTAAAGTAACACTTGGGAGTTTTGTATTTCCCGTGTGGCACACATACACACATCTATACATACACACATATGTCTATGTATATAGACATATACATAGAGAGGGTCTCCGGGGCCTGATGGCTTCACACGCTGTTCCCGTGATGTCCTGCGGTACTGTGGTTCCTATCCTTAGATTTCCCTGAGAATCCCTTTGTAGCTAAAATAATCACTTTATTTAATTGGACTAAAATGATCCTCTTATCTAATAGAACTGCTCCATTGGGCACTTGGACTTTGTCTCAATCATAAAAACCCAAAAAGAACAAGTTTTCTGTTTTACAAACTTTTTTCACTTAGCTGCATAGTGTGAAAATCTTTTCATATCAATAAACATATATCTAAATAATCTTAAATGGCTACATATTAATCCACTGAGTGGCTAAAACATAAAATCTAACCAGTCTTCTATATTTTGACTTCTAAGTTTCAAGACATTGTTATCCTCCCTGCTCTACTGTGTGTTTTTTTGCATTCATTTTTGATTGAAATCTCATACTGACTCCTCCCCCTCAGCTTCATAAAGATATAATTGGCAAATAAAAACTGTATATACTTACAGTTTATAATGTGATATCAAACTGGCTTTCAGTGAGAAGACAAAACCTGTAAGCTCTCTCTTGGAAAAACACAAACTTTGAAAAGATAAAACATAGAATGAAATGATTCAAATTTGTATCGGGGCATCTTATATGTCCACGGGCTCTATAACATATGTGAACGTGGAATGGGCTTCAGAACTGCATGAAAGAGAGCTGATGTCACCAAGAGCTGACAACATGCAGCCAGTGTCCTGGCAGTATAAGGGTGGAGTGGACAGTGGCCGTCCACTCTGCTGCCTTTGGCAGAAGTCTGCGCTTTCACAAGCCCCATCTCAAACTTGGGTACTGGTTATTCCTAACGAGGATAATTCAATCCCTTTTTCTCAAATCAGAGGTTTGATACATTTCTTACTAAAGTATGTTTTTCCCTAAAATTAATGTTATTTTAACTTTCTTTTACGGTTGGTGCTGTCGAGCTCTGCTATTGGAATCAGGTGAGTGTGCTTTGCGGTGGACCATCCACGTCTCTCCCGGCTCACATTTCCCCATTGTTACGAAGCCTTCGGATGTAAAGGATTTTAAAAGCTTGGAGTGTCCGATTAACCACATTAATTATTCCAGAAAAACTGAATTTCCAGGAGTTTAAGTACTTTAGGAAGGAAGATGACAGAGGAAAGCTTGTGGCCTACAAGGACAGAATGAACCAAGAGACTTCTAGGGGTGTCAGTACGAGGCACTGCATTGCTCTGAGCCTAATGAAAGTGTTGGACCAGATGTTCTCTAGTCTCTCCCTAAATTCTGACATTTGTGACCCAGTTGTCTGTGGGAGCATCCAAACCTCTTTCCTAAAAGACATAATCACTTATTAAGTTGATTCAGAAATTCTCAGTTTTATAGGACGTATCATTTTTAGAGGAAAAAGTCATTCCCTCATGACTTCTTTTGAACTGCTATACAGCAAAGAGTTAATTTTATTTATACGTGGGGTTGGGAGCTCATAAAGAGAACATTCTCAGCATGGGGCTCTGTGAATCAGCACAGCTTTGCTGATACATTGAATAACTCAACTGAGTTTAACAGCAAGTGCTTAGTTCAACACATTGGATGACATTCACCTGCCCAAGGCACTGTGGGCTGAAGACATTGTGAGAGATAACAGAAATGAATGGGTTTCTGTCTGATTTCATGGAGATGACTAGCTGAATTTATCTCCCTCGCTTGAGTGAGAGAACTAACTCTCTATCTCTTCCTTCTTCTCACTCCTGGTTGCCTTGGGCATGATGCTGTCTGCACGTGGCGTAAGGAAAAGCTCAGTTGTTTGAAGGTCCTGCAGGACACTAGATGAGAAAGTGAACATCAGACTGCAGAGAGTTAAAGATCTTTCAAAATGTTACTAGGTCTGCAGCAAAAAAGCAATTTTAATGCAGGAAAATAAGATGGAGACCCTGACATACCTCTTATACCATAAAAATTGGGAGAGAGGAAACTTCAAAGATGTGAAAGACTGAGGTCTCTATAAGTGTGAAATTAGCTCTGGGGTTTGTCTTCTAATAGGTTCCTCTTCCACAGAATGTGAACATGACGGCTTCAGTCAAAAATTGGGGGATAAAAAAGACCAATTTTTATCTTTCCCGGATATCGGCTGAACCTTGGGGCTTGCAAGGACCAATTGGCTCAATACTGAAGGGGGCACAATGTGACAACCCAGGGCTGAGTTTGCAATTGTTCTGTCTTGATTTATTTTAACATGATGTCATACTTACAACACCGTATTGAAAGGGAACTTGGGAAAGAGGCTGAGATATCTAATTTAGAGCTGATGTCCCATATTAAGACTGGTCCCAGCCTTTAAATTTTGGAGGACACTCCCTGAGGCATGGTAATAAATGGACATGGGGTGGGGGAGAACAAAACTTCAAACACAATGCTTTGACTGTGTCTTTAGAGTTGTGAGAAGGGAGAAGGAAAGAAAGCAATGGTATCGGCACTCAATCATGCAACTCTGCTTGGAAGAATATCATCCTGGGAGAATCTGCTCTGTTTCTTAAGTCTCCATTTGCCATGCAGCCCTAGAGAATGATTTTTTGTCATCCAGGTAGAAATCGATTCCCACAGTCTCCTGCCACGATCCAGTTTGTGAAGAATATAGAATCTGTGTGGAGCCTAATTGCCTCCACTGGTATTTTTGTGAAAACAAAAAAGAAAATCAAGGGAACCTAAATGGGAAATGCTGCCCATGAATATCTTACAACCCATACTTTATTTAACTAGTAGGATTTTTTTAATGTTTCATTATATAGTGTTTAGTTTATATTATTTACATACTTTTCAATAAATTTTCAATATGGATAATATCCTCTATGCTTCTAGTGCTCTTTTCTTAGTGGCAGATAACCTTTACTTATGTGTTGCATACTTTGGAACTTGTAACACTGAGCTTGCGATATTGTAATGCAAAAAAAGGACTCCTAGAAAATTAAAAAGAAGGATTATAGACTGGGCGTGGTGGCTCACTCCTGTAATCCTGCCACTCTGGGACACCGAGGCAGTAGTATTGCTTGAGCTCAGGAGTTCAAGACCAGCCTGAGCAAGAGTGAGATCCCGTCTCTACTAAAAATAGAAAAAATTAGCCAGGCGTTATGGTGCATACCTGTAGTCCCAGCTACTTGAGAGGCTGAGGCAGGAGGATCGCTTGAGCCCAAGAGTTTGATGTCGCTGTGAGCTAGGCTGACACCACTGCACTCTACCCAGGGTGACAGAGTGAGATTCTGTCTCAAAAAAAAGGGCAGGGGGGAGGATTATAAAAAATTTAATGAGAGGGAATATTGTTTTGTTAAATGTCTAGGCTATAAGAGTAAACACTTAGTTTAACTTGAAGATTTCTAGCAGCTTAGGCCAAAAAGAAAACACAATGTAGCCTAATGAAATAAAGCCTTTTCCTGGTGCTAACATATGCTTGGAATATTACACAGAGCCCTGTATGTAAAACCTCAAAATCCAATATCTTGAGTTGCATAGAAAACACAAAAACCATCTTCCACATGAACATAAGATAAAATCTGAGGGCACATTATCCATCAAGATATATATTTCTACAGGAACCTTGAGTACTAGATTTGCTCTGATACTGTGGGCTTGTAATAACCGAGATCCTATCATGATGCTGGAAAAACTCAGCTCTTCTCATGGTAATTGCCAGGGCAATAGCAATGGCACCAGAAGTAAAGGTAAGATTTCTCCAGGGAAGGATGAAAGGTCCAAGAGCAGACCCTAAGTAACTGTAAAAAGAAGCTCTCTACTGGGGCACAGAGATGGAACCTGAGCTAAGCATGGGTGAATTGTAGCCTTACACCGAGAAACAACTTTGCGAGTTTCAGGGTATTTGTGCCTGAAGGAGAGGAAAGAGGTTAGAACAACCCTCCAACCCAGGTGGTGGTCAGAGGTGGTCACTTGACAAAATAACTGAATTTGGTTGAAGCTTTATGACTATGAATCATAATTTTCAACACAGGAAAAATAAGCTCCTGTAATGTAGGTTATACTGCAAAATTAAACTCACTGTTTCTGAACAAATCTGTACCCTTTCTTTTTCCCTATTTATAACATACACCCCCATCAACAGCTACCTCAAAACTCCTGAATAGTCACTAAATATGGACTATCATTGAGATATCATTTATATAATCTGACCATCTCTGCCTTTTAATTGGTATGTGTAGAACATTTATATTTAATGTAATTATTAATATGGTTGAATTTAGGTCTATATTTTATTTTTAGTTTGTCCCTCTGTTTTTTCCCCCTCACTTTTCTGCTTTGCTGTGAGATTATTTAAATATTTATCTACTTACTTTTTGGCTGTATCTCATTATACTTTCTTAATGGCTATTCTAAGGATTACACACCTAACCTTTCATAATCTAAATAGAATTAACATTTTACTTCAAGTTAGATGTAGAAGACTTCAGGTAAAATGTAGATGCCTTCCCATTATATATGTCCTTTAACACATCCCCTTTTATTAAAGTTGACATATGTATTACATCTACATACATTTTCCACCAACATTATAATTTTTGCTTTCAATAGCCATCCATATTTTAAGGAACATAAGAGAAAAATAGTCTTATGGTATTTACCCAGATATTTACCATTTCTGTTATTCTTCCTTCATTCCCAAAGTATAAAGTTATCTCCTGATATTTTCTTCCTGAAGAACTTCCTGTAGCTTATCTCTTTTACAGCAGGGGTCTTCTGGCAAAATTCTCTAAGTTTTCCAGTACCTAAAAATGTCTTTATTTCATTTTTATTCTTGAGGGATTTTTTTAAAACATAGTTTGACAGTTCTTTTTTTTTTTCCAGCACTTTGAAGATACTGTTCCACTGTCTTTTGGCCTCCTTTGTTTCTGATGATAAATTCACTCTCATTCAAATTTTTGTCTCCCAATATGTTGTGTTTTTCTCTGGATGCCTTGGAGATATTTTTCTTTACCTTTGGTTTTTAGAAGTGTGATTATGATGCATTTGGGCTTGGTTTTCTTTGGATTTATATTGTTGGGTTCACTCAGATTCTTAAATCTGCATATTTGTATTTGCAACAAATTTTGGAAATGTTCAGACATTATGTCTTCAAGTTTACCATACCAATCTATTTATCCTATCCTTCTGAGACTCTACTGAAGTAAATGTTACATTTTGTTATTATCACAATGATCCCTGACAGTCTTCGTTTTTTTCTATCTTTTTTCTCTGTTCTTCAGATTGGATAATTTCTGTTAATCTGTCTTCAAGTTCATGAACTCTTTTCTCTGTCATCTTCATTTTGCTATTGAGCCAGTCTAATAAAATTTTCATTTCATATATTGTGTATTGTACTTCTAAAATGTCCATTTAATTTTTTTTTTTAGGTTGTATTTTTCAGTTGAGAATTTCTCTCTTTCCATTCAGTTCTCAATTGTTTATCTTTATCCCAAGGAGAATAACTCTAAGAGTTGCTTTAAAGTCTTTGCCTGATAATCCCAACATCTAGGTCACCTTGGGTGTGGCATGTGTAAATTGTCTTTTCCTTTGGACATTGATCCCATTTTTATGTTTTTTGTATGTCAAATACTTTGGGATTGCATCTTGGAAATTTAAATATTATGTTGTGATACTCTGGGTACTGTTAAAATTCTCTGAAAATTTTTTATCTTCTGTTTGTTTTTATTATAGAATCAATTAGTTTAGATTTAGTCCTCAGTCTTGCCTTGCTTTCTGTGGGCGTTAGTTCCAATGGAAGTTCAATTTGCATAGCCTTTGCTCTGTTGTTTTTGTTTGCACCACTCAGGAGTTAACCTGGTAGGTACTTGGGCAGTTTAGCTTTTTTTTTTTTTTTTTTTTTTGAGACAGAGTCTCACTCTGCTGCCAGGGCTAGAGTGTTGTGGCATCAGCCTAGCTCACAACAATTTCAAACTCCTGGGCTCAAGTGATCCTCTTGCCTCAGCCTCCCAAGTAGCTGGGACTATAGGCATGTACCACCATGCCTGTTTAATTTTTCTATTTTTAGTAGAGATGGGGTCTCGCTCTTGCTCAGGCTGGTCCTGAGCTCCTGATCTCAAGCAATCCTCCCACCTCAGCCTCCCAGAGTGCTAGGATTACAGGCATGAGCCACTACAGCCAGATGGGCAGTTTATATCTTAGTTCAGTTCTCAAAGACCTTACTACATTTCTTTGGCTCTTACCCACACATGCATAGCTCACAGGGGAGCCTGAGACTTTTGTTAGTTCATTCACGAAATTTGGGGACCTTCTTCTTCCAGCATTCTGCTCTTAGACATTTTCTCCAGACCTTCTACCTCCCAGGGTCTCCATTGCTCAGCTCTTCAGGCCAGAAATACATATTCCTCTCAGAGTTTTAGCCTCCTAGCATGACTGATGCTGCCTCAGAGAAAAGCAGAAAAGAAAATAGAAAAAAATAGATTCCCTCCATGTATTTTGGACCACAGGAGCCCATTTTCTCTTTTCTCCCGACCAGACAGATGGATTTTCTCCTGGGGTTTTAGATGCCCCGTCTATCACCATGGTGGTGGTGTAGCTCCAAAGCAGGGGCCAACCTCAGGGAAGGGGCATGAGAGAAAAAAAGATAATAAAAGGAGAAAAGAAATGGGATTTCCCACAATCTCATCCTCACAAGGGCCCTTTTCCCTTTGGCCAGAAGAAAAAGGTTGGTCTCAGAGATTTTGTTGTTTTTGCCAACTGAACAGTTCCCATGACTCAGGCCACACTTACCCTCAAATCAGGGCCATGAGATTAGGGAAGTAGGTGCGGTTATTCTTCATGTTTTATTTCCTTATCCAATATGCCTGTTATTATTTTCTATTCAGAGTCCTCAGGAAGTTCTTTTTTGTATTTTGTCCAGAGTCTTTAGTTGTCTTCAATGGGAGAGTTATGCTCTAGTAGGCTTACTCAGTCTTGGTCAGCAGCAGCAGTTCTATGGGAAATGTGTAAATATGAAAGACATGGAACTATTCAGATTTTCTAGTTCTTCCTGTATCTGTTTGGGTAATTTGTATCTTGCATGTATCTATTTAATCTTAGTGATCAAATTTGTTGCTATAAAATTGTTCATCATATTTCTTTATTATCTTTTTAATGTCTGACAATATGTACTGATAAATTCTCTTTCATTCCTAAATATCTGTAATTTGTGATTTTTCTCTTTTTATCTTCATCAGTCTAAATCTAAGGGTTTAATAACTTTGATGATCTTTTCAAGCAACTAGTGTTTAGTTTTGTTGATATTCTATTTAGTTGTCCATTATCTATTTCATGTATTTCTGCTCTTAATTTCATTATTTCTTTTATTTCACTCATTTTGGATTAAATCTGTTCCTTTTTTAACTTCTTAAAATTGAAAGGCTAGATCATTGATTTCATGCCTTTCTTTTCTTACAAAAGCATTTAAAGCTATTAATTCAGGCTGGGTGTGGTGGCCAATGCCTGTAATCCCAGCACTTTAGGAGGCCAATGCATGAGGATTACTTGAGGCCAGGAATTTGGGTCTAGCCTAGGCAACATAGTGAAACCCTGTCTCTACAAAAAATTTAAAAATGAGTCAGGTATGGTGGGATGGGAGGATAACTTGAGCCCAGGAGTTTGAGGTTACAGTGAGCTATGATCAGGCCACTGAAGTCCAACCTGGGTAAAAGAGTGAGACCCTGTCTCTAAAACAAATAAATAAGTAAATAAATAAATAAAGCTATAAATTCCCTCCAAGCACTACTTTAGCTGCATGACACAAATTCTGATGTTGTGTTTTTCATTATAATTCAATTCAAAATATCTTTTCATTTCCCCTGCAATTTCTTCTTTCATCTCTAGATTATTTGTGTTGATTAATTTCCAAATATTTTTGGATTTGCTAGGCATCTTTTTATAATTTATTTCTAATTTAATTCCACAGTGGTCAGAATGCATACTCTGTATGTTTTTTAGTCCTTTGACATTTATTAGAGCCTATTTTGTGGCCCAGAAGAGGAACTAGTTTAATTAAAGTTTCAGGTACTTGAAAAGAATTTGTATTCTGTAGTTGTTTGGTGGGGCAATCTATAAATGTCAATTAGATTGAGTTAATTGACAGTGTTAATAGAGTCTTCTATAGTTTAACTGATTTTCTACTTGTTCTATCAGTTACTGAAAGAGAGTGTCAAAAGTCTCCAATTATAATTGCGGATATTTTCCTTACTTAGTTCTGTAAGTTTCTTGCTTTACATATTCTAAAGTCTTGTTATTAGGTGCACATATCTTTAAAATTTCTATGTATTCTTTATGAATTGACCCTATTATCATATTTGAAATATCCCCTCTTTGTCTCTGGAAAATTCCTTATTTTCAAGTCTACCTTATTTGATATTAATATAGCAAAGTCAACTTTTTTATAACTAGTATGTGCATGATTTACCTTTTTTACATCCTTTTACTTTTAACCTATATGTATTTATATTTAAAGTGGGTTTCTTATAGACAGCATATATTTCAGTCTTGCTTTTTATTCAGTCTTACACATTCTAACTTTTAAATGAAGTTTTTAGTCCATTTATATTTAGTGTAATCATCGGTGTGGTTAGATTTGAGTCTATCATCTTTTCTATTCATTTACTTGTCCTATCTGCTCTTTGTTACTTTTCTCTTTTCCTGTCTTCCTTTGGATTGAGTTCATTTTACCTTATCAGTTGACTTTTTGTCAATACTACTTTGTGTTTGTTTTATTTGTTTAGTTAAGATTTACAATATGTAACTTTAACTTATCACAGTCTGCCAAAAAATAATATTTTATCATTTCATGTGTAATGTAGGAACTTTACAAAATTACATCTCCATTTACCCACCTCTAATACTTTATTAACATACATTGTAATTCTCCATTTGTTATAAACTCTAAAACATGTTACTAATTTTGCTTTAAATAATCTACTAGTCTTAAGGAAATTAGAAAAAAAGAAGAAAAAGTCTTTTGCATTTACTTTTTATTTAGTATTTCCAGACCCTCTTTATTTCTTCATGTAGTTCTGAAATTCTATCTGATATCATTTTTCTTCTTATTGAAGGTCTTTAACTTTTCTTCTAGTGCTAGTTTGGTGGCGACAAATTCTCTGAGCTTTTGTTTATGTAAAATGTCTTTTTTTTAACCTTAACCTTTTAAAGGTATTTTTTAATTTTTGAAAGATATACAATTCTTAGCTTAATTCTTTTTCCTTCAGCACTTTAAGGATGCTTTATATTGTCTTCTGTTTTAATGAGAGTTCAGCAATTTCGTGACTGTTCCCTGTTTGTAGTCTTTTTCCTTTTGTGATTTTTCTCTTTATTTTTAGTTTTCAGCATTTTGATTATGATATGGCTAGGTTTGTGTTTCTCCTGCTTAAGGTTCATCAAGCTTTTTGGATCTATAGAATTATATGTTTTATAAAGTTTTTAAAATCTCAACCTTTATTTCTTAAAATATTTTTCTGTCCCATTCTTTCTAATTTTTCCTTCTAGGATTCCAATTATACACATGCTAGACAACTTAATATTGTCCCACAGATCACTGACGCTCTGGTTCTTTTTTTCTTCTTTCTGTGTGCTTCATTTTGAATAGTTTGTCTCCCTGTTGTCAGGTTCATTTATCTTTTATTCTGCAGTGCTCAATCTGTTGTTATGCCTGTCTATAGATTTTTCATTTCTGACATTGTATTTTTTAACTCTAGAATTTTCACTTGGTTCTTCTTTTACATATAATTTTCATTTCTCTGCTGGGATTTCACATCTGTTTCCTCATTATTTTCATATTTGTCTTTAAATATTTAACCATCTTTAGACTAAATTTTTTTATTAATAAATCCTTGTCTGCCAATTTCAACATCTCTGTCATCTGGGTTTATTTACATTTACTTGTTTTTCTTCTAGTTATGGATTACATTTTCCCAAATTTTTGCATATTTATCCGTTATTTTATTGTATAGTGGACAAGGTGGCTACTACATTGTTTCAAGACTTTTGCTGTATAAAACTCTTTAGAAAGAATATTCCATATTTCATTGATTCTAAGAAACTAACTTTTCCATTTTAAGTTTTTGAAATCAAAATGCATCCTATAATTAATGGCATGTCATAATTTATTTTGTCTTTCTTACTTTTACATAAAATAAAAGGACATTTAAAAATTGATAATACTTAGATGTGATGAAATATGGTACTACTATCCATCCCATGAACAATGCAGGAAGGTTACCCTAAAGTACTTCATCAACACAATTTTTTCCAGTATAATAGGTGAAAAATGTATGATTTTTATTTGAATTTGTGTTCCTTGATTATTTGTGGGGTTGTTTTACAGATAAAATATCTGGGGCTCAGGAAAGCAATTAATATCCTGCTGTAAGTCCTTCCCTACTCCTTCTACCCTACACATTTTTGGCTAAATTTTACTAGTCTGAGAAATCCCAGAGTCTAAGGACTATTACCCTTCACTATTCCAGGCAAAACAAAAATAATAGTTACACATGTAAGGGTTGATACTCAATCCATCATATTATGGACAACTATGCAAGTTGTTAAAATACTGACATATTTCTGTGCAAGTTGGTAAATGGTCACTGCCTAAAGCTGCTCAAGTGTTCCAAGACATCTCTGGCTATCCCAGCCATTCCCATGGTTCTGCAGGACCACCCAGTTGTCTAGCAACTAAAGGGTTAATACCTAGCCCAGTAGATAGAGGGTCCTCCAGAAACTTGCCCCCGTTCTATAACCAGCATCTTCCTTTTGTTGGTGTCTATGCCATACTATGAATAGTTGTTAAACATTTTGAATATCACTCCTGTTTAGTAACAAAGATTAATTGATTAAATTGATCCCAGCTCATGTGTTCAGGAATAATTCAGAGGAAAAGGAAAGAGAACACAAAGGGGGCAAAGAAAAGGCACAGAAGATAAGTCTATGTGCTTCCGACATTGGGATGCCTGGGATAGCCAAGAAGTATCTTGGAGCTATAGGACATCTGAGGAGAAAAATGCAGAAATTCAACCACTCAAATCTGCTGAATGCCTACCAATGTCCCATAGGGCATTCATGGAGGAGCAAGAAGGGAATACTTCCTCATAGAGGAACTGAAGATCTTGTGGGAACAAGAAAGCCACAGTGGCATAAAAAGTCCCCAAAGGCAAATGTTCCCCACTTCATGTTATTGCCAATGGTTAGCCCTTCTGAGAAGCTGAATGCATAGTGGAATGAGCAAGGCACTGACCTTCCACACACCCTCAGAGTTAACACATGCACTGCCAGCCACTCTTTAGCCTTAAAACACATCCATGGAGAGAAACAAAAAAGGGGGTATCATTTTCAAAAGTGGGACAAAAAATAAGTAGCCTAGAATCCTAAGTCCTGTCCCTTCAAACTTTTAATTTCACTCTGTGCAGTTTCATTTACCTAAAAGGTAAATTCTACTTATCCTGTTGGTAGTTGGCTAGCATTATTTATTGTCTACTTCAAGAAAGGCACAATTTGGTTCCTGGAAAGTCATACAGACACCAGGGCAAGGATAAAATGAGATTCAGAAACAACTAAATATCTGATGTTTTAACCAATAGGAAATCATCATGAGATGCGTGAGAGTCATTTCTTGCATAGGATCACGCAGTCTCAGAGTAGGAAGAGACTTACCTCTGAGTTAACAAAGGAAAATCCCAAGACCTGAAGTACTGTCCCATTTAAATATGCCTAGCCCCCAGTAGAACAACATATCATATAGACAAAAACCAGATTGGACAGCTGTTCCAGCCTGGAACTGTTCCCATTTCATATCTTTGCCTAGGACCATGCTTGATCACTTTTGACCTGTTGCTGCTTCTTGATCACTCCCTAGCTCTGTACTCAACTCTTAACACCTGTTTTTTGTTATTTGATTCTTGTGCTTGACTTAGGGGAAGATAGGGTCCTGGCCTCTTGGATCTCCCAGCCAGACCAAGAGCACTCTCTGCCACCCCCTCCTTCCATCAGAGCTCATGCACTGACAAGGGATTTGCTAAAGGTTTGCGCAAACACTCAATGGTGAAACTGCATTCAGAATCAGGGAAAATCTTTCTCCAGATACCAAGTTCCTCCCTCCCCCAAGACTGAAGCAACTTGGCACAAAAAAATTCTGCAAGTTAACAACTTTTCCTACTATTTGGGAGTGAAGGAAAGGTCTCTCTGGTTCAGTAGCGTTCACTACATTTATATATATTTACAGTCTGGAACCTACAAGAGAAAGATAAACAGCATAAAATAACTCTACATAAATGAAGAGAAAATGTTAACTCACATTCTATATGCCCCATCTCCACCATTGCCACCACCATTCTTATCAACACCACTGACCAATTAAATAAAATAAAGCTTTTTAAAAATCATTTCTGCTTTTCAGGATATTACAATCTTACTTGAAAGAATAAGTATAAAAATCAGAGATAACCTAATCCTCATGAATTATTTTCAAGAATCACTTGATTATCTACGTTTTTAAGTTCTTGTTAAAATCATTAAAATTTTAATTCTTTTAAAAGGGATTTGGGGCACCTAAGATCAATATACCATATGATTTGGGTAATTTTGTCTACCAACAGAAAGAGCTAAGTAGTCAAACTACTGATTTAGAATTCTATGGATGCCTCCAAAAAGGTAAAGCAAATTGATTATATAAGATTGTGTAAATATTCCCAAAATAGTAATTGTCCACTTTTCACTGATTGCATGAACACACTTATTGAGAAAGTCTATAAGCACACACACAAAAAATCCTTTGTATCTCTTTCCTCCATTGTACTGCAGGGCCGGTACTATGAATCACAGATGAGTAGAGAAATAATGATTCAAAAATTGAATTCCTGTCTACACAATGCCAAAACATCTAGTAAGTCTAGTTTTTTTTTTTTTAAAAAAAAAAAAAAGTCAACCCAGATGTTTGGCACTGCATAGACAAAACATCCAGATGACTGGCTGAATTTGTGAATAAACTGCTAAAATGGGCCAGATGTTCTGGCTTCTTAGGGCTTCAAGACCTAGCAGTCCTTGAGGATATGAGGAGAAAGCAAACGTCCCCACTGGACCTGCCCCACCTGCACGCCTTCCCTGGAAACTACAGTGGGTGCCCAACACAGCTGGGTTTAAATTAAAGATGTCAACGACCACCTTGGAAAAATCAAGTGAAGAGTACAAGAAGGACACAATGTGATATTTATCTGAAATCCACGTTTTGGGAAGTCACTGAGTCACATCAATCTTGAGGCATTGTGGTTGCCTTTTTAAATATTTTCCCCCTCAAGACTTTCTCTTTCAACCCAACTTCTGGGCTACCTTTTTCCAATCCAGGGTGCTGCGGGTGTTTTGGGTTTTTTGTTGTTGTTGTTGTTGTTGTTTTTTAAATAGGCAACCATCAACGCTGAGATCTAGAGCTTTCTCTTTCCCCATACTTTGCCCTTTTGCTGCTCCCTTCTTCAGACCTCCTTTTATGGCTTTCCTTTCCTACTGTGTGCAAAGTGGGAAAAGGAGAATAAAAATCATGCCAAGAATTCTTCTGGGAGAGCCCAGGCAATGGGCAGCCCTGGCAGACAAGGCCTGATGCTGGAAACAGCAGGGCCCAGCAGGAAGGGGGACAGAGACGCCGTGGGTCACCCTCGAAAGACACCCGTGAGGTTGCGGGCCTGGCAGCCAACAGAGGCTCAGAGCAGCACTTAGGAGGATATTCCTTGACAGGGCGGGACAGAGCCACAGAACCTGGCGTCTCCGCCAGCAAATCTGTCTAGGATGGTGCCGTGCAGGAAACTGGGGGCAGCAGGAAGGAAAGAGTCTCAAAAAACACCATGTGATTACCAGGCTCCCCACTGTATTTAAAAGACAGCTTTGGCTTCCGTCAGAAAGTTCTGATATGCATTTAATCTGTTATATAATTTTTGTTTTCAGAAAGGGATTTGTTTTGTTTCTTTTTTAAAAAGTCGTTAAAAGATTTCCTTTGTGTCAGTATTTTCTGGGACAATTTCTGCTATTTTCTTAAAAAAAGAAAGAAAGAAAAGAAAAGAGATGAGAAAGAAAAAGCAAGACTGCTTCCTTGCCTCGCTCCAAAAGAGATATATTAAAACAATCTTCTGACTGCCACTGGAGGAGGGTTGAATGCATCTCTCATCAGGATACAATTAATAGAACAAGTGAAGTGACGTGGGAAAGAAAATAGAAAAAAGAATAATTCCCCATTTCCCTCATGGAGCCGGCCCTCGCCTTTGCTGGGAGGGAGGAAATCAGAATACCAACTTGGAAGTGGAAGGGACATCAGCTGCACTCCCACCCCGACCCCAAGACACACCGGCCACACCCCGATTTCACTAATACCGAAAGATGGCAGAGACGAACAGGAAAATTTAAATACCAAAATAAAGGGTATTATTTTTCTCTCTTTGGATTAAAAAAATTCCCTTCTCCCATTTCTCACCACCCCCCACTCGTCTTGCTTTCTCCTCCCCTCACCCCCTCCTCTCGCAGGGATTGGCTTCATTTAAAAAACTATATTTCTGCCCAAGCATTCAAAAATGCTGAGTGCCTCAAGCAAAGTAGTAGAATAAGCATGTTTCTTACTGCTTCTTGGCAACTCTGCAGCCCAAGACCTGCTTCCAATTAGAGATCATGTGGCTTCAGTTTAGTATTATCATGAAAATGAAATTACCACTTTAGAAAAGTCAAGTTATTTTGGAAGTGAAAACTGCAGGTCAGAGCCCACCAGAATTCCAAAAAATTTGCTCAAGAAACATCTTGTCGAAGGGTCGCAATGGCCTGGCTGATAAACATCCTGGGGTTGTGACTCGTACCACTCCTCCGACAGGCCTCCCCAGGCCCTGTTGTGAAGGTCAAGCTCATTGTCCTTCAAGAAAAGGCACATTCCGATGGCAGGTCCAAGCTCGCCCAGCTTCCCAGCCCCTCTGCTGGTACCTATGCCACCTTAACTAGCTCTTTCTCTACTAAGGTTTATCTCTTCCCTTCCTGACAAGAGTGTAAATTCCTGAAAGCCAGGGCCGTGTCTTTCCTTTTTTGTAGTTGCATAAATTCTTAGAATAGGAAGGGACCCCATCCAATCGCTTCATTTTAAAGATAAGTCCTGTTAACTAGTTTCTGGCAGACACGCTACGAGGACCAAGGCCTCCAGCCACATCAGGGTCTGCCCTGAACCTGCAGAATGCCTAACCACCATGCTGTCCTTGACATGTGCTGTTGCCCAGGCATGGGAAACCTTGTTTACCAGCACAGTGGTTAAGACCCTGGAGACTCAGAAGGATTGGGTTCAACTCCTGGGGCCTCCACTAACTGGCTCTGTGACTTGAGACAAATAGTTTTACTTATTTGAACCTTCACTTATCCATCTGTAAACCTGGAAAAATATCTACCTTGTTGGTTTGCTGAGCATTAAATAAGATAACACATGTAAAGTACTTAGTCCATGTGCATACAGTTAGTAAGCACTACACGAATGGTTATTGTTTTATTTTTGTTATTATTGCTATTTGAAATGTATTCAGTGGAACCCAAACACAGGGTTTCTTTTATAGAAAGGTCCACAGCATGTCATATGAAAATATGGGTTTGTTTGGAGGAAATGGCCTGTGTCAGCTTTCTGGAACCATCTCTGTTATTATGAAATTCCAGGAACTGGAATAAAATAGCAAGGGGGTGGGAGAGAGGGTAAGTGGGCTCTTCACAAATCAACTTGAACCAGCCAGCCAGTAGATCAACAATTTATTGAGCACACTTTGTGTATCAGGCACTATGTCGGGTGCCGTAGGCAATTCAAGAAATATTAGACACAGGCTTTGACTTCAGGTGTGCACAATTTAGTTGGAGATATTGGGTGCATGGAGAGAAAACTAGAATTCCAGCTGTGTGTAGCGTGTCTCTCTATTGACACCGAGTGCTACAGAAGTTCACAACAAACAGCAATGGCTTCCAAGTGGGCTGGGCAGGGAAGATGTCAGAGAGAAGGTAAAGTTTATGGTAGGTTTTGAAGGACTGGGAAGACTCGACTAGGTGGAGATAAGGAAGCAGTGTTTCTCATGCTAAGGGAAAAGTATGTGCAAAAAGACCCAGATATAGAAATTTCAAGGTATGTTTAAAGGCAGTGGGACCAGACTAGCTAAAGATAAAGCTGCTTCTACAGGTTCAGGGAACATAGAGTAGAGGAGGTGCTTGGAGACACACTGTGAAGCTCCTTGAATACTTTGCTTGTTACAGGGCCCCAGAATGGTTGTGCGCCTTAGCGTTGTGCAGTGTACAACCTAAATAATTGTACTTACCAGCCCAGCTAACTCTTTGAAATTCATCCTGCAGGTACCCAGGAGGCACTGAAGGTTACTGAGTAAGATTATAGGATCTGATTTTTATATATGATGCTGAGGACAATGCACTCAACTTTTAAGGGTTTTGGAAATGGGCAGCAAGTCAACAAAATAATTGACCACCAAGTTGGGGTAGAGAAGGAGAGAGGCTGTGGCACTTTAAAGCCCTGACATTCACAGTCTGAGGACCTTTGGGGTCTCAGGAATCCTGGTCCAAATGAGCAGTTTTTCTGAGCTGCCTGGAGTCAAAAAAAAAAAAAAAACAAAACTTCAGAATAAAACACATCGCAGTTGTCTAACCTTTATGTGGGCTGCTCTAAAATTCTCCCCATCTAATAGCACAATGTCTGAGGAGTTCAGGGGAGGAGGGGGTGGGCTGTGGGGTGGAGGGGAGAGCAGAGGGCCACCGTGGCACTGTCTGAAACTCTTCAGAAAGGCAGGAAATGAAGGAGCAGGTGGTGGAGAGGAGGATTTGGTCCCAATTACTCCATTCTCTCTTTTGCTGTGTTCGAGAACAATTGGTCTGTGGCCTACATCAAAAATAGAGACAAATCCATGATTGTGCCAAGAAAAACTCCCCTGGATGTAGCACAACATTGAGTCTAACACGAGGTAGGGGTGGGCCAAGGAGGGGGTGTGTTACAGAGGAAAACAGCGGTGTGTGGTCCTCTCACACACTGTGGCAATTGACGGGTGACTTCTGGTATCACAGACTTCTGCAAATGCCATTCAGCCCTGAGCCTTTGCCCCGCGGTCCCAGACAGGTAGAGCCCCACGGCACCCCGAGGCTCCCAGCCATCCCAGCTCGGGTTCCCTGTGGGTCATAGCACCCAGTGACCCCCAGGGAAAGCTGAAACTCCAGGGAGACCCAAGGGTTTCTGCAAGCAGGAAAGGTGGGGAGCAGACGCTGGGGTGGGGGTGCCACAGGGATGGGAGCAGATGCCTGTGAGTTTCTGCCATCAACACCTACTTGTGGATTCCAGTTTGAGCCGTCATCTGCAAATGCCTGTGTAAAATAATCCATCTCCTGTGACCTCCACGGAACATGACTTGGCTGACAGGATGAAGCATCCAGAGGAGAAAAGCAGCTTGCCCGGGACCTCACAGAAAACTTTCAGATCTCCAGGTGGGCCCCACTTCCCAAAGGCAGGACTCTATAGGGGTTGAGGATCCCACCACCTTACCAGGGAAGCCTCCTTAGACCCCGCCGCTGAGAAAGGAGGAAGGGGAGGAAGAGCACAGGGATGGAGCGTGTCTTCCACACGGTCCTCCAGGGCCTCTAGAGAGCAACAGGACCAGGTTCCTGTCTCGCCACTCCCCATCTACCGCACTCAGCCATGCGGGGATGTGGGAAGTGTCATCCTTCCCTTAGGAGAGGCAGCCCCAGGCAAAGGCCATCTGGCCCCACAGCTTCCCATCCCAGAGCCGCCCTGGCCCAAGGCAGACCCCTGACTGCCTGGCCACACGGTGTTGCCTCGGAAAAGAAACGCGGTCCTGCAGTCCCGGGCTTGCTGCCAGGCAGGCGGGCGCTGGGGACCCCAAACCCGGGGAAGCCGCATCAGCTGCAGAGAGGGGGCTCTGGGCGGCTGGCATCCCACCCCATGGCCACCGGGACAGCAACAGGGATTAGCTGCATTTAACTGTTTTCTTTCATTTTTTTAAAAATGCTGCCGGGATCATTTCAATCAGGGCCACTTGAGTCTTGCAGAGCATGGCAGAGGCACCGTGTGCTGTGACATCAGGGCCCTGAGAGGAACACAAGGAGGCTGACAGCCAGCATTGCTCGTGTGGCACACAACACGTTTCCCCCCCTCCCCTCGCTTCCTTGCCTTGTGTGTGTTTGCGTGTGTACATACATATGCCCATATATGATATTATATGACATGTAAAATATCACATCACAACATAACATACAGTACGATACGGTATAATATCTGTGTGTACCAGCACAGAAGTCAAGACCCTTGAGACTGACTTTTTGACAACAGCTGGTGTCATCAGCACACCGACAGTCAGTGAGAGTCCGTTCAAAGCAGGTCACTCTGCGATCCCTGCCCCTCCCACCATCTTCTGAGGCGGCACCAGGCGCACTTCCCATCAATGTTCCAAATGTTCTTGGTAGATGGATTTTTTTGCTCAGTTCACAAAGCCAGAAGCTTCCAGCTCACAGGTACAGCCCACCATTGACGGGCTCCCCAGGTTGGGCAAACAGTGGGTCCCACAGCATGGCTTGGTCCAGCAGAGCCGGATCACACTTGAGAATGGTGGAAGGGTCTCCTCTAAGTGCCAAGGGCCCTTCTGCCTCCCTTTCTTGCTCTCCTCCTCATCTTCCCCCACTGCTAGTGTTTTAAGAATCAGCTACCCCTCCACCTCCACCCACGCCTACACAGAGGCCTGCCATGCACCTTACTCAGGTTAAGTTGTTGATTCCTAACCCTCCTCGTATCACTGGACATTTGGAGATAAAATTCTGCCACAAGTGCTCAAATATCTCTGAACGGTCAAACCATCCATCCAGTCCACAGAATCTGGATTTGTGGCTCACCCAAGCCGTCTCCACCACCACTAGGTCACCCCGATCTCCTCCTATTCTGCTACAGCTCCTGGTGGACTTGACGCTGTAACTACCTGCCTCAAATTCCCTCAAGAGGCCTCCTGTTTATTCACTGATCAGCAAATGTGTATGGTACAGGTGCTCTGTGCCAGGCACCGTTTGTTCTAGGCCCTGGGAATCAGGCCAGTAAGCAAAACTGCCAAAGTCCCAACCTTCGTGGACCTTACATTCAGGTGGGGGAGAAAGAAAATAAATACTTCATAACAGTCAGGGGGTGATAAATGCTAAAGATAAAAATAGAGCAGACTCGGGAGACAGAGAGGGACCTGGTGGTGGCACTTCAGGTGGTGAGAGACTGGTCAGAGAAGCCTCTCTGAGGGGGACAGTGGCAGGGGGTGCAGTGCAACACGAGAATGTGGCATGAGGACACTTTTCACCAAGAAAAAAGCAACTCTCAATTCTCCTGGACAATGGAAGCTAGGAATAAAAATGGAAATGCCTTATATTATTGCAGCACTTAATCCCCTACCTCATGCTTTTGTACCCGCCATCTCATTCGCTTCTCACGACAACTCTATGGGGTATTTTCTGCATTTCAGAGACACTGCAGCAGACGCCTAGAGAGGGGAGGGGACTTTCCCAAGGCCATCCAGAGAAAGCCCAGTGGCAGGGCTGGATGAGAACCCACATCTTCCCCCTCCCAGCCAAGTGCTTCTTGAGAGACTAGATCGTGTTAGATAGTTTTACTGTCAGATTTATTTTGCTTAAGGCTTCCATCAGAGGTACTCGCCTCAGAACTGACAAAAATCCGCTCAGATACCTCACTGTCTGCGTGGAGCCCTCATTCCCTTCCAGCTTGTCCTAAAACATAGCCACGTGGTTACGAATGGGCAACCGAGTCACTGAATTACCGTAGTTATCCCACTCTTAGATAAATGGGAGCTGCTCAGTCAAAACCCGACAAAAAGGAGATAAAGAACAGCATGTGCACACTGCGTCTACCATTAATATGTTTGCTGTAACTACTGTATACGGATATCTGTGCATTTGCTCACCTATGCACGTGAATAAGTGGATTTCTTCTGGACTGTTGACACACGAGGCCCAACTTCTCCCATCTATAATAGACTATAAGGTGGAAAATCTCCAGCCCTGTGTGACTTTGCACAAATCTGTTTCCATCTCTGCCCTCGGTTCCATCTTTTGTAAGAAGAGTATTTTATGTTACATGGTCTCAAAGTTCCTTTCCCCTTCTGGCGTCCTACAATTCTATGCAAACTTTGCAAACAGTTCTGCAGTGAACACCAGGAGGGCGTCCACTCATTCAATTCAATTCCGACACTATCTACCTGAGACAGCATCAGATCCACAGGTTGAGGACTCGGCCCCACAAGACTGAGCCCCACTGCAGACACCAACCTCAAGTCATAGGTTGTCTCCTATAGTTCTATCTGATTGGCTATAAATTGGGATTTCCATGACCCCCCTCTTTGGGTTTGATTAATTTGTTAGAGCAGCTCACAGAACTCAGGGAAACACTTTTACTGTTTTCTTTTTTTTTTTATAAAGGATATTACGAAGGATGCAGATGAAGAGATACATAGGGCAAGGTATGGGGGACGGGGTAGGGAGCTTCCATGCCCTCTCTGGACACGCCACCCTCCAGGAACCTCCACATGTTCAGCTAATCTGAAAAGCTCTCAGAACCTTGTCCTTTGAGTTTCTACAGCAGCTTCAATATGGAGACATGATTGATTACATCATTAGCCATTGGTGATCAACTTCACCTTCAGACCCCTCCCCTACCCCAAGGTTGGGGTAGGTCTGAAAGTCCCAACCCTCTAATCATGCCTCAGTCTTTCCTGTGACCAGCCCCCACCCATCCTGAAGCTGGCTAGGGGCCCCAGCCACCAGGCAACTCATTAGTAGACAAAAAGACACTGATTACTTGAGAGAGTCCAAGGATTTCAGGAGTTGTATGCCAGGAAACAGGATGAAAACAAGTACATATTTCACAATATGACATTTATTACACTACTTTCTTATTTCTAGCTCCTTTTTTCACTGGGGTCCTTCCATTCATTTTTCTAGGTGCACCTAGAACATCCCAGTATTACAGAAACAATCTTCAAACTGGGAGTGTGTACCCCTGTGGGGACCCCATGACTTTCCAGAGTGGTACACAGATGTGGCTAATCTAAGAGAATAGTTTTCCAGATCCCCAATGTTCATAAATGTTCTCGAACTTGGCCCCTCCGGCCTGCCGTTCTGCCTCTGCACTGCCCTGCTCAGTCGCCATTTTCCTGCTCGACAAAATTGGGCATCTTTCTTGCCCACCCAGATCCTGTTTTGGGGCATGACTTTGGTGAGTAAAAACCTCTGGGATACCAAACAAGGGGACAATTCAATAAGGCATTGCTCCTGGGAGGAATCCCTTGACAGCAAAGCGATGAAGTCTTTAGTAAGAAGTATTGAAGGGACACACCTTATTTATTCCCCCAAACCAATTAATGGCAGAGCTCTGTGTGTCTTTAACTGTGTGTCTGTCTATGAATTAGAAATGGATGGTCGCCATAGGGATGCATCAAGTATATTTGAACTGAAAATTTTAACCAGATTTTTTTTTTCTGACAAAAAAAATAAGGCTTATCTGACTGATTTATTTGACCATGTGAACTGCCTTTGCCAAAGGGATTTTATATGACTGGACATTTTCACAAACGGAATGAGTTCTAAGGTTATGACAAAAAATATTCAAACTATACACACCATATGCCAGAAATTACAACATTTGCAACTATTAAACTTATGGTAAAAATTTTTTAGATCCTGTGATAGACTGTATTTTTTCCTGCTTATTTGTTGTCCTCCATTATAAGGAGACTATACTTACGTCAGGCTCAGTAGTATGACCTGCTTTGGCCCACAGAATGTGAGCCATAGCTGCACAGAAGCTTTAAGAGTCAACAGAGTGCTCTTTTCTTCTGCCATAAGAATGGCATGTCCCAAACAGCAGGTGCCCCTTCAGCCTGGATCCTGGGAAAAAAAAATCCATGTTGGAGCAGAGCCACAGACAACCTGCAGCCAAAGTCTCAGGTAAGCAAGAAATAAGACTTTGTCCTTCTAAGTCTAATATTTGAGATATGTTTGTTACAGCAGCAAAACCTAGTTAAAACTGACTAATGCAAATAGCAATTCAAAAATATCTAAGTGGGTAAATACATTTTCCCAATTTATTTAGAAGTATGAAGGCAAAAATGATACAGACCTCCATTTTATATCAATGACCATTTTCCATTAAATAAGCCACCTTTCACTCTTTTTCCAGGTTTATTAATCAAATGTGAGGTGTGAGCACTGGAGATACAGAAGAACACATACTCCCTTAGGTACCAAGGAGCAGGGACCTTTCCTGTGGGGAGCAGGGGAGTGGCAGAGGTGTGGCAGTGGGTTGGGGGCTCAAGGGACAAGAGATGACCTACCTGTTGGAGAGGAAGGTTGGAGAATAGAAAGAAACAGGAGAAGAGAAGGATGGGAAAGTTGATAGGGGCCAATTTTTTACCTCAAAAGCCTTAAGATCAATGTCCGTTTGAGCCCTTACATTCTTTGCCCATCCATGATCATGTCACTCCGTATTTATCAACTTTTAATAGCTTCCTGTGATCTTTGGTATTACATCAATACTCCTTCCCATCATCTATAAGGTACCACCTGCCCCCACCTCAAAACCTCTAGCACTCTGGGTTCATTTCCATGAAACACCCAGCTTCTCCTGTCCTCAGCTCCTTCCTATGAGCCAGGATTGGTCAATGGAGAAGGGTGAAGACACATTCTAGGCAGGACTTCCCTGAACTCTCTGCACCCTCCTGTGGGGTCCTCCCTTGTCACATGCTGTCACGGCACCTGCCCGCTTCATGGCACTCACCACACTTGTGATCACAGCCCTGGGTGATGAGTTGCTGACTGTCTGTGGGTCTCACTGGAACATATGAGACCTGGTCTGTGATCACCACCATATTCCCCGGACCCAGCGTGGTCCCTGGCACAGAGCTGGCCCTCAGTAAATACTGGCCCAGTGAGTGTGTGGATCGAAGGGTCCACCCTGTGCTAGAAGTTAACCCAGAATAGATGATAAGGATTGAAGCATGAAAGGGGTGCTTCTCCCGCTCACCCTGTGCTGGGCTCTGTACTCAGAACATAAGATGAAGCCATGTCACACTGGATTTCTACTTGCCCACCTGGGGCGAAGGGGCCGTCAGACATAAGGATACACCACTCACTGACAGTGCATGAGATACTTTTACAGCCATCCCTCAAAACAAAGTGAAGCAAATCACAGAATAGCTAAATCAGACCCACTGCTAGCAATTCCATTTCTTACATTCTCAGAAAAGCAGTGTGAAAAAGGAATAAGGTCTGGCATGGCATCCCTGCACTCACTCTGGAGCTGCACAATGCTTTCATTGGCAAGCCCTCGCAACACACTTATGGGTTTGGTTTTCTTAAATCACCCTTGGTAGATAAGAAACCAAGAGATTTTGATATCTAGGGTCACATGGCGAATTAAGGGTGGAACTGAGGTTCTGACTCAAAACCACGGGATAGTCAACATATTTATTGAACAGGCATTGTTCAAATGTGAGCTCTTGAGTTACATCTGGTGACTTCATTCCAACTGTATGTAGACTGAGAGAAACCCCAGTCTGGCAGAGGACTTAATATTTAGAATGTGAGAGGATTTAGGACGAGCTAGGGTTGATGCCAAAGTCAGTGCTGAGGACAGACAGTGAGTTAAGAGGAAATGAATGCCTGAGAAGGGTAACCTTTTTAAGAGAGGGAGAGGGGAAAGGAAAGACTGGGTAGGACTCAGGCTAAGATGCTGGGAGTTCCAGG
Source organism: Eulemur rufifrons (assembly GCF_041146395.1). Classification (NCBI taxonomy): domain Eukaryota; kingdom Metazoa; phylum Chordata; class Mammalia; order Primates; family Lemuridae; genus Eulemur; species Eulemur rufifrons. The sequence continues at coordinate 14,443,032 of NC_090997.1, read as the reverse complement.
AGGTCCCTGTGCATGGAGCAGGGGTCAATGTTTGGTGATTTTAGAAATCAGAAGACTGTTTAAAAAATGGGGCCACTAGACTTGGTTTGAATCCTGGCTCTAGTACTTCTCATCCGGGTGACCTCAAGAAAGTGACTTAACCTAGTAAATTAGTACCTACTTCATGGGATTGTTATAGAAATTAAATGAAGGCAATTCAGATAAAGCAGAGATGGAAAACTACAGATGCTTCTCAATTAACAATGGGGTTATGTCCTGATATACCCATCATAAGTTGAAAATATCATAAGTCAAAAATGCATTTAATATGCCAGCCTGTGAAATGTCATAGCTTAGCCTCACCTACTTTAAATGTGCTCAGAACACTTACATTAGCCTACAGTTGGGCAAAATCGTCAAACACAAGCCTATTTTATAATGAAGTGTAATCTATTGAATACAGTACACTGTATAGTATAGGTTGTTTACCCTCGTGATCAGGAGAAGATCAAAATTTTAAATTTGAAGTATGGTTTCTACTGAATGTGTATTGCTTTCACACCGTTGTCAAGTTGAGAAGTCATAAGTCAAACCATTGTAAGCTGAGGATTCATCAGTACAGCCTGTGGGGCAAATTGAGCCCCCTTTCTGTTTTTGTAAATAAAGTTTAGTTGGAACACAGCCACACTCGTTTGTTTATGTTTTATCTATGGCTGTTTTTTGCACTGCAATGGCAGAGTTGAGTGGCTACAACAGAGAGGTTACAACGTGCCAAGCTGAAAATATTTACTATCTGGCTCTTTCCAGAAAAAGTTTTCTGACGCTTGATACAAAGCAGTTCGTGCACATTTAGTAAAACACATTCAGTACATAGCCTGGCACAAAGTAAGTGCTCAATAAACATTAGCTCTTATTTTCTAATTCTTTCATGTCAGATGAAGGCCCAGGGAGGGTAAGTGAATTGCCCAGGGCTGCTGAGCTAGGCAATAGGAAAGAAACAGGGTTCAAGAAAGAGGACGAGGTGCCAAGTCAGGGCTATCAGGAAACCTGACCACAGAAGAGTGTGTGCCCAGGAAATCTGCATGTCAAATCTACATGCCCAGGAAATCTGAGTTGAGCTGGATATAGAATCAAAATTGACTGTAATCGAGAATAAAAAGGCTATGGACAGTAACTCTCCTATGTGTGCTTCCTTATTAAGAAAATTCAGGAAGAAAGACCTGGAGAGAAAAGTTATCAGAAAGGATGCCTTTGACCTCTTGCTTGATGGTGTGACAAGTTACCCAAAAGTGATAAAACCAGCTAGCTAGGACTCCAGACACCACCGCTGAGGAGGCCAAGGTAGGAGGAACCCTGGAGCTGTGATAAGGTTCAAGGTTGCAGTGACCTATGACTGCACCACTGCACTCCAGCTTGAGTGAAAAAGCAAGACCCTGTCTCTAAAAAATAAACAAATAAGGAAATAAATAAATTTTTAAAATAAGATTAAAGAAACCAACTAGCCAATCTTCATCTAAATTAAGTTTTACATACCAGGAAAGTAGATTTAAAACTTCCCATTGAATTTGTGTTTTATAAACCCAGAAAATACAATCTAGAATGTAAATAATGAAAACAGGCATGGTCAGATCAATGACACTTTTGTACAAGCAAATAATTATTTGAGTGCGTTCGAGGGGGAGGTGGTTTTTGTATGTCAGAAGTTCTTGAGCAAGCACGCGATTTTAACATGAAGCAACAAAACTGGAGACAAAAATAATCTTGTTACTAGTTGTTTATGTTTTGTTTTGTTTTGGTTTTGCTCAGCCAGTGGCATTTAACATGGGAATGAAAAATACTGGTGTTGTAAATATTGGTCATATCGACTTCCACTCCTCTACCCATGGCAGACGTTACTAATTGTTCTTGGCACATTTCTTCACCAATCCCAGACTGCTTCAGAATTCTCTGGAATGCCATGCTCTGTGAATCTATTAGCTGGCATTCAAGATGAAATAACATTCCCATCCCCAGATCCCTAAATCCATGGCACATAGTAAGTGCTCATTAAATTTTTGTTGAATGATGACATTCATTAATGAATGGATGAACACCAAGGTGATTCAAGAGTAGACCTTTGTAAATGCAACAAACTGCTTTTGTTTGTTCAAATCATGGTTCAGAAGAGAAACCAAGTAAGGGTGGAGTTGGAACAGGTTTGGGTTTTCACTGGAGAAAAACAACTCCAGCACATGCTTGAAGCCTTGAGGTAATGGTGACAACTCCATCTCTAAAGACCCAATATGGGGAAAAACGGCTCTGGAACCCACTTGTTGCAGTTATCCAGAAGTATGGATTACATTTGTTTAATTGATGAATCTTTTATCAGTCAGGATCCCAACAAGATACAGATAATGGAGGAAATAGATAACGTCAAATGGAGTCATTTTAGGAGGCTAACACAAAGGACAATGCAATACCCTGGGACTAAAATGGAGGTGGCAGGAGCCGTCACCATCCCTGAGCATCGCGGGAGCTGCAGTTTCTGCAGAGGGACTCAGCCACCCTGTGCGCAGATTTACTCCTGGTGCCTCTGCTGGCTGAGCCAGAGAGGGAAGCCAGAAGGCAAGGGAGCCCGTGACAGCTCACATGAGTCAGCTTCGGGGCTGCGCAGGGTGGAGGGATGAGCAAAGGTAGCCCAGGTGATGCTGGGCAACGGTGTTGGGTGAGACCTTGCTGTAGACACTGAGGGCTCAGCAGTGAGCCATGCAAACAAGGTCACTGCTCATAGAAAGCTTAGAGTATAACGGCGGAAGAGAAACACTGCACTAATTAATCTGCTAAAATAAGATGATTTCGCATATTTTAGAAAACCCAAATCTAGTGGTGTTTTACCAATATGGTTCCTATTACATTTCCCTAAATTAAAAAATGAACCATCACCAACAGAAAATAGAAATGCCAGGAGAGAGCCCGCTGCCTAATTAGCTGTTTATTCTTTTTTTTTCTTTTTTATAGCCCCATAGGAATCTTGACAATGTTTATTCTTAGAAAAGGAACTAGGCACTGTTTTCCTATCTTGTCTTTTTATCATATGCTCGCTTCTAAAGTCTTTCGCCCTTTGATAGTTTGAGAAAACAGATTTTTTGGTTTTGGAATGGGCGCCTTGTTTAATCCTGGTTTCTGCAATCTTGGTAAATCAGGGAGAAAGATATGTCCAATGGGCAACCCAAGAATGTTTTATTTGCGTAAGAAAATATTTTTTTTCTGAGTTGCAGGAACACAGTCTTGACCATACTTTGGTGTTTGACATCCGTTCATCTCAAGAAACTTTTTATTTCCAATCTGTCTGGATTCTATCCAAAGAGAACTATGACATTCCTCTTCACCAATAATATTTTAAAGCTTATTACCCTACAGGATCTTTCTTAAGATCATAAAAGGAAGGCATGCTTTGGCCAGGGGTTTTAAAGATTTTCTTTGGGAGGGACCTGAGGGAGAAGCTGACAGGCGGGTCGGGGGGATAGGGGGCGATTCGATTTTTATTCTAGAGTGTTTCTTCCCAGGACCCCAAGTCCTGATCTCAAAATCGACAAGCCGTGCCTTAAGTTAGGAAAATGGAGAGTGGCTGGCTGGACTTCAGGAAAGCATGCAAACAAATTCGCCATCTGATGGGTTCACGATATTAAATTAAGTACTCGGCAATCACAAATCCTACAACACATTCCAGAACAATCGAGAAGGAGAGAGAGAGAGAGAAAGACCCCAAACCAGCTGAGCCAGTATTTAAAGCCTTTTTAATTTAACAGAACCCATTTTTTATGGTATCCAGGATATGTTTCTGGCTTTTCAAGCCGTCACATGATCTCTTGTCCAGATGTGAGGCTGTATATCTGGGACTGGACCAGCCAAAAACCGCAGCACTTTCCTTCAGCTTGTAGCTTGTTACTGTAACTCAAGCGTACTCCTCTCGGCTACAGAAGCCCCACATTAATATGTGGTACAACAACAATAACACAGGAGGGGATAAAGTTAACCAAAACATTCACATGGATCTGGGAAGGAGGCGCGGCGGGGTGGGGCGCGGGAGCGGGAGGGAGCGCCAACTGCGATAGGTTTATTTGTCAGCTCCACACAACACTGAAAACGAAACCTCCAAGTGTGTGGTGGTCTGAAAACTTCCCTTTTTCTCACCTACTGTGAACAGCTTTTACCCGAGGACAAGACTTCCTGGAGCTTTCTTCAGGAAATTAGCAAATGCCTCTGTTTGGAACGTCAGGTTGCAGGAACCCACAGCAAGGCCGGAGAGTGCCTCCAGAACCGCAGAGTGCAGAGTGGGGAGCTTCTCCTTCAAAGAAATTTCTGGAAGCCCGGGGCCTTCACCACAGAGGGGGCGGGAACAGGAGCAAGAGGGCGGCCGCCTGCCTGCCTTGGCGACTTTGCCAGTGACCTTTGGGAGACTAACCCGGCAGCTGCTCAGACAGCTTCTGGCAACCAGTTCCATTTGTTAAGCCTTGGTTTCTTCCAGTAGGAAGTGGGGATAATGATAGAACCTGCCTGGAGGGATGTGTTCAGGATTAGGTGAAAGCTCTTAGCACAGTGCCTGCCTCCTGGCGAGCGCTTTCATCCATCCCTGAACCCGCAAATACTGACCAGGCACCTACTATGCACCATCTATGCTACAGGCCGGGGCTACCTCTGTGAAAGGAGCAGAAGATCCCGACCCCGAGGATGGGGGGGCTCGGGGTGGAAATAATGTAATAAATAGGCAAATAAATTAATGCATACAAAGGTGACATGTGCTATGGCAACAGAGGAAAGGAAAGCCTGCTGGGGGGACCAAGGGCGTCCCGGGAACAGGAGACATTTAATAGAGTGATAAGGACAGGCTCTGTCCTGAAGGCAACATTAAAATTAATAAAATAAAATATATGATATTTACAACCTTGTCTTCATTCGCAAAAGACGTCTTTCTCCCCAGCTGGCTCTTCCGCCCTATTTCCAGCCCTAACAGTTGAGAACAAGTGGTGTCATCAGGATGGATGTGAGCACCCAGGGAGTGTGGAGGTGTCTTGGAGACCCCCGCGTGGAAGATCCTGTTCCCGCCTGCCAGGCCCACCCCGGAGGCTCACCAGGCCTGGAACTGCGCCTCTGACTCATCGTGGGTCGCAACAAGTCACCTCTCTGGAGCACGCGAGGGCTCCAGCCGGCTCATCCGCAAAGCAGAGGGGTTAAGACGAGCAGAGCCCCAGTCCCCTTTCATGCTATTAGGATTCCCCACCACGGAGGCATGAAAGGCAGAGAGCCGAAGATTTATTAAGAGGAGGCTTTGTATTCTTTTCTGCCTTGACTCATGTCCTTGCAGGGCCGCAGAGCAGACGCCAGAAGAGAATTCTATTCCAGCCCCCCCCACCCCCCCGCTGCCCGACCTGTCCCACTTTCAGGACACTTTGCCTTCTTCCTCTCAGTGTCAATCCTCCCAAAGCCTCTGTGCTCTGCTTGGTTTGACTTCAGCGGCAGTGGTGAGAGGAAAGATTTATTTCCACAGCGTTCTGTGGAGAGCGTTTCACAGAAGACGTATTGTTTCGAGGGAGATCTTCACCAGGGCTGCGGAAGAGGCACGAAGTCTCCCCCCAGAAATAATGTCACAATTCATGGAAATCACTGACTCTGAAAAGGAAATAAAGAAAAGCCTCTAATCATTCCAGTTAAGCAGTATGCAGGTATCTATATATTATGTGTAAATACATGTGGGTATGTGACATCATGCACATATACACATGTTAAATCATGTAATCTCGGGGTCAGAAGGGCGTATAGTAGAAGTTCTCCTCTCACCGTAACGCACTGTGAATTATGCCTGCATTAAATGTGACGTGGGTCACAGCCAACGAGAAATATCTACCCAGCTGTAGTCCAGCCCGTCTATGCTAAAATTCTGCCAACGACAAAGCCAGGATCTTAATTCAGAGCCTAAATTGTGATAATTAAGTTAATTTTAAAATACTTTTATTTCGTTTAAGGTGAGTTTAAAGGCAAAGATGTTATTAAAAGACTCTTACTGAGTTTTAGCATTGGTTCTTATCTCTGGCTACACATAAGAATCACTTGACTATGGTATTTTTAATTCACTCCTATAGAGAGTCTTATCTGCAAAGTATTCCCACATGCCCTATCCTAGGTTGATTTTCGCAGCAATAAGAAATATTTGGCTTATAATAATGAAAATTTGTGGCAAGAAGGCTCATATATAATTTCTCCCTCATAATGCCTAAGATAAAATCACTCTCCTCTCCACGCCATACTCATACTCTGATATTTTTAAATGACCTTTGCAAAGTGCCTTTTGTTTCTCCTTTTTGCAAGAATGTGATGCAGTTGAAAGAATGGTGGTCTAGGAGTCAAGAAACACAGTCTTCTGCTCTGATCCCAATAGCTTATGCTTTTAGGTAAGTTGTTTACCTTTCTGGCCTCAGCTTACCCTGCCATAAAATGGGCAGATTGTCCTAGGTGGAAATTCCTTCCTTTAGAAAGAGAGCACTGACATTATAGAAGGAGGATTTTAGAATCGAGAGATGTAACTGTGATTTCCAACTCAGACACTTACCAAGCAGTGGACCTTGGGCTTGTCTCTGCATTTCAGAACAGCCATTGGTGAACAGTTACTGGGAAAATAAATTGAGATGGCATACATGGAAGTAGCCTTGCAAAACAGACACAATTAAATATTCTTTCCCATTCCACTTGGTTCCCTTTCTACCCTCAGGCCTCTTTTCTTGGTCCCAGAGCTGACAGAGGATTCAAATAAAGTATGAACCTGCGGTTAAGAAACCCATTCAAATTAACAAAGGGAATTTCTACCTTGCATACTTTTCTGTTCTGTAATATTATTCTTCTCTGCCCATGTAACCCAAAGGGAACAGAGTTGCTCATGCCATCAACAGGCCTTCTGCGTTCAGTTCACTTCCTGGAGTCAATGGCCCCCTGTGGGACGCCCATGGTGGGCATTTGGGGCTTTGGGTGGGAAATTTGGAGGCAACTGTGGCATGGAAACCTCCAAAGCCATTCCATAGGCACCCACTGGATTTTCCAGCATTAGATGAACCCTATTAGTCTCAGCCACTTCCTTGAATCACATCAGGGTCAGCCCTCAGAGGGAGGGAAAGTGGACATTTTCTTGCCATCCCTGAAAGGCCTTCCAGTAGCCCAGATGTCCTGGGAATGCGTCCAGCCCTCTGCATGGAGGGCTTTCTACCCCAAGTGCAATGATCCTTTTGAATGGCCCAAAAAGTCAAACCCGGTGGCAGATACGCCAAGCACGATTCCTTGCTGCTTTTAGCTGACTTCTAACTAGACAATACACGTGTGGTGTCTGGATAGTTTTGTGAGCCTGCAATTGGAAAAACATCTAAATTTGACTTGTTCCCTGAATGAATATGTTTGGGGCGTGGGGGTGGAAGGGAGAAGAGAAAAATGAACTGGAGCTGTGTGAAATCTGACAGTTTCAGTTCACAGGGGCTTGAGTTAACTTATTTCAGTTTCAGTTCGTGCAGGTTTCCCTCCTTTTGGAGAGAAGCTTTGACTTTCAGGTTGAAAGAAGCTAAACGGAGCTGAAACCACATTATTTGACGTACTTTCAGGTTGAGTCGAGGAGAAGAAAGAAGTAGAAAGGTTGCCCCGGACTCATTCCAATTTCTCCCACAAAAACTTGCACCTGGTTCACGTGCAGACTTGTGTGATTCCCGGTCAACTTTCCTCCCAGCTGGATTCCAGTCCAATTGTGAATCTATGAACCCAACTGCCATACATTCAGCCTCTCCTGGAGGCCCATCCCCTGAGCCCCAGCCCACCCTGGAGGAGCACAGCCCATCTGGAGCGAGGGACAGGGCCTGCCCTGAAAGACCCTTCTGCCCCCAATCGTCCCTGTCCACCTTTCTGACATCCCCCTTGAAGCCAGGGTCGGGGACCAGCAGGGAATCTGGAGTTGAACTCCATTTCCACAACTTACTGTGGGATCTTGGGGTTAATCACCAAACTCTCAAAGCAAGCCTTAACGATTTTCTTTAATTCCTAACATTTGTGTCACTACCTCAAATCACATTTCTTCTCCCAGTTTGGTTAGATCAACATGTTTAGTACAGATTTATTCATCTGTTACTGGCCCAGTCCCCATAAAAGTGCCACGGAGTTTTGGAGGAGTGAATAACGGGGTAGTTAAGAAATGTTTAGGAGAATGGGAGACGGTGTGGCCTATGAGGTGGTGAGGATGGGCAGAGCATGAAGCTTCCAGACCCGCGGGGCTTGCGGGCCCAGGAGGAAGTGGGAGCTTATGGAGTGGAGCTGGAGGGTACTGAAATCAACCCCACCTACGCCACACTTTGGCCACAGATGGGAGACGAATGTGCTCAGTGTCTCTGAAAAACAAAAGGCCTCTCGCCAGCCACAGTGAGTGCAGCAACCCCCTCAGTCCTGCCCTTGTCTAACGGAGGTCATCTTTCAGTCCAAGTCGCACCCTGTCCCCTCGGAGGTCTCGGCCGGAGGAAATCAGTCACAGGTGACGAATACCCCTACTCCACGTTACGTGGCATTTCCAAAGAGAGAGGGAAAGGGATAGAGATGACCCTCCTCGTACGGAGAATAACTGATTCCAAGGTTGCTTTGATTTCCAAAAATTAATTAGCCTGCATCCTGGCAGACTTCCTGCTGCGGGTGGAACTACTTCAGACAGTGATCACTTACTAGAAGGAGAAAAAGAGATCAGATCGGACCCAGAATAAGAAGAGGACCTCTAATGAGTACAGATGGGCCCCAATCAATGAGAACGTGGTTTACCAGACATTTCGGGTAACCAGAACGTCTGCATTACATGTTTAGACGAGGAGACTTCGTGAATCCTATGAGGATGGTTTTGGGGTGTCTTATTTTTTCTCTAGAAGAAAAGCAGCTGAAAGTTTCAAGGTCTGACCCGGATTCAGTATTAAATGAAGCCAGTCTTTGAACAACATGTCACCTGAGCTGATGCCACAAGCCACACATGACAGGCAGCTCTTTACCGCTCGTCTTAGGCTACTGCAAGTCAGCCCACGGGCTGAGCAATCAAAGCGCACCTCTCCACTGGGAGGGTGGGGAGACGTCCCCTGCTGCCAGCCTGCTGGCCCAAGGCCGGGGGAGGCAGTGGTTTGGGGAGAAGGATGTAGTTCTAATGAAAAAGCCTGAGGCAAGAATCCAAAGCTCATAGCCTGGACCAAAGAGACTCCCTGTTACCAAAGCAAAGGTTGCAGGACTGCCTTTCTCCACATTCCGCGGATCCCCTGAAGCAGTGATTATTGATTATTTGTGGGGCACCTGGACACCAGATGAAAGACCATATTTACCAACCTCCCTTGCAGTTAAATGTGACCATGTAACTCAGTTCTCACCATTGGGATTAGAGTGGTGTGTGTAACTTGCTGAAAGTGGTCTAAACAACAAGGTTGTGCCCTTTCCTCCTGCCCCTGTCCCCAGGCCTTTTCCTTCCCACTGGCTGGAATATAGATGTAATGGCTGGAACTCCAGCTGCCATCCGAGGCCATAAGATAACATGGTCTCAGATAACAGAGAAGTCACACATAATAGAGAATTAAGATTAAAGATACCTAGATTTCTAATGCCATAGAGTACCATTGTAGCCCCGGACTGCCTACTTCCAAACTTCTTGAACATAGGTGTGAATACACTTCTATCTTTACACTGTTGCTCATAGCTAAGCCTAATTATAACTGAAACTTTCCCTTCATAGGTTGCACGTTTTCTTACTTTATCTTCTTTCCCAGTTATTCCAATATTTCCTCTTCCAACAATTGATTTGAATTATTCAGTTAACAAAAATTAAAATAATAGCTAGCATTTATAAAGTGCTTATTATGTGTCAGGAACAGGTCTAAGTGCTTTATATGAATTAATTTATTTGTCATGACAAGGTAGTTTTCTTCTGTTCAACAATATTTATTTTAAGAATGTTTACAATAGTGAAATATAAGAAATAATCTAAATTGATAGGGAACTGAATGTGTGTGTGTGTGTGTGTGTGTGTGTGCATTAAAGGAATTATGCAGCTCTCTGTATATAGATATGGAAAAATGTCTCAGGTCTGTGGTCAACAAAAAAAACAAGGTATTAAAGTGTTCTTTTATAAATCAGGAAACTGAGGCACTGAGGAATAGAATGCTTAAAGAACTTACTCAAGGCTAAATTTCTTACAAGTGGTTTAGTATCTGAATCCAGTTTGTCTGATTTCAACTGTGAAAAGGAACAGAGATGGAGGGTAGGCGTGGGTTTCAGCCACTGACTGAGTCACAGTGATGAAGGAATCTATCCACTAAGCAGAAAATTGGATCGGATGATTTTTGTGATCCATTCTAGTTCCCCAAATTCTGTAATTCCATGAACAGAAGACACTGTAAGATTCTTAGGTAACCAATAAGCATTCATTAATATGCATTACACTTCTCTTCCTGAGGGAAAAGGAGTGCACCGGAATGTTTTAGATATATCGTCAATGCTTTTGTCCCAGGATGATTCTAGACTCATAAGAAACTCAGTCAAAACTTGCATTTCCCCAAGTTTGTGGTTGATCAAGTAGATTCTTCATCCCCTCATGAGTCATTCAGTCAAGGACAACCAAACCCTTTCCATGCTCAAGTCACTGTGCTACATGGTCAGGGAGATTTAAAATAAAACCAATCAAAATAAATGGCATGGCATTGTCCATGCCCCGTGACATGAAAGAGTCCTGCAGAAGCAAGTGTCTTAGGCTTGAATGCAGAAGACCTTGGTTTAAGCCCTGGACCTCAGGGAAGTCACTTTTTCTCTTTGAATATTTGAGTTGGGATTGATAAGACCTGCACTCAAAAAGTTGGCAGGAAGATTGAGCATGAGTAAAACACATTATAAATCAAAAAGCACCAGGAACGTATAATTTTAACTGCTCTTCCTAATCTATGCACCTCCTTCACATGCATTTTCTATTATCGTTCATTCCTCATTACAGTCCTGCAGGATCTGTATGGATAATATTACTCCCATTTTACAGTTGCCTCAGGAGGAGACTGAGACCAGGAAGCATGCAGAAACTTAGCCCAGTTCACATCTATTACATAGCAGAGTCAGCTCTTGGGGCAGATACCCCAAAGCTGAAATCCTGAATGTGCAGTCTCCAGAGAGTGAAACGACGGAGAGGAAATCTGGTGATTACGAACATGGACTCTGCAGCCAGACTCCCTGAGTGTGAACCCCAGATCCGCCCTTGCAATCCCTGGGACTCTAGGACAGTGGTTTAACCTCTCTGAGCCTTAGCTTCCTCATCTGTAAAATGGGCATGTGATAAGATCAGAGGGTGATGAAGGTTAAATGAATCTCTGCAACATTTTGCTCATGTATTGGAAGTATTGTTTTCAAATCTCTCCATCACAGATGGTACCTTTCCTAAAGGACAGTTCTGTGCTTGGTTCAAAGGAGCATTGAAGTCTGTGTCCCGTTTTGTCTGTTCTTCCTTCAGTTCATGGGTGTCTCATGCTTAAGGTATGTCGGACACCTTCTAGATGTTTCAACGTGTCTCACACTTTTAGCCATGATCCAAAGCCTCAGGAACGAAAAGGACATCACAATAAGCATGTTGCTTCCTCAGCTGGGGAGCCAGAACCCCTGGTTGTGAACTTGCCCTGTAAGGAAAATTTCACCTCTGAAAAAGAAAGGGTAGAATCGGCTGAGCACCCGAAGCAAAGTGGGAAGGAAAGATCAACTCGTAACTGTCCAGGCTCAACTCTCACCATGTAAACATTCCCTGGCTTTACGCAGGCACCCATGGCCACACTGGCATATACATTTACACTGGGGCGAAGCAGATGAATTGGCTCAATTCACTAACACTCTTGTTTAATTTGGAGCCCTGAGCCCTGGACTGCCAAGCGAAATGGCTGTCTTAGAAAGCGCTTGTGTATTTTAAAGAAACATTGCATGCATTTTAACCAGAAGTTTCCTCTGTGTGTTTATTTCCAATAGCGCCAGTGCCAAGCGGTGGTAAGTTTGCTGCATCTCATCTGTGGCTGTTGGGACAAGATGACTGGCCCGCCCGAGGACACTGAAAGATGGGAGAAGGGAGTGAATTGGAAGTCAGAAGGGCTCTCCTGTTCCCCACTGTTCAGCAGTGGGGAGGATGTTGGAAGGTCCTAGGTGCTTGCTGAGGCTGTATTTCACCCAAGCCATCATTGTAATGCTTCTTGTTTGAACATTGCTTTGCAGGACAGAATTCTTTCCTACATTCTGCCAGTCCCTAGGCAGCAGGAAGGCCACTGGTCCTCTCACCTGGTCACATCCTGGGGTGTGTGTATGCTCAGGTCGGGGAGCCACACCCTGACGGAACTGCTGCCACCTCCCAGGCATGTGATCTGGGACAGGTGACTCAACCTCTCAGTGCTTCTCTTTTCTCATGTTTCTACTTATGGACTTGTGAGGATTAAATGAATTAATCCATGGAAAGAACGTAGAATAATACCTGACCCATGACAGTCTCCTGGCCCCATGATAGTTATCTCATGGTGAGCATGAGATAAATATTATAATGACAACAATGATGAAGGTGATGATGATGATGATAATAGCAATGGTGGCAATGATAATGTGAGGGTGACGAGGAGGCTTTGCTCTCCTCCTTTTCAACAAAATAACAGCAATAATGGAGTCCAGTCACTTGAGGCCGAGAAGCCACTCTGATGGGCACTTTATAAACACTGTGTCTGATCTTCCATCATTACAGCTGGGAGAACTGGGGCTCAGGAAGGTTAAATCACTGACCTGAGGTCACAGCACTAGTAAAAGGTGGAGGATTTGGATCCGTCCATCTTCAATCCACGCCTTTCCTGCCACACCACACTGTGCACGTCCCCATTTCACCTCCCGGTCACTGGAGTCACCTTAAATCCTTCCTGGGAAACGTGGTGTATAATATAAATAAATGAACATACAGTCAGAGCTTTTCAAAGTTTGATTCTTGACTATTTTTCCTTCCTCTCTGCATATTGTTTCACTCTTGTCTTTACTTTTATACCACCCTGCCAGCCTATGCTCCCAAGTTTCCTCATTTGGAAAGTGTTTTGTGAAATGTAGAAGAATGTTTTCTGAGGTTCCAGGCTGTTTCAGCTAGCTTGGCAATCCTGGGTTAACGGGACAAGGTATTGACTGCAAATGACACCGGCACACGATCCGTTTCGGTGACCCGCAGGAACTGAGCGACCGGCATGTGCCAGGCACAGTTCTGCACGCAGAGACAAAGCCCCGTTCTCACAGAGCTGCCTTCTGGAGCATGACACTTACAGCTCCCGATACACCAAAGAGAAATAGTTATACCATCCCCAGTCCACTAAAGCTGCATTCATTACGGGGAAACCATACATTTAGCAGCATTCATGTTTTTGGCCCAGCCTGGAGTTCAGAATCCCAGAATCAGGCCCAGGTGGAAGAGACAAGAGTCCAGAGACCCAGGTTCAAGTCTCGGTTCTTCTTTTCTCACCTTTGACCTTGAGCAAGGATTAGCCCCTCTGACCCTCAGGTTATCCCTGTTCAAGAGAGATGATGCCTAATGCCTCCCTCACACTGCCTTGCCTTTGTCCAACACTGGGAGCCAGCAAATGTGTTTCACATTCATCTCTCATTTAATCATGCCACACCCAGCCACCCCGGTCATGTGGATCTCTCTGGAGTGCACTGAACCAGCAGCTGACAACCCACACACTCACCACTGAGTGATCCCAACCCCTTGTGCAGATCAAGGCAGAGAATTCTAAGACAGAAACCCTGAAACCACCTTAGAGTCCTGAATTCAAACCCAACCTCTTTACTTACTGTGTGATCTTGGAAAAGTTTCTTGACTTGTCTGTGCCTTGGTTTCCTCATCACTAAAATCAGGGTAATAGTAATGGGGGTTGTTTTAAAGATTGAATCAAATAATACATGTAAAGAGTTTAGGACAGCAGCACATAAAAATGGATATATTAAAAAATGAGCTAATTCTTATCAGGTAGAATCAGGAGGAAGAAGGGAGGGACCTCAAGAGCAATAGCAAGTGTCCATCTCTTTGTGGGCGCTTGAAACAAGGCTGGATTATCATGTCCTTTTCAAAGGGCCAATGCTTAAAGTATGTTGGACACCATCTAGATGTCTCAAGGTAGATAAAAACTTCTTAATTTTACAGGTAAATTAATTATGGCTCAGAAATGCTAAGATGCTAACATCACACAGGTAGCTAGTGTTTCTCCAGGAAGGGAACCACTTCGGTCTTATCCACCACTGTCTCCAGCCCTCTTACCTGGCACGTGGTTGTTGCTGGATGTGTTTTCTGTTGCTCTACCTGCCTCACTGGGCAGCATGTCCCTCCCAGATCAGCGGTGGGCAGGGAGTGATATGATGCCCCAGCAGGTGGGCGTAGCAGCCGAGGGAGAGCTAAGTTATTAAAAACCCTACTTACCAGACCACTTCTGTGTCCCTCTGGCCTACTCTAGGATATGAAATCCTTCGGGCTTTTAAAAGGATAGGCCAGCTCTTCTGTGGGGCTCTGACTTCTAGTTCCACTTGCCTGTGCACTAGGAACGAAGTGTCACCACTATACAATTGCCCAAAAAGCTTTCCTCGCACGCACACGGCCACCGGCAGGAATGGTGCCTAATGCGCACTGCCAGGCTTCTACCTCTGTCTCGCCTTTCACCATCATCTCGATCCCACCCAGTAGCCGTCCATTGCGGCACCTCCTTGAACCTGGAATTGCCTCCTTCTCCCTTAAGTCTCAGGATTAAGACTCTGGTGGCCTCTGGTCAACACAACCTCTTGGCCACTCTTCCACTCTGGGACACTGCTCTCCTCTTCCCCATGTGGCTGCTCTCTTCTCACCTCATCCTCCAACGCCCACCCCGCCACTTCCTAAGGTGAGGGGAGGCCTGAAGGGTGGACCTCTATGGTGGAAGTTGCATGGCCCAAGCCAAGGCCACACGGTTCCAGGGGACCTTAGGCACAGCCACAGTGGACAATAATAGAAGGCAGTGAGGGCTCGAGGCCCACATGTGACAAGAGTCAGCATTTGCAGAAAGGACAGAGGAGGTCCAGAGGAGGTTTCATGATGGAGGGGCCACATAAGCTCTTGTCAAATAGACGGGTGGGATTTTGCCAGGCCCAACTGCATATGGAAGGAGATGCACTACTGAGAAAATCTGAACCAACTGTTACGTCTAAAAAGGGACTGGGGGACTTTCGACTAGCCTGGCAATAGTGAGACCCAGATGTGCCACAGTGGGGGTGTGATAGCTCCCTAGGCCACCCGGAATCTTGGAAAACACGTGGGTTTTAAAGCCAAACAGGCATGGATTCTAATCCTGTCTCTGTCCTTCCAAGCTATGGCACCTAGAGCAAGTCATTTAACCCCCAAACCTCAGTTTCCTTATCTGTAAAATGGGACTATAGGATGGATAAGAGGATTAAATGGCAAAATGTGCATAGATCACCAGGTCCTGAGCCTGGCCTATATTCTGAGCACATAAATGATTCTTCACTGCCCTTGGGATCAGGAGCAAACTCCTCACTCCGTGCCTGTAAACTTTTATACAAACATATCCATTATTGTAATTTAATTTCATATTCAGAAACTGATTTTTTGGAAATTATTTTCCTCATACAAATCACAAGATATAAAGCTCAATAAAATCTTGGTCAGTAGGAATGTAAATAAAATAGGCTCAGTTCTGTCCAAAGCAGGGGTCCAGATTTGGCCAGCATAAAATCCTTATGCTTCTCAGTAGAGGACAAGGGTAGGGAAAGGACCCTGGACTCAGGGGACCCCTCAGGGTCCCTCTGGCTGCAGGACACTAAGTCTCATGGGCGGGGGGGGGGAGGCGAGGAGCAGTGGAAGAGAGAGTCTAGTCTCTGAGCCCGAATGGACTGAGGAATGGGTATCACCACAAGGGTCTGTCCTCTTCAAACACGCCACCTGGGCCTGGCTGTGGCCCCAGTCTGCACTGAAACAGGAAGAAGCTGAGATTGAGAAGCAGCCAGTCCTCAACCCTCCCTTCCCCTGGACAGAGTATGCATCACCTGTCACTTGTCACATCTATCTATCTGACCACAGGCCTATTTCTGCGCGGGGAAGCTAAGGATAGAGCCAGAACAGCCGCAGGAAGAAGCTGGACGGCTTGGGGACGGCCACTTGGGCTGCCTGTGCACTCTGGTCCTGCTGACGCCTGGACCCTGGGCAGGCATCCGAGATTCAGGCACCAGACCCCAGGGAAACCTGAGCTTCCCTGTTCTTGGGCTGTACTGGCTCTGGGTGCACCTGTCCTGTTCCTGTCTGTGCCTTCAAAGAAGCACATAGGAATGGGGAAGAGGTGCTCTCTACCAGTTTGGGGAGCTGCCTGGGAAAGCCGAGCCAGGTGTGTACAAGACGCAACGCTCACAAGGCCAATGTGGGAATCCTGGGTGGCCCAGGTAGGTCGTAGTTTTGAGCCACAGACACAACCCCCTCCCAGCCCCAATGCCACCAGCTGTCTCAATAATGCGGGTATGTAGAAAACAGGAAGGCCAAGCGAGAATGTGGACAGTTCAGGGAACCTTGTCCCCGGTACCACAGAAAGAACTCAGCTCAGCCCTGAGGGGTGGAAATAGACTAGCATCATCTTTAAATGCAGAAAAGACCACTCTGCTCATTAGTTTCAGCATCATGGATACCAACGGCTTTCTCCGGCCACTCAAGCGGTAGCCAGGATGAGAAATGATTGCTCGGGGTTGGAGAAACTGTTTCAGCAGGAGTCCTGGTCCCAGACCTGAATCAACATGGGATTTCCCTGAGCACGAGCCTCTCCTCCCAGAGCGCCTGCTCCAGCCTCTGCCCCCTGGCCCCGTGGCACCCTAGACGGCAGCCCCACGGCAGTGTCTGTGCCAAGACTGATTTGGCAGGACAACCTCCCGCTTCTGGGCTGGCCCACACCCAGGTTTTCACCCAACACGTCATTGCACTGACCGGCTGGGGCAAAGTGAGCGCTGTTAAGGTCAGCTGGCTAGGGTTTAGCCTGAGTCTTGGAAGGTCCAGGTGAAGAAAGAACTTTCTTTTTCAAATATGGTTGAATTATGTTTCTATGCAGTTTCAGCTACAACTGTTCTCCTAACACTTATAATGCAACAGGACCCCAAACAAGAGCAGCACAGAAGGCAGTGTAGTGACCCCACCTACATGGGATCTACTTAAAGGACCCCTAAGGGCCTATGTAGACCCCTTACCCCAAAACCTCTCTCCTCAGCCTTGTCACAATCCCAGGAATTGCCATCTTTGCAGTTGCATTCCTTTGGGTTAAGACAGTGTCCTCTGTCAAAACAGTAAAATTCCTGGGAGGGCTAACACGTTGAGTATCAGTCTCCAGCATCCTCGCGCTCATTTATCATGCTTTCATCGCCTCGCCCCGACCGTCGGGCCGCCTCTTCGCCGGTTGCCCTGCGCCGTCCTCCCCCCTCCCTCCCGTTCATCTTCTCCTCTTCTGCCAGCGATTGCTTTTTAAAACAGCTCACATCCGTCCCTGTCGCTTCCCTGCCTAAAATTGTTGCTAACTCCTTTTCTCCTACAAGCACGACTCCAATTCCTTGCACTCCTTAGATTTCAGGGTCTCTCGTGGTTTAGGCCCTGCAGGGGCATGGCAGCCCACCCTGGCACCTTACGCTGTGTGCCAGGCTCCCCCGTGTCCCTCACACTGACCGGGCTCTTTCACACCTGTCTTCCTTTCCCCATGCCGGCCCACTGGCCTTCCTCCTCCTGTCCTCCTGAAGAACTCCATACCCACCTCCGAGATCCGCCTGACATGGTACCTTGACCGTGCTGGCTTCCCACATCCCCCACCCCCACCACTGGCTGGATGCACACTCCGTGCTGCCCTCTCTGCATCCCAAAGACTTTCCGGAGACCTCGACAAAGACATTCATCACATGGTCCTACAATTTATGTGAATATAATGGATACGATATATTCCCTTATATGTGTGTGCATATAAAATGGATATAGTAATAGTCCTTCCTCCCTTTCAGTTGGGAGCTCTTTATGGGCAAGAACTAGGTCTTGCTCATCTGTACATCCAAATCCCAGCACTTGGTACACAGCCAGCTAGCTTTCCACAAATATGTGCTCTCTTCTACTCCTGACAGTCGGCTGGGAGATTTGTATATGGGAAAAGGGAGCAATGCAGGGTGGGGACGGGGCGTGGAGTAAGATAAAAGCAATAAATACATTGTATTTAATATATTGGTCTAAAGACAACAGGCAGCCACTTGAAGCCTGGATGAAGGAGATGAATCCTAGAAGGCAAGGTCCCGGGACAAACAACACCAACCTAGTCACGTTCTCCAGGGCCAGCCAAAGCTCAGCAGAGAGTACCAGCTACTTAGAGCTTTTTAAACCTCTCTGCTAGATTTTACATTGGTTTTCTTTGATTCCCAAGTTATTTAGAGGGATGTTAAAAGTTCTAGATGTGTGTGTTATCTTTTTATTATTAGTTGCTAACTTAATTGCATTGTAGTCAAAAAGCATCATCTATGTGTTCCTGATTTCTTTATTGCCTAAAGTACGGCCAATTTTTATAAACATTTTCGCTGGAAAGAGTACGTAAGTCCCAAGCGTGGGGTGCAGGGCTCCCCATAGGTTCACCAATAGATCTCGTTCATTGAGTTGTTCCAACGCTCTGCAGCTGTATTAACCTGCGGTCCACCGGCTCTAAAGGACATCGTGTTCAACATCTCCCGCTGTGATGTGGGGTTCGCTTTCAGTCCATCTGCCCTTTGCAAACTTAACCTGCTCTTACATGCCTCAGAGAGGTGTCAGCTCCAAGGAACAGAGTGTTTGCAGACTACAAAGCTTCACGTGCAGGTTATCACTGCTGAAACATTTTGTGACACCTATCATCATCTTGAGAAAAATAAAAGCATTTTAATAGCTCTGTAGGCCTTCCTCGCTCACCCTCATCATCCTCGCTCCCCATTGTGGAACACCTACTGTATGTGGGCTCTGGTTTTCTCTTCAGGCCCCCACTTGGAGGAGCCATTAGTCACAGAGGGAAGAGCCCTGCTCGGATCCCCGGTTAACAAAGCAGCAAAGTCTGGAGCAGAGCCCGGGCTGGCAGGCCTCCAAAACCTGCGCTTTTATGATGTGTTGTTTCATTGCTTAAATTGTTTTTCTAATGATGAAATATTTCATATACATACATAATAATACACATAACAGTATATAGAAGATATAAAGAATAACAAAACAGAACCCATGTCCCCAGCACGCAGCCTAACACGCAGCCGCTGCGAAAGCTTTTAAAAATCTGTGTGGCCCTCCGGTTCTCATTCCCTCCACCTCCTCTCTGGGGTCACCACCTTCCCAAATTTTCAGGGTGTTTTTTCACCTTGCTTGTTTCTCAATAATTTTACTATCTACATATATACATAGATAAGTGTAGTGATATATTCTTATTATATGGTTCTGAATCTTATAGAAATGGGTTCATACGACAACTTATTCTTCTGCTACTTGGGTGATTCATGCGTGTTGATAGGCTAGAAGGAATCTATCCATTTTTACTGGTGCATAGCACTCCACAGTATGAATATACCACTATTTATTTATTTCTTCTACAATTGCTAGACATTTACTTTGCTCCTGTTTTTTTTTTTTTTTTTTTGCTATAACAATGGTGCTGTAAAATATTCTTATCCTGTGCAGTGCACACATGAGAGAGTTTCTCAGGGGTGTAGATACTAGGAGTATGTCTTAGTCCACGTGGGCTGCCATAACAAAATACTATAGACTGGGTGGCTTAAACAACAGATATTTATTTTCTCACAGTCCTGGAGCTTAAAAGTCCAAAATCAAGGTGTCAGCATGGTTGGTTCCTAGTGAGGGCCCTCTTGCTGGCTTGCAGAAAGCTTCCTTCTCTCTGTGTCTTCACATCATGGGGACAGACAGCAAGCTCTCTGGCATCTCGTTTTATAAAGGTGCTGATCTCACCCACATGACTTAATCTAAGCCTAATTATCTCCCTAAGGCCTCCATCTCCAAATACCATCACATGGGTGGTGAGTAGGGCTTCAACACATGTATTTGGGGGCTGGGAGGACACAATTCAGCCCATAGCAGAGTGGAACTGCTGGGTCAGAGTGAAAACACGTCTTCAACTTTACTGGATATGATCAAACTTTTGTCTAAAGAAATCGGTTCAAAATCCATGCTCCAGACTTGCTTCCTATCTCAGCCACTTACCTCCTTCAATACACCTGCCAGGAACGCCTTTCAATCAGATTTTAAATGTTTTCTCTCCAAGAGTTTAAGAAACTTTGATCATCCCTGTCCCCTCCCGCAGACGCCGCGGGCTGGCACACGCCCACACTCCACCTGTGTCCTCTCATGTAAAGAGAAGCCACACCCCCGGAAATCTGGAGAGCTTCCAGGGCAGAGCACAAAGGAGTATCTGTCTCCCAAAGGCGCCCAGAGAAATGGTGCCCGAACCTCCTTACAGTTAACCACCATGAACGAGCCAAGCAGTTCCGGAATCAGCGGGCACTGAGGATCTTAGAGGTGTAAGAAGCCCAGGAAGCATCATCTAGTCCAGCACAGCCCTCATCCGAGGAGGTAATGAAGGAGCAGGGGAAAGTGCTTTGCCCAGTGTCACCAGGCCAGTGAAGGGCAGCTGTGCTGGAACCCTAGCCCTGTGTCGCTAAGCAGGAGTTACCCTCCAGGCAGATGCAAGAACAGGGTAATAATACTATGCCATCTCTGGGCTCTGGATGCAAACAGCTGGTATACATCATAATCTAAAGAAAAGAATAAAACTTATCCAAAAAATTCACCCGTCTGGGGAATTGATTGTTGAGGGCTAAGTTTATGTCCAGCCAAAGCTAGCAATGATCAGTATGGCAAAGGATTTATGTAGCAAATGACAATTAATGCCTTGTTGCTCACCTTTCCTTCACTGATTCCATAAGTATTTATGGAGCAGTTGCTATGCGCCATCTAGACACTGATGATGTATTAGAGAGAAAAATCAGGTGGAAATGCCTGCCTTCCCAGAGCTTACTTTCTAATGGGTGATGACAGACAATAAACAAAAAAACAAAAAAAGCCAGCAAACACAAAAACATTTGTGTCTGTCTACGTGTGTCAGGTGTAGGGTGAGAGTGTGGAAACCCCCCGCCAGCAGGGGGTGCTGTCGTCACTGAAGGTGCCTCACTCCAGAAAGGCCCTCGCCCACCGTGTCTGAGCTCTGAACAGAGAAGGATGGGTGGGGACAATGCCATTCGGGAAGGGACTGCGGGCTGAAGACACAGCAAGTACAGAGGCCCAAGGCCAGAGCCCTCTGGGTGTGTTCAGAGAAAGAGCAAGGGGGCCCAAGTGCACGGAGCCAGTGACAGAGAGCGGGTGGAAGGAGATGAGGTCAGAGAGATAACAGGGCCAGATCACTCAGAGCCTTGCAGGCTGGGATCAAACCTTTGCATCTAACTTAAGTGGGATAAGAAACTTTATCAGTTTCCTATTGCTGCTGTAACAGATTGCTGTAAACACGCAAACGCAGCAGCTTCAAACAACACACATTTAGTATTGTGCAGTTCTGGATGTCAGAAGTCTACCAGGGTCTAACGGGGCTAAAGTCAAGGTGTTAGCACAGCTGTGTCCCTTCTGGAGCCTCTAGGGGCGAACCCTTGCCTCACCCGTTCTAGCCCACCAAGGCCAACCACATTCTTTGGCCCTTGGCTCCCTTTTCCATTTCAAGGCCAGCAACAAGGGGTCAAAGTCTTCCTCACCTCACATCTCTCTAGCCTTCTTCCATCCCCACAACTCAACCTCTCTGACCTCAGCCCAGAAGGGATCTCTGCTCCTAGGGACTCCTGTCTCTAAGATGTGTCACCCTAGGTTGGGCCCACCCAACTAATCCAGCATACTTTCCCATCTCGAGACCCATACCCTTCATCACGTGTGCAAAGTCCCTTTGGCCATGTGAGGTGGCATATTCACAGGCTCTGGGCACTAGGCCATGGGCATCTTTGGGAGCTATTCGTCTGCAGACCACCAGAACCACTGGAAGGTTCTGAGTAGAACAGTGATGTGATAGGACCTGCTCTCTAAATGGCTGCAGGGCAGAGAATGGACCATGGGGGAGATGAAGGAGGCGTCAGGGAGAGCAGTGAGGAGGCTACCACGGGATGCAGACGAGACGGGAAGGCGGCATGGACAGGGGCAGAGGATGTGAGAAGCGCTCTTATTGTGGATATGTTTTAAAGATAGAGCTCGTTTGCTGAGAGATTGGATGTGGAAGGTGGCAGGAGGAGAAGAGTTGGGGTGATCCCAAGGATTTTGTTGCATGCATGGGAGAACAGGGTTGCTGCTGGAGAAGAAGACTCTCCACAAGAGATGGGAGGAATGACATCACATAAACCTTCCACAAACAAAAGTTAAGCTCTGCATCCACTCTGGCCTCCCAGCCTTCAGGATCTTATATTTCAATTGGGGAAAAAAGACACAGAAGATAATATAATTTATTACTTACTGAAACATCAGAACTTATTCCTACCAGTGAACACTATCCCCAAAGCTCTCATCTCAGAAACCGTATACATTTATTCCAAGGCTGCTGCCAAAATACTTTTGGAATCCCTTTCTAGGAATCGTATTGATTTACGGAACATACAGGAAAACCGGCCTTGTCATTTCTCCTTCAGAAGGTCAGTTGAAACATTTACTCTGTTCACTGGACCTGAATCAACCTCCAAAAATTGAAACCATTTTCCTCAGGATGGCCTTCGGCCACCACTGAGGATATTCAAATCTCCAGCTGTGGCCGTGTCATTGGAAAAGTCAGCTGCGATTTCCAGGGAGGACAAATTTCCTTCTACACACCAGCACCCGCTTCACTGGAAGTGAGAACCACTCCCCTCCTGGAGTTCCAGTGATCACCCTGTTGCATTGGGTGGGGGATGGAGGAGGTTGGGTTTCCTTAGTAACCCAGGACTCATTTGGATGTATAGACTTTGGTATGACACGGTTCTAAAATTGTGCTACTTTGTGACAGTGGATCATCCGTTTATCTCACAAGAGACATTTTCTCTTGTCTCAATACAAGGCATATTTATGGTTTCTTAAACTACTTGTCTGTTCAGATGTTACAGTCCCAGTGGACATGTAACCAGTCATATTTCTTGCTTCATTCTAGAAAAATCCTCTGGACCCAGTTTGTTCAATTGTAAAATGCGGTAATAATTGTATCTCCTTCGTAGGGTAGTTTTGAAGAGGAAACCAGATATTTCATACAAAGCACTTCGCATAATGCCCAAGAAGCTCTTAAGATATCCTGGCTGTAATTGTTACCCTCCACCCTTGTGTGTGATCACGGTTGCTATGTCTACTGCTCACCCTTTGTTTTTCTCTAGAAGAACCGACTTCAACTCCAAATGATTTTCTTGCCTTCTCTTAATTCTTGCCTGGTTTTCCTAAAATTCCCTTTGAGTAACTCGGCTGCTCAGTTGATTGTGGGCATAGGGTGGGAGGCAAGATCTTCTTCCCCTCCTTTCGTTCCCCTCTCTGCTGCCAGCGCCATCCCTGGAAGCAGGCAAGGGTCCCAGCCAAACCAGCCTCCTATAAATCATCAGCCTCCTCTGCTTCCTTGAGGACGGACACACAGTTGTCAGCGACTGCCTGGACTTCACCTGCATAGAGCAGCGCAGAGATTTTACAGGCTCCAGGTGGGACACTTGGTCTTTGCCGCTACCTGGCTGCTAAGGAGGAGCGGTGAGCTCTATGTAAAACTTCGGATGCCCATCCCTTTGCCCTAAACCAACCCCCAAGTTTCCCATTAACATCTGAAATGAACACATGCTGATACCAAGGGACCTTTCTTCTCTCAAAGGGAATGTCCCTAAGGACATTTTAACAGGGGGCTCCTGGAGTCCATGGCTCATGCTTAAAATCTGATTCACTAGTGGCTCGGTTGCTTGGAATTTTCGTGCAACGGGGAAGATAGTTTTGACCAGAATGCCTTTTAGAAGCACTCTCCTCCCGCCATTACAGCGCATAGTCTGTTTTCTCTGTTTGAACACGGGTTAGCGGGTTAGCGGGACAGCCTGAGGCTTCTCTCACCTCTCCCTTCCCTTTCTTCCCCTGCCGCCCAACCCCACCCCACCCTTAAAGAGGAGTCCTGCATCCGGGTTGATCAGATCATTGCCCAAATTAGATAAGAAAGTAAATTTAAAAGTGCCTGGCACATAACAAGCACCTCATTAATGTCAGGGTAATTGTTTTTCCCTTCCCCCGTGTTTGCCCACCAAAACCATGAAGTTCAGACCCCAGCGGACCACATGCCAACACTGACCAGCTGAGGAAGTCCTCATGCCACGAAGCTTTTCCCAGCCCACTTAGCCCACCTCGGCACAGCTGCTGGTGGACCAGCCATGCTTGTCTTTCTCTCTGCGGCTCCGGACTCCGGAGAGAAACTTCCAACCACTTGATTTGACAAATGACTTTCTGAGTGGAGGGGGGTTTTACATTTAATACATATCATAAGAGACATCAGAGCTATGCTCAGGAGATCAAATAGTTTCTTCAGCTAAGAATGTAAGCATTATCCCTATTAATATCTTTCCAACAAAAGCTCAGGGCTCCCCACCCCCTGTTCCTGTATGATCTCAGTTTATTAATGTTCAGGCCCCTCCCCCTGGTTAAGCGGCGCTCACCGCAGACTCTCATTGCAGCCTGATGTATACCCTCCACAGAACACACCTCCTTGGCAAGCATTAATGGAAGAGAAAAAATCCTCCATCATCATAAATCATAAAACCAAACAACTGAACACCATCTCCTGGGAAATAAATTCTGAAGAGTTACGAAGGGAAAGGAGAGCGGGCTATGCTTATTTTAATCTTGTTCCAGATGCTCAGGTACTCTCCCCAAACAAAACCCAAATTAAACATGAGCCTGAATCAAAGGGATAAATAATGACTGTGCAAGTGCATAAGATGATGTTTGACAAATAGTAGATGCTCAGTTAATGTTTATTTAAAAATGAATAAGTACACACAAAGCAGCCCTGTGGGCCAGGCTCCAGCCTGACCAGACAAGACAGGGAATCATCACTGAAGTCCCCGTGCTGACCCAGGGTGCCCTGCTTTCAAAAACACCTCCATGCTTCTTAGCTGGTGTGATGAATGCAGCCCATCAAAGCTTGCACCTGGCCTTGAGAGACCACCTCTCTGTGGTCCCTCAAAGAATGAAATGGCTCAAACACCCCACACAGACATGCACAAACACTGAGAAAATCCTGTTCTCACAAGATTTTTGAACCATCTAAAGATGACAAAACCTCTATCAGCATTACACAAATTGCTGAGATTGGAAGTGCTGATTTCTTATCAGAACTAGACTGAATAAAAACCTCTTCTTTATCTCCATCACCAACAAAAAGTGCCAGAAGGTACTGACATTGTAGGATGGATACTTCAGTTCTAGAGGTCAACAGGGCAGATGTACCAGAAAAGTTCTCTTTTATTTAGCCAATCCAACCCTGAAGTCAATGACAGAGTCATGTAACTCCCGGGCCTCAGTTTATGCGTTTATAAAGTGGGATCAAGGAAGTTGTCTCCACCTACCTATGAGGATTCCTGGTAGAATAAAATTCAACAGTGTGAGAAAGAACTTTGAAGAATCAAAACTTGTACATATAAAGCAGCAGCGATAGGTGAAGGACACATGGTGTGAGAACCAAGGAGAGATGGTTCTTGGTGTGGAGCTAAAGTGGGGGTGTCCCCTGCCAAAATGGTACCCGGTATTAATAATAGGAGTAAGAGTGATCAGGTCATCACAGCTTGTGCTCTCTCACCAGAGGCAGCACAGGGTCAAGGAATATTCCTGGGTTAGGATCCTTGGCCGTCCTCGGTGTGAATCCCAGAGCTGCCATCCCCAAACTAAATAACCTCAAGCTGACCTTGGCCTCCCAGGTCCTTTGCTTTCTTTCCTGTAGGGTGGACTAATATCTCCTCCCTCCTAGAGAACCGCTGTGCGAATTCCATGAGGCAAGTGAGACAAGGACACTCACAGGTACTGCACAGATGTTAGCTCAACCCGGAAGTTCATCCTTCAAAGAGACCAGTCCACTCTCAAAGACCCTCAGAGGGGAGAAGGAGCCTCCTTACAGCTTCCTGTGCAAATTTTTCTCAGGTTCTGCCTCATTGCTCTGCATTTCCGCCCACCACCCTCTTTGTAGCACCTCCAGGAGCCTTGGAGGGTCACATGCTGGGAAGCAAATGGCCCTTTGCCTCAGGCTCTGTCCCCTGCTGGTGGGGGTGGTGCCTACGGGAAGGGAGAGCAGCCTGGCCCAGTGGCTGGAAGCTGGTATCTGCCTGGTCTGGATACCAGCTATGCCCTGGACGGCTCTAGCAGCTCCCAAGCCGTGCCCTAAGCAAAAAGGGTAGATCCTCCAGCACAGTGTCCCCTCTGCATGTCACCACCCTCTCTCCAGCATGGCCCAGATCCCCCCAACAGTGCTGCACCAGCTTGCCCACCCCAAACAGATCCTCCCAGCAAAACCTCCTTGGACTCGGAACTCGAAGACCCAGATGGGACCTAGAGATCATCTCATCCGGATTCTAATCTGGGTCCCTAAGCCCCCTAAATGTCCTAGCATTAATCAGGTCCTAGAGATATTCTCAATATTTTATAAAGCCATTCCTAATGCATATGAGCATGCCTCAGGTGAGCCTGGGCTGGCTAACTGTGCCTCAGGTGTCTTTGCTTTGGATGGAATTATGTCAACTAAATGTGCTCACTGTGGTTAGCTGGTGTGGATGAAAGTTCTGATTAGCAGTTAGTAATTTCAAAGGTCAGTAATTATTTTGTTAATAAATGCTGCTTGGGGCATAAGCAGACTTTTTTTTTTGGTCTGAAAGAGTCCATGGGGAAAAATAATGAAAGGGCTCCCTTGTGGCAAAAAAGCAGGGAACCAACCAACCTCCCCATTTCACAGGTGAGGACACAGAGTCCCAGGAGTTCAGTCTTTCCCAAACCCATGTGGCCAGTCCGGGGCAGCAGCAAGAAGATTCCAACCCTGGAGTTTTCACCTCCTGCTCCAGTGCTGCTTGCACGAGCTGCTCTGCCCCAGCCTGGGCGCTGTGCCCCCGGCACAGCCCTGCCAGTTATCCAGGGGCACCTGATAAGGAACACACTATCTTGCTGGCCAGGTGATGTACACATGTCAACAGGCCCTTCTAGAACTGTGCCGTTCAACAGGTAGCCAATAGATATATGTGACTCTTTAAATTTAAACTAATTACAATTAAATAAAATTTAAAATTCAGTTCCTCAGTCACACTAGTCACACGGTAAGTGGTTAGTAGTCACGTGTGACTAATGGCTACCTTATTGGATGGTGCCGATGTGGATCATGTCTATCACTGCAGAAAGTTCTACTGGGCAGACTCTAATAGGAAAGGGCGTGGCCCTGTGATGGGGCAGGACATCAGGGTGCTTCTCACGGCACCCAGGCTCTGCCTGGACTTACCATCTGTGGGTCACCAGGGACCTCAGGCCAGACCATTTCCGTCCCCATTCTCTGGGGTCAGTTGGAACCACAGATAACTCCATCCTGGCCGGCAAAGGAAACCCTGCTAAGGAAACAGTCTAAAGGATTGCCTCCTCCCTAGAGAAGCCCTGTGATTTCCACGACCAGAAGCCACTCTTAGGATTCAGTGATTCTGAATATTTATGTCACTCTGTCACAGGAGAAAGAGCACTAGAGGGGGAGTCAGGGGAAGGAGGGTTCTGGCACCAGTGTCGCCTCTCACGGGCTGTGTGCCATCGGCAAGGCTCCCCTCTCTGGCCCTCGATCCCCCACTAGGGAAACAACTCAATCTTCTGAGGTCCTAAGATTCCATGCTCCTGCCCCATCATCATTTCATCCATCCTTCTTGGATATGTCTTATCTTTCTTGGGTGTGTGTGTGCATTTAGAGAATTTTTCACTTTAATCCAGGGAGTAGTGGAAAGGCTAGGGGAAATCGCCTTGGCCAGCTCCAAAATGTGTTTTATTCTCAGGCAGCAGACGCTGTTGGGATAGTGTTTTCCATGCAAGAATCCAGTAGAGGGGGATATTGCACAGAGGCGACTTCCTAATGGGCTTTGCCGTAAGCCAGTCATTGTTCGTGCCCAGGCTCAGAGGGGAGGAAACGTGTCTGTTTCGTCCTTGCAGGACCCCAGATCTACTCTCCATGTACCAGGACTCAATGAGTCACAGCTAAAAGCCTCTGTGCTTATACAGGAAAGACCCTTGTGCTCCTTCTGTGCATTTAACCCTAATGAATTTTCCCTTCCCATTTCCAAATTACAGAACTGAAGCTATTTTCTCAGGTGCCATATTTAGCAGCTGTCAAAAGCTGGAATCCAGTAAGATCAACAATATTTGAACAGCTCAAAATTCACTCATGTCCCAGGTGGGTTTTCCCCTTCTCTGCCCTCCCGCTCCCTTCTCAGAGCAAGCTTTCGCCGTCCCCCTGGGTTGCCTGAGACCCCAGCAGTGTGCCTCTCTGAAGACAGAATGTTTTTAAGGAAATAAAAGTGCATTTCCCTTTCACATGCCTCATTGCCTCATTTTCCTTCTCACTTTGACGATGGGACTCCTACATCCTCCTCCTCAGATAAAGGTTGCTCGGCAGCCATGGTCCACAATCTCTCACCATCTCCTGAGAACCACCCTCACCCGGCTCTGCACAACAACTAATAGCAAAAGGTTCATCGGAATTTCCGAGTCCTGTGATTTCTCCCTTCAGTTGTTCAGCTGTAACAATGCCAGGGTAAGGTGTCGAGATGACAGTAAGAGATGCAGAGAAGGCCCCCAGTGGGGGTGGGGGTGGCAGGGTAAGCAGCCCTTGCAACTTCACAGTTACATTCTTTCACGGCTCTTTCTCTCGTGAATATCCCCTTGGAGCCAACCTCGCCAGCAGCAGCCTGTACCGGACCTTCTGTCCAGCGCTGGGAGGGGAGGGTGAGGACAGAGACCTCTGGCAGTCACACCTTCCGTGGAAACCAGAGGCACCTGTCTTGCTAAGCGAAACCGTGCATGGCAGCTCAGTTGCTGTCTCAAAGCTCTCAAAGAAAATGCGTGCGGTAGGTAGGTGGAGGGCAGTTTTGTTTCCCGAGGTTGGTTCTCCAAGCTGAATGGACAAAGGTGCAAGGAACAGGGAAATTCTCAAGCAAAATAAGGTGTATTTGCCGGAAAGTCTATCTGAGTGAGAATTCTCAAAATATTTTCTAAAGCTCTGAACTGTTTGGAGAATGCGGCCACAGTATATACAGAAATAAATACCCCATGTTCCTTAGGAGAGCCTGTGTGTACAAGAGGAAACAGCCAGGCTTTGGGGCCAGACATTGGTTCAAATCCCAACCCCATCACCTTCTACTCGGATAACCTCAGACAAGTCACTTTGACTCACCAAACCTCCATTTTCACACCTCTAAAATATAATATTCCCACTTTTATAGACTTTTTGCAAGGAATAAATGAAATACTCTGTGTAAAAGCACTCAGGACCTTGCTTGGCATATAGTAGGCTCTCCCCAGATGTTACCTGCTATCATGATACTTTGCTAATAAAATATTATCACAATGTTCTTCTGAGTTTAGAGATACAGATGTGTAAGAAAATCCTTTCTTTCCACAAGAAATGTCTCCTAGATTCTGATACCTGTGACTTAACAGTGGCCCACGAAGAAATGTCATGGGGCAGGGGGGTTGTGATACACACTCCCTAAAATTTGCTTCAAGTTCTGCTCAACAGTTCTTGTGTGTTTGGAGTTCTAAAAATGAAGCCACATGGTCAGTATAAATGGCAGAGTATTAATCACCAAAAAAAAAAAAACCCCAAATATTTCTCAAATCCAAGGGCAATAAAACCCTATGGAAACACCCACCCTAGTTCAGACACACAGATTTCGTCTGTCCTCACTCTGGCCCTCACCACGATGATCCTATATTTTATGCGGTGGAATGCTTTGGACCCCACTTAGAGCATCCTAGTGGAGCTTGGGGTGTGTGGGGGGCACACTCTGGGGGTGTGGAACGGCATGTGCTTCAGTTCTCCTTATTCCTCGGTTGTGAGCAGGTTGGTGTTCACGGTGCAACTCACTGGCAGCCTGTGCTTCTGCTGGTGAGAGTTACAGGGTCGTGCAATAAGTACCATGCAAATAAACAAATCAGAAACTCTTAAAAAGAAAGGAAGAAAGAGCATCATTTCCATGTTTGAGGACCTTAAGATTAGTTAGAAATTAACTGTGACACACGCCCCACGTGGTCAAGTGTTGCCCGATATATGCTGTCACCAATAATTGAAACGTGGGCTGGTTTATTAGTTCATTTTTAACCCCGCAGATGCTACAGCATTCTTTGATACTGATATCTGACTTTTTGAAAATCAAGAAACATTTCTTCAAATGGCCCCTGTCACACTGTGAGTCGATGGTCTCTTGCTGGGCACTCATGATATATAGAGCCTAATATTATTAGCTTAGTAATAAGAACATTAAAAAAAAAAACCTATAGAGTAACAGAATGGTGCTTCAGACATTGCACTTGACTCTGTTCCCTAAGTCAGCAACTACAAATGTCAGCGCTGGTTGTGAGATGGTTGACCTAGTCCAAGGGCATACCTGAAGCCAACTTGCTTCACACTTAGGGACTTGAGAGGCACCAATAAACCTGCCTTCGGTGGCAACATTTCAGTAAGTTATTCATAGTTTGAGTAAAAGTAGTAGGAGTTTGGAGTTTTGTTTATTTGTTTTACCTTTTTGTAAAGTAGTGGAAACCCTCTTTCAAATGAAATCTTGCAGAATACCCCTATATAGACCACGATAGCAGATTCTTAAGTTGTGTTTACTATGTGGTAAATATTTTAACTCATCTAGTTCAACAACAACCCTACAAGGTAGATACAGTGTACTTTTATTGTTCATATTTTACGGATGACAAAACTAAGGCACAGAGAAGTTAAATGATCTTCCCAACATCACACAGTTGGTCGGTGGTAGAGCCGGGGTTCCAACCTGTGTGGTCGGGCTCCAGAGCCAGTAGGGGTCTCACTGACCCCACTACGGGGCCCCAGTGTAGCAGGCGTATGAAAGCAGCATGGCGCTGGCTGCAGCCTGGGCAGAGGGCAGGGGCTTCCAAGCTCCCGATGGTGACCCTCAGGCACATCCAAGGATGCTTGGGACTTCATGAAACATAGTTCTGAAGCGCTGGACTGAGACAATGTCTACCTAAGATCACTTTAAGATAGCACCTCCTTCTCGGAAGGAATAACAAATCAGTACATTGGTAGAAATCCATTTTTAAAAACTGAGTTCTTAAGAGAACAGGATTTAGGATGGGTAGGTAAGTGGTGACTGGGAGATCCCGGGTGCAGGGCGGGATGCCGAGGGCAGACCTGGGCAGACAGGAGCGGGGAGGGTGCGGGCCTGGACTGCAGAGTCTCAGCGGTAGGAGGGAGGGGGCAGAGAGAGACGGTGCCTCCAGGACAGCCGCCCCTCCTATTTGGCAGGGAGCTGGAGGTCAGCTCACGACAGGTGCTTGCAAGGACGATTTGGAAAGGCCTCTGGGCAGGCAATTTTCTGGGTGCTGAGCATAACAGCGGGTAACTCCCTGGCAGAGGCAATAGCGTGACTAGAGATGGGGGGTGGGTGAAGACAGCGGTCTGACGTGAGACTATCAGGGCTCCCCATGAGGTGACACTCAGAGTTTCAGTTTCTATCTTGATGAACATTTTGCAATTTTCACCATTGCAGGACAAATAGAACCATGACTCATATTTCATAATCTGCCTGGCAAATTTACTGTGTGATCGTGTTTCTGACAACTGCATATTTTCCAGGGTAACGTCCATCCATCAGGGTAGGGTACTTGGCCCGAGGGGCACGCATGGCCCCCACCTCAGTCTCATGTTAGGTACCAGGGACCAATGGCCCATGTGGCACACGGCCCCCAGTAGACACGAGAGGACCGACAGTACAGGCTGGGACGTATCCACTGTGTATTTAACTGTTTATTTTTTAATCATCTCCAAGCCACGTTTTCATCCTCTGCAACTTCATGAGATGAATTACTTGAGGTTCATCATGTTTTTTTTAAAAAAAAAAGGTTTTGAAATTTGAGTGGTAGGAGTTTGAGTAGAAGCCTACAAGATAATGTAATTTAAGAGCTGATGAGACACACGATGAAATCTTGACACTTTAAAGGAACAAATTAAACACTGAGTGAAACTGAAAAACCAGAGTTTTGCCCTTTGGTTTCCAGCGAAGGGATTGAATCAGAAAGTCTACAGTCTCCTGTGGAAGAAACAGACACAGGGGCCAAGTCTGTGTCACCAACAGATAACACCTAATACTGCACCAGCAGCATAAAAGGTAATCAGTTATTATTTGTGGAGTGAATGATATGTACATATATGCAAACAGTCAAACATACCATCCACACAAGTTGAAATATGGGGCCCAGTCTTAGGGACCATTTCCCTATTCAAGATTTTGATGATATTTGTTGCTTTTTAAATACATGTTCATGAATCTGGGAAATGAATTTATACCGGAATAGAAACTACCCTAATCTTCCCATAGTTATCTCTCGAATTTGTTTGGCACCTTTTATTCAGATCCCTTGAAATGGTCCTACTTTTCATTCTCAGAGCACCAGTGGGCTGCTAAGCCCAAAGGTAAATACCGTGGTTTCCCGTATCTCACACCATCACTTTCTGCACTCTCCCTCCGGTGCCCCTGTGGTAGGAACAGGTCCTCATCAGAGAACAATTCATCTGATAGTCTGAAGTTGGCATTTGTTGAGTTGTATCAGGACAGACCTTTATATTGTCATTATTTGATTTAATCCTCCCAAACCACCTAGTTTGGCAAGTGTGATTTTGCCCATTTTAAGAGATGAGGAATTGAGAGACTTGTCCATATCACAAGGACAGGAAGGGGCAGAACTGGGATCCCAGGCCAGGTGGAGCCCAGTGCCTGTGGCCTTTGTGCCAAGGGCTAACGGCCTTAGCGCAGATGGGATGGGCAGAAATGGTCACCTTACTAGGCCAAAGCCAAGACAAGGCCCGCGGATGGGGGCAATATTTGAGGGTACCCTCTTATTGCACTTCAGTTCTCATTGTGTAGAAATTTGACCACTCCAATGCTTCAGGGGCCTCCCAACAGGTCCCAAGGCCCTTCTCATCCCCCTCCAAGCCACCCTCCACGTTCAGCCAGAGTGACTGAATGCATGTCTGATCTGGTCACGGCCTTGTTGGAAACCCTTTGGTACCAGCCATTGCACTCAGAATAAAGGCCTGAATCCCTACATGCAGAAAGGTGTCCCCTGA
Organism: Eulemur rufifrons; assembly: GCF_041146395.1. NCBI lineage: Eukaryota > Metazoa > Chordata > Mammalia > Primates > Lemuridae > Eulemur > Eulemur rufifrons. The sequence continues at coordinate 14,409,649 of NC_090997.1, read as the reverse complement.
CCAGCCCTGCCTACCTCTTCAGTCACATCCCACCCCTGTGCCCTAGCGCTCTGCTCTCCCGGCATGGGCACTCACTTCCTTCTTCTAGCCACAGGGCCTTCGCATGTGTGGTCTTCTCTCCCCAGGGGCCCTATCCCACCAGAACACCTTCCCCTTTTCTCTTGTCTTAGTTTAAGTGTCCCTTCCTCAGAGAGGCCCCTCACAATGACCAGGGAAGGCCCTCTGCAGTGCATTCTAGAGCACCTGCACCCATCTTGCATGTCATTTATCACTGTTAGGTTGACATAACCATTTGCATAACCGTTTCGTGTCAGTTTCACACACTGTCCAGAGCAGGAGATTTGAATTAAATAATGCTTGCGAGGGCAGGAATCCCACCAGTCTAGTCCATTTCCGTATTTATAACCGGTGTCTGCTTCAGCACCTGATGTGTAGGAGATGCTCATAAGTGTTTATTCCACCCATGAGACAATTAATCACAACATCAGGACACTTGCGAATCTAGTTTCAGGCCCAAGGCCTGGTAATCCCCCAGCGTGTTTACTATCTGATATCCCCGAGTTTTATCAGAACCAGCGTGTGAGAAGCTGGCAGAGCAAGAGTGTAACACACACGTTACAGGAAGCCATTTGCCACTCTGAGATCCCTTCTCCCCACCATGGTTTAATAAGCTCAATAATAGCAACGGCCAACATTTATTAAGTGCTATGTTCTCGCCAGTCTGTTAAGAAATTTTCATACAACATTAAGTACACACAGCGTGATCCCATTTAACTTAACCAGAACCTGTCCCTGCTCTATTCACCTTTAGGGGCTCCATCTCAGTTACAGTTCTAGGCGTGGCCTGTAAGACCCAGAGGATTTTCTCCCCTGTGACTTCATCCCCTACCACTCTCCGCCCATCTCCCTCGGCTCCAGCCCCAGCCACCTCGCAGCTCCTGGAACACACCTGGCAGCTCCCTCCCAGAGCCTGTGCACTCGCTGTCCTCTGGGCAGGGAACACCCTTCCCCCAGCTCTAGGTCTGTCATCTGCTTTAAATGTCATCTTCTCCCAGGGCCTGCCCTGGCCCCTGTCCTGCACTCCCTAAGCCCCCTGTGGCTACATTGTTCTCCATCACGTACCACCATCTAATGCACTAACACTACCACTAGTCTGTTCATTCCTTGTCTGCCTCCCCGCAGTGCAATGTCAGCACCACGAGGGTGGGGATTTTTGCCTCTTTTGTTCACTGCTGTGTCCCCGCTGCTGCCTGGCACATATAAGGAAATCAACACGTGGATGTTCTCATTTCATCCTTACGTAAATCTCGAGGGATGCACACACCACCAAACACCTTCCTTGCCACCTTTCCTGCCAAGGCTGCGAATGACTCTGCATCCCTCTCATCCAATGGGAGAGAAGAGAACCAGGAAACTCGGGCCTCCAGACACTCTGGGTTCACGCTACGCCCCCAAGGCCTGCTCTGAAACAGGAGCCCTGTTTCCATTTCCCACATCTTCAGTCTAGCCAAACGTGAGTTTCCTGCTGCATCAGTCATTCCTTTGCCCGCTGTTTTACCGACGTTTGCTGGAGACGAGGCCCAGGTGAGCAGGGTGGCCCCGCCCTGGGGGAGCTCCGACTGCGAAAGCTGCCTCCCTCTCGACGGCCGCGTCAGATTCTTCCTGCTGAACCCTCTTCCTGCTCATTTATTTTTCTAATTTCCACTATGGATTTTGTTACCTTTCGAAATATGAGGTATTGAAGAAAAGCAGCATTTTCAAATAGTGCTCATGGCTAGAACTAAGAGAGATTCTTTCATACCTCCTGGTCTCAATCTCCAGGGGTGAAAGGAGTGCAGCGAGGTCCCAGTAGGAAAATTCAGCATCTTTTCAAAACAGGCAAAAGTTATTAATAGTTTCCGCACACAGGACAGGTTCTGGGCCCTGAAATAGCAGCGCACATGGTCGTTTTTCATTCACGATGCCAGTTCTCTGAACCTTTTCCCCACCCATGACTGATCAGTGTTGCTATTAGTTCCTCCAAACACTTTGCTTGTATTTAAGGCCTCGTCATTTCTCACTAAACACCCCAAATGCGCTTTTTACGCTTGCTCCTCACTTCCAGGCCTGCATCTCCTTCTCCACGCCCTCTGCTAGCTTCACGGCGCTGCCGTTTTCAAGGATGCCTCTCGTACTCAGGGCAACCAACTTCTCCTCCATCAAACCACTCTGCTCTCATCAAATTCCTCCTCTCTTTAAGTCCCACTTCACCCATCAGCAAAGCTGCTGCTGCTGCCTCCTGAGGCGGCCTCCACCCTCTCGCCACCCCGCCCTGAGAATCTGAAGGGGAAGGAGTAATAGTAGAACTGAAATTAAATGTCAGTTTCAGCGAGCCCAAGCAGGCACACTTTCACCAGATGAGGATCACAAATGCGAGGGGTGAGGAACTTTTGTCCGAGTCAGGGCCTGCTTCCCAACAGAGGGTATGGATCCGCCTACACACTCTGATCAGAGGAGCTGTCGGGGCACTGTGCATCCATTCATTCATTAATGCAATCCTTCACGCATGCAGCAAACAGTGACTGCAGGGTTTATTTCTCTGACCGTTGGAGGTTTTACAGTCTTCCATGATGTCCCATCACATTGCAAATATTCTTGCAAGGTATTTTATCTTATTGAATGGAATTTAGTTTGATAAAATTCAGTCCTTCATTTGAACACCCATGGCACTGTGTGACATGGGAAAAGAGCACTGGACCAGGGTTAAAGGGAACTGGAGAAAAATCCTGTCCATTCTACTTACTGGCTGGTTAACCCTAGAAAAGGCACCTGACCTCTCCAAGCCTCAGTTTCCCTCATCTATTAAATGGGTGTGATACCAGCTGCCCTACTTATATCAACAGAAACTACTGTATCTTACTAATCTCAGTGCTCTTGGCAATAAAAAAGATGCCTTTCCAAAAACTTAGATGGAACTGAAAAGATTCCAATTAAACCGAGTCAGTCGTGACAAAGGACCTTTTTGTCAAGTCAAACATTACACAGATGAAAGCCTCTTCTCTACTTAACAAAATTCAGTGCATCCTTCAAGGCCTAAGTCATATGCAATTTTATCCACAAAGTGGTCCATTCTCCCAACCCCAAGATAAATAAGAACCTGGGAGATTGGGTGACATCTGGACACCAGGCCATACCTAGGAAGTGCAGCCCACTGAAGCAGAGCTCTTGAGAGCCACCAAAAGAAGACACCCCATGCCGGAAATGGAGTCCGGAAACCTAGGCCCTGCCAGGGAGGAGGGAAAAACCAGGGGCCCAGAGTAAATAAAGGAGGTCTCTGAGCCGTGCGGAGCAGAGATGGAACAGATAGGAGGTCTGAGAAACAAAGTCTAGAGTTGTCATGGAGGAAGTAGAGTGGTATCGAGGGGCATATGGACAAGGACAGACTCACACCCTGAGCATTTGGAATGTTCCCTTGCCGCTGAGTCACGCTGGACAGAAACCATCCCACCCTTTCTCAAATCCCATAGCACTTTGTACTTCTCGGGCACTGCCCAAACGGCCTGTCTCTGTGGCCCTTTGAGGATGTGCATATCTTCCCTCCCCTATCAGAATATAAACACTTTGAAGGCAAGGTTTAGGTCTTACTCATCTTTGTACCCTTTTCCCAGCCCACACCCAATGCCTAGCCCAGCATCTTACATATAATCAGCATGATAAATATTTGTTTGATGGAGTAATAGAAACATTACATTCTTTGGTTTCAAATATGACCAAAAAAAAAGAAAAAAACCATGATCGAAAGTACTACTAAAACTTATAGACTAGCTTATTCATCTAGCTTTATCCTCTCTCTGGGTTTTGAATTTTTTTCCTTATCTTTCAGCATTTTACAGCGTACTTAGTTTTGTTATCCAAGATCATGGCTCATTTGACTATGTGTTTCCTACCAAATGATGTCAGAATGGCCACCCTTTATCCCACATCACGGCAAAGTGAGCTGCCAGGCAGAAGCATTTTGCACCCCTTCAGGGTGTGCAGTGACCGTTAAAAGGTGGCTGCTGAGCTGGGACTGCATTTCCCGCCTCTCTGTGCGCTTGGGGGAGGCCACGTAACTAGTTCTCATCGATGGAATGTGAAGAAGTTGGACGAGTCTCATCTCTAAGGCCAGGGCTTTTAAGAAACAGATAAGGCTTCTTCACTCTCTCCTTCCCCTCTGACATCTGGAATCCCAGGACTTCGAACTGTCAAGGGATGGGGAAGTCCCAAGGTGAAAGCCTGAAGCCCTGAATGACCACCGGAAGAAAAGCCTCCTGCTTTCCCCGTTTAGATGGATGGGGGGAGTCACAGGATGGACACCTGTATCCCTGGGTTACCGCATGAAGGACAGCCTCTTGCTGGACCCATTTTGTCTATTCCATAGGTAAGAAATACACTTTAATTGCATTAAACCACTGGACTTTGGCATTTAACTGTCACAATAGCTAGCGTTGCCTTAACTAATACAAGTGCCTACTGTATGCCCAGTGCTTGACACAAATATCTCATTGAACACTTGCAGCAGTCTTGCATGGTAGCCACTCTCACCACCCCTCTTTTCATTTTGCAAATAAATAAACTAAGACACGGACGGGCAAAGTCACTGGGACTGTTTGTCACAGCTAATAAGTGTTGAGCTGGAATTTGACTGAGATCCTGTCTGGCTCCAAATGCCATGTCTGGCCCACTACATCATAGCGCCTCTCAGCCACCAGGAACCTGGGACTTTGTCTTTGACATCGTTTTTAAATTAGGGGGTTCTGCCCTGATTCTGACCTACACTTTGTAGAAGCAGCTTAGATATATGTCTCCCTTCCCCTTCACAGAACTCCTACCATCTCCTAGAAGAATTATGGATCCCAAGCCCTGGAGTGTTCTGCAGAGACTTTAATTTCTTCCTCACCTGTTTTGACACAATTGTTTTACTATCAGAATATGATTCTTTCTTTAAGCAAATATTTAAACTTAATATTGCTTGGCCTCTATGGGGTTTTTGTGTTTTGTTTCGTTTTGTTTTTTACCAGTTACGAAGGGTAAGAAGAGAATTCGTCATGGGTTTGGGGTGGGCGACAGGCAAGAAAGTGGGAGAAAAAAGAAATCGTGTGAATTCATCAAACCCCACCTGGTCCTCGCCTGCTTCAGAAAGCCCCCACGGGCGTTTGGTTGATAAAATTTATGTCGCCCACAGTGATGTCTGTGTTAGTTTTGTTTCTCTTTCACCTTCTGACTCAGGCATGGAAAAGTCCAAACAACATACCCAGAGTCATATGGTATCAGGGGACAGAACTGGAAAGCAAATTATATTGGCATAAAAAAATAAAGAAAGGTCGATATATACTCATCGGCAAAAAGGAGCTTATAAAAACAGGGTACTTTTTTTTTTTGACCTTTTACATATAAAATGACAGTCATCTAACTTAGAAAGAAAAAACAGTCACTCGGATTTTTAAGTCATTAAAACTAGCTCCTTTAGCTACTAGAAGCGGAACCTTTCTAAAATGTATATACTTACTGCCTTCTTAAACCATATTAACTATTCTTGATAACTCAAGATGAACGCCGATTATCGAACTGGATTGTTGATTGATGATGCCTTCAGAGGATACTGAAGAACACAAGGCTATTGGTCCTTACACTAAATATCCTCAAAGTGCTATGTGTTACTGGTTCACTACGCTCCATGAGAACAGGGATTGTGTCTTTAGCTTAGGTATCTAGATCAGTTCCTGGTATGTAGTAGCTGTGTGATAAACATATGTTTAATGGTTGAATAAATATGTGGGTGTTTTGTTTTTTAATCATTCCATCTCCTCCTTTTATATGAGGTCCTTTGCTATCATTTCCTGTGCTCTTCATTTGCTATTTCTAATCTGCTGTGGGTTGGGAAACTAAAAAAAAAAAAAAAAAAAAATTATATAGATAAAAGAAATTATAACAGAATTCAATAGAACTTTTAGAACTTTCTGCAGTAATGGAAATGTTCTATGTACCCTGTCTGCTTACCACTATTGAACACTTGAAGTATGGCTGGTTTGGCTAAGGAACTGAATTAAAAATTTTATCTAATTTTAATTAATTTAAATTAAATTATAACAGCCACGTGTGGCCCGTGGCTACTGTACTCGACAGCGCAGGTTTTGAACTAGGTGCTAAATAAGAATCAGCAAGGACTTGTTTTTTTTTTCTTCCTGGTTAACTTCTGCCCTGTTCTGAATGAATAAGCTCTGGAATCTCATTTTCTTTTACTGGAGGATCGAGAGAGGGTCTCATCAGTTTTAATTATAAACCTCCAGGACTTCGCTGGCACTTCAGTGATGTGAGAATACCGCTTAAGGGCAAGCGTGTGGGACCGTTGGTGAGATCCTCCAGGCAGGAAAAGCAGACCTGACTCAAACCCAGGATGTGCAAAACCCTCAAAATTCTTCCTCCCTCCCTGAAATCTGGTGTGCTCTGGGGTGTTTCTCTGATCAGGGAACGATAAATTCACACAAACCAAAACTGAGAAACAAAGAGACAGACACCGAGTCAACAGCAGAGACCGACTCTGAAGCGTTCGGGACGGCAGGCCAAGCAGGGTGTGACCCAAAGACTAACACCAGTGGAGTTTGGGAAAATCTTGCCTCCCACATCTTGGCCCCGGGTCAAAGTCTCTTTCTCAAAGGAGGCACTAAAAGGTGCTGAAAAGGCGCCTGAGTATTAATTGGTCTTTTGTGAGAAGTTCTAGTGCTGCTATAAATCACTGTAGGTCGCAAACACCTCAGTGGAGGTGTCCCCAAGCTGCCTGAACTTGATGAGGCCTTTTAAGAAGAAACTTCTACCAATGGCAAATGAGGGCAGGGGGACCACGATCCAATTTTGATCACCTGACCTGGTTAAGAGGCAATGGTTCTGGTGCCAAACAATCACCGGTGAAGATGAACCCGGTGCATGTGATGTCCCGGTAGTTGAAAGATTTTTAAGGAAGCAGTTTTCAAAAGCAGGACGTGTTGAGACTCAGAGGCTGAGGTTCAAGGTTAAAGGGTCCAGGTCGAGGAAGGGTGATATTCAGTTGCCTATAAGAGGTTTCCTTTTATTATTGGCCAAGCAGTCAGCTAAACCCAGATGAGTCAGGTATAAATTTGAAAGGATGGACAAGGCTACTGGATGTAACTTCAAAGAAAGTCCCCCAGACTTTAAAGTTGCCTCACCCACATCTCCAACCGTTCTCAGGCCGGCACATGGCCTGGTACAATGCACCAGCCCCAGGGTCCAACCCACAAGTCCTCGCAGAGGGAGAGAACAAGGCAGGGGCAGAGCAGCCACAAACAGGCTACTGCGCCATAGCTCATTTTCTAACTTGACATTATTAAGAGGGCCTTCTCTTTAGACTGCATAAGGCCCGGAGAAGTCTGAGGCCCAAACTCCAAGGACTCCTAGGATGGGACTTCTAGGATGGGTTAACAAGCTCCCTTCCTCACCAAGAGGTTCTGATTTTGATGGTTGAAGGACCTATTGCAATGAAGACCCTCTCCCAGGGCCCCTCACCTGGCTCGGTTCATGGGCCCCAAACATAGCACTTTTAGTCAGGGTTGAGCAACCTGAGATAAGCTCTGTGCCCCGGGGTGAAAAGGCCAAGTTTTCTTGGCCCTTCTTTTGGAACGAAATGCAGAAGGACTGTGCATTTGTTCTCTGTGCACACAGCCCAGTGACTCAATTCTGGCAGCAGGCTTCTGTAAGATGGCCCTCGCTGGGCCCCATAAGCAAAAGGCTTAGTCAAATGAGCTAATTCAGGTAGGGCTGTAATTAGCTGACTCTGGCCACACCCCAACCTCCAAGTGGCCCTTTTAGATCGTACTATTGTTCCCAAATATTAATTCTCCCCGCCCTACTCCACCAGAACTGCAGCAGGCACTGCCCTCAAGTAATATCAGCAAGAAATAAACATTTATACTTTTAATCCACTGAGTTATTGGGGCTAGTTATTCCTGTAGCCAAAGCTGGCTGACACAACCCTGTTCCTGGACAGGCACGGGAATACAGGGCACTCTTTCCTCCAACATATTTCTTTTCAACACCAGCTACGTGCCAGGGATTATTCAAGGATAAATGTCCGAACCTTACAAATGCAGACTCTGACCACACCCTACCACTCAGCTTCACCCTGTTCTGCGATGGAAACAAGTCACGTCGCTCCTCTGCTCAGAACTCTTCACGAGTTCTCCAGCTAACTCAAAATTAAAGCCCACGTCCTTCATAACGACCTGCAGGGCCCTACGTGCAGCCTGGCTGTTGTCACCTCTGAGGCCTTATTTCCTACCACTCCCTGTGTCCTTCACCAGCCACCCTGGCTTCCTTGCTATTGCTCGAATGTACTGAGCGTGCTCCTAACGTGGGGCCTTTGCACTTGCTGTTCTTTCTTCCTCGACTGCTGTTCCTCACGAGACCTCAGGACTCACTCCCTCACTTCCTTTGATGTCGCCTGTCAAACGCTACCCTCTCACTGAAGCTTTCAGTGACCACCCAATTTGAACTGTAACCCACCTCCCCGCCCACCGCCCTGCCTCTCCCTGCTGCGTCCCCCCACTGCACTTATCACCGTCTCAATGGCCTGTAGCAGCAGTTCTCAGAGTGAGCTGTGCAAGTCCTGAAGGCCTCTGAGACACATCAGAAAATATTTCCATAATAACACTACGATGTTCTTTGCCCTTTTTCTCTGTGTTGACATTTGCACTGATGGTATAAAAACAACGATGAGTTAAACTGCTGGCGCCTTGCCGTGAATCAAGTCAGTGGCACCAACCTGCACCGGCAGTGGTCACATCACACACTTACGATTTTAAAAGGGTGCTGGTTTCACTTAAGAAGATCCTGAGGAAACTGTACAAATGATTAACTTTATTAAATTTTGTCCATGTCTTTTGAATACTCTGAGATACGCATGAAGCCCTTTTGCCGCCTACCAAAGTATCACAGTCATCTCAGGGAAAAGTACTTGTGTGATTGAGTTGCAGGCTGAACTAGGTGTTTTTTCGCAGAACATGTTTTTACTTGCAAGAATGACTACTGACAGACGAGTATGGTTATTCAGACTTGGGTGTTAGACAGGCATTTTCTGGAAAATAACTGATGGTATTTGTTGCAAAAGATAAAATACAGGCTTTCAAGCAAAAATCTAAAATTTTGAAAACTTGTGTCTGCCACGTCCCTATACTTAAAGGCTTTTCTGAAGAGATGGGTGATGATATTAATAAGTGTGATTTCTGGCGTTGGATAATAAAATGTATTAACATTGGAAAGATCTGCATAATTTGGTGAACCTGTACTTTCCAAATGATCAATTCATGACACATGGGTAAAAGGCACATTCAAAGTGCAAGATACACCAGTGGATTTTTATAAAATAGAATACTGTCATAGTTTCAAATCCTACATTGCAACTGACCTTTAAGTTCTAGTGTGGTATCAAAGAAGAATACCTACAATTAAATGAAAAGGCTACTAAAATACTCCTCTCTTTTGCAACAACATGTCTATATAAGAACAGATTTTCTTCATATACTTCAGTCCAAACAACTTACCGGCACAGATTGAATGCGGAAGCAGATATGAGAATCCAGCTGTCTTCTACTTATCATTAAAGAGATCTGCAAAAAGGTATAAAATGCCACTCTTCTGTAAATTTTTTTTTGTTTTGGAAAAAATAGTAATTTTTCACTGAATATATGTTATTTATACTAAAATGTACTGGGTACCTTATTATTTTTAAATATTTATATATAAGTATTTTTAATTTCTCAGTTCTAATTTCTAGTTTGTAAATATCAATGGCTATAACTTACACATACAAAAGCTCTTTGAGGTCCTCAATTTTTAAGAATATAAAGAGTTTCTGAGATTAAACGGTTTAAGAACTGCTACCACATATAACTTACTTATTCCTGTAGTTATTTTTCATCTTCCTCCTTTGGAATGAAAATTATTCTAAGTCTCTTCTCAGCTCTAAGCACAGTGCCTAGCATTGAACAGGTATTTGATAAATGTTTTTTACGTAAGTGAATGATATAGAAAAATGAGCATTCTTTTACATGACTACACACATATACGCACGCATTCAGAGGAAGTCTCTGTTTCTAGCAGCCTATTAAAACCTTTCTCCAAGGACAGCATGGATCCATACATTTCTTCCCTATTGCTAAACCTTTCCCTGGCTCCTGAAGCTTCTCTAGCTGACCCTGCCCCCAGGTGTACTAGCACAATAGTGCAAGTGACTGGCCACTGGGGACACCTTGTAGGGAATCCTCACTGGCCAGTGCCCTAGATCTAGTATCCAGGTGTCTTCCTGGTAGCCACAGGTCCAGGCATTGTTCCCTTGCAGAAGTTCTGCCCTCAGTGACTATGATAGCATTTCTTGAGCATCTACTATATGTCATGATCATGGTCATAGATATATATAATTCTCAGACCTCTCAGCAACCCAGTAGGGAAGGACCATAAAGAACTTGAGATAAGAACCAAATGTAATTAATTTGTTTCGTCTCTGGGCCCCAGCACAGTGCCTGGCACATAGTGTGTATTCAATCAACAATTCGTGAATAAATGGATGAATGAATGAATCCTACAAGATGGGTGTTCATATCCCATTTTACAGATAAGCAAACAGCCTCACTGAGGCCATGCAGCCCATCTATCATGTTATCATCCCCTCCATATACTCAGAGCCACCAATGGCCTATGCCTGGGTTTGCCTCCGCAGGCCTCCCTCCATCCAGCTGAACAAACAGATTTTCAGGTCAGAGACCTTCCTGGCTTGGCTGATCCCACTGTTCATTCGGCAATAATCTCTCAGTTTCAGCCACCTGAGACAAGGCACCTCGGCCCCTCTAAGCCCTGTCTTCCCCAGCAGACCAAGCAGGTGTGTCTTCTTGATTTTGGCTGGTTAGCTGGTTGCTACAGACTAGCACCCCAGCCAGCAGCACACCCAAGCCAAAGGAAGCCGTCCTGCTTTCAAAGAGCGTGCAGCTAAGAGCGCCTCTTTCAGTCCCCCGCAGTTTCTGTTCATGGGGGAAGAAAGATAAAGAAGAAGGTTGAGGAAAGTCAGGCCAACCTACACCTCAAATCATACCCAGCCTCTGCACCCTGTGGCTACAGGTTTTGCTAGAAGGTGATAGACATGTGGCTTGGGCCAGGCTACACTGGCTAATGCTTTGCTTCCTGAGTACTTCCAAGAGCTGTCGTTAATCAGGGGAAACCAAACTAAGAAGGAGTGAGAAAGGCCAAGATCCACCTCCTGCCCCAATGCCCCAGCCCCCCTTGACCTGGCCGCAAGCATCCTTTGCCCAGGTATTGTCACCCACAGCACAGGGAGCAAGCAGCCCTCCCCTCATGCCAGCTAACAGTGCAGAAGTGGAGAAGGAGCACCCGGGCTCCAGGAAGGATCCGAAGGCCCAAGCCGGGGCATTCTCATGCTCTTGCCTGGTCAAGGGACATCAACTACTTGGCAATGGGAACAGAGACACTAAAGGGACAGGCCCTTTCCCTGAAGCCTCTGCACAGAACACAGAAGAAGAAGAAGAAGAAGAAGAAGAAGAAGAAGAAGAAGAAGAAGAAGAAGAGGAAAGAAAAGAAGAAAGAATCTTCTACTTTAAAAAATGACACATTTCAAAAGTAAAAAATTCAAATAATACATAAAAGCACTAAGAAGAAAATGTAAACTACCTGTGACCCCACCCATTCTCTGGAAATGACTATTGGGGATATTTTGTATAAATCCTCCAGTGTTTCTTCTACACATACCTTTATTTTATACCATATCATATTGTTCATACTGTTTTGTTAACAAGCTTTCCACCAAACACTACATGATAAACATTTTCTCCACCATAGTAAATAATATTTTGTTATTTTTGAAGCATATAGAGTTTTCCACCATCATCTGGAATTTATTTAAGCATTAATTTTTTGAACTATCCCCTCTTAGTGGCCTTTGAGGTTGTTTTCCTTTTTTCACCATTCTAAGCAATGTGCTGACGATCTTAAACACAAATTGTGCCCTTCTTCAATTATTTCCTTAGGAGAGTTACTAGAAATTGAATTATTGGGTCAAAATGTACATACATTTTAAAAAATGTTTTAAACAGCCTTATTAAGGTATAATTAACATACAATAAATTGCTTGTATTTAAATTGCACAATCTCATAATTTTTGACATATGTATATACCCATGAAACCATTACCCCAATCAAGATAATGAACATACCCATCACCCCCATAAGTTTCTTCATGGCCCTTCCTAATCCCTCCCTCTCTCCCCTCTCCCCTCCCAAGACAACCACAGTTCTGCTTTCCTTCACTATAGATGAGTTAGCGTTTTCCAGAGTTTTATATAAATGGGGTTGTACAGAACATACTCTTTCTCCTCTGGCTTCTTTTCTTCAGCATAATCACTCTGAGATCCATTCATATGGCTGTAGCAATAGTTCATTCCTATTTCTTGCTCAGTCATATTCCGTGGACAGGAACGTGCGCCCACTTTTAAGGCTCTTGGTGGCAAAATAGCAAATGGACTGTGGGAGCTTCTTGATGCTTTTCATCACAAAATCAAGGTCATTTCGAGTTAACCCCTCCTCAAAAAGCTAGGATTGAAATTCTACTTGTTCCAAATATACCATTCTGCCCCCTGAATCGCATAGCCTCTGACCCTTCCTAGTTCCAACATCAGTTACCAGGAGAAAGGAAGACCCTCTCCAGGGACCAAGAAGAGAGCCAGGACTGGAGGGGCCAGTGAGGGCAGCAGTGGTGTCATTGAAGCCCTGGTGGCTCGTGGCCCTGCTCTCCAAGCCCAGAAGGGACCTGCTTCCCGGAGGCTGCACTGTGGGCAAAGAAGCCAGTCAGAACCGGCTTTCGCTCCCTGGGGAGTCACAGGTATGATGAGCAGGGCACAGGGACAAGACAGGTTCCCAGATCACACAGACAGGTGTGTGTGAGGTCCCTTTGCTCTCTTGCAACCTGTAACCCTGCATGAATGCCGTATTGGTACAGAAAATATCACTAAGAAGCAAAAAAAAAAAAGAAAACCCAAACTACATTTGCTTCCCTGCTAGACTGTGAAACCACTTGAAGGTTGACTCCGTGGCTGACTCATCTTGCCACGCGGCTTCTTGCTCTGGTGGATTCTCAATACGCTTGTCTCGAAGGCTGTTGCCTACATTTTTTTTGAAATAGCTCAGCTTCTGCCCGGCACCACCGAGACAGAAGTCAGGTGACCGCAGGGAAGATGGTGGGGGACGAGGTGGGTGGCGGCTGGGGGCTGCCACACTCAGGAAGGGACACATCCCTCTGAGGAAGAGGACCCTGAGAGCAGCCCTCTCCGCCGTGCCCCCCACGCAAGCTGCTCTGCTTCCTTCAACCTGCAGCCTGTGTCGCTTCTTTGCAACCATTGCTGAGCCCCCAGCTGGGGTCAGTCACTCCCTCAAGCACCTGTTTTCCACTGGACGGAAATTATCTGTCTATCCATCCAAGTGTATTGGAGGCCTACTGTGCGCCTCATGGAGTCCAGAGTGCAGTGATGCACACAGACGCAGTGAGGACAGTTCCCACCCTGGACTTGGGGGCAACAGTGAGGAGACACAAAGGGTGCCGTGGGCCCACGAGGGAAAGGCTCCTCACACAGGGTGGACAGGGAGGTCCAGAAGGCTTTCCAGAGGGGCTGGGCCCTACAATAAGCCTTGAAGAATGACACGGAGTTATCTAGATGCAGGAGTTGGGAAGCAGGCAGGGTCCAGACAGCTTGGACTGGGGAGCAAAGGCAGGGAGGCGGTGCGGCCTGGGAGAGGTGCAGGAGGAGCCAGAACCCTGGCCCACTGGGAGGTCTGGGGCAGCCAGTCCAAGAGGGCTGAGGGATCTGTCTTGTGGTCCAGGAGCACCCACTAAAGGGCAAAGCCAGAGAGGCAGGGAGAAGCTGGGACACAAAAGGCTTTGCCCTCCACATTAAGTGAGCAAAAGGGAGCCACTTGAAAGTCTGGATGGGTGACTTAGGTAACAGTGTATTTGGGGCAGATCACTCATGCTACAGTATGGGAGAATGATTGCAGAGGATGAGCCCAGATCAGACAGACTAGTTAGGGGGGAATTGCGAGAATCCACAAGAGGTACTAAAGGACTAAACCAGGGGAGTGTAGGCTAAGAATGCAGAAGGAGAGATGAGTATGATGAATACTTAGAAGGTAAGATTGGTAATACTTAGTGTTTGGTTGCAATGTGAAGGTTGCAGGCAAGGAATAAGTCAACAGTGACTCCTGGGTATCCAAGGTGTGTGGATGGTTTGTCCCCATCAACTAGGACAGACAGGGCTCATTCACCGCTCCGTCCCCAGAGACCAGTACAGTTTCTAAGACATAGCCAGTGCTTCACAGATGTTTCTGAAGGAATGAAGGAATCAGCCTAAGAACAGATCCAGAGTCCTGCCTCACTGTCCTACTCCCAGGGGCCATCTACACGGAGCACAGAGTGAAAGGTGGCCTGGAGTTGGGTAGCTGGAGACCCTGCAGGGAAACCCTCAGTTTAAGGATGGTCCCCAGTCCCAATAATCTGAGTTTTACAGAGGAGAGTGCAGCAGAAGGCTCAACCATCCCAAGGAAGGGAGGAGGCCAAGTAACCACAAGCAGACATGACTGGGATCGCTGTCGCATTCAGGCTATTGACAGCTCATCGGGTCCTCAAGTCTCTAGGAGAGGAACCCCGAGAGCCTAACCTGGAGAGACAGAAAAGATGTGGAGCCTTTAGTCAGCAACAGAGACTGAACGTGGACACGATCAATATTTACGAAGGAAGCTATGAAGGGGACCCCTAACAAGGAAATTCTAGCCCTCTTGTTAGTAGCAGGAAATTATTGAAGGTCAACTAAATGGAAACTACTTCCTGCGAAGGGATCTTGTAGGACTGTGGGTCCCTTCCCTGAGAGGAGGTAAGATCGAAACCCATAACAGATTTAAAGAAGTTTTAAATTGGTTATGGCTAAGTTTCCAGAAGATAAAAGGGACCCCTGGATATTTGCAGCACATGCCCAGTATGGGATGGGATCACTGTGCATCTATCTTCCATCCCGTCCCCTTTGTGTCTTTGTTGAGAACTCCATCAGGGGCCTTCGGGATCCCCACTGGGAGCCTTCCTAGCTGAGTGTCCTTGAACAAGTTTTCAGACTTCTCATTCCTTGATTCCTTGCTGCAGAGTGGGTACGGTAATCCCAACCTTGCAGGACTGTTGTAGGATTTAATGAAATAATATGCACAGTATATGCTCAATACGTGGCAGATTTTATAATATTATCAGACAAAGAATCTTGTGATTATCTTACTACAAGTCAACCTTTCTGAGCATCACCACCAAAAAACACATGAGCAGGTTTCGTGAGAATTAAATGAGATAAGGATGAGTAATATGCTTTGTACGCTGTAAAAGAATTCTCTAATAAATAAAGTGATCATCGTTGTGTGGGAATAAGGAAGGGAAATCAGGCCCCCGATTCTCCTGGAGAGACCAAGGATTTTCACCCAGAGCATGTGCACTTTTGTCTTTAATTCAAAGCCTGTAATTCAGGTTGGAGATCTGCACACGGGACTGCTGGAGAGCTTGGCTTGGGACCGACTCCCCTATAGGACCACCCAGGAGTCTGAGCAGCCACAGGACACCAGCATCTTGTTGACTTAAGAATATGAACCATTGGAATGTATTACACCTGTCTGTACTGGCTACCTAGCCTTTTAGTCCTTCAAGGTGTTTAATTTAATCTGCAGAACTCTATACAGTGGGACCCTCATTCCCTCTGAGGTTATTGCTTCCTTTTATAACATCAAGCTAGGAAGTTATAAAATTGCCGAGTGTGGGAAACATACCAAGATCCTAACCTTGGTTTGACCACCTACCAACTGTGTGGTCTTAAGCAAATCATTTCATTTCTTTAAGCGTTGGTTTCCTCTCCCATGAAATGGGGCTCATAATCCCTGCTTATCTCTCAGAGTCGTTACGAGGATCAAGAAAGCATTTTGTGCAGTATATGCAATTATATAAAATAAGTATATATAATTATTCCTACCATTTCTGCTATATGAGTTAGGTTAGGCTACACTGTGTTCCAATAAATAGAAGAGTCATTTCTTGTTGACATAAAGTCAGATGTGGATTGGGTGGCGCTTCAGGGCAACTCTCCTCCATGCAGTGACTTAGGGATCCAGACTCCTTCCATCTGAATATCTGGTCACTGGAACAGAGGAAGAGAGAGAGGGTGGTTGACCCAGAATGTTATTACATGTCATGCCTGAAAGTGGTTGTACATCTCTTCTGCCTACATTCCACTGGAAGCACCCAATTATACAGCTCCAACCTCATTGCAAGCAAGGGTGAAAAATTTAGGGTAGTCGATGGAATAATTGGTGAATACCACTGTCTTTGCTACACTTGCACTAATGACAAAGAATTTACATGTTTATGAAAATGCATAATAAAGGCCTTAGAATCAGACAAGCCTGGGTTCAAATCCAAGCTTTGTTGCTTACTAGCTATATATGACTTTGAACAGTTTGCTTAAGTTTTTGGAATACCAGTTTCCTCCTCTTTCAAATGGGGGTGTTAATAGAACCTACCTTGCAGTTTTGCTGTAAGGATGATATGAGGTCATGAATGCAGAGTGCTTTTTATCTGACACATAATAAGTGCTTAATAAATGGTAGCTGTTTAACTTTTTTTTTTCTGTTCTCTGAGCTTTGAAACTGCTGCTCCACTTCTTAAGTATTCTGTGGCAACTTGAGAAGGAAAAATCTTAAGTGTCTGTCACAACCACCAACACCCACCCCAGAAACATGTTATTGCTAGTAAAACCTGATCCAAATGAGCTTCAAAAAGAAGCAGACATCTGAGAGGTTATTTATTTGTCAAAAAAAAAACCCAGCTTGCACTGTGCTCCAGGTGTCAAGGGCCAGGGCTCCCATCGAGTACCTGTGTGCAAATTAGAAAAAGAGCACTTTCCTCTGATGTTTCATAATCCTATGGGGCCTACTGGTTGGTGAGTGTATATTTCACTCACTCCTCAGCCAGGCACCCTTGAGCAGTGACCAACGAGCACAACTGTACTCAGCAGCCCTGCCAGGTATACATAAATAAAAAAGCCATCTAGTCATACTCTAGAGGAGGTCACTAAGACGCTCTGGAAAAAACAGTCTTACAACCAATTGACTCGACTCCACTCCACTATGAAGCAGAGAGGAGGGAGAAAGTAATTTTGTGGACACAAAAGACAACAAATTGCCCTTTATTCCTTTTCTCCCTTCTCATAAATAAGCCTATCCTGGACTGTGGTGACTTTCAGTCTGTGCTGGTCTATGCAGAAGTAAAAGGGCTGTTCTCCCTGAGAGGCCAGTCACAGTCCAAGGTACAGAAGTTCAATCACTGTAGTTTGGTCTCATTGAGACACATGCCAGATCCTTCCTCAGGAAGCCTGAAGAACCTGTTTGCGAGTCCCTCCCAAGCTTTTTTAACAACAGGCTGTTTTACTTTGGACAACTCACCTAACCTCCCCTTGCCTCACTTTCCTCCAGTATAGAGCGGACATGGGGTACTAATCACAAGTGTATCGACAGGAATCTAGTAACATCATAAACTCTGGAAACTATAAGCGAAGATAAATGCATGGAGGTTATTGTTATTTTCCGTGAAATCTCTTCAGAACACATGTTTATTTAATTGTTCTAAGTACTTTCTTCAGATGAGGATGAAGTCGGTGCTAGAGTGTGGCATTAAGAATTACAATCTGCTACAAGTAAGAGAAGCCTGAGAAACAGCAGCATGATTAGTTGAGAAGTCTTATTTTTTTCCTCACATAACTAGAAGTGCATGAAGGCGGCAGCCCAGGGCTGGTTCTGAGGCTGCACCATCAGGGACCCGAGCTCTTTCTGTCTTTCCTCACAACCGTTCTCAGCTTGTGCTGCCACTCAGGGTCACGCTGTCTTCCAGCCAGGGATTCTCACTCCAGGCAGGGAGAAGAAGGGCAAAGGTCATCTCCACCCTCCTTCAAGGAGCACCACCAATACTTTACTTGCTTCTCACTGGCCAAAGGAATGTCACGTGACAACCCCTTTCTGCAAGGGTAACTAGGGCGTATAGGTGTTTAGCTGGGCACATGGTAAGGAAAAGGGGAAGAAGGGATATCAGGTAGACGCTTAACAGTGTACAGATGATGTATGTGACCAATTTATTGGAACTAGGAAAGAAGGAGTGATAAAAAAGTATATGGGGCAATTCCCTACATTACTTTCACATTAATGCTGCCTTACAATCACAAACCCACAGGGACATGCAACAGTAAACATCTAAGGTTAGCTGGGGTCAGCTAAATGGCTCTGCTAATTTCGGCTGGGCTTACTGACGAGTGGGACTGGCTGATCCAGACTGGCCTCAACTGGGGCAACACGGATGGCTCAGCAATCCTCGGTGTCTCCTCCTCCAACAGGCTAGCTTGAGCATGTTGTCATGGCAATGATAGATGCACAGAACAAGAGGAAACACACATGGCCTCTTGAGGTCTGGGTTTAGAACCAGTACGTATCACTTCCACTTTATCTTGTCGGCCAAAACAGGTCCATGACTAAGCTCAGGAACAGCCTTGTGGGGCAATACAAATTTACATGGTGAAGGGCATGGATGCAAAGGGTGAAGAATTAGGGTCATTTCTATACTCTTCCGTAGGCCCTCTCCATAGGCCCTCAGACCCAGGGGCTAAAAGAGGAATTAAATACCTAAAAAGGATTCTCTAGAAAGTACAGTTCATCACATTCACACTCACTCAAAGGTCTGCTGATGTAAGAGCTATGTCTAAGCAGCATGATTGCATTTTTAAAATTATAAAACAGCATAACTATTTTATATTTAGAACACTGACACCACATTTTTTGGAAATAGCACACTAAAGGAAGCATTTTCTTTAGATTATTAAAAGCTTATAGCATTTTTCATTGTGGTAAAATCCACATAACCTAAAATTTACCATCTTAACCATTTTTAAGTGTGTAGTTGCAGTGGTATTAAATGCATTAAAATGTTGTGCAAACATCACCACCATCTACCTTCAGAACTTTTTTCATCTTGTAAAACTATAACTCTTTTCCCACTGAACACTAACTCTCAGTTGCCCCTAGTCCCTGGCAACCATCATTCTATTTTCCATCTCCATGATTTTGAATTTCTAACTATCTCGTACAAGTGGAATCATGTAGTATTTGTCTTTTTGTGATTGGCTTAGTTCACTTAACATAATGTCCTCAAGGTTCATCCATGTGGTAGCATATGTCAGAATTTCCTTCTTTTTTAAGGCAGAATAATAGTCCATTGCATGTACACACTACATTTTGCTTGTCCTTTTATCTGTCAATGTACTCTTGGGTTGCTGCCACATTTTGGCTATTGTGAATAATGCTGCTAGGAGCATAGGTGTACAAATATCTCTTTGAAATCTCACTTTCAGTTCTGTGGGTATAGACTCAGAAGTGAAATTTCTGGATCCTATGGTAATTCTGTTTTTAATTTTTTAAGGAAACACCATACTGCTTTCCACAGTGGCTGTACCATTTTACATTCCCACCAAGAGTGCACAAAGGTTTTAATACCTCTAATACCTTGCCAACGCTTGCTATTTTCTGCAGTTTTTTGATATAAGCCATCCTCATGGGTGTGACATGGTATCTCATTGTGGTTTTGATTTGCATTCCCCTAATGGTTAGCGATATTGAGCATCTTTCCATGTGTGTATTGGACATTTGTATATTTTCTTTGGAGAAATGCCTATTCAAGTCCTTTGCCCATTTTTGAACTGGGTTATGTGGTTTTTGTATTTGAGTTTTGGGAGTTCTGTATATATTCTGAATATTAATTCCTTGCCAGATATATGATTTGTAAATATCTTCTCTCACTCTGAGGGTTGCCTTTTTACTCTGTTGATGATCACATTATTTCTTCCAGCTAAATTTAGAGGTGGAATGTCTTCCCAGAAAGTGGAGAGTGGAGAGATAATGTCAGAATTTTTAAAAGGTGGAAGATCCAGGATGACTAAGGCTGCAGGTCTGGGAGGAAGAATACAAATCCTTCAGTTGCAGAAATAGCCCTTCACCTGACTTGGTACCTCACAGTAACGTAAAACTGAACCTGTTTCAGAACTGCCTGTTCTGCACAGTGCTGCTATTGTGCGGTGGGTGGTACAAATTGAGCTAACCCTACAAAATCCATTTCCCTAGACACATCCTGCAAGGTTTCTATGACCACTAGTGGTAAAACACCAAAATGGAGCTTATTAGTCAAATACTGCTGTCAATAGCCCCATTCCTCCTGGAGGCACTTACTGGAAGAATTTTTCCTCTGGGGTCTTGGGCTTGTGTGTTCATGGTCTTGTAAGTCATAGCAAGGAGAGAGAAAAACACAGGAGAGAATGAAAGTGTCCACAGGAGACAGAGAACTGTACGGAAACCATGCTTTAAGACCAGCTTAGGGAGAATGTAAAAGGAACCCTATGTCTCTAAGGGGGAAAAGAACAAGAATGCCGTCAGCTCAGGGTTGGGCTAGGATGAGGTGAAATAGGTTGCAAGAAGCCTGAGTCCTACTTAAGGCAAGTTGGTGCCTGTTTTTGGGTCTCAGTTTCCCCAAAGGAGCAGGTAGAACTGGGTGGGACTGAAGTCCCCTCCAACTCTTGTAGTCTGGCGGGGGGTGGGGGGGAACCAGGAGGCCACCAGCACAGGGTATCTGTGTGGGGTCATGTGTGTGTCCTCCTCAATGGGGAAAAGATGGCAGGCAAGCTCAGCTTTGGGGCGACCAGGGAAAAGTGAGAGCTCCCAGCCCAGGAGAGCAGGCCCCTAACAAGGAGCCCTTCTGAGGGGCAGGTAGGTGTGCATGGGGTATCCCTGAAACGGGGCTGTCCAAGAGAAGGGAAAAGGCACTGAGAGCATATATGGAAGGGAGTGGAGAAGGGGAATTCAGAAAACAAATTTTGCTTTGGAACCCCAGAGGACCCGGCACAGGGAGTGCCCTCTGAATACACGTGGGCGGCACTCACAGCAAACCATCTCAGTTCCCAGATCCAAGGAAGGTAACCATATCCAACAGGGATGGCCAGATGGCGTTTTTGAACCTGACCTGCAGTTCTAAGAGAAGAATCAGTTATTATAGTTAATATTTCAATGCAGGGACTCAGAGCCCATAAATTAATTGGACTAAACATCCACAGATCATCCTAACTATGACGTGGCTACCCACTATGTGCCTGCTACATGTGGGATATCTCCTTCCCTTCCTGTGTCCATGACACAGAGAACAAATGTCACCACCCCTCAGCCACAGGTGGAGATGCCAGCCAGGGAGACACAACAGAGCTGCAGATCAGCCCCAAACAGAAACGCGACAGGACGGCTTCTTGTTCCCTCAGCCTCATCTCTAGACCAAATTTCCTGTCCCCAAAAGCCGTCTACGGCCAGGCCGAGGAGCAAAAAAGAGAGGCCTTTTAAAATGAGCGTACGAGGGTATGGAGCTGCTAGGAGGAAGGGATGAAAAGAAGGATCTTGGAAGAGCTCCAGCTACTTTACTCCTGCTTTTTCATTCGGAGATCCGGGACACATTGATTCACAACTTTATAGTTCTTATTCAGCATTGATTTACGGGCTGACCAATCTGGGCCTAATCAGTCGGAGAAGGATTGGGCTTTTTTGTCCAATAATGTTATATTTATGAGCCCATGAAGTGCACCGTGGCGAGGGCCCTGCCTGGAGTCAATAGAACAGAGCTGCTAAGATCTCTAAGAGGGGAAGTTCACAGACCATTTTCTGCCCCCACATCATGCTTAAAGCTTCACCGTACATTAGAGGCTGCTTGTGTCATCTCGCATTTAAACCCCCAACGTCTTGCCTATAAATCTTTAACGACCGTGAACAGCTACGACAGTCTTGAATGTCCACGGTTCCCCATGTCTGTCACTCTGTTTTCCCTCTTTCCATCTCTGGGGTAGGACTGACGAGCCTGAGGCTAGCGCTCGGGCAGCTGCGGCAGCTCAGCTCGCTGGAGATTGCACAGCTGCAGAGACAGGGCTGCGTCTGTTCGCTCAGAGACACCCAGCCACGGCCATGCAGAGTTCAGCGGGTTATCATGTGCTTCCGGCTTGATTTGTGGTTATTCTGGTTCAGTGACTATAAAGAAATGAGCGGCCTGGCTAGACAGGAACTAGCCGAGAAGCCTGCCACGGAGAGGAGGAAATGGAGGCGCTCAGGGTCGCAAGCGTTTTTATGCTTTTCTTTGACATTTTCCTTGTCACGCTCTTGGCAGCTGTCTGTGCTCAGCCTCCACCTCGGGTCCGCCCCGGGCAAGTGATTGCAGGACGCCTGTGGCAGCAGAGCCCTGCCTCCCCCGCCCCACGGTGGGTACCCGCAGGAAGTGCCCACCACCGTCCCAACTGCCTCGTTCGCCTTTGGAAGTCTCCTGACAAAGGGTTCCCCCACGTGATTTATCCTGAGGATAGAAAAATCTAGCAACAGCAAGCAACTGCTCTGAAACGCCATAGGCACCTGATGGATAAAGGAAGAAAGCTGTAGATTCTAAATATTAGAGTCTGAGCCCTATGAAAGTGACCAGATCTACCTCTAAAAAAAGAGTCTTTAATATCCTAGGAAAACTTAACCGCTGCTGGGTAAACCATCAGATGGATCTTCCAGGCCTGGGATTGGCAAACTTTTTCTGTGAAAGGTCAGGTAGTAAGTATTTTCAGCTTTGAGGGTCATATTATAAGGTCTCTGTCACATATTATTCTTTTCCTACAGTGACTTAAACATGTAAAAGCCATCCCTTTTTTGCAAGCTGTATAAGAACAGGTCAGTGGCCCATAGTTTGCTGAGCCCTGGTTTAGACACACTAAAATTTTTTTTCGTTTAAAAAATTTGATCCACTCGCCTTGTGTGTGTACATGCAATGTGCATGAGTGGGTGTGTGTGTGTGTGTGCGCGCGCGCGTGTGTGTGTGTGTGTGTGTGTCCACCCTCAAGGGAGCAGGCTGTGGTAGAGGAGGTGGCCTGACAGCTCCGGGCAGTCCCAACCCTCCACACCTCACCTTCCTGGGGTGGACATACCCTGGAAAAATTCACTGAAGGGCAGCCAGGAAGTGCTACAGTAGAAAGAACACAGGCCTCAGGAGACATGAGGTTTCCTCCCAGCCCAGCTTTGCATTTGCTCAGGGGGAGCCCCTGAGCAAGTCACTTGACCTTGTAACCCTTCCGATCTGCATCTGCCTGGTGAAGGGGGTTAGATGCCAGATGACATGCAAGCTGCCTCCCGTGTGATATTTCATGTAGGCATCTCGAACTCTTTTCGGAACAAGATAGGATGTAAGAGAAAGGAAGGGATAAAAATCTGTTATATTTGTGCGCTCTAGCTCCAAGCACAGCCAAATTTGAGGTGAACACCCCCATCAGGAACCCCACTTTGGGAGCAAAGTGGCTGGCACCAGCCCTGCTCAGGGACACCGGGGAGGAATGCTCTTCGGCGTGGGGGCAGCCGGCCACCCCTGCCATGCTCACCACGGAAACAAGCCATGCGGCCCACACACCGCGCCAAGAATCTGGGCAGCTGAAGGAGCCATGCCATTGTGGGCAGACACCGAGGCTCCCAGAAAACAAGCAAAGGCGAGGCCTGGAAGCTGCAGCGGAGACAGGTCGTCATGACCTTCCCTCCCGGGCCAGCACTGGACTGGCCGGCGGACAGGTCTTCATCTCTATCCAGGCAGCCCCGGCGTCCCTCCTGAGGCAAGAGATGGGCTCACCCGCTGCCAGATTGGGCCCCAGGACTGCCCCCTCCGTCAACATTTATTGGGTACCAGCTAGATACCTGGACGGTGTTGGGCACAGGGTGGGGACAGGGTGGACAGGATATAGTGCCCGCTCTGGAAGGGATGGCTGGGCCAGAGAGTGAGCACCCTCCAATGGAGCACATGGGAGGCAGAAATAGCACCTTGTGCATTTCAGAGGAAGAAGCTGGAGCCAGAGCCTTGGAGGATCCTGCTGGTGGCTTCACAGCAGGTTACACAGCTGGTGTAAGCTTTGCGCATTTACTTTATGGAAATGGTTTGAGGCCCCTGGATACCCAGCCAGCCACATCCATGGCAGCAAAGGTTAGAGTCAGCCTGCTTGAGCACAAGGGTAGTGGGGACCTTAGTATGGAGGCTTAGTATATAAATAATTCAGTGCAAATGCCCCAGGAACTCGAGATTCTAAACCAGTCACTGCAGAGACCTGCAGAAATCCTTGCACTTTCTGGTTTTCTAGGCAGAGTTGGTTGTTTAAGTCAGGTGGCCTGAGGGGTTGAGGGAGGAGGGAAAAAAATACAGTAACAGCCAAGTCCCCTTGTACATCTAATGTGGTTAGTAACATTGACCTTAAAGGACCTGGAGAGCTATAGGTGCTTCAGAGCCATCAAGTGGACACAACTTTCCTGGCCTCTCTCCTGTCTTTCCTGCACCTCGCCTTGGCCCCCAGCACATCCTAGCACCCCCTGCTCTCCCTCCCACCCCCAGTATGTGCACACCGTTGATGCCGTGGCCAGGGGGTGGGGTGAGTTGCCTTGTTTTCTAGTTTCCTGTTCCAGTTTCCCGGCATTTTCTTGTTTTTCAGAGACCTGTTACTTCAAGAGAGCAACTTCGCTGCCACCCAGCCAAAGGCAGCTCAGCAGTCCCGGGGGGTTCGACCTACTACTGAAAGGGAGAAGTTCAAGGTGAGAGGCAGCCCAGGGGTTGGCACAGCCAGGGCCCTGGAGACAGGCAGAACCAGTCTCTGTTAGTTATCAGCTGTGTGACTGCAGGTAAGTCACTGACCTCTCTGTGCCTCAGTTTCCTGATCAGTGAAATGGGGGTGATAGGCTCTTGCTCCCAACCTCATTTACAGGGTTGCTGTGAGGAATAAAAGAGACCCTGTATATAGAGCACACAGCACAGGGCACACACCTGATAGGAACCCAATAAATGTTAGTTCAGACTCCTGGTAAAGGAAGATGGATGAGGGCCAGTCCCTGGGAGGTATATTGCTATGGTTGGAAGTTTTGTGTCCCTCAAAACTTCATGTATTAGAAGCTACGACCCAATGTGCTAGTATTAAGAGGTGGGGCCTTTAGGGAGGGGATTAAGTCAGGAAGGCTCTGCCCGTATAAAAGGGCTGAGGGAACTAGCAAGGCCTTTTTTGCCTTTTGGCCTTTCCGGCTTCTACCACGTGACGATGCAGCAAGAGGCGCCATCTTGGAAGCAGAGAGCAGCCCTCACCAGACATAGAACTTGCCAGTGCCTTGATCTTAGACTTCCCAGCCTCCAGAACTATGAGAAAATAAATTTCTTTTGCTTATAAATTGCCCAGCTTCAAGTGTTTTGTTATAGCAGAACAGATAGACCAAGACATATGTCTTATGGGCAGACTGGCTCCCTGGCTCCCAGAGTGGCAATACACACTGGTCACCCTGCCCGTTCCCAGGGCCTGACAGCGCACCAAGAAGGCTCAGAAACCCAACCCAGGCTGGGAGTGGTGGCTCACGCCTGTATTCTCAACACTTTGGGGGGCTAAGGTGGGAGGATTGTTTGAGGCCAGGAGTTCAAGGCTGCAGTGAGCTATGATCAAGCCACTGCACTCCAGCCTGGGTGGCAGAGCAAGACCCTATCTCAAAAAAGAAAAAAAAAAACAGAGAGAGACTCAATCAATCTATGCTCTTACATTCTGCAGCAGAGCCGTCGCTCTAGACCAGTCTCCTGTAGCATGCTCTCAACTGTTGGGTGGCACAGACGGAGAAAGCCGGGGGCTGTGTCCACCGCAGGCCTCTCTCTACCGGTGGCTGGGACGAGAGGGTCAAGCCTCCTCTCCTGGCAGGAGCACCGCCTGTGTTGCTTTCTATGGTTCCCTTTCTCTGTGCTCCCATGGCTGCCAAAGCCCCGTCTCTGAAAGCTGCTTTCTTTAGACACACCACTGCCCTGACTCCCGGTACCACTCGCATTGGTCATTTGCCTATTTGCTGTCAGCCATGTTCCCGACCTTCTTTGCCCTGCTCTAGCACAGCAGGCTGAGCCTGCACCAGCTGCCTTTCCCCGACTCCCTCCGATGGGCTTCCAGTGAGGCTCTGTGAAAAGGAGGAACTGGCAGGGGGACTGCATGGTTCTTCCCTTCTGGTCTCTGACGGGGTCTTAGGCAGTCGTGACAGCCCTAGCAACATCCAAGCGTGACAGTGGCAGTAGCTGCAGTATCAGGGGCTGTGGCCTAACAGTGCCACTCCTGGGTTCCTGCTGAAGCAGCTCAGTTCTACAGCCCTGGCTTGGAATCACACTGCTCCCGGGGCCCAGGGAAACACTTCCACCCAGCTCCTCCAGCCCAGGGCTGCTAGTGGTCTCCTGCAGCTGCTGGCCTTTGGGAACTTATCTTACCTCCATTGCTTCTCCAGCCCTTCCAGCACGCTTGTGTCTGGTTCCTGAATTAGGTCCCCTTGGTATGAAAAGCCTAGATGGCTCTGTTTCCTGACCAGACCGTGACTAATACACCATTTAAGTGACGACTCACAACACATCTCTTCAGGGTGGTTTTGCACATCTCTGTTCTGGCCTGTTATGTGCTGATTTTAAAGTTGAACCTGTAGAAGATAACCTTGTTTTTATTTCCCGTTTTTTCCAAGTTCTTGAATGCAGCCACCCCAAGACTCCAATGTTCCTCCTACCATTTATTTACTTCCCCTTTTTGAACCTTGATGAAGCCACAACAGCACTGAAAAAAGAAGTTAGAAGTGTATGCCCTTGGACTAGCAATCACACCTCTAGGAATTTACTCTAACAACATAATTACAGAAGAGCAAAAACATGTACGGTCAAATATATTCATTGCAACATTGCTTATGATAGTTAAAAATTGGAGGCATAGACAATTGGTTAAGTAAATTTTGCTTCATATATAACACTGTTCTAAATGGAAAGATTTCATCGTTTACTATCAATTTTTTTTTTTAAAAAAAAAACAGGTTAAAAGAGCAGCGGGCATACCGTGATCAGAGTTAAGTGAAATTGCACACATGTAAGTATTCGTATATATACACTAACGTGTCGAAGAGTAGTTGCCAAAATACTGACAGTGGTCATCTCTTGGGTGTGAAACTTTGGGACGGGTTTTATATTCCCAAACTACCTAGATAGGTTCTGGCCAAAGGGTCCAATCACTGCTTCTATATTTAGGATTTATATGCCAGCCCCTCTTTGATCTTGAAAGATTTAGTTTTTTGTTTTTGTTGTTGTTGTTTTTAATCGAATGCAGAAGAAGTCAGTTGAAATCAGATAAAAGACTACTCGGATGAACAAATGAGTAAAAACGCAGTGCTTCCAGTTGCTGCAACTGAATTCCAGTTTAGCTGTTGCTTCAGCCAGAGGACAGACCAAAGCGCAGTCACTTTGGGCTATGGATTCTCTTCCTGAAGAAAAGAAGGGGGAAGTTTAGTCCCTCAGAATAGGAAGGGCAGCTCAGACCCGAGTATATTGCCCTCGTGCCTCCAGGGCTGCTTCCTAATGATTCAGGATTCTGGAGAGGGGAAGTAACAATAACCCAATAACCAGAAAAGGGCATTGGGACAGCACTTTCTGGGATGCCAAGCCCCACCACATCCATGCCTGATTCTGATCAGCTGTAGTAGACTGGGAGTCTGAGGACCAGAGGGGTTAAATATCGCCACCGAAGTCAAACCACAAGAAGCCTTTCACCACACCCTGCTCCTCCCTCCACCAGCTTGAAATTGCTTACACACTGGAAGGGTTGATAATCCCTCACTGGGTGGGACACTAGGCTCGGAGCCCCTGGAGGGCAGGGACCTTACCCTATTCATCTTTGTGTCCCCTGAGGCACCAGCATTGTAGCACTCAATAAATGTTTGTTGAACTGGATTGAACTAAAACTTCTTTAGAAGTAAGTGGGTGGTGAGAACTAGCATACTCTGCCTCAAAAAAAAAAAAAAAAAATCCCCCAAAGAGATGCACTGAAAGTTTTGGTTAGAGGTTCAGGAATCTAAGCAGTTGTGGGGTATGAAGACAAGCAGAAGTTCCTGGGGAACAGTGGTAACTCGAATCCTTACTCACTTGCTACTCAAAGTGTGCCGGGGACCAGTAGCATCAGCATCTCCCTGGTGTTGATTAGAAACACTGAGTCTCAGGCCCCACCCCAGAGCTACTGAATCAGAATCTGCATTTTCACTAGCTCTCCAGGTGATTCCTGCACTTTGAAGTCTGAGAGGCACTGGAGGTGTCCGTAACTACAGAGACCAGGCTGCCACCCTCGCCAGCACACCAGCCGTGATGCTGTAAATGCTCCCAGATGGGATTTTACTCTGTGCAATGTGGCTTCAGACCCTTGGTTTGTCTCTGGAAAAAGAGCAGCATGTTTGCTTCTGGCAAATGAGCACGCTTTATTAAAACTCTAATTCCGATAGGAAGGTAAGAAGAGCCCTGCTCCAGTACAGGAAGCCAGACCTTGGAGAGCATGGGTTATCCCAAATCTTTGAGATTCTGCATAGGTCAATGGATCTCAACCAGGGGACATTAGCAAAGTCTGGAAACATTTTTGGTTATCACAGTTGGGGAGGGTGGTGACACTGGCAGGGGGTAGATAGAGGCCAGGGATGCTGGCTTCCTCCACATTGCCCAGTCACTCTGCAACTCGGCTTCCACTCGAGTCCGGAGGAAAGGGGTGGATTTACCAAATTTAGGGAGATCTGGGAATTTTAGAAAAGAATTGAGAGAACCATTGGAAGCTTGTTCTTTACAAGTATGAGAAAAGTTGAAATAAGACTCAAAGAGTAAAGGAGAGGGACAAGCCACTAAGAGCAGAAGTAAGGGGCCGTGCAAAGGAAGAAATGTGGCAGAGAGAGCCCCATGCCCAGAAAGTGGACATAAAAATTTTATTTGTTACACAAAATACTTTCTTATTCATAAGACTTAAATACCCCCCCTTCCCCAAATACATCAATTTTTTTCACTTCTCTATTTTTCAAACTTCTTGAAATGTGGTTATAATGAGAAAAAATAAATTTGTTTTTCCAAAAATATTTTTAAAAAGAAACGTGTGAAAGCAGAGATCCGTACACCGCCAACACCTCAAGCCCCGAAAGCTGGAGCTGCCCTCGAGCTACTGCTTTGGGAGCGCTGCGCTCGCCCTCCCGCCACCTTACTCAGAGGTCACAGCAGTGGGATGTGAAAGGACGGTTCTCCAAGCGTCTCTCCCGGGGTCCCGCCACCGTCTCCAGGGGCCAGGGGCGCCCAGGAGAGGGGGCAGCGTGAGAGAGCCGAGGAAGAGTGCGAGAGCACCGCCGTTCGTTTCAGACTGAATGCGGGGGGCGCCCGTGCAGCCAAGTAGGCTGAGCCCAGCACTCGGTCTTCTGGGCGTGCTTGGCCCTTTGGGAAGGGCAGGGGGTGCCTGGTGCACTCGCGGATCCCCTCGTCCCGGGGCGGCCCAGCCGCGCCAAGCTCCATTAGTTGGCATCCGGGGCGTCCGGCAGGGGCTGGGGCTGGGGCCCCAGGGACGAGGCCAGTTTGGTGAGGGCCCGCGCTATGACGTCCAGGTGGCCGTTCATTGTCCGCAGCTCCACCAGGATGTCCCCGACGTTGGCCTCCAGGCTCGCGGCGGCGGCGGGCCGGACGCTGGGCGGCGGGGAGGCGCCCGGATCCCCCGCGCCCTCCTCCCTGCCCGCTGCGCCCGGGCGCGGGCCGCGGCCCCTGTCCGGGGCCTGGGCCGGCGCCAGGACAGGCGGCGGCTGCTCCCGCTCATCCCCTCGAGCGCTGGGAGACGAGGCCGAGGGGCAGCCGGGCAGCCAGTCGACGAGGCGCGGGGTGGCCTCCGGGGAGGAGGCGACGACCGAGTAGAGGCCTGCGCGCCGCGGGGCGCCGGGGGCGGGGGGCGCGGCTGCGGGGAGCGGCGGCAGCAGCGGGGGCAGCACCGCGGGGCCGGGCGAAAAGGCCTGCTGTGGCTCGCAGGAGGAGGAGGGAGATGGCAGGGCGGCGGTGGAGGGGCCCGGCTCCTCCGAGGAGAGGAACAAGGTGGTCGAAGACTGGGAGTCCAAGGTACTGGGCTCTGAATCTGTGAAGGAAGAAACGAGAAAGGGTCACTCAGGCATTCATGCCTATGAGCATTTATGGAGTGCCAACTGTACGCCCAGCTGCATGCTAGGTACTTAAGGAATTGAGTAAGAAGGTGGGACTTTATTTCCTACCCCTGGGAGCTTGCGATCTAGTAATGAAGAGTGGGTTCTATAAGCAGTTAATGTCTCAAGATCAGAGTGGACAGGTTGGTACAGAGCACAGGAACCCAGGGGAGTAGAAGATCATGAAGTCCAAGAAGGCATCCTGGTTGGCAGGATCTCTACTGGGTCTAGAAGAGGTGGCTCGGGCATGAAGACAGAGAGGGAGCTCCAGGCAGGGGATGAAGCTGCAGCTTACGTGGAGGCAATGTGGACAGGGGCAGTAGGTGAAGACTGTGACAAGAGGGCCCTTCCCCAGGATTCTCAGAAGCAGAACTGTTAGACAGAGGACCCTCCCCTGCCGGAGCAGAGCCAGGCTCTCAGGGTGAAGGGGAAAGAGCTCAGGGCCAGGAGCCAGAAGACCTTAGTGCTGATTCTTGCTCTGCCAGAAAATGCCCTGGGACCTTGGGCAAGCCCTGGCCCTGTCCCTCCTTGGGGATTTGGTCTCATCTCCGCATCCATACAAGAAGGTTGGACCCAGTGACTTCCAGGACCTTTCACGACTGATCAATCTCCCTTCAAAAATGTCCAGCTTGAAGCATTGATCTAAGTTCACAGTGGGCCGCACTAGACCTGGAAGCACTTTACAAATCCACTTTCCTTAGTTCTCCCCTAATCCCTTGAGCCTCCAGATAGAAAGTGGGTGGTGGCTCTTTGTTTCCCGGTATGGTAGCAAGGTTTACCAACCTCAGATCAAAGGCTCCACATTAATGCAAACCACCTTAACCCTGCTATCCCAGCCACCCTGTTCCATGCCTTTGGGCAGATGGTCCATGCTCTCCCTGGAAGCAGTTCTGAGTCTTACTAGAGCCAAATCTCTGCGGCTTTCTCTCCAAGTTCCAGCTAGAGTGTCTGCACAGCTGTCTGCATTGTCTGTTTGGGTGCCCACCCTGATGCCCTGCCCTTTGGGGACTCCAAGCTTTTCAAAGGCAGAACTTGCTCGAGTACCTCAGCTCATTATCTTGGGGAGGGTGACATGATGCAAGAACCAGTGAGTAAACACATGCCCCTCTGCATGTGGACATGTGTGCTCTCACCCCCATCACGGGGGAGCTGTTCCTTCATCTTGGTGTTTGGCTGAGACTCAGAGAAGCCCTAGTCATCTGGCAAGAGGTTGGTCCCTCATCCATCCTGACTTCAGCACCCAAGAACGTTCTCACAGAGCTCACAGGCCCCAGATGTTTGGACGTCCAGTTTGTGTGGGAATTATGTCTGAAGGGACCAGAGAGGCAATTATGCTGTCAGGTGACAGCAATTGAGGAGAAGCCACCGATGTGCCTGGGAACTTCTCTGATAGGAATTTCATGGGTGCTTTCTGCTGCTGACTTTCACAGGAGGGGAGAACTGCCTCCCCTCCACCAACACTGAATTTCCCCAGGTTTCTGTGATTATCATTTTTATAAACCATGAATCATGGACACTTCTAAGAACATTACTACTGTGAGTTGAAAATGATAAAAGAGAGACTCCACAAACTGCTCACATTTTGCTTAAGAAAGATGGTAATGAGCTTCACACATCCAACTCTTGCAGCAGACGAGAGACCTCTATATTAAATCAAATAGAAGTCTAATGTGTAAAATGAAACCAAGGGAGCCACACAGAATGTTCTAGGGCAGAAGCAACCCAGAAGCCCAGTATGATCAGGAAGATGGTAATAGCAATGATTCTGATGACTTCTCTGGGCTGCCAGGGATACAGAGAGGTAACCTTTACTGGCATTGACTTAATAGGCCCCAGCAAAACCTGGAACAAAAGAGCACTGGCTAAGTGGGGGTGAAGATGTCTTACAGAGGAAAAGCTTCGCTGTTCTAGCTAAAACTTCAAAGCACATCGAAAAGCTGTCGGGACTCAACCCAACCAGACTGACGAACAGAATTGAAAAACAGAGCACTTTTTAACAAGTACATCACCTCCTAGAACTTTCTCCTGGCTGGCAGGAAACTTGGTTGCAGCCCTAGCTCAGCTAAAATCTGGGCTAAATGATTTGTAGGTCTCTTCATCCAAGCAATTGCTCATTTTATCCGAGATTTGGTACATGAGTTTTTTGAATCAATGACATCATTTTTATGCATCTTTGGGGACTTCTACAAAACAATATCAGGGTCTTGCTATACAAACGCTGCTCTCTGTGGAGGTTGGGGACTCTCAGATACACAGGGCTGAGTTAATTAGACTTCTTCATTCCCTCCCTCATCCCCTCACATGGTCTCTGACCCTTGGCCTGCTTCACTAGTCTTCTGAGTGTTATAACCACCTGACACTTTATGCACATTTTTGTTAGCTAGAATGTAAGCCCAATGATAACAGTGACATTGCTTATTTCATTCTCTGTTGTATCACCAGGACCTAAACAGTACCTGGCATACAGTAGATGCTCAATAAATACTTGCTGACTCAACACAATATAATCATTATCAGTCCAGAAACATACCTCCAAACGCAATACACTGATCCAGCCGCATGTCATTTGCTCATTCAGTGCTCTAATTATGTATGGGTCCCAGGCAATATTTGGGCCAGACTTATACTTAAAAAAAAAATTCCTTATTTTTTGATATTCAAATTTAACTGTGCACCCTGTATTTTATTTGGCAATCTTCTGGGAGGTCGAGATTTCATCTTGCCTCTTTCATAGATGAGGAAACTAAAGCAAAGATGAGTTAAGTGTTTCCACAGAATTGCAGAGTGAGAAGGAATCTTTGCTGTTTGGATTAACTGCTTAAAATGTGGAAATAATGTCCAGCGGGAGAAAGGGACTCGCCATTTAATGACACAGCTGAGAAAGAACTGAGACCAGAGCGAACAGAGCCTCCTTTCTCCTAGTTACTCCTTCAGGCTCTCAAGCATTTAGTCACAGAACAAACATGTGCTAAGGACCTACTGTGTGCCACCAGGTACTGAACTAAGCTCTCAGACACAGCCAAGCCAGACAGGGTCTCTACGTGAAGGAACGTTCAGGGCCGTGGACTCTCTGTTCTCCCAGAGTCAGTGGGGGAGCACACAGGGGTGCAGTCCTCACCGTGTCCATTGCCTCTCGGTGCACACCAAGGCCAGGCTGGCAGATCAGACTGAGGCGGAATCCAAAAGAGCTGCAGACGCCACTGGCCATTTAGTTAGCACTAATTTGCTCATAAAGCCCTGAGCCTCACTCTGAGGAAGGTGGGCTAGAGGCTGGGGTGTGAACCATTGTTACCCAATAATTAAGTCCAAACTTTCCCCAGAGCACACCTTCCTCTGCCCATTCCCCGCCCCCATCTCCATCACACAAACACAGTCATTTCTGAGGGGATGCTACTTCTTGAAGTGAGCTTTAACTAAATTTCAGTGATTCTGGTTCCTACTCCAAGCCTAGAAATATCTTTGCAAAAGATACTTTTGGGGGGAAAAATGTAGATAACAAGCATTTGAGAAGGGCTCAGTCTCTCTAGAAATAAAAGAACTGCAAATTAAGATGATAATGAATAACTATTTTTCACTTGCAAAATTTTCAAAGTATTCTCCTGCTAACACTCATTGTGGACAAGATTGCCGGGAGGCATTCTAATACACTGCTTGTGGTCAAGTAGATCAGTGCAGCCTCTCTGGGAGAGCAACTTAAAAATATGTGCCGTACTGTTTAGCGAGGAAAGGAAATGACCAAGTCATATTAAGCAGATGAGCTCAACTGCTTATAGAACACTGTGTATAATAAAGATTGGGAGAAAATACATGAAGATGTTAGGCATGTGATGGGATTATACTTCTCTGAGTTTGCACAGTGACTATGCTCAGCTATGTCTTCCTTCATCACTGACCTTTAGCAGAAAGTGACTGCCTTCTACCAAGCCTGGGGTCGAGGTCTTCTGACCATTTTCTCTTCAATCTTATCGTTGAGTCGAGGTGAATCATCTCTTGCACCTTGGCTGGCAACTAGGCCAAATTATTTTTTACCTTTTTTATACCCATTTGGCATTCACTGTCACCACCACTGACACCACCAGCCTGGCTAAGGCTTTCTCTGGGAGACGGCTGTGGAGGAGGTGAAGTGTACTGTGGGAACCTGTGAGTCATTTGCAAATAAGCCCTTCAGACATCTTCCTAAAACCTGCTCCTTTCACTGTCTTCCTCTTTTCAGTAAATGGCCTTCCGTTTGTTCAGCCAGACACCCAGGACTAATCCTTGACCCCTCTCTCTTTCCCTAACCCCACGCCCAACCTGCCAGCAATTGTTGTCAGCACTACCTTCAAAATATACCCGGCACCTAACCACTGCTGTCCCCAGGCAGTGGCCCAGCTATGGGGGCTCCTGAGTTCCAGGTCAGCGTTTTCTCCTCCACACCTGAAGCCTGCTAGATATGAACGGGTCATTTAGAATCTTCCCTTTGCATCATCCCTTTCTACTGCATCTCCCAAGCCCTCTCAGCCACTCCCTACCACTTGCCCCAAGAAAATCCTTTGCCTAAGCCTTTTTTAATGCATTTTAGGTTATAGCTAAATTTGTTCATTGATTGATTCAACAAATATTTATTGAGTGCTTACAATGTGCCAGGCAGGATACTTCATAGTGCACAAAACCAGACCTGAACCCTGCCCTCATCACGAGGAAGGCGGGGGGGGCGCAAGAAGTAATTGCACAAGACAAATTGCAACAGTAACACAATCTACACATTACATAAACACACAAGACAGGGGTAAAAACCCTGAATAGGAGAATTTGACCTAATCCAGGAAGGTTCCCTGAGGGAATTTTATGTGAACAGAGTTCCGAAGGATTTGTAGTTAAGTAGGAAGGGAGGAGAGAGCTTTGGTACAGAAGTGAGGACCTGTGGCAGGAGGCAGTGTTGCAAATGTGTGGGACTCCTCGAGAAAGCCAGTGTGACAGGAGTAGAGAGAGCCAGGGGAAGGAAGCATGAAGCGCAGTGGGGCTCAAGAGAAGAATAGCATGTGATGTACACTGCCAGTTGTCACCCAATATCCATTCTCCCCTCTTCCTCCTGTTTAGCTGGGCCATGACCACTAAGAAAAAAGGTTACATGTTCTAGCCTCTCTTTCAGCTAGCTGTAGCCATGTGACTACAGTTTGCACAGAAGGATGCAAGTACAAGTGCTGTGTGCAAGTTCCTGCAAAATGACAGTGGCTTTTGCTAGGGTGGTGGCTCTGGAGATGCATAGAACTAGACAGATTCTAGAGACAGCTGGGATGTGGAAATGATATTGGCAGGGATATGGGGGTGGGGAAGAAGGCATCAGAGAAACGGGTGCCCTACCTGACTGCTGCTTCAGTGCAAGTTTCCAGAAATCCTGGCTCCAGAAGGGGAACTTTCCCTTTCTCGTTCTCTGGAGTCTGGGTGGCCCCTTCCCAGCCCACACCCAGCCCTCCAGCATAGCTCAGCTCTGACACACCTCACCAGAGGCAGCCCTTGGAAACATTTTCCCAGGAACCTGGAGGGAGGAGAAAAAAACTCTGTAGCCTTGGGGGACTGGAGGAGAAGAGGTCTGCGGAAAGAGGACGAGACTTGTCTACAGGAGAAGCAACATCTTTCAGCACTGCAGCCAGGCCCTTGCCTTTGATGGCCCAGACTTGGCCGGGTTGCAGCCTGCTCCCTTCAGAACCACCGGCGTACAAAAGCAAGGGCCCAGTGTCTGATGAACTCAGCCCAATACTATGCACTTCTTTTATTTTCCAGGAACGTCATGAGACCCACAGGGCAATCTTCTGGTTTTAAGACCTGGTGAGTCAAGTCTGCAAATACCTCTGACTCAATCCGATCCCAAGTTCTCACCAGGCATCTCCGAGGAACGTGGCTCTGCAGGAGAGCTGGAACGGGCCAAGCTCTGCAGGGAAAGGGGGTTGGTTTCTCTGGTTTGGGGTTTGGGGAGGGAGGACGTGAGAAGGGTTGGCTGCAGTGGAGACAATAGGACTCCTGACTTGACAATGACCATGCTCACAATAAGAGCAGACATTTATTGAGTACCTTCTAACTCCAAGCTGTGCGTTACCTCTTCACGGAAAACTATGAGTAGACTCTGTTACTTATCCCATCTTACCATTGAGGAAACTGAGGCTCAGCTACATTAGGCACCTGGTCACTGGCACAAAGCTGGGAAATGAACCAAGGCAGCTGATGCCAAAGGCTGTTCCCTGTGAAGGAAGTCATGTGCTTTACAGAGTTTTTGCAGGCAAGGGAGGAGGGCTGAGAAGGACTGGCATCTGTGGAGGGTCTGCTATATCCTAGGCCAGTTATTTTCCACCTTGACTGCACATTAAAATCACCTGGGGAGCCTTCTAAACACTATTAGTGCCCCTAACCAATTAAATCAGGATGGGGGGGCGGGGTGCCCAGGCATCCTATCTTTTAAAAGCTCCCCAGGTGATTCTAATATGCAGCTAGGGTTGCTCAACAAAAGCAGTTTCCAGGTTTTCTCATTTAATGACCCTACATTCATTTGCAAATGGAGAAACTGAGGCTCAGAGGATTTGGATGGCATGGACATTCCAGCACAGATGCTAGTTCATGTTGATTCCATTCTCTATCCTATCTGGGCCTCTTCTATTTTGAAAGCATGTGAATTTTTTTAAATAAATTTCTTTTGCAATTTTCATTTCGTTTGTTCAAGTTCAAGTGCTATTTAGGCCAGCTGCCTGACAGTAGCAGTGCACCCTACTGAATGGGGTGGGCTGGCCCAGGGGCTGCCAAAACCATGGACTGGGCTTCACCCAGGCTCTGCTACAGCCAAGGGGCCAGGCCCTCTGAAGCCCTGCCCAGGAGGCCTGGCCAGGATGTGCCCACTGGCTCTCCCAGGCAGAATACTGCCTGTCTTCTGTAGTCTCAGCCTCCGAGAGGCCACCATCTGACGGTTAGAAGGCCCAGCACTAGGGAAATTCCTGGTCTCTATTTCCAATGGTGTTAAAAACTTCCTAAGGAGTGACATCGGAAAAGTCATCGCCTGTGTACTTCTGTATAAATCATCCTGCCTCTAATTTCCTGGTTGCCAAGGGTTGAGCTAATGAGAAGAATCCTTCATCATCAGTCGAGCAGAGTCATTGGGAGGGGAGAAGGACCACACAGATTGATTCAAGCAGCCACAGGGCACTCCTGCTCGAAGGAGGAGACTTTAAAGAAGGAAGACGAAGTGAAAGCAGACACCTGCAAACCTGTGTTCACAGAAGCGTTATCGCAATACCCAAAAGGTGGAAGTAGCCCAAGTGTCCATCCATGAATGAAAAGACAAACAAAAAGCGGTACATCCATACAGTGGAATATTATTCAGCTGTAAAAAGGAAGGACATGCTGATACATGCCGCAACATGAATAAACCTTGAAGACATTATGCTAAGTGAAGTAAACCAGTCACAAAGCCAATACACGAAATATTGTATGATTCTTCTTGCATGAAGTTTCTGGAGTAGTCAAATTCATGGAGGCGCAGAAAGTAGAATGGTGGTGGCCAGGGGCTGGGGAGAGGGAATGAGGAGTCAGTGCTTAACGGGACAGAGTATCAGTTGGGGAAGATAAGGAAGCTCTGGAAATGGATGGTGGTGATGGTGGCACAAAAATGTGAATGTACTTAATGCCATAGAACTGTATACTTAATGGCTAAAATGGTAAATTTTGGCAAAATGGTAAAATGTTGTATATACTTAATCACAATAAAAAGGGGAAGGGGAGGTGTGACACCTTAATTAATTCACAATGTTGTCCAAGCTTTTGAAAGAAGATCTACATATGGCATTTCCATAAATGTCCATACAATGAGAATGGAATGAGCTAATCAAATAAACTGCTGTTGACATTGTAGGTCAGGCGTGGGTTAAACACACCAGGAGGCCACTGAGGATGGGCAGTACTTGCCCAGTCCTGGACTCTGAACGTTAATGCACCCTCAAAGATGTGTGTCTTTTCTCAGTCATCAGGGTGAAACTTTCTACTAAATTAGCTTCACTGAACTGTGTGGGTGCAGTTTGGAAGAAAGTAAAATCTAGAGCCTGAGACTTTTGGAACCACTTTTAGAGCCATTTTGAATTCATAATCAAAGTGATTACAACTCTCTAAGTCTTTCACAGCCAAGCTACTGGCTCCTCGGGGCCACACTTTCCACTGGCACCACTGGCCACAGACACAAGGTGGGAATTGTTTCAGTTAAAAGGCCCCATGTGCCTCAGCCAGATTTCTAGCCACGCCCCCCCTTTATTGTTCATCCTGCTCCAGCTGTTTCTTCAAGGGACCAGGCACATTCCTACCTCAGGGCCTTTGCACTTGCTGATTGCTTAGAATGCTCCTGCCTTGGCTATCTGCATGCTCACTCCCTCATCTCCTTCAGCCTTTGCTCAAAGTCACCTTCTCACCCTGACCCTACCACATGAGCTTCATGTCCCCCTTGCCCTGAGCAGAAGCTGCTGTCACTGTCCCACTCATAACCCCGGGGCACTGCAGATGGACGGAATTGTATGTGCAAATGCACAAGGCTTAGAAGATTGTGGCCTCAAAGAATGTTTGCAATGGATGGAATGAATGTAGGGTGCACGGGACTGGGGGACTTCATGGAATGGCCTAAAAGGTAGCAAGGGCAGAAAGTTGAGAGAGCTTGTCTACTAAGTTAAGGAATTTGAATTTTAGCAGGCAATGGGGAGCCACCAAAGGGTTTTAAGTAGGAAAGTAATAGATTTGATTTGCCTTTTTAAGAGATTACTCTGGCAGCCAGCGGAGCGGAGGCTGAACCGGAGGGGGTGAGGTTGGAGGCAAGAAGACCAAATGCAAAAGTAACATCTTGCACACTGCATGAGCTCAAAGGATGTTACAGCAAAAGGGCGCATAGGAGTGAAGTCTAGCCAACCAGTATTAGAAGCAAATTTTTTTTTTCTAGGAATAGATTGAATTTCAGCAAAAAGAAACTTTCCTGCCACCCCGTATGACAATACTGTGAATGTTGGCTCCTGCCCTCGTTCAAGTTGGCCACCGTGGGTCTTTCATGCATCACCATTCAATAAAAGTAAGCGTGGGTTT
Organism: Eulemur rufifrons; assembly: GCF_041146395.1. Classification (NCBI taxonomy): domain Eukaryota; kingdom Metazoa; phylum Chordata; class Mammalia; order Primates; family Lemuridae; genus Eulemur; species Eulemur rufifrons. Next base: position 14,370,367 of record NC_090997.1, on the reverse strand, counting down.
TATGGGATTGTTTGTAAAGCCCCGAGCCAAGCTTTTCTACTCACTTAGGCAGGGCTGCTCTGCCAATTCCTAAATTGGCTGTTTTTACATATAGGGTGTGAAAGATATCTCTATGCATCTCTAGGAACACACCCATTTGGAAGGAAACATATGTGACTATATATAATATCTTTATGTGCGTTTTAAAGAGATGTTTATACAACCTGCATATTCTTTGGCATGAATATTTTTGTAGCATGGAGAAAGGGAGAGAAAAAATGAGAAAGCTATATTCCTCCACCATAACTGACTTTGGCTCATAAAGCAAGATTCAAAATAGATTATGTTCCTTACCAACGCCTCCAGGGTTGAACAGTTCCCAAGTCAACCCATTTAATTCTTCCTCCTGGAGGGTCACTCACCTTTGAACTTCATTTTCTAAAACTACTCTTAAACTAGAACAACAGAATGGCGTAGTCCAGACCCTGCTGGAGCCCAGGTTCCCTGCCCCCAGAGGAAGAGCTCACCAGAGGGGCCATCTCGCTTGTAAAGTGCAGGCTGCTTGAAGAGCCTGATGGAAAGAGCTGGGTTGTAAAAGACGGCATTTTGGCTTTAACAAGGCCAGGGAGCCCGGAGTAGGGCCAGCTGGGTAGTCTGAACGAACCCAAGAATATTAGAACCCTGGGGTCACATGGAGCCAGGACGCCACCAGGAATGCGGGGAGCAGAGACAGTCTGGCGGGGGGCTGGGGGAACAACTGGAGCCCCACGCTGCCAGCTCAGATGTGAGTCAACAGGAGGAGAGGGAGGCAGCCAGGACGGGCGGGAGGGAGGGGGGCCCTCCGGGGCAAGCCACACAGGGCTCAGGGCTCACTTGGGCCCTCTTCACGCATCTGCGGGGGGGGGGAGGCCCATGTGGCAGATGTGCAGGCTCACGTCCATGCACCAGCTCAGCCGGGACAGGCACTCAGAGAAGAAGCTGCGTTGGTTTATTTCACCGCACACCCTCACCAAGCCCTTGACCCACACTGAGTGAGGAAACAGTGGGACACTCCATCTGGAGAGGAGGGGGGAGGAGGACACCCCGTTTCCCAAAGCAATAAGCAGCAAGGTTTTAGACAAGCATGTTCAGTCAGTCAGTGGCAGAGCAGAGGAAACCCCTCAGGATCCTCCAGGACCCCCAGTGTCTTGGGGAACAAAGTGACGATGCCTGACCCTGAACACACGTGGTAAACATCTGCTAATCAGATAATCCTGCTGCTCTTGGCACTCCTCGCAGCCCTGGGAGCAGACCCGGGCTCTTAACAACCCATGCTGCTGGTGTCTGTGGCCACCTATCACCATAACCCTCCTAGCATGGAAGCAAATAGTCCTAAGAGGTGGCAGGCCACAGAAGGTTCCCTGATTGGCCCATCCGGGCACTTTTAATACCCAGCGCTTTCTCCTAAGAACTCCTCGGAGACCAGACCTCCCGGCCGTGCCACTGTGTCTCTCCCTCAGGAAATCTTTTCTAATTTGGGTCCGAGCTTTCTCTTTCCTTCATTTCATGCAGTTCCTCCTAATGATAACCCTTTGCGCCAGGCTCAATTATACACAAAGCTCAAACGAGCAGCCCCAACTCTAAATTTGGCCCTGTCCATTGGGGGGGGGGGGGCGGCTTGGGCATCTTGCTCTGCCCAGAAGGGAAGATGCTGCTCCCCACAGAGGAACAAAGCCAAGGGGTTGGGGGGGGAGGGTTACCGAGGTTTGGCAAAAGTAAAAACTAAACAGACCAGCACCAGCTGCTCCGGGTCACCAGGGCTCGAGGTGGCTTCTGCATCTTCAGCAGAGACCCCATAGGACCCTCGGCCCTGCCACAGGCATGCAGGAGCAGCAGACGTGCTTTGATTTTTCCTTTTTAAAAACGTCCTCTAGTCTGATCCCTACCTATGCTGTCATTGCAGGGTCAGCAGAGAGTGAAATGAGAGCATTTGCCGGGAATTTCCTGACTTCTGTGAATTTTTCTCAAGATCTGGCCGTGAGTCAACGTGATGCACTGTGACACATGGCAGAACTGCACTGGGCCCCCCTCCCTTCTGCAACGGCAGGAGAAGCATCTCCCTGCTGAGTAACTGAGGGCGAAAATCCGGAAGGCCCCTCCCCCTCTCCCCGACTCTTCCTCCATACTGTCCCCACATGAGAGGAGATAAGGGAACTATGTTTACATCAAACTCGATCAGGATATTAATGTTCTCCAAAACTACACAAAGATCTCTATTTATGCAGCTCACCTCCTTTCAAAGTTAAGATCTCTTGTATTTTGTGGATCTTTGTATTTTGAGCATTTAGAAAATGAGAGAAGGGGGCTGATGAGGAGAGGAACGAGGAAGAAAGAAAGAGCATTGCTCAGATGACCGTGTCTAACCAGATCTGAGAACCTAAAACACCCACCAAGAGATCCAGGTGAACTTGGCTGGTAGGTAGGTAGAATTATCAGTTCAATTTTATTGATGTTGACAACCAATCTGAAATATTCAAACAAAGTAGATTAATTACAATTTCACATGTGAGTTGTCTGACTACCAGGGCCGGCTATCACTTGCCAGTGGAGACCAGCTACAACCAGTCTCTGCTGGTGCTAGTTTATAATTACCCCCAAGAGTTTAGGGGAGAACCTCTCGGATCAATGACATCCTTCAAAAGAGGACAGTTATATGTCTGTGAAGCCTGGCTTCCCCCGGGGCTGGTGGGAGCAGATGCAAAGCACTTAGCAAGCTGTCCGACATCATCCAAACAGCGGGGAACTGTTGGTATTCCTGTTTTTAGGGTGCACTAGCTTCACCGCTTTGGGACCTCAGAAGATGAAAGCCGTTTATAAATACAGCATAGAATTTCTAATGTCCTTGAGGGGTTAGGGGTGAATAACTTTATTCCTCTCTTTCAAATGCAGAAACTGAAGGACAAAGACACCAAGTGAACTGCAGACATTGATGACAATAGGACACCTTGTGCCATAAAGCTGCAACCCCTCCAAACGCTTAGTCCCTTCCAGCCAAAGACCCTAAGGAAGGGACAAGCACCCTCGGTTGTAGAAAGCATAGCTTGGGAAGGAAACTCTCCATTGGAAGCAAAAGCTTGCCGAGGGGAGTCACCCTGTGCGTCCTCCCAGCCTTCCCTGCGTGCTGACGTCAGCGCTGAACAGTAACAACTGGAGGCAGTGGGGCCCCGGCTGGCGGGGGGTCAGGCTGTCCGCTGTCCCCACCGTGGACTCCAGCCTGGTTCGCTGTGCCACCCGGCAGGCCCAGGTCCCCAGGCCACTACAGAGCGCTCAGCTCACACTTTCTGCTGTTCTGAGGTAAAAGTAAGATGGGTATTTTCCAGGGCGATCCCCACCAAGATGAAGAAGGTAATTGTCCTCATCTCTCTCGGCCTCTGCTCCCCACCCCTGCTGTCCTCCCGCACACAAGCACCGGGGTCTCAACACCCCTGAAGCAGACGCTCTTTGGGGTGCTTCTCCTTCTGGAAAAAAAACATTTTGAATAGCTGCTTTTTCACTTACGTATAAAGGCCAAACAACAGAATAAAATGAGGTTAAAAGGAATCAAGTTGTCGTGAACTCAAATTTTTATATTTTTTATTTTAAAACTTGTATTTCTTGTTATCTATTTTTATTATTTATTAATAAATAAGCCTTTCTTCCCCTTTCCATCTCCTAGCGGATGGCTTCCTACCTTCTGCTCTTTGCCTGTGGGGTGCAGGCGGCCCCCAGGGGAAAGCCCATTGCGGGGCCCAGGTTTTCTCTGAGACCCAGGCAGGCCACTGTCGTTGCGGCCTCTGGAAACATTTTCTCTCAAACTCCCTGCGCTGTAGTTCACTTATATATAAAATGCGCAGAACAACACTCCTTCCCGCAGGTATGCAACGAGGCTTAATTATTGCAAATTTGTAAAGTGTTTTAAAGGCCTTTGGATTAAAGAAGTTATATGAGAAAAAAATATTATTATAAAGTGGAATTCGGCTTGGTTGTCATATGTTTCCTGCAGCTCTTCCCCCGTGTCTTATATTACTTGGAACAAGAACCGTGAGCTGTGAGGCCTTCAGAAAGCCTTTAAGTAATTTTTTGGCCGGCTTTTCTTTACCTTTTTGAAAAATTCTTCTGCTTCTCCTTTTTTTCTTCCTCATGAAGCCAGAACTTGTCCCCTCCTGCTACATGTTACCAGATGGGAGCTGGCTGGGGGCGATGGCCTCCCCACCTGGGCCCTTCCTCCGCTCCCACCCGCACCTCCTCTTGTTAGCTTGGTGTACGTTTTCATAAATTAAAACAAATTTGACTTTGAGCCCTTGGCTGTGAAATTTACTTCTGCCTCTTGGACGGATCACCAAGACAGAGCACTGAATCGACTGCCTGAAACCGAGCCTATGCGGGTGGTGGCAAGGTGACGGTGACGGAGCAAGCCCTGGCTGACCGAGGAGCCCAGGAGGCCCTAGGTGGCTCTTCCCTCACCGCCCCCCACCCCCCGGACTTCCCAGCATCAGCGTCACAATCGGAACATGGGAAAACACCCAGGCAGCTGCTGTGGGCGGCCGTGAGGCTGCAGCCAAGAATGCCCCTGGTCCTGGCTGCAGCTGTGTCCCTAAACAGGTGCCGCCTGGAGGCTGGGCACGCCTGCATGTGTCACAGCCGCCCCAGGCACACAGAAACACATCCCAGATCAGGGACACACACTGGCCCCCATGTGTGGCACTCTCGGGCTCTCTCCTACACCTCTGCCCATCCTGAGGTCACAGAGATGGGAGATTGCAAGCCCCGAGTGACAGACAGCGCCCTGAGCTGCGTTCCCTCAGCCCTCTGCTGTCGGCTCGTGACTAACTGGACCCTGGACAGATATGGACGACCCCTCCACTGACCCTGCAGCTCCCTGGCATCACTGCAGGGAGGAAGTGTCCCCAGGGGAGGGGACACCTGACCCTTCCCTGACCGGCCCCACACAGGGACCAGATGCTGCTGCTGCCCCCGCAACAAGCTCACCAGGAATTCTCAGTCCGGGCGACTCCTCTGCTCCCCCCAGACTGGAAGAACCAAATGAGGGAAGGCTTACGTGGGCCTGAGCCTGGGACAGCACAGAACCGGCAGCCTCCCTCCTGCACCTGGGCCCTCCTTGTCTCCTGCCCCTTCCTCACTCCTCCCCCCCAAACCCCTCCCACCCCGCCAGCACTCACTTTCTCTCTCCCTCCATCTCCACTTCCAGCCTCAGCACTCCCAGCTCTTGACTGCCCAGCAACCCACACTCCTCTTTTTTAAATTTTTGTTTATTTAATTTTTTATGTTTGTTTTGTTTGTTTGTTTGTTTGTGACAGAGTCTTACTCTGTTGCCCAGGCTAAATTGCCATGGCGTCAGCCTAGCTCACAGCAACCTCAAACTCCTGGGTTCAAGCAATCCTCCTGCCTCAGCCTCCTGAGTAGCTGGGACTACAGGCATGCACCACCATGCCTGGCTAACTTTTTCTCTACATATTTTTAGATGTCCATATAATTTCTTTCTATTTTTAGTAGAAACGGGGTCTCGCTCTTGCTCAGGCTGGTCTCGAACTCCTGAGCTCAAACCATCCGCCTGCCTTGGCCTCCCAGAGTGCTAGGATTACAGGCATGAGCCACCGCACCCGGCCAGTTTATTTAATTTTTTAATTGACAAATAATAATTGTCATATTCATGAGGTACATAGTGATGTTTTTGATTCATGTAATGTATGGTGCTCACATTGGGATAATTGGCATATCCAACATCTCAAACATTTATCATTTCTTTATGTTGGAAACATTCAATATCATCCTTCTATTACATATTGAAAATATATAATATATTACTGTTAACGGTAGTCACCCTACAGGGCTACAGAACACCAGAACTTGTTCCTCCTACCCAACTGTAATTTTGTATCTAACAAATCCCTCCCTATCCTTCTCCCTCAAGCTGGTTATCTTGGAATATGGGGGGTGGGGTGTGCACGCGCCCACATACACCTCTGTGGCCGCCCCAGCAAGCAGAGAGTAGGGAATGTGTCCGATGCAGTTGTACAACCCCCAACAACAGTGTTTCACGCACTCCTGCAGGAATGAACACCAAACCAGAAAAACAGCAAACGTGCAATCCTGCATGTCCCACGTATTAATACGAAATCTCCTATCCTAATCCCTCGCACTTTGGGAAGAGATTTGTTTACTGGTGCCTTTCTTATCTGCAGTTCACTTTTAAAAGGGAGTTTCCCAGGGACAGTTAAGTGGAGCTCCATGAAAATCCAGTACGATGATCAACTCATGCTAGAACATTCCGAGCTGAACAAAGTAAAATGGCTTCTTTGCCATAGGAATTCTCTGGACCTTAACATGATAAAGGGCACGGTAAACATCCGAGAGAGGGATGTGGAACTCAGGGTTTTTTAGATTTACTTGAGACCCCTTTTTGAGAAGAATATTTTGAGAGGCAAACATCCCCTCGGCCAAGGCTGCAGTCGATGTCGGCTCCGTGGAATCTGGCTCCTCTCTTGAATTACGTACGGAGCCCGGGACAGGATGCTGGACAGGCCAACACTCCATGAAGACCAGCACCTCTGCCCTCCCTCCAGCCAGAAAAGCAGAATTGGCCTCGTCTTCCAGAACTGTCTCTTTGGCAAGAGGGACCTGCTCAAGTCTTTACTCCAGGGTGTGTTTCAGCCATGGGGATGATAAAGAGATATCCAAAGCTACTCTTCTTACCATAAGGCCCCTCATAAAAGCCACAGCCCTCAGTTGTCCCCCCTGCAGCACTTGTACGGGCACAGCAGACGTACTGCACAGCGGAGAAGCAGCAGACGCAGCACCTCGGGCTGTGACGGGTGGTTACAGCCCTCACCCTCCTGCTGCCTGCTTTCTTGGACCTGGTCTAACTTCTTTCAAGCCTCTCTTTAATTGATTCTCCCTGCCTGGCTCCCCAGAGGCTCAGTTTTGTGGTGCATGTGACAGGGCCTTTGTTGGGACGCCTCCAAACTGTCCTAGGGCCCAGACACATGTCCACGGGCCAATTTTGTTTCCTTCAAATCAGGGGAAAGAAAGCGGGTCTTCTACCTTCCTGGGAATGCTGGCAATGCCCAAGAGCATGAGAGGGGGTGTTTAGGAGGCACAGAAGGGGCCAAACCAAGGACCGGGCTGGGGTGTCCCCACAGGGCACCGTCAGCATGGAAGCTCTTTGCAGAGCATCTTCCTGCCTGCTGTCGTTCCCAGCGGCATTGCCGTTGCCAGAGCATCCGCTCCTGTCATTTCCTCCTCACTGCCCACTCACATTGTCATTACAAAGAGGAGTGAGCATTGCGTAAGAATCAGGTAGGTGACATCCCCTGGACAGCCACCAAGGCTGCTAAGCATCATGACCAGCACTACAGGCCACATGTTTCTCCCTCTTCCTCTCCAGACGTGTGAGGGCTGCATAGGGTGGCCAGGAAAGCACAGCCCGGGAGCCACCAGCCCTCTGTGAATGTGTAAGTCGCTCTGGTTCCTCAGCAAGGTGGGCACAAGGGTGCCCTCCCACTGTGGCTCGTGGGGCATCTGAGCTTCGCGTTGGGAGTGGGAGTGAGAGCTACGTACCAGTCCTTCTGCTGTCTTCCCAAAGCCACTCAGCAGCTCTTCCCCATGAAGATCAAATCCGCACTCCCACTCTGCCAGTGGACAGGAGACCCAAAGGGCCAACCTCATTAGACACCAGTCACAGAATGTCATGGTGAGAGTCTGAGCTGCCTCACCTGGGACAAACAGCGTATGTCACAGCAAAGACGACTCCCAGTCCCGAGATTCTCATCATCTCTCACCTCTGCAAAGCCCTTTCCTGGGACCCTCTCAAAGACTGTAGCAGAACAGTGTTACTTTAACCTATCAAGATTGCAGCCCAGGTGACTACATCTCCGTGTTCCTCCCAGGTCCCCACAGAGTGAGAGCGCAGGGCCCGAGTGGGGGGAGACGGAGGCGAGAACAGGATGGGTCCACTCCTTTCTCTCCACCCTCCCCGAGCCAGCTGCTGTGGCCGTGCCGTGGCCGTGCCAGCACTCCCGCTTGCAGACACTCTGAAACTGGTTCCCAGCATCATTCAAACGGAAGCTGAAGATCAGGAAATGCCTTTCCCAGACAGAAGAGTCCTCCAAGGGCATCAAGTGCTGGAAAATGCTCGCGATACAACGTTTATTATGTCACTGCCCCTTTGTCCTCCTGCCTGGAACTTTAGGCATCCCGGACGAGGCCCAGCGTTTCACACCCTCTCTGTCTGGAGGGACCCGACACTGATCTTTACTCCCCAGCCTGCCCCCTTCCCTGAAGGCCCAGCAAAACTGTCACAGCTCCGGGAGACCCCGCCTGTGCTGTGGGACAGTCAGGACACAGCATCCAAGGACAACGGGGAGGGGCGGATATAGGGAAAGGGAGGGAAGGGAAAACCAGGGAAGGGAACGGGGAAGGGCAGAGGGGAGGCAAGAAAGAAAAGAACAGAGAAAGGGAAGAACATGAGGCCAGAAAACCTTTAAAAATGAACTTTCCCTCCCAAACAAGAGGGCTATGAATGGGAAAGGAATGCCACAAAAAGGAGCACATACGAGTAAATACAAATACGGTTATTTTAGGCCTCGGTGGAGAATGGCTGCTGGTGGTCTCCCCCTTCTCCCTGGTGGGTCGGCGTCCATCCCAGGGAAGAAAACTGGGTCATCACAGGCCTGGCCCTGCGGCCAGCGTGGAAGCGCAGTGGGCGGCCACACGGGCGGCGGCTGCGGGCCACACCTCGAGGCGGTCGATCTGTATGTGTGAGTAGCACTTTGATATCTGGCCACGGAAAGGCAAGTTCTCAAAGCCCCCATTCATGGACCCTCCACACAGGAGCAGCAAACAGAAAAAAAAAATGTTTCCCCATCGGTCTAGAAAGGTGGGTTGCTGTTTATTAATCGAAGACCACATAAAGAATGCATGGTTACAAATGTTCCTTCTGAGGCTGAACACAAGCTGGTGGCTGGATGTTAAAAAAAAAAAAAAAAATTCCATCCGGTGATTACTTGGGACAAAAAGCTGCCGCTGGGGCCCCCATGTTAGTTTCAGAAGGAAAATTCTACAAAAGTGCGGGGGGGCCTATTTTCAACAGGCCTCATTGAGGGCGATGGGGCTTTCCACGGGGGCTGCTGAAACAGGCCTCCTGCTAGGAGCTGTCAGACGGTGGGGTCACCACTGCCCCTGGCTCCCCTCCTCGCCACCCCTTCCTCCTGCAGTGAGAAACACCCAAGGGCATCTTTTTAAAAGGTCATTGGCAATTAGCTCCCTGTGGAAATTGGAGAACAGTGGAAAGGAGCTCCCCTGGAGGAAGTTTAGAGAAACTCATTCATACGGCAAGGCTCACCCAGACCTTGAGGGTCCCGCTCTCCATCTGAGACCACAGGCTGCATTTCCCACCTACAGCAGGGACCGAGGAAAAGGAATTAAGGCGCAAACTGGAGATAAGATGGAGGCTCGGGCTCTCTTTTGAGGCTTAATGAAAGCAAACAGATCAGACTTCTAACCGCATAGGCCACAGACTACATGATGGCGAAGAGAATCATTAACCGGGAACCACTTACTGCAGAGCAGGGCAGGGAGAGACGCTGGTTCAGGCTTCCAGTGCAGGAGAGAGAATCTGAACTGTGATAATTAAATACAAATCGCACCTACAGGCAGAAAAATTCCTGGCCTCTCCAGAAAAAGGGGGAAGGGACCAACAGAGGAAATGGATTCAGGGCCATCTACGTATAATTTATTTCTTTGGCAGATCCTAACCTATTCCTAGGTGAGGGGATCAAACAGGACTGTCACCAAATCACAAAGTCATCTCAAATATGTGCAGTGTACCCCATCCAGCTCCCAGACCACCAGCACGTTTTATGATTTCTTTACACTACAAATATTTGGCAGTGCTGAAATCCCCCAATAAAATCAACCTGGGCCTCATCTGCAGTTCTGAGGCGCTCTCCAAGTGTTCGCTGGGGACTGGCCCAAAATAACCACTGCTCATCTTATCCTAACATCACAGGGAAATGAAAATATATCGTCCTTCCTATATCTGCCTGGCCCCACCTGCGAGCGAAGGGAAAGTCTCGGTTGGGTGTGTGCCGTTGCTGCTTTTGCTGTCGAAGCTGCTGCTGTTGTTTTCCATGCACACAGACGCAGACGCGGTCAGGACGGGCTGCCCGTGGGTGACGGCCAGGTCCCAGGAGCAGACTCCAGCGCCAGCCCTGACCCTCCACAGACAAAGTGAGTCCAGGCCAGCCACTAAGGCAGAGGCCATGCCTGTCACCTTGGCAGCCACGGAGGTGGCCTCATGGCCTGAGTCAGAAGACCAAGACTCAGAGATCTTCCACTCTGAGCCCTCTGCCTCGTGCCCTCCGCCTCCCTGCCCGGAGCATGAGGCCAGTGGGTTCGGGCGGGGGCGCCACGGGAACAGGCAGGAAAAGACGTGTGCCTGTGGGAAAAGATGTGTGCCTGAGATGGGAGCAAACTGGGTTCAGAGGTGTCTGTCTGAACAGCTGCCGTTCGAGGTGAGCGAGGGAAGGGAAGAAAAGAAGAAGGCAGCCACAGTCTCGTCCCCTCAAGGACATCAGGCAGGGAGGCGCTGTCATCAGTGAGGCCACTGTTTGTTTCTGGCCACAGACCAGGAGCTCAGCCCTCTTTAAGACTTTCACACATTTCTGTATCATCTTTCTCTTTGAAGCTACACGTCCTTGGAGAATACAATCTGGGTTTGCCCCACAGCCATCCTGGCCTTACTTAGAGAAGTTGGTATGATTTTCCCCTCTTCGCAGGAGAGAAAGCAGAGGTACGGAGAGAAGCCGGGAATGAGAGAAAGGCAGGATTCCTGAGGCCAGACCTTGAAGCTCTACAGTCCAGACTTGCTCAGGGTCAAAGAGGGGCCTGGAAGGCCTGTCGGGGGCCTGTAGGGCTCTTTAGTCGGCTTGATAAGCATCTATCTTCAAACGCCTCTGTGTCCTTGGGTAGGTCCCCCACGGGACTCGATGAGCAGTTTTCCCCACAAGCCCACAAGCTTCCAAGGCCTGGGCAATGCCATGAAGGACGAGTCCTGGACAGCAGCTGAAGCACCGTGCACCCCACTCCACCCGGACCCTCCTGAGCTGGCCTGTGGGCATAGCAGGCCCCATCAGCCCCCACCAACAGGTACCTGCTCCAGAAATGACAGCTAGCCCTGGGCCCCAGGGAGTGAACACGTGGAAACCAGCCCTGCAGATCCTCAGACCGAGGCATCCCTAAAAGACTCAGCAAGGCCCGAAGCAAGGCCAGCAGCAATCAGCGTTTCTCCCAAGGCTGCGCTACGCTGCAAAGTGACTAACCACCCCCCTTCTTTTGAGTGATTGCCTTGCCGATGACTTTCCCAGCTTTGCCTCTTTCTCACCTCAGAGGCTGCTGAGAAACAGAATTGCCAAACTGTCCTCGCTCCATGTCGGCGTGCCATCCAGAGTAGGCCACGTTTGCCGTAGTCCCTCCTTGCGATCGTCCAGCATGAGTCCAATGCTTATAAAGAGCCCCTCACCCCTCCATCCTTCTGAGATTGTTCCCTGGGGTGTGTTCTCCTTGCTGCAGCAAGAAACCTAACACTATTTGACAATAGGTGCTTTCTTGGTGATTATCTGCTGGAAAGTGAGATGTGAGGTGAAGGAGTGGAGGCTAAGCCTTCCTTTTGCCCACAGGGACCTCTGCAAACCCAGCTCGCACGAGGGTGATACTGGGGCTCTGCTGAGACATCCAGCTGGTAAACCACAACCGGTTTTCCAGAGACAGGTCACAACCCCAACCATGGGGCCAATGGTTCACGTCCTTTATCGTCTCCTATTTCTCCGGGAGGCCACGTTTCCAGTATGCATCCAGGGCTCCATGGGGAGAGGAGAGAGACACCCTGAGCTCTGAAATGCAGGCGTTGTCTGCATGTTATTGTTGCTATTTTTGTTTTTGCAGGGAAAGTAGCTTTATTGTTTAATGCTTTTAAAATCACAGACACTGCAAAAATTCAAACTCTAGAAAATATAAGACACGAAAACTAACCTGAAACCCACTAACTTGTTAATTACCATTAACACTTTAGTGACCATTCGTTTATCCATCTCTTCATACACGTGAACATATATACATTTTCTACATAAATGGGATATAATGCGTATTATCTTTTTTTAGATAGTGCATGCCTTTTTCTCCTTCATGATCTTTTTTCCTTGTGTCCCACCTTCCCTCCTCAGCACTCCCACGCCAGGTAACCAGCATCATGCTCTGTGTCTCCTTCCACACTTAGCTCCTGTCTGCTTTCTCCACCCATGGTGGAGCACGATAAAATCCCTGCTCCCATCGAACACGTAGATTTTGACAACAGACCCTGGTGGAGACAAGGATGGAGATGCAGGTATGCAATTAAGGAGTCCGAAGCCCTCTGCCCCAGAGATGCTGGTGTGCTGTTATAAAGACTGCTGGTCGGTTGCTGGGATATTATTGAGTTCTGCTCAAAATGTACTTGTAGAACAAACAGAGCCACCTCAGACTGTCCTTGTCCTCCTCCTCCCAAAACCAAATTGGATCAGGTGAAGGAGGCTCTGTGTGGATTTGACACACCCTATTGCCCCTTTAGGGGCGCTTCCAGGTGATTCTGTGTGTGTGGCAGTGACTTGGGCAGGAGGGTACCAAACCAGGTTGTTTCCGAGTCCTCTCGATAGCTCCACTTCCCCCCACTCCCCTCGCCCCTACAGAGCACACCTCCTCTCTGCTCCCGCAGAGCAGCCGCTGCCTTCCTCTCCGTCTCTCATCAAATTCTGTAAGACCTTGATGTTCCTGCCCTTCACCTGCGTGCTCTGTGAGGCACTTTCCACGCTCCTTGCCTTGAATGACATCTTCAAGACACCAGATATGATAAATGGGTACTTCCTAATGGACTACACCTTGCTGCATTTGATAAACATAAACGTCATTTGAATCAAATCTTTTGAAAATTCAGATGTACACTGAAGATGAATTAGATGGTGATTTTTTTGTTGTTGTTGTTGTTTCTAAAACAATTCCTTACTTAAGGAATATCCTATTTGGGGGCTACAAAAAAATCTGTGATTCGTACCCGGCTTTTCGGGAGCATGTTTGTTGCATTAAAGGGAGGGGAGCACATCTGGGCGCCTGTTTGCGTGTGTGTTTCTGCATCCGTGAGCCCGGGCCTCTGGTCTCTGGCCTTTTAAAATCCGTACCAGGTGGCCTGCCACATGGCTCTCCCCGCCCGTCACTCACCAGAGCGGGCCCTCTCAGGCCGGAGCTCTGCTGTGCAGACAGGTGCTGTGGAGTTCACCCAAAAGATTTTTAAAAAAAAACAAAAGACAAAAACTTTCCACTCAGAGCAGGCAAGCTTTACTTTTTTAAAGTAAGTGTTACTTAACAGAAGGCCTTGTAAAGCTCGTAAAACACTGGAACATCTGGTAAACGGTGTCAGCTTTACACGCTCTCCAGCTCAGGGTACATGACTCTGGTTTCCACTGGCGTAACTCAAGGATGCAGGGCCTTGCGCGGCTGCGTCGCCAGGCTCCCTGCCCGTCCTGGTTTTCAGGGGATGGGCCCAAGCCAGCAGGTCTGTCTCTACCTTCAACCGGCCCGGCAACAGGCAACAGGCAACAGGCAACCTCAGAGCCTAGATCAGTTAGTTCCAAGAGGCAGAGTGGGGGAGAGTGGAATTACCCAAGAACCCAAGGACATAGCCCCTGCGGTGACGGGCACAGAGGCAAGCTGGGAGCCGGACTAGGTGTCACATGTGATCGGAAGGCTGCCTTTCAAATATCATGAGAACCTGTGGTTTGAATATTCATTCATCTATCCTAGATGTTAAATACACTGCCTTTTGCCTGGGTTGAGTGCCAAGGGGTGGGGAGGGTTACTCAAAAACATTTAAAATCAACATTTCCAAAATCTTCTAGAAATGAGGTCATAGTTCCATCAGCAGACGCTATTTTCTATACCTGTTTTTATATCCTGGCAAGGAAGGATCCCAAAGGCATCGCTGTGAGATTGTGACTTTACTAGAAGAAGAAGGCTTCTTTCTTCCAGGCTGGCCGGCCTGCCCACCACGTGGCTTTGAACCCCAGGGCTAGCCATAGGGAAACACCACAGAAACACTATCTAAATTTTGGGGCCCCAAGCAAACACCTCGGAAGGCAAACCTCTCCCTTTTGCAAACCTTCACATGCCTGCGTGTTCCTTTGGGGATGCCCTGCATTTAGGACTCAGGGTTGTCCCACTCTCCCAAACCCAGCAGACGCCTGGCAGTACAAGCACCCAGGATGGAGGACCGACTATGTGTTCTTGGCCAAGTCCTCAACACCTTTGTCTGAGAAATTGCTCTGTCTTCTCCACAGGATTGATGTAAGAATCAAAAGACTTAATACATGTGAACGTGGTTGATAAGGCATTCTGCAAATGTTACTTATCATTATACATATATCATTGCTGACTAGTTTATCTTTTCTATGGTCTTCATTTTAAAAATCCCAGTTCTGGCTAATGAAACGTGACAGGAAGTCTGCTGAAAGGTGTCTGGGAAAGAAATGTTGCTGCTGATGCAACACAATTATGATAGAGCAAAGGGCATTCTCTGGCATAGCCCCTTCCCTGCACTTCCTGTCTTTAAAAGTGGAGCTGCAGCAGCTCTTCTGTAATCATGAGGCCACAAGCCTGGGGGTGAAAAGTCAAGATGTTAAAGATGACAAGGAGGAGGCCCAGAAAGATATATACCATGATGATGAATCAATGCCTGCAAATGCCTGCTTTGGGACTTCTTGTTATGTAAAAAAAAAAAAAAAAAAAAAAACAACAACAATTTATGTAAGCCACAGTCGATTGGGTTTTCTGTTACTTGCAACTGAATACATTGTAATGGTTTAACCCTTCTGTTATCTGGTCTCATGAGACCTCATCTTTTCTCTAAAGAACTTATCACAGTTGTAACTATTTAATAATTATTTAATTACTAGTGTGATTAGTTTAATGTCTGTATCCCCAACTAGATTTTACGTTCTATGCAGGCAGGAGCCACATCTGTCTGGCTCAGCATTGAACTCTCAGCTCCTGTCCCTGTGCCCAGCATATAGTAGATGCTAAGTAAATATTGGCTGAATGAATGAATCAACGGCATTTGTTCTGGATAGACACTGGTCACTTTGCTTCCAATTCCCAGTGGGATTAGTGTGATGATCTCTCAAATTAGTGTTTAAGTTCTGGCCACACAGAGCAGCCTTGCCATCATTTTCCCTCCAACACTAACGTGAGTCAGATTTTCCATGCCACTCAAGCCACCTTCCCTTATGGAGAATAACACCCAACTCAGACCCCTTAGAAGAACCTCAATAAATACTTGTTGAACAGAATTTGTCGAACGACTCCAGGAGTCGTTTCCCATAAGAGAAATGCATTCCACTTTCTAAAAGCAACTGGAATCCCTCCCTCAAAACTTGAAGCCTCAACCCCAGCGTTGAGAGCGGGAGGATACTTCTGTAAGCAACATCCCCCCTAGAGTTACCTGATTTTGCTTCAAGAAAAAGGAAGAAAATGTTCTTAGTGAAAAATCCTTCTCTCCTTTCTTGCCTCTCCCTGGGCTGTGTGTTACCACTTCTAGTGTCAGCTGGAACTAGCAACCCAAAAGCAGTCCCAGAATAGAGAAGGAAAAAGAATTAAATCGCACCACCCACAAGGGATCAGGAGTTTACAAAACAGTCTCCCCATGGCTGGCTGAGAACACAGTGTGGAGGGTGGTCTCTTCCCCTGCATGGCTTGTCCCTCATCCTCTCTGTGCCAGAGGGGTGTATATTACCTTTTCCTTTCTGTCAAATGCCAGCACACAAACTCCTGGAAAGGGTCCATGAGCAATTCCGAGGCAGGATCTCCCACATGAGCAGAAGGATCCTGAGTTTCAACTTCCTGTCTCGTTCACGCTGCACCTCTCAAAAGGAGGCAGCCTGGCTCCCTCGAGGCCATAAAGCATGATGGTCAAGAACCAGGATTCCAGACCTGGGAACTCTGCCACTTCCTGGTTATATAATTTCGGGCATTTTATCCAATCTCTATAAAAGCTCACTCTCTGCTTTGGTGAAGTTGGGAAATAAATGAGATAATCCATGTAAAGTGTAGCTTGCCACATCGCAAGCCTCCCCAAAACTTCAGATATTTTTATCCAGGCTCAACCAGAGTCACACTTACCTATGAAACCATACTCTGGGAGTTGTTAAATGTCCTTCGAGGCTTTTTCTCCTGATTGGCCTGTTCCCGTGACCGCATCTAGTCCTGCCTGTGTCTTCTCTTCCCCACTCGCCTTTCCGAGGCTCACTCCCTCTCCATGAGCTATTTCAACATGAGAAACGCTGCCCAGGGGACTGTGGAGCCGGCATGGGGCTGTCTCGGTCACTGCCTTAGTCACCCTGAGCCTGGCTCTCCTGTCCTTTGCCAGGCAAGTCACCCTCCCTCAGACTGTTTTCATCATCTGAAACATCAAGCATGACAATTTCTACTTTGCAGGATTGTTATAAGGTTTAAAAATTAAATATGTGTAAAGCACCAGGCACATACAAGACACTCAAATCACGCTCAATGTTGCTATTAATGTTATTATTTAAGATCCAAGTTTAGCATATGCCTAAGCTAAACAGAAAAAGAGAGAGAGGAGGAGGAGGAGGAGGAGAAGAAGAAGAAGAAAAAGAAGCAGCAGCAGCAGCAAGGGCACAAATTTCTTTTTTCTTTTCTTAAAGCTGAGATGAGATGCAACTTGGCAATCGGCTAAGGTCTGGAAAGGGAGCCGGCCAACCACCCAGCGCGCTGCCTGCTTCCCGGGAAGACGCCGCTTTAAAGCTGAATCCCCACTGGGCAGGGTCCAGAGATGCCTGGCACATGACGGGCACCACCGCACAAATCAAAAAGAGCGTGCGGTTGCAAATACATCTACAGATTCGGGCTAAAAGTAAAGTCCCCGGATGGACCCATCAAGCTTGTATTTTAGAAGGATTTCTTTCTCTCTGTGTCCCTCTGTGTGTCTCTCTTTGGAAATGTTCTGGACTCCTGAAAATAGAGGTTTATTATGGAAATGCTGACAGACCCTTAAATAGAGCACTGTATTTGCAACACTGTAATTATGCCTCCATTGAAAAGCTCCAAAGAAAACATGATTTCCTTGTGCAAATAAATCATGCATGGCTTTAAAGGTCCAGATTTAAACCATTCAAACCATAAAGAACCGTCATCTTCCATATATAAATGGATTATAAGTAATAATGACTTTTAAAAAGGCCTACACCAGGGAAATGTAGACAGACTTCTATGGTATTTGTACAACTGGACACACATCTCACGACTATCTTACTGCATGAGTAGGCACCAGATTAGCCTTATTACAGCATTGATTTGAGCAGCCTAGAAATTGCCCCTGGATAAGTAAGAGATTCATATCTTCTTCCATTTATGCCCAGCACAGAACTTTCTCCCTCTCTCTCTCTTTCTCTCTGCCGCTCTAACGTATTTTCTCCGTGCCCAGCGAGAGGATCGGAGGGCAGACCCTGCAAATAACCACCTCAATGCGATGCAGTAGCTCAGATGCGTCCAACCACCACAGATCTGCTTTCACCCTCCTTCTCACAGAAAGTGACTTGTGCACTTTTCTATGCTCTCAAAACGTCTCGTTAAGGATGTGAGGCCACCAATGCTTTCAGACTGCATCTTGACAAGGACTGTGTGTTTGACATACAACATGTGTCTGCAGCCTCTGCAAAATGGGCTCCAGATTTCACAGCCACTGCAGCGAGCACTGGATAAGGGGCCATTATGTGAATCTGCAGCGGCTCCCAGCAGTAATCAGAGACGCAGACCACGGTACTGGAGGACAGGGTTTTTTTCCATCCAGATTGTGGTTTGCTTATTTTCAAACAGTTATTGATACTTCCAAATGGCAGTCACTAAATGACAGGTTTCATTTAGATGATCATCAAAAATGAAACTAGCAGAGTTGAGGCTATAATTCTTTGTCTTAATAGTAAAAGAAAATCTTCGTTATAACCATGTAGAGCTACATGTGGTTATCAATGCTTATTTATACATATAAAAAATAAAAGTGTTACATGGCATTAGTTTTTTCAACAACAAATCCATATCTAGAGTTTTCATAGATGTAATTTTCATATTTGAGAGGAAACTCCCAGGAAGTCTTTCTAACTGCAAATGAGAGATTAAATTATGTTCTTTCT
Source organism: Eulemur rufifrons (assembly GCF_041146395.1). NCBI lineage: Eukaryota > Metazoa > Chordata > Mammalia > Primates > Lemuridae > Eulemur > Eulemur rufifrons. The sequence continues at coordinate 14,352,122 of NC_090997.1, read as the reverse complement.
GATTTTCTGATCCAGTCCACTTTATGACATTCTAATTCTTTGAAATTGGGTAACAGAGGTGCCTAAATCTATATGTCACACATAGAAACCCAGAGCCCCTGTGACCCAGGCCTAGTGGAGTACTGTGTTAAAGCAATTCAACAGAAAATATAAATACAATTGAAAGCAATTTAAATCTTTCCCCCCTTTAGAAGAAACCAAGTTTGGGGACAGGGACACATGTTTCCTACTACAGAGTAGCTTTAAAATTCTTATTATGGATCTTATTATGGACTGAATCGTGTCCCCCCCCCCCCCAGTGCTGTTGAAGCCCTAACCTCCAATGTGACTGTATGTGGAGATAGGGCCTTAAAAGAGACACCAGGGATGCGCTTGCACAGGGAAAAGGCCATGTGCGGAGACGGCCATCTGAAAGCCAAGGGGAGAGACCTCAGGAGAACACAAACCTTGGTCTTGGACTTCCAGCCTCCAGAAATGTAAGAAAATAAGTTTCTGTTGTTTAAGCCATCAAATCTGTGGCATTTTGTTATGACAGCCCTATAGCAGACTAACATAACCTTCACACTCACTTTCTCTCTTACACCTAGCAGGGGCTCCCCCCAAAAATCTGTTCAGTCCTCCTCCTGTGGCCCTCACGCTCTCCCAGATGCCCCTTTCATGGCTGCTTTTATCTCTCTCTTCCTGCTCCCTCTTTGGCTCAGCATTTTATTATATGCATCAACTGGGCACCTCTAGCTACTTAAGGTGTTTGTTTTCTTCTTTTCGTCTTATCCTAACCAATACAGGATATGCCAGAAAATGAAAAGCCTTCCTCCAAGGGGGAGGTGAGGGGAGAGGCTGTGAATATGTGTTACAATCTATTGTCCTTGTTACAAACTTCAAAATGATAGTGTAGATGCAACTGGGGAAACAAAGAAAGGGATGGAGGCTCAGGAAGACAGAGGTGCCAACAGCAGCACTGCCTAGGTGATGCCAGAAGTGTGGTAGAAAAGACCCATTCTCTCTTGTTAATAAAAATTTAAAGAGAATCTAAATGTTTGACTACATCTATGCATTGCTTAATGACAGAGAAACGTTCTAAGAAATGCATTGTTAGGTGATTTCGTCACTGTGCGACCATCATAGATCATACTTGCACAAGCCTAAATGGGACAGCCTACTACACACCTAAGCTACGTGGTACAGCCTGTTGCTCCTAGACTACAAACCTGCACAGCGTGTGACCGCACTGAGTATCGTAGGTAGCTGTAACACAATGGTAAGTATTTATGCATCTAAACATATCTAAACATAGAAAAGGTACAGTAAAAATATAGTATAAAAGACTTAAAAAATAGTACACTTGCATAGAACAGCTCCATTATGATCTTATGGAATCACCACTGTATACATGGTCCATCTTGGACAGTAATTTGTAACACTTGTCTGTAATATATTTGCCACCTGACAAAATAGACCAAAAGTTTTGACATCCTGTCCACCTAGTCAGAAATGAGTGTGAAGGTAAACAGGTTGAAATGATGTGTTCAGTTCTCATCATTCCTCTAGGGGAAAGCAGACAGCTAAGTAAACCTCGTGTTGCCATCCCTTACGGAAGAGAAAGGAGAGGGGAAGAAGAAAACTGGAAATGTTCCATGGAACAAGGACAATTTCACAAGCACCAATTGAAAGTCTGATTTTTGTTTTGGAATGGGCTTGTTTACAATTGACAACCAAAATATTTAGAAATGTAATGGGGAGAAAAGTTCACCACCAATTCCAACAAATTCTACTATTCGTCAGCAAAGTGCCTGCCAGTCTGGACTCCAGCATCTGTGTGCAATTATGACAGTATTTACGATGTACTCTTCACCTTCCAAGCCCTTTCCCCAGCAGTAACTAACAAATCCTCACAATACCCTTGTCGGGGAGGTGTGATTATATCTGTCCGGGAGAGAAAGGATGGGGTGGCCCAAAGAGGGTCCACCTTCCCTATGCCTGAAATGTCTCTTGGAGATGCAAATCCTTGGCAGAATCCAGTCAGCGAGGGCCTTTCCAGGTCTCCAAGAACTTCAGATTCCCTGGCTTCCCCTGGGTGCAGGAGCCATCCAGAGAGCAGACCACCAGCTCCATTGCTCCCACTCCCCAAGAACTGAAAGACACAGCTCCTTCTTTCATGGGTGACAGAAGCTCATTTCTGCATCCAAACATGCATCTCTCCTCCAACCATTTGTTTCCACAGTCCCCTTGCAACATGTGCTGGCTTTGTCCTGTGTTGACTTAGCTAAGCTATAACTGGGATTCTCAGGATTCCCTTTCCTGAATGGTTCCAGGTTAGCGTTGGCCACAGGAGACTTTGGAGTGGGATCTGGGAGGTGGAAGTGAAGCAGCCTCCATTATGCTGGGAAGGAGGTATGGGACTCCAAGCACCTCTTTAGCTTGCATTTGCTGCTGGTGGTCCACTACCCACCTTGCTGGAGGAGAGCAGAGCTGAGTCTGTAGCTCTTGCAGATCCTGCGGGACCTCTTCCTTCCAATTCTTTGCATTCTGGGCCAGGCATGTGTTCAGCTCCATGGAGCAGAGCACCGGCTTCTGCAAGTCATCTGCACCGTCAAGGTGGTGAGTGCTGTGGTCTGCATGTTGGTATCCCCCAAATTCATTTGTTGAAACTTAATCCCCAAGGTGATAGTATTATGAGGAGGGCCCTTTGGGAAATGATTAAGTCCTCATGAATGGGATTAGTGCCCTTATAAAAGAGGCTGAAGGGAGCATGTCTGCCCCTTCTGCCATGTGAGGACACAGCCACAGGGCACCATCCACAAAGCAGAAAACAAGCCCTCACCAGACACCAAATCTGCTGGCGCCTTGATCTTGAGCTTCCCAGCATCTGGAACTGAAGAAATTAATTTCTGTTCTTTATAAATTACCCAGTCTAAGGCATTTTGTTATAGCAGCCTGAGTGGACTAAGACCATGAGTGGCACACGTGGGTTCCAGTTCATCTTCACGGGCTTCATGCATGTGTGTCCCAGCTCATCCTTGTCTCTCCCGAACGTCTCACCCAGCCTCTCCCTTCCAATCCCTAGCCCTGTTGACCTGCAGTGACTTCAGGCCCACCATCAGATAAGGCAACGGCTTTCCACAGACTTCTTCACCAGCTTCCACAAAAGTGTAAAATATAATCCCTATAGAAAATCTCTTATCTACCATGTCACTCATAGTGCTTCGGCTTCCTTGATCAAACCCTAACTGATACAGAGCTTCTGATTACCTATGTGAGCACAGAACCTCCAAACAAAATAGGACCCCAACCAGGAGAAGAGCCCCTGGAAGCCTACAAGACATGTAAAATGGCCTGCACGTTTGGGTGAGCCTCTCAGTTTCCCCCATTTCTCTCTTGTAGATCTGCTTGGCCTCATTCCCTATGAACTAGGTCTCGGGAAACCTGTGAATCTGAGCTCCAACCTGACAGCACATGCCCAGGCCTCTCTTCTCCTTCCTGCTCACCTCTGTCCCACTAGGGAGCAAATGAAGAGGCAAACATCAGGTAGCACAGTGCACCCAGCCTGTGCCCTTACCGGTCAAGTATTCACATAATGAGGAGCTGCCCAAAAGGTGTTCCACCCATGTAAATTTTGGTCTCAAGTGTGAGGCTAGTTTGGGGGCTTAGTGGCTTCAGTAAGGAGTCTAAATATTTTCTAAGAAAGGCCAAATATGAAAGAAAGAGACAAATGGTTCTGCACAACCCTCCCAAAGGGCCACCATTTATCCAAGGGGCATGTACCCCTCAACTCCACACCATAAAAGAGAGTCAGTCAATAGGAGTGTTGGGGAAGGTGATGGATAGTTAGATGCTGTGCTAGTCATTTGCCTGTTTGTTCTCGGATCCAGACTCCACCATCACCCTGCTCTTCCATGTATTCAAAGGGGGGTGACCCCTGACAACTACCAAGGTTCCCCACTTGGTTTGGCCAATTAGAATCACAGGCAGATTAGAGAATAGGCAGAAAAGAGAAGCCAGGTTTTCATATCCTTCCCCGACTAGGGGCTGAGTCTCCCTCCATCCAGGACACCACCAGTTGGACTCTCCCTAGAAACCAGCTTCCAACAGGTAGTCCAGGCTCTTGGGCTCAGGTAATACATTTGTTCCTACAACTCTCAGGGAGGAGAGATCTTTCAGCAATTGCTAATCTTGGGACTGCCTTGCCTTCCCTAGTTGCTCTTTCCACTTTTATAAAAACCTTTTTAACTAATTTCCCATATTAAATTTCCCCTATTCAATTATTCTGCATGGGTTTTGTTTTTTCTGGAGAGATACTGGCTGATACAGATGCTTTCAACCCTAAGGGTTAGAATTGCCCAAACTGACTTCCTTCCAAGACTTTTAAGCTCCTTAAGCTAGTATTGTTGCTTGTAGACAACAGTACATAACATGTTGCAGAAGAAGAAGATTGAATGGTAGCTCTGCACCCAACCTTTGTGTGGAGATGGTGGTAGAGGAGAAGGAAGATTGGTTCAAGTTTTCCCCCTAACTCAGTAAGAGCAGAGATGGACTAGAGGAGTTTCTTAAGTCATAGCAATGGGTTTCTAGTCACCCCTTCCACACTGTCCTACCCAAACTTCATATCTTTCATATATTCACCAGCATATATTGAGCATCTGCTAGGCCCTGGCTGATATAAGATGGACAAAAATGCTACTGATGTCAAGAAACTTCCAGTCTAGTAGTCAAGTGTGATCATGGATATGCCCATTCTAGGATCAGCCCTTGCCATTAGGACAAAGAGAAGTTACCTTGCCTCACTGGACTGAACTGGCTTAGAATTACCTACTCTAATCAAACCAGCCAAATAAATTCATCATAGACCAGAATCTCTCTAGTAACTTAGGTAGAGGTGTTCATAAACATTAAGACAGGATTCTTCAAGTTCATCCTCACAGCAATACACATCACTAGGGTCATTGATATAAGAGGGCAGTAACATGCACTCCCAGGAAGGAGACCATATTCTCCCTCCAAAGTTCAGATGCCAGTCTCTTCCAGCGTTGGACATTCGGATCATTCATATCACCGCCATGTGTGTTCTGAGCACATATTAGTCCAATCTACTAAGCATTCAAGGGTTACCTTTTCCTACATGTTTAAAAGATCTCTTTATCTTCCCTCTTCCTCCTTCTCAAAGCACGACAGACTCTGCTACTCTTCAAGGTCCCTTCAGATCATGCCTCTAACTCTTCCTTCTTAATCAGCTTTGTATCCTTCCCCAGTACCTGGTAGGTTCCGACAAATAGAAGGCATTCAATAAGTGTTTGCGGAATGAATGACTTCACGGATGCATGGATGATTAGTTTGGAGTGGGAAGTAACCACTGATGTGCTCACTTTAGGGTTTTCTACAAAGCACTGGTTTAGAATCTTGCTGTAAGTGCAGGAACATGCTCATCCTTGATCAACCTTGGAGCTATATGCCAAAAATAGAACTCTTGAGGAATAATGCTGAAGCCCCATTCCCAGGCATAGACCGGGACCAGTGCAGGCAAAGGCAGGCTGGCTGCTATTCCCAGGCCTGCAAAACCAGTTTTGCCCCAAGATTCAGCCAGTTTTAGAAAATCAAGATTTCTAAGGAAATATCTGAAGCATCCATTTCCCAGAGTCCCCCCATGAAGTTGGCTTAGTGTGGATCCAACATTTAAAAATCTTCCACTGGCATGTCCAGTGGCAGAAAATGTGGATCATGACAGACTATGGGCAGACAGCGTCTTCATTTTCCTTTGCCAACCTGGCCTGCAAACCCAATACCCACAGACAAAGCCCTCTGCAGTGTAAATTAGAGACCACAGGAGAGTGACTGTTAGTAGCTGTAAGAGTCTCCTTCTTCCCAGACCTTGGTCTCTGGCTCATTAAAGATAAAAGGTAGGCTCCCCCGAGGGCCAGACATATGCCCAGACTCCTAGAAATAATCAAGAAGCCAGAGGTGATTCAGCTCTTACTCAGCCCTGGGATGACTTTCTGCCAGCCAGTGCTGCTGTTTTGAGGTATCCAACCCTCTGGGTTCCTGACCCTGCCTGCTTTAACCCCAAGACATATTTGCCCTGTCGGCCTTTACTAATCCGCTGTCTGGGCTGCCGGCTTGCCTTTGACCTTGGAGAAGATGGGCTCATCCCTCATGGCCTGCAGACCCCTAGTCTCAGTTCCTGCTCCAGCTCTGCGTGTCCAGTCCTGACAGAAGCCACCCACACTCCAACCTGCGAGTAGCTCTCCCCTAGGAGAAAACAACACAAAACATACACCAATAAAACTCTGGCTGAAGATTAGATAGCAGATTTACAGTGACTCGGGCGCCATGTAGAATTAACACAGAATGCCTCATGCCACGAGATGAAATCACAGCACCCAAAGACCAGCCGAAGGATGGCCTCCACGTCTCCCCGCCTTGCTGAGGACGGGTGGCAAATGCCTGCCCTCTCGCTGCCTTCTGGGCAGGAAGTCTGACATGGCTCTTGCATTCCATCCAAAAGACAAAAGAGGGGGTGGATTTCTCTGAACCCGCGCCAGGTCGCACTGAGGTGGGTGTTGGGTCTTTTGAAACTGTCAGAATGAGTATGCTTCTGATTATGGGGTTCCCAAGACTCTGAGCCAGCTTTTTTTTTTTTTTTTTTTTGTAAGCACATACATTTTCTTTCTGGACCAGAGCCACATTGCTCTGGCTATGTTAATCCCCCCAAGTAGTCATAGTGCTTCCCAGGGCATCCAGGGAGTTGCTTGTTTTAGGGAAATCCTGTCAGTTTGAACTCTGTTCAAGAATGTGCCCAGTGTGCTTCAGTCCAGGAGCAAAGTGGATTTTTCCTGGAGAGTTAAAAGCACTTGGGTAGATGGGGGGTACAGGACAGAGTTGAGCCGTGAGCTCGTGAGCCTGGAGGAAGAGTGTGCAGACCCAAGCGGTCAGTTAGCTCAGTCCTGCAGCATTCTGACCTATGATCTTGGAGATGAACTCGCTACTGGGAGATCCTCTGCATGCCCTCATTAAAGAAGGATCTGTTTATACGGATGTGATGAGGGCAACTGTGGAGTGGGATTGTCCTGGTCACTCCACATCTCGTTTTAGGACTTTTCGCTTCCGGTAGGTTCTCTGAGGCCTTGTCTGTGTCTGAGAGATCCAAGGCTTAGCGCGGTGCCTTTGCTGATAAGGGAATCAGACTTTTACCTCTTATTTTCCTGACTCATCAAACCTTGCCTGTCCTGTGTCTGTACACTGAGATGATAGGAGATGATAATTAATCCCTGTTAATACGTTTTCCAGAGAAACCCTTAAAAACAACTGGAGTAGGCCCCTTTCCATGTGACGGGAATTTAAAAGAGCCAGTTGTTCGCCTCCCACGTCCCCCAAACTCTCCACCTCTGACTCAGGCCACTTAGAGGTTCACCATGCAGAGTGATTCATTTGGCTTAAAGTTTTTATTGTATGTTCAAAAGCAAATGGAAGAGGCAGCATAACAGAGAGGACAGAACAAGAGGCTGAGACTCTGAGGCCTCCATCGTCCTCCCAGCTCTCTATCGGCCAGACATGTGATCTCACGCAATCATGTCACCTCCCTGGTCCCTACTGTGCCAGGGGTTGGTGAAGGTCCCCAGGAAAAATGGCGGTTTACTGAGGTCTGCCTATAGGGGGCGCTGCCTAAATACGTGCTGAACAGACGTGCCCCTGGCATGTGCGCTCACCCTTGTGCGTTCATCTGATTCTTTGCCGATACTGGGTTTTATTTCGCTGACAGAAGAAGAGAAAGAAAAAAGAGAAAGGGAGGGAGGGACACAGAACGTAAAACACGCCATCAGGAAAAGGGAAAGAAAGCAGACAGAGCAGGCAGAGGTTGCAGTGCTCAGGAGAAAATGAGCCTCCTTCACAACCTTGCTCACCCTGCCGCCCTTCCTCGTAACCCAGTTGAAATATGCCGCAGGACTCGGCCCGGAGTCATTCACACTAATAGAGAATGTTCTGAATTTAAATCCAGACTCCACCTCTCACTTTACAAAAGTTACTTAGCCTTTGGATGCCTTGATTTCCTATTCTATAAAAGGAGTTCATATTAGTACACACCTCAATGGGTTATTTTGAGGACTCAAAGCAACAAAGCATGCTGAGTTCTGCCCTCATGATGCAAAACCTCCCCCACTGAAGACTCACGATATGTGGGCTATTTTTGTTACTAGGGAAGAACATGGATAACACGAACTCCAGAGGTGTCTACAGGAGGAAGAATTCTTTAAACAGGAAGACAAAGGTGGCGTGGGTAGCAAGGCTCCCTAAGCCACACCATGTAAAATGGGAAGTTAGCTCTGCTGAAGGAGCTATATGTTACAGGAAAGCCTGAGACCCACTTATAAATCCCACGGAATCCCTAGATGCCAAGTTCCTGGTGCTCAGAGTGCTCCCCGTGCTAAGTGTCAGGTCAGGCTTATCACAGCATGGGACTTGACTTCACATGTGTGACTTCACATGTCATCTGTTCCCTGTGAGGCATTCCAAAAGTTGATGGTTCTTGACCGATGAGTTATTTTTAGTTAAAAATAACTTTAGTTAAAAATGAACAGATAGACCAAAGCTCTTTAAAAGGTAAATTATCATCTCGTGTAAGGTCAGCTGAAGCCCAGGGACACAGCCGGCTCAGAGGGAATGAGGACGGGCTGGGTGGGTGTGTTTTCTTCTCAAGCCACAACCTGAGATTCTTATCACGATGGTAATGATGTGGGCTCTCAGAGCAACTTAGTGAGCTACTAGGGCATAAAAAAGTTTGTGTGAAAGAAAAATTACCTCACAAAACATGTTTTTTGAGTTATTCCTTAGAGTTCTTTTCTGAAGAACTGATTAAATAAAACCTAGGGTCCTTACAATGGCTTCAATCTTCTCTGTGATCTAGCCCCGTCTGTGACCTCACCTCCTACCTGTCTTCCCCTGCTTCTCCCCAGTCACCACCAAGCTCACTCTCTCTTTCCCTTGCTTTACCCTGTTTCTAGAATATTCTCCCAGATATCCACATGGCTTGCTCCTTCATTTCATTTAGGTCTCTGCCCAAATGTCACTTCATCTGAGAACCCTCCCTAGCCATGCTATTTACAAGAGCACCCCAGCAGTCTTGTCCCCTTACCCTGCTCTCGCTCTTCACGGCACCTTAGTACCACCCTCCACACTGACGTGAGAGTGGGGACTTCTTTATTTTCTTATGCTCATGGTAGTACCCACATACGGTGCCTGGCACATGGTGGGCACCCAGTAACAATTTCTTGAATTAATGAATGAATGAATTTAGTAAGTGAATGAATGAATGAGTGAGTGAGTGAAAATGCAATTAGGCAACAGACCCATTAAGCCAGTCTTGGTTCCAGGAGGCGATTCTCAGAGAAAGCTGCATGGTAATGATCCTATATATTTTTTTTTTTTTTATGAAAGAGAGCATAAAATAGAAGATTTGGCCGTGACTTTGACCCAGTTTATATTCTTATTCAGTCCTAAAAAGGTGAATTCCTCTTTCAACTCATTGTTGTGTATAGAAGACTCCAGGATTAGGATGATGAGAGTTGGATTCAGTCACTTCCAACTATATGATCTTGGAAAAGACACGTGACTGGCCTGAATCTGCATTTCCTCATTGGTAAAATGAAGCCAAAAATAACATCTTCCTCAGAGGATGGTAAGAATTAAATGAGATGCAATATGCAAAATCACTTGGAATTGTAAAATGTGATGTGAATGTGGGTGGTAGGTGCTAATGTTATAAAACACAGGTGTTCTTTGAGAATTTGATATTTGATGAATTGGAAGCAGAGACTGCAGTCAGGATTATCTTTAGAGCAATGTGTTTTGCAACAGTGGGACTTCACCCATTAGTGGGCAGGAAATCAATTTTTTTTGCAATAAATGAAGAAAGAACAGAAAATATCGGGATATTATTATAAAGCCTTTATTTTAATTTTGTGGATGTGTTTGTAATGTCATAATATAAAATAAATGTCACTTTGGGTCACTTTAAAACATTTGAAAATTACTGATTTCAAATAATCTATTATTATAGTCCTGATTTGGGTGATCAAGGTGTGAACTGGATTGGAATTATGAGTGGAAAAAACTCAAACCGTTTTTGCTCTGCTCTTACACCACAGCAATCAACACAGAAGCCTTCTGTAACGAATGTGGGGGGGAATTTCCCCACATACCAAGCAAGCAATCAATTCTGCAGCGGACACTAGCTGGTGTCCTCTACTTCAATTCAATTCTGACACTATCTACCTGGAGATAGCGTCAGATCCCACAGGTTGAGGACTCAGCCCCACAAGACTGCCCCCCACTTCAGACACCAGTGTCAAGTAATAGGTTGTCACCTATACTTCTGTCTGACTGGCTTTAAGTTGGGCTTTCCACAACCCCCTCCTTAGGTTTGATTAATTTGCTAGAGCAGCTTATAGAACTCAGTGAAAGACTTATGTTTACTGGTTTATTATAAAGGATATTAAAAAGAATGCAGATGAAAAGATGCACAGGGCAAGGTACGGGGGAAAGGGCAAGGAGCGTCCAGGTCCTCCCTGGGCTCACCACCTTCCAGGAAACTCCACGTGTTCAGCTGTCCTGGAAGCTCCCCAAACCCTGTCCTTTTGGGTTTCTGTGGATGCTTCATTACACAGGCATGATTAAAGCATTGGCCATTGGTGATCAACTTCACCTTCAGCCCCTTTCCTCTCCCTGGAGGTATGGAGCAGGGATGGTGCTGAAAGTCCCAACCTCCTAATCACACCTTGGCCTTTCTGGTGACCACTCCCATCCTAAAGCTACCTAGGGGCTGCCAGCCATCAGTCAATCCTTAGCATACAAAAAGACATCACTTTGTAGATTCTAAGGATTTTAGGAGTTGCATGCCAGGAAACACAGTGGATGATGAAATATATATTTCACAATACCACAATGAGGGAAAGAACAATAATTATTATTATTATCTCATGTAATTGTCACAATAACTCTATAGGATAGGTTCTCTCTCACCTCAATTTTTAAGAGATTGAATAACAGGTCTGAGGTCACATGGCAAAAAAGTGGTAGAACCTGGTTCCAACCTAATTTTTAATTTTGGTTTCCCTATGTAGATCAGATCCTACAGACTTATCACTAGACTATCTGCCTCACCTCTAAGGGGCCTGAAAGAGGTGGGAAGCCAAGGAAAGGAGCCTTCAATATTGATGCCTAGTCTTCAGTCCTGAGTGGTTGAAAGAATGCTTACACAATGTCCAAAATGGCACATCAGCAGAGTAAGTTGGTTTGGGAGGGGAATGGGAAAAATCTAAATTTAAAGTGTTGGAGAGACACCCTGCTGTCTAATTTTCAAGTCAAGAGAGAACCTGGAGCTCTTGGTAGAGATCACTGGAATTTCACAAGACATAAAACCCCTCTGGGTTCATACATGTTGGGGTGGGAGCCAGCACCTGCACCCTCCCTGGTAAAGGAGCACTTCCTACACCCCAGAGGGGCTGGAGGTGCTTGTGAGCTGTGTGCTTGCCTCACCATGGTGCCAACATCCTATTGACACATTTGGATAGAGGGGCCATCAGCCCTTCCCTGTTGGCACACTCCCTCATCCCCTCTAAATTATAGTCCTCCACTCAAAGAGCAAAGAACATGCTAAAAAGTCACTTCCTATTCTGTAGCTGCAGTCTCTGAGGGCCTCTCAACTCTCCTCTAACCCTGACCCTCACCATGTTGAAAAGAATTTATTGAACCCATCACATGCCTTTATGATCAGTTCTTCTATATATCTCACCCAAATTTCTCTTGCTACAATGTGAGTCCCAGGCACTGGGGCTGAACAAACACTGATCAGGCAACCACACGCTATATATCTAAACTGAAAGTCGATCTCATGAGAAAAATGAACATGAAGGCTCATATATCAAGGAGTTAACAACATGGCACAAATACATTAAAAATTATTGCACCAACACTGGTGTGAAGTGACCTAAGCTATTAAATAACGCCTTTCTCTCCTCAGTCCAGAAAACTCTTAGAGGGGAGACATATAACCAGTGATTAAGGCCATGGGATCTGGAGTCAGAAAAATAAACAACAACAAAATATATAAATGGCTGAGCTGTTAACCTAGGCCGTTCCATAACATTTACGTTTATGATTAATCCATGTGGTAGGTTGAATAACAGTCTGCCAAGGCAGTGTGACCACAGAATCAGAGATTGGAGTGATACGGTTGAAGCCAGGGAATGCCGGCAGCCCCCAGGCACTGGAAGAGGCAAGAAACAGATTGTGCCCTTGAGCCTCCCAAGAGAGCATGGCCTGCTGATGCCTTGATTTCAGCACAGTAGTACTGATTCCAGATTTCTGACATCCAGAACTATGAGGCATAAATTGCTATTTGTTAAGCCACTGTTTGGAGTCATTTGTTACAGCAGCCATAGGAATCTAATGCAGTCTGGAACACAGAGAGATGTGAAAATGTCTAGCACATCAATGGTACATAGTGGAAAATAAATGTTTCTTTCTTCTCTGCATGACTTTCTCCATCTCTTTCTTCCTTCAGGTGATCTCAATTTTCTCATCTCCTTTTAAAAAATATCCAGTCTGTAAGGCATAGAACAAGAGCACAAGCTTTGGAGCCTCAGTTCAAGTTCCACCCCTCCCCATTAGCTGAGAAAACGTAGGCCAGTCATGTCACCTCTCTCAGTTCTATCTGCAAAATGGGGATAATGCCACCTATTTCATAGGGTTCTGGTGAAAAGCAAAGCAGATAAAACACATAAATCTTGATACAGTTGGTTTATGTCATGTACTCATTTACCTTGCAAATTTAACATTCCATATTTGGAGGCAAAAAGAAAATGAAAGAAAAATAGAAATAGCAAAAACAAATTAAATTAAACAGTGCTGATAATTAAACCTGATTTGTTTCTCTATAGGCATTTGCCCCAGAGAGCATATGAGATGAAGGACATAAATCTACACTTCCTTCTGTGGCCTCAGGCCTCAGGTGCTTCTGCTGAGTATAAGTCCAACATTGAAAGACATGTTTTTCATATAGAGCATGGTTTCTAAACACAAGACAACTTCTTCATCTGGTGCCTGACCAAAGAAACAAATCTGACCCTAACCAAGAAACAGAAACACTGAGGAAAAATCACCAGCATGGTGCCTTTTACAGTATTTTCACCAATTCTTTAAGCATGCATGGTGTACATTGTATAGCTGACTTCAGAACATGGGCTCAGGTAAGATGTGGCTCAACTGTAGCACCTAGCCATTGTCCTCCTGCACAGGTATGCTCTGGGCTGCCCAGACCTTTCCTTTGATTCCCCCACTGCACTAACTCTCACCAGGCTCCCACAGGCACCAAAGGTTACCGGCCTGCCGGTCTTTTAGGATTACTAGAATTCAGGTACAATTTTCCTGCTTGCATCTCATCTTCATTACATAAATTTAACGTAAGTTGCAAGGAGCATAATGACTCCCAAAAGTTGAGGAAATGCAGAAAGCACTAGAAATTCATGAGATGTGTCAGATACCAAGTTATCTGTTCCTCGCCCTCAGCAATTTCCTCAAAAAAAAAAAAAAAAAAAAAAAGACATATATATATCTAGAGAACACTGGTCTTCCTACAGCATCTCCCACAACTTCAAGTTGATTTTCTTAAAATTGTGGCAGAACTTATTGCTAAACAGCCCTATCCACATCCAATAGCTTTGGGGGAGGTTATAAAACATATAGCTCTTTTGGAGTCACATAGCAAAAACCTAGTCATACCACTGAAAAGAGAAAACCTGAAATTTGCCCTACCCGCCTTAAAATAGGAGTATCTCAGGGAAAAAAAAAAAAAAGGAGGGGGGGGTGTGTGGTGGTGGGAGATTTCTGGCTTCTTTAAATATCTTCCTGTATTTAATTTCACTGAAAACCACGCTTCTGGCCCCACCATGCCTGCAGCCTTCTCATTACCTCCGGCAATTTACATTGCATCTTTTTTGAACTCTGAATTCCCGGACAGGGTTGAATGTGGTGCGGCAAATTAGTGAATCATAAAAATTAGAGCTGGGAAAGGCTTCTAGGGTCATGAGGTTATCCTCTGCCAATTCTAGATGGTTCTCTGTGGTTTATTCCTGATGCTTTGTTCAAACTGGTTTTAAGTCAACAATACATCCCAGAGGGAGGGGAAAAAGAACAACAACAAAAAAGTCTTTTGCCCATTCCTTTCCCTAGCCAGCCCTAGCCAGGAGCGGGGACCTGGGGCCACTGGCTGGGAACGGAGGGGTGAACCATGGGATACGAGGGCTGGAAGGGACTTCAGAGGGCACCTAGTCCAACATTCAACTTCACAAACAAGGACAGTGAGGTTCAGGGAGTTTAATGCACCATCCCACAAGGATTACATGAGAGCCATGACAAGGCAAGCAGGGCTTGAGACATCAAAGGAACTTGACAAATATTGGTTCCATTTCCTTCATCAGATCAACTTCTGCCTTGTATTAGCGTTTGTTGTATACACACATTAAACTGTGGCTTGAGAATTCCTTAAGGGTGGAGGCTCTATTTTATTTATTTTTACATCCTCCACAGTGCTTAGATCAGGGCCTTGCCTATAAAGGGTGGCTCAGTAAATGCTAGTCATATTGAATTATGTTACTACGGAAATGGCCTCTCCTCCTTATGCAGATCTCACTAGCTTGCATTCGTGTTTGCCCCTGCCCCCCATCTTCCAGACCTGGGAATAGTGAGTGTATGTTACAGGGAGTGGGGTTTAGGGTCAATGTGAGCAGAGCTTTCCACGGACTACACCTGAAATGGGCTGGGTCGCCTCATGGGGTGTGTCAGGCAGAGCTGGACACTGGGCAGAGACAAAAAGGAGGGACACAAGAATCCAAATTAGGTTTAGAGTATTGACCTCTGAGAGCCCATTCCACCTTCAAGCTTTTAGACTCTATGACATAAAAGAGCTTTATTTCCACATGCACATAAGGTTTCAACTAGTTGAATCCTTTAAAAGTCAAAGCCCTCTCAAGACAGATCCCCACAGTCTCCCACTCTTATAAATCAAAGACATCAAAATGTGGCTCCAACCGTGGGCAAGGGGAGAGTGGTCCCCAAAGTTTTCTCCCAAATGCACCTCTTGATCTAGCTTAGAGACTTCAAAAGTTATGCTCTTAATACATTTTTCTAAACCTCATTTAACATAGTCTAAAGTGGAATTAGTTCTGTGAGTTAGTTTGGCAGAGAGATGAAATCACATCAAATCCATATTCATTATAGACATCCCATATGTCATCTCTGAGGATGGATGAGAGCTCTCGTGTGGGAGGAAGGGTAACTCAACAGACACACTCCGGGGTTTACAGAGACCTGTCTGCTGCCTTCCTGTTTCACCTCCTTTTAATTGATTCATCCCCTAACGCTGGGCAGCGAGGGAGATTCATTCATTCCAGCTGAAACCCTTTCATGCTTAATACCTCCCTTCCCACTCTTAGCATTAGCGAGTCATGTCTAAACAGACCTTTGAAAATTCTTATGTGTTGTTTTAAAATTTAACTCATTTAAAACTAGGAGTGTCATTGTAGAAAAATTAGAAAATGCAGATAATAAGTAAAAGAAAAAAAAATCCACTTCCTGCAGAGAATTTTATAAATATTTAGTGTGTAAGTTTTCAAGCCTTCTTCCTCCTCCCCCACCCCTTCCGTCCTCTAGAGCTGCGGTCCCCAACCCCCGGGGCCATGGCCCTGCAGTACCAGTTACCAGTCCATGGTCTGTTAGGAACTGGGCTGCTCATCACCGCCTGAGCTTTGCCTCCTCCCTCACTCCTGGTCTTCCATGAAACCGGTCCCTGGTGCCAGAAAAGTTGGGGACTGCTGTTGTAGAGCAATGGGAAAGAGGGGAGTCAGAAAATAACTTCATAATGAGTCTTCACTCTTGACTCTGAACGTGGAAAATCCAAGAGTAGAGGTGAATGGAAAACACTTGCAGAAGTGATGCTGGCTCTTCCAGACAAAAACATCCTACCCCTCTTAGAAGGAAAGGGACAGGGATAGCCTTTTGACCTAAATTATTCAGACTTTCAATCATCATAACCATAGCCACTATTGACTCAACATTGACAATGTGCCAGGCATCCTTCATCTCATTGAGTTTGCAACTTCTGGAGCTTTCCCAAGGGTGTGCTGATAAAGGTTTAACAACTGGCAAGTCTTAGAGGAAAGAAAGCCCTAACTTGTAGCATTTGCCACTTTCTGTGGTATAAATACTCCTGCCAATCTCAAGCTACAACGCGGAGTTGGGAAGAGATGCTCAACTCTCTTGGGTTGGGAGGAGTATGACATCATATAGCATTTCCACCATTCGGATGTGATAGTTATAAATAAGCTCAAGAGCATGGATAATAGTGAAATGTAGTAACATAATTAGGAAGTGATGAGTTTTGTATTTGTTACCTATTTTATAATATAATTTATTCAGTGGAAAGTTGGTATAACTTAATTTTTACCAGTGTCTGCGTTTAACAACTGCCTTGCAAAATTCCTGAGAAGCACTAGCTCTTGTGAGCCAGCACACCCAGCTGCGGCACACACCAAGTCTTTCTTACCAACTCTTCTTTGCCTTGCTGTGTACATACAACCTGATCCTCGAGCATTCATTTTACCTAGGTTTGGGTTTTGTTAATATCTTCCATCTTCAGGACATTTTGCTTCTCCTCCCCCTCCTCTGATCTTGGCTTCCAATACTAGGAGAGGCTGGGGTGGAGAAGGGAAGCCTGTGTCCAGAGGGAAGGGTGATTCCATTGGATAAAGATTTCAAGAAAGGGGGAGCATTAAAGCAAGAGATGTGACACATGATCAAAGGCTGTGCTGTCCAACGTGGCAGCCACTAGCCACTGGCCACATGTGGCCGCTAAGCACTTAAAATGTAAGTAATTTCAATTGAGATGTATAACACACAACATATTTTTGAAGAGCTAGTTCCAAAATGTGTATCATAAAATACCTCATGAATAATTTCATATTGATTATATGTTGAAAATGGATAATATTTTGAGTTATAAAATATATTATAAAATTAATTTCACCTTTTTTTCTTACTTTTTAAAGTATATCTAGTATAAAATTTTAACTTACATAAATGGCTTGCGTTAGCTTTCTATTGGACAGCACTGCTATGGAGAGTTACCAGGGATCAAGGAACCTTTGCTAGAGACGGCATTTTGGATTATTCAGTCCCGGGTTTCTCAAGCTAGAGGCCTGGACTGGGATACTTGCTGGCTTGGTGGGAAAGTTGATTCCCTGAGAGTCTTTCAGGAGCTCAGGCTGACCCTAATTTATTTAGCGCTGACGATTAGGTACAGTGTGAACAAGAAACAGCATGCGCTAGCACAGCACCAACAGGACACTGCTGCCCCTTCATGTCATCTGACTTCCTTACCACCTTACTGTCCTCACAACCAGCAGCATCAAACTGGATCTAATGAGGAGCCCCTGAAAACAGCGGGGGTCAAGTAATATCCCTGAGCAGCTATTAAATATGTGCCATATGCTGGCCCTGAGCTGGGGCTATGACAGTGGGGTTCAGGCTTACAGAAGAAATAGTCCTCCAGATATATGGCCAATTGATTTCTGGCACGGTTGCAAAAGCATTTTAGGGGAGAAAGAAAATTCTTTTCAACAAATGTTGCTGGAACAATTAGGTATTTGTATGCTCCCCAAAATGAACTTCCATCCATATTTCAAACCATTTACTGAGATTAACTCAAAATTGCTCATAGACCTAAAACCTAAAACTGTAAAACTTTTGACAGAAACATGAGAGAAAATACTCATGACCTTGGGTTAGGCAACGATTTCTTAGTTATGGTTCTAAAAGCATATTCATACAAGAAAAAAATTATAAATTGGACATTATTAAAATTAAAAACTGTTGTTCTTCAAAGGATGCCATTAAGAAGATGGAAAAGACAAGCCACAGACTGGGAGAAAATATTTGTAAATCAAATATCTGACTTAAAAACTTGTATCTAGAATATATAAAGAACTCTCAAAACTCAATAGTAACAAAGTAAACAACCCACTATAAAAATGGACAAATGATCTGAACACACACCTCACCAAAGAGGATATTACAGACAAAAGGGTGCTCATCATTATTAGGAAAATGCAAATTAAAATCACAGTGAAATAATACTAACCACTAGATACTTTTTAGAATGTCCAAAATTAAAAAACTAACCAAAGCAAGTGTTGGCAAGGACATGGAGCAACTGGAATTCTCATACAATGCTGGGTGGGAAGATAAAAATGGTACAACCACTTTGGAAAATAATTTGGCACTTTCTTGAAAAGTTAAATATACACCTACCACATAAGCCATTCCACTTACAGGTATTTACCCAAGAAAAACACAAGTATGTGTCCATACAAAGACTTGTACATGAATGTTCATTGCAGCTTTATGTGTAATAGCCAAAAACTGAAAATGACCTAAATGTTTGCCCATAGGCAAATGAATAAACAGATGTCTAATACCTGTCCAGTGGAATACTACTCAGCAATACAAAGGAATACATATTGTATGGTTCCATGCAAACTAATCTATAGTGACAGAAAGCAGATCTGTGGTTGCTTGGGGATGGGAGGGGTTCAGGGAGCTCCAGGAGGGAAGAATTATAAAGGGGCACAAGGCACCCTTTTGGGGTGATGGTATGTTCATTAGCTTGATTGTGATGATGGTTTCACGGTATATACCTATGTCAAAACTTATCAAATTGTGCACATTAAAAACAGACAACTTGTTGTCAATTACATCTCAAAAAAAAAAAAAAAAAAAAAAGCATAAGGCATGGCCCCTCTCCTTGGAGAACTTGAAATAGTAATAACCAAGGTTCACCATGGCTTTCCCTGTAAACTAACTCTAGGTAGCCCCAGAGTTTCTATAGAACAGGGGCTTAAGGATGACATTAATGGGTCCAAATGGGGGCAGGGTACTTCTGGCAACTTATCTTGAAGCCAAGTCTGCCTAGAAAATTGTAGGGCTTCTTAGATTGTTTATTTGGGTGATTATGGATATTTATGGAGATTACGAGGGGAGGCTAATGCCCTCCTCTGCCTCTCCATTAGGCTCTGCTTCTGCAGTTAAGGCTCTGCTAAGAACCCTACAAGTAAACAAAACTGATTCTATTTAGAATCTATTTAGTCCCATGTGGTCCAAGCTAGGGCCGGCCCCCAGCAGCCTTCCCACCTTCTTCTAGCACCTTCTTGTGCCTCGTTCCCATGTGCATTCCCTCGTGCTACCTTGTCCAAGTGTGGGTGAGGAGCTCTGGTCTCAGCTGTTCTTACTGAGGAATTAGTGCCTGCAAAATGCTTTTGCTATTTCTCTCAACAGGACTTGCATTATTATAGATCTGCAGAATAAAAAGACTCAAAAGGGTTCACGGCTCCAAGGGACATTTAAGACTCTGTTGGGGGTAGGGGGATCTTACCACCTCATGGACAGTCTCCTACAATCACCTACCTTCTCCAGTTATAAGTCAGGAGAATCTTACCCTCTGGTAATTGGCCGTTGGTAGGGAGAAGCTGAGCTAATCTCTCACCTCCCTTCAAATTGAACACCCAGGAAAGAGCAGGTGGTGGAAGAGCCCAGGAGCCTTTGCTGCCTGTTGGAAACCCAGTCACGCTGGCCACCACCAAAGCTCCACCAGCAACTGAGTTCCAGGATGAGAAATGGGGGACAAACTCAAGGCCCTAAGAAGATGAGTTCCAGTGAGACTATGCCTGCCAAACGGTGGCTCGGAGTCTCCCTGGAATGGAGTTCTCCTTCCCTCCAGGTAAGAATGCCTGGGTCAGGGTAGCTTTATTTAGGTGGGGCTAGAGGATGAGCTGGGACCTTGACCCAGAGCCCTCTGCTTTCTAAGACGGCACAGGTCGGCCCTGCAAGAGCGCCTTTCTGAAGTCCCACGCACTCAGTGTTGGCGGAGCCCCAGGTCAGAAGCCAGTCAGATAAACAAAACAATACTGCTTCCAGCCAGGTTTTAATTTTTCTTTGATTCTTTGGAAAGCCTAACATAGGACCAGGAAATCTCAGTTGGAGGAAGAGTGGAAGTGTGCTGGCCAGACGACCTCGCTGACACATAAATCTCTGCTCCACCTGAGAAGTGTCTGTCTCGTCCTCACCTGAATGCCTCCACTGACAGAATCTTATTTTAAAACAAGCTGTAATTGTTAGAAAGTTCTTCCTTATATGCGCAGCTGTGAAAAAGAATGAGGAAGTTCCCTCTGTACTGATGTGGAAAAATCTCCAAGATACACTATCAAGTGAAAAAAATAAAATAAAAAGCCAGGTGCTGAACAGTATACATAATATGCTAGCTTTGGGACTTAAAAAAATGAGAAAAATAAGAATTGATATTCACATTTGCTTATGTATGCATTGAAAACTCTGAAAGAATACCCAAGAAACTTTCACAAATAGTGGTTGCTCACTGGGAGAGGGAAGAAGTAAGCAGAAAGTAATGAGAGCTAACACATATGTTCACTGCGTGCCAGGAACTCTTCCAAGTACTTGTGGATGAACTCATTCAACTCTTGCAACAACTCTATGAGATAAGTACCATTATGATCTCCATTTTTCAGATGAGGAAGCTGAGGTTCAGAGAGGTTAAGTAACTTGTCGAAGGTCACACAGCTAGGAAATAGCAAGGCCATGACAAACCGAGGCAGCCTGGCCTTCACAGACTGCATTCTTAAGGACCATGCCAAACTGTCCCTACCCAAATATAAGGGAAGGGGGAGTCTTTTCCATATACAAATATATAAATTTTTTCTTTTACACTTTTTGTTAGTTTGGTTGGTTGGTTATTTATTTCTTTAATTTATTTGTTTGGTTTTTAAGCCACATGAATGAATGTATTATGTATTTAATAAGAATTACTCTGGTTGTTGTGAGGAAACAATGCTAGAAGCTGGGAGACCAGTTTGAACAAAAAAGAAAGAGAGAAAATAAACAAATGAAAGTTATTCCTTAAGCTGAACAAAAACTTGCTTTCCCTAGGTTGGTTCTCTGGGCAGCTACCAGGTCCTGCCAAATGGACCCTTTCCCAGGAATGGAAAAGGACATTTTCAGTTCTTTCTGCTGATCGCTAGAGGCCCCTGGCTTCCACACCCTTCACCATGCTGGTTAGTCTTCCCCAAATACACCCAGGGTATCACTCCCCTCTTGAGGGTGCAGCCCAAAACAGAGCCCAGTTCTTCAGCACTTGTCTGACCAATAGGACTGTTAACTCCTGGTTTTGAGAACTATATTTCTGCTACTGCAGCCAATTTTTTGACTTGCTTTTCTGGAACCCTCATTTCTGTGTTGTAAGTAACTGCAATGTCCAACACTTATTCCTGTGTGCTCCTGCTTGTTTAGCTCTTCCGCATGCCTGACTGGTACAATTGTTTTCTGAGCCCACGTCTGAGACGTTAAATTGCTCCCCATGAAACTTTATCTTGTTAGTCTGTTTGACCCGTTGTTCCAGCCTAGCTCAGTTAGGTCCTGGCTCAGTGTCCAAAAAGAATCAAGATCCTTCCCAGCCTCATGCAAGACAAGTGTAATTATTCCTGTTTGGCTGATAAGGACACTTAGTCCCAGAGAGGGGACTTGCCTATCATCTCACAAATTGTCGATGGCGGGGGAAGAATGAACCAAGAGGTCTTAACCTCCACTCAGTTGGTGCCCATTCCAGGAAGCTCTGGTGTCATGGCAGACCCAGCGCCTGCCCAGTGTCTGCTTGGAAGAGCTCCATCCTGCAGGCACTATGTAGGCCCCAGGCTTGGGGCTGCCTCCCCTGGGCCCAGCACTGGCACCTTTGATAGGAACTGGGGAGACAGTGCACTAAGTCAGTCCCATGACCAACTGTCGCAGATGAGAAGAAAGGCCGTCATGTGCATGGCACATGTTCAAAGTTGGCTGGTGATTACAGCAGCTTAAAACATCATGTTCTAGATTAGCTGCCTGGGGTCCTCTGAAGCTTGTGCCGAAATCAGAGATGCCGTGGAGATGACATCTTCCTTATCTGTGAAGTGATGTGATGTGGAGTTACTCAACAAGCAATCCCCAGAGACCACAAACCACGGAACCGATCCAGGAATTCCACTCTCATCCGCCCACCAGATGTGCAGGTTGAAGTGTGTTTCCACGCCCCACATGTCCTCCGTCCAAGGTCGGGCAGCCATTTCAAAGAGGAGTTTTTACAAAAGAGGGAGTGGGGAGCTGCCTACCTAATCCTTATGCTGGTAACGTGGCTAATTTGGAAAAATGAGAGGACAAAGTGAAAACAGGACAATTCCCCGGGATAAATTAATCTGTGGTCATGAAGCCACCAGAAGACATGGCAGCGGAGACAGAGAACCACGCCTGGGCTGACCCGAGTGCTCCAGGACCGCCATCCATGGGAAAGTCAGGAAAGCACAAGTAGCAACGAGTGACTCCCCAAGGACTAAACATGCCTTTGAGGTGAGGTGACGCTGGGTTGAGGAGAAGTGAGCCAATCAGACTTGTTGGAGGCCAGCCCTCTGCAGAGGTCATGGCGGGACACGCCTCAATATCTAAATTTAAGTCTCAGGTGCCATCAGGAACTTCGGCTTGACTGGATGAGGGTGGAATGTATAATAGAAGCTTTCTACCTAGATACCAAATGTGGCCTCCAATTTTGACCCTGCCTTACTGGAGGGCCCGTGCACGTCACATAACCAATGTGTGCCTCAGTATCCCCACTGGTGGGGTGGCTTCAGAGAGGGTAAGGGAAAGAGTAAAAGAGATCATTAGGAATCTCTATCCTGCCGGCCTAACTGATGGCCTATGAATACAGAAATGATAACATCAGGAAACTCCTCTGAATTACTTAAAGAATGACAGAGAATAAATAGGATTCTTTATGACTGCTATATGGTGACATTCATAACATTGCCTATGGGGGTGGGTTTTCTGAAATCCTCCAACACAATTTCTTTCTCAACTATGTAACAGTTTTCATCTTGTCAAAATGCTTAACAGAAAGTCCAAGTCCCCAGGACTCCATCATGGGAAATTAAACCCCTGGAAAAGTAAAAAAGGCCTCCAAAACATGCCCTTCTGACCCCAAACCAGGAGCAGGTTAGTGCGGGAAGATGTTTCAAGTATGTTCAGATGTGAACTGGGTGCAGCTGGCACCCCTCAACGGATAAAACTGGTTCCAACAATGAGTCATACTGATTACACCCTTGGGACATCGTTCATAAATATCATCTGTCCCCAAAGACTTCCAAAACACAGGAGTCATGGCAAAACACACACACACACATATATACATGTAAGCAAGACTTCTAACAATCGGCCCATTGTTCACAGCAGAAAAACCAGGCACACCCTTTATCTAGATAAAAAGAAAATGCAAAAAGCAATCAAATGAAATCTGTCTTGCTTAACCTGAAAAACGACAGTTGGATTAGAACATGTACACGATCCATTTTCAGCAAGCCACCTTTCTGGGAGCATTTCAGTGAGCAGGAAGCTTTTTGGGGCCAGCCTTCCCCCAAATGACAAAGTGTTCCTTGTCACCTGTACCTATGTCCCCTTCGTAGCTGCCCTCCCAGTCAGTCCCATCCTAACTTAAGGGGCAAATCACCTGGTTAATTAAACTTTCTCTTTTTCTATAAAAATACGTTTTCAGAAAATAGTTCTTTTTTTTAAAATAGGGAATAAAACTTTAGAACTAAATGCTAATTTCAGCATTTCGGGCACCCACAAGGTCCCGGAGAGGGGGCGATGTCAGGTGAAGGGGATGTGTGTAATATTCTCCCCAACTCCACAAGGAAGAGTCTGGAGTCAGTGCCTCAAGGGATCTCCTCCCGCCTCCCCCTGCTTTCCTGCACAGAGCAGAAAGTCTCTAAAGGACTAGCCATATGTATGGCCACTTGGTCCCACTGTGGCATCTTAGCCAAAACAGAACTCCAAGAATGCCTTTCTACGGAAACGACCTGGGAAGAGTTGGCCAGCCACAAAACGTAAGGCTGGGTGCAGAATATATTCATCCTTGCTGAGCCTGCAGCAATGGGAAAGATGTTGAGGGGTTTCAGACTCTGTCCCCAGCCTGTTGGCACCCTTGTTTGGGCTCAGGAGCCTTCCTGTGCACGCCATAGAGATACACGCAGAACTCTGTGCCCACGGCCCCTCCCCACTGCTCCACCCGTCACTGCATTTCAGGAGTTAGGAACTCACAGGAGCCCTGCCCTCCTCGTGTGAAATCCCCAGCAGCGCCATGCCTCCTACACTCACACCTGGCAAGAGCACCAGTCTAAAAAGAGAACTTACCCCCCATGTGTGCCCTTTAGAGAACATTAGATATACAACGTCCCACTGGACACACATTTAATTTGCCCACCCAGAAGCTGTCATCCCAAGTGGAAGGTATTCTAGCATTGATTCTGCATGTTCTAAACTCTCATGCAAAGGTGGGGGAGATGGAGAGAGAGAAAGAGAGAGACAGAGAGGGAGACAGGAAGAGAGGGACAGAGAAAAGAAGGGAGACAGACTCTCATAGACCAGCAGGGTTAGAAGACACCTCTTTTTAATTTTTTCAATGGTTATAATTCTATTTGAGTTTCATATTTATTCTAAGTCAATTCTGGTAATATATGGAAATTGCCCACTTAAATCTTCAACTTTATGGCTTAAGGTTATTCAAGGTATGTCTATATTTTTACGCTCCTATGTTTCTAGTTACATGCCTTTGTTCATGGTTTGTTCATGCTTAACTTTGCCACAGATGTGTCTAGCAGTGTTTTCAAAGAAGAAGCTTTTGACTTTGACAATCCTCTGTTGAATCTTTGTTTCTGTTTCATCAATCCCTGCTCCTACCATGACTTTTCCCTTCCTCCTACTCTCTTTATCTTTATTCTTACATTTCTCTTAACTTCCTAAGTTGGAGACTGAGCTCATCAATGTAAATATTTCTTTTCTTTTCTAATTTTAATGCCCTCTCTCAACCAGACAATTATATGACCACAGTAAAGCTCTCTTGGATCAGCTTCACTCAGAATGTGGGACAAGAAACACGGCATGCTGGCAAGCCGGGACCAGACAGGCTCCTCCGTGGGCTCCCTTGTGCCAACCCAAGAGCTCGTCTTGGGTTTTAAAATGAGGACAATGAGGCCCAGAGAGAGAAACAGTTTGATAAAGGTCAACAGCAAGTTAGCGGCAGAGTTGGGCCTAGACCCTAGGTCCTTTGTCTCTTTTCCATGTTGTCTTCATTGGAAAACCAAGTGGCAGATCCCTTCACAGTATCTTTGACTCTCTACTTCAGTGTCTTGATCTACCAACTAGAAACAAGACCCTCCTTTTGACCAGCCCAGATCACAGTCTTTGGAAGAAGAGACCTGCCCATATTTAAGGGTTTTGTTTGGTCGGTTGTGTTGCATGTGTGTGTCCATGCACATGCCTGTGTGTGTTATTGTTGGTGATCATCATTAAAGACTGGCCTTGCTCGTGATGGAGTCTGATTGAGGTCTTGGTTTGCACGATCCATGATCTCAACATTTATCACCCAAAATGAGCCCAAAGGTGGGTTCCCCACTGATAAGTAACTTTTAGTTCTTCAGCACATCAGTGCATACAGCAGGTCTCCTTAGAATTCAATGGAGGAGAAAAGTTTTGCTCAGGCTTTGATACCTTATTATCTGGAAGGGCCAGAGGGAATGGACCCACATTTATTGGGGGCCAAGTCTGTGACAAATGCTTTCATAGGCATTTTCCGTACCATATCCCTTTTTTGCAATGATTTTTAATTATCAATTTAATTTCTTTACTTGTTATAGATCTATTCTAATTTCCTATTTCTTTTTGAGTTGGTTTTGGTATTGTTTCTTTCTAAGATTTTATCCATTTCATCTAAATTGTCTAATTTGTTGGCATAAAGTTTTTCATAGCATCCCCTTAATCCTTTTACTTTCTGCAGGGTCATTACTAATAATTGTGATAATTTGTATCTTATCTTTCTTCATTCCTTGGCCAGTCTAGCTGCAGTTTTGTCAATTTTGTTTATCTTTTCAAAGAACCAACTTTTGGTTTCATTAACTTTCTCTATTGTTTTTCTGTTTTATATTTCATTCATTTCCACTCTAATCTTTATTATTTCCATCCCTCTACTTGGTTTGGGCTTCGTTTAGTCTTTTTTTTTTTTTTTTTCCTAATGTCTTAAGATATGAGGTAAGGTTATTAATTTGACATCTTTCTTCTTTTCAAATATAGATGCTTAAAGTTACAAGTTTCCCTCTATAGGAGCATTTATGGAGTGTGGAGTAAGGACCCCTGAATGTCAACTTCTCCATAAAGTCAAGAACACTGGCAAAAATGTCAAATCAATTTTTTTCAGAATTATGTAAATTAACTAAAGGCTAAATGATCCAAAGATCATTTACGAATTTTAGGATCAGCTTTTTCATTTCTGCAAGAAAGGTAGTTGTAATTTTGATGGGATTACATTGAATCCATAGATCATTTTGGAGAGGATTGCCACCTTAACAATATTAAATATTCTGATCCATGAACATGAAATGCTTTTCCATTTTTATAGGTCTTTTTACATTTCCTTCAACAATGTTTTGTATTAAATCGTTTTCAGTATATAAGTCTTATACTCCCTTGGTTAAATTTATTCCTAAGTACTTTCTTCTTTTTGATTCTATTATAAATAAATAGTTTTCTTAACTTCATTTTGAATTCTTCATGGCAAGTGTATAGAAATGCAATTAATTTTTATAGATTGATATCGTATCCTGCAACCTCAATGGACTAGTTTATTAGCTCTAAAAGATTTTCTGTGGATTTGCTAGGATTTTCAACATACAAGATCACATTATCTGTGAATAGTGCAAAGAAATAGTTTTATTTCTTTCTTTTCAATCTGTTTGCCTTTTCTTTCTTTTTATTGCTTAATTTCCCTGGCTACAGAAGTGATGGGAGCACACATCCTTCTCTTGTTCCTTACTTCCGGGGGAGAGCTTTCAGTCTTTCACCATTAAGTCTGATTTTAGCTCTGGGTTTTTCATAGATGTCCTTTATTGCAGGTAGGTGTCTAAAATGGTACAGCCACTTTGGAAAAGTGACAGTTCCTCAAAAAGTTAAATGTAGAGTTCCCATATGACCTAGCAAGTCCACTCCTAGGTTTATACCCAAAATATTTTAAAACACGTGTCCACATAAAAATGTGTGCATGAATGTTCATAGCAGCATTATTCATAAGAGCCAAACAGTGGAAACATCTCAAATGTCTCAAATGCCAATCAACTGACAAATGGATAAACAAAATGTGATATATCCATACAATGCATTATTCAGCCATAACAAGGGAGGAAATGTGGATACAAGTTACAGTATGGATGAACCTTAAAAACATTATGCTAAGTAAAAGGAGACAGACACAAAAGGCCATATGTTTTATAATTCAATTTATAGGAAATATCCAAAATAGGTAATATATATAGATAAAAAATTGGATCAGTGTGAGGGAGTAGGAGAAAGAGACAATACGCAATGACTGGTAATGGTTATAGGGCCTTCGTTTTTGAATGATGAAAAATATTTCAGAATGACTGGTGATGTTTGCAAAACTTGGTGAATATACTAAAAGCCACTGAATTGTACACTGTATAAGGTTAAATTATATGGTAGGTGAAGTATATTTCAATAAAGCTATTATTTTAAAAATTTCCTTCTGAGCACATTACCTGCACCATATAAATTTTGATGATATTTTTGTTTTCATTCAGTTAAAAATATTTTCTAATTTCCTTTGTGATTTCTTGTTTGACTCATAGGTTACTTAGACATGTGTTGTTCAATTTCCAAATATTTTAAGATCTCCCATGCTTACTTCTCTTATTAATCTCTAGTGTAACTCCATTGTGTTCAGAGAAATGCTTTGTATTATTTAAATGGTTTTAAATGTATTGACACCTTGCTTTCTGGCCTAGCATATAGTCTGCCTTGGAGACTGTTCCATATATGTTTGAAAAGAATGTATATTTTGCTGCTATTGGATGGAATTTTCTATAGATGTCAGTTAGGTCAAGTTGGTTGATAGTGCTGTTCAAATCTTCCTATATCATTTCTGATTTTCTGTCTAGTTATTCTGCCAATTATTGAGAGTGGGCTATGAAAGGATCCAACTATTGTTGAATTGTCTATTGCATATATATATATATACACATACACACACTATATATAATATGCACACTGTATATAATATATATGCACTATATATATTATATCTTTACATGTTATAAGCCAAAAATACAGTTTTATGCAATTATCTTTTAAATCTGATATGGCAAGGAAAGAGAAAAACATATAGTACAGTCTTTATATTTACCTATGTAATTACCTTTTCCAGTGTCCTTTATTTCTTCATGTGGATTCAAGTTATTCACTGGTATCATTTCCTTCCAGCCCAAAGGACTTCCTTTAATATTTCTTGTAAGTCAGGTCTGCTAGCAGTGAACTCTGTCAGTGTTTGTTTATCTGGGAAAGTGTTTAATTCACCTTCATTTTTGAAGGACAATTTTATTGACTATATAATAACCTTGGTTGACTATTTTTTCTTTTAGTACCTTAAATATAGTATGCATTACCTTCTTGCTTCCAATGTTTGTGAAATTCAACTTTAATCGCATTGTAGTTCTTGTATACATGATGCGCTATTTTACATTTGCTTCTTTCAAGTTTTATTCTTTGTCTTTTTTTTTTTTTTTTTTTTTTTTGAGACAGAGTCTCACTCTGTTGCCCGGGCTAGAGTGAGTGCCGTGGCATCAGCCTAGCTCACAGCAACCTCAAACTCCTGGGCTCAAGTGATCCTCCTGTCTCAGCCTCCCGAGTAGCTGGGACTACAGGCATGCACCACCATGCCCAGCTAATTTTTTCTATATATATTTTTAGCTGTCCATATAATTTCTTTCTATTTTTAGTAGAGATGGGGTCTTGCTCTTGCTCAGGCTGGTCTCGAACTCCTGAGCTCAAACGATCCGCCCACCTCGGCCTCCCAGAGAGGTAGGATTACAGGCGTGAGCCACCGCGCCCGGCCTATTCTTTGTCTTTTAATAGTTTGACTATCATATGCCTAGGAGTAGATCTCTTTTCTATATTACTTGCTTGTTGAGCTTACTGGATGTTTAAATTAATCTTTTAAATCAAATTTGAGGACTTTACAATCATTATTTCTTTAAATATTTTTTCTGCCTCTTCTCTCTTGCTTCTCCTTCTGGGACTCATATTACACATATGTTGGTATGCTTGATAATGTCCCACAGATCTCCAAGGCTCTATTTATGTTTTGTCACACAGTTTTCTCTCTGTTCTTCAGTTTAGGTTGTTCCTATTGATCCAGTTTCATGTTTGCTGATCCTTTCTACTATTTCAAATCTACTATTGAGGAACTCTAGTGAATTTTTCATTTCACTTATTGTGCTTTTCAACTCCAGAATTTCAATCTGATTATTTTATGTAATTTATCTCCTTATTGATATTTTCTGTTTGATGTGTCATCACCATACTTTCCTTTAATTCTTTAAACATGGTTTCTTTTAGTTCTTTGAACATGTTTATTACATCTGCTTTGAAGTCTTTGTTTGCTAAGTCCAAACTCTGGGTTTCCTCAAAGACAACTTATTTTGGCTGCTTTTACTTTTTTTTTTCTGTGTATGGATCATACTTTTCTATTTCTTTGCATGCCTTGTGATTCTTTTGTTGAAAATTGAACATTTCAGTTAATATATTATAGCCACTCTGGATTCTGACTGCCCCTCCCCAAGGGTTGTTGTTGCTGCTTTGGTTGGTTGGTTAGTTAGTGACTTTCTTGGACAAATTCCATAGAGTCTGTCTTCCTGCAGTGTATATCCACTGATGTATCTGATCAGGGTTTTTCTTTTTTCTTTCTTTTCTTAAGGCTGGCTTCCTATACCTCATGTTCAGCCAGAGGTGTGTGGATAATTAGGGCCCTCTCTGATCACTCCTGAGTGTGTGCACAGCCTTGCTTCTGTGTGCAGCCCTCCAGAACTCCAAGAATGTTATCAATGTCCACTATGGCTGTCTCACTCCTTGGATCTCCCTGTTCTTTTTTGGCAAGTTGCCTTCTGTTGTTTGCCCAAACCAGGATCACAACTGAGAATGGCTGCAAATTTGGCTTTTTCTATTCATTTGCCACCAAGATGGTTGCTGTTTCCATACGGTTTTTCTGCCCTTCACTCCAAAGCAAGTCAGCCCCCTCCAGCAGCAAACCTGCTGATTTTCATGACTTACCCTGCCCTGATAGAACTATTGTGCTTATAGCTAGGGATGGGGTAGAGAGGTGGGAACCATCCCAGTCTACAGTGGCACAGATTCCCTTTGTTCTTAACTAAGGTTTATTAGCTTGTCGTAAATAAATGCTTCTCAATATGTTGTATGTCTTTAGTTGATTTTTCAGAGTCCTGAAATGGTTGCTTTTGATGATTTTGTCCAGTTTTATCATTGTATTTGGGGAGTATTGAACAAGCTTCTCATTCTACCATTCCAGAAGTTCCATAAGTCTCCATACTATATCTCATTTAATCTTCATAATACTGTGAAGTAACATTACTCTTACCAGCTTATTGATGAAGAAATTGGGCTTCAGAGTGGTTAAGTAATTTGCTGAAAGTCATGACTCATATTTCTCAAAGGTTGTATAGTGTTCTCAGGACTCTAAATCTGGATCTCAATCTTTCCTGATTCTTTGAAGACACCCTTTCCCGAGATGCCATCTTGAAGAATCTTGTACACCTTGACAAATAGTTTGGAAATCAACACTATTGTCTTGATAGTCCAGATAACTCTATTTTGGTCTTGATCATGCATAATACAGATAAAAGTTCTTTTTATTATGTACCACCCAGGTTCCAGGTGTCAACCAATGTGCTACTGTATTTCAAATTTAATCCTTATAACAATGCTGGGAGGGAGAGAGGTCATGCTCATTCCAAAATGTGAAAGCTGAGGCACAGAAACATCTGTTTTTAAGTGGTAGAGGTAGGATTCAAGCACTTCTAAGGCCTAGTGTTGGACATAGTTCAATGCTCTCCTTTGATTGGCATGTCATCCAGCTAAAATAAAGTTGGAAAGAGCCCTGAGAAAACTGATAAAAATAATGAAAGATTTAGAAATATAAACCAAGGGAGAAAACCAAAATTGGGGATGATTTGGTCTAGAAAGGAGCTGAAATAATAATCTTTAAGTATATGAAGTGATACCATTTGATGTTAAGTACTAGATTTTTATTTCGCTGAAGGAAAAAAGCGAGACAGAACAACAGGAAGCACCTTTCTATTTTATCAGGAAAATCTTGCTTCTTTATGGACTCATGATATGTTAAAGTTTGTTACACGAAAGGTTATGTAATCTCCTTCTTCAGTAACTAATTGTTCTCCAGGTTTCCTTATAGTACGACTTAGGTGAAGACAGGGGGTGACTTCCCAAGATTCTTTCAACCCTACCTGAACTTTCCAAATTAAAATAGCAGACCCCCCCCCCATCCAACCCCAGCAGTGCCTGAGTTCCATATTCTGCTCATCCCTGGGGCTTCCACACCTCTCTCTGCTTCATGTAACCAATTAAAACAAGATTCTTGGAAGATACACCCCCTTCAGGCCAGGCCAAATCCATATTTAGAAGAAATAAGCAACTACTATGTCAATTCTATTAATAATACAGAAGTCTGTGACAGCTCCAGCACTTTTCCCTGATTAACTACCATGAAAATCTCCTGCTTGATTAAATACTTTGAGGTAAGGCCTGGTCTCCATAATGTGAATGGTAAAACATATGTATCACCTTGGCTAAATCTACCTGAGTAGATGTCCACATCAAGTTGGCTCTCCATCCCTTTGGAAGAAAGAAGGACTGGCTCCAACCTAGATCAGAGGAAGTTTGATTTGTAGACAATAAAGGTAGGGAGGTTGAGATTTTGCCTTGGTAGAGAAATGAGTCAATGGTTACTGAGAAAGGGAAAACCAATGACAGGAGGGTTAGCTCACATTCAGAGAAGAGCAGGCCAGTGGCGTGAAACATTTGTCCCTCACAATTGTCCTTCAGTCCAGTCTTGACTTAGGCCATCCAAAATTTATTCCTTGGGTCCAAGAGTTAGAAATGGGGGCCTAAATCCTATGTGACCTGGAATGTGCCTCTGCCAGCCAGCTGGAACCATAAGCATGTGTTTTTACATTCACTTTTATATTAACTTCATTTTGCTAGAGATTTCATTAAAACCCACTTCCAGTGCTGATATGTGCAACGTGAAATCCTCCAGATGAATAAGTTCTGTAGATGGTGACAACACTCTCGCCACACTCCATGGATCAAATTGCTCTTTATCCATTTGACTTGGTTGGAATGTAAAAGCAAATGCCACGCAAATGCTATGAAATCAATAGCTATAGACTGTTGGTTTGGGTTTTTTGTTTTTTTTCCCCTATGTAGACCTCAAAGGAGACTGACATACAGATTAGACAAATCACTTTTCATAATCCTAAGGACTGCCGCATGATGTATCCAGAGTATTAACCAAAGGCTGAGACCAAATAAAATGGGAATTAAATTTCTTAATGGAGAGAGACATGAACTTTCTATCCTTAGATCTCTGGCTGTGGACGTCTGTAAGGCAATGAAAAATTCAGCTACCCTGTTTATAATATTCTGAGAGATATATCACCAAAGTGACACAACTTATCACGGTTACAGTTTCTATTTAGAAAATTCAGTTTCCGATGTGGTCAAAGGGAGCTCAGGGCTGCTGGCAGGGAATTTAAGGGTAGCCCATGAAAACCAAGGTCCTATATGTTTGGGGTCATTTGAAGACTCCCTGATCCTTTCCACCAGTGCCTGGGGGCCTGTCCTGTGTCTCAACCAAACACCAGGGCCTTAATATTTTTTTAATTAGTCCATGGAATTGCAATGAAGTGAAATCTTTTGCTTTCTATGCCAGCAAAGCCAAGATGAGCCTAAAAGAAATTAGACTGAAAGCAAATGAGATTTAATACTAAAACTAGAAATAAGCCTGTATTGTAGCCTTTTCTGAAGGTCAAATTCACACCGTCTGAAGTCACTGCTGTGACAATGGTTAAGTTAGGGATTAAGCAGCAAGGGGAAAAAAATGAAAAGCCAGTAAAAGTGTTGGTGAAACAGAGATCTTTTTCTTGCTCCCTGCAAAGATATTAATATTTTTGGGTGACGCTGATCCAGAACCACTGCCCCAGAAGGCGTGAGCACAGCAGGAGCTGAAGATGATGCCCCTCCATCTCGGACTGTCTCGGCTTCCTGGAGGACGGATGGGGCTATGCACCCACGTGGAAATGTTACAGGACAGAGTGTTTGTATGTGAACAACTTTCTCCTAAGGAGTGAAAAGCCTTTTATGGGCATTATCTAACTTATCCCCACAACCTTCTGGTAGGTGGAGGGATGGGAAGGGAAGCCAGCAGCAAAGAGGGGAACACCAATCGGAAATCCGTAAAGCCTATGTTAGGAAGTACCAATGACTTGCCTAAGAGAAAGCAAGCTGGTGGGAAGAATTAGAGGCATTCAGCTTTTCCAAGGAGTTGGGGGCTATAAGGTTTGCATGCCTCCCCCCAACACACACACACACACACACACACACACACACACCACACACTCTGAACCTCCCTGTGACTCAGTTCTCTTCACTTCTAAAATAAGGACTACAGTACATATCTCACAGGATTTTGATGAAGATTCAGGGAGATGATGTAAGTAAAAAAAACTGATCCATAATAAAAGGCAATTCCCTCCTAATCCCTTCTCTCTCTCCTCCCTGCTGCCATATCCACCCAGGACACGGGCCGGCCACAGAAGGAGGAGGAATGCATGACGCGGACAGTTTGGCAGTGGAAGGAGTGAAGCTTCTAACAAGCTCCCAAACAAACTGATTTGACTGTATAAGATGGTGCATCGTCCATATTAAAGCCAATGCTAAAATGTATTCTGCACTTGGTCAGGCTGTGAAGAGTGCACCACTGGCTGAAACTCCAGCTTCTTCCAGGTGCCCGTATGCTCCTCCTTGCCTCTCCTGGTGTGCTTAGTCATCGGGAGGAGGCAGATTATTCCCCCGCATTTGGAGACCCGGTGAGATTATCGGCAACCGTGCAGTAAATCTTGAAGATCTATCCGCCCTCAAATGCAGTGTGCTACAGCACACCGGGTTACAAGACGTATAATTAGAGCTCATTCGGCTGACAGATTAATGGGGGTGTAGCAAAGGCCAGATAGCAGTAAATTAGGCAGCTAAATACAGCAATCTCTGGCATAACATCAGCCCTAAATTGCACATCTTCTGCAGTGTGTTGGCCACTTCTCACAGATTCTTAACAGTGTATCTGTTTTATGAGGTGTTTTCTCTTCAAG
The DNA here is from genome assembly GCF_041146395.1 of Eulemur rufifrons. Taxonomy (NCBI): domain Eukaryota; kingdom Metazoa; phylum Chordata; class Mammalia; order Primates; family Lemuridae; genus Eulemur; species Eulemur rufifrons. Next base: position 14,317,689 of record NC_090997.1, on the reverse strand, counting down.
GAACCTCAGCACACATACTTTTGTGGAGAGCTTGGCTTACTGGTATTTGGCACTTCATTGCCCCAGCTACTCCAGAATCACCTACTTATTATGTATATAATGTATTGTCATGGCCTATTATCGGATGAATAGCTAAATGTAACAATGACTTCTTAGTAGCCCTTAGAAATACTCTTTCTAACTAGCTAAAAACAAACAAACAAACAAACAAAAAAAACAAACAAAAAACAAAACCAAACTAACAAGCTCACGATTTTCATACATACGTTCTTGTTACCTGATTCTTTAAAATAAAACTTGGTAAGAAGGAAGTTAAATTCCATAGTGTTCAGGCAGATAAAACAAATAAACCCGAGTGGTTAGAATGTTCTCATTTTAGATAGGTCAGCTCACCAAGATCACGCAATGTCAGACAAATCCACACCCAGAGCGCCTGCAGACAGCAGTATCTTCTCTCTGGGGGCCTTCTCATTTTTTTCACATTTTGTCTACTTCTTTTCATATTTCTACAAGTTTGGAAGCATTTTTCTAATCCCAAGTCTCCTTTCTACCTATCAGTGAGTTTCTACCTTGCCTATATCGCTAACCTTTCTAAACTAGGGATCTTCGAATGATTAGTTTGTGTACACTCTAAAAGAATTTTTTAAAACTACCTTCTTAACATCTAAATTGCATCATCACACCTACAGATAGTTACAAAGGATGAACCATCTGGCAATTTGTGCCTTAGCTTTATTTTCATCAAAACTTCCTTGCAACAGACTTAGGTGATTCTGCTTATGGGAAATGTCTGCCCTATGACCCAAATGACAAAGCAGTTCTCACTGCCAGTCCAATTAGCCAAATCAGTCTTACTTTTTCACAGAGAAATTCTCACTTTCTTTTTCAATTTAAATAAGTGTGTTAATATGTCTCCCCAAGGCAACTAATTCATCTCTGGAACTGTCATTCTGATAGCCAGATGGATGCGTGGGTGGGTGGGTAGTTGTGACGCGTGCACCCGTACATACGTGGAGGCTGACCACGAGTTTGTCCTGGGGCAGAATCCTGCTCCTGCCCCGTTCATTATTTCACCCCAAAGCTCTTTGTTTTGTTCTCCTGGGACTATTCCTTGAAAGAAAAGCCTCTCAAATTGTCCCATTGTTTAGAGACCCACAAGATTTTTAGACCCTGAGGCAATGCTCTATAGTGAGACTGGGCTGGGTGAGAGGACGCCTTTTATTTAAAAATGTGAGAAGGGTAATCATGATGAGATGGTGGGAAAGAAAGAACCAGAGCTGTGTTCTCAGGCTGGTGAGCTTTAGAAAGGGCTGCACGTGGAAGTCAAGCATCTGAAAATCAATGCCATAAAGCCGTCCGCATTTGCATAACCCCTGGAAAATCTGCACGTGCCCCCAAAGGGTGCACACTACAGCGTGAAGATGGCTGTGCTCGATCAAACACACAAGTGGGGATCATTCTGGAGCAAGCAACGAGAAACACCTGCCAGACCAGCGTCTGCCTCTTCTACTCCAGCCGTCACAAGCAAGAGGCTCATTCATTTATTCATTCAACAGACATCTTTGTGTGGGGCTCGGGGCACGTATGCTCCCTTGGCCCTGTGTCCCAGGAGTCATCCTGAATGATCACTGCCATCAAAATACGGAGATTCCTATGAGCCCTCACTTGTGATAACTTCGTATCATAACAAAAGCAAGGTGTGTATAGAGAGCCACTATTTGGTTAGAAAAATCTGCCTAGGGTATTTCCAGATGCTTGAGCCATCTAGATTCCAGATCCCAAATAAAATAAAATAAAAGAGGCAGGAGGGGTGCCCGAGGGAAGAGGTCATATCCTAAACTCATCGTTAAATTGCCGGGAAGTGTGAGTGATGAAAATGGCCAGAAAATATGATCCTTTGGTGAATTGGGGTCTCGCTAATGTTTAATTGGGTCTCCGGTGAGACATTTAAATCTATGGGCAGCTATCAGGGGTGAGAATTCTACTCTAGTGGCCCCCAAATGATTTCACCTTCACTTTCATTTTAGTGGTGGAGGAAAGCCAGGACATTTGCTGAAATATTTGAACTGTGGGTGTGTGTTTTAAGGCCTGTCTGTGTGTGGTAGTCACCACGGAGGAAATTCAGGATTTGATGATCTCTTTCAGCACATTGGTTACCAAAAACCAGGGCAGCCACACTGGAGGTCCAGGCACCTTGTACATGCCCTGGATTTCTCAGTGTCCTAAAACAGAGTTTTTTCCGAGAAGTATGGCTTAGAAATGACCGTATTCGAATTTTCTTCAAGTATTTACAAACCTCCTTAAGGCTGGAGTCTAGGTGCTTCCAAATAAGTAAAAATACTTTGCAAAGCACCCCGTAGCCTCCACACTCCAAGCCCTTTCAAAATAAACAAAAAGGTAAAATGTTGTAGTTTTTTTTTCTTTAAATTCCACTTCATCATCACATGTCTGGAGACCAGAGACAAGTGGCAAAACCACTGGACCAGGAGGCAGGAGACCAAAGCTGTAGGCTCAGCTCTGGGAGGGGACTAGGGAGCTCTGAATTGGGCTGTGGATCCCAGCCCTGCATCTCCTGGCTGTGTGATCTTAGACAAGTTACTCAGCCACACTTCCCCTCGGCTCCCTCATGGTGGATGAGGAGCCGCCTCCCAGCGGGCTGAATGAGACCAGGCACAGGGCGTGCTCAGCCTGGCGCCCAGCACAGACTATGAGCTCAGCCATATTTGCTGTTACTGTGTGTGGCACAGGGCAAGTACGTCACCTTAGTTCCTCCAGACCCCTATTTTCTCCTCTTTTCTGTCCATGTAGATGAAAACAAAAGGCACATTTGATTGTTTTTAAAACATAAGTTTTACTAAAAGGCAAATGGATCAAAGTCTAGTTTCTTCCTCCATTAAATTGCAGATGCCTTGTGGCCGAGGACAAGAATCTAGTTTTTGCACTTCCCCTCCGCCCCTGCCCCCGCCCCTGCCACTGCCTAGGAGTACCTTGTGCTTGGCAGGCATCGATAAACGTTTGTGGACTTGTATTATCTCCAAGTTTAACTTTGTGATAAGGGAGCACAAGTGTGAGGCAGTTTTGTGGCCGTGTTAAAGTGAGTCTGGGAGAGTCTGGGTGAGTGAGCGGAGGTGTGTTTATCGGCGATTTAGCGAGGGCCAGGGGACGATGCACAGGGGTTAAACATGTCTGTAATTACTGGGACTGCTTTAACTGACCCAACCGTGCCTGACGCGTCAAAGTAACATAGATCTCCACCTGGCAGACAGAGATGCTGTTATTTTATTTTAAAAAAGAAAGAAAGAAAAAGAAAAAAAAAAGCTCATTTTGACTCTCAAATGAATCAGATTTTGAAATTGATCTTCCAAAGATAAGTTTGCCTGAGGAGAAAATGAGTTGCATGTTTTCCATCTTTGCCCTTTCTGACCTTTCTGTATCGAAAATATCACCCAGAAGAAGGATTTTTTTTTTTTTTTCACTTTGGAAAACAACTAAAACCAACCTCTACTTCTCCAGGGGGCTCCACTGACCGCCCCCTGCGAACAATACCAAGTACAGATGAAGCCTTTGAGACATGCCTGAGTATCCAATACTCTGCCTCAGAAACATAAAATGAAAAACAAGCCTAAACAGAGGATACTAATTTATTTTATTTTCCTGTTTAAATAAAGGAAAGATAAAAAAAAAAAAAAAAAAAACACCAAGTGTTTTACCTGGCTTGTGTGTTTGTGATGACTCATTTCAAGAAAATGCTAGGGGGAAAAACCCACCTTACTTCTACCTCTAGGAAATTCCCTTTTCACGGGAATGCAAATCCCGGCTCCCACGCTCTCAGTCTGGGGACCCACGGCCTGGAGAAATGGGTCTGTCTCCCCACCTCGAAGCTACGAGCCCTAAGTCAAGCCAGCGCTTCCTCTCTAACCAGATCATATTTTTCGATCTGAGCGATTTTATGGTGGGGGCTTAAGCGACTTCCTACATTCCTGTTGTTGCTCTTAATTTCTTCTACTTGGAGTGAAACCCCTACAGGGAAGCCGTAAAGAAAATAGAGTAAATAAAGAAGGAAGAAAATGTTTCTCTTCTCTTTCCTCCCTAAACCCCCCTCATAAACATCCCACCCCAGGTCACAAAATGTATGGCGGGCGGTAAGCCTTGGCAGTATTTTGACACGGTGCACAGCCCTTTTCTCCTCCCCTATTCCTTTGAGGTTCATCTTGCAGCCCAGGGCTCTGTTCCCCTGCCAACTTGGTGGGAGTGTTTAGTGACTGGAAGGCTGTGGCCTGCTCTCCCCAGAACTTCACACTTCATTTTTCCATATCCCTGGGAGCAGCAGCAAATATTTCACCAGCCTGGTTTGCCGGCTACTGCCATAAATCAGACTTAGGCCTCAAAAAAATATCCAGGCCTGTCAAGGCATTAAGCTTTTATTTTCTGACTCGATCCCGTGGTAAATGAGAGCTTGTATTTTCCTTTAAAACTGTAAAGGGATTTTTAAGGATTGTCGCTGGATGGCCGCCAGCTACAGAAGATACAATACGGAGTGTAACTGGTTAGGAGAGATTTGAAAAAGTCTTAAGTATGAAAAATGTCTTTTCTTAAAGGTTTTTCAATGAAATGAGAAACAGGGCTTAAATTTCATAAAGACTTTTTAAAAAAAAAAAAAAAAAAGGAAAGAAAGACCTAAACTATTCACGAGAAGAGCATTAGAAAATGGAAGAGTGGCCCTCTCTGAGAAATATGAGTTATACCCGTTATGCGTGCTCTCTCCTGCTCAGCCCGTTTCTTTCTCTCTCTTTCTCATCGTACACAGATACTCGGGCTGGTTCATTAGTCAGTTCCTGCCATCATTACTGACGATCTGACAGCAAGAACAAACAGACTGGACAGTTTTATGTGCTGTATATTAATTGCTTCATAATTCAGGTCTGCAAACCAGGACGGTGAGGCAAGTCCACTTGGAAAAACCCCTGCTTCAAATTCTAAGCCAGTCTGCAAGGTGCAAATCATGCCTATGAGATCACTTCTTAGTGTTTCTCCTGGTTGAGTAATCAAATCTGAAACTCCGCACGCTGAAAGTCTTCTTGCAGTTGGAGAAGTGATGGAGTTAAAATAGGCAGGTATTGCACCGAAACACCATGTCCAGGAAATCTGGAAAAAGGTGCAAGAAACAAGGCTAAGATCAGGTACCAGGTGTAGAAAAACAGTCTGCTTCAATTTTGTGATGTGTCATGTTTCACTGAGGTGCACATCTAATTTCAGTCAAATGTAATTAAAGGAGAGTAAACATGATCTTTCCTCTGCCTGGTCCAGGTCATTGCATACATTTGCAGCCTGGGGTTAGGAAGAAATAACTAAGGAAATAGAGAACCTCTAGTTACGAAGGTTTCAAGGTAGCATTTGAATCAGGATGAGACTGATCAAGATAGTCACAAGGCCATTTAGACAAGGTGGTCTGATTTTACAGTCAGGAGAGCCGGGGATGAGGTGGGTGGGACTGACGGGAACACAACAGCAGTGGAACCCGGGGAGTGGAGATGAAAAGTGAGTGCACAGGAGCGTCATATAAGGAGGAGGGGAAGTATATCCTGAGCTGACCTTGTAAGGACCTGTAGGTCCATCCACCCTCTTGGTGAAGGTATTGACGTATAGCTCTCCCACTCCAACCTCAAGTGGGTTAGTTGTGTTAAATCCTGGATGTCCTCAAGGTGGGGCGTTGTTTTCCTGGGTGTTGCTTTTCCTTCTTGAGGGAGTTCAGAAGAACCCGAAACTAGACTTTCTGGCCTAATGTAGTTTGAGCAATGGTTTGAAGCTCGGTGCAATCCCAGAATGGATCTGTTTCTGAAGCTCATTCCAGCTGATCTCCCTCCACTGGTTCAAACCCTCCCTGGCACGTGGAGGCGAGCTGTGTGTGTCTGAAGCACCTGCAGCAGCGTCCCTCACCTCCTACTTCCCACTCAGTGATCGATCACACCCTTCTGCTAGTGCTTTGAACTTGCTGAGGCTTGTCCTGCCTCTGGCCTTTCCCATCCCCCGTCTGAAACATTACCCCGAGAGTCTGCAAACTATGGTCCACAGCCTAATCTAGCCTGCCACCTGTTTGTGTATGGTCCACAAGCTAAGAATCGTTTTCACACTTGCAAATGGTCTTACAAAGATCAAAAGAAGATTAATATTTTGTAACATGAAATCTATATGCAACTCGGATCTCAATGCCTATAAATAAAGTTTTGTTGGAACACGGCCACGTTTCATTTGTTTATACATTGTTTATGGTTGTTTTCACAGTATTGTTATTGTCACAGTTATCATATGACCTGCAAATATTGACTACCTGGCTCTTTACAGAAAGTATGCCAACCTCTGCTCTACCTCCCAGATCAACCACATGCACCCACACTGAGCCTGACCCACCCCCCTTCCTTCAATCCCCCTTCAGGCGTCCCCCAGGCTAGCTGGTCCTGCCTTGTACACACTGCACTTCTTGCATAGTGAATAGTTTGCATATTGAATTCATTTAAAAAGGTTTTTATTCAAACTACAAAATAGCAAAACTATTAAATTAAAATATTTTAAAAGTCATCAATCAATCATTTAAAAAAAAAACCCTAATTGAAACCTCGAATAATATACCCAAAATGTTCATATTGGTTATCCCTAAGTTGTTGTATTACAGATGAATTGAATATGCTTTTGACTATCTGCATTTTATAAATTTTCATGATATGTGTTTTCTAGATTCTCTGTATAATGTTCATGTTCTTAATTTTCTATAATGTACATTTCATAATGTATAAATGTTAATTTTAATGGGGTGTTTAGAAAAACATGTATTGAAAAAATAAAAAATGTAAAAATTAAAAAAATATATATTGAGCACCTTTTACATGCAAGGAACTGAGCTAAGAAAGCACCATGGGGTATGTGCAGATTTTGCCTATTTTGGTTGAGTATTCAAGAGAGCAAGAGTATTTGCTGAGGATACGTGTTTTAATTTACATTAAAGATATTATGCTATAATATCATTCTTTTACTTTTATATTCTTTAAAAGAGTTTTTTAAATTTCTCAAGAAAGTCTTGCGCAATCTTCTGTTAGGTTAAGTCCTAGGTATGCTGTGGATTTAGCTGCTACTGTGAATGGTGTTTCATGTTCTATCATCTTTTCTAGTTGCTAATTGCTGGTGGATAATGAATCTTGGATATGGCAATTTTGCTGGGGAAGGGAAAATATAAGTAACACAACAGAGGCTCTCCTTACTGACCACTGTGCTGCAAACTATGGAATTTGAGTCTGCACCTGAGGCCAAGAGACTGGGGTGGAGTGGGGCCAGGTGAGGATGAGGAGGACATCTCTGTCACTGGTTGAGTGTTCCATGCTTTTCATAACTGAGACCCCTGCAGGTCTGCTACACGGGCACCTGGCATGTCCTGACACTGCACCACTGCCACACTGACTATCCAACCAAGTGATCCATCAAATAATCCATCCTTTTCTTTAAAATCTCTAAACTTCCTTGTTTCCTCCTGCAGAGTCTCTCTGAGGCTCTAAGCCCACAATATCTTCTATAAATATGTTGGCAAGAAGCAGCACTGGCTCTGTCCTCTATTTAAGTGGCATTTGTACCCTCCAGCCTCTCCTGGTAGGTCAAGATGGCCTCCAGGACCTGGCAGATGGAATTGGGTGGAGTTCATTATTTTAAGGCACACCTACTGGTTCAATAACATCTGGAGAATTCTGGAATGACCTGATCCTCAGAGGTTTCAGGTCTTGGCTGGTTCCTCTTACTACAACCACCAGCAGCAGCACCTGGGCTAAGTCATTTCATTGGTGTCATAACTTCCTAGTTCTCCTAGAGGTTTGCTAAGCACGTCACTTTGGCAGGTGTAAAATGAGCCAGACAACATCTACCCTTTGTCCACATCCTTGAAGTGTTGGAAATAGGCTTTGGAGAGGCTTGTCAAAAGACTCTAGATAGTCAAGTCATCCTTAGCTGATGTTTATGCAGGATGAGAAATGCTAACTTTCACGATGGCCGCGCCCAACTTCTCCCCACTGACTTGCCTTCTACGTACGGTGAGTCATCCCATTCCTTCAGTAACTAGACCAGTGGCTCTCGATCACCTGGGAGCTTTTAACAAATACCAATACCTAGACCCCACCCCAGAGAAACTGAATCAGAATTTCCCCTTCTGTTTTGCCAAGAGTATCGTGCTCTGATCTCTGAGACCAAGTAGGACACTTTTGGGGGAGGGATGTGGAGCGGGGTGGAGAGCCTGTCCTCTGACCCCACCTCTCTCTAACCACATCTAAGTTACAAACCACAAAACCAAGTAAACAGGCAAGTGAGGGCTGCTGCAGTGATTGCAAGGCAGGGGGAGTGTGGCGAGGGGGATGGAAGAGGAAGAGCGGCCACCTTTCATTAACAGCGTTTCCTCAAGCTCGGACCTCACAGTCCATGGTGGACGTGATCTCCGAATGCCAGGGACAAGGAGCTGGAGGAGGACTGTGCCCTTCCAGAGTCCAGGCTTGAGGGGCTGAGCCTCGGGGCTAACTCAAGCTGTCACTGCTCCTTCCTCCCTGCAGCCTCCAGGCCATCCTCCCGCTCCCCCGTGCTCCCTGGGTTCACACTCACTGCTCCGCCACCGCTGCTGCCTGTGCCCTCGGGTGTCCCACCGGCTCTGGCTGCCACCCCACGTGAGGAAATGGACGTCCTAAAAAACCGCAGCGTCAGCAGGCCGTTTGGGAGTGGGCAGCAGGGTGGGCCACATGGCTCAGCAGGCTGTGAATCAAACAACCAGGGGTGCTGAATTCTGGGGGCACTTGGGGCGGGAGAGTTTTCTCACGGGGGTGTTTCTGAGTAAGGAGGAAATTGGCACCTGGAGGCCTCGTCTGACACATTCACCAAAGTCACAAAGAAACAGAAAGAACATCGCTTCCATTTTTGTTTTCCTTCTAAAAGGACCCCTCCTTCCCAGTCCAGGTCCTCTTTGCTTCCACTCCCTAACAAAAACACCTTATGCTGAATGCCAGCTAGGCCCTGAGCGCATTGTGCAAAGCGCTTTCCATGTGCTGTCTTCTGTAATATTCTGTTTGTAGAGGAAGAAATGGGGGCCCAGGGAAATTAGGCGGCTTGCTTGGAGTGACATGGTCAGCAGTGGCAGAGGAAGATTTGGACTCAGGCCTGTGTGACAGCAAAGCCAGAGCCTGTGAACTCCACACCGTGCTATGAGATTTGCAGGCTAGAGACTCACTTTGCCAATAAAGTCAGAGCTGGTGCTAGAAGGGCCTGGCCATCGTTGACTGAATTCATCAGAACTCAGAGCCCTTTGGGCAACTGATGGGAGCACCATGTGCGAGAGCTGGGAGCACCCCCAGGATTTGGATCACATAGTCCCTTGGCTGTCCAACCTCCAGCCTCGTCTGTAAAATAGGACAACAGTACCTACCGCACAGGGTTGTGAGGAAGTAAGATAACAGAGAAGGAACATTTAGTACCAACTCATGTGTAGCATAGAGCTTCATAATGTAGCCATTTTACTATTAATAGTATTATTATTAGAAATATAACTGCCAAGCATTTACTCATTCATTCAGTGAATATTTACAGAGGGCCCTGTACCGGTCACAGAGGCACATCTGTGAACCAGAAATCAAGCACTGTCATCAGTTGATGGGTTCATTCTCATCCCCGGCTGGAAAGCCCACTGTGGAAACCAAGTCACCACTGGGAGTTTGCCTGGAAATTGTGGAATCATCAGAGAAGAATGGTGAGTGTGTTGAGCATCTTCGCAGGCTGGAACCAAGGCTCAGGACAGTGTGTGCAGTGGACAGGAGAGCCGCAGGCAGAAGAAGGGGATGAGCCTTACTGTGCACCTTCATGTAAAATGCCCGAAACTCAGGATGCAGGGAATGCTTTGGGGCAGTGCCTGAGACGCTCTCAGGGGACATGAAGTCAAGGCATTAAATTACCCTGACTGACCACAGGAGAGAAGAAAGAGTCCTGCGGGGAGGAATTCCAGCTCTGGAGTCAAATCACTCTGGTCCCCGTCGTCTACACCCGTAACCAGCTGTGTGCTCTGAGCAAGTAGGTTATTCTCTCTCAGCCTTGATGTCCTCAGATGGAAAATGGATGGAAGTAAGAGGTGTGCCTGTCTCACATGATTTGGAGGTGCTGGTGGCAAGACATGCAAAGAGGGACTTAACTAATTTTGCCCATTGCTGTCACCCCCTGTCAATCTTTCTGTGGCTCCAAGAAGATAGGCGGGGTGTGCTGGTAAGGCTGACACTTGCTAATCTTCCATTTAACAGAAAGTGAGCAATCCTCAAGCCCAGAGACTTCCATGGACAATAGTGCCTAACCAGGACTTAACAGCATTGCTTCGTTTTCATTCTGTGGGGGATGGGGGCATGTGTGATTATCTTCTAGTTGTGGGAAGTGATGCCGGTTTTTATATCTGATAGAAAGCTTCCTTTTAAACAAACATTTCAACAAAAAAACAAATCAACTTAAATACAAATATTAAGGAAATAAGAGGGCCGGTGTGGTGTTCAAATGACTGAAGTTTGGGAAACATGACAGGGCAGCCCCATGCCCTTGCTCTTGGCCTCCATTGGAGACGAGAGGCTCTAAACGTATGAGGGCCACAGAGCCAGGCTTGGAGCCTAGTTCTTTCTGCCTCTAACATAGCTGCCCTTTCCCAATGTGTCTATCAACAGAAATATGCCTTTGCTTTCAAGCCACCCTTTCTCAGACTCCAAAGAGACCGTGGCACTTCAGCCACCCCCTTCTTCTAATAGGTCATGCTGCAGTACTGCAGTTTCACTCCCTGGAATTGCATTCCAGGCTTGGGGATATGGCCCAGGCCCCTTGACAGGATCAAGCTATTTTTTGAGTCTTCTTAGACACACAACTACAAACTGTCTCTAGGTGTGGCCTACGTTTGCACGTGGCTAACCTCACTCATAGGGTATCAGTTCCAACTGCTTCTTTCCTTAGATGGCAATTGTGGCATCTTGCTGTAGCCCTTCATGTTCCAACCACACATCCGAGACTGATGAGCATTTCATCAAGCTGGGGGGGCCAAAGCCACATGTTCCTATTGTGGCCCTGATTACTGTCTCTTGCTTTAGAGAAAAAGTCACACTGAGCAGACATTGTTGGATTAAACAATATTCTTTTGCACAGCTGTGATTGTGGGTCTTAGAACTTAGTAAACTAGGGAGCCCAGGGGATACGGAAGAGAGTAAGAGACGAGAACCGTAGAATTTAGATGTAGACGTTCCCTAAAATCACACAGTCCCACTATTCTGTGTTGAGGAGAATGAGGCTGTGAGAGGTTACTTGACCTGCCCAAGGTCACGTGCATCCCGGTCAGAATACCACCACATTCCCCTTCGGGTTCTGAACCCAGTCTGACTCTGAGCTTCGTTAAAAATTCTTTCCATGTCTTTCTTCAATGGATAATTTAAAATAGAAATAATAATAATAAATATAACACCTCGTTGTATATGTGTAGCACCTTTCCTCCAATAAATGGTGTTCTTTCAGCCTTCCCACCCATGCTGCACAGAACGAAAGTGTTTCTTTCTACTGTGAACTCTGGCATTGGTTATTGACCGGAGCCTAGCTTAGTGCCCACACACATACCACTATCACAGGTATAGCTCAGAGTACAGGGCTCATGTCTGTTTGTTACTAGCTACCTCAGGATGGTGTTTTTAAAAAAGCCCCTTCCCAACATAATATACATAAGCAATATGTTTAGAAAGCTAAAATTTTAACATTAATTATTTTTCTTTTAATCACATAGATTTTTTATATTTCCATGGAATAGCAGCTCCTTTTGTGTTGTTAGTAACAAGTTGTACTAATAGTATTAGCAGAATGGTAGCAGTAGTAATAGTAACAACCAGCATTTATTACACTTCTACATGGAAGGCATTTATATGCAGTATTTTGCTTAATCCTCATAAAAATCTTAATGATATAAGTATATTCCACCTTACTGATGAAATAAACTAAAGCTCTGAGATATAATTTGCCAAATATCACAATGCAAAAAAAGTGAAGTTTTTGTCTTTTTGACAAGAGGGTAGACTAGATTTTGTGAGAATCCCTCAGAGCACCAGTTAAAATATAAAAACTTTTAAAAATGTATAACAGAGCTAGCTAGATAGTAATTTCTTAGGCCCCATAAATGACCAGAAAGCCCAAATCCAAAAGCCATCATCAAGTGCTAGAGTCAACATTTCCTACATATGAGGGACAAAACCTGAAGCCCAAGACACGTAAAATGCCAGAGTAGAAACCCACACAAAAAAGCCAAGATTACTGAAGAGCAACATTCTCACTAAGTAAACTAGAAAAATACCTACCCCACAGAACAAGAAGATGGCAATACATGCCTAGATTGGCCTTTGCTCTGAGTAGAACAAAAAAGAAAAGGAAAAAACTCCCCTCCCCATTTCTAATTATATACATTTCATGAGTTTGGGGCCTGAATATACACCACCAGTGTGGCTGAAAAAAACTCTGAAAAGTTAAATTGTTTCCAAGTTGGTGATACCTTCAAGCACCTGGTGATACTCTCTGGAAGAAAACACTTTTAAAAGGGGTCTCAAAGAATTCCTACATATTAAGTTACAAGGAAAATGAGCTCATTAAGCAAAAATCACTAAACAAGTAAATAAACCACCCTGAGTGAGAGTCGGCAGAAACAACAAACTCTAGAATTGGATCTTCAGAGACCATAGATAATGGAATTATTCAAACATAGAATATAAAATTAGTATGTTTAATATTTTCAAAAATATGAGAGGATATTGAAACTACAGCAAAGGAAAAAGAGACTCAAAATTGGTCACATTTGAAAAGGAACAAAATAGAAATTTAGAAATAAAAAATATGATAAATGAAATCAGAATTTCAATGAATAGGCTAAATATAAAATAGATGAATTGGAATACTGAAGAGACTACACAGAATTTAGTAGTAGAAAAACAATGAGAAATATGAAATTGGTTAAGAAACCTGAAGAATAGAGTGAGAATGTTCTATAGGAAGAAATAAAGAGAATGAGCAGAAGCAATAAGGAGATAATGGCTGAGAATTCTCTAGATTTAGTGAAAGACAGCAGTGCACAGATGGAGACAGCTCAGAGAATCCTGAGCAGGATAAATTTTTAAAAAACCATCCTCAGACATACAATAGTGAAACTATAGAACAACAAAGACAAAGAGAAGATCTTAAAAGCAATCAGAGAAAACAGGCAGATTATTTACAAAAGAACGTCAAGGTGACAGCTGAATTCTCAAGAGCAGCAGGAAAAATTAGATGTATTAATATCAGCCAACTAATATCAAATAACTAACAATCTAGAATTATAACAAAGAAAGCTATCTTTCAAAAAAAAAAGAACAGTGGTCAAAGAAACACAATTTCAAACTATTAGAAGCTGAGAGACTTTACTAACACATTATAGAAATTTCTAAAGGACATGCATTTTAAAAAGAAGGAAATGGGCCTGGCGCGGTGGCTCACACCTGTAATCCTAGCACTCTGGGAGGCCAAGGCGGGTGGATTGTTTGAGCTCAGGAGTTTCAGACCAGCCTGAGCAAGAGTGAGACCCCGTCTGTCCTAAAAATAGAAAGAAAGTATATGGACAACCGAAAATATATAGAAAAAAATTAGATAGGCATGGTGGCGTGTGCCTGTAGTCCCAGCCACTCAGGAGGCTGAAGCAGAAGGATTCCTTGAGCCCAGGAGTTTGAGGTTGCTGTGAGCTAGGCTGGCACCATGGCACTCTAGCCCAGGCAACAGAGTGAGACTCTGTCTCAAAAAAATAAAAATTAAAATAAATAAATAAATAAATAAAAAGAAGGAAATGATTCCAGAAGGTAGGTCTGAAATGCAAGTGAGTCAATGAGCAAAGATTAAGGTAAACATGTGGGAAAATCTAAATAAACACTTACGGTATAAGACAGCAATAATATATAATTTATAGATTTAAAAAAATGAAGAGAGAATTAAAATCCTGGACAACTGCACACAAAATTTAGAGGTAAGCAATTAGAATTCAAGAGTTCTTTCTTTCTTGTATTGTTATGAAAGAGCTTAAATATATTGGTTAACTTTCAATTATGTTAAATATGCATATTAAAATTTCTAGGGTGACCATTAAAGGAACTGGAATACCGGGAAAAAATTGGTAGTGAGGGTGGGGTGAATGGAATCAATGCAAAACAAGGAAGCAAAGGAGAAAAAAGAAAAAGAAACAAAGAAACATAGAAAAAGAAGAATAAATATCATTAGAAAGTACAAAATAAGATGGTAGATATGAATCCAAACACTTTGACTATTACAAATAATGTAAATGAACCAAACTCTCTAATTGAAAGACAAAGACATTCAGGCAAGAGCCTGACCCTGGAGGGAGTAGTTGGTCGAAGTTGAGAAGTGGAAACAAGGTTTAGAAGGTAAGCACCCAGATCACAGAGGGCTTTAAAATTTTAGCTGAAACTTTTGACTTTCATTCAACAAGCTGTGCTTTTGAAGCATGGAGAAGGAGATCTTTCTTTTTCATTATAAGATTTCTACTATTTATTTGAATGAACTTTTATTTAGCATATGGATGAATTAGACTGATACTGACTTAACAAAGAAGATGAAAAGAATCTCAAAGTAAAGACCAATCCTTTAGTTTGAAAAAACAAAGTGTCCATATATACACACACACACATACACATACACAGTCATGCATCACTTAACAACAGTGATGTGTTTTGAGAAATGTGTCATTAGGCAATTTCTTTGTTGTGCAAACATCAGAGAGTATACTTACACAAACCTAGATGGGATTGCCTACTACACACCTAGGCTACCTGGTATCGCCTGTTGCTTGTAGGCTGCAAACCTGTACGGCATGTTACTGTACTGAATACTATAGGTAATTATAATACAACGGTAAATATTTGTGTATCTAAACATAGAAAAGGAAATGTGTTGCTCTACAATGTTATGATGGCTACATATCACTAGACAATAGGAATTTTTCAGCTCTATTATAGTCATATGGGACCACCATCATACACGCAGTCTGTCATTGACTGAAATGTCATTATGTGGTGAATAACTCTGTGTGCCTGTGTGTATGTGTGTACATATACATATACAAATATATGAGACAGTTTCCTTTATACACTTCTGTATTATTTGAATTTGGGACAATAAGTAAGTTTTGTTTTTTTTTTTACAATTAGAAAATTCAAAAATAGGCATGGGATACTATAGATTTTTGAGTTGGGAGGGCCTTGAGAATGGAATATTATTTGGGCAGTAGAGTACAAGATGGATTGAGAGATCAAGAGACAAGGACTAGAGTCAGAGAAATAAATTGAAACAACCAAAATGTTTGACTGGGCCAGTGTGATAAATTCAGGATAGAAGAAATGGATAAATCTAAAAGGAAAGAAGCAACAGAAGTTGACCTGTCTTGTTCCTGCAGGTCAGTGGTAGTAAGAGCAATTGAATGAAACTGAAGGAAGAGGCAAAAATTATTTAATGATGATGATAATGATGCCTGCTCTAGTCTGCTCCGGGAAGAGGTTTGCCTATTGTATGTTCTGGAGAATCGATGCAAAATAGTGACCCCCCACCCCACCCACCCCCGAGAATGAATCACCACTATGGCTTTGAGAGCCTCCTAAAACACAAGTGAATTTGATCAGAATGGAAAAAAAAAAATGTTCATTTGTATGTTCTCCAAGGACCCTCCCCAATTCCAGTACACAACATTAGAGGATCTGGAATGAACTTGGACTTTCAGATAAATTGTTGGAAGGGACAGGAGAATCCCCCAACCATGCCATGGGCCCTCAGATGGAGCTGGCAAGTGCATCCTCTGTGCTCTAGACCAGGCACTTTCTGGAGCCACATTGTCCAGTGGTTAGACATGAGATTTTAAGCAGCCAAAAGGAATAAGTTACTTGAAAATGGAGGCAACTTTATCATCCCCTTCAGTGTCTCCAGAATGGTATCCAAGCTAGCCATTCCCTAAGCCCTCTAGAGCTCCACTTGTGTGACACACAAGTCCCTTAGCCTCTCTGAGCCTTAGTTTCCTATCTGTAAAATAGGGATGACAATAACAGACTTCCTAAAGATTTGTTGTGGGGGTTAAATGGGATGACAATATGGAAATTACTTGGCACAGTTGTTGTCCAATGTACTAATTTAATATTTAATTTTAAAAATTCATTTTTTAAAAAGAGAAGATAAAGAGAACTCTTCTATTTCTGTAGAAATGCTAGTCGAAATGTAAAGAAAAGAAGAGGTAGAAAAAAATAGAGGAAAAGTAGAATCAATGTGACTGAATAGAGGGGGTGAAAGAGAAGGAATCCTCATGAATTTGGAAAACAAAAGCCTGGCCTATTATGAAAATTGTTACCAGTGATCAAAATAAAAATCTCAGGAGAGGAAGTCTTGTCTCTGCAAACCAGACTGTAAGATCTTTGAGGCAAGAAACTGTGCTTCCTTGTGCTCACAGCATTGAGTGTAGATCAAACATTATTTTAGTTCTAAAAAAACTGAAAGTATTTGTTGAATAAGTAATGAATAAGTGAAAGAGTGAATGAATGAGGGGGGAAAGGAGAGAGGGAGAGAAAAAGGGAAGGGAGGGAGGGAGGGAAGGAAAAAGAGAGAATGAACTATAATGTGAGGGATGTGCCGTCTGCTAAGGCTGGGATAGCATCTCTCACCAACATTCGATCTCTTCCAACACAAGGTGGGATTCCAAACCTGAAGGCCATTTGTACATTATTAGCCAGACTCCCTTCTGAGTAGCCAACATTGTTCTTGAGCTTTGTCCCGCTCCCGCACAGCTTCCTGAGAGAGCTCTGAGAAATGACCAGGAGGCTAGATGTGCCCACAAAGGCACACAGCCTTCCCTGGCTTTGCTGGTGCCAGGTGCTGAGCACACCTGGCCCAGAGCCTTTGTGCCTGGCCGGCTCCAGACCCAGCTTTCACAGAAGAGCCCTCTGCTCCCATCAAATTAGGCGACTGCCCCCCTGGCTCTTGTCACTGGTAAGGACGGTGGTATTGGAGAACCTTGTATATGGAGTCAGGAAATGGAAGGAGTTATTTATTTTTCCTGAAGACAGTTTGTTCTTTTGATAAACTGCACTTTTATTTTATTTTATTAATGCCAATAGCGGTTGTGTTTTCTCATGATTAAGCTTCTTCCCCCTACCCCCCACCCCCTTTAGACTTTGATTATAAATAGGAACTTCTTTGTTCTGTCTCCTCTGGGTAATAATTGCAAACATAAACTGGAGGAGACACCCTCATGTCTTTCCACAGCTCTTGGTTGTTTCTCCACAAGTAGGCAGTCGTGCAAACAAACAGGCTGCTCTGTTTGTGTTTTCTCTAAGTCACAATTCTTCCACGGAATGTTTATGCATTCCAGCATCTCCAGAACTTCAGGACCCAGATTGATGGTATCTTAATATTCGTTTGAACATGTGCACTTAATGAGCTCGGTTAATTGGAGTAATTAGTAGTCTTTTCATTCCAAGGCCGTTGCTGAAATTAAAACAGGGCTGTTATTTCTTTTAATGGACTAACTGAAGAATTCTTATTTTGAAAATGAATCAGGACTGATTGATGTAAAGTTCTGTGCCGCAACAGAGGAGGAAGGGACAAGGATTCTGAGGATCTAAACACGTTTGGGGAGAGTTCCCAGCCTCATTTAGTCCCTCCAGATTTCGATCTGTCAGTAACTACATATCCAGGGTGACAGAACACATCACCCAAACGAGGACACTTTGGGGAATGAAATGGACCCCATTACTGATTTCACCAGGACAACAGTCCTAGACAGAGTGTGTCCCAGCCAACCAGGAGTGTGGTCACCCTACCAACACCTCATGTGTGTATAGCTCTTTACCTGGGCGACCCACTATTTAATACCATCTGTTCCTCTCACTCAACCATGAAGAAGTAATCATTCCCATTTAACAGATGAAATAACCAAGGCTGAAAAGCTCAGCAACTTGCCCCACGCTCACCAAGCAATGGAAAAAGCCATACTCAAGCCCAGCTCTTCTTTAGAGCCTTGTTCTTTGTGAACCACGCTGACCCGCACTCATCCCTTCTGGTCAGCCAGGATTGGCACAGGGGGCGGGCTGGTAGCGTGTGCGAATGAGCAGCCAAACCGGAAGGTGGGTGGGACCAGGAGCGGCAGAGGGAAGAGCTGCGGTCAAGCCAGGCAGGACGTCCTGGCCAGGAAGGCTCCCAGGCAGCAGGGTGGGTGCCGAAAGAGCTGAGCTTCTCTGGGAGCCTTGAGATTGGCTGCTGCCTTGATGTTCTGGCCCAGCTTCCATCCCTCGGCATGGATGTGGCTCGAATGAGCTCCAGGGGTCCTGTGTGGCCAGAGGAGCTTAATTGTAAAGGCACCAGCTGTTGTGACAGAACTTTCTAGAAGATAGCTTTTGACAAATCCCTGGACCGAGAGGGCTGGCCATAAAGCAGCCATGGGCTGTGGGCTGTCACTGTCACTCTCCATGAGCCACTCTCCTCGGTGACTTATCTGGCAGGCAGCGTTGACGCTCTCATTGCCGCCTCCCGTCTCCACTGCCGTCCTCACCTTCCCTGCTTGGAGAAGGCGCATGGACGCCACCCTGCTTAACTAATTCCCTCTGATACCGGCATTTCTAGCCTTGCAATTTGGCATCCCTGTGAAGTTCCCCTTTGTACATGTTCCTGTTTCTGTATTCCCACTACTTGGGTATCATCACTCAATAACTATTCGACAGCAGTAATGCTTTTCACATGGAAAGAATTGGGTTTTTATTGATGGCAAATGTTGTGATGAACTTTCATACCCGCTTGGAGCCAGAGGAGCTTTTCATTGGGTGAACCACACTAAGACGTGGTTCCACGAAACGTCTTTAGAGTGTGGACTGAGATGTACTTTTGGGAACAGATCCTGTGGCCACGGTGGGGAGAGGAGGGCCTTCCCATTATCAAAATCTCATCAATCAAAATGTATCATAGCAACATTATTAATAACCCTATAGCTGCATCGCACTTGCTATTTTTCCAAGCACTCCCCTGAAATCCTACACAGAAGGCAAGCCAGATACTATTATTTCCACGTTACAGGTTAAAAAACATTGTAATGGGACTAAATGACCCCATGAGCAAGAAGTCATTTGATAAGTGGGTAAGGGTCCCATGAGAAGGAAACTTTTAGCAGGCCTGAAAGCTGGCTTTGGGGATCACAGGTGCTCTCTGCAGGAGTCCTTCCAAGGCTGAACTCTTCTCGAGGTCCCTTTTTTCCAGTCCAAATATAAGAAGATGGCCACATGTCCAGGCATGGTGCTCATCTCAACTGCATTTTTTTTTTTTTTTTTTTTTTTTTGAGACAGAGTCTCGCTTTGTTGCCCGGGCTACAGTGAGTGCCATGGCGTCAGCCTAGCTCACAGCAACCTCAAACTCCTGGGCTTAAGCAATCCTACTGCCTCAGCCTCCCGGGTAGCTGGGACTACAGGCATGTGCCACCATGCCCGGCTAATTTTTTCTATATATATTTTAGTTGGCCAGATAATTTCTTTCTATTTTTAGTAGAGACGGGGTCTCGCTGTTGGTCAGGCCGGTCTCGAACTTCTGACCTTGAGCAATCCATCCGCCTCGGCCTCCCAGAGTGCTAGGATTACAGGCGTGAGCCACCACGCCCGGCCTCAACTGCCCTTTTTCAATGCATTTAAGCACCTTGACTCCTAATCCAGCAGTGGGAAACCAGGGATTATTTAGCAATATGTGCCACTGGCATAGAGTGTGGCAGATAGGATGTGAATGCCATGTATTGACTGTCCCACACTAGGCTGGAAACGATGTGGACAAAAGACACAGGCCATTCTCCATTGGATCTAATAAGCGAATAGCAAACATTGGATGGTGGAGCCAGTGACCCACCTCCATCCATAGGAGCCAACAGGCTCGTTTGGATCCTAGCTCACTCCTGCATTCCTCAGAAGCCAGCCTTGGCAAAAAAAGAGAATTAGGGAACTAGACAGGAATTTTCAAACCATCTAGGGCTATCATCATCACCATTTTGTTAATATGGAAGCTAAAGTCTCATGACTATGAGGGGACTTGCCCTAGCAGCAAGGTTAGCCAGGACAGAGAGGTGCTGAGAACCCAGGCCCTTGATGGGAGAATGCCGCCCAGCACCCACATTGAATCAGGAGGTCTTCTAAGTCATCGAGACTTCCCTCCTTCCTCCTTAACCCATTGACTTTCCCTCATTACTTGTCTACAGCTGGGACTCAGGGACCCACCAGTCTGAGTTAAGAAAAGGATGTTTTTCCTACACATTTGGCTTCTCCATGCTCCCTACCACCCTCGTTGCTGTTGCATAGTGCAGCAGGTGTCCGTGACCTTCCCTGTGAGGGAGCACCCACCCTCAGGGCAAGGCTCCCTGAACAGCCGGTTATGCAAGGAGCACAGGGAGGCTACTGTGAACCCGCAGGATGTTGTAACTCGATCGGGAGGTGCATGCTCAGTGTGCACCTGGCATGCCCCAGAGGGCTCACCATGGCCTGTGGCTCAGCCTCAGGTTTGTCCTGGTTCCAAGTACACTAGATTACCCAGGAATGCATTGAGAGGAACGGTGCTTTTGTTTCTAGGCCACCTGCTTCCATTACTCATGGATGCCCCTCCCCAGGCCCTCAGCCTCATTGCTTGTGTTACTAACTGGTTCTCAAGGTAACACATGGACTCTCTGAAGCTCAGATCTTTTGTCATTTCAGACCTAACCCTCCTTGGCTCGTGTTTCAAGGGATGTTTTCCTGCCTATTCTTTTTGTCTTTCTCTAGTTCATCATCTGCTTTTTATGATTTGCTTGGTTTATGAAATGTCATAAATGTCGCATTTCATTCTAAGCCAACATGCTACCTCCTATATCAATTCAATTTTAGTCAAAGAATACTGAGGGCCTGGACCGTGATTAGCTTCTGTAGATCCTAAGATCATAGGAAATTCCATCCAACAGGTCTACAGCTAACCACCCATGCTATATGCCGGGTTCTTAATTTCTATTTTGCTTGGAAAACAAAATAACTCATGGGGATTTTTCTCTCCTTCCTTCCCTCCCCTCAGAAATCAGCCATCTGGTGCTACTACCACCATCATTTGGTTGATGGGGAAGCCAACACCACAAGATAGGTCAGTGGTGACTACTGGGGCCCTGCTTCCAGGACTGGGTGGCCTCTCAGCTGCTGGCCTTGCCACGCCATCCCATCCCACCCTCTGTCCTTTCAGCAGTTCCTCTTGGGTTCTCCTGATGAGGATGGCTTAAGGGTGGCTTCCATGTCCACTCATGGCCCGTTGCTCTTTCTACTGCAGGTATCAAGAATTAAGTAGCTACTCTGTGCCAGATACTGTGCTACGCCGTCTATATGTGTCATGTGCGTGTCAGACATTATATGCTTTATACACATTATCTCATGTAATCATCACCGTGGTCTTACATGCGAGACACAAGAATGGAGCTCAAAGAAGGTAACGATTGCCCAAGGTCAATGAAAGATTCAAATTATATCTACCTAATTCCAATGCCTGTGCACTGTCAGATATTCTACCTAGTTCTCTCAGGGAAATGCTTGCTACCAGTGACCCTTGCCAAGCACAAGAACTCTTAGCCATGCTTTCTCCTTTACCTTTTATTCTTTTTTATTATATTGCTGAAGCTGACCTTGAAGGCTCTGCCTTAAAGAGAGCAGATGCAGTGACCATTCATACTGGTGACCAGCACACACATTCCGATGAACACATAGAGTGTGGTGGGATTGGCAAACCCGAGACAACTTAAAACAACAAACCCCCCAACTTCAGCCGCATAACCTCACACCACAAGCCATTCCCAAGTGTAGCCTGGAAAATTCATTTGTGGTTTCCACTTGGGCTCAAAAATCACGAAGGGGCTCCAGGCCCTCCAGGGCTCCCCTGAAGAAAAGGTTCTCAGGCCCTGTGCAGAGGCAGAAAGAAGAGACGGGCAGGAGCCAGCTCACCCCAGCTTGCGAGAGCCAGCCGTGCGCAGCACTTCCCCGCTCTGGTTTTAGTGATGTCATACCCATGGCTTGAGTTTGACCATATTTACATCATGGAAATTGGCAAATGCTATAAATAAGGGCTTTTGTTTTCTTCTTCTTCTCTCTCTCTTTTTTTTTTTTTTTCCTGAGCCAGTTATTAGACATTTGCCAGCATTTGCAGGTATCACAGTGAGAAACAACAGAGCAGTCAGCTTACCTGGCGGGCCTTGAGTGGCTCCCACAAACTCCACCTGTTCAAGGCTCAGTTGTCGTGTTGTTCCCTCCCAGCCAGAGCTGCACTCCCAGCCTGGGCCACTCCCAGACCAGGCCACAGAAGCAAGGGCTCTCCCTGAACGTCCTGGTTGCCATGCCCACGTAGGACCCCTTTGTGGACCAGGCTTTCCCTCCTGCCCTGACCTCAGAAGTGGCAGCCAGTAGCCCACGAGGAAACTGCCACTGGAAGCACTGGCGTGCCCAGCAAGGACACCGGAGGACTACGGTTCCATGCTGGGGGACAGCAGCTGAGTCTGGCTCTTTCTAACCTGCTAGACCCCTAGCTGTGGGGAGGCAGCCTGTAGGAGCAGTGGGAACAGTAAGAAAGAACTTTGCAGAGGCAGGACGCTGGGTTAAAATTGGCAACTACGACATGTTTTGGTTTGGGGCTTTTACTTTTTCCTCTCAAAGTTGTGGCAGAGGATCACTGTAACCTGAGGACACTCAGGCCAGGTGTTCTTTCCCCATCACTCTACGGAGTCCCCTGACAAAGATCCCTCTTGCTCAAGCTTCACATTCTAGGTGCTCATCTCAACGGCCCACCTGCAATGCAATTAAGCATCTTGACACCTAATCCAGATACAGTGGGAAACCGGGATTATTTAGAAATATGTGCCATTGGCATATAGTGTGGCAGACAGAATGAGAATAGCAAACATCGGGTGATGGAGGCAGTGACCCACCTCCAGCCACAGAAGCCAACAGGCTAGTTTGGATCCTAGCTCATTCCTCACTTCTAGGTGAAGGATCTGAAGGAAAGAGTTGAGGGGGGAGAAGGTCAGAAAGAAGAAAAGAAACAGAGGATAGAGTAGATACAATCAGAAGCAGAGGAAGAGAGACGTAGGTAATAGCACGTGTGCTTTGGAGACCAGAAGAAGGAAGGAAGAGTAGGTGGTGCTGGGGAGAAGACGAGGGCAGAGACAAATGCCACATGTTTTGCCACGACGGCTTTCTCAGCGCAAATCCCTTCTGCAGCCTGCAGCCAGGCAAACCATTCTAAAACGATGCTTTCACTGTGTCCTCATCAAAAACTTTCAGAGGCTTCCTGTGGCCCAGACCATTAGCTTTGTACCTAAAGTCTCCCTTATCTGGTGCCAGTCTCCCTTCTTAAACCATCTTCTCTCTGGCCCCCCAGCCCCTCCTAAAGGGTCCTCTTCTCAGACATTCAAGCCTTTGCTCCCACCGAGTTGTCTGCAGAGGACTATTCTAAATGAAGAAAGACTAACGGGGCGCAGCAGCTAATGCAATATGTGATCCTTGATGGAATCCTAGAATTGTTGTTAAATAGCTGTAAAGAATATTCTTGAGACAATGTGAGAAATTTGATATATTACCATTTAGTATATTTAATATTATTTTATATATTAATATATTCACTTGAGATTTAAATAATAGTAGATTATATTGTTTTATCACAGTTTCCTGGGTGTGCTCATCACACTTTAGGTATATATGATGGGTATTTAGGTGTGAAGTTTCATATCTGCAACTTACTTTAAAATGGTTGAGGGGGGAAACACATATATATATATATGCACAGAGAAAGAGAAAGAAAGAGTTAATGCAGTGACATGTTAATTGGTGAATAATCTAGGTGAAGAATATTTATGTAAAATTTTTTAACTTTTCTGAAGGTTTGAAAATGTTAGAAAAATTGGATTAAAAATAATATAACAGGCTTGGCTCAGTGGCTCACGCCTGTAATCCCAGCACTTTGGGAGGCTGAGGCAGGAGAATCACTTGAGGCCAGGAGTTTGAGACCAGCTTGAGCAACATGATGAAACCCTGTTCTACAAAAAATTTTAAAATTAGCCAGGCTTGGTGGCTCTCGACTGTCAGCCACTCAGGAGGCTGAAGCAGGAGGATGGCTTGAGCCCAGGAGTTAGAGGCTACAGTGAGCTATGACAATGCCACTACACTCCAGCCTGGTGACAGACCGAGACCCTTTTTCAAATAATGATAATAATATAACAAATAAAACCTATGGCAGCTCATACTCTCCATCTACCACCACCATGGCTTCCCCAGTCACCTCAAAATAAAATCCAAAGTCCTTCCCAGCCTACTGGTCCTCCATGGTCTGGTCCTTGCCTCCTCCCTGACTTCATCTCCTACCACTCCCTACTCTCTCACAACATTCCAGGCACATATGCCTCTCCACTGTTTCTAGAGCCAAGCATGGGCATTTTAACTGGGGAAACAGACAATAAATATATGATCAGATAAAGAACATAAGATCGGTTTGTGCAAGAATAGAAACAAAGCAGGTGCCTGCCCCAGGGCCTTTGCACTCATGGCTCCTATTGTGTGGAACAGCTTTCCGTGGAATTGCAGCTCACTCTCTCACTTTCTTTAGATTCCCATTCAAGTGTGCCCTCTTCAAAAAGATTTTTCCCAACAGCCCTATCTAAAACAGTATCCCCACCCACCCCTTGGCTCTTCTTTGGTTTTGTGTATGCAAAGCACTTAACACAACTTGATGTGATGTTATTTATTTTGAGTTTACTGTTTATCTGCCTTATTATCTCTAGTGTCTAGAATAGTAGATGGCACATATTTCATATGAAATACATACATGAATGAATGAATTACTCTTTTATGCTAATTCGACATATATCATGCCAACTAGGTATTGCTGGTTACCTTTCCATGTACTGTACATGTATCCTCCCTCACACCTAGTTATGATAAATTGCTTTTGATTTAATAATTTGCTGGAGGATAATTTCAGGTATCATATACACAAATTCTCCCTTTGGAAGGTGCACAACAAGAGAACCTGTGTTGAAACCAGGCTCGATCATTCACGGTTTATAAAACCTTGGCCAAGCTGCTTAAACTCCTGGCACCCTTGTTACTTCACTCGTAACATCGGTACCTTCCATACTTTGCAAGGCTATTGCAGTAAATAAGATCAAATATGTGAATGCAGTTTGTAAACTACAAAGTACTGTAAAAATATAGACTATTATCTTACTTCTGAGAAAGATTTGGAGAAAATAAATACCTTAAGTACCACTAAAAGTATTAAATAAACTAGCAATAATACGAGTTATAAAAATGCAATTCTTCCTGCTCTTACTCTCCAAAGCAGCACTGCCTAATAGAACTTTCCACAATCCTGGGAATATTCTAAGGCTGCTCCATCTAATAGAGTAGCCAGTAGCCGCATGTGGCTAAAGAACACTTGAAATGTGGTCAGTGTGACTGGGGAACTGCATTTTAAATTTAATTTAATTTTGTTAATTGCATTTAGTTTTATTTACAGCTGTGCTGTCACATGTGGGTAGAGGCTACCATATGGGACAGCATAGCTCTAAGGCATCATTTCTTCAACTATGTTTTGCAGAAAACTCCTTCTTGGCCCTAATTATGGAGGGATTAGGTTTTGCAAGCATCAAGAAGCCTGGTGGTGGAAATCCTGTGGTGTAGAATAAAGGAAAAAGTGTAGAATGGAATGAAGACGGGAAGAGGAGAAGAGCAGAGTGTGGCTTCCTTGTCTCGTTTTCATGGCCATGCTGATTTTGAAAAGGCAAAGGAAACCTGCCGCTTTGGAATTCCAGCATCTTCTGTTAGTGCTGTGTGATCTCATAAAAGGTATTTAACATCTCTGAGCCTTGATCTCTTAATTGTTAAATAGGAATCATAACGCCTACTTCATAGGATTATTGTAAGGGTTAAATGAGACAGGTTAACGATACCAGGTGCCTGACCCAGTGCCCAGCACAAAGCAAGCTCTGAACCCTCTAATTCCCCCCTCTCCACACCCTTCTGCTCCTCTGGGAGCAAAGGGAGGCGGGGGCAGCACAGCGATTCGCATTTCTCGCCCAGACCACACTGCTGCTCCTGCTGCCTGGCCCTGAGCGGGCACCACTCCAGCTGCAGCAGCCCTGAGGCAGCCCGGCTGGCTGGCGCACACCCAGCCTCCCTCCCTCCAGTCAGGCCTCCCGAATGCCCTGACCTCGCCCAGCACTTTGCTCTGGAGATCTCTGAGGGCTTCAAAGACTCCTCTTTGGATTCAATACAAACGCTGTTCCCTCTGGGTATGTACACAGGTGGGGGGAAGGCCAGAGGGTGGGGCTCAGTCGCCTCCCCCAAATGAGGCCACTACTCCCTCTTCTTGGCTCCTGGGGAGATTTCCCTGCATGGCTATTTCCTCTGCTGTCGGTACAAAAGAAGTGCAAAGTCCAGTTCATTCCCACACAGGCTTCTGGGCAAAGGGGTCCCTTGGTGTCTGCTGGCGCAGTCCCGTTCCAGGTAAAAAGCAGGTGGTGGCAGCCCCATTTCTCAGATATGGCAAGTGAAAATCTTAAGCAAACTGCTTAAAAACCATACGCTCCCCCGAGGATTCCCCAAGACAGTCCCATTTTTAATTATTCTGTCTCTGTAAACCTTCAAAATGCTCCAGAGATCCAATACATCAATGTCCAAATCTCATTTCTTAGATTGCCTCTCTTCCCTGGAAGCAGCACAAAGTCCTTTGTTAGGCAGTGGACTCTTGGTTGCAAATTCTTTGACACCCCCCCCTCACCCCCACCTGCTGCCACACTTTGAGAGGCAGAAGCCCCTCTCCTTGAATGTGGGTGGGCTTATGACTGTTTCGACTGATAGAGTACGAGGAAAAGTGATGCCAGGTGACTTCTGAGGCCATGTCATAAAAGGCCACGCAGCCCCCACCAAGTTGGCTGGGACATTTGTTCTCAGAGCCCAAGCCACCATGGGAGAAGTCCAACTACCCTGAGACTGCCATCCTGGAGAGGCCAGGTAGAGGGCACGTGGAGGCAGTCTCAGCCGAGATCGTCCAGGCACCCAACATGTGAGTGAAGAGGCCACAGAGGACACTAGCCCCCAGCCTTTCAAGTCACCCCCTGCCTTCTGAGTCTTCCCAGCTGAGGTCACAGATATTTAGAGTGGAGACGAGCCATTCCTGCCATGCCTGTTCCAATTCCTGATTCACAGAATCTGCAAGCATAAAATGTTGTTCTCTCGCACCACTAAGTTTTGGGGTGATTCTTTGTGTAACAATAGATACCAGGGCCCTGGTACGTCTCATGGAACCTAGTAGGCTTCTGACTCCCATCTCGCCTGGAAAACTGAATTCCATAGACTGAAACGCTGACCTCTTGTCGGTGGACACATGCAGTTCCCACTGCTACTTGTTGATAGGAGGGACACAAAGTTGGACACGCATAAAAGTTGTCTGGAGCAGAACTGGCCAGGGAAGGGCGAGGGAGGGGGGACGGCCAGGAAAGAGACTTATTTTCTTTTTTTTTAACAAAATAATTCTGAATTCTGATCTTTAAAGTTAGTTTTAAAATAAAATAGAAACTGATACAAAGAGAAGAACAAGGACTTACTAATGTGATTAAAGTGCATGGCTTTATTCAGAGATTTTTAGGTTGTAATGTGTTGGCGTTTTAGTTGATTTTGTTTGTTTTTTAAGCTAGCATGTTCTTTTCTGGTCACCCCATTGTCTTCAGGGTGACGTGGAGTACTCTACCCAAGAATAAAGGCAAAGAGTGGCCATTAGGAGTTGCATCTTTTGCATCTGTTACGTGTTTATAGGGGTTTAAACATGTATGGATCCCAAGGAAGAGCCCTGGGCCAAAAGGAGGAAACACAGATTCACTCATAAGTTCCTTAATCTTGGACAAAGCATTTTAACACCCCCAGGCCTCAGTGTAGTCATTCACAAATTGGATTTAATGATTTTTAAAGTCCCTTTGCTAACATTTCGGAGAAAAAGAAGTTAATATTTATTAAGTGCTTACCCCATGCAAGGTTCTTTATATATTTTATTTAATCCTTAAAAAAATCCTGAGAACCCCATTGTGCATAGGCGGAAACCGAAGCCCAGTGAGAGGGAGAGTTGTGTAGCTGGGAGGTGGAGGTGTGGAATTCTAGAATCAACATTGCCACCCCCAGGGAATGCTGGCTCCCTCTCTGTCTCTGCAGTGTTTCCCACACCTTGTGCCCAGAGGCTTCCAGAGTCTGGTTCTTCAGTCTCTAATCCTCCATAGGAGGGAGGGTCCTAACTACATTCCTTTGTGCTGTCATCAGCTACTTAAAGTGGCAAGAAACAATAGCCTCTTTCTCTGGAGAGTCACAGCTCTGCTTTCCAGGAAGGGTGGCTCTTTGGACCCCATGAGTCTAGCCCAACTGCCCCCAGGTGCCGCAAGTCTGGTGGAATCCTGCCACTCAGCTCTTCCCTGCAGATCTTGAAACTGTTGAGTGATGTGAGCTTCCATTTTCCCTTTACCAAGGGTCCCTCAACTGTTGGTTATTTCACATATACATGGTCCATCACCGGGATTCAAGGAAGCAAATAATGACTCCTTTGACAAAGCACTAGGGACTCATCTTTTCCTGCCAAGCACGCACTTTGTCTATTACCATGATGCCTCTTACCCTGGTGTTTCGATGAGGAGGTGTCTGCCTGTGTAGGGATGCCTCATGCCCAAAATCTCTTCTCCTTGCACACCTGTTACTGATGCTGGAATCCTGAAATAATCACCAAATGTTTACTAAGTCCCATTGCAATTGGCACTAAGAGGGGTCATTGAGAACTGTAATATCTTAGAGGAATCACTGTAGAGTGGTTAAGATCACAGGCTCCAAGTCAGACAGGGTGGGTTTCAACTAAATATAGTAGTTTAAAGATAACCGTAAATCCTTGCCTCTCCTCTTATCCCCCTCCCGTTGATTCTGGGCTGGCCCCTGTGACTGGCTTTGGCCAACAGAACACAATGCAAGTAACCCCATTACTTCCAAGTCTCTTCCAAGTTGGACCTTGAAAGACCTGCAGCTTCCTCCACTTTTGTGTCTCTTACAAGCCTGTGCCATGTAAGAATTCTGAATACCATGGGACCACCATGCTTTGAAGGAGCCCAAGCTATCCATGTGGGAAGAGAGGAAGGCCATGTGGAAGAGCACCAGGAAACTAGACATGTACATGAAGCCTACTTGGGCTTTCCAGCTCAGCTCCAGCTGAATGTAGCCGAGTGAATGTTGCCAGCTGATGCCCTGTGGGGCAGAACCGCCCCGCTGAGCACTGCCTGAATTCCTGACCCACAGAATTGTGAGCAATAAAATGGCTGTTGTTCTAAGTCACCGAGTTGTGGTGTAATTTGTTAATCATCAATAGATAACTGAAAGAGAGTATAAGAGGATTAGAGTACCAAACTCACAGTGCAGGCTATGTATACTAACACTGAGCAATTGGGTCAGAATGGTAATGGAATCTTCATAAAGGAGGTGGGCTTGAAGGTTTGTGGGAGGGGATGGAGTTGGAAGAGTGGAAAGAACAAGGTACAGGGGAGAAAATTCTACAAGATCCAACCACTGCATAGGCCTCTGGGGAAACAACCTGAACACTGACAGGACTTCTCAGTTATTTCTACTGCAGCCACCTAACCGCCTTGACTCTGGGAAGTCTGCCTGAGTTTGGCCCAAAGTGACCTACTACAAGTAGAAGATTTCTCTGAGGTGCTGTTTTATCTTTACAACTCCTATCAATTTTGTACTGTATTTCATAATTTTTATGTGTATTTTAATATAAAAGTGGTTGAAATGACCAATTAAATTACTTAACCCCATCCACCCCAGTCTCTTCAAGGAAAATAGACACTCCGTGAAGAAGGATCACAGTGAGAGCGGAGACTCTGTGTACCCCCAAAACACCCATGTACTAGAGAAGAAAAT
This sequence comes from Eulemur rufifrons, assembly GCF_041146395.1. Lineage (NCBI taxonomy): Eukaryota > Metazoa > Chordata > Mammalia > Primates > Lemuridae > Eulemur > Eulemur rufifrons. Next base: position 14,287,633 of record NC_090997.1, on the reverse strand, counting down.
CAACCTCCTCTACCCTCTGAGGTCAAAGACTTGGAATTTTACTTTCAGGATCTAGTCACACATCTTCAGCAGCCAGAACTGGCCTCTGGGGTCCCTACTCCTATCTCAGTTCCAGCTTTAAGCTACCCTTAGATTCACAGGGATCTGACCTCGGGAGAGACCACCTGCTGACCGTCTCCAGATGCAGATTAAAAACAGTCTGGTTATTCTGTCTCTGAACCGTGCTCTAGGTCTCCCCCCACAGAGTGTTTGGAAAGCAACCTGAGGTCGTTCTCAGTCGTCCCCGAACATACTCATATGCTCCCCAAACTTCTTTCTTTCTAAACAGACAACTTCCATACACATCTACAGCCTGTGTAAGATACATTGACACTTGGAAGCAAAATAGAGGAAAGCTTTTATTATTGTTTGCCATTTGAAAATGATTATCTGGCGGGGTGAGGCATATTGAAGGAGACAGCTTGCAGTTAGCATCCCAGGGAAAGCCCCCTTTCTAGACCTGGGTGAGCCTACGCTACCTCTCGGCTTCGTGCGTGGGGACTGCCTGGTGCCAGACTTGGAGGGCTACCAACACAAATTACAGCAATGAGATGCCTCCCGGACGGGGCTCGGGGTGCTGAGGGTGAGAATGCTGAGAATTTTAAAGGGATCATCACCTCAGCGGGAGACCAAAAATCTGCCCCCAAAAGAGCAGCTGCCCCAACAAATGGTCCCCTCCAGTCCAGAAAGGCTTTGATTCTCTGTAACTCTGAGATTCCAGACCCCGTCTCTCCTGTGTCTCACCCCCCAGTCCCAGCCAAGGACCTTCACTGCCCGCCCCCCACAAGAAACACTCTCTCCTCTCAGTCCTATCCCAAAATAGAGCCATGCCTTGTTTAAAATTGTGAATCCCTCACAGGGCACTCTGGAAACGAAGCTAATCGAGCCCTTGTATTCAAAACAGATCTAGCGGTGAGGATAGAGAGCAACTGCTCAGTGGGTACAGGGTTTCCTCTCCAGGGGATGCAAATGTTGTGGAAGGAGATAGAGGTGGTGGTGGAACAGCACTGAGAGTGTGCCAAATGCCACTGAATTTTTCCCTTTCAAATGGTTAATTTCATATTATGTGAATTTCACCTCAAGTAACAAAAAAAAAAAAAAAAAAAATTCCCAAGAAGGAGTAAACCCTTCTAGAACCCTATCAATCAGCACACGTTTCCCTTTGAACCTTAGTCTCCTCATTTGCTAATGGGTGGTTGTGGGAGAAGAAGTAGTTCTGATATTCTATGACTGTTCCAATTTCTAGCAGGACAAGGACTTTAGATGATTCCAGGACAGAGAGAAAATAAGATCAGCAAGCTGCCCAGTAGGCTAAAATTAACTGACCCTCCACTATCTGGATTTGGCAAGCAACTTCTCGCATGTTCCTCCTCTGTGAGCTCCAACGTACCATGTGAGACTCTTGCGAGAAGCCCATAAAAATGCCTGCAAGACTCAGGCCAAGTCTGGGGAGCTATATATTTGAATCCTATAACTTCATTTCTTTCTCAGCCACTAGCTAGCAGCCTGCAAAAAGTCCCTACATCAGGCAATGCAGTATTTTTCTTAATATATGATTTTAATTTTCAAAAGCCCTTGCCAATTCAAAATAAGGAGAAGAGAGTATGCCGGGAACATGTGCCCTACAAATTTAGGAAGAAAATGAAAGGGGTTCCATCTTGTACTTCAACGAGTTGATTTGATACTTAGAAAATGATCCTTTTGGCCAAAGAATATTTTTACTTTGTATATCTATATAAATACACTCCTTTTTTATAGAAAGCACATCACTAGTCTCTAAAACCAACGTGGTTTTGATTGAAGCAGACTTACATTTATATCTGAAGCTCGTTTGCTAACAATAGAACTGGCTTTCCCATTTGCCAAGATCAATGTTGACCTGTTTTCACCTAAATTTTATAGATGTCAGAAAAAGAAACTGTTCACTATTCAGTGGCATATCCTGGCCTTTTTCAGCCACACTTGCTTGCATTTTTGCAGCTCCTTTAAATTCCCCTTGTCACAAAAACTAACAATAAGGTCAAGTATTTCAGTAAGAAATATTGAATTATTATCCAACATTGTCAAACAGCCAAGAAGCTACGAGAGCTAACCACGAACTGTAGAAGAGAGCGGCTTAACCTCAGGCCTCACAGCCCTGCCTCTGCTGCACGGGGAAGGGCTTCTGGCACTGGGGGCACTGGGAAGGCTGGGGAGGAAGGGGAGGGTGGATGGGTGGAATGAGAACTGGACGGCTCACAATCACGTCCAGGCGCTCGTCCCTCAGGAGTGTCTTGTTGCACTCATTTGCTGCTGCAAAGGGCCAGCTTTGATTTTTCTTGGAGAGGGCTCCAGGCACCCTAACATGTCAGCCATGCCAACACCACGAGGCTGCCGAGCTCTCCCGATCCCCTGGCCATATCCCTGTCCATCAAGCCTAATTTCTGTGACAACATAAACTTCACTATGTAGCCAATAAACTCAAACCCGATGGAACTTGATGTGGCCAGGAAGGAGAATGACAAACTGGCAAGATGTCAGGGCTGGAAATAGAGCTCATTTCGCCAGCCAGTGGTTTGGGAGGGGTAGAGATGAATTTATGTGTGTGTGTGTGTGTGTGTGTGTGCGCGTGCGCATGTGTTTTATTTGTTCTAATAACTCTAAAAATTATTCCATCAATCAATAATAAATTGACTCTCACAGAGACAGAAATCAAGGCAAGGCCCCAAAACGAGCCTCAGGTAGAACCAGAGCTCTCTCTCATTTTCCTCCTAACTCATAGTGGCTGAAGGCACAGATCCCCCCTCACTTCAGGGGTCTGGGCAAGAGAGGGAGAAGAATGAGGATTGGCTTTCATTTGGGCAGGGAAGGGTAGCCTGCAAGGAGGCAGCAGCTATAGGATTTGAGGTAAAGGAGGCCAAAAAAGCATCCCAAGGAAGGTTCCTGCCCTTAGAACAGGCTATGGGGCTTTGGAGGTGAGGTTTTAGTGGTTCCAGAAAACTGCCCTGGAAATGCAAATATATTCACTACTCAAGGGTGCGAGTCAGGACAGGTTCATTTTATAAAAGTGAGGTCCACAGTACAGGGTCAGCTATGTGGGCCTGGGGAGACAGGAGGCGTCCATGTGAAGTCCTCCAGGGGAATGGGAGTCCTTCAAGGCGTGGTCTGGAGGTGCAGGTAGAAGAGACCCCCCTTAAAATTTTACTTAGGGTCAGTCACACACATAACGCTCGTCAAGCTCTTTGGATGTGTGACTGTTCAGAGTGTAAATTTACCCCAACCATTTATGGTTGTCACCCTTTCCGACTGATTGCTCAAGGGTCTTGTGTGCTGAAATTGTCCCTCACTGTCCCAAGACTCCAGTTGACTTGGTAGTAGGTGTGGGGCAAGCAATCGGATAAAATAGATCCATGCTCTGTGCTAAAAATTTGATATTTCATGCTGTCATCTCAACATTTTTCCATCTATGCTCTCTTTTGTTAAATGTTAAAAGCTTACATTTTTCCATGTTTATATATATTGATAACATAAGTATTTATTTCAGTTTTTAATTATAAAATTCTGCTATTGAATATGGTTTTCCAAATATGACTCCTATCCCGCTGAGACTCTGATGCTATTCACCCCTGCCCACCATCCCGAGCCCTTGAGAATCCCTCTAGCTCATCTGATCAGTGGAAGTGTGCTCGGTATGCTAGAGCTGACACAGCGCCTGGGGTTGCTCACTCTCTCTCTCTCTCTCTCTCTCTGTCTTTCTGAAGAGCTATATGTAGGAGCTCCATGGTGGGGGCATGTTTCTCCTCCCAGTTAATGTATTTTGGGGAGGATGCGAGGCTGACACTAGCTCAGCTTCAGACCCAGAATGGCAAGGAATTACTCATCCTTCCAGACCCAGCTCAGATGCCGCGTCCTACCCTGTCTCGTTGGGGTCCCTCTGTCCTTGGTTCACATCTCTGCTGTTATGGCACCTGCGGCCCTTGTACGAGTTTATATTTCAGTCTCTCTGAGCAGATGGTAAACGTCCATAAGGGCAGGGGTGTGTCTCATTCATTTTCATTTCCATCATTTCTAGTAAGTGTTCAGTTTTTATTGAATGAATAAAAATGCAACCCTGCCCTTAAGGTCAGACTAGAGTTGGGGATTGTGACACAAAACAATAAAGTAATGACAACTATTTTCTTATAAGCAAGGGATAGCAACAAATCCCTCCTCTCAGCCTTGTTCAAGCTCACACATCCAGTTAGTAAAGGATGAGTGATCCCACCTTCTTCCCTGTAAATGGCTCAGCGCTGGTGTCTGAAAATCACTCGGCACAATAATGGTTGTGTCTATCATTAAACAGGAGTCTGATGATTAACGGTGTTGTAAGTTTTGTCTAATAATACTATACTTAATACCTCTATTATTCCCCCATTCGTATGGTTTTCCCCTTCTACTTTTTAAATTGAAGAGACATTGGTTACAGGAATCCTAGATTCCCAGCAGATAAAAAGTAAAATTGAGATGAAAAGTCTTCTTTCAAGAATAGTTATTATGTTTTCATTTGTTTAAGTGGCTAAGACATCATGTTAATGAAGTCAAGAGTTTGGTCCCATCTCTAGAGGCCAGTGAAAGACGTTCCCAATTCAAGGCTGCTGTATCTACCCTTAGCATCGATGGCAAGAGTGCTTGGTGAGAAAATCCCTCTTGTCCACTAAAAGAAAATCAACTTGAAACATGTTGCCAAATAGATGGATCATCTTCGTCCAAGAAGAAATGGCACTGATGGTCTTAGACTAAATTTCTCACCCACTAAGTCAGGCCTGGTATACTAATTTCATCTATGTTTTTTGTAAAGTAACATAGTACAGTTTTAATAAAGTTAGCAGGAGCATGGTATGGAATCAGTATGTTGGAACTTAGTTTATATAAGAAAGTTTTAACAAATCAATTTGCCTAAGCTTATAATAAATGGAAATAGGTTCATGGAAACTAGAAAAGTAAACAAGTGGTTAATGAAAATACAATGCAAAAGATGCTACTATTATAAAGGAAGAGAATGTCTCTTCCAGTGAATGAGTATAGGAACTGCTTGGAAATAGATATCCTCACCCTTGACTTCCAGTCATCTGTCTACAGGGTGATATCGCACAAACGATTTGACCTCTTTGGGATTCCATTTTCCCATCCTCTACAAAACGTCCATTTTTTCCAGTTCTGCAATAAACAATGGATCCCATTCTCATTCTTAATGCTAGGCAGACTCAAGTTGCCTTTTAAAACCCCTCATAATTTCTCCCTTCTAAAAGTCATTCCAAATCTCTAGGTAAGAGTTGCACGGTCCCGCAACAGACCATCTGGCAGGCAATATCTGGCAGTCCACATTTAAAGAGAAGGTCAAGAGAGGTTAAGTGGCTTGTTCAAGGTCCCACATCTAGTTAGTAAAGGTTAAGGATCTGGAACCCAGATCTCTTTGCCACACTTTCTGCTGTCTCCCTTTTGATACACTTCTCAACCCCTTAACGCAGAGTTGGCTGCATGGCTGCCACATCAGGAAAGAGAAAATGGAAGAGCAGCTTTTCCCCCTTTGACTGTATGAAAATCACTCACTTTTTAAACACCACCACCCATGTATGTGGTAGGAATGAAAGGCCAGTATGACTAAACATAGATGCTAAGTACCTTACAAATACCTGAGTGTTTTAGGAAGTGAGTAATGGAAAATGAAATTGGCTATAAACAGAAATCAAAACTATCTAAATTCTCTCCACAAGCTAATTGCTAACTTTTAATCTCTGCTTTTCACAATCCGAAGAATTTGTGAATTTGCTGAAAATAAAGAATGGCATGACAAAAACCTCTCTTTATTGAGATAGTTAAGTTGAACAGAGATGGAGGTTCCTTTTTTCTTTTCTTTCCTTCTTTTGTTTTCTTTTTTTAGAGACTGAGTCTTGCTATTTTGCCCAGACTAGGCTTGAACTCACAATCCTCCCACCTCAGACCCCCGAGTAGCTGGAACTATAGGTGTGTGCCACCGCACCTAGCTCCAATGTGCTTTATAATGGTGTCAAACTTTCCAGCATATTGCTCTACCTGTAGTAGGTGCTCAATAAATATTTGCAGAGAGAAGAAAAGAAGGCAGAGAGAGTGAAAGTTCATTTCTATTATCTGAACTTTCAGGAAAACAGGATATTAATTCCATAAAAAAGTAGACTTAAGAAAATAGTCTGTAAAGTGCTTTAAGATACCCGGAGAAAAGACTACCTATTCATCCAAGTGGTTTAAGTGAGTTAGGGCAGGAACACTGACGCCCCCTCCCTGGCCTCCTCCAGGCCTGTGCACACAGGCACAGGCCTTGCCTACATAAGGGTTCATTTCAGACTGTCGCCGGGTTTCCTCGGGCCTTGGGTCCTCCAGATCAGCTCTCTCCACTACACTGCATGGCCTCGTAGTGCCGTCAGTTCAGAAATGGGGGAACTGGGTGCTGCCCCTTTATTAGGTTGCCAGGAAGACCCCAGAGCCATTCATGGAAAGGTAAGAATTGAAGTTGGCAGCAATTTCGTGGCTTAGTCCGTTCTCTTATTTGACGAGGCCAAAGCTACCAAATTAAGTTCAATATTAACTTTTTCAGTAGCAATGTTTACATGAAACTCAACACACCTAAATGGAAAACCTTGGAAGACTGGGGATTGGGATCGAGTAGGGTCAACATTCCTGTTCTGAATGTGTCAATGTGTTTTATATTTATGGTTTATGTGATACGATGTCTCTGAGTTCCTTAGGGAAGGAGCTCACAGTAAGCCAACTGCCAAACTTAGCCTTGGTGTTCAATAGAAAAATAATTTATAAAATCTATAGGAAAATATCACTTTCAAAGAGCAATATATTTTAAAATCTTAAAATAGTATTTTTTTTTTTTTTTTTAGAAATCATTCCACTTGTGGCTCCAGCTTTATTGTGATTCAAATAAATCGAAAATTTTATTTATGCTTTTAAAAATAATCACCTTAATTATTATGAAGAACAATAATAGGTACCACCTATTTTAGATCTATTATATGCCAGATACTTTCCTAGGCATTTTCATACCTCATTAATTCATTTACTTCTCATTGCCTCCATTATATAGATAAAGGAGATCGTGTCCAAAGTTTTAGCATATGAACATAGTCTTTGGAATCAGATCTGGGGTTGAGTCTTTTTTTTTTTTTTTTTTTTTTTTTTTTTTTTTTTTAGACAGAATCTTGCTTTGTCGCTTCCAGCTAGAGTGCTGTGGTGTCAGCCTGGCTCACAGCAACCTCAAACTCTTGGGCTCAAGCGATCCTCCTGCCTCAGCCTCCCAAGTAGCTGGGACTCCAGGCATGCCCAGCTTATTTTTTCTATTTTTAGTAGAAACAGGGTCTTCACTCTTGTTCAGGCTGGTCTCAAACTCCTAACCTCAAGCGATCCTCCCCCCTCAGTCTCCCATAGGCTTGAGTCTTAATAACTGTGTAACCTTCGACAAGTCTGAACCTCAGTTTCCTATCAGTAAAACAGGGATAAAAACAGTACTAATTTCTTCATAAGTTGCTGGGCAGATTGAGTGAGATAAGGCATGTGAAATATTAAGAGAAAAGGGCCATGTGCGTATGCGATCATGCTACCAGTACCAAATTTGACTTTTCCCCAAAAGGAAATTAAAACGATGGGCTTCAGTGCCATCCTAAGGAGGGAAGGAGGAAAACCATCTTCGGTCCCCATTCCTCCTCTCCCCCTACCCCCCCCCAGGGTGTTCATACCAGTGAGCTCAGGGCAGAGCGAACTACAAGCTCAGCTAAGGAGGAAAACAACAGTGAGAAGAGGGTACCATGCCCTGTCCGCACTGCAGGGAAGCGGGTGGCGGTTGGGGAAAGTATGAGGGCTCACGAGGATGATGGGAAGAGGAAAGGCAACACAGGGGCCTTTTGGGAACTGATTATTGGGGTGAGCCTCTCGACCTGCCCCTAACATCCCCTCCTCTCTCACTCACTCTCCTGCAGGCCTTGGAGCAAAGCCCTAAGGAGAGACCATACCAGAGCAGACCCCTCCCCCAGGGCACCCCTGCTCTCCAGGAAGTGCCTTGTGGGCGGCATTCCCAGGTGGCAGGAGCCAGCAGTGGCCTGCAGCCTGGTCATTGTCTGCTCTGCTCAGGGGGGCCCCACGGAGCCCCCATTGGCTCTCGCAGCTCCCTTGGAAAGAAGAAAGCAGCATCTTGCATGGGTGGCTTATTCTAAAACAAAATAATATCTGAGAAATTTGATGGACTCTGACAGGGGGAAGAAGGGAGTGAAAAAGACGGAACAAAGATGCCATTTTAAAATATTGGCTCATGTTCAGGATTTCACTATTTTCTATGGCAAGGAGCAAGTAAAAAAAAAAAATCCTCCTATTGATGAGCATTTTTGTACAGTCATCGAAAGTCAAAGGGCCAAGGGCTTCTGACTTTCCCTCTGGGGAAACCGGTGAGCCAGTCTTCTGTGTAAGTTCGAAAAGGGCTGGCTGGGAAGGCAAGAGGCTCAGAGGCCCCCAGCAAGCAGCTCAGCCCAGGGACGGGTGCAGAGGGACACACTGTTTTCAGTTCAGATTCTGTGATCTTTCTGCCAAACAGGGGTTTACAAAGCAAAAACCTCCAGAGAATTCTCATACTTTCTGGCTTATTCTTCTGGTGTTCGTCTTAACAGGAATCAGCTGTTTGCCTTCTCACTTATACAGCATGTTGCCGAGGAGAATTTAGCATCTGGCCTAGCTATTATTAAAAACAAGAACATCCTGCTCTGTTGGGAGAACAGCACCACTGGCAATAAAAGGACAGATATCATTTGCATTTAGGATTCCAGAGACGTGTTTCGGTTCAATATCTGCTCTCCCTCCTTCCACCCCGGCTTTCATTTTAAACTCTCCTGATTCATCCATCATTCGCATCGTGGGCTCCTTTTTCTGAAACAGACACAAGGAAAGAGTACTTTTTCCTTTCTCTGGGAGGCAGGAATTGCTGGAGTTGTTCAAACACTGATCCATTCCTGCAGTGTGATAAAGTTGAACGACCAGAGGAATTTTTTTTTTTTTTTTTTACAACTGCGGAAATGAAAAAGTAAACAAGACTGGGACTGCATTGGTATTTAGGCTCCAGCTTTTTGTTGTTGTTTTTGTCTTTTTCTTTTTTTAAGCCATTGGGCTAGGAGCCTGAAGGAACTATATAATATGAAAAACCCTGAGAGGTTTTATTAGCCAATAAAAAAACTTAGTTCCTATTAACTACTTAACTCCTTGCTGAAGTTGGGTACTGGCTTCCTCCTTGGATCCCTCTCTCCCTCTCATGCCCACGAGGAATGGAAGTTGGCTCGCCAGGCTTTCCCTGAACAACCTGCGTCCACAGTTTGTGTTCCAGAAGGTGTGGCTGGGAGTCACATTCAATAATAATCTCTGCGTTTCTCATCTGTGAAACCACCAGTAAGATTTCCATAAGGTGCCCCTAAATCTACACACAAAGAAAGACTAAGCACTCTGTGAAAAAGGAGTAAGGTCATTGTAATTTCCATGACTTTAGATGTTAAATGACCATCAGAGAAAACAAAACCGGGCTCAGGCATTGCTGGGCTATGTAGTGATCCTACAGGAGACACCTCTCATGTGGGGGCAGAAGAATGAAGAGAAACTCACAGAGAAACAGAAAGCGAAACTGGTTAGAGTTGTTTCACTGCCAGAGAGAGATGGAGTTATAAAAAATAAATGACTTGATTTAGGGAAAAAAGGATGTCCAAGGAGATTTAAATCATAAAACTCTTTTATTAATACTCCCACAATTGTATGTGTTACAGGGTTTTGTTGTTTGCTTTTTGTTGTTTTTAAATAATAAATTTGCACATTTACATCAATGCATCATCTAACTGTGTTTTGGAGGTTCTTGGTCCCCCATTTCTCGAAAACACCCACCCTTCAGTTCTGCCACTATCTACTGTATCTCTAATTCCACTGAGCCTCCTATATCCTACTTCCATTTCCACAATCAGGCTAACTAGTACTTTCCGTGCTCCAGGAGACATTTCCTGAGGCCTCAAGAACACAAAGCCACATGGGACCTGGTTGCATCTTTGTGTTCTGGTCCCATTTAATGTTGCTGCTGCAAGAGCTACTCCTTGAAGGGCTTATGTGGAAGAATTCCGCCTTGTTTTTTAAAGCATTTTGCTTTAAAATGTTCTTTATTTCTTTAGGAGAATGGCAGGTGGCGGAAATTCTTCTCTATTGGCTGTGGCGTGGGGCAGAATGACCGGGACAGCACAGACAGCAATCAAGACGTGAACTGTGTTTGCAATGCTAAAGCATAAAGCAAGTTTTTCAGAAAGCCCCACTCAGTGGCCCAACATCATTGCAACAGTAAGAAATAATAAGAAAATGAGGTTAAAATAAGTTTTATTAAAAGTTAAGTGTGCTTCTAGAAATTTGATCCCTCTGCTTTCCAAGTAGCTGAGCGTATGTGAACAGCAGGGCTGGATTGAGTCACAAGAAGCTTTTGAATCAAAGCTTTATAAAAATTAATAATAACCTCTAAATGTCAGCTTTTCCACGCTCCCTTAACTGACATCTCAAGGAGCACCCAGTGTCCCTTGTCCTCTCTAATAACCTATGCGAAGAAGAGTAATTGCTTCTTCACTACATGTGGGATGAAGACAGTGCTTGCTTTTTTTTTTTTTTTTTTTTTGCAGAATTTGCAGGAATAAAGAACAAATGAGGCACATAAATGCTGTGTCAAGGAACACATGTGTGTGGATGGTGTCTTTTCCTGAATGGCTGCTCAGGTACTCCTTTCCATTCTCCTACCCGCCTCCTTCCCTCCCTCAGGCAAGCACGCATGTGCACGTGCAAACACACACACACACACACACACACACGTGCACCCCTGGTATATTACCCTTTGCATCGTCAGTGGATCCTTCTCTTTGCCAAGTTTTGATTCATAACTTTAAAAATTCATTTCCAAGGCCTCGTGATTGAATAGCTACTGCTGAGAAGCCCCTAAGAAGACACAAAGAAGCTTACCAGGGCGTACAGGAAGGGTGGTGAAGAGGAGAAAGATTTCCTTGCCTTTGCTCAGAGCCCATAACTTAAATACAGAGCATTAGGTTTCCATGTATTGATTCCTACCTGGCCTTTCTTAAGCACCTTCTGCAGGCCGGAGAAGAGAGCCAGTGAAGGAAGAGCAGAGGTGGTTAGGAAACGATTTGGAGCATACCCAGGGTATGTAGTCCTAGGGTACAAGCTGAGTTGTCTCATTGCCTGCATTCATACCAATACCTGGACAGCTCAAGTGTTGCAGATTCTCACATGAAGAAGTCCTTCCCGGCACCTTAGGACTGACTTTGGGAGCAATAAATGCATGAGTTTGCCTGGGATTTCACAGGTGAGCTGGCTAACGCTCACTAAAACTGTGGCAGTCCATGAGTTGTCCTCCATTTCCCCAGAAAAACTTAGAGACTATGACAGTGTTATCATAAGAAAACTATGTTTTTAGATACCCCTGTTGTTTCCCAGCACTGATCTCTAAAATGATTTTCAAACAGTTGGAATAGAGAGGCCAGTTGGTTGCATTGCCTATTGTTAACCTGATAATCCAGGCAGAGGTAGTTGCTTAAATCAGACAAGTCAGTATCTCCATTTCTGCAGTGGCTCTTGGCTAGGTCATTATTGTTTACCAAACATTTCCAGAGGGAATGAAAAATCAACTCATGAAGATCTGTAGGACCTGCTCTCACTGACTGTGAATGAGGGCTTCCCCCGACATCCTCTCTTGCCGTTCAGACTGTTTTCAAATCCCATAAATATAAACATGTGGCTCTTCAAGCGCATCTGTAGATAATAACTTCAGGGGGCTTCCTGTTTACTTGGCAATACCCATTTCCCAGCCAAATAAACTCTGTGACAGAGAGCTGAGGTGTTTATTGGGCCAGTCTCGGCTGGGATTGAGTTAACAGGAAACACCCACTCTTGCAGAAATGTCTGATGATTAAATATTTGGGGGACAGGGGACACCAGGGGTCAAAAGCCCTACAGAAATTGCTTTCCTCTTCCGCCTGTAGTTTCAGTGAGAAACAGAGCAGCCATGATAACTATGGCCAACCAGCCCGGGCCTAACAAAGCTCCACAGTGGGGCTGTTCACGGGCTGCACAGCCCGTGATGCGGAGAGGAGGGAAGAAGTGCAGACGAAAAAGCCAGGAGCATCCCTCCCCATACCACAGGGTGCCTGCCATCCGGTGGAGGGATAGAAAAGGCTGATGTACATCCATCACTGCAGAGCCCCTCAGTCTTCTGCCTGGCTACCCTGCTCTAATGAGCAATGTATTCTCACACCAGCTGTCCAAAAAGCCTGATTTAAGAATTTAGGGAGAGCTTCTAGCCCAGTGGTCCTCAATTGGTGGAGATTTCGCCACCCAGAGGACACTGGGCAAGTCTAGAGGCCTTTTTGGTTCCCCTAAGTAGAGAGGTGCTACTAGCATCTAGTAGGTAGAGGCCAGGGACTCTGCTAACATCCTACGATCCACAGGACAGCATCCCTGACCCACACAGAAGAATTATCCAGCCTGAAACATCTAGCCCAATGCCTCTCCGTAAACCAAGAAACTACGACCTAGAGGAGTAAAGTGATTTATGCTAACCCTTCCTGCTGGACAAAACTGAAGAAAGCCACCGGGCCCACCTCCCTTGCGAATGCCTTTTAAAGTCAAACAGACGTTTAGTTTAAAAAAAATAAATAAATACACATCCTCAAAGAGTTGCAAACAAACTCCGTGGCCTAAGTTCACCCAAGTGCTTGTAGGATGTTTCCCGTTCTTAGAAATTAACTGTTTCCAAGATTTCTTAGAAAACAGTGCCAAAGGGTTAAGAATAACCAGATCCTCATAAAGGCTTCTAACTCTTGCTATGACGTGGGCCAGTGTGGCCAGTGACTTCCTGGTTCCATCTTTGCGAACTGTGGTAAGCAAAGCACACAACAAGCACAGGACATAGAGAAAGCAACCACTCTGCCCCAGGCCCTCCACCTTATCACCAGGGAGGGACTTACCAAAAATAAACAATGGCCAAGAAAAAAAAAAAAAAAAAAACTCTAAACTATGGTTATGTTCACTAGTAAGATTTTTCTGAGGCTAGAGCCCTCCAGGCCAAGGTCCATTTTTACTCGTCCTTGGGCTTTGGTTGACTATTTTTAAGAACCCAAAAGAGATGGTGGGAAGGAAAATAGATTACCCCTATCTCTGGGCTGCCCAAGATCTTCCGAGTAAAGCCAGGGGTTCACTTGCCGGGCCCCGTTCATGTTCCCAGAAATTAGAATCACGAAAGCATCAGGGCTGTCATGTAGACACCGTGACTGGTCCCACAGTTGGAGTAAGGGCCTTCCCTGAGGATGGGGTGAGTGCTGCTCCTTCAAACACAAGCTAGTAAGGAAGTGAGTTCACTGCTAGATGCTTTGCCCACCCCTCTAGGAGGAGGACAAACTAAGAAGACAGTGCTTACCAATATTTTTTTTCCCCTCTGACCAGCAATTTAAGATCTCTGCTCTTACCCAACCCTGGCAAGTGATAAGAGCAGTAAGTGCCCAGGTGTGGGCGGGAGGAGGTGTCAGACTAGAGAGAAACCGCGGATGAGAAAAGACCCAGTGTACACACATAACAAAACCAAAAAAGCCATTTTATTGAAAATTAAATTCAAACTTCAAATTAATATTACAATCATGAGAAAAATGCCAAATAATTCAATTTACAGTTGCAACATACAATACAAATAGTCCCTTTGAAGTTAAGAGTAAACTCATCCACAATCATGACCTGTGGCACAAAGCAGAATTTGTACAATATGTGCATGGAAAGCAAATCTTGGGCAATAGCAATTGGAAAAAATAAAAATGAAAGCTTGTATTTACACAAAATGCTACAAATACTTTTGTTCCACAGAAATCTAAGAATGGTAAAGCATATCCAGAAAATGGAATTTTATTTAGAATACCTAAGAAATGACTGTAAGTTATGGTTTTGGCTGATATATTTCAAAGTACTGCATTAAAAAGCAAACAATTATTTGTAAACATGAAGTAAACAAACATCTAAAAAATTCTCACATAGAAAATATTTTTTTTAAATGCATTATCTTTTTAAGAACAACAAATTCAAGGTTTGGAAGGATCGTCTTTATTGTGTTTAGTATTGTTCTTTCAAATACCATAGGTATAATGATTATTTTTGCTAATGCTTTGTGTTTCCATGTATTCACCTATATTCTGGGCCAGTCCCTTTCCTCAGAATGGAGGGAACCCTTTAAGCCAGCTCACACATCTCCTCCCTTCTGAATTACCATGGATGGTCCCTAGTGGGATTTCTCTGCTCATTTTTAAAGGGCCCTGGGTGGGGGCGGGGGGCAGGGGGCGGGGTGAGGGGGCGGCGGTTAGTTAAACAGCCCAAAGAGAAAACAATCATCTGATGAGTCTCTCAGTTCGAGGCTGGATGTCATTCCACTCATCTAAAACCAAAGCTGTAGTACCTGTTCTGGAACTCTGACATAGGTTAAAATTTGTGAGACAACTGAAATGGATAAAAATGTGGCTGTGTTGGTCACATTGTAAATTCCTGCAGTGTTTGTGCTGCATACGGAACCATGCTATTTTAACCCCCAGGAAATAGAGTGTTGACTAGTACATGGTTCCATAGTAGTAGTTAGACTTTGCTTTGGTCTTGAAATCACAAATCATACACATGACCCAGTGCAAATTAAGGGTTCAGTAAAAAGAAAAAGAAAAAGAAAGAAAAAAAGAAAAAACCCACAAAATTTTAACCCCTAGGCCAAAAAAGGACAGAATTTGTTCTAAGAAATGTGAATTACTCCATTGGGGTGGTTGGAGTGAGGCTGGAGGGAAGAAGTGCTTGAATTTTTCCCAAGGAAAAAAAAACTTTTAAAGTGTTTCTGGGTTGCTGCCTGCAGCCACTATAATTACATTTCAACACAAAAGCATCCCGAAAGTCACTTAGTATGTGTACTGTAAACTTAAAAAAGCCCTTTTAACATTAAAAAATAATGTACAAATATAGTATCTTTTTTATTAAATAGGATGCAGCTGGTGGTAACATTTTTATGTCAATTAATTAAAATTGAAATGTGTAACCAGACACTGGCTTTTTTAAGCGCTGCTGAAACAAACACACATATTTTACACTTACAAATAAATGGACAGTGGTGTGCTTCAAGCTACCACACACAAACAATAAATAGTATCAATTACTACTTCCATCTTACTTAAGTAATAGAAAAGTGGCTTATTTTTCTAAGCATACTTGGTATACAACCTTTAGAAGGCAAAGTGTTTTGTTCTGTTTTCCCTTCAATTTTTATTAGGAGTCAGGACGAATTCCAAGGGAGACTCCTAGGCAAGAAGCACAGGTCCAATCGCCCCACAAAAGCTGTCCTGCATTGCTGGGCAACCTACAAAGGTGGGCTTGAGAATGACTAGAGAGCGAGGGGGCTTCTGGGGGCTGGAGGGAAATCTCTGCTAAGTTCTGCTTAGGAGGGCACAGGAGTCACATGAAGGGGCCCTGACGTGTGGGCAGAGAGCAGGGATTGGCCTGCTGGTGTCATCAAATGATCCTGGTTTGGATTGAGGATTTGCACTTGGGGATTTGATATGTGGTAGCCAGAAGTGGTCAAAGTGCATCCTACAGAAGGGCGCTAGCTCAAATTCATACACAGCAGTAGACACCAAACTGCACATACCCCTGCCCTCCCTCGTGTGAAATACAAACGCCAAAGGCTGTATGTAGGTCCCCATACGGGATGTATGCCCTCTCAGATCAGCTACCTGCTGGAACTGGGCTGCCACTTCAGATGACCTGTTCCCAAAAGACAATGACATCATTCTGCTCCTTTAAATGCAAATTCTGTGGAAAGCTGCCAGGGGGGTGTTGGGTAAGGCAGATTTGGGTTCCCCTGATTTACTGTTTGGTAAGGCTGGTTGGGTGGGAATCCCTGGTGCAATTCTGCTCTCCTGTACTATGCGTATCATGATTGATCCTTTATCCCATGCGTGACTTTAAGCTGACTATGTCTTCTCTATGAAGCCTGGAGATTTAGAGTTTTGCTTAACTATAAAACCACAGAACATTTTTCTGCAGTTCAATGATTCATTTGTGCTTGTCTTTTTAATATGACCACAGTCATAATTACCCCCCCAAAATTAGGAAACCGCATCACTTTAGCATTTCATACTGATAAGGGGCAACGTAGGTGAAAAAGGGCTAAGAGTTGTTTTGTAAATCCCTAATTATTGCTTTAAAAGGCAAAGCTGTGTTAGAGGCAATCAAAGATCTGAAAGAACTAAACATGACATTTCCTTCATACATCACAAAAACAAGCTACATCTAAAATATTTGGAGATGGAAGTACTTTTAAAAATCACATTGTGCATGGATGAACTGAAATTGCTTAGCAATATTTCAGATATGGCTCTAGCCCACTGAAGAAATTTGTTATTTAATAAAGAGCATTTTTAGAGACCGAAGTCAACATATCAATACACTAAGAAATGTTTCAAGGGTCCAAATGTTATTAAATAATTATAAATATATCTTTAAAGTTATATGACCATTCACGTTAGCAAGTTACCTCAGATTTTACACATATTCATAATTTAAAAAAAAAAGAAAACAAATAACACACAGCCAAACGCAAACACTATCTATACCATTATGGCTATAATAAGGTATTGCCATTTTCAGTTTTGCATAAAAGGAGAAGGAGGGTTTTAGGGATGGGATTTCTTTTTGGTTAAATGGGAAAGGGGGGGAAGTATTCAAAAGTAAAATAAAATAATCTATCCTGATCAGTATTTTTGAAGTCACTTTCTCAGAGTAGGAAAAAAAAAACTGAACCAAACAGTTCAAATGAGTACCTGCAGCAAGTCTGAAAGCAAAGTTTGAAACAGTGATTCTGAATGGATCGTACTGCAATGGGAGCATCCATTCTACCTCTTGTCCCTTTACGTGCACCTTGACCGGCTTTGTAAGCGGGTAGGCAGAGCGCACTGGTCCGTACACAGCTGCAACCGTGAGGGTGTGTGGTTTCAAAGCACAGAGAGGAAGCTGCTTGCTCTTCTCTCTCCTGAACCTGGAGTCCACCTCTCTGAACTGGCATAGGAACAGGTGATTTATGGTAACAGACTGAACAACAACAACAAAATACCTTTTCTCTTGTTTGTTCCTTTGCAAAAGCACATCTTAAATAGTAAACAATCTGAAACCTGATTGTGATCGTCTCTCTTGGGCCTTCTGCTTCTCAATATCTACCCTCTCGTGGTTGCAAGATCATGACTGAGTGAATGAAAAATCTTCTAAAAAATAGGCACTTTGTAGATAGCTAATTAATATACATATATATGCACTCTTTCTATATATGTATATATCGATACGTGTGGGACGTGGCCCCCAGGCACCGCTGGGCCACAGCTGAGGAATTTCAATACGGTCGCCAAACAGATTCATCCATTCTGCCACTAGAATTCAAAACGGTTGGGGAACTGCTGTGGCTTCCGTCAGCGTCAACACCATCATTCTGGTTAGGCAAATTTGGATTTAATAGCGTGCTGCCATTCGAGGTGGTGGTGCACGGCGGGAGCATTCTGGAAGGAGACCGGTCTCCCCCCGGCACCATGGGGAACTGATAGGATCCTGACGAAGTGCCATAGTAGAGATATGGAGTGCTGCTGGTCTGGAAGGGTCCGCTCTGGCTTTGGGAGGAGCCGGGATAGGGTGGTGGCAGGTAGGTGTGGTAGTGGGTGGTGGCGGACATACCGAGGGACATGCCTGAGGTGACTGGCGGGGTGTAAGTAAAGGTGGCTGGATAGTGCATTCGTGGGTTGGAGAAGCGGCTCTCAGTGAGGGATGAAATGCTGGGGAACTGCCTGGGGTCTGAAAAAGGGCCCAGTTCTGAAGCACCTAAAAATTATAACAGAAGATGGGGGGAAAATCTGTAAATATCAATTAAAATAATGATAGAATCGTTACAAGAAAACTTTAGCTTTCCCAAAAAGGAACAGCAAGCCATAAACAGACCTTCAAATGCACCAGTCACTGTACAGTCTTTTTCTCCCCCCCACTTTCCAGTCTTAATAGCATTTATCCTTAAGTTCTTCACCCCCAGAGACTCCCAAAGGGCTTTAAAAACCCAAACGTGTGCTAGGTCATGTGTGTAAACCAACCCAACACTCTGATCATACAGGTTCACTCACCAGACTTAAGACCGAATCTTCATTGACTTTTTTTCTCTTTTTGTTTCTCGTTGCACTTCAGATATTTGAAGTGACACTTTTACTAAATCAAACACGTTTATTTTCCTCAACTCAATATAAAAGAGATTCCAAAATAATAAGTTTTATTATTAGTACTCTTGGCAGGGCTCCTTCATCAATGAAGGGACATCAAAAAGATACCCTAACATGTTCCTATCATTTCTTTTAAACCCTTAAAAGAATTTAAAATCTTGTTATAAGCTTCATCTTAGTAGTAGTGAATCAAACCAGATTTCAGTGTAGTCTGAAACTATCTTCTCTGGGTGCGGATAGGGAGGGTCAGCTGGATAAGGGGGCAGGAAGGCTTAGTACCTTCGGAATCAGTGCATTTCAAGTCTTGATGGGAGACTTAAGATCTGATTTCGGCCAGGTGCTGACAGTAGCTTTTGTGAAAGGCTCGATGCCTAGGGGACATTAAGAGGAGGGCCCCTCCCCACCCACCTACCAGACACCTGCTCCACATCCTACAGAATCAGCTTCAGGTTGATTTGAAGCAGTAACCTAGAGGCAAAGATGGTTCTCCCCTGAAAAGTGACGTCCTTTAACTTCTAAAGCTAACAGTATGCCTCCTTGATAGATATTTCTGGTGCCTAACTTATGAAACCACAGTTACAAACCATTTCACATGAAAACTAGTTTTATGAAATGACTAAAAATTTATAGTGGTGATCCTTAAGTATTGTGCTAATTACGATTTTCTAGAATTGACAGAATTGTGGCAAGCCTTTTTATAGTACCAATGCTCTTATTAAGATTTTGATTCCTTCTAAAATCTTCCAATTATTTGGACCACATATTTGCTTTTCCTATAGCTTTTAGCTATAAAGGGAAGGACTTAGCAATTCTAGAAGACCTTAGTGAATAGCTAGCTACTCCACCAGTCCCATTTTTATTCAGCTCTTGTTCTTGGATACTACAATGTTTATTAGAGGAATAATCCCAACACTTTTCTTTAAAGGTGCTGGTTGAAGGTTGTTAATTTCTGTTAAAATGCACCCTGCTTAGGATCTTCATAAAATGCTAGGGGGAGTTTAAGTGCCATGATGTGCATTTGTAATAAAAAGTGACTATTTAAAAGCAACATGTAGTTAACAAAACTCACAAATTGGACAGTACCAATCAGACAGCCCAGCCCAGCCCAGCCCTGCCCCACCCAGCAATTGTGAAAAGTCTCACCTGCCTGGCTCTTCTTACTGAGAGTGGAAGGCCAGAGGCAGAAGTCAGAGGTGGCAGTGTCATCATCTGTAAAATGAGGGGGATGAGCTCTAAGTTCCCTTCCAGCTCTAAAGTTCTATGACCACGAATTCCAAGATAGAAGGAGAAGCAAGAGCCTTAGGGGAAGGGTAGACAGAGAGGTTCCCGTTCCTCATTAGCACTTTCCCAGAGTCCACAGGCCCAGAAGCAGAGGGTAGAAAGCTAGTGAGCAGCCTCTAATGCCAGAAGCAAACACTTTCAAGATGACAAACCAAAACTGACACAGCCCAGGCAGTCACTCTCTGCTTTTTGTAAATTCTTCCATCCTCAACTTGTCTCTACCTGACCCCTCCCCCAAATGAAATTCTGACAAGCTCAAGTTTAAAAAAGTGCAAGTAGTGATTATGACAGAATCAAAAATGGGAGCAGATGAGGTGTAAGCATCTCCCCCGCCTGATGCTTTTGCACTGTCTTACACAATACAGACACTAAGTGGAGGCCACAGATGTTCCTCAGCCGGCCTTTGCACTGCAGAGCATCCAGGTGACCTTGAGCTGGCAGAGCTAACAGCTCTAGGCAGGTCACTTCTGTATGCATTAAGTTCAATGCTGAGCTCATATGAGGAAAGGCAGAAAAACGTGGGCGATGGAAATCGGAAAGAAGCTGCAGTTAAAATGTCATCGTTTGCCCCCCACAGAAGCACAGAGTTCACACAAATAGACATGTTACTGTAAAAAATGCTTCTCATGTGTATTTGTACTTAAAATACACTGTAGTAATAATTAAAATTCCATATGGTTTTACTTATTTTGATGCAGAAGCCTCATTAAAACCCTTTATGTGGGGCCCTGGCGGTAAACTCCAATATGGTTTTGAATTTACCACTCCCCTGACCTTCTTCTCCATTTTACCTGACACATTTTGCTGATGTTTTTATTACCCATCACATGCCAGGATCGCTGTACCTTTTTGGTTTATAGATGTTAGCTAACACAAATTGACATTCATTTTTCAATTAATGAGCTCTGGTTGTGGTTTATAGAAAGCAATGCAACAAATTTCCGCTAGGTTTACAGCATTCTGACCAATCGCTTTTCGTCATTTGAGTCTGTAATGTCTTGAGGATTAACTCTTTCTTGACAAAGACAGCTACTGTAGACTTTAAAGGGATTACAGGATAATTTTTATAACTTAAAAAAAAATCATAGAATTTTCTGGAATCTGTTTAGTCATTTTATGTTACCAAGATATAGTTTAGTAAACATACTGCAATGTGTTCTGTATGAAGAAATATTAACTATCTGCCATAGTACAATATGAGATCTCTTATGTAATAATCTATGATGGGGAGGTGAGAGGAATCCTAAGCTTAAAAAGAGAGAATATAAACGCCTTAATCTTAAATTTATTTATAGTAATTGTTATAGAAGCAAATAATATCATTAAATTTTCTTTCATTGAATAGGGTTGTATCTGTACTTCTAATCTCTGTTTTGTATGTGAACTCAGGTTTTCTTTTAGACCTCCTTCTTGGGTTGTTTTGACATTGTGTCCTAAAGTATTCATACCTTGTGTCACTAGCCACATTACAGCCACAAACTTAAAAAAAAAAAAGAACTGAGGATTACATTAACTAAAGTATACAAAATGTAAATTTGACTTATTAAAAGAGTCCAAAGATTACAGCCTAGAGAGTTTTAAAAGTAGTACTACCCCAATCTAATTTTGTAAATGTAAAACCAAAGCTCAACAACTGCCCCAGTGATGTGCCTGGTGCCTGGTCGCCTCAGAGCACCCCAGAGCCGGGTTAAAACTCCTGACTACACCTACCAAGTAAATGAAGCCATCGGTGGTTTGGGAACCTTTTTAAAATAACAAGGAACAACTTTCATATATCCATTTTTTTTGCTGTTATCCATGTATCTCTTTCATGTCCAAAATACATTAAGCTTTGTTGAACAGTGGAAGTTGTCAGAAGTTGAGGATGCTACAGTCAACACGAGATCATCTGGTTCTGAGAGTTTCAAAATGTCATGTGCCTACACTTGAGGGTGCCTAGAGGGCTGCCAGGACTTACAGGAAGCCCAAGATAAACATGGTTTATCTTCCATCTTCCCGATGGGTTTTTATTCAACTTGGACAAAGGAATACACTATATAGTAAATATGAATGTGATATGGAGGAGAATGCAACACTTGGGTGAATTTTTAGATAAACAAATAAAAAATAACTTCAACAAAATTTTGTACTTGTCAAGCTTTAGGCTATGCCCCCAGATCCCCTAAGTATCCAAGTACCCCTTCTGCTAGTTGGAGCACTCTGATGGAAAAGTCTAAACTCCTAATTTACTGCTTAGATAACTATAATCTAAGCCTGTTTGACAAATAGGAAAGGTGAAATCCAGAGAAGGGAAGCCATTTATTCCACATTCCAAAATCACACACCTTGAGAGGCAGAGCCACCACTAGAACAACCTCTTTGACTTTTAACAAAGGATATGCAATATTAGTTACCCTTAAGGAATTTGGTTAACATGATCACAGATCTCTGTCTACCCAGCTATATGTATGTGTGTGTATATATGTATGTACGCATACTCATCTGCTATCTTAGAGGTCTATTTGCCTAAATAAAAAATACTTCAATAAATTCTTTTTGCCCCAACCAGAGTTACTATCTTTGGGATACTACTAACAACTCTTTTAGGCATTGTTGTTCATCTAATCTGCTAAACAGTAGGCAATTAGTTCAGTTGCTCAGGGCAAAATGTGAATGAGGGCCAGGTGCAGTGGATCACTCCTGTAATCCTAGCACTCTGGGAGGCCAAGGTGGGAGGATCACTTGAGGTTAGGAGTTTGAGACCAGCCTGAGCAAGAGCGAGACCCTGTCTCTACTAAAAACACCAAAAATTAGTCGGGCTTGGTGGTGTGTGCCTGCCAGCTACTCGGAAGGCTGAGGCAGGAGGAGGGCTTGAGCCCAGGAGTTTGAAGTTGCTGTGAGCTGGGCTGACACCACGGCACTCTAGTCCAGGCGACAGAGCGAGACTCTGTCTTAAAAATAAAAAAAGAAAAGAAAATGTGAATGAGACCAAGGTCAAGGGTTTGATTCCCTTAGGACCTCCTGGCTTCCTACAGATGCACTTCATTCCAAAGCTGCTGTCTGCAGCCCTAGCCACAGCCAGACAGCTTGCAAACAAATGTAGCTGTCATAAAGAGAGCTACAAGAACCTCGCTCATTAAAGCAGCAGCGGCAGTTTTTAACAACCAACTATACATAAGGGAAGAATACATTATAAAATGTCCACAATGCTGAAATAAAAATAGAGTCAACGTTAAAAGTAAAAAAACATCTTGCACCTCCCCACAAGGTCTATGAGAGAAAAGGAAATAGCCTCTCTTTACCCAACCAGGTTTCCTGGGTCTTCAGAAGTGGAAAGTATGTGAAATCAAGAGGAAGGAATACAAGAGAATCTGTGACCTGCTTTAATTCTCAGGGCCTGCAGTCCCTGTGACATCTCTCACACACTGCTTTCTCAGGCTACTCACGCTGGGGGACGTGTGACTCCCTCCTGGAGAGCTGTTGAGGACAGAGATCTAATACTTCTCCATCCCCCCTTCGGTGCTTACTAACAGTTACTACTTGACATTTCCAGGCCTTTACTCTAACATACATTTTCCCACTCAGTAGGCCCTCAATAAATAACAGTTGACTGAAAATGGGCAAGGGGATCTCTAGAATGAAAGGAAATCAGAATTTGAGAAGAATAACAGACAGAGTACTTGCCATTTGGGGCTGTCAGCTGGGAAACACTGTACCCATTTTATCTTCTCCTCTAAGCAGCAGATTTTCTACACCCCAGCTGAGGAGGCAGGTTGGGGCAGGGAAAAGGAAAAGGGGCCTTGAATCTGGACTGAACATATGTTGGCATATTCAGAGTCCCCGACCCTACCTTTTTTTATGTGAGGACATAAACGTACAGAATGAAAAGCCATCATACTTCTCAGCAATGAGGTGTTAACTTCAAAGCTTCATTGGGGCCTTTTAAATGGTAGGAGTTATTGCTTCAACAAATCTCAAATAAAGCCTAAGACCTTTTTATTAACCCCCTCACAGCGTTCCTTCTGTTGGAACATTTAATACACAAGACCTACGCAGGGCTGCTTCTCCTCTGGCACCAAGAATCTTCTTCCCCTGTTACAGCCTTCTGGCTGCCCCTCTTCCCAACTGCTTTATTGTGAAATTTCCTATTCTACTTCTGTTCCAATAGCATTTATTTTTCTATATCACTCCTTTGGACCCTTACTCCTTTGTTGAATTATTAGCTGTTTTTCAGTCTGTTCTCTCCAACTATAAAGTCAGCTTTGGATGGTAAAGGAATTATTTTCCTTTCATATCCATCTCAGAACCTAGTACACAGTAAGAGGTTAAAATGAAAAAAATATGTTGAGTGTACGGCTGGATGAATAAATGAATAAGTAAATGAGTCTAAAGATCAGGAACTCTGTACAATAGCTAATACGTTTTGACACATTAAGGAAAAAACAGATACTAAGCAATGCTGACATCGAACCTAAAATGGAATCCACATACGTTCCATACCTACAAAACCTTGTAAAACTCTCTTTACAGAGCATTCAAAGCTATTCCCAAGCATCATTAATGACATCACACTGCAAACAGGGGCCCCACAAACAGCAGTTGCCGCTAGTAAACGGGTGCCTCTGGTTTCCTACCGGTGTTATTCCCACTCCATTACCAGTGCCCGTCCTGCCTCAGAGCCAGTATCTGTGTATAGGTCCACACTGGGGAGCCCCAGGGAGACGCGATGAAGGGGAAAGGGGGCCAGCCCAGCCCTCCAGAGGGCCATGGCCTGCTGGAACGTTACTCCACTCACCCTCGATCATGATTCAGGGTTAATCTCCTGCCACTAAGGTCATGGTCTTTATTGTGAGTGAGTAAAGTTAACAGAGGGTGAAACTCGCATCCTGTATGAATTTCTACACTAGTATATAGAAGCAGTATGTCAGAGTCATCAAGAATCATAAGTGACTTTTACAGATGAAGACATGGAGGCCTGCAGATGGGGTAGATCCCGGTGGCAGCACGAAGATTCCAATGTTCTACCCTACCTCTGCTGCCGTGGCAGAGCATGCCAGTGGAAAAATGCAGAGGATCTGCCTTGAGCTTCCTGAGATCTGCATTCTGTGAACACACATGTGAAAGAGGAAATTCTTCCACTAGCATACTACCTTTTCAAGCCACAGGGGTGGCAGAGCCTTAAGACCAGTGTGTATCACCACTTAATCAAGCATAGTTCAGCCACCTTTCAGAAGGCATGCTGAGCAGCTCTGCAAGGAAGGAGTGAAAAATAAGGAGGCTGTAGGCATACTCAGAGTCCTTTGCCCTCCTTTTCCAAGGTCACATCCCACTGCTCCTCAGTGTGCACCTTCTTACTCATAGGGTTACATACACTTAGGATCCTTCTGGGGTCTTTGCTCATGCTCTCCCCAGTGTCCACCACTTCCCCTTCTCTGCCTGAGCAAGGTAAGTAAGCACTGTTTTCACAGTTCACTACCACACAAGGACATCCTGGGTATTCGCATTTTTATCATAACCTTTTCTTTACCATACAAGCCTTGGATATTTATGTATGTGCATTCTAAAGTATTACCATTGGTTTTAGGTAAGTATTTTCACTTTCCAACTAAAGAGAAAGCAAATTAACAGTAAGAATCACATATGCTTCTTTTAGATCCTGGCTAATGCATAGTATGGTGCTGAGAAAAGATGGATGCTTCAAAAAACTTTCCTAAACAAATGTACAACTAGCACAGTCTCAAGCAGGCAACATGCTAGTAATACATAAACAAATAAATGTATTACTAGCATAGTCTCAAGCAGGCAACATGATAGAAGCAGAAATGCTATATAAACACTATCCAAAAATCAAGTTTAGAATGCATGCAAAATATAACTTTGCATTTCCACACTCAGGTTCTAAGGGGTCAATTTTCCAAATTTCCCTGAATTTCTCCCCTCACACTAAAAAATAATCAAATTTGTCTATCACCAAATTAGTTTTACTTTTAATCTTTACATAATAATCAGGAAAATATATCATATATGGGAAACATGAAATGGATCACACTGATGGAGAAGAAACCAGCAAAGTAAGAATGTGAAATCAATTTCTTTTAAGATAATGAAATGACTAGAAAACTCCACAGTTTTGCAAAAGAGCGGAAAAGTGCCTCAACTATCCAGTATAAATATTTGTTTTCCGTGTTGTAATGAATTGTACTTTTCCACTGCATGCTCACAAATTCTGAAAGACCAGCTGATTCTAAGGCTAAGAAAAGTATGTTATGCTGAAGGAAAAAAACCTGGCAATTTTCAGAAACTTCAACCATTCTTTAACCCCCCTCCCATATTTTGAGGATATTATTGGAATAATACATTTCCTTTTTGTAAAGGGAAAAGTGGCAGGCAGAAAATGTTCAAGTGTATGTGTATGCATAGAGGGAGGGAGAGTAAGAGGGAAGGAAGGAGCCAAAGGAGGGGGAGAGAAAAGGGAGGAAAAAAAGAGAGATCTTCTTGCTAGGCCTTGATTAAGAACTTTTTAAATCCTAGGAAGGGTGGATGGTCTTTGAAACCAGATCTGCTGCAGGAAGGAGGCCAGCACCCAGGACACCGTGTCTTTCAGAAGGGGCCACCCACGGTGCCGTGGCGGTCATATGACTGCTCTGTCACATCCTGAAGCCATTTCCAGCCCATGCACACGTCTGTGCTCCCATTTAGAGAGGATGGGATATATTGGGAACACACATATGGAAACACTTTCAGAGAATCAGTTTCCATGAAATTCATAATGAGCCAAGTGGCTTCAGATGTGGTTGCGTTCCTCCGATTAGCCAGGAAAAAAAAAAAAAAAAAGGAAAAAAAGGAGGAAAAAAGGGACAAATCCACCCTTTCAGACCTTATTTCAGTTTCAGAAAAATTAAAAACCACTAATGACTTATGGCTACCAAAACATGGAGTCACAATTAAGAGGAGGAACTAGGAAAACCAGGGAAAGAGGCTTAAAAGCGATGGCCTTTCCCTCCTAAAAATAACAGCTTGAATATAGGCAATCTTATCTTAAATCAGGGGGAGGCTTTCCTGGGATGGTATCTGCCTTTAGAGCGGCATAATTACTTTTCTGACATCCTGGCGGAGGGTAGTGTGCGTGCGCATGCGCAAGTGAGGAGGCGGGCGGAGGCGGGGCGCCCGGCAGAGGCTACAAGACCAGCTCTTATTTGATAACATATGTGGTCAATTAAGATTATTTTAAAAATTGCAACTAAATGATAAATTGTTCCTAAGTAAATCTTTCAAAAAAGGCTGAATTCAGAGGGGACAGCCTGGTATTTTTTCTGTGGGCTGTGCTAGTGGTAACTTGGACTATATTAAAAGCAGAAATTTATGAACTGGTTGAGATGTTATATATTAGACACCAAAGCCTAGCTGATAGGAAGGCATGAAATACAAGAAGGGGACTAATGGGGGAGGGTTTTTAAAGACGGACATTTAACTGATATTAGTAAGTTAAAACATTATTTTTATATTAAAACAAAACAGGCATATTCTGGAATAAAGTTCACTGCATTTTCAGACAAAACAGGAGACTTGACAATATTCTGCTTAGGGGATTGGGGCTGTTTTGTGTTATGTCAACAGAATGGGGAGAGCAGGAGTAGGGAAGAAGTCCTAGAGTTCCTCTGCCCTTTGGGGTGCTTCAGCGGAAAAATCTTAGTAGCATTTCCTTCCGGCTCAGTAGCTACAAGCTAAACCCCTTGTGCAGGAATGCTCTGACTCGAAGCTGCTTGATGATGGGCCAGGAACCAGAACTGTCCATTGCTTAACAGACCAGTCTTTGCTTTTCCCCAACCATGTAAGTCCTATCATCGGTCTCCAACTGTTTTGGCACCAGGGACCATTTTCATGGAAGACAATTTTTCCATGGACTGGGGAAGGGGGGGATGGTTTCAGGATGATTCAAGCGCATTACATATATTGCGCACTTTATTTCTATTATTATTACATTGTAACATATAATGAAATAATTATACAACTCACCATAGGTTGGGTACCCCTGCATAAGTGATTTAATACTCACAGTATCCCATGGTGTTAACAAAAATTGACTAAGAGGAAAGTGGCTAACCAAACAACTGAGACACCATAGCTCAGATCATTAGAGGAGCTTTACTCCACTGAAGCACATCTATGTACATTATGTCATTAAACCCTCTGTCAGGTAGACAACATCACTGACCTCACTTTATGGTTAGTAAAACTTAAGCTCAAGAAAAACTAAGTGATTTCCTCGAGGTTTCCTCGAGATCAGTACATGGTGGCCCAGGACCTGGGCCCAGAGCTGTGGGGGCCTGCTGCTGCTGTCTCTTCTAAGGTGTAGGGATTCAGAAAATTTTCATGTGAATTCCAGGAGACTGGCCACGGCTACCTGGAGGACAATGATGGAAAGGGTTCTGATCAATTACCAATGACAGCCCAGGGGATGGAGATGGGCGGGTGGAACGGGAGGCTGATGTGTGCCGCTTATTTGCCATGCTCAACCCATCCCCAGGGTTCTGGTATTTTACCACCTATGTTCTGAATGATCTGAGCAAATCATGTTTTATATTCCTCAGCTTACCTCATTAGATAACACTCTAGTAAGTAGGAACTGGTAACAGTACATGGCAAATACCAAACATCTCCATCTCAAAAGGGCATTCCTTCTTACCAGTACTATTTGAACCAGTAGAGCGAGAGAAGAAGGAAACTGAAAAGATCGGGTCCAAGCTAGAAAATATTTACATGAATTGAGAATGAGAATCCCCAAATTCCTGATTAACCCCACATATCCAGCTCCAGGTCCCGCCCAACTCTTCTGTAAAAAACCATGACTGAGAAGAGAGATGCCTGCTGAGGTAGGAAAAAAAGGCTACAAAAGCAGTCACCAGAGGCCACATTCCACCACCTCCTGAACATAAACACCATGTTATCAGATAGCTTGAATTCTCTGCCTCCTAAAGTAGGAATAGACCTGGTCTTCTATATCTAAAACCAACCTGGTCTAAAACTATCCCTCTATCCAAGTCTAGTGCTGATTCGGGAGAGCGGCCTAGGAAAAGGGAGAGTCGGCTCCAGGCAGCAGCTGCTTCCAAGGCAGAATCACACAAAACCTGACAAACTTGGGCCATAATTTTTAAAAATACAATCTACCCAAATGGACCTCAAAAGGCTTAGTGCCCAGGTGTGGTCCAACAGCCCTGAGGCCATTCTGCCCTTAAAGCATGTGGCTCAAACTGCCCAGTGCCCCTAGACCAGGAACTTAGATTGCCAAAGTGCTATTCAGTCTCTATAAATCAGCTCAAAGAGATAAAGTTATCCCAGTTCTAACACAATCCATATTAATCTAGGATCCAAGCCACAGGCTTTAAGCCTCAAACTGTATCCTGCTAGGACTTATTCTTAATTTTGCCCTCTCCCCTTCTGCAGTCAGATGCATCCACTTACCTGCTCCCCAGTGTAGGCCTGGGTTGATCAGGCCCTGAGATTGGTTCCTGCCCCAGGAGAAAATATATAAGGGGTCCTGGTTGTGACGGAAGCTTGCCTTATAATCGAGATCCACTTTTGTTTGTGTGTTGTATCTTTTGCTCAGGTAGTTTATCTGGGTTCCTGAATCCTTGTCTTGTTCAACTTTCTGGTTTCTCAGGATTTCCTTGTTCATGCCTGCCTACCTGTTCTGTGACTCCATGTCATGCTCTGTTACTCAGGTATGTGTGTATTTCTAGATCTCTGTATCAGGCACACACACTCATTTGCAGGAGCAATAGTCTTGTCCCAACTTACCTTTCCAGTCTTGTCTCTCCTACTCTTTATGAACTCTACAATCCAGCCAAACCGGACCCTTCTGCATTTTCTGTACTACTCTGCTTTTCCCACATTCCTGCCTCGCTTTATATTATTCCCTTGGCCCCTGGTGTCCCCGCCCCACTTCCACCCTATCTCAGTCTCTTGAAATTCTAAGCAGCGTTTAAAATGTACCTCACAATCCCCTTGTGCTTTGCGAGCTTCTTGGCATGTTCTCAGTTTAGCCCATAATAACCTCTCCTTCCTCTGCATTTACTCTGTGCTTCATTTGTCTGTCTCTTACAGGTGTGCAGAGGGAGCAACAATCACTTTGTCACCCCTGCTCGCCTTTAAACTCCTTAAGAATGGGAACTCTGTCCTACTTGTCTTTAAATATGCTGTAGCTCCTCTCAGTTACAGACAAAAAGTATTTAAATGTGTGCGAAGAAAAAAAATGATGGCAATACCAGATTTCGCCTAAATCCTTGTCTCTAATTGCAGTTTATGTGTGCCTTCTGACTTCTGCCGGTGCATCTTCAACCAGCTGCCTTTCCTGACCTACGACACCTGTGTTTACCTAAACCCGAAGGGTGCAAGTTAGTTCCAGACCCACAACCCTGCTGTGGCTACCAGTTCTGCATCTCTTGTTCTAACCTGTTCCGTGGCTTGCTCCCTTTATCCTATGAATAAAAACTGTTTGTGACTTTTTCAGTCCCAGCAAACTATCAGGTCCCATATCAACCTGACTCTCAAAAATAATAATTAAATGAAGAGATGACATCTCCAATTTTGCCTTTTCAGTTTTCTGTGTTTTTACATACATTTGGTTTTACTTGCTCAAAAAGCCTGTGAGGCTGGCATGATAGGTACCAACTGATGACGAAGCTTCCTCAAAGAGAGATCTCACTAGCTCAACAATGCAGCTAATTAGTGGCAGAGCTGAAATGAAATTGTTGGGTTTCCTAATTTGTGTCCCTTTTCCCCCAAAATTCTTGCATCATTAGCATCTACTACTTTTCATCTAAACAGAAGTCTTGATAGGGGAAAGGATGGTATTTCTTTAAAAACAGGAGACATTTCACTTAATTTATTTTCTAAAGCCATGATTGGTATGTCTTCTCACATTGGATGTTTATTTATATCCAATGACATCAGAAACCAGACTTCTACCTTTTATTTAACTGAAAAACTGACTTACTTTGAAAAGAATCTCTTTTCTTTGTTGCTAGGATTTAGCCTTAAACCATGTCCAAGAGTCTTCATACTATCCTGAGACAATGCTCCTTATGTAACTTCTGAATCCAAACGTAGTGTTGTAATAACTCGTCCCTCTGACAATCTCAGAGTTTTTCCACTCAAGCCCTGCACACAGAATTAACTCAAAACTTCTGCAAGAAAAACGTCCCTTTTAGAGTTTGATTTGGCATCAATTTCAAAGAGCTGTTTGTATATTTTAGAATATGTAGAATTTTCCTTTGATTGAAACCTCTCTTTTAACAATGGACAAGAGATGATTTCTCTTCTGAGTGATTTAAACAAAAACAAACACATCTTAGTTACATAGAGCCTTGTTCTCAAAGTGGGTTTTTTGAGAGAAATCAAACCCTACAGATTGTTAAGCATTTGGCAAAAGCCTTCAAACAGCCAAAGCCAAATAGTGAGACTTTTCCTTGTTGTAGGAGATAAACAAATACTAGAGCAAATTAAAAAAAAAGGGACCTCCTTTCACTTTCTACTGTGCTCGATAACATTCCCCTCTCAACATACACACCCACCCCTTGGGAGGGGTTTCATCTTCAATGTTCATTCCTGGCGCTATAGTAATAAACTCACCACAAATGGACATTTTCAACATCTGCTTGTGGCTGTTCCCAGACTCCTTGTATTTCTCTGGGACACATAGCTCTCTGTCTCCCAAGTGCAAACAGACACACCTAATCATGTATTAAGGTGTCTGAGAGGAGTTACTTGTTTTGATGACAAAAAAAAAAAAAAGGCAAAAACAAAAAGAAGGGCCTGGTCTCCTCAGTTCACTGTGGGATGTGAGACAAACATACAGTAGTCCAGTAGCAGCTCCTCAAACAGTGGAAGTTCTCTGCTTGCCAAGGACAAAATCCAAGTCCTATTTTTCTCAGCCTGCAAATAACGTCCAGAGTCCATTCCAGATGTGGACCAAAACAGCTGGTGCTTGGTCAAGAAAGATGGTGCCGCCAAGACACACGGCCAAATCTACTCAATCTCTTTATTTTTTTATTTTTTTTTGAGACAGAGTGTCGCTTTGTTGCCCTGGCTAGAGTGAGTGCCGTGGCATCAGCCTAGCTCACAGCAACCTCAAAGTCCTGGGCTTAAGCGAGCCTACTGCCTCAGCCTCCCGAGTAGCTGGGACTACAGGCATATGCCACCATGCCCGGCTAATTTTTTCTATATATATTTTAGTTGGCCAGATACTTTCTTTCTATTTTTAGTAGAGACGGGGGTCTCGCTCTTGCTCAGGCTGGTCTCGAACTCCTGACCTCGAGTGATCCACCCGCCTCGGCCTTCCAGAGTGCTAGGATTACAGGCGTGAGCCACCACGCCCGGCCCTACTCAATCTCTTTATAAAAACTTAATTTTAGGGTGAAAAGAGGAAAGGAACAAAGGAGGAGGGAGATAATTTGGTGTTAGTTATTTTTTTCTTCAGATCACAACAGCCCTGTATGGTGACTAAAAAAAAATCAGCAGCCTATGAGAAAGGTAGCAGGAGAAAATAACTCTAGAGCACTGAACTAGAAATTGGAGACGTGGGTTCTCATCACAGAACTGCCCCTACCTACGCGCCCTTCCCCTCCCTGACCTACACATTCTTCACAGGTAAAATGAGGGGATTTGATTAAATCATCTCCATGGGTTTTCCCGCTCTAAAATTCTGATTCTGTTACATATTAGACAACCCTGAGAATTCCAAAAATACCTTCAAAAATCCTACCAGACTGTTCCTGTAAAGAAAGGTCCCCATTCATTTCAAAAACAGTATTAGCTTTCAAAATGAGGTAATAAAGTTATATATCCAATGTGCACAAAATATCCAGGTTTTCTAAGTGCAAAATGTCAAGTCAAAAATTTAGCATCTTTTCCACCAAATAAAAAATATATAATTGTTAACAACAGTTTGCAACACAAGCCAAAAGAAAATGGGAACACTATTGGTTTTTTAAGAAAGTCTTTCAAGCTGGGCATGGTGGCTCCCACCTTTAATCCTAGCACTCTGGGAGGCTGAGGAGGGAGGATCACTTGAGCTCAAGAGTTTGAGACCAGCCTGAGCAAGAGTGAGACCCCATCTCTACTAAAAATAGAAAAAATAGCCAGTCATGGTGGCACATGCCTATAGTCCCAGCTACTTGGGAGGCTGAGGCAGGAGGATCCCTTGAGTCCAGGAGTTTGAGGTTGCTGTGAGCTAGGCTGACACCACAGCACTCTAGCCCAGGCACAGAGCAAGACTCTGTCTCCAAAAAAAAAAAAAAAAAAAAATAGTAAGTCTTTCATCATTAAATTTAGCAGTAAAGGATGTTAAAACTAACTTTAGGCTCACATATTCAATGGAAGATATGATGTGAGTTATTTCTCTTTCTTTTTTGTTCTAGATTCTTTTTAAGCAAATGTTTTGATCTGAATCATCTAAAGTTAAATAATTTTTATATCAACCTTTCTGACACAGGGTAGGATATACTGTGCATAATTTAAGTAGCTTTAAGTTTCTTTGCCTTACATATAAAAACATATACTTTGAGGTTTTAAGCTTTCACTAATATGTACATTTTTAACCTCTAGAGTAAAAATTATGTTTTCAAAATTGAGAGGGAGATTATTTCCACTGTTATTTCTAGTTAGGAATTTGGTGAGTTTTACTTTGTTTGGGTCCTCTGACCTGCATCAAGCATGTTAGCTACTTAGTAAGGACTGCTAGCGTTATCCAGGCGTGGCCTAGAAAGACCAGTGCTATAATAATCCTTCTTGGAAGGACACCCAAAGGCTTCTGTAGCAAAGTCTGGTTCTAATGTGGATACTTCTATGACAAAGCATAATAGGGAAAAAGCACATTGTTTGGTGCCAAAAGTCTTGGGATTGAATTTTCATTCTCCCTCTCTTTCGCTATGTGACCCTAGAAAAGTCTCCGAATGTGCCTGAGCCCTAAGTTCCTACTGGCAAAATACAGGGTATGATAATACTGATTCGCCAATGAGTTGTTGTGATGATCAAATAAGATAATGCCTTGTGAGAGTGTTTCCTATATATTTAAAGCACTATCTAAATATTATTAGATATTACGTTTTTCTATGCACTTACATTTACTATCACCTTTGGACTTATGTGCTATATAATTCTTCCCCTTTTCCTCCGTACTTAATTTGTCTTAGGTTCTAACATGGTGTTCTTTACCCGTACGCTTTAAATAATTTCTGCCATCAGAAAAGCTACCATTACAGATGGCCTGAGTTTCCTGGGCCTTTTTAATTTCCTCACTCTCTGGAGTCCCTGAATTAGCGCAGTAGAAGAGTTCCAGTCCGCCCCCTGCCTGGAAAGATGCCTCTTCCTTCCTGGTGGAGTCCTCATTTTTTCTATGCATGTTCTTTTGCGCCTGGCAGAGTATCCACCTCTCTTGGCTGACCAGGCCTTTAGGCGAGCACCCTCTGGAGACAACAGCTTGAGAGGCTGCCAGACACCTTGCATCTACCTGCACTGGGCTATGGGCCTCTTCATATGCTCTGTGATGCTGTGGGGACTCCAACAATCCGAACTCACAGATTGTGCTTGTACCAATCTCTTTACTCTTTCTCTCTTTCCCTCAATGCCAACCTGTTTATTTGTTGTGTTTTGTTAGAGCTTACTTGCCACATTTTTATATAACTGAAGGGTCTTATCTCAACATAAATGGCTCCAATTTGCCTTTTACATAACCTAAAGTGGTACTGCTTATTTGATTTTTATAAACATTTAGGAAGATTTTTTTTTTCAAACTTTTAACTATAAGTTCATTAAAATGTTGGTAGGAAGACCCCTGGTTCACTTTGCTGTAATAGTTTTTCTCTTTTAGGTATGAGGCAACACGGCCAGGAAGAGAAGGGATGTGTAACATAGCCATCTGCAGGAGCTGTGGCTTGGCAAGTCGGAAGCTGACACTTCAAATCCTAGCTTGCAAATTCTGCAAGTGGGCTAAAAGACAACCACATCTCCAGGTTTTTAGTTTTAAGGTCTTTAAACATATGTCTAGTTACCTCTCTCCTTATCCACTTTTGCAGTGATTTTCAACATTGTACTGTAGTGTCGTAGTGAAAAAAAGATCAGTACCAAAGCCTCAAGGCTGACGGGGCCCTGAGAATGCGCAGGTCCTGCCCCTCATCTGAAGAGGAGGGGAATTCATTACACACATCCCTACTGTCAGGATTCAGACCTCTTGGCTCATGGGGAGAAAACATCCTTTCCAATGGAGCTCTGTCTTCACATTTTATTCCTTTTAAAGGTGACTTTTTCCAGTGGCTCTTTATCTGCTGTTTCTCATCTCTAGTGAGAAAATTCATATTGAATTTTTTGGCTTCTATTAACTTTTACTGTACTCTTCTAAATGAAAAAGCAAGGGAGAAAGTATAGGTGGCTCACGCCTGTAATCCTAGCACTCTGGGAGGCCAAGGCAGGAGGATCACTTGAGCCCAGGAGTTTGAGGTGAGCTACAATGACACCACTGCACTCTAGCCAGGGTGACAGAGAGAGACTCTGTCCCAAAAAGAAAACCAAAAAAAAGAAAAGAAAAGAAAACAAAAACCCTAGATGTGACAGCCAAGGAAACATCCAACCTATCATCCAGAGCCCCAACCTATAGTTTTCAGAGCTCTCAGAATTATTCTGGATTCCCTATGCTGACATCCTTCGAATTGTGTCTTCTTTTGAGTCTTTGAGCTTTCAAAACCCAAAAGAAATCCATCAAATACATTTTAAGTAGGTTAGGTCACCGGCAAGTGTGCTTTCCAGACCCTGATTTTACTGCTCTCCTTCTTTCCTTTAAAACTAACTAACAAACAGTTCTAATGGTTTTTAGTACACACATCTCTGCACTTTGAAATTCCAGGAAGATGAAGAAGCTTGGGTCCAAGGAGAGCAGGAATTTTGTTACTTTTCAAACAGGAAATGTAAGAAAAACTGCTCATATCTGCATAATATCTTGAAGCTAATTTCTAGAGCCCCAAATTGAATGTTTCATGAGGAAGAATCTCCCTTTATGGCACAGTTAAAGGATCCTAGAAGAGAGTGATCGCTCACTACAACTGCTATGCAATCGGCTTACCTATTTAAAGCTTTCCCCTTTAACCTTGGCTGGTGATTATGAGATTCTGCTTAGAACAAATTCCTCACCCCTTATCAATTCAAATTCCTTTCTCAGTCCCCTGTGAAGAAGCTGTGCTGGGTGTTGATTCCACCGGGAGGCCAAGTGCTGGTGTCCCGCCCAGCTGTACTTTTCTCAGTTGCAGGGTATTAGCTTGCAAGCCTGAAGCGACTGTTGGCCACTCACCTGGGGTATTGTCACTCCCCAGTTGTTGCCACACACTCTCCAGTATGTCATCTAACGAGCACCTGCCCAGCCAGCCTGGTCACACCTACGCGATGGCTTTCATTTCAGCCCATCTTAAAAGCAGTAAAAGGGACTGGTGTGTAGA
Source organism: Eulemur rufifrons (assembly GCF_041146395.1). NCBI lineage: Eukaryota > Metazoa > Chordata > Mammalia > Primates > Lemuridae > Eulemur > Eulemur rufifrons. The sequence goes on along the minus strand of NC_090997.1, from coordinate 14,251,521 downwards.
AAGGCTATGGAAGATATGAAAGCACAGACTTTAAGAGGATGAGGAGAACATATAATGCTGTTTCAGTTCCCAAAATTCATCTCATTCTTGCACTTCACTGCACCGAATTCTGGATTTTCACAGTGCCACGGAAGAGGAATTCCATTTTGGCTCTCAAAATGGAATTCTGGCCTGAAATTTCCAGGTTGGTGGTTGTTTCGTATTCACTTAATAACTCAAATAATTCCTGAATTATCACTTCACTTGGAGATGTATGAATAGTGTGTAAACATTAGTTAAAATTTTATAAGATGCAATATTATTCCTTTTAAAGTAACTAACAATTGGGAGGAAGCATTCTTCAAGCATTTTGATGATATAGGCAAAACATTCTCTCTCTCCAATCCAGAGTGTTTCTAAGTATACTACTTCCAAGCCAGCCCAAGCCACCATCCTCTCACCAGGGTGATTGCCACAGCCTCCCAACCACGTTCCTTGCCTCCTCCCTCACCTCTTACAATTCTTTACCCAACAGCCGGAGTGATCTCTTGAAAATAGAAATCAGTTTATATATCATGACCCTGCTCAAAATCAGCCAGTGGCTTACTACTACAGGTAATAACAAATCCAAACCTCTGGTCCTGACCAGTCGAGGCCCTGCATAACTCTGACCCAGCCTATCTGACTTCATGTCATCTACACACACCAGCCACTGGGTATTCTTCAAACATCCTCCATTCTTTCTGCCGCCAGGCCCTTGTACTATGATAGCTTTTCCCGCTGCCTAGAATGTCCTCCCTTCCTCCTGATCTTCACAGGGGTAACGCCTTGTTATTTAGATCTCAGCTTAAATACGGACCCCCTCATTGCATCACCCTATTTTAGTTTTTCCATAGCACATATCCCTAGGTAATATTTTCTCATTCTCAATTGCTCACCCTTCTGTAATAAAAGCTAAAATTTATAAAGTGCCAGGCATTATTCTAAGAGCTTTATTAACTATCCTTTAGACCCCATCCATAACAACCTAGTGAGGCAGGTATTTATTATTATTATATGCCCATTTTACTGATGAAGAAATTGAGGTATGAATGAGCTGAGCAAACCTCCCTAAGATCACATAGCTAGTGAGTGAAGAAGCCTGGATTTAAACCCAGAGAGCCTGGCTCCAAAGACTGAGTGTTTAATCACTGTGCCATATGCCAGTAGATAAAGCCCCATGAGCTTTCTGTCTTGTTCATTGGTTTATCTCCAGTGGGTAGAACAGTGCTCAAGAAAAGAGTGAACTGAAGGTTGGTAATAACTTGTATTAATAAATATTTTTATCATGTGGTCATAAAACACAATGACAGCAATGTTTCACTAAAAGAATGCTGTCATAATTCAAATCATATTTTCTCTAAATATATCTAACTTCTTTAATATAGAAAGCCTGATCCTCTGATTCCATTTATTCTATTATTAACAGAATTCACCTGTTTTGTGTGTGTGTTAGTAACCCTTAACTTAAAAGATTTTCATTTCTCCAGTAAGATAAATTATACTTCATTACAGCCGTTCTCAGGTAAAGAAGATTAACACAGATAAATTACATAAAACCATGTAAGGGTATACAAGATGTCAACAAAATAAAGTTCCTTAGTTTTAAATTAAATCTGGAGTTTTAAAATCTGTCTGTGGATTCTGACTCATATGCACATATATGAAGCTTCACCTTAAACAGAGGTTCAACTGTGGTCAGGTGTCAAGGTCTAAATGTATAGTTTTTTGGCATTAATTAACCTGACCTTAGGTTGCTTCACATCAGAATTAACTAAAGTACAAAATGAAACTTTTCCTGTCATCTACAGTAGTTGTTCCTGTTAATTTATCATTTTTTCAAACAAATACAATCCTAGCCTTTATTGTTGTTATTGATGACTAAATCTTTTCTGTACAAAACCTACTTTTTCAGGCCTTCATTTAGAATCACAGACATCCAAAGCTTTATGATGTACCTTGGAAAACAGCTAGCCTAACTAATTCAGCTCAGACATGAGGAAACTAGGACCTATAGAAGTTAAGTGACCTGCTCAAGAACTCAGAGGCACATCCACATTAAAGGAGAGGTTCCTCGGTTCCCAGCCAAGTGCTATCCCCCGCACGCTCCTAACAATGCTATGAGTGTTTAATCACTGTTCCACATGCCTAGGCCATGGAAGAAATAGTTTCCTGATAAACCAAATCAATTCAACACCATTTTACTGAGCAATTGCTATTTCATCAGTGTTGAATTCAATCCTCGTCTGGGATGCATGTCCCACATCAAAAGTTTCAACCATTTGCTGGATTAAAGCAGTTATTTGAAGTTTTAGTAACCCTTCAAAGGGTATCGGTGACACCTGCCAATTTCTAAGGTCAGAGTACAACTTTAACTTTCTCTGTCAACCACTTGGAGGGTCAAACTCTGTCCTTTTTGTGATCTTTTAGGTCAATTCTCCACCGTACCTTTAAGCCACACTGAGAATGTATTGTTTTCCTAAGGTGTAGTTTGGGAACTTACAGGTTTGTTTTCTTTAATGATGACTACCATGACACTATTATCAGACTTTTTCCTCTTTTCTGAGTCTATTTTTGGTTCCTTTGTAGTTTTTATTTAGAAAAAGTTCTTCTTAATTATGTATGGATTTATTGTGACCACATCAATGGGTTTATTATTGATTTATCATGAATCACTGCCCTCTTTGGCACAGGTTAGAGTGTGTTTATAACCATCATTATATTTGTTATTATTATTCCATTAACTATAGCATCATTACTAATCACCACAGGGAGCTGGAATGGTGACCATTTTGGATGGAGAAAGAGCGATAAACTTTAGATACAGAAACATTGGTCTTATTATAGTCCACTATGCTTGGCTGCATTTCTGGGTTGGTCACTTGAGGTCACAGTCTTTCTGGAAAAAATATGATACCTTCCTGCTTAAGAAATCCTTTGAGATATTTAGGAACAATGTTGCCTGAGTAGTATTTTGGTTTTATTTACATGACTTTCATGGATTTGAAATTCATTAATTTCTTGAGTCACATAAAAAAATTTAGACAGTCTAGTCAAATGGGGTCCTAGATTTGCCTCAGAACAACTTACTTAAATCAACCCAATTTAACAATAATATGCCTTCTTGTTTGCTGTTCATGAAAACAAACAAAAACAAAGTCTGAAAATGACTTTGAACTGTTCTAAATAAACTGTTGTCCACAAACAACTTTGAACAATTCAAGTGCTGTCATTTGTATTTTACTACATAGGATTTTTATTATAAAAAAAGCTTCTTATTTAGTTACATCTTTTTAAAGGTTCCCCTTATAACTATTTCTGCATATTAGCAAACCTAGAAGTTAATTTAAAAATAATCATATAGTTTTTCTGTCTCTTTTCTACCCACAGTGATCAATTAATATTTCCTGATAAATCAGTGCTCAATTAAGTAACCAAGTAATGTTAAGACGTAAAAATTTCAGTGGTCCTATTTTTCTTGAAAAAAGTATTACCTTGGCTGATATTTATTAATATCACAGATAATAGACCTGTCAAGAATATTTACATATATATTCATTCTAAATGTAGTGAGTAGGTAAATACATGCATATGGGCATGTATATGCTAAAGCACAGAGCTAACAGTGTTGTTTTATTTTATTAGAGATGCTGGCAAATTCCATAATATAACACATGCTGGTACCATATTTGTGCACATGAAATATGAAATTAAGGTAAATTGCAATTGTCACTAGTCTCCTATAGAACCCCACTTCTACACCTGTTAGCCAATTTCTAATGACAGTCATAGCATAAGTAACCCTAAAGCATGCAGCACTAACTATTGGGTAGACATTCCGGCTAAATTCAAGTACTTTCCATGACATATACATGTACAGCATTAAAGTAGGAATTACAGAGAGACAGAAAAGGATTAGAAGGCCAGACCCTTGGGCAGTGGGAGCTTTCTGGAGAGATAGGAAAGGATTAGAAATCCAGGCCCTTGGCCTAGGGGAGATTTCAATATAGCTGGGAAAAGACAAGATCTTATATATTCTTGTCACATCTTAAGAAACATTATGAAGCCACACATATCAACATATGTAATTTTTTATGTTGAAAATGTAATTGTTGCAGCAATTCAAAGTAAAAGTATAATCTGAAAAGAATGAAAAGGATTTTCTTTAGTTTCCTAAAGGAGATGGCTTTAAGTTGGTTATGGATGTGAATTAATAGAGCAGAGGGGCAAAAGAGATCTTCTTTCCCTAAAATCCTGAGCATTCTTTGAAGATTCTGGCATCGACATGGGCTGCTATCATAGTGCAACTGTATCATATGCGCTTTATGTCTCCTAAATGAGAATGAAAGCCTCCTCTAGACAGAGACTATGTCTTCTATTTCTTTTTTATTCCTTTGCCTGCCTAAGCACATTTTAGGTATATCCCAAATATTTGCTGAGCTGAATTGAAATGACTGAAATGAATTGAAGAAAAGCATCCCACACGGGAAGGAATGCAAGTCAAGAGGCCACTAATATAATGTATGACATTATTAAAATCTAAAAAGTTCTAGACAGGCAGAAATTATTACCTGAATTAAATAAGATCAAACCTAACAGGAATAACTATAAGGTAACATATTTGAATCTAAAAAGAACACTGTAAAAGTAAAAAATAGGAGAAATGTAGCTTGACAGAAGTGGCAAATATGAGAAAACTGTAACATGGTCAGTCACCCAAAGAACAAAGGGCACGTTAGCCTGCACTGACAGAGGCTGAGCGTGAAGGGGGAGTCCGGTTCTGGGTACCAGGCACGAAGGGGGCACTGACCAGAACAGTAACATGACGTGAAACCATATCATACAGAAAGGTTAAAAGGCGGGGGTGGGAGGGGACAGGAAAAATTCAGCCTGAAGAAGGTAAGACTTCATGAGAAATGATAGTTGTTCAAAACCAGATCTTTTGCTTTGTTTTAGAGAAATAGCTTTGCTTCAGTTTACACTTAGTTGATATAATTTCTATCATTTTCTCAGAGAAGACTTTGACACGTTATTACTCGATGGCTGTAATTAATGTCAGACTCTAAATTAGAAATAAAAAATTCTATTTGATCATTTGGTTTCAAGCTGGACTTAAAGTATGTTTTGGCATTGTTACTAACTGTTAGCAGCAAGTTCTGGAAACAGATGAAGTCTTGATATGTGTTCTAAATATGAAACACATTGCAAAAAGACTTGGAGATAAAAATATATACTGCTTATGCACACTCTTACTGAGCTATTTCCTGTCCTTATCAACAACGAAAGTTTCTCTTGTTTTGCCCTTTCTTTGTTGTTCCAGGTGAACAAAATCGTCTTTTTTCTTTTTCCCTTCCTTCTTCCCTTTCTTCTTCTAAATGTCTATCTTCCTCTTTTTTTTCTATCTTCTTTCCCACTAATACTTACTTAGCAAATATTACTGAGCACCTACTGTGTACCAAAAACCGTACTAGGTTATAAGGACTCAAAAATATATAAAACGTAGTCACTGTCCTTGAGAAGCTGACCTTCTATAAAAGGATAATGGCATGCAATCAAATTATTATACTGAAGGAAGATGAATACACAGTAGAGGTGTGTCCAAAGTACAGAGATGACATACAAATGGGTGTAGATGAAAGAGCAGTTCAACACATGGGCGTAGATGAGAGAGCGGTTCACTTTGAAGAAAGCGGCGGCTGGGAAAGGGATGTCTGAGAGGGAACAACAGGGCCCTGCCCACTGATGCAAAGAAGTGGGCTGGCACGGAAGTGGGAAACAGCATAGCAAACTTAAGGAACGCCAGGTATTTTTTTAAGAGAAAAGGAGCACCCTTTACCTAGAAAAGTCAAATATTGTGGGAAGCAGCTGAACAGTCACATAATGAATTGTTATTTTTAATGAGGTCTGTTCCGTATTTGAATTGATATGAATGACCATCTAAAAGTAAATTTTCAAGAATTTATCTATGAGAAAAATTAAGAAAAAATTTCTAATTAAAAAAATGTACCAAAGTTATGGAAACCCATTTAGTGGCAATTGCTGTGATAAAGAAAGTGTTCTCCCAGGAAGAAATGTATGAAATGCTTCCTAGTAAGAAATATCATTAGCAAAGTTAGTAACGAAATGAAAGGGGGAGGTGGCATTCCAGGTGCAGGGAGAGCATCCTTCATGTTTTTAAAAATATGATAGCATCTTTACAACGGAACACTATTAAGTGATAAAACAAAACGCACTATTAAGCCCTGAAAAGACACAGAAGGACCTTAAATGCATACTAGGTGAAAGAAGCCAGTCTGAAAAAGCTACATATTATATGATTCCCACTATAAGACATTCTGAAAAAGACAAAACTATGGAGACAATAAAATATCTGTTGTTGCCACAGACTGGAGCGGACGGGGGAAGAGAAGGGAAAGAAAGATGAACAAGTGGTGTACAGAGGATTTGGGGCAGTGAAACTATTCTGTATGATTCTGTAATGGTGGCTACATCACATTACGCATTTGGTAAAACCCAGAGGACTGCACAATACAGAGAGTGAGCCTTAATGTAAACTGTGGACTTTATTTAGTAGCAATGTATCAATATTGGTTCATCAATTATTACAAATACCACACAAATGCAAGACAGGAGAGAGAGGGGAGATATGGAAAGCCTCTGTACTTTCTGCTCAATTTTTCTGTAAACCCAGAAGTGCTCTAAAATGTAAAGTACTAATTTTAAGACACATACAAAACAGCACATTTCTACTCTTTTGAAGATAATGATGCGACTTAGCTTTTCCACTAGCATTTATCAGTAAGGCAAACTTTCTTTACTAAAAGCCCTAAGAACATCAAATCCCTGAACAGATATCATCTTACTCCTGGCAGAACCTCTGAGACATGTGGATGGGCAACTTCCAGTGATTCATTAACATGGGCACAATAAATTAACTGACATGTTTGAGAATAGTAAAAAGACTCTTCAGTGACATTGAAACTAAAACTCAGGTTTCCTAAGCTATATTACCCCACCCTCTTAGATTCCAGTGCACCACAGAAGCCATCGTATCATTAGAAAATTAATACTTTAGGTGAAACGGGGTTCACACTCCCAAGGTTTCTTCTATGAAAAGAAGGAGATTGCAGCAAACCTCTCAATAAAATTTATAACCGTGTGTTCGCCATCCTTGCATAAGCATGATTCCTTTCATTACTAAATCTTTTCCCTATGTGTGGGTGGCTGTACATGTGTCAGAAATAAATCCCCACAAAAACAACTGACAAGAACCATGTATAAAATCAGAGTCAGACCATGTACACACCGGTTTCATTCTGAGCTTTGGTACCTCAGTCTAGCTACAAATAACAGTAATTAGTCATATAACCAAGCTTAGTCAACTTCGTGAGCTGGCCCAACTATCTCCAACTGATCTAGTAGAAATGGAAACCACTTCTTTGGGCGTCAGCATCAGTAAATCAGAAGTTAGAGTAAACTGAGGTTCAGATAAGATTAAAACGCCATCTGCTCATGTCAAAAGATAACCTATTTTTCGAGAAAGCAAGATGAGTTTCAACTTAATAGAATGCAAAAATAATCCAATCAATCAGAGTCAATATAATAGGATAGAATATTGAACATTCAATTGTTAACACAGGGTTTGCCTTTGTTTAGGGTCCATTAAATTTAATAACTTCCCCCCTCTGTGGCTGTAAACAGAGAACTTCTTCAAAATAAGAGTGGCTCCTATTAAACTTAATTACTTGCCCATGGCTGCCATAGCAGAGGTATGTCAACCAAACAGGTGGCTCTTAATAAAGGAATGGCCTTGTAGTAAAAAGTAGATGCTCTAGTGTTTTATTATGGTTGCTTTAACTTTCTGGTTTATTAGTATTAATTGGTGGAGTTTTCTTTTTAACCTTTCTTAAGGCATTGCTCCCTCCTGTGAGTTAAGAGCTGCTCTGCTAAAATAAATGTTCACATATACTTGACAAATTACTGAAGTTGCTGGTTTCAAGAACTTGACTCAGGAGACTTGATGGAAACTTCGTTATAAGGGACATTTTTAAATGAACTACATCAAACACCACTGGGTTTGAAATTATAATCCTTCTGACAGACCTTGAATGATCAAATGAGGATTTTCCAGTGACAATTTCTAGATCCTGTGGTAGTGATGAAATAATTTTTATTTTATTTAAAAATTAGTTTTAATTTTATTTATTAATTTTAATGCCTATTCTGCTGACCTCTGGAATATTTTAGTTTAGCAACCAAGAGTCATAAAAATGAAGACACCTTCAATAGTCCTGTGCAGTTGATTAAGTGGAATTTTTTAATATTTAAATATTTTGAAAGAAGAGATTCAAGACTATTGCCAAAACAGGAAAAAAATAATAACTTTCAGAAAGATTACAGTTCTTAACTCCGTCCCATGCAAAAAAAAAAAAAAAAAAAAAAAAATCCCACAAAGGCAGAGAAAAATCCTCCATACAACCTGTAGTGGCCTCTCCCAGAGTAACTGAGGCAGCCAATATCTGTGACCCTTTCCTGTGCATTTCTAATTAATGCATCCTAAGTCTAAGAGGCCTTCAGAAAGCATGAGAAAGGTCCGTAGGCACAACGACCAAGATCACAGAAAAATGCCTGTGTAAATCTCTTACATCTCATGTATGCCAAACAGTGGTACAGATTTAGATTAACCTAAGATTAATCTAAGCTACTTCACTTAAGTGGGTGAGTTAGTGGAGGAGTTTTGTGCAGCAAAACAAACCTGTGTAGGTTCTCCTTTAGAAGGTTACCAAGAGCTCATACTCTGACCCGCAAGTCAAAGAATCAGACTCAGTAAACAGCTGTGTGTCTTTCTGTAGTAGAATAATTACATAAAATACATTTTGAAAGTCAGCAATTATTTACTTACATAGTATTTTGTAATGACTTCCAGAAAAGTAATTATAATCTTTGTGTCAAGCCTCACAAGTGCTTTGAACATCAAAATCACCATAGGTGATAATATTACAATTATATAGACATGTAATGGTTTGGGTTTCGTAAAGCTTGCTGGTCCTTGCTTTGCCACACCTTGCTCTTTAATAGAATCAAAGAGAAATAACTTTGGCTATCTCTGTACGGTGAATATTATTTAAGGACCATATAAGATGAAGTGAGATAAGGTATAAAATCACTTGGAGGTGAGAGTGCAACTTGAAAACAGACGATTATATGATAAGGCCGTACAGGTGGGGGAGGAGGACCAAGCCTGCAGGGCTTCTTCTGCACTGTAATGTCACTAGACTGGTTTCAGATAAGTAGTGCTTGATTTTTACAATTCAATTGAATATGATTCAAACTCTTAACAGTTAGGTAGACCCCTGCTAGTCAATTACATGGCAATAACTTATTATTCGGTTATAAACCTACAACTGCTACTGTTGTTCTATTATCACATTGAAGGCTACCCAAGGTTAGGAGATACTTCCTGAATCACTGTACTGCACACTTGAACTTTAAGACATCTAGTAGTGTATCTTTCTTAGCAGTAAAGTAGGAATTATAAGTAACATATCTTTTATCATTTTATTTTATCTTATTTGTTTATACTTTGCTTCCAGAAAAGGTTTGGGGAAGACTACAGGAACTATATGATACAATATCATTGTCATTATTATAATTCATTAAGTTCTAGAATTGTAGCCATGCTTAAAAAATTACTAAGAAAAGATAACCAAAAGTTATAAAATTGGATTATTTGAAGATCTTTAAAAAGATTAAATGATAGTCTTTCTTTAGAATGGTCTTTTAGGATGAAATGTAATTTCTTCAGAAACAGTTCCTTCTGAAGGATCTTTCTGGTTGCCTTTATTCCTATGACCCCTTGGAACAGAACATTATCATGCCTAGTAAACCCCACATTTTATTTCTATTTTCCAACATAATTGAAGAGTTATTTTCTCTTAATGCTTTATGGACTTTTTTGTGAATGGTTCCTAATTGCTTTTAGCTCTGTAAATATTTATTTTAAATCTACAGAATAACAATAACGGCAAACATTTGAGTATTTCTATGTGCTAGGTACTGTGTTAAGTACTTTGTGAATGCCATGTGAGTACTAACTCATTTAAATATTTAAATAATCCAAGAGCTTTTTAAGTATGTGGTGATTTTTTAAAGCAAATAATCCCCTTTAAAAGTTTAGATTTTTATTTATTTCATTCATTTAAATCAAGGCTTGCCTGCAAAGTCTATATGGATATACAATTTTTACAAAACAACTTTAGCTTCATAATATCAGCTATAATCTATTTGGCACATACTCTGTGTCAGACCTGTCCTAAGCACTTTATATTATCTCATTTAATTCTTACAACCCTAGATGATAAGTATTATATCCCTATTTTACAAATAATAAAGCTAAGTTTCAGAAAAGTAAGAAGTTTGTCTGATACGTGTTTGAGCTGGGATTCAAACCCAGATCTGAATTTCCAATCCCACAGTGTAAGTGAAAAATTTTATTCTTTCTCACCCAAAATCATATGAGAGTATTTTGTGTATCCCTTCAAATATGGAGATGAGAATAGATTTCTGTGCATAAAACATGAACTGTTCTGGAAAGCTTCTCAAAAAGGGACCACAGGACCACTTGTGGATGGGAAGAGAGGTTAATATTTAGCTGTCCATGTTACATGGAAACGGCATTATTTGGCACAGAGCATGATAAAGACTAGAGGCACAGGAATGAACTCAAGCCAAAGGATTTTATTTACCAAAGCACCAAAAAATTAAAAAATAAAAAAACCCTCATTTGTAAGTCTCACTTGTAAGAGCCTCTCGGTAATGGACCTTAGGGATGGCTTTAGGCATTGAGTGGAATAACAACAAAATAAAAATCATGCACCTTGCTACCTGGGAACCTATAAGACAGGCTCCTCCCCAAGAAGGTTTCCAGGGAAGTGAAAATGGTGTGCACTCCAGGTGACGTGGTCCCCAAGTCCACCACGCACAGCCCCACAGTCCAGAGTCAGGCCAGGTAAATCAGGGTTCCTCCAGTTCCCTGACAGTCCACGTCTAGCTGTTTCTTCCTGTTTCCCTGCATGCTGACAAGAGGGATTTTCTGTTCTCTTTAATGTTTACACAGAACCTCCCACCCTGGCACCATGTTACTTTACCGGTAACAACTCACAGAAATGTTTGGGGTGGGAGGAAAAAACTGGACTAAACTCAGTTTTAAACTAGTTTAAAGCAGAGGCTCCTTCCTACCTTTGGCCCAAGATCAATATAGGCCTGGATAATTAATCATTTTCGGCTCCTGCCTGCTGTGTGGAATGGGAAAAGTTGTGTTGTTTTATGGAAATGTTTTAAGTAATCTTCAGTAAATTGACTTGAAATAATATGGCTGTTTTGCATTATACATGTAAATGATAAACAATAATGACTATCAATTTACACAGCCTTTTTTCAATGTTATTTTCAATGGTTTTCCTGGTGAATTCATATAGGAATATACCTTAGTAAGAAAATGCTGTAGATAAGTGTCTTTATTGCTTTAATCACTCCCTAAGGTTTTCTGTCCAGGTACTGCTAAAGAAAAAAAGAGCAAAACCTGCTTCAGCCACAGAGGGTTGGGCAGATGGAAGACCCAGGGGACCCTAAACAGAAGCAAGTTTGCACAAGTCTATTCTGTCAAAGTGTCATTTTGGCCCTATGTAAAACAAAACAGACTCTCAGTATGAAATACAGAAGGAATAACCAAAACTAACTCAACACCATCAAACACTGTGCCTTTAATCCTGTATCAGCCCTTGTGCCTTGTGTCTTGTGCCTCCCTTGTGCCTTACTCATTCTTTCCTGTGTCTTTAACTGATATTTGCCTAAAGGACATGCTGATTCCAGGCAAGGGAAATGATTAACTAAAATTCTATACTCTGCACAATTCCCCAGTACATACCATGTGATTCATAAAAGTAATAACAGCAGTCATAATGAAAAGTGGTAACATGGTTTTCCAAAGAATCTTGCAGTTCTCCCTCCACCCCTCTTCTTTCCCTACTCACCCCCATGGAAGTCCATCTGCTGCAGAAAATGTGAAGGCACTAGGACCAGAGAGCCCTTTCCTGCTATTTGCTTGAGAAACAAAGCCTTCCCTCCTCCCAAGTTGAAAGAAATAAAGGAGTCTGAACTAATCAAAACCTGCAAGCCTGCTGGTGGAGCTTCAGCTTGTCAGTGATGCAACTCAGCGGAGTGAGTAACGGCTTCGAGCTTTGCAGAAAATGAGAGAGGGACAGAAACAGAGACAGAAACACAAAGAGAAAGAAAGAAAGACATTAACCTGGCCAGGAGTCAAACAGGTGCATGGGGCCCGAACGCTGAGAGAGTGTCTGGCAAACGTGGGATCCACCGGGGTGTGTGTCTCTGTGGATCTACATCTTTTTTTACGGGGGGCAATGCTGCAGTTTGCATGTCAGGATTTACTGAGAGATTCACTTTCTAATTCATGGGACTCATTCGGTGAGCAGAGGGCCTTTAACTTTTTCTACTTGTCAGTCTGAAGTCTTCGTGAACACTGCCTGGCTCTCTATGACAAAGTCTCCAGGGTAGAGAGGGGCGGCCAGATCATTTATCACACACACTTGCACCATGAGCCACACATCTTTGTGGTGCCTTTGGAACAGTGGAATTGTGAGCACCAGGCTGCCAGGCTGAGAGTGACAGCAGCATGCTACATGCTTCACAGAAAGGCTCGAGCTGGCCACTCAGAGGCCACACGTTGCCTTTTAAGACTCTTTCAGGCCTCACTGCATTTCAAATGACTTAAGTTTCTGATAAAGATCCTGAGTTTGCACATGCTCTCTCTGGGAGCTAGCTAGCTTGGACTCCTGGGATTTATAAGCCTTCAGGAATAGAGGGCTGTGCCATCCATCTATAATTTGGTTTATAGGCAGATATTAGGAAAAGACAGAAACACAAGCAGAGGAAGGTCGGGCATAAGACCCTCAGGAGAAGGCCCTGGTTATGAGACAATGCCCACCAAACAGGACATAATTCAGCAGGACACTAACTGGGCTGGCATTAAATATCATCTTAAGAAAAGTATGCCATCTCTGGTGGAGTTTCAGTCTCTTGACCTAAAATGTTCGAGTGTTTGATAACCCCATCATTCAGAAGACCTGGTCTGCCGACTGTCACACCCGTGCCCACGTGCCTCTACTAGAGAGTTACTGTGAGCATAGCTAAAACAGGCTTGGTCCATCCCGCTCCCTCTGACCCCGGGATGGGGGTGGGTTTTTAGTTAAAGCACGGTCTTTACCTGAAATGCGCCTGGGCACGTCGGTGATGGCAGGAAGCCCAGTGCCCCGTGTGGAAGACAGCGGCGTGGTGGAGTGGATGGACGGGGACGTCATCTGGCTCAGGTAGGAGGGGTAAGACTGGTCGTAGGACCATGGCGGGGAAGACTGTGCCTGCCTGGGGTCTGGGAAAAGAATAAGAAAAATCTTTAGCGTAACAACCACTGCAGACCTAGAATATGCAACCCAAAATTTACAAAGGATAAAGCAGCGGGGGGAAAAGAAGAATATATAAAGAATAATTATTTACTTCCTATAATGCCATCCTTTCAGGCCCTGAATAGCACAAAGCTTTCTAGACTTCAAGAGGCAATGAAAGCAACAAAGTGCATCATACATAAGGACAAATTGTCTCTCTCTCATATAAATATTTCTGTTTGGAAAGTCTAACAGTCCTTTAGGCAATAATCTGTTATGGTTATTTTTTACAATGTGGGATTATATTTCATTTATTTTTCGTATTCTCTAAAACTTCTCCAATGCACATGGGTTACTTCATTTTTTAAAAGTTAGAAAATTTTTTGAACAATTAACTTGGTTAAAGAACATGTAGACTGTGCCTTTTAATGCTTTATATCCAGCTACTATCTTTCAGACATGCTTTTTAGTTTTAAGGTGCATGATTCCATGATTGCAGTATAGTGAACTTTCTTTCCAGGAAGGCCAATGGACTGGCACTTTCTAGCACCAGGGTTAAGGGAGTAGCAGTAGGGATGAGACTAGAGAGGGTGGTATGTAAGATGAATAGAAAGGAGAGGAGCCGGTTAAGTTATTCTCACACTAAAGCTAAGTCAGAAAATAATCTTTAAGAAAAAGACAAAACTTAATTTCAAAGTCAACTATCATTAAGAACTGAAAAGCTTCATCACCATCCAGTTTCAATGTTAAGCATAAGAGTTTCTTTCTGACAGTAAGAAAATGACAAAACAGGAAAACAGAAATGTTTTTAATCTTATTGGAATCTGTTTAAAAGATGTCACATCGTTTAGAATTTGGCCTAGTATAACCTGCAGTCACTGTAATAATAAAAATAATGGGCAGTCAACTGGTTAGGGTTAATTGCTGAACATTAACAATATCATTTGATGTATCTCGATGGACTTGAGTGGAGGTACAAACTCAAGGCCCACTAGATTTCTTAAAAGACCTCCAGTCTACATAAGACAAAAAGGTAAATTTGCTGTATGTTTCCAAGGCAAAAAAGTGTGTATTTCAAACTGTTTTGCTCTTACTTGAAGGCTAATCAAACAGAATCACAAGAAAATTTCTCTTAACACATATTTTTATGCTAATTTTAAATTTTTTCTGTTAATTTTAAAATTCTAATAGACCAGGCTGTTCACAGAATAGCTTGGTATATTAGAATATGCATGGACTTTAGAATGTTCAGAAACATGTTAGGTTCAAGTTCTGAGACTTCTAATTCCTGTGTGATCTTGGCTTAATTACTCAGCTACTCTGAGCCTCAGTTTCCTCATCTGTAAAAGGTTGGGAAGTGGGGATAAAATATCTGAATCACAGAGACATGAGAATTACATGGAGAAAACTATTAAAAGAAGACTAGCATGGAAGATACTCAATAAGTATTAATTCTTACCTTTTTTAATAAAAAAACTGGTTGACATAGGCATAGTCCCATATTTAATACACATCTGAACTAGAGTTAACACATTTGGAATAGGTTTAAAATTATGCCCGCATCATCTCTTACTCTTTGAAAATAAGCTTAATTATATATATAATATGTATATTTTTTTGAGCAGTCAAATCAGGTTTATCTCTAAAAACAAAAGCAAATATAATAAGATACGGGTTTTCGGAGATGGTTCCTCTATTAAAATCCCTCAGTTTTTCCATACAGTCAAAGGAGTTTAGTTCAGCTATTTCTTGTTTATTTGTTCAATTCAGAAACAATTTATTTAAAGATTGTGTAAATAGGACATACTTCCTTGAGTTGAAATAATTAAATACATCTGGATATTTATCTGATGTTTACTGACATCAACAGATACATAGAAAAATGTCATCCAATTCAATTTTAAGGAACATTTACCTGAGTTTGAAATTTGAATAAAATTGTAATACTATAAATGGTTAACATAAACTTGTCCTTCAGAAATCTGAAGGATACTTGATCATTAAAGTAATGGACTTTTGTGCTTTAAAACTCTCAAGGCTGAGATTGTATAGATTGGCAACATTTCAAATCTGAGTGACTGGTCCTTGTTATGTATCTGATATTGACATACTTCCTTGCCTTACACCAGTAATGTAATTCACTATTCAGAGAAATAGTAAATGATCTTCAGATGGGAAAAGATTCATTCGTTATAGCACAGGAAAGCAATCTCTTAAAAGCAAGGCCTTTTCTCAAACAATATTTTCAATAGACAAAAAGGACAAGAACCACATAGCTGAATTAAGTTGAGCACACGGGACTCAAATTTGGATTGGAGTTCTCATCCAACTTTACCAGATAACTTCCTGAGCAAGTAGTTTAACCTGTATGTCCATTTCTCGACTATAACACGTCATACAGGACCCCTTGCCTAAAAACAGGAAAAAATACAAAGCAATGGGAAGACTGACTAAAAGGAATTAGGGTACTTAACTTGGACGTAAGATACAGCCTTATAGTCATCCTTGTGCAGAGAGGCAGCCCAGTATGGTGGGAAACAAGCGGGCTTTCTAATAAGAGGACCTGCGCTGAAGTCCCAGCTCTGCTATTTATAAGCTGTAGGATCTCATCTGGGTTAGTTAACTTTCTGAATCTCAGTTTCCTCATCTGGAAAATGAGACAGCACAATATGGTAAAGTGAATATAGCATAATAGACATGTATACTGGCTGGGCAGACAAGCCTAGGCTTCCTATTATGCTGAGCAAATCACTTAGCTTTTGGGCCTCGGTAGCTCATCTATAAAATGGGAATAAGATACTTATTGGGGTTTTTCTGAGTATTACATGAACCATACCTGATAAGGTATCTGGCACTCTTAGCACATATTATGTACATAATAAATATAAGTGTTATCTGTAAAATGAGGACAACAATAACTACTGTTGCATTTGTTTGGAAAGTTAGATGAGATAATTTAAGCAAAAGGATTTTGATAACTATAAAGTACCATGTTAAAGCTATTTTTATTCTCTTTAGGAGTTCACGTGGTCAAGGCCCTGCTGCGTGACCTGGGATGTGTTTCTTAGTGTTGTGGAGCTTTAATTGCCTCCTCTGTAAAACGGAGATGATAATACTGTCTCAGAGAGTTGGATCCTCAGAGTGAAGATTAAATAACATATAGTGAATGGAAAATCATCATTATTATTCAAAAAACATAGAAATCTGACTCTACACTATCTAGGTTAGCTGGGTTTGTCTAGTGTTATTCTTGAAGAATTCTAAGATCAGACTCAGCAAAATTAAGTATAATCCCTGGTACGTGGTAAGAACTCAATAAACAACCACTGAGGTGGTGCAAATGAATAATAGAATATTAAAATGAAGTTATTAGTCATTCTCTAATTTCCCCTTGGCTATCAAAGAGGTTCATATCAGTGAGGTTTTAGGTTTTACATGAACTTCCTGACTGCCAGAATATACACTAGAATAGTCTATTAAAGGATAGTTTTGCTTTGAGTGAAGCCTTTCCTAAAGATATACAAGATTAGGAAAAATAACTTCTCACTATTCCTAAACAGGTGAGAAGATCTTTCTTTGGTTTCTTCCTCTCAGGACAGGCTATAGTCCAGCCTATCTCTTTCAAGGTCACTGTCCTAAGATTCTATGACAAAGACTTACTTAAAGAGAGAGAGTTACTAAAGAAAAATAAAATGTAAGAACTGTCTGTCATATGGGGTTCACTAGATATTGTGTAAGTAATCTTAAAAAGATGGCAAAGACCTTAAAAAAAAAGGTAATGCTCTCCAAACACCCCCATGCCTTCTCTAATACCCTGCGAATGAGTGATCATCAATCCCAGTTCCACCATTCCTAGACTGTGTGATTGCACAAATTACAGAATGTATCTAAGACTCAAGTTTCCTCATCTGTAAAATGGGGATGAATAAGAATACCTCCTTCATAAAGTTGTTACGAAGATTAAATGAAGTAATGTAATAAAGAGCTTAGACATGGAAAGAACCCAATAAATGTTAAAACCTCTACCTTTACTGAGCCTTCATTCTGCACTTAACCTCTTACTCTACTCTGGCAGGGGACAACTTTTGGAGAGCTTTCTGCAGTTTGCAGGTTCACAATGTAGAGAACACATATCTGTGTTAGTCATGTCAATATCCTTTCACAAACGTTTCACCTTAATCATATTCCTTCCTGGATGGAGAAATCCTAATCTTTTTAGTGTATTTTCAAGCACTGTACACTTTAACCTTTTCAATCTGTTAGTGGAAAAAGACAGGGTTGTAAAATTTCTTGACTTCCTAAATGCTCAATCACCAAGAAAATATAATCCTATCATAAATATATGATTACAGAATATTTGCTTTTTTATGGACAATTATTTATGCTTACAGTAGAGAAAAGTCACCTTAACCTGATCTCATAAACTATTTCTGAACTCAACTTCCTGAAGAAACCTGAGACTTCTGAGATTCACTTTTAAATTGGATGAGTCAGAGCAGGTGATAGATGTTTTTCAGGCATCACCAGTCAATCTTAAAAGTTACTAATAGAGAAGATACAGGGCCCAGCTCTGAAACACACCTACTAATTAACCATTAACAAACAAGGAACTGTCCTCATCTCAGTCTTGGGTCTCACAGAACAAGGATAATCCCTCTCTCACTCTGCACCATCCAGAGTTATATGGAATGGTTTGTCTTTCTGAATCTGCAGAAACATGCAGGGTAGTACCATGTTGCACAACCCCAACATAAATAACAATATCCTTGACTCCAGTGTCTCAGAGGACAGAGGTGTCGATCATGGCCTTGAGGTTACATCCCGGGTGACCTGTAAGCACCTACAAGTTTTCAGAGGCTAATTCAATGCTATTTCACAGCATTGTTGAACTTTAAATATTTTTAAGGTGTTTTAAAAACTCAGACAAAAAGAAGAGAAATTAACCTGAACTCTTTTTTTTTTTTTTTTTTTGAGACAGAGTCTCACTCTGTTGCCCAGGCTAGAGTGAGTGCCGTGGCGTCAGCCTAGCTCACAGCAACCTCAAACTCCTGAGCTCAAGGGATCCTCCTGTCTCAACCTCCCGAGTAGCTGGGACTACAGGCATGCACCACCATGCCCAGCTAATTTTTTCTATATATATTTTTAGCTGTCCATATAATTTCTTTCTATTTTTAGTAGAGGTGGGGTCTCGCTCTTGCTCAGGCTGGTCTTGAACTCCTGAGCTCAAACGATCCGCCCACCTCGGCCTCCCAGAGTGCTAGGATTACAGGCGTGAGCCACCGCGCCTGGCCAAACCTGAACTCTTAATAGCTAGATTTGGTCTACTCTTACAAAGGAAACGGTGATTTCTTCTGGAAAAGCAGACTGCATAAAAATTTCACATGGCAATCTTCAGAAACAGTGTCATTATTTTTATTATTACATTATAGAAATTCAAAGTATTGACATATGTTTTTATACATATATGACAGTTTAAAAACAAAACCTTCAGTGTTGGGTTTTTATATACATACACTCTTTAGTGCTGAAATACTAAATATCACAAGTGCATTTAAATATGATTCCACCCCTATTTTTCCACACACTTCTCTCCTGCCACCTAAAATACGGGGTTTTAGAGGGAAGCAGTAATCAAATTTGACCTGTAACATCAACTTGAGAGAGAAAAACAGGTTTTTCTTACCTAACAGGCCCGCTGTACTCACAGGTAGGATGTGACTAACTGAAATGACTAAATGAGAGAGAGAGAAAGATGCAGAGGACCTATGTTGCTCCTAGAGACCCTGAAAATGAAAGCAATGAGAAAACAGTCCCCCAGTGCTGTGAAAGCTTACTAAGAACTCCCGCCATGTATACAGGGTAAGGCTATTTACTGGACCCCATTAGATCTGCAACCACAGATTACAGAAAAATTTCTTCTCCAGGAGAAATCACAGCTTCCTCTGTGAGAGTAGACCAAATCTAGAAGAGTTCAGGTTAATTTCTCTTTTTTAATCTGAGATGGAACCCATTGAAAGACATAAAAAGAAACGATCGTTTGGCATAAGGAATCCCTTCAGCATTGGTTTCAACTGAGGCAAAAAGTCTGTCACAAGCACGAACTTGTCCTTTTAAAAAAGTTCTAAAGATAGAAATGAACCATGGAGCACCAATGTCAGAATCGATTTTAAAAGTTCTCCTTTTAGGGTGGTGTTCCTTCAGCCTAGACTTCTTGGAGAGTGGTTGCATCTGCTTTCCATTCTACAAACCACAAAACATAAAAGTACAGAGGCAACTGTACCCAGGGGGTGCTCGAAAATGCTAATTGGGAGAGAGGTGGTTCGTATGTCTCAAGCTGTCTTTCATCAGGCAAAAATAGAGACAACCATTTATGTAAACCTGTGGATATGAGGAAAGCAAACTGTCTTCTTTGAGCTGGGCCAGAGCTTCTGAGGTTCAGTCATTCACTCGGGGAAGAAGAAGGGTGGCCGTGCACTTTCTAGAATGATATACGTAAAGAGTCGTGGGGTCTTAGAGCTTCCATACTTTCAATAACTGAAAAGCCAAATGTCACATCTGCGTAATTGAACTCTAAACACTTGGGGTCACAATAAGAGATGAGGAGCAGGGAAGACAGGATATAAAAAAAAAAAAAGCACCGTAGGAAAATGAATTGACTCTAGGAAAACATGTCGAATTCTTTTCTGAACAGGTTTGAGTGGAGGGAAGCAGAGCAGACGGAGAGCTTTTTAAAAGCACAGTAAAAAGTATGCGTGGAAACGAGGTAGCTGCTATTAGCCAAGCCTCCTTTTGTAAACACTTCGTGGGTGTGAAGAAGGATCTGCTTTCTGAAGAATCGTTCACAACAAGGGCCACCATGGACATGGTGCTGAACTTCACGCAGAGCTGGGAGGAAACAAGTCAACAGGAGCAAAGCCTGAACCAGCACACAAAAGGTTCTTCCTGTTTGTGCTGCCAGCAGGCTTCTGTGTAACATGACACCAGGACAGCCAGTGATTCTGCCAAAGCTCAGTGTCTGCAGTGAGTACCTGCTGTATTCCCAGAGTAGGGTACAATTAGAGATCCTCATGTTCCCACCCCTTATCCTCCACCCATTTTTTCCCCTATTTAGTACTCAAATCAGGCTGTGTAAACCTCAATCATTCTTGAGAAAATTGAGGTATTTAAAATGAAGTATATATAGAATCTACTAGCTTAGAACTATGCCTCTTAATTGCTACCAGGATCAAATACAGTCAATAATCTTAACACAGAGAGGCAGATTTAACATTTCCTAGCTTCAACTATTTCTGTCATATTAGTCATTCATAATATAAATATACTTACAGTCACACATACACACATTCATACATACAGAGATTCCCATTTCAAAACAATTTACACTAAACACAAAATGTTAAATTTTATGTCTTTTCTAATAACCCTTTTAGCTAGACTGGATTTTTAGAATGAGATTTCCTCACTCACTTCTGGTTCTCTTGACTAATAGGAAACAGTCTCAAAACAGCCTCCTCCAAGCATAGGAAGAGCCCTGGACTGGAGGCTTTGGCACTAATTGTGCAATCGTGGACCAATAATTTACCTTCTCTGACTCTCACTGTTTTCACCTGGAAAATGAGAATGGATTGGGTTATCTCTAAGATGTTTCCCTGCTACAAAATGCTATGATTCTAGCTACTCAGAAAAGTGAGCTCCCTGGCCTCAGTCCTTTCTGGAGACAAGAGTTGCAACAGAAATTACTGAAGCCATGCACAACTGATGTGGGGTGGCTACGAAAGATAGCTGACCGGAGCTGAAACTCACTGGCATCTGCCATCACAGAGCATTTGGCTCATGTCAGCAGAGAAGACACAAGAGCAGGATTCAGACACCTTTGTTGTCCCCACCAGGGACCTTCTCCAACTGACCAAGGTGGTTGTAAGAATCATCTGGCAGGAGACTGAACCAAGTGATTCAGAGAGCTTTAAAATGAAATTTGAGGATAAAAAGCAGCAAACTGTTTGGATAAAACTGGATGCTATGTAGGGTGCATTAGGCATGCCAACAGTTTATGTTATAATACAAACAATGGAAGAGACAGGAATTAGTAAATCTTAGCCGACAATAGCAGGGAAGAGAATAACAAATGATATGTATAGCCTAAGATATCATATCCTATAACACAATATTAAAAGCAAAACCAGAAGGAAGTTGCACTGTTAAGACAAGATGATGATAAGTGCCTCCTAACTATCATCAACTTTTGGCTGGATGAGACTCATAACTGTCTTACAGAAAAAGAAGAGCTTTTCTTGTTTAAAATAAAAACTAACAGAAGAAGCAAGAGGCTATACCACATGGCACACCTAAACTGGTCTCAGCCTTAGCATATCCTGGACCTCAATGACAAAGTCAGAAGACAGAAAGAAATAAGATACAAATGGGTAGGACCAGAACTTGAAATATTACTGGGATGTGGTGCTGGCCAAGGGGAGTGACCCTTAGTTCAAATCACAGTAGTGAAGTGGGTATAACAAATACAGGTTCAATCAGGCTGATGTCAACATCCAGGGGATCAGATATGACAGGGTGTTACAGAAGGTCCCCAGGCATGATGATGTTTGTTGTCAGATGCATAGTGATATTCACGGTTCTAGGAATTGTCTTCCCAGCCAGACATTCATTCATTCATTCAAAAAAATATTTATTGAGAGCATACTCTGGTATCGTTCTAGGCACTAAGGATATTAATGATGAATAAAAATAGAACTAATTTCTGCTCTCATGGAACTTACACTTGGGTAGGACAGACTGACATTAATCAAATAATCTTATAACTGTGACAAGTGCTAAAAAAGAGATGTCCACGGCACCATAAGAATGTACAGTGGGGGACTCCAACCACACCTGGGCATCAGGGAAGGCTTCTCTAACGTAGTGATGATTAAGAAGAGACCTGAATGGCAAGCAGAAGTCCAGAATATGAGTGGAGGTGGGGGTGGGGCGCAGATAAGAGGGTTTCAAGTTCCTGGGAAGAAGGCAGTATCATTTTTTTGAGGACTTGATAGAAACCCGGGGGGTGGGGTTGGAGTGCTGACAAAAGGTTCAAAGGTGTGAGAGATGAGACTGGAGAACAGGTGGGAAGAAGCCAGCTCTGCAGAACCTGCTGGGCTGCGTAGAAGTTTTGGTCTTTAGACTAAGTGCAACAGAAGGGCACCTTAGAAGGTGCTTAAGTATGAGATGACATAATCAGATATGCATTTTTAAAATCTCCCTCTGGCAGCATCATAATAGAAAGAGGGCGGAGGTCCAGTCTAGGACCAGGCACACAGGGAAGGGTGTATAGGGAAACAGCAGCTGGAATGGACACAAGGGTGGAGTCCAGGGGCTGCACTCAGGCTTAGGGCACTTAGCTGCCTCCACACATCATCTGACCATGGAGGTGAGGCCCTTGAAATGCCCCCAGGCTGGATCAGGATTGGCTCTGGATGGGCCAGGTGAGCCTGGGGTAATGGGCCTGCAGCTGTGAGTGATTTGGGCCAGGTCCACTTCATACCTTCTGATTCAAGAGTAAAGCCTGGGCATCTGCACATTTAATGAGCTCCGCAGGTGATGCCTGTATGTGCCAAAGTTTGAGAACAATGGGCATAATTTTATTAATAAGAGAGAGGAGAATTACCCAACACTATTTTGATTTAATCTTCCCTATCAAGAAGAATGATCTTAAATAAAAAAGATCAGAATAAACACGCATAAGAGGAAATTAAGGCCCAAGGGAAGTGAAGGGATAAGGGAGAGCAGATTGCTGCTTTAGACAAATTCAAGTCTCTGTTCCAAGATGAATTATATCCCACAACATTGCGAAAACTCATGGTAACTGGCAAGCAAGGAGCTTCTACTTGACAGAGCAGGGTCTAAAAAGTTCTTCCTTATATTAAATAAAATATGTCTCCCTGTAACTCCACTCACTACTAATCTTAGTTTTGCTCTCTGGGATTACTATTTCACATGATAGTTGTTAAATTATTTGAAGATAATGCCTTTAAAGTTTGCTACACAAAATACAATATATTTTACATTCCCTTACCCCATTTACCATATTCTGAAAATGGCATGACATTGCTATTGACAAAATCTAAGTTTCAACTAGTTTTTTGGAGCCATGGTTTGTTTGGCCAGCTTGAAGTCCACTAAAGACACTTAAGTCACTTCCAATAGCCGGTATACAAAGAACTTCTCACACTTGATCTTTACAGTGACTATCAGGAAGCACAATAAGTTCACTAAAAACCTATCTCCTAGAATTACTAGAGCAATATATGAGAAGAAATTTCACCTGTTTATTGTGTATCTGGACCTCAGCAAGATATATGCCTTATCTCTAATGTGATTTATAGCTAGATAAAATGCCTAGCAGAAAGTGGTCATTAATATAGATCATGGTCAACTCAGAGAGAGGTACAGAGTGGCATATTCAAGGGCATTACAGTCCCAGTTCTGTCCAGCATCTTCATCAAAGTCTTCAAAGGTCAGAAGCAACCTTTCCCAGCTTCAAGAGGAGACAAAGTTGTGAGAAATAACTAACACAGTGGATGTATAGGAGCTATAAAATAATCCTAAAATATGGAAAGAGGAGGTGTAAGTGACGTGATGAAACTGAATAAGAACAAAAGCACCATGCTGCATTTAGTCAACTGCAAGACAGGAAGGGAGAAGCCTGCCCAGGAGCAGAGGTGTCCATGGACTTCAAGCCAGTGTCATGGGCTGACAAAAGTTAACACAATCTCGGGATATATTAACAGAATATTAGTAGATCCATCCTGACCTAGTTGGACATAGCTAGAAGATTAGAGGATTGTGTTCTCGAGAGGCAGCATCAGACTGAAGTATTGAAAAAGACCGAGCGAGGTGTGGGACCTCCATCTGCCATGCGAGAAATGGCTAAAGGAGAGCCAAGAGCTCCTGTCTACACTGAACTTTCCAGACGACACTCCTTCTTCCCACCTGAATTTGTATAACCTTTCCACGTGGCTGCTGCTCATTCTCCAAGTCTGCAAGATGGGTCAACTCCTCTTTAGAAGTTCTTCCCTCTTTACTATAATCTACCAACTTGCAGGACAGTCCCCCATATTGGTAACTGGCTCAACATCTTCCTTGTTTCCCTGACCTGCACTGAGTCCTACCGAGTCCTAGGAGATAGCTTCTTTCACACAGACGATCCACCAAACCACAGCCCACTCCTAGTCACAAACTACCACCACTGCAGGGGATCATCACATAATCACGCTGCTTGCTCTCCCAGTGATCTCTGCCCTCAGCTGGGTCCTCAGTGATGCTCAGCCAAAGTCATTTTCCCTTCCCAGCATTCACCCTGGTGACAGCTCCAAACATTTATCATTCTTAATCCTTTCCCCTAAATCCTCGCTCCCTCTCTGCCTAAAACCATCCTGTCAGGTTTCACCTTTCTGAGACACAGATTTCTAATTTCATCTCTGAGGGTTTAAGAAATCTCCTGGTGCCCCGGTTTTCTTACTCTCTTAATAGCATTCGCAACACTAACTCTTCTGTTAAATCTGTCTTTTAAAGACTACTAAAAGCAACTGTTTTTAAACAGTTTAAAAGCAAGTCCTCATCACAATAAACAAAGCCCTAGAAAGAATCCAGTGATCATAACTGGGAGTGCTGCCATTCAAGTTTATTCCTAGAATATTTTTGCATATATTAACATGAAAAAATGGAATAAAAATACTTTTTAGGCTGATAATATCTATATTATTGTTGCTATTAATACTGCACAGTCAATGTATACCAACTCTCTGACTGAAGCCCTGGGTGCCTGTTCATAATTAAGCATCAAAATACACCAGAGCATCCACTGTACCAAACGGCATGCCTGACAAGTCCCTCCCCTGGGTTAGTTGGTAGGTTGAATGTTTCCTTCAAAGTTAGTCTCTTACTTTGATCCCTTTGCCCACAGTCTATTGCAAAAGGTAAAAAAGGGCAAGAAAGGTCCCTAAGCAAAGGAAAAGTAAAGAGAATAGGTATGTATACGTGTGTGTGCATACACATATACATGTACTTAAAACTAAAACTAAATATAAAACTAAAAAGAGAAAGATGGTGCTTTGGGAAAGCATGGGAGAATGAAACTAAGATTTCCTCTGCACAGAGACCTCCAGACAGGCTAGAAATGTAACAGTCCTGGGGAAGAAGGACAAAGTGAGGCACTGTGTGGGAGATGGGGCTTCCTGTCACAACTAGATATCAACTCTGCGTCATATTCCAGAGAGGAGAAAATTACAAAGGCAAGTTTTTGACAGAAGAAATTAATTTTTCTCAGAATATCATACCTCTCTACTTTTCTAAAAGCGTAATAAAGTCAGATCATCTTCAGTTAACAAGGGAATGCCAACTGACAGAAATCCAACCAGTGTACCTTTAAGAAGCCAATCTGTAGATGCTGCTAAAAGGCTAAGTAGCACCATGACATGCTGACCACCAGCCCTTCACAGGGTCCTGTGAAGCTTCATTCTTTAAAGCCAGCACCGGCTGCACCTAAAGTCTGCTCTTCCTCCTAAGGAGGCTGCCCGAGTGGAATGGAGGTAAAACAGTGTTTACACACAGGAATTGTGCCCTTTATAAAAATCAGAATCATGACTAGCAACCTCCTCTAAAGAGATTTCCTGCTCACACATGTGCGTGGCAGCAGCAAATTTACCCAGATGTCCTGCCCAAAAGATCTCAAAGGAAGACGATAGGGTAAGACTTCACTTTAACTTCAGAAGTTAAAACACAGCATCACCAAAGTAAAAGAAAAGTACTTCCAACATCCTGTCTTTGAGTGTGGTGACTTCAGTTCCTCGAGACACAAGTTGCCTATAGTATAGGTAAGGCCACCGTGGCTGAGAAGCCTGAGACTTCACTTCACTCCCGCTCTCCTCCACACTCACACTGAGGGGACCCTGCAGGCATTCTTCCTGCTCACCAACAGTCCCCAAGCCCCTCATGGGTTCATCCTCCCTCACACCCGCAGCCTCCGCCACTCCACGCCCACTCCACCTCCCAACTTGTTTCACATTAAAGAATCAGCACTTGAATAGAACAGTAATTTGAGACACACACTACTCAGCTGTGCTTTCCTATTTCTGAAAGGATTACGCTGGTAAATGTTTCAGGACAAGCACCATGGAACCAGGCCGAGGACAGCCAAACATATACACAGCCTAATCCCAACTGGCCTAATGGGCTAAAATCTTTGATTTTTAAAGGAGAACTGTTTGCTAAGGGAGTAGAGACTCAACCTGAAGTTGAGTGGAAACTACTTCAGTCACGGTAACTGCTGATAAGATTATTATTCCACAGGATGTCTGGCAAGCTGGGTTTTTTTTTTTTTTTTACCTTGAATACACGCCTTATATAACTGTAATTTGATCAAAGATTACATTGTACTTTAAAGTATAATTCACATACTCCTAATGCTAACTCCTTTTCATGAAAATGTCATCTCTGAGGATCCTAAATAATATCCAGTGCAGAGAAGAAAAAGCAATTAGTACTTCAGGACACATCTCACTTGGACTGTCAACAAGCCCCACTTGATGGATATGCAGGTGACCGCCTCTAGGGGTCTGGGACTCACGGTCAACTATAGAAGTTGACGTGGGCTCCAGCAGGTCAGTTCTCCACGAATCCGTTTCTTCCATCTGTAAAACATGTACTCTTCAGAATCGTTGTAAGGCTTCAATAAAAACTTATGTAAAACTGGTTTGTAAATGGTAAAGAGCTACATAAATCCAAGTTGTTAGGTACAGAAATGGAAGGAAACTGAGCCCTGATAAAAGTGCATTTCAGCCTCCCAAGGGTACTTGGGTGGTTAAGCACACAGGGCCCTGGAGCTATGTAGATCTGCCTTTAACTCCTGTATTTACCACTTACAAGTTGTAAGTGGGAGTCTGGGTGAGTTATTTCACCTCTCTGACCATCAGTTTCCATAATAATGCCACCCATCTCATAGAGCTGTCCTGAGCAATGTACAAGTTAAACTCATTAGAATAATGCCCAGCACAGGATAGCATTTAATAAATGGCAGCTAATAGTAATTCAATCAAATAGGTACTAGAAAAATATAAGGGCTGGGAGAATAGTGGGTCACACTTCCTAAAGAAGTCAATGATCCATTTATTCATTCATCACCAAACCAAAAGTAAGCAGGTGCTATATAAGACAAAGGGACATTAAGATGAATACATGGCCCTAGACTTTGAAAACGTCAAAGTCTGATGGAGGAGGCAGACATGTGAACAGTAATCATGGAACATGGAACATGATATAATTGATGGTTGTAAAAGGCGGCATGGGAGCCTGACTCGACCTGGCTAGGCTGGAAGAGGCCTGACAGAAGAGGCAGCATTTGATCCGAGTTTTGAAGAAAGAATAGAAATGTGTTTGGAAAAATAATACAAGGAAGGGTGTCCAGGGAGAGAGAAAAGCATGAAATACGATGACATATTACTTTAAGATCCAAAAGAAACAGCAGGTGAAACTTCAAATGAATTGTTTGCACATTACAAAAGGAGAAGGTCACCCTAAATAACTGGACTACCTAGCAGCCTATGAAGAAGTGTCAAGAATCTACTGCGCATAAAGGGCCACTGCAAATGGGCATTTGTGCCAAGAAAAAAAAAATGTCCTGTGTACTTTCAGCATTTACATACAGGGACAATCAACTTTCACTGAGTATTCAGAAAAACAACTAAGAAACAAGAGATTCAAGGGCTGCTTTTAAAGGAGAAAGGAAATCACAAAAGGGAATCCTACAACCTAGGAAGACTCATGGGAGGGGAAACCCTTAGCCTGGTTGTAAGGGAAGCATTATAAGCTGCTGTAGGAGTGAAAATGTTCAGTCTCTTTCTTCCTGGCATCCTCTTCTTTTCTCCCCATGACGTCCCTGAGCTCCCCACCCCAGCCTCATGCTCCCTGAACCCTTCCCACGTCAGTAAACGGCACCACCATCTTCCAGTTGCCTAGGCCAAAAGCCCTGAAGTCCTGTCTTCCCCTCACCATCAGCAAGAGTTGTGGGAAAGGAAAGAAGAAAGAAAGAAAAGAAAAGAAAGAGAGAAAGAGAGGAAGAGAGAAAGAGAAAGAAAAGAAAGAGAGAGAGAGAAAGAAAGAAAAGAAAGAGAGAGAGAGAGAAAGAAAGAAAAGAAAGAGAGAGAGAGAGAGAAAGAAAAGAAAGAAAGAAAGAAAGAAAGAAGGAAGGAAGGAAGGAAGGAAGGAAGGAAGGAAAGAGAGAGAGAGAGAGAGAGAGAGAAGAGAGGAGAGGAATGGAGGAAGGAAGGAAGGGAGGGAGGGAGGGAGGCAGGCAGGGAGGCAGGGAGAGAGGGAAAGAGAGGTATTCAGCGTCCTTCCATCTCCATTGCTACCATCCTTAACTCTCTTGGGCTACTGCAGTAGCTGCCTGAACAAAAAACCCTGCTTCTGTCTTTGCCCATTTATGGTCCATTCTTCACACAGCATCCAAGCAGATTGTATTTAAATACGTAAATTAGATAATGTCATTCCCTTGCTTCACATCCTCCAATGGCGCCCCACTGCAAGGAGCACAAAACCCAACTCCTTATCATGGTCTTCAAGACCCTCCATGATCTAGCCCCTGCCTGCCTTTCTTTATCATTCCCTTCGCCTGAGTTTCCCACTGTCTAAAATGTTGTTCCTCACAGATCTCCAAAGCTCTTCAAAAAACCTTTTCCCAACTTTCCAATCAAAATTAGCTCCTTCCTTCCCCAGACTGCTCTCTGTTGATTACCCTATTTCTTTTTCTCGTGGCACTTATTATTATCTGAGATTGTGTATGTATATTTTTACTCATTTATTGATAATATCTTTCACTAAAATGTAAGGTCCTTGTGAGCAGAAACCATGTCTCTCTTGTTTGCTTGAATTAATGCCTGGCAGACAGTAAGCACTCAGTGAGTATTTTTTGAATGAATGAATAAGAGAATAGCAGTACATGCCCCACCCAAAGGTGAGAAGAGTGTCCCAACCTACCAAACTCAAGGGCCTGATCAGCGTAACTTTTTTAGGTATAGCTGACCCATCTAGAGGATACTGAGTTTCAAACAGTGATTATCTTGAGAGAGATCTCCTAACATCCTATCCTTACTCTACCGCTATCACCACATTCTAAATCAAAAGAGGTGAACATCTGTGACAGAATAGGTGTTTCCTGGAACCCAGGGACAGGCAGCAGATGTATGAATGATAAAAAGAGATCTAGAGGAAGCGGCTTCCTCAGGAAGGTGTGGGGAGGTCCTGGGCCCTCAGGCTAAAAACATCAGCCACTGAAGACCCACAGAGTGTCACCACCAGACAGGCACTACACAGATGCCAGCCTACCGCATGGCTAGAACCTTTGGCCCTAGGAACTGCAAGAGACACTGGAGAAGGCTAATTGTGAAACACTAAATGCTCATGACTTCCTCAATTTATGATTTCTAATTTCATTTCACTCTTCTGGGAGTCTGAAGAAGTCTTCTGACCTTTATGTTGGCAAGCAGGAGAACTAGTGGTAACTATACAACCATGATCATTATCTCCAGTTTTGGGTAAGAGCTTGAGATACCAAGAATACCAAGCCAACGAGAGGTAACTGGACCTTTCCTGTTACAAACATCTGTGTCCAAAGGATTACATGAACTAAAATGCAGATGTGGTATGTTGCAAAGAAGTTACAAAATCCATTACAGGCAGGGCTCAATAATTTAAATTTAATCATGCAATTTTGTAGATCCTAAACTGGAATAAAACTAAATGGTATAACTACGTGAGTGTTTTATTAAAATGCGGCTTAAGCTGTATTGTTCACCAGGGAACAATGGTATTCTGGGATAGAAAATTAGAAAGAAGAGTGATAGCATGATATCTCGCACTGATTTCTTCTCATCTGAACTTTCATTAATCCAACATTCAATGAGACACTACCACTGTGCTAGTCACAAAAGAAAATACATCCCTGTAATAAATTCCTCAAATAATTTACAATCTAGCAGGGTAGAAAGAGCAAAATACAAAGAAGCTATTAATATAAAATAAGACGATTACAACTAAAACTTAGAGGATGGATACGCAGCCATTGGATGAAGGTTCCAGGACCCTTTCCTAAGCAAGATAGCATAGTAACCTCAAAGAATGGGTGGAATCTTGTCAGCAGAGACTACCATAGGTGGAATAGTAAAGGGGTACAGAGAAAAGAATGCATTCTCAAGGAACAACAGCATTACAGTCTGGGGCACAGGATGTAGTATGTGAGCCTGGGAAGACTAACTGTCTCTTCAACTAGACTTTAACTCAAGGACAGCACTTTTCTTCTCTCCCCTGCATTACCTAAGACCCAATTCTCTACATGTGGTAGGCCTTAAATCATACTTTATTGAATAAGCAAGAAAATTGATCCAGAGATTTTAAAAACTTAAATCTATTCAATTCACTTTCACATTGTTGCTGCTCCAGGTGTTCTTGGGTTTTCCTAAAATTTTGAGTCACAGTAGAACTCTGAACACCCTTGGTTATGGGCAGAAACTTGTGTTAACTCACTAACAATATGGGGGCATTTAAAGAAAGCTCAAATGGCCAAGAGTGGGTAGGGGTGGCACGCACATATGTGTACATATGCAAATTTAGAATATTTGGGAAAAGTTGTTGAGACCAATACCTTGTGGATGTTTAAAAAACAAAAAGAAGACAATGACAATGACTGATTTATAAATCAATTCTACTAGCACTACAATCCCCAAAGAGTTAATATTCTTCTAAAAATTCCAAGCAGCTATCAGTACCTAGAAATAAACTTGTTTTATATTTTCATTTTTAGAAATATATTCAGTGAATATGTTCACTGCCACTAACTTGCTGTGCAACCACAGACAAGAGGTTTAACCTTCCTGAGCTTCCCAACAAGGAAGACAGTAAAGAGAAGCTGACAATCAGAGGAGAGCCAGGTCTGTGGATGGCCACACTCCTGATCCACTTGGATGCTCTTCTGGCATCAACACATCCCACACGTTCTCAGAGCTTCACACTCTGCACTTACATCTGGTGGGCGGGGATGCTGCTAAAATGTAGATCCTCTTCACAATTTTTCCAGCCTTTGGTTTCATGGTATTTAAGGTAGGTTTAGGTTCTAAAATGTCCCCTGGATCTATCTTATGATCTCCTCTTTAGATTTAAGGACAAAACCTTGAGAGAAGAATATTCTTAAGTGAATCTAGCAACAAGCAGATTCCAAAGGCCATTTTTAAAGCATTAGTTATTAACATAACATAATTAGCAAAGTTAAAGATTAGAATATAGTAATCAAACATTTATAAAATCCAGTGGTTGCCAAATCATGGAACATATATCTGTATGTTTTACTAGTCATCGTTAAGTCCATTACAAATCATATACACACACACACATACACATACACACACATACACATGCTTCTACAAACACATACACCCACACACACACAGTCTAAGGGCTATATAAAGACAAAAGGAAAGCTATTATGAGCCTTAATCAATAATCCAAAGTCCACCACTGTAAATGCAGTAGCACCATAGCTACAAGCTTCAAATTCACGTTAGTGTGAACTTTACCCTTCCATTTTTATCAAGGACATGTCTAATGACCACATTTAACCTTTTGATTCCCACATATCAACATTTAAAGTTTTATATAGACTAAAAATGGCCACTCTTCACAGAGCTCTAATGTTCTTCCTTCATGCAGGTATCTGGTTCTCTTCGGCATTTAGGTATTTTATTTTTATAACTCCATATTATTTTTTAAATATATACTCATGCAAATCCATATATTCAGACTAATATACATATACCCACAGAAAGTGAAAGTACACTAAGTAAATATCTAAGAATACATTTACATAATATGGGCAGAGGAGAAGAACAGGTAGGTCATTTAAGTTTATAAACAGTTATGCTTTAAGACCATTAAGGACACTGGAACCTAACCACAATGAACAAAAATCTAACCATTAAAAAAGATCCATGTTGAGGGTTTACTATATGTTTTGTTTTGACTTATTTTCCCTCTATTCTAGTCTAACCTCTACCAATGACAGCAACAGAATGACATGTAAAGCTCCTTTCTGCTCTCAAAACTTTTAATCTACAAATTAAAGAGCTATAATAATTAAGACTCTCTCTTGTCATCATAACCTAAGAGCAATCAAACTATCCTAAAATAAGATCTGTTTTTGCAAAATGGGGCAAAAAGAAAAGAGTTGGGGATCTTAACGCATCAAATGTGAATGATTACTCTGTAATGTAATGCTGATGTTAATTTCTAAGAAGAAAGGTAAAGGAAGCAGCTTACACTAGAATGTATAGAGAGAAATGTTGTTGAATTAGGAACTGGAGCTAAATGTGAATCAGAAATGAATTCTGTCTGCCCAATCAGCCACTCACTGACCTTGCCTTATAACTCCCAATCAAGGCTTCCTGTTAGCCCTGGGCAATTTTCAAGCAAACTTAATGAAACAGTTATACATGTAAGAAATTTAAGCCCAAATCTGAGACAGTAACACTAATTTTCTAATAGTCAGGGTGTGATGTTATCCCCTGCACCACCTGAATACAATATAGAAACTCACAACATTCTCCCAAAGTGCATAGTTATTACCATTCCACCAATGTGTAGACTGACATTGCTGCACAGTACAGCATTACTAGAAATTTCCCCCAAAATTTTATCCCAAAATTATTGAATATCAAAGAAATCAGTATCTTCAAGTCTTGATTCTTCAATAACAAGCTGTTTCACAGTTCCAGGAGTGCTCACGTGAACACATCTCATGTGGTAGCCCCTCACCCCCAGCCTGCCAGCGTCTGCGCAAGTGAAACCTATGAGTCTGTCTTACCTGTAATCTGACTCTGTCCTTGTGGATTAAAAGGACTTGGTGCAGAGTTCAGGGAGGGCCGTGGGTTCTGAGGCGGGACACCTACTCTCATACTGGGATGAGGAATGCGCCCTAAATCACTGAGGCGGTCAGAGAACAAACTAGGTTTAGAGTCATCAAGCTTCTGTCTGTGCCCTGGAAACAGCAAATCATAAAATAAAAGCATATTAATTAGCTGAACAATTGACCATGCTAAATAGATATGTGAACATACATACTGGGAGTTTAAACCAAGGAATTATCAATACTGATATTTATAATGCTGCATCTACATAATGCCTTCCATTTCAAATTGCTTTATAAGCATTATCTGGTGCCAAGCATTCCTAGCTCCGTTCTGGATATGGAGAGCTGAGGGGTCCCAAAGGCAACTCTGAGGCCAGACACTAGGCACTTCCTCTGCCCTCTCAGTGAAAAACTGGAAAGGTGAGTATGTACTGGGGAGCGTTTGCTTGTTTCATGATGGAAGAAATCTCCTCTGAAAGTTCAGGAGTCCATGCATGATAGGTATACTGATGTCACAAAGCTGGGGCAGAAACACAAACACATTTGTCAAAGAGAAATTGCCGTGATGACTGTAGTGACTTTTTTTAATGTTGCAACTACCCCTTACTGAGACCCTTTTCTGAAAAATTAAAGCTCGAAACTAGAACCCCTATAAGAGATTTAAAAAAAAAAAATTTTTTTTAAACCCAGAAATGTAAGCAAGAAAATTCAAATTCTCAGGTGGAATCTGGGTATTTTGTGATATGCCAAAGCCGGAAAGCATATAATAAACTCTGTTAAATCAGAGAGAATGCTTTTTTATTTTAAAACTATGACTGTGGTTTTGTAAAAGAAACTAAAATATACTCTCTGAGTAAACATGTGAATGTGACAATCCGTTATTTGAGGGAAAAAAAAGAACTTTGTATCTCTCTTCTGGTTTATTAAAGCCTAAAACCTAAGGAAATTCTGGAATTAAAAATATATTTAAATTAAAATATACCCAAAGTACTAAGACTTTTTAAAAATAATCAAATCATTCTTAACAAAGGAGCACAGTAGTGTCTTGGTACAAGTATAAGAGAAAAACATCAGAATCTGGGTGCAACATAGTTAAGCACAAATCTGTAGAGTGGTGCTGTGGTGGAAAAACACAATGCCTAACACATAAACAGAAATATACTGTGGGTTCCTTCCTCCATATTCCATACCAGCGAGGCCCTACAATGTTGCCCCAATATTTTAGTAAAATTATTAAGTGACTGAAGCTGATTCAAAGAAGAGCTATTAAGATGATGACTGGATTAAGAATCTGCTCTTTAAAGAAAAAAAACAGGGATATAGGATTACTACCCATAAAAGAAAAAAAAAACTCGAAGGAGTATTATTAAAAGCCTTCAAGAACTGGGAGCTCTTCACTACTCTATGGGTATTGCAAACACCTCATGTTCCACTTAATGCTGGACAAGAGAAACGTATCAGGAGAGGGTTAAGTTGAACATTAGAATTTCCCAACTATAAGCTGCCTTCATAAGACAAATTCCTTATTTTATTTGCCCCAAAATGTATTTTCCTGTCTCCTTTTTCATTGCCTACCCAGCCCAAAGAAAACAGACAGGAAGCCAAGGCTTGGTAATATGAGTGTAGCTGTCTCCACGGTCAAACATGTTCCAACTAGGCCCATTAACTGAAATGCACCCACCACCCTATTTCCTGCCAGTGCAAGTTTTGGGAATCTGCTATAACAGAGGGATTAGACCTAGAAGAAAAATAATCAGGAAAAAACTAGGGAAATTCACTGTTAACGGTTGTTTTCCCCGCCATTTATGGTTTTCTATCCACATTACAAATAGATTTTAGCCCTAAATGACATTTAGAGATGACCCAAATCAGCTCCTTGACCGTGGCAAGTAAGGTGTTTGTAGATGAAGTTATTAAGGCCTGCACATGTAAAACAACTAGACTGTAGTCATCAGCTTTTGACAGGCTCGGCCTGGACGAGGCTACAGTCGTAGACCCAGCTGACTGAGCTTTCCACTCATCACATGGCACCATCAACGCTGGCATTCTAACTTTCTCTTCCTTCCCCAACCCAGCTGCTATGGAGGACTGAAAATATCCAGATCATACACAGTGAGACACCTAAGAACTAACTAAGCCCAGTGAGATGCCAAGGCTGGTTTTCAACATAGCAGCAAGGATTCAATTACAAAGTTAATAACCCACCCATTACCTTAAACAAATGGCCGTAGCCTAACTCACCAAACTTCCATCAGCACATCTTTCTGGGTCTAACTAGTTTCACAATTAAGGAATTATATAGTACTTGTCACAGTTAGATCCATGGAGTCTGTTCCTCATACATACACACAAAAGTATTGATGTGGTATTGATAGAGCTGTAAACATTAACAAGGAAGCTTATGGAACTGTCCGTGAAAGTTATTTTTTTTGATAGGCTGTATTTTTGGAATGGCAGGTTCCCTGAGGACTAAGGGGAGGGCTACATGATCTTGCTTGGTTCCTTCATACACTGGAACTTTATGTGGACCATGGGTCACAAGAAAATTTAATAAGCTTTGCCTCTGCTTTCTACAGCCTTTGCATTAGGTTTTCATAGAGACTGTGTAAGACATGAGCTCAGTGGGTGCATGTGTGAATACATTTGTGTTCTCTCTTAGCCCAGTGTTTTCAGGAGTAATAGGATGTTGTAGGCAGGAATAAAGGACTTGGAATAGTTTTCACACTTGGTAAGTGTGACAAATTTAAGAGCAGGTGAACTTTTAAAAGCCTCAGTGACCTTTTGGAAATTATCTTCAAAGGAAACCACCAAGTATCTATAGGCAGCTTAGATTATTTGAGAGAACATCTATCTCTGTGTGTGTGTATGTCTATCTGGGTGTACGTATATACACACACACACATATATATACACACAAAAAATATGCATTTTTCCTTGTAGATATCTGCCCCTTCATAGCCACCACCACAACCACAACAAAATTCTTACAGTACATTGAAGAGCAAAAGCCAAACAGGTTCTTCATCTTTCAACCATGACAAACACCCACTATCACTAAACCACATCAGGGTAACACTCGAATGATGGGCTGAAAGATGTACTTAAATCCTCAGCACTCAAGCAATTCCTTCAGAAATCAAGAACACAGGAGACAAAAGACACATTGACTAAATCAAGGACAAGGTACTCTGCCATGGTACAGGGAAGACCGAACCTCATCTAAAGGGCCAAAGAGTAGATCTTCCAAGCAGGAGCAGGGTATGAAGAATGGAAAACTCTTCTGTTATATTGACACCCTATGTAAAGCTCAGTCCTGGATGCTCTTCTCTAGCTGCACGTTCTCCCTACAGCCAATGGTCCTTCCACTCTGGCTGGATAAGCGAATGTCCTAGGGAGCTTTGAAATATATGGATGTCCAGGCCCCACAGTGGTTCAATTAAATCAGAAATTCTGATGGCGGGACCTGGGGAAAAGTTATTTTTTAACAGCACACCACATGATCCAGTGTGCAGCCAGGATTGAGAACAACTGCCCAAGATGATCTCAGTCTCATGCACTAAAGGCCACCTATTCACACCAATGACTCCCCCATTCCTGGGCGGAGCCCTGACCTCTGTCCTGAGTTCCAGGTTTGTGTGTCCCACTCATTACTTGACATCTTCCCTAGCATGTCTCAATGGTATCTTAAATGCAATATATTCAAGACAGAATTCTTGATTTTTCCCTCCAGAAAACCCTATTCCTCCCTTATAGTCCCCCATCTCAGTAAATGACACAAGCCACTCAGTTGCTTAGTCCAAAAACCTAGGCATTTTCGGTAATTTATCCTTCTCCCTCACTCCCCACATTCAATCCATTACTAAGTCCATCTCAACTCTGTGTCTCAAATCTACTGAGTTTTCTCCATTTCTAACAGCACACCCTAGCATAAAACCCTAACTCTCTCTGGACATCTGACAAATTGTCTCCTTTTCAGTTTCCCATCCTGGACTTTTCCACATTTCTGAAACGTTCTCCCCCTGACTCTATGTATGACCCACTCTTTCTTATCCCTTAGACCTCAGGGTGAACACCACCTCCTACAAGAGGCCTTGCCTGCCTCTCATAACCAAAGTAGGTTGCCAACCTGTTGAGAATATCCTTTCTTTATTTCCTTTACAGCAATCTATAATTATCTTGTATATTTTTCTCTCTCCTACAAGACTATAAATCGCATGGGAATGAGTACTCTGTCTTGTTTACAGCTGTCATGTAACAACCTAGTTCAGGGCCTTCCATACAGGTAATCAATGAATATTTACAAAATACATGAATACATAAGTGTTCTCTTTTACATAAATGCCTTGATTGAAGAAATTTTCTGGGCCAGGATATCATATTACAACACTATCTTTCCCCCCAAAAAACCTCATTTCTCCTTATCTGGCAATGTAGTGATTCCAGGGGGAAAAACCCTTCTTTAGAGATAAGCCTTTATGGGTGCTTCCTATGAAATCTTACTGAAGGACATTCATTTAAGTAAAAACTTGCTTTCTTTCTGAAAAATCCCATTTGCTCTCACTGTAACTCTTCAGCACTGTTGAAAGTCATTTAGAATCAGAGAGATAAACAGGGCAATAGAAATCACTTAGACTCTAAATTTTAGAGCAATGTACTTCTCTTGAGGATGAAGACCCCGAGTCCCTGAGAGGGGACAGGATTTGCCCAAAGTCACATAGTTAGGGGCAGCACTAAATCTCAGGTTTCTTGATTGCTGGTCCAGGGCTCTTTTCTCTCCCATTGCCAACCAGTTTATTATAGATCATAATAGTTCAGCCGCAGTCATTCAGGGGAAATGATTAAAAATGAATTTAAAATAGAAAAGAAAAAAGTAGTTTTCAGAAAAGATTCCTTTCAAAAAGTTGAGTGTGTTTGGCTGAATATGACTTTTGTTGCAATAAATTCAGGGGCACAAGAAGAAAGCATGATCAAAAGGTCACAGCATTCACACATCCTTAGAGCAAAGACGTATGAGGAACTGTTAAGTCACTAAGTCGTAGTCTAGCTAATCGGCCCATTGTTCCCTACCCACAATGAAAGTTAGTAATACTACCATTATAATTTCTCCTTTCAAAAATCACACATCTGAAACTGGTACGTGAAGACTCTGAAAATGTAGTCTGTGAACTACAAAAATAAACTTGCCTCTGTGATGTGACCTACTTTTCCCATTTTTATAAAAGTTGCTTGAGAAATGCTTCACAACTTAGGAGTGCTACATGGCCCCCCAGCCAGAACCTCATACCCTACACACTATACCCACAACATGATGCACTGCACCAGTTAGATCACTCCTCCTAAAGGGTACCAAAATGTACTTACAAAAAACAAAACAAGGCACCTTTCATGACGAATGCACCATGTAATGTCAGGTCCACCCTAACAGGGCACAGGAGAATCATTCTGCTGATCACTAGGGGATGATGTTTGGCAGCTCATCTTTTTACAGTAGTATTTTTAATTGGTTTTAAACACTCACTTATTAGATTATCTATTAGTATCCTGGATGTCATAAGGATATATTTTTCAATAAAATAAAGTTTGAAGGAAGATCTGCAACGGAGCATCAGTAAGGAATCAGTACCATGTCCGTATCTGGGTCAGTTAGTGTGTACTGGATAATCTGCTACATGAAGTCTCAGTAGGTATTGTAAGGAGCAAGGGAGAGAAAAATACATAAGGTGATTTCCTTGCCCTCAAGGAGTTCACAGTGTAGTGGGGAAGAAAGGCAAGCAATTAAATATAACTGAAGAAAGGCTGTGGTGAGGATAATCACTGAAATGCCATGGTTGGGGATCAGCTGAGAAAACGTGAATATGCACTCTTTTAAAATATTAAGGAGTGATGCTTTTTGTAATTATGTAAGAAAATGTTCTTATTTTTTATAAGGGCAAGCATATATTTAAGGTTTAAATGTCACAAAGTCTGATATTTGCTTTAAAATATTTCAGCAAAAATAATAGATGAAGAAAATACAGCAAAAAAGAAGGTGATGATGGGAATTTATTAAATATAATCTCTATTTTCATAAATGTTTTAAATTTTTCATAATAAAAAGTTAAAAAACATAGTAAAGTGCTGTAGGAAGTACAGGGGAGCAATCGATTTCGACTGAAAGCAAAGAGGAAACCCTCAACGATGAGACCATTATGTCTGTCCTGGAAGGCTGACTAGGATTTTGGTAAGAAGAGAAGGAAGGAGGGAAATTAGCTGGAGGGAAAACGATAGAAACATGATAATAAATATCTTGCGAGACAAGATGATGCTAAATCTTATGTGGTATCAATCTAAACAGGGGCACACCATTCTTCAATTCACTTGATACTGCCAGCCTTATACTACACATTAATTCTTTTAAGCTATGCAATAAATACGTATGGGAATGTGCCCTTTAAAGAAAGCTCTTCTGATCAATAAAATGATACTCTGGCAGCCCGTGAGTGCCATCCGCCATGCATTCGGGCTTCCCTGGAGAAGGCAGTGGCTGGGGAGACATTAGCTAATTTTGCTGTCACCAAATATATGACAGAATGAGATCTGGTCCAATACTCTAGGGCTCAAGCCACAGGATATAACAGATTAAGAATGCTGTGACAGTAATCCTTAGAGTAAAAAGGAACAGAGGAGAGTACTTGCATCAGAATTACTGTTTTTCATAGCAAATTGGTTTTATGTCAACAGAGCTTCTATTCCACAGCAGTTCTGGAAAAAAAATAATGAGGCCCTTCAGTTCTAATCTCTTGATCCTGAAAATGGTACATGAAAGAGTGTTTGTAGGGAGGGATTAGGGAACAGGTTGACCAATTTTAAAGTCATAATTCAAGTCCAGATGAAATTATCTGGAATTCTACTACTAAGGATGAGCCTTCCTGTATCTTAGGCAGTTCAGTTGGTGGTTTCCAGCAAAAGCAATATAACAGGAAAGTTTACACAGACTCAGGTAAATTCTCAGGGAAGCCATGCAAAGTTCTGATCCAAATACTTTATAACTATTGAGGCTCTAGATTAAAAACCCTAATTTTCTGCATTCCTACATATATTTGAAAATGGAAATATTATTGAGAAAAATGAAACTCTCTTCTGTTTACATTCAGATGACTATATTTCACTAGTGGTTTGTGAAAGACTGGAAATCAAAGACCTACCCACCATCTTGTACTGTTTAGTTAAGCCCTTTGCCTCCATACCCACCATAAACAGTTTTAACCAGCTTCTCCTCTGATTTCCTTATTTCCATTATCACACATTTCTAGTCTCCCAGACTCAAAATCCAGCTTAGGTATCTTTCTGCCACTTCTTTTCCTAGACCCCATCATCCATTCAACTATAGGAATGGGCCCCTGCTAGAACCATGGTCTAACCCCTGGCCTGTGGCTAATATAACAGAGGAGCAGCCTGGCATATTTGAAAGGGCACCAACTAGTTGTATGAGCACAGGAGGGGATTTAATGGGACCCTGGGGGCCTTAGTTTCTTCACTTACCAAAAATGAAAGCTTAACTTCTAAAATTCTTTCTGCCCCCAAAACCTAACACTCATGTCACTTACTGTTCAAAACCTTATAGTTGTCTTCCTTCCATTGTCTACTGAATTAAATAGAAACCCCTGAGCCCAGAAAACAAGGACCTGGAAAATATGGTCCCACTGTGTGTTGTCATCATTTCTGATGGCTACAACTGCACTGCTCCTAGTCTGTGCTCTGCTCACGCTGGTCTACCCACAAGTCTTCAAAGAGGCCCTGTGCCTTTGCCCAAGCCATCCCCTCCACTTGGAACACCCTCTCCCTATCAACTCCATTTGGCAAAATCCCTTCCCAGTCTCAACCTGGTCATCACATTGTTCTGGTATTTTCTGTCTCAAGGGCCTTTGGTGACCCCTCTGGTTTCTATCTCAGCAAGCTAAGAGCAGTACAACAGTTTTTTGTCTACTACACGTGGTTATACTTAGGTGCAGTAGGCATTCAGCAAGCATTAATATATCATGAGTTAACGTAAAATATTTATACAAAATTTCAAACTCTATTATCTTAGATATTCCTAGACTTGATTGTGAACCCCTTGAGGATGGGTGTCATGTTTTAAGTCTAGCCCAGACTTAGAGCCTAGGTACAGACAGAGAAGGCACACAAGAAATGCTTGTTGAATTAATCAATAGCAACACAGATAAATTTAAAATTATCTCTCCTTTTGTCCAGTAAAAGACAGAGAGGAGGAGAAAAAAAGCTGGTTATTGGGAAACATTTCCCACAGTAAAATTGATGAGTCTATAATCTTTGCTGGGAAAGGCTGCTGAGTCATCTTTTTTCCTAGGAAGTATGCTGTCTGGTTCAGGTCAAAACTATTTCTGGACTAGAATAATGAAATGGACTAAAAAACTGTCTTCATGTTTAAGGCCTCTAGCCCCTCTGAGCCACTGGAAATTAAAAGCTGTGCAATATGACACAGGACACCTCATGAGAGGAGACAGCCCTGGAGCAATGTTAGTGTGTGGCTTCAGACAGAGGACCACAGATCATAAACAAATCTCCTTCCAGGAGATTCTTCTCTGATGGCATTTCAAAAATGAGCTAGCAGAGCTTCTCTCTAAGGGCCCCTCTTAATATATAAACCAATTTCTAAAGGGAAAAAAATCATAATCACTACCACATATCTTCAAGAGCCCCCTGTCAGCCCTTGAACAGAGTCGGGCACGTAGGATTCGGAGTTTATGAAGAGAGAAGAGAGGAAGAACAATTCCACCCAAGAGAGGTCTGAAGTCTTTCCAGTCTCTTGGGTAAAACATAATTATGGGAAGGAAAATATAATCTACTCAAGAGACATAATTACATACTTAAGCCATAGACTCCACAGAAATATTCTAGGAACTCCAGTTCACAGAAAAAAAAAATGTTAAAAGCTCATTTTGCTTTCTTTTAATAATAAAAGGCACCAGTTTAGAATAGTGACAAAAAAGTTCACTCTTCCAATCTCATATGTAGTCATTTTTTAAATACAATAAGATGTGTGCAAGAGAGAATTGAAAGCCTGCCTCTTTCAAAATTTAGCCTTCTAGGCTAGGTGTGGTGGCTCACTCCTATAATCCCAGCACTTTGGGAGGCTGAGGCCAGAGGATCGTTTGAGGCCAGGAGTTTTAGACGGGCCTGGACAACATCACAAGACCCCATCTCCACAAAATATAGAAAAATTAGCCAACCATGGTGGCATGCATCTGTGGTCCCAGCTACTCTCAAAGTTGAGGCAGGAGAATCCCTTGAGCCCAGGAGTTTGCAGTTGCAGTGAGTTAAAATGACACCACTGCACTTTAGCCCAGGCAACAGAGCAAGACCCTGTCTCAAAAAAATAAAATAATAAATTAAAACACTTAGGCTTCTAACTGTTAAAGAATTCAAGATCTTTTAATAAATATATACACAAATGAAAAAATTGTGTAATATTAATTTCCATGT
The DNA here is from genome assembly GCF_041146395.1 of Eulemur rufifrons. Classification (NCBI taxonomy): domain Eukaryota; kingdom Metazoa; phylum Chordata; class Mammalia; order Primates; family Lemuridae; genus Eulemur; species Eulemur rufifrons. The sequence continues at coordinate 14,208,615 of NC_090997.1, read as the reverse complement.
ATACAAATGCAAGTTCCTTTATAACTTTTGGATTTTAGGCTATAGCTAATCACAATAATCAAAGCATACAGTATCTGGAAGAAAGGAAAGAGTTATCAGGCAGGCTATGCTAATATCATCCCACATCAGGGAATAAATTCTATTAAACACGTGTTTAAAATATAATTCCTTTTCTTAAAACAATGGACTCAAAAAACTGAAGACATCTAAAGAAAAAAAAAATTCCTAGGAGATAAGAAGAGAAAAAGGATTAAGAAAATTTAAAGAAAGATGAGATGAAAGCATCATGGAAACATATAAGAAGAGATATGAGTAATACTTTTTGCAGTCAGGGAAAAAAGCGCTAACCAGAAACCTGGCTGACTTCACCGTAGCCCCTCTCCCACCTCCTAATACATCTCTAACCTACTGTGCCTCTTTATCTCCAGATTCTCTGATTCTTTCTTGTTTCAAACCTGCTACTCTTGACTTTGGTGGCTTGTTGTTTCCAAAGGATGCTTCTTTTCCTCCTAACTCCCATTCAAAGTAAAATTATATGAATTAGTATTTTTCAAAGCTAGAAGAGAATATGTATTTCATCAGACCAGATTCTTCATTTTAGAAAAGTAATCAATGCCCAGAAAAATAATGTGACTTGCTTGAAGTCATGGAACTGGGCAGTGACACTGGGAGACAGTCCCCTAACCTGTCTTAGCCCTCTTTTTCACATACCAGACTTCCACAGAAGGAAAGAAAAAAAAGAAAAGAGACCATAAGAACACATCAAGAGAAAGTACAGAAGCTTACTTCAGAGATGTTATTACATGATACCCAGTTTTTCCAACTCCATTTTATCAAAACACATGTTATTCTCCTACTAATTACAACTCAATATCCACAGCCATCCCGGGCCATCTGAATCTTCATCTCTCTCTTCACTTTCTGGGAAATGAACAAAAGATCTCTTTCTCTATTTCTACACTTTACTTCCAAAACTTAGTAAAACTTAAGTGTTTTAGTTCCAAAAACATTTTCTTTACCTTTCTTGACTATAATATGTTCACACACACCATAGTTCTTTGTGTTACTAGCACTTACAGAGACCCACTGAGAGACGTAAAGCATTTTTTTAATGGTAATGTTTTTGGCAATAGAAATGGTAGCTTCCACGGTTGAACAAAAAGCATCACTGTTTATTTGCCAATCCAGCTAAACATGGATGGCATTATTCTTCAAAGGGTACAATGACAACTAGCCTACAAACAGACTGTCACGCAATTCCTGGATCCTGGCTCAATTTCCTTAGCATGCGATCCTCTCTGTTTCTCTTTCATTTTTACAGTTTTGTGCATATGTTATAAGAGACAGACACAGACAGAGAAACAGACAGACAGAGACAAAAAAACAGAGAGAGAGAGAGTTTTAAGCAAAGAGAAACACTGCATAGAATTAAAAAAGTGCAAAGGGCTCCTCTCTTGACATCCGCTGCTACAGCAGCAGAACATCATTCTCAATTTTCTCATTTCTGTAGCAGGAAGAAAATGTTAAAAAGTAATAACCAAGGAAAAAGTCAGACAGCTCCTGCAGCCTTGTCTTGCTGTGCTGAATGGCAGTGAAGATCATAGAGGAAGAAAAAAGAAAAAGACAGAAAAAAGGGGGTGGGGGGGGAATTTCTTGCTTAAACTGGACCTAGTCCAGCTGGCAAGCAGAGGGTTTTCTTAACGCTTGCAAAACCTGATTACTTTTTAAAGGAATGAAGAAGAAGGAGATGTAAACACAGCCATTAAAACAGATTTAAGGTACTTAGTTTTAATCTAGTCTAAGGCCTCTCCAATTGTATGCTGCTCTGCAATTCTCTGCTTGCTAGACATTAATATGGCGCATAGGCATATGTTAGTGTCTTCTAACTAGCAAATGCTGTCGGCTGAGCTCTGTGGTTACCCTCTCAGGTCAGGCATGGAAGGAACAGCAGCTTAAGCAATAATGGATGGATGTCTGTTATGTGCTATGTCTGTCAGAAGTCTGTTTTACTACATTAAAGGACCATTGTGTTTATATCTACACAACAGGTCTTAAACAGATTGTTTAAACATGATTAAACAAGAGATGTCTTTGAAATAACCCCCCTAATAAAATTCAGATGGGTAAGGAACTGAAAAATGCGGTCAACAATAAAAAAAAAAAAATCATTTCTCTCTAAGCTGCAAGGGTAACATGATATAAACTCCAAAATAAAATAGTTTTTACAAGTTAAACTCAAAGGATTACCTCATATATCAGCACCTTTTTCCAATGGAATAGCATTTATCTACCTATCCATCTACCCTTCCTTAATGCTGTTGCACAATTTACTAGTCTTGATAGACAGATAATTGCTATATTCAGCCATGTGTAATGAAGGGAGTCCATTGTGTTAATCCTAGTATTCTTATCTTCTGTGAACTCTGAATAAGGAACTGAAAACTACCTCTTCATTCCAAAACTACTGGAGTTTACTCACATTCAGATCTGCTAAAGTGTTCTTACATTCCACTCTGTCACTAAAGGTGCCAAGTATTTTGAGTAGGATCAAGTTATTGTTATATAAAAGGGAATCTAAAGTAGTGTTAAATGGAGTAAGAAGATAGCGAGTTTTATCCTTTTTTCAAGGCACAACAGATTAGAAAAGTGCATTATTTTCAAGCCAAAGGAAGTGGGTTGGTGTGGGTTAACAGTTTTTAAAAACCTTCAAGTGATTAAAATTAAAACCTTTTTTTGTTTTTTAAAAGCAAGTATAGTATTGTTTCACAATTTCTGTCCACTGGCTTCATACTGAATTATTTAATCAGTAATGACTGGTGGAATTTCTTTCTTTTGTCCATGTGAAATGGACAAAGTATTGCCCTTCCTACATATACATATGTATATATGGTTATAAATTTATATTATCTCTATTACATGCATACACATTTATGCACAGAGAGGGAATCCAGTCAAAGGAACATGATACTAATAACATGAGTTCCATGTCTGTTTCCAGATAATTAGGGATGCTGTTCTCTCAAGGCCCAAGATGCTTAATACTCTATTTGCACCATGACACCAAAAACCCTTTTGATCACTGAACATACGTTTCTTTGCAATATGAAGTTCTCATCCTTCAGCCTAAGTAGATACCTTCATTTTTTTTTTTCCAAAATGGTACATGTTCAAGAACATGTACCTCACTGGAAAAGAGGTAACACAATCTGGAAAAGTGGGATAATCACTGAAAGAACAGCATCATTTAATTCTTTCTCTTCTAGGTCCTACCTCTTTCATGGATCTTTCATTGAGAATGTTCTCAGAAATTCTTTCTGCTCAGAGAATAGGCTCTTCCCAAGAATCAACTGACCTAAATTAGGTTCAACAAATCCTAACAGCCCTTGAGAGTCAATAGTGAAACTCTGTCCTATGGAACTGATTGCCCAAAATGTAGGAAGAAAGAAAACATGTGCCTGAAAGGAGACATGCTTTCTGCCACTAATGGCAAGTCAAGAGCTTTTCGGGTACAGCATTTTCTCATCTGTAAAACAGCAGACTACCTAATTTCCAATTCTAACAATCAATAATGCTATGGATTCCTCACCTGTCATTATGAGTTACACACACACACACATACACACACACATATACTATTACACACAATTAGTGAACTTAATGAAATAGTTAAAAGACCAAGGCAAGGTTTGACTAAAAAATTTAGAATCCTATATCTAAATTTGGGCCTGATGACACAAGAAGCAGGAAAACTTGAGAGTCTATTCCTAGTTTTGCCGCTAACTTGGTTATGAGGCTCTAGACAAATAACCTATCATCTCTATGACTCAACTTCCTCCTATGACTCAACTTCCTCACCTGTCAAATGAGGATCAAAGTATCTGCCTCCCAGGAATATCATCAGGATGAAATGTAATAGAGGTTAAAATGTCCTATACAGGTAAAACCACTATGCAAATATATCGTTCATTTACCAATTAAAATTTCCTGAGCACTTATTATGTACCATGAACTATGCTAAACTAGGGGGCTTTCACTATACCAGGAGGCATCATAAAAACAAATAATTATAGCAGTGTGAAAAATAGCATAATCGAGGTATGAACAGGCAACTAAAGGGGAAGGAAGATTAAATACTAAACTTCCGAGAACAGTCAAGAAGGGCTCCCAGAGGAGATGACGTTTGAGGAGACTTAAAGAATGAGTAGAATTTGGCCAAACAAATGCAGAAGAAAATGACATTCCAACCAGAAGGTACGGCAGGTGCAAAAGCACAGAGATAAGAAAGTACAGAGTGAAGCAATTCGGCCCAGCTGGAGCTCAGCCACAGGGCTGTGGGTGGAAGGCAGCTGGGCAGATCAGATGCTAAAAGGCCTTATCACTACACCACAAAGTCTAACTTCATCCTGCAAATAACAGGGAGCCACTGAAGTATTTTAAGCAAGGATGTGCCATGAGTTGGTTTACAGTTTAGGAAGACCACTTTACTTATGGGGGAAGATAGGTTGAGAAGGTAATGGAGTTAGAGACATAAAACCAGTTAGAAAATTATTTTTATATTATAGGTCAGGAGATAAATATTGAGGGAGTGAAGTAAGCAAAAACATTGCTAATAGATATGAGGGAATGAATTTGAGACACAGAATAGAGACAGAGACAACAGTACAGTGGAATAGATTGGATGTAAGAAATAAGACAGAGAGGGTGAGTCTCAAGTTTCTGGTGTGGTCAACAGGGTGAACTGTGGGACACTCAGAACTGGGAAACTGAAGGAGGTTCATGTTTGGGCAGAGAAGTTCGCTTGAAGTGGAGGTAGGGAATCCATAATGTTGTGTTGTACATGAGTTTGAAGTACCCATGGGACATATTGAAGTGCAGATACTCAGGAAGCAAACTAGAAACACAAGTCCGAAGTTCAGAAGAGGCTGGAGATACATTTTCAGTAGTCACAGGAACACAAAGCTAATGGTGTAAATGAGGACACTCAGGTAATGGATACAGAATGAGTGGGGAAAAGTGTCTAAAAGGAAACCTTAAGAAGCACAAACATTTTAGGAGGTTAGGCAAAGAAGAGGAGCCAGTAAAGAAATCTAGGAAGAGAAGGAAGAGCTGGTGGTGGAGACAACCCATGGAGTAGCCACTGAAATGGTTCTGAATCTGCTCTGCTGCTGCTTCAGGGGCCCAGGAGAGCTTAGAAAGAGAACCTTCTATTTCAGGTCAAGGATACAAAGTTAATTTGGCCACAACGATAAAACTCTCGTCCATGCATTCCGTACCCATTCCCCAAGTGACCTCATCAGCACCAACGGCTTCAAGTTCCTGTGACTACCAAAAATGCATCTCCAGTCTCTCCTGAACTTCAGACTCATATTTCTAATGGCTTCCCGGACATATCTCTATAAGAATACTTCTAACAGGTGGTTATAAGCATTCACAATGTCTTCTGAGTTCAATCTTAGTCATGTTATTTTAACCAAATGGGAGAAATATCTGGCCTAAAAGCCCTCCCAAATGCATGGCAATCAGTCCTTCCTGGGCCAAGTGACAAGTCGGACTGTGGCTCTGTACCTACCACGTGCACAGGTCAGAGTGTAAGCAAAATGTGTTCTGGCCTAAACATTACATTGGCAATGCGAACATCGGAGTCAGCATGAAAAATGAGGGAGAGCAAAAGCAAACATGAAGTGACAGCAAATACCTCTAAAGTTAACCATCCTCCCCAGCATTTCTTCTGAGGAAGGTTCCTCCCCAAAGGCTCCCTGAATCTCATGTGGCAGTATATCTGATCACTTCTTATCCTACCATTTGCCACTCCGATTAGCTTGAGAGAAATGTGGAAACAAAATAGAATAGACTCAATCCCCTCTTCTCCACCTTATCCCTTTTTGCATTCTCACTCTTGTAGTCTATCTGAAAACAACAAACCCTAAAAAATGTATATGGAGATAAAAGAAAAGAATACATCTGTTATGAATAGAGGTATGGCAGGGATCCAATGCAAATAGGATGAGTGGTATCATCTGCAGAGCTGCAAACTTAACTAATAAACACATATAAAAGGACTCTGAAAAGAAAGTTGGAGCCACCAAATCGGCCTAAAGATTTTTAGACCTCTTCTTTTTCCCTATATGAAATCTGAACACCAGAGGTTGCTAAAATCTAAAGCAATTTACAGTGTCCCTTGAAAAAACATGACTGTCTCCTCTACTGATTTTGTAATGGCCTTATTTTCTATTAATTCAAATTTAGGCCCAAGGCTGGTCTATAATTTTAGGTACTAGTTCACAGTATAAATTTTTATTTCTTAACGCTAATCTGAAAACAAACTTCAGTATATATTAAGACTGCGGTCCTCAACCCATCCTCTCCCCCCCCCCCCCGCCCTCCCCAACCCCCCAACCCCCCAACTCCCCCCTCCGCCCACGGCCAGTTTTTAGGGACCAGGCCACAGAGCTCTGCCGCCCCACCTCCAACCCCCCATCTCTGGTGCCTGGAAAAATTGTCTTCCATGAAACATAGGAAGGGGGGAGGGCAGTGCACAGCAAGAGGTGAGCCGCAGGCTGAGGGAGCACAACTTCATCTGTATTTACAGCCACTTCCCATCGCTGGAGTCACCGCAGAAGCTCCGCCCCATCACATCAGCCGGCATTAAATTGTCACAGGATCACCAACCCTACTGTAAACTGTGCATGCGAGGGATCTAGGCTGTGAGCTCCTTATGAGAATCTAATGCCTGACGATCTGAGGTGGAACAGAGGTGGTGATGCTAGCGCTGGGGAGTGGCTGCAAATACAGATTATCACTAGCAGAGAGGTTTGCACAATAAATGTAATGCACTTGAATCATTCTGAAACCATCCCCGCCTCCCCTGCAGGTCAGTGGAAAAGGTTGTGGACCCCTGTAGTAAGAAGATTCATTCAATTACCTGATCTACTCTGTTCAAATGAAGTATATTCAACTGAATATCTATAATGTGAAAGGCATTATCACATTTGTATTGGTGCAGCTCTAGTAAGGGGTATGTGACCCTGAATGTTGAATAGGCCCAAGATTAATAGAAAAAAGAGCAGATGATGGTTGAGGTAGAAGGAACCACCTAAGCCAAAGTACCAAGGCATGCAATATTATATCTCCATACCATAACTTCCATCAGTAGACTTGCAAGTGGAGCCAGGGACAAGATGGAGGTTTTTTTTCCATAATAAAAGTAATAGACATACAGTGTTAGTCTTCTAAAAGTCTCCATCTATCTACCTAGAATTTGATATCAAAGAATCTCTACCAAAAAGCCAAATTAGAAATCTTCAAGATTCAGCTCAAATGCCTTGACTTCAATAAAACCTTCTCTCCACCTCCCAAATAGAAGTAAAACTGCTTCTGAACTTCTGTGTCACTTCAGCTGCCACTTTCTTGTGTCCTTTCTCATTTTCTATCACTTTCTGTCACACAAGCACAGTCATTAATATCCATCCCTTATCTCCTAAATTAGACCAAGCTTCTTTCTGGACCATGTGATGGGCCAGAGATGATTATGTCATCTCTCAATTTCCACGGCCCTTTTTAAAGTGCATCAGGTAGGTACCCAATTAGTGTTTGTCCAATAAATAAATGATTGAATCCAGAATGTGATCAGCGACTGAAGGATCTATATGTTAGCAACCATTCTATCTAGTGAAAACCAGTTCTCACTACAGAAACACCTACAGCAATAGAAAAAGTCTTCTTAACCATTCACAATCATAGGTTATCTGGCCTTCTTCCTCTAGGATAGGAAATGAAAAGCCGAACTTGATGTCTATTAAGTACTCACTGAGAGTCTGACGCTCAAAGAGACATTTTAACTTCCTAGTATTACCAACAGCCAGACTTAAGCTCTACAGATGCTGATAAGATTCCAGGCTTATTAACAGACATGAACAAGTATCAATGGTTTGCTTATATTCCTTCTACAGCAAAGACTAAACAGGAAGACTGCCTAGTCCCTCAAAAAAGATGAAATCCACAGTGATTCATCACAATGTACACAGTATAGTGTGTACTTAACTACATATATACAATTTAGAAATATTGTGGGTATTTTTAATATATTTTCCTAACTTAGTTGATCCCCAAATATTCCCTAGCCATTATACCAGTTGGTATACTCTTACTCACTTTAACTTTTATTCCAATATACCTAGCTCTAGGGGCACACTAGCACTATGACAACTAGTTCAGAGGAAAGTTTTATAGCCACTGATGTTGGGCAAAGGGGGAAAAAAAATCAAATGAATCTGCAGTAAGGATTTGGACAGACAGAATGCAATTATCCTGACTTTAAGATGTGTTTTCAGTGTTGACAAATCACATTTCACTGGATTAAGGGCAATTTTTCTTTTCTTTTAAAAACAAAATCCTTTGGCCCAGATAATAATTCAAACATTTATACCTGAAGTGGCTGCACTGCTGGCAGCTCAGCCTGCTTCTTCCCAAGGACCTTATACCTGGTGACCATGGTGGCATTTGTGAAAAAGGAAAGAAAACATCTGACTTTCACAACTACGCCTAAGGAAGAAAACTTGACGTTCATTCTCACACATATGTGACTCCTTTCAAGAACTCCTGACTCAAAATTTCGGAGGGAAGTGGCCCTGTAATAACATCTCTTCTGAGAATAGTGCCATATGGTTTTAACAGAGGTTTATTTCCTGAACCCAAAGAGGGCTGCTGATTCTCAATCCAACGAAAATAATTATGCAGACAATTTCACTCTATTACTTTCAGTGAAACCCATTCTGTGTGGTCCCACACATGCCCGCTGACACCTTCAAAGAGACATTAAGCCATTTTTACGTACTGTACCCTTAATGGGTGGAATGCAAGGTAAATTTCCTTCAAGATTAGCACCTGTCGTCATGCATAAGGCACTCCCCCACCTTTGACTACCACATGTTGATTATCTGAATGGGTCAAGGAAAAGGAGAGAGATGAACAGGACTTCCAAGTTAAGCAACAACTAATTATCCATAAGATATTAAGGCAAATATACACACAAACATACACACACACACACACACAGAGCAAAAAAAAAAACACACCAAGAACTGGAAACACAACATCTCCCAAGGTCAACATCACTGCTGGGAAATTACTTCAGACATGATTGTCAGGTGGGAGGACTTGGGGGGAGGGTGGAGCTGGGGGGTGTGAGAATGGGGAACCACTCCCTTGTGTAAACTGTAGCAACATTCAACTGCTAACCTTAAAATAATCAAGAGAATAGGAAAATAAAATCTCTTCAGCACAAAGGCTGAGCAATACAAACGCTGTAAAAATAAAGATTTAAACCAAAGAATACAGCTATTAAATAGTTCTTTCAAAGAAGACCACCCTTTAAGCCTAAGAATATTCCCTTAAGAACAGATTATGCTAACCTACTCCAGGTTGCCCCTGAATCTGAATTTTATTACAGTTGCTGGCTATGAAATGAACTAGTTCTCCCATTCAGACTATTAAAGACCATCAGGTTTGAAAATGAACTGGTGAAAACTTTTTTATTTTGCCAACATACTTGGCGTATTGCAAAAAGATCCTCTTTTCCTCCCATAAGATCTTTGCCTTCCAAAACCCACCCACCTTTCTTGAATCGGTACAGAAACAACCAAAAAAAGTAAAGTTTCTCTGTATGTCCACAGGAGTTTCACGAAATTGAACCAAAAATCACAAATATTCTCTAAAAGAGAGAGACAGAGACAAAGATTGTAAGGAAAGTGTCCAGGCCCACAAGGTCAAAGCAGGAACCAGATACAAGCCGGCACAGTATTAACCGCAAGGCAGGTCCAAAGGCTGCTCCAGGACTGTTTTCTTTAGACTGCCTAAAAGTCTTGCCAAGAAACAGACGGATGCTGCTGAAAGAATATCTTCCACAGCTGGGCATCTGGGTTGTGTGACAGACAGCCCTGCTCCTGTGTGTGTGGCCTGTAGAACGAATCGAAAGCCTACGAGGGAATACTTGGCAAAATGGGAGAAAAATCTAAGGTTGTTCTTTTTTGGGGAGAAGGGAACGTAATTTCAAAATCGTACACATCTGACTGAAATTTTACCTTTGTTGCTGACACCCAGACTTAAGTTTTGTTTTTCATTTTTGCTGTTTCTGATGTCTCCTTACTGATTGGGTAGAGAAAGCCCCCTGCTCACTTTCATTTCTAGTAATACTTTTACATCTAGTTTTCGTACCAGCCAACACTAAGGTTTTTTTTTTGTTTGTCTGTTTTTAACAATCCAGGGGCATGTTTAAATGAAAAACAAACTAAAAATCTTGAAATTTCTTAAAAACAGAAACAACTGGAAATGGCCTAGTCATGCATGAGAACTATGTTGCCAAACAAGTTTTGGATGAATTTTCTTAAAATAAAAAAAAAAAAAATTTTTTTACTTACCTTCATTTATCAGATTTATTTTCTTAAAACACTAACAGTACCAAAGTTTAACTTCGATAGCATACTGGCTAAAAGAATAAAACAAGAACAGAGCTCTATTAAAGAAAGAAGACCAGTCTCTACTGTGTGTCCTTGAAAGTAAAAAATCAGAGCTCCATAGAGAAAAGGAAGGTAAGCCAGGAAAATCAGCCATCAATAGAGAAAACCTCGTTTCCAATTTTAATGGAATAATAGGACAGCATCTTCTTGACTATTCTATTTAATCTAAATAGCTTTGAAGATGCCTGGGGTAAGGAGTATAAACACCGCTTGGGTTCTATACTACACACAAAAAAAATATGCACAGAACACCCTGCTTTTGAGGAATTTAAAAACAGACCAATTCTCTGATTTAGATCCATAAATGGCACCCAAACACTAGCACTTTGTGGGGAAGCCATACATATTCCTTACAACCAAGAACTCCTTTGTTCTGGACCTGCTTTTTGATGTAACAAATCTGGTGAAGCCAATGAGTGGGAATCAATCTACCAAATTGAAAAACTGAGACACTTTGCTAAAAGGAATGGGAAGAAATGTAGAAGTAATTTCCCATCCCCATTCCCAACTTCCAAGTGTCCAGGTCCCAGGATGGCTCCTGGGTTGGCTTTCTTTGATCCTTGGCTCTAACCGGCAAAACTGAAAAGCTATACCATTATAATTACTACAGTACCATTATTATGGAAGCTTTTGTTAAATCTCAAAATTTGGGACTTGAATGTACAAAGTCTAAAAAATTTCCCCGGGACAGGGTGGTAGAGGGAGTGGGTTAAAATCAATCAGTTTAATTTCTATGGAAACTTTTTGCCCTCCCAAAAGTCACAGGACCTGCCAGAGTCCTGATCTAACAAATGTTAGAATTTGGGGCATGTCTTCAAAGAAATATATTACAAAGGGAAACAAGCCTGGAAGTGAGACATTTTAATGTCCAACCACAGTGCCACAGAAGGCACAGTTTCTGAGCCCCAAGGGAAAAGCTCAGAGAGACCAAGAGAAGTATTTTGGGTACCAAAGAAATGATGATCTGCTCAAAGGACAATCTTGAACTCAGATGGGGGCCAGGTTGCTTTTCCTGAGTATCGGGGTCCACAATGACTTCATCCCCAAAATCGGTGGTACTTTTATCTGTATCATTCATGTGACATTTATCATATACTTCTTTGTAATCTCCTCTGGCAGATATTTCTAAACTTCATGGCCCTATGTAAAATTTTCGAAGGCAGAGTACATCTTTATATTCCATTGTGTCTCTCAAACTACAAGAAGATCTGGTTTTTAATTGACTGATTCATCCAAAGTCTGGGCTTTTTTTCTATCAAGCTGTGGTCTGGGCAAGGCTCAAATGCATCTCAGGCGAGAGATGGAAAGAAAGTAATGAAAATTAATCATGTCATTTGGCCGTATCATTTTCTTGGATCACTTTACATGGTGTCTACATTCAAAGACAAATACTTCCTACCTCAGAAAAAAATTATAAACAAAGAGCTGTTAGGTTTCTCATCATCCTAAACAATAGTAATACTTTTGTTGATTAGCACTTATGGTTTGACTAATTATTTAATACATGAAAACACAACCATGAAAACTACACATTGCCAGAGTGTTGCAGTTGGATTGACAGAAAAAATAATACCTACTTTTCCAGTGGCAATGGTGGTGTGCAGTAGCTTAAATGTGTTTTTCATTGTCGAAGGGGTCTGATTTCTTTCATACGGATATTGTTAGGAGGCTGAGGATTGGTGATGGAGTTAAGATGACAGAAAATGAAGCCATAGCACGAAAGACTGCACAAATGCTTCATGCTCCTCCAGTTAAGAGATGAAAGGTGGGTGGAGTAAGCACTGGGCTTTCCTAGCTCATGTCATTGGAGAGGGATGCTCAAAAAAGTTGAAAGCTTTCAGTTCTTGGAAATCTTGCTTACTCTTTAGACTGCATGGTTCAGAAGGAGATCTTGAAGGAATTACCCATAGTGGTTTTGAGGTTTTTGAATAAAGGGAGAAAACAGGGAAATTGCAAGGGCATTCTGATTGACTTCAAAGTTGATTTTATCTACACATTTCAGAATTCAATGAAAAAGAGGCACTTAATCCACTTTCTCTACAACGTTTGAACATTGGTTTAATTTTGCTCCAAATTCTTGCTATGAGTAGTGAATTATCTTATCTTTAATAATAATTCCAATAAACACATATTTAAAATATATGTACAGACCAAACCATGGACCTATAGAATTTTTATGTGCTTTTCTGATATTAACTGGTACTATTAGAAGTTTATGACATGAAGATAAAATATAAATATAAGAACAAAAGTAAGTTTTAAATGTTAAAATCAAAACCAAACTTTCCTTTTGTTTTTCTCTACAAATATTCTTTAAAAATTATCCATTCAGTTACCTAATAAACATTCATCAGGCACCTACTTTGTGCAAGGCACTTTGCTAGAAACACTGGGAATATAATCTTTCATAACATGTAAATATCACAAAGGGTCTGTATTCTCAAGAATTTTACAAGCTGGTAAGCAAGGTAATAGCTGTACATGAATAACTAACACAAAGCAGTATGTTTAAAAAAAATTGTAAAGTATTTCAGCCAAAGTGCAGCAAGATTTTAGACTGACAGACTTCACTTCTGAAGGAAAGCTTAATGGGGTGTATACCATTTAAGTTAGAGAGGTAACGTTTCAAAAGGGTAAGGTTTCAAAAGGTGGAAATGAAAGAAGCACATTCAAAGCAAAAGGCACAGCATGAAAAAAGATGTGCAGATGGGAAGGACAAGGCATGTTCAGGAACAGTGAGAACAGTCTGGCTAGAACAGTGGTTCTCAGCACAGTTAGTATGAACCCCTGGGAGTTCTGGAAATTTGTGGAGGCAGTTTTGATTGTCACATTATTGGAGGTGCACAGCTGTAATCTGGTGGGCAGGGGCTAAGGATGCTAGCTGTCTCACAATGCATGGGACAGTACCACAGAACGAAAAGTTTTTCCACATTCCTTGTGACTTTTGGAAAAAACATCAGACATTTCAAGTAGGTGAGAAAATCTGGTTATAATTATAATACCTGAGCCTAGAACCTAACTCTACTTAAATAAGAAGGTGTTTTTTTTTCCTACAGTTTTAACACATCAGATTTTCTAGGAATAAAACTATCTAGAAACCAAGAGCAAAGCATATTTTGTTTTGTTAGGAACTTCAGCAAGAGTTGCTGTACATTTCAGAAAATCTTCACCAACAGTAACGTTGCTCTTGGTGTCTTAGCTACTAATGCACACCTGCATCAATCTCAATTTGCAGCTGTCACATTCAAGGTGGTTCTATGCATGTTCAAGCTGCTGGCTAGTGCATTATATTTTATAGCATATTCTTCTCCAAGTGTTTAAATATTAAGATATGTAAATATAAGCTTGTTTTAAATTAAGTTCCTTTTATTTTATACTATAGTTATGGCATTATAGTGATCTTTTGGAAATTGTATGGATAGATATAGAAAACTGATGGATTTCATTTCAGGATAGTAAAGGGAGATTATTATTTGTTATAAAAAGAAGGTGTTGGCTCTAATACATTTGAGAACTACTGGACTAGAATGTGTATAGGAAAGTGGAGTTGTAAAGATAAGATGGCTAAGTTATTTTAGGCATGGGAAAACAGACTGAGAAGGCTGTAATTCTGCCGTCCCCAACCCCTGGGCCACAGACCAGTACCAGTCTATGGCCTTTCAGGAACCAGGCCACACAGCAGGAGGTGAGTGGCAGGTGAGCAAGCAAAGCTTCATCTGTATTTATAGCCACTCCCCATTGCTCATATCACTGCATAATCTCTACCTCCTGTCAGATCAGCGGTGGCATCAGATTCTCACAGGACAGTGAACTCTACTGTGAACTGCGCATGCGAGGGATCTAGGTTGCACTCCTTATGAGAATCTAATGCCTGCTGATCTGAGGTGGAGCCGAGGCGGTGATGCTAGCGCTGGGGAGTGGCTGCAAATACAGATTATCATTAGCAGAGAGGTCTGACTGCACAATAAATGTAATGCACTTGAATCATCCCAAAACCATGCTCCCCTCCCCCAGGCTTGGTCTGTGGAAAAACTGTCTCCTATGAAACTGGTCCCTGGTGCCAAAAAGGTTGGGAACTACTGCCATAATTGATTGGGTAACGCGCAGGGCACCCTTGAGAGTTTCACAACATGAAGCCCTCTGTTGACTTGATCAAAGCTGAGCCTTAGGGAAACTGAGTTGGAGCACTGTGTGAAGAGACGTTAAGGGGAAAGAGCCTGGTGGCTGGAAGAATAATTAGTAGTCCTGGCTGATCACTACAATGCCCTATATTAACGTAAGGAAGGGATAGTTTTTGCAGAGATATATTATTTAAAGATCAAAAGGATTTTGTAGCATTAGTTTTTAGGATAAGGGAGGTGGGAACACTGAAGACAGAAAGAAAAATAAAAATTTGAGAGGTGTTCATAAAATCAAGGAGACATTCATGTTATAGTGCCCTAGATGAGCAAGCAAAGAAATAGGGAGAAAGGAAAGCCAGGCTCAGAACTTTGAGTTATTTCCATTTGTAGGCATCTAAAAGATACTGAAAAAGGGAAACAGGAGCACTCAGGCAGGCAGGAGGAAATTAGAATATGATATGGCAGAAGCCAGGATGGAGACAGAGGAGGTAATCAACAGGGTTACATGCTGCAGAGGGGAGCATGGGACAGAGAGAAAGGCTGCCAGAGTGAGGCGTGGACCGTTGCCCGAAAACTTCAAGACCACGGTCTCAGTAAAGCCACGGGAGCGGAAGCCAGACTGCAGGAGGCGAGGAGTAGGCGATGAGGAAGTGGAGGCGACGGATCTACGTGACTCTTTCGAGCAGTTTGGTGGTTAGAAAGAAGAAAAATAAAATATTAGCTCAAAGGAGTAATAGAGAAAAGGGGCATTTTAGGACAGTTAATCTGACCAAATAAACACTAAAAAAAAAATTGCAGGAATTGTCAGTTTGCTTATCTGTGGAATAAATGTACTGAACCAAAGTGGCCTTTGTTCCAAGTCTAAGATTCTATGATGAGGTGCTCAGGCATACAAATTATATTGGTTCATAAATAAAGAATTCCTAACAAAAATCTGTTTGATGGAAACAGGATTTATTGCTCCGCAAGACAGAAAAGAGGGAAAAAGATAAACTGCCTACTCCTACTAGACTCGAATACTTGAAGGGCTCACCAATGTCACCTGTAAAGAGATGCCAGTGCCAGGCTGGCTGCCCTCCTTGGGGACCTCGAAGACCACTGCACAATCAGGGTGAGAGACATTGCAGCCTGGCAGCAGCTCAGGTGAGGACATCAATGATGGATTCTAATCCTGGCTCTGCAACTCACTGGGTTTAAGGACTTGGGCACATTATTTAAATTCTCCAAGCCTTTTTTTCCTTCACATTTAAATTGAGATCACACTAGTACCTACCTCATAGGGTTATCATAAACATTACATAATGTTAGGTATTATTATATTAGTGTTCTTAACATCTCAAGATTAGAGCTGCTACTGCTATTTACCAGTTATGGAACTGAGACATAGAATAATGAAGTGGTTTTCATAAGTCCCTAGAGACAGAGAATAGAAGGTAAGTTTCTAAACAAACAACATGTGACCATATGAACTAGACTAGGATGCTTTTTTATTAACTGAATGGTTTACACCAGCTCAGAAGAATTAAGTATTGATATTTATTATACAAGGTAAGCGTGGTACTAAAATTAAGACTCCTTTAAAATAGGACTCTTGAGACTAATAACATTTCTCCATTGCTGAACACCCCTAAAATATCATATAATTAAAAATAAAAAAGACTAATATTTCAGAAGAATGAACTAAAAGTTATTATGTTTCCATTCCACTGCCCTTAGACAATTTTGCTGAACAATGTCTCTGAAAGATCCTCTGGGATTATATTAGGAACTTGGAGTTTTTAGAGTATCTATGGAATGCCCACAAGAAATGGTTTGGCCAAGGCTTATAAATATGTCACAAAGCAGGTAACCTTATTTCAGAAGCATGCTGTTCTCCCCAGAGCCCCTGGGTGAATTGTAAGGAACTATGATAGAGACGAAAGAAAGAGAGTCACATATAAATTCTGAAGCATTTCCCCAGCTCATAAACGTTTACCTTATAAGGCCCAAAAGATGACAAATCTTGTGGACTCAAGAATCAGCATCACTCCCTTTAGGGTTTCCTTGTGTTTGAAAGCAGTGAAGCAGCCATGTTATAGACAAATGTTCCAGATCCTTGAGAGGCTGCCATGATCCCACTGTGCACTGAGACATGTTGTGATTCACACCCAGCAGAGGCTTTGTCCAAACAACTTAAAAGACCATAAATCCAACTAAGACACAGTTAGGAGCCTATGGCTATCAAAATGACAACTTCTGATGTGACTCATAATATGGAAATAGTCATTAGGGTAAAACGGGAAAAGTGAATGAATAGGCTATATATCTGCTCAATCACATACAGATTCTGAAGGAGGAAATTCCTCCATTTCCTGTAAAAAGTAAGTATTGGATAATGATGTGACACTGGCCTAAGCTGGTTTTTCCAGCTCTGAAGAGAACAAAGTAAAGCACACAATAATCTGGTTTGAAGCAGCTCATGCCACCCAAGGGCCATAGTAGAATGCTGACACTTATCAAAATGAAATAAATGATTTGTATTTCATTGTACATTATTCTCATGTCATCACCCTAGTCCACTAAAGGGGGAAAAAGTTTATATTTAGGATACTTCTTAGGTTTATCAATGACTTACCAGTTCACTTATTCATTTGAAAACCTTACTGTTAACTACTACCTGACAGGTACTGAGCTGGGACCTTGTACATTAGGGTGAAAAGACGTAGTCTCTGATACAGAGAGAACCTATAAATGATTACTTAGGAGCCAAACTACCTCTGATGCTGTGAACATTTTTCTAATTTTGAACACAATCCCCAATGAGTCCAACTCAGTATCTAGTCTTAATCCACAAATAAAGATAAAAATATTTCTACTAATTTGTGTATCTCTAGGAGAAAGTGAAGATATAGTTGCAAATATTTTACTGTACTATCTCAAAACAATATGATCCAGCTTGAGAAGAAAAACAAATAAACTGAGATACCCTATGACAAACCCACAGTCAATATCCTGCTGAATGGGGAAAAACTGAAAGCATTCCCCCTAAGAAGTGGAACAAGACAAGGGTGCTCACTATCACAACTTCTATTCAACATAGTGCTAGAAGTCCTACCCAGAGCAATCAGGCAAGAGGAAGAAATAAACAGAATCCAAATCAGGAAAGAGGAGCCAAACTATCACTTTTGGCTGACAATATGATCTTATATCTAGAAAACCCCAAAGATTCCACCAAGAGACTCCTGGAATTGATAAATAAAATCAGCAAAGTCTCAGGTTACAAAATCAATGTACAAAATCAGTAGCATTCCCATATACCAATAACAGTCAAGCTGAGAGTCAAATAAAAGACTCAATACCATTCACAATTGCTACAAAGAAAATAAAATACCTAGGAATATACTTAACCAAGGAGGTGAAAGATCTCTACAAAGAGAACCAGGAAACCCTAAGGAAAGTAATTGCAGATGACACAAACAAATGTAAAAACATATCATGCTCATGGATCAGTAGAATCAACATTGTTAAAATGTCCATACTACTCAAAGTGACTTATAGATTCAATGCAATCCCCATCAAAATACCACTGTCATATTTCACAGATCTAGAAAAATTAATTCTATGCTTCATTTAGAACCAAAAACGAGCCCGAATAGCCAAAGCAATCTTAAGCAAAAAGAACAAAGTTGGTGGTATCACATTACCAGACTTCAAACTATACTATAAGGCTATAGTAACCAAAACAGCAGAGTATTGGTACAAAAATAGAGACATAGACCAATGGAATGGAATAGAGAACCCAAATATAAAACCATCCACCTATAGCCAATTGATCTTCTACAAAGCTGACAACAACGCACACTGAGAAAATGAAGCCCTGTTCAATAAATGGTGCTGGGAAAACTGGATAGCCACATGCAGAAGAAGGAAACAGTATCCCTATCTCTCACTACTCACAAAAATTAATTCAAGATGGTTAAAAGACTTACATATAAGGCATGAAGCCCTAAGAATTCTAGAGAAAAATGTAGGAAAAACTCTTCTAGATATCAGCCTACACAAAGAATTTATGACTAAAATCCCAATGGCAATCACAGCAACAACAAAAATAAATAAGTGGGATTTGATTAAACTAAAAAGCTTCTTCAGAGCTAAGGAAATAATCAACAGAACAAATAAATAACCTACAGAATGGGAGAAAATATTTGTAAGCTATAGATCTGATGAAGGGCTAATATCCAGAACCTACAAAGAACTCAAGCAAATAAGCAAGAAAAAAACAAACAATTCCATTAAAAAGTGGGCAAAAGACATGAACAGAAGCTTTTCAAAAGAATATACACAAAAGGCCAATAAACGTGAAAAAATGCTCAATGTACTAATCATCAAGGAAATGCAAATTGAAACCACAATGAGATATCATCTGACCCCTGTTAGAATGGCTTTTATTAAAAAGGCTAAAAACAACAGATGTTGGTATGGATGCAGAGAAAAAAGGAATGCTTATACTCTGTTGGTGGGACTGCAAATTAGTACCTCTATGGAAAGCAGTATGAAAATTCCTCGAAGAAGTAAAAGTAGACCTAATGTTCAATTCAGCAATTCCACTACTGGGTTATTTACCCAAAGGCAAACAAGTCATTTTATCAAAAGACACCTTGCACTTGAATGTTTATTGCAACACAATTTACAATTGCAAAAATGTGAAATCAACCTAAGTGCCCATCAATTCATGAGTGGATTAACAAAATGTGGAATATGCATCCCATGGAGTACTACTCAGCTATAAAAAAGAATGAATCAATGCCTTTTGCAACAATTTGGATGGAACTGGAGACCATTATCCTAAGTGAAGTATCACAAGAATGGAAAAACAAACACCACATGTACTCGCTATTAAATTGGAACTAACCAATGAGCACACATGTGCACAGAAGAATGAAAAACTTAGTGTAAGTCCAGCAATGGGAAGGGGGAAGAGGGGAGGGATAAAAACCTACTTAATGGGTACAAGAACACTATTTGGGGAATGGGCACACCTATAGCTGTGACACAAGCATTACAAAAGTAATCCATGTAACCAAAAACATTTGTACCCTCTTAATACTTTGAAATTTAAAAAAAAACTGAGATATCCTCTTCTTTCCAGGGAAAAGTATCTTCAATGGAAAAAGGAACAAAAGTAAGAGAAGGGAAAATTAATGTTTTATTAAAAAGCATTTAAATAAAGTTGAGCTTCACTATATAGATTTCTTTGGTTTACTATATGATACTTATGCTGAGAAACCATCAGTTTTAATTCTACTACAAAGACAAAAGGGAAAAAAAACGTATACAAAATGAAATAAAGATTAATGTTGGAAAGAATTTTTCTCCCCTGCAAGAAAGGAAACATCTCTTATTTTGTGGAATAATAAGGGCATTTAACATGCCTTAATGGTATCCTATTTAGCATACAGTCTACCTTAGAGCGTCACTTTAATATTTTATGTCTTCGTCAATTCACTCACTTTTTAATACACCTGAGGATGATATAAATGCTTCCTTGTACAGACTTTTCTTCTTGTTTCTGTATGGAAAGATTTTATTTCTATTGGAGAGTGATGGTATGTGTTATATTTCCATTGGAAGTAACAGCATGTGTTTTATTTCCTGTGCTTATAAGACCAGAAAGAAAAGTGATCCAGGAGCTAAACCATTTGGTAAAGACTCCTCTTTAAAGGTCACTGATCAATACTTGGTGGAAAGAGAAACTGACTGTGATGTGCTCCTGTTTCAAGTCAGATACACAAGTGGCTGCTGCTCTGTGAAGCTGCCTGTGCCAACGTATGCATCCTTCACGCAGGGCCAGATGGGGATGACTTCAGCCTCAGGCTCTGGCCAGCCAGCACTACCCTGGGGTGAGACAAGCAACTTGTTCCTTTTCTCACGTGAGCACAGAGAGACAATATTATAGTATGGCTCACTATGGTAATTGCTGATGCCTTGCAGACATCTATGTCAAAATTAACTTGCACTTGATGCCCACTTGCTTAAGTTTCATTCGAGTTCATATTATTTTCTCTGAAGGGGAAATGTTTACTTTTGTACACATTTTAGTTTCAACCTCCAAAACCATTGCTAGAAATTAATCTCAACCACTGCACATCTGCTTTAAAACCCAAACCCAAGTCCCTCATTTTAACGGCATCAATTACAAATATACTGTTTTAAAAACTCTACTGTGAATAAGTGACATATTGTCAACACATACATCATTAAAACCAGAGTCCTAGCCCTGATGAATTATTCAAAACTATGGTTCAAAAATTAGTGAGCACCCATTATTTCATGCTTAAAGTTTGTTTTTAGCCAATTTGAGAGCTCATTTAATCACGTATCAGTTTGTTTATTCTCATCTAAATTTCCAGGTACAATGTTATGTGGTCTTCTTGTACATCCCTCCCACTGATATGCATAAGACCTATGACAACACCAATGTCAAGGAAGAACAATGGCAGAACTGTCACACCCCATTAGCTTAATGTCAAATGAATGGCAGTGGACCAGCCACCCCCTTCTTATTCCCTTGGTAAGGATCCAACCAGCACTTTTCACAGGATTAGAAAAGGAAACATGGGTTACTTCACATATTGATATAAATAACTCTGCAGTACACCACGTTGATTCTAAATCCTTTCACGTATTTAAACCAATTTCCTTAATACAGACTGTCAGCAATGGAACCTTTTTTTAATTATTATTTTTTGAATTCTTTTTGTAATCCTAGCCACTAGTCCACCAGGGAGGAAGCTTTTTTTTCCTCTTTATTTTTAATCAGTGTTTCTCTGTATGTTTTATTTATCTTACTTAATGTCTTTTGATTATTTACTGGTATGAGTGTCACATGAATGGCTGGGGGGATAGTGCTTGGATTTGACAGTATTTTTCAGCAGTTAGACAAGCCAAATCTGGTCATACGTTCTAGCCACAGCTGCCTTGGGAACATTTTTAAGGCTAGTAATTTATGTTGCCAAATCACATTTTTTTAAAAATAAATTGCAACAACAGATTAATATTGCTACTTCATTTAATAAATATTACTAATTCATGTAGCAAACTATGTGATAGGCACAGAAGAATATACAAAATCCAGTAAGATACAACCCCTCACAAAAACAAAAAGAAAAGAAAAAGAAATGTAAGCCTAGTTCTGTCACAGTCTGGCTTCCTCCCACACATTTCCTGCCATTAAGCATGTTGTAGTCCATGCTGAGAACAGAGCTTGGAGGAATGCCCAGAGTGCCGAGAGCGGCCACGGCACATAGTAGGTTCTTGATAAACACTTGTTGGCTGACTGACCTCGGACTCATTTCATGAATGTTTCCCCTTTTTAACATACCCCTTCCTTGTGCACTTTCCTTCTCCATGATATTCAAACTAACTTCAATGGCACATAACATTTCCTAACAGTAAGGTTCAGTCCTGATTCTCACCACACTTGGGTTGTGAAAGTACCTTTCCAGCTGGCTTCCTTGCCTCATATGTTCCTGACCTCCTGTGTCTTCCTTGTATCTACTCCCTCCTGCTCTCTCCATCAAACTAAAATATCTCAGTGGGCCTTGTGTAGACAGAGGTAGAATTTCTTCCAATCCCTGCAGTTCCACATCAGGTAGAAATCCAAAGCCCTCCCTTTCCACTAGCCTGTTGGAGAACTCACGGCTTACCCTACTGCTTGCCCCGTCAACTCAGGACCTTCTGAGCGGCTTTTACAGCCCTCTATCGCTAGCCTAATTCTACCTATCCAACTTAATTTCCCTCTTCTCCCCAACATGCATCCTCTGCTCCAATCCAGCCTTTGTCCCTATTTCCTCTTCACCTTCCCTGGTCTTTCCCTTCCCTGTGCCTTTAACAAATGGCGTCGTTCCACCCAATCATTCATATCCATTTTCTTTAGGACGCAGCTTCCTCCAAGGGATCGTGTCTTTCTTTTAGAATGTCTATTTCACACGAATGATGAGATGACCTTTGCATTTATGTTGCACTTTACAAATGACAACCTTTTACTACAAACAATCCCCTACAATCATCATTATAGGTAGATTTTATTATTTCCATTCTTCTGCTGAAAATGCCAAGGCCCTGAGAGACAAAGAGGTTTGTCCAGGGTCACTCACTCTTGAAAGGTCACCTAGAAAAAGATTTCTAGTTTTATAACTCAAAGTCCAACTGGTCTTTCCATTATGCTGTATTTATTCTCTTCCAGTTACTGTCCCATCTCTCTGCTCCCTTTAGAGAAAATACTCTGAAAGTATGTTCACTTTCTGATTTTGTTGTCCCCACCTCCTATCCTCCAATTCTCTTAACTTTTACCAAACAATCTTTTGAATCTATCCTTCCACTGAAATCTCTTTTGCCACGGTCACCAACAGCTTCCACATCGTCAAACCCAATGGCAGTTTTTGGTCAGCAACATTTGACACAGTTGGTGACATTCTGCTTGAACAGAGACTCTTGCTTCTGAGGCACCACATTCTTTTGGGCTCTTCCTACCTCCTTGGCTGCAACTGCTCAGATTTCCTCACTGGCTCCTCCTTCCAAACCCTACTTCAAATGTTGGGAATTACCCCAGGGCTCTATCTCCTTGGCCATCTTCTCTATCTAAAAATTATTTCTTTTAGTGCTATGGCTTTAAATACCATTCTAAACTCCAGACTCATGACCCAGATCCTACATGACCTGGGCCTTCCAGCACCATTTTCTGTCCCCAGCTACCTCTGTGGCCTCACCACCTACCATGTTCCCATTCACTCGCCCTGCCACAGTCACACTGGCCTGCTTGCTACTCCATAAACATGCCAGAGCTTAGGCTCAATGTCTTTGCTCTTGACATTCTACTGCCTGGATATTTATAGGTAACTCATTCCCTATGTAATTCAGGTCTCTGCTCAAATGTCACCCCATCGGCAAGACCTGCCTGACCTACATGAAAAAGCATCCACCTCCCTCTATTATCTCTAATCCCTTATCCTACTTCATTTTTCTTTAGAACACTTAGCACTACCTGCATATTTGCATATTACATATTTATTCGTTTGCTTGTTGTCTCCATCTTCCAACAGAATGCAAGCACTATGAGGGAAACAAATGTGTTTGCTTTGTTAAAGCTGTATCTCTTAATACACAGAAGAATGTGTGGTATATAGCAGGGTTCAACAAATACGTGTTGAAAGAACAAACACATAGTAGCATCACACAGTTGAATACACAGTGCCATCTAATCATTTATTAATTATAGTACTATCTCCTAAACCATATTTTAATTCCTCAAAAATAGAGGCCAGGCACGGTGGCTCATCCCAGTACTTTGGGAGGCAAAGGCGAGAGGATCACTTGAGACCAGTTTGAGACCAGCCTGAGAAACATAGCAAGACCCCATCTCTACTAAAAACAGAAAAATTAGCCATGCATTGTGGTGCTCATCTGTGGTCCCAGCTACTCTCAAGGCTGACGCAGGAGGCTCACTTGAGCTCAGGAGTGAGGTTGCAGTGAGTGAGCTATGATGATACCACTGCACTCTAGCCCAGGCAACAGAAGGAGACCCTGTCTCAAAAAACAAAAAAAAAAAAAAAATTGGAAGAAGGAAAAAAACAAAAAATTATAGAACCTTATGCTTCATATTCCAGATGTGTATGTAGCTGGCACAGCTGAAGGCACACAGTGGATGCTCAATAAAGATTGCGGCTGCCTAGCTGATCTGAGCTATGTAGATCAGAATTTCAAGCATATTCAACAAAGTCATTTTTTGGCAATTCTACATATGAGGATTTTTACACAGAAAATTGATACAGTCCCTATACTATGGGAAAGGATTATATCATGTATAATGCATATGAACATTAAAAAGTGTACAAATAAATATATACATGTCCAGCCATTATGACAAGAACCCAAGCTGAAATAAATTCAACTGAAAGACAAGAGTGAAGAAGGAATACAGAATTTTAACTCAAGAAATCTAGATAGAAGTAAAAACTGGATAATATTACATACAGAAAGGGAAAGGAGGATTAATCAGGAGGTGGAAGGAAGAAGGTAGGCGATTCAAAGCTACAGGTTACTGTTGGGTTTTAGAAACAAATAATACAGCAACACTTCTCTGTTGACAAATTTTTTCCGAGAGGATGGAATATAGACCCTGAGGTTTTGCATCCATTAACACCAACCATCTCAAACCAGAAACATTAATAAAATAGTAGCTCTGCAATTTCAAGGTATCAGGAAGTTCTACAGTATTTCCAGATCATTCTTAAAACCGTTTCTTCTCTCCTGTCACAGATTACTACATATGAGTTTTATTTAAAATGAATATATGAATCTTGAAAGGTTCATTGAGTTAACTGGAAGATTCTGCCAGCAGTTTTTTTTTTCATATATTTTAATGGATTTTTTATACCAGAGTAAAAACAATCCAATTAATTTTTGGTTGACAATTTGTTTGCATGTCAAAAAGGATTCAAAACTGAAAGAGGTCACATTTTATTTGCCAGTTAACACATTGTTGGCACTGAATAAATGTATAATTTATCTAAGTTACCACAGTTGGTTCCTTAGTAACCCAATATTTCTTTCCAATTTTTCAATGTTACAAAAGTGAAATACAGACTCTAGGTAGTCTCACCAAGAAATTAAAATACTTAACAAATACTCTGTATTGCCTACAAGTTGGAACTGTTCTTGTATTTAATTTCCTACCCCAGAATATATGATTGCATTTGTTTAAATGCCATATAGTCAGTCAAAGCACCTTCATTTCTCCTAATCTATGCCTGTAAGCCTCCTTATCATATTAACTGGAAAAATGCAGTTTAGAGCCACCTCTGCACACTTTTCACAGAGCTTTTAACCACAGTGGTTCACTGGGCCTCTAATTTTTTCCTCTCAGTCATAGATCCTCCTCAGCCAAGTCACCACTGTCCTATTTCTTGTGCATTGTTCAGCCTGCATCACTATCGAACTTCCCAGCTTATGGTTGCTGCTTATTTTCTTATACTTCACATAGCCCCCCTGATGTTAAAAGTCAAACTAGAAAGGCTGGTTTACTTTTTACAAGTTTTGAATAAAAAATAATAATAATTCAAATTACATTTCCAGGTAGACTTAGGAGCTTAAAGCAAAGCATGTGCCAAGTAGGATGCATTTTATTTTCCAGCTATACGTATGAACTGATAATGTTATAGTTTTTAGGATTTTCTAAGGGTCTTCAATCTATATTTTATCATCTTTCATGTTTCTAGAACTCCAGAAATAGGAAAAAGCATTATCTGACGTTGGATCTTCCTTCCACCTGCGCTTCACCAGACACCCTGTCTCCTAAGGAGATGGACCAGGTGAGAAAAAGAACTACTTTACCCGCTGACTCAGCTACCCCGGATCTGATCTGCAGCATTTGTCTGTTGGGAAAGGTTAAGCACTAACTTTCCCTTCCATCCCACGTGATGAGCAAGCTGCTACACTGAAGAGGCAATCTTTTTTCCTAAATATATATTTTTTCTCCATTAATTTCCCTTTTGCCTTATCCTCCACCAGAACAACACAGAACAAAAACAACAAATACGTAACCCCTCAAACTGATTTAAATTGTTTTTTCTTCACTTGTATCTGATTCCTACTTACTTTCGCAAACACACACACAAAAAATTGGTTACATTTCTACAGTAATCTGAAATTATTTTGGCTCTGGTAACTTCTTTAACATCTTTCTTTAAATTTGCAGCAGGAACTCTTTCTCACCTTGTATTTGGTTTGAGTCATACTGAGCCAATTTTAAATATGAAATATTCAATAGAAATGTGTGACCCTGTGCGAGGTCCTTAACTTCTCCAGCCTTCTTTCTCACTTGTAAAATGGCATCTTCTCTGCCTACTTCACAGGGTCACTGTGAAGTCATCAATGTTAACGCAAACTGTATACTACGCAAATATAGAATATGCTATTCTCTTAAAGGCCAGGCCACAGAGCATTTCTTTTTTTTTTTTTTTTTTTTTTTGTTGAGACAGAGTCTCACTTTGTTGCCCAGGCTAGAGTGAGTGCCGTGGCGTCAGCTTAGCTCACAGCAACCTCAGACTCCCCGGCTTAAGCGATCCTACTGCCTCAGCCTCCCAAGTAGCTGGGACTACAGGCATGCGCCACTATGCCCGGCTAATTTTTTTATATAGATTTTTAGTTGTCCATATAATGTCTTTCTATTTTTTAGTAGAGACGGGGTCTCGCTCAGGCTGGTCTCGAACTCCTGACCTTGAGCGATCCACCCGCCTCGGCCTCCCAGAGTGCTAGGATTACAGGCGTGAGCCACCGCGCCCGGCCTCCAGAGCATTTCTGAGTATCCTAAACTAAGGCACATAAGGGCCACTCCAAAGGATGACATATAGAAATGAAGCCTTGAAGAAGTCTGAAGAGGAAGCCCAAAAGACCCTCAAAGCCTGGTTAGGGCACCCACATAGCATATTCTTATTTGTTTAGCATACCAGACATCTTGTGACCACCTATAAAATAGAGTAAAGATGAAAGGAATACAAGAGATGAGAAGAAAAACAAGGAGAAAAATGTACAATTAATGGAAGTTATAATCTGAGACAGGCAACCATATCAGGAAATGAATAATCCAAAGGGCTACAATATTTTAAAGGAATAAGAATAGAAGATTTTATACCAATTTTTATAAAGTTATTTTCAAAATGTTCATCTTTACCAAACAGAGGGTTTACCATATTGACATTAAGAATCAGGGTAAAGCCCAATTCCTTATAACAAAAATAAAATCAGTTTATAAGATGGAAAAACATAGAAAATAAAAATATATATGAACATTCATGCATATACACAAATGCATTTAGAAAAATATTTTTAAAATTACATCAAAGTATTAACTGAGATTATTTTTGGTGTTGAGTTTCAAGTTGACTTCTACTTTCTTCTTTATACTTCCTGAATTTTCTAAAATTTTTACAACAAATATTTTTCTTATGTACTAATTAAAATAAATGTTAGTTAAAATGTAAAAAGAAACAATTGGCAGCACTGTACATTATACATATGTTTTTGTTACCAATCCTACAATGTTGTGTTTTCACCAAAATAGAAATTTTTCCCACATAATCTAAAATTATCAAAAATAAATGTATTACCACTTCACTACAATGGCAGAGCATTTATCTACAATGGCATTAAAGAATAAGAGGAAAAACAAATCCCATATAGGAGGCAAAAATATTCATTTCTTGTAACGATTAATAACTGCAATTTCTCTAAGAAGAAAAGATGGCTTAGTAAAGACAAGCAAATCCCAGAGGATCCCAAAGGTATACTGCTGATCATTCCAGGAGACACTCTTTACCCTGCTCCTTCGCACTTCACACTGCACTAAGGACAAATAAAAGGACTACTAATGATATTTCAGACTCTTAAGTTAGTTTAGATTTGTCTTAACATCTGATCTAGACAAAGTTTTTCCCCAGAATTACTCATGGACATTCAAAGCCGTTGTTCTCAAGCAGTAAAAAAAAAAACAAAACAACAATGACCTGAAGTCAGAAAACCAGAGTGGACTTTCCTATTGTGAAGGACTTGGGTCAGCCAATGCAACCTCTTGAGGCCTCAGTTTCCTCATTTGTAAAAGAGAAGTTAATGGATATAAAGCGTCCAGCACAGAGCCTCAGAATGAACTAATGAATATTAGATTCTATCCTCCTCACCTCATCCCCCTCTCCAAACACACACTTTAAAGTATATGAGTGTTTGGCATATGCTATTCAGCTTTGGAACCCCTTCTTGGAATACAAATGTACCCAGGAGCCCTTTTTGTCGGGCAAAGGAGAGCTCCCCTGCTCTGGTCACACAGTGAGAGATGCAGAACATGCAAGCTTAAAGGCACTGTAAGGAAGCAGGTCTAGTGACTGACAAAGAGGCAATGAAAGTGGAGAAGTCACACAAAGCAGTGACATAATAGACTGAGATAAAGTGGGAAGTGCAGACACTGGGTTCTCCATGAGGGTGGAGAGCAAGTGTGGTGGGAACCAGGGGGCCGAAAGGCATAGGAGAGGTGGTTGTGGCCAGAGAATGAACGACTAACAATAAAGTACGATTTACTGGTCAGAACCTTTTATGAGATATTAGAAATAAAAGTGGAAAACCTATTCATTTTCTCTACAAAATATGCCCTTTATGTCCTGAAATATTCAAAGTAATACTGGGTACTACTCTTGACTTTATACCCAATTCTGCTGGTGGCCCTTTCAAGTCAGACTCTCAAAGTTTTATGTCACCGGCACTTAGCATTCAGAGGCCCTGAGACAGAGCAGGCATGGTAAAAATGTTTGCCCAATTAATGTAGAAATAAAAGATATGGATATGTTATTAAAGCTGATTTTCTTTCCTAAGGTTAACTTATTTTAATTAACAAAGTCACTGAGAACAAAAGGATCTAAGTAAATAATAAAAGAATTATTAATAAAAGAATTTCACTGAGTTGTTACAGGTATTTTGTAAGTTGTACAGAGGTCTTGGGATTTAAGATCCTACTGTATAAACAATAATATTTTTTAAAGTAATTATTTTAAATAATTTACAAACCATAAACCTTCCAACAGCCTGGCTAAATGTAGAAGAGACCAATGTGACTACATTACCCAGACATGAAAACTATCAAAATCCACTCCAAGAACTGGCCAAATAGCACCAGAGATAGAAGCAGGAATAGAACTCAGCTATGGTTCAGTTTCAGGAGCTCCTTGTAGTAGCAAAAAATTAATAAATAAATAATTGTCTTCCCATAAACTTTTGGAGCAATTTATTCCAATTTACAAAGGACTGAAAGGAGACACTTATCAATTAGCCAGAAGTGCCACCTATTCCCTCAAACACCAAGGATTTCTCCCTTTCCCACAGAAGTTTTTATTTATAGCTATCTATGCTTCATCCTGTTGAGTTCTTAGCATAGAAGCACTCAGCAAAAGTGGTAATAACCAGAGGCATCTATCTAGATCATCAGATTTCCTTCCTCTGGTCAGTTTGCGCCACAAATCTCATGCTACAAAAGCTACATTTTGTCGTTCAGTGTCAGATTTTTTCCAATTCAGTTGCAGATTTTTATTTACTAATATTTCAGTTCTCCTAACAAAAGAGAATTAAGAAGTGGTGGCTCCATACCACGTAAGGGCTTCTCCAGAGTTGTAACTGACAATGGGTTGACCCTCAGCAAAAAGGAATGCTCAGTCCATTGTTTCTTGTAAAGTCTCTTTCCATTAACTCACTTGCATTCAAATGCTATCACTGGGCTAGTAGTTGACAAATTAACTACAATCCAACGGTTTCTCCATTCACCATCCTTAGCATACCTCCTGTAAGGCCCAGGATGAAAGCAAAGGGAAGAGGCATCTCTCCTTCTTGTGTTACTCAGGCTACAAGGAATTGCTGCACCAGGTTTCACAAAATATAGAACCAATACATGATATATAGAAAAGCGGCAAAAATATGCTCTGGAAAAAATAAAATGGACATTCCTCCTGTATTTTGGACCATCTATACTTTCTTAATTACAGAAACCGAAAACTCCTGCACTCCTGACCCCAGCAAATTTCCTTACTATGTCTGATCTGTGCCACCAGTGTAGAATTCCATAAATACCCAAAGAGAGTCCACATGGGAATCCCCTGAGACATCATCAAAGCACAGGACCTTCACTGACACGCTATCCAAATCATCCATTTTTGTTCCTTTTGAATCTCAGGACTTTCATAAAAACCTCCATCCTTCTTGATTTTGCTTTACACATTATCATGGCCCATATGCATCCAGCCTTCTATAAAGCCCTGACCACTGAAACCTCTCAGTCCCTCTCTCTATCACAGTTCCTCTTAAGAAAAGGGAGGCTGGTTCATAAGTCTTAAACTTCTAAAGGAAGAAAGGAGCTCAGAGAAGAACAGATAACCAAACAATTTTTGTGGGTACACCAATGGGTCTTCTGTTGCTTCAAATAAACCAATAAATCATCAGTTTCACAGCTTATATCTCAGAAAAATATAGCTAGCCTCAATTTATAGCATTTCAAAGGTATTGCAGAAAATATGAAACAGCTGCCCCTCCACTGTCCCCAAATGTGTAATGAAGAGACTTTACGTGTAACAAAGTATTCAGGAAGAGGGTTCCTTTTTATAAAGATTAACAAAAGAGTAAACCAACCTCTTTTCAGCTGATTTTCCGTCGCTCTGTCAACTCTTTGGCCTCAAGAGTAAAAAGGGAGGGCCACTAATCCCCTTTAGTTTTCAAGAAGGTTTAGAAGGAGTTCTGAAAATAAATTATCTGAGGAGTGAGGGGTGGGGGAGACCAAAATGTAAAAATAATGAAAAGGACTACATAAGGACCAACAGTGCCAAAGCCACTAAGAAAATGTCACGAACAAGGAAGAAAGGAGGACAGCAAAAGGAAGTGGGCTGTGACTTCTGACCCAACCTTAGGCTGCAGGTGGCTCTCCAATGGTGAGGATGCTTTGGAAAGGTAAAATATAGTGGCTCAAGGGCTAAATGTGCTTAATGAAGCAAGGAGCCCAAGTTATTTTGGGAGGAAAGAAAAATATGTTTTCTGAGTATTTTTCCTCTCCTCTAGCCTAGCACCACACCCACTTATGTTTTCCTCCCAGCCCTATCACTTGTTTCAAAGCCTGTTTCTTTGGTCTCTTTGATTATTTTATTCTTGTAGAGAAAATTGTATCCACTTTGTTCAAAACAAAGAACTCATGTGAAAACACTACCTATGTGTATGTACTTTGTTTTTCATAGTTTCATCAGTGAGCTATCAGTGAGTGCTTAAAGCAAACCATCTGCAGGTGTGCTAATTTATTATTACAAAAGTTGTTCAGACAGGTAATTAATAAGCAAAAGAGTGGATTAAAAAATAAACTTAAAAATAAAAAATCTGCTGCTTTGCTTCTCTGAGAAAGGTTAACCCAGGAAACCAGGGAACAGGGCTCTTTCTGCCCTGCAGCTCCAGCTCCAAAGCTGAAAGGAATGGCGTGGTCAGCCAGCCTTTCTCAGATTTGCTCTGCTCAACTTCTTCACTTCCCTGCCAGCTTCTAAATGCATGAAGGTTTCTGTTTTCATAAATAAATCCTGCCTATTTCCTCTCTCCTTCCTTCTCTGTGACGATAAATTCCTTGAGGGTGATTTTTGGATTGCATCGCTCAAACTCCAGGTTATACGAACTTTGGTGTCACCTGGAAATGTTTTTAATTTCTCCCAGTAGGAAAGGAACAGAGAAAAATGAATCAACGTCATAAAGCCCTACCTTTTGTATCTGGAATATACAAATCAAATAGACTTGAGCTTTTCAAACAATAAAACATTCTCCCCCTCTGCTCAAAATTCTTTATAATGCATCTATTCTGATTAGTAACAATTTTTTGATCATGTGGCAGATATGTTCCTCTTTTTGGTCATATTTTTCTCAATTAAAGATTCTAATGGCCATTGAAGCAAGACAAATTACCCTCATCATTTATGTCCACAAACCTCTATGACTCTGAACTTCAGAATTATAATGGAAAACAGAAATCATGCCTTTGATTTCAAAAGCAGAAAGGTGGCACTTTGCTGCACTTCATAAACACACAGGGAATCGCTAACATGGAAGGGATTTGAAAAGCCCTCCATTCAAGCCCTCAGTCTCCAGTAACCCATTCTATTTAACAATTTTTACAGTCAAGAAGTTCTCCTTTAAATCTAAGCTAATTCAGTTAAAACCTATTCTTCTTCCTCTGACTTTGCCAGAAACAAAACAGCTGGTCACCATACATAGCTTAATAACTCTCATAATTTTGAAGTCTGTTATTAAGTCATTTTTCAGTCTCCTCTTCTTAAAGCTAAATAATCCCAAGTCTTTCAACTTATCCTTATAGGTTCAATTTTACAATCCTTTAATCATCATCAATGCTCTTCGCTAGACATTCTGAAGTTTTCCATGTTGCTCTTATGTTTTGAAACCCAGCTCACCTTTGGAATTGCTTCTCATTGTCCACAAAAGCCCAAGACTTTAGTGCATTACACACAATCCTAAGAGAATCTACTTGTATAGGAAACCTACTGCTTTGTTTGGGTTATTTTTAGTACAAGCCCACTCCTATGGCTCTTTCTCTAAGAAAAACATGTTCTTTGGGACCGAGCACCAGCTACAGATAAACTACTACTACTCCACCTACTCCCACTCGACTTCGCTCACTAGAGCTCTTCAAGATCTTTCTCAACCTGCTTTCCCTACCAATTCAAGTCTCATCTTCCTCTGTTATAAAATTAGTATCTAACTAATCATATCTGATCCACTTAAACCAAGTTGTTCACTAAAAATGGCTTAGAATGTGTTATCTTTTGCAGATAACTTCTATGAACATCCTGTCCTCAAAGTCTTAATGTCAATAAGAATCTCAGGCACCTGGTAAGAATAATATCTGAGAGAGGTCTGGGGCTGTTGGAGTGGACATGGAGAGTCCTCTATGCTCCTCTACCCTACACCAGCCTTGAGTAGAATTATAAAACAGGCAACTTTTGGTTGTGTGTGCCTAGTCTACTCTTTTTGCAACCTTTTCCTCTTTTCCCAACCATCTCAGCATTCCTAATGCCCTCTCTCCTATCAAAATTAGACATTAGATTCTGATACTGATCATGTTTGGGGCTTTGCACGTGATGTTCCCTTTTCCTTGATGTCTCTCCCCGCACTCTTCCCGGAGCTGGCTTCTTCTCCCCCTTTAGGTCTGTGCTCCGATGTTACCTCTTCAGTGAGGCCTTCCCTGACCACTCTACAACAGGTTCCTTTCTGTCCCCTCCCGCCCCATTATTCTTCATTATGACATCAGTTCCCTCTACAGCACTTATCACAATTTGCAATTAGATGCAATTATAGATAAATGTTTGTTTACTCATTTTCTCTACAGAACGTAGGCTCCTCAAAGGCGGGGACCGCACATGCCTTGCTTTGTATGCCTGGCACCTGGCTAACAGTAAGCACTCAAAAATAATTTTTTGAATGAATACACGTTCCCACTGCTGGGAATATTTACATTTTAAAACACATCTCTAATTGTTACAAAAAGGTTCTGTCAGCTATTATAAAGGGGGATGGTGTCTTTAGTGGTGGGATGGGGTAAGGGGGAGGAAGGGATCCTTCTCAGTTCCTTCTAGTCTCACATCACACAGGCAAGACCAGCCCTTCCCACCAGAGACAGTCACTAACTGGAAACTGTCATCAGTCCTATCATCATGCTCCTTCTCCTTAGAGCAATTATTCTCATTTCCAGTTAGTCTCTCTCCCTTCAGCTTCAACACAGTCATGCCATTCTGTAGCATTCCATCATTTTCTTGATGCTATTCCCTTATTACTGTTACCCTCACAAAAGTGCTAGCATTATCACAGAAAAATATTTGGGAGGATACACATCACAATATTAGCAGTGGTAATCTTGGGAGATGCAATTATGGATGATTTTTATTTTCTTCTTTTGATTAGTTTTTCTTTTCTAATTTTTCTGCCATGCACTTATCTACATTTTATACTTACGGAATTTTTAATTAATTTTTTTCAAGTACTAACATCATTTCACTGGTATTTAAAGTAAGATTGTATTGAGTGGGTAACTTATACAACTTCTTATTTTCATCTCATAAAATTCAAAGTTTTCAACTGTTGGTTAAACATCCATCTTAAGGAATTCAATATTCATTTAACAAACATATATACATTCATTTAACAAACAAACATATACACACATATATAAACATATAAATATATATATATATAAAATGCACGCCTGCTGTGTACCAGGCCTTATACCTTGGACTTCTTTACTATTCAGAAATGCTACTACAGCACTAGGAATGCTTTAATGTAACACTACTTCATAACACCAACCAAGAATGCCTTGGACCCGACCCCAGGAGCTTCTACAATTTTTATGACAAAGGCATCAGGGAATAACTGAGAGACCTGGGATCACTGCCCATCTCTATAAATCATCTGTTGATTCGCAGAGTGGCATAGAACAAATGAGTTCTCAGGTGTCCGTGCCTCAGTTTGCCTACCTGTAAAATGCATAATGCCTCCCTCAGAGGGATATAAAGAGAATCACTGAAGTAATGTCTAAGCGTTCGGAACTCTTTGGCAGAAAGGCGCTACATAATTACTATTTGGTATTTAAACTGCCCTTCATGTATGCCAAGTACTTTATGATCATTCCTTAGGAGTTACTCCCAGCTACACTATGAAGTTGTCTTCATGTCTATTTCCATTTAAAGGATGAAGAGATCAAATTGGAGAAAAGTTTAGTGATTTGCTTAAGGTCACTAAGCTGGCAATGAGGTCTCAAAAGAGGAATTCTCAAGTCCTCCAATTCTCTTAACCGTGAGTGAATCCATACCTTAAATACAATCTACCCTTACAAATGAATTCCCTATTAAGCTACTTTGAAATAGCCCTCATGGTACAAAACACATTGTCACTTGTTTTTGTAGGATGGAGTGAATGGTGAGGAGGTGAAACAGAAACCAAAGCTCTAGAATTAGTAACCCAGACTTCACACTCGCCCTCCTTTTACACATCTGTATTTCTCCTCACTTCCTGTAGCACAGCCTGTATTTGGTACGTTTATAATCTCCTTGAAGGGCTCATATTTTTCTACTAATAATTTCCTGGGCCAATCCTAAGGAGGCATAGAGCCCAAGTTAAATCATCCTGAGTATCCCCCCAACCAAAATATATGCTAGCATTTTTACCCAGATTGTATCTCATAAAAATTAACTCCAGGAAGGTAAGGAATGAGAAGAAGGTGAGAATGCATGTTGCAGGGGGTCCATATGCAGTCCAAGGGTTGCTGAAAAGGCAGAAAGTACCAGCTTGCTTCGGTGTCAGATGACCTCTTCCCCAGCAGCCACCTCCTGCACAACCCCAATGATAACCACAACAAGCCAATGGTGAAGTCACCCCATCCACCTTGCCCAGATAGAGTTCTATCCCTAGTTGTGGTCTCCCAGCTCTCTTAAACCATTTCTCTCTAATCCACACATGTATTGTCTTCCTTCTTTTTCATTCCATGATTCATTTACCATGTAAAACAGCATGGCAGGTTTTGGATTCTATACTCTCACTAAAATGACATAAATGTGTGGATACTAACATCTAAGGTTGCTGCACTGGTTGTTCAATGAGCAACAGCCAGACGACTTCTGGGGATCAAATGGAATGATGAAGTTCTTTAACATACATTTGGATAGAAAGCTCCAAAGCAATTTAGGGTCCACCCCAGGCAAAACTGTGAAATGGGGGATTTAACTTCTCTCCTTCTTTGCCTTCTCCTCTGCAGGAACATTTATTCTCTCCCACCTCCTCCCCACCCACCCTGGCCCTGGACTCTTCAGAGGTCACCATGGTGACAGGCAGTTAGACCCATTTCCTTCCTCCATCTTCCAGGAATATTTATCTATCTTTTGTTCCATTCCCTTAAATGCTCCCTTCAGATAATCTGATGATAACGACCTAAAAGTCTTAATACAAGGGAATGACTAGAAGTGTGGATCTCAGGCCCTCAGAGCAGACAGAATTTCAGCAGGATGACTCTCATGTCACCTCACGCCAGCAGCAGACAAGGGACACAACTGCTAACAAGAACTCTCTGAGAGTTTACCACTAACAGCTTCTCTTTGAAGGAACTACTGAAGGATCTCCATCAAGAAAAAGGAAACTGGACCCAGAAGGAAGAACTGAGGTGAAAGGAGAGATGATGAACAAATAAATCAATAAACATAATGGGTAAATTTAAAATAAATAGTTTAAAACACTGATAATGACTAATCCAGGAAGGATAAAACAAGGATATACTAAAATATCAGACAAAAACATTAGGAAGGAGGGTGTGACTACAGTTCAAAGTATGCTAAAGTTCTTATACGGACAGAGATCACGGTTAATTTTATTAAGACAAATATACATATTAAAATGGTAATAACTACTAAAGAAAAGAAAAATTAAATGATAATTTTCAAACCAGTAGAGGTGGAAAGCTAGCATGTATCTAGAACAAAACTAGATTAGGAATACTCTGTGAAAGGGAAACATTTGCAAAAGGAGGAATTATGGAAACTCAAAACTCTCACCCTAAAATAATAAAATTCTGCACTTATTAGTATACCAGAACTGAAAAGCATCACAAATCCACACTGCTATAGCTGACCTACAGCAAAATTCTGATACTTCAAGTTTAAAACCACTGGCCTCAAGGGCTGCAAAGGTCCTTACCTTCTGGTACCCAGGACTTCATTGATCACTCTCCCTCTGTCTCCCTCTATCTCCCAAAACCTGCTCCCCAAAAGAGGATTCTATATTACTTATTTTTACTTTAATACGAATTTAAGTCTGAATTACTTTTTCTAGAGGTGCTTGGGTTTAAGCCTTAATCCTAAATTTTATGGAAGGGCTTATAGCTACCATCAAATCGATTTTGGCCACCAGTGCATAGGAGCAGAGAAATTCTGAGAAAAACAAAAGCCCTTCCTTTTGCTATTTAAGCACCATATCACAAACACTGTCTCTTATTTTAACTACTACATATGATCTTGAATTAATATTCTAGACATAAATGGTTTTTATGCCCTGTGTTAGTTTCCAAAAGTTACCTGAAAAACAAGGGCAATGATTTTTCATATCTGCCTAAACAAAAACTTTAGAGATTTTTTTGTGAAGACCAAAGATGCACTTTAGTTGATATTATAACTGTGTTCTATAAAAATGCTAGGTTGAGACAAGTATGAATGTGAAAAGCAATACAACTAATCTTTTTTCCCCTATTATTTTAAAGTATATCCTATTCTCTGGTAGAGCATTTGAAAATGCTATAGCACAAACAAAACAGAAGTAAACAAAGTATTTTGGTGATCTATCAGGAACTATCTTTCTTGGGAAGGAAAAGTTATTTTATAAATAAATAAATAAATGCAAAAAAAGAAAAGGAAAAAAAAAAAAAAAAAAAAACCTCTTCCTCTCACGTTCCTTTCAAGTCCCTAACACTCTTTTCAGAATGAATGATTTCTGACTTACACCAAGATACAAACTACTGACACATTTGGATCAAGTATGTGTGTGTTTTTAGAACACATATCACTTGAAAACTTGCCATGCTATATTTAGTTAGAAGTAAATATATCAACTGGAACATATGCATGTGGAAAATGTGCTCTTATTATGAAAGCTACAGTTCCTTGTTAACACAAGTCCAATACAATGAGAAAGCACGTTCAGAATTGGGAAGCCAGGGAAAAATGCAAAGGAGGGACATGAGCATGTTTTAACGGCTGTGATAATTTGCCATGAAAGGATGTTAAGGCCATAGCTCCTTGCTGCAGCATGCCATGTGCTGCTGAATTAAATTACTGCCATGCAGTCTGCTAGCGAAGGAATGTGTAAACAGGCCATATATCCTTGCATCAGTTCCACAGAATGTTGCACAACACAAAATGCCTCTCGATGTGTCATTTCCTTCTTGGCCATCTTCCCAGCTCCTGACAGTCAGTCAACAGAAAAAAAAAAAAAAAAAAGGACTGAAAGATATTTAAAACTGCTCTTCTCAAGAGCACATTCCTCCAACTACCAGACAGAACCTCCACCAGTGCTTCTGCCCCTCCTTCTCCATCCTCCTTGAAGAAAGTGAAAAAGGGAACAGTGTTTTTATTACTATTATTATTCTCTTAAGTCGAAGATTTTCAACGTTTTATACACTAGTGGCCAAAGGATTAATATCTATGACAATCAACTTGCTGCCTGTATCTGCCAACTTACAAATATCAAAACATGGCATTTACCATAAATTTTATTTCTTGGGCACTTCAGAGACAGTGAAGGGGAAAGTCTGCGAGTCAGAAAGTTAAGGGCTTTCCTACTAATGTTTTGCACTAACAACTAAAACCCAGGCTTATGACATCAGGAGCCACAAGGCCTATCAAGGTTTTCTCAAATTATCTTCACAGACAGCAAGAATGTGAATGTAGGAACCGTATCCAGAGATTTCAAATAACCTTGAAAAATTATTCTACTGTCCCTCCATCCAACACATTTTACATGGCCCCCACCTTCTTTCACATGTCAACAACCTCTAAATAAGCATCCGCCACTGGTAAATAAGCAGGGGTCATGGGCCAGCCTTTGGCATAAAAAAACCTATCCCAGGCCAGGCACAGTGGCTCACACCTTATAATCCTGGCACTCTGGGAGGCCAAGGCAGGAGGATTGCTTGAGCTCAGGAGTTCAAGAACAGCCTAAGCAAGAGTGAGACTCCTTCTCTACTAAAAATAGAAAAATTAGCCGAGCACGGTGGTGTGCACTTATAGTCCCAGCTACTCAGGAGGCTAAGGCAGGAGGATCACTTGAGCCCAGGAGTTAGAGGTTGCAGTGAGCTATGATAATGCCACTGCACTCTACCCAGATGACAGAACAAGACTCTGTCTCAAAAAAAAAAAAAAAAAAAAAGCCACCTATTCCTTCACCCAACCAGGATTAAAAGTAATGGAGGATAAAAGTGAGCTGCCACTGACAACATCTGGAATGAGGAAGAGAAAATGCCAAGCCCTCCATTCTCTCTACCTTTCCCCGGGCTGGAAAACAGTCTCAGAAGTAGGTGGAACAGCATGAGAGAAAAATGAGACGATGCCTTGCCGAGACACCATTTGTTTTGTTAAGTGTGTTACATCAAGTTTGTTAAAGTAAAACTTCTGCAATTGGACATGCCTCAAGAATATGGAAAAATGAAACTTCTCTGAAGAATTATAAATTTGTTGATGAATTGGGCACAGGTGAGAATGAGCAAACAGGAAAAGAAAACATTTTGGCTGCAAGACCTAAGCTTAACAAGTTGAGCAAACCAGGCCTAGAAATACAAAGAGTACCCTATACTTCCAGATAACCTCTCATTCACCTAAGCTCCAGCCCCTTTCTGAAGTCACAAACAAAACCAAGCAGAGAAATGTTGCAGCCACGTACTCCAAGCGTGCAGGAAAAGAGCTAGAGCACTGGAGGGAAAAAGGGAGAGCCTCTCCTTTCTCCCACCAGGTCAGGACAGGTGGCTGGCTGGCGGTGAACGGTAGTACCCTGGAAGGAATTATACAGTTGACAGCTTTGGTCTCTTCTTGAGAGGAACCATGGTTTACCTGCCCAAAGCCCAACACACAAAAATTCTTAGAAACCTACTCACATGTGTCAAATATCAGGTTTGCAGGTGTGCCAGCAAACATGAATTTCAAAGTTAGATGATATGGAATATAAAACCTCCAACCTTGTCCATTTGAAGAGGCATAGGATATTTCTGCTAAATACCTGCCATGTTGCCAGGCAAGATCATACTCCTTTTTGTTCAAACATCTCATGTTTTTCTCTCGTACAAGTATCGATTTGGATCAGCTTGATATTGATCTGTTAATACCAAGCACCACAAGGTAATACCCCCCCTTAATTCATCTGATATTTATCAATTTTGTTCAATTAGGAATGGAGCTACTATTGGAGTAGTAAACTTAGAGTCACTTTTCAGATCGCTAATGTCCCCCAGACTGAAAAAGTCAAGAGACCTTTCAGAAGATGGTACCTTGAAAAAATTATTTCTCCTGCCGCAACAGTGGCATTTACCAGCTAAACACTTGTGGAAGTTGATGACATTCATGGTCCAGTGAGCCACTCCCCCCATCATTCACACCTTTATGTGGTTTCTTCCCCTTAAATCCAGGCTGTATCTGTGTCTTGCTTTAACCAACAGAATATAGAGGAACCAACTTCATGCCAGTTCCAAGCCTAAGCCTTAAGAAGGCCCAAAAGCTTGTGGCTCTGGCTTGGGCAATGCAAGGGCAATATAGGTAGCCAAAATGTTTGTTCTCCCATAATATTCCGAAATTTAAAAATAAAAAATAAAAAATTAATTAATTTAAAAAAAGAAGGCTCAATAGTTCCCACTTTTGCACCTTAGAGAGCCCTGAGCTACCATGTAAGAAGTCAGATTCAGCTGCAGACACCACATGGAGAGGCCATGTGGAGAAAGAGAGGCCCTAGGACTACGCAGAAAGTGAGAAAGGGGCTCAGCTGTCCTATTATTCCAACTGAGCCCAACCTTCCAACCATCCCGCCAACACACCAGACATATGAATGAAGCCGACTTAGATGTTCCAGCACCAGCCACCATCTGACTGCAGCCACATGACAGACCCCAAGCAAGGCCAACAGAAGAACTATCCAGATGAACCCCAGTCAACCCACAGAACTGTGAAAAATAATAAGCTGGTTGTTATTTTAAGCCTTTATGTTTGGGGAGTAGTTTGTTATTTAGCAATAGATAACTAAAAATGCAGCAAGAGAATTAAAAGGATTATGACTATGTAAAAGGATTTTTCCATTCTCTGCACAGCCAACAATACCTTTTTCCATCAGTCCTCTTCCCTAGCTCAGAACCACTTCTATAAAATATGATATTGCTAACCAAGTTTTCATCTTCCTGTAGAAATTCTTTAAATCAGACTGGAGTTGGAACCAAGTGCATAAATGGAACAAAGGATCCTAATAGAAACTGATGTTTAAAAGAGTTAGGTATCCAAATGCATTACTGTTGCTGCTGCTGCCGCACTGACTTCTGCTGCTGGCAGTCTTAAGAGCTAACTTGCCAACGTAAGGTCAAAACGTCTTGCCTAAATACTAGACTTACAAATTTGGGATTTTAAGTATGATGTTGCGTCTTAAAATGATAAGCTGGCAAAGAAAATAAATGGCATTTTTGTAAAGATGTGTACCATTTTCATGTTTACGCTACTTAAGATGAAGGTTCTAATAAGTCATCGGCTATGTTCCTTTAAAGGGAAGTTTTATAACTGAGATGAATCACAACTGCAAAAGATCAAAGTTAAAAAACATCAATGATGCCATGGGGTACTTTTTAATCTTGTAATGAGTGATGATCATGTGCTCTTATGAAGTTAGTCCAACTGCCAACGCCAGATGTGTATATTAAGAAAAGAAGTTGTTTGTGATGTGACAGCGGTAGTTCAGCTGCCAGAGACAGAAAACATAGCATAGAAGGATGAAACTTTTCGGATTTCTGAGTGAAAAGCAAGTCTTGGCAGATGTGTTGATAAGCAGGGCCTCAGAGTGGGGTATTAGTGCCATAGCATCCTCTCTTGGATTTTGCTGCAAACAAATTGTGTTTATCATCAACTCTGCACAGCTCTCCCTGGGCAGCATGAATACCTGCTCAGGGTACTATTTATGACACTTATTTGTATCATTTACTAATGAGCAAAAATTAGTAAAACCATCTGCAGGAAAAAAAGTAGTAATACGCTAAAGAACAAAATCTAGATGGTATCTGTTTCCTGGAAGCATACTATGGACAAAACTCTACAGCAAACTTCTGACATTAAAGAAAACTGATGTAGTAATAGCTAGCACTTAATGAGCACTTACTACATGACAATCACAATTACATACATTGTATCATTTACCACCCGTGTAGCAACTGATGAGGAAGATACTATTATTATTATTCTCACTTTAAAAGATGAGAAAACCAAAGCAAAGAGAAGTAGGTAACTTGCCTACCTCCAAACAGCTAATAAATGGTAGAGTTGGGATTTCAATCCAAGCAGTCCGACATAAAGACTCAATCAGGTGACCCAGAACTTGTCCTTGTTCAAACAGCTAAGCTACCAGAAGCAGCCTTTTCAATATATGTTCAGATCTTTAGAGGAAGTTGTAAAATTCCATTAACAGGAATTGATAGTACCAAATCCTCAACTCCTTCAAACCACTACAGCAATAAACAGAAGTATACTATTTCTATGACAGATAACACTACTTAAGGAATTATAATTTGGCGGGGACAACTGCATTGTCTTTTTTTTTCTCCCCTCAGGAAGGCCTTTTACTAAAGCCCTTCTCGGTTAAAGGTTGTAATCCAGAGCAAGGGTTGGCAAACTACAATTTTTGGGCCAAACCTGCTTTTATAAACTTTTAGTAGAATACAGGTTGAGTGTCCCTAATCCAAAAATCCGAAATCCAAAGTGCTCCAGAATCCAAAACTTTTTGATTGCCGACATGATGCCACAAGTGGAAAATTCAACACATTAAGTACTCAACATATATTTTGTTTCAGGCACAAAATTATTAAAAATATCACATAAAATTACCTTCAGGCTATGGGCGTAAGGTGTATATGAAACATGAATGAATTCTGTGTTTAGACTGGGGTCCCATTCCCATATTTCATTATGTATGTGCAAATATTCCAAAATCTGAAAAAATCCAAAATCCAAAACACTTCTGGTCCCAAGCATTTCAGATAAGGGCTACTCAACACCTGTCTAGCCATGACCATTCACTTACGTATTTGTTTATGCTGCTTTTGCACTACAATGGCAAAGTTGAGAGCTTGTGAAAGAGACCACCATATGACCCAAAGAGCCGAAGTTATTTACTATTTCGCACTTTACAGAAAAAGCTTGCCACTCATGTTCTCTAGAGGATCCCCCATTTAACACTAGACACACCATTTAATCAAAATCCTATTATACTCGCTGTTGGAAAAAAATGATAATCTTGTGCATTTTCCACATCTGGGAATGTCAAAGTTAAAGAATAACATGGAAAAAAGTGCTATACTACAAATATTCAATGCCCAGGTGGAAGGAAATAATCCAGCTGTGGTCCCCAGCCCCTGGGCCACAGACCACTACGGTTAGGGAACAGGCTGCAGAGCTCCGCTGCCTGCCCCACTCCCGTGAAAAAATTATCTTCCATGAAACTTAGGAAATGCAGGCAGGAGGGGAGTGCACAGCGAGAGGTGAGCAGTGAGCAAAGGAAGTTTCATCTGTATTTACGGCTGCTCCCCATGGCTCACATCATTGCCTAAAGCACCCATGTCTTCCATGAAACTGGCCCCCAGTGCCAGAAAAGTTGGGAACGGCTGTAATCTAGAACAGAGTCCAGGTTGTAGGATTAAGCTATTACTCATACCAGACCCATCCTTATACACAGACAATGACTTTGGCAAGTCACCTCATGATGTAAGGAAAATGACATCATATTTTCACGATATTTTTGGTTTGAAAGAAATGTTATTCGGGTTTATCTAGGGCAAGTGGTCCTGCCACTTGCAGATCTGTATCTGCTTCCCTCACACATCCTTAGTACCCTTAGTACCACCCAAAGCCTGAACTCAGGTCACACGTATACCATCTGGTCCCTACTGCTAACCTTACTGCTTTCAGAACACTTCCCTGTCTTTACAGGGCACTGAGTCTATCAACTAATGAATTCTGCCAAAAAAAATGAGAAATGAGGTATTGCTATCCACACTTCAAACAGAAGTGACTTGCTCAAAGCTACTCTGCCTCTTCACCTTTTGTCGTATCTTTCAGTATAGGGCAGCACCTACCCGTCCCTGTTTCCTCTCCCAACCATCAACTTTGGAGCATCAACTCTTGTGTATATACAATAATGGTTTTTCCAAGAACTGAGAAAAGTAGCTGAGATCAGCAGGAA
Source organism: Eulemur rufifrons (assembly GCF_041146395.1). Lineage (NCBI taxonomy): Eukaryota > Metazoa > Chordata > Mammalia > Primates > Lemuridae > Eulemur > Eulemur rufifrons. The sequence continues at coordinate 14,164,421 of NC_090997.1, read as the reverse complement.
ACATCTTTAAAAGGTAAGTGTTAGTGGTGCTAAATGTTAAAAGACTACTATCCTGCTTTATGCATTACTAAAATGCATGCCCCTGCCTTTGCAGGAACTCAAGGGCTAGCTTGAGAAAAGGTTAGAAGATGTCTTCTATCATAAGGCATCATCCTGATGTACGGCTGTTCAGAAAAGTCAGGCAAAGCCCCAAACCAGGCAAAACAGCCCTGCTCTGTTCTATCCACCTGCATTGCATAACCATTAGCCCTTAGGACTGGAGACCTGGGGCTTACACACATGTGTACACCAACCACCTAAAAGGACATTTCCAAATTGAACAGACAGGGCCAACACTGACCCAATATTATGAACCTGGAAGGATGCCATACACATGAAAGGAGGAAAAAACAAAAACCTCAAAGACTTGCTTTTGAGGCAGGAAACCTCCCTAGTTTGGGCAAGCAGTCAGCCTCTGTGAAAAGAGACAGCAGCAAAAGGGACGGGAGCCACCACATGTTCCCACTGCTAAAATATACGCCACTTGGGTAGAGGAAAAACCTTACCAGCCCTCTTCTCTCATTTTAGGGGAAGAAAAGATATGCCACTCTCATGGTCCAGGCAGGTGTACTGCTATAGAACAAATACTTCTGCCAGCTGTACCTCCACCACAAACCAAATTAAACTCCTTAAATGTAACGGCTAGGACTCCAATGTATTCACTAAGCCAAGGCAGAGTTCTACGTGATGTTTCTATTGGCACAGAATTATTAATGGTTTATATATCAAATAATCTTTAATCTCTGAATATAGTTAAATACTGCTCTGCCGAGTTTGTTCAAATCAGTTTCGGGGGGGGGGGGGTGGGAAGCAAGCCTGTTTCAACCTAGATTTTGGAGGAAAATACATTATTAGCCCAAAAAGATTATGTGCACTACTTTAAACTGACTGCTGGTTAAACCTTCTGGATATCCAGGTGGACAAGTAAACCAAGGAAGATTTAAATCCAGTTTGACTGTATCTGTTAAAAGAAACTACCTATAACAATTACTAGAGCATGACCAAACAACAGTGTTGTAACAATCAAGCAAGTTATCATCTGCAAATAAATTCTTTGTAATTAAGCAGTGTGCTCTTTATAAAGGGAATTGAGTGGGCGAGTTAAAAAGCTAAAACACATTCTTAGGCCATGGGAAACACATGCAAATGCTTTTTGACTAAGCTCAAGAGTTTTAAGTTTATTGTTTTCTTCCTCAGCTCTCATGGGTCTATTCTGCTGTCTATTACAGTGGATGAGCGGAATTTCTTAGCAAATAGTTACAGTGACTGAATAATTATTCTCTCATTCCCTAAAGTTATGGAAGTCTTAGCAATTTTGTGGCAAAGGTTAAAACCGTCATTTTACTTTTCACTAACTGTGAAGTTCTAGTCATTGTCCCTCACTAAAAATCTATGCCGATAGAAAACTTTGCAAAGACACTATGGACTTGAAAGTAACACTAACTCATCTGGAATAAATTCCTCATAGGGTCTCTGGAAATTCTACTACCATTTTCGATAGAAAGGCAAGTACTTACTTCTGGGTTCCCGAGGTCCATCCACTGTAACTTTAATTGCTCTGTGATAGGTGGCTACTTGGGGAGGATTTGTGAAGACGGTTATGGTCAAGGTGAAACTCTTGCCTGCAGATTTAAAAGGGGAAAATACATAGTGAATATAAAAAGATAGTATTGATGATCATATAGCAGCATAGATGTCCAAATTACATTTAAGCATCGCAGAGAAGGCAGTGAAATAAAGACAAGGGTCAGGACTCCTTATTCTAAATTGGAAAACATCTGATGGCCACTTTAGGACGTTTCTAAAATTGCTGAGTGTTAAGATCATCATCCCCATTGCAGTACTATGCAGGAAGACCTGAATTCCAAAAAAGCTCCTCAGTAGCAACAGTTGTAATAAAAACAAAAACCCTGGTCCACTTGAGGAAGGTGCTTTTTGTTTCAATTTTCTCCAACATCAAGAACACATCCAAGCACACACAATTTTAGAAGTCTTTATTTAGGATTAGGTCATGACCCCATGAGAGAACAATAGCAAATCATTGTTGATTATATTATTTACTTCACATGGCTCTAGCATTTCATTTGCTTAACTGCACTACAATAAGAAGATGAAAGAGGAAAGTTCTTATGGGAATCATTTTAACAGGAGCCAGTGTCTCCTGTCCTGGCCTTAATGTGCCTGTGGTATGATGATTTCATCATTACTGGAACAAAGTTTTTCTCCTCCCTGTCCACCTCTCCCCTGACATACATTTCTGTTGTTAAATCCTGAACTCCCTGATAGTGACTTTTGTTTTGCTCAATGAACGTGATATCTCTCAATATAAACATGAATTTTTACTTTTAACAGAGGTGTGTTTCATTGAAATATTACATCTGATGCTTTAAATTAAAAAGCTAAAAGCAACAAATAGGAGAAAAAAAGACAAGGAAAAAAGTTTAGCAGCAGATTTGGATGTCTGCTTTCTCTAGAAGATACCATTCTCTGTTACACAGACTCACTGACAGTTGTAATCAGTTAGATTTGCAACGGTTAGTCATGTCAGATAGTCAAAACTGCAAACTGTTACAAGACAGGAAAAGGTGGGTGTGAAACAGTGACTCAATAAAACATTCAGCAACCTCGGGCCAGAGTACTCATTTAGTCTGCTCCTGTAACAGACCTTTAAAAAGCTCATTTTGTTTTGCTTTGTTTTTTGGTCAGAGACTCTTTTTCTCTTTACTGAAAGCTGAGGGTACTAAATCAAAACACAAATCTTAGACAATATGTAGCAATGCAAAGTTTAATGCAATCTTTTCAAAGCTTAATATGGAACAGGTTATATACAAGCCTTAATGTAGAACAGGTCTTTGGCTGTCAAGTCTAGTGAATGGGTTTTCTTTTCAACCCCAACCATGTAAGTCCCCCAAATCTGTTTAAGACACATATCATTTGTTACTGAGTATATATAGTTTTAAGTCTCCCTGGCTATATTTTTCCATGGCCAAGGATAAATAAAAGGAAAGAAAAGACAAGAATTGGGAGGTCAAGGGGGAATTGAACAGGGAAAGATGAATGCTGATTAGAAACCTATTAAGCACCAGCCACTTCATATACATTATCTCATTTAATCCCCTCATGTTCGACTTATCCCCATTTCACAAATGAAGAAGCTGAAGCCCAGCGAGGCTTAGTAATTTACCCAAATTCACACAATTAATAAAAGTGAAAAAAATGAAGATATGAACCCACACCTTTAAAGACCTAAAATTAATGCACTTTTTTTTTAAGTCTGCCACTTTGCCAGAAAACGTTTTGAAAAATTAATAGGTAATTTATTTATAGATGTGTCCCAGTCAGCTCTATGTGCCCAAGAAACAGTAACTATAAATGGACTAATGCAATATCCTAGCTAGGAAGATGAAAGCATCTATTTTTAAAGTGTCATCAATATAACTCATTTCATCCACTACATATTGGCTATTACATGGATTTAAGTAATTTAATTGGTTAAGGAACAGAGACACTTTGTTACAAACATGAAGACTAACCAGAAGAACAAACCAGCCAGGAGTCCAAACTAGTTACAGAAAATGGAAAGTCTACTGAAATGGGGATTGGAAACTTGAATAGGAAGCCACTGGGTCCAGATTAGCCTCTCGAAACAGTGAAAAGATCTAAGAAGTAAAACTGTTGAATCTCTAGATTGAAAGTTAATTTACATTAAAACATTTCAAAATGCCATTTGGGATGGGATCAGTGGTCCACGGACCCAGAATTACATTTCTAACAGTGGCTCCAATGGTCGTGTTTGGAAGGCAGTTGTCATCCATGGCACTTATCTTCATAAATCAAAGATATACAGAGATCTCAATTATCCTTAGTGTCTTTAAATAACCTGCTAGAGATACTGTCCATGGATTTATCTAAACTGGTTTTGGGAATATTTCTATTTTAGACCTTTACAGCTTATTTAGGATATTAAGAATCATCTATGCTTCTCCCAAATTCACAGAAACACCTCACGTAGGAACAAACCAAATACAAAATTCAATCGTCAAGTACAAAGCATCTAAATGTTCAGAGCAGAATCAGCATTCTATAAAAACTACTTTTAAAAAGAGGTGGGTGTAGGGGAGGAAACAAGTGTTTAAATATAACTATGATCTTCCAAAATCAAATCCTAAGGATCAAGATGTCTTTAACAACAGAACAAAAATGAAGGCGGTTCCTTCCACTTCTTATAGCCCCGTCAGAAGAAATATGTATGTAATCTTGAAGAAACTGTCAGAAATTACCACCCAACTTGGTAAGTGGTTCCTCATCTTGTTATAATAACACATTTCCTAAGTCAAATGTTTATGTGGGCATTCATGATTTCCTTAAATCAAAAAAAATTCTAAATCCCATTTTTTAATCACTTTCCATAAGTGATAAAAATGAAGGCTCTTACTTAAAAATGCAAGCTCTTACTTGGGGAGCTAGCAATCACTAGATAACGAATTGTGTCATCCACAGCTTTATCTAGGACTAGTTCTGCAATATATCAAGTCATATATTTTCTAAGATAAACATAGGGAACTGTCATTGGTAGACAATCCCAATCCAGCCTGAGGGGCTTCCAGGAATAGTCAGAAGGGATAAGACTGTAAGCAGGACTATACCCTAAACTGACAAAGTTCCATGCTCTGTACACTGTAGATGCTTGAAAATGCTTGTAAATTAAAAGCCACATGCTTGATGTCAAAAGAGAGGAAGCACACCAAAAAAATTTAAAGACCAAAGTCATTTTAAACACTTCTGCTTAAGATACAGAGGAGAAAAAAAGAAAAGACAATTAAAAACCATATGCCACTCCTAACTTAATGCAAGTTTCATTAATGTTTTACATTTATTCCAAAGCACTTTCAAAAGTTGTGGTCATAAGATGACCCATAAAGTCAAAGTAAATAGTGACATGACTCCTTTTTAAATCTAAGATTGTTTTCCATTTCTGAGAGTTTATATTTCTACCAGTGGAAAGAAAAAAAATAGTGTAATATTTGAGGAACTTGGTGCTTTTTTTTTTTATTTCTTAACACTACTGAAAATAGCAAATTTTTAAAGTTGAGAAAGAAAATACAATGGTAGCAGCATGTTGATCCAGACTTAATAACTTAAGAGAAATGAAGAAGTGTGAAAATCAAAGAGGAAACTGGAGTCTGTTATAAAGCAGGTCAGGTACAAAGGCAGGTTAAAGGGTTTCCTGCCACCGAAAAACTGATCCTTTTTTTTTTTCAGCATTATCTCTTATCCATGTTCTCTGTCCTTGTTTCTTCTTCATTTCAGCCTGATAGTACTTAGTACTGTTTCCTTTCATACAATGTTAATGTAATGATATAAAAATCTGTTATTAGTGATAAATCAATTTTTCTTGCTCTCTCCATCCGTTCCCCCTACCCCCCATCTAAGTCTCGAAGACAAGTCTGGACCAATTTCTCCATCCTGCCTCTGGCAGCAGACTGTAGCATTTCAGATCCTCCACCAAGTCCCGGCTGCTTCAAAGGAAAAATCCTACTTTCTTCAGTTAAGATCATAAGAAATATAGGGGGAGGGGGTCAGCTCTGTTTGGACATAATTACACTTCATCAAAAGAAGCTTTCTTCATCTTCCATGCGTGAAAAGTCTGCAAGCAGTTAAGTCTGTCTTTTTTTTTTAATATAAAAATTGCTATTTGGGAAACCAGCCAAAACTCAGAAAGCCAATATAGTAAAACAGTGCACACCCTTTGTTTCTCTTTGAAGTTTCTTAAATAAATATGTTGAGGGTTTACAAAGTACACTATCACTTTGCCATAGTTTCTACTCAAATTGATCAGAAAAAAGTTATGCAGCACCTATATAATACAAAAGCAAGATAAATGAAAACACTAGCTTGAATCTGTAAAGTAAAATTAAGGATAGCACCCAAACTTTTAAATACTAAAATTCATTACTCTAATTAAAAAGAAAGTAATATTAGATAAGAAGAAAGATGCAATTCAGAGCATACAGGTAAATCATCATGTCCACATTTTTCTTGATGCTTACTAGAAAAAAAAGAGAAACTTTAATTGTACTGTGGACCTGCATGAATAACTGAGAAAAAAAAGAATGAATATACACACACATATTCCAAATCTAATCAGTCAAAAGTGACATAGGATGTGTCTTTTAATGAAAGTAAACTTAACCTGATGCAGAGATAACCCCTTTAGTTTTGATTCTACCAGAGGCTCTGAGCCTCATTTTATTTCAAACAACCTTTCAGTGACAGTATCTCATTAGCATGAATCATTTTTTTTTTTAAGTTAAAAAGTACAACTACTTGGCTCTGTTCCTAGAAAGTAAACTAAAACTACTCATCGGAAACAGCCTTGCTTGAATTTCCCTTATCAAGTTTTTACAATGGTAATAATTTGACATCTGATCCAAACTAAAGAGCAATTATTAGACATGGTTTAAAAATTGGTGCTTCTCATTTCCTAATTCAAACTTGGGTTGCAGTGATTCCACACGGCTTTATAATCTATTGCACCTCAGTCCTAAAGTGGTCTATTTTCTCTCTTCTTATCAAAGTACTTAAAATGGAAATATTAGATTCAATAAATAAATAGATAAGCATAATACTTCTAATAGGTGAATGGCTAGTAAACGTCTCTGTGTAGAATAAGTAAATAAAATCCAAAATATTAGTCTCCTCCGAGACTTTTTAAAAACATTAACCAATTTATCAAACAGCTGCAAAATCCTAAATGGGATTATTTTCTATTTTATGATCAGTTTGAGGATTCCTAATATTTGAGCATGGACTCAGATGGTGAAAACCCTTACACAGTGTGGATGTGAGTCCTGATCATTCATCTGTCTGGGCAACTTTACATAGTCACTCTAACATAAGTAATACATTATTTATTTATTCAAATGAAAAGTCTTCTGTAAAAAACCATGATTTTTTAATATAGATTCTTATTATGAGAGTAAATTAAATCCTACAGAGGTAACATATGTGATAAGTGAAGAGCATTATGCTAGCTGTCCTTGCTACAACTTAGAGCAAAATTGATATTATCAGGAAATTGATCCAAATGCCTTCATTTTTCTTTCCCCTTTACCACTCAATTTACTCAGTTATTTAACTCCTCATATTTCAGAAGTTGATCCTCCAACTGTTCTTTTGTCTACCTTTATATGCTCACAACCAGTGAAAATCAGGAGCTAGTTCTTCTGAAAACATTGTTTGAATTTTCAATATCATAAAACAAATGAAAAAGGCCTGAGTACTCAGAAAAACACTCAACTTCATCTGGATGTATTTAAATCAAATCTTCAGTAACTCTATTCAGAAAAAGAAGGTGCTGATTTGTATACAGACTAGTCCACGTTTCATCAGAGATCCTAATGTGTTTATTCCACTATCAGTATTGAAAGTCAGAGACCTACCTCGTCCACTCCGGCCCACAAATCTCAGATCGTTGAACCTTGCTACTTGGTTTTTCATGACAGCAGAGGCATTTCGGAGCTCAGCAGAATAATTTTCATCGTTACCCGCCATGACAGTAACCACAGTCCCATCTGGTACCTCTCCAAGGGCTACCACCTATATAAAACAGGAAACACAGCAGCAATAATGACACATCAGAAAAGCTTAAAAACTGAGAATATTCTCATTAGAAGTGATGTGTCTTATCAGGGTTTAGTGCTCTAGTCCAGTAACTGCAAACAGGAATGAAGCATCTGTATATAGGTTATGATGCCACTTCAAACAGACCAATGTTTCAGGGTCCACCCATTTCAAAGGCAGGCAAAAATGTACTTCATTTGTTGTTGGATTCTGCACAGAATATATGTACTTTTTTAAATTAAATCCCCGTGTTAGCTTGTCCATAGGAATTATGCCACAGAAGGAAGGCTGATACCCCATCTGCAGATTTTATCATACAGATTAAGGTATCGCCTGTCTGCAAGCTTCCTCTCAGGCAGAGCCCTGAGGTGTGGTCTCATCCAGATCACGGGCCAAAAAATAGCGAGTCTGGTCAGCAGTATGGGAGATTTTTGAGTGAAACTTTGGAGTTCCTAACTATATAGAGCCCTAGATACAGTGTGGTCTACATTTCACCTCCTTACTTTGGGCTAGAAACTCAGCCTTTAATGACGCTATAAATATTTACTGAATGCCCACTCTGTCATGGAACCCAGTGGGGTAGCCAAAGACATTAAGCAACTTAAGATATAAGTATGGAATAAAAATATATACCAGGCTGAAAATGATCAATAACAAATTGAGAAGCATAGACAAAAAAATATACCCTTAGCCACACTTTTGTCTTGTCCCTTCTGCCACCATGGAATGACACATTTGCCTCCTTAATCTTCAACAGTTAATCTGAAGCAGATTAATTCAGCCAAGTAAGAATCCAGAATAATCAGTCTTTGAGACTAACGAACATTTACTCTGCACCAAGACTAGAGATCAGACTTAAACCTGAGTCAGCTAACTAGCAAATGTGTGCCTGTGATTACACCAAGCCTGGTAAGGAAATGCTTTTGCAGATCTTTCACTGTCACGTACTAAACATACTATTCTTAATTCACTACCACGACCCTGCCCCTTAATAACAATCCTTTCTCTCAACTAACTTCTAGGACCCTATGTTCAGATTATCTCCATGTCTTCCTTATTCAGCTTCCAGATGCCCTCGTGGAAACTAAGCAAGGGCCCCAGCTAAAGTAGCCCACTACTCTGTGATAATCACACCCCTGTGTACTTGCCTGTCTGGTAAACATCCCACTTATCTTTTTCTACTTCTAGTGCTACTCCCTCCTTTGTCAAGATTTCCATTAAGACAAATCTAAGCATTTAATTCCGTGTTTCCGATACACTTGGTATATACCCTCATTAAAGTAGATTTCTTATACTGTGATAAAACATACATTATCCCTGTATTTTAGGGCTGAATTTCCCCGTCCATGAACCCTCCACTACATCCTCTCCTTCAGCCAGGAAAACAACCAAACAAACAAAATCCGTCAATATTTTTGTCACCTTTGCTTTTCTCTTAGGCTATTTCTCAGTTCCATGCCTTCTATTTGGCACTTTGTTGTTCAATTAGAAATCGTAAAGCTTTCCTTATAGAACCCCCTCTCCACAGCATCCCACTATACTCAAGTGATCCTCATCTCAATGTACGTGTTAATGATTTACTTCTACTTTTGACATATTAGCCCAAACCTGAAGGACTCACTCCTAGGAGTCCAGATTATACTAGTTTGGAAACTACATGAAAGCGGGGCCTTCATCTCATCTGTCTTGTTTGCCACTGTATGTCCTGTTCTCAAAACAGTGCCCAGCACATAATAACTACTTAATAAATATTTTTGAAATAAATAAATGAAGTAGCTCCATAAAGGGCCCCACTTCCCACAGCCAGAAGTCTGTGGGGTTACCAGCTAAAACTCTGAAAGACAGAACCAGTTAAAGGTTGAGTCAGCATCCATGCCAACAGTGATGTGCCCTTGCTCCAAACTAGTTTTCTGACCACTTTTGCCATCCCAGAGGAGAGAGGGAATCATGCTGACTACACTTTACCTGCAGTATATAACTATTCTCAAAGAACTCTCCTAAATTAAGAGCAAATCCCTTGAGAACAAGACTTCCTCCCTGCATACTTAATCTAGTACCTTCAGTGGCTACTGATTACAGGTAATGCTATACTCCTGATGGAATGTGCTTTTTAATTTTTCAAATTCACAATGCCAAAAATGAGAACATTTGAAAATACTGGAATAATTTACTACATTTGCCAATATTCATCTGAATGTTTGACATTTTGTACACTCAGCATATTGTGTTTTAACACCTGCTGTGTAGCTATGTCAAAGAAAATATGGAACCACTAAGCACATTAATAAAGGCAGGAGAAAAGTTGTACTGTTTAGAAAATAACAAATACACTAAAAAATCAAGAGGCTCCATTTTTTCCCCTACTTCTGCTACATATCTGCTATGACCTCGCACAAGTAACTTGGTCTCCAGAAACCACAGTTTTCCAATATAAATTGGAAATAATTGTTTTAAGTCTGCAAAATGTAGAAGATACTATATAAGTATAGAGTATAATTATAATGATGTGCTTTTTGTAAGACAAGGAGGGTAACATAGTGTTCTGTTCCAAGTCTGCTGTCTGCTAAACATAGGCTTTTACTTATAAGCACCCTTAAAGGGTTCAAACCAGTATGTAATTCTTCACTTCATGTCCTGAGATGTTCTTTGGTGTTGCTGAGAGATATAGAATGACTGCTGGTGGGTTTCACTCCAGTCTGGCTAAATTTCAGAAAAAAAAAATAAAGAGATATGCCCCAATAGAAAGGTTTTCAAGAGCTCTGGGACATTATTATTTTACTGCATATTTTTAACATAATGGATTTTTTTTAGTTAGAAGAAAAGGAAAATTGATTCAATATGGGAAAATATGAAAGAAAAGATCTCTAAGAGTGAAATACATAAATCCATCTTACTATGCTTAAGCAGCACAATAATGACCATATTAAATATTGGTATGTTTTACATATCAGATTTAAAAAAACAAATAATCACAAGTTGTATGGCTGTTCTATGAGGCTTAGAACAGGCCTGAAAAAAATGCTAACATGACGTAGTGACAACCTTTCCTGTTAAGGCCAAACTCTAGTTTAATGACTAAATATATTGATTTTTTTCTGCTATTCACTTGACCAAATCAGATTACCCAATGTTTTTCTGAGGCAGTGTATGTTGAGGGGTGTTGGGGGGGAGTACTGTATTTGACTTTATATCAATCAGAAGTGTAATTATATGTTTGAGTGTTTTTAAAAAGCAGATCTCTGAAGCTAAAAAGTTTCCCTTGGAGATTCTCAATTGTGTTTATCTAAAAGAAAACCAAAAGAATCAAGAAATTTTTACACATTTCATCTGTACCAAACTCAAGCAATGGAAAAATATTTTAAGGGGTAAAGCGCAGTCAAAAATCACTCTTTAACTAGTTACGGATAAGGACAAATTAAGATTTGTTTCCATACGACCCAATACAAAAGCACTGCTCTGCAAAGAATAATTTGTGATGAAACCCTAACAACATTTCTAGGTGTTTTTAAAATATAAAATCTACAAAATGAAGAAACTTCATGGGAAAGGGAGAAGTAATTTTCTGTCCTGACATTTCAGAATAGAGAAAGAAGTTCCTTTATTTAGCACACCTCACTATAACTAGCATTTAAATCACATGATATGTGGCCTGTACAAAATAAAGTGAAAGGATATTTAACTCTAGCAATGCTATTGAAATTCTGTATGAGACTCATGACTAAAACTGTGAATCACTCTGAAAGAGGAGCAATGGAGAATTAACTCAGACCCTTAAAATTATTTCTGTGGTCTTATTATACAGAAATTAAAATTGCCCATGACATTTCCATGGACAGAAGTCTAGTCTTATATAATCAATTACTCCTACAGGCCAACATCATTTGGCACATTGTATTTGCAGTATAAATGAAATATAATTATTTTTCAAAATAGAATCTGGTCAAATACTTCTTTGTAATAAAAAGAGGTGAGACAGTAATTGTAAAAAGCAAAAATTTTATTCCTATGGTAATTATTTAAAGATAACTTTAAATAAGCTATCAAAAAGTTTCAACAAATAACTACAGTTAATTTTTTTTTTTTTTTTTTTATGAGACATGGTCTTACTCCATCGCCCTGGGTAGAGTGCAGTGGCATCACGATAGCAATCTCAAACTCCCGGGCTTAAGTGATCCTCCTGCCTCAGCCTCCCAAGTAGCTGAGACTAGAGGTGCCTGCCACCACGCCCGGCTGATTTTTTCTATTTTTGGTAGAGACGGGTCTCATTCTTGCTCAGGCTGGTCTTGAACTCCTGACCTCAAGCGATCCTCCCACCTCAGCCTTCCAGAGTGCTAGGATTACAGGCATGAGCCACTGTGCCCGGCCAATTTTTAGAATTTAGCCCACAGTTTTGGAAAAGCCAATTTAATTCAAGAGAAAAAAAATAAATACAATATTTTATTTCATAATTTTTAAAATACATGTCAAAGAGAAATTTTGATGGAAATTATTTCAACCTAAGCCAACAATTTATATGCCATGTATCAAGACGATCTAGATCATCTAATAATGGTTACTCTGGAATTTTGAAAGCATATTAACAGTAATGCTAAAGGGGAAAAGATAATGAAAGATATCTACCATACCTTTTTTCAAATGTTTCTAAAAAATTTTTAAATGTTTTTCCACCTAAAATTATTTCTTCCAATAACCTCACCAATAAGTGTTATATATTCAATCCTAAAATAGTTAACTTTAAATACATTTTATTGCATTTAAAGGCATAACACAGAAATGTATCTGTCTCTGTACAACTCAAAATCCATTAATTCACATAATTTTGCACAACAACTTGTATTAGGCTTCATAAGGATTTAACAGGCTTAATAACTGATTTTCCCTTGTTTAGGCAAAATTAGATTCAAAAAGATACAAACATAAAATCTGATTATTAAATACATAAGAAAAATATAACTCACTAGTGTCAAGTGTTTACTAGGTGCATACTTGCTTTTGAAGAGAGAAAAATGGCCACTGATGTCAAAAAATTATTTTCAAGTAAAAATTGCTCTGTCATTTTGAAACCCTCTTTTTGACAAATACTGAAAGGCATTATTAAAGATACAGAATTAACTATGAATACCAGATCATATATCTAAAAATATGTTTTCTTTCTTTAACACTGCCAGAAAAACATATGATACTGGTAAATATATATAGTCCAGCGTTCTCTAACTTAAAACAGTGCAATAGATTTGCACTACTTTTAGTTTTAAAATATACATCTGGACTTAAAACTTCTGCAGTGTTTCAGCTTGAAGCTATTTAAAGCAACTGAGTTATAAACCCTAAACACCAGGCTTCACAGTGGAAATGCTGACAGACCCCTAACTAAAAGGGTGCTACTGGATGCAGGGTTGACACGTTCTCTCCATTATTTCTAACTGACCATCAGCTAATGAGCTGAATTTGCAAATTGCTTCTTTGTCACTAGAATAATCTGGGACAGAAAGGACCTAATAGTATGCCTTAACTATTTTAAGCTTTTAGTGAGATACACCTGAAAGAAATGTTAAAAATATTTATTTCCATTTCCTTGACACCTGGGAGGACTGAACATTTCAAAACTGCTGAACTTTGTTAAAAATACAATGCTAATAAACAACTTCATATAAAGTATACTAGTTGTTTTTGCATTTTTACATGTCGAGTATAAATAATTTTTATATAATCCCAACACAAGATCAGATGAACACTAATACATTACTTACTTCCTAATGCAATACGTTGTCAATATCATGTTGAAGCACTATTTTAAATTAAAATATTAAAATAGTCTAGTGAATTCATTTCTAATTCTCTGCAATATACAGTTCAATGTCACAGATATAAAATATGGGCCCAATAAATATTGTATTAATTTGAATACCAGACTTCTCGACAATTAAGTTCTGCATATGTGTGCTTTCAAATACATTTACCTATCTGCTATCTACCCAATGACTCTATAATTTATTTTGTACATAGCTCTAAATATGATAGCCAAACTGCTGTCACCACTTTTAAAATGAAGACTTCTTCATATTATTTCTTCATTGCAAATGTATTTTATTATAATGCAAGAGCGTACAAGTCCAGTGCACTCGGGCTTTTATTCCAAAAGTAAGGTAAAGTGAGGTTGTTTTTACATCATTCAAATGAAAATGATAAAAACTGTTGTCAAAATCTAGATGTTCCAACTATCTATACATCTTTTTCAGCAGAAAGACAAAATCTACACTGAGTGGATCTCAACTATCACCCACTTTTTGAATTCCATGAAACATATGTATGGGGAGGGAAAACATTTAGAGTTAGGTTTTAGGCTAACTCAATTCAGTATTCAATTAATATGAATTAAAATATTCTATTGAGTATGAACTTGTGTTATCTATGGTTTGTCTATTAGTTAAAAAACAAACATATACTGTGTGTAATTAACAAATATGATTAATAGCAAAGAACAAAATTTATTTTCAAAGTATTTGTAAAAGGTAGTAGAGAGAAAACTTAGATAATAACCAAATCATCTGAGACTAGCTCAAACTAAATTGCACTCTTTCTGCCAAAAACATCCTTTCCATCCAAAATACTCATGCTCAAAATCAATTCAGCATCATAAATATAAAAGAATAGTTCAAGACAGACCTTAAATATGTTTAGCAGAAGGGTACACGAAACATCAAACATCTAAATATCTTTAAAATGCAAGCACCTATCCTCATACTTTCACAAATTCTGATGTGTGGCTTTGTATAGGTAAAATATCTACTTATTTGTATTTTTTGCTGTTTTCATCCAGGTTTTTTGGTTTTTAGGGTACGGGGGACGGCACTGGTGGAAAAAAACTTCCACCCTCACATGAGGCTAATTAGAAATTTCTGGGCCCTTGGACGATGAATATTGTAAAAGATACCTCTTGTATGGAAATTTAAATTTCTACAATTCACATATATTCTGAGCTTTTCATATTTCCAGGAAGAAAACATTAACCTACCAAATGGATGGTTAATAAATGGAGAAATATGACGGTTAAAAAAATTTTTTTTTCCTTGGGCCAACTGCAAAATGAAACTTGCCCCAGAATGCAACATCCCCTTTCCATAGCAATTCATTCTGATTTCTGTTCTGATATAAGACCTAGAAAGATAACCAGCTCTAATTGACCTGGACTCTTCTTTCTTTCCACCCCACCCACACAGGGAATCTGAATTGGTGCGCGGGGTAGTGGGTGATCAACAACTGGGAACCGCCAGTGGCCCGTGGGAGTTTGGCCCCAGGGTCCGCAGTAGAGGAACTGGCAGGATTCCTCCTTTTCCCTCACCCCAAGGCCTTGCTTACCCTGCTCTCCACAGATCCCAGAACCCAGGGGACCCAGGCCCACCTACTCGAATTCAGGGGTTAGATAGGGCCGGAGGCGTCTTTCTGAGAGTGCTCGTCTCCACGTCTGGCCCACCCCACCCCTCTATCCCTGACATCTAGTCCCTCGAGTGTGGACAGCCTGGGAACTCGTTTCCCCATCAATCCAGCGCGCGCTCGGTCCTGGGGGCTCCGCGTCTCCCCCTGGCGAGGGCTGCCCCGGGAAATCCAGATCGAGTTACGGAGACCCATCGGGCTACTGCGAGAGGCCCCAGATCGTACAGCCTCAACCTGAGGAGCAGCCGCCTGCGACTGCCGCTGCTGCCACCCGCCCTCAAACTAACGGGCCCGGCGGGCGGAGGAGGCCGGACGCGCGGCGGCCTCTCTCAAGCCGTGGGGCTCACTCCCTCTGCGCCCAAGCCACCGGCAGGAGCCTCCCACGACCTTTCAGAAGCAAGAAGCCTTTGGGATTTAAGTCCTTTAAAAATAATAATAAAGCAAATCTGCAAAATTTCACCTCAGTTTTCAAGTCCGGAGAACCAAAGTTGTTCCACAGGTTTCCCTCATCCCGCCCAGGCGAGGCGAGGCTGGGAGCTCGGGCCCGGCTGGAAGAGGCTGCCCAAGCCCCCGCCCCCTCCCCCGGCCCGCGCCTCCCCGCACTGGCGGGTTCAGTGCCCGGGACCCCGGAGCTTCCCCGCCTCGGGGCGCTCGGAGACCCCGGCAGCCCCGCCTTCCTCCCGATAACGGAAACTGCCGCGGGTCAGCGAACAGTGCGAACACTACCGTCCTGACACCCCCCACAGTCCCGAGGTTTGTCTGGGACCCTCCTGGTTACGGGTAATGCGGCCCACGCGCCGAAGCCGGCATCCCGCGCCCACCTCCGTGCGTGAATGCGCGACGCCGGGACCCCGTGTACACCGGCCCCGGAGCCAGAGAGGGGCAAGGGCCGCTGAGTTCATCAGGTCAGGGAAGGGGGACGCCGAGACCCACAGAGGGGCGTCTGGGTGGCAGGGAAGCGGGTGTGAGGGCGCGGAATCCCGGAGAGAGGGGACGCGGGGAGCCCGCGGTGGGGGCTGGCCAGGATGCCAGGGGAGGTTGGCGCAGGAGTTCCGGGAGAGAGTGCGGGGAATTTTCACCCGTGGGGAAGGGGGCGTGTGCAGCAATTGGGGCTCTCGGTGTAGAGTGGGCACTTTGGGGCTCCGGGGGGAGGGGGACGGCGCAAGGGGGTGGGTTAGAACGGAGGCCGGAGACTTGAGGGGTGATGAACCGGTAAAGGGGACCAGGGCTGAGGTCGGGATGGCAGCGGGCACAGGTGGGAGAGAGAGGGATTTGCGCGAGGGCATCCGGAGGAAGAGAGCCAGCCGGGGGTTTCTCGGGTCAGAGCCTCCAAGACATGAGGTCTTGGAGGCCGTCCGGGGCCCAGCCCCCGTGGGCTTAGAGACGCCGGCGGGCAGGTTCCACAGCGCCCGGCCGGGGGCGGGGGGCGGCCGTAGCCTCTTACCTTGAAGGCCACGGGCAGGGTCTTGTTGCAGCGCCAGTGCGAGGGCAGCACCGAGCACAGGAAGTTGGGGCTGTCGGTGCGGACGAGTTCGGCCGGGTGGTCAGCGATGATCTCCACCATGGTGCGGTTGTCGTGCGGCGGCCGCAACCGGGGCACAGCAGCTGCCGCTGCCGCCGCTGCCGCCGCCGCTGCCGCCGCCGCCGCCGCCTCCTGCTGCTGCTGCTGCTGTTGCTGCTGCTGTTGCTGCTGCTGCTGCTGCTGCTGCTGCTGCTGTTGCGCAGCCACCACCGGGCTCACGTCGCTCATTTTGCCGGGCTGCAGGCTGCTGGAGGGGGGGCTGAAGCGCCGGCTGGTGCTCGGATCTACGGGAATACGCATCACAACAGCCACAAGTTAGCGAAGTGGCCGGGGGAGGGGGAGGAGGGTGGAAATGAGGGGCGAGGAGGAAATTGGGGGGGTGGAGGCGAGACGGGGGAAAAGGGGATGGAGGTGATGGGGCTGAGGAGGTGAGAAATCAAGTTCGATGAAGTCGACTGCCGGGCAGAGTCTGATGGGGGCCAGCGGTGGCGATGCGGAGTAGTCGGGTTCGCGGGTAGGGAGCTCCGGGAGGCGAAGATCTTTGCCGGAGCCTTTGGAACACCCGGGGAGGCAGCTGCGAACGGGCGCGGGGGTGTGTTTGGCCCGGGAGGCGGGGGACTTGAGTTTGCAGCTTGGAGTGGGGTCCCTTAGGGCACCGCGTCCTGGGTGCGCTGGCGCCCCCTCCCAGTTTGAGTTCGGTGGTGAGGCGGCGTGGGTTCAGCAGTCCAGCCCCGGGGCCGGCATTGCCGTTCGCTGCCCGCCACCGCCGCGCCGCGCCGCGCCGCGCGCTGCTACCCAGCTGCAGGCGTCCGCGCCTCCGCCCTCCCGCGCCGCCGCTACCGCCGCCTCCGCGGCGGCCGCTGGCTCCCCCCGCGCCGGCTGCACGCTCAGATTCCTCCCGCGGCGGCTGCCAGCCCGGCTCCCCGGCTCCCCGGCTCGGCTCTTTCCTTTCCCTTCTTTTCTTCTCGTCCTCTCACCGCCACCTCCTTGCATCCACTCCCTTCTGCTTTGCAAAGCTCCCCAGTCCCTCGCTCTTCAAGGTACTAGGAGGTAAGTCGCGGGCAGCGGATCTCGGGGCAACGGATCCTGAGTCTGCGAATCGCAGCCACTGCCGCCGCCCGCCGGCCGCGAGAAGGAGAAGGAGCCCCCCGCGCGCGGTGCGCAGCTTCCGAAGCCCAGAGAGGCGGCCCCAGTATAGGGGGATCTAGCCTGGTCGCGTACTTTTGCTCCCCCCAGCCCTAAGACAAGGAACCCCCTCTTGGTCGGACGAGGTTGCCGCTGAGACATCAGAGAGCCTCCAGCTGATCTGACTGTCGTTATTTTTCGTTGTAACTTCAAGCGAGGAGGAAGGAAAATTCTTGAGCGTCTGTGCTCACTTCTCAGCACTCTGCACCCTCCCACCCCCACCCCCAACCTCTGGCGGAGCGGCTCCCGGGGAAAAAGAAAGATTTTGCAGGGTTTGGGTGATTTTTGTCTTAAGTGACACAAAAAAATGGGGGAGGGGAAGACCAGTTAAAATAGTTTTTAGAAACTCAAGTGGATGGCTGGACACTTCTTATATATTCAGTCCTGTCATTCTTAGAAAACAAGGATGAGTTTTTTTAAGGTCTAGAAAACTGTCAGCTTGGTGATTAAAGTAAGTTACAAAAACCCTTACTGGGGAAAAATCCCAGCAGTTTTCCATTAATTTCAATCTTTTATTAAGTCTATTATGCATCTCAAACTAAGTCTTAACTTTCTTCCTCACCGCTCTTGGGAAAAAAATTAAAAATTAAAAATGCTTCAATGGCTATTTATGTATTTATTTCCTAATGTGGGTTTAAAAAGCGACTTTGGATCCCCCAAAAAAGCTGTGGTCGAGAGGATGAAGGAGTGCGGAAAAAAAGCGGCACTTTTTTTACCTAAAATGTGGTTTTTGGAGGCTGGGATTTCTAATGATTAGGTTTTTGTGGTTTATATAGACACGGCTCTGGCTAAGGCGATCATTACGCTGATGAGAGTCAGAAGCACGTGGGTGTCTCCGACCAGCCTTAAAACTCGGAGCCTTCAAAACAAATAAAACAATGTGCTGCGCCCGCAGAAGCCGGGAAATCCGCTTGAGGCTATTCCACCCTAAGAAGGGGACACAGTGCTGTTTCACCCTCTGGGTTGTGTATTGCTACGTTTCTTGCTGATTATCGAACTCTTGTAAACCTTCCAAAGCACGGAAATGTGTTTGCATGAAGTTGCCAAAGTTTCAAAGATACCTGATAAGGTAGCTGACACAGTAATAAGTGATATTATAAAATAAATGAAAAATTAGAATGCCTCCCCCTCGGTGTATTAAGGAATAAGGATGGTTCGGTCATCACTCACCCCCTCCCGTCTTATTTGAAGCAATTGCCATATCCATTAATTGGTGTTTTTATAGCTCAGCACAAACGCTTCCCTCACCCTGGTAGCGACCTGCCACGACCCTCCCCTCTGGGTTTTTAAAGCGTTGCTTCCACTGGCGGAGTCCGCCTCAGGGTCTGCGCCCCAGAAGGGGCCTGGAAGGGCTCCGAGAGCATAAGGGACGCGGAAGAGGGGGGCCGTGCCTGTAGAAAGCACAAGATGAACTTGGAGGGCTTTGGTCTCCTGACTTTGAGACCAGGATTGCCCCCCTGAAGAGATGCGCTGGGGACCGAGCGGCTTCCAGACCGCGGGAGCGGAGGTGGTGGGGGGAGGGTACTTAGGTGTGCGCGCTCACGGGTGTAAGGAGGGAGTTCAAGGGACACTACTCTCTGTCCTTTGGGGTTTTATTTTTACCTTCCCTTTCTTCACTCACAACTCCACGCCTCCCTCGTCCGTGTTTCCCTTTCACACTTTTCTCTCCACGTTCCCGCCTCTCCCTCAAATCCCCCCACAGACGCGAGCCTCCTTGATGCGCCCTTCCCGCCCCCTCGGCCTTCCCACGGCCACCCTACGTGACGCCAAGAGGCGATTCTGAACCACCCGCTATGACACCCCCTCCACCACCTACTCCTTGGCCTCCCCATCTGGGCGCCGCCAGGGTGCGAGAACCCACTTATCCGGACGAACTAGACGCACCGCGAGCAGCTGAGCTGTCTCCTGCGCGTGCAATTTTTAATTATCTTTTCGGTCACAGGGGAGAGCTCTAACCCTGGGCACCGTCGTGCCTCCTGCGTGCACAAGTCTCCCCGAGCCACAGGCAGCAGACCCAGGAAGGGAAGGCAGGTTTCCCCCTCAAAAAAAAGAGAGAGACACTGCATCCGTTACTCTCATACCTCACACACCCATTCTCATGTACTCAGACACACACTTGCACGTCCACCTCGTACATCCTCACAATGACCCTCATAAATATACAACACACACACACACACGCGCGCGCGCGCGCTCTTAATGGCTTTTTGTCTTTTTCTTTCTTTCTTTTTTTTTTTTTTTTGCCTTTTAGGGGGGCAGTTTTAATTTGCGCATGTTGTGCCACTAACAGAGATCTCTGACTTGTTTTTTGTTTTTAAATGTGTGGGGGCTGCAAAGGAGGGGAAGAGTTTCGGGAAATGGATTATTTCTGTGGTCAAAGGGAGATAAAAATTCAATCACTACTGTGGTGATATGCCGCCTTCTCTGGGCTTGGCCTTCTCCTCCCAGGAAGTCCAGAGAACACGGAACTCCCTGAAATTTGAAGACAGTAAGAAAGAGTCAATATTTCAAATATGGACGACCAGAGGGGCTTTTTTGAATATGAAATTGTAGGACCGTTTGAATTTAAGAAAGCATCGTGGGGACTTTTCCTCTTTTTTTCCTGCATCACTGTTTTGCCCTATCTTTGTTTCATTTGGTGGATAGTGAACTAGGCAGGCCTCAATGGTTAGGGATTTTAAGGACAATTTAATCAATGCTGAGATTATTTATTTTAATTAATCATATCCAGTAACCCAGCTTTATAGCTTTTTTCGGCATCCTCCCTCCATTTCACATTTCAGTGGAACTAATATAAGCAGGTCTTGGAAGTTACTAGTCTTGGATCCCTTAAAATATCCTACAGTTATTTATAATGTGGAAATGAAATTTTCCACTGAATACCCTAACAACGTTTCAGGTATCTGGCACAGCGGATTTTCAGTCTCCTTTCAAAAACATCCTTTTGCTGAACATTCACACTTTCAACTGGAACTGACTGAGCCTGGAACTGATGATGTCTTGGCTCTAAGCGTTATACTTAAAGGCCGAAAACATTTTTACAGACCCCTAAACCAAACCTCTCCTGGTAATAGTAAGCACATAAGAAAACCATGAGGTTTTACATATGTGTATTTTGTGCTATAGTTTGCTAGATCTCACCCCTGGGTTTAGATTTTCTTCTACATCAAAATGTGCAGAACAAATCACCCACAAGGTTCCTCTTCAGAGATACTTATCTTTTCAGTTGTATATGATGGCATTAAAAAAAAAAAACTTACATTTTTTTCTGAAAGTGTGGCTACTTTGGAAGATATAAGTTTAATCTCCACCCCCATATCCTTTAACATTTAATATAACTTTTTAGTAACGACAATTGGCAATTCTGACTTTCCAGACAAAGAAAATGAGATGTGAAGCAGTCAGCTATTTATCCAAAGAACTGAATCCCCAGACTGGGAACAGAACCCATGCTTCTTTCAACCTGGTTTCCTGTTCTAACCTCTATACAGTATTTTTTATATATTTTTTCATGATGAAAAATGGAAAAAGTCTCTGTAAATCTTAAAATAGTTTTCAATGGATCAGCTAACAAAAAGTGGGACAACCAGTGGAAAATTATGGACATATTGATGAGCCCTAAAGCTTTGAATGTGTCAAAGGGGGAAACTTTATAAACAGAACCATCTTTAGAGAGTTTTCTTCTTTTTCTTTCCCTTTCTTTTCTTTCTTTCTTTTTTTTTTTTTTTTTTTTCCTTTTTGAGACAGAGTCTCACTCTTTTGCCTGGGCTAGAGTGCTGTGGCGTCAGCCTAGCTCACAGCAACCTCAAACTTCTGGGCTCAAGCAATCCTCCTGCCTCTGCCTCCCAAGTAGCTGGGACTACAGGTGTGTGCCACCATGCCCAGCTAATGTTTTCTATTTTTAGTAGAGATGGGTTTTGCTCTTGCTCAGGCTAGTCTTGAACTCCTGACCTCAAGTGATTCTCCCACCTCGGCCTCCCAGAGTACTAGGATTACAGGCATTGACCCAACGCACCCAGCCACAAGAGTTGCCTTTTGGCCTGTGATTTGGGTGAAAGTTACTCAGCCCTTGAAGAAGCAACATTGCCACTAGACCAATAGTCACTATACTGTGGCCCATGGGCCAAATCTGGCCTAATTCCTGTTTTTGTACAATCTACAAGAATGGTGTTTGCATTTTTAAATAGTTGAAACAAATTAAAAGAAGAATTATATTCATGACACATAAAAATGACCTGAAATGCAAACTTCAGTGTCTACAAATAAAGTTTTATTGAAACACACCTATGGTCAGTCATTTATGTATCGTCTATAGCTATCTTCACCTAAAACAGCAGAATAGTGTGGTTGTGACAAAGATTGTATGACTCACAGAGCCTAAAATACCTACTAACTGGTTTTTTACAGAAAAAGTTTGCCAACTTTGCCCTGCCCTAAAGTGAAAGGGGTGCAGGACTCTGGAGGAATGAGACAGTAGAAAGGAATAGATATTAAAGAGGATACTGGGGGATGGAGAGTGCATGAGGCCCATATTAGTTCTTTCCAAGTGAACATTTGATCATCTAACTTTTTCTTTTCTGCATAAAATATTAATTAATTAGACTAATAATTTTGGATGTGCCAAAACAGAGAGAAAAGAATTAGGAGTTAGTGCATTTTCATAGGCTCCTTAAGAACAATTGTTTTACAATATGCCAGCATTTTTCATTGTCCTTAAAACATAGTAGTGAGCACATTAACTGCATAGATGAGAAAAAAGTAAAGAAACTTGCATGTAATCTGAACATGAAAAAAATAGGTAAAACTTTTATAGATTTATTCCATCTGTTTTCTACATGATTACACAAGAAACACAAATGAGCTTAGCAAGAATTTTCTGGTATACAATATATTCACAGGTCCTGTATATACTTTTAAGACAGTTAGCTTAATAACTTAAGTGATCCCAAAGCTTTCTGACATATTTTTTCCATTTTAATTTTTTATACCATTAAATACTGTATGATTTGTTTTAAGCTCAGTAAATTTTTCCCATTGTCAATGGACCTATAATAATTTGCATGGCTGTAACAAGAGATGAAATGTTTGTAGTTAGCATCATAAACCTTTCCTTGTTGTTTTAGCATTCCCATGGGCCATTTTCAGGCATTTATAAGAGAGTACAGTGTTGTCATAAAAAAGACTGACACTCGCCATATGACCTTTCAGAACCACATTTATGGAGCAGCTATCTAATTACTCTTCAGGCATGGTACTGCCTTAAGAGGTATATATTTTGTTTGACTAAAATACCAACTTACTAAATGACCTCCTAGTTACCTGAACAGACCAATGTAATTCCTTAAAAGGGTTCTAATTCATTACCCAGGAGTCAGAGAAAACTAATTTTCTGAAATCAGCCCTCTGGTGTTTTGGTATTGGCAAGTGTCCTATGGAAGTAGCAGTGATCTTTGAGCAGCAATGGAATGTTATTGATACATTAAAAGTTTACAGAGGTCTGTGATGAAACATCCAGGAACACCCCTGGTGTTATTTAATTTAACCCCAAATTAAATATTTCCTGCAGTAATTCAAACATTCTTTATCAATCTGCTCGGGTATTTCCTTCAAGGCAGTAGCAACAGTGCTATCCAATTCTGATCCCACTGCCTAAGGTTCCAAAGCTTTACTTTAGACTTTAAGGCAGTGACCTGAACCATTCGTCCCCTCCCTACACCCTGCCATCAAGGTGAGAAATATAAATCATAATACTTTAGTCCATCTAAGAAAGTATAAAAATCAGGATTTGCACAGTGTGAGAAATTTGAATTACAAAGTAGAGAGGTAGGAAAGATAGAACCAACAAAACAGAATAATGAGAGTTCAACTTGGTTCTATTAGCTGCAATCCTAAGGGATGCCAGTTACGGATCACCATTCTCACTGTTTTGCTCTTCTGTATATCATACTCAGAAACTCTTCCTTTAGTGTTTTTCCCCAACCTTTCCTGGACTGGACTTTTCCCAGAAAAAGCAATTTCTCCTTCCCATCTAGCCATGATCAAGTTCTGTAAGCAATAATTCCTCTTCCCTGACTTTAAGTGACTCTCCTGGTTATCTTTTTGATTGGCAGGATCCCTTCCTCAGTCACATTCCTGTCAATCACTATTTTCTTCCAGATTATCTTTTTTCCCTAGGTGTGCCAGTTATCAATTTATTTTCTCCCAGCTCCAAATTCACCCTTTTTACCTGCTCTGTGAAAATATATCTGGGCTCATTAAATGTTTCCCTTGCCAGCTGGCATTGATGTTTTGTCAGTAGGGGGCATTGGAGAGACATTGCAGGAGAAAAGGTTTTTGTTTCCTGGTTCCTCTGTGTTCACTCAGCAAGTTTCTGTAGTGTAATACATGTAGTTTCTCCAACTCCTGCTGCTGAAATGCACACATACACACACCTTCCCTGTGGCCTGGCTGCTGCTGTGAGGCTGGTTTTTCCAATGCCAGGCTCCTGAAGCAACCAGCACCCCGCATCCTCCCCTCCTGGGCTGTTAGTAGCAATGTGCCTCTGGTTAGATATCTCTTAGTGAACAGCTCTCCCCAGCACTCCAGGGACCAGAGCTGCAGCTGGTTCCACTAGCACAACTCTGCCATCCAGTGAGCAGAGGCTGTGTAAGGTTTGGATCCCAGCCCTGGATGAGAAGAGGGGAGGGCTCGTCCTAGCTTGTTCTATTTCAGCCCTGAGAGTAGAGGATGCTCTTATTTCTGTATTCTTCAGAGTTCTCTTTACTTCTTCCTAGCCAATTCCTTTTACTCCTGTTATAGTCAGTAAATAATTCTTTATATTAAACTTTGCTTGTTCAAATTACTGGATGGTTTCTCTATCCTCATTGGACCTAGCCTGATATGGTAAGGTTTCAGTCTTCTGGCCCCCAAGATGTTCTTATTCACAGTGGTTTTCATTCTGGGTCACTCCGCTGGAGTCATTATGAGAATTTCCAACATCCCACTACTTCTATTAAATGATTTATTTTCCCCTGATAGATATGTTTATATTTAGAAGACATATTCTTAAGACAGGATGATGTGGACAGAGAGTAGAGATATTTTAAGCATGGGCTAAAATTGATCAATATTTTTTCTCAGAGTCCTCCTGACATGTTCCATGAAATCCCATAGCCCACACTTCAATTAAAATGTACATAAACAAAATCACATGCAAAAATTCCAGAGCTGCTTCATCTCTAGATATGATAAGAAGCCAGGGTCAGGGAAGGTAGAGCGATATCTTGCAGAATCAGAAGAGCAAAATGCTATCACCAAGGAAAGAAGGGGAGTGGGACTAGATGATTGCTCCCTTATTGTAGTTGAAGTAAGAGACTGGGTAATGATATGACTCTAAGATAAAATTACGAAAATACTGGATTAAACAAAATAGACAGTATTTTGAATTTTCTCCCAGATTTTAATATGCTACATACATCTTGAATCTCCATGAGAAGCCTTAAAATACTGCATTTACAAATATTTAATTATTGTTTCTAAGGGAATTTAAAGGTTTTTGAAGTATTTTTAGAAAATACTGAGCTAAATCAAAGTGGGAAAAAAATTGGAACATTAAATGGATCATCCTTCATGGAAGGGAATATTGTAATGTAGTAGAGAAATAAAGTTGGCTAGGCTACTTGTAGAGGGCGTTGGTAGTGTTGGTACCATGATTCTCATTTTTGTGCATATTTATAAAAGGGAGGATATATTCAGGCTGCTGCTAGAAGCCATGCTCTCTTGGTCTTTGCCCCACTATCCCAGCCTATCACCCTTCTTGGTCTGAACAGCAATGTTAAATGGGAGCTTCTCTGGGCAGGGCCAGTACTAGGATGAGGCAAAAGAATCATGGAAGCGCAGGGTCAGATCCTCTCTTTGTTTAAAGCTTTGATATATTGTTTATCATGTATTTTTTTATGTTAAATTTGAATTTTAAGAATATTATATTAAAATATTATTTTGAATGCAAGGTGTTTTGGAACCCCCTTAAACTTTGCACCCAAGGCAGGTACCTCACTTATTGCATCCAAGTCCTGGCCTAGCCCTAGCTCAGTGGGTATCCTAAACTTTCAGAGTGATTTCTGACCTCCCGGCTCCGTGACCAGCATCTTTCCTTTTAGTACCTAATTAAGGTATCAATAGCAGATACAACAGAAGAGTTTGACCTTCCCTATGTAAGGATGATTGTGGTGTGTGTGTGTGTGTGTGTGTGTGTGAAAGAGAGATGTGTTTACCTGGTTATCACTCTTTGACAACAAAAATACCATCATCTGTTTGTTATGTAATTTTTAAAAGGAAGATGTGCCTTCTTTGTTGTTTTCATCTGTTTTAGAACTGTTTTCAATTTTATTTAAATATTTTACAAACATAATACACTTAGTGCCTGTCTTCTTTCATTTCTGTAAGTATGTCTATGGTATTAAATTAATTAGATTCTTCTTTCAATAAATGCAATGAATCCCATTATCAGATCTTTACAAGAGTTTAAAAGAGGCAATTCCCACCAGTGCCACTGCGAAAGTGAACTTTCACCACAGGGGGGACAACAAGGTTGTGTCATGGGGGTGCGGTGGTGAGAGAGACATTAAAAAAAAAAAAGAAGCTTATTTGACTTGTATTTTTCCTCTATCAGTATAGGACTTTTTCTATTAATCCACATCTTTGCCCAGAGAATATACTTATTTCTATTTCCTAAGCGAAACCTCTAACTTTCTATGGTTTTTGGTGACAGATTTGAGTCTTAACCATGACATGTTGATTCTTTGCCTTTTTGAAGTAGGAATTTTTCACAAACCTTAAAATCAAACTCCTCCCTTTACTTCTCTCATATACAAAACAGTCTTAGCAAGTTTTAATTAGGATTTTTACCTCAACATATAGGCCAGATTTATATGTACATAGATAATCAGCACATCTGAAATTTCACTATTCTCATTATTTTCAGGTAAAAAAAATCCTATAGTAAATCAGACTGAAGGAAATGTTCTGTATCATCTGATTTACTCAGCTTAAAGCTTATTATTCTCTAGGATTGTTGAAAATGGGGGTTGCCTCTAATAGTTTCATTGAGCATAGTTTTTTAAAATTCTGTTTTTAACTTGCTTCACTGGTGTTTATCCTTACTGAAGGGAATTATCATGGTTGCGTGTAACTGTAACCATGGAAACGGATCGAGGTATTACAATTTATCATATATTGTCCCTCATGATTTACTCCTGGCTTCTCTGATGCTAATGTTATTGGTTCATTCAAAAATAAATACCATTTTTCAAAATCATCTATGATCAAACTTCAATTGTGAAACATAAAAAATAAGACAATTACTAGAAGTGTGATACATAAGAAGCATAACTCATCTTACATCAGCCTTGAAAATTTGAAAGCTTTTCAATTTCCAACTTTGTTTTGCTAGCATTTACAAACTCAACCATAAAAAGTCCCTCTAGGCAGAGATCTGGCAAAACATTCCAGTTCAAAGTCAAACTTTCTATAGCATATTTCTTACTGTCAATGTTAAAATTACAAAACTGGAAGAAAAATAGTTGGAAAGTTGCTTTGCACTTGTCACTGAATAAAAGGGGGGACATACATCTAAATACATTAAAGTCTAAACAATCCATCAGTCATTTTTATTAGACATGTATGAAAAGAAAAATAAATTAGTTTTAAGTCATTCACTTCACCCTTGACATTGTTCTATTATGTGACAAACCTATGTGGGCTTGATAATTTTAATATGAGTTGCTCAATTTTCTGAACTTCTCAGAGAGTATGCAATTTGGAGCTATCGAAAGAAAAAAGCTTTCAGAAAGTTTATATTGGAGTGAAGACTTAGTCTCTTCCCTTTAAACTTCCAGGAACAGAGTGACAGGACCACATGTAAACCATATTTCTTCTCTGTATATCCCAGAAGGGTGGGTAGAGCTGAAAAATGGGAAGTGCACTGGGAAGCCTTTTTAACTAACACACTATGAAACTTTAAACAGGGCTCTAAACTAACATGTCTTGTGGCCTCATAGAAATTTCCATCAAAAGATTCCATAAATCCCTCAAGGTCAATATGTCCAATATACCCAACTCAACGTTTCAGGCAAAAAGAAAGACAAGTGACAACATATATGTTCCCAAGACCTAGTACACAGTGGTTATTTTTTTTCCATCTTAGTTAATAGTACCACCGTACACAGCATTGTGAGTACTGTAATGGTAGGAACTGTTTGTCTGGTTCACAGAAAATCTGGAACCACACCACTGAAGAAGTCCAGGGAACACTATTCCTACTATAGTCCATGTACATACAATGTGAATAGTATCCCCTGGAGTTGTGTAACATGGTAGCCCTAGATATGCCCCACAGCCAGCATAAGGCCTAGCCTAGCATATAATATGTGACCAATATATATTAGTTGATTGAATAAATGAATATACCCCCTTGGGCAAAAACTTGGGTATCTTGATAGACTAATCTTCTCCATCATTTTCTACTTCTCGTCTATCACCTGATTCTATGAATGCCACTTCCTGAATGCCATTCATATCTGTTTTCTTTCCATCTCTATTGCCACTGCCTTAAGTTTAGATCTGTATCATCTTGAATCTCAACTGCAATGGACTTGTAACTTGTCTCCCTGCCTGTTTATGCCCTTCTCAATCCATCCTCCACATTGCCATCAGCATTCTCTTTTTAGAATACTATTTCAATCATGTCTTTGTGTTGCTTAAAACAATTCAGTGATTCTACGTCGATCATACAGGATAAGACCCCTTCATGACCTGGCCTTCTCAAGTTGTCACCACAGAACCACCAGTACAGAGTTTAAAAACTCAAATTTGAAAACAAATCTGTCTTATGAAAAACCTCAACCTTCACTTCTCCTAATATCCCTTGCCCCAAACTCAGACACATTTTTCTCTTTCTCCTTCATCAGTGCTATAGTAATTTGCATTTACCTCCACTATTGTACTTATCACGTGAATTCTCTGTTCACATATATGGCTCCCATACAGAGTGTAAGTGCCTTGACAACAGGGATTAGTTTTACTCATCTTTTATCCTAGCATCCAGCGTAATGTCTAGAACACAATAAGTGCAAATAAATGTTTGTTAAAATGAGTCAATAAACAAATAAATCTACTTAAAATTCTCTCTAGATCTGAATTTTCTATCCTTTTAAAATAGGAAATTTTCATGTTATAACATTTTATGTTTCTTCCTGAAATTATCAAATACTGAGGAGGATGGGAATGAATCTTTCTTACATTTCATTGGGAATATGAATTAGGTAAAAAGACTTGAGATAATAGTTTGGCATTATCTAGTAAAGTTGAAGCTGTATATGTTCTGTAACTTAGCAATTCTGTACCTAAGTATCTACTTATGATACACATAGAAAATGATAATATTTTGTATGTCATACTGAATTAAAGAAATGAGAGACTTGTGCTTAGAGGCAAAGGAATGCAGCTCAGCCACCTCTGCCCATACTAGGGTCCTAAGGGCTATAAGGATCAATATCTCAGCACTTGTTCTATAGTGGTGATCTTCCAACCAGGTGTCATGTAGTTTGCTATATTATTTAAGACAACTCATTCTGCTATGGAAAATAAGAAAAACAGGTAAGGTGAATAAACGAGACTAAATATAAAAGCTAGTAGCTTTGTGAGACATGTTAGATATAAGGGAAGTTGAGCATATGTGTGCTTAACCTCAATGGGAGGGACAGAAGGACCAAGAGCACCAAATATTCATGATACACTAAATATACATCAGGCATTCAATATTCATAAGATCTTAAATTGAATTCTCATTGGAGACACTCTTTCTGACTCATGTGTCCTCTGCCAAATAAATCCTATAGCTGCTCATCAGTCTAATTGGCAAACTACTGCTGTGGCCAGGTGTTGGCTCCAGGCACTACCCTTCTGTCAAGCCTTGTTCCTCAAACCTCAACTTTGACTTTTAACCACACCATCAGGGAAGGCTGATGACCAGAGAAAGAGACAAGATCTATATGAACTTTGGCTAGGCACAGTGGCCCATGTCTCTAATCCCAGCACTTTGGGAGGCCAAGGCATGAGGCCAGGAGTTGGAGACCAGCCTGGGTGACATAGCGAGACCCCATCTCTACAAAATATTAAAAAATTAGCTGGGCATGTGCATATAGTCCTAACTACGAGACAGGCTGAGGCAGGAGGATTGCTTGAGTGCAGGAGTTTGAGGCTGCAGTGAGCTGTGAATGTGCCACTGCACTCTAGCCTGGATGACAGAACAAGATCTTATCTCAAAAAAAAAAAAAAAAAAAAAGATATATGAACTTTGCAGAATTCAGAATTCAGGTAGTGTAATCCTTCCATCCTGCTTTCACCCTATCCTAAGTATATTAACCTATGCCATTCCTAACCCCTTCCTTCTTCTCTGTTTTCAATTAATTCAGTAAATTTCATGATGCAAGCATCTTATTTTGGTGTGAAAGCGTTTTTGTTCAGTGACTTTTAGGAGAGTTGCCTTAGTGTTCCCAGAGGCTACCATTGCATTAAGGTAGTTTCCCACGTGATGCTGGGTAACATGTGCCCCTGCAGGACATGAAAACTTTCCATGGACACAGATAGTTTTAAAAGAATTGATCCCCAAATCCTCAGAGTCATATACATTGTTTCCTAAAAGTGATCTGTCCAGGAACTTGCCTGTGATTGCTATTTTCTCCCTTCATATTTCTCTTTTCCTATTTCAAAAAAATAAAGGATACCTCCTGGCCACCACCCCTTACTAATCCCTTATGCATTGCCACCTTCCCTTACTATTATGCATTGCCCCCAGGCATAAAAAAAAAAAAATCTCCTACCTACCACACAGAACCTCCACTAATCAAAGGCACCAAAAGCACCACTTCATTCAATTCCTTAAGAAGTGCATTTCAAAAAAAAAAGTTAACTTTCATGTTTAGTAATTATTATAAAAAATTATAATGTAGTTATGTTCTTTCATCAATTGCATACTATGGCAACAATAACATTATAATAATTCAAACCAGAAAAAGTATTTTAACAGTTAGGAACTTATACATCTAGGAAGCTTAACTACATTATGTGCAATTTCAATTTATGTACCTATTCTTCTTGTGAAAAATAGTGAAGCATGACTAATTGAAGACTTTAAAGCATAAAAATATATAACATTAAAAACTATTTTGTGGGGGAAGTGAAATAGAAAGAAACAATGCTAAATTTCTGACTGAGGAGAATATTGTTCATGTATTTTTTAAATGCATGAACATAAATGCTTTGAATTTAAATTTCTGTTTAAGAACACAGGTATAAAAGAGAGCTGACCTGGAAGTCAGTTGGCAAGGGAGCCTGGGAAAAGTAATTCCCTAAAATACACAGCAGAACCAGGGGAAAGGAAGATAGACAAATGACCAGCATAGACATCAACCTAAAAATGGCTGTATGGCATGTAAAAGAATGAAGTTATACCCTACCTTATACCATATACAAAATGTAATTCAAAATGAATCAAAGGCCTAAATGTAAAAGCTCAAATCACTGTGGTATTTAGCTTGCACTAAATATATCTGAAAGGGGTATATAAGTTTATTTTGAAGTGTTAATAATTAAAATACACTGGGAACAGCACTCTTTGTAGCTATTTAAACACAAATTTTTTTTAAAATGTTAGATGTATCAGTCAATGAAGAAAACAAATATTTCCAGATGTTTTTTTTTTTTTCAATAGAGGGAATTTAATAAAGGTATTTACAGACTATGAAGAGCTGAGAAGTCAACAGGAGATGTGAAGCAGTTGAAAGGTTAGCAACAGCTGGAGTTGTTCCCAGCCCAGGACTGTAGGAACAATAGGACTAGGCGTTGTAACCAGAACTCAAAAAGTACACCCATCTAGGAGATGGAAGGACGGTGGCACCACCATGACGATCTGGGAGTCACAGAAAGAAGAGTTATTTAGTGTAATATGGAGCCACTAAGGCAACTCAGTAACTGTTGGAGACACCACCTGAAGCTGAGTGAAAAGGAGAGAAATTCTCTTGCTTCTCCCCTCCACTTATTCTCTAATCTTCCACTTGTGCCTTCATTGGCTGACACTAAAAGGACACATATAAAAAAATGTTTCTAAGAATGCTAGTTGCACATGTGCTTCAGCAACTGTGGCTGGATGTGTTCACCACACCACTCTGCATTTAAATCTCTGTTTAAACACACATATATAAAAAAGAACTGACCTGGAAGTCAGTAGGAAGGGAGCCTGGAAAAATAATTCCCTGAAATACACAGCAGAACAGGGGACAGGAAGACAGATATATGAACAGTATAGATGTCAATTAAAAAAAATGGCTGAATGGTATGCAAAAGAATGAAGTTAGATCCCCTACCTCACACCACATACAAAAAGTAACTCAAAATGAATCAAAGGCCTAACTGTAAAAGCTAAAACTGTGAATCTCTTAGAAGAGAACATAGATATAAATCTTTGTGACTTTGGATTAGGCAATGGTTTCCTAGATATAATACCCAAGAGCTAAGCAATCAAAGAAAAAGTAAATAAATTGAATTTCATCAAACTTTGTATCTTCTGTGTTTCAAAGGTACTATGAAGAAAATGAAAAGACAACTCACAAAATGGGAGTAAATATTTGCAAATCATATATCTGATAAGGGTTTAGTATCCAGAATATACAAAGAACTCTTCTAATTTAACAGCAAAAAGGCAAAAAAAAAAAAAAAAAAAAAACAATTTAAAAATGAGAAAAAACACATGAACTGATATTTCTTCAAAGAAGAAATACAAATAGCAAATAAGCAAATGCAAAGATGCTCAACATCGTTAGTCATTAGAGAAATGCAAATCAAAACCACAGTGAGATACTACTTCATACCCACTAGGATGGCTATAATAAAAAAAAGATGGACAATAGGAAGTGTTTGGGAACAGGTGGAGAAATGGGAACCCTCATACATCGCTGGTGGGACTATAAAATGGTACAGCCACTGTCGAAAATAGTTCACAGTTTCTTAAAAAGTGAAACATAAAATTACCAAATAACACATCAATTCCACTCCTAGGATTACACCTTAGAGAAAAGAAAACATATGTTCACACAAAAACTTGTACATGAATATTCACAGCAACATTGGAAACCATCAACAGTAAAAGCCAAAATGTGGAAACCACTCAAATGTCTACTGACTGGTGAATGGATAAACAAATGTAGTATACCCATTCAATGGAATATTAGTTAGTCATAAAAAGGAATGAATTACTGACACACGCTACAACATGGATGAACTTTGAAAACATTATATCCAGTGAAAGAAGCCAGACACAAAGACCATATATTGTATGTTTCCATTTATATGAAATGTCCAGAATAGGTAAATCCTTGGACGCAGAAAGTAGATTAGTGGTTTCCAGGGGCTGGTGGAAGTAAAGGGGTGACTGTCAATGAATGTGAGGTTTCTTTATAGAGCGATGAAAATGTTCTGGAATTAGACAGTGGTGATCATTTTACAACCTTGTGAATACACTTAAAAATCACTGGAGTATACACTTTAAAAGGATGAATTTTATGGTATGGAAATTGTATCTCAATTTTTAAAAACTAAATTAATTTTTTTAAAGGCTGAATGGGACCATTATTTTTCAGAACTCTATGAGAGGGGAAAGTAGCTATGGCATTCAAGTCGGAAAGTTATTCCCTAGAGACACCTGTGCACATGTGCTCTAGGACTGTGTTCTTCAACCCCTAGGCTGTGGCCTGGTACCCTATCTGTGGCCTGTTAGGAAAACAGGGCCACATATCACCACCTGTGCTCCACCTCCTGCCCCCTCCCAAGCCTATCCTCCCTGTTCTGTGGAAAAATTGTCTTTCATGAAACCGGTCCCTGGTGCCAAAAAGGTTGGGGACCGCTGCTTAGGAGAATGTATGAATGAATATTCACAGCAATGCCAGGAACCATCAACAGTAAAAGGATAAATATATTGTGGAATATTTATGCAATGAAACACTATCAGCAGTGAAATTGAATGAACCACAGCTACAAACAATATCATGGATGAATCTCAGGAACCTAATATTGAGGTAAATCAACAATTGCTTGAGAATGAAGACATAAAGACACAACTGTATAACCAAAAAGAAAACTACCCAATGAGCATCAATAGTAGAATGTAAAAATAAATCATGACATATAGACACAATGGAATACTATGAATAAAAATGAACTATATCTACATGCAACAATAGAGATGAATCTCATAAACATAATGTTGAATGTAAAAGCCAGAAATGGGAGAGTGTATGTTGTATGATTCTTTTTATATAAAATTCAAAACCAAGAAAAGCTATAAGATTAGAGGTCAGGATAGTAATTACCCAGGAATGAAGGAGGGTAGTAGCGGTAAGGTGGCTGGTAGGGGCTTTCTGAGATGCTGGAAATGTTCTATTTCTCTATCTCTATGCAGGTTAAATAAATATATTCACTTGTGGAAATTCATCAAGGGACACACTTACGTTCTGTGTACTTTTATGTATGTATGTCATATTTCAACTGAAAGTTCAGAAAGAAAAAAAATAGTTGCTAAAGAATTAGTGAAGTATAATTCCATTTATGTGAAGTTCAATAACATGAAAAATTTAATAATTTATTGGAGAAACAAACATTTGGTAAAATTATAAGGAGGCCGGGCGTGGTGGCTCACGCCTGTAATCCTAGCACTCTGGGAGGCCGAGGTGGGCGGATCGTTTGAGCTCAGGAGTTCGAGACCAGCCTGAGCAAGAGCGAGACCCCATCTCTACTAAAAATAGAAAGAAATTATATGGACAGCTAAAAATATATATATAGAAAAAATTAGCCGGGCATGGTGGTGCATGCCTGTAGTCCCAGCTACTCGGGAGGCTGAGACAGGAGGATCGCTTGAGCTCAGGAGTTTGAGGTTGCTGTGAGCTAGGCTAACGCCACGGCACTCACTCTAGCCTGGGCAACAGAGTGAGACTCTGTCTCAAAAAAAAAAAAAAAAAAAAAATTATAAGGAAAGGAAGGGAATTATATGCCCCAAATTCAAGCTTATGGTTACCTCTGAAGTGGATCAAGACCAGATCAAGCCTTCACAGGTATCAATATTTTATTTCATGAGTGGGGTGGTAGGTACACATGTATTCATTGTATTGATATTTTTTATACTCAATAATATTTTATAAATAGTCTTTTGGTACTGCTCAGTATTTAACAAAGCAATTTTTAAAGACTTTATGGTTCTGAATATCAAAGTCTATAACTTAAAGCACATGTGCTTCCCAGCACTGGGTTGGGCTGGGGATTGGTTTGGAACATGTGTCACTATTTTTAGTACCTTTATATATTATTAATTATTCCATTGTTTCAGTCAAGATATTAGAGAAGCAAAAGGTTTTGATTAAACTCAGTGTGAAACAGATAACAAAGAAAAATTAATTAGCTAATTTCCAAGGATAAGCAGTTACCAATTCAGAATTATATTTCCAAATTTTGTTTCCAAAGAATTTTTTGGGATTGGGAACAAATCAATACTTTCCCACAAAATAATATTATAAATATTGGTCAAATTCCAATCTGGTCCTGGAAAGCCTATATAACCTGGAATAAAACTGGATATAATGCTAAGGGGGCTTATATTTTCCCACTGATTCTATGGAAAATGGGCCCAATATTTACCTGAGAAATCAGGATGCCAGAACATACCACCTACTACTTTAGCCCCAACCTGTCAGGAAGTGATCTTTTCTACTGTAGTAATCTAGAGTGATTTCTATCCCATGGTTAAGATCCCTTATAGTAGGGGTAGGTGAAGAGGAAGAGGAATCTGTTGAGGCAGCAGATGTGTACTGGGGAACAATGTTGCATAGATTGAGTATGATGTTGTGGACTTCCTTGAAAGCTTTACAGAGCAGTAAAGAATTTGTGAAATAAGTAGAGAGATGATTTAATAGAAATTAAGCTATCAGTTGTTGAATATATATTATGTATCAAGGATTTTTCTAAGTAGTTTACATGCATAAACTCATTCTCCTTACAACAATGTTATGAAGTAGATAATTTAATATCCCCATTTTCAGATGAAAGAAACTGGAAGGCACAGAGTGATATCTCACCAAATGTCATACAAATAGTAAATGGTAAAGCTAAATGTGAACTCAGTCTACTGATCTGTAGCATTTGCCAATTTCCAGGGTGTAAATATTTCCATTATAGTTGATTTTAAGCTACCAACATGATGTCACCAAATACTGGGTTGAAAAA
The DNA here is from genome assembly GCF_041146395.1 of Eulemur rufifrons. NCBI lineage: Eukaryota > Metazoa > Chordata > Mammalia > Primates > Lemuridae > Eulemur > Eulemur rufifrons. The sequence continues at coordinate 14,128,312 of NC_090997.1, read as the reverse complement.
AGATGCATACAATTAATTGGCTCTAGCAAACCGATACGAGCCAGCTGGCTACACCATTGAACAAAGATTTATCAAATGCTTACTATATATAAGAAACACTATATTAAGGCACAAAATTTTTTAAGCGCTAGTTTTTGCCATTATGGTAGCGACATCTGAATGGAAAGACAATATTTGCAGTCATAGAATATTAAATAACACATATATATGTAACTTTATAAAAGGAATAATAATTCACATTTAATTACCAAATAAATGTTACAGATATGGTAGGAAAGTTGCAATGTCTTGCACCTAATTACTTTCTAAAACTTCACAGGTCTGTTAAATGTTTTGCTGTTTGTGGTAAAGATATTTTAAAAAAATAATCTACTTTTATGTTTTTCCAAAAAAAGACTATTAAATAGACATTTAGATATTGATTGTCATATCCAAGATTTTTTTAAAAAATGCTTTATATAACCAATTATTACCTTTTGGAATTTCATAGGGAACTGTATAAAAATTTCTTAAATATTCATTCAGAAACATATAAAATATTAATATGGGTATTTAACCAACTTGGATGAAAACATTTCAGGGCTCTTTAAAATCTTTTATATTCTTCTGCTTATATGTTGGTTTCAAATGGCCTGGTCTAGAAGACATCCTGATATTTACTGATCTTTCATAATTCAACTATGGTATATGATATTTGTAAATCCAAGCTTGGTATCAGGCAATTTGCAAAATTCGCCTGTTGCTAAGGGAAAAATTGTTTGTAAATTCCCATTTAGATTAGCTTCAGCTAACAAAGTAGACAAGTTAAAATAGAATTAAGAGATGTTTAAATTATTTTCAAGAAAGTGTAGTGGTAAAGAAACTTTTACATGGGTAAAGAAAATTTGTAGAGAGGTAGATGAATATTCACAGTGAAATACTATTATATACTCTAAGAGCATAATTAAGCAACCCTCCCCTTGAATTATCTAATTTATTTTTCATAGTATAACAGGATATTAAATGGTACTTTTCCTGATACCCCAGAAGTAACTACTAGAAACCAAGCACTAGGACCCGAAGCTGAAGACAAAGAGAGATTGGGTATGTTCATTACCACTGTGTGACTGACGAGCACCCGTGAGTTTTGTTTGTGCCAAATGGGCATTGCTGAAAGTGGCAGTACTAGAACCACTTGGACAGTAGATCATTTAAGAGCGCTGCCACTAGGGTTGCAAGCGGGAGGTAGGAGAAGAAAGGCTGTTGGAAGAGGTTGAGCTTCCATGTTAGGAAAACGTACTGGCATTTGAATGCCTGTTGCTCATTAGCCAGAAAGGCAGGGACCCCCAACAGTCAGTCACACAGTCCAGTCACATAAACAGGTTTTGCCTTCTTCTCATTATCCAATTATTCAATTACTGGTTATAGTTTTAAAAGCCCACATTATCCAATTTAATTCTCGTGGCAATCCTGTGAAGTAGGCATTCTTTAAAGATCATGCCTCTTTTTCGGTTTAGAAACCTTGGAAATGGACTCAGAGAAGTTACACAGCAAGCCCAAGGTCACACCATTAGTGAGAGAGCCAGGACTGAAACCAACTTCTTTGAGCTTCATATCTTCTGCTTATTCCACTGTGCAACACAGCTACACCTACATATTCAGTGTCTCTTATGGACAAAGTGCTGTTAAATGCATTAAAGAGTATATAAATACGCAGAAGATGGCTCTTGCTCTTAAAGAACTCTTAAGGAAGTCTTTGTTTAGGAGATTATAAGTAGCTTGGATGAAAAGACAATAAGGGTGTGGTTGGTAGAAGACAACAAAGAATGATAAACTGCTTTCCATTAGAACTGAATAGAAACTTTGTCAGGGTTCACTCTCTGGAATATAATCTAGCATTGAAGGAAGGGGGTAGGATGGGTGGCTGAAGGACTTGACAGAGACTGAAGGGAATTTTTTTGGTTTTGTTTTTTCCAATACTTTATTATGAAAAATTTCAAAGAGCAAAGCTGAATGCTTTTTTTTCACAGTAAACACCCATATACTCACCACCCAGATTCTATAATGCATCAATATTTTATTATACTTGCTTTATCATACATCTGTACATCTATCCACACCTCTATCCAGCCAGCAATTCATCTTCCTAAGAAAATTAATTTCAAAGTACAAAATGCAAACATTAATACAGCTGAAGGCATTTTAAAAAAGCAATGTACTGTATTTAATTTTAAGTTGTTTGCTGCACTGTAATTCTTCATTTCTCCTTACCTTCAGTAAAGCTCACCGCACGCAGAGTCTTTGTGACAATGGTGTTTTTAAATAATAGAAATCAAGGGAAGTGGCCTCATTCCAAGTGTAAATACATACAAAGATTGAAATAAAAGAATATTCAAGACAGTAGGGAGAACCCAAATTTAATGGGAAAATCAGGAAGTCAGAACTAGAGGTGACCACAAGACTATACACTTGCAGGAATTTGGAGAAGTCTTGGGGAGGACATCAGATTTTGTACAAAGTGAGAATAGGAACTTCAGCCCATCTTATCTAGATCTTTTAAGGGACAACCAAATGCCAGTTGACAAGTGATCACCACCTCTTTTCTCAGTTACCATTTGCTGGAACGAGAAGTGTTCTATCACTAGTGGCAATACCTGTGGTGGGAAGAAGGCAAGGGAAGGAAAAGACAAAGTAGAGAGGAAAGAAAACCTTGACTTGTACTGTAAGAACCCAGCCACTGCCAATGGTTCTCTCTCCCCTCTTTTCTCCACCTCCCCTACACCTTCATAACTTCCCACCCTTTCTTCTTTCTTCTTTCCTTTTTTCCTCCCTCCATCCTTCCCTTCCTTTTCCTTCCTTCCTTGCTCTCTTCCTTTTTCCCTTGCTTCCTTCCTTCTTTTCTCTCCCTTTTTCCCTCCCTACCTCTTTTCTTCCTTCCTTTCTTTGGAGGGTGAAAGAAAGGAAGAAACAGGGAGAGATAGAAACGAGAAAGAAAGGAAGAAGAGGAAAAGGGGAGGAGAAGAGAAAGTTCTCCAATGTTGATCTTAGTCCATTTCTGCTCCTACCTTGAGACTATTATTCATTAGTACAGATAAAATGAAGAGAGGAGGAAACAAATTGGGGTTGGGGAGAGTAGAAAATTGGGAGAGAAGAAGAGAAAAACTCACGTGAGGAATATCACTAATTTTTCTAAACGTCGTTACTCTTTACATAATCCCAAATTCAGTCCCAGCAACTCAATCTCACAGTCCAAGCCATCTCAGTGACTCTTTATTCCTAATTAGGCATTCCTTTACAGTTTGCTTTTGTAAACAAAAGCTTCAAACACCTCTTCTGCAAGTGGAAACGGCCTTTGAGAGTCACACACACTGGATTAAGTACAGGCTCTTCATTTACCAGTTGTGTGACTTGCGAAAATTACTTATCCACATTGCATCTCGATTTCCTTGTGTCTAAAATGGGGCCAATAATACCTACTTCCCTAGGTTGTTGTGAGAATTAGAAATGAGGTGCATTAGAGCATGTGCCATGTAGCAAGCACTCAATAGAAGACAGTTAGTTATTAATGTAACAAGGAGGAAAGCCCTAAGTTGGAACTTTAGACGACAAGCTGGTGTGAAGGTTAGAGGAGTTCTTTTGCGGGACTGACTGACCTCAGTTAGGAAAAAAATGTTCTAGATAAGCCTGGGAATGGATTATGCTAGAATGTGGTCCAGTAATACTTGTTAAACTTTAAGGATTAGTAATAAAGATACCATGTTGTATCTACTTGCCAAATTCTTTAAAATCTTGCTCTTCACATATCTTCAGAACATTTGCAATGTTGTTATATATATTGGTTTCAAAAGAAAAAATATATATATAATACATATTTGATGGAAAAATTGAGGGGAAAAAAAGCAGCTAAACTACTTCTTTGTTAATCAAACTTATATCAATAGCTGAAGTCTGACTGTTCAGACTCTTTAACAACCACAGTGATATTAATAATAGCTCATGTTTACTGAGCACTTATTGTCATCAGGCACCGTGTTAAGAGCTTTACACGGAGAGCATCATCTACTCCTCCCTACAACTCTATGCCACAAGTGTAGTTAATAGGTAAGGCACCTGGGGCCTAACAAAGAGGCTAAGTCACTTTCCCCAGTGTACACCGAAACCAGTGAAGCCAGACAATCCAACTCTACAGCTTTTACACCCTTAACTACTAGGTTATATTCCCATATGCTCCAGAGCCAAAGAGGCAGCTCAACAAAACTCTGGCCAAGTTCTAAGGAGAAAAATAATTTCACACGGTCTGGATTTCCAAACCTGACTGTAAACCATTTAATAAATACCTACTGAACAATCAAAATGTTTTAGGTAAAATGCTAGGTTCGATGTTAGATGCAGGGAATACAGGCAGTTCCGAGTTACCAATGACCCGACTTACAGCGTTCCATACTTATGAACAGGCTCTCAAGGCTCCCCAGAAGGATAATTTCAACTAAATAATTAAATTAATAGTTTGGGGACTAGTCTCTTCACACATGTAAACAAACGGCCTGGTGTAAGCCGTCCGTGCGCACAGCATCTTTACACTAGCAGCTAGTCTCCTAGATAAAGAAGCAGCTGATAGAAACAAAAGAACACAAAGAATCAGAAGATCCAGAGTCAAGAAAGTTTATGACAAAAGTATTAGCTGAAGCCTTTAGTCTCATTGAAGCAGAATTTGCTAAGCTTGAGGAGCAAGATCCTAACATTGAGTGGTTTACAAAGGTTTACTGTGCAGTTAGTGAGAACATCAGCTGCTACAAGGCCATTTATAATGCAAAAGTTAAAAAGGCTGTGCAAACAACCCTAGATACTGTTTTCAAGAAACCGACTTCAGTGGTAAGCTCCCCTCCTCCAGCAACAGAAGCAAATCCTGATTCTCCAGCACCCACTCCATCCTCTCCGGCACTGCCTCCATCATCACCTTCCCACTAATGTTAGCCTACCTTCTTGCCTCAAAAGTGCCCCTTGCAGTAGGCAAGACATTGATGCCACACTTGGTGAGTGTTATTATTATCATTCTTTTTTGAAATTTCTCCTATCTAAACTTTTTGTATGAGTTTGTTTTTAGGTACTGTTTGTTTGAATTAAAAGCAAGAGCACAATAGTTTCTGTAATTTATTATTACAGTACAGGGATATTATTAATATTACAGTATTATGCTGTATTATTATCACATATGAGCCATTATAATATTATTAGTAGTAGTACCACATAAGTGCTTTTCCTCAAGGATCCGATTTACGCACAAATCCAACGTAAAGATGTTCCCAGGAACGTATCTCATCTGTAATTTGGGGACTGCCTGGACTAAGATGAGAGAAGATCCCTGCCTTTGAAGACCTAAGCAGATCAATGATATTCTATTGTGTTGTTTTTACTTAATATTATACGTTTAAAGACAATTTATTGTACTAAAACTATTATGCATTAAATATATATGTGCAATTCTTGCATTAAAAAACCAATTGAATATAAATAATTTATCAGTAATTCTTTATTTTTGATTCCTTAAAATATGGGACTACCAAAAGATTAGAAATGACCACCAAAGAGGGTATAAAAATGGCTAAAGCGCCATTTTTGAAATATTGATAAGTATCACAAGTCTGACACCATTAGTCATTAGGGAAATGCAAATTAAAACATTATGAGATACCATTTCATACCCTCAAGGATGGCTATAATCAGATAGACAATAACAAAAGTTGGCAAGGATGTGGTGACATAGGAAACCTCAAACATTACTGGTGGGATTGTTAACTAGTACAGCCACTTTGGAAAACAGTTGGATCATGTCTTAAAAAGTTAAACATAAATTACCATATGATACAGGAATTCTACTCCTAGTGTTATACCCAAGAGAAATGGACACATATATCTACACAAAAACTTGTACAAAATATATATAAGCATTTCTCATAGCAGCATTATTCGTAATGCCCAAAAAGTAGAAAAGACCCAAATGTCCATCAACTGGTGAATGGATGAATAAAATGTTCTATATCCATTCAATGGATATTACTATTCAGCAATAAAAAGGAATCAAATACTGATATATGTTACAAAATGGATGGACCTTGAAAATATTATGCTAAGTGAAAGAAGCCAGACACAAATGGCCACATATTATATGATTCTATTTATACAAGATATCCAGAATTGACAAGTATACAGAGACAGAAAGTAGATTAGTGGTTGTCTAGGGCTGGGATGGGAGCAAAGATTAACTATAAATGGGCATAAAGGATCTTATTGAAGTGATGAAAATGTTCTAAAACTAAATTATGGTGATAGATGCACAACCCAGTAATAAAACCATTGAATTATACAACTAAAATACGAGTGAATTTTATGATATGTAAATTATCCCTTAATAAAGTTTTTAAAAATTCTAATAAATTATCATATGACGAAAATGCTCAGATTTTTATGGACTAGCTGAGAATTAATATGGAATCTATTTCTGTTTCATAAAATATTTATTTCAACAGATGTATTTTACAAGCTTTATTAGGGGAGTTTCTATACTAAAGCTTTATAATTGCCTGTCACTGGATCATACCCATTCAGGTTTCAATTGTCTTAATTTTAAAGCAATTACTCAATTAAGAAATCTTTTCATAAAGCAAAGAGTCTTTTTGTAATTAATATAGTGGTTGAAAAATGTTTGGGGTTAAATAGTGTATGACTCATTTTAAATTCTTGCTTTTATAGGCTATAATGTAAAGTAAAGAACCATAGAAATTGTCTCCTTTTTCACTGAATTTTTGTGACACATTTTTTTTCTAAATGTTTTCCCATGTATTCTTATTTTACCCTCCCTTCCTATATTTTAGGAAGAATGGATATTACTCTCATATTACAGATGAGGAAATATAAGCTCAGATGGATTGAGTGATTCAACTATATAATCTAACACCTAGGAGGTTTAACAACAAGACCTGAGTATAGAATAGCATGTTATTCAACCGTTGAGTACCAGCATGGTTTCAACTGATAGATGTTAGGATTCTCATAGTCATCAATTATTAAATATTTCTACATATGAGATTGGAGTGGATTTCCAGTTTTCAATCTGACATAAAAAGCTTGGAAGTTGTCACTTCCATTCACAAAAAAAGAAAAAAAAAGCTGAAAAAACTGAAAACCAATCATTTTTTAAAAAATCTGTCAGACAATTGAAGTCTCAGGGCAAACCACTGCCCCAAACACTGTAGAGACAGATTGAATATAGACAATCACAGTTTACCAGGAACAGAAGTGTGGCTGGAACCTAGTAGGACCGCTTAAGGAGTAATTCATTAATTGCTAGAGACTAAGCTTATGAGTTAGCTTGAGAGATTAAAAATAATAACAACAAAACTCTGGGGCCCTAGCCTTCAAGAGGTCTCACAAAATTCCTGAGTTGTACTACCAGGAGCCCCACTAGCTTCTCATGTTAAAGTTCATGGAAATATACCTTCAACCTTCCTGTGAAAAGAGGGGGAAAGTAACCATTTGAAATATGTTGAGAGCATTCTGTTCTGCTTAACAAAGTTCTGCCTTCAAGGAAAGCTATTTTACCGGAGCCGAGTTGACTCGGGCGAAGGAAATACCCAACTCCAGCCTCCTCCAACATTCCACATGGAGAAGGAGAAATGCCTAACCCTGGCCCTCTCTAGCTTCCTATCTAACTTAATGGGGGGAGGGGGAGGAAGAGAAGATGAGAAGCACTTACGGTGTCACAGCTCAGGGACACAGGCTCACTAAAAGACTGAAACCTAATAATAGAATTATAGAACACTTCCCCTGACCCCATACTTTACCACTACATCAATAGTCTCCTTTATACTAACAGAGGATCACAGCTAAAAGATCTGCAAGCTTCAGACCCTTCTCAAGAAGGAGTGTCTATGGAAACCCAAAGACAACAGTGGTGGGAGGGCAAAAATGAGGACTCTCAGGAAATTTTAGCCTCTGACACGACAGCTGCAGCAAACAGTAAACAAGGCCTAACTCCTAGCCAGAAAGACATAAAACCTCACACTGAAGGCCTATGTACCTCAGTTCCTTTTACCCAATGCATCAAATCTGACTTTCAATAAAAAATTACAAGGCATGCTAAAAGGCAAAAAACACAGTCTAAAGAGAAAAAGTAAGCATCAAAACCAGACTCAGACTGGAAATTTAAAATAACTATTATTAATATGCTAAGGATTCTAACTGAAAAAAAAAGTCAACATGTGAGAACAGATGGGTAATAGAAATAGAAAGAAACCCTAAGAAAGAATCAAAAGGAAATGCTAGAAATAAAAATACTATGACAGAAATAAAGAATGCCTTTGATGGGCACATCAGTAGATATGACATGGACAAAGAAAGAATCTGTGAGCCTGAAGATATGTCAACAGAAACTTCCAAAACTAAAGAGCAAAAAGAAAAAAAGAATGAAAAAGTCAGAACAGAACATCACGAGAAGAGAGAGAGAAAAATGAACAGAAGGAATATTTGAAGTAATAATGGCTGAGAATTTTTCAAAATTAATGAGAGATACCAAACTGCAGAGTAGGAAGCTCAGAGAGCACCAAACAGAGTAAATACCAAAAACTACACCTAGGCATTTCCTAGGTAATTTCTACACCTAGAATTTCTAGGTAATTTCTACACCTAGAAATTAACATTACAAATTCTTCTTTTTCTTCTGACTCCCCCTACCTAAAATCTCTCCTGTCTGGGAAATATCGCAGAATTATTGTAGGGGTTGTACAACCTAATTATTTTTCCCTTTAAGAAGGAAAAATATAAATTTAAATATATAAATTTATTATATATTATATTTATTATACATTATTCTATTTTTTATATATATAAATATTTAAATATAGATAGTAGGCCAGGCATGGTGGTTCACACTTGTAATCCTAGCACTCTGGGAGGCTGAGGCAGGAAGATTGTTTGAGCTCAGGAGTTCGAGACCAGCCTGAGCAAGAGCAAGACCCCGTCTCTACTAAAAAAAAAAAAAATATAGAAAGAAATTACCTGGACAACTAAAAATATAGATATAAAACATTAGCCGGGCATGGTGGCACATGCCTGTAGTCCCAGCTACTCGGGATGCTGAGGCAGTAGGATCGCTTGAGCCCAGGAGTTTGAAGTTGCTGTGAGCTAGGCTGACGCCATGGCACTCTACCCTGGGCAACAGAGTGAGACTCTGTCTCAAAAAAAAAAAAAAAAAAAGAAAAGAAAAGAAAAGAAAGAAATATAGATAGTAAAACATAAAGTTCCATTAGCTTTATCTCCTCAAATGGACTACAAATTTCTTGAAGGCAGGGATTATGTATTATATAATTCTGAATTCCCTGGAGCCTCTAATACTGTTTATACTGTATAAGCAAAGGAAATGCATGTTTTTTTAACTGACTGGAAGCAAGTATAAAAGCTTAACTATACCAGAGCCTACAGGTGAGGACTGGAAATTGGTGAAGAGATAAACCACCAATCAAATGAATTAAATGGTTTTGAAATATTATTTAAATATTTAAAAAGTAAAACTCATCTCCTCTAGGCTTCCTTAGGATGTTGTGCATATGTAAGACCAGCAATGATTTGTTTAGAAGCCCATTTCTCCTGTTAGACTGTAAGCTCCTCTAGGACAGGGGTCACATCTTTCTTCCTCTTTTAATTATGAGAGGCACTTAATTTATATTTGGTAAATGAATAAAATTGGAGAGAGATTTGATCAGAGGGAAGGGAATCTAAAGCCATCCTATAGTAATAAAGTTATGCATTTAAAAGAAGTACCTAAATGTTGTACTTCAGAGTAGTTTTGAAGGCATTTTCCCCCAAAGAGATGTACTCCCTTGCCCCACAAACCCAATTTTTTTAGGGAGCCTGAATTCCCAGTTATCCCCCTTCTCCCCTATGCCTTTTGTATCTCTACTTCCACTGGTTCTTTCTCTGTCTCTCTTTTTTGCTGATGTAGTTTCTTTTTCATGGGGGAAAAACAACCAAGCCTCTTTCCATTTACCCAACTCCCTTTGAGTTTCTATTAATATTTTTGTCCTTCCTTCCTTTTACTGCTAACCTTCTCAAATGAGTGATTTGTTCAGTACATTCACGTTTATACCCCCATCACATCATCAAGGCTAGTTATGTCAACAATAAAGAATTTCTGAGTGAACTCAAAAGTCACTTCTCAGTTTCTCATCTTCTTTAAGTTCCTTGTATTTTAAAATATTTTCATAAAGCAAATGATCCTTTTATGAAGTGAACAAGCACATGATAATTTATCAGTTTCCTGTACTTGTTCAGAAGAAAGGCAGGTTTCCAGATTGGGATGCTGCCAAGGAGGACTACCCCTGAACCTCTCGGAGTGGCATTCAGCTTTGGGGTTTGGCCCCCTCGACCCTTCCCAGACAACATATCAGGCTCCAGAGCTGACTTGCTTTTACTTACAAGAGACCAAACATAAAAAGCAAAATGCTGAGTTATTGATTGGCAGTAAGGAAATATCACTGTTGGGTAGAATGAATCTTCCTATTAGCCTGATTATCATATTATTTGGAAACCAAATATTATAGATGGAAACCATCATATTATTTGGAAACCATTATATTATTCATGGAAGCCAAAACATCTAAAGATTGCTTGGTCACAACAGGATCAGGATAATAAGGGGAGTTATCTACATAATCTGAATTTTTAAATGATACTAGAACTCTGATAGCCTTACTCATTTACCTTCACAGTATTGGGATACGCTATGCCAATATGTTCTAATTCTGCTTTTTCTGTACTTTGTGACTAACCTCTCTTCTTATTTATGTAATATTTTAATGAGGTTATGATTAAGGTTTGCTATCTTGGATCTATTTCCCTACTGTGACCCATTATTTACTTATTATACAAATTAACTTTCTGAGGTTAGTCTTATCTGTAAGTAATCGGGGAATGTCTCCCACATGCACACCTATGGCTTGTAAATATAGATTTTTACATATAATGTCATATTTCTTTAAGCAAGGCACACCGGGATAAATCAGCTTGATCACTCACATTCATATTCAGCTGTAAAATAAATCTTTAGCATCCTTCTAGACCATGGGTCTGTTAGCTTTTCCATTGTTTAGGATATTCAAAAGAATATCCCCCCAATAATGAAAGTAGTTCCAAGTTAGGTTCTAAATATTTGAGCAATGGCAACATTACTGGAACAATAGTAGTAGAAAATGACTTTGTTATTAGTATGTGATATAAAAATCACAGTCATGAACATGTGTTCAGTTTAAGAGAAACTATTGAACTAAGCATGACTGGCTAACTTCAAATTTCACTAATATTCATTTACATTTGTTTCGTTATTTTCTCATCTATTAGCACTTGCTGCAAGACAAGTAGTAGCAAAAGCCAAACTTCTAAGAAAAATTTATGGGAGAATAACTTAAAATTGAGAAAATTTAGTTCATAAACTTTTCCCCCATATATTGGGAAATGATTGCCATTATTTAGTTAGAATGGGATGACACCAGTGCTGGAGCATAATTTGAGAACTGCTACTCTAGGGTGAGTCACTAAATACTTTTGATACAATAAACAACACTTTTATTATTTCTCTACTATAAATGTGAAAATTGAGTAGAGAGGCAAGGGTTTATTTTTTGTTTTTTAATAATATTTTCTTGGAAGAAAGGATTCTCTTTGTTCAGATTTTTAAATCTTGTGTGACACCCATTTCCAGGGAGAAACCAGCAGAGTTTTTTAAATCCTTAAGTATATTGTTCCAAATAAATATATCTTATTGTAATATAAAAACATTACTAAGAAATGACTAGAAGCACATGGTTTGTGCTTTACCATTTGCTTGCTAGTTAGGGAAGTCACAAATTCTGTAGAAGTTCTAATGCAAGTGGTCTTGAACATTGGCTACTTCAAAATCCACTGTAGGATTTGTTAACCCAGATTGCTGAGCTCCGCCCCCAGAGTTGATTCCATAGGTGTGGGGTGGAGCCCAAATGTTCTCTTCTAACAAGAAGCAGATGCTGCAACTACACTTTGAGAGCCACTGTTCTACACCCTGAGCTAGCTTCAATTTCACAAGCCTCTGGTTCTTTCTCTCCCATTCTCTACAGTGGTTCAACAAAACTTTATCACCTCATACAATGTTCACCCTGTCATCCCCACTTTTTCAACAAAACAGTTTCTTTCCTACATTACAGGAAAAATTGGGGTCATCAAGTATGAACTGCTTTAAGTTCTCATCTCTTTCTTCAGGTCTACCCCTTTTCCTTTTTAAGGCTTATCCCACTTCCTGTTCTCTTGATCAAAAACTTTCCTGTCTCTTCCAAGATCTAATTCCATACTTGCATCCTGTAGATTTTGTCATTGATCCTCTTCTATCCCAAGTGTGCAAACCTTCCCTAGACGGGGTCTTACTAGTTGCCCAGGCTTGTCTCAAACTCCTGGCCTCAAGCAATCCTCCCGTCTGGGCCCCCCAAAGTGCTGGGATTATACGGGTAGCACCTGGGTCAAGCCTTCCCTCTCTACCAAGCTTTTATGCAAAGCCTGTAAACAAGCTCAAGTTTCTTGATCTTGAAAATCTGTCCCATAGCCCTGAATATTTCTCCAGCTTCTCTCCTTCTCCTTCATAGGCCAAGTTCTTGGAAAGAATAAGGAAATTGATTTCTCCACTTCCTTATCTATTCTTCCCTTCCTCAGTCACTACAACCAAGCTTCTATTCTTACCACTCTATTGAAGCTGTTTTGCCAAAGGTCAACAACTGACTAAATCCAATTAACCCTAATTCTTATTGTAGTATCATTAATATCTCTCTTTGAAACTCTTTTATCCTGGTTTCTGTGACACCACTAACTACCTTCTCGATATATATTTTTTTGAGACAGAGTCTTACTCTGTCACCCTGGGTAGAATGCAGTGGCGTCATCACAGCTCACTGTGGCCTCAAACTCATGGGCTCAAGTAATCCTCCTGCCTCAGCCTCCTGAGTAGTTGAGACTACAGGTGTGTGCCACCACACTCGGCTAATTTTTCTATTTTTTGTAGAGACAGAGTCTTGCTGTTGCTTAAGCTGGTCTCCAACTCCTGAGCTCAAGCGATCCTCCCACCTCTGCCTCCCAGAGTGCTAGGATTATAGGTGTGAGTCACCGCACCTGGCCCTTCTCAACGTTTTTTGTTGATTCTTACTCTTCCCCTCCCATTGACTGTGGCCATTTAGGATTCAATCTTTGGCTCATCTCTCAGTTCTGTGTACTCTCTCGGGGATTTCATTGTCTCCCCTGGCTTCAGTTGTGCCCACACAGATCCTGTGAGAATGTTTTTAAGCCAAATCTAGGAACACGGCTAAGTTTCACATCTAAGTGATACGTGTGGAATGATGATTGCTGTTTGCTTCTAGTTCCTAAATCTCAATGTCCACCTACTCTCCTGAATTCCAGATTTTATTCCAGCTTCTATCCCCACCATTCTGTCTGAATGTTCCAGTTGGCTACTGGTTATAGCCACCGGAATTTTGTAGTTTCCTTAAACAAAAGTGTCTAAAACTGCCATTTTTAGTATTCTTTGTCTTGATAAATGGTACTACCATCTACTCAGTAAGTCAAGAGACTTTGGAATCATCCTTGAGCTCCCTCTTTGCCTTATGTCTATCCTATCTTACCAGATCGAGTCATATAAAATTGTACTTCCTTAGTATTTCTTGTACTGGTCGTCTTCTATTGCTTCCCACTCCACTGACTTAACTCTAGCCCATATCATCTCTTTCTTGAACTGTTAGCTCCTTTCAATCTTTCACCCTTACAACCTTTCTTGCATACTACTGCCAACTTTCCAAATAGGCAATTTAACCGTGTCATTGCATTAAAAAAAATTCTTCCAAGGCTCCCCCTTTTGTATTAAATTAAGTCCAAACATAATATACAAGATTTTCTTTGATCTGGCCCTTCCCAAATTTCTAGCTTCTCTTCTATACCCTATGATCCCATCATGTTGGACAACTTGCAGTTCCCTCTAACACACTGACTTTGCTAATGCTGCTCTCTCTGCTTAAATTATCCTTCCCCATTTTGTTCAACCATCACTAACTTTTCAAGACTGAGTTTTGAGTCATCTTCTCCATGGTAATAACAATAATAATGAAAAACAATATTTACTAAGTGATTATTATGTGCAAGGCACTGTACCTACATTCCCATGTAACCCTCATAACAAACCTTTGGAATTCATAGCATTATCCTTAATTTATGGATGAGGCAACTGAGGCTTAGAGAGGTTGCTTTCCTTGACATCTTTTTCTACTCCTGTCAACACTTAGTGCCCTCAAATGGTTACTTCCTAATTGTAACTCTGCTACAATCTATACATAGAGAGGTCAAATAATTTATATTACAGCTGATAGTTTTGAAGGAAGTGATCTCCCAGTTGTTGAAGAAAACGTACTAATAAGCTGCTGGGTAGCCAGCAAGCCCCCCACGACTGGAGCTGCTGGAATCTAAGAGAAAAAAAAAGAGAGAGAGAAAGAGATAACCAAACCTCTTAACATTATAAATAAATAGGAATTTGCGGATGGGAAGAGAAGAGAAGGATTGAGTAGAAAGAAGAAAGGGGAGCATTGTGGAGAAACACAGCAATGCGGCAGGAGGGCTTTTAAAAATAGAAATTTATGGTACTTTTAAGTTATATTTCTATGATGTAAACCCTCTTTCATTACCTCAAATCTTTAGAAAATCTCCTGTGGCCACACAGGGCTTTGTAAAAATGCTTTTAGGTGAAATCTAGGAACAGGGCTAAGTTCCTAACTCATCCATGAACCTCATTAATTTACTGGAAATGGAAGTTCAGAGCCAGAGGGGACAGTGAGAACATTAGCTCTCCAGAAATGTGAAGAAATCCCAGGTTGAGCATTGGGCTTACCCGATGGAGGCTCAAGCCAGTCCTAACCTAAAGCTTAAAAATCAGGGAGATCTTAGCTGACATCTGGGTTACATATTACTATAGTACCTTTGCTCTTACTTGCTTATATACCTTTATCTCTCCTAAATTCATTGGTAAGATGTCTTTTTGAGGGCAGAGACTCTGTTATTCATCTTTATATCCCCAATGGCCAACAATGACTGATGTATTTAGTAGGTTCTCAATAAATGCTTGTTAAAAAAAATAATTGTCACATTGGCATAAATTTATTGAATTAAGAAAATATAAATGCTAATACTTGAGATAAGATTTTGTGTTTAATATTTCTATGTCTAATGCATTAAAAATATAAACATAATATTGTTTAATAACTAAAAAATGCAAAACGACAACAATTACAAATTGGTGAACATTTGCAATGTGGCAGGAACTTTCCATTTAAATCCAGATAACAACCCCTACCATATTGCTATTCTTATCCATGAAGGACACTTATTTTCAGAGAGGTTGAATAACCTGTCCAGGGTTTTGTAGCTAATAAGTGGCACCAAAGCCCACATTTTCTGCACTATACCTGACTGAACTAATGAGGTTGTTCTAAATATATTCTGGAAAGAGAAAAATACAGTTTATGCAACATCTGTAAAAAGCTAAAAATCAAAACAAAGTAACTTGGTTAAAACCTATTGGTATAGTTCCCTGATCCCTATTTAAGAATTGATCTGAGTGTTACTTAGTCAAAATAGGTTTACTGCATCCAGCTTCAGAATGTGAAGTAGGAACAGCAGGTTGCATTAGCCATACTATGGTTTATTTCACATGGCACTAATTGATTTTTGGCCCTGTTTCCATGTGTAATAGAGAAGGAAAGTACTTATCAAATAATTCACTCAAATAGATCCAGTTTTACATGTAAAGAAATACTACTATGAAAATACTTTGGAGAACTCATCTATACATTTGTTTCAACTTTATTCTTTACTTTCAAGTATTGAGAGAACAAAAACACTTTAAAAATTTTTTTCATTTTTGTTTTTAAATAAGGGGATGTTTAGCTATTCTCACGTTTTCTTAAAACAAATGTAAAATATTGCTTGCTATACGTTATGTATATAAGACTCTATTATATGAACAAGATTGGAAAATTAATTATTTTAAAATGCTACAAACCCAAATTTTTTTCATTTCCATAAGAACTTATTTATGATGGCAAAAACATCAAAGATAATATAAATACTGTGCTTAATTATTGTTCTTCAAACTGAATTCTTGATCTCTTGTACCCATCTAACATACTCCAACCCCAATCTTCCCCATCTTAGCTAATATATAGGCAAATCCAATTTTCCAGTTTCTCAGAACAAACACTGATTATCCTTGATTGCTCTCTTTCTCTAGAACCCTAAATCCAATCTGTCAACAAATCATCTGGTTTTCAAAATATATCTAGAATCCCACCATGCCTTAAGGCTTCTGTAACCACCCTAGTATAAGCTACTCTCATCTTTTGCCTGGGTTATTGCAATAACATCTGCCACTCTACAAGACTGTTTTCAACCTGGCAGCCAAGGTAACCATTTGAAAGCCTAAATCATACAATGTCAGTCCCCTGCCAATAGCCTCCCAGTCTTAGGCACACAAGGCCTTCCACCATCTGGCCTCCTTGTGCTCCTCTAATCTTGTATCACACTATTTTCTTTTTGGCTCACTCTTCTTCAGTAAAATGGCCTGCTGGCAGTTCCTTCCACTTACCAGTCCTGTCCCCACCACAGGCTGTTGCACAGGCTGTTCTGTCTGGAATGCTTTTTCTTAAGACATCTGCAGATATCTCCTCCACCTTCTTCAAGTCATTAGTGAGGCCTACTCCAACTGTTCAACTTAAAATTTACAACTTTCCCCATTCCTCCTATGCCTTGTCTCATTCCATATCCCTTCCCTGTTTTTATGATTATGGGGGGCCATAATGCTCAGGGCCTTCTAACAGACTATATATTTATTTTGTTTATTATCTAACTTCTCCCACTATTAATAGAATGTGAGTGTGACAATGGCATGGATTTCTATTTTGTTTACTGATATATCTATACCTCCTAGAACACTGTAAGACACATATGGTGGGCCCACAATAAATATTTGTTGAAATGTAAAAGGTTGTTTCCAGTATGGAGTATTACATATTGGATTCCATGGTAATGGGCACAACTAAGTTTCTGTGTGCCTGGAGAGTTCAAGGGCTCTTTGAAACCCTGCTAATTCTATGATTCCCTTCCCCTTCTGACTCTGAAGAACATGATTGTTTTCTCAGCAGCTAAACACTAATTTTAAAAGATCCTGGGGTGTTAAACCTACAATGAGAGGTAATGATTACGTTTCTACAAGCTACCTCATAGTGCAATTCTTAACATTTCTTTTCTCTTCATGTTGCTTTTCCCACTTTGAAATACATGAATGCAATAGGAAGGCAGGGGGAGTCAATTTGGTTACACATAAACAGCTTTGTGACCCCGCTCCACCCAGTGTATCAAAGATGTGATATATCTTTTCATGTTGGTTTTTCTTTTGAAATGTATGATATCAGTTGAACATCCAAGTTGGCCTAAAACAAAAGCCTTGCATATTCATGTACTTTTGGACAGCAAAAATTATTTTGTACAACTTTAGGATCCATCCTTTGGCCATTCCCATTTTAAAGGAGCATAGAATTTTAGGGCCACATGGTTTTAGTTCATTTGGTTCAATCACCTTATTCTACAGATACAAAAACAGGCCTGACCTGGTGCCATGGCTCTGGCCTGTAATCCTAGCACTCTGGGAGGTTGTGGCAGGAGGATCTCTTGAGCTCAAGACCAGCCTGAGCAAGAGTGAGACACTGTCTCTACAAAAAATAGAAAAATTCGCTGGGCAAGGTAGTGTGCGCCTGTGGGAGGCTGAGGCAAAAGGATTGCTTGAGCCCAGGAGTTTGAGATTGCAATGAGCCATGATGACACCACTGCACTCTACCCAGGGTGACAGAGCCAGACTCTGTCTCAAAACAAACAAACACAAACAGAAAAACAAAAAACTGAGGCCCAATGATGTTATTCGCCTAGGTACCACAGAGCTGAACCATCTTTTTGGTTAGAACAACTTGCTCTAAACATAAAACAAGGTATCTTTGAGATTGCATGAAAAATAGTTCTCAATGTCAGAAAATTAACTGAATACATCAACAATTTAACAATTGCAATATGCAGTTCTAAACAATATGCAATTCTTTCCAGTTTATTTCCACAGTGACAATTTAAGCATTACAAATATAAGGCAAATATAGCAAAGGATAAAATAATTGATAATAGGAAAATAAAAAGTCTCCACAAGCATCCTAACAAATAAGAGTCATAGATTACAAGAGGAAGAATTTGCAGGTCATCTAAAGTGAACTATAACTGTGGCATCCACATGAGAAGAAACTAGTTCTACAGAATCACAGAGATATTAATAGTTCTATATTAGCCATGGCTTCTGCTATTCTTTCAAGAATGAGGGCTTCCTTATTACCTAACCTAATCATTTTTAAGAAGCCAATGGGCATTTTTACTTTGATATGGACACTTCCTTTTTGCACTAGTGAGTCTACATGAAGGTTATCATGCCAGAGGAAGGTAAAAGTCTACACTAATGATGCTTCATTTTCCTTTAACAATTTTGTTCAGGTGATGGAGACATTTTTGTGGAGTGATATGATGTGTTTGGCCTCCTGATGTGTTTTCTGCATATGCTTTGGAAAGCTCTTATTTTTCTGAGAAATGGTAGTCATCACACCCTTACCTTCAGCAAGAGCTTCACTGTTCTAGCTTTGTTATAATTAAGATATCATAGTTGCATTGCTAGTTTAGGGTATTTTTTACTAATCTAATGGAAAAATATTTTTGAACCTTTGTGTACAGCAATGCTTTCAAACTAGAATCAAAATTATATCTAAATCAAATTTTAAAAAATGGATTTTAAGATTCCAGGAGGTAGGAACACTAGGACTCAGATAACTTCAAAACTAAGATCTCTGCCAACAGCACAATTCACAGTATCCTAAGAGTGAATTTTTAAGCTCCCTGTACCAATGTCTTGTTTAATTCAGTTTCATTAACTTCTGTCTCACTTTCATTTCTCACCTGTCTCACTTTCATTAACTTCTGTTGTGTGTGATTATATGTAGGCTAAACATCAGCAGTCTGAGAGTAAGAAGATTCTAATAAACTAGGCCAAATCTGGTGAAACTCCAGGAACTACTATGGCAACATTTATTGAACCTAATTTTAATTGAAATAATCTGCTTGGAATTGTATTTCTTTAGATGTGATAATTCGTTTTTCTCTTAATTTTCTGTTAACTATTTTCTTGGAAACGTACTCAAAAGAGTTTTTCAACTATTGTATAAACCATTCTTCCTCTGTAAGAAGTTATTACAATTCTCATTCTGTTATTTTCCCTTATACTACCTACTTTGCCCAACATTGAATTGAGCCCTGATTTACACATTTACTGAGCTCTCACATCCTAAATATATTTATCCTTTTGTAAGTTTAAGTATTTGGCAAATACTTAAGTGTTGGGGAAATCACAGAGAACCAAACACAAAACTAACAGAAAGCTCAACTACAATCCACAGAGGAAATAACCAAATATGTTGCTGTTTTAAACCACATAAGCAAATAGGAGGAAAGAAGGGATTAATTGGGAGATACATACAGTATTCATACGCAAGAAAATAACTTAAGCAGTAATGCTTAAAAAGACATGGTGAAGGTTAATAGTTGAATCCCTATAAAATACAGCATAGTAGGAATGGACGTGAGGCATGGATAATCAGTTCTCTTCCACAAGCAGACAAAAAGAATGTTAAAAATATAAATAAGACTTCAAATAATATACTGAGTGAAACTCAAATCATTATCTTAAACAACTGTTATTTAATGAATTACACCTGGATCAATCAAATGTGAAACGACAAGGCGTAGAATTCAATATTGGGGGTGCAAGATTTAAAAATGAGGAACAGGCCAAAATCCTCAAGAAAAATAAACACAGGCTCGTCCAAAGAAAGCCTTCAAGTAGAAAAAGCTTTCAATAACAAAAACATAAACGCCTGAGCTTACTAAAATGAGTTGGGGAAAAATTTAATTGTAGACCATCTCCTACTGCCTCTCGAATGATTCTTTGCAAGGGCAGGGGGACGGCGGAAGAGCTGATGTTTCACCATTCCAAGAAAGGGTTCCCCGTTTGACACTCCAGCGTTGCAGCCCTTTGGGGAGACAGTCTTTCAGACCTCTCCGTTTCCTTCCGCCATTCTAAAAGCACAGTCCGGCTACGGTTCCCGTTCACCCCAATTCCTGAATAGAAGATTATAGCGGCCGATCTCTATCCTGCAGTTGAAAACCAACTTCCATTGTCGGTCACCAAATCCTTCAAAAACCCTAGCCCTGTCAGCCCCATTTCTAAAGCATACAAGCGTTGGACCGCTCACAACCTTCGGTTCCCAGCTCATCCCCACACCTCTCCCAGCGACCCCGACTCTACGCCAGCCGCGTGGCTCAGCCCAGCCCGCGCCGAGCCCCGAGGGCCGCGCACAACGCCCCGCCCCCGCCGAGCGTGGCGGAAGTAGCTTGCGCTAGAAAGCGGACCGCGCGCCACCTGGCTGAGCGCGCATGCGCCCGCACAGCCAGTGGTGGGGGCGTCCGTATCGCTACCTCCTGTCTCCAGAACCCCCGCCCCACCGAGAGAGTCGCGCTCACGCCATCTTGCACCCCCCCCCATACAGCCCAGTCACCTTTTCTCTTGCTACACTTTCTACCCCCCCTTCCCAGTGTGTCCCGGGCCGCAGCAGCTGAAACCGCACCAACTCTACCCCCACAATCTCCACGCGGGACGCGCAGCCGTGCCTACAAGTGTTCTTAAAGCAGAGGTTGTAGGGGGTGTGGGGGGCGGGGCGGGGGCTGCGGGCTGGGGAAGGTCAGGGAAGCCGGAGTGGGGCCGCGCGGCGAACCCGGCGTCTCTAGGCCCCTGCAATGGCCACTTCCTGGGCCGGGCTGGAGGGCGGCAGCCGGGCAGTAATTGGCGACTGTGCGGGAGGGCCGAAGGGAGGGCGGCCGTGGGAGGCGCCGGCCCGGCGTCCTAGTTCCCCTGCGGAGTGTGGAGTTGACTCGTGACTCCTCCCCGTCGGCGGGTGGGGGTGGGGCGAGGGGGAGCTGGGCAGAGGAGCAGCGGGGTTGCCCGGTTGTGCTCTGCACCTTTCGCCTGTCATCTAGGTAGTGTGTGGAGGGGGCGTGGAACCGTTAAAGAAGGAAATTGTTGCTTTATGGCACGGTGGGAAAAGAGTTAGGCAGCGTTAGTGGGAGTGTAGCATTCAGAAAAAGGAAAAGATTTACTCTGTTTTCTGTGTCTTTGACCCGTGGGGAAATTATTTAGCTGGTCTTTGCCTAGGTGTTTTGGTCTGTAAGTTAGGGATCGTTATAGCTAGTTCAGAATTGTGAGGATTATGTGAGAGAATACACATTAAACGCTTAGAACAGCGCCAGGCGCTGCTCAGTACATGTTGTAATTACTTTTGATCTTCATGTTTTACGAGCTTGGAATCACTGTGACCTTATTTTCTCAACTAAAATCTGGATACTTGGTGAGACTGAAGTTATGGGAACAGTGGAATATAATATCTGACACTCAGACGATCCCCGAGACGTAATGATACTGTAAATGTGGGTAAATTAGCATGCCTCCATGTGGTTAGTAGATATGTTAAACTATTTCATTGGAAAGAAAAATGTATTTATCTGGGAGGAGAGGACATGGGGTCTTAGTGTATGTGTCGGACAGACCTTGGACGAGGAAATAAATTCTATCTGCAGAGATTTGCTTGAAAACCAATTTGAGGACGGAACTGGTAGAATTTGTTGAATTGTCCAGAGAGGCTGAATTTGACTAAATATGAGTAACAGTTTTGTGGTAGTGCTTTGCAAAAATACAATATATTTCATTGTGCTGTTGCAAGTTTCTTGCCTCAGGATATTCTAGCAAAGTGTGTCTGGATTTAGAGCTGCACTGTTTAGTAGAACTTTCTGCCATGATGGAGATGTTCTATAATCTGTGCTGCCCCAATATAGTAGCCACTAAGCAGAGTGGCTCTTGAGCACTTGAAATGTGGCAAATGTCACTGAGGAACTTTCTTTTAAATTCTACTTATTAATAAAATGTAAATAGCTAAGTGTGGCTAGTGGCTACTGCATTGGACAGCATAGGTCTAGAATCTAGAAAGAGCCTTTCCAATTCTTGATTTGGTTGAGTTTTAAATAAGAGAAGCCAACTCTTAGAACATTTATTGCCTTAGGGAATCATAATTATATCAAATAATGCCTTTCATTGAAATATTATTTCAAAGCATGGGTCTGTTAGTACTTACATCTTGACAAATTAAAGCAAAGCATTCTTTTGACTCTTAGCTAAGTTTAATTGGAGAGCCATGACAACACTAACTATTAATATTTTCATTTAACATTATTGTACTGTATTGTGATCATTGGTTTCTCCTGTCTTTTACCACTTTGGTTAATTTTCAGTGAAAGCTTTTCAACTCTTTTATTCCTGAAGTTTTTGCCGTTTGAAAGATGGTGCTTTTTTTTTTTTTTTTTTAACCTTTTGTATAATAAAGCAATTGAATAAATTGTAGTAGTAACCCTTGAGCACTGGGACAATTTAGGAGTAGTTTTGTGGTTATCTGTGTTCAAAACTTTTGATGAGATAAGTGAAATTTGTTGATAGATGTTGTACAAGATTACTTTCTTGGAAATGCACATATCTGTTTTTCTTTCTAAGGCAAGTGTTTATAAAGTCAAGGTTGAAAATAAAACTTAAAAAAACTTTATAGATAGCACTCCTAACTCTGGTCT
This sequence comes from Eulemur rufifrons, assembly GCF_041146395.1. Lineage (NCBI taxonomy): Eukaryota > Metazoa > Chordata > Mammalia > Primates > Lemuridae > Eulemur > Eulemur rufifrons. The sequence continues at coordinate 14,105,476 of NC_090997.1, read as the reverse complement.
GATGTCTATAAAATGATGCCCTTGGTCTCAAGGCTGAAGATAATCATTACATCTGAAACGATAAATTAAAGCTCATGAATTAAGTCATATGCAGAGAATAGGCTGTAATACACAAATCAGAAGGAGTTGCTCTTATGTAGGGTGACTGTATACCTTAATTTTTGGGGGGCAGTTGTGGTTTAAAGCCTGGTTGTCCCACCCCAATTATTAATAGAGCCCTTTTCACTATCAAAAATGTTCAAGTTGGGACCACATAATAATATGGGCACCCTAATTTTAGAATTATTGAAATTCGTAATACTCAATCTTAGAAGGTTGACCCTATTGAAATCTCAGAAATATACTTGCTTTAAAATAGTAGCAAAATTATTACTTTTGTGCTTCAATAGATAAGATAGATACCAGGAATAAGGCCAAGTGACTTGTCCATTTAAGCCACTGGTAATTTGAATATTTTGCTTTGGATAGAATCTTGATTTTGGTTCTCTCTGAAAAAAATCATCTTTTGGTATAGGGAGCTGCAAAGCATGTTAGGCCATGTCAGTCCAATCAGAAGATTGAGTATATGTGTTGAAATAACACTTATTTTATGGAGAGGTTGAATCGTGAAATCATTTAGAAATCTGCTTATTATGTATTAGAATGTTAAGGATTTTGCTTATAGTTTACTTAAATAATGATGAATCAGCCAAATGCATTATTGTATTAAATTTATACTGTAGTGGATAAAATATTTTATTGAGGGTCTAAAACACTTGATTTGAATCCTCACTCTGCAACTTACTAACTGTGTGATTTGGGCCAAGTTGTTTAATCTAAGAAGCCCGTTTCCTCATCTTAAAAATGAAGATAGTAGGCTGGGCGCGGTGGCTCACGCCTGTAATCCTAGCACTCTGGGAGGCCGAGGTGGGCGGATCGTTTGAGCTCAGGAGTTCGAGACCAGCCTGAGCAAGAGCGAGACCCCATCTCTACTAAAAATAGAAAGAAATTATATGGACAGCTAAAAATATATATAGAAAAAATTAGCCGGGCATGGTGGTGCATGCCTGTAGTCCCAGCTACTCGGGAGGCTGAGACAGGAGGATCGCTTGAGCTCAGGAGTTTGAGGTTGCTGTGAGCTAGGCTGACGCCACGGCACTCACTCTAGCCTGGGCAACAGAGTGAGACTCTGTCTCAAAAAAAAAAAAAAAAAAAATGAAGATAGTAATAGAACCTACTACTAGGTTCATAAGGATTAAATGAGGTAACTCATGTGATGTGTTGGATGCAGCTCAATAAATATTAGTTGCTGTACCTTTAAATTTCTTTCTTTTTTTTTTTTTTTGAGACAGAGTCTCACTTTGTTGCCCAGGCTAGAGTGAGTGCGTGGCGTCAGCCTAGCTCACAGCAACCTCAAACTCCTGGGCTCAAGCGATCCTCCTGCCTCAGCCTCCCGAGTAGCTGGGACTACAGGCATGTGCCACTATGCCCGGCTAATTTTTGTATATATATTTTTAGTTGTCCATATAGTTTCTTTCTATTTTTAGTAGAGACGGGGTCTCCCTCTTGCTCAGGCTGGTCTCGAACTCCTGACCTTGAGCGATCCACCCGCCTCGGCCTCCCAGAGTGCTAGGATTACAGGCGTGAGCCACCGCGCCCGGCCTGTAGCTTTAAATTTATTGGATAATAGATCTAGAAGAGATTTTAATGTTCTGAAATGTACTGTGGATTGGTCGAAAGAGCACTTAAAACCAATTCTGAAAACCTAGCTTTTGCCCTTTTCTGCCGTATTCTCTTTGTGATTTCAGTTAAGGTATTTAAATTTTCTGAGCTTTAATTTCTTCATCAGTAATATGGAATTAACCTCTTCCCACTTGCTCACAGGATTGTTGGTGGGCATTAAATGAGAAGTTCATTTATAAATTCTTTTCTTATTTTACAAACATTTTTATGTTTAATTGGTTTTGTTTCATCTTACCTCCAGTAAAGACAGACCTTAAATCTGCAAAAATTGTTGTTTATTTTGTGTAACAGCATAAATAGTGTATAATATACACTATTACTGAAGACAGTGCTCTTTTTAAAATAATACTGTAAGTTACGATAATAGTGCTTTATTGATCTGGTTACAATATATTCTCTGCACAAAACAACTCCATACTACTGATAGGGGAGAACCAACATTTTCTCTGGCACTTAATGTGTTCCATCCATTGTGCTAAATACTGTATTTCATTTATTTATCCAGGCATGTGATTCCTACCTATTAGATGATATAATGAAGCTCTTTCGGGAATTGGTCTGCCAGGTTTTTTTGCACTGTATTACTGCCTCTGAAAATATCCAGCTTATAGTTAATGGATATTGAAGGTTAAATAAGATAATGAACATGAAAATAGCATGCTGTTTGACATGTGGTATGTGGGAGTTACTGAAAAGCAATATTCATTTAATTATCGGGCAGTAAATTGAAATAATTTATGTAAATTTACTTTGTAATCCGTAAAATGCCATACAAATATAAAAATTACTGAAAAAAATCTTGAAGTGTACTTTTGTTATTTTAAATGCTGTAGCAGTTTTATGACTGAATCTTATATAGTTCACTTTATTCATATCTTAGCCTTTAAGAAAAGACTACTCTAAATCATAACATTCTTTCCTTGAGAATATATAGCATGTTTAATGATAATCCTTGTGATATGGTTTTAAGAAGCTATACTTTTGCTTAGATTCATCATCATCATTATTGTTAGAATGAACTTAGTGCCATATATGTACCAGACACTGCCCTAAGTGCTTTCTATGCATTATTTCATGTAAACTATGAGATAATCTCCATTTTAGAGATGAGGGCACTGAGGCAGGGAGGTGGCATGACTTGCCCAAGGTCACATGGTAGAGCCTGTATTTGAACTGCAGAGCCCAGCTCTTTAGTGCTACACTGTGGTTTGGCATAGGCAGATATTTCACAACACAGTTCACAAATTGTGGCGGTCTTATGAGTTAGTTATGATGAACTTTTATTTGTATGTTCCTCGTTGTATAGTAGAAAGAACTCTGGACCAGGAGTCAGGGGACCTCAGTTTAGTCCCAGCTTGTATCACTAAATAGTGATGTGTCCTTGGGCAGTTCAAGAAACCCTTCTGGACTCCAGTTTCCTCACCTGAAAAATGAGGGATTTGGGTGAAATTAGTGATTTTCAAACTAGTTCTGAAACCTGCTCAGTTGTCTTGGGTTCCCCTCCCACCAACTTGCATAGTTATACTTTTATCTGTTATAGTTGTTTATCCATCTGCCTAGGCTTTTCTTTTAAGCAAAGAATTCCTTAACTGTTTAAACTCATCAGTCTTCAAGATAACTTAATGACAACCTAAGTCTCCTGACTGCTGTGTGTACAACTCTTCATTGTTCATATTATTTTAGTGTGTTAGGAGGAGATAGGCATCTCTTAGGAATGAAAAAAGGAAGGCCCCAAAATGAGAGAGTGTTTTGTTAAAATATAGTATATCTAGATAGACTGAATATTTCAGGTTATCAGTTACCTGGGATCAGAGCCTATTTTTTATTAGATTTGTGATTTTCAGTCAAAATTTTTACTCTTAGTTTCCTCATTGGTAGAGGGAAAATCCTTGCCTTGTAGGGTGATCGTGGGAAAAATGTGAGCTAATACAGGCAAAAGACCCTTTATAAACTCCAAATTCATCTATTTTTCACATATCTACAGTAGATCTCCCATTCCTTTTTCTTTTTAGTCACATAAACTGTTTTTAACATCATATTTTGTTGAATTGTTTATGTTTAATACCAAATTTTCATAACGCTTAATCTTTCTCAAATGAAACTAGACTCGAAGAACAGTCTTTGATGTTTAAGGGACTTGCTCCTTTTTTGGATATCTTTGTCAAATACATTTACCTCTTACTATTAGGAGTATAATTGATTCCAGAATTTTCCACACATCTGAAAAGTTAACCATTAAGTCACTCAATTAATTTAACAACAAGTGTTTTGATATTGGAAAAGTAAGCCTTGCTGTATGCTGTTTGTCAGAGTTTGGAAATTGTGTATTTTAAGGTAATCTAGTAGGCACATTTGCAGTGCACTTCAGGGACCATTTTTGCAAAGAATGAATTTTTTTTTTGAAATAGTTTTTCTGGACGAATACTGAGTATGAAAGCAATGGAATAGAAACATATCAATAAGAGACTAAAGAAGAAAAATATGATACTAGAACCTCATGTATTTGAGCAGTCTGTCACTGGCTTCCTAAAGAAGAAAAATATGATACTGGAACCTCATGTGTTTGAGCAGTCTGTCACTGGCTTCCTATGTATGTAAGTTAAAAAAAAATTGCTCATGTAGCTGACTAGGATATGTAAATGCACAGTTTGTATATCTGTATCTATTATCTAGAGAGAGAGAAGGAGAGTTTTCATAGTTCACAGGGTGTTCTGTTATTATCTATATTTTTTGAATGTCCATTATGTGGTGGGCTCTTTATTGTTCTTGATACCCTTGTGAGACAGAAATTATTCTTGACAGATGGAGAAACTGAGTTTGCAAGATTAGTTGATCCTTATATGAGGTTCTATTATTGGTTAATTATCCTTCTTAACAAAAACCCTATGACCATGACTTTTATTTCGCAACATCTCTCACAAAGCTTCTGCAGGATTTCATCCCCACTTGAATGTTTGATAGTTGTCTCAAACTTAACATGGCCCCACCTGAACTGGGTTTTTTCCTTCCCTGTCTTCCTGATCTGATAAATGGCACCACCACTCAAGCTGTTGCTTGGGCCCCAAACTTCAGAGTCATCCTTGACTGTTCTTCTCTCAGGCCCCATGTATAATCCATCAGCCAATCAGCTCTGCCTTCAACATATATTCCAGAAATCTGACTACTTTCCACTGGCCTAATACACTTTATGGTGTGTAACTTCACTAAAATCAAAACTCTTTTTTGGTAGCAGTATTTTCTAAGGAAAGGGGTCTGTCTAAAATTCCATTGTTTTAAATTAAAAGATAAATGCTGGCCAGGTGTGGTGGCTCAAGCCTGTAATCCCAGCACTTTGGGAGTCTGAGGCAGGAGGATCACTTGAGGCCAGGAGTTTGAGACCAGGATTTCAAGACCAGCCTGGGCAACATAGCGAGACTCTCATCTCTATCCCCCCCCCCCAAAAAAAAGTGGGGCATCGTGATGCACACCTGTGGTCCCAGCTACTTGGGAGGCTGAACTGGGAGAATCTCTTGAGCTCAGTTCAAGGCTGCAATGAGCTATAATTGGGCCACTGTACTCCTGCCTGGGTGACAGTGAGACCCTGTCTCAAAAAAAAAAAACCACAAATGCCAATTTTTCTCTGGAACATGATTTTATAGGTGTAACATAGTACTGGCTATTGGCTTAATGATCAGGTTTAAATAGTTTTAATCATAAGTGAACTTATTCCTTGGGTTCGCGTATTAAACTATGGCATGTTGAAATAATCTAGGTCCCAATCTGCACATCTGAATTCATTTTGTAAAATATGGCAAACAGCTGCATTTCAATTGAAAGCTGAAACAACTGCAGAACATTAACCCATTGAAAAGATTACAGTAGGTTTTCAGTTCCATGTTAACTGTATTTATTAGAGAAAATTGACTTGAGTGCTTCTGCTTTTAACAGGATTTTTTTTTAAATGTCTGGAAGAAAGGAAGTAAAGCATTGGAATGATAGGACTTTGATGTGTAAGAAGTTAATGTCTCAAGAAGTTAATTATCTAAAACATCAGAAAAATGTGGGTATGGGAAATATTTTTAAGAGTAATGAGCTATCAGCTCATCATGTCAAGAAAAATGTTATTCACCTGTTTGATTTAAAAATTAAATAACATGACTGTGAACGGATGATCATGGTTATAATAAACTAGAATTGGGACCCTTTACCTTTTGCCAATAAATATCCTGATGTGAAACATTTGTGGTTTTAATATGCATTTACTTTATGAAATAGCTCCTCTTCAGGGAGAGTTAAAACAGGGTGACTGGATTTGAAAATGAAAAAGGAGCAGGTTGCTCCAGCAGTGTCTTAGGACATTTGACCATAGAAGAATCCCATAGAATGTCATGTCTGTCAAATCTGACGAATCAAATCATAATTGTTTTTTTCTGAGGTCCTTGAGAGATCCAGGCTCTTTTTTTTTTTCTTTTTTTTTTTTTTTTTTAGCACTTTGTCCTGATTCTGCCTGTTTGTGGAAGTCTCCTTGGTTTCCTGACTGTTTTCTTCCAGTCTTGGACTCTTGATGTAATTTTTTTTAACTTAAATTTCAAATGGTAATGTTTCTTTTCCTATATCTTTTGTAGACAGTACTTACTCCAAAAGTCTCTGTGAAAAAAATAGGACAAATTTAGGCTTAAAAAACGTGATGGCCTGTTTTAGCATTAGGTTCTTTATGTGTGGTAGAATTTTGGTTTTCAGGCTCAATTTGAACAGAGCTTTTTTCTTTTCCTTTTCTTTCTGTGCATTTGTCTTAGATCTTTGTCCTGTTGCCTTCTCAAAAGCTTCATGTAAGTCTTATCTCAGGCAATGATCTCTAGTGGCTTTTTTCTCAGCTTTCTTTCCTGGGGCTCAGCCCTTCTATTTCAACCCTTGGTGAGTGACCTGGGTTTAGGTTCCCTTTATTAATTTTATCATTACCCATGGGAGTGGTCAGATTAGAGGAATATATTAAGGAGATAAATTTGGTAGCAATGTGTAGAATGAAACAAGATAGAGAGAGAGAAGATATAGATAAGAGTTCATAGAGGGCCATGGCAGTGGAACAAGAGTGGAAGGATATGAAAACATAAATAAAGTAGAATTTACTTGGCTTCTTACAAATTATAGGGTGCAGGAGAAGGAGTCAAACATAATCACTGAGATTTTCAGCTGGAGTGACTAGTAATTAGTGATGTTAACAGTGAAAATGTAATTAATTTATAAGGAAACTACTTAATAGTTGTTGAATTGCATTGAGGTCTTTTAGTTAAAATATTCAAGTTTTTTAAACTTGTGTGATTGTGAAATTTACAAATCTAAATTTATATAAAAGCTTTTAGCAGATCAAGAAAGGGGAGTTCTTAAGGTCTTTCTGCTTATTATGATAGCTGACATTTATTGTGTACTTAAATAATCAGAAATTTAAATTTTCTATACTTTTTGAAGTAATTTATAATTGCTTTCATTTTTTCATGGAGTTATTAATATTTATAGTTAAATGCATCTTGTAAGCTTTATTTATCCTTTTTATTTAGATGAATAATACTGCAGCTAGCCCGATGTCTACTGCCACTTCAAGTAGTGGAAGAAGTACAGGGAAGTCTGTAAGCTTTGCAGCAGAATTGCAGAGTATGATGTAAGTATGTCTCTGCATACTATTACTATTTTAAATTTACTCATGTTGAAGAAAGACAATAGAAATAACAAAATTTGTAAAACTTCAAAATAATTTGTATTTAATCAGGTAAAAGTGAAATAGTCTCTGATAACATTTTAAATAGCCGTATGCAGAAGAGACAAAATTGGTTAAGAATGCTACAATGCTACTCTATTTGACAAATGAGTATTGGTTCATCTTTATAGAAGATAGAATGAATAATCATGTAAATACATTTGCTCTAATTATTATTTGCTCAGATCTGTGTTATGGATTATTACTATTTTAGTTTTAGATTTAGAAGATTTTGAAACTGGTTATATTCTTAGATAGTTAAAATGTTTTCATGGAGAAGTTCTTGGTTTTTCTCAAATGTCTTAATAATTTTATGAACTTAATTTAGATTCTAGTTTGGTAATGTTTGGAATCCCTATATTTCAGAACACTGGGAAAAAACTTAGAGGATTAAAAAAAACACATCATTCAATATTGGAGAAATTGCAAGTCATTAAAATTTCTTTCCTAAGTCTCTATTCAGCTTGATTTCATTGAGTGAGACTACATATCTTGATTTGATAGGAGGTAGCGTATGTATCAGAAATGTCTGTTGACACATAGTTTTTCTTTATTGCTTAGACAGTTGTCTACAGGGAGGTCAACACTTTATAGCACTTCTTTTCCTCTGGATTCATGACTTATTAGGCAGTTTTTAAGAATATTTCTGTTAAAGGTTTAAGTGTCTTCCTGTTGTGGGTTTATATTGATAGCCTTCATGGTAGATAAACACCACTGTATGATGATTATTCAAAGAAAAAATTACTATGAGCATATATCTATAGTTGCTTGGTAAATATACTTTAAACAGCATTGAAAACATTTAGGTCATAGGTTCTCACACTTTTTGGTCATAGGATCCCTTTACAGTCTTAATTATTGAAGACCCTAAAGAAGATTTATATGAGTCATATCTATTAATATTTATTGCTTAGAATTTAAAACTGAGAAATAGAAAAATTATGCATTAATTTGAAAAGTAATAGACCTATTATATGTTAATATATTTCTTATAGAAAATTATATTCTAAAGCCTAAAATCGATGACACCTTTTGTTAGATAAAAGGAATAAATTAAACCTAATTAGGAGCTCTATGTAGTGAGCCTGTGTTTTAAATTATGGAAAATTTTAAGGGTTTATACTTGTATACATTTTTGTGGATTAGTTTAACTTTTTTCATTATAGTTTTAGTAGCTTTATGTTAAGAATCTTTTATGTTGTGTTATGTCAATTATGTTTTAAATATTAAGCATGTTTTCAATGGTTTATAGTAAGGTGAGAAAATTGATTTTTGTGTGGAGCAGGTTCATCGATTTCCTTTGTATTTTTAAAAAAATTTTAACTTGGAAATTTTCAAACTCATGAAATTATAGAGAATAGTATAATGAACCCCATATATTAATCACCTGGCTTTAGCAATAATTGTGTTTTACCAGTCTTATTTAACTTTTCTCCCTACTCTCTACTTTTAAAAAAATATTTTAAAGCAAATATCAGGTATATTATTTCAAAATTCATCATATTTATCGAAACAATGTATTAGTTAGTTAAAAACAGATGATATATAACAGAGGTCAGCAAACTGTGGCTGTGGATTTGCTGCCTGTTTTTGTAAATAAAATTTTATTGGACCATAGCCATCCTCATTCATTTATCTGTTGTCTGTTGCTGCTTTCATGCTATGTGGCAGAGTTGAGTATTTGTGACAGAGACCATGTGGCCTGTAAAACTGAAAATATTTACTATATGGCCCTTTACAGAAAAAGATGGATAACCTCTGATCTATAAAAACATCTCTTTAAGAAGAAAGCTGTAGAGTAGCATTTCCTTTTGTCATTTATACGTAGGAGAGGTTCTACTTAATGCATTTGATGGACCTCAGGCTATTTAAGAAAACTGAGAAAAAAATGCAAGCTAAATTCCGCACTTTCTTATTAAATACTTTTGCAAACATCTTCCCAACCAGTGTACCTAAGCTAGATTCAGATTGCAAAAGTTATTGTTGGCCACAGCTCTGGAATAAATGTACATTTTCCTTCTATTTCAAACCTCATGGAGTGGCCGCTCCTAATAGTTACATTCATCATTTATAGTCTGAAGTTATTTTTTTCCTCTTGTGAATTTCTTCACAGAACAGGGATATAGAACCGAAATTGGGGGGATTTTAAAAAATTTACCAATATTTCCATTGGTATAAGAAATTTAGGCTTTTGATTATATAAAATTAGAATTGATGTAAAATTGATCCTTATATGCTCATTTCAAATGAGAAAGTGCAAACTTAATTAAGCTGCTGTTTTTATTTTGTGTTGGAGGAATCTCATTCTGTGAATCCCTATTTCACTGTTGCTGTTTCACAGTTCTGAGTCTGTTTGTATTGCTGCTTTTCAATTCTCTGCTACTCTCTTTCCCATCTATTCACTATTATTGAGCTGTTTTTCTCCTAGCTCCCTGCCCTCTAAATAAATAACAATATTGTAGTGTCATTTCCAGGAATAGTTTCACTGAAAGGTGTCTAATTGTCAATCACAAATGAAATTGTCATGATCTGCTATTTAATACAGAATTGGCAGCCGGTCTGTTCTAGCAGATCCTTGAAGAACTTACCATATTTTGAATTTGGCTGGTAAATACCACCAGTGAAGCACTCCTTAGGAAGCGCTTCTAGGAAGTGCCTCTACAGATTTTAAACTAAAGGATTAGTGGTCACCTAATTGCTGGTGGGTTGGGTTGACGGCAGCTGTGCCTTACCTGGTTCTTATAACTGAGTACATTTGCTATATGCTCTTTATCACAGCTCTTTGAATAACTTGTGCTAGAAGAGTCCATAGTTTTTTTATTTTTAGGTTGTTGAACTCAAGCAGCCTATAAATTTGAAAGTGAAATCTTTTCAATCCACATCGTAGGTATTTTAACAAACTTCTTAAGAATTTTAATTAATTTAAAAAGTTTTCATTGAACACTTTGTTTCTTATTTTACCCATTTATATATTTCTTGCCTTGTCATGTTGTACTTTTTCAGGTTTTTAGGCCTGGTGATGATGTCAGGTTTCGCAGCTCTGTAGCATTTGGTATAAAAGCAAATTGAGAACATGAAAGCACTGTGTAATGGAAAGTTGCTTATACTTTTTTTTTTTCCTTTTAGAAATGAAATAGGAAATGTTTAGTTCCTAAATCCAATTGAGTTAAGTACTTTTGTTAAACAAGTGTCATTTTATAAATGTGGCATGATAAAATTTTGATTTTGTATTTAAATATTACTATCAGTTCTCTCATGAAAAGAAAATAACTGGGACTCTTTCAGTTTAGAATAATATGTGTAATTACCAGGGAGAAAAATATCTTGCCTACCCTTAGAAATAAATTTTTGAAATTCAGAGAGATGGAGTTATTTGAATAATTCTGTGATGAAAATCCCTAGTTATATGAGGAAAGATAGGTAAAAATTCACAGATCTGTCACTCTAAAATTGCAGTGTATTTGCTGATTATCACACTGGAGAATGGAAGTCCCTGTTCTGAACTAATTTGATGGCAGAACTAGGCCCTAATTGATGTGCAACTATTTATAGTCTTCACTTATTTTTAGTGTGAATTGTCATACATTCCACTGTTCCTGAGTGCTTCCCTAGACCCTGCTGAGGATATCATGTAGCATATGGTTTATGTACAGCATTAGCTTTCAAAAATCTGAAAACTTCTGAATTCTACAATACATCTTTCAGTTAAGGGATTGTGGACTTGTATCTACCTCACAGGGTTAATGTAAAGATTAAATGAGATTGAGTTAAATAAAGCACATGGTAAAAACTGTCCTGTTGTTATCTTTTTAAAAAACAATTATCATTCACATACTGATTAGGAAGTTTATAAAAAGTGTTTCAAGTGCAGGAGGAAATATTTGCAATTTATGGGAAGAATTTCTTAATTCTAGACAGAAAGGATTTGTCTACATTATTGCGTACTGCTGTTCAGTAAAACTTTCTACAGTGATGGAAATTTCTGTTTCTGTTCTGTCTAATATGATAGCCACTAGCCACATGTACCTACTGAGTGAATTAAGTAAGCCAGGCAACTGAGCAACTGAATTTTAAATTTTATTTTATTTTAATTAATTTAAATTTAAGTAGCCACATGTAGCAAGTGGCTACCATATTGGACAGCACAGAAGAAATGTAGAAAATATAAGTTATATAGAGAAAACTTTTTCTGGGTTGCATGTATTTTTATTGAAACTGAGAAAATGTTATATCCTGTTGATTTTATATTTTCTTTTAATAGTCATTGGCTTTTTTCTTCTTCCTCTTTTTTTTAAGTTGTCATTATTCTACAATTCTTTAAAGGTTTAAGATGATAATTTTTGGCTACTTTGGCAGGTCAGATTTGATTGGGAGGTTTATTATTACATTAGTGTTCCATGTTTTAGAAAGTATGGCTAATGATGTGTTCAGTTTCTTAAAAATGTTTTTTTGTGAATATATGTAACATGCATACTTACTATTTCTGAAAATTTTGTGACTATACCTCTGAATTTATTGTATTACACTTGATTCTCATGCCAGCAAGTATAATTGAATATATAATATCGTTGTGAGTTTTGGGTCCTCGTTTTTACGTAGCTATATTTGTAAAATTTCTGATAGCTATAAAAATTAGCAATATGTTATATAGTATTTTGTCTATTCATTATTTTTGTTATGCTGAGACTTTGAAAATTTGTTTTAAATGTATCAGTTTCAAAATTAATCTTTAAAAAAGGTACTGGATAAAAAAGGATTCTTAAGTACTAAAAATATATCAGAGTGATTAGTAACTTTGGATAGGAAATTAAAATTTGATATCTATGATTATGTGTTGATTTGCCTCCTTACAGTAAATTTTGTTGATATAGGATGTAAACAACTCCTCAAATTAAAAGGGTATAATTTCAGTAAAGAATAATAGATTCCTAATATAGAGGAATGAATCTTTTTAGTTTTGACTATTTGCTGATTCTAAAGGCCCATGATAGGTTTTAAGTTTGCCAAAGCACAGTCTTGATTCTCTCTAAATGTGAGACTGATATGCAGTTTTATAATACAAGGAAATGAGAATTGACTTATCTTGTGATGTATTTTAAGCTGGTAGCATACATTAACATGTATGTGTGTGTATGTATGTATATGTTTAACACATTGAAATATATCACAAAAATATATGTTGGTATGAATATTCCACCTTTTGCAAATATATCTTTTTCAGATATCTGTGTAGATGTTTTTTAAAAATCTTAATTAAAATACCATATGTCTTTTAAAAAAATGTTGCTGTAGTCATTAGAAAGTTTTCTAATTGGCATAACATTTTTTCCTGTGATAGAATAAAGTTCAAAACCACTTTTCTTGAGAAAAGTATTGAGAAGTAATCCTTGATCTGTTATATATGACTGACTGCTTTCTTCCTTTACTTTCCATAGGTTTCTCTGTCTTAAAACAACTACATTATTACCAGTTTTTGCCATGGCTATTAGAGTGTTACTAGTCTTTCATGGCTTTCTCCCTATTCCTGTATTACACTGACTTGCAATGTATATTTAATAGGGTAAGGGGTTAAATTAAATTTTTTGGACTGGCCTGGCAATCAATTAGTATTTATTTATTCAACAAAAATAACATTCTTTTTGTGTGGAATTACTTTCCAAATAGTCAAACTTGGAATACAACCCATTCCGAAGTTATGCACTGGTAGTATGTTTTTTATTCTGTTTCTTCCAGACTAGAATTTGATCTTATCAATGTCCTTTATAAATATCTCTAATCTTTTAGAAGTAGGTGAACATAGATAATGTTTATTTTTAATAGATAATAAAACTTCACTTATCTGGGATTTGTAATAAAATATAAATATTTTAATGAGGAAATTGATACAAAGAAAAACAATGCTATATGTGAGTGATTAAAATAGCGTGATACAATGGAGAAGATTATAAATTTTGGAGCTAGAAGATCTTGGTTCAGTTCTTTCTGTATTGGTGGATTTTATATGTTAGAAACAAGTACCACCCCCCTCCCCCCCAATAAAAGACTCTGGAAATGTTATGGATAAAGGAATTGTTATAGTAACATTTTATTCTAAATGAAGTGTTTTTTTTTAAATATTTCTTTATTGTAGAAGTTCATGTTTTTTTCTGAAAAGAGAAAATCAGAAAACACGGAAAGATCACAATGAATACCTTAAACTCACTGAATTAGAGTGCTATTAATGCTTTAGTATTTCTCTTTCCAGTTTTTTCCCCAGTATGTATAAAAAATTAAAAAATAAATACCAAAAGCCCATATTATAATTACTATTGTGTAACTTAGTTTCTATTCCATTATGCTGTCTGTAAGCAATCTTGTTAAATACATTAAGTTGTCTCTAATTTTTTAATGTTATGGATTGCATTGCAATAAACTTCCTTTCTATTTATCTGTCTTTGAGCATGTGATTGGATAATTCAATAGGACTAATTTCCAGAAGTGGGATTCCTAGGTCAGAGGGCATACTTGTTTGGAAGGTTTTTGATGATCTTCTTTAAAGGCTTTAATGAGTTATAATCCTACTAATAGTGTACGTATGTCTTGCCAACATTGAGTAATGTAATATATATACTTTTTAGTGTGTAAGAATTGTTTTCAGTTTAGTTTTTTTTTAATTTTTTTATTGATACATAATAATTGTACATATAGGCTACACATTTACACATTTAAAAAATAAGTATGCAGTAAAAAGATACTCTCCTATGCCTGTTGCCTGGTTTCATTCCTTTGAGTAACAAGTTTTATTCTTGTGCATTCTTCCAAAGTTTCTTTATTCACATATGAACAAATATAAATATGATCATTTTTTCCTTTTTACACACAGAGTACATCCAATAAAACTTTCTTTTGTGCTTGCTTTAACATTTTAAGATAATTTATCTGGAGATCCCTGCATGGCAACATATGGAGAAGGAGACTGTGTGTGTGTGTGTGTGTGTGTGTGTGTATGTGTGATTATTGTTTGAATAATTCAGGCAGGCTTAAACACAAGGAAGTCCCTTATTATTCAAGGAAACTGAGACAACTACTAAATGAGTACCTAAGTAAGAAGAGGTAATAAGATTTTTACACAGATAAGCAAAAAGAAGAAAAAAGCTGTCTATAATCCTTTATCAAGAAAGAGTCAGACACTTCAGGGTGTGTGGTATGTGTATGACTTAGTTTTTGAAAGTTCTTAGTAATTTTTAGTCATTACTGTGCTTTTTTTGGTACCTGCCTTTTTTTCCTATTTAATACATTGTGAACAACTTTCTATGTTATTAGAACTTACTATTTCATTGTATAGCTGTTGTTAATTGCCTGTTGAGCCATTAGATTATATCCAGTTTTTCCACTATTAAGGAATGATGTAATGAAATCTTGGTGTCTATTACCCTAAGGTTTTAGAAGAAGAATTTTTGAATTTAAAGTCTTTTTTATACTAACTTCCTAATTTTTCTTCCAGGAAAGTTGAACTGATTTACATTTCTATCAAATTATGAGCACCTCCCTCTATCTTTCTCTCTTACAATTTAATGGTAAAACATTATATTGTTTTACAGCTCTTCTTTGACTACCGAGCTTCAAAATACTTTTGCCATTTATAATTCTTTGTTTGTGGTTGTCTACTTATATTCTTAGTATAATTTTACTGAGTTCTGTTTTTTTAATTATTTATTAAGGGCCTTTAATATGTTAAAGGCATTGACCCTTTGTTAATTATATTTGGCATTCTCCCTCTCCCTTTGTCCCCCAGTCTTTTCATTTCCTTACGGTTTGCTTATATTGATTTTTTAAAAAATATGTGAGTTTTCATGTAATTGAATCATTCTGATATATATTACTGCTTCTGTCTTTGACAGAAAGTCTTACCCTCAATTTTGATATCTATCTTCATGTATTATATTTCAGGTTTTTAGTTTCTACAGTTTAATATTTAAACTATTTTGTTGTATGATGTCAGGGAGGGTTCTAAGTTAAAACAATTTTTCTTCAAATTGATTTGTCAGTGGTCTTACCACAACAAATTGTATCTCTTCCTTTCCCCTCAGAACTGAAATGCTACCTTTATCAGATAATAAATTATTACTTTTGACTTTTCTGCTTTGTTACATTGAATTGTTTATTCCTTTGCCAGGACTGCATTATTTTAGTTATTATAGCTTCTTAATATGTTTTAATATTTGATATTTTAGTTCAAGTCCATCTGCATAACTTTTCTTTTTAAAATATTTTTTGACTCTTTTCCTATTTTTATTCTTCCAGATAAATTTTTAGGAATCATTTTTTCAAGTTCCAAAACGAATTCTAAGAGCAAATTTTAAGCAGCTTCATTTTTCTTTTTATGCTTTTTGCCGTGTACTCAGATTTCAGACATTGGTCTGTGCGATTCATTTTACTTTTAAAGTTGATTAATGAAATAATTTTATATTGAGAAAGCTTATTTGAAAAAATTGGATAGAAACAGCAAAAACAACTGACTAATGAGTGGGTTGGTTAACTACTGTATGATTAGAGACTCTGAAGAACTTCTCAGTTTTCTTTAATATTTGTTTTTCTTGCTTGAATGTAGAATTGTGCTGTGACTGCAGTATGTAAAAATCAGCAAAACTATTCCCTCAATTTAAGTCTTGCAGTTACTGTCTTATTTTTGAATGGTGGACATGACTGGAAATAAACGACCAGTTTAATTTTTTTATAGATATATAGAACTACATTCTGACTAGTGGAATTGTATACATGGGTGTCTATGGAACATAATTCATAGGAAATAAATCTATTTAATATATTTGTCATTTTATAAATACATGAAGGTAATCTAAGTAACCAAATGGATCTTATTCTGACCATTTTAATGAAAATATTTCTACAGTAGGTATGAACATTTATAATTATTTAGAAACAATGCCAGGTACAATTGCACTAGCATGCACTTCACTTGTACTATAGTATGCCCTCGGGTACCATAGAAGCATACAGTGTACTTTGCTCCTATGATAAATAGTCCTACTTTGTTATTTTGTTTGAACTTATATATTTATTTGTATAGTTTTTGTTTTATCTCCCTTTGGCAGGTGCTAATTTTATGGCTGTCATGCCAGAGTCTGGCAGTGTTTCACCTCTCCCCACTTTTTGAATGCTGCTTCCAGTCTACTATAGTAATCAAATTTGTTAGATTTGTATCTAAAATAAGAGTTCATAAACTAGGAAAACCTGATGCACTTTCTCTTCTGAAAAAACGTCACTTGATCTTTGGTACATAAACTACTAAGTTTATCAGTTTTGAGAGTCGAGTTTGCTCATTTCTTGGTTCAGGTTTTCAGTTGTATTTTCAAAGGCTGAAATGGTCAGGCAGCAGATGAGAGGTTGTTTGTAAGTCCTTTGGGACTGTATCTGTTTTCTCAATGAAATAATGTTAGGAGTTTTAGTTAAATTGTTGAGTTAGTTCGATACACAAATATTTTGTGAATAAAAAAATGACTGAAGTAGTATTTATTTTCAGCTATGCCTGCTTATTATGTATACCATTTTGAAGACATGTAGGCAAGGCAGCTGGGTGGGGGTGGCAAAGATTGGAGGTAGGGAAGCCTGAGGAGAGTGGCAAAGGTTTGTGATGGCAGCAGTGGAGTTCCAGAGAGAAAGCTAGTTAGAAATACGCTCGGGGCCGGGCGCGGTGGCTCACACCTGTAATCCTAGCACTCTGGGAGGCCGAGGTGGGCGGATCGTTTGAGCTCAGGAGTTCGAGACCAGCCTGAGCAAGAGCGAGACCCCATCTCTACTAAAAATAGAAAGAAATTATATGGACAGCTAAAAATATATATAGAAAAAATTAGCCGGGCATGGTGGCGCATGCCTGTAGTCCCAGCTACTCGGGAGGCTGAGACAGGAGGATCGCTTGAGCTCAGGAGTTTGAGGTTGCTGTGAGCTAGGCTGACGCCACGGCACTCACTCTAGCCTGGGCAACAGAGTGAGACTCTGTCAAAAAAAAAAAAATAAAAAAAAAAAAAAAAAAAAAAAAAGAAATACGCTCGGTGTTGCCTGGGTTGTTCAGGACTCAGCTGAGCTTCGTCACCATTTATAAGGGCTCTAACAGCAAGGTGGTATAATTTTCTGTAGTGCTCGGCAGCTGGGGCATAGGGCTAGAAAAGAAAGATACCTGGATTGATTTAGGGATTTGAAGGGCAGATGTGGCAGAAGGATATTGAAATTTGAGGTGTAGGAGATTCTGATCACTGAGCCTGAGCCATCAGACATTATTTTTACAAATTATTCTTTGCTTTGATGTTAGTTTTTTCCCTCTATTTTCGCCTCTTATTTCAACTCTCAACATTTAGTCTTAAAGCAGTGCTACTCTGTGTAGCCAGTTTGTGAACTGTTTGTTACTAGAGAGGGATGGGATAGAATATATGAAGGAGTTGATCAACTTGAAGAAAAATGGAGTAGGAAGAAGGAATTGGAGATTTCAGTGAAATATAAAATTAGGTAGAATAGAAGTAGTAATTAGGAGAGCTGAAGGATAGAAAATGTAATAGAAAATAGAAGCATCAGCTTGGATATTTTGTCCTCAAGGAAGAAGTCTCCTGACTTCTCCAGTTAGTTTCCTTTCTGTGTGCTGTGGTACTTTGTACTACTCTTGTAAGTCCTCATTTCACTATATTACAGTGATCTATTTATTTGTCTCTCTTTATTCCCCATTTTGTAAACTCCCTGATTATGGGGATTGTTTTAATTTTTTTGTTTTACATTTTCTGATACCCAGTGGGTACCTTATAGGTGTTGAATTTAATAGAATGCATAGGAAGTTGTGATCATGGTGGGGTAGTATGGTTTAGGAGGACAAACCTCCATGGGAGTGGTTAAAGTTCAGAAGAAGTTAAAAGTCTTAAAAATAGAAGAGGTAGGAAATAGGGGCATGGGTAATCTATCTTCATGCTATATGTCCATATTAGAAATTCAAATTAATCCTTTATTTTGGTTGTCTCCTGATTTTTTAAAGCTTTGAACATTTTTATATCATGCCTCAGGTATTTATTTTGTTTCCTTATTATTAACTTTAGAAATAAAGTTTCATCATCCCCATTATTCTCTTACTATATTAACTTTAGTTTCTTCATCTTAGCTGCATGAAAAACATTTTTAGGTGTAACATTCTATATGTGAAGTGTCTGTGATTTACTTGATAGTGCTTTACTGCTTCCCTAGAAAATTTTAGTATGTAGGTAGTGTCTGGTCTGTGGAAGGAAGGAAGGAAGGAAGGAAGGAAGGAAGGAAGGATGACCTAGTGAAGTCATACAAATAGGAATTCCATTAGTTCTGTTTTAAAATATTTCTTTGAGGTCTTTGTTATTTATAAATACAATAACAGTATTCATCTTTCAGGTATTTTCTGTGGATTTGAATCAGATTATGTATGTAAATCCATTTGCATAGGAGATAGGTGTTCAGTGCAAATCTCTATATACATGTCTACACCTTTTAAATTACTTGGGCTTCATAGGATTGCAGATAGAATTGAACCTCAGCATATGTTTTTTTGTAGGAACACCTGTCTTCATTCAGAAACAAAGGAATTTGTTTGAATAGTGTTAGTTATTTAGACTGAATGGAAAATCTGAGCGTCTTTAGAAATTGTTTAGGTTAGTCGTATTTACTCATGAAGAGACTGAAGAACAGAAGAGTTGAGGTGATTTTCCCTAGGATATGTAGTTTTGAGTCCAGACTAGGTACCTGGTCTTTTGAATATCACCCCAGTGCATTTTCTCAGCACCTCTCTGCCATAGATAGTGTTAATTTCACTGTTTTTTCCTTATTCCTCATTTTTAATAACTGCCAGCACTTACCGAGTTCTTTATTTTACTTTTATATTTGAGATGACACTACAATATTGGACCCACTTTAAAGTGATGAGTGAGGTATATATACAAGGTATATATTTGAAGTGTTTTCGTTAATTCAGAGCATAATTTTTTGTCTTAATTTCTGTGATCAGAAATTAAGGGGGGATGGTTTTGGGATTATTCAAGCACATTACATTTCTTCTGTGGTCAAACCTCTCTGCTGTTGATAATCCATATTTGCAGCTGCTTCCCAGCACTAGCATCGCCACCTCAGCTCCACCTCAGATCATCAGGTATTAGATTCTTATAAAGAGCACGCAACCTAGATCCCTCACGTACATGTGGAGTTTATAGTAGGGTTCATGCTCCTATGAGAATCTAATGCTGTGACTGATCTGACAGGAGGTGGAACTCAGGTGGTGATGCGAGTGATGGGCAGTGGCTGTAAATACAGACAGATGAAGCTTCCCTGGCTTGCCTGCTGCTCACCTCCTGCTGTGTGGCCCAGTTCCTAATAGGCTACAAACTGGCACTGGTCATGGCCCAGGGTTTGGGGGCCACAGATTTAGGCAATACCGCTACTAGGATGTCTTAAATTTCCTAATTAGAACCTGACTAGGCTGACAAAAAGAGCTCATTCTTAAAATTTTTTGTTGCTTTCATATATTTTATAAGCTTTCTTTAAAACACACAGTGACAGAATTATGACCACATTTCCGCAGCCAGACATTATTTTTACTGATTATTCTTTGCTTTAAAGTTAGTTTGTTTCTATGTTTTCTTCTCATTTCAGCTCTCAACAATTAGTCTAAAGCATTGTTACTCAGTGTAGCTTGTTTGTGAACTATGTATTGGTCTTCTGTGGGAAAGTAGCCTGAGCCAGAATGTAAACCAATCTCTTGCTTTCTTCATTGAGATAGTTTTCCTATGATAAACGCAGAATTGAATAGTGTGTATTAGAATCACCTAATGCAGTTGGTTTACAGTCTGGTGCAAATTCCTTGTATTTCATTGTGAACTTGAAACAAATAGTTATTAGAATAGCACCTGTTGGCAGACCGCAATTGTTCTAATGTACTATTAGAACAATTATTGTGTGCTAATGCTTTTTGTTTGTTCATTCAGCAAATAACTATTGGGTGTTTACTGTGTACTAGGCAGTGTTCTAGGCTGTGGAAATATAGCAGTGAATAAAACAAAATCCCTAATCTCATGGAAGTTACATTCTAATTCAATTAGAAATACCACTATTTCTTATTTCTCAGATATACTATTGTTTTTGTAGTAGACTGTATTCTTTCAGTGTATGGTCTTGTGCACTAAAAGCCTTAAACATAATTATATATATCTTTGCATATAGTGACAATACTACTTTTAATTTTAATTACGTTTTTGGCTCAGATCATTTTTTTTTTCTGACTTGTAAAACCTTTGAAAACAGAATAGTTGTGTGTTTGATCACCTTCCAGTTTTATTTGAAATTAGTTTTTCTGAAGCAGGATCTTTTTATTTAGAAGGAGATGTAGAAGAAATTAATTTCCAATAAAAGAGAACAGTGACAACATGAACTGATTAGGTAGCAGATGGAATAGTATATTAAGTAATCATTGTTTGGTTGCCTTTCTTATATTATTGACAGATGACCTGTTTGTCAGACTTCAGAGTATTTTAGAGCTTATACTGAAATATTAGAATTTTAATGATGAAATATAAAGACTGGCAAATTAAGTTGATGAAAACCAATGAAACAACGTATGACTTAAAAAAAAAAAATAATCCTCTAATGCAGTGGTTCTTAAACTTGAATGTGCATTACAGTCAGAGTGTTGCTAACCCATAAAACTGTTGGGCCTCACCTCCAGGATTTTTGATTCCGTAAATCTAGGGAAAACCCAATAATTTGGATTTCTAATAATTTTTCAGTGATGCTGATGTTGATGATCCAGGGACCACTGCTTTGAGAACCAGTGCTGTAATGTTACCTATCCAGTGTGATTTATCAGTAAACAGCTAATTTAATCAGTTGCAGCAGATGGTGATTTAAAGAAAACCCAGCAGGTAAACCAAAAGTCAAGAAAGAAACTTAACATTTTTCTTAATCCTTATTTTAGTAGACTCATTAATGGAAGATTGAGGGGCAAAGTGCAGAGAATTATTGTGATTCCATCATTGTCACTTTAAGTATGTAGAAGTAGACTGAAATACTAGTAATGTTCTTTTTTTCCCGCTAGTTGTCTCCAGAAGAACTAAATTGAAATTTAAATATCCCATTTGTATTATAAGCATTAACATTTATTATCAGGATCCCACTGGTATGTAAAGACAAAATTTAATGATATCAGTGGAAAGATTATAAACCTCTTTCTATTCATAAATTCATTCATTTACAATTTAAATACATATGGTTTGCTATGCACTGTGTATATGTTTCCACAAATAAATAGCTATAAATTGTGATGAGGACTATGAAGGAAAATGTACAGGATACTATGAAATAGTGTAATGGGAACTTAATTTGAGGAAAGCTTCTCTAAGGAAGTTGATTTAAGCTGAAACCTCAAGGATAGGTAGGAATTTGGCCACACACAGAGTTGGAAAGAGGAAATATTACTACCATTACTAAAGAGGCATTGTGCACTAACATATTTCCGTGTATTATTTTATTTAAAAGCCCTGTTAGTTAGATGATATTATTCCCAAATTTTAGGTGAAGAAACTGAGGATTAGAGATACTACTTTTCCAAAGTCACTCAGCCATTAAGTGCTAGAACTGTGATTTCATCAGATCTTTCTGACCTTAAACTTTTAACTGCTTTGCTAAATTAGAGAGATTTAAAGATATTTTCTTAATTATTAAATAAGTTACCCCCTTACTTTTTCTCATTTCTATGTAAATGCCCTTTCAATGTGAAAACTATAAATTAGACATAAGCAGACCATTTAAAGGGATGCACACACATCTATATATACACACAAGTATAAGCATACATTCATATATAACTTTAAAATAAACTTTCTGATTGTAAAAATAACGTGTTTGAGACTTTAGAATGTCTAGAAGAACTAAAGAAGGAAACAGTCTCATTCAGAGATAACCATACTGATGTTCTGTTTCATTATTTTAGTAATTAGGCATTTGTTATTTTTAAAAAATTATAATCATACCATGTATACCAAATTATTTATTGATAAATAGACATACAATGTTTTAATGAAATATAAATCTATTTTTGAAATAATTTTTTAGTAGTATCATTTCATAATATATTGACTATCATTTATATAGGTAATGTGAAAAAGAGGTTTCACATTTTTTATGAAGTTAAATGAAAAGCCTACTGTTACGGTCATCTTTAGGAGTTAAATTTGGTAAATCATTCTTTACCCTTATTGCTCTGATGGAATGAAGTTTTTAGAAGAGATACATATATATATAAAATCTAATTTCTATTCTGTTTTTCTCATTTTTTAAGGCCTGTAGTAACTTAAAAAAATAAGACCTAATCTTGACTTACAGCTTATCATTACTTTGAGACATATTGTGCTAATAGTGTCACTAGTTTTTTTTATGCTATTATTTTTCATTTACTGGTTTTCATCATTATATGAAGTTTTTTTTTTTATGGATACAAAAAAAATAAACTATTTGAATTTCAGCCTCCTATTTGAAGGGGTAACCTCAGAGGATTATGTTTCTTATTTTTAAATTTTTTTCTCTATACCTCCTCAGCTTTTGTAGACAGAGCCCAAGGATGTCAGAGAGTTTTAAAATATGTAGAATGGAAGCCTTGCTGCATTTATGTTTATTAACCAATTTAAAAAATATATTAAAGTTCAGATTTTGTTTTTTATTAAACTTAACATCTTGCCTATAATGATACATGCATATTCCTTTTGGGTTCATTATGTGTCATAGTGATTTATGTTAAGCTATTTCTTTTGTGCACATCTACCATGGAAACATTTTAAACACAATTGCAGAACTTTACATTTGTAACTTGAGAAAGAAGGAAACACATCTTAAAAAGAAAATCAGAACATTATTCCATAACAGTCGTTCATAAATCAGTGAAATAGAATTCATTTTAAAAAACATAATTGTTCACTGTAGTTTAATTTACTATATCTCTTAATTCTAAGCTGTTGACTGTAAATTGAATGTAGATGTTAGCCATATATCACATTATTGACACTTAAGCCATAATATGATATACATAAATAATTCTTTAGTATTAGCTTCTGTTTTTGGTAGTAAACTCACACTTGTGAGATATTTTTATTGTAAATATGTCCAATATTTTTATTATATAAAGTACTACCTTTCTTGCTTTCTAGTCATAAAAGTTATTTTAAAACTATTTTTCCTTTTTTCTTTTTCTGTCTTTTTTTTTTGGAGACAGGATCTCACTTGGACACCCAGGCTGGAGTGCAGTGGCATGATCATAGCTCACTGTAACCTTGAACTTCTGGATTCAAGCAATTCTCCCATCTCAGCCTCCTGAGTAGCTAGTATTACAGGTGTGTGCCACCATTGTGTGCCACCATGGCCAGCTAAATTTTTTTTTTGGTAGAGACAAGGGTCTTGCTATGTTGCCCAGACTGGTCTCGAATTCCTGGCCTCAAGTGATTAACTCACCTTGGCCTCCCAAAGTGCTGGGATTACATGTGTGAGCCACCATACCTGGCCCTTTTTTCTTATATAGAGCATGTTTTTTTTTTGTAGCTGTTACCAAGTCTTTCTACTCTTTGTTTAGACAGTTGTGTATTTGTACATTACATTCATCTGTCAACTCATTAATTCATTAAAGAAATGTTTATTGAGTTCCTGTTATATGCCAGGCATTTGGCTAGATGATGTTGAAAGAAAGCAAGGGGAAGAGAGGGAATGGGAATTCTTATGTACCTGTCAAGAGAGTGTATAGGTTAGCGTATTGTACTATATCTCTGTGCTTTGTGAAGATGCCTGTAGGGCTGCTCAGGAGGGGGTGGGAGGTTCTAGCTACCTTCCCAACTGTTCTCCTTTTGTACCCAATAGACTCCTTTAAAAATCCATTTATTTATTGGGCTTTCTCAGAGCATTTCATGAGAAAAATGGATTTTGCAGTTTAAAAAAAAGTTTCAGAGTTACCAGTTCAGTAGAATTATATAATTACATATGTATAAATAGAGTGAGAATCTCATACACAGAGAATGGCAGGTAGTACATGGTGATAAGTATTACAGATACAGTACTGTGGAAATACAGAGCTAGGTAAGATGATTTTCAATTTGGAGGATGAAAGCTTGTGAAAATAATATCATTTGAGCTCTTTCTTTAAGGATAGGTAATATTTGGCACTGCAGAAATTTAAGGGGAGGGAGGCAGTGATGATAGGTAGGGAACTTTGCAAATAAGGGCAATAGCAAGATCAAAGACCTAGAGGCAGAGATGAGGCATAGGGACAAAGAGCTTAATGTGTCTAGAGAGAAACTTTGTTGTAGGAAATACAGATAAAACTGTTGATTGGTATCAGAATGTGGCAAGCTTTGAATGACAGACTAAAAAGTTTAGTCTTTTCTGCAGGCAATAGGAAACCTTTAAAAGGTGTTTGAAAAGATAAAGATATGATGTACATTGATACTGATTAAGAAGGATTGATAATGTAATATGGAAAATGGATTGGCCGTGGAAACTCCTATTGTAGTAGACTAGTTGGTCTATAGAAGATTTCCAAATTTTATTCTCTGGTGAAAAACTGGCCAACCCACATCCTGTATTGCCATTTAAAGGCACAAGCATATTCTTTTACAATCAAGTAAATAGAAGTTTTATTTTTTTGTCATACTCAATTGTAATAACTTATATTTGATGTACTTGAGATTTTTATAAGTACGTTAATATTTTGTATCTCATTTAAATCTCAAAACATCCAGGTGAGGCAGGGCAGGTGGGTGGGTAGTTTTTCCTCTATTTCATGTCATGAGGAACATTTTAATATACAGCCCTTCTGTTATATAAATTAGTTTGCTAGATTCTGATTCAGCTAGGTTAAATGGAGATGTTTCTAAACTTACAGGAAGGCTGAACTTAGAGCATAGTACATGGCAACCACTAAACTCTCCTGCTTGTAAATAGTCCCTTACACTTCAAGGATTTTAAGATTGTCTTCCATTTGTTTTATTGTCTCCCTTGTGTTAGCTCTGAGCCTTGGTTTACTGCATTTTCTGTTTCTCAAATGGCCTTCCTTGCTCAGTGCCCTAAGTATATTTCTTTTTTGTCTTAGAGGCAGACTTACCTTTCATATTGGGGATTTTTTTCTCTAAGCCTTCTTAGCCAAGAGTGAAGAGTTGTACACAAGTTCTTTACCCAAAAAGTTACCAGGCTTTTTGATACTCTTAATTTTTAAAGGATTTTCAATTTGTGGTAAGCATATCTTTCTGTGGGCTCTTAGTAGTTATTGGTGCTCCTCTCCTAAAGCAATTAAGTGGTTAATTAATTATATTACCAAATTCTAGGTGATGTTCAAAGGAAATCTACAGATACGAGTTCTCCACTGGAAATTTAGGATCTAAGGTTCATGTGGACATGAATGAAAAGATGTTTCAGATTGGAGAATGAAAAGAATAAAGCAGTGCATGAATGGGCAACAAAGTATATTATTTACAGCTAAGGACAAGTCTGTTTTAAGGGTGGAGAGCAAGAATAAGCATATAGGTAAGGAGAAGAATAGGCCAAGTAAATGAGAGTGTTTCCAACTGCATAAGAAATAAAAGAAAGGTGAAAATTCTTGGAGTAGTCTAAGAAATCCCTTCAGAGGACATAAACTTCCAGGAACTTTGTGATGATCTAATATAATAGTACACTACTGAGTCTAGCACATGTTCTTTGTCATATCTATTTCATGTCACCTTTTAACTTTCTTAATAAAAAAAATTTGGATTATTCTTTGGCCTGACAATTTTTCATATATGTAGTCATTTTCTGTATTTCCTGTTTTATTCAATCAGTAATCATGAAAAGGGAAAAAGAATAGGCACCTGTGGTTGTGAAATATTTTACTAGTAAACATTTGGTATAAAATACCAAAGAAAGGGAGCTAGTTGCAAAATCAAAGTCTGTAGACCTGTCAGCTTGAGGCCTCTGCTGGTTGAGATTGTAGAATGAATTATTAAAGGCATGATTTGTGAGCATCCAGAAGATGAGTAGTAGGAGCCAGATGGTTTTACTCACAAACTTCAATGCTTTGTCAGAGCTACGAGATTGGCTGTCTCAGAAACATGGGACTGATAGATACAGTTTTTAGACTTCGGCAAGGCATTTGACGAGTTTGTGGTGAGACATGGTTGACAACATGAAAAAAATGTAGATTAGTAGCCAGTTAATACAGTTGTGCAGTTTAATAATTTACAGAATGTCTCACATGATTGAAGGCATTGTTTTACAAGGGAAAAAGAATAGGCACTTGTGGTTATGCGCATGGGACCCTCTTTGTTGTTCAGTCATTGTGGATAAATTGGAGGGTGGGTGAACATGAGAGTTCTATCCAGGTTTGAAAAGTTGCCTTTTAGAAGTGGAATTAGACTAGACTTTGTTAGACTCTTGAGTCCTTCAGAATTAGTAAGTAGGAGTAAACTACGGGGTCCTCTTCACTCAGTATCAGGATTCTGGAACGGAGATGAAGTGGACAACTTCAGGGAGCTGGTAATACATAAACAAGTAGGACACTCCCTTCGTTGAATGTTGTTTCAAGCAAGGCTTGTAAAACTTTTGTTTTTCCTAGAAATCTTATTGAAGTGTAGATTCTGATTTAGAAGATGTGGGGTGGGGCCTGAGATTCTGTATTTTTAACAGGCTTTCAGATCATGCTAGTGCGGCTAGTCTGTGGACCACACTATGAGTAACCAAGTTTAGAGTTAACATGATTTAAGAATTGAAAAGTTGATGATACTTAATAACTGTAATGATTTTATCAGATCAGACATAGGCACTTTACATTTTATTTAATTTTCACAGAAAACTTTCAAGGGAGGTAGTAATATTTTTATAGATGAGGAAATTGAGAAACAGGGAGCTTAAATATAGCTTGCTTAAGGCTATATACTAACTGGTGTAACTCGGGTTTAAACTTAACACCAAAACCGTTGCCATGTCTCTCATGTTTCCATAGATTCTATGGTTTTTGTGAGGATAGTTTTTCAACTTACAAATAGTTTCTAATTCGAGGACTTTGCTCTGTTTCTTACTACCTGAGCATGAACAAATAAAAGCATTGTTCCCTGTATCAAATATGTGGTATGGGTTCAGGAAAAATAAGCTTTTCAAACATTAGTGGGTACTATTAACTATATT
This sequence comes from Eulemur rufifrons, assembly GCF_041146395.1. NCBI lineage: Eukaryota > Metazoa > Chordata > Mammalia > Primates > Lemuridae > Eulemur > Eulemur rufifrons. Next base: position 14,077,839 of record NC_090997.1, on the reverse strand, counting down.
TGAAAAATTATAATAAATATTCATGTTTTTTAGTTGAAAAATATTGGTAAATATGAAAACAAGAAACTCAAAAAAGTCTTCCATAATTTTACTACTCTCCAAGCATCACTATTATTACTATTTTGGATTCCTCTTATATACATGCACCCCTATAATAATTTTTAAAAATTGAGATTTTGTTGTATATAATTTAGTGTATTTTTTCTTTCTCTAATCATAACTTTAGTAGTGACAAAGACAGAACTCTTTCTACAGTACTTAAACTCTTTGACATTTTCCTCCTGATCATTGGCACCTAGGCTGCAGTCTCGTTTTCCTTATTCTTTGCCTCCTCCAATAACTCTGCTGCCAAATTCTTTTGCTAGTTTCTTTGTAATATCTCTTCAACTAGCCCAGGTTTTCCACATCCAGTTTCAATTTTTTATACTAGATTAATGAGTACTGAATCACCATGCCATTTGTAAGTTTATTCTCTGCTTGTTTGGTTGACTGTTCTGTATACAAAACCTTTTGTCTCTCCGTTCTCACATCTTTTTAGTGGCTTCTGATGAAATAAGCATGAACTCTTGGGGAGTTTAAACTAAAGGCAGTAAATTATCCTACCCTAGCACCTTTTATTTCTAACCACATCTTTTTCTAACTTCTTGTCTCCATTGCCAGATAGGGTACCAGAATGTGAGAACTTGTAATAATACTGCAACTACTGATGGCTTTTAACTGTCTTTTATTTAGTAGTTATTTTCATCTCTACTACATTTTGCCCATTTCATTGCTTTCTTTCTCTTACCTTGAGTCTTACCCCATTGTACTCCTTATGAAGTTGCCAAGACAAATTCACTTTTAACCTTTTTCAATGGATGTTTCTAATTAAAGTTAATATGAAAATTTATGCTTCCTTTTCTAAAATGTAGCTATGATTTTATACTTGCATATGTATTTAATTTTAATAGGTGATTCTACCTTATGTAGGCTTTAAAAGTTGTTAGTTTGATAATTGAAACATTACCTATCAAACTAAATGTGGGTACAGAATGATTAGAGAAGTCTGTTGACATTTGTAGATCCCCAACAGCTTTTCTCTTCTCAGTTCTTTATTTTTTCGAAAATGTCTTATCTAACTGTCATCACCTATGACTTCTAGTCAGGGCATCTTTTCTCAGTGGAGCCATATTAACCGAAAAATATAATCTCACAGCTTTATTCCCTCTGCCAAGGCAAAAAGCAGCTAGAGCTCTTTTGTGGCTTCTCTGAGAATTTTTGTTTTGAGTAATAACGTAGAATTGGTTGTGGATTATATTGGGGTGAATAATACAAGTCAAAAATTTCCCTTGTAGAATCTTGTACGCTACCTTTTTGGTAGGCAATGAAAAAGATACACTTATCAATGGATCTTTGAGAATGTCAACAGATTTAGAATTGAAAAAATTAGAAATTAAAACTTAGAAATTAAGGTTGTCTAGGTCACTTAGCATAAGTGTGGGGGTATAGGCTTTTTTAGGTGGGACTGAGAACGTGGCACAGGAATGTTACAGATAAATGTAGGAACTAGGATTTGACTCCTCATCTGACACCAAAACCCATGATTGTAACCATTATTATTTTAATTTTATAAATAGGTAGGATTGTGAATTCTTAGTTTTCAATTTAAGAGTTTAATTTTTAACTCTTAAATAATATTTTCATATCACATGAGGTATATGCTGTGTGGGGGACATTGAATAAGATTACTATACTGCTAGATGAAGGATTATCTAATTTAAAATTTTCATTTTCTTATCAAACCTGACCTAAATTTTATCCCTTATATACTTTTATTTTTTCTTAATCTCTTTGGTTCTTTCTGATCAGTATGAGATAATGGATTGGGGTAATTTGGAGACTCAACGATTTTGTCCCTTTTTGGGTTTGATCAATTTAATAACTTTAGAGTAATTGTTTCTGAGAACTAACAACTTTACAGGTGAAATTGAGGACCAGAAAGTAACTTCATTAAGGTCATGTATAACACTATGTAAAATGGTAATTAAGATTTAAAAGACGTGAGTTTGAATCTCAGTTCTTCAACTCTGTGACCTTGGGCTGATTTCTTTACCTCATTCTCAGTTTCCATATTTGTAAATAATTATGATACTCATATCAAATGAGGGAGTTGACAAAATTAAAGGAAATAATGTTTATAAAGGGTTTAGCGTAATACCTGGCACAGTAAACACTCAACAAAGAAAGCTAGCATAGAAAAAAAGTACAGTTTCAATTAAAGTATACACTATAAAAATCATGGACTATGTTAGGCTCATTGATTTTTCAAAATATGTTAATAGGAACCTAATTAAAATAATTTAAAGTTTAAAATCAATAAATTTTAAATAATTCTAAAGTTAAAAAATTTTTGGAATAGATTTATTATATACTTAGAATACTTATTTGAACCTAATAGGAAAATAAAAATATTGTTGTTTTTGGCTGTATTCATCTTTCTGAATCATCTATGTTTCTTACTTTATTTTTCTTATTAATATTACTTGTTGGACACATAACCATTGACTAACATCTCCACGAGAAGAAAGGGAAGGAAAGAAAGGAACTGTAATGTTTTTCTTGTGAACAAGCTTTACAAATGTTTAGTGGGGAGACAATTTGTGATTACTATATTTTCTCTATGTGTCTTGTCATTAGTTTATTTCTGAGCATATTAAAAGTTGGCTCTCTTGGCTCCCAAACTTAGCTAATTTATCTGAGGAAATTTGTTTTAAAAAAGTTCCCAAGGGTTTCCCTCCCCCACACCCTTCCCACCAAGACCTGCTACTCAGGCAATTCTGTTGATCAGCCAGATTTGGATACCAGTGGACTCTAACAATTATGTGTAAGCCCAGTGAAATCTTTTCATGGTATGATACTCTCAATCCTTTTTTTTTAAGCCTATAGTCACGTAATAAGGCCACAAATCTTACTCTGCAAGGTATTTATGACAGATATGTATCCTTTAATATAAATATTATTTTTAATTTTTATTATTTTTAGACTACCATATATCCCGTTTATGTTATTCTAGTTAGTATCTATGTTTCATGAAATGATTTATACTAATGTGCCTACAGTGAAGGACAGGGACTAGGGTGAGATGCCAGCAGAATGTCTAGGGCACAAAAGTTAAGGAGGCTCTCACTTTGAGCGTTGTGTAAGACATTAAATCTGGGCCCTAGATGCCTCCCTGGTCTCATCCTAGTCCCAGCCCTGCTCCACAGAATTAGGTTGCATTATAAATTATTTTGATTTTAGTTTAGTATAATCTCATACATGCTTGGATGTTTTATGAAAAATTGATGAAATGAAATAATATAGCTGAACCCAAACCTTTATTACTCAGGTTGAAAATACGTTAACTATTTGAAAAAATAACGTTATTATTCTTATTATTCCTGCATGCTCAGTAATTGTCAGAGCTTCAGAAATTCCATTTCAGTAGAATCTTGTCTGAAACTGAAATATGCTTGGTTGTTTTACCTACTGGCAGCTACCTGAAATTTCTTAATTTGAAACATAGAATTAACAGCTCTTAATTCAAAGTTATGGATGACCACTGAAGTAATAATAGTGACTCCAGTTTTACTGCATTTTTGTTAACAATTTTATAATTTTTTGAGAATTTGCCTATGATTTTTCTTTCCCTTTTTTTTTGAGTGCTACATCTGGAAATGCTCAAAAGTTGTTTGCCTTTTTAAGAGAACAGTCTGCAGTGAAAGTACAATTTCTTTAGAGGTAAGGTTTAAGTTAACAAATGATGAACCATAATGTGAGGAAGCATAATATTGTGAATTATTATTTGGCAAACATACCTAATGCAGGCATTAACTGCTGAAGCCATTTATAAAGTACCACTTGCAGAAAGCTTAGAGAGATAGGCTACACAAAACTTTCTGTGTAAACTCTCAGAATGTAAACTAGAGTACAACTTAGTTTCTTCAATAAGTACTAAATTCTATAAGTTTAAGTTTGATATGTTTGTAAGTTTCATGATTAATATTTATTAGAGTATGAAAGGAGCATTTAGAATCTGTTAAAATTTGTAGGTGTGACATCATTGTCAAGTCAGGAGTTTTATTTCTTAAAGTTAGAATTTACTTAAATGCACTTTTTTTCCTCTGAAATAAAATTTTATTTCTACTTACAGTGGTGCCAAAGTAAGTTTTCCCAAATAGAATTATTTAATATTTAGGTCCATTGATAGTGTTTAAAATAAACAAAAATAAACCTATTACAACTAAAGGTAGAGGAGTACCTAGATTGTTTTTAGCGTTCTTTTTCATGGCTTCTCAGAAGTGTATCATATTATAAATACATTCAAAATGTTTTGCTCTGAGGATATGTAGCATTCCTATAAAGGTTAAATCAATAAAAATGATTTGGACACATTCCTAAGCATGGCTAGAACAGGTAGCCCGTTGTTTTATGTACCCTTGAATTTCTGGAGCAGATCATTATGGCGTAGCAAAAGAACTTACTAAAAGTTGCTTTCTATGTGTAGATGCATCAGCTTTAAAAATAAGATTTTCTAGCCTTCTGGAAATGAGTATTTTTAAAGTAGCCCTGTATATATTGATTTAATTACGTATTTTAAACGCAGTTAAAGTTTGGAGCTTTTTTTCCTTCGAATGCAGAAGATACACCATAATTGATAAGGAAGAGGTACGTACAGGAAAAATGCAATGGCAAGCCTGTCCAGCAAATTTAGAATAAATGGTGGTGTTATGGTTAAAGAATCAAACATTATAATCGCAAAATTAGGAATTAGATGTGATTCTTTTCAGTCTTGCTAGTTTAGAAGAAAATTCTGTAGTAATTGGGATGTTGTTCTGTTCATTGGGCAGTTCAAAGGCAAGCTTTAATTTGAGCTTTTATTTTAGAAAGCGTATATATATCTCCTGTGCTCAGGGTTGGCTTCTCACTATGTTATTATTGCTAGGTAACTTTATTTTATGCTTTTGTTTGCATTTTTCTTGTTCATTTCATATGTTTTGGGTATGTAAGTTTTCATATCACACTATTTCCACAGCTGCTTTTCAAAAAATATCTTTATGCCAGTTTATAATAGTGAATAAAGTCATTTTTCTTAAAGTTTCCTTTAAAATAGTATTGAAAGTATTAGATGTTTTTGGATTAAAAATTTAAAAATGGAGTGAATCGACCATGTATTTCAGTGAAGAAAATTTAAAGAAAAGTAGAAAATTTGAGTTACATGTATTAACGAAGTTTTATTATAGAAAATCCCATCCTATCTTTTTGTATATGTAATTTATAATTACTTTGTAAATAAATGCTTTATAAAAAATTGTGTTATATTATTTGTTGGAACACATGATTTAATTTCATAGCCAAGAAAATGATTTGAATAAGTCTCATTAAAAATTTTTTATATATATAGAGTGGTTTAGTCATTTAATAATTAAATAATTTAGCAATTTAAGCCAATATTTTGTCCTTTTTAAAACATATTTACGTGTACCTTGAAAGATCCAGAATATTTATGAAAATAAAAATAAACCTAGTAATTAGCATATGGCTCTTTCTTTAGTATTAAACTAAAGAAAATTAGTGAATGGAATTAGTATTAGTGAATGGAATTTTTAAAAAATCTGTTCATGTGTTTTTTCCAATCATATTGGTATACTAAAATATTCTGCAGTATTCTTATGCATGTTAAATCTTTACTGCTAAATCAAGAATAAAGTTATAATACTCATTGTCCTTATCAAGCTAAGATAATAATGCCTTTTAAATGAGGTAGATATTAGTGGTAAAAAGTTTTTAAAATGTTGTTTTCCTCCTAAATTACAAAGAGAGAGTGTGTGTATGTATGTATATGTGTTTAGTTTAAAAAATTGGAAGAATGTAAAGAATCCTGAGTTTATAATATGAAAAAGGAGTTTCTGCTATGGAGAAAAGATTGGATTAATGTTCAAAGGCTGCATTACATTGACTTTTATGTATGTTTACATTGTTTTACAAATTTACTGTTGTACATTGTCTTTGTAAGTAGTGTCTGCTTTATGGCTTATCTTCTTAAATATTGTCATATTGGATTGACTCTTATATTTGTAACAGCAGTAGCAGTTTTCCTCCACATTTAGTCAAAAGCTGAATTATCTAAAAGCTTTACAAATTTCATGAGAGGTAAAAATTAATCTTACTAGATTATATTTTGTAAATAGTTATCTTACCTAATGTTAGGATGGTACTGTATTGATGGGAGTTTTCTCATAGATAACCTTATAATGTCTTAATATTTTTCAATTGGGTGGTTAGGTCCTTCTTATGAAATGGTTACATTTACAGTTATCAGTTTTATTGAAAACACACTGATTGATATATTGTGGATTATCAGTATAAAGAAGTTTTCTTTCTGTGATCCTATACTGTTGTAAAAATCTATAATCTGATAGAAAGTTATGAAATAAAATGAGAATTCACTTTTCTCCAAAAACAGTTATTATTGAGCTGTATTTACATAAGATATAATAAAGTTATTATTGATCAAAGGGAATCTGCAACCTATACCTTTTTGATAACTTGTGCGTCTGTTTTCTAGGATCAAGTTACAGTGATGCAGTAATGGGTTGAAATAATAATCGTAAAATCTAGCACATTATTTCATAGTAAAATAAGATAAATATGATCCTTTTCAAAGTGAAACCACATTGTTTAGATTAATTTAAATAATTTTTAATCATTTGGTAGAAATAATAATATCTTTTTCCTTAATGATTATCCTGGGAATTTGAAGTCTTAAATTAGAAAGTTCACTACAGAAATTTAAAAAGAAAATTACAGTAATTATTATACAAAAATATCAAAAATTAAAATTCCAATGCTTAAAATGCTTACCCAGGTTACTTTTTAATGAGAAAATATATAGAAAGTATACCTGTTTAGCTCCAAGCCAGAGATGTTCTTTGAGATAATATTCATAAATAGGGATCTATTAGCAGATTAATTTCATTCATATTTGCCCCTGTAAACTATAATAATTTGTTTGACTGATGTCAGTTTCTAATTATTGTTACTTAACTTTATAATTGCAAAATAAAGTCCTTGGGTTTTACGAGTATGGTATTGATTATTTTAGCCTTGAATTTCCTAGTAAGTGCCTAATCTTTGTTACTGGTTTTATAGATTGACATTTCTCTGTTAACATAGGTGCAAAAAATGATTATCTGTCATGAAAGAACTACAAACAGTACCTCAGTTAAATAATTTACAATTTTTTTTCCTGGTCTATAATCATTATTTCAAATTCTGTAGTCACTGGCATGTATGCATTCACACTCATGCATATGTATATACTATATATAAAAACTTTAAGCCAGATTGATAGCCAAAAGAAATTTAAGTTGAATATATGTGGCAAGTATTTTGTTTCTGTATAAAAATACGTCCATGTCCATATGAAGTTCTGTAGAATACCACATCATTATTCTAATTTTTCCAAAGAAAAATTGTGTGCATATGTATTTTTAAAACGTTATTGATGATTGTTATTATGACTTGGGCCTAGCATTTTTCCTTTTTTTTTTTCTTTTACTGAACTACAAAATAGATTAAGTTGTAAGATATATGAACATAACAAATACATAAATAATGGTTTGTCACACTCATGGTTCATGTAATTTTAGGGGAACCTATAAATGTGTGTTTACGTTCTTGGCTTTTTAACTTAGTCTTTTATGTAAATATATGTTTATAGTTGATGGTATAGTGGTTCTAGTAGACACCACTGATGTTAAAAAAAGTCAATGTAACTGAAATGTAAAGTAAAATTAATTTATTTCTCTTTGTGGCAAAAATTATTTGCTTTGCATAGGATATTTAGGTATACCTTGTTTGGAATGTTGCTGATCTAATGTAATAATCTTATGTATAATTTCTTAAGAGAAATGGCAGTAGAAATTGCTGAGCTAAGTCTTTAAACCAGTTGCCAAAATAATCTTAAATACAGTTCTGAGAATAATGTTAACTTGGTAAATTTTCTAACATCAGTGTAATTTTTAAGTATCTTAAACATTGTTGAAAATTGCATTCACTTCTTATATCTATATTTTGAAGATTTCCTTGTTTTGTCGGCAGTTGATTTAAAAGAGGAAACTATTTAATAAGGCAAACTAACACTTACCGTCTTTTATTTAGAGCCCAAATCACACTTCTGATGATTTTTGATCCTTGGCAATATATTGAATTTATAAATATTAACAAGAATATAGAATATAGGAAGTGCATGAGTAACAATTTTTTTCCCACTGCATGTAGTAAGTATGTGCTTAGCAACTAGCCTTTAAAGGACTCTCTTAATTCTACAGCTCCTCTTATTTGGGGATTGTTTTTTACATCTTGTTAAATGATGTTTCTATTTATTAGTAGAAGAAAGCATGTTTATGAAAATTTATGCTTTAGAGTTAAGCTTCTGTTTAACAACAAAAACCTAAAATGTTTGATATCGTGTTGTCTATATCCATCCAACACTGTTCCAAACCTTGAGTCCTACGTCCTTAATAAATAGTATAAAGAGGAGGAAATTCGTAAGAATTCTACATAAAGTGAAGATGTTGTCTACAATATAATAAAAGAGCTAAAATTTAATCTCAATTGCTATACAGGTTTTTAAAAAGTTTTATGGGAATGTGTAGACCATACATTTTGTGAATGGTCTATACGTTTATGTGTATTTGCTGTTGAATGGACAAAAGTTTGTGGTTGACTGTGGTTGAAAGTTTAAGGAAACTCCCTTTCAATAAGGTATAGAGTTTCCTGGTTATTTTTTTGAATTGTAACACATTAATCAAAATGCATATTCAGTGAATTCCATAATCTTTTTGAAATGGCAAGAGATTATATTAAGTGTATAATTTCATTATGTGAGACTTCCTTTTTTAAAGATTCATTTTAAAATACTAAGTATTTCAGATTTGATGAAGAATTTTCACATATTTCAGACAGTTAACTTAGAATATTTTATTCTTTGGAAAATACCAAGTATTGGAGTTTATTGTTATCTTTATTGTGGGAGTTTAATGACAGGGTTTTTTTTTTTGATAGAATTTTATCTTCAGTAGAAGTTAAAGAGTCCATTAATGTAGGAGAAAAAAATAATGCATTAAGGTAATCTATTGGGAAGTCCCTGCCTAAATTACCATTGGATTTGCTAGCAGCTGATTAATAATAAGTCTGACATGGTAAATGAGTAGAAAAACTAGTTATGCTTTGTCACAATTACAATTTTGGTATTTGCAGGAAGGATTTTTTTTTCATATTGAATTGATGGCATTTGTTTATTTGGCCACATGTAATATTTTTAAAGAGACACTAGAGGTAGACTGTTTCAGTGAACTCTTTATGTAAATATATCTCTGAAAGTTGTCAGGTAATAGCATTTGCAGTTTTAATGCTTTTGATGAGATTTTTCATGACTTCACTATTGACTTAGAGTTGCCATATCTTAGTATTCTGGAACAAGGGTTAGAATAGCATGGAGGGTTAGTATTTGTATGCTTTGGAAAGGAATTTGAGATGTTACCCTGTTTTGCCATCAGTTTTCAAGTAGCATGGGTGCATCATTAATCATCGGAAATGCAAAAATAAATAATCCAGTCCCATTAGATTTTTTTATATGAATACTTACCTTTTCCTTTTATATATATATACAGTTGAGGTATTTAGGTAACCCCTAACCTTTTGCTTCAACAAAGAAGTACAGTATAAAAATATTACCACAGTTTTCATGTGAGCAGCTCTTGAGAGGAAAAAAAAAAGCCCTCTAGATGAATATTTGTTAGAAAAAAAAGTTGTGATACAGAATGTCTTAACTCAGCCCCAATATAGTACTTGAGGACCACCAGTGTGTAAAATTGAAAGCACATGAGTTTTGAAGCACTAGAAAAGGTTTGTAATTGATTAGCGCTGCTTGAAAGTATTGAAGTACAGTGAGTTTTGATTTGTGAATGGTTCTATTCAATAAAGATTAATTCTGTGTGTTTGATAAAATCTTAGTGCCTTCAGTGAGTTAGGTCCCCCCACCTCGCAGTTTATTTAACCATCTGATATTTCAGTGTTCTTTTAACAAACTGGAACATTTCTATCTTACTGAATTTAACTTTAACATGACTGATTTAAACAAGTCAGACTATCAGTGATTAGCTCTAAGGGTGTAATTGAATAGATTAATATTTTGTTCTTTTAAAAGAACTAAATACATAATATAAATCATGTGTATTTCATGCCTTTCTTGTGATTTAGAGACCATCAGTTTCACACAGACTAACCAGCTCTTTTTCTATGATTTCTTTTGAGTCTTTTACATTTCAAAACATTTTTAAAAATTAAAAGTGAAATCTTTTACAGTTTTTTATGTAAAATTAGGATTATTTATTACAGCTCTAAACAGTTTTTAATATGAATCTTTGGAAATTACATTGGCATTTTAGCTTTATATATATATTAGAGTGGTATTCTGTGCTTGTTCTTGACTTTTTAGTTCTTCTCCCTGGATTTTGGAATTTAGCTCTCTTATTTTAGAAGCAAGTTACAAAACTCTGTCACTACTAAATCTTGAAACTATAAAATTATTATTGTTGATATGGACCAGAACTATTGTTTTGGAAATCAGTGTTAACACATCACATTCAATCAGTTACTATGGTCAGCTACAAAAGTTTTATGTAAAAATTTAATCAGTTAGCTGATATAGTTTCATAAATAAATTTTTAATTATAAAATACTCCACGAGTCAGTCACATCTATCATTTTCAACAGGCTTTATTTATGATAAATAGCAGATAGATTGGAATAGTATAGATGGAAATTTTTTGATTAATTTAAGGTAAAAGTATACTCTGAGATCCAGGTCACTGAGACTCCCCCCCTTCTCTGTTCTGTCTTTCTTTCTCTCTCTCTCTCATACATGGCACGCGCGCGTGTGTGCACACACACACACACACAGATTTTCCCCTCATTGTATTTGAGATGAGGCAATTGGTCAATGTGTGCTTTGTCTCTCATCTAGAAAAAGCCTGAACTTTCTTTTTAACTATTTTACAAAATTGGGCCACATGCTTAGGAAATTTCATTAGGTAGTTGTAATAATCATTATATAAGAATTTAAAGCCTGAATTGAGCTTTTAGACTTCAAATAGATTATAGAATGGAGAAATGTTTGCAATGTGATGGTAACCTATACATAATGTCCACTACTCACCTGTAATTAGTCTGGTGTTATAGGTTCATGTTAGGTTCTCTATCCAGGCTCTAAGATACTATTTGGGGGTTGGGGAAAGGAATGGTGAAATCAGCTTTTCAGAAGAGGAAGAGTTAGTTAGAATGTTAAAAAAAATATGACAGGCAACAGAAGATGATCTTTATTTAGTTCACTATTATGCCTTGCTTAGAAACTTGGTCAAGTTTTGGAAATTTTAATACAGAATAGTTATTAAGAATGTCACAGAAATACAAGACCCCTGATATGACAGAGTAAGAGGCATTTTAATATGTTATTTGTGACAGCTTTATTTCTAAGGTGGAAGTATTCCTTGAAATCTCTTTTTGTTCCTGATCTGGTTAGAAAAATATATATATATTTTTTTTTTATAAAAAACAGTAATACTGTGAAAGAGTAACTTAACTGCTTCTCTTATCCCTCCCCGATATCCCTATTATTCCTGTTTCAAGTTATCCCTCCATTATAACAATAGTTTAATCATTTTTTTCCTTTCATTTCTTGGTTAGTAATAATAAAAGTTCCCATGTGTAAAATGTGCTGTAATGCAGCCTAGTTGTATTTATATTCTGCTTCCTTAATGTAGAAATTTTTAGAGTAATGCTTAATAACCTCCATTAAATTTTTAAAATAATCTATGATTATTATATTGTATGTATTATAACTGAGGGGGCCCACTTACAGCTATTGAGGGAGTCACTACAGTAATTTTACATTTTTTGTAAAATACAAAGTACATTTCTCCCACCCTTTAAGAGAAAACTTTTTTTCTCCTTCAGGTTTAATTATTTCTCTTTGACCTAAACTAAGACTGATTCTCTAGTAGCAGCCAGTTAAAATGTGTGAAGTAGGAGGAGTAAGGGAAACTCCAATCGTTAGTTGTAAGTTAAAAGCAAAGTTAATATAGGTATACGTAGCAAAAGGATTTATTTTAAAGGATAAAGGAAAATTTTGAAAAACTCACTTTGTAGTTGGAACATGCTGGACATCATAAAGAGAATCTTGTAAGTATTTAGTTGTTTAACTATAATACTGTGTCAGCTGATGAATGTTGAAGTCATTTACATATCTGTATCAACACTAACTTGAAATTAAATATTAAGGGACTATATTATGCCTGTTTTCTTTTGAAGTCCAGCATGATTTAGGGTATGGCTCTTTTAAATCATGCAGGGTATCCTTATGGAGCTTTATTTTTCATGAGACTAAATGGTATTCATTTTGGTGGGTCCAAGAATATGATTAAAAGAATCTTATACGTTTCAATGTTTGCTATATGTTTATAAGAAGTTCTACATATGGATAATAGTGTATAGATATAAAATTAAAATTATGTAGAAAAATACAATTGCATGTAAGTTTTAAAAGACTTCTGTGAACTTTTTAATATCCTGGGCAACAATAAAACTTTTAAAAATGGCTATGATGTATTTATCATTTTATTTCAGTTGAATGTATGCTTCAATTATATAAAGTTGTTTAGAAACAAACTTATTTAGATACCTTGTTATGTAGCTTAGAATTATAAATAGATTTCTTTTAGCTGAGCTAGTTAAAATGTGAACTGTGCTGCAGGTTTATTTCTGTGTTATACATGGTAGACCATGATGTTAAGATAATTCTGTGGTCTGTTATTTTGTAAAATTGCATCCTTTTTGAAGTTTGCTCAAATATTGGGAGCTGCCGGAGTCAATAATTTATAAAACTTTGATTAATTTAGCATCTAATTTTTATTCTGGTGAGGGTTAATGAGAATATTACACTGTTTCTTTACTGTTTTAACATCTTCATTTCTGTAACTCTAGAAAACATTTTGATTAATGTGAGATAATTTAATTTTGTCTATTTCAAGTCATTATTCCGAGAATTAGTTAAGTTACAGATTCCAAATGCAAATATGTACAGCAATTTTATTTTTCAGTTTTTAATGCAACAAAATCGTATTATTAGGATCTTTAATATACTGTTATCTGGAAAAGCTAGCAGTTTAAGAATCATACCTTTATGTTTAACAGGTTCATATCTTATAGGATTTTAAAATATGATAACACTTACCCCAAAAGAAGTTTTGCTGACATGGTGTCACTGTGCTGAAGAGGCTGTTTGATGCCATAGTCCCTCCTTTTTTTTTCAGATAGAACTTGTATTCTCTGTTGTAAATACTGCTTGCAGCCTTAAACTGAAAATACAAACCATACCCAAACCTTGTTTTAGTTTTACAGTATGCCTGGAGTACATAGACTTTATATTTATTTTTTTCTGTCAAGAAATTATGTAGCTGGTAACATGTGAAAAGCAAGGAAACAAAACAAAAAGAGAATGAGCAAATATTTGAAGGACCTACTATTACTGCATAGACTGTGGTTAGAGAGCACTCACTGACTCTGTTGGTCTCGGTGGCTGGTAGTGACCTGCGGAGATTAACCATTTAAAAACCAGAGACTTCTTGCTGTCCTCCTGGAGAAAGTTTGCACCGCACTTGTGGTTCTGTGGTTGTTTGTGAGGCGAATGAAGCATTCACACAATCCAAAAAAGCAAAAGCTTTAAAACTCCTTTTTTTTGCAAGCACTATTACTGGAGAGGCAGAATCATGTGGTTTGTGACCTCACAGTACTCAAAGTAAAGTGGGACTGCCTACCACTGTGGCTTTCCCCTTGCTTTTTTTCTCTCTCTCTTTCTCTCTCTCTCTCTCTGACAAAAGGCTTGTGGTAAGGCCTTTCCTGGCATCCAGAAGGATATAGCTTTTTAATTTTTGTGACTCATGAGGATTTGGATAGAATACAAATGCTGAAGGAGCCCAACTCCTGTAAGGTTAAGCATTTGTAGAGCAGAGCTCTGCAGTTAAGGGCTTTCCTTTCTACCACCCCCTATCTTTTCTTTTCTTTTCTTTTTTTCTTTCTTTCTTTTTTTTGCCTCGTTTTTTTTTGGTTCATTATTGTATTTGTGGAAAAATGAGAAAAATTGGCTCAAGAGGCTGTGTGAAATTCTGAACAACAGTGATGATTTACAATAATTTATATCTTTGGATTGTATCACATTCTGGGGTCTGCTTCATATTTGCTGGGTGGCTGGATTCCTTCTGTTTTCCTTTTTCTTGTCTTCTTAAACTTGTGAATCTGTAACTCATTGTAAAAAAGTTTACCTTTCTTAAAGTCTGGTTGCAAACTGCTTGCTGGGCTTCACTGTAATTGGCTGTCATGAAAGTGTTAGTCTGGGGATTCCTTTACAAACATTCATGTCTGTCTAGTTTATTATCAATATTAGACGACAGCTCCTACAGTAAAGATTAAATATAATGTTTTCTGTATACCTTTATCTCATGACTAGTTTGAAAATCTTAAAAAAAAAGAATGGCAAGAATTATAATAGAATTTATTGGATAAATTTAGTTTTCTTTATGATTGTAATAATTTTTCTCTTTCAAAGAAATGTATTTATTTTATATAATTCTTTAGTTTGTTTTGACATTAACAGAGCTTTTGCTAGCAAATCTTTCACATATAAAGTAAAATACTTATGTTGTAACTTAGATTGTTCAGTATTAGATTTTATGAGCTCAGAATGGAGTGGGTTAACAGAAGCTGTATTTTTTTGTTTATAATGGAAGCTTTGAAATAAATTACAAAATGCTGTGTATAGTAAGGAATAATGCACCCAGACAGTATGTTAGTCGTCTCGATTTGCTAATTCTGATTCAGAAGAAAATTGGAAACATCTTTGGGAAACTATCTCCTTTTTTGCCCCTTTGGACAAGTATGTATAGAACTCATTTTCTTATTAGGATGATTATATATCATAGGCATTGAATTTTATATTTATGAATAGAGCTTCCTGTTTTCATCAGTTGGGAGCGATGGAGTATTTTTCAACAAAAATTATAAAGGCGAACAGACCAATTTTCTAGGCATTTTTTGCCATTTATCCATGCCATTCTGAATTTGCATGTTAGACTTCTTCTTAGTGTGATAGTAACTAGGAGTGGCGTGAAGTAAATGACTGGGAGGGTAGGCGGAGACAGTGAATTACAAAAGATTATTTGGCACGTACAATGGAGTGAGGGCTGGGGAAGCACTCAGAAGGGTGTTAGAACTAAAATATCCCTGCGTGTGTTCTTCTTAGCACAGTTTATTATCTGCTTTTGGTTCATATTAAAGATAACTGTACAAACATGCTCATAAGTTTCTTTACAAAAAAAAAATTGATTTTCCCAAAATACCCTGGGAGAATATGGGAATGATTTTAATTCTTCGTTATTCAAATGTCCAGAACCTTTTCAGAATAAACTTTCAGTGATAAAAAAGCAGAAATATATTTTGGTGTTTTATTTTAAATACAGATTTATCATGCCTTCTTGTGCATGTAAACGGGTTTTCCATTGAAAAGTAAAAGCTTTCATTTATTTAACATGCAGTTATTCATGCAAAGGAGAGAAAAATTATTCAGTTATTCTCTTTCATAAATAAGGTGTGCCAGTATGATCTATATCTCTAATTAGTATTCAGGGTAAATAAAAGGAGAGTTTTTGTCTATATAATTTGTGGAATTTCCAAACATAGTTCTATATGCACATATAATAGTAGAATCAGGCAATTGGAAAAATTTAGGTAGCTTCTGTAGTATGATAAGTTTTCTTCTTTTAGAATGTTTATGCATCAGGATTCTCTGACATGTATGTCTTACAACCGCATCTGACATGTATGTCTTACAACCGCAACTTTTTGCTGAATATTCTTTACCTTAAAAATTTTTATTATGTATACTTTGGCCCTCCAAATTGACCTGATATGAATTTGAATAATTTTTAATATCTGTTTGTCTTTTAACTGCTTGTCCTCTTTTTGCAGGTAACCTTCCTGCACATAATCTTTGGGTCAAGATCATCACTCTTATTGCATAAGAGTTTAGTAGATATTGTTGAATATGCCCTTTCTCTCCTGTGTGAGACCCATCAAATTCTGTCTGGAGAAAGATAGTGAAATCATGTGCTTTAAAGTTTGTATATTTATTATCCACACGTATTTTCCCCCCAAATAAAAAATGTATTCTCTTTGGAGCAAATATTGCTTTGTGGTAAAATTTTAAAAACAATAGTGAGTGCTGGTACACATTTGATAATTGAGAGTATGTTTCATTAGAAATGGTTTACTACATGTGATCAAGAGAAATTGATTCAGAAAAGTCACTGCAAATAAAGCTCTTCATTATAGATTTACCTTGCTTATAATCAGAAATGGAAAAAACTTTTTTTTTTTCTTTTTAAAGACCCTTAAAACTTCATCCTTTTGGGGGATATGTTAGTACTTGCTGTGTTGAAATAAGCAACAAGTGTAGGTGTACTGTATGAGTTATGTACTTTAATGCCATGAAAATGATTTTTTGAAATGAATTTAAAAAAAAACTCAAGACGTTAGTATCTTGCTTTCCTATTATTTTGTATTTAAGAAAATTTGTCACAATTGATCAAATTTTTAAAAATACCGAGACATTTAGAGTGTAATAGTATGTGTTTAAATGCTACATATATCTTCATTGTTACCTTTAGATTAATTTATTTTTCAACTAATGATTATGTTTTAATACTTTAGTTTTACTTTATCAATATTGTGTTCATTTCTACGCAATCTTATTTTTAGGATTGTTTTAGTCTTCTATTGCTACTATTCTATTTTTCTTTTAGTTGAAAAACAGTTGGAGCAAATGGTTTGATGTAAGAATTTTATAAACTGTAGAAGTCCTAATTTGACTTAAAAATGTTCTGATTTCGAGGTTTTAGCAAGGAGCTTTCTTAATTTATTGTTTCAGCTTGGTATGTCATGATTTATTTTTCTTATTTTTATTTTTCTGAGAAATTTTCTGTTTTCGGATTTGATGTGTAGCTGTTTAAGCTTGTATATATAGCATTTATTCACCTTATGTTAATAACTTAAAATATTTTGTATGAGTCAAATATGTATAGTTTCATATTTTAAATTATGATTATGAGAAATGAATTGCACTTCCTTATTTTAATGAAGTATATGTGTATGTACACAACTGCATGCACATGTGTCTGGTTGCATATGTACACAGGCTATTATTTTGTGGTGCTTTTTGTAATGAGAGTATTTTCCTTTCTTTTTCCTGTTTAATTAGATCATATAAAAGCCCAACTCGGCACCATTTCCTTGATCCCTTGAACAACTTCATTTGGTTAGTTTTAGCAGCTGTCTAAATGTGAGATTATATGGAAATTGGATGCCAAAAGAGAAAATACTGAATCAATCTCAGTCTCTCCCTCTCTCCTCATTTTTTCCCTCTCTTTCTCTCCTCCAGGCTTTTTGGGTTTTTCTTTCCCTGTTTTTAGATTTCTATACAATCTCTAAGTAGATTTTTAACATTCTAGTAGGGTATGTTGACATTAATCCTTACTTATGAATACCTACGTGGTCGATTTGAAGCTCTTAACATTTATTGCAAATGGTTATATTCTGATATATTACACCTCATTTGTTAGATACTGTTGGCATCTGATTACAGAGATATTCTTTCTTTTAGCTGTTTTTGTTTCTTGAATACTTTCTTTATGCTAATTTACTTTTAACACATTTTTCTCGTAACATTAACACCTTAATTATGAGGATTACTTTGTTTTTTTCTTGAATAATACTTTGAAATGCAGTGTGACCCATACTTGTTTAATGTAGCCTGTGTAAGTAATTCATGTTTCTTATAATTATTGGAGCAATTCATCTTTTAATGCTGTCATTTTTGTAAGAATAAAAAAAAGCGAGAACTTGCTGAAAATATGAGAAACATGCTCATATGACAGCTGAGGATGTGGCTAGACTAAAGCAGGAAACTACTACCCACAATGCAATGTTACATACACTACCACTTAATAAAATTTATATCAAACATGCTACTGACAAAACCAAAGAAAAATAATATTCCAACTATGCTAGTTGATGTATCTAGGGAGAAGTGAAAGTAATCTTTTTAGAACCTTTGTAGTTAGAGGATATAGTAAATGAAACTGCGGGACATCATAGTTCATTGGAGCACTGCTGTAACTTTGCTGTTGTGCTATGGGACTTGGTTGTAGGGGAAACTGTTTTATAATGAGAACCTTTTGGATATTAGCTTTCTTGGAAAAGACACAGAAGGACACCCCCTCTCTTTTTCAGTTGAATTGTTTAAGTACTAAGTAGGGTTATTTAGATGTTGTCATCTAGAGGGAAAAATAAGTTAGATTTTGAGATATTCATTGTGATTAAACTTTTTATATAGTCAGGTATGTTTCTTTACAGTTGTATTAAGTTGTCTTTTATTGCTGGGTTGGGCGTAGGGCATGAATTGTTCACTAAGGGCATAGTTCTTTTCAAAGTAATGGTTTTTCTTGCTTTTTATGTTAATCTACCTATAGTTTACCAATCAGTCCATGTGCTTTTACTCTGTAGGGAGGTTGGTCTAAAGCAAAAATGTAAACTGCTTTTATAATGTGGCTGAAAAAGATATTAACGCATCTTTGAAAAAAAACAGGTTTTAATATATGTAGGATTTCCATTTATAAATCTTAATCTGCTGTGCTCATAGCTGTCAGACTTCAGCAATTTTGATGAAATTAGTGTCTTAGTAATTTAGATGACTTTTGAAGTTTTATAAAGGAGGTTGTTTAAGGTTTAAATAAGGGAACATAATAAGAGTTTTTGAATTGATAACTAATGTATAGAAGTTTTATCAGAGGAAGAATACAAAGGATAAGTTACTTGTAAAAGATCCTCTCTGAGTATGCGTATTCCAATATATAAATTGCCAGTGTTTTATTTCAGAACTGGCACAGTAATTGTCATCTCATCATTTAAATGTGAATATCATTTCTTTATCTTTATTAAGGATGATTTGCTTAATTGCTTAAAGTTTTTTTCTCCTTTAGAAACTACTTATCAATAACAGCTGTAGCACTGTGGCTTTTCTCCATGGACTCATGGTGGTCTTTGGAACAACGTTTTTCAACTTTGACAGGTGAGACAGAGGCTCTCCAGTGCCACTGCTTTTGGATGAATCTAACTGTGGTTGGAGAAAGTGCATCTTGCCAAAATATATGGGTGAGACCACACACAGCCTTTAAAATAGTTATTGTAGGCTTATTTTTAGGAATACATGTCTTGACAGTTCTTTTATTTGCATGCCAGTTTCATTACTGTGTATAGATTTTTCATTGGTTTCAGTAAAGGCGATTGCAGATTTAGGTCTCTATTCGTTAAACCTCATGTATAATTTATATTGAAAAATACTCTGAGTTCAAGCATAATTAACAATATAGCAAATATGTTGAAAATGAGGAACTAGAATACTGATCTTTTTGTTTTTATAAATTTGACAGTATTCCCTTTGGAAATCTCAGTTTCTCAGCAGTGAAAAATTGCTCCAATTTGAACGTTAAGATTAAAGAAGTTAGAGGAGAATGTTAAAATTTTCATATGCTTTAATTACATTAATACGAAAAATTTGTAGTTCTTGTTATTCAGAAATTATTTTCTATAATATTGTTATAATAGAGCATTGTTTAGAATATAAGTTTTACACTTTAGTAAAATCTTGAAAGCATAGAAACTAATTTTGAAGAAGTCATTTTCTTAATGCATAAGCATAAATTATCCAGTCTTTTTATGGAATGATTAAAACTTTATTCAACTTAATGAACTCTAAAGTTGTTTAAATACATTTAATAATCAGTATTTTTAGTCTTTTAAAACTGGCTTGAACAGTGACCAGTAGAGATCACTCTTTAGACTTTTATAAAATATTGTTTCTTTTTATAAAATGATATATTTGGTTAATTATTCATGATTTTTATTATGTTATTAGTGAATATATTAAAATTTAACTTCTTGAGTCCTGGCAGGTCACCAGACTTTTCACTTGATAATTAATCAATATTGCTTAGGTATTTATCTATAGTAAGTTTTAACCATCCAAGATAAGATTACAGTTTCATTCTAGTTAGTTTCGTAGGTAAAACAGAATCTACAGAAATAATTGGAAATCCAGTTTTCTCCCACTGTTATAGAGATATCATTCCATTGATGAGTGAGGTTCTGGCAGGAAAGTACTAGGGAAATTACGTTCCTACAGTTTTTCCAGAGAACAAATTTATGGAAAAAAGAGAGAACATAGTATTTACAAATAGATCATTTAAGGAAAGATTTGGTCATTGCCTCTCAGAAATTAGCATGTATGTAAACCTTGATTAGATGCTAGATTGAGAAAAGAACTGGATAAGTCACTTTTAGGATATTTGTAAAAACTCAAATATGGATTGGATATCGATGATACAGTGGAATGTTTATGAAATTAGGTATGATAATGCAATTGTGCTTACATAACAGAGTATGCTTATCCTTAAAAGTGGTACATGATGAATTATTAAATATTATGAAGTCAATAACATAATACAATAAAACAAAATGTTAATTGGTGAATCTAGGTAAAGGGCATGTAAGCATTTATTTTACTACTTTTCAGCTTAAACAGTGAATTCTGTTTTTTTGAGACAGAGTTGGATTTTGTTGCCTGGGCTAGAGTGCCATGATGTCAGCCTAGCTCACAGCAACTTCAAATTCCTGGGCTCAAGGGATCCTCCTGTCTCAGCCTCCCGAGTAGCTGGGGCTACAGGCATGCATCACCACGCCTGGTTAATTTTTTCTATTTTAAGTACAGACTGGGTCTTGCTCTTGCTCAGGCTGGTCTTGAGCTCCTGAGCTCAAGTGATTCTCCTGCCTTAGCCTTCTGGAGTGCTAGGATTATAGACGTGAGCCACCACACCTGGCTTTAAACAGTGAATTCTGAAAGGTCAAGCATTTTATGTTTAAGGAGTATAGAAATTTGATTTCAAGTTGAAATCAAATAAACAGTTGTGGAAAATTCACTTGTATGTATAAATACTAAATTTAAAAAAATTTGTGAAGATGAATAGGTTGGACTGTTTATAGGAATTTTAGATTTTAGTTTATAGTTTTATGTTTTATATTTAAACTTCATTCACAGTAAAACATAACTAGTTTTCACAAATTTATTCATGGCAAATATAAATTGAAGATGGTAAAATATTTTTGAAAATCCAAACTTTAAAAATTTCAAGTTTGTGTTATAGTAACTCAAGGCTAGAAAGATTTACTTATTTATCAGAACGAGCATCTGTAATTGGTATGTCATTTATTTATTCTTAGGTAGATGGTTCTAAAATATATAAAAGTACTTTAAAAGGTTTGTTCACATTAAATACTACTAAATTGTACTACTATTACTACTAAATTGTTTGTACTACTGAATTGTACTTTTTCAAGAAGTATTTTCATGAGCAGAAGCCTACATCTATATGCAGAGTATTAATTTTGAATTTGTGTTACAGTAATTGATATCCTATCAGGGCTTGACACACTTTTTCTAAAGGGCCAAATAGTAATTATTTTCAACTTTGTGGGCCATTAGGTTTCTGTCAACTACTCAATTCTACCATTACAGTCTGAAACCAGACAATAAGTGAATGGGTGTAACTGAATTCCAGTAAAACTTTACTTATAAAAACAGGCAGCTGGACCTCGGTAGTAGTCTGCCTACTCCTGCCAACTTATATGTAGAACTTTGTGGCCCAGTGGATATCCTCTTACAGAACAGACAAGAATGATTTGTAGTAATGATAATCAAGTTTCTTATTTACATTTTATAATAGAATTGTTTCTTAAAAGTATTTATAAAGTTTTTTTTTTAGTTTATTATGTCACAGATTGTGTCTATGTACTTAATAACCATCTGTTGAATTGAGTAGTGCACGTTCATCTTGATCATGTAATTGTTATATTGTCTATAATTATAAGCTACCCTGAAACTCTTTTAGGGATGAGGTTGGAATCCAAGTAAGTAATCTCGATTGGAGTCCATCTCCAAATTATCATATATCTTAATATTTATTTAGTTCATTATTGCTAGTAAGATGTTAAGATTTATATAATTCCTATCCACAGAAGTATTTCCTCTTTTAGAATTCATTAGATATAATGCCCAATCATATTTTTCCTCTCTTTTCAGCCATATTTGAATTTTATTCTGAGTGGAAAAAGGTACTTATTTTTGGTATTATTTAATCTCCAGAAACATTTATTGCATCTATCATTGGACATAATATCCAAAGTAATTTCCTGAGGTTTCACCTATATTAGTTAGACTTTGAGTATTACTTATTTGATGATGATTAATACTGAGCAGGAAAGTAGTCATCTTTTTGTATTTATATTGGTAAAGAGCAAATGAATCCGTATTCTGATCTGAACTTCAGACCTGCAGTGTATTAATACTTAAGGTTTTGAATAAATGAGGTATATATAAATGAAATGACTTTTGAGTAACAGCTTACAATTCTTGTTATTGTACACTTTATTTTATCCATGATCATTTTAGAGAATTCCAGTTATTAGATATATAACTAAGGGTCAGACAGTTGAAAAATTATTAATTGTCTCATAAAATTTTGGTATGGAGGAGAAATCTGCCTATTCCTACTCCCTTACAAACTCTAGTCATTGCCTAGTTGCCCTCATTTATGATAAAGTTCTGAAGCAATTGTTTTCACATACCCCTCCCTCCAATATTTAGCCATAAGACAGATACTTAAATCATTATAAGTGGTAAGAAAGATAGCTTATCTGGGAGAGAAACTCAAGAAAAAACAAATGCACAGAAACTCAGAAAGCATCATCCAGGGGGTCATTAGTGTGAGGGCAGATTGCCCTCTCTGCCTTAATACATTTTAAAAGGTATCAGTGTGTTGTACCAATTTAATAAAGTAGTTGACAGGAGGAACATTTTGTTAAACATACTTTGTTTAAAAATACTAGAAAATACTTAGTATTTATGTAGGGACAATTTTTATGTAAAATTACTAAATTAAAAACAATTTTGACATTTAAAGTTATAATGTTCACTTAGGAAAATAAACCTCTGAGATATAAAATTTGCATACTAATAAATGCTTATAGATTTATTTTATTTATTTTGCTGTGTCTTAGTAGTATTTTAGATCTCTAAGACTCTTCCCCTTTTAGTTATAAATCTATTTTTTTTTAAAATTGAAAAATCCTGAAGATTAGATATTTCTGAAAGAATTCATGGATTATTCAATATAATCAATATATACTGTAGCACAGCTCTTTAGTTATTTGCTGCATGAAATCTTTATAAAGTTTATTAATGAAAGTGTCAAAAATAACTTTTAAATAAAAAGTAGACTTTATTTTTCAGTGTAGTTTCAAATTTGCAGAAAAATTGAGCAGAAAGTGCTGAGAGTTTCTGTAAATTCCCACCCCCCATTCCAACAGTCCTCAGTTTATTACTAACATCTTGCATTAATACCCTAGATTCATTGCAATTAATGACCGATATTAATACATTCTTATTAACTAAATAAAGTCCATAGATTGCATTAGGATTCATTCTTCGTATTGTACAGTTCTGTAGGTTTTGTTAAATGTGTAAGGTCATGTCTCCAACATTACAGTATCACACAGAATAGTTTCAGTGCCCTTAAAATCCCATGTGTGCCACCTATTCATCTCTGCCCCCAGTCCCTGCTGACAACTAATCTTTTTTCCCCTCTTTCTTTTTACTGATGTATATTTGTCATCCTAACCATTTTAACAACTGATTTTTTTTTTTACTTTTTCTATAGTATTGCCTTTTCCAGAATGTCATACAGTTGGAATTGACCCCTGCTCTTCAAGCCTTTTTTTATAACAGCATTAATCCATTCATGAGGTAGAGCCCTTATGACCCAAATACCTCCCAAAAGGCCCCACCTCCCAGCCCTGTTGCATTGGGGATTAAGTTTCTAACACATGAATTTTGGGGGACACATTCAGACCATAACAGCATAGTTCAAAAGTCCAATGAATCCATATTAAATATAGGAACTGTTTGGAGGACACATACCAGTCAATGAGTATAATACTGTGGTAAATACTATGATAGAAGCATAAAGATGATACTAGGTAATGGTAGAAAAGGTTAGTTTTAATCAATCTGAGGACTGAGTGAAAGTTATTCATAATTAGTGAAACTTAGCTGAATTTGAAGGATTGGTTGGATTCAGAACACCCATACATAGGAAGGGCAAAAGGAGGGAAAATATAGAGAAAATTGTATGGACTGAGACAGCACAAAACAGCATGCATCATTTTGTAAATGAAGTGAATTTTAACGTGTTGAGGCAAAGGTTGGGTTGAGAGATAGCTAGAGAAAGAAGAGTCTGGAGAGGTGAAGGAACTTACTTCCTTTTAAGCAAAGTAAATTAAACTTTATCTTGAAAACTAAGGGGAACCATTGTTAGATTTTTAAGTTTAATTTTTTATTTTTAATTGACAAGTAAAAGTTTTATATATTTATGGTATACAACATGATGTTTTGATACATGTATACATTGTGGAATGGCTAAATCAGGCTATTTACCACATGTATTACTTCATATGTCATTTTTTTCTGGTGAGAACACAAAATCTACTCTCAGGAATATTCAAGTATACAATGTATTATTAACTGTAATTACCATGATATACAGTAGATCTCTTGAACTTATTCCTTCTGCCTAACTGAAATTTTGTGTCTTTTGTCCAATATTTCCCTAATCCTCCTACCTCTCAGCCTCTGGTAACCACCATTTTATTTTACTCTATGTTTGTATTAGTTCACTTTAGTTGTACACTCCAGATATAAGTGAGATTATGCAGTATATGTCTTTCTGTGCCTGGCTTATTAACTTAACATAATGTTCTCCAGGTTCATCCATGTTGTAAATAGCAGGGTTTCCTTCTTTTCTAGTATTCCATTGTGAATATATACCACATTTTCTTTATCCATTCATCCATTGATGGATACTTAGGTTGATTTCATATCTTCGCTATTTTGAATAATGTTGTAATGCACATGGGGGTGCAGACATACTAATTTCATATCCTTTGGGTATATAACCCAGTAGTGGGATTGTTGTATCATATGGCAGTGCTTTTTTAATTTTTTGAGGAACCTCCATACTATTTTCTGTAATGGCTATAGTAATATACATTCCCACCAACAGTATGCAAGGGTTCCATTTTCTCTGCATTCTTGAGAAGACTTACCTTGCGATTTTTTGATAAAAGCCAGTCTAACAGGTGTGAGATGATATATCATTGTGGTTTTAATTTATAATTCCCTGTAGTGTTAGTGTCGCTGAGCATTTTTTTATATACCTGCTGGCCATTTGTATGTTTTCCTTTGAGATATGTCTATTCAGGTACTTTGCCCATTTTTAAAAATTTGGATCATTATCTTACTGAGTTATTTGATTCCTTATATATATTTTGGAGATTAACCCTTATCAGATGTATAGGTTTCCAATTTTATTCTCCCATTCTCTAACTTGTCTCTCCACTCTGTTAATTTTTTCCTTTGCTGTGGAAGTTTTTTAGTTTGTTTTAATCCCATTTGTGTATTTTTGCCTTTTTTGCCTGTGCTTTTGGGGTCATATCTATAACATTATTGCCCAGATCAATGTCATAGAATTTTTCTTCTGGTTTCTTCTAGTAATTTTACAGTTTCATGTTATATGTTTAAGTCTTTAATCCATTTTGAGTTGATTTTTGTATGCGGTGTGAGATGAGGTTTTAATTTTATTCTTATGCATGTGGATTGCCAGTTTTCCTAGCACCATTTGTTGAAGAGACTATTCTTTCCCCATTTCATATTTTTTGACATCTTTGTTGAAAATCAATTGACTGTAAATGTGTGGATTTATTTCCAGGCTCTTTATTCTGTTCCATTGTCTATGTGTATGTTTTTATGCCTGTACCATGCTGTTTTTATTATTACAGCTTTCTAATAGATTTTCAGATCATGTAGTATGATGCCTCTGGCTTTGTTCTTTTTGGTCAAGATTGAGTTGGCTATTTGGGATCTTTTGTGGTTCCATATGAATTTTAGGATTGTTTTTTCTATTTCTGTGAAAAATATCTTTGGCATTTTGATAATGATTGCATTGAATCTGTAGATTGCTTTGGGTAGTATAGATGTTTTAACAATAGTAATTCTTCCAATCCATGAAGATGGGATATCTTTCCATTTAATTGTCCTCTTTAATTTCTTTCATCAATGTTTTATAGTTTTCAGTATACAGTGTATAATTTCTACTTCCTTGGTTAAATTTATTTCTAAGTAATTATTTTTGCAGCTATTGTAAATGGAATTTCCTTGATTTCTTTTTCAGTAGTATGGAAATGCTGCTGATTTTTGCATATTCATTTTGCATCCTGCAACTTCCCTGAATTTATTTATTAGTTCTAACCATTTTTTGGTGGAGTCTTTAAGTTTTTCTATATATAAGATTATGTCATCTGCAAACAAAGATAATTTAACTGCTTCATTTTTGTCTTAGATGCCTTTTACTTCTTTCTCTTGCTTTGTTGCCCTGGCTAAGACTTCTAGTACTATGTTGCACAGAAGCAACAACAGTGGGCATCCTGGTCTTGTTCCTGATCTTAGATGAAAAGCTTTCACCTTTTCACTGTTGAGTCTGATATTAGCTAGGGACTTGTCATATATGGCCTTCATTATGTTGAGGTTCATTGCTTTTACACCTAATTTGTTGAAAGTTTTTATCATGAAAGGATGTTGATTTTCATGTAATATTTTTTCCTACATCTGTTGAGATAATCATGTGGTTTTTGTCCTTCATTCCATTAATGTGGTGTATCGCATTTATTGATTTGTATATGTTGAACCTTTCTTGCATCTCAGTAATAAATCCCACTTGATCATGGTGAATGATCCTTTTAATGTGCCATTGAATTTGGTTTGCTAGTATTTCAGACGACTTTTGTACCTATTTTCATCAGCAATATTGGCCTGTAATTTTTTTTTCTTGTAGTGTCTGTGTCTGGCTTTCATATTTAGGTAATGGCTGGCCTTGTAAAATAAATTTGGCAGTTTTCCTTCCTCTTCAGTTTTTGGAAGATTTTGAGAAGGATTGGT
The DNA here is from genome assembly GCF_041146395.1 of Eulemur rufifrons. Taxonomy (NCBI): domain Eukaryota; kingdom Metazoa; phylum Chordata; class Mammalia; order Primates; family Lemuridae; genus Eulemur; species Eulemur rufifrons. Next base: position 14,050,544 of record NC_090997.1, on the reverse strand, counting down.
ATTAGTTCTTTAAATGTTTGGTAGAATTCAGGAGTGAAGCCATCAGGTCTTGGGCTTTTCTTTGATGAGGGACTTTATTACTGATTAAATCTCCTTGCATGTTATTGGTCTGCTCAGATTTCCTATTTCTTCACAATTTAGTCTTGACAGGTTGTGTGTATCTGGGAATTTATCCATTTCTTCTAGGTTATCCAATTTGTTGGTGTATAATTATTCATAGTAGTCTCAAGATCCTTTGTATTTCTGTGGTAACAGTTGTAACGTCTCCTCTTCCATTTCTGATTTTGTCTTCTCTTTTTTTTCTTAGTTTAGCTAAAGGTTTGTTGATTTTATCTTTTAAAAAAACCAACTTTCAGTTTTGTTGATTTTTTTTCTGTTGTTCTTAGTATCTTTCATTTATTTCTGTTCTGATCTTTATTATTTCCTTGCTTCTACTAACTTTGGGCTTAGTTTGTTCTTATATTTTTAGTTCCTTGAGTTATTTATTTAGTTGTTTGAGAGATCATTCTACTTTTTTGATGTAGACGTTTATTGCTGTAAACTTCTTAGAACTATTTTTAGTGCATCCCATAAGTTGTGGTATGATGTGTTTCTATTTTTGTTTCTCTCAAGGTGTTTTTAAATTTCTCTTTTAATTTCTTGTTTTACCCATGGGATGTTTAGAGGCATGTTGTTTAATTTCTACATATGAGTTTTCTTCTATTTTTTAAATTTTATTTTCATATCATTCTGAGCAGAAAGAATACTTGATACTATTTCAGTCTTTTAAAATTTGTTAAGACCTTGTTACTGTGGCTTGGATTTCATTTGTCCCTGCCAAAACTCATATCAATAGCTGGTCCTTTATGTGGCAGTATTGGGAGGTGGGGCATAGTGGGAGGTGTTTGGGTCATGGGGGCGGATCCTTTATTATTATGTAGCTTGGTGATATTCTAGTAGTGTGTTCTTGCTCTTGGGAGATTAGATTACTTATCATGGGACTGGATTAGCTTCCATAAGAGCAGGTTGTTATAAAGTGAGGTTCCTCCTCCTGTTTAGTCTCTTTTCCCATGTTTGCTTCCTCTTTGATCTTCCGTTATATTTTGATGCAGCACAAAAGCCCTCACCAAAAGCCAAGCAGATGCTGGAGCTGTGCTTTTAGAACTTCCCAGTCTGTAGGACCATGAGCTAAATAAACCTCTTTATAAATTACCCACCCTCAGGTATTCTGTTATAGCAAAACAAAATGGACTAAGACACTTATTTTATGGCCTAACATATGACCTATCCTAGAGAATGCTCCTTGTGTGTTTGAGAAGAATGAAGTATTCTGCTACTGTTACGGAATGTTCTGACAGGTCCATTTGATCTAAAGTTTAGTTTAAGTCCAATGTTTTTGTATCGCTTCTCTGCCTGGATCATCTGTCCATTATTGATAGTGGGGTATTGAAATCCCCTGCTATTATTGTATTGCAGTCTGTTTCTCTCTTCAGATTTATTAATATTTGCTTTATATATTTAGGTGCTCTGATATTAGGTGCATATATATTTACTATTGACTTCTTGTTCATGAATTGATCACCTTATCATTATATAATGGCCTTGATTGTCTTGTTTTGACTTAAAAGTCTGTTTTATCTGATGTAACAATAGCTACCTCTGCTCTCTTTTGATTTCCATTTGCATGAAATATCTTTTTTCCGTCTTTTCACTGTCATTCTGTGTGTGTCTTCAAAGGTAGGCAACATTTATTTGAGTCTTGTTTTTTAATCCATTCAGCCACTCTTTGTGTTTTGATTGGCAAATTCAATCAGTTTACATTGAAGGAAATTATTTATTTATAAGGAATTACTACTGCCATATTATTAATTGTTTTCTAGTTTTGCAAATCCTTTGTTCCTTCCCCTTTTCCTTTGTGCTTAGATGATTTTCTCCAGTTGTATGCTTTGACATTTTACTTTTTAGCTTTCTTGGTAACTACTATAGGTTTTTGCTTTTTGGTTATGAGGCTTACATAAAAGTTCTTATAACAGGTTATCTTTAGTTGATAATTTTGATTGCATAAAATAGTTCTACACTTTTACTCCACACTATCCCCTTATGTTTTATGTTTTTGGTGTTACAATTTACATCTTTTTATATTGTATATCCCTTAAATTATTGTATCTGTTATTATTTTTTAAGTAATTTTGTCTTTTAACCTTCATGCTAATATATAAGTATTATATATTCCACTCTTACAGGATTAGGGTATTCTGAATTTGACTATGTACTTAATTTTTATCATTTAGTTTTATACTTTTATATGTCTGTGTTACTAATTAGCATGTTACTTGTTAGCATTTCTTATAAGATAGATCTGGTGGTGATATACTTCCTTAGCTATTGTTTGTCTAGAATGTCTTTATCTTTCCTTCAATTCTGAAGGACACCTTTGCTGGGTAGAGTGTTCTTGGCTGGCAGTTTTTTCTCCCAGTACTTTGAATATATCATCTCACTCTCCTGGCTTGTAAGGTTTCTGCTGAGAAAGCTGCTGCCAGCCTTATTGAAACTCTTTTATATGTGATTTGCTTCTTTTCTCTTGTTACTTTAATATCCTCTCTTTGGTTTTTTATTTTTGACAGTTTTATTATAATATATCTTGAAGTATTCTTGTTTTGATTGAACCTGATTGGAGACCTTTGACCCTCATATGTGTATATTTATATCTTTCTCCAAATTTGGAATATTTTCTGATGTTATTTTTTAAAAATAAGCTTTCTACTGCTTTGTCTCGGTCTTATTGTTCTTGAACTCCTATAATTTGAATATTTACTGTTTTGATGCTGTCCCGTGAATTTTGTAAGCTTTCTTCAGTCCTTTTCCTTCTTTTTCTTTTTTCTCTTCTGATTATATATCTTCATGTACCTTTTCTTCAAAATCACAGATCCTTTCTTCTTGATCAATTCTGCTGTTGATGTTGTCTGTTGAATTTTTCATTTTAGTCATTGCATTTTCAGTGTCAGAATTTGTTTCTTTTTATAATTTCGGTCTTTTATTTTTTCATTTTTTTATTTCATTGAATTTTTTTATTTTCTTGAAGCTCACTGAGCTCACAATTACTTTGATTTGTCAGGTAATTTATGTATCTCCATTTCTTTGGGATCAGGCACTGGGAAATTATTGTGTTCTTTTGGTGGTGTTATGTCTCCTTTGTTTTTCATGATTCTTGTGTTATGTTGAAATCTGAGCAGTAGGCAGAGCAGTTACCTCTCACAGACTTTACAGGTTAGTTTTGCTGTGGAAAGCCCTTCACTATGGAGGGGGATTGTGAGGGTGCTTGCTGGTTGGGGTATACTTGTTTTGGCAACACTGAGAGTGTAGTTTCTGTGTAGCTCTGTTAGCTGAAGTCAATTATGATGAAGAGTGCAGGGATCCTCAGTGGCCAATACTGTGGATGTCTGTAGTGGCAGTGAGGGTTGTTGGGGTCTTTGGTGGCATTGGCTGCTAAGGTCCTCCTGATCTCTTTTGCTCCCACCAGGGGAGTTGTGGCTGTGGATTGATCTCTCTTAGCACCAGGTGTGGCTTGTGGGCTCATTTGCATTGGCAGTGGAACCAGTGTCTGATGTGTGTCACTTGTGAGGTTGCCATGGAGCTGAGGCTGAGGCCTGAATCTGGGGACTTGTGGAGAGAGTAGGGCTCTGGTGTCTGTGGCAACAATTGCCTTAATGTTTGTGGTGCAAGCACTTCCACTGCTGTGTTGGTAGTAGTATACGAGGCCGGGAAGCTTGTGAAACTGTGAGAGGAGATGAGAACTGGAGTATACAGGTGTCCATAGAGAGTGGCTCTGAGGTTGAAGCGGGGCTTAGCTCCATATGATAGGTGTCGGTGCCTGGATTGTGAGTATGAGCAGCGATGACTTGGTTTCTGGCTGTGGAGTACGAAGTAGCTCACTAAGTTGATGGCATTGATGTCTGAGATGTAGGTGGGTCCAGTGCAGTCACAGAGCCCAGGTCTGGAATGGGGGTACTCCTGGAGTGGCCATGATTCTGGGGTTGAGCCATGATGGGGTTGGGAATGGTGGTGGCTCCTGCTCTGCTATGTTGGTGATGTCATTTCCATTATCAGATTTTTCACAGGTGGTGAGATGAAATGAGCTGTCATGTTCCAGTGACATGGAAACTGTTAGTTTAGATTTAGAGCTGAAAGTTGTTATTTTTTATTTCAAATAGTACAGGGAGCCTGATGTCTTAGATTTGGAAGTTCTGTGAATTATGATTAGCTGCATTATTTTTCAGACTTTGTGCCTCATAATAGATAATGCTTCCATATTTGTTGGACTTTTCTTTGAAAAGCAAACAAATACAAAATCATGAAGAAAAAGGCTATTCACCAGTGATTTCTGTTGAAAAACATTATGTGTTCAGTGTATAACGATCAGGCCTTGGATCTAAGAGAAGTGGAAAAACTGCTGCCTTTGCTTTCACTGTTCTTCAGTTGAGTTTCTGTAATCAACTATTTCTAATAAAAATTTCAGCCTGATTTCTTCTGCTATTTGTGTCCTTTTAACACTCAAGTGGATTTTAATTGTAAATGCATTACAGATTGATGACAATTCTGTACCACTGGTGGGTTGCTTAAAAAAAAAAAAAAAAAAGGAAAACTGGGTGTAATGGCATTGCATTTTCTAAGATCTTTTTGGTATGATCGTGTTGGCTACACAACTGAAAAAAATTCTTTGAGGCCATTCTTTTCTATTTTGATTTGTCTGCTTTCATTTTGAATGTTATTTCTTTCATTTTCTCATCCCATATTCCTAATAACTTCTTCCTCTTTGTCCTTTCCTTTTAGGAAAGTTTTTTTTTTTTTTAACTTTCTGAAATCTGTATTGCTTTGACATACCTTCTCCTAATAGTCTGTTTGGTTTAGAAAATAGCAAAGGCATTTATTTTTCCTTTAAATTATTTAAGTAAAATTCCTCACTATACTAAATTGTTTTTCAGAATTAGAGCTTTTTAATTTTGTATGGATGGGTAGAGAGTAGTTACTTTTATCTGTAAGACTTTCCTTCAGAAAATATTTTTAAATATCTTTTAATCTATTTTAAGTGAAATGTAATTAATAGATATTGGTATTTATACATTTAAATGGATAAAAGTATATGTTATTTTTTCATTTACGTAGCATCTGCTTTGTGGGAGTTTCATTGATCCTGGTCTGTGGCATACTGATAGTTCCCATCTACCAAGATATTTGAATAGTGTTTCTACAATGTATAGTCTGTTACAAGACAAACTTACACAAATTTAGTTTAAAGATCTAGTTGACTTTTATTTGTGATTCTAGAATCAGGCAACACCTCATTCTGTGTGTGTTCTGATGAATGAAGCCAAGAATGCTGGCAGAAAAGGGTTGAAGAGAGCAGAAACAGGGAACAAAAAGCCAATTGGTTATTTCAAAGTGACCTTCCTTATTGGGTTAAAACAGGGGACTTCCTTACTCATTTTCAGATAAACTGGGCCCCTTGTGATCGGTTGCTGTGAATCTCCTGGTTTTTGAAAACTCATTTCAAAGTTCAATCTGATTATGTGGCAGTTTGTGTGAGTGACTCCATTCTGGGGTTTGGGTTGGTCTGCTGAGGTTTAGTGCAGGAGGGTAATCTAAAACAGTGACTTCCCATAATCTTTAGCAAGTTAATTTCCTTGAATAAAAGGTATTGAAAAATACAAAGTTAAAATATCATCTATATTTTTTGCTCTTTTTTAGTTATATTGAAGTATGGTTTAAGTCAATGAACTTTTTTTTCACTTCTAGTAGGTGCCATATATATATATATATATATATACATATACACACATACACACACACACACACCCTAGTAATATATATATACATATATATATATATATATACCAGTAATGTAAAGATTGATAAAACCTGTTGATCCTTGCCTTCAAGTATATAACAATTTAAAGAGCAACCAGTCTTGCAAACATAATATAAAATCATAGCTGTGAACATACTTTTTAGGGACGCAAATTAGAGTAACCACTTCTGCCAGGGGATGTGACATGCACTAGGAGTTTGCTAGGGAGGAGAACTGATGGCAAAAGTCATTTCAGGCAGAGCTGAAGGAATCAATTCCCTCATTCTCCCTGTGTCCAAAAGACCCCAAACAAACAAAAACCCAAAACTAAAAACAAGAAGGGGAAAACCATAAAGGGATAGAGAATAGCAAAAAAAGAAAAAAAAAAAAGAAAAAGATTTTACCATTATGTTTTCTGTAGGTTGAAATTATGCCAAACTGAAATGGAAAAGAGCATGAGTTGTAAGGTAAAGAGAGTAAGTTTCAAGAGCCACTTGTACTTGCTGTGTATTCCTAGATAAGTCACTCAGTTTTCTTAAGCCTCATTTTCTTCCTTGTAGTAGATGCTGTTGGTATCCCACTCAGATCCTTCTTGCCTGGATAGCGTATCTACCTATTCCTCACCTGTGGAGTTGGTGACTCACAGCTCTCAGTTCACACTAGCTCCACAGAATTGTTGGGACCCACCTACCCAGAGATCTCTGAGACATTATGCTTCCTACTTTCCCAGGGGTGGGTGACCTGTAGCCAATGACTGGCTGATATGGGGTATCAAGATGGGACAACTCCGTGGTACCATTTAGATTTCAGAGCTCACCATGGGATCAGGGTGAGGCTAGACTTTACCTGAACCCACAGCTTTGTTGCTTTGTCCGCTTCCTTAAATTTAATATTTTACTTAAGAACACCTCCTCAATCATGTGCAGAGAGTTCTTGTCTTACATTTTGCCTCTCAGGAATTTGACCTAAGATTCTTCCCCTCTTTTAAAAAATTGTGATCAAATACACATAATTTGAAATTTACCATTTTAACCATTTTAAAGCATACAATTCAGTGGCATTAATTACATTCACAGTGTTTTGCAACTTTATCACACTATTCAGTTCCAGAACTTTTTCATCAACTATAAGGTAACCCCAAACCTTATTAAGCAGTTGCTTCCTATCCTCCCACCCCTAAACAGCCACTGGTGACACCTAGGAGTAGAATTACTTGATTATATGGTAATTCTATGTTTAATTTACTGAGGAACTGCCAACTGTTTTCCAAATGAGCCACATGATTTTACATTCCCACCAGCTATGTACTAGTATTCTGGTTTCCCACATGCTTGCCAACACTTGTTATTTTTGATTTTTATATTTATGGTTATCCTAGTGGGTGTGGACACTCCTCTTTTACATTGAACTAACACTCATCTTAAGATTATTATGCTAATCAAATTGTCAGACAAAACATTTGGTGTATTACGCTGTTCAGATGCCTTTACTTGTGTTGTATCATTCAAACAGAAATTAGATTTAAACAATGGACTGTTCTTTCTTAGCAGAAAGAAAATCATAAAACTCAATTGTGATTAATTATGTGGCAGGCTACTAGAAGTCTACAGTATCAAGGTTTTGGTTATCCCATTTTACATTTCAAAGATGTTATTCTTTTTTTTTTTTTTTTTTTTGAGACAGCGTCTCACTCTGTTGCCCAGGCTAGAGTGCCGTGGCATCAGCCTCGCTCACAGCAACCTCAAACTCCTGGGCTCAAGCGATCCTCCTGCCTCAGCCTCCCGAGTAGCTGGGACTACAGGCATGTGCCACCATGCCCGGCTAATTTTTTCTGTATATATTTTTAGTTGTCCATATAATTTCTTTCTATTTTTAGTAGAGACGGGGTCTCGCTCTTGCTCAGGCTGGTCTTGAACTCCTGAGCTCAAACGATCCACCCGCCTCGGCCTCCCAGAGTGCTAGGATTACAGGCGTGAGCCACCGCGCCCGGCCAAAAGATGTTATTCTTGATGTAGTTTCAGTGTAAGAAAAGATAGTTGGGGATCTGTTTCATTTTGATTGCCTGCTATTAGTTAAAGGGCCACTTTTGCCATAATCTGCTGTTGAAATGTTTTATTGGAAATCATGTTTATACACTAATTAAGAAAAATGGCAAAATGTTGGACAATATGAAGAACATAGAAACACTCAAAATTCTTTTTCCTAAAGACAAAAATTTTAAATCAGTCTTTTTTATATATATTTGAAGCATAAGTATATAATTTATACACATATATATGATTTTGTTAGGTAATATTTTTAGTTGCCATTATAATTTGTGTTTTCTAAATGTATTAAAAATCTTGATAGTGTCATTTTTAGTGACTGTATAGTATCCTCCTTGTGTATATTATAACATTTTCATATGATTGAGTTTTTATTTCTCTATTTTTATGTGACCTTTTTTGTGTGTATGATTTAAATTTTTTAAAACATGTTAGATCTTCAGTTATTTTAAGATTTTTTTCTTTCAGGGGCCTCCAATTTTACAGCCTTTTACTGCTTTTGTTTTTACATAGTTATCAGTTTAAGACCATTGCTTCACATAATTCTAAAATATATTTTTATTTTGATTTATTTATTTTTTTTAGAAGGGTCTTGCTCTGTTTGCCTAGGCTAGAGTGCAGAGTACAGTGGCATCATGATAGCTCACTGCAACCTGAAACTCCTGGGCTCAAGCAATCCGCCTGCCTTAGCCTCCCAGGTAGCTGGGACTATAGGCATGCGCCACCACACCCAGCTAATTTTTCTATTTTTTGTAGAGACAGAGTCTCGCTCTTGCTAAGACTGATCTTGAAATCCTGGCCTCAAGCAATTCCCTCACCTAGGTCTCCCAGAGTGCTAGCATTACAGGCATGAGCCACTGCACTTGGCCCATTTTAACAATTTTTAAGTGTAGAGTTCAGTTATATTAAGTACATTGACATTGTTGTGCACCATCACCACCATTTATCTCCAGAACTTTTCATCTTAACTGAAACTCAGCACCCATCATCATCCTCCCAGTCTCTGGCAACCAGCATTCTACTTTCTGTTTCTATGAATTTGACCACACACATTATATGAGGTACCTCATATAAGTAGAATCATACAACATTTGTCCTTTGGTGACTGGATTATTTCACTAAACGTGATGTCTTTAAGGTTCATCCATATTGTAGCATGTTTCAGAATTTCCTTCCTTTTGAAGGCTGTATCCCTTGTATGGGTATACCACATTTTGTTTATCCATTCATCTGTTGATGGACACTTGGATTTGTCTACCTTTTGGCTATTGTGAATAATGCTACTATGAACTTTGGTGTACAAATATCTATTATGTATACTTATGTCATAAATTTGTAAAGACATTCAAAACTAAAAGTTAATCTGATATAAAAATTGCTGAACTTGAAGTGAGTTAATACAGCTAATTAGCTACTCCTTTAAAAAGAACATAGTTATTCTAGATCTGATTACACTGAAGTCCAGTCTTCCCATTTACTTTTATTTTTGTTAGCATTTTTAATTGTAGTGTGTTTTTTTTGGACATGAGAGATATTAATGCAAATTACTTAGCCATTTTAAGAGGGTAAAAATATTTACGAATGTTAAACCATTCAGTCTGTTGTTACAAAACATGTTACATTTTTAAATGGCAGAAAATAAAGTTGATAAGGCATAAAATAATGTTAATAATCTGCCCATGCTTTTATCTCATTGTTACTACCCTGGGTTAAGCCATCAGAAGTTTTGCAGTTGGTTTTCTGTCATCTACAATGGACCCCTCATAACCAGTTCATGTTTTAGAGGGGGTTAATATATTTGGGGATTAATATATAATATTCCGTTCTTCTCACATGTTCTGGTTCAATTGAAAAGTAAGACACAGGAGACAAGACAAATCATGATTAAAATATTAACTTTTTTTTTACTGATAAGCTAATTAGAAAATGTGGTTTTACGTCTGTATTTATAAATTTTTGCACACATTCTTGCATACCCCCATTTAGTTCTTGAGAACTATTTCTGATTTGAGGGAAAATTTTATTACCTATCATAGACAAATTTATTTTTGCAGAAGGAGGTGTTGAGACATGATTAGATTCTGGATATGGGGATTTGTCAAGAGATTGGATGTGGGATTTGAAAGGAAAGGAAGCTTTAAAAATGATTCCAGGATTATTGTCCTTGACAGCTGAAATGATAGGAATCACCATTAGCTGTCATGGAGTGCAAGTAGAACAGGTATAATAGGAATTTAGTTTGGATTATGTTAACTTTGAGGTACCTATTAGATAGCCAAATTGAAATCAAATAAGCAGTTGAATATGAGTCTGGAGGGAGTTCTGCACTGGAAATAACTTTATCACTATGAAAGCTTTTTTATATGTCTTGTCATATATGCATGCACACAGATATACACATAAACTCATATGGTTTGTCTGATTTTTTTCTTTAAATATCATGAACATTTTATATAGTGTATAAATATTCTTTAAAATGTGATAATTCATGGTCAGATGGTATTTTATTTTGCTGATGTACCATAGTTTGGTTTAATTAATTATTTTTGATTGGGGATATTATATATTTAAAGGCTATTTCAACAAGTGGTAATAAACACTAAGAAATAAGAATTTTAATTGAGAATTCAACAAGAATTTTAATTTTGACTTTTTTCATTGTACTTGGGATCTGAGAGTTTTAAATTTCATGAATTATTTTAATTTTTTACAGAAATATTCAAATATGTGTTTTTTGAAATAGTCTAGTTATCAAAAATTCTACATTATACCTACTCTATCAGTTAAATGATTTTTATGTTGTTTGAAGGTCAAAATAAGCACTTTGTGTTTACTGTCTTATTCATGGATGATTTACAGTGCTGCTCCTAAAATGTCTGCTTGTTGTCCAAGAATGCCATAGTTAAGTTTTTTAACTGATTGGTCTGTCATTCTTCATAATCATCTTTACTGAACAAGTCACAGACTTCTTATTGTTTTCTACTCAATATAATTCTTGCTCATAAATTGTAGTGCTTTGAAGAAATCATTAGTTCTTTTGAAATGACATTTAAAATGAAATCAGCATTTAGTTGTTAGAAAAAGTAACAGCTGTGACTTTGTAAGCTACTGTTAGTGGCTTTGGAAGCTTGTTGGTTAGCTAGTTGTCATAATGAGGTCATTTTCCAAAAGAAGATGAAGTTATTTGCCATCTTGTTTTAGTCATAGTGGGCTTTTTCTTTGCCTAAACATTTTCAAATTACACATTCCCACCCACTTATTTTCATAGTTGCTAATACTTTCATGGAATAAGATAATGATGGAACTTTGAAAAGGCAACAGTTTATACTTAACATGTTTAATATTTGACTTGTGTTTTTGTACCATAGTTAGAAATAAGGACTGTATAAACTTTAATATCATTAATTTATATTTCCTAATGGGATAGTCAGGTAGTCTTCAGAATTCTCTGTGTAAATCTCTACACACAGAATATGGAATTCTACCAAGAATTGTGTTCTCCCGAGTCCCTATAGGCTAATGATCTCATCAGAGCCATGTAGTGGTCTTTACCTGCTCAAATGCCTGTTGCTTCACCATATATCACTCTATAGTTCTGGAGGGTCTGTGGCCCTCCAGATTCATTTGTGATAGAAAGTTTATGGGCAGTAGAGAAAAGGAGTAATCGTCCTACTAATTGTCATGTGTTATCACTAGTGCAAAAAAAGAAATAATTCTCTTTGGGTTGTGTTCCATATCAACCTGTACATTTATTTTAGCCTGAAGATTCCAGACATAATACGAGGGCTAAATCTAGATAATTAATGATTCTGATCCAAGCCTCCTTTTTTTGTAAAGGAAAAATAATTACAGTGTTGTCATATGATAATATAAAAATTGTTATATATAATTGAGAAAAATATTTTAAGGTACTTCTATGATGTATCAATTTATCTTAATAATTAAAACAACTTGAGATTACTAGGATAAAATAGATTTTCTCATTTAAGAATTTAATATAAGAATTACAAAGCAAGATTAAATGATTATTAAATAATGTTATATTGGATTAAAGAGTTTAAAGAATTTAATATACACTGAATAAAAAGTTTTATATAATATAAAATCATAAGAAAAACTTACAGAAAATAGAAATATGTTCTATCTTTGGAAGTATTGTAATTATAGAATAGTTTCTGTGAGCAAAGTACTAAGTGGTAAATAATTTTCTTGTGTCAGTTATCTATTGGTATGATAATGCTGTATCACAAAGAACTCTGTGGCAAGCAGCAGTATGTGCGTATTGCTCGTGTGTCTGTCAGCTAGGCAGCTCTGCTGATCTTGGATAGCTTTAGGTGAAATAACTGGTTAACTTGGTTTTTCTCTTTTCAATCATTAAGCAGGCTAGCCCAGATATGTTCTCATGATGATGGCAGAGGTATAATAAAGAGCAAAAAATGCAGTGCATTTTGAAGCCTAATCTTGTAGCTGGTGCACCATCACTTCTGCTTTAATCTATTGGCCAAAGTATATCACAAGACCAGCTAAGGTTCAAGGGGTGGGATATAGATATGATCTCTTGAAGTGAGAGGAATTGTAAAATCACATGGAAAAAATATAGATAGGGGAAGGGCTGAAGAATTGGGGCCATCACTGCAGTCTGTCTCATATCTTCCAAAACACCAAAGATAAAATGAACAATTACTGTTTTAGTGCATAGTTTTTTTTCCTTTATATAGCATTTGATCATGTTGTGTGTGTTTTTCCTTTGTATAGCATTTGATCATGTTGTGTGTTGTGTGTGAGGTTTCTTTCCTTTTCTTTTTTAAAAACTTAGTATGAATTCATTTTCTGTACTAGTAAATACATTTTTATATTATAATTTTTTAGAGCTGCTTAGTTTTTTTACCTTTTTGTTTTTTTGAGACAGGGTCTCAACTCTGTTGCCCAGGATGGCATCACTAGAATGCAGTGACGTCATCCTAGCTCACTGCAACCTCAAACTCCTGGGTTCAGGCAGTTCTCCTGCCTTGGCCTCCCAAGAAGCTGGGACTACAGGCATGTGCCACCACACCTGACTAATTTTTCTATTTTTTGTAGAGATGAGGTCTTACAATGCTGGTCTTGAATTCCTGACCTCAAGTGATCCTCCCAGCTTGGTCTCCAAAGTGTTAGGATTACAGACATGAGCCACTATGCCTCGCCCATATTAACTTTTGAATGTTAAAATGGTACTAGTGTTTCTGGAATAAATACCACTTAGTTGTGCTATAGTATCCTATTTATATGTCAGCATAGTATGTTTATTTAAACAATATTTTTATTAAACTTTTAGGCTGTTTAAATTTGTTAAATTTTGTAGCAGAATCTTTCAGTGCCTTCTTAGCATAAATTGTGTGACTGGAATTGCTCTTAGAAAAAGCTATTTCTGGGAGAAAATAATATACATACCTGCTACATATGTATTTGCTTGCATGTAAACACACACAAAAAAATTCCTAGAAGGATATACAAAAACAAATAATATTGTTTGCCTTCCAGTAAAGGAAGTGGATAGCTAGCAGACAGTCGTAGGAGGGAAACTTTTCCATTTGTATTTCTTTTTTTAAGTTTGTTAGCCCATTGAATATTGAGCTAGGTAAATGAATTATTTAATCATAATATAATGTATTTTAAGAGTTTTTATTTTAAAATAATTTTAGCCTTTCAGGAAAGTTGCAAAAACAGAATGGAGAATTCACATATCCTCTTCAAGACTCAATCTTCCCTAATGTTAACAACTTACCTAACCATAGTGTGATTATAAAAACCAGGAAATGCCATTTTTATAGTACTATTAAATTGCAGTCCTTATTTAAATTTCTTAAGATTTTCCCTAATGGCATTTTTCACTTCTGGAAATCAGTCTGTATGTCTACATGGCATTTACATGTTCTGTCATCTTAGTCTCTTCCAGTCTATGACAATTCCTCATTCTTTCCCTTTCAGGACTATGACACTTCAGATGAGTACTGATAGTCATTTTTCAGAATGTCTAATAAGTAATTTTAAAAAGGATTCTTTCAAGAACAAATTTATAAATATGTCAGTGATTATTTTCCTTTTTCTAAAAAAACTTGATGACATATGCATCACAAAAAGAACACAGATCTTAAGTACAGAGCTCAGTGAATATTCAGAAACTGAATACACTTATGAAACCAGCATGTAGACCAAGAAAGAGAGAATTGCCTTCATCTCAGAATTTCTCCTATGCTCTCTTCCAGTTACTGATCCCTTCACTTCCCCATTTCACAATTCATTTTATGAAGTTAGTACCATGATGCCAAAAACGAATCACAGGAAAGGTACAGGCTAATAATCTCTTATGAATATAGACACAAAAATCCTCAACAAAATGCTAGCAACATATAAAAAATATATTCCAAATCTAAAGGAGATTTATCTGAGGAATGCAAGCTTGATTCAACATCGAAAGATCTATGTTACACACCTTATCGACACAATGAAAGACAAAAACCACATCATCATCTCATTAGATACAAAAAACATTTGACAAAATCCAACACCTTTTCCGAGTTAAAATACTCAGAAACTATAAATAGAAGGGAACTTCAACATGATAAAAAGCATCTATAAAAAACTCATAGCCTACATCATACTTAATGGTGAAAGGCTGAAAGCTTTCCCCTTAGGATTAGGAACAGGAAAGGGTGTCCTCTCTCATCATTTCTATTCAACATTGTGCTAGAGGTTCTGGCCAGGGCAGTTAGGCAAGGAAATGAAACAAAAGGTATCCAGATTGCAACAGAAGAAGTAAAACTATTTACAGGCAAATAGGATATGTTTAGGAATCCACAAAACAAATATTAGAGCTAAAAAATGAATTCATGGTTGCAGGATACAAGGTTAATATGCGAAAATCCATTTTATTTTTATGCGCTAGCCATGAACAATCTGAAAATGAAATTAATATTTAAAATAGCACCAAAAAGAATAAAGTACATAGGAGTAAATTTAACCAAAGAACTTATACACTAAAAACTACAAGACAATGTCGGAAGAAGACTCAAATAAATGGAAAGACATCTAAGCTTATGGAGTGGAAAACAATATTGTTAAGCTGACAGTGTAGCCATTACTATCTGTAGATAGTATTGATCTACAGATTCAATATAGTTGCTATCAAAGTTACACCTGCTTTTTTGTAGAAACAGGCTGATACTAAAATTTATACATAAATGACAGATTCTGGCATAGAAGTGGCTCATATTCTGGGTCACATGGGCCCCAAAAGCCAACACAATCTTTTTTGTTTTGTTTTTTTAGAGAGATGAGATCTCCCTTTGTTACCCAGTCTGGAGTGCAGTGGCACAATCATAGCTCACTGTAACCTCAAACTACTGGGCTCAAGCAATTCTGCTTCAGACTTACCAATAGCTACAAGTATAGGCGCGTGCCACCATGGCTGGCTAATTTTTAAAAATTTTTTGTAGAGTAGAGTTCTTTCGGTATTTCCCAGGCTTGATCTCAAATTCCTGCCCTTAAATGATCCTCCTTTCTCAGCCTACCAGAGTGCTGGGATTGCAGGGGTGAACCACTGTGCTTGGCCTGGCAACACATCCTTGACAAAGAAGAACTAAGTTGGAGAGCTCACATTTATTGACTTTTAAGCTACAGTAATCAACACAGTGTGGTACTGGCATGAAGACTGACGTATAGGTCAATACAGTGGAACTCAGAATTTAGAAATAAGCCTTCACATTTATAATTAATTGATTTTTGATAAGGGTTCTAAAATAATTCAATAGGGAAAGAATAGCTATTTCAACAAATGGTGCTGGGATAACATGAAAAGGAAATAATTTGGACCCCTTCCTCATGCCATACACAAATATTAATTTAAAATAGATCATAGATTTAAATGTAAGAGCTAAAACTATAAAATTCTTAGAAATACAGGAACTTATGTTCATGACCTTGGGTTAGGCAAAGCATTGTTAGATATGATACCAAAAGCACAAGTTACCAAAAACAAAAAGAAAGGTAAATTGGGCTTCACCAGAATTAAAAGTTTTTGTGCCTTAAAGCAGCAGTCCCCAACCTTGTTGACACCAGGGACTGGTTTCATTGAAGACAATTTTTTCACAGACCTTGAGGTGGGGATGAGGGTGGGCAGGGATGGTTTCATGATGATTCGAGCATATTACATTTATTGTGCAGTCAAACCTCTCTGCTAATGATAATCTGTATTTGCAACCGCTCCCCAGCACTAGCGTCACCACCTCAGCTCATCATCAGGCATTAGATTCCCATTAGGAGCGGGCAACCTAGATTTCTTGCTTATGCAGTTTACAGTAAGATTCCTGCTTCTATGAGAGTCTAATGCCACTGCTGATCTGACAGGAGGCGGAGCTTATCCGCTGATGCCAGTGATGGGGAGCAGCTGTAAATACAGATGAAGCTTTGCTTGCTTGCCTGCCCCTCACTTTCTATTGTGTAGCCCTGTTCCCCTGGTGCTGGTCCATGGCCTGGGAGTTGGGGACTGCAGCTTTAAAGGACACCTTCAAATATATGAAAGAACAGCTCACTCACAGAATGGGAGAAAATTTTTGCAGATCATACATCTGATAAGTTATTTGCATCTGTAATATATACAGAACTCATGTAAGCCAGTAATAAAGAGATAACCCAATTAAATGGGCAAAGGATCGGAATAGGCTTTTCTCCAGAGATTTACAAATGGCCAAATAGACGCATGAAAAGATGCTCAATATCATAAGGGAAATGCAAATCAAAACCACAGTGTGATACACTACTTCACACCCGCTAGTTACGATCAAAAAGAGAGATACCAAAAGTGGGTGATGTGGAGAGCTTGGAACCCTCTTACATTGTTAATGGGAATGTAAAATGGCACAGACACTTTGGAGAACATTTTAGCAGTTCCCCAAAAGATTAAACATAGATTTATCATGTGACCCAGCAATTCCACAGGGAAGCAGAGTAAAGAGAATTGAAAATAGAAGTCCACACAAAGTTTGTACATGGATGTTCATAGCAGCATTATTCATAATAGTCAAAAAGTAGAAGTGACCCACGTATCCTGATGAATGGAGAGTAAATGTGGAGTAGTCATACAGTGAAATAATATTTAACAATGAAAAGGAATGAACTACTGATCTTATGCTAAAACATGAATGTCCCTTGATAACATTAAGTAAAATATGCTAATCATGAAAGACCACATACTACATGATTCCATTCATTTGAGATGTCTAGAATAGGCAAATATATAGAAACAAAATAGATTGGTAGTTTGGGGGTAGGGAGCAAGTAGGGTTAGGATAGGGAAGTGACTTCTAATGGATACAGGGCTCATTTCTGGAGTGATGAAAATGTTCTGAAATTAGATTAAGTTGATGGCTGCACAACTCTGAATACACTAAAAGTGGTTGTTAAAATTTAAGAGGATGAATTATATGGCATATGAGTTATATCTCAATAAAACTGTTAACAAATGATCAGTAACCCTTGTCCTTTAAACATCTGTCTTATAAGGGGGGCAAATGTGTAAAGCAGAAAATTTATAATGAGATAAGTGAAATAAATTGAAGATTCTGTGAAGCTTGAAGCTTGAGTAGTTGTTTACCTGTCAGACTGGGGAAAGAGTTCTTTGTGGAGGGTTGTTTACCTATCAGACTGGGGAGGGGATGCTTTGTGGACAGAATTGTCATTGCTAAACATACAAAAATGAGGAGGTGGGATGATGCTTTCAGGGATTGACAAATTGTTCTGTTTAAGTAGATATAAAGTATGTGCATAATACTCAGCACTTGGTAGACTATCAAATTGTAGTTGTCATAATTACAATGAGACTACAATACTAATAACTTTGGTGATTTAAATGGTATACTCTGAGGAGCTAGTTAGTTCCTACTTTCGCATTTTCTAAAACATGTTCTGAATAAAGCTTCCCTTCAGATGCTTCTTGAGAAAAAGGTGCTATAGTTAAATAAGTGAGGGATGTGATATTATTGGTACTTAACAGTATATGTACCATATTGAAGGCTTTGAGTAGTCCTACAATAAGGAAACTGTTTAATTTTGTTTAATTCAATGATTTCCCAGATTTAGTCTGTGCAGTGTCCTTTTGACTTGATTCTACCTATACACATGTTTTGCAATTTGTGTTCCCTGAAACATAGTATATGCTGCTTTCTTTCTTTTTACCAGCTATTGTGATGGGAGTATGGCATATCCAGCCTTTTCTTTGGGTCCTTAGATGATTGACTTTCTAGAACAATATTGTCAGTTAAAATGCTCGTTTTTCTCTTTTCATAAAGCCCTACATGAGACCATCCTTTCAAAGATAGGAAAAAAGTTACATTTTCCTGATGAACTGTTGTGCTTCATTTTATTAGCTAAAACAATAGGAGCCTCATAACCAATGTTTTCTTTGAATTTTAATTTTGGGTGACATGAAGTTCAGAATAAAGGTCTGTGTTCATTTAATTAGCCTAGCCTAGATTATCTGATTATCTTTTTATCTGATTATCAGATTATCTGATTGTCTTTCAGACACTATCACAATTATCTTCTTAGTTATCTAACAGTCTAGTTTTGGTTTTTGTTTTATATGTGCTTTTGTTGTAGTTTACCATAGACTCTTTTGGCAGGCTCTATACGTTTGTGTAGTTTCTTAGAATGAGAAAAATATTCATGTCAGTTGACTTATATAAGAATGTCATGGTTGTTTTAGAGACTGTATTTTAATGACTTCCATTTTACCTAAATCATTCGTTAAAAAAATATTCTAAGGGATTTCTATTGTATTTTTATGTTGGATGATGTGTTTTTTTCTTTACTCTTTTAGGCTGATCTACAAACCACATATTTAGGTGCTAAGCACTGGAAAAACTCAGCATTTACAATTCAAGTTTGATTGAATTTTTGCATTTTGGAGGATTTGCCATTATTAATTGCAGTGTTCCTCACACACATACCCCTTTTTATTTATTACTATAAAGAATGAATTGGAGTTATAAAATATACATTATTTGATCCTCTGCTTCTGTCATTTGTCATAGCAGCAGGACTACGATTGCATATAAGTATGAGGGATAGTCAAAGGAAAGATCTAATTTTTTTCAGTGGTGCGTACCTTAACCATTTTATTTCTACTTGGTGTTAAGTTTGGAAATCAAGTCATTTGATTCTATAGAAAGAGAACTAATTTTATATTGCTGACGTTTCAACATTGGTATCAATGATGGTAACCTACTTATAACAATCTGCCTATAACTCATTTTGCTATTGCTGCATAGCAAATAATTTGTAGCTCAGGGGCAACAAGTATTTGTATGTGAGTTGGCAGCTCTGCTTCTCATTGCACATGCGTGGCTAGGCTGGCTTGGCACTACTCCATATGACTTTGATCTTGGTTTTTGGATTAGGGGGCAACCTAGTGCATGCTCTTTTTTTGGGTCTCCAGAGGGCCTTTTAAGCCCTCATAAGGCCCAGGTTTTTAACTGGCACATTTTGTCACTTCTGTCCATTTATCATTGGTCAACATAAAGTCAAGAGGCAGAGAAGTACACTCCACCCAGTAGAGGCAATAGCAATATTGTGGTTGTAGATTGGGCATAATTTAGTCTATCACAATGTGAGAGTTCATAGGAGACAGGTATTAGACACTGGAAAATGATATTAAGAAATTGAATCTTAACTAAATTTTTGCTAGTCATCATTCCCTAATATTTCAACTTTGTTCAAATATATTTTTTAATTCAATAACTATCAGTTAACTGCCCTAACAATGTTAGGAACACTTTAAAGCTTACAATGAAAACATTGCACTTGTATGCATGTGCAAGATGTGTGCATATATTTATTTGTGTAAGAATATGGGAAAGAGTTATATATATTTTCCTTTTCATTCTACATACATAAAAGGAATAGATTGAAGAAATCAGTTATTTTAGATATCATTGTTAATTCCTTAATAAGGGCATGAATTTTAAGTCTTAAAAATGCATATTCTCTATACTTGTTTTATAAATTAAAATCTGAGATGTGTGTGGCATAGTCAGCCTTTTCATTAATACAGATTGAGTACCCCTTATCTGAAATAGTTGGGATCAGAAGTGTTTTGGATTTCAGATTTTTTCAGATTTTGGAATATTTGCATATATGTAATGAGATATTGTAGGGATGGGACCCAAGTCTAAACATGAAATTCATTTATGTTTCATATACACCTCAGAGACATAGCCCCAAAGTAATTTTATATAATATTTTTAATAATTGTATGCGTGAAACAAAGTTTTGACTGCAACCCATCACATGAGGTCATATGTGGAAATTTTCCCCTTGTGGCATCATGTCAGTGCTCAATAGGTTTAGGATTTTGTAGCACTATAGATTTTCAGTTTAGGGTTGCTCAGCCTGTACTGATCTTTTAAATATGCCAACATAATTTGTAAAGAAGACCTTCCTAATGGTTAACTCTGCTAATTTGTAAATAAATATATTTTTAAGCTTATGCTTCTAAGTTGCTGTATATGTCTATATGTAGTGTCCATGAATGTGAGGCACATTTCCATTTGTCAAATGAGACGATTTATTTAAAAAGTTTTGTGCCTAGTTGAACATGAAAACTATTAGGAATGTAGTTATCAAATGTCTACTCACAATATTTAATTTATTAATGTAGTTATATACATTTAAATCATACAAATGTTAATTTTAAAGTACTATTTTCGTATTTGAATGTTATGAATCTTTTAATATTGTTCACATGCATCTGACTTCAGTGTCTTCATCAATACTAGAACTATTTTTAAGATATCAAATAGTTTTCCAGAGTATATGATCTTTATTCCTTTTTGATTGTTTGAGGTACAGTATCATTTTAATGAAATCATTAGAAATTTTTACCAAGCCATACATACTCATTATTTATGATATCTACATTATAAGTATTTTGATCTATTTCTTTTTAACTTTTTTAAAATGGTTTTTACAGTAACATATGGCATTGGGAATTATAAAGTAATTCTCCCAGGAATAACTACTAACTTGTTTTGAATTTTCTTGTTGGTTTTTTCTCACTCTCTTTATAAAGAAAATTTTGTCAGGTGATCTTTATAAGCTTCCAAAGCTATTAATAGTATTGGTTTTTGATAAGCTTGTTAGAGACAAGCTGTGTATTTATTTTTATTTTTTTTGATACAGAGTCTCTCTCTGTTGCCCAGGCTAGACTACCGTGGCGTCAGCCTAGCTCACAGCAACCTCAAACACCTGGCCTTAAGCAATCCTTCTGTCTCAGCCCCCTGAGTAGCTGAGACTATAGGCATGCACCACCATGCCCAGCTAATTTTTTCTATTTATTTTTAGTTGTCTAGCTAATTTCTTTCTGTTTCTGGTAGAGACAGGATCTCGCTCTTGCTGAGGCTGATCTCGAACTCCAGACCTCGAGCGATCCTCCCGCCTCAGCCTCCCAGAGTGGTAGGATTACAGGCATGAGCCACCACGCCCGGCCGGTATTAATAGTATTGATTGAGATCAATTCAGGCTAGCGTATCTTTCCCAAATTTTACTTTTTGATTCAAAATAAAAATATCTTAGTAGTTCTCTGTAACACAAGAACCTTTGTTAGGATTCTAATATGAGGCAATTCTCTTTTTTGAAAGATAATTCTGTGAAAAAATAATTATATTTTGGCAAAAGGTATGAGTAAGGTCATTTTTGATCACCTTTTGGTAGTTGTATTTTAACATTTTTATCTTCTCAAATATGCATCATTTTAGTTTTCATAGTGTGATTCTTAACTACTTTCAAGAGATTAATTGGTTAAGCATACCATTCTTGCATATATAATACATATTCAGAACCTCTATTCAAAGAAATGGTATAATTTTTGTTGGATTGCTATAGGGAACACAATAATGTTTTTTTGATGGCCATGCAATACCACTGGTACTTTTTCTGCGGATTTATTTCCAAAGAAGTAAAATTCCTAATTTGGTACCAAGTGCCTTGTATGTGTAAGGATTTTTCAAGAGTTCTAGACTTTAACCTTAGTATATTAATATTTAAAGGTGTTGTCGGTGTTGCTCAATGTGCAGTCCTTTCTGTGTACCTCAAAATTGTGATTGCTAAGACGACAGATCCTAGCTGTTGTAAAGGTTGAAAAAATTATTTTAAGACCTACTCTAACGGAAATAATTCAAAATATCACTGCATTAGCCAAAACAATTGGTAATTCATTCTGTTTGACAGGACAAAGTTCAGTTTAAACATTCTCCATCCCTGCACAATCTAGGAAAAAGAAATGAAATACACAAGGTTTCTTTTGTGATATAACAAAATAGAATTGAAAGTTTATGTGGAAAGAAACAGATATAAAGTCTTATTTATGAAAATTTTTGGACTTGCCCTTCCTTAAAAAAAAATAAATAAAAGAAGAAGATAATTTTTGGCCAGGTGCAGTGGCTCATGCCTGTAATCTGAGAAGTTTGGAAGGCCAAGGTGAAAGGATTGCTTGAGGCCAGGAGTTTGAGACCAGCCTGGACAATGTAGTGAGACCTTTCTCTACAAAAAATTTAAAAATTAGCTGGATGTGGTGGTGCATACATGTAATCCCAGCTACTTGGGAAGCCAAGGCAGGAAGATTGTTTGAGCACAGGAGTTTGAGACTGCAGTGAGCTATGATCCTGCCACTGTACTGCAGCCTGGGCAATAGAGTGAGACTCTATCTGTAAGAAAAAAGAGAAGAAAAAAGTATTTTAAGTCATGTCTGTTATGATCTTATTAAAATTTAGGATCATTTAATAAACTGATAATGTTAAGTGTCCTGTTGTGAGGTCTTTTCTATTGTATGTATTTAATTCACTTCCAAAAATACTGCTTTAATCAGAAGAATCAAAATTCTCTTGAGGAAATGCACTGGACTTGAAATAATTGTGTGTATGTCAGGGAAAACTCTCTAATTATGGCTGTTGTCTTCTCTCCCAAATACTTCATAAGGGAAATTTCAGTGTAAATTATTCTCATTAAGATGAATTTTTTAAATAGATAAGCTTATTCACATTTATTGTTCTGACATTTTTGGTCTTCTCTCACTTAAAATTAATTTCTCTCTCTCTCTTTTTTAAACTGGTTGTCATGTTTTCTGAATTTTGCCTGTTCTCTCTCCCTGCGTCCCTTCCTCCCTGCTCACCTTCCTTCCTCTCTGTCCTTCCTTCTTCTGTTTTCTTCCTTCCTCCCTCCTTTGTTTTTTCTCTTTCTCCTTCCCTTCCTTTCTTGGTAGGAAATACTGAAAGAGGTAAGCTAGTGTTAGACTTATTGTAGTAAAAACCTCACAAACAGTGGCTTAAACAAATAAGTGTGTTTTTTTTCCCCTTCCCTCACAAGGAGAGCAGGGTTAGACAGTTCAGGGTTGATGTAGCTTTCAAGACGTTGATTTCTCATATCTTCTTGCTTGCCTATCAGTATGCTTTCATTCTAACACTTGGCTATACCATTAATCCCGTTTATCTCCAACCTCCACTGTACTTTCTTCTTCTATGTACCATTATCTCTTTTTCAGAATAACTTTATCGAGTTATAGTTCACATACTGTAAAATTCACCCACTGTAAATGTAAAATTCAGTGATTTTTAGTAAATCTATAGAGTTGTGCAACCATTACCACAGTTCAATTTTTAGGACATTTCCTTCTCACCATTATTCCCTTCAACCCATTTGTAGTTAATCTCTGATCCCACCCCATGTCCCAGTTAATCACTGATCTGCTTCCTATTTCTATAAACTTGCCTTTCTGGACATTTTGCGTAAGTGGAATCATGTAATATTAATACATAGTTTGTACATCTCGTTTTATTATCTATTATTGCCTTAAACAGTTATTGTTTATATTTATTAAGAATAAGAAAACTAAAATACATTTTATTCTTTGTGTTGCTTTTTCCTTTCTTTATGTAGATTAAAGTTTTTGATCTATGTAGCTTTCATTTTGCCTGAAGAACATTTCTTACAAGTGTCTGCTAGTGATTAATTTCCTTAGTTTGTTTTGTTGAAAAAGTCTTTATTGCTTTTTACTTTTGAAGGATAATTTCTCTGGATATAGAATTCAAGGTTGGTGTTTTTTCTTTCTTTCAACACTTTAAATATTTCACTACTTTCTTTTATATTTGATTGCATGGATTCTGATAAGAAACCCTGTATAATTCTTATCCTTGTTCCTCTGTAGATAGCTGTTTTTTTTTTTCTACCTGGTAGAAATCTTTTCTGTCAAGATTTTCTTCTTTTGTTTTCAACACATTTTTGTCTTTGAATCTAAGGTTTGTCTCTTGTGGACAGGATATTCTTAGGTCCTGCTTCGTTTTTAATCTGATAATTCTTTGCTTTTAAGTAGGGTGTTTATTACCTTCACATTTAATGTAATTACTTACAATATTGGTTTGTGTGCAATTATTTTTTGTTTTCTGTTTGTCTCATGTCTTTTTTGTTCCTTACTTCCTCCTGTATTGCCATCTTTTGTGTTAAATACAGTAGTCCCCTCTTATTCGTGGGGGATACATTCCAGCATCCCCAGTGAATGCCTGAAACCAGATAGTAACAAACCCTATGTATACTATTTTTTCCTATGTATACATACCTATGGTAAAGTTTAATTTGTAAATTAGGCAAAGTAAGAGATTAGGAACAACAATAAAATAGAGCAATTATAACAATATATTGTAATTAAAGATACATGAATGTGGTTTTTTTTCCTCTCTGTCTCTCTCTCACTCTCAAAATACGCTGTTTTACTGTAGTCACCCTTCTTGTGATCTGCCAATCTGCTGCCACTTTTGTTATCAAATAACAGCCATCACTAGTTTTTTTTCTCTCTTCGTTCCCCTTAAAATCAGTGAGCCATTTGGCCTCGCTGTGGGCACTGCCTTGTCTTTCTTTGGGATGCCATGCCATCTCCCTGCTCTGGTCCCCTCTCCCTTCCCTTTTCTCTTTCTCTTTCTCCCGCTTTCTCTCTCTCTTTCACTGTTTCATTCTCTCTATCCTTCTGAGAAGCAAAAATAAACCTTTTTTTACTTTTATGTCTTAATCTCTGAGTAAGAAATCTTTCTCCACCCATGCCATGAGCACTTACTAAACTTTCCACCCTAATAATAGTGGGATAACACATTTGAAGTGGTGAAAGGAAATAAAAAAACTGTCAACCAAGAATTCTATATCCAGCAAAACTATCCTTTAAAAATGAAGGTGAAATAAAGACATAGTGATCTCATTGCTCCCTAGGTAGGCCATCAGTCAACTCATTAGCATACAAAAAGATACTTACCACTTTGGAAATTCCAGGCATTTTAGGAGTTGTATGCTAGGAAGAGGGTGGGGTACAAAGACCAGATACATGTTTCTGAATATCACACACCCCACTGGAAATGTTATTATTGTTTGTGAAGTCTATTATCCTTCAACATGTGAATGTGACTGCTTATATCTCTTCTTATTTTTTTTCTTGTTTTTATTTAAAAGCCTGGGGGTTATCCCTTTGTCTGCGTTGCCTGTTGTTCAGTCTAAGCTTGGTTAGAAGTTGTGCTCAAACATTTTGAGCTGGTAAGGCTTCTACTCATTGCTGATGAATTTCTTTGTGGGCTGGGGAGCACTCCTTGTTCTGGCTGTTTTCACGTCTGCCTTGTCTTTTGTAGTGTCTTGTGTCTCTCCTGTGCATGTGTATAGGCACTGTAGGTCATTGATGTGTGGGTGACCTGCACCCACTTCAGTCTCTGGCATGCATGTATGCTCTGGGCAAGTTAGGGTACGTGAAGAGCTCATCAGCCCTTATTTGGCTGTCCCAGCTCTTAGAACTTTCTTCTCAACTCCTGGCTAGTGCACCTGTCTAATGCCCCAATAAAGCGAACTCACTTTAGCAGCAGCAGAAAACCTTTTTGGTTTTCACTGCCTCCTCTGCTCTGCCTGAACTGTGCTGACAGAACTTTGGGGGTAGGATCACATCTGGGCAAAATACCACAAACTCATGCTGTTTTTCTTTAAAGCTGAATATTTTTTGTGAATACATGCTTAGTAGTTTGTTGTATTCTTTTGGTTGATTTTTACAGTGCTTTACGTGGTTGTTTTTCAAAGTTTTGTCTAGATTCGTGAGAGCATTTGTTGATCTTCTCACTCTGTCATGCCTGAAGTGAATTTCTGGTACCATTATCTCTTGCCTGTTTCTTTTTTGGTCATAAGCTTCCTAACTCTTGTCCTAGTTTCTGTCCTTGCTTTCCCTATATTCTGTTCTACATGTAGTAATCAGAGTGAATCTTTTAAAACACAAGTCAGATCATGGAGTTTTCTTTTTTGATTTTTTTTTTTTTCCTCAAAATCTTTAGTGGCTTCCTATCTTGTAGTAGAAGCTAAAAAGATTTGCAATGGCCATCGTGGCTTTCCTTGTTACCTTTCAGACCTTTTTCCTCTCATTCTTCTGCTCTTACTATATTAGTTTCCTTGCAGTTCCCCTAAAATGCCAAGCATGTTTCTCTGCCAGGCCCCTTCCCTAACTCTTTGCACTGTTTGTGATGCTTTTCCTTTAGATTCGTATATCCACATCCTTAGTACCTTGAGCCTCTCCTGAAATTTACCTTCCTAGTGAAGTTTTCCCTTACCACCTTATTAAATTGCAAGTTCCCAACCAAAATTTCCCATCACGCACACCAAATATCACTACAGGTGTTCTTTGACTTAGTGAAAGGGGCGGCCTTGCAAAAATAACAGGAAAATACCTAATCCCAGAATTTCCCCAGTAACAGTTAAAGATCAATCCTATGAGTTCTCTCACTAACAGGCACCTTGCAGGAGTTCTGTTTGCACAACTTCTAAAGAAAGTTGAATGGACGGAAAAGAGATGTAGATCTCTCTCTTTCAAAATTGTTTTTTGAGAATCTGCTTTTACAGAGTTCCTGAGTAAATAGCAGGAGAACAAACTGCAGCCTCAACCATATCTCAAGGACAGAGTCACAACTGTGATAATCCCTTCTCCAAGGAAAGGTAGGAGAGCCAACTGTTGGATTTTGACATCCTTGTAGTTTTTGTTATCTACCTGTTGCTGCTTTTGTTATCAACTGACAGCCATCACTATTTTTTTCCTCTTTGTCCCCCTTAAAATGAGCAAGCCACTTGGCCTCACTGCTGGCACCCTCTTCTCTTTCTTTGGGATGCCATGCCATCTCCCTGCTCCCCACCACCTTTTGCCCCCTTTCTTGCTTTCTCTCTCACTGTCTCTGTCTCTCTCCTCTAAGAAACATAAACTTTTAAACTTTTGTATATCTTAATCTCTGCGTGAGAAATCTTTCTCCACCTGTGCCGTGAGTGCCTACTAGGCTTTCCACCCTAACAAGCATTGTAAGTGGAAAACATCATAAGTTGAAAGTGTGTTTTGTCTTCCAGTATTTTCAACTTATGATGGTTTTATCTGGACGTAACTCTATCATGGGTGGAGGAGCATTCTGAATGCATATTGCTTTAGTGCCATCATAAAGTCAAAAACTTGTAAATCAAATTATTGTAAGTCGGGGACTATCTGTACTTAATTTTTCTCCCAAGCACTTTATACTATGTGATGTATACTGACTTTTTAATTACCTGTGTACTCCTAATATAAGCTTCACTAATAGATTTTGTTTTGCTCTCTGTATCTCCAGGGCCACAACTGTGCCTCCCAAAGAATAGGCAATTATTAAACATTTATTATATGAATCAGTGGGCCCAGGCTTTTCAGTCCAGGTAGAAAGACAATGGAAGGACAATGTATAAGACATAGCCCTTTTATTCTTTATGCACAGACTCGGTATGAGATAATTATAATATGGCAAGTACAACATTAGATGTACATGCATAATGTGTTTTCAAGTAGGAGTTTGACTTTGGCTTAATTTTGCTTGCAGAAGTCTAGAGATGTTTCACTGAGGTTGAGAATTTTGAGCTAGGCAAAGGAGGTCTAGAAATCTTATGGGAGGTAAAGGGAGATGGGGAAAGAATTGTGAAAGTGCCCATGTCCAAGAAAATCGTAAGAGAGATCTAAGGAGATAATGGCTCTATCATAATGAAATAAAATCATTAATTGGGAAAATCTTTAAACTGTTGGGGTAAGAGATACTTTCTACCCAAGATAGTTAAGTGCTGACCTCTTGAGAGAAAACAAACTAGCAACATGTGATGAACATGGGTATATGAAGATATCTGGAGATTACCTTGATACTGTGAAAGACTTTTAACCTTTGTGCACCCAATGAAACACAGATTGTCACCTGTTTTCCCACATTGCATTCTTTATTCATTTTACTAGGGAGAATAGGGATGGTGGGGGCAGGGGCAAGGAATAAATTGGTAATAATCTTAATTTGAAGCATGGAAGAGGAGGAACTCCAAAGGTATTGTTCTGGAAAAGTTATGTCTATATGTGCTAGGTCCCTTATAGTTAAAAAACTCAGTATTTATGTACATGTCTAACTTGATTCTTCATTAGAACCTTATCAAAACCACACAATGCAGGCACATTAGATGATTAATAAATACATTTTATAGATTAAAAAATCTGAAGCTCAAAAAAGGTTTGTTTGTCCAGTGTGTTTCTGCTGTTAAGTAAGGACACATCTCGAATCATGGTTGGGATGCGGCAAAGTCATAACATGTAACCAAAACATTTGTACTCCCATAATTTCCTGAAATAAAAAAGAAAAAAGAAACTCTGAATCCATAGTCGGGTCTTCTGATTCTAAAGTTTAGGAGAGAGCAGACATGACCCAATCTCAAAAAAGCAAGAGTGGAAAGAATAAATACAAGAGTGCTGAAAAATAAGATTCCCTCTGGTTACTTTTCAGTGAAGACTATTACTGAAAGATGTTTGTTTTTAATTTTAAAAAAATGGTACTTATTTAAGGATAGGAGAGGAGCAGAGATGAAAAGTTAAATATGCATGGTCTGTCTGCTTCACTAACCACCTCTACTTCTGAGCTCACTGTCTAGTTCAGGAAACAGACATACAAACAAATCATTATAATATAGCATGAGTAATGATTTGAGATATAATAATTTACATTTGTATAAGATATTTTTATTATAGCTTAGAGCATGTTAATATTTTTGTTTCTGTATAGCTCTCTGGCTTCGTCTTCTACTATCCCCAGCATGTATACTTTGCTCCAGCTGTCAATATTATTTTGCTGTTATAAGAATTAACCTTTTTTTACTTTCAAAACTTTAGTCATTCATTATCTCTTCCTAAGTGCCTTCCCATTCCCATAATTCTGGGGCTCTGTCGTACCACTTGTAGCACTGTCCTTCAATTATTATTATTTCTGCCCTATTGTACTATAAGGTCTCTCAGGCTTAAGATGGTATCCTTTTTGACTTTTAGTCCTCAGTGCTTGGAAATTAGCAGGTGCTTAATAAAAGTTTATTGGGTAAGTTGAATTATCTAACTGTAGTTTTACTATATTCCTTTGAGTTTAATACAACTATTCCTATTTTACAGTTAAGATAACTACTCTGTTGTGAAGTTACTTATTCAAAGTCTTGCAGTTGGTAAATGTTAGAGCCAGGATGCCATTTGTTTGCTTGTTCTCTACTTGAGATAGTATGTTGTAGAAGAATATCCAGCCAATTGGAGGTGATAGATTGTGCTCGTTTAGTCTACCCCTTGAATAGTTTCAAAACTTATGGTAATGGAGAGTAATGGAGAAAGTAAAAATGTTTTTGATTCATTAAAAGTTTGCAGCAGAGTGAATTTTTTTCCACTTGAAATTTAGACATTTCCAGCTTTGTAATTTAGGCTTAGTAATGTTTTAACAATTTGAGCTTAATAATAAAATTTTAATTATCAGTGATGACATTAACATAATGGGAAACTTTTCCAGTAAGAGGATCAGTGCAATGATCTTGAAGAAACTATTTAACCCCACTTATTACCCTTCTTATGTCATTTAATGAGACGGTAATTCTTTTTTGCTTCCTCAGCATATGTTTAATTCTCTTGAGGAAGTTAGCAAATGAAAGAAAAAAGGTTGGCTGGTGAGCTTTTTCCCATTTTTATTTTTGTACCACAACTATTTAAAAATGTGTATAAAAACACTTTCTGTAAAATACCATCTGATTCTTGACTTTTCTAAAAAATACAGATTTCAAGATCCAATTTAGTTTTTTAAATGCACTGAATTATTAATAAAGTACTTTTGGCTTGACTTGTCATTTTTGTTTTGTATAGCCTTTGCATCATCAATAATGCAATAATGCTTATGCAAACAGTGCTTCTCATAATTAGAAGATGTTTTCATTAATGTCATTTTTATTAATTCTATTTTCAGTACTAATTCGTTACTAACAGATTCCTACTTCTTTGTACCACCATTGTGTTGGACTTAATGAAGTAAAATAAGTAATTTTTTCCATAAATTGAATTTGCTTATTTAATTTGATCTTTTTAAAAAAATTTTTTTATGTTGGAGGAGTGATCCTCTGGAAAGTATATAAATGATTTACATAATACATGTTTTAGTAGAAGTTACTGATAAGTTAACACAGTTCCATATAATTCTAAAATAGTTTTTCTCCTTCCTAATGAAAAATTTTTATGAAGTGCTTTTTCTTTTTAATAGAAAATGAGCTATACTAACACAATAATGTTCTGAAATCACCAGCCTCCTTGGTGTAATGGTTACAATTTCATGGCAAGAAAAAGCACATTTGTTAGGGTGGAAAGGGATTATGTTTGTTTATTTTGTTGAATTTGAGGCTGTCGGGGTACAAAATGGTATTCCCTTTATTTATCATTATGCAGCAAATAAATTTGTTGCACTTGTATCATTTTGAATGATTACCTTTGATTCTTTATCTCTCTACCCTTCAAAAACTTTTTCCTATTTCTGTTTAGTCCAGGTCAGACTGTTTATTTCTAAAGCAAAAAGATTTTACAAAGTGTTAGAAGATGGGATCAGAGTGGAGTGATAAAAGTTTTAGAGTATCTAATGGTTAAATACATAGAAGCTGAGTGACTTGTGTAGGGTTTGTCCTCCCTGGTTTATTATGGCACTATTTGTTTTACATATTTTTATGTAAAGAGGAAATAGCAAGTTAAAAGGGAGGATGAAAGAAGGATGTACCGATGGAGAGACTGGAGAAAAGAGGACAGGGAGTTAGGAAGGGAAGAAAGAAAGCCAGACTCCAAAAGCAGTGTGTGGCTACTTGTCAATGGTAGGAGTAAAGGAAAGAGGAGAACATACTTGTATTTCCTCCTCATTAAATGTGGATGGAAATATCTAGTCATTTCTTTTAGATTTCAGTACTCCTCTGATCCTTGTGGAAAAGATTGAAAAAGCGTGTTAATAGTGTGAAAATCTGCCTTAAGTTTCTCGATCTACATAAACCTGAAAATGTGAAAGGAAATAGTGGGAACTCCTAATACCACATTTAAGTTGCAGATCATTTTGTATTCTATTTCTGTCCCTCCTCACACATGTGTTGCCATGTGTATCTTAATAACTTTGCTAGTTGTGGAATCTCCATTGTGATTCTCACCTTGAAGGAGTCTTCCTCTAAGGTAAAGTTTGTGGTAGAATAGGACTTGGGTATTAGAATCATTTTCTAGATTGAGAGTGACTTTAAAAGAAATATATTTAACAATATATTTTTCACATGCTTTATAACAAATTAAATTATATTCTAATGTCTAAATTGATAGCTATTTTTTGGAGTTATATACACCTGGAGCTATATTCCTTTTTTGCTACCTAATTGCTGTGTGAGGATGTTAGAAATTATATTATGTCTATAATATCAATTTCCTTACCTGTAAAATGAAGATAGAAGGACCTATTTCATATATGAATTATACTGAAATAATATAAATAACATATATAATACAATTAGCAAAAATGCTTAGCACACATTAGGTGTCTATGTTATTTCTTTTCCAGTTTGTTTTCTTCCCTCTTTCCCTTATATCTTTGTACAACTGTTCCTCGAGAAGTTGACAGCTCTATGAAATATTCTTATGTAGTTAATGTTAATTCATTATTTTATTTTTTTAAATGTTGGGGTCAAAGATAATCTGCATTATGAAAGGCCTAAATATTAATAAAGATGGATGGACTTACTAATTTTAATATGCTTGTTTTTAAAATT
Source organism: Eulemur rufifrons (assembly GCF_041146395.1). Taxonomy (NCBI): domain Eukaryota; kingdom Metazoa; phylum Chordata; class Mammalia; order Primates; family Lemuridae; genus Eulemur; species Eulemur rufifrons. The sequence goes on along the minus strand of NC_090997.1, from coordinate 14,018,513 downwards.
ATTGTGATTACCACTCAATCAACAATGCTACTTATTAATAGAAAGCTGTTAGTCGCTTGAATTTTTCTAGATGTGTTAAATTTTTTTTAAGGCACACTGATTTTTGATAGGAATAAATTGAATGTGCAGTGACCGTGGAAGCTTTGGCCATGATTATTTAGGTAAACCACAACTAATTCATAAAGTGCTGTGGACCTTTTAATACCTACCAAAAGTGGGCAGGCTGTCAATTTGGAAGTTTCCATGTGAAACATATTCTTTCACTTGGCCCCTGAAAAACTCTCCTGTAGTACCCTGCATAGAACTTAGTTTATTTACTGAGAAGAAGGAATGGTTGAGTCAACTCACAGGAGATAAATCTGTGGTAGGTGTTACAGAGCTGATTTTGAAACCACACAACATCTCCCTCTTTTAGTTTATTTTACTTGCTAATATGTAAATTTTATTGATGAAAGCAGGATTGCTCATTCAGAGATATTTTAGACTTCTTTTCCATGAAGAACAGTGCTTTTGTTATTAATAGCAAATTAGTTTTGTCACTGAGTAACTGAGTGACAGTTACTCTTAGAACTTAAAACTTAATCTACTTAATCTCTTTCTAATCTCTTAGAATGTATGAGACACACCTTCTAATCTCTTAGAAGGAGATTAAGTTTTTAATCTGTATTAAGACATGAGAAAAATAACTGTCCAATGTTAATTTATATGTTTAAAGTTTTAATTTACAATGTTAAATTGTACCATCAAGTGTTATCTTCCATTAGATTAAGTGAAATGAACCTGTCATTTCCAACATCAGTTTTCACTGCCTTTAATGGAGGGAATCAGTGTAAACAACATCCAGGTTCCAACCAAGGCCCAGACTAGGCACCAGAGTTACTAGGTTTTACATGGCTTGATTAAAAAAGTGGAGGTTCCTATGCACTGAAATTTTATTTTTTAAAATGGGCACATTTCCCAGTGCAAATATGATACTTCTATACTAATCAGGATGGAGTCTTATCCTGTAATGAGACTTACATTTTGGGCTTTTCACCACATCATTGCTGTTTTCTATGTGGTCAAAAATAGATATAGAGTAAACCAACCCCAAAAGTCAATTACAGGGTTTTATAGTGATGTACTGTGAAAAATTTGGTCATGTTTTTCATTATACAGAATGTTCTTTTCAAAGACATAAACAGAAAAGGCACATATGTTTGATTTTAAAAATAACTCTGCTTAGCTCTTTAAACTGCTGGAGACATTTTGGATACTTTTAAATGATCATCATTGTAATTACATGATAAGCCTATCTAAAGGGAGGCCTCGTTTGTAATTATTTGTCAATTGACTTCTCCCCCAACACCTTTCTTTAAAAATAATTTTAAAAAAATGAGGTAGCAACACATATACTTTGAAAGTATTTCTGGTGCACAATTGAATGATCTGGTAAACTCATCTCATTTTCTCATCTCTTCCCAAGAAGCAAATGCTAAAATATCCTATATCACTTTTGGAGCATACACACTGATTTAGAAGTATTGAATTATAAAATGTATGGAAAATGAAAACTACTTGTCCATTATGAATTAATACTATATTTAAAATGTGATTTATGAAATCTAATTGCTAGTACCATTGCTAGAATAACATAAAATAGTACTTAAAATATTTTAAATTAAACTTTACTTTCTTAAGGAAAGTCTATCTAAGCCTCACAAAACTTTAAAGTGAATGAAAATTTCTGTTATAAGGATATTTTATTGGAAGAGATATTTTAAACCTTGTGATTTAAAATTTTATTAATGACTATTTGCTGTTTTTCAGCTTTAAACCTCAGTTAATTTCTGTTTTGGAAGATTAGAAAATGTGCAAATAAATGTTTAATGTTTTGCTCCTATAGTTAAGGCTTAATTTTCCATAGGCAGATTTCAACCTAATGTAAATTTTGGTTTCTTTGCTTTATTGAAATGCTTGCTTTCTTTGTTGTGAAGTCTTTAACTGGCTAATATTATAATTATTCATTTACTCATACTCATGCAAATAACAATGGCAGAATAGAAGCTGAATAATAACTCTTTTTAAAGATCAGGTAACTTTTCTCATTTCTGAGATGGTATAAACAAGAAAAACAAAAGTTTTATTTCCATATATACCTGTAGCAGACACCGTTGATTTGACTGATCAGGAGCCATTCTTACCTTCTTTCTTTCTTTCTGGAAGAGTCCTACTTGGCTTATAATTACCGAATAATGTAAGCCAATTATGGTTTCTATGGTTTGAATGTCCCCTACAAAACTCATGGAGAAATTTAATTGCCATTGTAATTGTAATAGTAATTGTAATAGTATTAAGAGGTTGGACCTTTAAGAGGTGATCAGACCACGAGGGCTCCATCTTCATGGGTAGGATTGGTGATACTGTAAAAGTGCAAATTTGGCTCCCTCTTGCCCTTTCACCTTCCACATAGGATGATATATAGAAGGCCCTTGCCAGATGCTGGCCCCTCAATCTTGGACTTCCCAGCCTCCAGACCTGTGAGCCAATAAATTTCTGTTCATTATAAATTATCCAGTCTGTGGTATTCTATTATAGCAGTACAAAACAGACTAAGACAATGGTGATTCGATTCTCAACAGCAATTGATTTAGGAAGGGTTATGTGACTTAAACTGAGTCTGTGATGTATGAGAAGTCTCAGTGGCTCCTGGGAATATTTCCTCAGTGATAAAACAGACTACCTGGAAAAGCCTTCCTCTCTTTTATTGGATGAAATGCTTAGAACTGCTGCTGGGTATAAGATTCTGGGCCATGGAGCCACGCTGCCTGGGTTAAAATCCCAGCTTTTCCCTTGCTAGCTTTGTGACCTTGGTTAATTTATTTAATATCTCTGTACCTCAGTTTTTCTTATTGTAAAAACGGGGCTAATATTCAAATGGAACATAGTCATTAGGGAAAAGCCATTATAATCATTAATCATTAGGGAAATGCAAATCAAAATCATGAGATACCACTGCACATTCATTAGGATGGTTAGAATCAAAAAGTCAGATAACAACAAGTGTTGGTGAGGATGTGGAAAAATCAGAACCCCCATAACACTGCTGGTAGGAATGCAAAATAATACAGCTGCTTTGGAAAATAGACTGATAGTTCCTCAAACAATTAAAGTTACCATATGACCCAGCAGTTCTCCTCCTGGGTATGTATTCAAGAGAAACTTGTGCTTGAATTTTTACAGCAGCATTATTTATAATAGCCAAAATGTGGAAACAACCCAAAATTTCATCAATGGATGAATAAATAAACAAAATGTGGTATGTCTGTACAATAGACTATTATTTAGCCACAAAAAGGATTAAAGTACTAATACATGCCACAGCATGGATGAACCTTGAAAGCATTATGCTAAATGAAGGAAGCCGGTTGCAGAAGACCATACATTGTATCATTCCACTAATACGAAAGTCTAGAATAGAGAAATTTATAGAGTCAGAGGACAGATTAGTGGTTGCTTAGGGGGTGGTGGTGGAGATTCAGGAAAACTAGCTGTAGGGGGCTGGGGGATGGAGAGTGCTGTGGTCTGAATATTTGTGTCTCTCTAAAATTTATTTTAAAACCTAATCTCGGCCGGGCGCGGTGGCTCACGCCTGTAATCCTAGCACTCTGGGAGGCCGAGGCGGGTGGATCGCTCGAGGTCAGGAGTTCGAGACCAGCCTGAGCAAGAGTGAGACCCCGTCTCTACTAAAAATAGAAAGAAATTATATGGACAACTAAAATATATATACAAAAAATTAGCCGGGCATGGTGGCGCATGCCTGTAGTCCCAGCTACTCGGGAGGCTGAGGCAGTAGGATCGCTTGAGCCCAGGAGTTTGAGGTTGCTGTGAGCTAGACTGACGCCACGGCACTCACTCTAGCCCGGGCAACAGAGTGAGACTCTGTCTCAAAAAAAAAAAAAAAAAAAAAAAAAAACCTAATCTCCACTATGGTTGTATTAAAAGGTAGAGCTTTTAGGGGGTGATTAGCTTGTGAGGGCACTGCCCTAATGAATGGGATAAGTGCCCTTATAAAAGAGGCTTAAGAGGGAACCTTTTGCCCCTTCCTCCATCTGAAGACACACAGAAGTTACTGTCTCTGGTGAAGAGTCCGTCACCAGATAGTGAATCTGCTAGTGCCTTGGTCTTAGACTTCCCAGCTTCCAGAACTGTGAGAAGTAAGTTTTTGTTGTTTATAAATTACTCTATCTGTGGTATTTGGTTATACCAGCCTGAATGGACAGTGATAGCTAAAGGATAGCAGGTTTCTTTTTTTGTGTGTCATGAAAATGTTTTAAAATTGACTGTGGTGATGGTTGCACTTATCTGTGAATATACTAAAAGCCATTGAGTTGTATACTTTAAATGGGTGAATTATATGGTATGTGAATTTTGTCTTAAAGCTGTTAAAAGTGGTGTTAATATTAGTATCTAACCTTATAGGCTGTTATAAAAATTAAATAAGTTAATGAACATAAAGGTTTTTAAACACTTGCTAGGTGTAGAGCAGGCACTCAAATAATGACAAGTACAGTAAAAATTAATTGCAGCCCTGAGGGGAGCTGGTAAAGAAAGAAGACAATACAGTAGTTCCCCATTATCAGGGAATACATTGCAAGACCCCTACTGCATGTAAGACCATGAATAGTACCACATTCTATATATACTATGTTTTTTCCTATACAGACATACCTATGATAAAGTTTAATTAATAAATTAGGGATGGTAAGAGATTAACAACAAAAACTAATAATAAAATAGAGCAGTTATAACAGTATGCCAGCATCACTACTCTTGTGATTGGGACCATTATTAAGTAAAATGAGGGTTACGTGACCACAAGCACTGCAGTATACAACAGTTGATCTGATAATCAAGATGGCTGCTAAATGACTAATAGGCAAGTAGCTTATACAGTATGGATCCACTGGACAAAGGGATGATCCTGAGTGGAATGGGTCAGCATGAGATTTCATCGTGTTGCTCAGAATGACATGCAATTTAAAACTTATGAATTGTTTATTTCTGAAATTTTCCATTTAATATTTTTGGATCACAGTTGCCCACTGGTAACTGAAACTGGAAAGCGAACTCACAGATAACGGAGGACTTCTGTGTGTATTACTAGAAGAAGGAAGGTCCTAGAGTAGAAAAGGGCTAGGTCTAGTCCTGGTTGGGACTACTCATGTTATAAAATAAGGCATGTGATTGATTGAGGCCTTTCTGTTTCTTGCAGTGAGAGGCATTTTGCCTGATACAACAGCATTTTTTGGTAATCTTATTCTTTATAGAGCATTAAAGCTGTCACTGAACATTTATAGTTAGGATCTTTACCATCTTTGGCCTTTATATATACCAATGCCTATGTGTTTATTTTTATTTTTGTCTTTTTATTTTTATTTTTAAAGATGGTGTCTTGCTCTGTCACCTAAGCTCAAATGCAGTGGTGTGATCGTAACTCAGTGCATCCTCAAACTACTGGGCTCAAGTGATCCTCCCACCTCAGGGTCCCGAGTAGCTGGGATTACAGGTGCAAGCCACTATGCCTGGCTGATTTTAAAAATTTTTTTAGAAAGGCAGTCTCACTGTGGTACCCAGGTTGGTCTCTAATTCCTGGCCTCAAGCATTCATTCTTCCCATCTCCCAAGTAGCTGAGATTACAGGAGTGTAACTGCTCCTGTTTATGTATTTATTTTTAGTATGTATGTCATCACTGATTAACACTTTTTGAGGGCATGAGCTGTGTTTTAAATTTTAATGTCCCCTATCTTGCTGAGCACAGGTCTAAGCTTGCAAATAGTAGGTGGTTAATCATTTTATATCTTTTACATTTTGTTGGCCTCATCTAAAATTTGTTAATTTCTTCTGTTTCTGTCCTGTGCTTGATAGTACTTCATGATTGAGGTTTTGCTTTTCGGGTTTAATACAAACTGGATTCCTATTTCAATTTTGATTGAAGTAGAAATGTATTTAAAATGCTAGTAGCTATCTGCCCCAGACTTTCTACCCGGTTGCCAAATAGCGTGGGACTTGTTGTTGTTTCCTGATTATAAATGTGGTACGTGCTCATTTAAAGATATAAAATATTTAAAAAGGTACAAGGTTCCAGGGAGCACATTCCAAAATTCCTATTTGTCGTTTGGTGAATATTTATGGATATTGACATTGATATAGGTATAAATATAGATATAAATGTGTGTGTGTGTATTTATATATATAAATACATATATATATGTTTATATATATAAATACATATATATATATTTATGTAATCACCATAACATTGTTCTGGTGATTACACTTGACTGGTATTAATATAGATATACATATAAATGTATGTATGTGTGTGTGTGTATATGTACATATATATCTGTATATATGCCCTTAAATTTTGATTGTGAGTTGGTGATAGAATGGGGAAAATGGGGTGGTGGATGAACTAAAATTTAAAAATTGTTTTCAATTATGCTGTTTTCTGGGAATGCACTTCAAACTGCCCAGTAGTGCTTGGTAATTAGGTAATTAGCAGATTATTGCTGGCTACAAAATATATTTTTGCCTTCTAAATTCCTACCCATGGTTCAAACAGACTAATTCTTTGTGAATTAGCTGCTATTCTTTTCCCATTTAAAAATATTTGTATTTCCTTACTGAGTTACAGGAACTCTTTATGTATTAAGGGAAGGTCTTTAAACCTTTGTTTTGTATATTGTAAGAAATTTTTAGTTTATTATTTTAAATAATAAACTTACATGTTTATGGTATTATTTTAAATAATCAACTTACATGTTTATAGTATTTATTATTTTTAATCAGGAGTTTAAAATCTGTATGTGACAGCTAATAGTCTTATTTGTGGTTTTCTAGCTTTAGTGTCATGTTAGTTTTTTTAAGTCACCTTATAGCTGCTGTAATTAGTTCAGTGAAGATGCTAAGTGATAACATATCATACTTTTAGTTTCTCTTAATGCTTTTTAGTCTCTGAACCCAATTCTTCTAAGAATAATCCATAGGAGTGCTTTTTTTCTTGGCTTGTTTTCTTGTGTATCTGATACATTATTTCTAATTTTCTTCTCTTCTTCACATCCCCAACCCTACTCATTAATGTCCATCTTGTTGTTTACCACTAAATATGATTGGAATTTAGTAGGATTGTAGAAAGTATTTTTTGAATGGATGAATAAACTTCATGAACCAGTGTAGGAGTCACCTCTTATATACTTGTTCGAAAAGTATCCCTTTCTCTTTCGGATGCTTATTTGTATTATACCTTAGAACTCTTAACCTTTTGAAATTTACATGTTTAGGTGTCTGCTCTGCCATTTCTGGGTGTGAAATTCTATTGGAGAGAACTGTAGCACTGGAACAGTGCTCGTTGCATAGCAGGAAATGAATAAATATTCAACTGAACCGATTTACAAATTGAGGTAGCGGGCAGCATAGAGACAACTGGCAAATAACCTATTTTCACTGAAAATAGGTATTCATTGTTTCATTATTTTAGTAGAAATATTATAGGCTTCACAGTATCAGAAATATATTCAAGCAAAAATATAAAATTTCATTTTAAAATTATATATAAATCATTTTTGGACTGGAACAACTTCAACTGTAAAATTATATCAGGAGCTACCTGTTCTTCATTAACTATGTCCTTGGACAAACTACTTAACCTTTTTCAGCATAGTTTTCTTTCTGTAAAATGGGACTAATGCCCATTTTACAGAACAATATATGGCACATAGTTAAGAATCAATAAATATTTGCATGTTTTTGTCATCCATTCTCTTTCTAATTTGGGACATCAGTAAATTTGAGCATGTGGGCCGGGCACAGTGGCTCATGCCTGTAATATTAGCACTCTTGGAGGTTGAGGCGGGAGGATCCCTTGAGGTCAGGAGTTCGAGACCAGCCTGAGTGAGAGTGAGAACCTGTCTCTGCTAAAAAATAGAAAGAATTAGCCGGGTGTGGTGGCATGGGCCTGTAGTCCCAGCTACTCAGGAGGCTGAGGCAGGAGGATTGCTTGAGCCCAGGAGTTTGAGGTTGTTGTGAGCTAGGCTGACTCCATGGCACTCTAGCCCAGGCAACAGAGCGAGACTATGTCTTAAAATTAAATAAATAAATAAATAAAAATAAATTTGAGCATGTCTCTTTCATCTCCCAGTCAGGTGGATATTTTCCTTATTTCTACTCCCTCCCCTCACTTAAAAGACCCTTTCTTTATTTAAACATAATTTATTGAAATTGAATATTTGAGATAATGATTTGATTTTATAGATGACCCTTCTTATCTTGGCGCCTATTCTTTTATACTTACGAACAATTAATATCTAAGCCTTTGGAGACCATATAGCCTAGTGGGAGAAACACTGAAATTCATCATGAAGCAAGGAGTAATTCACTCAGTTACTCTGCTTTTGTCAATGGTAAAGTGAAGCTAGAACTGGCTTTTTTTTTAACCAGTATGTGAAAGTACTTTGAACTTTTTTGAGAAATAATTCAGTTCTAAAATTATCAGATAGTGATATTTTATTGAGGCATATTCTTTTCTACTTGAAAAGTTCTTTGTCTTGTCTGTCACATCTATCTTTTCATTTTAATTTCCTAATTTTAGTTTAGTCTTTATTCAAAAAGGATTTTTTAAGACTTAAAAATTCTGTCAGTAAATTGCTGTTCATATTGAAACTGACAGCCATAAATTTCTTTATAGTCAGCTGTGCATGGGCATCACCCACAGCAAATTTTCATTCTTAATCTGGCTTTCTGCTGGCATTGAGCACTTTTCTTGGCAGTTCCCCTTCTTAGTCATTTAGAATGAGCTAAAAGAGGAGACTAATTGGTTTTAGAAAAATGTAATTTAGATGTTCACTATTGTTGAAAGATTATACATAACATTAATTCTAAAGCCAAGCATAAGGATTGGGAATAAATACACATTTCAGATTATTTATGTATAAACTTCACATTATTTGGCAATAGATTTTAGATTGAAAATCATTTTTCCTTAAAATTTTGACCTTTGTCCCATTCTTTTCTAGCTTCCATTGTTGGCTGTTGAGAAGTCCCATGCCATTCTAATCCATGTGCTTTTCTATATGACCTTTTCTTTCTCTTTACTCAACAGTTTAAGGATCTTTTATTTGTTATGTTCTGACATTTTATGATAATTGTGCTATGATATGGGTCTTTTTTTGTTCACTTTGCTGGATACATTTATATTTCAGTTCTTAGAGATTGAGTGAATTATATCTTTGATAATTTTTTCTTCTGTTTTATCTGTTTTTCCTTCTTTCACCTTTCTGGAATTACTGCTATTCAGCTATTGGGCCTCTTGAACTGGTCCTTCAACTTTCTTTTCTATCTGACTTTCTATCCTTTGCCTTTTTGTTCTGCTTTCTAGGGAGATTATTCTCGACTTCATCCTCCAAACTTTTCATCAGTTTTTTATTCTTCTAGTCATAATTTTAATTTCTAAAAGCTCTTTTTTTGTTGCCTGAATGTTTCTTTTGCTTACTTATTTTTTTAAGGAAAAGTCTCCTGGGTCTCTTCTTGGATGTAATGTCATATCTCCTCAAGAATATTTGTTATGATTATATTTAGTTTTCTCTTACTCCCTTTATTTTTCTGCTTCTTCTGATTTCTTTTTTATCCTCTTTGTTTTGATCACTATCTTTCATATTAGAGGCTTTTCTTATTTTTTGGTGATTTTTGATTGCCTATTCAAATTTAAGACTGAGGCATAAAGTGTATGTGAGGTAGACCTTTATGTAGGATAACCAGGTAGAGACCTGGCTATTTTTGTGGGTGATTCTTCAGTGATAACATTATCTGTAGATTTCTTTTCTCTTAGACTGAAAATTTCTACAAAGGGGAACCTTAATCTTCTGCCTAGGGTTTATAAGCCTGGTTGTGAATATTTTGGTAGCTGAGCAGCAGAGGCCTGGGGTGAGGTTTGAGGGTGTTTTCTCAGTATGACATATCATCCCCCACCCCATATTTGTTCACAAACAGAATTTCTATGGCATGATCTCCCTAAAGATGAAAGCTTCAGTCTTTTGCAAGAGTGTTAAAGGGATAATAGCATGATCTGAATGAGGGTGGAAAAGGATTTGGGTTCTAATTGCTCCCTGTAAAAACTTAAATGTGTTCTGGTTTTCAGTCCCACGAGGTACACCTGCCTTCAGTTCCCAAACTTTGTCAGGGTTCTGTAGCACAAAACATCTTGACTTTAGGTACAAATATGTGTTTTTTTTTTTATATATATTCTAAGGTTTTCATGACCACATATTCAGTGACCCTATTCAGTGATCATAGCACTTAGCGTATAATTTACTCACAGCTGTGTTTTATTACAGAGCAGCAAGGTAAAAGGACTCAAGGAGAGTATGAAGGCAGCTCAGCTCAGGCTTCCAAAGTTCTCCCTACTGATATTAGTAGGCACAAAGAGCATACTCCTTCCAGCAATGAATTGCAATAACACACGTGCAGTGTTTCTCTCCAGGAATTTTTGTTTAAGGGTTTTTCGTTAAGGGCTAGTCACGTAGGCACATGGTACCTGCATGACTAGCCATAACCAGTCAAATTCCCAGCTCCTAGAATAAAAGGAGGTGGTTATAATAAATCACAGTGTCAGTTCAGAAAATCTAAATAAGCTGGTATATCAGGGTTCCATGACCAAAGCAGTCAAAATAACTTTGTTACATGGGGAACATCCTAAAAGACAAGTTCCTACATATTAGCCAAAGGCCAGCTCTGCAATCAGGCCCTTTGAAAGATGGCATCAGGCCTGCTATGTCAACCCTTTTCTGCATAATACAGGACTCTTTCAGTTGTCTCTTTCCACATATATTGAGTTTTGGTAGTTTGTGTGTTTCAAGGAAATGGTCCATTTCTTTTAATTAGTCGAAGTTATTATCATAGATTTGCTTGTAGTATTCCCTTATTATCCTTTTAGCATCTGTTGGGTCTATTGTGATAGCTCTTGTGCTTTTTGATTGCACTGGCTGTAGATTATCAGTTTTATTAATCTTTAAAGAAATAGTTTTTGGTTTCATAGATTTTTCTCTATTGTTTTTCTGTTTTCAGTGTTATTGATTTCTGCATTGTATCTTCTACTTGCTTTAGGTTTACTTATCTTTCTTGGCTTCTTAAGGGAAATCTTAGGTTACTGATTTAAGACCTTTCTTTTTTTCTTATATGTGTATTTAATATTATAAATGTCCCCTTAGTGTTACTTTACATATAACCCACAAATTTTGGTATGTTGTGTTTACATTTTCATTTAGTTAGAAATATTTCTTAAATCCCCTTAAAATATCTTCTTTGATCCATGTATTGATTAGAGGTATGTTTTTAAATTTCTGAATATTTGGGGGATTTTCCAGTTACCTCTCCTTTATTGATTTCTACTTTAATTTATTTATGGTCAGAGAACATACTTTGTAAGATTTCAGTTCTTTTATATTTGTTAAGATTTGTTTCATGACTTTGAATGTGGTCTACCTTGGTGAATTTCCATGAGCACTTGAAAGAATGGATATTTTGTTGTTACATAGTGGAGTGTTCTATAAATGTCTTTTAGATTGAAACGTGTGATAGAGTTGTCAGTTCTAAGATATCTTTACTGTTTTTCTGAGAGCTTGTTCTATTAATTACTTGAGAAAAGAGTGTTGACCTCTCCATCTCTAAATACGGATTTTTCTATTTCTCCTTTCACTTCAATCAGTATTTGCTTTATGTATTCTGAAATTCTGTTGTTAGGTGCATAACGTCTAGGATTGTTATATCTTTATAGGAAAGTAATGCTCTTCTTTATTTCTTATAATGTTTCTTATTCTGAGCCCTATTTGCATATGAATTTAGCCATTCCAGCTTTCTTTTGATTGGTTGTTTGCATGTTATATCTTTTTAAATTTTATTTTTAACCTATCTATATAATTTCAGTTAAAGTAGGTCAAACCTTTCTTTTTGATGCCTACATCTACTTAAATGGATTAGGAAGAAACTTGTCTTTTTGTACCAATAAATGAAGTAAAAAAAGATGTTTGGGGATTAACCAGGAATCGAGGTTGTTATTGAATTCTTATTTTAGGATGTGGTTGTAATTGGATTGCACCACCGGACCACAGTGCCCAGGAAAGTAATAAAAAGAATCAGAACATTCCTTCTGGGAGCAGTTACCAGGTTGTCTATTCTGAGGCTTGGTTATAGGGTCTGGGTAAAACCCTTTTTAGCACTCTCCATCCCCAAGGTCCCTAATCACAATAAGCAGTGTCAGTTTTCAGGATCAGGACTGTTTGGATCACTGACAGTTTGTTAACAGGCAGTGGGATAATAGCATTGTGGATATTACCTAGGTACTAATATTGTGGGGGCATGGCCTTTGGTAGTACATATAAACTTTGTGTGAAACCCACGACTTTTATTTTTTCTCTTGGTGCTCTGCAATTTCTTTTACATTATCATTAAAATAATCATATTAGATCCAGCTCAGAGTAGGGAAGGATACTCTATTTGGCAGACACTAAAACTTGGATCTGCCCTTCTATCTGTTCTCTTCCTTCTGTACCTCAATACATTCTGTACAGTTTTGTGGAATTAATTTTTCTGAAAACATATATCACAGAAATATATTGTGATAAAAATATTTCTCTGTATGTTTTTGGAAATAGAGCTTTGGATTTTCAAATAGAAATCTCAGTGCTTGTGTAATAATTGTTTAGGAAAATAATTTCCCTTGTCTTTCCTAGGTCCAGAGACTTTATCAAGGTTGTCTATAAAACACATTATCTATAGTCTTTCTTTAGGTCACCTCATTCATTCAAATAGCTTTAAATACTATTTATATGCTAATGACAAACAAAGTTACATCTTTAGTCTGTACCTCCTTCCTGATCTCCAGACTGTTGTATCCAACTGCCAACTTTACATCTTCATTTGGATGTTTAATAGTTTAAAACAATATCCTTGGATTCTGTTTATCAAATATTCTTCTTTTTTATGTTTTTAATCTCAGTTTGATGTCAGATTCCTTCGCATCAGTCTTTCCTTTATACCCTACATTTACTTACCAGCAAATCCTCCCACCTGTGTCTTTAAGACATGTTTAAATCAGGCTACTATTCCCTAACTCTGCTATCTTCCTAAACTACATTTCCACTTCTAAATATTTCTGCTTTTTTAAAGATTCAACAGAGGATCATTAGACAAGGCCATTAGATCATTAGATCAAATGGCCAGACTGCTTAGGTTACAGTTTTACAATATTCTAGTTGTGTGACCTTTGATAAGTTTTTAAACCTCTGTGTGTGTCAGTTTTCTCATCTGGAAAATACCTCATATGGTTGCCGTGAGAATTAAAATAATCAAATATTTATAATGTTCTTAGAACAATGCTTAATACATGGCCGGGTTTATGTACATATTTGTTAATTTAAAAAATATTCTTACCCTGTACAATCTATTTTATAAGCAGTTCTGTGTTTTATTTTTAAAAATATAAATAATTTTTTAACTCATTTCTTTATTCAAAACATTTTAATGGCTTTCTATCCCAAACAGAGTATAAAAATCAAAGTTCTTATAGTAGCCTTTAGTATCCTACATTATCTGGCCCTAGGTATCTCTCAGATCTGTCTCTTGCCTTTCTTGCCTATTCTTATACCATTCTAACCACACTGGCCTTAATAGTTCTCAAACGCAGCAGTCACATCTCCCTTGATGTGTATTTTTTGTCCATTTTTAAATTGCATGTCTTCTCCACTAGCATGTAAGTTCCCTCAGAGCAGGGACTTCGTATGTCTTTGTATATTATCCCTAGTGCTTAAAACAGTATCTGGCACATAGCAGAAGTTCATTAAATATTTACTGAATGACTGAGTGGCTGAATGAATGAAACAAAACAAGTCCTCTGGGTTTGTTCCCTAGGCAGTGCAGTCCAGAAAATCTTGAAATTTTTTACTCATGTGTTTAAAATAGATATTTAGAATTGGTCGGACATTTGAGATCATCACATTTTATTCCTTTCTTTTAAATTAAAGAGAATGAGTAGAGAGAGAGTTAGCAGAAGAATCCACATTTTATGACTGTTCTTTTCACTATAACTCACTTCCTTCTTGAACTATGTGGTAATAATGGTGCTGGAAGCCAAGGTCCCAATATGGTGCTTTAGTTTCATAGGAAGTAATAGCATCATATTTTCCGATTTTAAATCTGTATTTTTATTTTTACATACTGGTAGGAGTTAAGTAAATATTAGGTGTTTATTCTTAAGAGTAAATGTTTTTCATAATTTGGAGAAAATTAAACATAGAACTGGTAATTTTAACTTAGTTGTGAAGTTGCACTCTATTTCCTGTTATGATCTTAGAGATATACAAGATGAGATATAAAAGAAAACAAAAATCGATTGATACAATATTTTCCTGTCAGTTTATCACTTTAAATCATTGTTCTGTGCTTGGTAATGAAATAGCTGTCTTTCTGAAAATTTCTTTTGAAATTTCCCTGACAGAAAGGTTTACATTTTTGTTCAATGTTACATCTTGAAGATCTGTCTTACTCTTAGTTGCCATATTTTGTGATTCAGAGAAGTCACAGTATGAGTACTCCAGGACCATCCATATAGGAAGATGATTTGGAGCCACTGTACTACATAGAATGACAATTGATAAGAAGCTTAGATTTTGTCATGACATGTATTCTTACCTGAACTTTATTCTTATTGTTTCCTGACAGGTTAATATCTCATTTTTCTGGTTTTGGCCTCATAATGAAACAGTCTGTGTTATAGCAAAGTACATTATAATGGGGTTGCCTTGTAAATCACTTTATAGTTTGTTTAGGTTAATAAAAAAAATTTGGCGGTGAAATATTCATTAATTTGGAAGTTAATGATAGTTTTCTACTTGTAAATGCTTATATTTTGCAAGTTCACTTGGATCAATCAAAGACCTAAACGTAAGGGCTAAAACTATAAAACTCTTAGAAGAAAACATAGGGAAAAGAGCTTCATAACATTGAATTTGGCAGTGATTTCTTGGACATTACATCAAAAGCACAGGCAAAAGAAAAAATAGAAAATTAGACTTCATCAAAGTTAAAATCTTTTATGCATTGAGGGAGTCTATCAAGAGAGTGAAAAGGTAACCCATAGAATGGGAGAAAATATTTGATATTTGCAAATCATATATCTGGTAAGGGGTTAACATCCAGAATATATGGAGAGGTGCTAAAACTCAACAACAAAAAACAAACAACCCAATTAAAAAATGGGCAAACGTTTCTCCAAAGAAAATATACAGATGGTCAATATGAATATGAAAAGATGCTCAGCATCACTAGTCCTTAGAAAAATGCAAATCAAGACCACAATGCGATTCCATTTCATACCCATTAGGAGGGCTATTTAAAAAAATAAAATAAAAAATGATAAGTGTTGGCAAGGATATGGATAAATTAGAACACGCTCTGTATAGCTGGTAGTAATTTAAAATCATGTAGCTGCTCTGGAAAATGATATAGTGGTTCCTCAAAAATTAAACATAGAATTACCATGTGATCTAGCGATTCTGGATCAAAAGAATTGAAAGTGGGGACTCAAACACATGTTGGTACACTAATGTTTGTAGCAGCATTATTTACAATAGCCAAAATATGGAAACAACCCAAATGTCGATAGTGGATGAATGGATAAACAAAATGTGGTATATACATATAATGGAATATTATTCAGTTTTAAAAAGGAATGACATTTTCATACTTGCTACTTGTATGAATTTTGAAAACATCACACTAAGCGAAATAAACCATTTCCAAAAGGACAAATATTGTATGATTCCCTTTATATGAGGTACCTAGAATAGTCAAATTCATAGTGACAGAAAGTAGATTGGACAGAAAAGTAGATTACCTTCCAGGGGCTGGGTGGGATGGGGTGGGGGAATTGGGAGCTATTCCTTACTGGGTATAGTTTCATTTTGGGATGATAGAACAGTTCTGGATATGGACAGTGGTGATGGTTGCATAACAATGTGAATATACTTAATGCCGCTGAATTGTAACCTTAAGAATGGTTAAAATAGTAAATTTTATGTTACGAATATTTTACCACACAAAGATAAATTCATTTGTATTTTAGTTGTTTGGAACTCAGAGTATACTTTACAGTGGTAATGGTATTATTTAGGGACTTAAATTTCCATGTTAATCAAAATAGAGATACTTGAAAATACGTGAAATACCTCAAATACAAATAGCACTTCTTAAACTACAGAGGCCAAGTGACTCTCACTTCTTCTAGGCTGTGGACCACTTCTTGCAGGGAAAAATATTCAATTCTCAAGAAGCTGTGGAAAATGGCTTTCATGATTTCATCGCCGCTCACTCTCCAGGCTTCTTCACAGCTGGCATAAATAAGCTACCATTAAGTTAGCAAAACTGAGTCAATAATTTCAGCATATACTTTGATCAGTTGTACTGCTTTTTGTTTGAGATATGATAAACTACACTTTGGTTTCGAAATCAGACATTTCATATTTAATGATCTAAAATATGTGGAAATTTATTTTATGGCTTAAGATACAGCTTTTCTTAGTAAATGTTCCGTTGGCATTTTTGTTGGGTGAAGTATTCTGTATGTTTTAATTTGATTTTGTTGATTTAATGTGTTGTTCAGATTTTCTATATTTTGATTACTTTCTGACTCCTGCTTCTATCAGGTGCTGGGATGGAGCTCTTGAAATTCTCAGTTATAATTGTGGATTGACCTATTTTTTTCTTCCTGTTCTGTCAGTTTTGGCTTGATGTATATGAGACTGTTTTTTTGGTTTGTAGGATTGTTATGTCTTCCTAGCGGATTGCTCCTTTAATCATTATCTAATGTTTTTCTTTGTTTCTGGTAATTATGTTTGTGCTTAAATTCACTTTATCTGATATTTATATAGCTACCTGTGCTTTTTATTAATATTTGCATGTTATATCTTTTTCATACCTTTACTTTTAAAGGATCATTTTCATGTGTTATTATGTACTCTGCCTACCTTTGTCCTTTCAAGTGGTATATTTTAACCATTTCCGTTTAAGTTAATTATTAATATGTTATAGCTTGTCTTCCATTTTATTGTTTTCTGTTCATTTTCTCTTCTATTTCTCATCTCTCTAATTCTATTTTCTTGCCTTCCTGTGGTACTTGAACATTTTTTTATTCCATCTTGATTTACATATAGTGTTTTTGAGTATGTTTTGTATAATTTTCATAGTGATTGCTCTGGGTATTACAATATACATATGTGACTTATCTCAGTCTATTAGTATCAACATTTTATCAGTTGAAACAAAATGTAGAAAACTTATTTCCGTTTAGGTCCCTTTACATTCCTCCCTTTTATTTTTTTCTATTATTGACACATAATAATTATACATATTTATGGAGCACTAGGTGATATTTCAATAAATACAATGTGTAATGATCAAATCAGGGTAATCAGCATATCCTTTACCTCAAACATTTATCATTTCCTTGTTTTTGGGACCATTCAAAATCCTTTCTTCTAGGTATTTGCATTTAAACAGTAAATTATTAACTGTAGTCACTCTAAAGTGCAATAGAACACTAGGACTTAATCCTTTTATTTAGCTGTAATTTTCTATCCTTTAACTAAATCTCTTTTTATTCTGCCTTCTGCCATACCCATCCCAGCTTCTAGTTACCACTATTCTACTATCTACTTCTATGAGATTAACATCTTTACCTTCCACATATAGTGAAAACATGCAATATTTATCTTTCTGTGCCTGCCTAATTTCACTTAACGTAATGTCCTCCAGCTTCATCCATGTATTGAAATCTGTCTGTCCCTTTAGATTTAATATTTGTGTTATATATCTGGGTGCTCTAGTGTTGGATGCATATATATGTACATTGTTATATTCTCTTATTGAATTAATTCCTTCTTCACTATATAATGACCTTCTATGACCCTTAAAGTCTATCTTCTGTGATATAAATGTAGCTACACCTGCTCTTTTTGTTTTCATTTGCAAGAAATATCTTTTTGTATCCCTTCATGTTCAGCCTATATGTGTCTTTATATGTGTGTAAAGTTCTTGTAGGCATTATATATTTGGGTCTTTTTTAAATTTTATTTTTACTTTTTTATCTATTCAGCCAGTCTATATATATCTTTTATTTGGGGAATTTAAACTGTTTTCGTTCAAAGTTATCATGGATAGATGAGGATTACTCCTGTCATTTTGTTAATTTTTTCTCATTGTTTTATATATCCTTTGTTTTTTCCTTCCTCTTGTGTATCTTTGTGGTTTGGTGTTTTTCTGTAGTAATATTCCTTTTTCTTCTCATATGTGTATCTGCTCTATCAGTGAGTCTTATACTTTTGTGTGTTTTCAGGATGGTAGTTTAGGATTCCTTTAAGTGTTTCTTGTAAGTGCAGTCTAGTGTTGATGAATTGCTTCAGTTTTGGTGTCTGGGAAAGACTGTATTTCTCTTTCATTTCTGAAGGATAGCTTTGCTGGGTATAGTATATTTTGGCTGGCTTTTTTTTTTTTTTTCCTTTCAGCACTTTGAACATATCTTCTTATTTCTCTAAGGTTTCTTCTGAGCAATCTATTAATCTGATGGTTCTGCATTATGCTTTTCTCTTGCTATTTTTAAAATTTTCTCTTTGATTTTTGATAGTTTGACTAAAATGTGCTCAGAGAGGACCTTTGTGAATTGAATTTATTTGTGGGCTTTTAAGCTTCACAAATCTCTGTTAATATCTCTGCCCAGACTTGTGAAATTTTTAGCTATTATTTCATTAAATATGTTTTCTATACCCTTTCCCATCCCTTCTCCTTTTTAAACTCCTATAGTCTGACTATTCATTTGCTTTATGGTGTCCATAAGCTCTGTAGGTGTTCTTCATTTTTTTCTTCACACCCTCCTCCCTGTCTTTTTTTTTTTTTTTTTGGTCAGACTAGATTATTTCAAAAGATCTGTCTAAACATTTAGAAATTCTTTCTTCTGCTTGATCTAGGCTGTTATTAATGCTCTCAATTGTATTATTTCATTCGTTGAATTTGTTAGTTCCAAGATTTTTTTAACGCTACCTGTCTGTATAATTTCATATGTTGATCATTCATTGTTTTATTGATTGCATTAAATTATCCATCTGTATTCTCTTGTGTTTCAGTGGGTTTTCTTAAGATCATTATTTTGAATTCCTTTTTAGGCATTCCATAGTTTTATTTTTAATTGGGGGTCTGTTACTAGATAATTATTATATTCCTTTGGAGATTTCATTTATGTTTCCTGTGCTCTTATGTTGTTTTCTGTGCATGTGTTGAGACAGTCACCTCTTCATATTTTATGGAGTAGCTTTTGTAAGGATACATTTTTTCCTGGTAGTTGTGTCTCGTATTGTTTGTTGGGTTGGGTACCTTGATTTTGGTTGTGAGTTGGCTCTGTAGTATAGATTTTGTGTGATTTCTTCAGCAGTATCTAATGTTAGTGATACCTGTGAGTGCCTTACAGGCCTAGGCTGCAGGTGTTTATTGGCACATATATGCAGCTTTGCTTGAGGCAGGTGCTACCAGAGGGGTTGGTTCTCATTTCCGGGATGGAGCGTGGTGGCATGGCAGGTCTCCTGGTAGGGTAGGCGGTGTTGCTTAATGAGGGTTCAGGGAAGGCCACTGATCTTTCTCTCTGTCAAATTCTACTGTCTTCAGTAACACAGTGTTTTTGTCCAATCATCAAATAAGATTTAAAAAATTGAGGATAGTGGTAGTTGATTGCATGTACCCAAATTTCTGCTCCTGTTTTTTTCCCCTATTGATTCTCCAAGATTCCTTTATTTTCATTTTTTTTTTTTTTTGCCGAATTTTCTTTAGCTATTCTTTAAGGACAAATTCCTCAGTTTATTTTTTAAAACATAAAATAAAGTTTTTAATGTAAATGTACTATATACTAAAGACATTCTATGTTTTACTGGTATTAAGAGCATTCAAAAAATTTTTTAAACAAATGAGATAATGTTGTACTTTGTAGGAATAAATAAGAATATTGTTTGTCATAAAATGCTCTATGATCATGGGTTTTTACAATGTTCTAGCTTTGAAATAAATGATAATAAGAATACCTCAGAGCTGTTTTCTACACTTTTTTCTTAATTCTAAGGGAGGATAGAACATAGCAAAATATATTATAAAGATCCAAGTGTTGTAATTAATCTGTGGATTTGTGATATTTATTTGTGCTGAATTCTATAACAATAATAATATTTTCTTAATAATCATATAGACATTTTATCCTGGGTTTATAACATTCCCTACTAATTCATGTTATAAAAAGAGAATTATATTTTTTAATTGTTTGTGGTATAAGTAAATAGGCAGTTTTTAATAGAGATTTGTTATTTTGGCTTCTCTCTGATTAACACAAGCTCTGTTACTTTGATAATATACCTATGTAAGATGATGGTAGTTATCTTTGTAAATAGTTCCATATGTATTTTAGTCATTTGATGTAAATTAACAAAGGCTCTTGTTAGTCACTTTTGATGTGAAAGCATTTTATTTCTGTTCAGTTTTGTTGAGAGATAACTTAATAGCTAATAATTCTTCTTAATGTCCTCACAAATATGTGGTTTTTTTTATTGTTGTTGTTATTTTTTTGATGTGTGGGAGGTTTTTTTGTTTGTTTTTCTTTTGAGACAGGGTCTTAGTTCTGTCGCCCAGGCTGAAGTGCAGTGGCCTGTGTAGCGCTCACTGCAGCCTCCAACTCTTGGGCCCAAACAATTCTCCTGCCTCAGCCTCCCAAATAGCTGGGACTATAGGTGTGCACCACCACACTTGGCTGATTTTTAATTTTTTTGTGGAAAACAGCATTTTGCTATGTTGCCCAGGTTGGTCTTGAACTCCTGGCCTCAAGCAGTCCTCTCTCCTCACCCTCCCAAAATGCTAGGTTATAGGCATGAGCCACTGTGCCCAGCCACACATGTGGTTTATTTTTCCCTGAATATTCATAAGTTGCTGGAATGGAATAACATTTAGTCTGTATTTCAATATAGTCTATACTTTATAATTCATCTTTAAATATTTATTTTTAGTGTTTTACATCAACAGAGTTAATCACTAGCAAAATTTTCTGTATTTCCTTTCTGTATTTCTTTTCTTTAAATGCTGATTTTCTTTCCCCTAATAATGCTGATTTTCTTATCCCAGCTTTTACTGTTTTTAGTTATTTGAGTACTGTCAATCACATCACTTTCCCATTTGGCATAATTTATACTTTTTCTTCATTTTTAGATTACTTTTCCTGTGTTATTTTGACTCCACCCTAACTACGTGGACTGAGAATGTGTGTGGTCACATAGTTAACTCTTTTTCATAAGGTGTTGTAGAAAACTGATTTCTTCCTTCTGAGCTGTTATGTACTTGGGTGGTCACTGAATGGTTTAATACTGTTGCTGTGAGCTATGTTTGCTCATTTATACATTGCTTTATTGTTTAAAATGTCTTCCTGGAGTTAAGTGCTTTTAGTCTATTGACTTTTTCTTCTTTTTAAGTTTCACAATCTCAGAAGTCTTTTGAGTGCTATTGACATTATGTATGTGGCTAAGTGGCAAATTATGTGAATTTAAATGCACTTTAGAAATCTGAAATAACTCTTCTTTGGTACTAACTTTTAATTTGATTCCAAGACGAGAATTTAATAGATCTTTTGTTTAAAATGCTAGGGATTTGGTAATAAATAGCATTGTCTTTATTCTAAATTTGGAGTAATTTTTTGTGAGTTCCACTGAAAACTTATAGAAATTTTGATTTTTTTTCTAGCTTTCAGAAGTGTAACCAACACTTTATGGACTTCTTTGTTCTTAATAATTTTTAGATCGATTATCATAGGATGTAATCTTAAAAATAAAATCTCTGTTTGAACAGGATTGGGCACTTAAAGTTATGATTGATAGTACCTAATTATTTTATTAATGTTCTGTTTAGACTTGTATTAACAGTGACTGTGAGTATTTCTCCAACAGCTTACGAACACTGCTATTTATCTGTTTTATTTTTACCAAAGAAGGATGATAACTTATTTAATTTACATTTCTCTTAGTGATGTTGAACATTAAAAAAAAATGTTTGGCCGTTTATGTTTATTATCCTGTGAATTATAAACATTTACTTTTCCTTTTGAGGCTTTCATTTTCTTCACGAAGAAAATGAATTAAATTTAAATTTAAATGACTTTTTATATGTTACAGATATTAATCTTTTTAAAATATATGTTTTCTATATTCTTTACACAGTAGCTTACTTTATATTCAGTTGAGCACCAGAATGCTTGCATATAGGGGCCCTGTTATTTGAAAAAAGCATATTCAAACTCCCAGGCACATTTTCTGTGGTGAGATGCTCAAGCTAAATGAAATATGAGGGAACTTGGACTGCAACAGTGGTAGATTCATTTCTGCCTTTAGAGCGTATACTAATTGAATTGTGTGGCAAGCACAGTTATTTTCTCTTTTTGACTGTCTTATTTTCATTGTTAAGGGTAGGGGTGGCATAAGTTTGGTAAACCGGTATATTTTTGCATTTATATTCAAAATTCACTTCTTCTTTTCTTTTACTGATTTTGCTTAGTTTTGGTATCACAGTTCTGTCATCCTTGGAAAACAAATTGACCTTGTCTGGAAACAACTTTTTGAAATCTTAGAACATGTAAAAGCATCCAGGGTTGGGGAAAGACACCACATCTTATCAAGAATGGTATTTAGGCCGGGCGCGGTGGCTCACGCCTGTAATCCTAGCACTCTGGGAGGCTGGTGCAGGAGGATCGCTCAAGGTCAGGAGTTCGAGACCAGCCTGAGCAAGAGCGAGACCCTGTCTCTACTAAAAATAGAAATTATCTGGCCAACTAAAATATATATGGAAAAAATTAGCCGGGCATGGTGGCGCATGCCTGTAGTCCCAGCTACTCGGGAGGCTGAGGCAGAAGGATTGCTTAAGCCCAGGAGTTTGAGGTTGCTGTGAGCTAGGCTGATGCCACGGCACTCACTCTAGCCCGGGCAACAAAGCGAGACTCTGTCTCAAAAAAAAAACAAAAACAAAAACAAAAACAGAATGGTATTTAAACAGGCATCATCAATACCAGATCTTAAAAGGCAATGAATCATTGCCTAAGAATTGTGAGGGAGGGTCCTTTTTTATATAGAATTCTATACCCAAGCAAATTGTCAGCTGTGAAGACAGAAAAAAATGTATTTTCAGAAATTTAAGTCTTTTACAGTACCTTTTATATATCTTTCAAAGTTTCTTGAGGGTGGTCTCCAAAAAAACAGGGGAGAAAATCAAGAAAAATGAAGTCATAGGACAATAGGGAACAGTAGATCCAGCACAGCGAGGGCACAAACAAATACAGAAACAGTAAAGGGAAGTTTCAGAATGGAGGGCTCGGGAAGAGCGTTCTCTAGGGAAAAAAGGAAACTCCTTGGAATAGATCAATATAATTAACTGAGTCGAAAAACTTAAAGACATTTAGATACATTTTTCATTTTTAAACAGAAAGCAAGTAATTAAAATTCTTGCCCTAAAAAGTATACATTCAAGGATGAATCATCAAGTATAGTAAAATGAAATATGACTTTAAGCAATTGATGGAGTGTAAGAAAAGTTAATATATTTGACCTTACTACTAGAAAAATTCTCTTTTAATTGGCCTAGGGATCATGTTATTGAACAAGCAACAATGGAGATGTAATGCTAGTTTTCTAATTGGATAAACAGAACATGATCATAATAATCATAATTCGTATTGATTTTTAGTTTGTAGAGTCATTCTGGGATCAAAACATAAGTGATTTAGTTGTTCCTAAGAGAAAGAATGTGAATCTTGACAACCTTTACAATATAAAGATAAATATCTAAGTAGGTAGGTGATAAGGAACAGCAAAGGCCAAGAAAGAGTTAGGAGCCATACTCTCTTCACCTTACAGAGATGATTATCAAGAAATACTGTAGAATATTAAGAAATAAAACTTTATTATTCATATTTTTAAATAATCATATGTATAAGTCTTTGAAACTTTTATATTTGTTATTTTCAATTGCAGGTATGTTAGGAGATTTTGGCTTATTAATACTTGTTTCTTCTTTGTATTAACAAAAATGGCAATGTAATAAATGAGTCCTCTGAGGGAATACATTTACCTAAACTCCCTTGTGGAATAGTCAGGGAAAGTAAAAGTCACTGGGTAGAGGAGTTCTGGGAACAGTATTTAAAAGAAACTGGTTCAGCTGGAGGCTTACCTTATTTTTTTTTCCCCCTTTGCTTTCCTTTTCTTTTTTCTTGAACTTGGGCCTGATGGAAAGCAATATAACAGACAACTGGAACCATGAGGGAAAGGCCAAAAGTACAGGGATACCTCAGAGATATTGCAGATTCAGTTCCAGACCATCCCAAGAAAGTGAATATTGCAATAAAGTGAGTGACACAAATTTTTTGGTTGCCCAGTGCATATAAAAGTTATGTTTACACTATATGGTAGTCTGTTAATTGGAAAATGGAACTATATCTGAAAACTGTACATACCTTAATTTAAAAAATACTCATTGCTACAAAATGCTAATGATCATCTGATCCTTCAGCGAATTGTAATCTTTTTGCTGTTGGAGGATCTTGCCTCGATGTTGATGGCTGCTGACTAAGCAGGGTGGTGGTTGCTGAAGGTTGGGGTTGCTGTGGTAATTTCTTAAACTAAGACAACAATGAAGTTTGCTGCATTGATTGACTCTTCTTTTTAGGGAAGATTTCTTTATAGCATGTAGTGCTATTTGATGGCATTTTACCCACAGTAGAACTTAAAGTATATTCTAAATCCTTTGTTGTCATTTTAACAATGTTCACAGGATCTTTACTAGGAGTAGTAGATTCCACTCCAAGAAATCACTTTCTTTGCTGATCCATAACAAGCAACTCCTCATCCATTCAGGTTTTATCATGAGATTGTAGCAATTCAGTCAAATCTTCAGGGTCTACTTCTAAATCTAGTTCTCTTGCTGTTTCCACCACATCAGCAGTTATTTCATTCATTGAAGTCTTGAACCTCTGAAAATCATTCATGAGGGTTGGAATCAACTTCTTCTAAACTCCTGTTAATGCTGATATTTTGACCTCCTTCCATGAAGCACAAATGTTCTTAATGGCGTTTAGAATAATGAATCCTTTCCAGAAAGTTTTCAGTTGACTTTCCCCTGATGCATCAGAGAAATCACTATCTATGGTAGCTATCTAGCCTGTTCTTAATGGCGTTTAGAATAATGAATCCTTTCCAGAAAGTTTTCAGTTGACTTTCCCCTGATGCATCAGAGAAATCACTATCTATGGTAGCTATCTAGCCTCATGAAGTGTATTTCTTAAATAATAAGACTTGAAAGTTGAAATTACTCCTTGATGCATGGGCTGTAGAATGGGTATTGTGTTAGCAGGCATGAAAATAACATTCATTTCCCTGTACATCTACATCAGAGCTCTTGGATGACCAGGTACATTGTCAGTTAGCAGTAATATTTTAAAAGGAATCTTTTTTTCCTGAGCAGTAGATCTTCACAGTAGGCTTAAAATTTTCAGAAAACCATGCTGTAAACAGAAGTGCTGTCATCCAGGCTTTGTTGTTCCATTTATAGAGCCTAAGCAGAGTAGATTTAACATAGTTTATCAGGACCCAAGGATTTTTAGAGTGGTAAATGAGCATTGGCTACAACTTAAAGTCACCAGCTGTTCTAGCCCCTAACAAGAAAGTCAGCTTGTCCTTTGAGTTTTGAAGCCAGACAGTGACTTCTCCTCTCTAGGTATGAATGTCCTGGATGACATCTTCCAAGAGAAGGTTGTTTTGTCTACATTGAAAATCTGTTTTTTAATGGAGCCACCTTTATTAATTATCTTAGCTAGATCTTTTGGATAACTTGGTGCACCTTCTGCATCTGTACTTGCTGCTTCACCTTGCACTTCATTCATTCATTCATTCATGTTAAAGACAGTGTCTTACTCTGTCACCCAGGCTTGAGTGCAATGGTGCCATCACAGCTCACTGCAACCTCCAATTCCTGGGCTCAAGCTATCCTCCTGTCTCAGCCTCCCTAGAAGGTAGGACTACAGGCATGCACCACCATCCATGGATAATTTTTTTTTATTTTTTTGTAGAAAGGGCTCTGACTATATCACCCAAGCTGATCTCAAACTTTTGGGCTCAAGCAGTCCTCCCACTTTGGCCTCCCAAATATAGGTGTGAATCATTGTGCCTGGCCCTCACCTTGCAGTTCTGTGTTATGGTGATGGCTTTTCTTAAACTTCATGAACCAACCTCTGCTAGCTTCAAACTTTTCTTTTGCAGCTTCCTCACATCTCAGCCTTTATAGATTTGAAGAGAGTTAGGGCTTTGCTCTGTATTAGGCTTTGACTTAAGGGAATATTATGACTGATTTGATCTTCTGTCCACACGAGCCAAACTTTCTCCGTATCAGCAATAAGGCTGTTTCATTTCTTTTTTTTTTGTTTGTTTTTGTTTCATTTCTTTATCATTTGTTTATTCACTGCAGTAGCACTTTTAATTTCCTCCTAGAACTTTTCCTTTGCATTGAAAACATGGCTATTTGGTGCATAAGAGCTAGATTTCAGCCTGTCTTGGTGTTTGACATGTCTTCTTCACTAAGCTTAATCATTTCTAGCTTTCTACTTACAGTGAAAGATATGGGACTCTTCCTTTTACTGGAACAGTTAGAGAATTTGCCTGATTTTAATATCATGTCTCAGGGAACAGGGAAGCCTGAGGAAATGGAATGAGACAGGGAACAACCAGTCGGTGGTGGAATTAGAATACTCACAGCATTTATTGACCATGTTCATCATTTTATATGGGCACAGTTTGTGGTACCCCAAAACAATTACGGTAGTAACATCAGAGGTCACTGATTACAGATCACCATAATGGATATAATAATGAAAAGTTTAAAATATTGTAAGAGTTACCAAAATGTGACATAGAGGCACAATGTGAGCGCATGCTGTTGGAAAAACGACACCAATGGATTTGCTACAGACGGCATACAGACTTGAATGAGTTTTTCCCATCTGAAACAACAGCAGCAGCAGCCACAGCACCTTGATCCTACAGCATTTACATCCTACATTTACTGTCTCATTACTTTGCTCCCTTTTTATCAGAACTCATCAAAAGAGGTGTGTTCTCATTATCTGCATTTCTTATCCTCCCATTCTCTCTTGAATTCGTTGCACTTAGATTTTTGCTTTCATCACTCCACCAAAACAGTTCTCAGGTTCACTGGTGACCTCTATATTGCTAAATCCAGTGGCCGGTTTTCAGTCATTTTCTTCCTTGACCTAACAATAGCATTTGACACATTGATCACCCTCCTCCTTAAAAGACTATTCACTTGACTTCCAGAACACCTCAGCCTGCTGGTTTTTCTTTTATGTCATTAGTCACTTTTACTCGTCTCCTGGATATTGGTTGTTATTCTTCTCCTAGATGTATAAACAATGTAGTAAACTAGATTTCAGCCCTTGTACTTCTCTGTCTATACTTACTCCTTAGCTGATCTAATCTAGTCCCATGGTTTTAAATATTGAATACCATCTACTCAACTACTTCTGACTACTCCACATAGACCTCTCCTCTGAACTCCTTATTTACGTAACTAAATAAATACTATATATTTCTACTTGAATGTCTCATAGATTTCTGAAAGGTAATATATCCAAAACCAGGCTCCTTCTCTTTCCTCAGACATACTTCCACCTCCGTCCTCCTCATCTGAGTACTGCATTTGGCAATTCTATACTTCCAGCAGATCAGAAACCTCCGAGTTATATTTAACTGCTCTCTCTCACGCCCTGCATTTATTTTTACTGCTATACATTGGTCTGTGCCACCATTGTCTTTCACCTGGATTTTAAAAAATATTCTTGTAATAGAGCTGTCTTTCTGTATCTACTTTTGCCCCTCTTCTTCATTTCTACCCCCACCCCTCACTCTGTTGTGCTCATAATAGAGTGAAACTTTAAATATTCAAGTCAGATTTCTTTATACTTACATTCATAACTCTCTAATGGCCTCTCATTTTACTCAGAGTAAAAGTCACATATTTTATGATGGACTAAGTGTCCTCGTTCCTGACTACTTCTGTGATCTCAGTTTCTTGTGTTATTGCCCTCACTCTCTGCTACAACCTTACTGTTGTTGTTCTTCCTCTTCCTTTTCTTACTCCCTCTCTTCCTCCTCCTTCTCCTCCCATTAAGTGAGCTCTTACCTTAAGACCTTTATACTTTACTTTTTTTTAACCCCCTTTGGAGTAATCTTTCCTTGGACATCTCTCACTTCCTTCACGTTCCTGCTTAAAGGTCACTCTGTCATTGAAGACCTCATTAATCACTATATTTAAAATACTAACCTTTCCTTTCCCTACTTACCATTTCTACCTTATTTTTCTCCAGAGCCTTATCATTATGTGACACTGTAAACATTTAACCTGCAGTTCCTTTATATATTATCATTCTCCCCTATTAAAGCATATTCTTCATGAAGGTATAAATTTAGTCAGTTTTGTTCACTGCTGTATCCTTGACTTATGGTAGATGCTCAATAAATGTTCGTTAAATGAATGAGTCTTACATCCTGCACAGTTAGAAAGACAACTAGCTAACAATAAATATAATGGAATACCAACTTTTTTTTTAAGTAAGCATTGTTACCTATATTCAGACTCAAGCACTGTGACTCTAGACTCCTCTCTCATAATTGTAGTATTACAAGGCCTCTTGTGAAGATAGTTGGAATAGAGCTGGACTGTAAGAAAAAGGTGGTGAGCTGAGCTAGCCTACTTGTCTAGTTCCAGCACTACCATTAACTTAGCTGTGTGATTTTAAGCTTCATTTCCTCATCTATAAAATGCATTTTGTAGGCTGTATGTTATCTAAGGTTTTTCACAATCTCAGGAACTTTCTGTTATGTAATTGTGAGATTGTATGTCATGACTTAATGGACCTAAAAACTACAGAGAATGTGGGAAGAAATAAAGATCGTTCCTACAGTGTAAACTTGGAAAACTAGAAACATGGAGTCCTGCTATGTTATGCCTGATGTGCCTCAGTAACAGATCATGCCGCTTTAGATCCCTAGATAGAGAGTGTAAAGCATCCTACTTGAATGCTTATGATGTACGTTTGAGAAAAGTAAAAAACCAAACTAATAAAAAAAGAAGGAAGTCTAATTGGTGGAATATAGGTGGTTTGGGTAGCTTATAGAAGACGATTTTATTAATAAAAGCCAGAGAGTGGAGACTACTTGTTATGATACAAAAGTAGAATCTACAGAAGATTTTTATAATGGGTAAAATGAAAGTATTATATGAGAAAGATGATTCTTTCATGGATGTATTTATGGAAGGGGCGATTGGAGTTAAGTAAGCCACTTAGGAAAGGTGTTACAGTAATTCCAGGAACAAAAAGGATCGAATCTGTTTTAAGCTGAAAATAGTGAGAAAGGGAAAGAGGTGATGGAAGTAAGGAGGGAAGAATACTAGAATCTGGTGATTGATTAGATGTGGAGGAATCAAGGAATCAGAAAATGAAAATGATTTTGGATTTTAGCCTGGGTTACTAGGAGTGGTTTCTGTCAGTCCGTAGTAGGTTCGGAGTGATAGCAGAAGTAAAGGATCATATATGAACAGATGGACTGCATCAGGATTTGGAAATTATTCAGCATAGAGGTTTTCAAACTTTTCTTTCTTTTTTTTTTTTTAATGAAATGTTATATAAAGATTCTGTATGTAAAAACACATAAGAGTGAAGCTGATCTGGTTGAAGCAAGGGCAGAGAAGGTATGTGGTACAAAGGACCAGCATTTTCCTGCCTTATTCTCCTGTTCTCTGAGATAGCTCCTTGAGCCTGAGGCCTTTGGTGAGTATAGTGAGGAATCACTGAAGTTGATCATCTATAAGTGCTTTTCCAGATCAAATATTTGGTGACCTGATAATGCGTGATAGCCTGTGCATCTTCTGGGTGGCCATATCTTTCTTGTGTCTTCTCACCTTAACAGTTAGGAAATATTTATTATTTCAGACTTTTTTTTAGGCTTTGAGGAATGGTAGAATACAAAAGGGATATAGTCTCTCCCCAGGGGAACTTATAATTTATTATAGAAAGCCATTATTTGAAAGATAATTAAAAATAATTAAAGTATAAACCATGAAGTGCTGAGCAACTCCAGTTGCTCAGAGTTTGTAAGAAGACTTAATATACTCTGAGATGGTTGAGGAAAGGGATGATAAAGAGGACTTCCTCGGGAAAGTTACAATTGAGCTTGCCTGGAGATGAGACAAAGAGTGAACAGATGGTATGTGAGGAACTGAGAGAAGTCTTTCATGACTCGGCAGAAGGCTCTACTTGAGGCTGGAGAGGTATAAGATATGCAAGAACCAAATCTTCACATGCCTTGTTAAAGATTCTGGGCTATATTTTGAAGGTATTGGTAATACGTTGAAAGGTTTTTTCAGGGAGGGCATGACATCACCTGATTTGCATTTCAGACAGACCAACATGGCAGTAATATGGAGAATAGGTTTCAAGTGAGGGTGGAGTGGAGGTGGCAGCAAAGGGATGCAGGAAGACTACCTTGGAAGCTACAGAAGTAGAGGTGAGAGATGCTTTAGTCTAAACAATGGGTGGTGTTACTGGGGAACTAGAGATGAGAACTCAAGATATACTTAGAAGGTAGAATTAATAACAATTGGTGATTGTTTACTTATAGAGGGTAGGTGAGAAGAAAGTATCATTGATGACAGCTTAGAGTTTGACCTGAACAGTTGGTTTAAATAAATGTTTGTGCCATTTATTAACTGGCAACTGTGTTGTCTTCACATGTTGTTTTCTCTGTCTCCACAATGCCTTTGCTTATCACCTTCTACTTCATGTCCTCGTGTTCTCACCATACACTTAAAATGACTGCTTTGACCTGTGTTTTATTCTGTTTGAAACCCTCCTCCAAATAGTGGTGTAAGACTTTCTTCATGGAATCTATCATTCTTGATTATGTTATCTTTATAGTTTATCAGTATTTGTGTATAATCTGTACCTTACTGTCTTGTATTTGATGTTGCTTTGTATTTGATGTCTAGCTATTTTTATATAAGTACATATATTTGCAGGATATCCCCAATTTATATTGTAATTTTTACATTACGAATATCTGCACCTGAAAATCAGAGTAAAATGTGCAATACTTACCTCTATTAATTTGTTCTTTAGTACCTTAAATAGAATTTTATATTACTTATAAGTTTCAAATTTATATTATTGAGAAATATTTTTTGCCTCTTCTAGGTAAATACTCTAAATTGAATGACAAAGATATTTCAAAATAGAGATTTTGATTGGAGAAGTGGTGATAGTGTACAATTTTTTTTTAAATTAGCTATTAAGAAAGGTTTATGGATAAAATTATTACTATTTAGACAGTTTTTCTAAATGGCACATTTGACTGCTTTATACAAAAGATCATTGGATAAAACCAATGTGATTAAGTTTTCATTAACTCTATAAATGCTTTTGAATTTACTATGATATAAGTAGTAATCTTAATTTTTTTTTGTTGTAGACTTTGCTTTTTAAATGTTTCACCAAGAAGCATGTAGGACCTTTACTGTTTTCCTTTTTCCTCTTTTTCTTTTCATTTCTTTCTCTTATTTTATTTTTAGACCCTGGATCTGAAACTTCTTTTAACCCATTTCGTAATTATCTATAATCTTACAATTTTGTAGATGTTGGCAGGAAGGATATCATCATTAATTAAAAGATTCTTGTGATATATCATGTTTTAATAGTGTGTGATTTATTTTATTTTTAATTTCTAATTATTGGGTAGGTCAAAAGTGAAATACTGAAAATTAATGGTATTGATTTTGATGTCTGATTTTGAGAACTGGATTCCTTATTTTTATTTTTTTGGTGGAAACTTCAATTACTGGATGGATTCTTTATTTTTGAAAATATATTCAAAGTAGAATGGAAAATGAAGTCACCTTAATATCATAATGGCAAAATATATAATTTGTACCATTTTAGGAAGTTACATGAAGCTCTCTCAAAAACAAGTGAAGTTTCAAAACTTTGGAAATCACAGATGTAAAATGTTGATTAGGTGTACATACTATACTGCTTATACATGTTAACATAACTTGAAAATTTGAACAGTATTTTTTGAGCTTAACTACTTCTAAATTAAAGCAAAACAAAATAAAGCTACAATATTTTAAAAACTAAGTATAAGGAAGTTCGGTAAAGTTTAAGAACATGAATATTTTAGTTGGAACAGATGTGAAAGACATATTATTTTAAAGGAAAATGAGGTCCACAGCTATCTGTTTGGAAATGTCTTTCAATTACAGTGGCGTCCATGAATGTTGGATTTGAATGAAGATTTGGCTAGAACTTCTCTCTATCCTATTCTGTATTTCCTTTTGAATAAGAAATAGCATGTGTGAAATACATTTGCTATAATCCATTCCATACCAGGTAATAAAAATTCTATGAAGAATGATTATGTATGGTATGAAATTATCCCGTTTATATATTGTTTTCACTTTCAGCTCACTGATATTTTAAAGTTTATATATTTGTTATAGAGTGTGTTGATACATTAATTTATTTTAAAAATGAGAATATGGAATAACTAATCTTAATTATAGCTAATCGCATTCCATTGGTGGTGTGACTTCCTGTATTTAACCAAATATGAAACATTCACTGAAAAAGAAATAAAAATCTTTTCTGAGTGAGCAACAGACCAAGCAATTAGCAATGAGCTGCTTGTATTTTAAGTCAGGAAGTTGTTGGATGAGATTATTTGCATTCACTAATTTTTATATTAAACTCTAGTGTTACTCTCAAATTTTTAAAATAAGTAAGACAAATGAAGAGTAACTTTTAGTTCACATTAAAAGTATTAAAAGGAAAGGGATTATTATGTTACCTTTATTATTATTCATTTAAACTTAAATGTTAAAATTTCAGTAAATAAAATGCAACTTAATATATAAATTTAATTATTTCATTATTAAGTTACTAAATCATCTGAAAATGTTTTTATGGTTGATTTTACTAAGTTCAGTTATATCGAAATCTTCATATTGTTTCCATAAGGAAGTAATCCATAAGTGCTTATGTGTATATTTGTGCACATGACTATTTAATTCAAATTGATAAAAGGTAAACATTAATTTGATTTTGATACTTTGAATTCAGAGAATAACAAGGTACAGAATGACCATTTATTACCAGTATAATAATTTTATATAAAGCTTATGGTAGTATCCTCAGATAAGAATATTTTATATATTTGATCCAGGTATTATATCAGTGAATGTCACATTTTTTTTTCAAATTTTAAACAGTTATATCAGTGATGCTTATGAAGGTAGGCTTAAAGAGCATGGACTTTGTAACAAACTGTCTGCCACTTAATAATTGTGTGACTTCTTGTAAGTTACTTAACCCCTCTGAGCCTTACTTTTTATTGTCTACGACGTGAAGAGTGTTTTGAGCATCAAGGAGGTTAAAAAATATAAAGAGATTATAAACAGTACCTTGCATATACTATATGCTAGATTTTTATACCAGCTACACTTAAATATGAGATTTTAAGATCTTAATTTAATTTTATTTTTTTTCCAAAAATGTGAGTAAAATGGGCTATGCTTTAACTGTTTTACTAGACATTTGGATTGTGGATTAATTTTTCATTGATGCAGTAGTTCATACTTGTTTTCATTTAATATTATTTCATTTAATGGTAACTTTTTAGAAATAGATAATAAAATATACTTGGCAATTATGTGAGCAATATTTTATATGATATAATTAGAGAACAGGTTTCTAGATGTTTACTATGGGAGCCTATGCCATCCAATAAATGTGGCACTCACATTGTTCACATATATGAGTTTTATTAAATATTTGCTTAATTGAATAGAAAATGTTACATAAATACATTTAAGATACATTGTTACTAATTAATTTTTAAAATTATAAATGTTTTATTTCTTCCTATCATCTTGCTTTTCATGTCTGTTACACAGAGTAATGATTCTTACAGACTCTGATTTGTTTGATGGGGGCATATAACATTTGACTAAGTGCCTCTCCTGCAGATGCCTATATGGATGGATAGAAGTTAGATTATGGTACTTCGGATAGAAACTGACTGACTTTCCCTGGAACAGAAAAATTCTTGTCAGTTAGGCCACGGACTCACAAAAATAAGGCTTCAGTCTTAAAGAAACATAATGTTTAACTGATCTTTGAAAAATCTGAGTTCAAAGTCATGCATTGTGGAAAAGGAAAACATTTCTGAATTATGAATGCTTTTTGTACTGCTGAAAGATAAAAGATATTCCTTTTAGGGTTAAAGACAGAAAAAATGCCCACTGAGAAACAGAAAATGTGTTATAGGTTTAACAGTGGTTTTAAGTAATGCGAAAAATTATGCTACTGTGAAACTACTGAGGAATTATCATCTAACTATTGAATTACCTACCAATGTCAATCTTCGATATTTGGTGGTAGGGTTTGTTGCCTGACCATAATGTAGGAAAAATAGTCTATTGGGTTACCAAATATTTTTGCTGTATTTTTTTGCTCTAAAACAAGTGACTTTTTTTTTTTTTTTAACTATGAGAAACCCAGGAAAATGATTTTAAGGAATGTGCAAAAAATAACTTTTTCATAAAATTACTTATGGTGCTGCTGAACTGTGAGGATTCATGCTTTTAATTGTAATTCCTCAGGTGTCCAGAGTAGGTCTCAGGTTATATTATTTGCACATAATTTAAGTTCTGAATAGTGTGATAAAATAGTTAAAAATGAAGCTGAATTGTTTTTTTCTGGCAAGGAAAAATAGACTTAGCTCTTCATATTAGAAAGTAGTCATTAATCATGTATATACATTTAATCGAATATAACAACATTTTAAATAGTTTTGTTAAATAGGTATATTTTATCTTTGGATTAATAAATTTTGAAATACAAAATTGTATGCATTTCTAATTGTAAAGAGACTATATCTCTAAAGGGGACAATAGCCCTTATAAGCACTAGAAGACGTAATTATTTCTATAACATTTTCAAAATGTTATAAAATAATGCAATATTTGTAAAAGAAGTAACAATACAGGAAATAAAGTGTTGTGATTGGTCTGTTAGTAGCTAGTCTCTTAAATTTTTCTGTCCCCGTAATCACATAACTTAGTTTCATATTATTCAGAGCTTAAAATAACATATGGTTAGAAGTTAATGTGTCTACTCAAAAAGAATAGGTAGTTATTTCATGATAATAATTAAGGCATTAGTGTTCCATGTTATAACTTCAGGTAGTGTAACTTAATGCAGAGTAACTCAAGGACTATGTGTATGGAATTAAAAAGATATAGCACCTTACATACTCAAAAAATATTCATGTCAGTTATTATACTTAAGATCAAACTGATTTCCCCAAAATTAATTTATTTCATCAATTTAAAAATGGAAATTCTTTTAAGTGTGTCAGTGTTAGTATAGATAAGATATTGATTCATTGTTATGTGTCAATTCATTCCCAAATTCTGAAACTCGATTTTGTTTTCACACGTAAAATTTTCAGCAAATTGTTGTAATGTTTTTGGGACTGATTCTTTTCTTTCCATTTTTTCATGGTTAGTTTTTTAAAAAAGATATTTTAACCAAAAGCTATTATAAAGTATTACAAGGAAAGTTTCTAGTTTTAAATTGCAAGGTTTGTATGTTCCATTAGCTGCTACTGTTTAATTCTTTCTTTCCATCTCAGAACTTATGATTATAGCAAATGAGGTAAACATTTATACTTTCATTCTTCTTTTTCTGTTGCTGAATACAAAATGACACTCAATATTTGTAAAAGTGATCCTTTTTCAAATCAGAAAACTGCCTCTGTAGAATATATGTTCGTTCCTATTTTGAAAGGCTATTTTTAAAATATTATTTTGTTCCTGGCTTTCATATTGATTAGACCAGCTTGTATTTTAGGAAAATATGATTAAGTATCATTTTACAGTAATAATGGGCAATTCAAAGCAGCTAACCTTTCAAATAATATCTTGTTCAACAGACCAAAAGATAAACTGAGAATTTTGAGAGATTTTTAGATAATCTCTAGAAATGCTGTGATATGCAGTATTACCAAGTTTGTATTATTTACACAAAGTAGTAACAATTTATTCAAAGTATTATTATTCAAAGTAGGAAGAAATTAAGTCTGCATGCTTTTATAAGTTCACAGTCTGATTAGAAGCTAATTGCAGATGAAAAAAATACATCTTTATGTTTCTTAAGTTATGATATATCATAATTTGGATGATTTTTGAGATTTTATTTGACAGTTGGGTTCAGTGCCAAATAAAACTGTAAATTCAAAGAAAAGCAATTATCTGACAAAGTCAAATGCCTATTAAAAGACACAGGGAAAGAAGCATTGTTTACATTACACATATGGGAGCCTAAAAATAAAATGCATAATAGTTTTATAGTCTTTATCTTCTTATTTTCAGTTAACTAAAAAATATGTCATTTTTTTCAAGCAAATACCCCAGAACTTTTGTCTTTCTTATTGTTTACCTTTATTTTGTTTAATTGCATAAAGTATTCATCCAATTGAGTAAGCATATATTTAGCAAATCTTAGAAAATGTTTACTGGTTAAATATGGTTGGTAAAAATGCATATAAAGAGGAAATACCTTGAAAACAGGAGCCACTTTAAAATTTCTTGGTAGATTTATTTTTCTTACAAATCATTCAGGTTATTAGATCATAGTATGAACTATTGTTCACTATTTTTTGAATCATTTATTTTAAAAATTTCATGAAAAATAAAAATTATCTGAAATGACCAAGTGCCATTTTCTGTTTATTTGTTGATTCATTGTTAATTCAACAACTATTTTATTGACTCTATCAAAAGATTAAGAAATAATCTTTAAATATTCCTAGCACCGATACTTAAAAATCATTTATTAATAAATATGTAGTGGTAGCAGTTTTAATATTGAAATGAGAAATAAGAATATTGAAGAATTATTTCTAATGACAAAGCTTTTTTCTTTCACTGTTGGGTTTAACATAAAATATATTTATTTTGTTTTAGCTTTTTGCACCAGGGATATTTTCCTTTTCTTTCTTCTCCTCGGAAGGTGAGGATGTGTTATTTTAGATTTACCCGTAGCAGGGAAGAGACCTAAATCCACGTTGTGGCTTTTTAAATATTTTATAAAGAAGGTTTTTTTCTTTTTTTTAATATAGCAACACAGTAAATCAATCTTTTCTATGTTACCCTGAATCATTTTTGTATTCTCGCCTTTTAGCAGTAGTTTTTCACACTATTTTTATGGGACCAAATGCCTAATAATTGAAACACACACACAATCTTTGAGAAGTCATGAAAATACAATTCTTGTTCTTAATGATACCCAGAAAGCATAATATTCTGAAAAAAGATACTCCCTTTAGTCAATTTAAAATTAAACACTCTAATGCAAAAGGATATCTAAGGTGAAAGATGTTTGTGTAATGCTAAACATAACCAAAGAAACTGTGGTTTTAGCAAAGGTACTATTGCTCTATTTTATCAAGTGCCAGAAGTTGCATAATGAAAGTCTTTCAGTTAGTGAAAATATAAGTAAAAAAACATAAAAATACCACCCAGCTGGTAGAGATCTTCCTAATTTTTACCTGATTGTATTTCTGAAGAAATATGGCAGGGCTGTCGTAAATTTTCAACATGAACTGCATTTTTGTTGCCAATTTCCATATCCTTTAAAAAGTGCTGAAGCGTGCATTTGCTATTTATGTTTGCAGTAGACTGAGTACACTTTTACTATTTGTGGTTTTAGGAATTGGAAACAACCAAACAGTGGTGCTATGGTCTAAAAAAATAAATTTTAAACAGCTGCAGGACAGTATTTTTAGAATGGTAGGAGTACTTCTAAAGCAATGTAACTGCCCCCCCCCCCCGCCCGGTTTTTAAATGATCGAATATTGTCACAGATATAAAGTTAGGTTTCCATTGTGTGTTTTATCTATGAAGGATTAGATAAGTTAAACGAAAAGTATACTTTTGGTAGATGTGAAACATACTTTTAGTGTCTTGGTGTCAGCTCTTTTTTCTAACCATAAATGTTTGTTACTATATGCCAGCTATTGAGCATAATCACTTCGTGGGCATTGAATCCTCACAAAGACCCTTCCTTGGGTAAGAACTATCGTTATTTCTGTCTTACAAATGAGAAAACAGAGGTTTAGAGAGAAGGTGAGTAACTTGTCCAGAATCACAAAGTTTACGAATGTTAGATCTGAAATTTAAGTTAGTTTTCTCCAACTCTAGACCCACCAATCCAAGTATTTTTCAACCTTATGTTATGTGCAGATCCCTTTAAAAGAGGCAAAGAAAACCTTGTGTACCCCAGTTGTAACTTTAAGCATTTTTCTATTGTTACTAAAATATGAAAAAGCATAAAAATCTTGATAGCACCTCCTTATTTCATTTAAATCTAATGAAACTATAAAATCAAAACAAATTTAGAAATTGAAAACAAATTCATAGTATCTGTCACTATAAAAATAATTACCTAATTTAACACAACAGACTTTTCACTCCTGAAAATAAATTTCCTTTCTCAGTTTGACTACTGTGGTATAAGAGTGTGTATTATGTCTTCCCATTGTATTACAATCCTTTTCACATCATAGCACAGTAAAAAATGATGGTGTTCATAGGACCACTGGATATAAAAGCATAAGGTTGCTCTTAACAGCAGACAACAGCCAGCCACTCCATAGGCTGAAGGAATTAAAATCTATACACCTGTACCCAGCTGGTGGCTTTTTCCCCAAGGGACATGGATTGGAAAGCTCTGATTATTGCTTTTTCCTGAAGATAACTCAATTTCCTGTGACTTTTCTTTATTCCAGTTAGTTATTATGAAATCTTTGTGTAGTATATCATGGCATTATTTGGCTATTATTTTCTATTAAGCTAGCCTCATTTCATGTCCATTCTCTCCTCCTAATGCAACTGCATTCTTTTTGTTGCATACAACCATAGTATATTGTCTCTGAATAGTATATGTATTCCTATTAGCTTTGATGTCACTTTGGAGAACTACTTTTGCTTGTGCATATATGTGTGTATTTAACTAAAATGTTTTGCTGCATGTACTTGTGGAGGCATTAGAAAATAAATCATTTTTATTTCAACAATTTAGTCATAGAGCTTTGATAATTTTACTTTGTTCTTTTTGGTGGAAAACAGATATCAGTACAACAAGCACTTGCGTGGTTTTCTTTAAATTTATGGTTTTTGTATTTTGTTTTAAACAATTGGTATAGTAAAACATACATTAGATTTGCAGATGTATAGTATAGGTAGTTTTTCTTCTTCCCGTATGCCACTAACGAGACTTTTAAGTACTATTCAGTTTGATTTTTTTCTTGTCAATCATGTTCCATAAAGCATGATTCTTGTAAAGACCAGAGATACAGGTATAGTGTACAAAATATAGTTAATATGATACGGTGATTTGTTCATTTGGAGGATAGAAAAATGTACATTGTATTTTTTTTAATGCAGACTATAAAATGTAAAGTTTGGCAGAATGTTCTTAGTTATGAAACATCTGCATAGGCCATGTAAAGACGTACTAATGATCAAGAAAAATTTGTCTTTAATTTCTGATGAATGAATGAACTGGAAAAGGAAGGTGAAGACCCAGATGTATAATCTGATATTTAAAATTTTTAATGTGGAACAGATACGTATTCTGTTCAATGTGTGTTTAGGTCACATTTTACATAAATAGAGAAAATAGTTAAAATTTCAAAAACTATATGTTAGCTTACAGAACTAAAGTTAATTATCTGTATGGGGGCTCACTCTTTCTAAGACTTTTATAATCTTTGAGATTGAATCCTAATATAAGGTAAAACCTGATGTGACTCTATTGATTGAATTTTTCTAAGAAAGCTAATAAGAATCTATTATCTGATTCAGCTTTGTTCCATGAACAGTATTTATTGGACACCGACTCTTTGCTAGGACCTAGATAGATAAAAATGAATTTGATACAGTATCTTAATGTTTAATTTGACATTATAGAACCTTTTTTCATGATTAAAATCTTAGAATGTTAAAATAGCTTTGATTTTAAAAAGTTAAAGATTCTTAATGAAAAACAATCCATTTTAAAATGTGGAACTGAATTTTAAGGCATATTTTGTTTAGAACTTCAAACTTTTCTTATCATGGCCTGTTTATAAATAATAAATTTTATATTAGGGACCAATGTACATATACTTATATATAAATATGTATTTTTTTGGTGTATGTGTGTTAATCAAAAGTTTCAAAAGATGCTTATTCCTAACTACACATATATACACTACGGTATTTTATTTCTTAAAAAGCGGTGGTCATGGTCCCTTATTGAATCCAAAACTGTGAGTTTCAAAAACATTGTCATAGAGGGTTCTTTGGAATTCTATCAGTGCTATTTCTGTTTTTGTCCTGGTTTCTGCAGCAAGTACCTTCATATATGGTATTAACTTTTTTATATGGTTTAAAGAGGGAAAGAGTGGGATACATTTGCTTAAAATTTTGCATTCTTCATGTGTGTCTATAATATTAGAAGTCAGATTTGTAATTTTTGTGTCTTAAATCTTATGGAATTTTATATTTCTGACTTACCATGTATGTTGTAACTAAATTCTCTGCAATAGAGATCTACCTTACTGTGATACGATGAGTCATAATCAAGAAGTTGTTAAGTTCTCTGTACCTTTTTTCCTCAGGGATATTTTACTTTGATTAGAAATATTAAGTTAGGAAAATATTGAATTAATTTTGCTTTCTTGTGTGATAAAAGCTTATAAAATGTGCAAAATTTTTCTTTCCTGAGATTTAAGATCAAGAGTACTTTATTTAAATAGTTTATTAATAAAATGTAAGAGAAACACAAAAAAGTTGCCTAATTATCCTTGTTAGGCTCACTTATTTGAGTTACAGTTTAACTTTTTAAAAAATTAAAGCTCAAATAAGTTAAAACTTATTATTATTTTTTAAATAGAGATGGGTTCTTGCTATGTTGCCCAGGCTAGCGTGCAGTGGCTATTCACAGGTGTAATCATAACGCACTGCAGCCTGGAACACCTGGGCTCAGCCATTCCTCCCACCTCAGTCTCCCCAGTAGCTGGGACTACAGGCATGTGCTACCACACCTGGTTTCTAAAGCTTACTCTTTTGAAGTAACCAAAATTCATGTGGTCCCAACTCTCCATTCCTATTTCAAAGCACATAATTCTTATGTTTAATCAGATTTTTGCTTTTTCAAACAGTTTTTTTTTAATCAAAATGTTAAATAAATGGGAAACATTGTTTTTCCCCATAAACCCTGGTACTTTTTTCCCCACAATGTAAGTGTTACAACTAGAATCAGAACCTTGACCTCTCCTTTTATCAAATGACTAAGACAATTTAAATGACTGCCTGAGAAAGGTATTAGAAATATCCTAGGAACACCAACTTCCAAGAAATCTAAATTGAAGGGATCTACTGAATGGGAGCACTGGACTAAGTAAGAGATAGGAGAACTTATTTCTGTGTCATTGCTTTCTGTTGCCCTCTTGAACATAGCCGTCTCTATGATACCAATTTACTCAGTAAAATGAGGTGACTGTAATAAAATATATTAAAGACTTGTAGGAGGTATGAAATTTAATGACATCAGTTTGAGAAACTAGGTATATTAATATTTTTTACTTTCATGACCTGAATTGTTTTAAGCCATGAATACTGGGAGTGCTGGGATATTGTCTTCTCCGCTTCTGCTAGGGTAGATAACACAAATATTTTAAAGTTGGTCTTAATGTGGAATTTGTGATTTGGTAAAAAGAATTTTCATAAAATTTGATGTTTTTTTCTCTCTTGAAATGTTCACATATGTTTTATTTTTATAGACTTTTTTTTTTTTTAAGAGCAGTTTTAGGTTTAACAGAAAAATTGAGTTGAAAGTACAGAGTTCTTCCACCATTGCCACCTCCTCATATTTTCAATTATAGTTGATTAATATTGATAAATTATTTTTAACTAAAGCATAGTTTACATTAGGATTCACTCTTGGTATTTCACATTCTGTGGGTTTGGACAAACGTGTAATGACACTTATCTACTGTTATAGTATCATACAGAATAGTTTCACTGTCCAGAAAATCCCCTATGTTCCATTTGTTTCTCTTTCCTTCCTTCTCAGCCCCTGGCAACCTGATCTTTTTACTGTCTCCACAGTTTTGCCTTTTTAGAATGTCTTACATTTGGAATCATACAATATATAGCCTTTTTAGATTGACTTCTCTCACTTAGCAATGTGTATTTAAGTTTCTTCCATGTCTTTTCATGGCTTGATAGCTCATTGCTTTTTGTCTCTGAATAATATTCCATTATATGGTTATGCTACAGTTTGTTAATCTGCTTACCTATTGAAGGACATCTTGGTTACTTCCAAGTTTTGGCAAT
Organism: Eulemur rufifrons; assembly: GCF_041146395.1. Classification (NCBI taxonomy): domain Eukaryota; kingdom Metazoa; phylum Chordata; class Mammalia; order Primates; family Lemuridae; genus Eulemur; species Eulemur rufifrons. Next base: position 13,975,856 of record NC_090997.1, on the reverse strand, counting down.
TATGAATAAAGCTACGATAACATTTTTGTGTAGGGTTTTATGTAGATATACTTTTTTGACTCCCTTGAGTAAATACCAAGAAATTTGGTTGCTGGATCATATAGTAAAAGTATGTTTAGTTTTGTAAGAAACTGTTAAACTATCTTCAAAAGTGGCAAATTTTTGCAGAGAATGAGAGTTCTTGTTGCTCTACACCTTGGCCAGCATTTGTTGATAGTGTTTTAGCCAGTCTAATAGAAATGTATTTGTAGCTCATTATTGTCTTAATTTGCAGTTCCCTAATGACATAGTTGAGCATCTTTTCAAGTACTTATTTACCATCTGTGTATCTTTTTTGGTGAAGTATCTGTTCAAATCTTTGTTCCATTTTTAATCGAGTTTCTTAGTTTCTTATTTTCTTAATGTTGAGTTTTAAGAGTTTTCTGTGTATTTGGGAGACCAGTCCTTTCTCAGGTAAGTGTTTTGCAAAGACAGTCTATGGCTTGTCTTTTCATTCTCTTAAAACATTTATTTTAAAAATCTTCTCTCATAGATTATCTAAATTTTTAAAATCTCTATTTTCATTCTGACCTAAAGGAGCCATTCACAATTCAGTTTAATGGTTCAAATGAGAATAATCCAAGGAAGTCTTCTTCTACTGTTTTTTCACATAAGTTTCAGCACGAAGAATTGGTGTGTGTACAGAGTTTACATTTGTAAAAACATCTGTAAAAATTAAATTTCAAATTTTTGGCATGTCTTGCCATTGTGTCTTGCTTTTGGTGTGTCTTGCTTTGGGAAGCTTTGCATTGAACCCACTGATTTCTTTGGCCAATGACAATTCCTCATCCGTTTTAGTTTGCACCTGAAATATCATTTCTCAAACTGTGTTCCATGAAATTTGAATATTTTTCAGGATGTGTCTAGATTTTCTCCCCAATTTTTATTTCTTAGTCACATATTTTGGGAAATATTTCATACTATATGTTATCACTTAGAGATTTGCAATGCATATTAAAGCTTTAACACTTTTTTTTTTTGCAGTAAAGGAAACTATCTTATTTGTTTAATGCAGTGGTTCAATTCTTTGATGGTGGAACCTGTTCTTTTGGAACATCTATCTATTAAAGCTTTCAGAATGCTGTTGTGTAGAATATTCATGTAGAAAATAATGCCCTCAAACTACATGCAGTGAGAAATTCCCTTGTCCTAGTTCCAGAGGGGAGATAAAATGTTTAAATTTTTGCAATGAGTATAAAGGGATTTTTATGGGGTAACTTTTCAGAAACTGTTTCCAATCCTATACTCATTACAAGTGGTCAATTGTATTTTATATAACTTGGGACTTCAAGGAACATGGGGTTGTTACTTAATGGCTTTTAAATCAATTGTGCTATTCTTCTGTAAAAAAAGGGTCTTAAAGGTAAGGTTTTTGGTTTATTTCACAAATAAATTCTACTAGAAAGAGTATTGTTTTCTTTGGTGGTGAGGACCCCCTTTGATTTTCTAAGCTTTAACCAGTGAAAATATCTTTGGCTGGTCTTTTAGCCTGGGAGATTGATACAGAAATCTTACTTTACCTTTTCTGATAAATAGTTACTACAGTTCTCTTTATTCAAACCCCATCTTCTGGTTCCCTTTATAGGTTTAGCCAAATGAATAGGATTCACTCATGAACATCTTTGAGGCTTGGTTTTTTAAAAGGGAACCCTGTTTCCCTTAAATCTTGGATTGATGAGCACCTAACATTTTTTATTAGCGGAACTGAAGTGAACCTGAAATATATTCACATTAAAACTTACATTTTTCATTTTAGAGACTATTTCAAAGAATTTGTTCCTGATCTAAGATTGTGAAGTTTTAATGCCAAGTTGTGATTTGTGAACATGGCGAAGAGTAGTAAAGAATATCATCTTTTTGGCTTTTCATTCTTTAAGTGTTTTGTGCTCTTGAGACTAATAGATTCAGTTCCTACGTAGCTTTCTTTTCATTCCCTCATATGCTTATTATTTCCTTGAGTATTTTGTTTTTGTTATAAAAAAGCTTTTTAGTACATGGATTATGTTCTTTATTATTTCTAATTATTGAAGGCTATTAATGATGTTTTATAGCTGATTGGCTTTTTTAAGTTGTTATCTCTTCCAGAAAGGAGGAAATGGAGAGAACTGTATTTCAGTTTTCAGTCTAACTCTTTTATAACAAAGAGTAGATATCAAAATTACTGCATAAGAACACTGAGTGACAGCAGTAATTATCTAAAACGTTTATCTTCTTAGTGTTTTTAATATACAAAATTTGCTTTTGTTCAATATAAGGTTTTATTTTTTATTTTATTTATTTCTTTAATTTTTTTTTTAAGAGATGAGATCTTACTGTGTTGCCCAGGCTGTAGTGCAGTGGCACAATCATAGCTCACTACAGCATTAAACTCCTGGACTCAAGCAATCCTCTTGCCTCAGCCTCCCAAGTAGCTGGGATTATACTTTGTGAGCCCATATGCCCAGGCCAATATAGTTTTATTTGTTTAGGGAATAAGACAAATTAAATGATTTCTCATACTTATTTTTTTTCAAGTTTTTTCTAAGAAAGTATCAATGATACAGTCACTTTAAAGAATATTTATAATACAGTGAATACTTTTTCTACCTATATAACGGAACAGAAAGACTGCAGTGAGGTGAATTCAAATTTCCCATAAAAATGAATACTATAGTTTAAAGGTAGCAAGCACTGAGGTACCCAAAAAGCTACCGTAGAGATCTGAACCAGTATTTGCTGAGAGACTTTTTTTTTTTTTTAATCATGAAATGTTGGATTATATCAAATGATTTTCTGCATCAGTTTATATGATTGTATATTTTTACTTCTTTAGCCTGCTGATATGATACATTACATTCATTGATTTACAAATGTAACAGCCTTGAATACTTGAAATAAATTCTACTGGTCATTGTATATACAGTAGTCCCCCCTAATCTACTGGGGTTATATTCCAGGACCCCCAATGGATGCCTGAAACCACAAATAGTACCAAACCTGATTGCCATCCATCACAACATATTTCTGTTTATGTCTTTCACAAATTTAATGCCTTTTCCATCTTAACTGAGCACCTATCACATACTGTGGATGTAACTTTTGTAGTTTGAGGTGTGACAGCAAAACTAGCAAGAGTTTCTTTTTCCTTCTTCACAATTTTATGAATAGAAGATTCTTGAGCTGTAGATCTTAGCAACCTCAGCATAAGATTTTTTTCTTTCTTTATTAACTCAAGAACTTTTACCTTTTCACTTAAAGGAAGCATTTTATGGCTTCTCTTTGGCATATCCAAATTGCCAGCCTCACTGCTCTTGCACTTTGGGGCCATTGTTAAGTAAAATAAGGGTGACTTGAACACAAGTACTGTGGTACCATGGCAATGGATCTGATAACTGAGAAGGCTGCTAAGTGACTAATGGCCAGTTAACCTATACAAGCATATATATGCTGGGAAAAAAAGATGATTCATGTCCTAGGAAGAGCGAGATTTCATCATACTACCTAGAATGGTACATAATTTAAAGCTTATGAATTATTTATTTCTCGAGTTTTTCATTTAATATTTTCTGACCGCAGTTGACCACAGGTAACTGAAACCTCAGAAAGTGAAACCGCATGGATAAGGGGGGACTGCTGTGGCAATTCTCTTTATATATTACTGGATTTGATTTGCTAATATTTTATTGAGGATTTTTACATCTAAGTTCATGAGAAATAGTGGCCTATCATTTCTTTTTTTTTTTTTTTGTACTTTGGTTTTGTTGTGTTTTGGCCCTTTTTCTAGTGCATTGTTTTGGTATCAGAGTAATACTAGTCGTAAAATCAGATGGGAAGTTTCCCTCATTCTTTCTTTTCTGTAACAGATTATGTAAAATAGATGTGCATGGAGAGGAAAAATATCTTTTCCTCATCCATCCTGGGTTCATGGCCGAGGCCCCTATAACAAAAGACTAGCAAGAGAAAAGACAAATTTATTTAATGTGAGTTTTATGTGACACAGGAGCCTTCATAAAGAAATGAAAACCTGAAGAAAGGAGTAAACCTGTGTTTTTTTGTGATTGGGTCTTACTATATTGCCCAGGCTGGATTTGAACTCCTAGGCTCAAGTGGTCATCCTGCCTCCACCTCCCAAGTAGCTGGGACTACAAGGGTGCAAGCCACTGTGCCCAGCCTACACTTGTGATTTTTTATACTAGGTTTTAATAAAGAAGTGGTAGTGATGGAGAAATATGATTGGATAAAAAAAAAAAGTGTGATGTAATGGTAATAATCTGGAGGAAACAGCAAGGTGTGTTTGTTCAAATTCTTCTCTGTGACCCTTTAACTTCAGAGATAAGCATATTCCTTTCCTGTGAGTATAGGGAGGGCACCTCGGAAATGAGTGTCGTATGATCTGTTTCAAGGGAAGGTCAGGAAATCTTTTCTGTGTTTTATGACCTGGGGCAGGGGACAGAGGTGGGAGGAAGGTAGGGGTAATTTTCCTGCTTCTGAGGTTTTCTCAAATTCTTTCAGCTTAAATAGTTTTGGGTGAGTGTACTGAGCAGATGTTAATTCTGCTTTAAACGTCTGGTAGAATTCTCCTGTGAAACCATCTGGGCCTGGAGATTTTTCCCTGTCATCTCTACTCTAGCATTGAGCTCCTCCAGTGAGTTCATTTTGGTTATTGTATTTTTTAGTTTTATAATTGCTGTTTGGTTTTTTTAAAAATTGTATTTCTTTGCTGAAATTTTCAGTTGTTTATTGGTTTTAAGAGAATTTTAATAGCTTTTTGATGCATGTCTATGATAGCTATTTTAAAATCCTGTCAGGTAATTAAAACATCTGATTCATCTTGGTTTTGATACCTATTGGTTGATTTCCCAGTTCTTGGTATGATAATGATTTTTGAAGTTATATCCTGGATATTGTATTATGTGGCTCTGGATCCTGTTTAGCCTTTTTTTTTTTTTTTTTTTCCTTTTTGATAGCCAGGCTCCCTTTTGAAGTAGCATGAGAGTTAGGTGAATGTGTATGTTCAGCTTCCCATGGCCATCCCTCCAGTACAACTATAGCAAAGTGGGACACTGACTTAAAATGCCTTGTTGCAGATGGCTGGGTTGAATGTTCCCTGCCTCCTCAGCCTGCTCATGCCTTTGTTGTGAAAGTGGGCTACCTCCTTGCACTGCCTCCTTGCCTCTCATTTGGGCTGTAAGATCAGTTTCCCTGTTGGGCCCACTGGACGCTCACCACCACCTTTGGTCTCATTGATGCAGAATGGGTTGTGACTCTGCTTCCCTTTGTGCCCGGCTAACCTTGGGGGTAGGGTGGGCAATAAGAGTGCTGACCAAGCTCTGGTTGGCACTGCCTGTTCAGTCTGTCAACATGAAATATATATAGAAAGACAAATTGCTAAGCAAAAGAGTTTTTGGGGAATAACATACAAGAATTGCAATTCAGTATACATAAACCAAGGTAGCCCCTAGGTGTGTCTGAAGAACAAAGGGAAAAGCTGCGGTTTTATTGGGGAACAGAGGAAGGTTATGTAAATTGTTTTGAAAGAAAGTTCATTGGTGTTGGCAGGGTCTTGCAGGAGCTGGAGCATCACGATGAGTTGTGATTGGTGAATGACAAGTTACTAGGTAAAATTTATAATCTTCAAGTTGTAGCAGGCCACTGCAGTTATGGATTGGGCTTGCAAGACAATTCTTGGAGTAGCTGTTGGTGATGAATGTTTTTCCCTGTTTTAGTTGGGTATGACAAAAATGACTTCATTTTGTATAATCAGTTTTCATAAGTCTCTTAAATGCTGGGTAGGTATTGAGGCCCAACTTTCCCCCAGTCCTCAGTGACACCAGGGTAGGAGGAAAGGGGAGCACTGAATAGCCCCCATACTGCCTTGGTAAGTGTCTTTGATGCTCTGTGGGGGTTGAGACTCAACTCTTTCCTGGACCCCCACCCACAACAGGTATAATGGTGACTAGCTCTGCATTGGACTTCCTCATTGATAAATCTCATTGCTGCTGGTTGAGGGTGGAGGCTGAGTTTGCCGCTACACCCTGTAGACATTAATCTGTTGGAAGAATTGGAGCAAGAGAGGGGAATGTGAGATCAGCTCCCAGCCTTTGCCCCATTGACAATACCCTCTGCCTACCTGGTGAATGATGGAAGATCAGCTGTCAAACTTCCTGATCCACTACTGGTGAGTGAGTTAGGCTGCCTGCAGGGATGGGGGTTTTAAGAGTAGAAATTTAACTTCCCATTTGGCCTGGTGAAAGTGCATGGTAGAGCTGTTTTGCCATTGGTGATTGGCTGGTGTGGGGCAGTTATTGCCAAAAATGTTTTTTGTTTTTGTTTTTGGAGCTTTTTTGGTGATTCTAAATTAGAGTCTTCTGCAGCATCATGTCTGGGATATTAGGGAAGCAATAGGGAATCCCAGGGGACTCATTGCCAGATTATTCCTCAAATTGTGAGTTCCCTAGGCCAGCTTTCTTTTTTCTTTTTTTTTCCCACCACCTTTCACAATCTTCCTATGTTTCTTTGTTGTGTTATATCGTGGGTTTTTTCAGTTGTAAGAGGGAAGAGTTGGGAGCTCTGAGGCTTTCCATGTTGATGGAACCAGAGGTCCCTCAAGATACTATTTTTGTTCATATGGAAACATTTAAAAATAAAATTAAATCTTCCTATTATAATGCAGTAATATTTGGTGAGGATTTTTTTCCCTGAAGATTTTCATCAGTTTGTGTATTGGGCTGTGATTCATTATTGGCATTTTTTTTTTCTGGAAACACAGAATTATTTTCTTATAAAACAAGGAGTATCTATGACTCTTATTTTATTACAGTAATATATACAACATATAATTTCAATTTAGCCTTTTTTTTTTCTTGAGACAGTGTCTTGCTATATTGCCTAGGCTAGAATAGTAGTGATGTCATCATAGCTCACTGCAACCTCAAATTCCTGGGCTCAGTTGATCCTCCTGGCTTAGCCTCCCGAGTAGCTGGGACTACAGGCATGCACCACCATGCCTGGCTAATTTTTTCTATATATATTTTGAGTTGGCCCGCTAATTTCTTTCTGTTTTTAGTAGAGACAGGGTCTCGCTCTTGCTCAGGCTGGTCTCGAACTCCTGACCTTGAGCAAACCTCCCGCCTCGGCCTCCCAGAGTGCTAGGATTACAGGCATGAGCCACCGCGCCTGGCCCGAAGTCTGTATTTTTTTTAAAAAGGCAAACAAATGAGCTATTTCTTTGTAAACCCTATGGGACAGTAATGGCAGCAGTGGCTTCTTTAGCAGATTCAACACTGAATATTGGAACATTTGGTACAGGCATCAGCTCCTTTTATTATGAATACCTTTTGAAGGCATCAGCTGCAGCACTTTTGGTGCATAAAAATTTATTAAGGTAAAGTACAATTAAAAAGTTGAAGAAAAAGAAGGATACCTGTTACTGTGTTCAGAAAAAAAGGGTGGAATTAATTCTTAGCAACCACTGTGCCTTTGAGAATACAAGTAGCATTTCTTTTCTAAGCATACAGTTACTTACATTCAAAAGCAGTTTTTTTTGTTTGTTTTGAGATAGGATCTCTCTCTGTTGTCTGAGCTAGAGCGTAGCAGCATCATCGTAGCTCACTGTAACCTCAAACTCCTGGGCTCAAGGTATCCTCCCACCTTAGCCTCTCAAATAGCTGGGGCTACAGGTACATGCTACCACACCTGGCTAATTTTTCTCTTTTTTGTAGAGATAGGATCTGGCTATGTTGCTTACGCTCATCTCGAACTCCTGGGCTTAAGCCAATCTTCCACCTCAGCCTCTCAAAGTGCTAGGATTACATGTATAAGCCACTATGCCCAGCCCAAAAGCAGTTTTATTACAATGTATAGCTTTAACAACCCATCTTGGATCAAGTTGAATAATCTGATTGAATCATTACTTATGAGTTGCAAAATAAATTCAGTTATTTAAGAGGTATTCATTAGGAACAAATTTGTGACACCTTATTCCCAAAGACTCAGAGTAATTCTAAGGAAATCTGCTAGTCTAGCAATAAGCTTGATATTATCACACAAGACTAACTCATTTCCATAAACAGAGATTTGAATCATATAATTATTTATTTCTCAATGTAAGCTTGTTTATTTTTTAAATAATTTATAAAAATTTTGAATGTGGTTGCATAAAAGTTTGAGTTCTGTAATAAATAAGTAGTCCCCAAATTACTATTTCTTACATCACTTGCGTCTACCTCAGAGCTTTGCACAGCGGTACTCTTGTAGGATGCCTTCAAATATCTGTTAGCTTATTCAGTGAACTCATGAGTGCTGAGTACTAGAGATAATAAGGTTAGTAAAGAACAACCACCTCTGCCATTCGGGAGCACAGTCTGGCAGTAAAAGATTTTACATGCACACACACGTACACAAATACAAACACATACAGTATATATACATGCACAATAAACAGCTTTTGTTAGGTACTAAGTGATATAACAGGAAGTTCTATGTAAGTAAATAACTGTCTAATATCCAGAAAAAATGTGGACAAAGAAGTGACATTTTAGATCAGTCACGTGTGAGGAGAAATTAATGAAGAGATTTCAGATAGGCATTTCAAAGGATGACTAATCATTTTACTTTTTTCATGCACCTAATTCAGTCTCATGAAATATTTACACATATATATTTCAGTTAGTTCATCAAAACATTTGAAGAACATAATTCATTTTCAGAACATCAGGAAAATGAAATATAAAAACTATTTTTATAAATGTTTAAGTAGAGCATTTACTTCAAAGCATACATATGTTCTTATTTTAGAGTATTTTGCAAAGGTGCTGATTTTTTATTATCTCATAAAAGTGAAAGCAGTTAGCATTATGCACGTTTGCCGAGTTTTTCTCTTATTCACCTTACTTTATACTCAGTGGTTCTTTTTTTTTTTTTTTTTTTTTTTTTTTTTTTTGTTGAGACAGAGTCTCACTTTGTTGCCCAGGCTAGAGTGAGTGCCGTGGCGTCAGCTTAGCTCACAGCAACCTCAAACTCCTGGGCTCAAGCGATCCTACTGCCTCAGCCTCCCGAGTAGCTGGGACTACAGGCATGCGCCACTATGCCCGGCTAATTTTTTCTATATAGATTTTTAGTTGTCCATATAATGTCTTTCTATTTTTAGTAGAGACGGGGTCTCGCTCAGGCTGGTCTCGAACTCCTGACCTTGAGCAATCCACCCGCCTCGGCCTCCCAGAGTGCTAGGATTACAGGCGTGAGCCACCGCGCCCGGCCCTCAGTGGTTCTTAAACTACCTCATGGCCTGTATCTTCTTAGATTTGGAGCATAGATTATAGATTAGCAAGCAAAGGTTCAGAATCTTTGATAATAATGTGTTTAAATACTTTTATAAGAAAGGAACCAAACTTCAGAGACGTAAAATGTTCATTTCTTATTTAGAGAAAAGCAAAATTTAACATGTGTTAATTAGACTCTTACTTTGTAACTGTAATATAATATGTCTTCATAATTATGTCAACAGACCTAAAGATTAGAGCAATGGATTGTCTTGCACACGATCACATAGAAAGTCTGTGTCAGAACCCAGATTAAAACTGTAGACTATCGACCACTGTTCAGTAATTCAGCCAGGAAGGGCTGCCCATCAAAACTTTTCTTTAGATTTCTTCACTTTTTGTTGTTGAAGCCTAGTTGCTAAAGTGACCTAGAATGAAAAGTTAGCATCAAGTAGATTTTCTTTATCTTTGAACACAAGAATAATGGGTGAGATCCCCAGTCTAACCATTGGGGGCCATTAACCAATGTACTAGTTTTTAGTAACTATGTGGGCACTGCAGGCACAAAGTCGAAAAGGCAGAGGGTGGTGAGGTGAGTAGAACAATAAAGTAGATAGTGACAATGCAAAGTGACCAGTGCTGTGATAGAAATACTTTTGGGTGTACAGGTAGCACATTAGTGATGTCTTTCCAAGAAAGAGGACAGTTAAACTGTATTTTACTATTGGCATCACTAAGGGCGGGTTAATGTCTCTGAAGCATCTATCTCTTAGACTTTTGAAGTATGTATGTGGCCCTTCCTGACTCTATGGTGATACAGTTCTCCCCAGTTCACCAAGATTCCACACCCCACTTGAGAAAGTATGCTTTACAGTTATTGGTTTAGATACCATTAAAAGGAATCAAACTTTTGTATGTACTACGGGTGAGAGATGTTATTGACAGTAACATTTAATGAAAAATAGCTTCTTTTGTTAGGTAACAATGTGATCAGCTCTGGAATTCAGTGGACCTGATTTTATTTAAATGCTGCTTCTACAGTTATGTGACCATGGATAAAGCAGATAGTCTCTGTAAAACACTACTGTTTTGTCGATTAAATGAGATTATGCTTATAAAACTCCTAACATAGTGCCTGACATATACCAGTACTATGTTAGCTGCTTATATTAATAAATGAGCCTTGAACTAAACTGTATTTGTAATTGCAAAAATATAATGATTAGTGTTAAATACATGTTACTTCTGTGCTAAATTTGTGTTTAAAATAGTTGGGAGATGTTCTATTTAAGTTTATAATAATATTTTCATTAGTAACCATAAATTTAAACATGTATGAAAAAATAAGAATTAAGATCATTCTTATTTTGGTAAATAGATATTAAACAGTGTTTTTCTAAGAAATCCAGAAAGAATTTATCCACAGTGTTCTTCATTGTGTGGCATCAAGGTGTTTAGCATTTGGTTGTTTTTGTGTACCTTCCCCAGTCCTTGGAGATCTGTATGCTTTGTGTACATCTTTATTTCATCACATCTTGGGACTGAGAAGTTTTTGATAAGGGAATTTTTCATTTCATTGATAATTTTAGATTGCTTCTTTTATTTGTTGAAGGATTTCCAGCACAATGGCTCAACTACCAAAAATTTTTTTTCATATATTGAGGTATTTATTTTCAGATTTGTTTTTCTTTTTTGAGATATATTGGCTCCATATTTAATCATAAGAAAGTTATGATCCCTGGCTTCAAGGAGCTTAAACTCTGAGATAATCAGGATTGTCACACATATATATGGGTTAATGTAGGGATAATACTTTACAAATAATAAAAATAAAATAAATATAAATGACCATATTCCACTGGAATCTCATTTTTTTTTTTTTTTTAAAGCAAGTGGAATTTTTGTGAATGCCTTACCAGGAGGGAATGATTTCAAAGAGTTGTCTGCATTTTATGACAGCTAGCTGTTGGTATTGCATTAGATCATGATCTTTTATCAATCTTGAAGTGACTCACTGTTCAAGTTGGGGCACTAGTTTGAAAGGTCCTCTTCAGTTATAAGCCATAAAAATGCCATGGTGGTTTGGGTTTTGATTAAAAATAGCATGTGCTGATTTCTGTGTAGGTGTGCTTACCATATTTGTTTATATTTATTCAATGTTGGTATTGCCTTTATTTCTAGCAAATATTTCTTAAGTGTATTTTTGTCTTGTTTGTGTTGTAAAATACAGAAACAGCAAATCTGAAGATGTAAATTCATGCACAGTTTATAACATTAAATAATGTATTAGTTTTAGAAAATAATATAAAAGAAGTTGCCTTTTTTTCTGACTTTCTGTGCTTCTCTCATAAATTAGAGCCGTGAGATTAATTAAAACTTGTTGCTGTTTTTATCATCTTAAAGCTTATGCCTAAAACTAATATGATACAAAAAATGAGTACTTTTCAGAAATTTGTATATTTACTGAAGTTAAAAAACACCAGTAGCTAACATGCTTGTAATACTTTACTATTTATAGAGGCTTGTGTGTAGAGGATGTCCTTTTGATCCTACCAACAATATGATGAAGGGTGCTATTATCCCAGAGAGCTTAATTGACTTGCCCATATCATAACACCTATTAAATTACACTGCCAAGATGTTAGACTCTATATTTTGTTCTTTTCTACATTCCCCAAGGAAATGGAAATGTTTTGATTTTAAAATTAATCTTTATGGATATTGGACTCATGAAATTTGAGAGTTATTTTATATGATATTCCATTGCATTTTGGAAAGGAAAACGAACAGAGGGAAGTTATGCCAGCATTCTTATGTTAATGGTTAGAAATAACAACTATGGGGGTGCTAGGGAAATGTTGGGCCCTATAAAAATGAAAGTCATTGTAGGATGTAAGTTAAATAAAAGCAAATTATCATAAATTCTGAATACATAACCAAGTGAGAATACCAGATTCAGAATTTTAAAGGAAAATAAAAACAAGAAAACTAATGAAAACATCAGTTTTCCTTGTAGTCATTTTTTATTTCAGTGATGATATGCCAATACATCTTTTAAAGATTATGATTATGACACAGATGTACTTTAGTTCCCTTAAACAGAATTTCACAGAACTTAATTTCACCTACAGGAGATTTGTGAATGTAGTCAATAGTCAACAAACATAAACATTTCATTTGGCTGGAGAGGGCAGAGAGGTCTTTCTGTAGAAAAGAGTGGGGGAAATGCTCTGAATTTGAAGACTGAGGAAATTTCATGTGTTACTATTTTGTTCTAATCAGAAGACATTTAAGGAAACACAAAGTACTACTTAAAGTCCTTAATTGGCATTAATTCAACAAGGCTCATATTTGTACCCAGTGTAGGATACCTATAGAATTATTCAAAAATGATTTTTCTTCTATTTCCATCAACTGTAGGAACAATAACATCTCTGTAGCTAATACAAATATTGCCAATATGCCCTTTTTAAAAGGTAAATTTCTTACTCAGAAGTCTACCAAAAGTTGTTTTCTAAATCATAGCCATTCCTAAATCAGAGTGAGGCTACTATTAACTTTCTGTGTTAAAAGGTAGGTGTGGGAAATAGCAAAGCAAGCTCCAGGGGTTTTATTTTATGTGCTACCGTTCCCCCACCTCCTGAGGCTGTGCCCTGTTGATCTATTTTGAGCTACCAGACTCAAAAGTAAATAATTTTACTTAGCATCTTCTTCATATACTGCTTTAAAAGTTAACTTTGTAGGTTAAAAATAAATTAAATTGCCAACAGTCTTTCTTAACTGATTTTTATTACTTTTCATATACTTTGATTACAGTCCTTGAAATAATAGGATGAATCTTATTTAGAGTTTTTAAATATGTTGTTTTTCTGGCTAGAAAATAATAAAACTACATTTCACAAAATGATACTGTTAGAGTAACAAAGAACCTTAGAGAGTTCACTGAGATTACTCATCAAAGAGCCATTGCAGAATAATCTGAGAGCTTTTCCACATAATTTGATTGGATAGTTTTGAGGTGGCTCCTGTGCATGGCATATTTTTATAAAGCTTCCAAGGAGATGATTCTGATGGGCATCCGTGGTGAAGAACTAAAACATGAATTGATTTGCCCAAGATTGCTGTTGGCAGAGCCTAAATCCTGTTCTCCTGCCTCAAGTCCCATGCTTTTTCTACTTTATCAAAGTCACCTCCTAATTTGGATATTTATACTAATAATAGAAAACCTTTTTCTTTTCTCATGTATTTCAGACTAGTGAGATTTTACCGTATAGGATCACTTTTTGTTGTTATAGATTGTGGTCAGATGAAATGCTTTTAAAAAACTGAGCTCTAATATTGTAAGCAACTTTCAGACAGGGACTTGAACATATTAAAAAATTTTTTTTCATCTTTCAGCAATGTTTTGAATAGTTCTTTTCTTATAATAAGCATTCAATAAATGTTTGTTAAATGATTAAGTAATTGTTTCTTGTTGGTTTTTTTAGGAGGCGAGGTCTCGCTCTTTTGCCTAGGCTGGAGTGCAGTGGCATCATCTTAGTTCACTGCAACCTTGAATTTCTGGCCTCAAATGATCCTCACGCCTCAGCCTCCCAAGTAGCTAGGACTACAGGTGCATGCCACCATGCCTGGCTAATTTAAAAAGTTTTTTGTAGAGACAGGAACTTGCTATGTGGCCTAGGCTTGGTCTTGAACTCCTGGCCTCAGGCGATCCTCCCGTCTTGGCCTCCCAAAGTGCTGGGATTACAGGCTTGAACCACCACAGCCGGCTGAATAAGTAATTCTGATTTGGAATAATGTGCCATCTAGTGCCACACATACTTGGTTCATGGCCAATGCTTAATAATATTTATTCAATGAAAGTCAATCTTTAGGGAGCCCTTTTATAATTTTAGGTATGAATTTAATTTTCCACAAAATTTCTGTATCATTTAGACTAATTTTTATAATTTAGAATGATTTTTATTTTCCCAGAATAATTGTTTTTGTTTGCTTTATGTGTAACAGCATGGTTGTTGCTTCCAAAAATAAGAATACATTTCTGTACTAAAAAAAAGAGTCACGGACTTAATGTGAGACCAAATTATATCACTAATTTGAGCTTTTCTCTCATCTGTAAATGCATGAGTTGGGATAGATTTCAGCTGTAAAATTATGTGAATATTTTTATAATTATAAAGGAAAATATACAGACTCTAGCTGTAGACTCCTTTTTCACTCCCCTTTTAGTTCTCTGTTCCATTACAATCAAACTTCCATACATCATTCCACTAACCCAGTCATTCAAAGTTCAGTGGTGATACTGAAGTTAACAAGTCCAGTTGTGTCTCTTCAGCACCAGATTAGCGGTGTCTTATGTCTAGTTTTCCATTTCTCTAATCAGTCTCCAGCAACTTCCTGAGTGATTAAAAAAAAAAAAAAATGTCTCTTTATGTCATTTTCATGCCTGACTCCCTTCAGTGAGTTTCCTATTGCCTATAGTTATGTTTTTCAAACTGTGAAAGTAATACATTGGTGGATAGCGAAATTAATTTTGTGGATGGGGACTAGTGTTTAAGACAAAGAACTGTGATAGAATAGTATAGGAAATATCAGTTGACATCTGTAGTGAGAATATTTTTATGAAAGTATGTCATTTTATGTATACATCTCTATATGTACTGATGTATCCATCCAGATATATAACACATGTGAGTATCAAGTCATGATATAATGTGTATTTCTTATTATGAGTCACAGTCAAAAAAGTTGAATGCAGAGATGTTACAGCCCAAATTCCATTATGTGGCAGCTTTCCCTTCTCATAGTTCTTGTCACAAAAGCCTTTCCGTTCCCATACTATGCCAGGTGCATGTATGCCCACCTGTCTTTACTCACAGTGTTCACTCTACCTGGAAACACCCAGAATCATACTCTGGTCCAGTTTTACCTGAGCCTCATGGAATCAGAAATCTAGGCTCGGTGATTATAAATAAGTAAAAAGCAACAATGGAGCCAGGATTTCACTTCAGGTCTTATTGATTTACTGACACAATACTTTGCATTTCTAACAAGTTCTCAGGTGATGTCTGTTGCTGCTGGTCTGTGGACCACATTTTGTATACTATTGTAAATCATTAATCTCCTACAGAGAGACCCTTGTTAGAAGTGGTTTTCAAATTCTTAGGCCCTATCCTAGGCTTACTGAATCAGAAACTCTGGAAGTGGGACCCAGCAATTGTGTTTCAGTAAATCCTCCAGGTAATTCTGATGCATACTGAGGTTTGAGGACCACTGCTATGCAGTAGAATATTGTTTATAGGTTTGTGTTTTGTTTTGTTTTGTTTTGTTTTGTTTTTTTTGAGACAGAGTCTCACTCTATTGCCCAGGCAAGAGTGCCATGGCGTCACCCTAGCTCACAGCAACCTCAAACTCCTGGGCTCAAGTGATCCTCCTGCCTCAGCCTCCCGAGTAGCTGGAACTACAGGCATGCGCCACCATGCCCGGATAATTTTTTTTTCTATATATTTTTAGTTGTCTAAATAATTTCTTTCTATTTTTTTGGTAAAGACGGGGGTCTCACTCTTGCTCAGGCTGGTCTCGAACTCCTGAGCTCAAATGATCCGCCCACCCCGGCCTCCCAGAGTGCTAGGTTTATAGGCATGAGCCCCTGCGCCCGGCCAATTTTTGTATTTTTTTAAGACTTCTAACCTTTCTTCAGTGAAGTACAGAAAGAATTTACTCTTATTACTCTTTCTACTCACTCCTGTTGTTAAAATTGCAACACAGTGCAGACTCCTGTCAGATTGTAAGAATATTTCCCTCCTTTCTTCTTTTCTGACCTTTCTTTCTTCTTTCCCTCCTTCCTTTCCTTTCTCCACTCTTCCCATCCCACCCCACCTCACTCCACCCTAATACTAAGCACTGTTTTAAGTAGAAGAGATAAAAGAAAGTCCTTAGAGAGTAAGAACTCTCTGCTCTCTAGAGAGAATAGAATGGACATAACATTCTTCTAGGCAAAGCAGATAACAAAATAGATGCCTTTCGTATAAGATGTGTACTATAAATCATGGTAATGCTAAGCTTTTTGAAGAAAACTAAAACAGGATAAGGGGAATATAGAGTGCTGGAAAGTGCCATTTCAGTTAGAGTCATCAGAGAAGGCCTCTTTGAAATAGATGATGTTAGAAGAGAGTTGTAAAGAAAGAAATTGAGGGAGTGAGACAAGGATATCTTAGGGGTTAAGGAAATGTGCATTTATAACAGCTTCATTCATAGTAAGTCAGAACTGGAAACCACTCAAATGTCCATCAACTGGTGAATGAATAAACAACTTATGTACATATATACAGTAGAATACTAGTCAGCAATGAAAAGCAACAAATGCACACATCAACATGGATATATAGTCATGTGTTGCTTAACAATGAGGATACCGGCCAGGTACAGTGTTTCATGCCTGTATTCCTTTGGCAGGCCAAGGCAGGAGGATTGCTTGAGGCTAAAAGTTTGAGACCAGCCTAGGCAAGAATGAAACCCTGTCTCTGCAAAATTTTTAAAAATTAGCTGAGCATGGTGGCGTGCACCTGTTTTCCCATCTACTCTGGAGACTGAGCCAGGAGAATTGCTTGAGCCCAGGCGTTTGAGGTTGCAGTGAGCTACGATCATGCCACTGCACTCTAGCCCAGGTGACAGAGCAAGTTCCTATCTCCAGGAAAAAAAAAAAAAAAACACAACAACAAAAAGAGGATACCTTCTGAGAAATGCGTCGTTAAGCAGTTTCTTTATGTAAACATCATAAAACGTACTTACATGAACCTAGATGATGGTACAGCCTACTACTACAGACCCCAACTCCTGGGCTGCAGACTGGTACTGGTCTGTGGCCTCTTAGGAACTGGGCCACACAGCAGGAGGTGAGTGGCGGGCAAGCGAAGCTTTATCTATATTTGCAGCTGTTCCCCATCGCTTGCAGCCTCCCACTGCAGGTTCGTGGAAAAATTGTCTTCCATGAAACCTATCCTTGGTGCCAGAAAGGTTGGGGACTGTTGGCCTACTGCATACCTAGGCTATATGGTATGATGCCTTTTGCTCTTAGGCATCAAATGTGTATAGCATGTTATGTTGAATACTGTAGGCAGTGGTAAAACAATGGCTAAAATGTCACTAGGTAACAGGAATTTTTCAGCTTCATCATAATCTTGGGAGACCACTGTTGTATATGCAGTCTTTTGCTGACTGAAACCTCATTATGTGGAACATGACTGTATCTCAGAAGCATTATGCTATGTGAAAAAAGGCAGACATAAAAGACTGCATATTATATGATTCCTTTATCATGACATTCTAGAAAAGGCAAAGCTAGAGTAACAGAGGACACATCAATGGTTGGTAAAGATGGGGGAGAAGGAATTGACTGTAAAGGACACAAAAAAACTTTTGGCAGTGACAGAGATGTTCTCTATTCTGATTGTGATAGTATTTACACATCTGTATTCATTTGTCAATACTCAAACTATACAGTCAAAAAAGGTGAATTTTATTGTATGGAAATTATACCTCATTAAATCTGACTTTAAAAATTTCTTTGTGAATAACTTAGTATGAAGTAATCCTGATGCTTTTTCTTTCTTTTTTTCTTTTTGGAAACAGTGTCTCTGTTGCTCTTTTCCCCGGGCTAGGGTGCTGTGGCATCAGCCTAGATCACAGCAACCTCAAACTCCTGGGCTCAAGCGATCCTCCTGCCTCAGCCTCCCGAGTAGCTGGGACTGCAGGCATGTGCCACCATGCCCAGCTAATTTTTTCTATATATTTTTAGTTGTCCAGCTAATTTCTTTCTATTTTTAGTAGAGACGGGGTCTTGCTCTTGGTCAGGCTGGTCTCAAACTCCTGACCTCGAGCCATCCTCCTGCCTTGGCCTCCCAGAGTGCTACGATTACAGGCCTGAGCCACCATGCCCAGCCAATCCTGATGCCTTTTGAAGAAAACCTGATGCCAACTAAAGATGTGCTGTTTTTCTCTTGTGATTTTCTATCATCTTTGGGGATAGAGATACCTCTGTTTCAGTTTGAGAAGCATGGAGCTGAGTAAATTCTTACCAATAGTTAATTTGTGAATAATTTCAGCTGTAAATACAGGTTGAGTAGCTCTAATCTGACAATCCAAAATGCTCCAAAATTCAGAACCTTTTGAATGCCAACATGACAGTTGGAAATGCTCATTGGAGCATTTCAGATTATGAACCATGATAATGCAAATATTCTAAAATTCAGAAAAAAATTGGAATGTGAAACACTTTTGGTACTAAGTATTTTGGATAAGGTATACTCAACCTGTAACTGCATCCTAGCATAAATTGTGGTATTCCTAGAAAGCAGTAGTTCCTTGAGGGACACAAGTGAACAATACTGTAATTGCAAACTAAAACCAAAGGAATATGATTAATTCTGTGGTCCAGGATACACTTCCATATGATGTGAGAAGTGAACTTTAACTTTGCTGGTGTCAGAATCAAAATCAGAGTGAAGCTACTGATATGTTTCATCAAAAGTTCACTAAATATTTCTCTCAGTATTTTCATCATCATCTAAATTTTCCTTAATCCATCCAGAAAGAAAAAAAATTAGCCAAAATCACAAGTCTCATCTGTCCTAGAATTTTTTTCACTGAATGTCACAATTCCTAAGGCAGTATGTGTTGAGAGTGACTGAAAGATGTAGAAGATAAAAACTTTAAAATTACAGAGCAGATAATATAGCAACATGATCAAAGAGAAGGTAAGAAAAAATCCACCCTCTCCCATTAGCCCTGCTACCAAACATTACCTTTAAAAAGTTTCTTAAATGCCCATCAATTCATGAATGGATTAGTAAAATGTGGTATATGTATACCATGGAGTATTACTCAGCTATAAGAAATAACGGTGATATAGAATCTCTTTTCTTCTCCTGGAGAGAGTTGGGACCCATTCTATTAAGTGAAGTATCCCAAGAATGGAAAAATAAGCACCACATGTACTCACCAGCAAATTGGTTTCCCTGATCATCACCTAAGTGCACATTTGGGAATAATACCAATTGGGTATCGGACAGAGGTGGGGGGTTGGCGGAGGGGATGGGTGTATACCTACATGATGAGTGTGATGCACACTGTCTGGGGAATGGACAGGCTTGAAGCTCAGACTCAGGGGGATGGGAGGGGCATGGGCAATATATATAACCTGAACTTTTGTACCCCCATAATAAGCTGAAATAAAAAAAAAAAGTTTGTTAATGTGATTCTACCCAATCTTTCAAATAGGGTTGATGATTTTAGCAGCTTCACAGGAAAGAAAAATGCTTAGTTATTATTTAGCAAGGTCACTGAGAGCAATGGAACCTGCTGTAAAGTTCCAAGAGAGCATCAGACTTTGATGTACCTGAAATAGACACTTCTGTTTTCCAGCATTTGGCGCGCTTGAGGAATCCTACCCAGGAGCAGTCTTATACTTTCTATAACTTTGGAAAGGTTGTATCTTTCCAAAGATCTTAACGTGCTTCTGGCAATTTAGATTTAAAGCTATATTTTAATTATTTGGTTACCTTATTGAGTAAATACCTATGAGTGGAATTGCTGGGTTATATAGTGTGTGTTTAACAGTATAAAAACTGCCAAAGTATTCTCCAAAATGGTATACAGCTTTACTTTCCCATCAGTAGTACATGAGACTTCTAGTTACTTCATATTCTTGCCGGTGCTTGCTATTGTCAGTCTTTTAAATTTTAGTCATTCTAGTGGGTATGTAATGGTATGTAAGCATGGTTTTAATTTGTATTCTTTAATCACTAATGATGTTGAGCATCTTTTCATGTACTTATTAGCCATTCAAATATCGTCTTTGGTGAAGTGCCTGTTCAAGTCCTCTGTTCAGTTTTTATTTTGGGTTTTTTTTTTGTTTAATCTTCATAATTGAGTTGTAACATTTCTTTATATAGTCTAGAAACATATCCTGTATATCAGATATGTGTTTTACAAATATTCTTCTCCGATACATGGCTTATTTCTTCTTCTGGGATTGCAATTTTATGTATGTTAGACTATTTAATATTGTCCCACAGCTCTTAGATCCTCTGTTTTCTTTTTGTCTTTTTTCCCCCCACTTTGTGTTTCAGTTTGGCTCACTTTTATTCACCTGTCTTCAAGTTTATGCATTCCTCTCTTAGATGTGTTCTTACTGTTGATAAGTCCATATAAGAGATTCATCTTTGATGCTCTATTTTTTTTTTTATTTCTAAGAACTTCCATTTGACTCTTCTTGTATGTTCCATTTCTCTGCTACAGTCCCCCAGTTGTGTGTATGTATTATGCCCTTTTCCACTAGAACCTTTAACATCTTTGTACTAGTTATTTTAAAGTTCTTATATATATTTCCAACATTTGGATCATCTCTCATACTGGATTTGTTGATTACTGTATTTTTTTGACAGTGGGTTGTATTTTACTTGATTTTTTGTGTGTATTTCATAATTTTTATTGAATGCTGGATATTGCTTGTAAAGGAACAGTATAGATTGTGCTAAATAGTATTGACTCTTAGAAATAGGCTCACCTCCTCTTCTGTTAAGCCTGAGTGGTTGGGTCAGTCAGTAGTTGAGCCGTTTTGGATCTTGTTATTGCTACCTTTGTCTTTAAAGCACCATACTTCAGTTTCCTCCTTTGGAAAATGATGTTACCTTGTGCTTAGCATGGGCTCTGTGGTGCTGGTGGTTTTTCTCAGTGTTCAGCAGTCCCTGTATGCTTGCGCCCCAGACGGGAGTCTCTCTTTATGCGCTTACTCTTCCCTCAGCAGTAAACTGCTGTACCTTGTTACCGGATGTGAGGCTTGCGGTAGGCACAGGTTGGAAGTTCCTTAGTTCTTTTCCGTCTTTAGTCAGAGGTGTGCCCTCTGCACAGGGGCTTTGGGAGTGTGGCCTTCTCTGTATATCTGCCTTACCCTTCTATGCATCAAAGCTTGCCTTCTATCTGCGGGGTCTTTCTTGTGCTTTAGTAGACTTTTGCTAAAGTCTGGGCCCTAGAAGTTTTTCTGCTTCGTCTCCAGTGGCTTAAGCTTTTGATGAATATGAGAGAATGGTCTGGGGAAGTGGATGGGGTTTTGTATATGTGCCAGCAAGGCCCGTGCTTATTACCCTTTAAAATTAGTTAAAAGTTTAGCTGTTTTCTTCTTACGCACTTTTATGGTGGTCACCTCTTTCTCCCTTGCTCCATCAATGGTAAAACAGTTTGTGCATCCAATTGCTCCTGAGAGGTTTTTGTTACTTTTTGGAATTTGTTTACTTTTTGAAATTTGTCTGATAAACTCAGTGCTCTGATAGGCTCTAGAAGAGTTAAGGTTTTGTAGATTATCTGGATTTCTCTTACTGTTAAGGTTGAAGCAACATTTTGTGGCTTTCCTAAAGCAGAAGCAGAACTTCCAAAAAATTTGTATAATTTTTAAAATATAAAAGAAATGCTGGAAAGAATTTTTATGATAAAATATAAGTTCACAAAGAAACATCTATTTATGGCAACTGAGAAGTTTGGCACACTTCTCAGAGTATCAGGTATACATGTTTCTCTTCTGACATTAGAGGAACTTTTGGGGAAAGTTTGAGAAGTACTGAGTCTTAGTGCAAGCAAAAAACAAAAAACAAAAGCAGAAAAACTCACCTTAAAACATCTCTAAACTAAACATTAGATTTAAAAAAAATTAAAAGCTATTGTAATTCCTGATAGTTAGGTTCTTAAAGTTGCCACAAACACTGAATTAGTAAATACTGAACCATTGCTCTTAGGGAAAATATGTACACACACATACACACAAACTCACACATCACATATAGACTATAACCTTAAATCCTGAAAACAACTCATCCTAGTAGACTCTATTTTCTTCATTTAACAAAAGACAGACAAGTTGAGAGTGGGACAGGCAACCAAAAGTTCATAATGTAGCTATGAACTATTCTTTTGGGATCCAAGAGTCATTTTTATAACCAGGTCCAGGTAATGCTTCCTTCTGGACTCCATAATTCATCGGGTAAACATTACCCTATTTCAGCAACAGGAAAATTTGTGGACTGGTTAAAGGCTTTTTATAGGAGGAGCTTCTTAGAAGACCTAGACTAGAACCATTGGGTATCTGGGTTTTTCCTTATATAACAAGTTGTTATATCTCGTACAAATTATACTTTCTTCACTTCTGTGAGTAGCTTACTATGTACATTAATTTTTTTCCTTTGTACTTTCTTTAATTTTTATTCTAATTTTCCCATTTAAAAATAAAAATTTTACAGATTATTTTTTTGTTTCAATTCAGTATGCAATTCAGGCAGTTAAGAAACTTACCATAATTCACTTACATTTAAAAATGCTTTTACCAGCTAAAACAATATTTTTAGTTTCAGGTTTTGCTATGCTTGCAGAATCTATGTGTGTTGTGCTTATTCATTTTTATGGAAAATCTTTACATCTCTAGACTTTAGCCATACTACTTATATTTCTGGTCATCTAATTTTAGACTAATTTTCAAGAAAACATTTGGTCATGCATTGAAAACGTTTTCTCTTCTACTCTGAAGCCCCACTTTTGTGCTACTGCTCTAAATACTTGCTGTAGATCTTTTTGTAAAGTCCCTTTCAACATTCCAGAAACTTTAACTGCCTTGTTTGAAGACCTGTCTCACATTAACAATTTTTCAAAATAAACAATATTATAGTGAGTTTGTATTTTAATTGACAAGAACATAAATGTGAGTCACAGCCAGCCAAATGACTATTTAAGAGAAACATATTTGTATCCTTATTAATGACCATGTGCCATGCTTCATAATAGTTCTCATGGTACAAACTTTCAAATGGTATTTTAAAATTGTATTTCATTTCTCTGATGACTATACCATAAATTACTTGGACCCACCTTTATTTTGTTAATAGTTTATAACACATGATTAATTTGGGAGATTGTGGACCGTGTTGTATTACTTGTGTGTGGTTGTATGTGAGTGTGGGTGTGTTTTAATTGTGGCTTCCAGTTTTTACTTTCAGGTAA
This sequence comes from Eulemur rufifrons, assembly GCF_041146395.1. Taxonomy (NCBI): domain Eukaryota; kingdom Metazoa; phylum Chordata; class Mammalia; order Primates; family Lemuridae; genus Eulemur; species Eulemur rufifrons. Next base: position 13,952,535 of record NC_090997.1, on the reverse strand, counting down.
AAAGCTCAAACTAATCATTGTTTTTGAAAAATTTCCAACATTAGTGAACTGAACTGTATTAATATTTGACTCTTACATTTCTGAAACAAACAAAATAAAATAATTAAAGATCAAGACTAACCAACAAATAAAAAATAATAGGGAGAGGCTAACTGAATATGGATCTCATTGTTAATAGCTAAACAAAGAAAGGAATTAAAACACTTTAATGGAAAAATTACAAATTTATAATCTCTATAAAAATATGAACTCTCTGTTCAGAAACTATGCAGATGAATTGTGAGTTATGGGTAAATCTGCATGGGTATAGCTTGTCTCCATGACACCTATCTCTGAAGAAAGCTTGATGTTTAGATATTGGGTGAGGCTAATTATGGCCCCAGATCTAAGGAAGGCAACCTGCCTATCGGTAGATCCTTTCCCTGGGATGGCAATTTTGATTTGCACCTCAGATATCTGGTAGGGATAATTGATTTTGGAGCCTCTGTATCCAATTAGGTAGCTGATTAAGTAATTTGGAATTGTGAATTCATGAGAAGTAGTCTAAGCAGGCACATTCAAATGTGACTAAATAATTTTTCACCTCTGGAGAGGTGGAATTAATGTCACTGAGTTCAATATTGCCATGCATCTCATAGGCAAATGGGCCTGCTGCATTGACAAGTGCAGGCTGGTCAAATCTGGTCAGTGGAAAAGCATAATGTCTTCGAATGGTAGTCGCTTGACCACCTGCAAAGATGACTGGAGAATCGGGCAGTTTGATCATGCCCCTCAGAGGGAGTGAGAGGGTGGGGATATAGGGACTGGGCTCCAACGTGACTACATAGATCTTTTTGTCACACTTCAGTGTGGATTTTGGAATGTAGCAATAGTGATGAACACTCAGTCAAATTGAGAGGTGCATTCCTTGCCACTTGGATTTGAGCCCATTTGCTGTCTCCAGTTTCTTTGTTCTTGCAGCCACATTTTCCATTAGGAGAGTTCTGCTGACTTAGCAGGGACCATCTGCCTTAGGGTGACTGGTAGTGGTGGAGTACCTTTTTTTATTGTTGTTTCCCATTAGCTACATATTCCCGGTGACAGGTGCTATAGAATGTGTTCATATCAGGATATGACCTCTGGTTCTGCACCTCCATAATATAAAACAGGTGGGTAAGTCAGTATGGTGGGCAATAGGAGTATTTCTGGAGACCATTTCGGTACCATGACAGCTAGTAATAAATAACCATACAAGGAAGTGACTGTCAATCACTAAATGTATCGCATTAACCCCACATTAAAGTTATCTCCCATTCATCCTTCCCTTAGTGGGCTTCCAAAACTGCCAACCTAGAAAAGCGTTGTCCTGCATAGAGGTCAGGTCTTCTGAGGTGGGTGGAGTCAATCCAGGACTTATAATGTGGCTGTGAACTAGTGTTCCTTCTTCTGCAGGGGCCCAAGATTCACTTTTTTTTTTTTTTGACAGGTCTCACTGTGTCGCCCAGGCTAGAGTGCAGTGGCCTCATAATAATAGGTTAATGCAACCTCAAATTCCTGGACTCAAATGATCCTCCTCCCTCAGCCTCCCAAGTAGCTGGGACTACAGGCACACGGTACTGTGCCTGGCTAATTTTTTAATTTTCTACAGAGACGGGAGTGTTTCTCTTGCTCAGGCTGGTCTCCAACTCCTGGCCTCAAACATTCCTCCTGCCTTGGCCTCCCAAAGTGGTTTACAGGCATGAGTCACTGTGCCCAGCTCCAAGATTCACTTTTATAGCCAAGCCCAAGTAATGGTTCCTTCTGAACGCCATAATTTATCAAGTTAAACATTACTCTCTTTCTGAAGGTTATAGATCAGGGTTTGGGAAAAAGTGCCTATGTTAGGGGTTGAATTTGTAAATAATTATATTAAATAGTTTTCAAAAGTTATAATTTTAGATGTTTAATTTTAGAATGCTGATCATGATGTAGAACAATGATTGTCATTCTTGGCTGCACATTAAAACTACCTAAAAAGTTTTAAAAAATACTGATGCCTAGGTTTCTACCCAAACCAAATGTTTTAGAATATTTTGGGGTTGGGGTTCTGGCATTGGTATATTTTTCAAATCTATAGATAATTCTCATGTGCAGCCAGCTTTGAGAATGACTGATCTTGTCATACATTATAAATCTATGCTCTGATGATACATTATAAGTGAAATGTTAAATAATATATTGATTTTTGGAAAATGATTTTTAAATACTGCCTTTTAAAAATGTTTCAAAATATAAAAATTGCCGGGCGTGGGTTTATGCGTGTAATCCTAGCACTCTGGGTGGCTGAGGTGGGAGGATTACTTGAGGCCAGGAGTTCAAGACCAGCCTGAGCAAGAGCGAGACCCCCATCTCTACAAAAAAAAATGGAAATATTAGCTGGACTTGCTGGCCTGTGCTTGTAGTCCCAGCTACTCTAGGAGGCTGAGGCAGGAAGATTGCTTGAGCCTAGGAGTTTGAGGTTGCAATGAGCTATGATGACGCCACTGCACTCTAGCCCAGGGGACAGAATGAGACTCTATTTCCAAAAAAAAAAAAAAAAATAACATACACATATATATATATGTATATATCTAAATTGTTATCCCTTTTCTTAATCATGTTAATCGTTAAGCCTCTCTAATTATTGTGACATTATTGCAACTTCTTTCTACAACATTATATTTAAACAGAATTGAGTAACAATCTATAAAGTTGAAAAAATAAGGGTTTCACCAGTGTTTTTAACAGAAAGAAATCATATTTTTGCCAGATGATTGCATTTTCATGGAAAATTATTAGAAGGTGCATTCCTTTAATTTATTAATGATCTCTGATCAATTCAGCAGAGATGAAGTATAAGTGGTAGCGTCTGTAAATTCTTCATACATGTATTTAGATTTTAACTACACTATCAGAATGCCCTTTTTTTTTTTTACTAGAACCAAAGAAATTATGGTATTAATAAAGCACGGAATTACTTAAGTGTTTATCAAAAAATATTACATATCATCTTTAGAAGTTATTCTAAAAACTGTTCTGATCAAAAGTGAAAAAAATTATATTCCTCACTCTAAAATATATACATATATTTTTGGAAACAGTCTCTATATATATATAGAATGAGACTCTGTATGTGTGTGTATATATATATTATGTACACACACACATTTTTTTTAAGAGAAAGCCAAGGTTTTTTGAGTTATAATTTATTCACTATTTATTCGTATTTTGTCCATTTTAATATATAGTTTATTTATTTTACATTTATTTACAGTCTATACTTTGTTACCTTGCAACTGTTAAGATTCTTTTTCCCCAAAATTTGTGTAATTCAATCTTTTTTTTAATTTTAAAATATTAAGGGGGTATAAATGTTTTTGTTACATGGATATGTTTTTTAATGCTTAAGTTGGGGCTTTTACTGTGCCCATCACCGGAATAGTATTCATTGTAGCCAACAGGTAGGTTTTTATCCCCACCTCTTGATTTCCTATGACCTGTACATCTCTTTGTTCCCATGTGTGCCCATCAGTTAACTCCCAATTATTAGAAAGTACATGTGGTGTTTGTTTTTCCATTCCTGAGATACTTCACTTATGATAATAGTCTCCAATTCCATCCAAGTGATTGCAAAAGACATTATTTCATTCCTCTTTATGGCTGAGTAGTATTCCATGGGTGGGTGCATGTGTGTGTGTGTACACATACCGCATTTTCTTAATCCACTCATGATTTGATGGGCACTTAGATTGATTCTACATCTTTGCACTTGTGAATTGTGTGTAGGAAACATTCAAATGCAGAAGGTTTTTTTACTTCCGCATACTTGTTTATAATTACAGAATTTGAACATTTATAAAAATTGTTTCTTAATGTATTGATAAAATGATTAATATTTTCTTTGGTTGATGGATGAATACTGCAAGGCTGGCATTGATTGAAACATTTTTATAACAAAGATCCCAGAAACTTTTTGAAATTATACTTAATCATATGAGTATCAGAACAGAAATGAGTTAGTATTTTGAAATTTTTGCCAGTCATTGAGCCTGTGCCTTTAAATGTGGCAGCACAGGTTATCCTAAGAACTGTTTGCATTGAACCTTTTGACCATTCTAGACCTCAGGAAGGATGCAACAGTTTTGTTAGTTAAAAAACACTATACAAATGTTGAGGATGTCTGCATGACGTTAGGGCATTGAAAGCATTTTGTCATCCTGTGATAAGAAAAAACCAGGTGGCTCTATTCTGTGGCTTAGGATGTGGGTTTTTTTGGTTCTGCTTGTCTCAGACTGCAAGGGAAACAAGTTACATATGTAAAATTAGCTGCTTTTTTAAAGCTGTCTGTACAACCTAGAGAATGGGAGAAAATATTTGCATGCTATACATCCGATAAAAGGCTAATAACCAGAATCTGTAAAGAACTCAAGCAAAACAGCAAGAAAAAAAATCAAACAACCCCATTATAAAGTGGACAAAAAACATGAACAGAAGATTTTCAGAAGAAGAAAGACTAATGGCCAATGAACATTTGAAAAAAATGTTCAATGTCTAATCATCAGGGAAGTACAAATCAAGACCACAATGAGATATCACCTAACTGCAGTGAGAATGACTTTTATCAAAAAATCCCAAAACTGTAGATGCTGGCATGTATGCAGAGAGAAAAGAAGACTTATACACTGTTGGTGGGACTACAAACTAGTACAACCTCTATGGAAAGCAGAATGGAGATACCTCAAAAACCTACCGTTTGATCCAGCAATCCCACTGTAGGGCATTTACCCAAAGGAAAAAAAAAAGTCATTTTGTAAAAAAGTCACTTGCACTAGAATGTTTATTGCAGCACAGTTCACAATTGCCAAGATATGGAATCAGCCCAAGTGCCCATCAATACATGAGTAGATCAATAAAATGTGGTGTTGTATACCATGGAGTGCTACTCAGCCATGAAAAAGGTGAACCAATACCTTTTGTAACAACCTGGATAGAACTGGAGACCAGTCTTCTAAGTTAACACAATTAAGTATCACAATAATGGAAAAACAAACATTCCATGTGCTGTTAAACTGGAACTAATCGATCAACACTTATACGCACATCTGGAAGTAAAACTCAAGGGAAATCAAGCAGTTAGGAGGGGGGCGGAGCGGTTGGGTAAATTTACACCTAATGGGTACAATACACACCATCTGGGTGATAGGCACACTTATAACATTGGCTCAAACTGTACAAAAGCAATAAATGTAACCGAAATCTTTGTACCCCCTAATATTCTGAAATAAAAAAGAAATAAAACTCTTTTTAGCTTAGTAGGGTAATTATTGACCATGGAATCTGTTCTATTACACGTTTTTGTGACAATCTATATGCTGTTGTTGTTGTTTTTTTTTTCTTTTGCTTCTTTGTATCTCAGCGTTGATGGGTCAAGCTGAAGAATTAAAAATATGTTGTTTACTCAGGGATAGAAGTGTAATGAGCTTGGCTTTATTCTTGTTGAATTTGTACATCACATGTATTATTTGCTGTAAAGTATATTTCAGAAATGGAAATTAGCCCATTTGGGTGTAGAGTGACCTGTTATGTATTTGTAAATGAACTTTATATGGTGGTTAGCTTCATTGCCCTAATCTGTGAGGTTTTTCCTCAGCATAGTGACCCTGGAATCTGTTTTGCCTGTTAATCCTTTTTTCTTAATTTTCTCTGATTCATTAGGAGCCAACTTTCTCAATCAATTGTTTATAATACAAAATCTATTAACTATTTTATGAGAAAATTTATGGTTCAACATATAGTAAATATATATGAATATAATATATGCTTATAATATATGAAATAGGAAGTTAGACGAAGCCAGCTTAATCACAGTTTCTAATCAGCCCAGTAAGTTTCTTTTTTTAGTTTTCACTTGTTTCACACAAATTTTGGCATGCTATTTTTTTGAGGCTAGCTTCCTTCTTTCTAAGATGATCACAGTTACTCTCTCCAAATTGCAGATCAAATGGTACCTTCTCCGCAGAAGTCATGTTTTGAATATCCGTATGTCAGGCACTTAGGTGTAGGGCCAAGGGAAAGCTTCCTTTTCACTCTCTGAAAGTTCTCTAAAAATGAACTGACAAAAGATAGATTAATAGCAGAAAAGGTATACAGGTTTATTTAATGTTCATAGCACAGGAAATTGTAGAAGAATGATTATCCAGATAATTATTATTCAAATGATTATCCAAATAAGTCTGATGAGGTCCGATGCTGCATACCCTCCTCATGGCTGAAGGAGACCTGGGAGGTAAGGGGAGGGGGGGTAATAAAAGTAAGTGATTTTCAGGGGAAATGAATGAGCCCAAAGAAGAATGACCTGAGACAAAGTTCCTCTGAGCTCTGGCGGTGGGGGGGGGGGGGGGGTGCTTGGAAGGTGAGAGGTGGAACACTGTGAAGAAAGTTTGTACTATTATGCAGATTGAGTTCCCCAGGTAGTCTCTAGGAGCTGCCCTCAAAAGAATAGATGAAAAAAAATTTACTTTTGAGTAGGGTCTGGCTGTGTCACCCAGGCTGGAGTTCAGTGGCACCATCAAAGCTCACCACAGCCTTGAACTGGTGGACTGAAGGGATCCTCCCACCTCAGCCTCCTAGGTAGCTAGGACTACAGGCCCATGCCACCATGCTTGGCTAGTTTTTATTTTTTGTATTATATATTAACTATATTAACTATTAAATATGAAATGTCTGATTTCAAATCAAAAATGTAGTTTATTATATCTCAAACAAGAAACAGTACAATTAATCAAAGTATGTGCCTAAACTATCGACACAGTTTTGCCATCTTAACGGTAGCTTGTTTATGTCAACTGTGGAGAAGCCTGGAGAGTGAGTGGTGATGGTATTTCGAAAGGTGTTTTCCACACCTTGTTGAGAACTGAATATTTTTCCTTGCAAGAAGTGATCCAAAGCTGGAAGAAGTGGTAGTCAGTTGGGTCTGATGAATGCTGATGGATGACAGAGAGTTTCCAAGTCTAGCCTTTGTAGTTTGAGCAGCACTGTTTGTGTGACACGTGGTTGAGCATTGTCTTGCAAGAGGATTGGCCTGTCTCTGTTGACCAGTCCTGGCTGTTTAATTGTAAGCATCGTCATCATTTTGTACAATTGGTTGCAATATACATCTGGTGTAATTGATTGACCAGGTTTCATGAAGCTGTAGTAGATAATACCAGCGCTGGACCACCAACCAGACACCATTAGTTTTTTTTTGATGAATATTCAGTTTTGGACTGTGTTTTGGCACTTCATGTTTACCTAACCGTTGTACCAAACACTTGAGATTGTCAGAAATGGTTTGCCTTTATGTCGTGACAGCAAAGAAAGGCAAGCTTTGAGAGGATTTCTCTTTTGACGCTCACTTAATTCACATGGAACCCATCTGTCCATCTTCTTTACCTTGGTGATTTGTTTCAAATGGCCCAACATTTTTGGAAGAGTAACATCAAACCTTGCTGCTAAATGATGCATAGGTTGAAATGGATTCACTTCCACTACAGCTTTTAGCTCATCATTATCCACCGTGGTCTCAGGTTACCCACGTGGCTCATTTGTAAGATCAAAATCACCAGAATGGAACTTCTCAAACCATTGACATACTGTACTTTCATTAGCCACATCCTTCCCAAACACTTCTTGATATTTTGAGCTGTTTGCGCTGCATTGGTTCCACAATGGAACTCATATTCAAAAATAACATGAATTTTTTACTTACCCGTGGTTTCACCAAGATTTGCTCTGGGGAAAAAAAAAAAAAATTGACAAGCCAAAATGTACGTTTGAAAGACTAAGAATGTACCCTCACAATAAAAATAAAACAAGAAGTGTCAAAGTGAGATGTCAAAGATATCAACTATCAAACTTAGTACTTAAGGAAATCAGACATTTCATACTGAATAACCTAATACATAGTCTCGCTATGTGGCCCAGGCTGTTTTTGAGCTTGATGGCCACTCGCAGTCGCCTTTCTTCTCCAGTGGTTAATCTTTCCTGGTTCTTTGATGAGATTCCTAGGGAGGTGGCTTTAAGACCATTACATTTCTTTTGAAAATGAATTTCTTTTGGAAAGAAGTTTTCTTAGTCAAATTCCAGAGAGAGAGAGAGACAGAGAGAGAAACTCTTTCTCTCTCCCCCCCCAGTGTTTCCAGAAACAGGATCAAAGAGGAAGGGAGCCTGGGGAAGGTCAGAGAGACCTTGAGGCTGCTGCTTTAATTCAGCATGTCAAAGCACTGTATTTGGGATATTCTTCTCAGCCGCCCCAAGATTGGCATAAATTCTCTTCCTTAATCCTGATGACAATCTTGGAAGTTTTCTTTATTTTTTTTCTTCATTTTGTCATTTGTTCTTTGAAGAGACGTTTACTAAGCATCATCTTCCAGTCATTTTGTTTCTGATACTTCCTGGAATCCTTGATGTATCATAGGCATGAAGAAAATATTTGAATGAATGGAAGATACAGATCTCAAGCTACTTGTGTTTTGAATCCAAGTAGTCAAAACAAAAAATATTGACTTTTAGGATTTTTCTTTCTTTGAAATTAGTTTTGAGTTAGAAAGGACCTGCTTCCTTAGGTTGGACCAAGTATCTCATTATTTTGAATAGACCTGTGATTCTTTCTGGTTTGATGGGTGTCTTTACATGGCTTGCATCATAGATAAGACTGAGATTGTGAAAAGTAATATTCTTATTTTAATATAGCTATTCTAGTAGTTGTAAGCATTGGTAATTAAGAGTCCCTCTACCTCATACCTAAGATAGCTCCGTTTAAGTTTTACGTATTGGGCCTCTTGTAAGATTTCATTTAAGAACAAGATTCCAGCTGTTTAAAAGAAAAGAAAAATACTTTAAAATCACTGAATAATCTTTAAGATTTCTTCTTTTTCTCCTTCTACACTATTTCCTCAAAATAAAAATCTGTTATTCTGGGATGGTTCTGAATATGAATTTTCAATTAAATTGAATTTTTCTAGAAATTTAAATTATATGATATATTCTTTTATATTTTATCAATGTATTACAAGTAGATGAATTATATATAAAGATTTTTATGTTTACAAGTAATTATATGAGTACATTTTATATGGTAAAGGGTAATTCATGGAAATACATCACGAGACAGGATGAGATTATAGAAAAATCCTCATGATATTACTAAGAAAAAACTAATCCTAGTGGAATGAGTAAAATTTTAAAAACTATTTTAATTATGGATCTATGGACTTGGAACTCAAGCAGTATATTCCTTTGTGAATGTTTAACATTATCTTTTGACTTGTCTTTGGTAACACAAATATGTGTATTTTCCATTTAATTTTTAATAATCTATTATAGTTCCTTTCCCAGTAGAATCATCAGCTTCTTTGATTGTTTCATTATTAATTATACTTTATTATTGAAAGCTGTTTAAAAACCTGAGAAATATATTTTATTGTCTATCTATTGTCCCTATTAAGTGATTAATTCCTTTTGTCTCTATTAAGAGACTAATTTGTTGAACAAATTTTATTGTGTGCCTGCCATGCCTGAGGCATTGTTCTAGCCACTAGGGTTGTAATAATGAACAAGATGAAGTTTCTGTCTTTATGAAGATTACATTCTAATGGCAGAAGTAGACAACAGATAGATGATATCATGTCCCATAGTGATAAGTCCTAGGAAGAAAAATAAAGCAGGGTAAAGGGGTAGATAGAGTATGATAGAAGCTGATATTTTCAATATGGTGACCAAGAAAGACCAATCTGAAAGGTTATATTTGAGCAGAAATCTTAATGCAAGTATGCCAATATCTGAGGAAAAAGCAATTCCTGTCTGAGGTAATAGCAAATATAAAAATCTTTAGGTGGGAATGTATGTTTGTTGTGCTCAAGGAACAGCACAGGCGAGCGCGGTGGCTCACGCCTATAATCCTAGCACTCTGGGAGGCCGAGGCGGGTGGATCGTTTGAACTCAGGAGTTCGATATCAGCCTGAGTAAGAGCGAGACTCCATCTCTACTAAAAATAGAAGAAATTAGCCGGACAACTAAAAATATATAGAAAAAATTAGCTGGGCATGGTGGCGCATGCCTGTAGTCCCAGCTACTCGGGAAGCTGAGGCAGGAGGATTGCTTGAGCCCAGGAGTTAGAGGTTGCTGCGAGCTAGGTTGATGCTATGGCACCTAGTCCAGGCAACAGAGTGAGCCTCTGTCACAACAAAAGAAAGAAAAAAAAAAAAAGGAACAGCACAAATGTTGTATGGTAAGGATAGAAAGAATATGGTAGATGGGGGCAAAGAAGCCAGACCTTCTAGGCCACGGTCAGGAGATGTGATTTTATTTAAATGTATATAATTTTTAATTCAAGAGTTTTGATCAGGAGAGGGGTATGATTAGATTTAAAAAGGATTACTCTAGCTGCTGTGTGGAGAAAACACATTAAGGTGGGACAAAAGTAAAAGCAGAGAACGAAATAGAAGGTTAGTATAATAGCCCAGGCTGGAGATGATAGTAGCTTGGGTTAGGGCATTAGCAGTTGGTGATGTGAAAAGTGGTTGGATTCTGGAAATATTTTGAAGGTAACTGACAAGATTTGCTAATAAAGCAGATGGGTAAGGCAAAAAAAAAAAAAAGAAAGAAAGAAAGAAAGAAAAAGAAAGGCAGAAGGTAGAGTCAGTTTTGAAGCTTTTGGGCCGAAGAATTGGGTGAATGATGGTGCCAAAAAGATAGTGACATATAATGTATAAAATAGTGAAAGAGTAAGTTTGGACAAGATTTTCGGTTTGTATGTTCTATGTTTCAGAGACTGGAATTCTGGGGGAAAATCAGCATAAAAGTTTGGGGGAGGTCAGTTTACTTATTTATTTTTTATTTATCAACTCCTTCTAATGGATGGGGAGTCAGTTTATAGATGGTTTTTAAAGCCCTGGGACTAGCTGAGATTACTTAGGAAATATATATAGATACAGAAGAGAAGTTTGGTCTGAAAACTTAGCCCTGAGGCACAAGTTAGTATTTTGAGAAAAGAAACCAACCAAAGAAACTAACAAGGTCTGGTGATTGTGACAAAAGAAAACCGTAAGAGTATAGTGTCCTAGAAGCCAATAAGTACTGAAATTTATTAAAAATTTAGTTTGAACTCAGTTTACTATCGGCACACCTACTTTTCACAATTTAGAAAAAAATTTTTTTTTTAAATTCTTCATCTTATAAATAGTCATGAGATAATGGCACAATACTCAAAAACTTGTCAGTGGTAACACTCAAAAAAGATCACAAATGCAGTACAGTTGGCACTTTGTATTGAATAAGGTCTGAATTCTTTGCAAAAGTGGAAAGGGTTGCAACTTGTGAGTTGTAGAGTGATAGAAAGAGGGTTATTTGAAATCAAAATCAGAAGGAAAGTTGTAATACCAGATGTGAATGAATGTCAGTCACAACTCACATGTGAACTGAGGTGAACTGGGATAGCTGGTAGATGTTTGAAGTGTGTACTTTTTGTATATTCCTATATGACTGAGTTCAATTGGTTTAGTTTTCTGCATTCATTTCATGTTTCTTGTGGATGAAATCACTCATAAGCAAATATGAAATTTGAATTATGCTTACATTGTTCCCTAACATATCAGTTGGGTTGGAAAAAAATTACATTTTCAAAGTAGGTGTTAGAACTAATTATGCTATCTGGTGAGCTTTGGCACATTGCTTGCTTCTGATTTTCCTTTTAACTGTAAAAGGTCATGGATAGCTCTCAGAGTTTTGATTTTCTTATGTGTAAAATATGGATAGTAGTATTGATCATATATGGGTTTGGGGAGGATTAAATGAATGTATACAGACAAGTTTATAATGGAATATGGTATATATTTGTAAAAGTGAAGCAATTTCCTATAACCTCTATTTAGAAGTTGTCCCATCTGGAGAAATTAAAAATGTAAAAATGTATGGTTTTGTGATTTTTATTTCTCTAGGTAGACATAAATGTTACATGTATAGATGCAGCCTTTTATAGATAATTTAAACCTGTGCCTGTAATTCATTTAGTTGCTACCAGCAGTAATGTCTTGCTTTACCTATGGGAACGTGATAAAAATATATGGCAGAAAGCATGTGATTATTGCTTAATTTTTTCTATAATAATAGATTTCTTTACTAAAATAGTATAATTATTTAACTGCTAGCTGACACAATTTCTTTCATCTTCCTTTCCTTTTCCCCTTACTTCCATTGTCTTAATCTTTCATTGTTAGTATTATCACAATAGAATCGAATTCCTCTGCCTTCTGCCCCTTTTCGTGTCCCTAGCACTGAGATGTGCCTTCTCCCTCCATTGCCCCAATTCATCCATCTTCTGTACCACTGCCTAAGTGACAAAGTGATCAGGACATTTCCTTGCTCAGAATTTTCTCCTCACCTCCCAGCCATCTCCTCCTATTACACCATGCACGGCATCCATACCAGATGATCTACTTTTTGCCTGTGTTGCTGGAGATGTCTGGAATGTATCTGTCTGGTCCATTCCCATCCACCCTTCTTTTATGTATATAGCTCCTACAATAGTAGTCACACAATATATTAATCTTTTTCTACATTTATGGCCTCACTGAAGTCTAAGCCCTTTGTGTTCAGAGATTTTATATTTTCTTATTCTCCATTGGGTCTAGCATGTACTAGATGTGCAGTTAATATTAGGAGAATGAATGGAAGAAGGAAAAATGAGCAAAATGTAAATCGAAAGTTTTTAAAAAATCGAACACCTAGGTTCAATGTTAATGAATTAGTCACTTTAGCTTTTATCATTCATTGTTTAACTTAAGATTTCTTTTCTTTTTCTAAAACCAGAACAAAGTATTTTAAATATCTCAGCAGCCTAATGTAGTGGTTAAGAGCTCAATTTCTGGAGCTAGACTTAGACTGCCTTGATTAGATTCTTTGCTCAGCCACTTATTAATTTGGTGAATTTAGGCAATTTGTTAAACTTTAAAAAGTTCAAAAGAAAAATGACCCCTCCCATACCAGGGAATCACAATAATATTAACAGCTGACTTCTCATTAAAAAAAAAAAACAATGAAGGTAAGAAGCAAAGGAATGTGTTCAAAGGACTAAAAGAAAAAAAAAGTCAACTAATAATTCTATATACAGTAAAGCCATTTTTTAAAAAATATGAAAGAGAAACAAAGACATTAGAAGATAAAAACTGAGAAAAGGTTTGAATGTATCTCCCAAAATTCATGTGTTGGAAACTTATTTCACAGTGCCACTATATTGGGAGATTGGGCCTAATAAGGAGTGATTAGTTCATGAAGGCTCTGCCCTTGTGAATGGATTAATATTGTTATCATGGGAGTGGGTTAGTTATCAGGAGAGTGGCCTTGTTATAAAAGGGAGTTTGGGCCACCCTTGCTATCTCGCACTCCCTTGCCCTTCTGCCTTGTGTGGTAGGATGACGCAGCAAGTAAGCCCTTGCTAGATTCTAGCCTCTTAACCTTGGACTTTCCAGTTACCAGAATTGTAAGAAATAAATCTCTGTTCTTTATAATTTACTCAGTCTCAGGTATTCTGTTATAGAAACATGAAACTGACTAAGACAGGCACTAATCCCATTCATGAAATTACCTCCCAAAGGCCCCATCTGCTAATATCATCACATTGGGTGTTTGGAATTCAACATATGAATTTTGAGGTGGAGGTTGCAATTATTCAGGCCATTGCACTGCTAATCTGTTGTTTTCCTGAAACCCCCTACTACTTTAGGCTGGCAGAGGTGTTGGCCCTTCCTGTTCCTGAGCTACTCATCTCACACTTTAACTGACAACACTTTAAATAAAATGATTCTCTGTTTGGCAACAGCAGCAAAATTTTCAGTTATCACATCCTTCCTTGTCCTGGTTGAACTACCTTATATACACATCTGGGAGATTGTCAGAAGTTGCAGAGAAAACCTCCACAAACTTGTGCTGTTCTTACTCAGAGTTCATTGGTTTTCATGAATAATCACTTCTCAGTTTGTTGTAAGCCTATGGTTGATTTTCTGAGTGCTGAAATGGTTATATTTGACAGTTTTGTCAAGTTTTATATTTTCGGGGAATAGCAAAAGATTTGTTGTCTTACCATTGAGCAGGAATGGATCTACTTCAGCATTTTAACTAAGTATCTAATGCAGTTTATTTCCTGACCTAAAATGATTCAAATATGAAAGATAATCAGAAGTTCAGGTTTGTTTGGCTATCCCCTCCCATTCTCTAAATATTGAAAGAACGTTTCTACTGGGGAATGAAAGGACTTGATTGATTCATCTTTCAAAATACTTTTCCAAAGATAGGGCTGCAAGAATCTAAATATCTTGGTTGGAGATCTGAATAAGTGGTTTGGAGTATTAGAAATGAACTTTGGCTGGGCATGGTGGCTCATGCCTGTAATCCTAGCACTTTGGGAGGCCAAGGCAGGAGGATCACTTGAGGGTCAGGAGTTAAAGACCACCCTGAGCAACAAAGCAAGACCGCCATCTCTACAAGAGATTTTAAAAATTAGCTAGGTGTGGTGGCACGTGCCGGTAGTCCTAGCTATTGCATAGACTGAGACAGGAGGATTGCTTGAGCCCAGGGGTTTGAGGTTGCAGTGATGATGGCACTGCTCTCTAGCATGGACAACAGAGCAAGACCCTGTCTCAAACAAAAACAAAAACAAACTTTGTGTAGGGTGATTTATTCCTCAAGTTGAGAACTTTGATAATCCCACCTCATTTTTAGTGTGTCCGGACCAGGCTCAGCAATTAAATAGAATTGGGCAGAAAGAAAGCAGGTCAAGGTTATAACTGTTAATTTTGTGTGTGTGTGTGTGTGTATGTTTGCTTTTAAAAGATTACTCTCCTTCTTTACCCCTTTATTATTCTATTCATAGGAGGCAATATTTGTACTGGTTAAGAGCTCAGGATGTGTACTCAGACCTAGATTCAAACACTGCCTTTGTGTTCTTGGATAAATCATGTGATCTCTGCGAATCTTAGTTTTCTTTTTTTGTAAAGGAAGTGATGATAATAATAGGACCACTTCATATACATGCTATAGAAATAGATCATTTCTATTACTGTTATAGTTCTATTAATTTCTAGAGCAACACTTCTCTAGGCAACCAGTGATGAATCATTTTGCAAAGTAAAAAACCGTTTCTATAGGTATCACTTAACTAAATTTACTTTCATAAATTCAGATGCATTGTTTTCCATTGGGTTCTTCTAAAGCATAATGCACTGGCATGTTTGGGCATATTTTTTCCCCATGAATAATCACCAGTAAAAATGATGAAATGATAATCTGCTAAACCTTTTGTAGAATAATTACTAAAAATTGCAATCAAAATTTAACATACTTTATTTCTGATAATATAATATGGAAAATGTATTGGTCTCTGTAAAGGTCCAATGGTCAAAGAAAAATATAAGACAGCAAAAAGAGATTTTCTATTCTATCCTGTCATTTATTTTGTTGGCTGGACTTTGGACTAGGGTGGCTATCATGTAATAGGGAAAATGTTTAAACGTAGGTTTAAAGTCATCGTTTGCAGTAATTTTGAAAGGGAAAATAGAACTGAAAAAGACCATATTATTGTCTGTCAGACTATTTTATGTGTTGTGGTTGAGGAGCAGTTTGCAAATAGCCCGAAGAAGCAAAACGTCAATCCCCTCAGTTTGGAGTGCTTCCAGACAATGCAGAGAGATAATTTTAGAGGAGATTTGGAATTGCCAATACCTGGGACAGGAAAATACAGTAGTTCCCACTTATTTTTGGTCTTGCTTTCCACAGTTTTGAATACTCATGATAAACTGCATTCTGAAAATACTATTAAATAAATGGAAAATTTCAGAAATAAACAATTCATTAGTTGTGCACCGTTCTATTTGTGTCATCATTCTGTTTCATCATTAGTTGTTGTTAATCTCTCATGTGGCTAATTTATACATTAAACTTTATCATAGGTATGTATTTATAGGAAAATAACATAGTATATATAGGGTTTGATACTGTCCATGGTTTCAGGCATCCCCTGGGGGCTTGAAATGGATCCCCCATGAATAAGGGGGACTGTAAACCCAACATTTTTCCAAACAGCCTGAAATGTCTTGGTCACTATAATTACAATGACATAATATTTAAGGTGTACTTTACCTGTTGTTCTCTATTCACCTTGCTTTTTGGGAATGATACTTTGTATGCTTAGCTAGATTATAATACTTAAAAGTAAAATATTAATAATATTAGATTTTCTTCTTTTTCCATATTCTTACATTGAAATGTAGGCCTTCCATCAATATGAAGATATTTTTATATATGATGCAAAATAGAGGCTAACTCCCTCCTCAAATTGCTAGTCATTTTTTAATACCTCATTGATTTGAGATGCCATGTATCATATAGTTTTGTTGTTATAGTCTATTTTGTTTAATTCATTTGTTCATTTATTGAGCAAATGTGTCTTGAGCACCTAGTATGTATTGGGCAATGTGTTAGGAATTCCTTAATAGGGGAGGTAGCCATAAATGAATGCTGTATACATCATGTAAAATTGCTACTTTTTGTAAGTGCTACAAAGTAGACGTCCTTAATGCTATCATAGTTTACTGCAAAGCATTTGTCTGTTCCTCAACATTACACTCTCTTAAATACAATTTATTTTGATATTTTATAAGATGGTATACTCCTCATAGTTCTTTTTCAGTTTCTTTGCTAGTTTTATGCATTTACTCCTCCAGATTAGTTTTAAAATCTGTATTTATGCCTGATGAGATTGTACTAAATTTTTGCATTAACTTTATGATAATCAGTATCTTTATAATAATGAATGTTTGTATATAGAAGTATGGCATTTTTTGTTTAGTAAAGTTTCTTCATGTAGTGCTTACACATTTCTTGGAAAGTTGCTAGATGCTATTGTGAATGAGGTTTTTTTCTGTATACTTTTTAATTGTTCATTGATGATAAGTTAGAAAGCTATAGTTTTTGGTTATTTATGTATCTGGCCTCTTTCCTAATCTTAAGTTCTTTTTATTAGTGATACTTATCCATTTACTCATATTCTTTTTCCTTAAAATAGAATAATTTATCACATGACAATTATAAATTATTGACAGTTTTGTCTCACTTATTTTTTATGTCATATTTTGTTGATTAGAACCCCTTGTTATGATGGTTAATAGTAGTGGTAATAGCAGGCATCTGTGTCTTATTCTGATTTTAATGGAAATGTTGCTATGGTTCACTGATAAATACTGTTAGCTATGTGTTTCTGATGATTTATTGGGTAAAAGAAGGCTTCTTAAAATATATGGAATAGATGCTGAATTTTATTGTCTGTTTTTTCTATATCTATTAAAATGATGTGGTAGAAACAAAGCCGTGTACCCACTAAACCTTTTTTATTTTCTTCCTTAGCACCCAACCCAGTTTCCCAGATTCCTCTGCTTTTAGATTGGACCATGTGCTTGAATTCTAGTCTGTGGAATGTGCATAGAAGTGATCCAGGTCACCTCTAGGCCTGGCCCCTAAAACATCCTTTGTCATCCTCCATGCTTTTTCTTGTCTCCCTTCCCCCAACCCCATGCTTAGGCTGGATGTCAACTCTCAGGGTGATCTCAGGAGCTACTCTGTTGATGTTTTGAGTCTCTTTGTACCTGAATTGCTATATCAGACAGAACCCCTGTTTCGTCCCACCTCCAATGTGATTTGAACAAGACAAACTTAGATTCTGGGATTGATTGTATCAGCTGCTAGCATTAATTCCCTGACTTACATTCCTGGTGCTCATGTATTTTCTTTATGAAGTTAAGGGGCTTTGCTGCCAGCAGTCTTTCCTTTTTCCACCTCGGTCCTAGAGAAAAATTACTCTGTTATTTGGAAGGCATTGAATTCTATCTTATTTTCTTTACGTCATTGAAAATTTCGTTTTTCAATGTAGCTCTTAACTGTAAGTACCAAAATGAATTTTCAGAGGAATATTTTAGAAAACATCTGCATCAGCTGTGGCAGGTATTTTAGGTGGGAAGTAAATTGACTTAACTCTTCTAAAGTATAATGTTTTGAGAAATAAACACTTTTTGGGAGTAAAATGTATTTTTTTTCTTTTTTAACTTAATTTTTTGTTTTTCTTTCCTAGTGGCTTTCCATTAGCTAAAAACATAATTTTTTAATTCAGTGTTGTTTGTCCTCAAATGGTGGGCAGTTGTCATAATGGTGGAAGTTTATTTTTGTAGAGCCCTCAGCAGGTTACGAAGCAGTTTGAGCTTTTTATACAAGTCCTGTAAGATAGGCAGGCTGGGTGGTTGGTTGGTTTTTCAATGAGAAAACTAAGGCTTAAGCATTTAATAAATATTGTTATTCATTTATTAATGGAAAATACCTGAAAGTAGTAATTGAGAGACTGGTGTTCTTGTTTTAACTCTCCTTAGGCAAATTATCTTGGCCTAGTCACTTTTACTTCTCTGAGCTTTAATTACCACATCTGAAAAATAAAAAGATAATACCATCTCCCTCTCAAAAAACTATTGAGAGGCCGGGCGCGGTGGCTCACGCCTGTAATCCTAGCACTCTGGGAGGCCGAGGTGGGTGGATCGCTCAAGGTCAGGAGTTCGAGACCAGCCTGAGCGAGACCCCGTCTCTACTAAAAATAGAAAGACATTATATGGACAACTAAAAATCTATATAGAAAAAATTAGCCGGGCATGGTGGCACATGCCTGTAGTCCCAGCTACTCGGGAGGCTGAGGCAGTAGGATCGCTTAAGCCGAGGAGTCTGAGGTTGCTGTGAGCTAAGCTGACGCCACGGCACTCACTCTAGCCTGGGCAACAAAGTGAGACTCTGTCTCAACAAAAAAAAAAAAAAAAAAAAAAACTATTGAGAAATATCATATGAGGTGACTCAAAGTGCTTTGTGTTAATACTTTTTGACACATGAAATATATTATTGCTAACAAATAAAATTAGAATCAATAGGAGGGTAAAGTAAATAAAATATTAATAAAGAAATTGTAGGAAAAACATCTGTTGGTTACCTCATGTAGCATCATAATAAGCAGAAATGTTATCACACCTTGTGCTTAAGAAATAACATTTTATATTTCACTGCAGTTGAAACTTATTATAATTATTAGAAAGCCACTTTATCTTCACACATATTTGTGGTAAACTAATTTCTGTGACCAGTGTGTAGTGGTTATTTGAGTTTCCTGTTCATTTATTCCAGTTTAGTTTTATGACTCAATACCTAGATTGTTTCTTACTTTCAAAGTTAACATTTTGGAAGAACAAAAAAGCTCTGAAATTTAAAGAACTATTTGTGGTTTTAGCTTATATATAACAATTTGACTTTAATGGCTTCTTTTATCAGAACTGACATATAGGATATTAATATGTGTGTTTTTATTTTGACCATGTTATTAGAAATCCATGTATACTTCAAGTATAGTGGTTACATACAGGCTTGGGAATATATTAAGTTATGCTGAATCCTGGATAAGATACGTTATTAGGGAAAGAATAGATTCCTAATTCTTCATAGTCTGCCAAGTTTATTGTACTTTGTGAATCATGCATGAATCACATAGAATATTAAGGAAAGAAACTCATAAATTTTTTCTCTCTGTTGCCTTATTTCTCTGTACCTGGAAGTGTGAGGCATTAACTTTAAATCATACTACTTTAAAACATAAAGCAAACTTCATTATAGTTTAGCCCAAGATCCCTCATTTACAGATGAGGAAACTGAAGTCTCTGCAGGGAGAATGACCTCATCAGGATAGTGGAGATGATAGTATAAAACTTGATCATATGAATTGGGTCATTCTTGTCATACCCAACTAAATCAGAGTCGAGGGAGCATGGGGAAAAAGCACTCAGAGTACAAAACATTGCTCCAAGAATGTTTTTCTCTGCAAGCCTGACTGGTTAAACTGCCTGTTGTAATCTGAGACCAGTTTTATCTGTAGCTGCTGAAGACAACTTGCTGCACCTCTGCCAATGAACTTTCTTGAAAAGCAACATGTAACATTTCTCTTTTTTATAAAATCTCTAACATTTTCCTTGTTCTTCACATACACTGAAGACTGGCTAGTCTGCAGGTATACCCAGAATTGCAATTCTTTCTTTTTATTTTTTAACACACAAGGTCTTGCTCTGGCCTAGGCTAGAGAACAATGGCACGATCATAGCTCAGTGTTAACCTCCAGCTCCTAGGCTCAAGGGATCCTCCTGCCTCAGCCTCCTGAGTAGCTAGGACTGCCAACAGGCATGCTCCACCATGCCCAGCTAATTTTTTTTTGGGGGGGGGGCGGGGGGGCAGGTAGAGACTCCCTTTTGTTATGTTGCCCGGGCTAATCTTGAACTCCTGGCTTCAGGTGATCCTTCCACCTCGGCCTCCCAAAGCGCTGGGCTTACAGGTGTGAGCCACCACACTTGGCCTGCAATTCTTTCTTACCAAATTAAAAGTTAAATTCAGAGATTTATTTCTACATCTTTATTTTTACTTGTATTTAATACAATAGCAACAGTTTTGAGAAGATAACTCAGAGTCTTGATTCTTAGTCCACTGTTCTCTCTTGGTACTTACAATGGGTTTTTTTTGTTTTTTAACTTTCCTTTTTTTCATATGAATATGTTTCCACTGCTGAGGCTCTTTCAAATTAAAAGGACAGAGATACTGTCAAATTACTACAGATGAAATAATGCAGTAGGAAGTATAGGCACGTGGGCCTGCCATCCTGGCAGCTACAGAACTAGGCCACAAAAAAGGACAGGAATAAACTTGTATACAAATGTTCTTAGCAGCATTTTTCGTAATAACCAAAAAGTAGAAAGCAATCCAAAGGTCCATCAGCTGAATTTTACTATAAATAAAACATTGTATATTCATATAATAGAATATAAAAAAGAATGATATATACTGATAACATGTCACAATGTGGATGAACCTTGAAAACATGCTAAGTGAAAGAGACCAGACACAAAGCCCACATATTGTATAATTCCATTATGAAATATCCAGAGTATGCAAATCTTTAGAGACAGAAAATTGATACAGGGGGTGGGAGTGGGGAAAAACTGCTAATGGATAGTGGGTTTTGTTTGGAGGCGATGAAATGTTGAAAAGTAGATTATGATGATGGTTTCACAACTTGTGAATATACTAAAATCCATTGAACTGTACACTTTAAATGGGTGAATTTTATGGTATTTTAATTGTATCTCAAAATTTAAAAAAATAATCTTTAGGATGCTCTCTGATCATCTCACTCATCTTGGGCTACTTCACAAGTAGATATCTTTTACCAACCATTACTCCATTCTTAACCTGTCTTTTTTTGTGTCTTGACTCCTTTCCATTTATTTCTCATTTTTTCCCTATGGTCCATGCCATCCCTTCCTGATCCCATTCACAATTCCCCCAAAAGAGAATATCTCATTGATTAATTGATTGAATGATTTTTAAATTTCAATCAGTAGTAGACATCTTCCCTTCCTGGCATATAATATTGATTTTCTGTGGTAGATTTTAATGATAGAAAGTTTCTTTTTTTTATTTCAGAATATTGTGGGAGTACAAATGTTTAGGTTACATGTATTACTGTTTCATACAGTTTGAGGCAGTGTTACATTTGCCCGTCACCCAGATACTGTGCATTGTACTTGTTAAGTGTAAGAAAGTTTCTTCTACTTAGGTTAGCACAAAAGTAATTGCGGTTTGGGGCCATGAATTTTAAATCATTATAACTAGGCCCAAACACATGTTTATTAATCAAAATAGGAACCATTACAATCAACACATTTTTGCCAACAAGAAATAAGTTTGTTTATTCCTGTAGGGTGAAAATCTATGCTTCGTGATTCTACAAACTCTTGGCAAACACTTTGTGTATCCTGCTGGTTGTGGAAGCAACCTTTTTCCCTGGAAAAAGGTGGTGAGATGCTTGAAGAATTGGTAGTTGGTTGGCAAGAGGTCAGGTGAATATGGCGGATGAGGCAAAATTTCGTAGCCCAATTCATTCAACTGTTGAAGCGTTGGTTGTATGACGTGGGTCGGGTGTTGTGGTGGAGAATCGGGCCCTTTCTGTTGACCAGTGCCAGCTGCAGGCGTTGCAGTTTTTGATGCATCTCATCGTTTGCTGAGCATACTTCTCAGATGTAATAGTTTCGATAGGATTCAGAAAGCTGTAGTGGCTCAGACCGGCAGCAGACCACCAAACAGCGACCATTACCTTTTTTTGGTGCAAGTTTGGCTTTGGGAAGGGCTTTGGAGCTTCGTCTCCGTCCAGCCACTGATCAGGTCGTCGCAGGTTGTCATAGAAAATCCACTTTTCCTCGCAGGTCACAATCTGATCGAGAAACGGTTAGTTGCATACAAAAAGAGAAGCCGACATTTCAAAAGGACGATTTTTTTTATTTTCGGTCAGCTCACGAGGCACCCATTTATCGAGCTTTTTCACCTTTCCAATTTGCTTCAAATGCCGAACGACTATAGAATGGTCAACTTTGAGTTCTTCAGCAACTTCTTGTGTAGTTGTAAGAGGATCAGCTATGATGATTGCTCTCAGGTGTTGGTTGTCAACTTCCGATGGCCAGCCACTGTGCTCCTCATCTTCAAGGCTCTCGTCTCCTTTGCAAAACTTCTTGAACCACTGCTGCACTGCGTGTTCCTTAGCAGTTCCTGGGCCAAATGCATCATTGATGTTGCGAGTTGTCTCTGCTGCTTTACGACCCATTTTGAACTCGAATAAGAAAATTGCTTGAATTTGCTTTTTGTCTAACATCATTTTCATAGTCTAAAATAAATATAAAATAAACAGAAATAAGTCATTAGCCAAAAAACATAAAGTGAGAAATGTATATTAAAATGATGTGTAATGTAACCACATTTAAGAATGTATTCCAATATTAAACAGCAAATGTGAACAATGCTAAAACCACAATTACTTTTGCACCAATCTAATAAAATAAATTTTTGACTGGTCCGAAGGTAGTGAGTTATCTCAGTTGATTGTTCACAGTTATAGATCGAACTCCCTGTTCTACTTTTCCCCCCTTCTCACTACTGCACTTGACTAGTTTTAAAAAATAAAAAAAATAATAAAAAGAAAAATAACTTTATCAAAGTAAAAATATATATTGACTTACAGAAAATAATAAATAACAACCTAATTAGTACAAAAATCCAGCACAACTTGTGAAGATGATAGTCAAGTGGCTGACATTTGGTCCATACTACATGGTAAGCTTTCAATAAATGCTCTTTAGTAGTTCAATTCTCCTTATTGTAAAGATGAAACTATTGCTTAAGTATCTATACAAGGAAACCAAGAATTTTAAATGCAAGGCCACATAACTAAAAATTTGCTGAGCAACGACTTGATTCCAGATCTTCAATATTCCATGATAAGCCTTTTTCATCATTGAACACAGTCATCCATATTGTCAAACTAAAACGTCCTTATCCACCAAAAATCCTGTTTAGAGTATACATCAGTAGAAGTAAGTTGTCTTTTACATAGCAGTTTTTATAACAATGCAAAGAGAATTAATTTGAAGGGCTTCATCCAGTGTAATACTACATCAGAGTCTTTGAGTAGAGGGTAATTTAAGTGAGCCCCAATTTTCTGTGAAAATTGATAATGCAGCTCCAGTGCCCACATTCAAGTTATTTATGCATGTATAGGAAATGTTTGTCTTTTCTTTTTTTAACTTTTGCTTACTGGAGAAGTCAATGAAATTATAAATTTGTCATAAATGTGTAGTGAAATGTCACAAAGAATCTTTTAATAGAAAACAACCATCTTTTAGTTCTATAGACTGGACTCTTGTGAATGATTATATTTTCTAAGACAGTTTGTTTCACCTTATGAAATATTTCTTGTGACTTATTCATTAAGAAAACTCATTTGATTTGCTTAGGCATACAAAGCGCAGTTGCAAGAATTGGACAAGCTGGTATGGCTATGTTAATAGCTAACAGAGTAGACTTCAGGATAAGAAACACTATCAGAGATAAAGAGGGGTATAATGTTACAAGGGTCAGTTCATCAAGAAGGAACAATAATGCTAAATGTGTGTGAACCTAATTAGAGAGCTTCAAAATACTCAAAGCAAAATTGACAAAGCAGAAGGAAGAAATTTAAAAATCTACATCATGATGATAAACACAATGTATCAATTTATGAAATGAATGTAAAGTAGTGCTTACAGGGCAATTTATAGCTCCAAATGCTTGCATTAGAAAAGAGTTGTAAATTAGTATTTCGTCTGCCTTAAGAAGATGGAAAATGTACACATTGAACCAAAGTAACTATAAAAAGGAAATAAAAAACAAGTGTAGCAGTCAGTGAGATAAAAAATTTGAGAACATCAAAAAATTGGTAACTCCCTAGCTAGATCAAGAAAAAAAGAAAATGGCTTGGCACGGTGGCCCACGCCTGTAATCAGTCCTAGGACTTTGGGATGCCAAAGCAGAAGGATTGCTTGAGACTGGGAGTTTGAGACCAACCTGAGTAAGAGCAAGACCCTGTCTAAACAAAAAATAGGAAAATTAGCGGAGCATGGCGGCATGCTCATGTAGTCCTAGCTACTTGGGGAGCTGAGGCAGAAGGATTGCTCCAAACTAGGAGTTCAAGGTTGTAGTTAGCTGTGATGATGCCACTGCACTGTTGCTGGGAGACAGAGCAAGACCCTGTCTCAAAAACAACGACGACAAGAACCCCAATCCACCCCAACAATATTACCAGTACATACTTGAGAACACTGATGACTCTGGAATCTCAGTGTTAGTTTGAATCACAGCAGGCAATTTAACTATATTTGTGGCCTTGGGCAAATTACTTAATGTCTTAGTACTTCATTTTCCTTTATCTGTAAGTGGAAGTAACAGTACTTACCTCATAGTATTGTTATGGGGATTAAATTATTTAATGATGTCAAGTGCCCAGGAAGAGTATTTGGCACAGAGAGTATGATGACAGTGTTTATATTTGTTATTATTTTTATTATTAAATAAAAATAATTTTTTTGATGGGAAAACATTATTCAAGTCAAGTACAGAATGGAAGTCAGAATTTTTGGAGCCCATAATCTCTTTTATCAATGTAATTTTTTTTAGGCAAATCTTTTCCCTGATCTCACAATCTCTCTTCTCCCATTTTAAAGAAGGAACTAAATTACAGAGGTATTGAAACATATGAAATCTTACAAAAACGCTTTGAAGTCAATAGGAAAAGATATACAATAATGTTTTGCTCCATGCCTATTTCGTCTTAATTTCCCTTTATGATAACTATTATCTTTTATTGTAAATTCCAGGCCCCTCCTTTAGAGAACAGGCATGTTCAATACCCTAAACCTCTTACATCTCTGATGCTATCATTCATATCTTTTGGGGGGAACCTTTAATTATCAATCCTAGAACATCCTGTAAATCTTCATTAGGAAATTCCTTCTGAACTTTTGCTGAAAAGTAGTTACTGTGCACTGTGTGTATAGCAGCTGTTTGCCTAAGTTTTAAAAAAAAATTGACCGTTTTAATTTGCTTTAAAAATATCCACTGGCACTGGTTCTCATTACAGATGTGTGGTTGTAACATTTCATTTTTTAAATGTGTATCCATCTCTTTTCAGTTCTAAAGGAGTCCAAAGAAACCATCTAAAACCTTAAAAATAAACCACTAAACCTACAGTGTTTCTGGTTTTTAAAAATTCTCAAGGGAGGACATTTTTTATCTTGGACTTAAGCTTCATACAGGGTGGCCCATTTAAAAGAGGCCCTGTACACAGCCATATTATTAAATGGGCCACCCTGTAAATCAGGACTTTTTTCCCAATGGATATTCATTTCTTGCACACTTCTGAGTTTACTACAAGTTTTCAGTTACTGTGCTTGATAAGCTGCCTTGAAATTTAAATTGATGCATCAAGGTGACAATGAAATGCACAAATCTGAGTTCGGAGACATACAGAAGCTTGGTTGGCAGATCATATTTTGAGAGATCATATTTGGATCTCTTTGAAAATTTGGGCAACATTCTATGCGAATCTCCTTTTTCAAAACATGTTTTAAAAATAGATGAAATACAAATAAACTGAAAATGGAAACTTTTAATGTAAACAGTAATACAGCTTTGGACTTTGTTTTACTGGAAATCATTTTAAACAGGAAAGATGTTCTTTTTGTTTTGTTTAGGGTCAATGGTTCTTAATGTTTTCAACCCAGAATTTCCAAGCACACATTATTCTTTCCAGTTACCAAAAAAAAAAAAAAAAAAAAACCTATGCTAGAAATGAGATTTTCCTTGATCCATAATCTGATCCAAGTTTTGCTGAAGCCCACCCCCAAAATTTTCAGGGCACAGGACAAGAATGTAAATGGAGTGCTGAGTGCCATATGTCATTATAAGTATTCCTGAAATCGCAAATCAAAACAGGAAGAGAAGCAAGAGAATGGATACTTGGCACTGTTTGAAAATGGTACTTTGTAACGCAAGAATCTTTTGCATCCATGCTGTCTGAGAGGAAGATTTGAGAACCTAAGCATTTTTATCACTTAATCCTCCCCAATCTCCAGAGCAGTGTGTATTTTCCCTTGTCAGTAGGAACACAGCCTGCAAACCTTCTTGGCATTCTGATGTAGTTGCCTTTTGTTTTGAGAATTGTGTAGTTTTCCCCTAGTGCCTGTATGGTGTTAGTCATGAGAATGGATATTTGGGGTTATGGGTCATGCTGTGCCAGTCAGTGATGAGTATTGATTTTTGTTGTGTTTGTGGTGTTGAGACTCTGGTTTGGGTACCCTGTTAGCACATCGTAGGGTAATATTGTTAAAACCATGTATAAGTTTAATTGATTGTAGAAATCTCAACTTCTGCTTTAAAAATCTATGGAATCTGTGTCTCCAAATTTGTACTTAGTGTGCTTCTACCAATTTACTACCAAAAGGATCTTTTTATACATTTCTCCAACTCTAAGTAATTTTTGCCCAAACCAGTCTTTCTTATCTTAGAACATTATAGGTCATTATAGTCTTGGGAGTATGGTTAGTGGCTTGATTTAGAACTTACTACTTTGTTTTGGTTCTACATATTATAGAAAATAGTTCTTTGGGGGAAAAAGATTAGAAAAGATTCCAGATAAAGTGTTTGTATAAATTGGAGGCCTGAGAAGGAAAAACAAACTAAGGAAGTTGTAACAGCTAAATATGGCTTAAATCAATCAGCTTTTTCTAGGTAAATGTAAAGAAACTCAAATTGAGTAAGTTTTCTTTAGCATTCTTAGTAAACTCACATTTTCAGAGATGTTCTCTTAATACACAGAAAAAGGTAACAAATATCTTATAATTTAAGTTTTTCTCATTAGTCTTTTAATATCCTACATTGTTTTAATCTAAGTTAAATATATGATTCATGTATTCTCTTAAAATAACAAAAAAGGCAATCTACCAACTCTTTGGTAGCCTTGGTGTTGCTGAGTTTATTTTTTACTGAGTGTCTTTGACCCAATATAATGCCCCAATTGCTCATTTTTCTTCTTTAATGACGTGAGGCTATGCTATCATTTAAACCATTAACAAACCTTTTAATGAAAATATTAAAGCATAACTACTGTAAGAATCTTGGGTTAAGTGTGCTCTTACTTGCTTTGAGAAAAATATGGTTTGTTTTATTCTTTAATGTAAAGCTTCATCATGAAAAAGAAAAAAATTGACATGGATCGAAATGAATTTTCTGGTTGCTTATGTTCCCTCCATTTGTAAAGAAACTGGTCTTAGTGGTCATTGCATGGATTGCTCAGGAACACACTACATATTATACAAACATTGAGGAAACCAGGGCCCACCAGTTGAGGCAACTCATGTACTTCATTCAGGACATTTTCACCTGACACCCAGAGGCAACAAGATAGATAAAACATGTCTTCCCTTCTGCCTGTTATTAGCCATCCACCAAGCCAAAGAACATTTGGTTTCAGGTAAGGTAGAAAAAAGACAAGGATTGACTTATTGGTTACCCATATCATACATAGAAAGTCAATTTAATTTTAATATGACAATTACTTTTAATGCATGGTTCATTTTATTTTGCACTTAATATTTTATTTGTTCATTAAATGAGGACAAATGTTATTTGAGTACTGTAGTGACAGACTTACAAAGTGAAAACTATTTCTAATAATTTGATATATTTGCCTATTAGTTTCCTAGGGCTTTTGTAACAAAGTATCAAAACCTGAGTGTCTTAAAAGAACAGAAACTTACTGTCTACAGCTTAGGCAGCTAGATATCAAAAATCAAGGGCCATCTTCTCTGAAGGTTGT
Source organism: Eulemur rufifrons (assembly GCF_041146395.1). NCBI lineage: Eukaryota > Metazoa > Chordata > Mammalia > Primates > Lemuridae > Eulemur > Eulemur rufifrons. The sequence goes on along the minus strand of NC_090997.1, from coordinate 13,924,205 downwards.
AGAGGAATATCCTTCCTTATCTCTTGTAGCTCTTCATGTTTGCCAGCAGTCCTTAGTGTTTCTTGGCTTTTAGATGCATCACCCCAATCACATTACTGTCTTCTCCCTATGTGTGCTCATATTGTCTTCCCTCTATATGTGTCTGATGTGTCTGTCTCTCTGTGCAAATTTCCCCCCACCCTTTTTTTTTTTTTTTTTTGAAACAGAGTCTCTGTTGCCTGGGCTAGAGTACCATGACATCAGCCTAGCTCACAGCAACCTCAAACTCCTCCTGGGCTCAAGTAATCCTCCTGACTCAGTCTCCCTAGTAGCTGATACTACAGGCACACACCACTACACCTGGCTAATTTTTTCTATATTTAGTAGAGACGGGGTCTCACTCTTGCTCAGGCTGGTCTCGAACTCCTCACCCCAAACGATCCTCCAGCCTCGGCCTCCCAGACTGCTAGGATTACTGGCGTGAGCCACTGCGCCCAGCCAATTTCCCCTTTTTATAAGGATACCAGTCCTATTGGATTAGAGCCTACCCTAATGGCCTTGTTTTAAATTCATTACCTATGTAAAGACTGTATTTCCAAATTAGGTCATATGCTGAGGTACTGGAGGGCTAAGATTTTTATATAGCTTTTTTGGAGGGACACAATTCAACCTATAACAGTTCGTTTTTAATTATTTTAAACATGAATATATATTCAATATTTCAAAAATTGGTAAGCTGTACAGTACAGCTGAAAAAGAACTTGAGCTTGTTTTCTACATGTTTTGACAGATTAGTGGGTTTTTCTTTTCCGGGGTGGAACAATTTTCTTGCATATACTAACTAGATAGTAGCTATAATAAATGAGTTATCATCATCCTTAGGTCAACTCAAGCCCTACCTCAAATATTTCTTCTTTGAATAAGTTTTTGATTATTCTAACATGTTTTCCTCTGCCCAAAAGGGTGGGAAACCTGCGGCCTTCTGATTTCAAGATTGTTCTTTTTTAAGCATCAAAGGAGGCAAGAAAAGCTTCATCTTTCTCTGTTGCTCCCCTTTTAATAAAAGAATTTGTTCTGTAAAATTTGGATTCAGCCAAAATGATGCACCTAAGAACCTAGAAGGCCACATGGAGCCTTAAGGGCCACAGGTTCCGCAGCCCTGCCAGGGGTTGGCAAACTGTGGCTGGAGGGCCAAATCCACTTAGCTCCCTGCTTTGGTACAGCCCATGTAACCAAGAATGGTTTTTAGATTTTTAAATGGTTGGAAAAACAATCAAAAGAAGAAGAATATTTCATGAGATAAAACACTTAGGTAAAATTCAAATTTCAGTGACATTAATAAAGTTTTCTGGAACATAGCCATGCTCATTCATTCATTTATGGATTGTCAGTGGCTGCTTTGGTGCTACGATGGCAGTTGTATAGTTGCAACAGAGATCTTATGGTCCATAAAGGTGAAAATGTTTATTTTGCTATCTGACCTTTTCTGGAAAATGTTTACTGACCCCTGAATTACACCAATAGTTTTTTCCCAATCTGTTAGGCTGCCTCACACATTAAAAATAAGAAAAAGTAGATAATATCTTATTTTGTAATTGTAGTAGTACAATTTTACAACTGCACTTAAAAATTATGCAATTTTACAATTTAAAATTCGGATCTTTAAAATATTATAACTTTTTTATTGAAATAGTACAATGTTATGTCAGACTGAAAAGTAGAATCTTTATTTATTTATATGCTAATTTACCAACGTGCTATATACTATTTATGGAGTTCACAAGGACTTGGTGTTGTTTATGTATGTATTCCTCAGCCTTTAGCAGAGAACTTTCATCTTGGTGATGCTCAATGAATATTGTTAATGTGAATTAAATTTATATGTAAATGAAGATGTATATGTCTGTATGTGGTAGACATTTTTAATCAGGAAACCCAATAAAGAAAATAGGGTTAAACAAATATCTTCTAATATGGAATCCTCTTCAATACTCCCAATTTGTTTCTGTTTTAGAGAAATTAGAAACAAAATTAATAATTAGGGATAGATGCAACTCTCTTCTATCTGTGCTGTTTTAATGATCTCTGTGATGATTTAGTCTTAGGGATTAATTTTATTATCAAGTCATTATGATAAAGTTAGTTAACAAAATAAAATTAATGATTGTGGATTTAGCACCCTTTCAAAGTTCATTGTTTTGTTTTCTAAGCAAATAGATTAAAAAGAGACATTTTAAACATCAATATTTTATAAAAACCTTTTTTCTTATTCCAAAGGTGCTGTGAAATTGTCAGGTTTTTTAGAGAGAAAGTGTAAAAGGGCTTTAACTATATAAAGTATATGTGACTTGAAGGAAATTGAAGTTGTTATACTAAATTGAACCAATATTTTTCTGTTATGGGTTATTCTTAAGTACTAAAAGCATTACAGACATCCTTATTACTTTTCTCTCCCTTTGCAGTCCCTTGCCCTGACCCCCACCCCATGTCTGGAATTATTGTAGGCTGTTGCATTTTAACAGCTTAATAAAGATGACACACATGTTAAAATACAGTAAACAGATTGTTTGCTTTTTTTTTTTTTTTTTTTTTGAGGTAGAGTCTCACTCTGTCGCCTCCGCTAGAGTGCAGTGGTGTCATCATAGCTCACTGCAACCTCACACTCCTGGGCTCAAGTGATCCTCCTGCCTCAGCCTCCCAAGTAGCTGGGACTACAGGTGTGAGCCACCAAGCCCAGCTAATTTTTCTATTTTTTGTAGAAACATGGTCTTTCTCTAGTTCAGACTGGTCTTGAACTCCTGACCTCAAGCGATCCTCCCACCTTGTCCTCCCAGAGTGCTAGGATTACAGGTGTGAGCCACCGGCCTGGCCTAATGTATGTAGAAAATACAATTTCCTCATTCCTTATTTTTCTCTTTCATTTTTAAAAATGAAACCTGTCTTTCACTTAACTTTCTTCACTTAGAGTTTTAAAGAATACATCTATAAGTAGAAATGAGCTCTGTGAATTTAGTGAAGAATCAAATAGAGCATTATGAATAATTTAATTTGAAGTGTTAAAATATTATTTTGAGTCACCCAGCTGTGAAAGATATACTCGGACAGTCACCTAAACATAATTTCATAGGTTTTTAAAATCTTTGGAATGTAGGGAGAGGGAGAACTCCTGCAGCTGACAAAACCCAGATTATATATCTGATATTCAAGTTCCTTACCAAGACTCAAGAAGTCAAATTGTTTATATTTGTTGGAATCCTGGAAACCTCTAGGCATCAGAGCATAGAGCATCACACTTACCCTTTTCTCTCTCAGAACTGCCTGAAAGCATTCTTTCTGTAAAGGCTAAAGGAAGATTCTCCAAGGTGTGGGAGATAGGAAGTTTGTTCATTATAAAAGAAGTTTTCATTCTTATTCCTGTAGTAACTTGAGGTTATTAGAGATCCTGGATTTGAAGAAGCCCCAGAGCTGAGAATTCTCTGAAATTTTTCTCTCTTTATTAGACCCTCTGTATATGGTATATGAATGGTGTTGGTGTCTTTATGCTGGAAGGAAAATTTTACTCTGAATATAAATAGTAGTTACATACCTAATCAGCCTGTTCTCAAATATCAATTTTAGTCTGTGTTTAATATCTGTATTATAATACATCTAGTATGTTGAGATTAACCCTGTGCTTATTGTTTTAGTATTTCTGTAGTTTACTTTTACCAAGTTTTAGTTTTGGGAAATTTTTGCATTGTTCATTAAAATGATTTCTGAACTTGGTCTTAGAACCCCAGGAATTTCTGTGTGATTTATGCGTAAAGACAACTGTGGATTTTCCCAGGTATATGGTTTTAACATTTATAATTCTCAAGATTTAAAAGTAAGGTGAATTTCATGTTGTAAACTCAACTATTTGAATGAATAGAAAGGAAACCAATTATTTGCATTTAACTTGGAAGATTTTTTCCACCCTTTTAGTAGATTCCTTTTCTGGTTACTGATATAAAAGCTTTCCTCTTAATCTTGTAAACTCAACTGTTCTATCCTTTACACATTGGTTTACATTTCTGCATGTTTCACACTTTGCCCTCAAGTCATTTGTCGTTGTATCAAAGTGTCATCAGCACCTTACTGCAGCCAACCTAGTTGGATATATGCTTATACAGTCTTTTAACTTCATTTTATTTTATTTTTTTATTGTGGGAGAAATTGAAATAAATTAAATTTGGAGTCTTTTCAGTTTCTATGAAAGATAATATTGTAGAGTAGTCAAGGGTTTGATTTTTTTGAGTTTGCAGTTGGACTGTTGGGAGTTGGAATCCCACTTCTGCCACTCATTAAATATGTGACCGTGGGTAATCTGGTTACCCTCTTCAAGACCAGAAATGGAAATTATAATAGAACCTAGCTTATAGAGTTGTTTTGACATTTAAATTAGTTCAGTAGTGTCTAGTAAATAGTAAATCCTCAGAATGTACTGTAAGTATCATCTGTGTCATTTTCATCATCATTACTATTATTGTACTGATTCTAAATCTTATATCCTTTCAGATTCATTGGTTTCTTTTATTATATCTACTGCCTTTAAAAAAATCTATTTTAATCTGGTGCCTTTTTGAATAATTTTTATCTGTCCCCAAATGCATACCAAGTTTAATGAAATTTTGACTTTTTTTTCTTTATGTTATTATTTCATTCAGTAAACATTTATTGAATTCCCACTATGTGCTGGGCACAGGGAATATAAAGATGAAAAAGAAAATGTCTCCACCATCACTCAGTTACCACTAATGTAGCAATCTTATGCTATAAATATCCTTGTACAAACTTCTGAGGATATAATTCGTTCTTCTTGGGATAGAGATTATAGAAGATTTCATGAAAGAGGAAGATATGTGACCAAGATCTTAGAAAGATATGATGGTATTAAACAGGTAATGAAAGGTGCTTGCCTATCGAGGGGGTACAGTAAAGCTTTCTAGGCAGAAACAAAGGTACGGAAGTAATAAGGCGTGGGAAATGTGTATGGAATTACAGGAGAAATGAGGGCCCTCTCTTTTTTGTATCTTTGAAGTTCTTCCTATTACCTCTACATATGAAAATGTTAAGATTTCTGAGTATATACCCTTTGATTCTCTGCCCTGGTTAATCTTCCACTGCATCACCTAATGCTACCCTGTATTTGTGGCCCCAAATGCTACAGTTATTGCCTCTTTTTCATTAACATTATGTTCACAAGTCATGTGAATTGTAGATTATTTTTTTCTCATCTAACAGGCGGCTACCTTTACGCCTAAGGTTTTAATCTGCTCTACCAGTATCTAGTTTGTGTGCCCACTGAACTTGTGCACCATGGGAAAGACTACTTATGAGCTGAGATCACAGTGGAATCAGATGGGAGATGAATTGATTTATCTGCCCTCCCTCCCATCCTTTCTTCCTTCCACAAACATACATTGATTGGGTTCCTATATGCAACTGGCATTATAAGACATGCTCTCACCTCTAAAATCTAGGGGAGAAGAGAGACAAATTAGTTAATGTAAAAGTACGATGTAATATATAGTATAATGAGGGTGTGAAGAGAGTGCTATGGAAGCATCTAGGAGGGTGGATCTGTTATTTATAGCCATGATAATGCTGCACAACAAAAAACCATAAAACCTCAGTACACATCAGCATATATGATTATGTGTCTGGGATAGTAAATTAGGCAGCTCTACCAATCTTGGCTGGGCTCTGTCATCTGAGGGTCAGCTGACTGTCAGCTAATCTAGTATGATTCGACTGGGGTGACTCAGCTCTACTTCATGTGGTGCTAATCTTTCAGCAGATTAGCCTGGGCATATTTTCAAGGCAATGGCCGAGTGCAGGAGCACAAGTTGAAAAGCTCAAGTGCTTCTTAGCCTCTGCTCGCTAACATTTCGTTGGCTGAAGAATAAAACATGACTGAGCTCAGAGTTACAGTGCAAAACTAAAGTTGCCTGGCAGTGGGAATGGGTATGGTATGGAGTGAAGTGTTAGTTAGGGCCATTGATGCAATATGCCACAAAGGAGCATCTACATTAACAGATTGACAACCACACTAGAAAAAAATTTTTTTTTCCCTTGGGGCCATGGTGTTTTATTACAAAAATAGAATGAAAACTTTGAAAACAAAGCAATCCTTTCAAATATGGAAATTTTTTTTTATTGTTTTCTATGTGTGAGTTATATGCAACTTGAAAAATCATTCTCATGGCTTTCCAGGTGAAGAGATGTGTGAGTTACATATACTTCACGAGGCTCTGGGCTCAAAACTAGTGTGAATTAAATACAAATTAAACACATGGCTGTTGATGTGTTAAACTGAGGATTAGGGAACATTTCCCAAGGGTGGCACCTCTTGAACTAAGTTTTTTCTTTTTTGGGAGCCAGGGGAAGCCGGGGCCCAGCAGTGCCTCTACCAGCACAGCTCAGGGTTGGGTGAGTGAAAGAAGAAACAAAGGCTGGCCGAGCATAGTGGCTCACACCTGTATGGGAGGCCAAAGCAGGAGGAACGCTTGAGGCCAGGAGTTTGAGACCAGCCTGGACAACAAAGGGAGACCTCTTCTTTACAAAAAAAAAAATTAGTTGGATGTGGCAGAGCATGCCTATAGTCCCAGCTACTTGGGATGCTGGGACAGGAGGATCACTTGAGCCCAGGAGTTGGAGGCTGCAGTGAGCTATGATTGTGTCACTACACTACAGCCTGAGTGACAGAATGAGACCATGTCTCTAAAGGGGGGCGGGGGGGGGGAAGGCTTATTTGACAGACAAAACATCATGTACAAAGGTGAGAAAATATGAAACCTGTTGTGTCGTCAGCTATCTATAGGTCATTTGATATGTCTTGAACAAAGAGTGCATGTCTAGAAATAAGGCTAAAACCCAAGACAGAAGCCAGATTTCAAAGCCCTTTTTTTTTTTTTTTTTTAATAATAAAGGAGTGAAAGTTGTAGAATTCTGTGTAGGTTCTAAGCTTTCCTAACTACTATTTTATTGATATTAATTATAGTTTTATTTACTACCACAGAACTAGTACTTATGAAGGTACTTAATTGTATAGAGGTGGTAGTTGATAGATGTATATTTTTATTAGTATTTTTAGTATACTTAGACTTCATATGTTCGTTGTAAGCTTCTAGAATTGCAAAGTAAGCTTTTTATAGTACAATTTAAAGATTAATATAAGAGTTTTGGTGATAGTGTATGTAAACATCTGCAAAAGGTTACTTTTTATATATGCCAAACTTTTAAGTTGTAGACTATGATCTAAAGTAAAACCAAGGCCGGTGTGGTGGCTTATGCCTATAACCTTAGCACTCTGGGAAGCTAAGGAGGGAAGATTGCTTGAGCTCAGGGGTTTGAGACCAGCCTGAGCAAGAGCGAGACTCCATCTCTATGAAAAATAGAAAAACTAGCTGGGCACAGTGGCATGTGCCTGTAGTCCCAGCTACTTGGGAGGCTGAGGCGGTAGGATCGCTCGAGCCAGGAGTTTGATGTTGAAGTAAGCTATGATGATTCCCCTGCACTCCAACTGGGACGACACAGTGAGACTCTGTCTAAAAAGAAAAAAGAAAAAGTAAAATCAAAAGATCATTGAACGTATGCTGTATGTTTATTCTCAGTAGAATAATTATATATATCTTAACATCTTTCTTATGTCATCACTTTTATATCCATGTTCTATAGGACAAACTGAAAGTGCATTTCTTCTGGGTATATTAAATTCCATTTTATTTGAGGAATATAGCATTGTTGAGACTAGAGATAACTTTTTCTTAATTTTCTCAGAACAAAAGTGACTGATCATTGTCCAGTTTACATATTGTAGTGGGGCAGTGTTCTTGTACACTTCCTGATTAAAACCAAAGCACTTTCTGAAAGAGCAAATGGAATGTGTTATGTAGTACAACTGGAATATATTATGTATTTTTCTATCGGCAGTCACAAATATTTGCACAATTTTCAAGTTTATTAATTGACAATATAACAACTTTGCACTATTTTCTATATTTCAAAATTTATAGTTTTATTTACTCATTATTATAGCCTATCAGACTAAAACCATTATTTTAGGTGACAAATTAAATCCTGCCAATACGACTACATTAGGAGAGAGATTATGTACAGCGGTGGTATTAATTATTGCCAGGTGGTTCTCCTAGAATGGCATTTAAAGGAGTGTAATTAAGTTATAATTTTGGCATGAGTTTGCTTCATTTTAAGGTGGGGGAAAAGAGATTCTAGTCATTATACTCTGGTGAATTTGATATAAATTGCAAGAAAAATTCTGTAGTTACTAGGTACTGCATGAGTTCACAATTCACATGAGAGCAAAATAATTTCCCTTTTGATAAGGTAATGCTTTGACAATAGAGTAAAAATTTCAACATGGTCAAACTTCATTTCTTATGATGTTCTTATGGATGAGATGGGGAGTTATATTTCAGACAAAGGCATCTTGAAAGCTGGTTGAATTCTTCCCAGCCCACAAAGTATTGACTAGTGGATCTGTTGTTTCAAGGATATCTCTGCTACAGGGCTTAATATTTAGACTTTTGTTAAACATGTAGATTAGAGGATTTTATTCCTTTTGTTTATTGAAAGTTTTGGAACTTTTTTTTTTTAGTGAAAACTTACTTGGACAGGACCTCAATCCCTAAACCAAATAATTGCTGAACTACTCTGATTTAGGATTGAAAGTGGTGGTAGTTGGGAAAGCCTTTCTAACACTATGCCATTTACATTTAGACCTAAATAATAAGAAGGGGGGAATCTTTAACCTTGAACAAGACTAGAGGGAGTGCATAGTTTCTTCAAGTGGATTAGTGATTGCCTTAGGCTGGAATGGGAAAGGGTACTCACTGTAAATAGGCATGAGGCATTGTTTTGTAATGATGAAAATGTTCTACAACTGGGTTGTGGTGATGGTTGTACAACCCTGTAAATTTACTACAAATTATTGAATTGTAAACTTTAAATGCTTGAATTTTATGGTATGTAAATGGTAGCTTAGTAAAGCTGTTTTAAAAACAGATGCTATTTAGCAAAAACAAAACAAAATCAAACTTTTAAAAGTAAGCTTTCTTCATAGTTTTAAAGACCTGTCATGTAAAAGGATTTGTTATTTCATGTTGTTCCAGGGGATGAAACTAAGCCTAGTGTGTGGAAGTTAATTTAAAAAAAGAATTGCACTTACTATAAGGAATATGTGTTCAAGAGGCAGAGGGGCAGGCATAATAGTAGTAGCTTGTAGGGTCTTTAAGAGGTTTAAGTGACATCATGTCAGGTTTCAGTCTGAAATGTTGGTTCTTAGTACTCTCGTGGCCAAAGAATGACCAGACATACCAAAGTAAGGCAAGCACAAAAATGAGCTTTATTGAGGAGAGAAAGATAGGATTTATAGGGCAAGAGCAAGATATACATTTACAGAGCATGATACACACACCACAGATGACAACCAGACCCACTGTTGCAGCAAAGGGAGAGCGAAAGAAAGGGTGCAGAAAAAGGACTGGTTATAGTCTGCATCTTGTTTTATAGTGCCCGGATTGGGACCTCCCTTGTGGATCAAACATCACCATGGAACCACTTTGATTAGACAGTTGGGAGTTGCATTGCTAGGCATGCAGGTTGTTCTAGGTCAATTTCTGGACTCTGTGGCACCCATGCTACATGGCCCGTGGGCTAGAGAGTCCTCTGCATTCTTTCGCAGCTGGCATGCTAAGTTGATTGGCAGATTTCTAGGGTTATTCCCTCTTCCCCACGTATGGCAGTCGTTTGGGAGATTAAGATGGGGCAGGAGCAAAATGGGGGTCTTATTCCCAGATGGGGCACTTGCACCAAAGCAACAGCACCCACTTTTATCCCTAGGAGACCTGGAACCCCTCACTATCTACCTAACAAGAATACATGTAGGTATTCCTGGCACATTTAAAGCACTTAATAAATGTTGCTGTTTAAAGAAAACTGGATATATGTGTATGTGGGTATAAATTTTTTGAAAGAGCGGGAGAATAAATGTGCGAAAATGTTAACAATTGGTGATTCTAGGTAAAGGATTTATAGATGTTCATTGTAGTGTTATTTTAATTTTTCTGTTGGTTAGAAAGCTTTCAAAATAAACATTTAAGAGGGAAAAAATAGGAGGGGAGGTTAGGCTGACAGGTTTGTGAGAGTAGACTTCTCAAACACTGTCACGGTCAAAAAATAATGAGACCATCATTCAGTGTCTGAAAAATGTATTCATTGCTTCTTATCGTAAAGGAGAGATATATGCTGGTCAAACAGTTTCTCAGCAGAAAAGACTGTTGATCTTCTGTAGGGTTTTCAGGAAGCATGGAGTTCATGGATTGATGGTGTTCTGGAGGTTGACATCATCTGTAAAAGAAAGATTACTCAGATGAGACTGTTGATTGTTTGGCACTCAGATGTTTGTTTACTGGAATGAGCCTGTTCCTGATTGACTTTGGGCAGTGAGGAACTGCCATTGTTTGGTAATTCATTGAAGAGCTTTAGAATTGATTTTATTGGCTGCTTATTACCATGGCTGCAGAAAAATCAGTCATTTCCTTAGTTTGTGGGAACTTTAAAAATTCTCAGCTAGTGTAAAATTCAGTGCCTAGACCCACAATAAATATCTGTTGATTGGGTAAATGAATTTTTAAAAGCTCCAAATGTTTACTGTTTTCACCACTATCCTTATCTCATTGTTTAAAACTGAAGCACTTGGCTTTAAAGTTCTAAAATCTTAGACTGCAGCTTATTTGGAATCTTATCACCAAAGTCCGCAAGCTGTTTGGTTAAGTCAAGTGTTTCCTAAATTGATTTTCAATACTATATAATTAAGTGGGCTTAGAAAAATGATTACACACATAGTAAATACATTGAAAATCTAAAGGTTATTTCAGAAACTCTCAGAGTGTCTAATATGGTAACATATATTGCAAATGTAGAGAAGAATAAAATATAAGTCATTTCCCAAAGTCTACAAAACTACAGAATACTTTTTTTATGGACACTGTCAATCTGGAAAGTGCTGGTACAGTATGCCACATTTATATCCTTTGTTTGGATAATTTTCTAAAGATCCGATAATGAAAAATTCTCCTGTCTCTATGTGACTATTTCATACCATGTGATTCTATTACATACTGTTGCTGATGCTATAGGCAAATCTCTTAACTGTCTTGAATCTCTCTGATTCCCAGTTCATGTAAAATGGGTGAAAATATCCTTTTGCATTCTTTCCAGTTTGTTTTAAATAATAAATGAATTCATATGGAACCAAAAAAGAGCCCAAACAGCCAAAGCAATCTTAAGCAAAAAGAATAAATCAGGAGGTATCATATTACCTGATTTAAAATTATACTGTAAGGCTGTGGTAAGCAAAACAGCATGATAATGGTATAAAAGTCAATACATAGACCAGTGGAACAGAATAGAGAACCCAGAAATAAAACCATATAGCTATGACCAACTGATTTTTGACACAGCAGACAAAAACATACACTGAGGAAAGGACAGCCTCTTCAATAAATGGTGCTGGGAAAATTCGATAGCCACGTGTAGAAGAATGAAACAGGTTCCCTATCTCTCACCATTTACAAAAATTAAGACGGATTAAAGATTTAAATATAAGTCATGAAACCATAAAAATTCTAGAAAAAACATAGGAAAAAGAAAAACCCTTCTAGACATCATCCTAAGCAAAGAATTTATGGCCAAGATCCCAAAGGCAAATGCAGCAACAACAAAAATAAATAAATGGGACTTAATTAAAAGCTTCTGCACAGCAGAGGAAATAATCAACAGAGTAAATAGACAACCTACAGAATGAGAGAAAATATTTGCAAACTATACATCTGACAAAAGGACTAATATCCATAATCTATAAAGAACTCAAATCAGCAAGAAAAAAACAACCCCATCAAAAAGTGAGCAAAAGACAGCAATAGATTTTTTTTTTTTTCAAAAGAAGGTAGACAAATGGCCAACAAACACATAACACTCAATGTCACTAATCATCAGGGAAATGCAAATTAAAACCACAGTGAGGAATCACCTTACCCCTGTCAGAATGGCCATTATTGAAAAGTCAAAAAACAATAGATGCTGGTGTGGATGTGTTGAAACAGGAACTTATACACTGTTGGTGGGAGTGCAAATTAGTATAGCCTCTGTGGAAAACGGTATGGAGATTCCTCAAAGAAATAAAAGTAAATCTACCATTTGATCCAGCAGTCCCAATACTGGGTATCTACCCAAAGGAAAAGAAGTCAATTTATGAAAAAGACACCTGTACTCAAATGTTTATCACAGCACAATTCACAGTTGGAAAGATAGAGAAACAACCTAAATGTCCATCAGTTGATGAGCAGATAAAGAAATGTGATATACCGTGGAGTACTACTCAGCCATAAAAAGGAATGAAATAATGTCATTTGCAGCAACTTGGATGGAACTGGAGACAATTATCCTAAATGAAGTATCTTAAGAATGGAAAAACAGGCACCACATGGTCTCACTAATAAGTGGGAGCTAAACGATGGGTACACACAGGTATAAAGAGGGGTTAAGGACATTGGTAACTTAATATAGGGGGAGAGTGGGAGTGGCATGAGGGGTAAAAACTTACCTGTCAGGTACAATGAACACTATTCTGGTCACAGTCACAGTAAAATCCCTGACTTCAGCATTATACAATTCACCCATGTAACAAAAACACCTGTACTCCTTTAATATTAATATTTTGAAATTTTAAAAAGTTGATCAGAAGCAGTAAAGTAAAAAATAATGAGAAAAGTTCTCGGCCGGGCGTGGTGGCTCACGCCTGTAATCCTAGCACTCTGGGAGGCCGAGGTGGGCGGATCGTTTGAGCTCAGGAGTTCGAGACCAGCCTGAGCAAGAGCGAGACCCCATCTCTACTAAAAATAGAAAGAAATTATATGGACAGCTAAAAATATATATAGAAAAAATTAGCCGGGCATGGTGGTGCATGCCTGTAGTCCCAGCTACTCGGGAGGCTGAGACAGGAGGATCCCTTGAGCTCAGGAGTTTGAGGTTGCTGTGAGCTAGGCTGACGCCACGGCACTCACTCTAGCCCGGGCAACAGAGTGAGACTCTGTCTCAAAAAAAAAAAAAAAAGAAAAGTTCTCTATGAGTATGTTGTTGTGATTATAGTATATCTATTTCCAGTGTTATAGAAAGTTAGTTTTTTGACTAAATTTTAGCAAAAATAACATAGTAAAGCTCTAGAGTTACTAAATGTTTTGGGGGCATAAGGGATTAAAATAACTTTCTTGAAGTTATTCCTTTTCTCTCTAAAAGACTTAAGAATTATTTATCTATACAAAGCAATTGAACCAGGTACCCTTCATATTAATTTGTTAATCTCAATCTTTGGTAAATGATCATTTAAGGTTAATTTGTTACAGTTTTGGTGCCTTTAGCATGATATACAAACACTTCTGTAAGAGTTAAAAGTCAGTCCTAGCTTTTGCCTTTAACTAGATTTGTGACCTTGAGATGGTTATTTAACATCTCTGACCTTTATTTTGTATCTGTTTAAAACAAGACGAACAGACTAACTAAATAATCCTTTAGGTTCTTCCTTGACCTAATATTCAGTGATTGAGATACTTCTCATTCATTATCTTTCCTGTTCCTCAAATAGGGAGTGTTCATAATCATTTACTTTATGCAGCTATTCAGTAGGGTTTGAAGATGGGCATATTTGCTTCTTAGGAATATAAGATATATGAGGAAAAAATGCCGTATGAATTGTTAGAATAATTTTATATAGATAATACAGATATTTTGCAATGTTTGTAAACTTTCTCAGATGTACATTTTCATGCATTGTTCTCTAAGAATTCTGGATGGGCTTTCCTAGATGAGTCTTAATTTTTATAAAATTTTCTAATTTATATTTTTGTTTCCCATTTCTTAAAAGCTGTTTCTTTTCACACATCAAAAATTAATAAATATGTTTTACTATTTCACACTGCCCCCTAATCTCATACTTCCCATCTCCTGATTCTGTTCTACATTTTCTTTTTGTCTATGTCATCTTTTTAATGTACAAATTATTTAGTAATTTATTAGATATATTATTTATTGTGTCTTTACCTCATTGAAAAGTCAACTCCACTCTTTTTTTTTTTTTTTTTGTTCACTGACGTATTCTAAGCAACTAGAACAGTGCCCGGCACATACTAGACACTCAGTAAATATTGATTGATTGAATGATTAATACCTATAGATAATATAAGTATAATGATAAGGGGAGTAGGGAAATGGATGTTGAAATCAAGCCAAGAGAAAAATTATCACTAATGGGAAATTTGTTGTCTTAGATGTTTATTTGATATTTTGATTTAACCTATCACTTTGGTTTTTTCAGAGCCATTTATTGAATTCACTTCTTCTTTTGAAAACAGGTGGATAAAATTATAGAGTTGTGAAGTTTAGAGCTATTAAAAATTGAAGAGTAAGGACAATTTGCATGTGTTTATGACTCTCTGATTGCCTTAAATAACTGATCATGGCCAAACTTCTGCACTTTTTTCCCCTCTTGGACAGTGGGCAAATCAGTCTCAACAATATTGGGTAAGAATGACATAAACACGTGCCTTTGTAGCAGCACAATTCACAATAGCAAAGATGTGGAAACAACCCAAATGCCCATCAATACATGATTGGATTAGTAAACTGTGGTATATGTATACCATGGAATACTACTCAGCTATAAGGAATGATGAAGATACAACATCTCTATGGTTCTCCTGGAGAGAGTTGGAACCCATTATATTAAGTGAAGTATCCCAAGAATCACATGTACTCACCAGAAAATTGGTTTCCTTGATCATCACCTAAATACAAATCTGGAAACGACACCAATTGGACATCAGACTGAGGTGGGGGGTGGGGGAGGGGATGGGGGTATGCCTACACAATGAGTGCATTGCGCACCGTTTGGGGAGTGGTAACACTTGAAGGTGCTGACTCGGGAAAGGGGGGGGTGGGGAAAAAATATGAAACTATTGTTTTTAACTTGCACTGTTCACTTAATAATTTATCATGAATATTTCCCATATTATTTCATATCATTGTACAAGAAATAATGTATACATTATGAGGACATACTGTATCTAACAAGATATACTGTTAGACTCTTTGATTCTGTAAAATTAAATAAAAAAAAATTGATAAAAAAAAAAAAAAAGAATGACATAAACAGTATAATAATGTCTGTGTTTGCATGTACTGTCTGGTGCCAGGTTAGCTGACTACAGTGTGTGTTAGGGTTATAGCCTGCTATTCATTTGAATTCCAGTTAGGAGAAATTCTTGGGTATTAATAGTAATACCTAGCCTATAAGAGTTTAATCAAATAAGTGCTTTGAAGGGAAGGAGACTTCCTTTTGGGGACAGCAAGTCACCCAGGGCCTTCTTACACTAAGCAGTAGTCACACAGTGTCCATTCCAAAGTAATGTCAATTATTTGAGGTAGGAAAACATTAAAAAAAAAAGCCATAGCTAATTAAAAAAAAAAAGGTAACTAGCTCCCAAGACCACAGCAATTACTTAACCACAGCATCCAGAATAATTTAACCATGTTAGAGTTTGTAGCCAGTGGTTAAGTATTGAAAACAACTCAGCATCTAGGAAGATGCTCATATAGCAGTATAGGAAATGTCTCTTTGTCTTTTCTTTATGGATTCCTGGATGCTTTGTGAGCAGATCTGTTGCAATTTGTAGCTCACTGCAGCTTTGAACTCTTGGGCTCAAGTGATCCACCCATCTCAGCCTCCTGAGTAGTTGAGACTATAGGAGTGTTCTACCATGCTGGCCTAATTTTTCTTTTCCTTAATTTTTTAGAGATGGGGTCTCACTGTGTTGTCCAAGCAGGTCTCAAACTCCTGGCCTCAAGTGATCCTCCTGCCTCAGCCTCCCAAGTAGCTGGGATTATAAGCATGAGCCACTGTGCTTTAGAATTTACAGAGATTAAAAGAATAACACTGTATTTGGGAAACATCTTGGCATAGATTACTAACTAAAGATGTCAGATAGGGGATCAACATAGAGTAAGATTGTGAATATCCATCAGGCACCTCAGCTGTTCGTGGTTCTTTACCTGGTGAGTTGGGCCAAACCTTTATTCCTGAAGGATATGGAATATTAGTGCTCCTGATTGCATTGGGTTGTTGTATTTTTCCATTGACCTTAATCACAGGGCATGGTACTACTAAGAGACACCCTAGCCTTAAGGCAGTGGTCCCCAACTTTTTTGGCACCAGGGACTGGTTTCATGGAAGACAGTTTTTCCATGGACTGGGGTGGGGGGTTCTGGGGGTGGTTTCAGGATGATTCTAGCACATTATGTTTATTGTGCAGTCAAACTTCTCTGCTAATGATAATCTATCTATATTTGCAGCCATTCCTGGCTCTAGCATAACCACCTCAGCTCCACCTCAGATCATCGGCATTAGATTCTCTCTCTCTCTTTTTTTCTTCCCTAGTAATCCTATGTAGATTGTCATAAGGAGCGAGCAACTTAGATCCCTTGCACGCACAGTTTACAGTAGAGTTCACACTCCTATGAGAATCTAATGCCACTGCTGATCTGACAGGGGGCAGAGCTTATGCAGTGATGTGAGCAAGCGATGGGGAACAGCAGTAAATACAGACGAAGCTGCTCTCACTCGCCTGCTGCTCACCGCCTGCTGTGTGGCCCGGTTCCTAACAGGCCAAGGACTCGTACCTGTTCGCAGCCCAGGGATTGGGGACCACAGCCCTAAAGGACCTCCTGTATTCCAAACATACTCTTCCTTATCTCCATTGTGAAATAGCAGTCCAATTTCCTCTTGGTAGTTGGGATCAATCAGTAGCTCCTTTCTTTGCCTGTTGATTAAGAAGCATGAAGATTTCAAAGTGGCCAGACAGCAGTATTAACTTCTATTTCATCATTGTGTTTCCTGGTGGGAGCATTCCTCCCTTTGGAACTAAGACCTCTAGGCCAGGAAAGCATAAGGTCGTGGGAACAGGAAGCAAAACTTTTTGCAAGTGGGTCACTAGTGATGATAGTGAGTGGTGCCACTCCCATTTTCACCTCTCAATTCCCAAACCCATGAATTCTGGCTGTGGGAGAAACAGTACCATATATTGGACAATGATAAAGAGCATCTACAGTCTTCTTGTGAACCTTTCCCTACCCCTGCCTGGCATTGCTACCCACCTGGTGCTGTAACTGGTTTTCAAAAGGCTATTTACCATTCTGTCAATCCAGCTGCTTCAGGATGGTGGGGAACATGGTAAGTCCAGTGAACTTCATGAGTATTGCCCATGAGTGTACTTATTTTGCAGTGAGTTGAGTTCCTCAATCAGAAGCAATGCTGTGTGGAATACTGTGATGGTGGAGTGGAGGATAGGCATTCTGGAAATCAGAGATGGTAGTTTTGGCAGAAATGTTATGTGCATGGAAGGCAAATCTGTATCCAGAATAAGTATCTCTTCCAGTAAGAACAAAACACTGTCCTTTCCGTGATTTCCAGGTGGTCTAATGTAATCAAGTTGCTACCAGGTAGCTGACTGACCTCACCAGGAAATGGTGCTGTATCAAGGTCTCAGTGTTTGTCCCTCTTGGCAGATTGGGCACTCAGCAGTGGCTGTAGCCAGGTTGGCCTTGGTGAGCAGAAGCCTATGTTACTGGGCCCATGCATAACCTCCATCTCTGCTATCATGGCCACTTTGTCCATGAGCCCATTGAGCAATGATAGATGTGGCTGGGGAAAGAGACTGACTGTTATTCACAGAATGATCTTATCCACTTGATTATTAAAATCCTCCTCTGCTCAGATCACCCTTTGGTGAGCATTCTGAGTATTCATGTGGGACACAGATATCTTCACATTATTTTGCCCAGTCAAAGTGGTCTACTCACAAAGCCCTTCCCCAAATTTCATTGTCAACACTGTTCAAATAGTGTTTCTCTCAAGTTCCTGACCATTCAGCCAAAACTCTGGCCACAGCCCATGAATTGGTATATAATCACATGTCTGGCAGTTTCTCCTTCTAAACAAAATGAAGAAACCAGGTGCTTTGCTTGAAATTCTGCCCACTATTAGGAATTCCCTTTTCTGCTGTTCTTCAGGGGTGTCCAGAAAGGGATCGGTAGTCCTATAATTTTCCACTGTCAGGTGATGCCTGCATGTCGTGCAGGATCATCTGTAAAACAGTTCCTAGTGTTCTCTTCCTTTGTCAGCTAATCATAGGGAACTCCCCATGAAGGCATAGGTGCAGGTTCAGAAAAAGAGTAAATTCTCCCTTACTCTGATTTTAGCTCTATTCAGGCCTTCGCTAGATTGGATAAGCCCCATCTGCATTGGGGAGGGCAGAATGTTTTACTCAGTGTGCCAATTCAAATGTTAACCTCATCCAAAAACACCTTCACAGACACATTCAGAATAATGTTTAACCGAATATCTAGAAACCCCATAGTCAAGTCGACACACAAAATTAACCATGATGCTGGAATTAACTTACCTTGGTTGCAATATATTATTTTCTTTCTTTCTTAGTCTCGCTCTGTCACCCCGGCTAGAGTGCAATGGAATCATCACAGCTCACTGCAACCTCAAACTCCTGTGCTCAGACAATCCTCCTTCCTCAGCCTCCTGAGTACCTGGGAATACAGGCCTGCACCACCACACCAGCCTAATTTTTTCTAATTTTAGTAGAGACAGGGTCTCACTCTTGCTCAGGCTGGTCTTGAATTCCTGAGCTCAAGCAATCCTCCTGCCTCAGCCTCCCAAAGTGCTGGGATTACCTGTGAGCCACCATGCTTGGCCATCCTTTCTTTTTAATACATTGCAGTATTCAGTTTACTGTTTGTTTTATTTATGTTTTTGTTTATGTACATGACTAAAATTTATCTGTAATTTTCCTTTATTTTACAGTCCTTTTTGGTTTTGGTACAAATGTTATACTAACTTCAAAAAATGAATTTAGAAATGTCTCTCTCTCTCTGTTCTCTGAAAGATTTATGTAAAGTTAAAATGACTTTTTTTGCAAGTTTGGTGTAGAACATTGTAAGTGAAGTGAATTGCTTTTTAAGTGCTAATTCAATTTCTTTAAAATTTATAGGGCTAATCAGGTTTTCTGTTTCTTCTAGAATTGGTTTTGATCATTTATATTTTTCTAAAAATTTATCCTTTCCACTACAGTATATAAGATTTTGGCATTACATTAATCATGATATTCTCTTATTAGCCACAGTGTGTTATGAGTAATTTTCTCAAGATCTATTGGCCTGAACACTAAATATCTTTTAAGCTACATCTATTCTGCTCTTAAATTCATTAGGTTTTTATTCTTCTTTTATTATAATAAAATAAACATAACATGACATCTATCATTTTAACTTTTTTTTTTTTTTGACAGGGTCTCACTCTGTTGCCTGGGCTAGAATACAGTGGCATCATCATAGCTCACTGCAACCTTAAATTCCTGTGCTCAAGCGATCCTCTCGCCTCAGTCTCCCAAGTAGCTAGGATTACAGGCCCACACCACCACACCCTGCTAATTTTTCTGTTTCTGTTTTTTTTCTTCCTTTTTCTTTCCTTCTTTCTTTTTCTTTTTGGTAAAGACAGGTTCTCACTATGTTGCTCAGGCTGGTGTTGAACTCCTGGCCTCAAGCAATCCTCCCACCTTGGCCTCCCAACGTGCTATGATTTCAGGTGTGAGCCACCACACCCAGCCCATTTTAAGTGTAAAATTCAGTGACATTAAACACATTCATGGTGTTTTGCAATCATCACCATTATCCATTTCCATACGTTTTTATCATCCCAAACAGAAACTGTGTACTCATTAAGCAGTAACTTTCCATTCCCTTGGTATCCTCTATCCTACTTTCTGTCTCTATGAATTTGCCTCAGATAAGTGAAATCATACAATATTTGTCCCATAGTGTCTGGCTTATTTCACTTAGCATAGTTGTTTTCAAGGGTCATTCATGTAGTAGCATGTATCAGAACCTCTTTCCTTTGTATGGTTGAGTAATATTCCATCATAAGTATATACAGCATTTTGTTTATCTGTTCATCTACTGATAGATGCTTCAGTTTTGGCTATTGTGAATAATGTTGTTATGAACATTGGTACACAAGTATCTGTTTGAGTCTTTGTTTTTAGTTCTTTTGGGTATACTATACATAGGTGTAGAATTGCTGGATCAAATACTAGTTCTGTGTTTAACATTTTCAGGACCCACCCAATTGTTTTCCACAGTGGCTGTACCATTTTACATTCCCACCAGCAATGCACAAGGTTTCCAATTTCTCCACAGTTAGCCAACACTTACTATTTTTCTGTTTTTTTGATACTGGCCATCTTTGGCAGTGTGAAGTGGCACCTCATTGTGGTTTTGATCAATTTCCTTAAGGCCGGATGATATTCAGCATCATTTTGTGTGCTATTGTCCATTTGTATATCTTCTTCAGAGAAATACCTAGTCAGGTCTTGCCCATTTATTCTGAATATTAATCTGATATGTGATTTGCAGATTTTTCTCCCATTCCGTAGGTTGTCTTTACACTCTCAATAGTGTCCTTTGATGACAAGAGGTTTTTATTTTGATAAAATCCAATTTATATATTTTTATTTTGATGCTAGGGCTTTTGCCTTAAGAAACCATTGCAAAATCCAAGGTCATGAAAATTTTCCTTTGTGTTTTCCTCTATGAGTTTTATAGTTTTAGCTCTTAAATTTAGGCCTTTGATCCATTTTATAGTAATTGTTATATGTGATACAAGGTAAGAATCCCACTCCATTCTTTTGCACGTGAATATCTAGTTTCCTTAGAACCACTTAAACTGTCCTTTTCATATTGGGTGGTCTTGGAACCCTTGTCAAAAATTAATTTACCATCTATGTGAGGGTTTATTTGTGGGCACTCTATTCTAATCTATTTGTATATAAGGTCTATCTTTATGTCAGTACCACTTTGTTTTAATTAATGTAGCTTTGTAGTAAATTTGAATCAGGAAGTGACGACTCCAACTTTGTTCATCTTTTTAAGATTGTTTGTGGTCATTCAGGTAGGGTCCCTTGGATATCCATATGTGTTTTTGTGTTTTTTCAAAAAATGCTATTTGGTATTTTGATAGTGTTTTGCATTGAATCTGTGTATAACTTACATAGCATTGTTATCTTAATAATATTGATTATTCCAAGTCGTGAACAGATGTCTGTTCATCTACTTACATTTGCTTTTTATTGACATAGGTTTTCTTTAATTTCTTTCAACAGTCTTTTATAGTTCTCAATGCATAAGTCTTTTACCTCCTTTGTTAATTTATTACTAAGCATTTTATTCTTTTTCATGGTATTTTCTTAATTTCCTTTTCAGATTACACATTGCTAGTGTATAATAATACAAATGATTTTTGAATGTTGATTTTGTATCCTTCAACTTTGCTGAATTTTTTAATCAACTCTAACAAATTTTTTGTGGATACTTTGGGATTTTCTACATATAAGGTCATGTCATCTGTAAACAGATAATTTTGTTTCTTCCTTCCCAATTTAGATGTATTTTATTTCTTTTTCTTGCTTAACTGCTCTGGCTAGAACTTATAGTACCATGTTGAATAGAAGTGATGAAAATGGTCATCCTTGTTTTAATGCTGATCTTAGGGGAAAAGCTTTCAGACTTTCAGCATTGAGTATGATGTTAACTGTGGGTTTTCATATATGGTCTTTATCATATTGAGGACATCTTCTCACTAACTTTTTAAATGCTATTTACCATATTTTCCATTTGTATTTGTTTAGTTCTTTTTCAGATATGGTTAACCAATTAGGCAGTTTTTTGTTCTTATTTATACTTTTCATTTCTCCTTTTAAAAACATGAGTCACATAATTAATATATAGTTATTTAATTTTTCTGATACAGGTAGGCTTTGTGAGTCTGATTCTGCAGTTTGTTGGTCTTGCTCACTGTCACTCATGATGACTTGATTCCTAGTATATGTAGTCAATTTTGATTTTGAATTTATGCTCCTCAATATGTTATCCATATGATATTGTTTCAGGGCTTGTTTTAAATATGTTCTTCAAGAAATGATTTGCATTTGTTTCTGCCAGGTACCCGTGGTACTATCAATATAAATCACATTAAATTAATTTTTGGCTTTTTTTTTTTAAGGATATATGGGTGGCAAGTATTCTGACATTATGGAAGTGAATTAATGGTTAAAAATTCTTAGGGACATTTTTTTTTTCTTTTTTTTTTTTCTCTTCTATCCAAAGCGTTCGGCAAAGTACATTCTGTGGAATGGGTATTTTCCTAGTTCACACACTAAAGGTATCACCATCACCAGATGTTAGATTTCTCAACTTTATATTGAGTTCTTTAGATAGACTTCTTACCTTGCTTGGGGTCTCCACATTCTTTCCTATAACTTGAATACTATGCTAGTTCAATACAGGCTGTAGGTGATTATGAATAAGTAGATGCTTTCAGAATTAATTTGGGGTCCAGTGCTCTCTTACCCATGGCACTGTGTTTTTTTGTCTTGTCTGACTTCTGTTTTGTCTTCTCTACTGCTGTTAAAGCATACTTTATATATACAGTTTTAAAATATTATTGTACATTTTCAAGTGTTCTTTAATTGAAGGAGCGGATTCTCCGCACATCCAGTCTACCATATGAAAGTTGAGAAGAGGACTTTTAAGACCAATTTTGTGATCTATTCTTGCTTTTATCTAATTGGGACTCACAATTGGTAGCATTTACATAAATTTGTCTTACTAAATTTCACTGTTGATCACATCACACACTTTTGTAAATTTGTATGTAGCCGTTACTGTGCTCTGGTATTGGTAATTTGGATGTGGTTACATGATTTGCTGGTTGCCCGTGTTATCAAGTGGTTGTTATTATTTTGCATTTTGAAACAGTAAATGCCTTTTAAAAAAATACTATGAAATTCAAGAAATATAACACTCTACTTTTCTTTGGAAGTTTTGCAGCTTTTATAGGAAAGATTGTGTTTTCTTTGTCTAGAGAAAATTGTACATCTATTTGGTACAATGTATACTGTCTTTATTAAGCTGATTCTTATAATAAGTATCTTTTACTTTTTGCCTTTCTTAGTTTTATGGTCCTTATGGTTTATGTGTGTAAAATTTGTTTTGCAGGTTTTCCTTAGGTGATGCTAGGAGGCCTCTTCATGAAACAGTAGTTTTGGTAGAAGATGTGGTACACACTCAGTTAATTAATCTGGTAAGAGCATATATAATTTTATTTGATGTCTTCTCTGCATTCTGCTTTTATTGGGATTGCAACCCAACACTTCAAAAAATTTATTTACATCTGGAATTCTTTTTTGTCAGCATTACTGAAGTATAATTTACATATAACGAAATTTCTCAGTTTGCATAATTATGAGTTTTAGGAACAGAGTATTGTCATGTAACTAACAATATGATATAGAAAATTTCCATTGGGACCGTTGTTCCCCTGTGTAGTCAGTCTTCTTACCACAGCCCCTGGCCCGTGGCAAACAACTCATCCTTTTTATATTATTTTAGTTTTTCCAAAAGTTATTAAAAAATTTTTTGTTTTGAATTTTAGACTTACAAAAAAAATTGTACAGACAGTACAGAGAATTCCCAGATACCCTTCAGCTTCCTCTAATGTTAGCATCTTACATAACCATAGTATAGTTATCAAAACCATGAAATAATATTGGTACAATACTATTAACTAAATTACCGACCTCATTTGAATTTCATCAGTGTTCCCACTAATATCCGTTTTCTGCTCCAGGGCCTGATCTAGGATATGATGTTGGTTTAGTTGTCATGTCTGTGTTGTCTCCTTCTGTCTACAATAGTTCTTCAGTATTTCCCTTACTTTTATGACCTTAACGATTTTGAAAAGTACTAGACAGTTAATTTGTAGAATGATCTTATATTTTTATTGGTCTGATGTTTTGTTAGGATTAGAATGAGGTTATGCATGTTTGGCAAGATTACCACAGAAGTGATGGGTCCGTCTCAGTGCATCATATTATCATCATTATCCAGGGGTTCATGATGTGTCTTATTTGTGATATTAAACTTGATAGCTTATTTAAGGTGGTGTGTGCTGAGTTTCTCCACTATAAAGTTACTATTTTTTAATTTCATGGTTAGTAAGTACTTTGAGGATGTTTTATGACTATGCAAATATTCTCTTTCCCCAAAAAATTTACCTATTAATTTTACCATTGATCAGTAAATCTTATCTGAGACAATTATTACTGTGCTATTTGCCTAGTGGTGATTTTTTCTGTTTCCTTCTTTCCTTTTGCCTTTATTAATTGCAATTCTTCTTAAAGGAAAAACTGTCTTTTGTTTTTATTTATTTAGTTTTCTATGTAGTATATCTGTATGGACTAATAGATACGTAAATATTATTCTAGGTATCATTATCCAAAGCTATCATTATTTCCTTTTCTTGCTGAGTTTGTTACAGTGTTGGCCATTAGAAACATTTTCAGGTCCTTTTCTCATTATTCTATTGGGTTTTTGGACTTACATCCTACATATATTAGGAATATTAGTCGTTCGTCTATGATGTATGTTGCAAATATGTTCTTCCAGTGTGTCAGTTGTATCAGTTATCCCTAAGTTTGGTTTTCTGGGTTTTGTTTGGCATGCAAGTATTTTATTTTAAAGTAGTCAAATGTATCACTCTTTTATGCTTTTGGATTTTGAATCACAGTTAGAAAGCCTTTCCCTATGCAAGCTTACCCCATTTAATTGTACTTCATTTTATTGCACTTCCCAGATATTGCATTTTTTTTAAATAAATTGAAGGTTTGTGGCAACCCTGCATCAAGCAAGTCTGTTGGTACCATTTTTCCAACAGCATGTGCTCACTTTGTGTCTCTGTGTCACACTTTGGTAATTCTCACAATATTTCAAACTTTTTCATTATTATTATATCTGTTTTATGATGATCTGTAATCAGTGATCTTTGATATTGCTGTGGTAATTGTTCTAGGATGCCAAGAACTGCACCCATGTAAACAATGAACTAAATCAGCAAATGTGCGTATTCTGACTGCTCCATAGATTGGCCATTTCCCTATCTCTCTCCCTGTCCTCCAGCCTCCTTATTCCCTGAGACACAATATTGAAATTAGGCCAATTAATAAGCCTACAGTGGCCTTTAAGTGCTCAAGTGAAAGGAAGAATTTATTTCACTTTATTTCACATGTATTTCACTTTAAATCAAAAGCTAGAAAGGATTAAGCTTAGCGAGGAAGGCATGTTGAAAGCCGAGATAAGCTAAAAGTTAGGCCTCTTACACCAAACATACAAGTTGGGAATGCAATGGAAAAGTGTCTGAAGAAACTTAAATCGTTACTCCAGTGAACACACGGTTCTAAGAAGGTGAAACAGCCTTACTGCTGATATGAAGAAAGTTTAAATGGTCTGGATATAAAATTAAACAAACTACAACATTCTCTTAAGCCAAAGCCTGATCTGGAGCAAGGCCCTACTTTTTTTTGATTTTATGAAGGCAGAGAGAGATGAGGAAGCTGCAGAAGAAAAGTTGGAAGCTACCAGTGGTTAGTTCATAAGGTGTAAAGAAAAACTGTTTCCACAACACAAAAGTGCAAGGTAAAGCAAAAGGATTCACCATTCTCGATGCCATTAAGAACACTTGTGATCCATGGGAAGAGATCAAAATATCAACATTAACAGGAGTTTGAAAGAAGTTGATTCCGACCCTAATGGATAACTCTGAGGGGTTCAAGACTTCAGTGGAGGAAGTAACTACAGATGTGGTACAAATAGCCAGAGAACTAGAATCAGAATTGGAGCCCAATAATGTGACTGAATTGCTGCAATATTATGATAAAATTTGAACAGAAGAGAATGATTCTTACTGATGAATAATGAAAGTGATTTCTTGAGACAGAATCTAGTCCAGGTGAAGATGCTGTGAACATTGTTGAAATGACAATGAAGGATTTAGAATATGCTGTAAACATAATTGATAAAAAAAAAAGTGGCAAAATTTGAGAAGATTGACTCCAATTTTAGAAGATGGTCTTACTATGAGTAAAATGCAATCAAACAGCAGCACATGCTGTAGAGAAATCCTTCGTGAAAGGAAGAGTTAATTGATGCAGCAAACTTTATTGTTAGAAATTGCCTTCAGCAGCTACCACTCTGATGGGTCAGCAGCCATCAACATCAAGGCAAGAGCCTCCAATAACAAAAAGATTACAACTCTCAGGCTCACATACTCATGAACTTTTTTTTTTTTTAACAATCAAGTTTTTTTGTTTTGTTTTGTTTTTTGAGACAGAGTCTAGCTCTGTCGGCCTGAACCAGAGTGCTCACCGCTCAACCTCAAACTCCTAGTCTCAAGCGATTCTTCTGCCTCAGCCTCCCGAGTAGTTGGGACTACATCCACGTACCACCACACACAACTGATTTTTCTATTTTTAGTAGAGACAAGGTCTTTCTTTTGCTCAGGCTGGTTTCGAACTCCTGAGCTCAAGCGATCCTCCTGCCTCTGCCTCCCAAAATGCTAGGATTACAGGCATGAGGCACTGCATCTGGTCTATACCACATTTTTAAATCCATTTATCTGTTGATAGACACTTAGGTTGATTCCTTATCTTGGCTAATATGAATAATGCTGCAATAAACATGGAAGTGCAGATATATCTTTAACATACTTATTTTTTTTCCTTTGGCTATATATCCAGTAGTTGGATTGCTGGATCATATTGTAGTTCTATTTTCAGTTTTTTGAGTAATCTCCATATTGTTTTCTATGATGGCTGTACTAATTTAAATACCCACCAACAGTGTATAAGAGTTTCACTTTCTCTGCCTCCTTGCTAGCATTTGCTATTTTTTGTCTTTTTGATTATAACTATTTTGACTGAGGTGAAATGATATCTAATTGTTTTTTTGATTTGCATTTCCCTGATGGTTACTGATATTGAGCATTTTTCATCTACCTCTGGGCCTCTTATATGCCATCTTTTAAGAGACGTCTATTCAGGTTTTTTGCTTATTTTTTAATAGGATTATTTGTTTTTTTTGCTGTTGAGCTGTTTGAGTTCCTTGTATATTCTGAATATTAATCCCTTGTCAGATGAATAATTTACAAAATATTTCTCCCATTTTGTAAGTTGTCTCTTGACTCTATTGATTGTTTGCTGGGCAGAAGCTTTTTAGTGTGATATAATCCCATTTTTGCTTTTGGGGTCTTTTCCATAAAATCTTTTCCCAGACCAATGCCTGATGCATTTCTCCTATATTTTATTATAGCAGTTGCATAGTCTCAAGTATTACATGTAGGTCTTTAATCCATTTTTGAATTATTATTTTAATGTGGCTAGAGGGGTCTAGTTTTATTTTTATTCATATGGATTTCCAGTTTTCCCAGCAAAATCAGTTGGCTGTAAATATGTAAATTTATTTCTGGATTCTCTATTCTGTCCTATTGGTCTGTGTGTCTGTTTTTATGTCAGTATCATGCTCTTTTGGTTATTATAGCTTTGTAGTATATTTTGAAGTCAAGTAACATGATGCTTACGGCCTCATTCTTTTTGCTCAGGATTTCTTTGGCTATTTGGGGTCTTTTGTGGTTCCATATGAATTTTAGGATTGTTTTTTTCTATTCCTATGATGAATATCATTAGTATTTTCATAGGGATTACATTGAATTTGTAGGTCACTTTTGGTAGTATGATCCTTTTCACAGTATTAATTCTTCTGGTCCATGAACATAGGATGCCTTTTCTTTGTCTTGTGTCCTCAATTTCTTTCATTAGTGTTTTGTGTTTTTCCTGCTATAGATCTTTCACCTCTTTGGTTAAATTTGTTCCTATGTATTTTATTTTATTTTAATTTTTTTTAGTAACTATTGCAAATAGGATTGCTTTCTTGATTTCTTTTTCTGCTAATTTATTATTGGTATATTGAAATACTACTTATTTTTGCATTTTTTATCCTGCATCTTTACTGAATTTATCATTTGTAAGAGAATTTTGGTGGAGCTTTTAGAATTTTCTCTATATAATATCATATCATCTGCAAAGAGGGACAATTTGACTTCTTTTTAAATTTGGATGCCCTTTAAATCTTCCTGTTGTCTAATTGATCTGGCTAGGATTTCCAGTACTGTGTTGAAAAGAAATGGTAAAAGTGGCATCCTTGTCTTTTTTCTCATCTTAGAGGAAAATCTTTCAACCTTTCCCTGTTCAGTATGATGTTGGCTGTGGGTTTGTCGTATATGGCCATTATTGTATTGTGATATGTTCCTTTTATATTTAACTTGAGAATTTTTTCAATGAAGGGATGTAGAATTTAGTCAAATGCTTTTTGTACATTTATTGAGATGTCATATGGTTTTTATCCTCCATTCCCTTCATGTGATTTATCATGTTTATTGATTTGTTAATATTGAACCATCCTTGCATTCCTGGGATAAATCTCACTTGATCATAATAAATGATCATTTTAATGTGCTATTGTATTTGGTGATAGTATTTTGTTGAGGATTTTTGCATTTATGTTCATCATCCATGTTTGCCTATAGTCTTATTTTTTTGTTGTGCCCTTGTCTACTTTAGCTATCACCGTAATGCTGGCCTCATTGAATGAGTTTGAAGAATTCTCTGTTCTTCATTTTTCTGGAAGAGTTTGGGAAGAATTGGTTTTACTTCTTTTTTAATGTTTGGTAGAATTCCAGAGTGAAGCCCTCAGACACTGGGCTTTTCTTTAAGGGGACACTTTTTATTAGAGATTCAATTTCACTACTCAAAGTTGGTCTGTTCCAATTTTCTATTTCTTTTTCATTTAATTTTGCTAGGTTATACATGTTCGTGAATTTATTCATTTTCTCTAGGTTTTCTGACTTGTTAGTGTGTACTTGTTCATAATAGTCTCTAATGATTTTTTTGTATTTCTTTTGTATCAGTTGTAATACCTCCTTTTTCATTTATTTGTTTTTCTTCTCCCCAAGACATAGTCTCACTCCATCACCCATGGAAAAGTGCAGTGGCGTCATCATAGCTCACTGCAATGTCAAACTCTGGGCTCAAGCAATCCTCTTGCCCCAGCCTCCCAAATAGCTGGGACTACAGATACACGCCATGATGCCCAGCTAATTTTTCTATTTTTAGTATAGATAGGGTCTTGCTCTTGCTCAGGCTGGTCTCGAAATCCTGAGCTCAAGCAGTCCTCCCGTCTCAGGCTCTCAGAGTGCTAGGATTACAGGCATAAGCCACTGCACCCGATCTCCTTTTTCATTTCTGATTTTATTTATTTTTCTCATAAAAAAACCAATTCTTTGTTTCATTATTTTGTGGTTTTTTTAGTCTCAATTTTGTTTACTTCTGCTCTCATCTTTATTCTTTCCTTAAACTAATTTTGGGTTTAGTTTGTTCTTGCTTTTCTAGTTCATTGGCATGTACTTTTAGCTTGTTTATTTGGAATCGTTCTGTTTTTTTGATGTAGGTGTTTGCTGTAAATTTCTCTTTTAATATTTCTTTTATTGTGTCCAATAAATTTTAATATGTTGTTTCTATTTTCTTGTGTTTCAAGACATTTTAAAATTTCCTTAATTTCTTCATTGACCCTTTGGTTGTTCAAGATCATTTTGTTTAATTTCCATTTATTTGTACAATTTAGAAAATTCCTCGTTATTGGTTTCTAATTTTATTCCATTTTGGTCAGAAAATATGCTTTATAAAATTTCACTTCTTTTAAATTTGTTGAGACTTATTTTGTAGTATTATATGGTCTGTTCTATGTGATGAAAATAATATATATTCTGCAGGTCTTATATAAAATATTATATAATTATTAAATCTCTTTGGTCCAAAGTGCCATTTAAATTCAGTGTTTGTTGATTTTCTGTCTAACTGTACAATGCTGAGAATGGGATCTTGAAGTGTTCAACTCTATTGTATAGGAGTCTGTCTATCCTTTTAGATCTAGTAATATTTGGTTTATATGAATATGTTTGGGAGTTTTAGTGTTGGGTGCATGTACATTTACAGTTGTTATATTCTCTTGCTGAATTGATTCCTTTATCATTATATAATGACCTTCTTTGTCTCTTTTTACTGTTTTTGACTTAAAATCTGTTTTATCTGGTATAAGTATGGCTACTTCTGTTCACTTTTGGTTTCCACTTGCATGGAATATTTTTTTCCATTACTTCCTTTTCAGTTTATATGTCTTTACAAGTGAAGTTAGTTTTTTGTAGGCAGTATCTAGTTGATCATGTTTTTTATCCATTAAGCCAGTCTATGTATTTAATCTATTTCCATTCAAGATTATTATTCATATGTAAGTACTTATTTCATTTTTAAAATTTTTTCTGGTTATTTTGTATATCCTTTTTTTGGTTGTTTTCATTTTTTCATTGTGGTTCGGTAGTTCTTTTCTAGTGCTACAGTTTGATTTTTTTCTCTTTCTCCTTTGTTTATTTGCTCTACCAGTGAGTTTTATACTTTTGCATCCTTTCATGATAACAATTAATGTCTTTTTGCTTCCAGATCTAGGAGTCGCTTAAGCATTGCATTGAAGGCTGGTCTAGTGATGATGAATTTTGTCAGTTTTTTGCTTGTTTGGAAATACTTCATTTTTCTGTCATACTTGAAGTATAGCTTTGTCAGGTGCAATATTCTTGGCCACCATTTTTTTTGTTTCAGCACTTTGATGATATCATCTCATTCCCTTCTCACTTTTAAGGTTTCTGTGGACAAAGCTACTGTTAATCTAGTGGGGATTCCCTTATATGTGACATGATGCTTTTCTCTTGCTGTTTTGACTTTCAACAATTTGAGTATAATGTGTTTAGAGGAGGAGATTTTGGGGTTTAACTTATTTGGGAACCTTTAAATTTCCTTGATCTGAGTGTCCATGTCTCTCCTCAGAATTTAGAAATTATTTAAACCAACTCTTATATAAGTTTGAAACAAATGAAATTGCCATTTTTACATGTCATAAATGGTTGAATATTGGCAATTTTAGATGATTCAGTGCAATAAAAATTAGAAATTGTCACTAGAGAGAGACTTCAAATGTCTTAATTTCCTTACTGTGCAAAGTTGCAATGCTAATATTTACTTTTTACAGTGGTTATAAAGTCATAAAGGTTAGATTTTATATATATATATAAAAAAGGACTTAATGAAATTCCTGGGACATAGTATCACTTCTCTAAATTATAATAAGATTAGTAGTAAATGGTTACTATAGTTATTAATAACACGGCTATTCAATGGCATGATTTAGATGAAAAATGGATTGAAAAATCCCTAAGAATTTCTCATTTACCAGAGAGATGCAAACCTTTTCGTGTCATAAGCTTCCTTCTCCCCCACTGTCCAGATTGAGCCACATCACATTGAGGTAGAGATTTGTGCCAACTGGAAATTGTGTGATTGAGTTGCTGTTATGATGCTATCAATAATACCAAGTTCAAAAACTATCATTTCTGATGGCTATATAGTTACTTTCATTTTCTGTTCTTTCAAAGTTAAGTATCAGAAAAATCTCTATATTTTAAATAGAGTGCAATTACCATTCCATTTTAAAATCATATTAGATTTTCACTGTATGAATCTACTGGGCAACTAGCAAGCTGTTCAATTGGTTATACTATGTTTTCACATCAGAACCAATTTCTCAGGGTTGTTCTAAAACTCCTTAATTCTGAAGAGTAATAAAGAATAAATTTATATGTGTGAAGAGTTATTGCTTAGTCTCCCATTTGGATTAGCATGCACTGAATTTACTCCTTTTTCATTCTTCTAATGCTTTTTATTTTGGCAATTAATCTCCCTGGTAGAAGCAGCTCATGCAAAACACTGTTCTGTCCTCATCAAACACTGTTCTGTCCTCATCATCAGTTCTATGAGGCTGTCACTTATGCCACCTCAGTAATGGTTTATGGTTATGTTTTAAAATAGTAATAAAGTTTTCTATGTAGAACTTCAATTATAAGGGTTATCAAAATAGGACAAACTAATATAATTTGTGATTGCATAAAATAAAGAAAGCAGAGGTACCATGGGGACCTAATGAACTGCAGGATGGAAGCAGTCTTCTAGCTAACTAAACATTCAGATTTTGTACTAAGTCAAAACATGTATATGTAACTCAGCAAACCGGGACACACTCTATGTTTACACAAATGGGATAGAGGAGTCCACAAATACCATCTGGGAAAAAATTCTTGGCCTTTCTGTCTGTTCTTACTGTGGAGTAAATGAAGTACCAGATTTTTAGTATAAACAAACTGAAAACACACCTGCTTTGGGGAAAACACATGCACATGAACACAGATACAGAGTAGTTCAAAATGAAACAGTGTATGTCAGTAAAATCTGATCTCTTTTCTTCATTTTTATGTAGAACTTTCTTTTCTTATGAGTGTACTGTGGAAAATTTACTATTTTTTTCTGTATAAGACTTGTTTTTGATTGCTCTTAATATTTTTTACGGCCGAGCGCGGTGGCTCACGCCTGTAATCCTAGCACTCTGGGAGGCCGAGGTGGGCGGATCGTTTGAGCTCAGGAGTTCGAGACCAGCCTGAGCAAGAGCGAGACCCCATCTCTACTAAAAAATAGAAAGAAATTATATGGACAGCTAAAAATATATATAGAAAAAATTAGCCGGGCATAGTGGCGCATGCCTGTAGTCCCAGCTACTCGGGAGGCTGAGGCAGGAGGATCGCTTGAGCTCAGGAGTTTGAGGTTGCTGTGAGCTAGGCTGACGCCACAGCACTCACTCTAGCCTGGGCAACAGAGAGAGACTCTGTCTCAAAAAAAAAAAAAAAAAAAAATTCATACATTATCACCTCATGCATGAAAAAGCACTATTGTCTCATCTTTTAAAAAAATAGTTGATATAGCTGTTGACGGATTTTTAGTTTTTAATCTGTGAGAAAAAGTGAGCATATTCTAAGTAGAATTCCTCTTTAGCGACATTTTCCCCACCATTTGCCATGGATAGTTTGCTAAAGGCATGACCCAGATGATCCACTGGGAAGGAATTTCCAGTCCTTCCCCCCACCATTCTTAGTATCTCCTTTTTTTCCTGCTGCATTATATCTCACAGTTGTTTCATTTGAAAAACAGTCTTTATTCCTATGTCAGAGAATTTCAGAGTATAAATTGCTTACAGTTCCAGTAAATTATAAGTAGTAACTCATGTTACTTGGTTTTCTTAGCATAGGTATAAAAGAGCATCTTCTCACCTTTTCACGTATGCCTCTTTCCATGCATTAAGCTTTGTAAAGGGTTCTTCATTTGTTTTTCCTGCTGGTCTTCTAGAATCTTATCCCCTGACTTAAGCTAAGCTGTTCTAGCTATTTAGATCCTGTCTAATGCTTGTATTTTTTATCTGTGCTAAAAGTTTCAGTTCTGGCTAAAACTTCTCATAAATGTCCAGTATATAGGTTCCAAGTATTTCAGATTTACCAGAGGTGTGAATTGCATCACTTTATTTAGATTGGTGGAGATTTGTGCCAACTAGAAATTGTCTGAGTTTATATTGTGCTGTTGATAATAACCTTTTGGTAATATCAAATTTTGAATGAAGTTCAAAAACTGTAATGATTTCTGATGGCTGTATGGCTACTTTCATTTTGCTATCCATTCAGAGTTAAATATCAGACAAGTCTCTTCATTTTGTGCATAGAATACAATTAGCTAACATTCCATTTAAAAATCACACTGGATTTTCACTATATAACTTTGCCAGGTAACTAGTAAGTTGTTCAGTCTGTTGAACTATGTTTTCATATGTGAATCTATTGTCAAGATTATTCTTGAGAGTATTCATAATCTTGAATTATGAAAAGTAATACACTGATATGTGTGAAGAGTAACTGTTTACTCTTCCATCTGGATTAGCATGCATTGAACCCTCCCTCCCTCTTTGTTCTTATGGCTTGTGCTTTTTAATTTGGCAAATGTTTTCCAAGTACTCTATTCTCATTCATCAAATTTTGTGTTCTCTTATGTATCTGAACTAACAGATACTATTGAACTCCTCCAATTCCTTTTTTAAGATCTTTGGAAGTCTTTTATCAGTAACTCTGTATCTTCTTTCCTCAGTGCTGACCATTACTCTTGATTAGTGTGGAGATTATACAGAAAAGAAGAATATAAAATTAGTAAATATCTACTATGTGTGAGGCAGTCTGCTAAAGATTATGCTTATATTATTTTATTATACATCTAGGCCATTTTTCCAGGTTATTAAAAATCATTTCTATATAACTTTTTACTTACAAATTTTTAACCTACTTTTCATTTAGCATATTTTTTATATAAATACATTAGAGGCTTTTACTTATTTTTCAGATCTTAGTATTCTTCTATTCTTGAAGAACATATAATTATTTTATAAAACATATATTTTATCCCTTTAGATTCTGACATGAACTCATACTCATATGTTTTATGATGAGTATATTTTACTATATTGTTTTAGGGAGCAATTTGTGCTGATAATTTCAAATGTTTCTAGTCATTCTCACATCTCTGAGTGAATTTATAAATTACATTCTTAGTTTCCCCAAAAATGTATTAACTATCCTTAGATACTTCTCTAGAGTACGTTGATTATTTTGTCTATGTCAGGTTTTAAAAAAATCGAATATTGTTCCTTTTTCTAAATATGCGAACATTTTATTTCATTGATAAGCATAAGATTTCTATCAGTGCCTTATGTTTACTAGGAACTCAATTTTTTAAGTATTTTTTGTTTCTCCACTTAAAAGCAAAAGTATTGACACTCTTTTTCTAAATAACCTTAGTATGTTCTATCGTCATGGATATAAAATAAAGTGACTACATTTTCATAAAAATCAGATCAGTTAGTGATGTTTACAAATGTCTCTCTTGTAGAAATAAAGAAAATACTGGAATTTAGTTTCCTAATTCTAACATATCTACCAAATTTATTCTCTTTTTATGCTACTTGGGAAGTGAAAGTTTCTTATAAGACAAGGGAAGTTATTTATCTCATAGATATTAAAGACCTAATGGCTATTCTCCAAAAGAGGGAATGATAATAAATTATCCTTTTATTTACCCTTGAGTTTCAAAACCAATTGCTTCTTTATTTTAACTAAGTCTTTTTGTTCAGATAATAATCTTAGTAACCATTAATAACTAAACCTATGTTTGGATTTCAGAATAGATTTGAATGATGTAGTCATTTGCTAGTGAACGATGTAGTTAGTACACCATTTGCTATTGGTTTATATGAAATCACGTTTGATCAAGCTATAGAGCTTTCTAATTCAAGTATGAGCATGTTTCTTAAATGTACACCGGAGAAAGGGCATGAAAAAGAAGCTTGGGACCATATTTTTTCAAGGTCATTGAATTTCACACTGAGTAGTTTGTATGTAATTCTATGGACAGCTGGGGGCAACTGAAAATTTTAGAAAGTGGCATAGTAAGGAAAGTAGATAAAATAACCTGGCTATTTTATATAAAATAGTGAAAGATGCAAGATGCTGCTTCTGGAGATGTCAGTTATAAGAGGGATATTGCAGTATTTAGGCATGAGATATTACTGGTTGAATAACGACAGGTTCTGAACTAAGGGATAAAGATCCTAAATTTAAAAAAACGACAATGGAGAGCTTGCAATATACAGGATTTCATGGCCAGAGAGATAGAGATACCATAAGGGAGAGAAAGCAAAGGAATGAGAGTTTTGTGAATTGAAATGGAAAGGTCAGGGAGAAGGACAGGTTTGGGGGAGAAATGATGGCTTTAGACACATGAGTTTGAAGCTCTGACGAGAGACACAACTAGGAAGGGTTTAGAATGCTTGAGGGTGGAGTTTCAGGAAGATACTATATTTGCCTGTAAGGAGGACTGGTTACAAGTGAAAAAAGCGGTGACATCACCTAAGAGGAGACCCAGGAAACCTGGGAAGGGAAAAATTGAGTCCTGATTGTGAGAGGGAAGAACAAAAATGTACCATGTAGATTGAAATGTAATTTTATTAGCGTGATTCAAAAATTTCTTTCTGTTTTTGGAATTCTTGTTTTTTTTGTTTTTTTTTTTTTTTTTTTTTTGAGGCAGGGTCTTGCTCTGTCACCCAGGCTAGAGAGCAGTGATGTGATCATAGCACACTGTAACCTGGGCTCAAGTGATCCTCTCACCTCAGCCCTCTGAGTAGCTAGGTTTATAGGCATGTACTACCATGCCCAGGTAATTTTTTATTTTTTGTAGAGATGTGGTCTCACTATGTTGCCCAGGCTGGTCTCTAACTCCTGACCTCAAGTGATCCTCCCACCTCAGCCTCCCAAAGTGCGGATTATAGGCATGAGTCACCATGCCTGGCCAGAATTCTTACTCTTAATGCTTAGAAATGAACATTTAAAAAAACCTATATATTTTTATTTTGTTTTAAGGTAGACTAAAGAAAGGAAAATGTTGCTGGCTACTCCTGGCAAGCCCTTTGCCGTAAAATCTTTCTCAAATGGATAAACAAAAAGTCAAATTGTGTATACTTGGTAGTATATTTTCTGTTCATGTGATTTTTGAAGTACCCAGCTTGATGTATTATATTCCACTTTCCTTCAAATGAATGCAGCTTACTCTGGTGAAGAAAGATATCATCAAATTTGTAGAATCGGTATAATTTTTGTATATTTTTTGTTTCAACTTCAGCTCCTTATATTTACTATTTGTAAACAATATATAGTTCAGTATAGGTATAAATTAAATGCTGTATCATAAGAATAAATGAATTCAAAACCATATGACAGTCAAATCCACCATGACAGCTGTTAGTGGTTATCTGAGTGAAAAACTCATAGAGATACTGAATTGTTAATATATTTTTATGTACTAACTTTGACTTCTCATTTGCTAATCATTGTTCTAAATGTGACTCCCCTGGTTACTTTTGCAAAACCCACAAGGATTTATGAGCCATGAGTTGGGAAATGCTCAGAAAGTGGAAGGTTTTTGGAGACAAACATCACTGTGTTTGGATCTTGGCTTTATAACTTGCCAGTTATGCAATCTTGAGTGTATTCCTTAATCTCTCTGAGTCTCCAGTTACTCATCTCTTGGAATTTACCTACGTCATAGGCATTATATAAGATAATATATGTAAATGACCTAACACTGATCCATACTGCTTACCAACGGAAACATGATTAAATTAATGACAGCAAAAAAATTTGGATCATAAGTCTATATACATTTGGAGTAACAAAGTGTCAAGAGTGAAGACACTAAAGAGTTAGAAAGAGAGCTTGAAGATTCATTTGCCATGTTTATTTCTGGGGCCACTTTTCTGTTTTAGACTGTCATACCATATACAGTTCTATCTTTGTTTCTCCTGCTTCTACTTTTTGTTCCCAATATTCTTAGATATCTTTAAATTCTTAGATATCAGTTTAGATAATTTATTGTACCTGTGTTTCCTTGTTCCTTCTTTTTCTGTTCCCATCTGTTGTCATGTCACTGAGAAGAAACCTGCAGACACAAAACTGTCTAAATTTGTTAATTCGGTTGAATCCTAGAGGCTTGGGAAGCTTTTCCATAAATTTTCTGCCTTCTCCTTTTATGACTGTAATGGGAATAGAACTTAAGCATCACTGAAACAAGAATACAGTGTTGACTAAAAGCATTTATTCTTATCCAGCAAACCCTTGAATGTTCTCCTAAATGATTTTTGAGTCCCAAGATTTTCTATTTTAGTGATGACTACTGTGTTTAGTTTTGTTCCTTTTTCAAACATGAGAGTTTTCAGATTATTGTGTGAAAAAGTTTCCTAACATGCTTGAAAAACACTTGGGAAAATTTCGTAAGTACATAGTGATGTGGAGTTTAAGAGAGATGAAACAGAGAAATGGATAAATAGGTAGATGAAAAAGAGTTTGGTATGTGGAAGACTGAGTTCAAGCCCCCAAAATGACCACTGTGCTAAAATGAGTATAGATTTACTAAATTATTATTATTAGGCCTAAATTAGGTAACACTATGAAGGTATTTTGTAAAATAGGAGATAGTATTTTAATATTAACTTTTCCTTTTATTATTATTGCTAATGATAAACCCTATAAAACCTATATTTTAACAGCCTTTGCCCTGAAAAGTCTATAGAGAAACCTGTTCATCTGAAATATTGGTAAAGTTATTAGATGATATTTTTAGTATTAGTATTAGCATTTATTAGATATATTTTAGAAATAATCTGTAAGTATACCAGAATTTGGGGAGAGGCAATTATACTTCCCAAGTTCATTTGCTCTGTTTTATAAGTTGACTCTTTAAACTTCTTAACTTTTAATACCTTGAAATTTATGTAAAAGACTTCTGTTCCGGGAAAAGCATCAAATTCAATATCCTTTCTTAATAATGTAGTATTATTATTTTGAAAAATAATTCTTTTTCACCAACTAATATCATGTAGCATAATACTTCTAGACTTATACCTGAGTTTTACACTGTTCTTCAAAATATGTATTTTTTTTTTTTTTAATAGAGACGCGGTCTTGCTCTTGTTCAGGCTGGTCTCGAACTGCTGAGCTCAAGCGATTCTCCCACCTTGGCCTCCCAAAGTGCTAGGATTATAGGTGTGAGCCCCCACACCCAGCCTTCAAAATATGTATTCTTAAAAGTATAATTTTCTTCAAAATATATATTCTTAAAAGTAAAAATTTGCTGTGCCTCATGTAGCCAAGGTTACAAAAGACTTGTAACTTGTAATAACCAGCTTAATCTGATTTTAAGCTCTTGATGCTTTTGGAACAGGAATTTTTGTTTGAAAGAAAGATTGGCTTGTTAACTAAATTATGCAATTATAAGTAAATGTGGTCACAGCTGCTTTTGATTTTTTTTTGTTATACACCTGATTAGAAACAACAGGTTTTAAAAAATATTTTTCCATTTCTTACACTGACACCTAGTGTTCACTATTCCTGATATCTTAAATATTGAATTTTAGTTATTAATAATTATGGAAATAGATTTGCATTCAACATGTTTTAGCAGTGTACCTATTCACAGATCAGTAACTATTATTTTCAACATGGTGTATAATTTTTCTAGTTACTTGTATGACATTATTATAAACCAGTTGGTAAGGCCATTTTGAATATGACCAAACTCAAGCATAGAGTTTTAGAGGTGGAAGGAACTTGAGGGAGTTTTTAAAACCAAGACTCTTAAAATTCCAGTGCTTTATATGTACACAACTACTTCCAAATCACAAGTCCAAATGGATGATTTAGTTTATGTGAGCTTGGCCCCTGGATCCATAGACATAACAAACACATCTAGTCTTGCAAGCAGTAAAGATTTGATATTACTGCTTGGCCATGAATGGAGCATGATTGAGTTGTTTCTAATTTTTGAAATGGGAAACTTTGTGATGTTGTATGTTTACCATTTCCTGTGAGTTCCTAAGAATGATTTAAATGGCCCAATATTTTTATAATAAAGTTTAATTAAAAGCCTGGATTAGTATCAGATTATATGCAATTAAATGAAAATGTATATATAATTTGGAGAAAATGTATTTGTGCAATAAGGAATTGTTACATGAGAAATACAGGTGGCCAACACATATAATGAAATCTATTTATTTCACTTTTTGCATCTTTTATCAAAGTGGGGAGTGATAATATTAGATGAAAATCTTTAACTGAGATTAAACATTTAATTTATATTTACATTTACAAAGTGAATGACAAAGACTAAATTTCAAGTAATTTCTAATAGAATCCCTGCAAACTTCAGAGTGTTTAAATGTCCA
Source organism: Eulemur rufifrons (assembly GCF_041146395.1). Classification (NCBI taxonomy): domain Eukaryota; kingdom Metazoa; phylum Chordata; class Mammalia; order Primates; family Lemuridae; genus Eulemur; species Eulemur rufifrons. Next base: position 13,884,377 of record NC_090997.1, on the reverse strand, counting down.
AATGTATCTATTTCAATGGAGTATGCATTTCTCATACCCAAAGATCAAACAATATAGGAGATAATCATAATTGAATTATATCTATTTTTAATAGTAGTTATGTTTTTAGTATATCTGTGTTTTCATTTCTACCTCATAAGCTCTGGTTTTATAATTCATGCAATATCTTTACCCTGCACAAGTAAAAATTATTCTTTTGATCTATCCATCAAATATTTATTATATGCTATTTGATAAACAATATTTAAGATAGATTTTTCTATTTTTTTGTAGAGATGGTATCTCACTCTTGCTCAGGCTGGTCTTGAACTCCTGGCCTCAAGCAATCCTCATGCCTCAGCCTCCCAAAGTACTAGGATTACAGGCGTGAGCCATCATGCCTGGCCTAATTTCTGTAATTTCTAAATAAGTTTTTTAAGAATAAAGTTCATCTAGGAATCAACCAAGTTCTTAGAAATGAGGTATCTAGTCTCTAATTATATCTCTAGTACACATGACATAAAAGATCTAAAAGGAACTTGTCAGATATAACAAAAAGGAATAATAAATAATAATTATGAAGTATATAGTTGTTCTTTGGCTTGAAATGGGTTGAAACTTGTAATTTGGAAATGTCACATACATTTATGTTGAACAGAAATTAAAGCAGTAGTAAATAATGTATGCAAATACTTTGTTTCTCTGTGTATTCTGTATTCTTCAGAATATTTAATTAGACATTTAAGTCTTCATGTTGAAAGGCAGGGCAGAATAAAATTTCAGATCACCTTTTTTCCCATGGCACTTAATTAAAAGGCATAGGTGTTGCACTTTGCTTATTTGTAAGTTGATGGGCTTCCATTTTATTCAAATTGCTTATTTCATTTAGAAACACATATACATTTAACTAAATAAAAGTTTATTTGGCTTTTTTCTCTATCTGTTCCAGGTGCAAAAATTAGCTAAAATTGCCAGGCAGGAAGTTATTTTAGAATAGTTCCTGATTTAATGTTTTATCAGACCCAAGAGTAAAATACTCTCCAACTACTGCAATTTTTGATTGCTACTCTTAAGGTAGAACCCTGTTAAAAATAGTATATAATTTTTTAAATCTTTATAAGTAAAATCTTGTTTCCTCAATTATACTGTATATACAAGAGATGGAGTTACATTGGATGGTGATTGTTAGCCATACAGGGGCGCTATCATTTATTTGTTCATCAAAGAATTGATAAATGTGCTAAGCATTGTTTTAGTCACTGAGGATATAATGACATATAAAACAAAGTTGCCACCTCATAGAGCTTATATTTCGGTATGCAAGAAAGACAGTAAGTGAATAACCAATATCACATAATGTTAACTGCTATGAAGGAAATAATGCAGGTTAAGGGACAGGAGTGATAAGGTTAGATTACCTCAGAAGAGATGATATATGCACAAAGATTTAAATAATGTGAAGGAGAATACCATACATAGATATAGGGGAAGGGCATTCCAGAATGAGGGAACAGGAAGTATAAAAGCCCTGAGACTGGAATATGCTCTAGAAACAATGAGAAATGATCAGTGTGTCTGGAGTGGAGTAAGTTTAGGGGTCAAATGGTAAAACATGAAGTGTAAAAGGTAGATAGATAGGGGCCAGATTATGTAGGCATTGTGCCCCCCACCCCCTCACTTTTACTCTCTGGCTTCCTACAGCAGAGAAGTTAAAGTTTGGTTTACGTTGATAGGCAGATTATGTTAAGGAGTGGGATTTTGTTCTGAGTCTCATAGGAAAACATGAAAGTGTTTAAATAGGAGAGTTAATTGCGCTCTGATTTCAGGTACATTTTTTTCCATCTTTTCTTAGAGAATTTATTTGACCCTGAAGCAAAAGCATATTAGTTTCAAAAAGTATCTCTGTACACGTGAAGTAAATCATTGATTCTTTTTTTCACCCTCCCATACAATGAAGTATTTTCAACCACATGGGCATTGTTGTACAACAGATCCCCAGACCTCCCCGCTCCGCCCCCATCCTGCATGATTTCAGACTGCAGTCCCCAACCCCTGGGCTGCAGCCCAGTACCAGTCCGTGGCCTGTTAGGAAACAGGCCTCCCGTCACTGCCTGAGCCCCACACCACACCCCCTACCTACACACGACACTCCAGCCTCTGTCCACAGAGAAATTGTCTTCTATGAAACTGGTCCTTGGTGTCAGAAAGGTTGGGGACCGCTGAATTAAGACTTTTAAAAGATCATTCTGGCTACTTTGTGGTGATTAGGCTGTAAGAGTTTCAGTGTAGAAAGATTGTGAGTGAGGCTTCTCTCTCTAATGGTTCATGGTAGCTTGCACTGGTGCATTGATAGTGGTGGTAAGTCGTCCAGTTTGGCTTTATTTTAAAGTTGGCACCAAAAGAATTTGCTAACAGATTACATAAGGAAGAAATTGGATTAGGTAAAGAAGAAATCAAAGATACCCTCTAGAATTTTGATCTGAGCGGCTAGATGAATGGTAATTTTGTGTTAAATAACATTTGATGTTAATCTTGTTAAAAATGCTTATAAGATATCTAAGTGGAGAAGTTGAGTAGGCATTTGAGCATATGACTTGAATTCATAAGAGAGGTTTGTGCTAAAGATATGAATTTGGAAGTCATTGGCATATAAATGATATTTAAAGTGATAAAATAATATGAGATCACTTAGAAAGAAAAGAGAAGGAAAAAAAGAAAAAGACAAAAGTTGGCCAGAGAGTAGCCCTTAAGATATTATGGTATTCACAGGTTGAAGAAAGGAAGACTCCAACAAGAGGATAGAGGACCCTAGGAGAGTGTGATATCCTGGTAGTCAAATGAAGAAGGTGTTTCAGTTCCTTTGAGAGGTTGACTGAAATGAGGACAGAAAGTTTGACTATTGTGTTTGATAAGATTTGGCAAGGGGAAGTCCAGTTCAGTGGTGGGGACAAAAATCCTTTTTATTTTTTATTTCAGAATATTATGGGAGTGTATACATTTTGGTTACATAATTTGCTTTTGTACAATTTGAGTCAAAGTTATTAAGTGTGCACTTCACCCAGATTGGGTATAAAGCCTTTTTAGAATTTATCAAGAGTAGAATTGGAGATGAGAATGTGAAGGCAGCAGTGATAATCTTTTAAGGAATTTTTGCTTTAAAAGTATTAATAATATGACCACATTGCTCAGGATAGTCCTAGTTTATGCTCATTATTCCAACATAATTATTATCAGCACTCCTTTTATTCTCAAAGGTCTGAGAAAGGATGTGGAATCAAGGGAGAATATCATTGAACCTGGAAAGTGTTATTCTAATGAATTTAATAATTGTTGTGCTGTGGACTTTAAACTCTCGGGTTATAAAGAATTCTTAAAGGTAGAACAAAACAATTCTGCCCCAATTAATATACTTCTGTTGTGTATATCCCATTTCTGAACATGATTACACATGCATTGTTTCAAATGTGTATTTTAGCTACAACCTTCCTAGGAAATCTATAGGCTAATAAAGATTGTATTTATTTCTTCTTTTAGGAAATTTTTTATTGTAATATTTTCTTACGTTACGCTGTTATAACAAAATACCGTAAACTGGGTGGCTTAAACAACAAACATTTATTTCTTACAGTCTGGAGGCTGGGAAGTCCAAGATGAAGGTGCCTGCAGATTTGGTCTGGTGAAGACCTGTCTCCTAGTTCATAGAGCGCAGTCTTCTCACCTTGTCCTCAAATAGCAGAGAGAGGAAGTAAACTCTCTTGAGACTCTTACAAAGACATTAATCTCATTCATGAGGGCGGCACCCTGATACCGTTATCTAATCTTAATTACCTCCCAGAGATCCCACCTCCTAATGCCATCACGTTAGGGGGTAGTGTTTCAGCAAATCAATCTGGGAGTATACAGACCTTCAGTCTATAACAGATATGAACACAGACAAATGTATGAATATATATAGGTATATATAATGTGATTGATTTTCACAAAGTGAAAACACCTGTGTAACCAGCAGCCAACCCAAGTGCATGACCCAGGAGCCCTCCTCATGCCTTTCTCTAGATACTTACTACCTGCCTTTCCAAGGATAGCTACTTTGGTTACTTCTTTTTTGAAATGATTATAGACTCATAAAATGTTGTAAAAATAGTACAAAGAATTCCCATGAACATTTCATATAGCTTCTCACAATTGGTAACATCTTAAACTAGAATGCATTATCAATACCAGGAGATTGATATTAGTACAATACTGTTAACTAAGATTTCTCAGTTTCTACATGCATGCATTTGTGAGTATGTGTATTTCTATGAAATTTTATCGGTGGCAATTCATGTAACCACCACCACAGTCAAGATAAAGAATTGTCCCCTCACCACAAAGAAAGTTTCTCATGCTACCTACCCTATTATAGTTACACCTCTGTGCCCCTCTCCTTCATCTCTGTACCCTGGCAACCACTAATCCATTCTTCATTTCTTTAATTTTGAAATTGAATCATATAGTATATAACCTTTTGAGACTGGCTTTTTAATCCATCATAATCTTGAGATCCATCCAAGTTGTTGCAGGTATCAATAGTTTGTTCTTTTTTATGGCCTTTAAGTATTCCTTTTTATTGTTGTATCATAGTTTATCCATTCATCTGTTGGAGAACATTTAGATTGTTTCCAATTTTGAGCTATTACAAATAAAGTTATTATGACTACATTTGTGTAGAGGTTTTTATGTGGACATAAATTTTTATTTCTGTAGAAGAAATGCCCTGGCATGCAATTACTGGATTGTATAGGAAATGAATTTTAGATTCAAAATTTAAAATGCTTCTGAATAATTTTAAATTATTAATTATGCCAAATTCTTTCCCAGAGGAACTGTACCACTTTGCATTCCCATCAAAAATGTATGAAAGATCCACTTTCTTCAAATAAATCTTCCCCAGCATTTGGTGTTGCCAGTATTTTTTTATTAGTCATTCTCATGAATGTGTGAGTAGTATCTCTTCATAGTTTGATTTGTACTTCCTCAGTAGCTAATGATGTTAAACATACTTTCATTCCTTATTTACCATAGGTATACTGTCTTTGATGACAAGTCTTTTTGCCCATCTTAAATTAGAATGTTTATTTTCTTACTGTTGAGTTTAGAGCATTCTTTTTGTGTTCTGGATACAAGTCCTTTGTTGCATATGTAATCTTCAAATATTTTATCCTACTTTGTGTTGTGTTTTTATTGTCTTAATTTTATTTTCTTTATATTCTGATTTCCAGCACCATAAGTATAGTTTTGCTGATCTTTGAACTTTATATAAATGAAATCTTATAGTGAATACTCTTCTGGGTCTAGCTTGTTTTACTCAACATTATGTTTGTGAGATTCATCATGTTGTTATACATAGCGGTAGTTTATTCTCATTGCTAGATAGCGTTCCATTCTATGAATTTGCCAGAGTTTATTTCTCCATTTTACTTTTGATACGTATTTGGGTTCCAGTTTGAAGCAGTGGCAATACTGGCAATAATGCTCTAATGAATATTCTTATAGCTGAATTTCGACAGACATATGCACATATTTTTGTTGTGTGTACCTAAAGATAGAATTTCTAGGTCATATAGCCTACAAAAGTTCACTTTTAAGAAATAGAGATAAATCATTTTCCAGAGAGGTAATGTCAATTTACACTTTCCTACCAGCGGTGTATTAGCTTCCAGTTAGTCTGTATCCTTGCTATAAGTTGATACTGCCTTCCTTTTTTATTTTAGCTGTTCTGATGAGTATTGCTATATGAGTTTTTGTGTGTGTGTGTGTGATAAAGTATACACGACTTAAAATTTACCCACTTAACCATTTTTAAGCATATTATTCAGTATTTTAATATTATTTAGCTTTTCATCAACATTATTTAATATAGTAGGATTTGCTTTTCCTAATACTCTTAAAATGTTAGGTAGGCTAGTATTCTTCTACGAAATGATTAAGCTATTACTTGATTTTATAATTTAGATATTCTCAAAACACAAAACCTGATTTTAAGTCATTCATTTGACTCAATTATACTGAGTCCTGCTAAATGTCTTATATATTATATTAGACACTAGGAGTACAGTGAGAGTTAAAACCTTCATTCTTGCCTTGCTTCTCTCTAAAAAAACAAAAACAGAGAAACAAAACTTCAAGGAGTTCACATCCCATAAGACTGTGGTCCCCAAGCCCTGGGGCCTTGGTCCAGTACTGGTCCGTGGAACTGGGCCATACAGCAGGAGCTGAGCAGCAAAGCTTCATCTGTATTTACAGCCTCTCCCCATCACTGGCATCACTGCCTGAGCTCTTCCTCCTGTCAAATCAGCCACGGCATTGGATTCTCATAGGAGTGTGAACCCTATTGTAAACTACGCGTGTGAGGGATGTAGGTTGTGCGCTCCCAGTGAGACTCTAACGCATGATGATCTAAGGTGGAGCTGAGGCGGTGATGCTAGTGCTGGAGAGCAGCTGCAAATACAGATTATCATTAGCAGAGAGGTCTGTATAATTATTTCATTATATATTACAATGTAATAATAATAGAAATAAAGTGCACAATAAGTGTAATGTGCTTGAATCATCCTGAAACCATGCCCGTCCCCTGCACTGCCCTCTCCCCCCACGGCCCCACTCCAGTCCATGGAAAAATTGTCTTCCATGAAACTGGTCCCTGGTGCATAAAAAGATTGGGGATTTGGGAAGTCTTAGTTTCTTAAAATTGAAATCAGTCTTTTAAACTGAAATTCGTTTTTGCTGGGACAAAGAATTTAGTATTAAATTAAAAAGGCATTGTTGGAAGAAGAAGGAAAAGGCCTGTATGCAAGTTTGATGTTTGAATATAGACCCAGAAAATAAGAGATCAAATGAATAAAAATAGGAAGAAATTAATGAAACTGAAGACAAAAACCATTATATATTTCACCAAAAAATTGTATAGTCAGTTTTGTCAGTCTTTTTCATTCTTGCTTTTGTATGTCATGTATTGCTTAGGAATACACATACCCACTCCAGTAATATTGTAATACTCTCCTGTATTTTCGTGTGCTACATTTAGCACTTTTATACATTTAATTTAATACTTTAAACCTCCTGTGCCTTTTATTTTGAAATAGTATGACATAGTGTCATTTCTTCCAATCCCAGACTAATTCATCCTGACCCCCATGTGAATTTGACAGCTTTATCATTTGTAGACTTATTAATTTCTAGTTTATTCCCAGAATAATTCTGTAGCCTTTTCATATCTGCAACATCATAATAATATTGTTTGATATCTGCAGGGCAAGTCCCTGCTTTGTTTATGTTCTGCCTTGTTTTCCTCCTGTTGGAGGAGGAAGCACAGAAAGCAACAGAGAGAGGAAGAAGGGGAGAGGAGACGTTATTTGGGAGGCATCTCTGATGTCCATGAACTCTTCTTAAGGTTCTCTCTTCTCTGTTGCCCTTTTGACCCTCCTATTCCCAATACAAAGCGGAGGGAGAAACATACTGGACTCTAATTTTTGGAAGAACTCAGGTTTAAAATTAAGATGGTAAGTCGACAATTAAGGCTTTTTCAATCTTTTGTTTCTTTCAAATCAGTTTTATTCCTTAATTCAAGTATGCATTGAGATACTTTTGTAGAATTGTTATTTTAGTCTATGAAGATATTAAGTATACCTGAAAACTTTTTTTAGGTTGAGGTGGCCAGTCTCTGTAGATAATTCTTGTGGCAGAACATCAAGGAATATAACCAGTATTTCTATGTTTTCATTCTTTCAATACCATATATGAATTTTTAATATTTATTAAATATTCGATTATTTTACCTACTTCTCTACAGTATAAATCTTTTTTAAGGCTGGGCACAGTGGCTTATGCCTATAATCCCACCACTTCAGGAGGCTGAGGTAGGAGGATCTCTTGATGCTAGGAATTTGAGACCAGCCTGGGCAACATAGCGAAACCACCCTCCACCCAATCTCTAAAAAAAAAATAAGAAAAATTAGCTGAGTGTGAGAGCACGTACCTGTAGTCCTACTGAGTGGGCTGAGCCGGTAGTATCACTTGAGCTCACGGGTTAGAGTTTATAGTAAGCTACGATTGTGCCACTGCACTCCAACTGGACAACAGAGCCAGATCCATCCTGTCTCTTAAAAAAAAAAAAACAACTTTTTTTTTCATGTCTCCTATAGTAGTGCAGGACACACAAGTGCTAATTAAATATTAGTGGATAGATCAATCAGTCAATTAGTGATTCAGGATTCATATGTTAGCTCATCATGGGTCCTTTTTTTCATGTTTACATAATTTACCTAAATTATATATTGTAGTTAAACTAATTTTATTGTCCTTGGCACAGCCTAAAGTCTATTTAAATATGACTTTCTAAAGTGAAAGTTTTACTTTATTGTTTTATATAATTCATATTAAATAACTGATACTGTTAAAACATACTTATTACCATATATTAAAATTATATTAATGATATTTGACCAATCCACAACAGGTTTTTAAAGTTAGCAAAAAATTTTTTGTTTCTTTACATTGTACGTATGTTTACAAGTACAATTTGCATGTGTGCTTCAGGATTATATTTTCAATTTGTCATTTTCTAAATACCAGTTGTCAGATATAATGCTCTTTATAATAAGACAATTTTGAAAGCTTTTCTCTGACCAAAGCAGTGTTTCACTACATAACTTCAGCACCTTGTTTAGGAGCTCCATTCTTGTTCAGATGCATGTGCCGTTGGAGAAATGACGAGTGTTCATGGAGGCCTAGTTCCATTTGCCAGTCTAGCTATGGTATTTCCTTCTTGTTTCACATCTGTCTTTACTGATATTTTTCCATCAGTGCTGTTGGCTCTTATGTGTTTCAGTGATTGGTGTGACCACTGGCACTTGAAATCTTACGCTGTATAAGGGGAGAATTTTTCCTACCATTTCTTTTCATTCTTTCCTTCTTATCAAGGCAAATTTCTATATCAGTGGTAGAAACTGATTTCTTTATTTAATCTAGTAATGGAATACCATTATGTATTCTTATTTTCCCTTACATTTATAGAGAAATAAAAATAAAAGTGGAAAAAGCAATTGGTTTGCAGCCATAGCTACTACTACATAATCCATCCATTCATGAACGAGACTTCTAAAGCTATTCTTATTTGAAACAATAATCCTGAAAATGTTTTGAATTTATGATTTTCAAGTATTATTAATATATAAAAACATGAATGTATGTTTTTAGTTGGTCAAATTCTTACCTTTTTTATTTCATTGTGGCAAGTTTACCCATGATGTAGCTTATGAGTAAAAGCAAGACAGTTGCCAAATAATTGGCACTCCTAGAAATTGATGTGTGGGAGCTACATAAATCCAGACAAATGAATGAGCTAGAAATATTTTTTTAAATGTAAACCTCATGGAAAGTTTTGTCACTGAAAACCTGAAATTAAAATAATTAAATTTTATTTAATCTGCATTAGCCTATCAAGTTTTAAAATTAAATATTTAGTAACTTTTTTCTCCTCTGAGATTGTTACACAATGATCTCTTTGTCTTATGAACTCCTCTGGCACCTGTCTTTATTTTGTTTTATATGCAATGAAAATAACTTCTTTTTCATTTATACAACATGCTCATTGTAGTGTGTGTAAAACTAAGGAAGAAAGGAAAAATCAGAATTTGAATGGATATCCATTCTGAGATAATCATTATTAACATTTTTATGACCATCTTTTTGCACTTCCCCTTAGCCACATGTGCACACATATATATTTATAATTTTAAATAGATTATATCATGTGTACAGCTTGTGGCCAGTTTTTTTTCTTATTCAACACCCCATCTCTTCCTTTCTTCTATTAACCTAGTATGTTACTTTCCATACCCTTCTGCATAAGTATACACAGAAAGTTACAACTATATGGTGGTCTTTTGTCATTGTTTTACAGACTTCAGATCATATTACTTAAATGTCATAAATTTTTCTGCTGCACACCTTGCATACTTAATACCACGTTAATCCCTCATTCTTTTTCTTTTCTTTATACTATTTCCGGATGTGTATTTACCAGAATTTGTTCAAATATTTCTTTGTTGATGGACATTGACTTCTCTTCCAGTTTTATGCTAATTGAAATAAATAATGCCACAGAAATTATTCTTGTAATACATATCTTTTTGTGCCAGATTCTGCAGAGTGGAACTGCTGAACAAAGAGTGTGGGTTAATACATATTACTAAATAGCTCTTAACAGTTTTTCTTTACATCAGTAATATTTGTCCTTAAGAGCTCTGTCCACCTTATGTTTTGCCTATCTGATGATTTATAACGATGGTTCACTCCTATATTGATTTGCATTTCACTCACTAGTGAAGACAAGGACTTTTTACACATCTTCAACCACTGCAAGTTGTTGCTGTCAGAATAGCCTGTTCGTAGCCATGATTCACTTTTTCTATTAGATGTTATTTGCATTTTTATTATCCATTTGAAATATTATGGTTTAACTGGAAATAGCTTTACTGCCTCTCCATTTAGAATGGTGTTTACCATAGTTGATATTAATGAGTCATTACATTTAAGTAGTTTGCGTTTATTTTGAAATAACTTAGAGTATTTATTAAGAAAGACTGCTGGATTTCATTATGTCTATTTCATTATAAATATATGATTATTGATATCTGATATGGGATTCTTTTTTCCCTCTAATCATTTTTGTTTTAAATTGGTAGGTTTTCTGATAGTAAAATTTTCTTGCATTCTTGGAATTACTTGATCTTAGCATACAATACTTTTGATATGTTGCTGGATTCTACCGATATATTATTTAATATTTAGTATTTTTATAATTTGTCTTCCTAGTTGCTATCTTTATCAGATTTTAATTTTTAAGGTTATCGTGGTTTCATAAAGTGAACTGGGTAGCTTTTCCATTACAGAGGGTCCTCAACTTATAATGGTTTGACTTATGATTTTTCAACTTCATGATGTTGTAAAAATGATATTCATTCAGTAGACACCATACTTTGAATATTAAATTTTGATCTTTTTCTGGCCTAGCTATAAGTAGTGATACAGTACTCACTTGTGATGTTGGCAGTGGCAGTGAGCTGCAGCTCCTAGTCAAGTATGCTAACGTAAGTGTTCTGAGCACGTTTAAGCTAGGCTAGGCTAAGCTATGATATTTGGTAGGTTAGGATTTTTAAATGTATTTTCAACTTACAGTATTTTCAACTTATGTTGGTTTTATTGGAACATAGTCCCATCTTAAGGTGAGGAACATCTACATTTCCTTGAGTCTAGAATAGTTTAAAATTTGAGTTATCGGTTATTTAAAGGTTAAACTAAAGTAATCTGTGGAAGCTTTTTAACATTGGGACCATTTAAAATGGTTGATCTTTATTAAAGATTTCTGGCTCTTTTAAGTAATTGATCTGGTCATGGTGTTTATTTCTCCTGTAGTTGAATTTTATAATTTATGTTTTACTAGGTGTGATTGTTCATTTTATATGTCAACTTGACTAAGCTAATGGATGCCCACATAGCTGGTAATACAGTATTTATGAGTATACCTCTGAGAGTGTTTCTGAAAGAGAGTAACATTTGAATCAGTAGACTGAGTAAGGAAGATCACTCTCACCAATGCAAGTAGGCATCTTTCAACCTCTTGATGGCCTGAATATAATAAAAAGATAAAGAAGGATAAATTTGCCTCTACTTGAACTCTCCTACCCTTGGACAGTTACACCACTGGCTTTTCTGGTTCTTCAGCTTGCAGATGACTCTGTTTTTCTGGAGAACCCTGACTAATGTACTTGAACATTTTTATTTTTCTTTAGGTTTTCAAATTTGTTGCACTGGCAGCAATTACTACGTGCTTAGTAGTGAATCCATTCTCCTTTTATTCCATAGGAACAGAAGTCCTATTTTTGGTACAGGTGCCCAAAACAAAAGACTACATCTTCCAGCATTTTGTTTTATGGTGTTCACAACTTTGTTAATACTCAAAGACTGAGAGCACAAAGGCAAAAAGCAAAGTCTTACTGTCTCAGAATCTGACACATAGTAGGTGCTCAATAATGATTTGATGAATGGATGGATGAGGAAAAAGGCTGTTGCCCTCATTGCCATCTAATTTTATTTTGCCTTACCATATTGTAATAAATTTGTGTTGGTTGGTTGGTTTGCTTTGAGACAGGGTCTCACCCTGTTGCTGGGGTGCTAGAGTACAGTGGCGTCATCATAGCTCATTGCAACCTCAGACTCCTAGGCTCAAGTGATCCTCTTGCCTCAGCCTCCCAAGTATCTGGGACTACAGACATGTGCCACCACGTCCAGCTCATTTTTGTATTTTTTCGTAGAGATGGGGGTCTCACTATGTTGCTCAGGCTGGTCTCGAACTCCTGGCCCCTAGTAACCCTCCTGCCTCAGCCTCCCAAAGCACTAGGATTATAGGCATGAACCATCGCAGAAACTTTGCAGGCCAGCAGAGAATGGGATGATGTACTCAAAGTGCTAGAAAAACAAACAAAAACCCAACCAACCAACCAACCAAACAACAACCAATAGATTAAGATATAAATTAAGGCAACAAAAATATAAATTGTGGGGAGGAGGGGAAAAGTCTAGAGTATTTTTATGGGACCCAAGTTTAATTGTTATTAGCTTAATATAGTCTATTTTAACTATAAGACTTTTTATGTTAGCTCCATGGTAACCACAAAGAAATTACAGCAAATAAACAAGGAAGAGAAAGGAAACAAATGTTAACACTGCAGAAAACCACTAAACCACGGAGGTAAAAAACAAGAGAGGAAAAAGGAACAAAGAATCTACAAAATAACTGTAAGTCAATTAACAAAATGCAGGAGTAAGGTCTTACCTATCAATAATAACTTTAAATGTAAACATAGTCTCCAAATAAAAGATGCAGAGTGGCTAAATGGATTAAAAAATAAGATCCAACTAAATACTGCCTGTAAGAGATTTACCTCACCGTTAAGCCATAGACTGATAATGAGGGGATAGAAATACATACTCCATGCAAAGAGAAACCAAAAGTGAGCAAGAGTAGCCATACTTACATCAGATAAAATAGAATTTAAGTCTAAAACTGTGAAAAGAGACAAAAAACATCAATATATAATGATAAGGGGATTAATTAAATGAGAATATAACAATTATAAATATATGCACACACAATACCAGAGCACTCAAATATATAAAACAGTATTACTAGATCTAAAGGGGAAAATAGAGTTCAATACAATAATAGTAGGGGATTTCAACACCCATAGACAGAAAATCAGCAAAGGAACTTTGGATTTAAACTGTGCTATAGACCAAATGGACTTAACAGATATTACAAGAACATTCTGTCCAATAGCTTCAGAATACACATTGTTGTCAACTGCGCAGGGAACGGTTTTCAGGATAGGTCACATTTTAGGCCATAAAACAACTCTTAAATTTAAGATAGAGATAATATCAAGTATCTTTTCTGATCAGAATTATATAAAACTAAAAGTCATCCAGAAAAACTTTGGAAATTTCACAAATACATGAAAATTAAACAATATGCTCCTGAATAACCAATGGGTTAATGAAGAAGTTGAAAGAGAAATTTAAAAGTCTGAGACGGGGAATGGAAACACATCATACCAGTATCTGTGGGACACTGCAAAAGCAGTTTTAAGAGGGAAGTTTATAGTAATAAACATCAACATCAACAAAAAAGAAAGGTGTTGCATAAACAACCTAACAGTACACCTCAAGGAACTATAAAAACAACAAAAAACTAAACCTAAATTGGTAGAAGGAAGGAAAAAATAAAGCTTAGAGCAGAAATAAATGAAATAGAAAAAAAGAAAAGAGATCAATGAAATGACAAGTTGGTTTTTTGAAAAGATAAATCAACAAATCTTTAGCTAGACTAAGAGCAAAAGAGAAGACTCAAAATCAGGGATGTAAATGGAGACATAACAACTGATACTACAGAAGTACAAAGGATTATGAGAGGTGCTCAGTATCATTTATCATTGGGGAAATGGAAATGAAAATCACAGTGCACTAATACTATACACCCACTAGAATATGTATAATAAAAAAGGCTAACAAAACCGAGGAAGCTAGACACAAAAGAGTATACTCTATATATAATCCCATTTATGTGAAATTTAATAACAGTCAAGTTAAAGTAAGGTGATAGAAACCACCTGGGAGCAGTAGGAAGGTTGGACTGGAAAAGAGACTTTCTAAAGTAATAGAAGTATTATTCCTTGTTTAGGATGGTGGTTACATGGGAGTGTGGAATTGTCAAAACTCCTTGAATTGAGCAACTAAAATCTACATTATTTGTGGTAATTTTATATATACAAATATGTATATTTACGTTTGTTATACAGACATATAAAAAGAATCTAAGAAAAAGTGTTAAATATAATTAAGTTTTCTTTGTACAATAAGTAATTTAATAAACAACATAACTGAGTTCCTAGTATGTGCTAGGTGCTCTAAATTATTTATTTTTGCGTTAAAATGAACATGTCTTAAACTGACACAATTTAAATTGACACAATGCCGCAACACAAGTACTATGATTAAAGTAAAATACTCTTTAAATCTCCCACCTAAAGAAAGACAACTTGTCAATTCTCAGATGCTGACATGGCTCATAGCTTTTTCAGCATACAAGTAACATATCCCATATCTTTTAAAAGAGGAATATGCTAATATTTGCAGAAATGAAAGGTACAATTACAATATTTTGAAAATTATTTATGTTTGCTGTCAGTTACTTTCTATTTGTATGCTTATACCTTTTAGAATAGCTTCCTAAAGCTTGATAATTAACCAAGGCCTGAGAAAAGCACCTTTACAAACAACGGCCCTAATAGCAGATATGGTCATACTTGATATTACTGTGTAGTTGGATGATCAGAAATGTCCTTGGCTTCTCTACCCACATAGTATTTGTGAGTAATACTTAGGTTTCTCTAAACTAGAACGTTTCCAACAAAACAGTGTTAATCATTTGCAAAACAACCACTGAATTTCTAAATATTTTTTTGGAAGAGAAATGCTTGGATTGTTTTGCCTGAGTCATTATATTATCTGGTGTGTTTTCTCTTCATGAAATTCTATTTCATGATAGCAAATCCTCAAAGCCATTGTTACAGATCTTTCACAAGTACATCTTGTTAGAAATTCATGTGCTCCTTTGTGATAGAAAAATTGCTATTTATATAACAACCACAAGTTCTAGGCAGAAGAAATTATTACTTAACATACACAATATACCAGCAGAATGCAAAACACTACCCGGGATGAATTCTTTATTCTTCCAAGTACCACAGTTCTTCTAAGTTCAATTAAGGAAAGAAAAAGTAAAGTCTTCTTGATATAAAATTCTGAGTCATTTCTTATCATAAATAATAATGATCTAAAATTACTATGTATGCATCAAGGATTATAATAAATACCATGTGTCAAAGGGGGTATTACTAGACGTAATTTTCAATATCTATATAATTAGTTCACGTAATATGTTTAATGGCCTGTTACATGTTTAGCTGGCAAGTTTCTACATTTACTAACCTCATAATTTTAAATTAGAAAATTATATTTTCACCTACCTACTGTTTTTATTTTGACTGCATCCAAAATATATTAATAGTGGCACATATAGTCAATAAATGGGCCATTATTTCTCCAAAGTGTATAACTACATACATAGTGATGTCAATTGCATTAAATTTTCCTGCCAAACAGGGAAACAATTAAAGTTGTGTTAACTATAAAATCAGGATTACACTAATTTTAATAAAAGAAAAAGATTTACTTTTTTTTTAAACTTTAGACATGCAGTCATGTGAATGGTAACCTAATACTAAGTGTATAAAATATGAACTATGCAAAGGTTTTACAGCTGGTTTTAATCAGCTTCCTTTGTTTAACATTAAAAGTTAACTTACAGAAGACACATACAAGCTATACATCCTACAGGTAATGATTACCAGATGGAGATGTTCTTCCTGTTACTGTGTCTGATATCATAAAGTATATGCGTAAGAAAGGGAAAAAAACAGATTCTGTGATATAAACAGGCTCTTCCCAACTACACTGGCCAGCAAAGTCAAAGACTCTTAGCACCAAAGTGATTTTGTACTTTTAAAGAAGAGTGATACAAGGCTATATTCAGCATATATGGCCAAAGGTTTTAAAGATTAAATTGACAGTTTTAATTATTAGCCCCATTTTCCTGTCAAAATGATTAAGTTATAGCCAACTGAGTAACATTAGTGAGTTCTTACCATCAGCTCTAAATAAAATCCAACCTGTTGTCAGGCCCTAAGAGTCTAGATGCCCAATCTCCTAGAAGGGCCCCCCAGAAATAGTTACTCTGCCTCAAACTATTCCATGTACTGATCCTAGGTTATCATCTAAAATACCAGCTATAAACTAAGTTCAAAACTTTAAATGGCTCTCAATTTCTATTCAATGTAGTCTGGTAGCTTTTTCATTTTTATCTCTCTTTATTCTTTTTCATGTATGCTATATTCTCCTCAAAATGAACTACTCAGTGTTCTTGAGTTGTTCTCCTACCTGAACCTTCCACTGTCTCAATCCTCTTTCTAATCTTGACGTGATCAGACACCACCACTTCTAATACCAGCATAAAAATTATTTCCTCCATGAAGATTTCCATGATTCTGAGAAGAAGTAATTTCTTCTTCTCTGAATCACTGTAAGATGTCATAAAACATTACATCTTCATTAGTAGTATATTAATTTCCAAATAGATCATATCCACTGTAGATTATACCCTCTCCATTGAGGTAGAAGTCATTCTCTGTAGTACCTAGTGTAGGATTTTGCTTGTAGTACGTGTTTAAGAATTGTTCATAGAATAAATTAATAAAAAACTGTATTGCTCAAGGGCCAAGTGCTTTGGTAGTATAGTAGATGTTAACACATTTTTTATTTATGTAATTAAATGCCACATCAACAGTAGAAAAATTCAGTGAACACAAGTAAAGAAAGATTGATTAAAATGACAAAAGCTTACAGCTCAAATTTTCTTTTTGCCTAAAACTTAATAAAATTTTAAAAATGCATATTTTGGAAAAAAAGAATAAATCAAAAACAACCCTGGGAAATAAAGAATGGGATTAGTGGGCAAAAACTGTAAGGAATTCCTAAAAAACAGAAATTAAACAAAATCAGATGGATGGAAGAACCGGTTGGAAAAAACCACAATCCAGAACATAAGAAAGACAGGGCAGTTAGGTAGGTAGGATAAGTTCCTGGGAGGATCAAAAACTAAAAGAGAATAAAGCAAGAAGGGCAACCTAGGGCAGTCATCAGGGTGAGTAATGAAGAAAAAGCAATGACCAACCAAAGAAAATAAAAAGCATTCAGGGTTTTCCTCAGCAGAGTTGAGATGAAGCGCATGGACAGTAAAATCCATAGAACCAGGGGGCAGGCCCACTCAGAGCCTGTGTCACCAGAACCTCACAAGCCCCTGCTCCGTCTCAGGCCTACTACTTCCTAGATCTGAAGTGGGGACATTATAGGGTATATCCTCTTAAAGCAGGGTTGGGGAACCTGTGGCCTTCTAAGTCCTTAAGTGCGGCCTTTTGACTGAATCCAAATTTTACAGAACAAATCCTTTTATTTTTATTAATACATTTTTGTTCATCTTTTATATTTTTATTTTTTAAATGAGCGTATTTAAAATACCAAAGAATAAAATAAGTTTCAGCAAAATAATCTTCCCAGATTGACCAGCACAATTAGAACATCAGTTAGTCATAAGGGATAAATTGATGGCCGCTGTGCTTATGATTTAGTTCTAACTTCCCCCACCTGGCTGGTGCTACTACTGCATGACACGAGGCTGGTTGGGGGGAGTTTATGGGGGTCAAGTACACCGGTCTGTTATCAGCTTTAGACAATGCTGCACTGTGTTTCTGTTTAAAGTGGAATTTGTGAATAGTTGCACAGCTCGACAGTATTTTCTAATTGTGTCTGCTTAACAGCCCATCATGTCAAAGAATATCAAGGGAATACTGAAGGAAGAAAATAAATTTTTTAATGAGGATTGGGAATTGCAATATTATGTTATTTCTGCTAAAGATAAGATGATTTGCTTGCTTTATGTTACTGCAGTATCAACATTAAAGAAATTCAATGGTCGTCAGCATTATAACACTCATAAGGACCACAAACATTTTAAATTAGAGGGAGAGGTGTGAAAGGTTGTATTGCAGAAATTAAAAGATGAAAAGCAAAAGCAAAGACAGTTCTTTCAAGCAGCAATAAGACCTGCAAATAATGCCACTGAAGCAACTTATAAAATATATACTTTGAGGGGGGAAAAGGGAAGCCATTCAGTGATGTAGAAATTGTGAAAGAAGGCATTGTTGAAGTTGTAGGATGCTTAGACCCTGATAATGTTTGAAAGTACAAACAATTGCCTCTTTTGAGAACCATAACTGATGGGCAGCATGAATTAGCCTTCAACTTAACAGAACAACTTCATGCAATATTTCAAAAGGAAAGTATATATTATTCAATTGCCTTGGACGAATCAAGTGATACTACTGAGTAGGTGCAGGTTTTATACTTCATTCGGTTTATAACAGACAATTTTCTTTGCTACAAAGAATTACTTGCTTTGGGCACGCTTGTGAACAGGACATGGGGAACAGATATCTTCAACAATTTTCAAGATAAATGTCATGAAGTTGAACTGAGTTTGGTAAATTTAGTGAGTGTATGTATAGACGGTGCACCTTCCATGACAGGAAAACATGAAGGATTATTGCACAGATAAAGAAAACTATTAACAGATCCAGATGCTCTCATTTCTTTTCATTTTATTTTGCATCAGCAAAATCTCTGTGCTAAAGCTACTATTTTAAGTGACACTTTGTAACATGTTATAAATGTTAACGGCATTTGTGCAAATGCAACACGGGCATGGTCAGTTTCATAAGATGCTAAAGTTGAAGGATGAGGTATTCAGTATTGATTTGCCTTATCATTCTAAAGTGTTTTGGCTATCATAGGGACAGGTGTTAGCCAAAATTTTATCTCTGCAAGAACAAACAGTTAAATTTTATGAAGAACAGAGTCAGCAATGTGAATTATTGAAAGAAGATTTCTATAAGAATGCAGCATTTCTGTGTGATACCATGTCACATCAAACCTTCAATATTTCTTTGCAAGGTAAAACGAAGTCTATATATGACCTGTGGCAAAAAATCCAAGCATTTTGAGAAAAGCTATCTTTTTCAAAACACTTCTTCAAAAGGAAATGTTGGATGAACATTTTCTCCAGTTAGCAAAGGTCACTGATGAGCAGGATGATACCTGCGAATCGTTTGAAGAATACACAGCTGTTATAGGCCTATTAATTGGAGAATACAATGAAAGGTTCACTGACTTTGAGAATCATGACATCACACTCACGGGATCTGCTAAGAAAGATCCAGCTGAAATACAGGAAAATGCAGTAGAATACTCATGCCGTCGGCAACATGCCCAAAAAGTATTTTCTCGCTTTTTAACCACTATTGCTGCGAATCTACATTCTCCTACCTAACCCAAATCAAGACGTTCTTAAGGTCACAAATGACTCATACCCATTTAGAACTGGATCCCTAACCCCCAGGGCTGTAACTCTGCCCCCTCAGCCCTGCCCCAGTCTGTGGAAAAATTATCTTCCATGAAACCAGTCACTGGTGCCAAAAAGGTTGGGGGCCACTAATCTAGAGGATCAACTGAAACTGCGGACCTCCATGCTGCAACCAAATATTCAAATGCTTTTCAACAAAAAGCAGACACAACAAAGTCATTACAAGTTTAGTTAATTTTAAAATTAACTGTTTTCATTTTTTGAAATTAGTAATTACAATCTAACTAGTAGTTATATTTTTATAAAATAATGTACATTTTTAAGTATATCTAATTGAAGTTTCTTGAATGAGGCCTTAACTGATTATGGCTAAATTAATGCAGCCTTCTAATATGAAAATACTCCCCTCCCCTACTCTATATAATTCTCATAAATTTCAACATGTTATAACTTCAGCCTGGATAGTGACTGTTCTTTGGATAACATGGGCTTATTGGGTAACACAGGTCGTTTTCCCCTTAAGTTTCCAGATTATGTGACATAAATGATGATATGTTATATTTTGGATTCATAGCCTATGAGAAGAAGCAGTTTTTCTTCTATGCTTTGGGCAGCTTCAAAGCAGGCTATATTAGAAGTCCTCTTTGGAAATGACCATGGTGTATTCATCATTGATCTGATGGTCTCTGCTAAATATGGCTGCTTTGTTGCACACCTTTGCTGAAGTGAACAATGCTGTAGTGAACAATGCTGTTTTCCTGTCCCAGCAGTTTCAAATGCTGCTACCAGTAGCTGTTGATGTTCTCCTCTATAGGCATATTTAAAACAGTGGAATGGCACTGGTGTTTTTCCTTCATGTCAGGGAAGTTACCTAAGACTTGAAGAGGAAAAGATAGCTCAATATTACCATTCAAGTACTTTTCAAAACATAAAACCAATTCAGTCCAACTCAATGACTGCTTTTTTTTTCTAAATAATGGTTCTCTGCAAAATATAATTTTGTGAAATTAAAGTGTGAATTTTTGGTGGTTTCCTCCCACTCTACTCATATATTTCAGGTTATTTTGGTATAATTCTGAAGCAGTTAATCTTTAAAACAGTTCACATAAACTTTCTAGAAATTATGAGGGCAACTGTGAGTGTACTGTTTCCATCCATTAATTTGTGTATACTTATATGGATTATACTTACGTTTTTTTCCCTTCAAATACTTTCTAAACTAAGCCAAATAGGCCATGCCAATTTATAGGGGCCTATAAATCTAAGTAGTATTAGGACCACAGATCCATCCTTTTCTCTCACTCTCTTCCTTCAACTATAAAATTAGTCCATGTGGTGATGTCTGGATTTCAGTATTAGTTTCTCCCGTCTCCTCCCCTGCTAACTCGTACTGTTAGACCTAAACACAGCGTTTATCAGATGACTCCTCACTGTTAAGAATCACAGCATGTTGTTTAGCACCTTCTGTAGTAAACTTGGGTTCCTGTAATACTTTTTGTTTATACTGTTATTGTATTCACAATTTGCTACCTTGTTTTACTACCTTCATAATTTTATTGATGGCCGGGTCCATAGGTCCCCTTTTATTCCCCAGCTTCTTTTTTTTTTTTAATTCAGGATATTATGGTACAAACATTTTGGTTACATGTAATGCATTTGCCTCGTCCAAGCCAGGGCTACAAACATGTCCTTCCCCCATACAGTGCGCTCCGCTTCCAATAGTTGTGGGTTTACCCCACCAGCACCGCCACCTGACCAGCTCCCAGTGAGTATTACTACCATGTGAACACCTTAGTGTTGGTCAGTTAGTACCAATTTGATGGCGAGTGCATGTGGTGCATGTTTTTCCATCCTTGTGATACCTTGCTTCGAAGGATAGGCTCAATCTCTATCCAGGATAATATAAGAGGTATTAGTTCACCATTGTTTTTTGCAGTTGAGTAGTATTCCGTGGTGTACATATACCACATTTTATTAATCTATTCATGTATTGATGGGCACTTGGGTTGTTTCTACATCTTTGCAGTTGTGAATTGTGCTGCTATAAACATTCCGGTGCAGATGTCTTTATTGTAGAATGTCCTTTTTTTCCTTTGAATAGATGCCTAGTAATGGGATCAAATGGTATTTCTATTTTTAGCTCTTTGAGGTATCTCCAAATTGCTTTCCACAGAAGTTGTACTAATTTGCAGTCCCACCAGCAGTGTAAGAGTGTCCAATCTCTCCACATCCACACCAGCATTTGTTGTTTTAGGACTTTTTAATAAAGTCCTAAAGTGGAGTTAGGTGATAATTGTAGTTTTGATTTGCATTTCCCTAATGATTAGAGATGTTGAGCACTTTTTTGTATGTTTGCTGGCCATTAATCTGTCTTCTTTTGAAAAGTATCTGTTCATGTCCTTTGCCTATTTATTGATGGGGTTGTTTGATTTTTTTCTTGCTGATTTTAAGTTCTGTATAGATTCTTGTTATCAGCCCTTTATGGATATGTAGAAAGCAAATATTTTCTCCCATTCTGTAGGTTGTCTGTTCGCTCTAATGATAGTTTCCTTGGCTGTGCAGAAGCTTTTTAATTTGATCAGGTCTCATTTGTTTATTTTTGTTGTTCATGTGATTGCTTTTGGGGTTTATTCCCCAACTTCTAATTCAGTGTTTTATATTCACATATTCTGTGCAGTATTTATTGATTCTCTACTGTGCTTTAGGCATCGTAAAGTACATTAGAAATCACAGATAAAAACTAGAAAATACACTCCTGAAAAGTTTGATCTGCTTTGATGCTCCATTTAATGTGTGTTGTCTATAGTGTTTGCTGGTATCTCATATTATAATGCTGAGGAATTTTCTAGGAATTATTTTGTAATATTTACTATCATGCTCTGGATTTATACCTTTAAAAATAGAAATTATTACAATGTAGATTCATAATTTTTATTTTAATTTTTTGCAGTGTTATTTGTGTTACTTTAATTGGTTAGTACTTTGTAAGTTATTTTCTAGGATGTATGGTTTAACCTTTCCCAAAAGCACTACAACAACTTTGAGTTTATCATGGCCTGGATTTAAACAATTAGCCTAAAAGAGGTATCTATATCCTTTGCCACATCAAACTCTACTGTAAATGCTAGATAAAATGTGTATTCATATAAAAATTTCTTTACTGTGTATAATATTTAGAAGTGAATTGATTTTGGATACTGTCCAAATTGTTTAAGAAAATTTGGGTATCAAATAGCACTTTAATATTATATAACTGTTCATATGCCACATTATCACCCAATTGAATCCCTTTCATTTTGAATTTGGGTCCTTGCCAAAAATACACCTTGTAGATAAAAAGCAGGCTGTACCACATTTGATTTTGTAATGTAACTCTGAATTTATAGCTCAGAACAATGGATGCCTTTTTCAAAGATATCATGGCTAGAATGATTTTAGACGTGAATATCACTTAAAATATTAGTTTGTTATTGATTTGTAGTCATATGCAATTCGATTTTTAGAACTACTGTACACACATAACATTGCAGAAGCTTAAAATAATCAAAATTATGTGTCTACATTGTAAGAAATTCTGTTTTTAAAAGCATAAACAATCCCTGATTTCTGAATAGGGCATATTCCCATAGTGTATATCAAAAAGTGATTCCATACTATGGAGAAAGTACTGTGGTCTAAAATGCTGGAGGAAAGGAAAGCAAAGATAAGTGAGACGGATGCTACCCTCCTGTTTCTTCCTATCTTATATCTATATCATAAATATAAATGCCATGAAAAAGATACGAAGTACTTATTAGATATTTGTGTTAGTCTGTTTTGCATTGCTATAAAAGAGTATCTGAGACTGGGTAATTTATAAAGAAAAGATGTTTATTTGGCTCATGGTTCTGCAGGCTATACAAGAAACATCGTGCCAGCATCTGCTTCTGGTGAGCACTTAAGGGCACTTCCAATTAAGGTGGAAGGTGAAGGGGAGCAGGCTTGTCACATGGTGAAAGCAGAAGCAAGAGAGGGGGAGGCGGGGCCAGCCTCCTTTAAACAACCAGCTCTCCTATGAACTAATAAAGGGAGAGCTCATTATGGGGGAGGGCAACGAGCCATTCATGAGGGATACACACACATGACCCAAACATTTCTCACCAGGCTCCATGTCCTACACTGGGGATCTAATTTCAACATGAGATTTGGAAGGGCCCAACATTGAAACCATATCAATATTCAGCCCAGGGAGAGATCAGATCTATTTAAAGAATCAAGAACAGCCTTATAAAGCACTTTGAATTTCTGGATGAATCTTAAAGGGTAAATAAAATTTCAAGTGGAAACATGGATGAGTGGAGAGGGCAGGAATTCAAAGCCAATAGGAACAGATGAGTGTGAACATGTTTATATGGGTAACTTCAAAGATTAGTAAATAATGAATAATAAATTTGGCTAGAACTAAAAATGATGGGGGGAAAGGACAATAAAACTGGAAAGGGACCTGAAGTCATAGTATAGATTAGTGTTTCTCCATGACTTACTCCCTCTTTCTAGCAGGAAGAGTTAGAACCATAAAAGAAGAGAAAATCAATGTGTGAAGTTTAAAAGAGCCCTACAGGTACTTCTGATATGAACTGTCAAGAGGATCTATCCTCACATTGAAAATCACCCTGGAGTACGTGACAGTACTTTATGCCAGACACTGTACTAAATACTGTGCATACATTATTGTAATCCTTTCTGCAGGCTTGTGCATAGCTTCCTTAGACTATAAAAGCTACGTATTCCTTAGGATAAAAAAGGCATTTGGTATGTATTTACTGAGGGAATAAATAAAATAGTTATGTAAATTTAAATTATGGTTGTTACTGTTCCAATTTTCCCAATGAAGAAACTAAAGTGCAAAACCTTAAGTGTAAGAAATCAATTACTAAACTGATGAAAATGTGCATAATTTCTAGCAATGATGGACTGGCGTGAGGTTTTGTTTTAGGTTTGGAGGCTCTGATCTCCTTACCTGGATTATTTTAGTTTAATGTAGCTATTCATCTTGTTTCCAGTCTTACTATCCTAGTCTTTCCAATAACAAAGAGTTTAAAACTGACTCTACTTTCTATCAAAATAGTCCACTAATACACATTAAAGTTAAAAAATAAGCACTCTACAATTTTCTCATACTCATTTGCGTTCCTACAAATATACTTTTAATTTAGATATCACTCTCTAATTGGCATTATTTTATATGCATAACTAAAATAAAGTGAATATTTCCAGGCAGTATTCAAGTGAAACATTTTCAGGTAGTGACTATCATTTTGAAGTCAGTTCTGTCTAGAACTGCCTTTACTATGTTTACTTCAGCAATTCCTTTTCCTAGATTTTTCTTTTTCCTCATTTTTTGATCCTACTGATTAGTTAAAGCCATATTTCTTTTTGTTTGTTTTTCACCACACTGTGGCTTTCCTAGCAGTTTCTCTGCAGGGGTGGTGGTCTTTCAGGAACCCAGCTTTAAGAAGTAACTGTCTCTGTTCACAGACCCAATAATTAAACTTTGTATTCTAGGCTCTGCAAAATATTTGGTTACCAGTTATTCAAGCATTCTTCCCCACCCCCACCCCCCAATAAGGGACATATGACTATTGAAAAAGCTAACGAGTTATACTGAGCAGCAAAATAAATACTGCAATACTTTCACACTCAACCCTCCTCAAGGTAGAAGTTTAAAGCTTAGTTCAGTATTTTAGTTTGTCATGCTCCACTTTGGAAGGTTAGTGTTTGTGTCATAACAATACCTTTTATGCTCCATTAAAAAAAAAAAAATTCTTGATTTTTCTAAGTGAACATTCCTGGAAACTTTGCTGTATTTAATTTAATGTTGTTTTACATATGCCTAGAAAGTATATGAAAGACTAATAGAAACGTCTTTGAATCATAAAATGTGGTACAAGTATCTGTTCTCTCATAAGAACTGGTGAAAGATTGGGTCTGTAGTAAGAATGGTTTTAAATAGAAAAAAAGATTGTCAAAGGAAGTCATTTAAATTCGTTGTTTTTGCTCCTGATGTGAAATGCTAAGTAACACTTTTCAGGCATTCTCATTTAATAATTTAAATATTAAACAATAGCTTTACTTTTAGGGTCAATTTCTGTGTTTACCTAAGATATCTCTTAATACATTCTTTAGGTTTTGGAAAGAGGATAGTATTTATCTTACAGCTTTATAAAATATATTTAAATACACCCTTCAATTCTATGTTTATAATGGCTTATTTAAAGTCTTTGCTAAGTCCAACATCTGAGCCCTCTCAGAGACATTTTCTATTGATTGCTTCCACCCCCTACTCCATAGCCCCCTTTGTGTGGGCCATACTTTCTCCTTTCTTTACATATCTAATAAATTTTTTGTTAAAAAAAACTGGACCTTTTAGATAATACATTGTAGCAACTCTAAAAATCTCTGACACCTCTTGGATTGTTATTGTTTCTAGTGTTTTTATTTACTTAGTGACTTGACTAATCCCATAAAATCTGTCTTCGCTTCTACACATAGCCACTGAAGTTTTAAAAGTTCTCTTTATAATTAAACTTGGCTTCTTAATGATTGCCCTGGGTCAACAAATTTAGTGGTCAGCCAGTGATTATAAGTTTTCTTTAAAGACTATGAACCAGTAAGGCTTCCACCTTTACTGAGAGATCTATGTTCATGTTAGATACTCATGGTACTTCAAGATATGCATCCGAAACCAGACTGCTGAGCTCATCCCTCAAGTTCCTGTTTGCCTGCAGATGTTTTATTTCTCATGCGGGGATACTGCCTTCCACCCAGTTAAAGAAACTAAAAAACGAGAAAGTCATCTTTGGCATCTCTCTCTCTCGCTCTCTCTTTCTTGCTTCCTTTCTCTCCGTCTTCCCCTCTCTTCTCCTCTGCCTCCCTGCTTCTCCCCTCCTTCATTCATTATACATACCTTTTTATTCCCACTGCCTTGCTTATTTTTTCTATCCAGAATGTCCTTATCTCCTATCGTACTTTTCTCCTCACCCCTCCTTTCCTGGTCTGTCTTGCCCATTAAACTATGACCTACCTAAGGGAAGGGACCACATTTTCGTCATCTTTGCATTCTCAGCCTCTGGTGTAGTGTCCAGTGCATAACTCAGGAGTTTGGGGTAAGGTATAGTCTGAGGATTTATTTCTCATGACTGTAGGACTAAGGTAATGTCTGTTAGTAATAATGGGGCATTTTCTAAGAACTGTGTTTATGTAGAGGTTTTGTTTTGCTATTTCTTTAAATTTGGTTAAATAAGAGTGTCTGAGTCAAAGGTGTCTAATTATATTGACAATCATCATCCACTGAGAAATGCATTCTGTACAAAATTCTACCATTTGTATGATTGAATTTTTTGCAAAGCTATTGGAAGTTAGTCATGCCATAATTTTGGAATTATATTCAGCACATTCCTAGAAAACCTTTCAGTGAAACTTGGTATGAGTAACAGTCTTTCTTAGCTTTTGTCACCTTCTGATAAACAAAAATCTCATGCCCTTCTTTAATATTAATGTAGATTTCAGAATGAACTAAATAAAATAAAAACAAATCATAGCAATCTTATTTTAAATATGCTTTTTTAAACTCATAACTACCTAATGGCATAATCTTCCCACCCCATTAGTTACCCCATTTCAGAAAAGATGTTTTAAATCTTCTATCACTGACTCTCCTCAAAAGATATTTTTGTTCATCTCCTTGTTATAACTAAATATATCATTTCATCAGATAATACCACCAAACACCTAGGTCATGCCTTCAGATTTCTCAAGAGATTTTATTGTCTGGCTCATTGTTCTTCTGTCCATCATACTCCTTTTATAATTCTTGATCATTTCATTAGCCATGTACATAATCCTTACAGTACCTGGGCTTTCAGTTTTTCATTTCCTCTCCTCCAATGATATTGTCCTCCCACCTATTTCATCCATCAGTTCCATGATTGTACCCTAGACCTTGTTGTTTACAATCACTGCATCCCCTACTTAACTTCAATTTAAGGTATTGTACTCTCCAGTCACCACCTTCCATTGTCCTTCACTTAATGTTAGATTTCATGGTCAATAATTACAATGACTCCCTTGCATATATACTACCCTGGCGCCTTTCCATTTGTCTTGCTCACCAGGTAAACCCTACTGCTGGTTAAATTCTGCTCTTCACCAGCTCTTACCCTCCACCCGTGCAGCTGAATGTTGCTAGAGAAAAACATACAACCCTGCTGACTGGTCTCACATGAAATTCCTGACCAAGTCTTAAATGAGTTATTAATGCTGCCTTGCGATTGAGCTATATACATTTTTTCCTTATTTATTCCACTCTCCTAGTGTCCTAGAACTGCGTTCCCTAACCCCTGGGCCACAGAGCACCACTGCCAACTCCCCCATCCCTGGCCCCATCCCGTGGAAAAATTGTCTCTATAAAACCAGTCCCTGGTGCCATAAAGGTTGGGGACCACTGTCCTAAAGGGTATGTTATACATTTTTCTTTTTCTTTACATTTTTAGCAACTTCTTTCCCATCCTATTCTCAACTTAAAACTGTACATCCTACACCTCTGAGAAAGTATAAGTAAATAAGTCTTCCATGTGTTCATACTGCATTTGCTCTTCTGCATATGCCCATACATGCCTTTCCTCCTGATACTGTGGTTTAACTGTCCGTTCTCCAGCCTACGACCAACCTCTCCACTTGTGCTTTAAATCCCACACTCTCTCATTCACACAAGGACACCAGCACTTCTCTCTTCTTCTGGATCATCACTTCCTCATTCTTTATTAGGTCATTCTTTTTTTTTCAAGGAAAAAAATATTTGAGAATAATGAGCCAATATGTAATGTTAACATCAATATAAATGTGAGAAAGTAGCTTTTGAAATTTATCATGCCCTAACTCATTGAACCTGTATTATCAAAAATGTAAAATAAGAAAACTATCTTCCATGAGGTTTAAAAACAAAATCAGTAGCAAAAATATGTGGTGTGGTCTATTTTCTACTGCATACTGCAGTGGAGAACAAAAATATTTTTGTAGTTTTTTTTTAATTCATAGGTTCAAATGATTATTGTGCCTCCTTCCTCCCCCCCAAAATGAAAGTTTACTTAATGGAAAACCAAACTATAGGGTTTTTTTTTTTCCCTGCCTTTTCATGCTTTTGTATTAACTTCTTGGATCATTTTTTTGTTGTGTTATGCAAAGGATTTTGGGGAAATTGTCCATGATCCTAGATGATTTTATGGATGTGTATTATAGATATTTCCAATGAAAGTATCTCCTTTACATACATACACACACGCACACACAAACGTACACACGTGCTGTAGAAAAGGCAGCTTGGTATAGTGTTTGCTAAGCCATGTGTGTGAACTGACTGGCAAGGTAGCTTTCAAGGATCCTGTTTCTTAACCTATTACTTGCCTAGATAATCTGCAGCAGTGTTTTTGAAACTGTGTCTTGCAGAAGTGATTCAGGGGATGTTACTGAGGAGATGGGGATGGCCCAGTGGGTGGAACCCTAGGCTGCTTATACTTGTGGTACTTGGATCACAGGAGCTCTATTTTCATCTGTTTTGAGTAGTAGTTGGGTTTATTATATGATTTCATTTTCACCAGAAGTTTCTGCTGCTTCAAAAGGAAGTACCAAATATTTTTTTACTCTCAGTCTTATTGTGGTTATTCTTTTGGTTCTTATTTTATTGATGGATTAATATATGTATTTTTCCATATTATATAACTATTCTCATGCAAATTGACCTTTATTTTAATTTTAAGGGGTTACTTTAGCCTATATCATCAATATTGTTTCTATTTTATAAGAATTAGAATTGTGTAGAAATAATTCTATCAGGAGGTAGATAATTAGGATGTTTTTGGCTTGTTTGTTTTTGTTTTTGCTTTCTTGTCCGAATTGAGCCAAGAACAATGAAGCTGCTTGTGTATACTCAAGTGAAGACTACTTTAACCATGTCCCTGCCCTTACTTACAGTTGGCTTAAACTTTGAGTTGGCACAACTTTGTTAGGTTTGGGTCTGGTTGCCAATGGGCAGCAAAGATAGTGGCAGGCAAGTCATGAAACGTCATTATAGATTAATATAATATGAGGGCTTAGAAAAATAAAAAAGGTCCTCGAAGATTCATATCCTTCATTTTACAAAGGTAAAAGTTTGAATTCTAGAAAAGAAAAATAACTGTTAGATGGTGTCACATGTAGACCTAACTTTCTACAGTCACCCCTGTGAATGAGTGGATCTTGTGCTGTTTCGATAAGCCTGGTTGTGTGGAACAGAGGCCTCCTTGGAGCATCTCTGAATAATGAAGTTTATCTTAAGGATCTCCATGGATGAGATCTGACACCAGAAGGCTCAGGTTTGGAGGCAGATCGGTGGCAGATTGGTGGCTGAACTGTTGGCCTCTTTCTTTTCTTCTCATTTCTTTTTAAGCAACATATTGTTAGGAAATATGTATACACTGTGAAATGGCTAAATCAAGCTAATTAACATATGCATTGCTTTATATGCTTATCATTTTTTGTGATAAGAACAGTTAAAATTTATTCTCTTAGCAGTTTTCAAGAATATAATACATTGTTATTAACTATAGTCACCATGTTATGCAATACAACTCTTGAATTTATTCATATCTAAATGAAACTTTGTATCCTTTGACCAACATATCTCCAACTCCTCCCATCCCCCCAGCTTTTGGTAACCACCATTCTTCTCTCTACTTCAGTGAGTTCAACTTTTTTAGATTCCACATATAGTTGAGATCATGCAGTATTTGTCTTCTCATGCCTGGCTTATTTCACTTAGCATAATATCCTCCCTTTTCATCCATGTTGCCACAATGACAGGATTTCTTTCTTTTTTAAGGCTGAATAGTATTCCAGTGTGTGTGTGTTTCTTTCTCATATTTTCCTTATCCACTTATCTATTGATGGACTCTTAGGTCCCTAACTTGGCTATTGTGAATAATGCTGCAATGAACATAGGAGTGCAGATATCTCTTCAACATACTGCTTTCATTTTCTTTGAATATATAATCAGTAGTGGAGTTGATGGGTCATATGGTAGTTCTGTTTTAAATGATGATGAGACAACTGGATATTTACATATAGAAGAATGAAATTAGACTGCTATCTCTGCCATATACAAAAATCAACTCAAAGTGGATTAAAGACTTAAATGTGAGGCCTGAAACTGTAAAACTACTAGGAAAAAACATGGGGGAAAGCTCCATGACATTGGTCTGGGCAATGATTTTTTGGATATGAACCCAAAAGCACAAGCAACAAAAGCAAAAATATACAAATAGGATTATATCAAACTAAAAAGTCTCTACACAACCAAGGAAATAATCAACATAGTGAAAAGACAACCTGTAGAATGGAAGAAAATATTTGCAAACCATACATCTAGTAAGGGGTTAATATCTAAAACATATCAGGGATTCAAGCAACTCAGTAGTAAGAAAACAATAACCCAATTAAAAAATGGGCAAAGGGCTGGGAGTGGTGGCTCACATCTGTAATCCTAGCACTCTGGGAGGCCAAGGTGGGAGGATTGCTTGAGGTCAGGAGTTTGAGACCAGCCTGAGCAAAAGTGAGACCCCCGTCTCTACCAAAAATAGATAAAGTTAGACAGGTGTAGTAGCACACACCTATAGTACCAGCTATTCTGGAGGCTGAGACAGGAGGATCAGTTGAACCCAGGAGTTTGAGGTTGCAGTGAGCTATGATGATGCCAGTGCACTCTAGCCTGGGCAACAGAGTGAGACTCTATCTCAAAGTAAAGAAAATAGAAAAAAAAAAAAAAACTGGACAAAGGATCTCAATAGGCATTTCTAAAAAGAAGACATATAAATGGCTGACGGGTTTATGAAAAAAATGCCCAATATCATGAATCATCAGAGAAATGCAAACTGAAACCACAGTGAAATTATCACTTCATGCCTGTTAGAATGGCTGTTATCAAAAAGACAAAAGATAGCAAGTGTTGGTTAGGATATGGAGAAAAAGCAACCCTCTTACACTGTTAATAGGAATGTAGATTAGTATAGCCATTATGGAAAACAGTATGGTGATTCCTCAAAATATTAAAAATAGATTATTCTTATCAGCATAAAAACATGCTGTTTTCCCATCAGAAAACTCCTTTTTTTGTTGTTTTTTGACCTTACTTCTTTCTCAAACTGCTACCCTTTAGAGCCAGACTCCTCAAGAGTTGTTTATGTGGGCCATCTCCAGTTTCTGCTTCCCCACCACTTTTCCTCACAGTCCAATTCTTGCTCTCTTATTTCATGTTTTATTCTCCTTCCTTTCATAGTAAAAACTTGTTTACCAACAATATCAACATATTTTACTTGTTTGTTCAGTTGTCTAACACATAAAAAGTGATTGAAGATTGCTGTACTAGAACCTCTACCAAAATAAAACTACTTAGTAAAGTTCAAGACTGAATACTTTTGCCTTATGAATGAGAGCAAGGCAAGGATGCCCCTTTCACCAAGTGTCTTGACCACTTTGTATTGGCCCAAGGCGTTGCAGTAAGGGAAGATAAGGGGAAAAAAGGCATGGCAAATAAAAAGACAAGAGTAAAAGTGACATTTGCAGATAACATAATAATATACATAGAAAATCCTATAGAATTCACAAAAAAGTTTCTAGAATAAGCAAATTTAGCAAGGTCAAGGACACAATGTCAATCTACAAAAACCAGTCGTATTTTTTATATGTTAGCAATGAAATTGGAATTTAGTATCAAAAACATGAGGTACCTAGGGATAAATTTAACAAAATATATGTAAGACCTGTACACCAAAAACTACAAAACATTGCTAAATGAAGTTAAAGAAGACTTCAGTATATTGACAGAAGTAATTTTTCATGGATTAGAAGTCTCAGTATTATTGGGCATCATTTTCCCCCAAATTGATCTATAGATTCATTGCAACATTTGTTAAAAGCCCAGCAGGCTATTTTGTAGACATTGACAAACTGATTCTAGAATGTGTATGGAAATGCAAAGGACTTAGAGTAGCCAAAACACTTTTGAGAAAGAACAGTTAGATAACTTACTTTGTTTTAAAACTCATTGTAAAGCTACAGTAATCAAAGCAGTGTTTTATTGACATAAGAATAGACATATTTATATCATTGGAACAGAATAAGAAATGCAGGTATAGAGCCATACATACATGTTCAATTCAATTTCTGTAATTGACAGGTAGGTAATTTAATGGGTAAACGATAGTATTTGTGGCGAATGGGGCTGAAACAACCGGACATGCTTGTAGAAAAACCGTGACTCTCAACCAAACTTCATGCCATATACAAAAATTAACATAGGTAAAATTATAAAACTTCTAGAAAAAAATGGAGGAGAAAATATTCATGACCTCAAAGTAGACAGAGTTTTCTTAGGTTGAACACAGAAAGCAAGAACAATAAAAGAAAAATATGATAAGTTGAACTTCAGTATTAAAAACTTCCACTCTTCAAAAGATACTGTTAAGAAAATGAAAAGGCAAATTACAGATGGAAAATATTTGTAATACATACATCTGACAAAGGATTTTCATTTAAGATATATAAAATACTCTTATCAGTCAGTAATAACGTGACAAATAGTCCAATGAAAAATGGGTGCAAAACTTGGAAAAACACTTCACAAAGGAAGATAAACGAATAACCAATAAGCACGTGCAAAGATGATGCTCAAAGATAATTTGTCATCAGGGACATGCAAGTTACAACCACAGTGTGATACTGCTATATCTCCATTACAAAGATGAAAAATAAAAAGGCTGAAAATGCCTGTTGATGTTGAGGATAAGCTATTAATGGGAATGTAAAGTGGTACTAACACTTTGGAAACCAGTGTTGCATTTTCTTATGAACATACTCTTATTATGGGACCTTGCGATTCCATTTCCTATGTATTTACCCAAAGGAAATAACAACCCATTAAAAAGTATTCTCAGGAAAGTCCCATTCTTTTCTTTACATATTTGTGTATACACACATATATGTACATACACACTTACATGTATATATACATATGGATACACATGTATACATATGCCTGTTTATATACATATGTATATATAGATATCTTCACAAAGATAGTATTCTTTATATGCTCTTTGCTCCTTTTTTACATTCAGTATTATATCCTGAAAATGACTGCAGATCAATTCATAGAGATATTCTTCATTTTTTTCCACAGCTGCGTAGTGCTATAGTGTGTAACTATATGATACATACTTTATTCAGCCAGTTTCTATTATATGGGCATTTAGGTGGTTTCC
The DNA here is from genome assembly GCF_041146395.1 of Eulemur rufifrons. Taxonomy (NCBI): domain Eukaryota; kingdom Metazoa; phylum Chordata; class Mammalia; order Primates; family Lemuridae; genus Eulemur; species Eulemur rufifrons. The sequence goes on along the minus strand of NC_090997.1, from coordinate 13,850,429 downwards.
ACAATTATGATATTTCCAATATTTGGTATTTGGACATTTATTAAGTGGGGTTTAATAATCTCCACCTTTCTCTCAGTGTATTTGAAATGCCAGTTTAAAAAATTATATACTAAATTTTCATATACTTGGATCCATTTCTGAACTTTCTCTTTTGTTGTGCTACTCTGGCTATTTATATGCCAGTACTATACGTTTTTAGTTACAGAGGCTTTATAGTATATTTTAATAATCTAGGTAGAGCTAGTTCCCCTTTATTGTTATTCTCTAAGGTTTTTCTCACTACTGTTGCATGTTTCTTTTTCTGGCACATAGCCAGTAACCAGTACATATCTGGGCTCTTACTACTGCAAAGTATTAAGATTGCTTTCTTCTGTGGCTCATAAACTGATTGAGAAAGCAGTTACAAAATGCTTTCAGGAATAACAGCATTATGGACATAAGAATATAATCATTTAGACAAACTGCTTTAAATAACACTGGTTTTATTTTGTTTATATTTTAGATATGTTTGAGAAAATCGTATATTTAAGGTAAAATATTTAAGAAGAAAAATAGCAAGCTCTATTTACAGAAGAGCTGTTAGTTTCACTGTTAGAAAGAAATGAAACAAATCTAAATAAGATCTGTGTTTATATGTTACCATATACACATATATACTCATACATACTAGAAATTCACTGCCTTAATACGACTACATGACTACATCCCATAAACAAAGTAGTTTGGGGTTATGATCGTTTTTTAGAAGAATTTAGAGATCTTAATATTTTGATGTTTTTGGCTTAATGGACACTGTTCCCCCCACAAAAAGATCACGTTCCTGAGTTACTGAGGAGGAAGCAGTTTTATTTCTTATAATAGTAATTCTCTAAGTGTGGTCCCCCCAGACCACTGGTGGTCTCCTAGGATTCTCTGGGTGGTCTGCCAGCTGGTTCTTGAAATTCTAAGGTTTATGATATGACAGTGTGTGTAGTCTGTTTTATGGCATGGATTAATATTAATAATTTACTTATGACATTTCTAAAGTATTTTCTCAGATGCCATTCTTCCCGTAAGTAATGATGAGGTTTCTTTTCAGTGGCATGGTGAGTATAGAATGAACTGGTGGTTCCTGCATTCTTTTATTCCCTCTCATGAAATAATCCACAATGTGAAATTGAGAACTGCTACCTTAGAGGTATCAAACTATTAATTTGATTACTAAGGCTTTGAGAAGTCTTTCATTGGTAATTTGAAATACTAAAACAATGTTATTTTTTTTAAACTTAAGTCCAAGGTTGCATGCTTCGAAATGATTCTTCAGTTGGCCAGAGGGCGGTTTGCTCTATTTTCAAACTAGAAGAGATCCCATCCAAGAATCTATGACTTAAGAACTAAGAACCTAAGAATGTGAGATAATCCTTTCAACTGAGAGCATGAGGTCACATGGCCTGAAACCCAACAGGCCTGGATTTATTCCTAACTCCATTACCTAGTAATTATGAGACTTTGATCAGTAAAATTCTAAAGGATTTATTTTATCATATTTAAATTCCTAGTATAGTGCCTGATAAATTCATTCATTCAATAAACCATATATTGAGTGTCTAATGCTAGCTGCTAGGGATGTATAATAAGATAAGATGTGGTTCCCGAACTCAAGTAACTTATAGGTAAGTGGTAGAGATAGAAAAGGAAATCCACTTTATGGTACAGTGCTATTGTTTATTCAGTAGTGCTGCAGGAATTCTGAGAACCTGGGGATTAGGAAAGGTTTCCCAGAGGATATGAAGCCAGATCTGAGTTTTGAAGGTTGAGTAAGAGTTAGCTAGATGAAACTGGGAAGATTATTCCAGCCTGATAGAACAATAGATTCAAAGGTATATTATCAGGACGTAGGTGGAGAACTTTTGGCCTAGCAGTGAATAGTGCCTAGGGGTTGAGTAGGAGATGATGGAGATTTGGACAGGGGCTTAAGAGGTCTGTGAATGGACCCTACCATTAACACTAACACTGCCCCACTGCTACTGGTACTATTTTATTAGTAGTAGTATCATTTTAGATGGTTAGACGAGTGAGCAGGGACTATAGCAGCTCAATTTAAATGAAATAATTCAGCCCACTCTGTTACAAGTAAAAGTACAGGAAAAAAACGTCTCTTACTTGACCTACGTATCTGAAATTAATAAATTCTTCTCATAAGTTACATATTTCTGAGTTTCTCAGTTTTAGAAAAGCACTAAGTAGTTCTTGAAAGCCCCGAATTGTTTGTAGCTTCAATATACTTAGTAAGTCAATTCTCTTCAGTGAGTAAAGGCTAAATTTCAATGTCCAACATATCCCAACAATTTATAAATGAGTGAAAGCTGAATTAATGTGATTTTATCAAATAGTAATTGTGTATAGCTATAATCAGATCCTATTTATGAATTTCTCTGTTTTTATCAGCCTTTGGTATGTGCGTGTGATCTCCCACACTGGGATAGACTTGCAGGCAGGCGAGGGCTTTCTTCCTTTCTGTTTTTCCATCCCCTCTTATTCTTCTTTTATTTGTGATTGTTAATAGCATCTAATATAGTATCTGCATGTAGATTAAAACAAATGTCCAGAATTCATGTCAGAAAGGAAATTTTAACTTACATATAAGTCTAATTATTGTTCCTGTGGGAATTTTGCATAAGAAGAAGAAGGGCTATGTTAAAAGAACTGACGTTAAAATCAGTTATTTCTGTATTTCTTGTTGCTTTCATTTTCATTGAGAACAAAATGAAATTAAATAGGCATTAATTGAGTTAAAGAGTTTGTACCCTCTTTGTGATCTGCCTTGGGGTTTTTGTTTGTTTGTTTGGGGTTTTTTGTTTTGTTTTGTTTTTAGTTTTTTTTGTGTTTGTTTGTTTGTTTTTAAGAGATAAATCTCCCAGAAAAGTGTACTTTTTATGTGATAATCCAAATAACCAGTGAGACAGAAAAGATTCTTTTTACATGAGCTGAATGGACTGCATACTACAGTGCTTTAAAATATTTAGAAAAGGAGGACACTGCCTGTTTGTAAAATCCTTCTTTGAACAAAATGTTAAGAAAGGGACAATTCCTTAATAAAAATAAAGAATTAAAATTATAGTTATATTACTTGGCTATTAGTTTCTTAAGCACTAAAAGCTAGTTTTCCCTTATAATACCATATATGAGTGTCTGCCCTATTCCAGACATACAGTATGGAGCCATATGATGTTCTAGGCACTTTGCATACACTTACCACTATAAGGAGGTATTAGACTGAATGGAGTTTTAAACAAGATTGCTTTTTTTGAAGGTTTATTTCTTAATAAAATTAAATGTTCTCTTCCATAATGTATCTGTGTATATTTTTAACATTAAATTAATATTTTGATTATTTATTCTCTAATATAGTTGACATTTCTGGAAGATGTGCTGTATGTTTATCTGTTAGCTTCTCTCACCCAGATGCATAGGCCTGCATACAATAGTATCTTTATATCCTTGTAGGATAAGTCATAATCATCTTATAACCCTAAGGAGGAGTAATTATTATTATCTTGTATTTCAAATGAGGAAACTGAGGCCCAGGAAGACCAAGTTTACTGAGTCCTGAGAAAATACAGATGTCTTTGCAATGTCCTATTGGTGGGAGGCACTTAATACCTAGGTTTAGGACTTGTGACTGGGGAGAAGGAAATGTTTAGATAAAATTAAAAGGTGGAAGATAAAAATAAGGGCATGTTTTCTCTTTACATTTTCTGCTCCTCCTGGATATTTCCATTTTCTGATTTGGAAAGGTTGCCATTTACTATTCATTGATTTTTAAGGTTTGTAAACAAATGGCCAACACTGTCTTGCATCACTGGGCTACTGCCCTTTTCTTGTCTTTATTTGTTCATTCTTATTTCTTTTTAACCGTCATTATCTCTCAATTTCTCACATAGGCCAACTTTTCTGCTGTCCAGAAGTCTTTGCACATATTTTTCCCTCTGCTTGGTATGCTACTCTCCACCACTCGCCCCACACCAGTGAGTGCCCTTTGAATGGCCAGAGCCCTAAATCCTTGAGGTTTCAGGTCTCAACTAAGATGTCACACACTTAGGTGTTTTTGATACCCTTGTCTAATGTAGGTGTCTCCCTCCCTTAAGATCTACTTCAGCAAACTTATTTTTTCTTTATATCATTTATTACATCTTATAAATCTTTCATTTATTGATTGATTTATTACCCATCATAATGAAAACTCCTCGAAGGCAAGGACCATGACGGTTTTTATCACCATAGCACCCTACCTCCTGGCACAGTGCCTGGTGTATAGTAGGCACTCAATAAATATTTGTGGAATAAATAAATGAATGAAAAAAAACTGAAAGCAAAAGCTTGATATAGTCTTGCTTCTGTATGACACAAAATAGCCCCTAGTTCTCTGGTAAGATTTGTTTGCTAAAATTTTGAAATGGAAGAAATAAGTTGCACATTGAGAGCTTGAGGTCCAATTTTTTGACCACACGTTTAAAAGAGGCAAAAAATCTCTCAAGAGAAGGAGAGGGAGAATAATTAATTTAAAAATAACAAGTTAAAAAGTTTCTGACTTACCGTGGGTTTGTAGTCTGGATTTCCTTATTGTCAACATATTTAATTAATTATACATGTTAAAGTTTGGGGGCTTTTTCATTCAGTAAGATTATTGGTAATCAGTGTCATCTAGTTTATTATTTGAGAGCAAATAAGAATATAGTAGAAAAGCCCGGGCACGGTGGCTCATGCTTGTAATCCTAGCACTCTGGGAGGCCGAGGCAGGTGGATCGCTCGAGGTCAGGAGTTTGAGACCAGCCTGAGCAAGAGCGAGACCCCGTCTCTACTAAAAATAGAAAGAAATTATCTGGCCAACTAAAAATATATACAGAAAAAAAATTAGCTGGGCATGGTGGTGCATGCCTGTAGTCCCAGCTACTCGGGAGGCTGAGGCTGGAGGATTGCTTAAGCCCAGGAGTTTGAGGTTGCTGTGAGCTAGGTTGGCGCCATGGCACTCACTCTAGCCCGGGCAACAAAGCAAGACTCTGTCTCAAAAAAAAAAAAAAGAATATGGTAGAAACATAATATTTAATGTGTTGTTCAAGAATATGAATTTCTGTTTGACAGAGTGTTTTTTTTGTTTCGAGAGCTTCTAATCTATGTTGGTAAGGGTAAATACATTAGGAGAAAACAGGACTTTCTAAGTAAATAATTTGCAAGTCAATGTCAAAAGTTCAGAATGCTATTTTAATAATAAATAATAGTTTATAAGGTTATATCAAAACTTTCAAACAACTAATATACCTAATCATAATTTGTTTTCTTCTGACTATTCTTTATCTGCATATACAAATATGGATTGCGTTGTTAAAATCGAAGTTCGTGTTCAGTTTTGAGTAGGTTTTTTTTTATTTTATAGCATAGCAGTTTTTTTCTGACACTATGTGGTTTTCATATTTTTCCCACGATGCACTAGACCAGGGGTCAGGAAACTATGGCCTGTGGTCCAAATCTGGCCCTTGCTTATTTTTGTAAATAGAGTTTTGTCAGAACATAGTCATTTTCATTCATCTATGTATTGTCTATGGCTGATTTCATGCTACAATGACAGACTTGAATAGCTGCAACAGTGTATGGCCAGCTAAAGTGATAATACTTATTATTTCACCCTTTACACAAAAAGTTTGCCAACCCCTGCTGCAGACCATTTATGGGCAGTGACTCTGTCTGATCACTGTTTCTCCCCTTAGTGCCCTGATGACTCTGACCAACTGCAAAATTGTGTTGCCAGTTTAAAAAGCTAAAAGCCTCTATTCTTATTTCCATAACAGTTGTACTAATTTGGAACATCTTGTACATTTTATTTAAGCATCATAAAGGTAAATCCTACTAATAAAATTTTTTTCTCTGTGCATATAGTTCAGAGTTCTGTTTAAGTAAGCTGATGGAAGCAGATTTCAGGGGAAAACCTAAATTCTTCAATAGTTCAGAAATACAGCAGTTTTTAAAATTCCTTCCTTTAATTTTTGACATTTTTCTATTTTATTGTTGATTTTTGTTTCACACCTTAGTAAAATAGATTTAAAATGTTTGAACAATGCCCATCCACATTATGAAAACATGTTCTTCCTAGAGAAAGTATAGCAATTTATTTTTTCAGGGGTATTGTGACTTAAATGCATCTTTTTCTTCCTGTTTCTTGATCCAATGTTATTAAATAATAGGTTTTATTTCATAACTTTTAAGAAGCAGTAAAGAGGAAATTTTGTTCAGCTGACTTGTTTATTTTCTTTCTATGCCCTTCTAAAGTTTAAATGGAATCCTTTCTCTCTGTACTAAAGGAAAGTGAAATAGCCCTTTCAAATCAGTGTTCTTGGGAAATGAATGTTTATTTAAAAATACACTTTAAAAAACAGAAACATATTTTTTCTCTGTAAATATCCAATGGTTAAATCTGTGTTAGATGCTACTTTGAAAATAAACCAAGATTTTAATAACTATTCAGTCATTTAAAAATCAGTATCATGCAATATGTATACCCAATGAACTGTAATTTAACAGATTGCCAACTTAGTCCTTATCAAATATTTTATTAATAGTTTTAAAACCCCAAGTAACAGGCCTTTAAACCTTTTAAAACTCATTTCCTTCCAATTGTATATGTGTATCTTCTGTGCTATATTCACTTACCTTGTTTATGTTAAGAAAAGGTTTCGCCTAGTGTTATAAAAAATAATTGCAGATTTAGTGTAAAGAAATCCTGGTGCCTTACAGAAAATAACAACCAGAGGATTCTTTTATATACACATATGTGATACCTAGCTATCCATATGGATAATATTTTAAAGCCAAAAGTAGACTCAGTTACCTAACTGATATTATTCAGTGTTTCTAGGTATAATGAAGTAGAAATGATTAAATTTTGACAATTTTTATCTGGTGAAATATTAATTTCTGATTGCTGTGAAAAAAATACAGTCTCTCAATATGAATAGCTACTGCAATCATTAGGCATAGTGAGCTATTTGTAGTTATTTTACATACAACTCTTTTCTTTCATTTTGATTTTGCAAGCTGTCTTATATGTTTTTTAAACCCGTATAAAGAAGAAGGTACTTAGACGTTTAAAGGGTCTTGAAGAATTAATTTGAGTACTCTCTGAACAAGCCATCTAGAAGTTTCTGTATCAGGCCCAAGGAGACAAATTTTAGATTGTTTACCCTGTAAGTAAAACTACTTGAGTAGTTTTGTAAATAACTGAATATTTTATCAGGGAATTTTTATTCTTTTTAATTTTATCTTTCATTGGTTTGTCATGGATGTCTTTGAGACTCGAATGAAACTCTGAATTCCTTCCCATCTACACATTTTACATACAATTTCAGAAAGTCCATGAGCTTCAGTTTAAATTCCTCACTGACAAAATATTTACACGATTAAACACTTACCCTCTAAATTTGAAAAGACGGTTTAAAAACATTGACTGTATTAATTTAAAGGTATTAAAGGTTCATTATAGAGAATTTGAAAAATACAGAAAGTGATAAAAAATAAATAAAAATCACCTATAATTTCACCATCATATAACTACACCTTAGTATTTTCATTAATTTTCTTCTTTTTCAGTAAATGAAATTTTACTTTTATAAAATTTGCATTATTACTGTACATACAAATTACAGCATACTGTTTAAATTTAATAACTTATTAGAAATCTCTCCTGTTACCAAATAGACTTAAAAACCTTTTATTAATAGCAGTGTAAAATTCCACTGTGAATTATCTATCTCCTATTAGTGGAAGTTTATGCCTTTCCAGTGTTTCACTGTTTTTCATAGCATGTAAAATTATACCCATGTTCATAAATTGTTATCAATATCTGATTATTTTCCAAGGTAGGTACCTGGAAATCACATTATGGAGTGATAGGATATTAACTTCTTTGGTACACAAATTCTCTCTAGCAGTTAATGAGCTTGCCCTCCAAATTCCATCCTGCCAAGAGTATTACTGTTTTAAAATTCTCTTAATTCAAGAGGTATAAAGTGATAATTTACAGTTGTTTTAGTTTGTATTTTTGATCACATTAGTCACTTATGTTCTTATGTGAATTTTTTATTCATTTCCTTTGTCCATTTTTTCTTTAGTCTTTTAATGATGTTGTTATCATTGTTGTTTTTCAGTTTCCATGGGCTTTTTATTAGGGTAGCAACTTTTTAAGAACTCACTTTTAAAATATTTTTCCAGCTTCTCCCTTTTAATTAGATTTATTTTCTTATGCCAGAAGTTTTCATTATAAATATAATTCAATTCACTGATTTTGTTCCCTTTATTTTTTTAATGTTGTGATTAGAAAGTTCTTTAGATCCGATTAATAGTCCTGTGTACTATTTTAAGATTAACTAATTTCTTACATTTAAAATTACAGTTATAATTTATTTCAACATAGAGAAGGAATGAGATGATGATCTAACTTGGTTTTGTCTCGATGCACAGACATACAGATAATTTTAACTGAATGTGTCACTGTGCTCATACTATAAATGCTTTTTCAAAAGGAATATTTTTCTCTTTACCTGTCCTCATGCATCCCTAAACTCATGTTACTCTTCTAGTTATCCTTTGATATATTTCCCCACATTTTAGTATCTAGATACATAGATAGATATGGGTGTGTAGAAATAACAACATGTGTAGGGTTTTTCACCATTATTATTTGCTTTATAATAAATGGGATTATATTACACATACTTTTCTACATCTTGCTTTTCTTGTTAAACAGTACTTCATAGAAATCCCTTCAAGTCAACTAATGAAACTATATTTCATTTTTAGAATATAAATAAATGTAGACTCTGCCATGATGTAGGTGTACCATAATTTATTTATCTTTCCTCTGTTGGTAAAGCACTGTGTTTTCATCATGTTTATTTGTCTTAATAAATTGTCAGGTTGTTTTTCCAAAATGTTACAACAATTCTCATTCTGCAAATGCTGTTTTCTTACACCCCTGCTAGCAATAGAAGTTGTACTTCCTGTTAATTTTTGCCTAAAATCCTCATTTACTTTAATTATCTCATTTACTTTAATTTGCAGGTCTCTGACTACTAATAACTTTGAGCATGTTCAATTTGGTTGACATTTGAATTTACTCTTCTGTGAATCACCTATTCCTATGTCCATTTTTCTATTGGATTATTTTCTTATAAATTTCTAAATTTTATGTTTAATATAGTTATTACAACTTTTAAATTTGCATTGAAGATTTTTTTCAAATATGCCACAGTTTATTAAAATGTTATATAATCATGTATGTTTATATTTTCCTTTTTGAGTTTCCAGCTTTCAATAAGAATGTCTCCCCAATAGTTAGATTATCCTAGATCTTCCTAGAAAATTTTTACTGTTTTTTTTTTTTGCTGGGCAGTAAACTACCTCAAAATATAGTGGGATTAACAACGAAAATCATTTTATTATTTTTTATAGTTCAATCACTTGGCTCAGCTGAGGATTCTGCTTATCTTGCTTGAGATCTCACAATGGTTGTAGTCAGATGATACCTAAAAGTAAGTCATCTGGAATGTTAACCAGGATTCTTAGGAAGGCTGGGCTTCTCTTCTTCCCTGTGTAGACTCAGGGTCTCTCTTCATCTGTTTTCTCTACATGGTTTGTCCAGCATGATCTTACATCATGGCACCAGGCTCCCAAAAGCATAGACGTGCAAGCTGCAGCAGCTTTTTATTGCCTAGGCAGGTAAATCTTGGAACATCACCTCTCCCACATTCTATTAGTTAGAGCAGGTCACAGGCCAGCCCAGATTCCATGTGGGCATGAATCCATTGGGAGGCATCTTTGGAGACAAGATATAATAGTGTCTACATTTTCTTTGTAGGCTTCTAGCCATGGATAAGAATGTCTCCCTCAGCCTTAGCTTGTGTACGTAGTTCCGTAGATCTTTTTCACGATTTTTGTCATTTTGTCTTTTACATTTCAATTTTTATTATAATTCTCTGTAATTTATTTTTATATATGGTATAAGATGAAATCTTAACCTTTTTCTTTTCAGTTTTACCTATGGTTTGCCAAACCATTGATTAAATAATTCCTTGTTTTCCCACTGAAATAAACTATCCCTTGTATTCTAACTTAAATTCTCATTTATTTCTATGTTCTCATTCTGTTCCTTTATTTTCACTCAGTCTCCTTTTCTTTATCCTTCCTTTTCTCCTTCCATTCATCACCCCTTCTTCACTGCATCCACTCCTACCCAAGCTTCCTAATACAGTTACATCGTAATTTTCAGCTAGTTTATTGGTCATTGGTTTGAATCTGAAATCACCTGAATTCACAGCTGAGTCGTATAGTGTACCATATTCCCATTTTCTTACTTATAACTTTTGGGTTTTTTTGTTTATAATAATTATCTTACTACTTTGTTTAGTTTTCTATGTATCTACCAGTGATTCATACCCATATCTCAATGTGAATCCATTGTCGATATAAATAAAATAAGTATTTCCCACAATATCATCTTTTATGGGAATATTTCTTCCAGATTCTTCTATCTGCTTGCTTCAAAAGTTGCTCTTTAAACTTGCTACACCTCTGCCTGGGATCTACCGTCACATACTGGGGACTCCTTTATTCCCTGTTGGACCCCTTATGTTCTGCCCTGTTTCCTACAAGGGAGTAAACCAATGGAAAATCATCTTTCTTGTTTTAGTCCCTTATTTTACTGGAACACGTTTTCAGCTTCCTAAGAAAGAGTTCATAAGTGGTGAATTTTTATATAAACTACCTTGCATTACCTTCACAGATTTTTGACAGTTTGGCTACATGTGAAAACTTTTAAGTTAGAAATTCTTTTACTTCAGGATTTTGAAGGCATTTTGCCATTGTTTTCTGGTGTTCAGCATTGTTAAGATAATGTTCTAATTGTTTTACAGGTGACCTGTTTGACCTGTTTTTTTCCCTTATCTCTATAAGTTTTTAGTATTACTGTTTGTCCTAAGAATTCTGAAATGTCAAGATGATGTGTCTAGAATGTTTTACATGACACGCTCACCCTCACCCTAGGCTACTTTTCTGATCTCATCCCCGGCCACTCTCCCATCTCTCGGTGTACTGTAGTGATCTTAGCCTCCTTCCTTTCCTCCAGTATGTTCAAGCAAGCTCTTGCCTCAGAAGCTTTGCACTTTTTATTCCTTCTGCATGGAATGTTAGTGAGTACTGCCCTGATTGCCCTGTATAAAATAACCCATAAACCCCACTCTAGCATACCTTGTCCTGCTTACTCTTCTTATTTTGGCTTAGGAATTATTATGATATGTTAATTTGTTTGTTATTTGTCTCCTGACCACTAAAATATAAGCTCCATGACAACCTGGACTTCATCTATTTTGTTCAATATTAAGTCCCTGCCATCAAGAATTGTGCCTTATTTTCAACAAATATTTGTGCATGAATAAGTGAATCTGACTTTGTATGGCCTTTTTTCATCCATTGTGCCTAGAAATTAGTAAATTTAGTTTTTAATATTATATTCTATATTTCTGGGAAATTTTCTTCAATTAGTTCTTTAATAATTTCTTCTCTTCTTTTTTTTTTCTCTTTTTCTTTCAGAACTTATGCTTTAGTGTATTATACCTGTATGAATCCTCTAATTTTCTTATCTTAGTTTTCATTTTTTGTCTTAATTACTTATTTGCTATATATAGCTTTCAGTACTTAAGAGAGGCAAATTAAAATATAAAGTGAGTTTGCTATCTATGATTATTCATCAGTCCATAATAATTGTTTACCTTTATATCAATTGGTAATATCAAGAAAGTAAATACAGTTTTGGACAGTTTTTCACTTCTGATTCATACCTATGACTGTAGCAATACATTAACTAAACAAATGATACAGATACATGGCATAAATACTGATGGAGGTAGGGGAGACACCAGAGTCTGTATATATATTGCACTGGCATCTAGTTAGTTGGTAAAAATTCCTCCTTTCACCTCCACTCTTACCTAGTAAGGAGGTAAAGTGCTAGTACTTTTCACGTTAACTCTACATACACCTTTTTGGACAGAAAATGGTGAGAATACAATAGGAATGAATATTTCTTGAGAGTCTGATATCAGAAACTGTGCCAAATACTTTGTATATGTGATTTAATATGGTCCATACACAACCCAGAAGTACTGGTGTCATTACATCCATATTAAAAATGGGGAGATTGAAGGTTAGCGGATGTCAGTTACCTAGCATGAGGTCACATGGCCAGTGTCAGGTCCGATAAATCAACTGAAAACTTTGAATTTAATGAAGGTCTTAATAGCATGTTAAAACTTCTAAAGGATTTCTAAAAGAATTGCTATGTGTTTTAAGAGTAAACCTGTTATGGACGGTATGAAAAATTCTTCCCATATACCAAAAAGCAAAACATTTTTATGCAAGACTCTTTACAGAAATCTATCAGAGACTTTTAAAACTCCACAAAAACCATGTTAAACTGCTAATTCTAAGGCCTATAACATGATGTATGTTGATTGATCATTAATGAATTTTACATATTCATTATTAGCTTACATGAGGAAACTAATTTCATGTGGAAAATGGAAAAAGCTCTCTTCTGGCTGGGGGATATAGTGGAGACAGACTTATTCAAATCCCATTTTTGTCATTTAAATGCTCTGAGCTACTGTTTCCTTATCTCAAATGTTTCCTAATCTTTTAAAACTCTATAAAATACTCATATCACCTAACTTACAAGGTTTTTGCATGGATTAGTAGAACTAACAATTTTGTAAAAATATATAAAACATGTCACACATTTCATGTCATATTCAACAAATTCTAGTTCATGGTCTTGTTACTCTTATTATTGGTGCTACCTTTCTTAAACCTTGGAATCTCTATTATGTTCTAGACATTATCTTTTCTCTGTTTATTATGTTTCTTCCTCACTTGTTCTTTTTAACATCCCTGCAAGATAACTGATATTACTCCTAGACTTGCTTGTTTGTTTTGGTGAGTTAGTACGCTCTCCATTACATTTACTTACTGACCACATTAAGACAGAGCCCAGGGTAGGATCCAGCAATCCTTAGCCTTCCTACTCTAGTTCCTGTGCCTATTCTCCACATCTGTCATACAACTTATTGTCTTCAGTAGCTTTTGCCAAATTGCTTAAGTACCATTTTACTTGATTCTAACACACATTAATGGAGAGTTTGCATCCTGGAAGGGAAGCCTTCTTCTTGTAAAGAGATCTTTACAAAATAAAGTGGTAAATGGTAAGCTGGCTGGAGTTATACAAGGTACCCGTGTAGCACAATGCAGAGGGAATGATTAGGTCTGTGCTTGAGTTAGAGAAAACCTCAGAGAGGCAGTGACATCTCACTTATCTTATTGAAGGCTATGGAGTTCTGTCTTTTCTGTGCTGTTTACTTCCTCAGAATGTGATTGTATTACTGTTGTTGATTGTACCATTTTATCCTGATATTAATAAATTTCGTAAGAATATCCTGATTTTGGTTTTAGTAACTGGATCTAAAACATTTTCTCAGCCTACCGTATCATCAGGGGAATCTCTTTTCCTTTCCTGAGTACATTGCTATTTCACATTCTCCCTAGCCATGAATGAGCCATTCCAAAGCAATAGCTTATGCTTGTATAGGTGCTTTACATTCTCCATTTGTCTGCAGCACGTTATTTGATGTTTACAATGACGTGTAAGTGTAATAAGATCTGTACTATATCATCTTCTTGAGCCCTTTTAATAACCTGGTAATAGAATATGGAAGTGACACCTGAACCTAGGAAACCGTTTTTCATTCAGTTTTACATATTCTACTTCTAATTTGATAAATACTATATACAACATATATTGGTTTTCCTATGCAAGCAATCTTTGGATACAAAATTTGAATAAGGGCAACCTTCTGTGACAGACTGAGGGGAAAATATATACAAATTTTCTCTGTTCATCATATGATAAAAGCATAGGGCAGATTACAAATGGATAGAAACCAGTCTCTTTTATGCGTTACTAATTACATTGCCATAATCCCATTTTGCAACTGTTTTTGGCTTTCAAATGTACCTGGAACTATTTGGTACTGAAGTAATTAACTATATCACCTGCTGATTTGTATATCATGGTAAACATTATGGTAAAATAAATCATTAATGCTAAGAGCCCAACCCCATACTTTACTCCACACTCATACAGTTAAATGGCTTGGTTGCTATTTCTACTAGTATGATTGAGTTTCCCTTTGAATATTGACTCCCATGTGTACCTCATCAAGTTTTACCATTCCTTCTTGTGATTTTTCGGGGGTTTTGTTTGTTTGTTTAAGAGACAGGGTCTCACCCTGTCACGCAGGTTGAAGTGCAGTGATCTGATCATGGCTCACTGCAGCCTCAACTCCTGGCCTCAAATGATCCTCCCATTCGTCTTTGTTTCTTCTCTTACTGATGTACTCACTTAATTATGGAGCCAAAAGTAAACTACACCTAGAGTTAAATACTAAAATCATAAAGTAAAAGGCAAAAGAAACTTTGGAGCTCATTTGGTGTTCACCTCTCTTTAGTTTTCACTTGAAGAAACTGAGGACCAGAAAGATCAGCTATTCAGTTAAAAAGTATAGATAGAAAACTGTATGAACACTAATGTGTACATTGTATTTGATGTTGAAGTGATTTTCTGTGAGTAATTATTAGAGAAATAATTAGTTCTCTATCAAAAGAAGCCCCCATAATTTTTCCCTTTAAGTTTAGATGAGAGTTACTTTGCATCTTATAAGAAAGTGATTTTAGTGGTACACACGTGTGTGTTATGTATGTGTGTATACACAATTATATTGCATCTATTGTGTCTCTATTGTATATATTATATATGTGTATATTGTATATATAATTGTGCATATACAATTATATACAAAAATGTATATAATTAAAGATAAAAACTACCACAGAAATGTACAAATATTACTTACATTTATCCACACAAATTTATATCCTAAATTTGCTTATGGTAAAATAAAACACTAATGTTAAATAATAATCTGATAAGGGCCTTCAATCTTTGTGAGTACTAAAAGTTATAAACTTTTTTTAGGAGCACCCTCAAATTTAATTCTTGTTTTCTAAATAAATTTAACTAACATCTATGCAGGGCTTATTATGTGCTGTGTGACATTATCTCACTTAAACATCAAATCATAGGCATTTAAATATTTGAGAGAAAAAAGTCAAGATGGTTATGGAAACTTTTTTAAAGTAATGATTTTTAAAGCTTCTTAAAATGAATTTTTATAGTGCAATAGTGTATAGATAATCTGCTGAGTTAGACCATAAAATGGGATTAATAATGTAAATGCACTGGAGCACTCTTCAAGATACATTGTTCTGATATAGAAGGCCACACTTTGAGTTTCATAGCAGATCCTTGCCCTGCATACAGTATGCATCAGGTTCTTAGACCCAGCATCAGAAGGTACGATTCTAAAATTCTAAAATTGGCACTTTCTCCACATATTTTCTCAACAACAAAAAAATTATAAAGTTGCTTTTGCCAAAGCAAAATAGTAATAGACATAAAATTAAAAATCAGTTTTCCTCACTCCCCATAATTATTCTTTAGCGTTACTTTATTCTTTCCATTTGGTAACTTTTCTGATCATTTCATTTGTCTGTGTGTAATCTGACGTAACTCAATGATTTTAGTCCCCTTATCTAGCCATGAAGATTTACCATAAGACCTGTATTTATTCTTAAACATTCAAGGGTGAAATGAAATGAGGCTGTCTGTGAAAAATTAGGAAGAGCTATGAAAAAAAAGTAATGAACTCAGTCTTTTATGTGTTAGATTTTGGTCTTCTGAAGAAACAAGTAATGGGTACAACTCTTTGGTAGATGCCTCTTTAGAAATGTGAGCAGAAGGGAATGTGGAGGAGGGAGCATATGTGCCAAGAAATAAGCAGGCAAAGGCATTTTTAATGTAGGTATGTTTTGTAGGCTACCAAAATATTTTATGGTTCTGAAATTTTTCTTAAAATTTCAGAATATTAAGGGGGTAAAAATATTTTTGTTACATGGCTTGAGTCAGGGCTATAAATGTGCCTATCATCTGAATAGTGTTCATTGTACCCATTAGGTGGGTTTTTGCCCCTCCCCGCTGCTTGATTTCCAATGACTTTTACTTCCCACTGTGCACTTTTGTGCCCATCAGTTAGTTCCAATTTATTAGAGAGTACATGTGGTGTTTGTTTTTCCATTCTTGAAATACTTCGCTTAAGATAATGGTCTTCAATTCCTTCCAAATTGCTGCAAAAAGCATTAATTCATCTTTTTTTTTAAGGCTGAGTAGTTCTCAATGGCACACATATACTACATTTTGTTAATCCACTCATGAACTGATGGGCACTTGGGTTAATTCCACATCTTTGCAATTGTAAATTGTGCTGCAATAAACATTCAAGTCCAGGTGTCTTTTTGATAAAATGACTTCTTTTCATTTGGGTAGATACCCAGTAGTGGGATTGCTGGATTGAATGGTAGGTCTACTTTTCGTTCTTTGAGAAATCTTCATACTGTTTTCCATAGAGGTTATACTAATTTGCAGTCCCACCAACAGAATGTAAAGCTTTCCTTTCTCTCTGCATCCACACCAACATCTGTTGTTTTGAGACTTTTTAATAAAAGCCATTCTAACAGGAGTAAGGTGGTATCTCATTGTGGTTTTAATTTGCATTTTCTTGACAGTTAGTGATGTTGAGCATTTTTTCATGTTTGTTGGCAATTTGTCTATCTTGTTTTGAAAATCTTCACTTCATGTCTTTTGCCCACTTTATAATGGTGTTGTTTATTTCTTGCTGATTTATTTGAGTTCTTTGTAGATTCTGGACATTAACCCTTTATTGAATCTGTAGATTGCAAATACTTTCTCCCATTCTGTAGGCTGTCTGTTTGCTCTGTTGATTATTTCCTTAGCTGTGCAGTTGTTTATTTGCCAACAGTGAAACTGTTTTGAAAGACAAATAAATATTTGTATGGATGTACTTCTCCATGCATTGTAAGGCTTGATTTAGTGATTGCATTTTCCTCTATTCTGAATAAGAAATTAAGAGAGAAACATGAATGGCTTCACATTAAGCATGTATTACTTAGTACCAGTTTTGTATGCCTGGGTATCTCTCATAGGTTTGTCATGAAGGATAATACACTGAAGATATGAAGCATAGGATAGTATATTTAATAAATGTTAGCATTAAAAAAAAGTGTCAGCCTCTTGTTAAACATAGGTGGTACACATGCTTATCTCCAAAACCTCTCAAAAATCCACTAAATAACAGCAAAATAATTTTAAAGTTATAAACCTACAAAGACAAAGAAAGTGGCAGATGAGAGGAGTCAGTAAATTTTGGAAGCTTAAAGTGGATAGAAAGGCTTACTAGATGTGAGAAAAATGAAACGTTAGAACATGGAAAAGCTAAGGATTGAAGGTCTCTCTGAGGAAAGAAGTGTTATATGAACTAAAAACAGGAAGACTGGTAGAAAGTAAAGGTGTAATTTTATACCAATACCCTATCCAAACCATATAGGCAGTCAACTAGTCCTTTGCCATCCTGGCAAAATACTATAAGCTTACTCTCTGGAAAGGTTAAATAAAAGATCTCTAGTATTAGAGATTCTAGGCACGAGTCCATCAATATTCAATTAATAGACATTCAAGAAAGAACCCAGAAAACAGAAAGAAAGACACTTCAAAGTAATCCAAGAAAATTTCCTGGATACGAAGGACAAAAATATACAAATGGAAGTATTTCTGTGAGTACCCAGCAAAATATTTGAAGAAAGACCCTCATCAAGGCATAGCATTGTGGAATTTCAGAATTTGAAGTATAGAGAGAACAAAGTTTCTCAGAGTGGAAGAAAATCATGTAAAAGCTTAGGAATCATAATACAACTGACTTAACAGCAACATTTTAAACTAGAAGACTGTGTAGCAAAAACTTTAAAATTTTGAGAGAAAATGCTTTTTAATCTAGAATTCTATACTCAGCCAGATTATCAATTAAATATGAAGGTAGTATAAATACATTTTCAGACATACACGATTTTAAAAAATTGATTTCCCATACACCCTTTCTTAGAAAACTATCAGAGGCATATTTCAGCTGTAGCCCACCACAGGGAAGAAAGATGTTACAGTTTGAATTTATTCTAGTTAATTGTCTACTTTTTAAAAAAAATCAATATTCTTGAATATAACATAATCCAGAGTTCTTACAATGTATTATTCACAATATCTCAGACAAAATCCCAGGAAAACATGACCCAAACCCAAGGAAAAAATAGTCAATGGAGACTAACTCCAAAATGGTATAGATATTGAAATTAATAGACGAGGATTTTAAGGCAGCTATTGTAACTGTGCTCACAACTAAGAAGGAAAATTTCTGCCAAAATAAGGAAGTTAATTAAAAAAGAGCAAGAAATTCGGTCAAGAAAATAAAGATCCAAAACAGAAGAGTAGAGGGGATTCTAGAGGGCTCCAAATGAGGTGGCTCATCAAATAAACAAAAAACACAACAAGACTGAAATGAATTCTGACACATTTCAAATCTTTCAAAAGAGTTTAGCATGAAATAGTAATAAGTTCACAAAAAATTAAGTAGAAAACTGAACAAAGGTAGTTTTTAACTACAAGAAAAACCAAGAAGAGAAATTTGATCATAGTGATCCGGCTGTTAACAATGTTTACATTGTCATAATATAAACACTGGACATTAATTTAACAGAAAATTATATTTCATAGGCAAAGGTCAAGAGGGAAGGAAGAAAATGGTTAAAATTGGGGTGTCTAAGAACATTAAATTTTTTTACCTCTCATAAGAAATCAGTAGATAATCTTAAAAGTTGAACAATAAAGAAAACAAGCATTATAAGCTTATTTCAAATATGGAGGTAAATAACAGGCAAAGAAGCTTAAAAAGTTGAAAGTGGTTGCCACTGGAGCAGGATAACAGATTGGGAAGAATTGTGGTAAGATATTCCTATCTATCCTTATAAAACTTACAGTATTATTTAATTTTGAATATGTACATTTTAACTTATGTAAAAATTTTAAAAATTAAAATTAAATATTTATAAGACACATACCACAGTGCCTGGTACAAATTAGGGACTCAATATATGGTAGCTGTTATTACTACTAAAATTATTAATTCTCCTACTAGTCATTGAAATCATCGATTACCCATTTTAAATAAAACTGAAATATAAACTTATAAATCTAGAGAAGTTACTTGATTTATCAAAGGTTATGCAGTTACTTAGTGGTGAAACTAGAACTGGAGTTTCCTAACTCCAAGTTCTTTCAGTCATAACATGTAGGATTTAGAGAGGACCTTTGAGGTTATCTGTGGCTGGAAAATATGGTTGCAAGCAGAGCTGTCCATTCATAGCCTAACCTC
This sequence comes from Eulemur rufifrons, assembly GCF_041146395.1. Lineage (NCBI taxonomy): Eukaryota > Metazoa > Chordata > Mammalia > Primates > Lemuridae > Eulemur > Eulemur rufifrons. The sequence continues at coordinate 13,830,957 of NC_090997.1, read as the reverse complement.
TAGGTTATCTGGCCTGGTAAAAAGTATATGTGTGATAGATAGACTTACAGATAGAAAAACAGAAAAATTAATAATTTTAGGCTAGGTAACAACCTCACCTAAGATTCTGCCTCTTCATGATCACAACTCCTGCCTTTTACTACTTATTATTTGTCCTCAAAGGAGGAAAAATCCAGGACTTGGACAAAACCCAAAGGAAAGACCTGCAACAGAAGTATTGTTAAAATACTTTCAATATCTTAATAATTGTAGAATCGTCACCTTAATTCTGTTGTGCATTTAAAAGCTTTTGGAACTTTAGAGAAATCTTCTGCTGAATTTATGTGGGCCCCAGCCAAATGCAAAGGTAATAGAGTTCATCTAGCTCAATTCATTTTGTATTATAGATGGGAAAACAAAATGGTGGAGGAGAAAATGGATTGCCAACATTTAACAAATATTTATAACTATCCGTTTGGGATCAGTGGTCCTGGACCTAGAAGTATATTATTCAAAAGGAAGTTGAGAGGCAGGAATGTTAGGAAACTAGTTGAGGCAGATAAAGAAGAAATTTGATAACAAGTGCAATTAAGATATTGTAAACTGAGTGTTTAAGTTCCTTGGCTACGTTAGGTGATAAACACTGTTGTGTGAAAATAACCATAGATATTATTTCTTTGAGAAAATTATTTTGAAGACTATATTTTAAAGAGTAAAGTGCTGCATCCTATAAAGAATCAAGAATTTCTCATAATTTGAATATAGTACTATGTTAGGGTTCTGCAGAGAAATAGAACCAACAGTATGTCTGTGTATATAAGAGTGTGTGTGTGTGTGTCTGTAAGAAGTGTACTATAAGGAAATTATTCACACAATTATAGAGGCTGAGAAGTTCCAAGATCTTCACTTGACAAGCTGGAGACTCAGGAGTACCCAATTTGTAGATGTGTAGTTCCAGTCTGAAAATCAGCAGCCTCAAGACCCAAGAAGAGCTGATGTTTCTGTTTGAGACCAAAGGCCAGAAAAGACCAATGTCCCCAGTTATACATTTAGTCAAAAGTTGTTCCCCTTATTCAGCCTTTTCTATTCTATTCTCATCTATTCAGGTCCTCAAGTGGATGGGATGACCCCCCCCATTAGGAGGGGACAATCTGCTTTACTCAGTCTAATATTAACCTCATCCAGAAACACCCTCACAGACATACACAAAATAATGTATGACCAAATGTCTGGACACCCCATGGCCCAGTCAAATGGGCACATAAAATTAATCATCACAAGTATACAAAGGCATAAGGAACCAAAATTATTGGAAGTTAAATATAGAATTATATGAGAGAAAACAAGAAATGTAATAAGAATGAAAGTATAGAGAAAATCTGTGAATCAGTTGGGTTTTAAAGACCATACTGAAGTTAGATAATAGGGAATTGTCGTAGTTCTTGGAACAAGAATTTGGACATTATATATGAGGGGAGATCATTTTAGCAGTTAAATCTAGAACTCATGACAGTTTGGAGACATTGAAACTTAAAAGAGTAAAAATTCCCGGATACCTGCATTAAGATAAATATTGTGGAAGCAGAGAGCACATTCAAAACCCTAAGATTAAAACAAACAGCAAAATCAACAGAAGTTGGTAAAAATATAATAAGAAGAAAAAATTGAATTTGAATGTTAGTGTCATTGATAGCAATGAGACAATAAGGAGATTTATTTGTGGGGTCAAAGATGTGACATTTGAGATGACATGTAATAGTGTACCTTTTCATGCTTAAACTCCAATTAAAGTTTCATAAAATATTTATAATGCAAAAGTGATGAATGTTAATATGTCAGAAGAAATTTTTTTACTATTAAACAGTTGTTACAAGTATAATATTTAGTTCACTTTGAAGAATAGAAATAATATTAATCAGAAAAATAGAAATGCTATAACTGGGTTGCCATTAACACTGAAGGTTTTAGGAACATTTGTTATATTGGTTTCCTGGTTCCTAGTATTTGTTTTCACTTTAAATGCACCAGTCGTGAGCTCAGCACCCTGTGGAACTGGACTGCCAAATTGCTAATCTGTTTTTTAAGTTTGTGTTGTTAAAGAGGAAATTTGTTACTCTTTCAGGTGGGCATAGGCAAAAATTTTTAGGAAAAATAAACCAATGGGTAATACAGTTGACCCTTAACACGGGCTTGAACTGCACAGGTGCACTTATATATAAGCAGGTATTTTTCAACCAAATGTGGATCAAAACTACAGTATTTGCAGGATGTGAAACGACTGTACATACTTGAGTATGAGTTACTTTAATTAGCTAATAAGATTGCTCTTCTCCTTTGGCAGAGAAAAGGAGGTAAGAATTTGAGAGAGGTAATTTTGGAGCTTGGGACACATTAGGGATAGGCAGGCCTTGGTGAGGTAACATAGTGATACTTTCAGTCCCAGAGACATAGCAGCTGGGCGGAGACCAAGGCCTACTAGAGAGTGCTAACAATGCTAGTAGTAGGAATGATACTATATTAGTTGAGAGAAAAGTAGAAAATTGAGTAGATGAAGACCTAAGATAAACTTTTCCTGCTAAATATGACAAACATAACCAGGACATAAATTCCAGATCCTTATAATAGTAATGTACTTATTTTGAAAAAAACAAGTGATTAAAATGTCAAATTTTTCTATGTCTTTATTTTCCATTTTTTTCCTGCTTAATGTGTTTGTAAACTGACATTTTGGAGAGTGTTACAAATGCAGATTATTTATATGTAGTGTGGATAAACTGTTGATTAATTGGTAAACCTATTTAGGGATATGTATTTCTCCTGATCCTTTCTTAACATGAGTAAAATTACTTATATCTGCATAGTGTTTTTCAGTTTTCAAATCATCACCATTCTTCATTTAAGAAAATAAAGTTACTTGACTGTGCCATCTCCTTGTTTTCTATATGTATCCAGACAAATGGATATGTAGCCCATGTTCTCCACACCATTTGGATGTATTTTAGACTGTGATAGAAATGTTTTTATGTGAAAAAGCATGTGTACATATATTTCCTGACACTCTTCAGATTTTTAGAAAAACATGTTCATGCCTGCTGAAAACTGTTAGTTTCTTTCTGGGTAAATACATCATCTTTTTAAAAACCTTCTCCTTCTCCCCCCGACCCCCCAAGAATTCTTTTTAAATGGTTCACAGTTAAATTTAAGTTTCTATATTTAGGTAGGATTATGTTTATATACCAACCACCAGTATCCAGGAAATTCAGTGGTAAAGCTGACACATAGGGAGTTTATAGTCTATTTTGTAGTCTGTGTATTTAGAAAAGGTTTGAAGCTTATTTAGCAAAATCACTTAAACATTCAAGCAGAATTTCTTTGGTACAAATGAACTATACGATTTCATATAATTGTTAAGATAACAGTGTGTCACTTTTTAAAGATTAGTTCTCAAGAACATGTGTTAGATTTATTCTTTTCAAAGGAGGATATATTCAGGAACAGCTTTTATGTGTAAATATTTTTATAATATTTCATATTGAATAGAATTGGTTTGTGCAATCAGCATGGTTTGATCAAATTTGGAAGAAGTTATAGGCACATTTTGTAGTGTTTTCTGCAGCATCTTTATTTTTTTCAGATGGATGTATTTTATGTTCTTTCCAACTAATCAAAATAAGAAACTGAGTTTGCCTGTGCCAAAAAAATAGAACTATCATTTTTCACATTCTTTGATTTTCCAGGTCATTTTCAAGTAAGATTGTATTTCTCAGACTTCTGAAATTCTCAACTTTGTAGATATAAGGGCCCAGATGAACATTTCAGGGGGAATCTAACTTTTCATGCAGTATGTTTTGTGTCATGCATTCCAGATACAGTTAACTTTTTGTGTGCATGTGATTATTAATAGTACGGAAAGAAATTAATGCAGTCTAGTATTATGATTTATGGACTGAATCCTTCACCCACTGAAGACTTGCCAAAACGAGAAGTATTTTTTTTTTCCTTTGGATATTAGAAACAGCTACTGTTTTTGTTGATCTTTTAAAGTTCTGAATGGGCCTATTTCAAATCATAACAGCATGGGAGCTCAGATTAATAATATATTTATTCAACTAGTGATACTGTGTGAAACCATTGCTCATATGAGTATGAAGGATAAAATTTCATAAAATTATTTTCAGGTGCATTAGTGCATTTCTGGAAGCTGTGCATGATTTTTCTTTTGCATGAAAGAAATCAAGGATTTCTGTTTATTGTATCAGTTACGGGTGGGCTCATAAGTTAATGTAATTGCATTTTTATATCTTAAAACATAAGATATTTTGCTTTTAAAAGTAGTAATGTGATTGCTGGATTATTCCCCAAGGTTTTTGAGTCTTAGTATATTTATCACTCTTGAGACATCATTGCTCTACTACATTTAATTTATATTATTGAGAAAAATTCTTATATTTCCTTCATTGTTAGTTACAGCAAGCTGCTGAAATTTCTCAGCTTCGGGGAGCAAGGGTAATCTCTGCTGAAGATCTTCTGTTTTTGATGCGCAAAGATAAGGTAATATAAAACAATTTCATTGTATTACAATGCCAGGCCTTGTGCTTAATTGAACTTACATGTGAAAACTATATATCCTTGTTATATTGCTTTCAAATTGGAAACTATTGAACTGATGTTTGCACAACAAATGTTTGCACAACAAAATGGGTTTACTACAAGAGAATTGGTATTTATTTTTGCATGGGCAAAGGCACATATGTAAAACTGTGCTAACAACTAATCCTCATTTATCCTTAAATGTCTAAGCATTTTCATTGCTCTAAATATTGACTCTGTGCTTTGTTGTCATAAATGGGATATAACTGAACAGCCTATTTATTTTCCTTCTCATTTTGTAGATTAATATTATCAGAATTATAGACTTTAATAGAATAATCTTTTAAACCTGAAATATAAAGTTTACTCTGTAACACTAGTTTACAGAAAAAAGCAAACCAATCAAGATGGTTTTTCTAATAGTATAAATATATACCATTTCTGTTTTTTTATGAAGATCTTTCTTACTCTTTGAACTCTGGTATTAAAATATTTAAGCTGATATTTGTGCGTCCAACTTTGTCATAATTATTTTCCACGAGTAGCTAGTTGGAAATATTCTGTAATATTTTATATGTTTCAGTTAATCAATTCTTAGATTATATGAAGAATATAAAAAGGAAGAGAAATGAAATGTCTTTACTATCAATAAGCTTATGATCTGGTTTAGGAAATCTGTATGATTTAGTTGAAGAAGCATTTTAAGACACTCAGAATTTCAGGGGTGTGTGATCAGATAGAGAGGCTGTAGGATTTGTTCAAGTGAAGGTTTCTGCCTAGGGTGAGGCACACACAATCATATGTAGAAGGGAACAAATGCAAAGAAACTAACCAGGATGCTGGTTCAGTAATTAGGGCAAATTATGGTTAGTATGGTGGCCCTGGAAATGAATAGGATGAAAGAATTCAGAGAGATAATGAAGAGTAAGAATTTGCAGGATTTGGTGACTTCATTATGCTTGGAGGACTAAGGAAAATAGGCATCAAGTACTATACAGCAGTCATGCTGTGAGGAAGGAACCTTGAAATGCTGTTGGCAGCAATGAGACCTTGTGCAAAGGTTCCTTTGGAAGCCAGCTGGGGAACAACTAAAGTAAAGGGTTAGCCTTAGTACTTTACAGAATATTTTGTCAATTTCTTTTTCACTGACAGAAGTAAAGAGATTAGCACATAGAATGGCTCACACTGACACTTTTGCCTGCCCTTTTGGGGAAATCAAAATTTTAAATCATATTAAAACTTCAGGAACATAACCCCATTTAACAGTGCTCTTCTGTCCAGACAGACTCTTATCCAGAATCTTTTTACCAACCAAGAACATAGCTGTGATTTGATAGTTCCCAATTTTCTAATCTTTCTCTTCAAAATGCTAATTTCATTTATATGCTGGCATGTTCCAAAAAAAATTTAAAGTAGCTTACATAGGTAAAATATGAAACAAAATGAAATTAAAGTACTGAATGGAATCAGAGCAGAGAGAAAAGAATGGTAGCAAAAAACCTTTATATAGGTGTATTTTTTTCTCTTAATAATTCCAGTTTATAATCAAGCAGTTGACTGCTGATTACGTTTTACATACTGCTCTAAGCAGCTTCACTCAGTCTCTTTAATTCCGCACAACAGACATGCAAGGTAGGTATTTTCTTTGCAAATGAAAACACTGAAGTTCAAAGGTTATATTCTACTTCTGGCCCTGCTGAGCCTTAGTTGTAAGACTATTTTTTACCTCAATTTCCCTATACATAAAAAGGAGGTGATTATATTTATAGTCTTAGGGTTATTGAAAATATCAAATGATATGCATGTAAACAGCTTTGTAAAATGCAATATGTTTCAGCTACTATTAGAAATCTTAAACCTGGAACCAGTGATAATGCGTTCTAAGGATATGCACATAACAAGCAAAAAAGTATTATCAGTCACTTTTAAAGTTAATCAGTTTTGTGGTCTAATAAATTTAAAGAAGACCATCACTGAGACCTAACTATCTTTCATCAGCTTTGAATTTTTTAAAAATATATTTCTCAGATTATAGATGTTTTCCATAAATGCAACACATAAACCAACTCTTCTAATAAAAAGAAAAGATTGTCAGAGAATAAAAAGGATATTGCTTGGCTTTTTAAAGTAGTTGTTACAAACTCTTGGTATGAGAAATATGATATTTATCACAATCTCAAAAAAAATTAAAACTTTTTATAAGACAAAACAGCAATTACAATTATGTACTGCATAATGACATTTTGGCCAACGATGGACCACATATACAGTGGTGGTCCCATAAGATTGTAACAGAGCTGAAAAATTTCCATCACCTAGTGATGTCGTAGCCATTATAATGATGTAGTACAATTGTTATTCACATATTTGTGTTGATGCTGGTGTAAGCAAATACTGTGCTGCCAGTCATATAAAAGTCTAATACATATAATTATGTACAGTTCATAATGCTCGATAAAAATAATAAATGACTATGTTACTGATGTATGTATCTATACCATATTTTTATTGTTATTTTAGAGTGTACTCTTTCTAATTACTAACAACAACAAAATAAGTTAATGGTAAAATAGCCTCAGGCAGATCCTTCAGGAGATGTTCCAAAAAAGGCATTGTTATATTAGGTGACACTTCCATGTATGTTGTTGCCCCTGAAGACCTTCCAGTGGGACAAGATATGAAAGCCGAAGACAGTAATATCGATGATCTGACCCTGTGTAGGCCTAGGCTAATGTGTGTGTTTGTGTCTTAGTTTTTAAGAAAAAAAGTTAAAAAAAATTTAAAAACAAAAGACGTTTACAAAATAAGAATATAAAAAAATATTTTTGTACAGCTGTACAAGGTGTTTGTGTTTTAAGCTAAGTATTACTGCAAAAAAGTTGAAAACTTTTTTAAAAATTTGAAAATGTATTAAAAAGTTACGGTAAGATAAGATAAATTTATTCTTGAAGAAATATATTTTTCATAGATTTAATGTAGCCGTAATGTACAATGTTTATAAAGTGTACAGTAGTATACAGTAATGTCCTGGGCATTCACATTCACTCACCACTCACTCACTAACTCCCCTAGAGCAACTTTGAGTCTTGCAAGTTGCATTCATGGTAAGTGACCTAGGTATACCATTTTTTATTTTTTATACTGTATTTTTGCTGTACCTTTTCTATGTTTAGATATGTTTCGATACACATACTTGCCATGGTGTTACAGTTGCCTACAGTATTCAGGTCAGTAACATGCTGTACAGGTTTATAGCCTAGGAGCAATATGCTATGCCATGTAGCCTAGGTGTGTGGTGGGCTATCCCTTCTAGGTTTGTGTAAGTATACTCTATGATGTTCACACAATGACAAATTGCCTAATGATGCATTTCTCAGAATATATCCCCATCATTAAATGATGAATGACTATATTGTGATTCTGGAGCATCTGGATATTTGTAAATGAAAAAGCACTTTAAAAAATACTTGTGTTTTAGCTCTTATATTTAATATGATGACTCTGTACTTTTATTTCATGGTTTTATACTAAGGATTACTACATTTTCCCCAATGATCCTGGGGTGCAAGTTTATTAAAGTTAATTATCATAGTAGTCTTTAATAAGTAAAGTGAATATGTGTATATATTTTCTTATTTACTTATTTTGTATTTTTAATAGAAAAAACTTAGAAGATTGATAAAATACATGTTCATCCGAGACTACAAATCAAAGATTGTCAAAGGCATAGATGAGGATGATCTTCTAGAAGGTAACCAAAACAAAACACTGAACTAAAAACAATAGCTTATGACACATATGATGGGTGACACATTGATGCAATGTCAATGTAGATATTCCCATTGGAATAGAATATATATACTTTGAAAAAATAATATAGTCTGGAATATATATTAATATTTGGTAATTTAATCTTGTGATTTCGATGTTTATGACTTCATAGGGATCTGATATTTCAGTTCTTTATTTTAATGATGTTTATTGCTTTACATCAGACTATCATGAGAGTAAGAAAATTATTTTGATTCATAATGTAATTGATTTTAGCAAGCATAATTTTTCTGTGGTGGATTTAGGGAGTGAGAACTATTATGTGCCTTTGAAATTGACAAAGGGGTTTTTGTTAACTTATCATAAAAGGCATCTGATATGTTTTTTATGTTAAGTCACCTCATTCTGGCGTGTTATTTCTGTAGTTTGACTAATGAAAAACATAACACAGAATTGAAAATTTTTCTTACCTGACCTATCAACTCAATTCTCCACTTTAGAATATTTAGAAAAATATTAATATTGCAAAATCAAACAGCTAAGCTAAAAATAAGTAAGTACTACTTACTGAATCGAAATAAATATGTTGCGTTTTTAAAAATAACTCATGTTTTGTATTGATCACAGTCATTGTATAGTGGCATGTATTGCTAATCAATACATTGATAAATTAAGAAACTAAATAAACTATTGGATTAAGGAAATTCTGAGATCTACTAAAAACTATTACAATTAATAGATGAGTTCAGCATGTTTGCAACATACAAGAAAGATATACAAAAATCAAATGTATTTCTATCCACTAGCAATAAACAATCCAAAAATGAAACTAAGAAAACAATTCCATTTATAATAACATCAAAAAGAATAAAATATTTTGGAATAAAACTAAATGAAGACCTGCAAGACTTGTACACTGAAAACTACAAAGTATTTTTGCAGGAAAGAAGTTCTAGATGGAAATGGAAAGACAGCCTGTGTTCATGGATTGGAACAGTTAATATTTTTAAGATGATAGTACTCCCCAACTTAATCTACAGATTCCACCTGCTTTTTTGTAGAAATGAGCAGGCTGATTCTACCATTCATGTGGAAATGCCAGATTCTGGCATGGAATATTACCCATATTCTAGGTCATAAAGGATCCAGATTAGCCAAAACAATTTTGAGAAAGAACAAAGTTGGAGGATTCATGCTTATTGATTTCAAAACTTGCTATAGACAGATCAAGATGCTGTCTCTAAAAATTAAAAAAAAAAAAAACAATAAACTTACTATAAAGCCAGTAATTAAGGCAGAGTAGTACTGGCATAAGGATAGACATATTGGTCAATGGAATGGAATGGAGTTGAGAGTTTAGAAATTAAGCCTTCATATTTAGGGTCAAATGATTTTGATAAGGGTTTCAAAACAGTTCAATAGGGTCAGAATACCATGTCAACAGATGGTGCTGGGACAATTGGATATCCACATACAAAAGAAAGAATTTGGGCCCCTTCATAATACAATACACAAAAGTTAACTCTATATGGATCATAGACCTAAATGTGAGAGGTCAAACCATAAAATTCTTAGAAAGAAATATGAGAGCAAATGTTTATGACCTTGAGTGGAACAAAGCATTCTCAACATGACAACAAAGACACAAGCAGCTAAAGAAGAAAAAAGAGGTAAGTTGGACTTGATCAATTTAAAACTTTTATGCTTCAAAAAACAACATCAGGAAATTGAAAAGACAACTCACAGAATGGGAGAAAATTTTGCATATCCTATATCTGATAAGGTACTTGAGTGTAGAATATATAAAGAGTTCTTACAGCTCAGCATTAAAAAGACAAATAGCTCAGTTTAAAACTGGGCAAAGGATATGAATAGACATTTCTCCAAAGAAGATGTACTACTGGCCAATAGACACTAGAAACAATGCTCAATGTCATTAGCCCTCAGAGAAAGGCAAATCAAATCCACAGTGATATACTACTTCACACTCACTAGGATGGTTGTGATAAAAAAGATAATAACAATTGCTGTTGAGTATGGAGAGTTGGAACCCTCTTACATAGGTTAGTGGGAGTATAAAATGGGGCAGGCATTTCAGAAGGCATTTTGTATGATCCTCAAATGGTTAAACATAGATTTACCAAGTGAACCAGCAATTCCATTCCTAATGAAGTAGAATGAAAAGAAATGAAAATATATAACCACACAAAAATTTGTACATGAATATTAATAGCAGCATTATTCATAATACAAAAAAAGTAGAAACAGCCCAATGTCTGTCAATTGATGAACAGATGAGTATGTAATATTCATATAAAGGAATATTATTTGGCAATAAAAAGGAATTAAATATTGATATGTGCATTGAACCTGGAAAACATGAAGTGAAATAAACCAATCACAAAGACCACATCTTGTATTCTGTTTATATTAAATGTCTAGAATAGGCAAATCTATAGAGACGGAATATAACATAGTGGTTGCCTAGAGCTGGGAGGGAGAGGGTTGAGGTGGGGAATCATTTAAAACCCTATTCCTTTGTTCAAACCTCACCATTGATTACATTAACTGCTGACTTTCTCAGTGTCTTGAGTTTTTAAAAATTTAGGTGTTATAATAAAATCTATGTTTATACTCTGCCCAGAAATTATATTGTAATACCTCATTAACAATATATCATTAAAAGCTGTATCACTTAGACAATGAGTGACTTAAAGTTTACTTTCCTATTATTAAGGCCTAAAAGACATGATATAAATTAACAGATACATAATTATAGTTTTTAAACCATTTTTTCTAATAGAAAACACATTTTTCATTCTAAATATTTGTTCTAATATATTTGTAGCAGATACTCTTATTAAGCTTATTACAGCTGGTAATCAGTACTTCTGTTTGGCAATGTTTGGATCATCTTTATTTGATATAAGAGCATGTAATTAGTCACATAAAAAATAATGTAGTCTTCCTTACTCCCTAATTAACACTGATATTTTTATGTATTTTGCTGTATTAATTACCTATTGCAATATTTACATTCTTTCCTGACTTTTTGCAATTACTTTCTCAGAGTTATGTTTTGCTTTTAAATAATTATAACGATAGTTTTATTTCTGAAGAGAAAAAGGGTAAGATCATTTTAGGTTTCAAATGTATTGCCATAGCATTTTACATAATATTCTCTTTACTTTTCATTCCATGTCTCAATCTTGATGTGATTTATTTATTTGTGTTTATTTTATTTATTTTCTTAATCAGCCTTGCCATAGTCTGTTCTATTGCTCTTTTCAAAGAAGCAGTGTTTGCTTTCATTTATCCTTTTACTTTTTTCTGGTTTGTTAATTTCAGAACTTATTGTTATTAATTCTCTCTTTCCACCTTTTGTCTTTTGGTCCTTATTTTTTATAGTTTCTCAAGTTGGACTCTTATCTAACCTATTTTTAGTCTTTCCTTTTTAAATACAAAGGCATTTAAGCTAAAAATTTACTTCTGAGCAGAACTTATAGCTATAATATTTGATAAGAAATGTTTCTCTTTTCATTAATTTCTAGATTATTTATGATTGGGTTTTTTTTTCTTTTTTTTTTATTTCAGCTTATTATGGGAGTACAAAAGTTTAGGTTATGTATATTGCCCATCCCCCCCATCCCCCCCCCCAGTCAGAGCTTCAAGAGAGTCCATTCCCCAGACAGTACGCATCGCACTCATTGTGTAGGTATACACCTATCCCCCCCCCCCACATCTGCCTGACACCCAATTGGTGTTATTCCCAAATGGGCACTTAAGTGATGATCAGGGAAACCAATTTGCTGGTGATTACATGTGGTGCTTATTTTTCCATTCTTGGGATTTTTTTTTTTTTTTTAAGAGACAGTGTCTCACTCTGTCACCGACTGGAGTGCAGTTGCACATTCGCAGTTCACTGTAATCTTGAATCCTGGTCTCAAGCAATACTTCTGCGTCACAGGACTACGGGCTTCCACCACCACTCCTGACTAATTTTCTCATTTTTTGGTGTAGATGATATTTCCCTTTGTTACCACGGCTGGTCTTGAACTCCTGGCCTCAAGCAATCCTCCCTCTTTTGCCTCCCAAAGTGCTGGAATTACAGGTGTGAGCCACTGCTCCCAGCCTATAATTGGAACTTTGATTTCTCCTTTACTCCAAGGATTATTAAAGAAGAGTGTTTTTAAATTCCCAAGTAGATAGTACCTCATATTTTGGATTTTTTTTTTTTAGGTTGATTATTATGGTCAGAATGCAACTTAAAATCTCTACCTTTTGGAATTTATTAACATTTTTATTGTGGGAAAGTATGTGAATAGGAAACGAAGATTTTTTTAGAGCATGATAACTATATGTGGCTTCCTTTTCCTCTGTTTCCAATTCTAATTTGTCTTCTTCTCTAGCCAGAGTATGTGAGGTTTACTTAAATTTGGGTACAAGTGGGGCTTTAGGCTCTGCAGCAGTCCCTGTAAAGAGATGAGGCCACGGCTTTCTCCCTACTATGGTCCCCACTGGTTAAGCACATGAGGCAAGCAGGGAGGAGGCCTGAGGTAAGGACCAGGAAATGGCACATGTTGTAAAGAGCCTGTCATTCAAGGATCTGGGAGAGCCTGGGAGAAAGTTGATATAGGCCCCTCCAGAATATACCTCTTAACACCTAAGAGCTAAGAAGGAGTTGAATGACTGGACTGAATCCTCCCTATCCTTGATGTTGGAAAACTCTGGAGAGAATAAGAGCAGGGAGGCTCCGTGGAGTACCTCAGTGGGGTGCTAACAATCTGCCTGTTTCTACTTTACCTGTCACTACCTGTGGATTGCTCTTATCCCAAAAATCACATTTGAATCCCATAAAGTAGAAAAATACTCCCAAAAAACTACTAATATTGCTGTGAGGGGAGTAATGCATACACTTAGAGAGAGGAAGGGAGAGAGGGAGGATACAATAGCTGCCAGCAAAATAGAGTTGGGAGCTAGGTGGCAACTTAAATAAAAATAGTAGGATACAAATATAGCACAAAAAAGATTTTCTAGAATTAAACACACCTGGCTTCCCAACTAAATAACTGAACAGAATAATTTTTTTTAAGTCACTCTTCAGGCCAGGCGTGGTGGCTCATGCCTGTAATCCCAGCACTTTGGGAGACTGAGGCAGGAGGATTGCTTGAGGCCAGGAGTTTGAGACCAGCCTGGGCAACATAGCAAGACCCTATGCTTAAAAAAAAAAAAAAAAAAAAACTTAGCCAGGTACAGTGGCATATGTCTATAGTCCCAGCTACTTCAGAGGCTGAGGCAGGAGGAGGAATACTTGACCCTAGGAGTTCAAGGCTACAACAAGCTTATGATGTGATCACACCACTGCACTCCAGCCTGGGAGACAGAATGACACCCTGTCTTTAAAAAAAGATAGAGGAGAGCATTCTTCAGATCAAATTCAATAGTTATCTCAAAGCACATAGGAAAATATAAAGATATGAAAATTATGAGGGAAAAAATAAGAGATGTAGAGAATAAATCCAGGGGCATTAACATGTATAGACAGGGATTTAAGAAACAGAAAAAGGAAGAAATGGAGGAGAGGCAATTATTAAATAAAGGGAGATGAATATCCTTAACTAAGAAAATCTGAGACTGCAGAGTATAAGGGTTAATTGAGTTCTAGACTTTTTTAATGATTAATATACATACCTGGAATGTCTTAGTAAAATTCCTGATCCCTAAACATAATGAGAACAATCTTTAAAAAGCTCAGTCTCCTCTATTCTCCCCATCACCCACCGCCTGCCAAAAGAATGATTAAATGAATCGTATTGTCATTGGACTTCTTATTTGTAACACTGGAAACTAGAAAGACACTAGAACAGTATCTATTGAGAAGAAAGGACTGCAACCCAAGGACTTTACACCCAGCCAAGATAAGATGTCTGTCTATAGGGCCAAAGAAAGATACTTGATAATATGTAAAAATGCAGAAAGTAAATTATCTATGTGCATCCTGTAGAAACTTCATAGTTAGAAAAATGGAAGAATAGGAAAAAGGAGATGAATTGTGTAGTTAATCTTGTTTGGATTCACTCAGTATTTATTTCTAATGAAATGAGAACTTAAAATATAACTGCTAAATTTCTTGCAATACTGCAAATGATATTCTGTTAATATTCTACAAATAATATAAAGGTAAAGGGAGAAGGGGTGAAGTTAAAATGTTTCAAAGACCTGTTGGTGGGGAGTGGATGAAAAGAAAATGAAAATGTTTTGAAGGTCTGTTGTTATTGAAATGGGGGAAAGATTAGAAGAGAAAGTTACTTTATTGGTTACTTTATTTGGTGGGAGTATAATTGATACCTTGTTTTAAATAATAGTTTAAACTATTGTTTAAAATATATTCAAGTAATGTGTACAAGCAGAAAAGGGGGTGGTAAACATTAAATAAAATAGAAAAAAAAAGGTAAACATTAATGGAATGGAAGAGTATATTACAATTTCAAATTAACAAAGAAAAGAAATGGAAGGATTAGTAACATGACCAAACCAGTAAAAATGAAGGAAGGAAAAAGAGAAGGCAAGAATATAAAATAAATATTAAACATAAAGTAAGAGAAAATAATAAAAATCAAGTGTATCAGTCATTGCACTAAATGTGAATAGATTGAATTCTTACATTAAAAGAGAAGACAGAACAATGGCCAACAAACATATGAAAAAATGCTCAACATCTCTAATCATCAGGGAAATGCAAATCAAAACCACAATGAGATATCACTTATCTCCAGTGAGAATGGCCTTCATCAATAAGTCCCAAAACAATAAATGTTGGCATGGATGCAGAGAGATAGGAACACTCATACACTGCTGGTGGGACTGCAAACTAGTGCAACCTCTATGGAAATCAATATGGAGATACCTTAAACAGATACAAGTAGAGCTACCATTTGATCCAGCAAGCCCATTATTGAGTATCTACCCAAAAGTACAAAAGCCATTCTATAAAAAAAAGACATCTGCACTCAAATGTTTATAGCAGCACAATTCACAACTGCAAAGATGTGGAAACAACCTAAGTGCCCATCAATATATGAGTGGATTAATAAAATGTGGTATATGTATACCATGGAGTTCTACTCAGCCACAAAAAAACAATGGTGATCTAGCACCTCTTGTATTTTCCTGGATAGAGCTGGAACCCATTCTACTAAGTGAAGTATCCCAAGAATGGAAAAATAAGCACCACATGTATTCACCATCAAATTGGTTTCACTGATCATCACCTAAGAGCACATATAGGAATAACATTAATCAGGTGTCAGGCAGATGGAGGGAGGGGACACGTGTATACATACATACTGAGTGTGATGCACACCATCTGAGGGATGGACACGCTTGAAGCTCTGACTTGGGGGGCAGGGGGGACAAGAGCAATATACGTAACCTAAACTTTTGTACCCCCATAATATGCTGAAATTAAAAAAAATGGAATCAACTTTAAATGCAATTTTTAAATAAAATTTTTTAAAGTAAAAAAAAAAAAAAGAGAGATTATAAGGCCAGTGTGGTGGCTCAGGCCTGTAACGCTAATACTCTGGGAGGCCAAGGCGGGAGGATATTGCTTGGGCCCAGGAGTTTAAGGTTGCTATGAGGTAGGCTGACGCCACGGTACGCTAGCCCGAGCAACAGAGCAAGACTCCGTCTCAAAAGAAAAAAAAGAAGATTGTAAACAACAATAATAAAACTTGAACATATTATAAATAATGGGATAAACAAATAAATATTAGATAAATGCATGCACAAATACAAAGAAAGCAGAAGTGGCAATATTAACATCATGCAAGGTAGAATTTAATATCAAAAGCCTCAAAGGGGATGAAGAAGAATATTATATAATTACAGAAGGTACAATTTTTTATCATAATAGACCTATAAGCACTAAACAATAAATCAGCAAAATAGCAAGGTATACTTAGAACTTTATTTCCCAGAAGTAGGAGGTCTAAACATTTTTTTTCAATGTGTCCACAGAAGTTTTACAAAAATTAAATGTGCAGTTAGCCACAAAGTAAACCTTTATAAATTAAAATAAGAATAAATATCTGGTAGGATCCAATTTACCAATCTTAGTTCAATAAAATTTTAAATAAATCATAAAACATTCAAATACTAACTACTTGGAAATTAAGAAATACTCTTCTGAATAATACAAAGATCAAAATGAGTATGAAAAAACAGTTAAAAGCAAAATACTTTGTACAAACATCCATAGAACTCAGTAAGAGCAGTTCTGGGCATGGAAATGGGGGAAAATAAATTAACTTTAGCTACCAAAACTAATAAAATTAGGAATAAATATAACAAGAAAGGAAAATCTAATTGAAGGACATTAAATATGATCTGACCAAATGGAAAGACATAACATGCCCTGAAACAAAAGGCAATATCACAAATATATCAATCTGATAAAAAATAATAAATGAAATCAATACAGCTTTAGACATAATTACAATAGGGTTTTTCTGGGATTGTGTAAAAATATCCTAACACTTCTTTGGGGGAATAAATGTCTACATGCAGGTAGGAAAAAATCTGAAATAGTATTAAAAAAATAAGAATATATTATAAAGCCTGTGGTGTCATAGAAGATTAGACGTACAGATCAATGAAACAAACCAGAAAATCCAAGAATAGAATCTGAGACATTTGAGAATTTAAGATACGACAGAAGTTCAGTTCAGTGGGCCATCTATTTGGAAGAAAATAAGTGAACCTGCAAACTTTGCTGTATACAAAATAAATTCCAAATGAATTGAAGATGAAACAGAACAAAAAAAATAAAAATCTGAAAAGAAAATTTAAAACATTACATTTACAATCTCTGGGAATGGAAAGAAGTCATGTCAAACAAAAGTTCAAAAAGATGAACTTATTTGGTAATGTAAAAACTTTAAATTCCTTTATGGCAAAAGATGCCCTAAAATCAATAGGCAAATGAAAGCTGGCATAAACATTTTTAACTTAGGTGACATCAAGATAAAAAGAAGCCCTTTAAATTGGCAAAAAAAAAAAAAAAAAGACAACCCAGTTGAAGATAGACAAAGGTAAAAATAGGCAATTAACAGAAGGGTTTATTCAGATAGCTGAAAAACATGTGAGAAAAATGTTCAAATTCATTGGTAACTAGGGAAATTAAATATTTCAATCACAATGATATAACTTTATATTCAGCCTTTTCCCATGGAGAGAAAAGACAATCCTCATTGCTGTTGGAAATATGAAGAGTTAATGCATTGGAAAACAATCTTTCAGCATCTATTAAAATTTAAAATGTTTGTACCCTTTAACTCAGTAGTTCCATTCTTGTTAATCTATGCCATAAAAATAAAGCCATCCATACAGAACACCATACGAAGGGTTGTTTATTGCAGCATTTTCTCTGGTGGCAAAAATCTGAAACAAATTGTGTTCCCATCAATAGGAGTTGCAAAGCTGTGGTACATACATATGGTAAAATATTATGCAGCCCTTCTAAAGGAATCAGGGTTATGGAGGGATTTTTGGTTCTCATTGACCAAGAAACATGAAGTACAAAGAAAAACAAAAAAGAATATCCTGAGAAGAACCCTTTCCTAAAAGTAAAAATGAACAAAACATCTCTATAAATGAATGTACTTATATGGATATATAAGCATGGAGAAATATATGGATGATGCATATTGGGCGATTAATAGGAGTTACATCTTGAGTTGGAGGTTGGCTGACAACATAAAAGGGAAGAAGATGGGGACAGGCAATCAAGCAGAAACCATTATGTAAGACATCACTTTAATACATTTTAATTATATTTGTAGATATTTATAAAAACTTTTTAAAATAAAATTTTAAAAGAAAATGACAGAAATGAAGAAAAATGATCTGTGGACCTAAGAGAGCACTGCAGATTCTTACTATCTATGTAGGTATTAAAGTGCTTATAGATACATTTTTAAAACTCTTTTCTATAGCCTTACCTTTAAGTTGTCAATTTTTGAAATAAATACATTCAGATATCTCACAATGATTGTGCTTTTTAAGTTTTCCTTTGCGTTATTAATTTTTGTTTTATCATTGGTACATAACAATTTTTGCCTAGTAATCTTCCTTTTATTAGATAATATTTTACCCTTACTTAGTGCTTTTGGTCTTGAACTATATTTTCTAACATTAATGTTACCAGTTCCGCTTTCTTTGCTTGTATTTGCCTACTATATCCTTACTCATTGTTTTTTCTATTGTCATTTCATTTCAGGTCTATTATAAATACTATATAACAGTATTCTTTTTCCAAATATGAAAGTATACCTTCTTTGCTTTGCTTTGCTTTCTTTCCCTCTGTTTTGTTTTGGTTGTTTTTTTTTTTTTTTTTTTTGGTTAGCTTTTTTTTTTTTTTTTCTTTTTTTTTGAGATAGGGTCTCACCTGGTTGCCTGGGCTAGAGTGCAGTGGCATCATCATAGCTCACTGCAACCTTAAACTCCCAGGCTGAAGTGATCCTCCTGCCTCAGCCTCCCAAGTAGCTAGGACTACAGGCGCGCACCACCGTGCCTGGCGAATTTTTCTGTTTTTTGTAGAGACAGGGTCTTGCTATTTTGCTCAGGTTGGTCTCAAGCTCCTGGCCTCGAGTGATCCTCCCACCTCAGCCTCCTGAAGTGCTAGGAGCGCAGGCATGTGCCACTACGCCTGGCCCATACCACCTTTTTATAAAGGATTTCAATCAGCCTTTTCACACTTATTTTGGTAATTGATAATTTGGTTTTATCCTCTCAGTCTAATTTGTGATATGAATAAATTATTTAATTCTGCATGACTTAACACTTTTATTATAGGTGCAAGAATTCTTTTAAAGATTACTTTGAGAGAACTCCAATTCTTAATTTCATATGTAGTATTTAATATGTATAATGATTAGCGTTGATGTAAACCTATTGACATTTCTTTTTTCCTTCCCTTATCTTCATGAAGACAAATTGAGTGGCAGCAGTAATACCAACAAAAGACAAAAGTTTGCTCAGGACTTTCTTAACTCTATTGACCAGACAGGAGAACTTTTGGCAATGTTTGAAGATGATGAAATTGATGAAGTTAAACAAGAAAGAATGGAGGTATTGTACATTCTTCCATTTTTACAGAAATAGAACAACCATTGCAGTGCATATGCTGTTTGGTTTTATTTTTGTGTTTTTTAAATGTTGTCCCAAATTCCTAAATTGGTGGTTTTATGTCTGACGGCAGCAATGTGCAGAGGAGTAAGCCCTGGAGAAGGGAGTCAACTGTCTTTAGGTTGACTTTTGGAAACGACTTCAGTTTTCTGTTTCTCTGTTTGCTCCTTTGAAAATGGCTAAGTTTCCCTACTCTGGATATGACATATACTGGTTTTATTTTATTCTATAAAAGCTAATTTATAATTAAATATTTACTTACTGTTTGTTCCAAATCATCTAGTTATCTTTGTAGACAAAGTTCTTACTGCTTTTGTGTTGGCATATAGCATGAAGAGTTATTTTTCAGGCTATGGTTGCAGGCTGTATAGTTGGACTTATTAGCTAAGGTAGTATCCAGGGCAATTACACGCTTTATATCACAGTAACACAAAGTTATTGATATGTATTTGGATTTCCTGGATATGTTTTAACAATGAATATGAAAATTGTATGCCTTCTATTTACCTTAGCTATCTATACATAAAAATATTATTTCTTTGAATACTTCAGGAAAAAATAAAAGTAATGATTTATTTCATTTGAGTGCCTTCCAAGGCAGTATTCTTATAGTTCGTTTTGCTCTTTAAATTGGGGAGAGGTAATTTCAGAATTCCAAAAGATTGTACTAAGTACCCACTCTATCATACTCTCTATGCATGCTAAAAATATAATTATTTCATATTAAATTTTGGAGGAAGTCCAATAGACATACATGCTTTATTAACTTTAACAACCTTCTTTAAAGATTTAGTATGCTTAGATCATGAACTGTGATCTAAATGCAATGTTCTTTTAGGTATCAATTACCTTAGAAATGTGTGGTTATCTTGGTTTGGGGCAACTGCAAATGGTTTTAGTTCAATTTTGCCTTGGGCCAAAAACATGCTAAGTTGTCCAAAGCAGATGATAAACATATATTTCTGATGTCATTATGGCCTAAACAGGATATGATTGTTTAGTGGCATGGTTTCACTTATGTTGCATTACACAGAGAGCAAATACTGTTTATGCTTTATTTTAAAAATATTTTTATATTATAAAAATGGGCATTAAGAAAGGTTCATTAAGGAAGGACTCTACATAAAACATTAGTACAATTGAACAAGTAACCTTTTAATTTTTATGGGAAAATTTCAGCTAACCAAATATGTTGCCTGGAAGGGCATTCCACAATCAAGGAGAAGAGAAGAAATGGAGCATTTTTAACACTAAGCTCATAATAGCAGGCTACTGTAGGCCTGGAAAAACGATGAATCAGTAAGGTACGAAAGTCAGTAAAATAACTGGAAATGCACGCTAGAAAAATGCCTGTGCACTTATGCAGTCTATACCTCTTCTCTGTAGTTATACATTACATAGTGGTAACCAGGATAATAAAATATCAATAGTTGATAAAAATAGTTGCAATGAAAGCTTCATCTATATAATAAATCTGAGATTGGCATCTTCTTTAAATTTTATGTCATAACTAAATATCTAACCAAGATAACAAAGAATAGTTTTGATATTCTATGTATCCAGAACACAGAGTTTAACTGAATAAAAAATGCTGAACTTGTAGACATAACTATGGACAGTAGAAAGTGGAACCGTTAAGAGAATAGGCCTTGCCTGCTTCTAATTTGACAGGTTATAGTTTCAAGAGTAAACCACAACTGTGGCATTCCATATGAAACCACTTTGGACTCACAGACTGCAATCTCTTGCTTTTAAAGTGCAGTGGAATAATCAGTCCTGGCATCATTCTGTGATTTAATTTTCCTTTAAGCATCACTTATGGTTGCAAAAACTTTGTTTACTACCTTCTTCCCTAGAATGCATGAAAATGGTATAGACCTACCAACAAAGCTTAGTTTTCTTTCTTTCTTTATAGACATAAAAATTCACTTGGGATCGTAACTCAAAACATTGAGCAAGCATACAAAAAACAGACCGTTCTTCCTTTTTTAAGCTGACGTATGCGTGCTGGCTTTATGTTTCACTCCTAATTTACTTCATTACTAATAAGTATTATGTAATTTTGAAATATGAAAAATGTCTGAATTTTTACATCTATTTCGTCTTGCTAATCTGTCATCCTGGCAGTTAACTAATTCCTACCCTATTTATTTTTCTGCAGCACCAGATTCTAACACTTGGGTGTACCTATAGTAGAGACGATCATGATCTCTGCAGATACTTCTAAATTAAATAGTGTTTAGAGTTATTTTAGTGTATTTGAGGGACTGGAAAATAGAAACAAGTAAATGATAAGCACAATAATACATAAAAATACAACTCCCCTTACGGGACCCTTCATCCCCATCTATCTCCATCCTAAAAGGAATCACTTGTGTTTTAGGGTCAATGATGTTCTTTTCATTCTAAGTTTTTGAATTCTAATTAACAAATTGTGGTGTGTGTCAACCAAAGGCCAAGACAAGGTCACTAAAAGCTGCAAATAGCTTCGGGTTTTCTTAACAGGGAGGAATTGTGGTCATTCACAGAAGAGCGCTGCCTAAGACCACAGCCCTGCTTGTGGAGGAACCTGAGAAGCTCATGTTTATCATTAATAAAGTAAACTATTCAGTCTAATAAGCTGCTGAGTTTGCAAGAGGATGTAAACAATGGATGCTTAAAAAGTTGGGGGAACTCTACCTTCAGACTAATCCTCAAATTGATAAAAGTAAACAAGAGAGCAAGGATTCGAGCTTACCAGAGAGAGCAGCTTTTAAACAGATTGGGGTGCAGAAAATCCCTAGTGACTGTTTATCTTGAGCTTTTGAGTCAAAGGCTTAATACTGGAATCTAGAGAGAAAGCAGAATGGTATACATAAAATTTAAGGCATCTTAAAAAATTTTTTTAATTAACTTTAAATTGGATAAGATCCCTACTAGCCATCTGAATTTGCTTAACTTGAACTAGCCATAGATTTTAACATACAGTTTCTCATAAAGGCTGAATGGTAAGAGAAGTCAGGTATGTCATTCCGTTGTGCCTCAAGTGTAACATGGTTATGATCCCTGCAGGTTGTTCCAGGGATAGTTTTTGAAGGTAAATAGACTGGAGGACTCATTGAAGAAGTAGTGAGGTGGATGGCTATACAAGTTGTCCATCTTCTTGTATTTTTGAATTATCTTTCCACTATCTCCGTTTCTACCTATCATGATTTTTTTTAATTATAAAGGAAAGGAAAATAAAATGCCTATAAAACTAGGAGTCCAAAAATGTCTTACACAAGATTTAACATAAAAGAAAAAAGGCTAATCCTAGTAAGACAAACATTTATAAATACCAAAAAAGTTTAAAAGATTGAATTAAAAACAGAAACTCAGAAAAAAGTTAAAAATTTTAATGTATATCAGATTAAGAAATGAAGATAGAATTATATACCAGACAGACATATATAATTTACACACATACAGATGTGTATATGCATTTAAATTTGCATATATATTTACATATGCATAACATTTACATACATACATACACACACTATGCCCATAGATACATATACTATATAGGAATAGAAATATAATTTTACTAGATTTTTTAAAAGCTAAAAGTAAAAACAATTGGAAGTATGTGACACAAATCCAAATGCTAGTGGTAACAATATTACTTTCAGAGGAAAGAGAATTTAAAAAGAAAAGCTTTAAAATGGAATAAAGGCATTAATTCTGTTACTAAAAGATACTGCCTATAATGAAGATATAGTAGATACAAAATATTAATCATCAAATTCCAGAGGATTGAAACATAATAAGCAAAAGCTTCTGGTAGTACAAGGAGAGGTCATAGAAATGCATTTATTGTAGAGACTAGAGCACACCATTCTCAATCCTTAATAGATTGATTAAGGGGAAAAAAATATTTTAATAAATATCTAAGTTTATTAGATGCATATATAACATTTTATAAAAAAGTGGCAGTTTTAAAATCTTATCCAGGTAACTCCAAGGATACCATGGGGCACTTTAGGGAAGGTGAGAGACGTTTGGTAGAACTCTAGCCTCCACCCTACCTCAACACCTCTTCAACCAGCACTTATTCGATTGTATGTATTGGCTTTGCATATCATCAATGAAAGTGTTTCACTGTTTTTTTAAGATTTTTAAAATAATTTTCATTTCAAAATATTAGGGGGTGCAAGTGTTCTTGTTACATAGATGAATTGTATAATGCTGAAGTCAGGGCTTTCAGTGTACTTGTCATGAAAATAGTGTACATTGGACCCAGTAGGTAAGTTTTTAATTGAAAACTATTACAGAACACCATTATTCATCTGTTCATGAGGAGTGTGTCTATCTGTCTGTCTGTCTCTCTCTTTGTCACTCACATACACAAACTCACAGTCAACAAATTCCAAAAATGCAAAAATTTATAGGAAATATTTCCTTACCAGAGTGGAAAACAAACAAACCTAGAAAGTAGTAACAGAAGTTAAACAAACAAACCCTGACTCAAAATTAAAAAGGAAAAAAAATCACAGAGGCAACTAATGAACCAAAGACAAATAAATTAGAAACTACCATCACAGACTATTTAGATAATAATAGAACTGAGAAGAGTTCATGTAAAATTCAATAAGTATGGACAGTATTTTTTAAAAAGAGAAGCAACTTTTTAGCTTTTAAATTTTTTGTTATTAAATTGGAAAAAATGAAAATAAACATTCAGGTAAAAATTAGAAATTTTACAACAGAAAGAGAAAACAGGAAAAATGAAAATATAAAGATAAAAGCAGAAATAAAGAGAAAACAAATAATTGAATTTGTCAACTTAAAAAATTCTTTACAAAAATAAGAACAAAATAGTAGAATGAATCTGTAACAGGTCTAAATAAAGAAAACAAAAGAAAAGATAGATATTAAAAATTAGCAATGAGTTAGGATATAGCCATAGCCTAGAGAAATCAATTCTCTTATAATTTTGTACTACTATATTTGTAAATCTTATAGAATGGATGGTTTTCTAAGAAAACATAAATGATTAATTTTACTCAACAGAAAGTACTAACCCTGGATAAATCAATAACTTTGGAAGAAATGCTAAAAGTTTTAAAAGAATTATATCCTCAAAAGTTTCTGAATCCAAACCAGTTTATGCGAGAGGTCTTTTAAACATTCATAAAACAATTAATTATCAATTAATTGCTATCCAAACCATTTCAGAGCATAGGACAAAAAGAACTTCTTAAATTTTAAAAAGCTAGCATAACTTCAGACAGAGCTCAAAAGTAAGAAAAGTATCATAATGTCACTTATGAATATAGATGTATAAATCTTAAAATATTAGCAATTTTAATTTGGCAGTATATATAATGAAGAATGTACCACAACTGAGTAGGATTTTTTTCATGAATTCAAATATGCTTCAGTATTAGAAAACATATTACTATTATGTACCAAATAACTAGGTCAAAGGAATATAGCCATATGATAGTTTTAATAGGTGATAAAAAGACATTTGACAAAATTCATTTCCTAGACTTTTTAGAAATTATCAATAAACTACAAATAGAAAAGTACCCCCATATTATGATAAAGAATATCTCACTCAAATGAACAGACATCATTATAGTTTTAAGAATACTGAGTTCCATTAAATTCTGTTAATAGAATGCCCATTGTTACAACTTTTATTTGCCAGAGTTAGGGAGCACTAGCCAGTGCAATAAAAAGCATAGCTATTTGCAGGAGACAAAAATCATCAGTATACATAGATAACATAATTTTTTAATTTAGGTAATCCTGGAGAATCAATCCAGAAACTATTAAAGGCTATAAAAGTCTTCATTAATTCAGATAGATACTTATAAAAATTAGTAGCTTCCTCTATAATTCAGTAATAGTCAATAAGTAAAATTGTGGAGAAAGATAATCTCAATCAAAACAATACCAAAAAAATTATTTGGAGATAAACTTTGTATTAATAAGAAATGTAAGATAATAAATATATAAGTAATATTTAATAATGAGGAGTATGTATGAATAAACACTATGTTCTTAGATACAAAGACTGAATATTGAAAATGTCTCTGTTTCCAAAATTAATATATTGTCTTAATGTAATTTCAACAAACATCTCAGTAAGATTTTTTTTTAAAAAAACCTTATAAAATGGTATTAGACTTGATCTGAAATTATTAAAAGATCAGTATGGCAAGAAATTTTCATTTACGAGAGTAGAGGACAGAGTTCAATTTATATTACCAGATACTATAACATTCCATGAAATTACCATAGTCAAAATGTGTGATACTGGTGTAAAACCCAAAAGACATACCAGCAAAGAAGATAAATGACACAATTAAGAATACAGAAGGATTTAGTCACAATGTTGGCATTAGAGATCAACAGGAGAAAGATGCCAAGATAGTTGTTGTAACTATTTGGAAGGAAAAACATAAACATAGCTCTTAATATTATACTTACATCAAAATATATCCCAGTGAATATTAAAGAATTTGAAATAAAAAAGTTAACTGTTTAAAAAATAGAAATAAACAGATTAATATTAATTTGTGGATAGGGAAGGACTTTCTAGGCTTTTGGTTTTCAAATAAGCTTTTTGAGAAATACTGCTCCTTAAGATGTTGACAGATACTCTCTTTTCAAATGATTTTTGTTAAATGCTAGGTTAAAATTTTTAAGAGGTTTCTTTGAGGGCTTTTCAGAGGCTTTTGTATACGATTATACATGGTGAATTTTTCAAGGAAGGAAACAGAATCTATTAAAATATTCTGAAAGTATATTCAGAGTCTAGTTTAGGGAAAAAATTATAAGGGAAGTGACTATTATAATAAATGTGATTGTATAAAAATTATATCTGTGTTTCAAGAAAGATAAAAAATTAAGAGGCAAACACATAAAAATAGTACTAAGATTACAAAGTACCTATTATTTATTTACATAGATCTTGTAAAATCAATAAAAATAACATTCCAGTAGCAAATTTGGCAAAGGATATGAAAAAGAAGAAGAAATAAAAATAACAAACATACAAAATGTCCACTTACTGGTAATGAAATAATGCTATTTTTGCCTATAAAATGGTCAAGAGTAGGATGAGATTGGCCATATTTTAACTGTTGGTAGAAACATAGATTAGAAGCATTAAAAGTGTGAATATACTTCAACCTAGTAGACCCACATTTGGTAATTTCTCTTTAAGATATAATTAGAAATTTTGATCACATGCATGTTCTTACACACAAGGCTGTTCATTACAATGTTTTCTATAAGAGTGGAAATGGGGTGAGAAAATCCTATTTATCCAATCATAAGGGAATATATATATTCCCACACACATTGAAATTAAGACTGGAAGGAAATATATCAATATGCTAATAGTGGCTGATGTTGGATTCAAGTGAATTGAATTTATAAATTTATGCTTTTTTATTTTATATATTTATCATTTCTGTTGCATTTCTCTTAATCATCATTTGATTTCCTTTATTCTACATTTTCCCTTTTCGTTTTATTCTCTTTTTTCCCATCAGAAGCACTTAGTTTATATGTGGTGCTGAATGATATGCTTTACGAGGCAAATTAAATAGACTCTTTAGATGCTTGTAGTTAAGACTAAACAGATGAAGGAGGAATTGAAGTTGTTTAGGTGGTCTCCTCAAAGTCTCAAGCAATATACGTACATAATTCATATTTTTATTCTAATACAAGTAAATACATTGTGTGCAGGGGGATGCATTATTGATTATCTTCTCGGGAAGTCAAGGAAGGCCTCTGTTGTAGTTTGAAATACTAGCAGGTAGAAACAGTAAAATGGTAGTTAAATTTTAGAAGCTACAAAGTATGTGATTAGCTAAGTAAGCAGTTGCTTCTGATGCATGTTTTTCTTTTTAATTATCCCTTGTATCTAGATGCAAGACAGTGTAAAGAGGTAGAGAATACAATATGCATTTAGAATAAAAAAGGATATCTATGAGTTGTCATACTGAAGGTAATAACGTTTATTTTACATTTTATTTGAGACATGATTATATCAGGAAGATTCCAACTTGGGTATTTTTGTACAAATGCTACAGCATTTATTGGATGCTTTCAATAAATAAATAAATATCTGAAATATCAATAAGGTGGCTGTTGATTTTTAGTCCCTCAAATGTTTTCTGTAGCTATGGTTCATTTGAGTTTAAATTCTCAAATATTTCAGAAAGCTGCTGTTCCAATTTGGGTAATATATAGGTATGATGTTATAGAAATGAAGGGTAAAAGAACATAACTCTGTACAGTGTTATATAGACTCTCTTCAGAGCTGTAATAATGATGTAAAAGTGGAAAATAGTTAATAATTTTGCATGATGCTTTTGATTGCAGTTAAGCAAAAAAAACAGTACAAATTGAATTAAACAATCAAGGAAATGTATTAGTTCAGATAGACAAAAATCCAGAGGTGGATTTGGCTTCAAGCAGGGCTTGATACTGAAATTAACGTGTTTTGGATTTTCAGCTCTAAT
Organism: Eulemur rufifrons; assembly: GCF_041146395.1. Taxonomy (NCBI): domain Eukaryota; kingdom Metazoa; phylum Chordata; class Mammalia; order Primates; family Lemuridae; genus Eulemur; species Eulemur rufifrons. The sequence continues at coordinate 13,802,926 of NC_090997.1, read as the reverse complement.
TCCCTATAATTCTCTTCCCTGCCTTTTTCTGTTTTTGTTGGCCAATCTGTGGACTGATTTCTCACATAGGAGCACAGATGGCTATAGAAGTTCCAGGTCCAAAGAGAGAGAGAGTGCCTTTGTCCCAAGATTTACTCTTAAAAAGGCTTCCATCACATGATCTCCCCAAACTCGTGCCAGCAACAATAGCTGGTAGGATGAAATGCCCTGACTGGCTTATCCTGAGTCATCTCTAAAGCTGAGGGTGTAGTCAGCCTCCTGCAAAAGCATGGATTCCTGGAGCTTTAGGAAGGAATGGGTGCTTGAGGGACAGCCAGGAAGGTCCTTAAGTGTAAATGACTTTAACATTATCACAGTATGAATATACAGAGTGATGTGTTATAACCTTGGCTCTCTGCTCAAATCTCTAGGAAGTTTTCCCTAGAGACAGTATGGTAGCATGAGTGTAAATCATTTTCTTTGGAGTCAAGCAAACCAACCATCCATCCATCCTTCCACTCTTTTATTCATTCATTTCATTTAGCATTATTGACATTCTTTTTTAAGTCAGTCACTGTACTAGGTACTGAGGCTATGACTATAAAAAACACTTGTACCCTCAGAATCCTGTGGTAATAACTTGCAAATCAAAAGATAAGTATCTGAGTAAAGGTAATACATGCTCAATAAATGGTTGCTATTCTTAGTTTTAAATGTGGAAACTTCTTAGTAGACTATTGGTTGTGTGATTGAGCCATGTATTTTCTATTTCATTTGCTATTTTATTTGAAATTAAATTTATTATTTCTTTAAGAGATTTTCATGACTAACCTCAGGCAGAGCCATTGAATTAGCTTCAACGTAGTTTACAAAATAGAATAGAACTAAGGTGCATTTTGAAACAATGTAATATGTCAGCATCAGTTTCTGGAAGAGATTTATCAGGAGAATATATTACTGTGTCTGTTTATTAAAGGTAATTTTTGTTCAAATAATTTTAAAATATTTTATGAAATTATTCTTCAGGGAATATTAGTAGAAATACAAGAAACTTTTAGTAAATCTAGCTACACAGAACAGAATTAATGTAATTTAGAGTATGTTTTTCTGGCCCAGAAACTATACAGTGGTCCCCAACCTTTTTGGCACCAGGGACCAGTTTAATGGAAGACAGTTTTTCCACAGACAGGGGGTGGGGGATGGCAGTGGAGCTCTGCGGCCTGGTCCCTAATAGGCTGTGGATAGGGATCAGTCTAGCCCAGGGGTTGGGAACCACAGAACTACAGAACAGGTAGTATTATTTAACTTTAGAAGAACCCAAAATATTCTGAAACTGATTTCCATTTGTGACTTTATAGACTCTATCAAGTTACATTTTATCCATAGCTGTAGCTGTCCTTTTATTATATAATGGTAAAGAATTGTGTATTTGTTGCCGTAAATGCTTGTCTAAACTTGGGAAAAATGTCTTCTTGAGAAGGCATTTTTCAGTTAATGATATGAATAGTAAATTACAGATTGTATAAAAATGAAACATTCCCTAACTCTTACCTAGATCTATTATTCCGTAGCTGAATACATCATATTTGACAGGTGATTCTCAAAGGATCCTTTTAGGCTTTTCTTAACCATGTGAACTATGAGCTCTAACTGAGGATGGAGTGAGACTTCTACTTTGATTAGAATGCCCCTTGTATAGGTGTGAAACTAGAGGTGTTCATGTTTGTTTTGGTTTTTGTCCTTTAATGATTCTCTACGATTTCTGGATATATAATCTCTTGCGATTATTGCTTTGCTATAGAAAAATTTTACAGCCAGATGAAACAGATGACTACTCTCTTTATGATAAAAATTTTAGTACCACTAACATTTGTATTCTAACCTCAGACCTATTTAGAATTTTTTACTATTAGTTTTTGAGTGAAATTTTAATAGTTTGTTTTCCGTATCCCTTTCCGTAGTCTGCTAGGGAGCAAAATATATGGTGGCAGCATTGATACCAAACTCATAGTAATCCTGTTTTCCCTAATCCAAATCAGAATGTATGATCTGATATTCACAACTATCTGTTGTTATAGGGAAAGAATATTTTAAATCAGGATTTCATATTAAAACATAGCAAGAATGATTGCTATTCACTTCCAGCCTTCCCACACCAAGGGAAGTAAAACAGAGTCATTTTTAAGGTAAAGATACACATCAACCCTGCAGACTGTAAACAGGCATGTCCACCAGTGGGAATGCATGTGTGCCAGCTTTGCTGGTCTGATGTGTTTAGTCTTGCATAAATGGATATTTGACTACCACATGCTGATTATACTGTTCAATTAAGTTTTTTATAGAATTAATCAATATTTTCTGTCTCAAATAATTTCAGTTTGTTCTTTTTAAAATGAAATCCTTCTCTTTTAAAAGATACATTTCAAGGGTGTTCTTAGAGATCAAGTCTACCAACATGTTTATAAAACACCTTGGCAAAGGAGAGTTTTAAAATATCATTGAATTTAAGAACACCACAGGATTTACCACTAATTTACATTTAATGTTTATAGTTCTCAAATTGTGGTTGTTGTAATAACCAAAATATTTTTGCCTTGAATATTTTGTGGATCATGTTTCCGTATTCTTTCTCATTTAACCACATTCCCCACAGTAGGTGGGCAGATTGTTGTTACATAGTCTGGCTTTTATTTATCTTTATTGGTTTAATCTCAATAAGTTAGTATTTCTGAATATGAAAATAAGTGTTTTCTGTGGCAAGATTTTTTTTTTTTTTAAGCTTCAGTTCATTTAGTGGAATTAACAGATCATTGCTTGTTTGGTATAGATAATTTCCCCTATTCCTTTATTTGTATCCATGCTGAGGAACTACCTTCAGTTTGGTTCTTTTGTTGCTACTACTTTACGGTAAATCGTGCAAATCAAGCTGTTTAATGTAATTAGACTTATTTCTAGATCATTGTATTTCTCATTCAGAATTAAGAAATTTGGATTGAGCTATAATATTTAGGGATTGGTATAATCCATTGTGTTAACATGTCTGTTTGGAACTTTTCAAAGCATCAGTCCAAAAAGCAAATCAGGTCCTATTATGCGTTAGCTTTTCAAGACTCCCTTTGCTACAGAATAGTCTTAATTCCTTAGCATGGTATTAATACATCTTTTATAATCTTGCCTAACCAGCCATTCCATCTTTATCTCCCACCATTCCTACTCCCCCTCTTATCTCATATTCCCTCCCAAAACATGCATGTATACCCACACACTCACATTACTTATGGAATTCTCTAGGACTTGGAGTTTGCTAAATAAGTATTTGCTTTGCTTCCCTTCCCTGAACCTTCTCCATCTGGCAATATCTCAGATCAGATATTTTAGTATGTAATAATAGATTATGGTATGACTAGTTGTGTTTGCTTAGTTTAACTTGCTAAATAAGCTCCCTGAGGGCATGGACTTATTTTATTTACTTTCATATCTTCTATACTTAGTACAGTGCCTCAAATATTGTAAACTTTCAGTAAATATTTTGTCCATATAAAGTTAATAAAATAGGTTTAATTTTATAACTGGTACATGTGAATATCATTATCTATTTTGCTTAAAGAATGCAATTTTCAGTTACGTGATCAGTCATTTCTTCTGACTCACAGAAGATTGCAAAAGAATATTATAATTAGTTATATACCTTTAGGAACTTTTTGTATCAGGACTTCTTTAACAAATCTTTTTTTTTTTTTTTAATTTCAGCATATTACGGGAGTACAAATGTTTAGGTTACATATATTGCTGTTTCCCTACCCAAGTCAGAGCTTCAAGTGTCCATTCTCCAGACAGTGCACACTGCACCCATTAGGTGTGAATATACCCACCCCCTCCTCCCTCCTCCCACTTGCCCAATACTCCATGAATGTTACTACCATATGTGCACTTAACTGTTGGTCAGTTAAGTCAGTTAATACCAATGTGATGGTGCTTATTTTTCCATTCTTGTGATACTTCACTTAGTAGAATGGTCTCCAGCTCTATCCAGGATAATACAAGAGATCACCATTGTTTTTTGTGGCTGAGTAGAACTCCATGGTATACATACACCACATTTTCTTAATCCACTCATGTATTGATGGGCACTTGGGTTGTTTCCACATCTTTGCAGTTGTGAATTGTGCTCCTATGAACATTCAAGTGCAGGTGTGTTTTTTATAGAATGTCTTTTGTTCCTTTGAGTAGATGCCCAGTAGTAGGATTGCAGATCAAATGGTAGTTCTACTTGTAGCTCTTTGAGGTATCTCCATATTACTTTCCACAGAGGTTGTACTAGTTTGCAGTCCCACCAACAGTGTATGAGTGTTCCTATCTCTCTGCAACCACACCAACATTTATTGTTTTGGGACTTTTTGATGAAGGCCATTCTCACTGGAGATAAGTGATATCTTATTGTGATTTTGCTTTGTATTTCCCTGATGATTAGAGATGTTCAGCATTTTTTCATATGTTTGCTAGCCATTAGTCTATCTTCTTTTGAAAAGTTTCTTCTGTTCATGTCCTTTGCCCACTTTTTGATAGGGTTGTTTGATTTTTTTTCCCTGCTGATTTTCCTGAATTCTATATAGATTCTAGTTATCAGTCCTTTACTGGATGTGGAGCATGAGAATATTTTCTCCCTTTCTGTAGGTTGTCTGTTTGCTCTTGTGTTAGTTTCTTTGGCTGTGCAGAGCTTTTTAATTTGATCAGGTCCCATTTATTTTTATTGTTGCTGTGATTGCCTTTGGGGTCTTCTTCATAAATTCTTTGCCTAGGCCAATGTCTGGAAGAGTTTTTCCAACATTTTCTTCTAGAATTCTTATAGTTTCATGCCTTAGGTTTAAGTCTGTTATTCACCATGAGTTGATTTTTGTGAGAGGTGAAAGGTGTGGATCGATCCTATTTCAGTCTTCTACGTGTGGCTATCCAGTTTTCCCAGCACCATTTATTGAATAAGGATTCTTTTCCCCAGTGTATGTTTTTGTCTGCTTTGTCAAAGATGAGATGGCTATATGAGGATGGTTTTATATCTGAGTTCTCATTTCTGTTCCATTGGTCTATGTCTCTGCCCTTGTGCCAGTACCATGCTATTTTAGTTACTATAGCCTTGTAGTATAGCTTGAAGTCTGATAAATTGATGCCTCCCAATTTGTCCTTTTTGCTTAAGATTGCTTTTGCTGTACGGAGTCTTCTCTGGTTCCATACAAAGTGTAGAATTATTTTTTCTACATCTGTGAAAAATGATGTTGGTATTTTAATAGTGATTGCATTGAATCTGTAGATCACTTTGGGTAGTACAGACATCATTTTTTGTATATCTAGAGTTCTTTAACAAATCTTTTATGGATGGTTTCCAATTGCTAAAGGTTTTCATTGCTTGAGTAACTTCCTGTTCAAATTATAGTAGTGGCTTTTCCATAGTTCTGGCTATATACATTCTCTACCATACTGCTTCAGTATTGACTTGCACTGTCCCAAATTTGTCACCCAAGACAGCAAAGATGCCAGGAATACACAATGAGGAAAGGATAGTCTTGTCAATAAATGGTGTTAAGGAAAGTGGATATCCAAATGCAAAAAGTGAAATTGAATCTTTATCTTACACCATACCCAAAATCAACTCAGAATGGGTTAAAGACAAATATAAAACTGAAACTGTAAAACTCCCAGAAGAAAACAGGGAAAAGCTCCTTGACATTGGTAATGATTTTTTGGATACCACACCAAAAGCTGAGGCAACAAAAGCAAAGATAAACAAATGGGACTATATCAAATGTAAAAGTCTCTGCACAGCAAAGGAAACAGTCAACAAAATGAGTAGGCAACCTATGGGATTGAAAGAAAATATTTTCAAGCCATACATCTGATAAGGGGTTAATATCTGAAATAAAAAAGGAACTCATACAACTCAGTAACAACAACAAAAAACGCAATTAAAAAATGGGCAAAGGACCTCAATAGACATTTTCCAAAGAAGACATAGAAATGGCTAACAGATACATGAAAAGCTGCTCAACATTACTAATGATCAGGAAAATACAAATCAAACCATAGTGAGATGTCCCCTCATACCTATTAGGATGGCTATTACCAGAAAGATAAGAGATAACAAATGTAAGTGAGGGTGTGGAGAAATGGAAACTCTTGTACTCTGTTGGTGGGAAAGTAAATTTGTACAGCCATTATGGAAACAGGATGAGTATGGAGATTCCTCAAAAAATTAAAAGTAGAACTATGGGCTGGGTACAGTGGTTCACGCTGGTAATCCTAGCACTTTTGGGAGGATGAGGTAGGAGAATTGCTTGAGGCCAGGAGTTCGAGACCAGCCTGAGCAAGAGTGACACCTGTCTCTACAAAAAACAGAAAAAAATAGCCTAGTGTGGTGGTGCATGCCTGTAGTCTCAGCTGTTATTACTTGGGAGGCTGAGGCAGCAGGATCACTTCAGCCCAGGAGTTTGAGGTTACAGTGAGCTATGGTGACGCCACTGCACTATAGCCTGGGAGACAGAGCAAGACCTTGCCTCAGAACAAAAGTAGAACTATGCTAAGATCCAGCAATGTTTCTTCTGGGTATATACCTAAAAGAAATGAAATCATTACTTCAAAGAGATATTTGTGTTCCTTGTTCATTATAGCATAATTCATCATAGCTAAGATATGGAAACAACCTAAGTGACCTAAGTGTCAGTCAACAGATTAATGGATAAAGAAATTGTGAGATATATCTATGTATATAGATAGAGATAAATGGGTGTGTGTATATATAATATATATAGACAGAGAGTCTACATAGATTATTCAGCCCTAAAAAAGGAGATCTTGCATTTCTGACAACATGAATGAACATAGAGGACATTATGCTAAGTGAAATAAGCCAGACAGAGAAAGACAAAAATATTACATGATCTCACTTATATGTGCAATCTAACGAAAGAGTGATAGGTAATCTTGGTGGCCTGGATTTTATTTCTTTAGGATATCAGTCATCTCGAACTCATCAAATCTTCTTAAAGATTTTTCTACTAGTATTTCATGATATTATTATAAATCATTTCATCCATTTGTTTGGGACTTCGGTACTTTGACATATAATGACTATAGGCCATCTGTGTGTTATTCAAAGAATTGTGAGTTTTCTGAAGCAAGAGACATCTATAAGAAAATTTGTAATACATTTTAATAATATAGAACCTTATCTTCCCACCCCTACCTGAGAAACCAGATCAAGAAATCATACTTTATTTAAGCTCGAAAATGTATTTTGTTTAAATTGTACCAAGAATTAATCCAACATTTGCTTGGTTGTGGAGAAATAGACAGTCTCATGTATTAGTGGAAATGTAAGTTGATACTTATGCTTATACTGATAGCTTTCTGGGAATACATGTAACAATAGCTATCAAACACATTTACAAAACAAAAAAAAAAGTTTTATGTTCTTTGATCCAGAAACTGAATCCCTAGGTATTATCCTACTTGACAAAGACTTAAAAAACATCAAATATAGTTATTGTTTTTTTAATAGCAAAATTTTTACTTAACGATGGAAATATTAAAATTGTAAACTTTCCTCTTAATATAGGTTTTGGTATAGCCCATAGATTTTAAAAATATGTAACATTTCTATTATTTAAGTATTCTGTAACTATTCTGTAATTTCCCTTTTGAATTACCCTTTGGCCTAATTTATTTATAATATTTAAAATATGTAGATATATATTTTCCAAGTGGCTAGGTGTTTTGTTTGTTTCTTCCTTTATTAGATATTTTAGTTTTATTGCATCGTAGTCAGATGGTTAGATGTGTTATTTTTAGTGTGAGGAATTTGTCAGAATATTCTTGATGACCTAATATGTGGTGGCTTTTTGTAAATGTTCTATGGACAGAGTAGGAAGATTTTTATGTGTCTATTAGATCATCATTATTAATAATATTCAGTGCCCTTTTATTGTTAGTCTCCAGACTTCTTTTTTTTAGTTTATTTTTAAATTTAGTATGGGTACATAATAGTTGTATATCTTTATAGGGTATATGTGATATTGTGTTACAGGCATATAATGTGAATTAATAATGTGAATTAATCAAATCAGGGTAATTGGGGTATCCATTATCTCAGGCATTTAATATTTCTTTGTGTGAGCATTCCAGTTCCACTCTTTTATTTATTTTAAAGTGTACCCTAACTTATTGTTGATTACATCACTTTGTTGTGCTACGAAATACTGTTCATTCTAACTATATTTTTGTACCCATTAACCATTGCCACTTTATTGCCCCTTCCCCGCTACCCTTCTCAGCCTCTGGTAACCATCATTCTACCCTCTGTCTCCATGAGATCAATTGTTTTTTAAATTTAGCTCCCACATATGAGTGAGAATGTACGAGATTTGTCTGTGCTTGGCTTATTTCATACAACATAAAGTTCTTCAGTTCCATCGATATTGTTGCAAATGGCAGACTTCTTTTGATCACAGACTCTCTTCAGTAAATATTTGAGAACTCACACTCTTGCCTGCCCTAGTAAAACCCCAGTCCTGGTTAAATCTCATTTTTTGCCTATTTCATAGCTATATTATACCTATCCCCCATTAGCAGAACATGGCTGGAGAAAACACAATCGAGCTGACCAGTCTTACTTCAAATTTATAATCAAGAACCTCACATAGCCCCCTTAGTGCTGCCTAGCTATCCTAGAACATTTGAAATTTATTTTTTCAAAAATATCCATTTTCCCACTGTACCTAATGATTATTTAAACTTTTCCTCTCTCCTCAAACCTCTTGCACATCTTCCCTTTTCCTGGTCCACTGGTTCTCCAGGTTCACCTCATCTTGTTTCACTGAGAAGAAGCAATCGCAAGAGTTCTTCACAAGCTCCTACCATAGTACTGATACACATTGCTGATTAATTTTTATCAGCACAGAACAATGCTGTCATTTCTCTTGCCTTAAAACAAACAGAAAAGCTTCCAGCTACATTTTTCTACTCTTATTTAGCATAAAACTTCTTCAAAAGGGGCTGCATTTGCTCTCCTCCCAGTCTTTTTAGAACACACTTGAATCGTGCTTTCATCCTCACCATGCTACAGAAATTGCTCTTGTTATGGTTACTAATAACCTGCATTTTTACACCCTGATCTTGAATTTCCGGCCTCCAGGACTGTGAGAAATATATTTTTATTGTTTAAGCCACCCATTCTATGGTATTTTATCATGTCAGCCCCAGCAGACTATGACAAAAGGAATACTGTACTTCCCGTATCCCACTCTTCTGTCTCCTTACTCTGCTATATTATTGTTCATGGTACTTACTATCCTTGATCTTTTATATGTCTGTTTTTTGTCTGTCTTCCCTAATAGAATGTAAGCTCCAGGAGGCAAAAGATTTGTTTATTTTGTTGACTACAGTATCTCCAGTGCCCAGAACAGAGTGTAACTATGGTAGAGGCTCGATTAATATATGTTTATAAACAAATTAATAATAATGAAAATATTTCCAAACATCTGGAGATCATAGACATTTCATCATTTGGAAAGCACTTACTTTCTTATCACTTTTACCTTGAAGAAATATATAAATTGTGTTTTTTGGGTTTTTTTGTTTTTTTGTTTTTTTTCCAAAAATGTCTATTACAGTGTCTAATGGTCATTATAGAACAGAAAAGTTCAGCAAACATTCACTTGTCTTTAAGTTCTAGAACACCTTTAATTACTTTGCTAGGAGATAACCTGTGAGCTTTTGGGTAGTATAAAGGATTTTTATATTCATTTTACATCTCAATTCAAAGTATTGCAAGTATTCTACTATTGATGATATAATTTTAATTGACCAGAGCGAAGATATCCTCCTATACCAAGTAAGGTGCGGTTAATTGCAGTATCCTCATAATAGTGGTAGTGCTAACAGAGTCCTGTATAGCACTTGCTACATGCCAGATACTACTATTCTAAACCCTAATATATGTATTATCTAATGTATTCTTTTCTTCACAGTCTACCCATGAGGTAGTTTCTATCACTATGCTAACTTTACAGATGAGGACACTGAAGCAGAGATTAGGGGATTTATCATATTTGGTTTACAAATGTAAAACCTCATTATCTTAAGTCCACCATTTTTAAAACCATAGTTGATAAGAGATTACTGTGTCTTCTTTCAAGATTTTTAAAAACACAAGAAGGGCCAAGGACACTCAGTTATTTACATATTAGTGTGAATCAGATTGCTCACCTCTTAATCATTAGCTGAGAAGGACTTTCTTTAAAAATTTTTGGTTGGCAAGGAGTAGAGATAAAGTAGTTTTGAACTTTAGAGAAATATGAAGAGTAGGAAATATTAAGTGATGTGCTGTATTTGTGGGAAAGAGAAAAATTCTGGAGAGATGTTGGGAAGTTGAGCAGATTTCAGAAATAAAATGAGAAGATACCAAAGACCAATTTTATGTTTTCAGAATTTTGCCTAATACTGGTCCTGTGGAAAGAGGACAAAATTTTTTGTAATTGATTAATTATGGCCCTTTGTATAGTCCAAGTATATATGGGTTAAAGAGATTTTTGTAGATTACTTGGAAACCTAACTACCATTTAATAAAGTGTTTCTGTGGGAAGATACATTTGTAGGATGTTGTATCTGAAACAAACGTAAAAGATAAAACATGTTTATGAATTGGGAGAGTCTGTATTTTAGTTTTAAATGGAAATTTTTATGTGATCACAAATTTTCAATGAGACAAAACTGCTTGTCATCCCTAAAAACTCTTTCATCAAGCTTTTCTCTGGGAATAGAAAACTAGTATTAAAAATTAATATTGAGTAAAACTTGGCACCTCTCCCTTATTTCTTACGAGGTTATATAGGAAGATCATATGTCCTGCTGCGTAAAGGACTTTGCAGTGATCTCTAGGCCTTTATATAATTTATGTTAATGTTTCTGGCAATGTTCTGATGGTAAACGTCCTGATGGTAACAAATTTACAAATGTGCCACTTGTAAAGTGTTGGTTATATATGGGAAAGAGGTCAGTTTTCTCAGGATGCTGAAGCAAAGTTGTCATGGGAGTTGTATTTCAATGGGAGCTGCCACTGTTCTTTCTGTGATTGGTTTACAGACTTTAGGGATCATGGATTCGTGGAGTGGGGTCTTCACTCATGTTCTATTTGCTATATTATTTAGAAAAATAGTTAACTCTATACATAGAAAATTTCTCATGTTATAAGTGTTTATCTTCTGATCAACCTAAAGATTGGAATACAGCTCAGGAATTACAACTCAGACACCAGTGAAATAAAATTTTTATTCACTATTTCTGATTTCTGCTTCTCTCTACATAGGCTTAATTTTTCTCTCCCTGTTGAGCTATGTTTTTTTACCTGAGGGTGATGTGCCACGAGCAGTTCCCAAGTTAGCTTCATCTCCTTGAGAGAGACAGGCCCAACTCATTGGATTACCAATCTCAGATCTCAGGAAATGGCCTCGGATTGACCCAGTTTGTGTCAGGGTCCAGGCCTGGATGTGGCAATGTGGCTAAAAGGCAGGGTCATCTTATGCCTTTCTAACATAGAGGCTTGTGCATAACCTTGCGGAGATGGAAGCAACAAGAGTAGACACACAGTGCCTCACCTGCTTGCTACACCAGACCATCCATACGATTCACCCACTCAACATTTATAACATGCGCATGTGTATACTAGGTTGATCTTGAGACTTTCAGTGTTTTATTTCAAAAACGATTTTCATAATCTAAATCTAATTTTCTTAAAAAAAAAAACTACAGGGGATACTGTACACTTATCTTAGACTTAAAGGAAAATAGCTAATGAAACAGTAAATATAAAATCCCACTAAAGTTCACAGAATAACAAAGAAAGTAAAATGTGCTTCCAGTCAAACTCTTTCTCTTAAAAAAAATATCCTCACTAAAACTAAAACATTTCTATAAAAAGTTTTCTTCAAATATGTTATTTTAAATACTATATTACTTAAGCAAATATTTAAATACTATATTAGTTTCTCTGAATACTTGACTTGAATTTAATTCTACCTGTCTGCCAAGTATGTTGAAACCCCAAATCCATTTTCATTTGCCAGGTTAAATGTTTATTTTGTTTTCCCACATAATATGTTCCTTGAAGTGTCACAAGCATACCAAGCCTGATTTCTTTTTAATAAGGACATGACAGGGTTTTTTTCTTTCTTTCTTCAGTTAATGGGATAAGATATGCCTCTCTCAAGGAATATGTAAAGGTATGTTCACATTCCCTACCTACTGATAGTACCTGTTGCTTTGGTTAGCTGTTAGACAACAGACATTAACTTTCTTAAAGGAAGTTCAAAATGTGTCCACTGGATTTGACATATGGTTTTTGAAGCCTGACTATTATTTCCTTAAAATCAGAATAACAGAGACTTTTCTTGTGCTGTAGAATGTCTGCCTTTACCTAACAAGTCACTGAAAAAGTATAAGGCTACGATGATTTACAAATAACTGACGTTATTTGATTGTGGTTTCCCATTTCTAAAGCTCATCCATGCTTATGGGACTCAAACATCCATTTAAAGTTCTTTCTCATACTTATTTTCAAAGCACATTGACATGCATTTGAATATTATAATCTCTTAGGTATACATCTCTGAGAAACAACTGTTTGATAATGGCTTTCAACATGTATCTCATTTATTTTAAAAAGACATTTAGCCTTCATATGAATCACATAGTGGTTTGAGGGGTGGGGAACCTGCGGCCTTCTGATTTCAAATTTGTTCTTTTTTAAGCACCAAAGGAGGAAAGAAAAGCTTTATCTTTCTCTGCTGCACGCCTTTTAATAAAAGGATTTGTTCTGTAAAATTTGGATTTAGTCAAAAGGCCACATTTAAGGACCTAGAAGTCTACATGTGGCCTTGAGGCTACAGGTTCCCACGTCTGGGAGCATCTTGAGGAGAAGCTGTTTGAGGCCATAGTGGTACTGATTTTTCCATCCTTTCATTGCCCTGATAAAAAGTATCTGGATTCTTTTTTTTTTTTCCTCTACTATGCCTCCTAATTCCTTAAATCAGGGGGGAAAAAAAATCCTTCTGTGTAGCCTGATAGGAGAGAGAGGAGACTAGTACAAAGTTGGTGCTGTAGAATACATGGAATACATAGCTGTATCATTGCTACAAGTGAAGTGGTTCTAACACACTGACATTTTTTAAATATCCCAGAAGTTAGGAACCTGATGGCTTCTTTCACTGATATTTCTTCTATATAAAGAATCATTGCAAATAGTCTGAGAGTATTTCCCAGTGTGTGCTTGTACAGGTTATCTGATCTCTTAAATCTTAGGACCCATGGCTTTTAAATCTTTCTAAAGATTTCAGGACTTGCCTGAGATAGAGGGTGTACACAGAACCAAAGAATGCCAGAGCTGTATTAAAGAGAGAATTCAATCACAGTGAGATGAAGTGACTTAACCTAGAGATTCCCATCATGTGTTAGAGGTAAAACCAAGACCCTGATTCCCAGGTCAGCATCCTCATCACTCACTCCAATCTTTCTCTAATGGTATAAAATGTCTCTCAAAGGGTTGGGGAACCCGCAGCCACAAGGCCACATATGGCTCTCCAGATCCCCAAGTGCAGCCCTCGACTGAATCCAAACTTCACAGAACAAATCCCTTTATTAAAAAGATACGTTCTGTAAAACTTTGATTCAGTCAAAGGCCACACTCAAGGATCCAGGAGGCCACGTGTGCCCCAAGGCTACAGGTTCCCCACCCATGTGCGGGGTGGCTTTTTGTTTGTGTCTTTCTCATCAAAATAAAACCACAAAAATGCAGAACATCTTGAGAAGTATGTAATTTTTGCATTTTTGTTTTTGTAATTTTAAGTTTCTCATTAAAAAGTGAAGCAATATTTTTCAGGTATTATGGCCTCTTCATTAAAATCCATCCTGCATTTATTTACATCCAGCTCTGAAGATATCCTATGTTACTTTCAAGTTCCTTGTTCTTGGGATCACTTCACCCCTTACATCCCCCAGTCTACTTCAGTCATCTTTTCTCTCTTTGATGAAGTCTCAGATTGATGGCTTTTCATTAGCTATATCTAGGCTTCCAGTAGAGGGTTAGAATAGAACAGGTTAAGAGCAATGATCCATCCCACCAACTGGCATTTATGCAAAATGGCAAAGCATTTAAGTAACCATTGGAGTGAATCATTTGTCAAGCCCCTTTTCATATCACTTGCCTTCCTTGAGTTATTGTTATGCTAACCCTAAAGTATAAATAGATTAAATGTGACTAAATCTATTTCTTCCTAGACTAGTGCTTCTTAATCTTTTTAGAGTTAGGACAATATTAATGGTTATTTGTTTGATTTAATGTCGCCCTCTCCTTATCCCCTGAAAGTACCCCATGAAGTTTAAAAATACATAAAAATAAATTACATTTAAGAAAATTGTAAGTTATGTGACAGAAGAGGATCCTCATTCTTAAACTTCATTAGAGTCTCCTATGACTACTAAAAAATCAATTCTGGAAGTCAGTATGATGGATCACGTAAGTGTAATAAATTTTATGCTTCAATCATATACCACCATGGTAGAGACAGCTAGCTACTTCCATTCAGTATCCATGCTATCCTTCCTATATAACAAAACTCTGATTTGTAGTTAGGTATTTTGCCATCCAGACAAAATACCACATTTCTCTTTCTCACCTTGCAGCTCGATTTGGTCATATGACTGAGTTGTGGCCAATAAAATATAAGCATAAATATTCTGTGGTACTTCCTAGTACACTAAGTCCTCATCTAACATCGTCATATGGCAGGTCCTCAATAACTTTCTTTCCTTCAACATCGTTTCATTATAACATTGATGAGAGGAAAAAAAATTGTTTTTATTATATGTTGTTTCACTTAATACTACAGTTTCCAAGAACCTGTCGACTACATGAAGTCAGGGCTTACTGTAATTTTCTTTAAAGAGAAGGGCTACACCCCTCTTCTTTCCTTCCTACATTTGTGTGTTTTATTCAGTTGTGATGGCTAGAGCTTTTGAAGCCATACTGAATTAAAAAACATCAGAACAGATGCTGGAGACTGAGGCCCTGATGACTTCATTGAGTGTTTATGTCAAGCCTGAGTTCTTATCTCCAGAATTCACTTATGGGAGAAACAGTAAACTTCTATCTTGCCTAAGCAACTATAATTTTGGCTTCAATTATATGTAGCCAAAAATAATCTTAACTAATAAAACCTGTGAATGAGTCCCCTGGATTGATAAGAATATATTTCTAGAAAGTAATTAGTTTCTTCAGGTAGACCTGGTCTGATATAAAAGCTGTTCTAGTTAACAGTCTGATAAATGGAAAGAATTTGATAGTTCCAACCTGTTTGGTAATGATTGGATTCTGTTTTGCCTGATGCTAGTAGAAATCCAAGTTCTTTCATACAATCTATTTCTAATTTGTGCCAGTGAAATAAACTCCTAAGTTCTTAAGTTGTGAAACAAGCTTTTTGTAACACATCAGGAGAGCAGATAATTCTTAGCTGTCATGTGAACTCATCATCTTTTAATGTGTCAGGGATGTGGTAGAAATGGGTCATCCTAGTCCTCTGACACAGGGTTTTGTGTGGTCTCTTACTGTCAGTTCCAAAACTCCCCTTAACCTTTTACCTAAGACATTGATTTTTTTCCTCCTTGTTAATTCTTTTGCAGATAATTAACAAATTAAGTTTTTCTATATTGAAGGAATATTTTGTCATGGGCTATGATTTTCAAAGAATAGTCATAACCATAGAATAAGTGTTAACGTCTTAATGTATTTCAGCCTAAGACTCATACTAATTTGAAGATAAAATAATCAAAACATATCATCAAAAGGTTAGAGAAATCATTTAGTATTTATCAGTATGTTTCCTGTGTCTCAAATTCAGGAATAAAATAGGGAAAAGGATTTGATTTTAGATTTTTTTTTGTTATTCAAAATATTCATCCTGCTACTTGAGAAATTAAAATACTGTGCTATAGAAAGTAAGTACCATCTGGGCTGTGTGTTTTTCTACCTCCTGTTTTAAAGAACACTATGCAAAGGAGAGTATGCAAAGTAACAGGGCATGCTCATTTAACTATATGGGATACCTGATGTAGTAGAACAGGGATATTACTTAAAATTGTGTATAAACCAAATTGTAGTTTATCGTTTTGTAAATGTACCAGGAAGGAACCAATATAAAAGAATTCTAAGAGGATTGCTCTTGTGCTGTGAAGAATTTTAATTTGTTATTTTGGAAAGGTCATATTTTCATCGTGTAGATTTCTGTTACTTATTTCAGTATTGTCTGTGTATTTTGTTTTGTTTTTAATCCACCTGCAACATTGGGCAATCTAGTAATAAAACCTGTTGCCCCAGCAATCATCATGGTTATTGGCCTGTGATCGGCTAAACTCTCCTCTCCCCCGACTTCCAATCTCACCCTGCTCCTCCCAGGTGGATCTTTCTTGTTGCTTCTTATTCAGTGGAAGAGGATGACCTTTCCAGACAGATGAGACCATGCTTATGTCACAACAATGTGTTCCCACTTAAAACCTACAAACTAACATACACACATACATACTACACATATTGTCAGAATGTTTAGCCAATGTATGTATTCCCTTGGCATCATTTTCCTAATCAAGGGTGTGAGTCATCACAGAAGATTATAATGTCTTTGTTATAGAATGA
This sequence comes from Eulemur rufifrons, assembly GCF_041146395.1. Classification (NCBI taxonomy): domain Eukaryota; kingdom Metazoa; phylum Chordata; class Mammalia; order Primates; family Lemuridae; genus Eulemur; species Eulemur rufifrons. Next base: position 13,786,218 of record NC_090997.1, on the reverse strand, counting down.
CAACATTTTTTATCTTTTACCAAGCTGTTTGTGATATACCTGTCTTCTTTCTGATGTTCTCTTTAGGCTGCATGTTATTATGACCAGAACATGGGCTTTGGGGTCAGACAGACCTAGGTATTCAAATCACAGTTCCATCCCTTATCCAAGGTGTGATACTGACCTAGACAAGTTACTTCGTGTTTCTGAATCTCAGATTCCTTATCTGGACCTACATCTTAAGACTGTTGGGAAGGATTTGTGATAACATATGGGTGTTTTAGAAATGGTGAGCTGTCATTGACAAAAATCTTTATTAAAATATGCAATGTGGCAAAATTCTTATGGCCATACATAAAGTGTAATTCAGTTTAGAAATAATCTGCCCTTCATAGTGACTACAATCAGAACCAAAGAATTGGCATATATAAGATCAAGTTATTGGAAAATATTTAATATAACATTGACTGCTATCCCCCAGTAAATGACTCCAAAAGTGTAGCATGTATCTTCAGTAGATACTATGTAAGATAATTTCATGACATTTGCCCACTTATATTTTATTAAACAATGTATTCATTTTGTAATACATTTCTAGATCTGATCAAAACTGCACATAGCTCCAGTGTGAGGGTTTTCAATTCTATAAATAAAGTCAATTTCTTATCAGGGCCACTAAACAGCATTTCAGATAGAATTTTTTAGATTATTGTGAAGCTTATAAATTTCTAGAGTTGTAACATAGTAATAATGTCAGGTGAACTCTGGATAATTTTACTTGATCAGATAGAAAATTTTATATCTGAGAAAAAGGAGTTTTGTTATAGAAGTCAGTATTTTAGTAGAAAGAGCACTGGTTTTGGAATAGGAATCTTAACTCTTTCTGGCAATGTGTTTTACCTTGATGAAAAACCACAGAAACCCTCATTCAAGTAGCAAACAGACCTGACCTTGCTTAGCTTGTAAGATCAGAGATGATGATGTGGGGTAGCAAGGCCGGGTAAAGAGTATACAGGAACTCTGTACTAGTTTTTCTGTAAATCCAAAATTATTACAAAGTAAAAAAATTTTTTTAAAAAGCCAGAGAACCAGAGAGCTTCAGTTTCTCATCTATAAAATGGACATGATCATAATAGCTTCCTACCTGACAGTTGTTGAGAGGATAAACACATAAGGCAATACAAATAAAACTTAAGAATGCTGCTGTTCTTAGCCTGCTATGATTCTTCCTCACTTGACTTTACCCATTTTACCACCTCTGAAGTTCCCTTCCTCTTGCTGCCAAAGTAGTCCTTTGCTTCTTTAAAGCTTTTGTGGTTACTTTATTTAAGGTGAAACACTGCCTTACATCGCCAAATTACTAAAACAATCCTCCTTTCATCATCCTTCTTTGTAATCCATTACACACCCTCTGTGGCATGCCTTCTTTAAGCCTTCTTACTTAAGAACTGGGCCTAATGACCACTGACATTTAATCAAATAACAGTTATAATATATTTACTCATGAGTAAAGGCTGAATAAAATTTGGGCACTGACATCTAAGAGGATGGGAATTTCATCATCAAATATCTTAACAGAAACCATTTTGTTAAATAACCATAATTACAGGTTTTGCATTTATGATTGCAGGGGATTTTGCTATTCTGCATTCTTTGAAGCCCAAGGGGCAGCCACTAAGTTCAGGCTACTTGAAATACCTATACCGAATCTAAGTATAGCTAGGGCTTCTTTAGGAGATAAGTCCCTGCAAGACTTTATCATTTAAAGATTTTACACCCACATATTTTTAAAGATGATTTCTGGTTCTTTTTAAATTTTTAAAAAGTTAGTTAAGTAGACTTTTAAGATAAGAATTGAAAATAGACAATAATTTTCTGAATGTGTAGATATTTCTACTTTTTCCTATTTAGGACTTTCCATTTATTGTACTTGAAACAAAAGTAATTTTGATTTCTGTGATTACTGTTACAATCTCATGATAGTCATATTTAGCGAAGACTGTCATTTTCTTTTTTCCTTTTCTTTTTAGTGACTAAATCTTGGCATTCTGAGGAAATAATTTTCTTTCTTTTGTTTTGTGTTAACTCGTGCTTCCAGCTAGATAAGTCTCTGTGGAAGATTTCTATTGATGAACTTGCTCATTTCTGACTCATGAAAACAACTCAGCCAATTATGAGAAAAGAAACTCTAGATTTAAAATGATTAAGAGCGTTCTCTTTAGGGGAATAAACAATTTAATTTGGTTTGTTTTGTTTCTAATCTTAACTCAAATGCTATCCAGTTGTAAAAGCCCATTTTTTTCTCTGTACTTCTCTGAGAATTTTTCCTACACTGGTGACTTCATTTTTTTACTGGAGCATAATGTGTAATAGACTTCATTATTCATTTTTTTATAGCTTCATCTTTTTAAATTTCTGAAGCATGTGTGACTCCGATTTACTGTTAAGCATATTTTTTATATCCCCGTTTTTTTAGAGTTTATTTACAGCAATATTTTCCTTTGATTGAAAATTTCCAACTAAATAATTTAACCATTTTATCTGGATACCGTCTTAGAATCCTTAAGGTTTACCATAGAAAGAGTCAAGTTTTAAATATTTCATAAACTGGGAGAGCAAAGCTATCAACATAAATTATAGATAGTAAAAGCTGTAAACTAATTGACTTAATACATCATTGAGCCAGTTATCTGTGCCACTCTTTAACATTTCTGGCAGCAGTAGTGTAGCATTCGGCTAGGATGTAGGATTCTGATCAGAGGTGAGGGGAGGTCTGTTGTGTTGGCTCAGGAAGGTTAAATGTAGCAGCGTTTTTTCTGGTTTGTGTTTTAGGAGCACTCTTTCTTAAGTGCTCTGTACATAAACCTGTCATTTTTGCAACAGACCATGATATCAGAACTAAGGAGTGTTTTGATAGAAATGATACAACATGATTTACATTTTTATGAGGTCACTGTCTAGTATTTGGGGATTAGTTGTTCCTTCAGTGTCCTGGTCATCCTGTGAGTCTCACACGTGAAATAGCCGCTCTTTTGAAACCAGAGACAGTGTTTGTTCCCTGAAGGGCAGTCAGCGTAGGGTAGTACAGTAGTTTTCAAATTCCGTCCTGCAATTTTTGGTGTTTCATTGAGAAATACCTTGCAGAGGAGAAGGAAAATGGAGGGCTCTAAGTCCTTCCCTTACCTCTATCAAAGTGTCTCTGCATTCAGCAGTTTCATTTATGAGGGTTGCATCTCTTTTAAATTACATATATATTCTCTCTCTATACACACACACACACACACACACACACGCACATACTCTTTAAATGTCCACATACAGCCCCCCCCAAACATATACACACATAGCAAAACCCCTTGTATAGTAAAAACATAAGCTTTGGAGTAAGACAGACCTCATTTCAGATTAAAGCACACTTTACTTTCTTAGCAACCTTGGACAACTTACCTAATGTATCTGAGCCATAGCTTCTTCATTTTAAAAATAGTAATCATATCTGCCAATTAAGATGATTGAAAGTATTTGAGATACTGTGAAGGGCCAAAAATGACACCTGACACACACTAGTAAGCTAAGCATTGTTAGTTATTCCCCTTCCCTTAAACTAGTAGTTGTCAACTGGGAATGATTCTGCTCCCCAGGGGACATTTAGCAGTGTTTGACGACATTTTTGGTTTTCACAGTCCACAGGGTGGTGAGCAGATGCTATGGGCATCTGGTAGATAGAGGGACGTTGCTCATCATCCTACAGTGCACAGGACAGCCCCCACAACAAAGAATTATTCAGCTCAAAATGTCAGTAGTGCCAAGGATGAGAAACCCTGTTTTAGAGGTACTAACTTTTTATATATGTAATATATAAAATATATATACACTAGAAAAATGTATCTATAGAACTCATATATGGGATTCATTCCACCAGTATTTATGAAATACCTACTCTATAGAAGCTTTTGGGATTTAACAGTGAATAAAATAGACATAGTCTCTGCCATCAAGGAGTTTACATTTTAGTTGGAGAGAAATAGACAACAGGCAAATAAATGTATAATATTATAGCAGGTAGTGGTAAGAACTACAAAGAAGAGTGATGTGAGGGAGTTCCTATTTTATATTAAAGTGGGAGTTGCTATTTTATATTAAAGTGGTCCTAGATACCTTCTTTGATAAGGTGACCTTTGAACAGAGACCTGAAAGAAGTGAGGGAGCAAGCCAGACGGTAATGTGGGGTAGGGTAAATGTGGAGTAAGGTATTTTGGACAGAAGTATAGCAAATGAAAAGGCCCTCAGATAGAATGTGTTTAGCATTTTTGAGAAACAACAGGAAAAGCCAATGTGGCTGAAGTGGAGTGAGAAGAGTGGTAGGAGATGAGATCAGAGAGGTAACAGGGAGCCACGCTATGTAGGGACTTAGCTTATAGGCCATTCTGAGGACTTTGGCTTTTATTCTACATGTGATGTGAAACTATTAGGGGTTTTGAACATAGTAATCAATAGTATGACCCAATTTTCATCTTTTAAAAGATCGCATTAGCTGATGTGTGCAAATAGACTGACAGGGGTAGGGATAGGAGAGGAGGAAGAGTGGAAGCAGAAAGACTCATTAGGAGACTATTGCAATAATCCAAAGGAGAGATGATGACGATGGTTTAGGCCAGAGTAGTAGCAGTGAAGGTGCAAGATGATAAAGGTGGTTTATTTCAGATACATTTTTAAAGATAGAGCTGATGGAACTTAGAGGAAACTTAGAAGGAATAAATTGATGAGTTAATCTATGGTAAGCATTTTTATTTTCACATGTTAAAATTTTTTACTGAAAAAACCAAGCTATATCATATAGTAGCAACAAAGGAAGATTCCAAGCACAGCTCCTTTGTTCTCTACAAAGTTCTGTGTATCCACAAGGAGAATGGTGAGAGCCGTGCTACACTGACAGGCTTCTCCCTTCACAGCATTTTATTTTAAAGATGCCAGACTTTGAGTTTATATAAGTAAAGCCAGGTTCCATTGAGTGTGCATGAGAATGTGATCCTGCCTAAACAAAGATGGAAAGATCTACTGTTCTAACTTAAGGTTAAAAAGAAAGTATGAACTAACTTTTGTGCAATAATGGCTTTTTATACATATTTTTCAGGCAGTGTTCTAAAGTTTTACCTGAAATGACCAAAATATTTAACCGTACCCTTGTATGTTTGCTGTACTGTAAAGCCATGTCAGCTCATCTGGATATTACGTAAACTTCCGAGAATTTTTAGAAACGTTATTTAATACCTAAAGATCTTACACATATTAACGTAGTATGTTCAAATAAAAACCACACAAAAAAAGGGCTTAAGCACCCTCACTCAGGAAAACAAAAAAGAGGTCAATCTTCTTTTACTTCAAAGAACTAGTTTGGGCAGAAATTCACATAGCATTTTATATTATTTGCCAACTAAGTTATTCCAGAGCATATTTACAACTTCAGGAAATCATTAGTAAAAATTAGTACTAACACTAAACATGTGGATTTACAACTTAACATGGAATTAGGTTATATGATACTAGGTTATTGAAAAAAAAATGATACTTAGCACACATTTTATCCCAGGCAGGAAATATTTTATTATGTATAGTTTTTTCCCACTACTGGCTTAAGAAATTTAGATTAATAAATTGTAAGTGAACATTAAATCATCATTAAATGTATTATTTTTATTTTTAATAACTATATTTTTTCTGTAACAAATTCATGCCCTTAGTTGATAGCTTAAAATATATAGAAAAGACAAAACTCTTGTATTCACATTAATATATTTAGACCCATAGGGTATAGACCAATAAATAAATAAATCCAATAATTTGAAACAACTGTACTGTGAACTAGTATCACAAGTATTCTTTTGTGTATTTCTCAATCACTGATGCTTTAATTGCTGAGAATCACCTACTTTCAGCACAAAATTTCTTTTAAATCTCCTGAATGGTCTAGGTTCTACAGCTATTGTTTTAGGAAACTTCTTCATATGATTACTATAATATATTCTTTAATACCTTGAACACATATAATACAATTAGTATATTATGAAAGCCATTCTAGAGGAGCACATTACCACCAATAGAAACCTTTTTTTAAGGCTGTGAAATAGAAAATATACTCTATTTGTCATCAATTCTATAATTCAGTGAAAATTCTGGATCAAACTTAGTGAACTTTTGGTTTCAAGACCGTACCAGTCAGGATTCTGAACTGGTTGCCTAAAAATTGCGATAAATGGCCGGGCGCGGTGGCTCACGCCTGTAATCCTAGCACTCTGGGAGGCCGAGGCAGGTGGATCGCTCAAGGTCAGGAGTTCGAGACCAGCCTGAGCAAGAGCGAGACCCCGTCTCTACTAAAAATAGAAAGAAATTATATGGACAACTAAATATATATAGAGAGAGAAAAAAATTAGCCGGGCATAGTGGCGCATGCCTGTAGTCCCAGCTACTTGGGAGGCTGAGGCAGGAGGATCGCTTGAGCCCAGGAGTTTGAGGTTGCTGTGAGCTAGGCTGACGCCACGGCACTCACTCTAGCCCGGGCAACAGAGTGAGACTCTGTCTCAAAAAAAAAAAAAAAAAAAAAAATTGCGATAACTTCCTTCAGAGTAAAGGAGGGGAAAAAAATTAAAAAATAAATGAATGAATTTTTAAAAAATTGCAGTAACATTCTTGTGTGTGTGTATCTCACTCTTTTTTTCTCTTTTGCTGAAAACATAATTATTCAAGCCTCTGCTGTATGTATCCTGTGCTCTTTCTCTGTGATTTTCTGCCTCTTGGGTAACTGCTTTGATTATTTTTGTGTGTGGACAGTTAATAACTTCCTGTATGTAAATCAAGCAACAGTAGCTCAAAGAGGCAAGTTTTTTAACTTTTTAATTCGCTTTAAAAAATTAAAACATTATTGAAATGTGTGACGGAAAAGTAAGTTACCTATAATCCCACCCCCAGAGATATAATACTATCAAAAGTGTAACACATGTGCTTCCTCTGTTTGCATGTGCGCATGTTTACATGTGTGTGCGTGTTCAAACATAAATGGGATTAATGTACTTACATTTTAGTTTTCAACTTGATTTTTTCAGTCAATAATACTTTCCTGCAGCTATAATCTTTGAGGAATGACAAAAGTGCACATGTAGAGAGGGATATAATACTGTATAGAAGAACAAGTATTTTTCAGAAGGAAGAAATCAATGTAAACTGGGATCTTCAGGAAAAATTTCCTATAGGAGGTGGGACCTGTGCTAGGCCTTGAAGAAAGGCAATGATTTCAATTGCCACAAGCACAGGGGAGGAGATGGCCAGCACAGTGATGGGGGAGGAGCCATGGGGCAGCACTACATGGCAAGTGTGCTTAAGGGTGACCCAGCTAAAAACAAGAATAAGTTCAGCTTTAGTGTGAACACTGTGTGCCTACGTACAATGGCCCCGATTATGGATGCATTTGGAAGGCAGGCATTTGAGCTTGAATTTGACGCAGTGATCAGCTGAGGGCCATCTGTTTAAGTTTCTGAGGCAGCGGAGTGAAAGTCCTATGAGGACAGAGAAGGGCCTACTATGGTGAGGTCTTGCTGTGAGCCAGAGCCTTTATGTTTTTATTTAAAGCAGACATACCCAGGACAGGTTGAGAGAGGAAGAATATTTGAAAGGAAACTGCCAGGAACCTGTTGCAGTACTCCAGGGCCAAAATGATGAGTTTTGGGGCAGTGGAGTGAAAAAGTAGTAGTCATCTACCATGCATTCTGAGGGAGGCTCATTTGACTTTTGGGCAGGTGAGTGTACTAAATTACAAACTGACGCAGCAAGTAGAACAAGCATTCACTGGGGTACCACCGGCTTGCCTCTGCAACTCTCCAGGACCCTTAAACCTTTCTGGACCTCAGCCTTTCCTCCTATAGAGAGTTGGGGATATAGTTTCTAACTTTCTTCAACATTCTATGGGATTTACTGATTTGTTAGTATCCTTCTGCAAATAGACTACATCATGCATGTATAAACATGCGTAAACATCCCGTAATTCACATGCTGTGGCATTACTGAATGCTGCTGCCAACTGCTATATTTGAAGTTTTCAGGTTCAACAACCAATTCCTAACATGAGGTGGTTGGTAGATTACCATTGACATTTTGCCTTTTCCGTGCAGAAAGGATTCTGCATTTCAATTGTAAGACTTCTAAGAGTAATCAAAATGAGATTTAAAAAAAAAAATTGAGGTGGGAGTAAGAACAGATAAACTTTCATCTTGGTTTGAAAGTTACGTGCCATGATTCTGTCTTGCTGAAGAAAGATAAATGTCATGGGTCTTGAGAAGCTGCCAAGAGATATGCTAGCACATATCTTTTATAACCTTTAAATGTACTTCAATGAAAGCATATGGAGAATTAAAACTGCAGGCTGCATAAGTAATCCAGCCTTATATATCAAAATGGTATAGGCAGGGGCAAGTTGTCATTGTCCTTGCTTTCAAGTATTTTTCAAAGACACAGCAACTTCATGTTAATTGAAGTCAAATTTTTCACTGGGTATTCAAATTAACAATCCATATTGAGAGTCTGTTCAAGATACTGAATAACAAACAAATTATACTAGGTACTGGGTCTGAAGAGATATTTGCTTTCCTGTTTTCATTTAGGTAGGATCCAGAAAATGAGTTCATCTGGCATGGAAGTCTGCCTTCTCTGCTTGTTTTACAATAAGCAGAAAAAGCTGCACCTTCTTGGTAGTGAGATGAGTGACTAATAATATAACTATTCTCCTTTACCTTTTTGAAAAGCTATTCTAGGTAAATTTTAAAATATTGTGTTTTTGGAAAATTTTAGGAATAATTCTTTCAAAAGTAATTTTTCTATATTTGTTCTTATAATACTTTGCTATATTGTAATATAGTAAGGTTTAATTCAGAAAAGCCTCTGAGAATGTTGCAGATTTTTATGAATGTTCCAGAACACTGTTGTTGATACCTAAATAAACCAAGGAGTGAGTGGAATTGACATATTTAGCAGAAGATGAACTGGACTTGCAGATATAAGAACATGACTAATCCAAAAATGACCTTACATTCATGTGGCAGTCTGAGATCAGGAAAGCATTGTGTAATTTGAGAATGTTCTGCATGAATAAGAGCTATGATAAATCAGCTATGATTGTTTAGTGACTTTTATTTCAGAGGTCTGTGTTTTCAGTGTTCTAACTATATGATGCCTTTTTTATTCCAGTTTCATGACCATATGGTATGGTCAGATGAATTTTTTAATTTCCCTTTAAGGTGCTTCTTTTATTTTTTTTAATTTATCTATTTTTTGCTATATTATTGTTTTTAATTAATATACATTTTTATCTAGAAGAGTTTGGGATTGACATAAAAATGGAGCATATAATACACAAAGTTGCCTTATCATTCTGTCCTCTCTCCCCTACCTCATAATTTCAACTATTATTAACAGCTTACATTACTGGGATACATTTGCTAAAATTAATGAACAAATATTGATACATTATTATCTGAAGTTAATAAATTAAGGTTCACTCTTTCTGTTGTACATTTCTGTAAGTTTTGAAATATTCAATGTTATGTTTACCATTATGCTCTCATACAACAGCAGTCTCCATCTTTTTTGGCACCAGGGACCAGTTTCATGGAAGACAGTTTTTCCACAGACTGAGGGCGGTGGGGTATTGTGGGGTGGGGGGTGTGGTGTGGAGCGTAGGTGGTGATGTGCGGCCCATTCCTCAACAGGCCAAAGACTGGTAACGGGGCGCAACCCCTTGGGGTTGGGGACCACAGCCATACAGTATACTTTTACTGCCCAAAAAAATCCCATTCTTCATTTAAAATCTCTGTTCTCTTTCTCCAGAAACCTTGGCAGCTATAGGTATTTTTACTGTCTATAGTTTTGCCTTTTCCAGAATGTCATATAGTTTAAATCGTATATTATGTAGCTTTTTCAGACTAACATTTCCCTAATCAATATATATTTAAGTTCCCTTCATGTCTTTTTTTATGGCTTAATAACTAACTCCTTTAAATCACAGAATAATATTGCATTGTATGGATGAGCCAAACATTGTTTTCCCAATAACCTCCTGAAGGCTGTCTTGGCTGTTCCCAGTTTGGGTGATTATAGGTGATGCTGGTGTAAACGTTCCCATGGAAGTTTTTTGCATGGACGTGACTTTAGGTGCCTCTTTTAAAATTAAGTTTGCATTCTACTATTTGGTTCAAAAGAAGCTAGAACCTACAGGGAATACAACCATCATTGCCGTTAATGATATAGATCAGTAACTCTTTTCTTAGAAACTTTGCGTATCTTAGGTATTTAGGACCCAAGTTTTACTTCTAGCTTTGCTTCTTTATTAGCTATATGTTTTTAAAGTTTTTCTTTAACTTCTCTAAATCACAGTGTCCTCAGTTGTAAACTGGAGCTAGTTAAAACTTTATCATAGGTTATAGTGCTTCTCTATGTGATGAGTAGACATCATTATTATTCTGATCTTCTTGTTTTACTAGGCTGATAATTTTTTCCCCTTTTGTCTTTTTCCAGAGATTTCTTACAGTACCAGAAATAGAAAAGAACTACCAGTGTATACTTTGGTGATCTGAATAGAGGCAGAGGGGAAAATGGAATTAGGGCGGCACAGAAAATAAAAGCCAAACTTATTTAATATTTGGCCAGTTGTCTTGATTTTGTAATGAGTTTTTGGCCTAAAAACTGCCTACTCTCTCTGAGATTCTAAAATTTGATTACAGTTCTTACAGTTTCTGGTCTTAGATCAGGTAGCCAACAAGGACTTAAATACGTTTCTTTTGCCTCAGTCCATCCACCCGTTTGTCCATTCATTCAGCTAGCCAGCCAGTGCTTATTGGGGTCCAGGTAAATCTAAGCAAAGCATTGGCTCAATACTGAGATTTTAGAAGTGAAGTGTGGTTCCTATCTTTAAAGAACACATTGTCCATGAAAGTTAGATATCACTGCCTTTCTTGGTATTTAAGATGATAGTGTAAGGACAGGAAAGAATGTAATAATCAAATGATGAAAGATTTGGATCATATGGCCAAAATTTGTCGCTTTCTTTTGGTTTTTTGAAACAGTTCAGGGGAAAGAAAGAGGAATAAACAAAAATTAGATGGTATGCGTATCTGAATCATCCTCATCCATTCTCAAGTTCAAGTCAGTTTACATAGCTCAAAGGATCTCTGATTTCGTGAGCTCCCTTGACCATGCTGTGAATGGCATGTATGCACTGTGTCATGTAATATTCAAGGACATTAGTATTATTACTACAAGTGCTTCCCAACATTTTTCATGTCATGGCACACACAAGGAATGATAATATTTTTATGGCCTTCCAAGGTAAATGAGCAAGGCAGCTTATAGCCAAATACCAGCCTAGAGGTTCTGCTGCCTCTGCCTTGCTCAGCATCCAGAGAGTTGAATGGGGTGAGCATCTCTGCATACCTGTGACATATTTGCACTATCCAGATACACTACAGTTTGTATACTCTGTGTTAAATCATCCCCAGGTTGTACCTTCTTTGCTGACTCAGGGCCTCATTAGTTTCTTTTTCTAATGAATAGTTTGAGCATGTTAATTGTAGTGGCTACATGATAAGTTTTAGGAAGATAATTTATGGAATTTAGAGGATCCCAAAGGAAAACATTGGAGTAAAGTATTACTAGAGGTTGGAGACAGATTTTTATAATGAAAATAGTCTGTCTCAGAATAGGTAGTCCTGGACTTCAGTTCTAACATAATCACCTTTGGCAAATCACTTCTCTTTGAGCCGCCGTTTCCTTATCTTTAAAATGAAGGGATTTGAACAAGATAAACTTCAAGCTACTCTCCAGCTCTAAAACGCCATGATTTCATATTACCTATAAACCTTTGCTGTGGAGTTAACTGCTTTTCACGGAGTGTTTCCTGTATGCTGGACACTCAGTAAATGGCTTCCTATGCATGCCCTAGGGCCAGCTTCCTGAGGCTCCTCAGATGGAAGGTTACTGCTTAGATGCTGGAGGAATTAAAAAAACTAAGATGCTTAATGAAGAAAAGAAAATAGGTACTGGAGAGAGTGTCTGAAAGGAATAAAGCTAGCTGTAATAATTTAGTCTTTCAGATGTTTATGAATATCTTTGAAATGTTAGTAAAATGATAGGCTTTGCATTTAAGAATCTGCCAACTAGCTAAACACCTCACAGTTGTAGCTGGCAACTCTGGCAGCCTTAACCTCTGAGAAAAAGTTTTCCTAACTCTCCCTTCTAGAAACACTCACTGCAGATACATCAACTATCTAGCCATATATACAGAAGGCAAACCTCGATTGTCCAACAATTCGTTTAGGAACTTCTCCGTCTTTTTCCAGTTACCTAAGGCCTTTCTGTGTAGCTATGTATTGAGTGGATGAAGCTGCATAGTTGGAGAATAGCAGAGAAGATATGTAGGAATGATTAGATAATCAAGGACTGGTTGCATTGTATTTCATTGCAAAAAATAAAATGGTAGCATTTGTTCATTCAACAAATGTTTTTTGCTTATTTACTATGTGTCAGATATTTTTCGAACTCCTGACCTCAAATGATCTTCCCACCTCGGCCTCCCAGAGTGCTAGGATTACAGGTGTGAGCCACCACGCCCGGCCATGTCAGATATTTTTCTAGGAGCTAGAAATTCAAACCTGAGAGATTCTTGCTATAGTCAGACACAAATAGATACAATACAGACAGACATGCATACATAGATACATATGAATGATACAGTGTTATCAATCTTAGAGGGTTTTTTCAATAAGTACATTAGTAACTTATTTATAATGTTCAAAACACATAAATAAATTCTCCCTTCCTTGCCTCGTATTTTCCATCAGCAAACATTTATTGAGTCATATGTCAGATACATTAAAAAGAGGGCCAAAACTAAGTCATGCATTGATTTATCAAAAAATACTTCCAAGTAAATAAAAATCTACTTCATAATATACCCTTAAGGAAACATGGTGTTTCTGATACATGTACAAGAGGATACATATGCACATACTTATATATACACATATATGTATTTTTTATCTTTATATATACACATAGATGTATAAATATTTTATCTTTTTATGTGTTTATATAATTTATATATACAAAATATTTGCTTGTCTATGCTCAAAAAGGATACTTGAAACTAGAGGGTAAATAAGCGACAGAAGTCTGTGTTTGTATCTACACATATGTACATTTGTGAGTATGTGGTGTGTGGGAGATAAGGAAGGAAAGAAGGGAGAAAGGAAGAGAAAGAAAAAGGTGGGAGAAGGATAAGAAAGGGAAAAAATAGTGGGCTTAGAAGGAACCACAGTAGTTAGTAATCTTTACCTTAACTCCCACTGCCCTATCTGTTTTTTCTGTCTTGAGCTGTAGGAAGTACACCATTCATTCCATCAACTGACCTATCATTGGAATTGACCACTCACCCAAATCAAACAAAAAGAATAATTTCAGTTTTAAAAATACAGAAACATCCACAGATGTTTGAAGAAATGGTACTTATATGTTCCAACAACTGTGATAAAGATAACTTGCTGAAAGTCCTTCCAAAGCAGAAAAAAATTTTAAATCTCAGGGAATTTTTTTCTTTACTGGCCAGAAACTCATTCCAAGAAGTACCAGCCTGTCTCATTTCAAAATGCTTCCCTTACCAAGGAAGCGGAAGCGGTCATATTCTTTCCCACCAAACTATGAGTGAATTATAATTACTCTACCTCTTGTGGGGCAGTGAAGCAGCAGACATCTGCTGTACTAAATCAAAACCCCCACGAATAAAACTATACCACACTGAGTCATACCTGGACTCAGATTAAAGAATCTGTGTTGTGTTTACCTTTTTCTTTATTTTCTTTGTAATCTGAAATATGGATTTGTTACTCTGGCCCCATATTCTAACTGAGGGGAAATATATGGATTCCATTTGCTGACTCCCACTTTAACATTGAAAAATCACAACTTTAAAGCAAATGGACAATAATAGTTAATAACAGTTTAATGACAGTTTTTGTTTGGTTTCTTATTCCTTCACCATTTCACCATTTTCTTCTCCTTTGAAAAGGTGGTACAAGTAAAAAAATGTTGAAGTGCACAGTCTAAGAAGTGAGGTTCTTTAGTTGTAGTTTCAATAACAAAGGAGCAAAAAAGAACATTTTAAACTGTATTTCCAAAAGAAACAAGCTTCACAACTACTATTACTGATCATAATTTTATGTATCATGGGCTATATGATATTACTAAACTCTTCTAGAACAGCGGTCCCCAGTTTTTTTGGCACCGGGGACCGGTTTCATGGAAGACAATTTTTCCATGCGTGGTGATACCCAGTTCCCAACAGGCTATGGACGGGTACTGGGCCACGGCCCGGGGGGTGGGGACTGCAGTTCTATAGTAAGGAAAGGAAAATAGTACTTCAATTCTAAATTAAAGCTGTGAAAACACATATAGTAGTCTACTTGCCTTAAATAATTTTGCGTCTTTGTCTTTATCTCTTAGAGAGCTGAAAGACAGACTCGAATTATGGATTCAGCTCAATATGCAGAATTCTGTGAAAGTCGACAATTAAGTTTCTGTAAGTAAGCATTTAAGTTTACTTAATTATATGTATAAGACATTGCGTATTATAGATGTACTAAAGTGTGACACAATCTGTTTCTTAGCAATTGGTGGATTTAATAATGTGCATAGTTAGAACTGTTATAGAAACAACCCGCATTGTGGGGCAGCCTGTAAGAGATTTTACCACATTCAACTGTTTTGCGATTAATAGTGTTCAGTAAGTTTTAAAGGATATTAGTAATACAGAGTGTCATGTTCACATTACTTTTAGTCAGAAAAATCCCATTTTTCTTAATATTCCCATTTGAATTTCTTTTACTGTTTCCTAGTCATATTTACAGTAGTATTTCTTATTGTATTTGACTCATAAAGGACTCTAGTAGTACAGTCATGACATTCAAAATCTCCCAATATTAATTATAGTTACTAAACTTTTCCTTTATGCATGCTCATATTATCACAAAGGAACATATCAGTAGTCTCTTCCATTCTTGTCTAACCTCCTGCTGTGGCATACATTCAATATTAGCCAAATTCATTAGTGCAAGTTCTCATAACACTAATGACCTAGTGGTAGAATTAGTACTTTCACATCACTGCATACCAGCTTATTAAAACTACATAAAGACTCAAGATAATGAGCTGGGTTATGTAGCAAAATATCCTTACAGCAACAGATCAGTGATGACTAAGGTTCTTGGGGTAAAGGTCAAAGAGAAAGTGTGATGAAAAGTCCAGTTAAAAATATGACAAAGTAGCACATGACCCTGGTCTGAGGGATTATGGAAACAATGGTGTCTTTAAATGAAAAGCTATTATGTGATCACAATAACAGCAGCATATTTGATTTGGAAAAAGAAAGCGAGAGCTTCTTTATGTATTACAAAGTGCAAATAAATGACACATTTCAAGTAGTGTCCCGTGTAAATGTCAATAAAATATAGGAAAATACGTTTTAGAAGATTTTCTTTCTAACTAAATAGACTTTCCAATCTGACTAACAACTTGGCATCACACATCTGTGAAGCATTAAGTAAATGGCACTTCAGATCATGGCAATTTCAGCAAATGAGAGGTTTTTGTATTGTAATTTTTAGGTTTAAAAATGGCATTCAAGTCTATAAGTATAAATCTCCAGTTTATAAAGAACATTTAGTACAATTTAACTGTTTTTTAAAATCATATTTTAAATTTAATTCACTTAAAGGAACAGAAGTATTATTTTACACTGAAACTATTAATAATAGGCTTAAAGTCTCATGATATGCCTTTTGTTTGAAAATCTGATTTTTAGTTACTTCATTTTTTGTTTTTAATTCAATAAACTGTAGTAGATTAAAAATTGATATTTTCCCTTTCTTTATAAAATAATTATAGTATAAACAATATATTATGCTTGATTTTTTTTTCTTTAGAAGGGAAGGATTTGGTCATTTTAAAATATTTGTTTATATGGTGTCCACGGGTGCTCTATTATGGAATCTTGGTGGAAGAATCTGTTTTATGTGATAAAATACTGTGATTGAGAATTCTTTAATCCAAGTGGGTTAGCAAATTCAGAAATCATTCCTACAGTGGTCAGAATGTTAGGCTCTTTTTATTCTTCTCCTTCTAATAAATTACCAGGATATAGGAATTATGATCTTAAGTGTCTTCTTAAATATTTGGTCTTATCAGTCACTGGGATTACTGGTATATTTTAAAATAATGAGTCTATAATTTTATAGGCTTAGAGTAAGCTATAATATTAGCACACTGATATAATTCACTAATCTTTTGTTTTTGTATTTATATAAGTCAATCATTTCCTTTAACATCTTTTTAAATCTGATATTAATATTGACTCACAGAACTTTCTTTAATCATGATTTATAATTAAAATTTATTATTGGTAAATTAGTTTCTGATCTTTTACTTTCAACTTTTTATTTTATATTTGGTTTTTTATAAACAACTAATATCTAGATTTTCTTTTTAATCAATCACAGAGGCTCTGTGTATTTTAATTGGTCAGTTTATATGTATTTAATTACTGATACATTTGGGTTTGTATAGGCTTATTTTGTGTTTTAAATGTATTTTGCTTTTTTATTTGCTTTTCTCCCTCATTTTCTATGTTTTATTAGATTGATTGGGTTTTCTTCATTTCATTTTTTCCTCTACTAATTTGTATATTCTATATTCTATGTGTATTATTTCAGTTGCTATCTTTAATTTTTGTTGTGCATCCCTGACTTAAAATTTTTAAAATTGATGAGTATTTAAACTTTCCTTCTTGGCCTGATCTTGTTTTTCCTGAGGCTCTGTAAGGGCTTAAAGCACTCATTTTTGTCTTAAAATGGCTTCATTTTTGCCCCCATACTTAAATGATTGCTTAGTTGGGTAGGAAATTACAGGCTTATAGTTATTTGTTAAAACATAAATCCATTGTCTTTTGGCCTCAGTTGGTAGAAGTCTGCTGTCAGTCTACTTGTTGTTTTGTATTCTTCCTGTGGGAGCAACTAAGAGAATGAAGATACTGCCTACAGGTCCTCTGCTATCTGGCAAAACGAACAGGCTGGCAAACAGTAGCTGCTCAGAAATATGTGTAGAAGGAAGGGAGTAAGGAGTCCCTACTGTGGAAGGTTCCAAGGAAAACCATGCTCTCCGAGGAAAGCTATTTTCATTTAATACAAAAAGTGATTTTGAAGAGGTTGAAGTCGCAGAGGAATTTCTTCAGAGTGGAATGAGCATTACAGAGAACCCTGAGGAAAGGATCAGGAATAGAAAGACTGGTGAGAGGGATGGGTTAGATGTGAAATAGTATGCAGGAATGAGAGAATGGAATATTGTAAGAAATTTAAATTTTGTTAGTGATCATTAATAAGAATAAAAAGTGTGTGAAATTAACTAATCTTAAATTTCCATATGAAGTTATTATGTAAAGTTATTTTAAGTCTAGCACACACTGAAAACCCAGTTAGTTTCAGAAAGCTGATAATCCTAGGAACTTTTGGTCGTTGTTTAGGACTCTGTTTATATTGTTAATCACTTTCCAGAATACCCTTTTGCTGATACGTTGGGAAGAGGGGCGAAGGAGAAGGAACTCATTCATTCTGAGGCTCCTCACCTCTTCATGAAAACAAACTGTCACGACTAGGGGTATCTATGCCTCCTTTGCTGGAACCAGCAATACACTGGAAGGGCCAGTCTCTGAAGCAATCCTTCTCTAGGTGACAAGGACGGAATTAGCTCAGAGAATCTTCACCTGTTGGTGGAATAGTGCTAACCCAAGTGGTTTATGGAACCTCTGTGCATCTTTTTGATGCATAGGAAAGTTTGGACCCTACCTTTTTATTAAAGAAATATTTTTTTCTTTCATCCATTCATTCAGTCATTTCTTCTAGAAATATTTCTTGTGGGTCTGCTAATACCAGGCACTAGTCTAGGTGCTGGGGGCACAATGGTGGATGCATGGTCCTTGTCCCTTCGTTCTCAGTACTTATAATCTAGTGATGAAGCTACTGAATCTTGTTTATGTGGATAGATCTGACTGAATACTAATAATGATCCTTCCCCTCCCTTTTAAAATAAATTGTTTAGAGCATAATACAAAATACCTGTTTCTGTACTAACGGTCTGTCAAGAGAAGTGAATAAGGTACATTTTATTGATCATGCCAAATTGCTGCCTGTTAACCTTAACTTCAGAGGTATTCCACAGATGTTAAACAAGTGTTTGTGAGCTATTGCAGCTTACTATTTAGATGGAATGTTGCATGTCAGATAGCATTTGGAAGATTGGTTACTTTGGGGAGATAGCTTTAAGGGGGATTATCATAATTCTGCCACATTTGACAGCTTTGGATATACACTTTGATAGCAAGAGTTAATGTCCTCTGTGATTTATTTAAAAGAAAACTCTTATGTGTGTGGAATCCATGAAGATTCTATCTAGAAGGATCAAAACATCATGCTTTGAGTTATTGTTAAGTGTTATATAGACTTCTGGGACCAGATTAATCAAAAGAATAATCAGTGGATTTTTATTAAAAAAAGATAATCTTATAGATTTGATAAAATCTTTACTATCAATCTTTTCCCTCTAGGTTACTAGTGAAATTAATAATGTCTAATGAAGGCCCTGTACCAAATTAAGACTGCTTAACACTGTGGCAGTTTAAAGATATTTAACTAAAGGTTCCCTATGTGCTTGGTTCTGTATATTCTTGGTACTGTTAGGTTTGCAGAGACATGAGGAGAAATTTTTAGCAGTCATGAAAGGCTATCTGATGATGTAAGTGTTCAATGAATGGTTAGAGTGGGGAAAGTATACCTTTGGCCTGTATGGTAAGGATTCATGTGAAGGAAGAAGAGTGATGGGAGAGCATTCCATGGAAGGAAAGGAGCAGGAGTGATTATACTCAAGGCCAGGTGATGGTTTAATAGAAAAGTGTTGTAAAGGCAGGTTGGAATCAGTCTGGATAGTTTTGAGAGTCAGGCTAAGGAATCTAGACATCTTTGTAATCAGGGAATGTAATCACATGCTTAGATCAGGCCAGATATCAATTAATTTTAAATTCACAACTTTGAGCCTATTCTAATAATAGACACATTTTGGAAAGTATTAAAAATGCAATTTCTGTATGTTCCCTTTTTCATCACAGGTTGGTTCTCACAGGATTTTCTTTCCCTAAGGGTAAATTAAAGTTACATCAAGCAAGTACATCTTCCAACTATTGTTATAAGCTATGGCCAGTGGTAACTTACTCTGAAACAGTGTGAGAAGTGTTAAACCTTAAGTGGTTTAGTATACTATGTCATATAGCATAGTTACAAAATAAAAGACCCAAATGCATAAGGGATTTCTTGAAAACAACCATTGTGTTGCTTTGTACCTAAGGGTTAAAACTTGGATTTCTTGGGGCTAGAGGCCAGAACATCTAGACATTAATAAAGTTCAAAAACATTGCATTTTATATATATTGTTTTTTGTGTGTAATTCTGAGTAGTCATATTTTTCATTTTTTGATAGTAATGTGCAATATTAACACACTATAAAAATTAAATTTTCTACACTTGTTTTTTTTAATGGCTAGCTAAGAAAGCTTCCAAATTTCGAGACTGGTTGGACTGCAGCAGTATGGAGATAAAACCCAATGTTGTCGCTATGGAAATTCTGGCATATTTAGCATATGAAACTGTGGCACAGGTAAGAATTCTAATCTGTCACATCAGGCCACACATGGCTGGTTTTTCCTTATCTCTGTCCGTGATCAGTTCTACCAGCTGCTCTACCAGGAATGACAGCCATGAGTTCTCTCCTGTAACAATTCTATCATTTTCTAGAATTTAGTTCAATTATGTTTCTTTGCATCCTCAGTGCTGGCAGGTGTTAGGATTAAAAAAGACTGTTTCTTGCAGTTTTATCCTAACCAGAAATGGAATTCCTGCATACTCTTTCTTGGCATTGAATGCAAAGTCCACATCTGCCTTGTTTGGAGATTATTTTCGAGCTTTGAAAAAAACCTTCCTAGGTATGTGAGATGAACTGAGTGCTTACCAAATTCTGAGTCTGGAATCACTGCCCTCTAACAGAGTTTCTCAAAGTATGGTCTTTAGAACAGAGTCATCAGCATCTCCTTGGTTCTTGTTTAAAATACAAATTCCTAGAGCAGTGGTCCCCAGCCTTTTTGGCACCAGAGACTGGTTTCATGGAAGATAATTTTTCCCCAGGGATGGGGTGTGGGGAGCGGAGGCAGAGCTCAGACAGCGATGCGAGCAATGGGGAGCAGCTGTAAATATAGATGAAGCTTTGCTTTCTTGCCTCCTGCTGTGTGTCCCCGCCTTTCCTATGTTTCATGGAAGACAGTTTTTCCATGGGAGGGGCAGAGCTTTGTAGCCCAGTCCCTAACGGGCCACAGACTAGGGTTGGGGACCACAGTCCTAGACTATGGTCTCAGAGCAGACCTACTGAATTAGAATATCTGGGCTTGGGCCCTAGTAATCTGTACTAGTTAGTGATTATTAAATAAATTTTGAGGGCTACTCCCCTAGAAGTTCAGAATAATATCATTTGTATTCAGATAAGTCCATTCACCAGTCGATGAAACTGTATGCTCACGTCCACAATATAGATTTTTAGTTAAAAAGTATTATCAGTCACATTCACAATGTATTGCTTAAGGCTGGGCATGGTGGCTTGCACCTGTAATCCCAGCTACTCAGAAGGCTGAGGCAGAGGATCTGCTTGAGCCCAGGTATTTGAGGTTGCAGTGAGCTATGATAATGCTGATGCATTCTAGCCCAGACAACAGAGCGTGACACTGTCTCAAAACAAATGAAGAAATGTATTGCTTCGGTGGTATGCATGGTTACTTCCAGCTGTGTGACTTTATTTCATTGCTCTGATCTTCTAGTTAGTGGATCTGGCTCTTCTTGTGAGGCAGGACATGGTAACGAAGGCAGGGGACCCCTTCAGCCATGCCATTTCAGCAACCTTCATTCAGTATCACAACTCTGCTGAGGTAAGTATCACAAAAAAGTCTGTGTGTATGTAACACATCTGTGGATTTTGTCACATCTGCCATTTATATTAGTAGTTCTTTGAAAACAAATTATACAGAAATGTATAGCTTTTACTCAGAAAACATTCAACATTCAAATAACTATTTATTGAGCCCTTACTATGTGCATGGCCCTGACAATCCATTTAATACAGTGATTTTTTTTCCCACCTTTTTCTTGCCTCACTTAGCTTTCCTAGCCTTTCAATGAAAAGGATAGTTACAGAGGACTTCTTATTTATTTAGGAGATGAAAGCTAGTTTAGATAATTGAATAATGTTGGAAAAGTTATTTATTTCATTGTACTTCAAAAGATTGAGAGGGTAATTAATTATTGCTATAATAATAATTCCTGGCATTTATTGATAGCTTTCTATTTCAATTATTGATTTGTCTGTAAACATGATTTAAAGAAGTTTGGCTCCATTTATTTTCAGTTTTTAGATTGACCCTACTATGTGAAAATAATATCCTTTTCAGATCCGGTTTCTGCTGCTGGGATCTCTACCTATGGGGACCATAGAGCCTTCTTGCCAATTTTAAGGCTTTGTGTAATAACTGTGCACCACTTTTAGTGTACAAAATATTCTCTATAAGCAGCATGTGCCTAAAAACTAGAAATGTATTACAATATATTGAATGTATTTGCCAATATTTATGACCTTTTTTACTAACAAAAATGGCATTTTCATATAATTCAACCTAATAACCATAGAAAAGACAGCAAGAAGGTTAACATCTGCATGCATAATTGTGAAGTGAGTTTTGGATCAAGCTGGATGAAATGTATAACCTGAAAATGGCTAAGCCCTGTTTTGTGTCTATACCTTAATTACAAATATCTACTCTTATTAGTATCTATAGGTGAGGATTGTGACTCAAATAGTCTTTAAGAAGTAGTTATAATCTTTTTTAGGTCACAGACCCCTTTGAGAATCTGATAAAACCTATAAACCTTTTCTCTATAAACATATTCACAGATTTTGCATATAATTTCAGGTTGTTCAGAGACCCTCTGAAGCCCTGTGGATTGAAGGGATCTGTGAACCCTATGGATCCTGGGTTTAAGTATCTCTGCTCTAGGATACTTACAAAATGTATTAAGATATATAACCTATATAGCATCTTATTAAAAAAACCAAAAGTCAATTTGACATTTTCTTATACCCCTTGGAGAATTTGATTGGCTTTGTTATTCAAGTAGGGATTAAAATGTTTATGCCCTTTAAAAAATCCATTTTTTTCTTAGAAAAGAAATACATCATTATCAGTCAACATACTTTAAAAGTCCCTAAAGCTTACTTAGTTGATTAAACACTATTTGTTTTGTTTATGTTACAAACCCAAATTATGATGTCAAAGAACACTCTTTAAAATGTCTTTGATGCATGTTCACTTTATGAATATGTGTATAAGTATGCTTTCCATTAACATCAGACAAATTTGTTGTAACATTTCTAATTGAGGAAATTTACTGTGAACATAACAAGACTAGTTTTCTTTTAACGTTCAAGTGATTGCTTGCATGGCTAGGAAAACTCTTTATTTCCTCCCCTTTCTTGGTTCTCAAGGGTGGCCAAGCTGCCCTGGGCAACTGCTTAGCAACCACAGCCGCTGTTCCCAGCTACCCAGCAGTTGAGAGAAAGGTCCCATGTGTGCTGGATTTCCTGGGCTCTCTGGGAGGTGGGAGCATGAGTGTGAGAGAGCATCCTGACAAAATATGTTAGTAAAAACCCTGGCTTTTCCCTGGCTGGCATACACCCTTCCTCCCCTGTGACTGGTAGTCAAAGTGAACATTCAGAGAGAATGGAAGTCTTCCTTCCTGCCATTTAACACCTGACAAAATCAGCAACCTAATTTCCCGATGAGTGACCCGGACAGAAAGTGCAGAAGTCAAACAAACAAATAAAAACATTTGTAATTATAATCAAAGACTTCAGAAGCTGAGCGGCTGAATGTTAAAGAAGATAGGACTTTGATGAGAAGGTAGTAGAGGGGAGAATACTCGAGGACTCAGAGGCAGCGTAAGTACCATTGTACAAGGGAAAAAGCCCAACTGTGTTTAAAATATTCAAGCAAAAGATTCATTGAGGAGGAATAGTAGGAAGTTCAATTAGAAAATTAAGGCTCAACTTTGGGAGGCTGAGGTGGGAGTATCACTTGAAGCCAGGAGTTTGAGACCAGCTTGAGCAACAGAGTGAGACCCCGTCTCTACAAAAAATAGAAACATTAGCCTCTACAAAAAATAGAAACCTTAGCCGGGCATGGTGGCATGTGCACCTGTCATCCCAGCTACTCAGGAGGCTTGAGTCCAGGAGTTTGAAGTTGCAATGAGCTCTGATGACACCAACTGCACTCTAGCCTGGGCAACAGAGGAAGACCTTGTCACAAAGAAATAAAAAAGAAAGGAAAGGAAATTCAGGCTCAGATTGCATAGGGTGTTAGACTGCTAGAGTTATTAAGGAACAGTTAAAGGTTTCTTCGCTGAAGGGTGGTGAATTCGAAAGGATGTTTTTAAGAAGATCCAAGTGGTGGTGCTGTGTACAGTGGATTGGAATTGGAAACTCAAGGCATGGGGTTAATATACAACGCTTTGTATTTTAAGGAGTATCTTTCTTGACCACTAACCGTAATGAGGAGCTAAGCTAGTTAAGCTTACATTCTTCATACTAGATTAGCGAGTTTAATATTAATTCAAGTTAATTTTCTAGATTTTTTTCTTTTCTTTTTATTTTCTTTTTTTCCTTTTTTTTTCTTTTTTTAATTTCAGCATATTACGGGGGTACAAATGTTTAGGTTACTTATATTGCCTTTGCCCCACCCAACTCAGAGCTTTAAGCATATCCTCAGATGGTACGCACCGCACCCATTAGGTATGTATATACCCATCCCCCCTCCCCACTCCTATCTGCCCGACAGTCCATGACTATATGTGCTATATGTTCACTTAAGTGTTGATCAGTTAAAACCAATTTTATGGTGAGTATATGTGGTGATTGTTTTCCCATTTTTGTGACACTTCACTTAGTAAAATGGGCTCCAGCTCTATCCAGGAAAATACAAGAGGTGCTACATCACCATTGTTTTTTGTGGCTGAGTAGAATGCCATGGTATACATATACCACATTTTATTAATCCACTCATGTATTGATGGGCACTTGGGTTGTTTCCATATCTTTGCAGTTGTGAATTGTGCTCCTATAAACATTCAAGTGCAGATGTCTTTTTTATAGAATGTCTTTTGTTCTTTTGGGTAGATGCCCAGTAATAGGATTGCTGGACAAATGCTAGTTCTACTTGTTTCTCTTTGAGGTACCTCCATATTGCTTTCCACAGAGGTTGTACTAGTTTGCAGTCCCACCAGCAGTGTATAAGTGTTCCTATCTCTCTGCAACCACACCAACATTTATTGTTTTGAGACTTTTTGATGAAGGCCATTCTCACTGGAGATAAGTGATATCTCATTGTGGTTTTGATTTGCATTTCTCTGATGATTAGAGATGTTCAGCATTTTTTCATATGTTTGTTAGCCATTAGTCTATCTTCTTTTGAAAAGTTTCTGTTCATGTCCTTTGCCCACTTTTTGATAGGGTTGTTTGATTTTTTTCTTGCTGATTTTCTTGAGTTCTATATAGATTCTGGTTATCAGCCCTTTATCAGATGTGTAACATGCAAATATTTTCTCCCATTCTATAGGTTGTCTGTTTGCTCCATGATAGTTTCCTCAGCAGAGCTTTTTAATTTGATCAGGTCCCATTTATTTATTTTTATTGTTGCTGTGATTGCCTTTGGGGTCTTCTTCATAAATTCTTTGCCTAGGCCAATGTCTAGAAGAGTTTTTCCAACATTTTCTTCTAGAATTCTTATAGTTTCATGCCTTAGGTTTAAGTCTGTTATTCACCGTGAGTTGATTTTTGTGAGAGGTAAAAGGTGTGGATCCTATTTCAGTCTTCTACGTGTGACTATCCAGTTTTCCCAGCACCTTTTATTGAATAAGGATTCTTTTCCCCGGTGTATGTTTTTGTCTGCTTTGTCAAATATGAGATGGCTATATGAGGATGGTTTTATATCTGTGTTCTCAGTTCTGTTCCATTGGTCTATGTCTCTGTTCTTGTGCCAGTACCATGCTGTTTTAATTACTATAGCCTTGTAGTATAGCTTGAAGTCTGGTAAATTGATGCCTCCCAATTTATTCTTTTTGCTTAAGGTTGCTTTTTCTGTAGGGGGTCTTCTCTGGTTCCATACAGAGCGTAGAATTATTTTTTCTAGATCTATGAAAAATGATGTTGGTATTTTAATAGTGATTGCATTGAATCTGTAGATCACTTTGGGTAGTATAGACATTTTAACAGTGTTGATTCTGCCAACCCATGAGCATGGTATGGTTTTCCACCTGTTTATGTCCTCTGCTGTTTTCTTCCTCAGTGTTTCATAGTTCTCCCTGAAGAGGTCTTTTACTTCCTTAGTTAAATATATTCCTCGGTATTTTACTTTCTTTGTTGCTATTGTGAAGGGTATTGAGTCTTTCATTTGGTTCTCAGTTTGACTGTTGTGGTATATAGGAATACTACTGATTTCTGTACATTGATTTTGTAACCTGAGACTTTGGTGAATTTATTTATCAATTCCAGTAGTCTCATGGCAGAACCTTTGTGGTTTTCTAGATATAAGATCATATCGTCAGCAAAGAACGACAGTTTGACCTCTTCTGCCCCCATTTGCCTGCCCTTGATTTCCTTCTCTTGTTGATACTTTTTTTAAACATTGTTTATGTACATGAAGCAATGATCTCTAGAGCTATCTTGTTTTTTCAGAAACAAATCAAACCAGATTAACCTCATTCCCTCTTGTTAGATAGTGTTTCTAGGTAAGCAGATCAAGGAAAGACTGTTGAAACCAGTGTCTGAATTTCAACAAGGCATTTTGTAAAGTCTAACATAATGTTTTTTCTTTAAGAGATGGGGTCTCTCTATATTGCCAAGGCTGGAATGCAGTGGCTATTCATAGGTGCAGTCATAATGTACTTCAGCCTCAAATTCCTGGGCTCAAGCGATCCTCCTGCCTCAGTCTCCTGAGTTGTTGGGACGACAGGCATGAACCATTGTGCCCAGCCATTTTTTAAATACATTATAGAGACTTAAGGGCCAATAGATAGTGTGGTTAGAATGGTAGATAGGATGAGGAACGTGTAGATAAATATTGCCATACATGACAGAGACTATTTGCCTATAAATTTCTTAAGAGCTGATATTGTGACCTGACTGATAAGGGATTTTTTTTTTTTTTTATCTTTAATTTTTAGGCACCATCCTATAGGATGGACATTGACACAGTGGAGCATGTCTAAAGAAGAGTAATAGGGGAGGGGAGCAGGTGTGTGAAGGAACCTAAAAACAGGTCTCATAATAAGTGGTTGAAGGAACTTGGGGTATGCGACCATAGAAAAGAAGAGGCTATGAAATAAAAATCTTCAAACATCTGAAGTACTTCTACATGAAAGAAAGAACAGACTTGCCGTGATGGCCAAAGAAAGCAGGAAGGAAGGAAGGAAAGAGATTTGTAAGAATGTCTGGAGTAATCTGCATTTATTTTAGGGCATTGAGTTTGAGTTACTAGGAAAATGCTGGTCTCCATTAACACAAATAATGTCTAAAAGGCATCTGGTTTGGGAAGAAAGTGTAGGAGTTCCTTTTGAGACTTGTAAATTTAAAATGCTAGCAGAAATTCCAAATAGAAATGTCTGTATCTGACAAAATCATAAGTTTTAGAAGCTGTACATGAAGAATTCTGATTTGTCTGAATGCATACACAGATTAAAAATTAACATATTTAGATCCTTGGGGCAAGATGCGGGTATCATTTCTATGAACTAGAGAAGAATAAATTTCACATTTGTAAGCTGCAAGTAGCATTAGATTCATGAGATACTAAAGAAAATCTAATGCCAGTAGAAGGCCTGGTCACTTGATTTCAAAGCCATGCCTGTTTAGGCAGGGGTCTTGCATGAAGTCCTGCCCCAGACTCTCCTGAGAATGCACCTCGTCCTACACCAACAGCTCCATCATCTGAATCAGAGGACTCAGGGAAAACTGCATCAGGATCCCTAGAGAATGGCAGTGCTAGACAAGACTCAGCTAAAACCAAGCAAAGGAAAAGAAAGAAGATCAATGATAATTATTTTTCTGGTGCAGAGGTGAAAGGATCTGAGTTCTTTTCAAAGATCTGAAAAATGTGCTCTGTTTTTCTCAGTCATATTTTTAGAAGAAGCTAATTTACAATCAACCGTACTTAATGGCTTCTACTAACACCTTTTTAAGAGCTTTCTTCTGGATAATGCAAAATATTGACTTTTTTCCCTAACATTTTATTATAAGCAATTTCAAGCATACAGAAATTAAAAGAGCTATAGAGTCAACACCCTATCTCTACCACCTAGATTCTACAATTAACATTTTACTATATTTTCACTGTATTTATTAATACTAAATATTTACTGTATTAACATTTACTATATCTGTTCATCTATCAGTTCATCTTATTTTTTTTAACATACTGCAAAATATGTTTTAGACATCAGTACATTTCATGCCTAAACTCTATATTATGTATAATTTATGGGGTTTTTTAAAGGTAAAATTTACACACAGTGAACCACTTTACTCTTAAGTGTACCATTTGATGAATTTTGATAAATGTATAAACCTGTTTTTTCTAAAACGCTATTAAGATATGGAACACCATTGTCAGCTCAGAATTCCTTCATGCTTCCTCCCTGTCAATTCCTGACACATCCTTAGGCAACCAGTGTTCTGATTTTTTCATCATAGATTAGTTTCTTCTGTTTTAGAAGTTCATATAAAAAGAATTTAGTATGTACTCTTTTATGTGAAATTTCATTCACTCAGGAGGTTTTTGAAATTTGTATTTTTTCGGTATAATTATATTCCTGTTTATAAGTATATTTTATTCCTCTTTATTGCTAACTTATATTCCATTATATAGCTATATCAGTCTATTCATTCTCATGTTGGTAAATATATGGGCTGTTACCAGTTTTTAAAGTATTATGAGTAAACCTGCTATGAATATGCTTATATAAGTCTTTAAGGAAAAAGACTTCCATTTTCCTTAGGTAGAAAGCTAGGAATGAAATTGCTGGGTCTTAGAGTTAAATATGTGCTAAATTTTTAAAGAAACCGCAAGACTTTGTTTCCAAAAAAGTTGTACCATTTTATAATTCCACTGACAATCTATAACAGTTCCAGTTGCTCCACATCCTCATTGGCATTTGATGGTGTCCGTGTTTTTACTTTTAGCCATTCTGATGAATGTTTACTGGTAATTCATTATAGTTTGCGTGTGCATTTCCCTGATGACTAATGGTTTTTATGTACTGATTGGCCATTTGTATATGTCTTCCTCAGAGAAGTATCTCTTCGAGTCCTTTATCCAATTCTTTGGAGGGAGAGGAAATTGGCTTTTATTACCAATTTGCATGAGTTCTTTATATATCTTGGATAAAAGTCTTTTGTCAAATACATGTTTTTCATATATTTTCTCTCAGTTTGTACTTACCTATTTATTGTCATAGTGGTATCCTTTGATGAGCAGAAATTTTGAATTTCTGATAAAGTCTGATTTATCCAATTTTTAAAAGATGTTTATTGCCTTTCTGTGTCCTGTCTAAGAAAGCTTTGGTTGCTCTCAGGTCATGATGATATTCCCCTGTGTTTTCTTTTGAAGTCTTACAGCTTTAGTTTTTGCATTTAGTTCTATTAATCTGGTCAAATTAACTTTTGTATATTGTCTGAGTTGAAATCAAATTCAGTTTCTTATGGATATAGAGTTATTGCAGAGCTGCTTGTTGAAAAGACTTTCTTTTCTCCCATCCAATGGGAGAAAAGCACCATTGCTTTGACAGATTTATTGAAAATCAAGTGACAATATACTAATAGGGATTTATTTCTGGAATTTCAATTGTGCTTTATCAATTTATTTATTAGTTCTTTTGCTAGTATCACCCTATCTTGATTACTGTAGCTTTATTATAGGTCTTAAGGCAGGTAGTGTAAGTCTTCAAACTTTGTTATTTTTCAAGCTTAATATGGATATGCTATGTTTTTCACATTTTTATATAAATTTCAGAATCTGCTTGTTAGTTACTACCAAAGAAAAAGGAAAAAGAAAAACCTGGTGGGATTTTGAAAGGGATTGTGTTGAATGCTTAAATCAGTTTGGAATATGAATATGTTAGCAATACTAAGTCCACAATCCATGAACAAGGAATATCTCACTATTTATCTCTGTAAAATCTCTCTTTCTCACTGAAAATACTGTTTGTCCCAAAGTCTGTTTAACTGGCTGGTATAGCCATTCCAGCCTTATTGCAATTACTGTTTACATGGTGTATGTTTTCTATCCATGTTTTTTTCAATGTATTTGTATCTTTATACAGGCATAGCTCAGAGATATTGTAGGCTCGGATCCACACAACCACATAAAAGTGAATATCACAGTAAAGCAAGTCACATGAGTTTTTTGATTTCCCAGTGCATGTAACACTTATGTTTACGCTATACTGTAGTCAGTAAGTGTACAATGGTATTATGTCTATGAAAACAATGTACATACCTTATTCAAAAATACTTTATTGCTAAAAATGCTAATGGTCACCTGAGCCTTCTAATCTTTTTGGTATTGGAGGGTCTTGCCTCGATGTTGCAACTGCTAACTAATCAAGGTGGTGGTTGCTGAAGGTTGGGGTGGCTGTGGCAATTTTTGAAAAATAAGACAACAGTGAAGTTTGCCACATTGGTTGACCCTTCCTTTCACGAAAGATTTCTCTGTAGCATGAGATGCTGTTTGATAGCATTTTACGCTTAGCAGAACTTCTATCAAAATTGGAGTCAATCCTCTCAATCCCTCCTGCTGCTTTATCAACTAAGTTTATGGAATATCTAAATTCCTTCTGGTCATTTCAATAGTGTTCACAACATCTTCACCTGGAGTAGATTCCATCCCAAGAAACCACTTCCTTTGCTAATCCATAAGAAACAACTCCTCATCAGTTCAAGTTTGATCATGAGATTGCAGCAATTCAGTCACATCTTCAGGCTCTACTTCTAATTCTAGTTCTTTTACTATTTCCACCACATCTGCAGTTACTCCCTCCACAGAAGTCTTAAAGCCCTCAAAGTCATCCATGAGGGTTGGAATCAACTTCTTCCAAACGCCTGGTAATGTTGACATTTTGACCACCTCCCATGAATCACAAATGTTCTTAATGGCATCTAGAATGGTGAATCCTTTCCAAAACGTTTTCAGTTTACTTTGCCTAGATCCATCAGAGGAATCATTGTCTGTGGCAGCTATGGCCTCAAAAAATGTGTATCTTAAATAATAAGATTTAAAAGTTGAAATTACTTGCTTGATCCTTAGGCGGCAGAATAGATGTTATGATAGTAGGCATGAAAACATTTATCTCCCTGTACATCTCCATCAGAGTTCTTGGGTGACCAGGTGCATTGGCAGTGAGCAGAATATTTTGAAAGGAATCGTTTTTGTCTGAGTAGTGGATCTCAACAGTGGGCTTAAAATATTCAGTAAAACATGCTATGAACAGATGTGCTATCATTTAGGCTTTGTTTATAGAACACAAGCAGAGTAAATTTAGCCTAAGTCTTAAATTCCCTAGGATTTCCAGAATGGTAAGTGAGCACTGACTACAACTTAAAAGTCATCAGCTGTATTAGCCCCTAACAAGAGAGTCAGCCTGTCCTTTGAAACTTTGAAGCTAGACATTGACTTCTCTTTCCTAGATACAAAAGTCCTAGATGGCATCTTCTTGTAATAGAAGACTATCTCAGCTACTTTGAAAATCTGTTGTCTAGTGTAGCCACCTTCATCATTTATCTTAGCAAGATCTGCTGGATAACTTGCTGCAGCTTCTACATGAGCTCTCGCTCCTTCGCCTTGCACTTTAATGTTGTGGAGATGGTTACTTGTGGAGATGGCAACTTTTCTTAAATCTCATGAACCAACATCTGGTAGCTTTCAACTTTTCTTCTGCAGCTTCCTTACCTCTCTTGGCCTTCATAGAATTGACGAGAGTTAGAGCTTTGCTCTGGATTAGGCTTTGGCTTAAGGGAATGTTGTGGTTGGTTTCTTCTATCCAGACCACTCAAACTTTCTCCGTATCAGCAGTGAGACTGTTTCACCTTCTTATCATTCATGTGTTCACTGGAGTAGTGCTTTTAATTTTCTTCAAGAACTTTTCCTTTACATTCACAATTTGGCTAACTGTTTGGTGCAAGAGACCTAGCTTTTGACCTATCTCAGCTTTTGACATGCTTCCTCATTAGCTAAGTTTAATCATTTGTAGCTTTCGACTGAAAGTGAAAGATGTGTGACTCTTACTTTGACTTGAATACTTAAAAGCTATTGTAGGTTTATTAATTGTCCTAATTTCAATATTGTTGTGTCTCAGGGAATAGGGAGGCCTGAGGAGAAGGGAGAGCGATGGGGGCAGGGGAGGGTGGTGAACAGCCAGTTGGTGGAATAGTCAGAACACACACATCATTTATTGATTAACTTTGCTGTCTTATGTGGACACAACAAACAATTACAATAGTAACATCAAAGATCACTGATCACAGATCACCATAACAGATACAATAATAATGAAAAAATTTGAAATATTGCAAGAATTACCAAAATGTGACACAGAGACACGAAGTGGGACACATGCTATTGGAAAAATGGTGCCAATAGACTGGCTCAACACAGGTTGGCCACAAACCTTCAATTTGTAAAAAACACTATATCCATAAAGCACAATAAATCAAAGCACAATGAAAGGAGATGTGCCTGTATTTAAAGGTAAATATGATATATTTAAAGTTCATCTCTTATACTCAGCAAATAGTTGGGTCTTGCTTCTTTATCCTTTTTTTCTGCCTGTATCTTTTTTTTTTTTTTTTTTTTTTTTTTTTTTTTGAGACAGAGTCTCACTATGTCACCTGGGCTAGAGTCAGCCTAGCTCACTGCAACCTCAAACTCCTGAGCTCAAGCTAATTTTTCTATTTTGAGTAGAGACAGGGTCTCTTTCTTGCTCAAGCTGGTCTCAAACTCCTGACCTCAAGTGATCCTCCCCCTCAGCCCCCCAGAGTGCTAGGATTACAGGTGTGAGCCCCTGCGCCCGGCCTCTGCCTGTATCTTTTAATTGTAGTCTATAATTCTGTGACATTTAAAGTATTTATTCATGTCATTGGATATAGGTTGACTATTTTGCTATTTGTTTTCTGCTTATTCCCTTTATTTTTTGTTTCTTTGTTTCTCTTTCCTGTCTTCTTTTGGGTTAACTATTCTTTTTTAGAAATTTATTTTAATTTAGATATTGATTTCTTTGTAATATCTTTTTATATCCTTTTTTCTGTTGATTATGCTAAGGATTATAATGTACACCTGTAAATTTTCAGTGTACTTGGAGTTGTGAGTTTCACTCACAGAAATGGTAAGACTCTTGTATTTATATGTAAGTCCATCTACTTTACTCCTGTCCTTTAGGCTATAATTGTTATACATATTACATCTATATATGTTATAAACCACAATACTGTAATTTTGCCTTAAATAATCAAATGTATTTTAATGAAACTAAGAGAAAAAATAGAGTTTAATATTTACCATTCCCATTGTTCTTTATTTCTTTTTAATGACTGAAGTTTTCTTCTAGTATCATTTTTCTTTTGTGTTCTGCCGAATTTTGTTTAATATTTGTTGTAGTGCAGGTTATTATCTTAGTTTTCATATTTCTGAAAGTGTCTTTACTTTTCTTTCATTCTTAGAAGATATTTCACTGGATATAGAAGTCTGAGTTGAAAGTTTTATTTTTCAGCAGTGTAATGTCATTCCATTGTTTTTAATCAGTAGATTTATATTGTTTTTTTATTGAGTTAGTAGATTTATATTATTTTTTGTTATATGTCATGTATTGTTTTCTCTAGATGCTTTCAGAATTGTATCTTTAGTTTTGATTTTCAGTAGTTTGACCATAACATCCATTAACATGAAATGGATGGCACCCTTTTTCATTTTGTCCTTTTTGGGATTTCCTTTCTCTCTTTACACCTACTGTGATTTCCCCAAACTTGGCCTCTAGTTTGTCAAGCCTCTAAGGTTGTGTTTTAGCTATCCTCCAGACTTATTGGATCCTGCCCTTAGGCTAAAATGGGAAAAACAGGAAACTCAACCTACTACCATTCCCTTCTTCTAAAAGTAGGCACTCCCCTTTCCAGCTGCTGCCTGCTTTTGATCAGTCTCCAGTGCTTTTGTGTGCTTGGTTTTGTTATTATTTATTCAAAGCTTCTACTTTTGTCTAAAATTCCCTTGGTACAGTAAGAGCTATTTACCATTACAAGTAGTAGAATCATGCCAAGATATAATCTTATAGTTCATAGTAAGCAAATTTAAATTTCAGTCTCATTTCTGGTTTCCCCTTTCATTTACAAAACAGCAGAGCTCACTGCTTATTTATTAAGAGTCAGTCTAAACTACAAGGAATTTTTCTATTGTAAAGTAGTTTTAAAGAATTTCAGCTCATTCAGTAACATTGTTACCAACTATCATAAAATGTTACCCAAAAGACCTCTTCGTGGATTTTCTTTACAAAGTATGTGAGAAGGAGTTGTAATTAACCTAGAGATTATATATACATAAAATAATTCTTTATAAATTTTTGGAAATTCTTGAAATTGTTCTCTTGAACATTTAAACATTTTTCTCCTGATCTTGTTGAAAACCATTAAATTTTATTTTATGGCAAAGGTTTCCTGAGTAAAATAAGTATTAGCCCAGTCCATGTCTGATTTCTCCTACATTTGGAATTAGTGACATCAGAATTAATAATGCCCCATTTCAAAGACACTAATTATTTTCTACTTAGTCATGCACATCTTTCTATATTCTTACTCAATATATTTTGATGTTTTACTCACTGGAAACTTCATCTGTGGTGATATCATGGTACAATACATTCTACATAAAACAATAAAGTCTCTACTACTTAATATATACCAGCTCTGTCTACTAGAAACCAAGAGATTTGATGTATAGCCATATCTGTAACACTACTGTTGTAACCTTGAGCATGTCCTTATCTTCACTCTCTCATCTATAAAATGGGGTAGGAGTTGGAATAGTTTAGAGTGGATGATTTCTTGCGTCCCATCCAAATTTAATAATGTATGCATCCTTGAATACAGTGATTCTCTTTTGTCCTCTCCTTAAATAACTTTTCTAGTTTTAATTTCCTTAGTTGAAGAGAAGCTTTTCCCAGTTATATAGAACTACAGTTTTAACAATTACCATCTCAATTAAGCTTTGAAATGAAAAAATTAACTATATTATATACTAAACTGTTTGGCCAATGAATGGCCTGCCTTCATCTAAAAAGAAATTTTCTATAAGGATGAAGCCCTGTATACAACAATAAGGAGAAAGAAGACACTTCCTTGGCCAGCTTATGTATCAGCCTTATGGTCAGCGAGTGACAGGAATGTTATAATAGTAATAGTAATACTAACTTTTCATTTGCACTAGTCTGAAATATGTGTTATTCCTAAGACTTCAATTTTAGCAAAAAATCTAGTCCACCTAATATTATAGATGTGGAAAGAATAAGAAGGCAGACCTGAGATTCTAGGTCATTCTTAAACATTGACTCTGCTAAGGAGAAGGCTGAGACAGGATGGGACACTCTACCCTGCCAAGAATTTTTCAGTTGGGAAGAAAAGAGTCAGAACAGGTACTCATATTTGTAAGAGATCCAAGGCCAACACAAGTTTTAATGTAACTTCCTTGACCACAGTTGAGAGTTCAAACTGCTATGAGATTCTGTTCTGAAGAAACCAGCAAAGACAAGCAGAGGGGCAATAGTCAAATCCAGAAAATGTGTAGAACTCCATATGCTACTTCAACTTCCAGTACCCAGCATCAATTTCTGGCTGAAAAGACATAAAGAAAGAGTAGATGGAAGAATACAAGAATGGAATATGAGTGCAGCCAAGAGGAAGAGGACCTGACATGCAGAGAAGAACTTTACCAAAGAGCTAATATTTTATTTAAGGAAATATAGAATTCGGCCCCCCAGAGATTTCTGCAAACCCTCTACGGACAGCAGGACTCAGTATTTTGTCAAATACGTAGGTTTAGTTGTTGAAAATTTAAAGAACATCCTAAAATGTGGGTATAATCAGGATGGGAAAGATGAATACATACATAAATCTAACACTCATCATAGGTGATTATAGCAAATAACAATATTCTTAATATCAGAGAATAAATATTTAAATTTAATGTTAATTCTTCCAAAAGAATTTTGAAGAATATTATTAAAATTCTAGAGTCACTGCTTAATTCAAAATTCTAAACTTGAGATAA
Organism: Eulemur rufifrons; assembly: GCF_041146395.1. Lineage (NCBI taxonomy): Eukaryota > Metazoa > Chordata > Mammalia > Primates > Lemuridae > Eulemur > Eulemur rufifrons. The sequence continues at coordinate 13,750,655 of NC_090997.1, read as the reverse complement.
AATTTTAATTTGAACAGATTATGAGCACCTCAGTAAAGCACTGGATATTGACAGATGAAGGGGATGTGAAGATATTTATTGAGGTGAAAAAATACTAGCAATAGAACATTTCAGATTTAAAGGCTCCCTTCCAAAGAACTCAAAGGGCAAATCAAGATAGTGCAAAAGTGCATTTGGTAACTTCATTATGCTAATGTTAGCAGTTGCTGAATTATAGCAAATGAACCTGAAATTGGCAAAATGGAAAATCTAATGACATTGTTAATTAAATAGGATATTTTTATTTTTATATAAAGTAACATTTCCCTTTTGGCAAAGGTAGCATGATTTGACCAGGCTGTCTTACTTGTCTCCATATCTTATAAATAGCAATCACAAAGTAGTTTCTAACTTATGCTACTATCTTAGTCCATTCGGACTGCTGTAACAAAATACTATAAACTCGATGGCTTATAAACAATAGGAAAGTATTTCTCACAATTCTGGAGGCTGGGAAGTCTAAGAGCAAGGCACTGGCAATTCAGTGTCTGGTGAAGGCCCGCTTCCTGGTTCATAGTCATCTTTTCACTCTGACCTCGCATGGGGAAAGGGTTGAGGGATCTTTCTCTGACCTCTTTTATTAGGACACTAATACCACTCATGAGGGCTCCACCCTCATGACTTAATCACCTCTCCAAAGGCCCCCACATCACCTTGGGGGTTAGGATTTCAACATGTGAATTTTGAAAGAACATGAAGATTTATTTACTCCAGCAGGCTCCTGGTTCAGTGTTCCCAAATCCTATTTAATTGCCATGGCAGAGGTTCTGAGAGATTTTGACTAAAATGTTCCATACCAAAACCAAATTTATGTGGGGATGTAGAGGAAAAGTATTATTTATATTGGCCATAGAGAAAAGAAATGAAAAATAAATACAATTTGCAAAGAAGGAGTGCATTTAGGAGATGCCATAGAGGAACACACAGGAACTTCTTACTCCACCTAGTATACAGGATAGTGACCCCTCTTGATATCTCTCTCTTTGTGGTTCCACTTGAGTTTCTACTAGAAGACTTACTCTATTGAGATTCCAAATCCAGCTAAATATTTGCGTGCATTTTCACAAATGTATAGAGTACCCTCAACCTACTTCGTAAATATCTGTGTCATATTCATATCGTGGAGCAGAATTAACTCACAAAAGAGTCTTTACCCACATCTGGGGACCTGGCAGTTGCATTTATTCTAATATATTACAACTGAAACAAAGAATTTGTGATGAGAATTGAGAAAGCACTCAAAGAAGTCCTGTCCACTTTTATATCAGTGCCAAGTGAGGGTTAAAATAACTTAATCCATGTTATTATAAACAATGAAGATAGATTATTGTTTGAATGAAGTTGAGAAATATACCTGAAGTTTTATTTGACTTATTTCAAATCTTGTTAAAATAATAAAAAATAATCAAGATATGTATTGTTTTATATTTTAAGTCTTATTTCAGGTTCAGCTTGGATAATTAGCAGACACTCTGGTTTGTGGACACTTTTAAATTGTTTTACTAGTTAGTAATAAGAAAAGCATGCAGTTGCTTTAAAAAGTACTTTAAAAGTAGAGAAGGATATACAATGAATAATAATTCTCCCTCTAAGCCCTGTCCTCCAGCCTCCCATATACCCTCCAAAAGATAAGCACTGTTAACTGATTTTTGGTATACCCTTGCAGGATATTCTATGCTTAAATGGATATACAATGTTTGGCCTTCCTTTTTTTCAACAACTGGTAACATAGTATCACCCAGTTGGATACCTTGTATTTTTTTCGCATAATATATTGTAGAGAGAGTTCCACAGGATATGTATGAAACTGCTTCATTCTTTTTAGTGATTGCTGTGGTTTCCATTTCTTGAATGGATGTATCATAATTTATTAACCAGTCCCTCACTGATGAACTAACTCTTAATTCATCAATCCAATTAGTACTGTAATAAATACCTTTGTATATATATGTTGTTTTGTATCTGTGTAATATATTTGTAGGATAAGTTTTTACAGGTGAAACCGCTGAGTTGAAGAGGTTGTACTTTTTCATTTTGATAATATTTTGTCAAATTGCTATCAATAGAGGTTGTTATCCATGGAGTTATATTCCCTACAAAGAATTATGAGGGTAAAAATTGTAGTAATTATCAGAAAAACATATTAATTATAGGCTACAAATGACTTCTAAACCACAGTTACAGTAATACTCAAGTTGAATATTTCTTTCTCTTGATTCTTTAAGGGTGATGACCTGACATCTGATACCTATTGTGCTTTGTAGCAAATTAGCTTACCATTTTAAGAACATGGAGGTTCCATTTTTAATACTTTATTTAAATACTAACCTGATAATATTAATAGCTAACATGTATTGGGCACTGTTCTAAGTTGTTTATATAATGCAACTCCCTTAATTTTCACAACAATCCTATAAAGCAGTTATAATTGTTATACTAATTTACAGAGGAGGAAACTGAGGCCCTAGATATTATGAAACTTGACAGAGCTGGTAACTGATAGGATTGGGATCTGGACCCAAGGTAGTTGGGAAGTCAGGGCTTGCAATTGAACCATGAGACATTTTAATTATTTTTGAAAAATCATGTTACATACATATCCATATACACTCTGTCATTTTTTGAGGTAGCATTCATACTTTCATTGCAAATAATCTTTCTCTTTCTTATGTCTTTTTGTGCTTTCAAATCTGCTTTTTACAAATTAGGCAGATTAGAATAGAAAGTTTTTGTTTCTGTTTTGTCCTAAAGACATCTAGAAAATTAGGAACCAAGTTGAAATGATCTTTTACAATAGTTCCCACTATGATAAATAAATATATAGCAATTTTACATTTTTTATTTTAAGTTGATGATCCTTAAGTTATTTCAGAAATATTCCCAAGAAGCTCCCAAGAAACATTTATAATAATAAATGTTAAAAATTTTTTTAAAAAAATAACTTCCTGTGGTTCTTTCAACAAGCTCCCATGACACTTTTTATATGCGCGTAAGTGGCTGTATTCTCCTGTATCTTGACATGCGGGCTTAGGTGAAATATTGTGGGCATAAAAATCACATTTGGTGGGTCTGCTAGGAAGGGGTCATGTAAAAGTCATCTTTGATTTGTTAATGGAACTTTTTTTTTCAATGTAGTATATGGCAGCAGTGATGTGCATCCTAAGGGAAAAAATGGTCCATTTTATAAAGGTTTATTTTCATATTTTATACACTGTAGTTCTGTTGTGTGTTTTTGATTTAGTAACAATTTATGTGTTTTTCTGTCACAGAGCACTGCGGCCTGTGGTGTTGAGGCTCACAGCGATGCCATCCAGCCCTGCCACATCAGAGAGGCCGTTCGACGGTACGGCCGCAAGATTGGCCCGCTTTCCCCATTCACAGTACGTAATAACAGAGTTATAAAAAGTTATATTTATAATCTGAAAGAATTTTGATTTTCAAGTGGTTAAATGAAGAAGCAATGGAATTGTTGAAAGCAATTTGTGGTGACTGTAATTTTGTTGTATAAAAGTGGCATAATTCTCTTGGGAAATAAAAGTCATTTTTGTCTCTTTTTGGAAGGTCGCTTTTTTTCCCTACAAAATATTATTTTTTCAATTACAAATTAAGCTCTTTTGTTTGGGCTTATATTTTCTATTTTTCAAAGCTTAGGTTTATAAAACGTTTTTGTCAAATTATATGTATCCAAATATTGCTAGAAGCACTTTGTATTTTAAAACTGGTTAGATTGGCATTACCACTTCTATCTGATGTCCTTCTAAACATACTTTGAGTTGGAAGAAGAAGAAATGATTTCTTTATTGGCTTTGAACTGGGCTGAAAAATGCAGACAGTCTTTCACATCTTCAAATGATTTGAAAGCTTATAATCAGGGTTTTGTTTTGTTTTTAATGGGGAGCTAAAGACTTGATATTTCAGCAACCTAAAGTAAGTGTGTGTGTGTTTGTATGTGTGTATGTGTGTGTGTGTTTGTTTACGTTTTAATTAACTGCTCATCTTGTGGGCCTTTAAAAATAAATTTTTATTTATGTTACTAGAAGTTTCTCAAGTCCTTCTCTGTTTATAAGTAACTGGTTTGATATTTGGAAAGTAAGGCTTGATTTATATAGCTGTAGAATGGTAAAATTTTCTTTTTTTTAACATTCACTTTTATTTTAACATATCAATGCAGAATATATATGTATAACATGATACATAAATAAATGAGTAAATAAATAATGAATATAACATAGTATAAATTTTTACCTAAGAGTGGATTTTACTGTATTATTTGTTCATAGAAGTCATGATTTCTTCTAAGATACATCATCACCTTTTTTTCCTTGTGTTTAAAGAAAATGCTTTTTTTCCATTCTTTATTCTTATTAGTTATTGTTAATTATATAGATTCTCAGCGTGACAGCAAGAACATGCTTTACCAATGTCTTGAGAAGTTTTTTGTAGTAGTGACAATTTTCACTTTTGTTTAATATTTAAAATTTGTCTTGTATATTATAAGAACATGATTTTAATATTGCTGATTAAAGCAGTGTATCCTTTTGCATTAATGTTTAAGGAAGAATGAAATTAAATATCTTTTACATGTTAGGTGAAGTTATTTTAAATGATAGGCCAAAAGGAAGAAGAATAGGAAAAATTAGGAATTAGGAAGATATGAGATGATTGGAAGAATTTAAAAATCAACTGAAATTGAAAGAGCCAGCTTATAATGAAGGCTTAAAAATATCAAACCATAGATAAGAGCCAAATAATGACTAACAGATTGAGGCAATGGAGTGGAGACAGAGAAAAAAAGGAGGCAGTGCCTAATAATAATCTAGAAGTAATTAAAGGGTAGCAAAGGGAAACAATTTTTGAGAAGTAACCTAAAATGGTAACTAAAAGTAACAAATAAAATTACATAAAGGAAAATGTATCTAACACGAGGAAAACCTTCTAGTCATAAAGTCTGCATTACTTTCTCAAAAGGAAGTGGTAGCTGCTTCATTCTTCAAATTTTTTGTTTTTTAACTATATTGGACAGATCACTTGAGAACCATCTTGGTTGATGACATTATTAAACATGCATATGTGTGTGTGTGTATAAATATATATATACATATATATATATTTTTCCCCCTATGTCTGACCTGGTACTCATGTATTAATATTATTGCTATTATAGTCAAAGGTTGTAGTGAGTGTACTTTAGGCCAGACATGGTGGCTCACACCTGTAAGCCCAGCACTTTGGGAGGCCGAGGCAAGAGGATCACTTGAGGCCAAGAGTTTAAAAATAGCTTGGACAACATAGCCAGACCCTGTCTCTACAAAAAAATTAAAAAATTAATGGAGCATGGTGGCACACACCTATAGTCCCAGCTACTCAAGAGGCTGAGGCAGAAGGATTTCCTGAGCCTAGGAGTTCAAAGTTGCTATGAGCTATAATTGCACCACTGCACTCCAGCCTGGGCAACAGAGCAAGACCACATCTGAAAAAAAAAAAAAAAAAAAAAACGTACTTTAATGTAGGTCAGGTATAACTTAAGCTAATTTTTACCTAATAAACGTATAACCAATGTGCTTTTAAAAACTAATGATACAATTTTAAAATGCTTAATTTAAGTAGGTCTGGAAAATAGGACAGATAAGTCATGATCTAGAAGGCTCACTCAGCCACTAGTAGAGCAGTCAAACAAAAATCAACAGCAAATGGTAAAGAACCCCACCCCACTGGGGCACCCGGGATTTTATCACTATCAGAAAAAGGCCTCACGTAAATAGGTCTCTCCATTACCTTCAGCTGTAAGAATCTGCCCAGTCGACAGGACTGAATATGCCTACTCTATTGATGTCATGAACAGTTTCATGATATATATTATAATACATAAATCTGCCTTTTAAAGTTAAAAATTCTCTCTTTGAAATGGGATAGATTTGCAGACTATGGATGTCAATAATGTGTCCACCCTGCCCTGGCTCCCACATATCTCCAGCTGCTAAAGGGAGGAGCTTGTGGTATAATAGAAACCCCCTGGTGTCGGGGGATGCTGGTGTTCTGTTCCCTCAGGTTTACTCTGAGGACTTGAGAGGGTACTTAAGCTGCAGTGGGGACACTTTGTTAACCAGACTTTGCGCTACAGCTCATAACAGGACAGGAAGCAGGTGGGCTGCCTCTGTAGTAACCATAGGTTGAGACCTAAATTTTCATACAGAAAGGCTGAGCTGACTTACCTCCAAAGTAAAATTTCCCTTTTGAATTACAATGCCAATGAGCAACTAGTTTCTATTTGTGTAACATAGAGATTTTGTCTTTGCATCATGTCATTCTGAATCTAGTATTTAATGTATATTTAAATGTAATATCTGATTTAGAATATCTATATAGCTATGTGTATATATCCAGTTTCCAATAATTTGAAATTTATTTGGAGAATTGAAATAATGAGTAATAGTTACATGGAAACTTAATTCCACCATACATCAGATAGTATACTTAAAAATCTACTTGTAGTGAAGCATCATTCTGTCTTCTATTATACGTATATGACTTCTGAAATAATTTTACACCAAATTACAACATGATCAATTTCAGGAATACAATTCATTATATGAAGAATTGTGAGTTCTTTACCTTGGGAATTACTTAAATGATAGAAGAAAGGAATTATTAAAGCCATGTTAAGTGGAGGAGAGGGAAAAAAGTACAAGCAATGCTTTGCACTGTAGTAGCTGCTGGGGCCGGGAGTAAAGGGGAAGGATGACATAAACATCAGTCACCTGCCACTCACCTGTGAACAGTGTGTTCACAAGTGTAGTGGAGACATCTAGAAACCATCCATTCCTGCTCAACCAGTTATAACACTACTGTCTTTGTCATATTGGTTTTAATTGGTGATTTCTATCTTTTCTGTGTTCTCAGTTATTTTCAGTCCTATTCAGAAGATCAGAGAAGGTATCATACCTAAAAGATTTAAGTAATTTTCCTGAATTTATGCTATTAATTAGATTAGATTAGATTACACCAGGGCTAAAATTTGTGCCTTCCAACCCCTAGCTTCAAAATCCTTCTCCTGAAATATACACTTTTGCAACTTTCCCCACCCATATATGCCTGATTTTCTGTATACACACTTTAAAGAACCTTTAAAGAATGTAGTTTTACTTTTTTGCTTCTTGTTTATTTTTCCTAAGTAATTCTAAAAATCACCTCAGATTCTATTAATATGATCTGTAGTGTTTTAGAGTGCTTATGCAACCTAGAATCTTGTAAGTAATTTTGATGCTTGCCATCTTTTATTGTGCTTTTATTCATAGTAGTTGATGTCGGGTGGTGATTAAGAACTTTGATCCTGGAGCTAAATAGGCGGGGTTCAGATCCCAGCTCTGCCACCTACTAGCTAAGTAGCCTTACTGCAAGTTTCTTTACCTCTTTATGGCTCAGTTTCCTCATCTGTAAAATGGGTAGTAGAACATACCTCATGATAGGACTTAACAAGTACTATGAACTTGACATGTAGTAAGCTCTTAATAAATTATTTTAATAATAGAAGTAGTAGTAGCAGTAATAGCTATAGTATATTTTCTAAGAGATATCAGACAAGAATACAGAGTAAGAGGAAACCATTCCACCCAACCACACACAAATGCTCTTACCTGCACATGTACACACACTAACCCTAGAAAAAACTAAAAATTTAAATAATAATGTGATTTATTTACAGATACAATTAAAATTGTAATACCATTTAAAGATGATTGTTCCTGAGAATAAATGTTCGTTTTTATTTATTTGTATTTATTTATTTATTTTTGAGACAGAGTCTTGCTGTGTCACCCTGGCTAGAGTGCAGTGGTGTCATCATCACTCACAGCAACCTCAAATTCCCAGGCTCAAGTGATCCCCCTGCCTCAGTCTCCCTAGTAGCTGGGACTACAGGCGTGCACCACCACATCTGGCTACTTTTTTTCTATTTTTAGCAGAAACCGGTCTTGCTCTTGCTCAGGCTGGTCTAGACTGCCTGAGCTCAAGCTGTTCTCCCACCTCAGCCTCCCAGGGTGCTAGGATTAAAGGCGTGAGCCACTGCACCTGGCCCATTTTTATTTTTTGGTTTAATAATGATTAAAGAACATTAATTTTATCATAAAACATAAAGTCTCAGTAGCTTAGTGTACATAGTTACCACCAATTTTTTGCATACTAGCTGGATTTTGCATACCAGCTCTGTGGAACAGAAATCTAAGGAAAAAATGGATGGCCTCAGGTTTATAAAGCTTCTTCAGTTACAGTATAGATGAGTGTATATATTTGTGTGTGCTATTTAAAAAAAGATTTTCAGAGATTAATGAACATATCAAAATTGATAAATAAAAAAATGACTGGTTCCATTTTCTTCAATTTTTAAAGTTTCTTCATTTACTGATTATAAAAGAAGTGCTAGTATGTTACAAAATTAAGACAATACAGAAAAGTAATGAATAATATAAAACATATCCTAGAGATAACTACTATTAATATATCACTGCCTTTTCATCCTGTCCTTTTTCTGTATATATACATAATAATAATTTAAGTAAAATTGTGGTTATTCTAATATTTTTACTTATCATTTTATGGCATATCATGCATTCCTTACGAACATGATTTTTAATAGCTTCATAGTATACATTATGCATCTGAACGTACTTTTATTCACTTTACCATTCCCATATGGTTGTTTATTTAGGTTATAAATAGCAATAGTGGATATTCTTATATGTAAATCTGTATCCATCTATCTGGTTGTTTCCTTAGGATAGATTACAAGAAGTGAAATTGATGAATCAAAGCATTGATTCTTTTAATTTTCTTGATAATCTTGCCACAATAATTTCTGGAAAGCTTGAACCAATTTATGATCATGTAAGTGGTATATGAGAGTATAAACTCTAGTCAGCATTGAGTGTTATCATTTTTATTGTCATTGTTACAGGCAAAAACAAAATAGCAATTTTGGCAGCTAATATTTATTAAGCACTTATATATCATGCAACATATTGTATTAACTCACTTGATTCTCATAACAACCTTAAGAAATACAAACTATTCTCTTTCTCATTTATGCACGGAAAAAAATAACATTTTAACTAGTCCCAAGTTCACATATAGCTTATGAGTGATTACATTTTGCTTTAATTTGTGTTTGATAACTCATGACATTGAACATTTTTACTGATAATTTGTATTTCTTTGAATTTTAATCATGTCTTTGTCATTTTTCCATAGGGCAGTAGATTAATTTGTATGAATCTACTAACTTATATGAAGAAATTTTTCTAATTAAAAATTTTTAATGCCATTTATCAATTATGAACAATAAAATTTTTTGTCAGGTTTATTGCAGATATTTTTCTCAGTTCTTCATTTATCTTTTAATTTTTTTCTAATTTGATTTCTTTCTTTTCTTTTCTTTTCTGGTTTTGTTTTTTTTTTTTTTTTTGAGAGGAGTCTTGCTTTCTTGCCCAGACTGGAATGCAGTGACACAATCATAGCTCACTGAAGCCTCTGACTCCTGGGCTTAAGCCACTCTCCTGCCTCAGCCTCCCAAATTGCTGGGACTCATGTGCCACCATCCTCAGCTCCTTGATTTTTTTCAATATATAAGATTTAATGTAGTTAGATCCACTGATTTTATCCTCTACAATTTTTTCATTGTCTTATGATTTTAAAAAAAAATCATTTTATAACCTGAGATTGGTTACATGTATCTATATTTTTAATGTTTTAAAATTATTTATCTTTTTTGCATTTAACTATAATTCTTTTTATCTAACATGTAATATGAGAGTTTGTACAGCATTAGAACTAAATATCAAAATATTCTAGTTAATTAAATGAATAATCTATCCTGTTCTTATTTGTTAGAATTGTTTATCATCTATTAAATTATTACAAGTATATCTCAGGTCTTTCTGTTTTCTGTTCTGTGTTTTTCCAAAGATATTGGTAGCATTTTACATGTATTACCTAAATCTATGAAGGAAAAAACGAGGGGCATCAGGGCCCAAAAAAAGCTATATGAAAAGGTTTAAATGAATTGTCCCATCAAAAAATTGGTAGGAATTTAATTATTTGAAGAGCATTTTCTGTCACAGCCTAAAAATTCAAATGCTTTTGAATGGTAATAATAATGGTCTTTAAAGAAAATTCTTAGAATTTACTTGTACAGATTTAAAAGTAAAAAGTATTTAAAAATTTTATGATTAGAACATTTGGTTTCTTCTCCCAAAGAGAATACCCTGCAGGGTAACGCAGTGTACTCTCTTGTCATGTGGAAGGTGGTCAAGACGTGTTTTATCTAGAGCCTCCTGTTTATCAACGGTGGGTGATGTGTCCATGGTTACCTGCTCTGAAGCTCAAGCCTAGCTCTCCATGGGAAGTGCTGTAAATGGCTGACAATAAAACCAGGCCTGTAATTTTAAAAGACAGAAAAGAAACTGTATTCACTGAGTGGGATGACATAATCCCATGTGTAATGCCTAAGTCTATTTTAGTTTCTCCTGATATTCACAGGAGAAAATTATGTTACCTCCTGAGCTTGCATATTATCAGATGGCTTTCTATTGAACTAGAATAGTGAGACAATAAAATTGCTCGTTTAAGCATGATCATTAACCTAAATAATACCGTAAGTGTGTCTCTAGAAACAAGTCTCTTCCGTCTCTACTCAGCTTTCTTAAAATCTGATACAGAATCATAGCATTTTATAGCTGGCTAGGACTTGAGAGAGCCAGTCAGTCTTGGCCTCAGAGAAGCTTTGTGATGTATCCAAAGACACCTTGCAAATGCGTGAGAGCTAACCCTAGAATCCAGCCTCCTGACTCTCAGATTAATGCCCTTCCCCTAGGGTCACTTTCTTTGATGTATATGTATTTATTAGGGGGTGCTAGGGATGTTCTCATGTCATTAGTTATTTAGGAATGCTCATAATAGACTAATAGGGATCAAAACCATACAATTTCCTTTAAGAATTCCTCACATTAAATTTTTAAAAACAAAAGTGGCATGGCACATTGATTATTTTAATCTAGAATTTCACATTTGTAAATAATATTTATGTCATTAACACATTAGATTTGTCTGTATTTTTATGTGTTCAATGTGCAAAATTAAATGTTACAAAATAATATTGTAAATACCAAGTAGAAATTGGGTAGAATTCTTAAATTATTTGTATTTTTATGGAAAGTAAAAATTTTCTCAATACTAAATCTAGCATTATAGATTGGGGCTAAGTACCTGTTTAAAACCATAGGCCACTGATTCTCAGGGAAAAAAATTAACGTGGCATATTTATCATATAAGAATAACCTAGAAGTGAGTGTTCTCTGGAAAAACATGAAGCATTTAATTTAATTACTTTTAATTTTAAAATAAGATCGGAGCTTAAGGTCATATAGGAAGGACCTGAGCCCTTTCTTTGAAAAGGAGTTAAATACTCTGTGGTTCACTGGTACCACAGGCTTCAATGAATCCTACCCATTAAACTTTCTCATTGTAGATTGGCCTGTATTCGTAACTCTTTGGGTGGTCGTATCCTGAAAACATGAGATAGCATTTGCTAAACTACATCGTTCAGAAGACAAGTATTCCAAGAGGTATTCGATCCAAGAGGTATTCAATCTGTGTCATATAGGGAAGATCCACTCTTAAAATCTCATTCAGTAAGAATAGTGAGGGTGTTTTGAAATCTAAGTTATGGTTAACATTTGGAATATCACATCCCTCAATCTCTACTGTATTTCCATATTTTATTTTAGTTACACAGCATTAAGAAAAGTTTGATTCAGAATATAGTAGTTTTTAATAGTGTTCTACAGAGACCTGCAGTAGACTTGGCTCAAAAGAGAAATAGTAAGAATTCTTGGTTTAAAAGTTGTTTCACTAACAATTTCTAACAAGTGCTTACATTTCTAAACTGGTAAGTGTTTAGAGGAAATCAATACAAGGGTTTCTTATCCAGCATAATTCTTAATGGTTTTCTGGAAAATATTTTTAATGAATCTTAAAGCACTGTTAGCTACTCAAAGATGTTACAAAGAAAATCTCAATTACCTAAGGCCCTTTCTCTGACAAATATTTGTTAAAGTCTCAGAATTAAATTTATTTTGCTTTTCCAGTTGAATCCAGATTTGGTGAACTTCATTACCAATACATTTTCTGCTGTTGTAAGCGTAATATCTTGATTCTCTTTTGCCAAATGAAGTTGGTACAGTCGTGTTACATTGTAAAACTGTTTAGTTAATTTTTTTTAATCAGCGGGCAGAATGAGGGGAGAAGGGAAGAGAATCTTATCTCATTTAAACTGTATCTAGCAATATCTTACCTTGGGGATGCCAGCAAATTTGTTTATAAGGAATTATGCAGTTCTAGTTTGTAAAATCCTGATATTATTAACACCTAGTATATATCTCTACGTTGTACATTGAATATTCAAACATGGTTTGCTTTTTCCTGCCTTTACTTTTATATTAGTAATAAAGACCTCAAATTTCCTAAGGTGATTTACTCACTTGCACAATTTTATATAGAGTATTTAGACTGCTTTAAATATCAAAAAGCAAAACAAATCTAAATTCCAAAACACAACTTCCTGACCAACAAAGCATTTATAAGAAGTTCAAATATGAAATGATGAATGACAGAACCTTTATTTTGAGTAGCACAAAAATTATAATGGACATTCAAACCAAATGTCTATGAGGCCCCTAGAAATATTTCAAAGAATCCTAGAATTTTCAGGAACATAGTTTGAGAAAAGGAAAATCAATTTTCTGTAATGGGGGCATGTTAGAGTGGCAATGAAAGATGATAGCCCTAATCAGCCCTGTGTTTTCCTCCAAGTTTGTATCTTTCAAAGTCTTTTTCAACTGGAAGTAGTTCAAGAAGTTAATGAATCTCTTTTTGTTATAAAAGGTATACTGTATCTTGGGGACATGGGTGCAAAGAAAGAGGGGTAATTTACACCAAAGAGAAACTTTTTCAGCAGAATATTCTAAAAGGACTAAATCTTGAGATTTGTATGTATTACTACAGTTTCTAGGTCTTTGCAATCTTCTGGGAGAATGGAAATAGAATGGAAAAATCTTTTTAGTGATTCCCAAAAGGAAAATATCTCTTCTTTAAAAAAAAAAAAACAACAAAAAAAAAAACACAGGATTCTTTTACTCATAACTTCATGAAAGCAGCAAAAGGATCAGTTGTGAGGAACGAAACTAAGTTAAGCTATTTCTAAATTTAAAAATTGTGCTCTAAAAATGACCAGAAACTTCTTTTCAGTCTATGAATAAACAAGAGGATTATAAATATTCAGTTAGACGTATAAGTCATTCATTATATTAAATTAATCATGTTGACCTAGGAAAAATACTATTTAAATTTTTTAATTAATGTATCTAAACTAGTTCGATACTAGAAAATAACATGTCAGTTTCATTAAAATATTTTTATTTACCATTGCCAGAAACATCTAACATTCATAAGTGTTTTGTTTAAGTGAAACATTTGTATACTATTTGTATATTAATAGCCTGACAAAAATCCCCTCCAAATACCCATGATGAGAGCCTGTTGAAGTGGAGGTGATTTACTTTTTGGCAATTTCTTAAATAGTGTTGTATACTTTAGTCAACAAATGTAGTCATTGAACTGTCATTTAATTTATTGATGTAATTGCAAAGTTAATCCCACAACATAGTAAGTGGATTGTTTTAAATGGGAAATTTACACTTTACAAAAATGAAATCGATACTCTTATTGTACCCAACATATATTTAAGGCTGAATGCAAGGTAGGAAAAATGTGCAGAAAAAAATAGTTATGCCTTGTTCTCCTGACTGGTGTTTTAATTATGATTTGATTTAAACCAAATCCCCCAGGCTATGTATGCACAGATCAAATATTCCACCCCTACATACCGCCTCTGCATGACCCCAAGCTGTGAGAAGAGAAAATTCATAGCCCATATGTCAGTCAGATGTTGATTCTTGCCCTGGCACCTGGATAGGTTCTCCCACCTGATTAGAGTGCACTTGCAGTTCTGGGCATTTGCCCAATATGTGGAGTGTGTGCTCCAGATCTGGAAATATTTTGGCTGATTAGTTGGCACAGGTCAAGTGGATGGAGCCCAGTGTCAGGCTCTGAATTTGCCCAGGTGCAGTCAAGGTGACAGCTGAGCTGCTGTGCCCCCTGTTGGAAATACCAGGGAGGGAGTATTTGAGTTGACTCTCTGGCTCCAGAAGTTCATAACCTGGTCTACAGGTTCCTGTCAATTCCAATTCAAACACTTGTGCAGATTTTATAGTTTCCAGTAGAGACGTTGGAGACTACATTTCTGGCTCTGATCTTATTGTACATTCCTGGTCTAACCCAAAACACCCATTTCTGTATCCAAGACTACTTAGGTAAGACCCTAATAACAAATATGTTATACTTAATAAACTTTTCTCATCCAAGTAGGCTTTTGGTGTTCAAAAAAAAGGAGAGAAGGAGAGAAAAGAAAGCTAGCTTGGCCTTTACATTGTGCTTTTCTGTGAAGCTACTAAGAAGACAGGGATTGATCCTCACGTGGATGAACTAACTTTGCTTTAGTTTTTGATGGCAACCAGGTCTCAAGTGGTTAAAGTAAAAAATTAATTAGGAGGAAAGGCAAGACAATGAACTGCTATGAGTCAATCTGTCACCCATTCCTGCTAGAAAAACAATTCAAAGCACATGCTTTCCTGACAGAATGAAAGTACACTTCACATACAAAGGACAACACTTGAATTTTTAGTTTGGAGTAGGTAATAACAGTGGATTTCCAGAATCCGTATTCATACAATTGAACTACACGTGATTTAGAAGTGGAAGGACCAGTGTTAACATGCCTCTTTGTCTTGAGATCCTGATATGTCCATTTATTAATTCAATAAACTTTTGTCAAACATTGTGTTAGACATACATTGGGATGGGAGTACGATATTCCGACATAGCAAAGGAGGTGCAGGTGTGTGTATGAGCAGTGCCATGTGATTGGTGTTGTAACCGAAAGGCAGACAAAGTGCCTCAGGTTCAGAGAAAGGAATGCAAAATCTGCCGAAGGAAGAGGAGGAAATTTTGTAGGGTCATTAACATTTGAACTCAGTTTATAAGATAAAGGTGAGTGAATGAGTAAAAATTTTGAAAAGATAATACAGGCAGGATGAAGAGCAGACATAAAATTTTTAAAAAAGAAAAGAGCAGCACGGCTGCTCAGGCAGAGGTGAGGGACTGGGTCTGGAGTACACGGAGGGGAGAGGAAGCATCAGTGGGAGCCTCATTTGGAGAAGGGTGATGCCATTTTGAGAAGGACTTTTAATTCCAAGCCAGTTTACCTAGACTTTATGATATAGGCCAACAGTTATCAAGCTGCAGAAACCCCAGATTATTAATATTGTATAGGTATTCCACTATAATAATGTTTTATCTAAAGACTACAGATAATTTTTTATCTATGGTATGTATTGGGGTCCTCAGTGAGATTTTGGAAAATTTCTTCTTAAACAACTGATGTCATCAAAGAGCTATTTTAATTTTTTTGATCAAGGAGTTAATATGATCAGCTCTATATTGTAGAAAAATAACTCAGATGACTGTGTAGACAAGAGACTGGAGTGAGGAGCTATAATAGACAGTGAGACCACTGCGATATTGCAAGTGAGAAGCTACAAGAGCCTCTTCTGAGGCAATGGCAGTGGGAACAGATAAGATAAAAATGTATTCAAGAGATACTTGACATATAGAATAAGAAGGATAAGACCCTGACTAAGAGAAGAATACAGGATGACAAGTTTTATAATTTGGCCCAGTGCATAGAATAGATAATTAACAATATTCTCAAGACTAAATTCAGTGCTCACATGCTTCACAAAGAACTTGCATGAAGTGTAAAGATTCAACAAGGAAACTAATTTCAAGGGGATTTCCTGGTTGTGGGTGGAGAGAGATTAAAGCATAGATCACCTGAATTTAAAAAATAAAATTGACATTCAGACATTCTGTTTGAATTTCTGGAAGTGTGTATGTGTGTGTGTGTATAACCAGAAAGTCCCACATATTATTATGCTGTTTTGATAAACAAATTGACTAAGTCATTGATGAATTTGGCCATGCATTCCTGAAAGAGGACTACAATCGAACCAGACTTTGAAAATTTTTGTCGCCGTGCCTGCAATAGCTTTTAGTTCCAAAGCATTATTTTGCTAAACTTTGATTAGCAGCCTCTACCTCTATGTGAACCCATTGTCTCCACCACTGCTCCTCCACGTCCTTGCTCTCAAAAAGAAACTGCAAGGAAAGTAATGAGAGCAACATTAACTCAGAAACCAGATTTTATAGGATTTATGGAATGATAAGTTAGCATTTTTTCCTCAGTTTAACAGAAATCCAGCCTTCTTGATTGTAGGGATGCCCCTAAATGGATTCTTGCTGTGTAGCGCATCATTACCCATACAATCATTTCAGCTCAACAAGCGCTTCCAGTCTGTAAGAAGCTCAGTCTCAATTTCAGACTTTTGCCATTCCCTGCTAAGAGTCCCTCCTTCAGATTTATGAAAGAAAACATTTCTTTCTGTGAAAGGTTTTTGTACACTCCCATCTGGAAGTGTTTATTTCAGTGGCATGTAAGCTATCTGTGGATTTAGTTAGCACCAGACCCCCTTTTGTGTACTTCTGCCTTAAAAATTTTATAAATGATCTTATTGAATTTGTGCCAGTATGCACATGGTTTGGCTGATTGCTGCGTATATCCTTTACCTGCCAGTCACCTTTGATTTATGTTCCTTCTGCTAAGCTCTTGCCTTCCAAAAATGGTGCCACTGAACTGTCCTCTAAATCATCTTATTGGTTAAATTATTCCAAGATGAGTTGGTATGTTTTTGGTTGCCTACAGACAGATAATTTATATTTTTCTGCCCTTACCCACTTCTAGTAAAGCCACTTATGGAGGAGGATTGGACAAGTTATGTCATCGATCTCTTTATTCCAAATGAATACCATCTGAGACACTGTGCCAAGTCGAGACTAAAGTGATAAAGAAGTGTTCTTTGGCATCCACTTATGTTATGAGTCCTTCTTTTGCAAATAAGTCTGGGCCTTGAACTAAATCTGATGTGGGGACTTCTTTGCAATTCTTAGAAAAGGGGAAATAAAGTCTCTAGAACAAAATAAGTAAACTTTGTCAGAAAGATAGGGATTTTGAAGGCTTTCCATAGCTTTACTAACTTGTGAGTTTATGATGTTTCCTAGAGAAAAGCAGGTGGCTTGGCAGTTATTTTAAAGTTGGCTATTTGTGGGAGTGGTTTCAAGGGGTTTTGTATCTCTAAAGAGATTCTAAAGAGCTAATTCTTAAGAGTGTTTGACAAAATAATACATCATTTTAAACTAATTTTCTAGGGATTCGTTGGTCATCAAATATGCCATTTAACTTGACGTCACAGGCTACCAGCTGTACCACTAGGTCACCCCCAGTGAATTTATTTAAAGTGAATTTGCTAATAAGGAAGCCAGTATCATGCTGATAGAACATGGCATTACTGGTATAACTTTTAAAGTAGGTTTTAGGTACTCAACTATCTCACTTAAGCAAGCTTTGCAAAGAACTGCACTTTTTATGTACTATGTGATAAAGGAGTATTTTTAAATTTTCACGATTATACTTGAAATGCTGTGGAAGCATTTAAAATACTTGGATTACATAGTTCTCAGTATCATAGTTCACAAACTCGTAAGCAAAGGATAGAACTTCTAGGCTGCTTGGCTGTGGTCTCACTAAGCCCAGAGGTATTTATTCTAAAAGACTCACGAGGCTTTATTTATACTTCTGAAAATTTATGTGGAATTCCCTGTGTTCTACCATGGTGAAAGCTGTCTCAGGAGTGTGTCCGTCATGTTTAATATGTGCACGGTTTAGTCAGTCATGGTGCTGACATGGTTTTCAGAGAAGCTGTTATTAGAAAACCAGCACCAGAGATGTAAGCACTGTATTTCCATTCTGTCACTTCTATTTTTTAAACACACATATAATATTTCTAAAATGCATATCTATATGTATAATATTTCAAATAGATATGGTATACATATACTGTATATATATGTGCATGTATATGTATGTACATACACAGTCTCATTTAAAGTAATTGTCCTAAATGAACCAAAACTTTCACTAATATTGTTTCATGATCACTGCTTAACTAAGCTTCTCCTGTCTTTGGTGTTTTTTCAAGGGCTTCTGAGTCAGACAATTTGCCTGAACTTCAGTTTTGTCATTTGTTAAAATTAGAAATTTTTAGGCAGTAATAATACCTGAAAGCTCCTAGCACTGTACTTAACATATAGAACATGTTTTAAAAAATTCAAACAGAGTATTTCTTTTAAAATCATTGTCACCCTAGTAGAATTCAAAAATATAGATTATAGTGCTGGTTTGCCAATAGTGCCCTTCCAGGACTCACAAACGGAGGCCCATCCTGACGTCTGAGCGTGGGATGGAGACCCAGACCCACTGATGGTCTTTATAGCTTTCAAAAAAATGTGCTAATGTTTCTGTGTCCACTTTCAGGTGTATAAAATGAACGATAATGTGCTCTTTATGCCAGAAACTTTCAGACTATCTTGCGGTCCATGAACGCTGTACTCCCTTCCTGCCCCACGTTTGCCCTTATGTGGACGAACAGGCCGTGCTGAGGACCGTTTGAATTCTGCTGGCAGCGGCATGACTGACCACATATGGAGAGGGAGGCTTAGAGGTAGAAAGGGTATGGTAAAAACATACAAAGCTACAGAAATTGTGGATTCCAAAAAGTGACTGCCAAAAGCTTTTCCAGAAATGAGATCTTACCAAAGTCGGAAGCTTTAGATTGAAAGAGAAAAATGAAAAATGTAGTGCATTGTGAACTGGCTTTAATTTTAATTTCCAACTTGAGAATTAGGGAAGGATCCTTATCCAAAAATAGTTCCTGCTCCTACTTTCACTGATTCCTAAACTTCTAGTATGTAGAGTCATTGTCCTCTCTTAAAATATATTTTATACACCTGTGAAAATTTAAGATTTTAAACATCTAGGTGAGAGGCTCTATAATTCAACAAAATTGTTCAGCAATAGTACTTTAAATTGGTGACTAATATGGTCTTTAGTTTATTCTCTTAGTCTATTTCAACAGGACCTTAAGTATTCAAGACAAATGAGAACTTACACTGTTTCCAAAAATCTCCTAAGAATTTAATTGTGAAATCTGTCTCTGGTGTTTTCCAGCATCCAATAGTTATACACTTTTCTTCAAACCTAAATTGAAAGTTTTCTTTATTTCTCCTCAGTGGAAAGAAAAATACTATAATGTTGTATGAACAAACTCTCCGAGGCCCTTTCCCATTTTGGTAGCAGTGTTTCTCATGTACTTGCTTGGAAGAATGTTGTCACTGTCTCCACTTTAATGTCAAGACAGCTTCTTAGTGCCCATACTTCTTTTAGAGGTAATGGTATAGAGAAGGAACCTTCTTGCAACTTGGATAGATCTGGGCCCAGGAAGTTGCTGGTGACGCAGGGCATGGTAGGAAGAGTCCAAATCCCTCCTCTTTCTGATTTCTTTGACTTTCTCCGAACTGTTTTCTCCTTTTGAAACCAGCCCCAATCTTTGGCCTACTTCTTCCAGGATACATTGTATTTTCTGGTCTGATCCACACCTGGCGTGGATCGGTCCCTCAGATAGACCGAGGGACTATATTTAATCATCTTGGTACCTCCCTCAGCAAAGGACAATACTTTTTATTTATTTGGAGCTCAACATAAAAGATGGATGAATGGATGGACAGGTGGACAGAACGGTGGTCTGGAGAGAGAATAGTCTTCCAGTGGACAGATTCTAATTTTAATCTCATTGATCAGTTTTAGGTCCCCCAACCCTGATGTGCTGTATGTAAATGGACACTCCCACTACCTATGATTAGTCAGTTTATAGATCACTTCAGGACAGCAAAAAGAAATGATATGGTTGCTTCATTATTACTATCCAGCACTAATAATTAATTCCTCAGGAATCTAAGGCAAAATAATGCCCACGCTATTGCATGAACAATATTTGTTTTAAAATGAATATGCTCAGTGGGTAGTTATATGTCAAATAGATGAAGAATCCTAAGCATACTGGGAAAAGTATAAAGTTTAGCTCTTAACATCATGCTGGAACCGTAACTGAAGCCAACAAATACCTGTTTAACTGATTGACCTTTTTTGCACTTGGCACCTCATTCAGCACTGAGGAACAAAACTCCAAAGAAGGAGCTTTGGGCCGGGTGCGGTGGCTCACACCTGTAATCCTAGTACTCTGGGAGGCCAAGGCGGGAGGGTCACTTTGAGGTCAGGAGTTCGAGACCAGCCTGAGCAAGAGGGAGACCCCCATCTCTACTAAAAATAGAAAGAAAGTAGCCGGACAACTGAAAATATATAGAAAAAAAAATTAGCTGGGCATGGTGGCACATGCCTACAGTCCCAGCTACTAGGGAGGCTGAGGCAGAAGGATTGCTTAAGCCCGGGAGTTAGAGGTTGCTGTGAGCTATGATGATGCCACGGCACTCTAGCCCAGGCAACAGAGTGAGACTCTGTCTCCAAAAAAAAAAACAAAAGCCAAAAGAAGGAACTTTGCTGTCAGTTGTAAGCCTCTAAGGATTATCTTTTTTTTTTTTTTTTTTTTTGAGACAGAGTCACTCTGTTGCCCGGGCTAGAGTGAGTGCCGTGGCATCAGCCTAGCTCACAGCAACCTCAAACTCCTGGGCTCAAGCGATCCTCCTGCCTCAGCCTCCCAAGTAGCTGGGACTACAGGCATGCACCACCATGCCCGGCTAATTTTTTCTATATATATTTTTAGCTGTCCATATAATTTCTTTCTATTTTTAGTAGAGATGGGGTCTCGCTCTTGCTCAGGCTGGTCTCGAACTCCTGAGCTCAAATGATCCGCCCACCTCGGCCTCCCAGAGTGCTAGGATTACAGGCGTGAGCCACCGCGCCCGGCCTAAGGATTATCTTTTAACATCACTGAGGAGACTCTAATCATTTTGCAAAGTGGTATTTAGGGAATTAGGTAATATGTATAAAACATCCAATCTTCATGGTTATTTTTATCACAGAAATCCATGTTACTTATACAATCATTCTTGATGGCAATTTAAAAAAATATTCAGGAGAGCAATATCCAACTATCGGGCTCTGTAAATAGCCTTGTAGTAGAATATTATTCTTTGTAATAGAACTTAACAAAGTAAGATTTTACTTGAATGGCTATTTTATGAACTATTAAATGGAAAACATTTAATGAGTACTAAAGTTGATATTTGATAAGCATTTGTTATTAAAATCACAATTGTGGTGTGGTAGAAGTGGCACTGAATTGTCACTATCCATTCAGGAAGCTTTTGTCTGAACAATTTTAGATAACCAGAAATAACCACTTGGAAAACAAGATTTGAAGAAACCCAAATAGCAGAGTGATTTGGATGTTAAGACACATCTATTTGTTAAATGATTGTGTGTTCTCATAGACACGCCTGATTTTTCTGGTATAAGAACGTTTGTTAGTGGTATACATCTGTACAGTTTCAGACACATTTTTATGATACATTTTTATGTATGGCTATCGATTAGGAAAAGAGTCTATACAGTTTGCTTTCAAATTTGGAAGATCTGTTCTCTTCTTGGATAACAGCCTCATATACTACCTTGAAATACATCAGGTTCCCACACAGACTGTAGTTGTCTGCATTCTTAGTGAGGAGCTTTTCTCTCATCCCATCAAGAAATAAATTCCCAAGATACAATATTTTGTGCTATATGGCTAAATAAAAACACTGGACAGCCACAGGTTGAAGATGGGGCTTCACATGTTTCCTCACTAGAGGAGAATTCATCTTTTTTTTAAATGCCAAAGAAAAGCAGGCATCCTCAAGGGGTACTGTGGTTCTACTTTCCTTGGGGAAAATAGAAGAATTCTTAGGATTGCAGCAAAGAAAAAATAGTGCAGAGGAATGTGTCCTGATGTAGACTTGCAGCTGCAAGGTTAGTGATTCTGCTCCATAGGCAGATAGAGATAAGAGTTGGGAAGAAAAAGGGAACAAATCCCCTCTCTCATCCATAATTAGGAAACCCAGTTCTCCAGACCTCTATCTCTTCCTGAGGAGTAAGCTTTGTTTGCCTATTCTCATGGGCCAGGGAAATCAATTCCCCTGATGAATGAGAATGAGGGTCATGAGTAATTCACACATTTTATTAAGAAATCATTTTTCAATCAGTCAGCAATAACTTGAATTCCTGGTGTATGGTCAATGCCATGTTAGACAAGGGAGAAGAGAGGAGGGGAAAAAAAAAATGGAACATCTACTGAGCTTTCGCACCTCTCACAGTAACTGGCATCCTCAGAACTAGTGTTCATTGCCTTCTCTATAAACTACCAACAGCTGGAAACAAAAAAAGGGAGCTTAAATTTAATCACGAGGAGGGCAACAGTAACTCATTCTGTAGATAAAAGTTAAACTTTACTGCACTGATTTTAGGCACTTTAGGAATTCAGAGGTGAAGGGAAACAACAGCTGGAGTAATCAAGACTCTCCACCCCTGATTTCTGTGGGGCAGCAGGACTGCTCTTAGACCCAGGCCTCACAGTATAGAGGGTGGCTCCTAGCACAGACGCTGCTCAGGTCCCACTTCTCTACATCCCTTACACTATGTCATGATTCAGGAGGCAATTGCTAATTAATGGGAAAATGAAATGTGGCATATATATACAATGGAATATTATTCAGCCATAAAAAGGAACAAAGTTCTGGTGCATGCTACAACATGGATGAATCTTGAAAATGTTATGCTAAATGAAGTAAGCCAGACACAAAAGGACAAATACTGTATGACCCCTCTTATGTGAAATATCAAGAATAAGCCAATTCATACAGACAGGAAGTAGATTAGAAGTTACCAGGGGCAAAGATTGCTTAATGGGTACAGAGTTTCTCTTTGGTGTGATGAGAAAGTTTTGGAAAGTAGATAGTGGTGATGGTTGTACATTATTGTTAATGTAAGTAATGCTACTGAATTGTACACTTAAAAATAGATAAAATGTCAAGTGTTATATTCTACCAACCCTACCCTCCCCAAAGGCAACTGCTGCTGAATGCCATGAAGGTCTATGGGACCATGCTGCCACCAGTGTCCCAGATAGTCACTGCTTAGGTGAGAGTGAGAGGAGTGTTTGAGCTGCAGATGCTTTTATAGAAGAGAAAAAGCAAATTAACTCTTAAAAGCCTCACTCTTGGCATGAATGCAATCGGTTTTGGCATAAGGACATATTATTTCCCAGTGATGTGAAGCATCCATTGTTGTGTGTTTCTTCATGTTCTAATTCAAGGTTCCAGATTAACAGTGTCCACAACGGTTGTATATGATAGCTGAAAAACGGCAACAATTCATATTACTCTTAAATTTGTATATATGTAGATCTAGATGTAAAGTGTATGAAGTGTAATAGTCATTCTTTATATTGACAACTAGATGGTCATTAAACAGTAGAATTGTGAATACCTTTATTTTTATAAAAATACTTAATTCTATTAAATTTTTTAAAAATAAAACTTAAAACTTCTTCCCTGCGTTATCAGATGTAGAAAAAAAGAAAAAAAATAAAATTTCAGCTTTATTTAAATAATTTAAAAGCATTTCAAGGGCAAGACCATTGTAATGGTATTAATACAGCTGACAAAAGAAAAAGTATACATGCCAGAATTTTGACATAAATTCCAGAAGTATTTTTTATGCCATAAGCAATGAATAGTCTTTTGAATTTTACTAGGATTTGTGGTCACAATGTTGCCAATAATGATGACATTCTTTGGTACAATTTGAAGGTTATTTATGATACTTTCTGGATGTGCCCAAAGAAAGAACATCTTAATGAAATAGATATCAAATTTGACCTTGCAACCACTGTCAAACATGTGGGAATGCTGACTAAAACGTTAAAGTGATTACATTTAATTTTGAGAAGATATAAGATGCGCTAAAAGAGTTAGAACAACAAAAGATTCTCAAATAAAGAGTAAATCAGCCTGGGCGCGGTGGCTTATGCCTGTAAAACTAGCACTTTAGGAGGCCAAGATGGGAGGATTGTTTGAGGCCAGCCTGAATAACATAAGACCCCATCTCTACAAAAAATATAAAAATGAGCAGTGCATAGTGACGCATGTGGTAGGCTAAGGCAGAAGGATCGCTTGAACCCAGGAGTTTGAGGTTGCAGTGAGCTATGATGACACCACTGCATTCTAGCCCAGCAATAGAGTGAGACCCTGTCTCAAAAAAAGAAAAAAAAAGTAAACCAAGCTCTTTGGAGGGAAATGACATTAATTTTGAATTATGCTACCAAAAATTATTTGGTTTGAGTAATCTTAGCAAAAACTTACCAATGATGTTAGCAATAGCTTTTTTTAATAAAGCAAAGTTCACCAAAAATAATAACAATTATATCTAAGTTTGACTATTTCACTTATAAAATAAGTTAACTTTTTTAATTTAAAAGAGCATGGGTGGCCGGGCGCAGTGGCTCACACCTGTAATCCAAGCACTCTGGGAGGCCGAGGCGGGAGGATTGCTTGAGCTTAAGAGTTCGAGACCAGCCTGAGCAAAAGCCAGATCCTGCCTCTACTAAATAGAGAAAAAATTAGCCAGGCATGGTGGCACATGCCTGTACTCCCAGCTGCTCAGGAGGTTGAGGCAGGAGGATTGCTTGAGCCCAGGAATCTGAGGTTGCTGTGAGCTAAGCTTATGCCATGGCACTCTCGCCCAGGCAACAGAATGAGACTCTGTCTCAATCAATCAATAAATAAAGAAAGAAAAGAAAAGAACATGGGTTTTCTAAATCAAAGAGAAATTTGAATAAGAAAATGAAAGTATTTGCCTAGTTTTGAAGGAAAAGATTCACAAACAATCTTTAAACAAATTTCTACAGAGAATATTTTCTGGTCATTATAGATCAGGTATATTATTTAAAGACAACTATTTCAGTGAATCTTTTATCATTTGGGCGTTTTGTTAATTTTTTTTTTTTTTTAAAGTGAGTGAGGATATATGCAGTGTTTGAAAAAGTTTCAATTTTATTATTTAAGTTTAGTTGGAAAATGAGAACAATACATACTAATTTTGAAATACAAACTATAAGACATAAACAGTTTTCTCTGCTGGATGGATATGCAGTAGAAAAACCTTGGGAGAAGACACGAGACTGGGAAGGGAGGTTTGGCAGGTAAGAATCAGAAGCTAATGAGAACGGTTGGGATATGTGGGAAGTGGGGTTTCAGCGAGGACTTGCCAGCCGTAAGATTCATCTAGGGGATGCACCTAGGGGAAAAGGGGGAGGGAGGAGAAGGCAGGGTGAGGGAGGTTCTGCAGACAGGCAGAGAGATCGGTATGATTACAGGACTCAGAAGACAGTGAGGAAACAGACCCAACTGGACCTGAAGGATATGAGTTCATGAGCGGAGGGAAGTATAGACTGCAGTCTAGGAATCCCAGTAGCACAGTTGTCCTTTTCCTCTGAAACATTTTAAGACCTTTGATATGTATTGCACAAATGCTTTCTAGAAGGGCTATTCCAGCTTACTCTTCCACTAGCAATTTGTGAGAGTTCAAATTTCACTGTATTCATGCCAGTATTACTATGTTTTAAACTTCATTAAAAGTTTGAAATTTTGATAGCCTGCCAACATTTCTAAAATGGTAGGATTCCCTGTTTTTAAAATGTTTCTTGGAGATTAATAGTGCTGTCTGCCTTTGGTATGGTGGGAAGAGCCCTGGGCCTGGGCCAAGTGTCAGAGTCCTTTTCTCCAGGCCTTGAGGTCAAGTCCATGAGCCTCTCTCCATGTATAATGTGGGAATCAAAAAATATGCCCTACTTAGTGCCAAAGTGGTAAAGAAGATAAAAGAAGATAATCAAAGTGAACAATCTTCATGAATAGTAAAATTATACATAAATATAAAATTTAAGATAATTTTTATATGTTAGTATGCCATATGGTTAAGACTTAATCTGAGTACCTATTTCATAGGATTGTGTGAGTTTAAAGATGCATCACTTCTGATCCCAATTTTTCAAAATCAAAATTAGAGGTGGGTGGGTAGGGACTAAATAGGTGACCCAAAAGTTCATATGGAAGATGAAATATACAAGAAGAGCCAGGAAATTCTCAAAAAGTATAATTAGGGAGGGGGTTATTAATTAGCTAGACCAAGTATCAAAACATGTTACAAAGCTACAGTAATTCCGAGTTTGATGTCGGTACATAAATAGATTAATTGAGCAGCCTAGAAAGATCAGAAATACAGCCAAATATGGGTAGAAAATTTAGCATATGATAAATATAGAAAAAAAAAATCTCCAAAATATGTTGGTGACCAAAACAAAAAACTTAGGTATACAGAAATGGAAAGGTATATTGTGTTATTATTTATATTAAGAAGGGCAATTGAGGATATCTATAGGTAGATGTCTGTATCTATGTATATGTGTATATAAATATGCTAGTATACACATAGAATTCGCTGGAAAGACACATGAAAATGGTAAAAGTGTGTGCAGCTGAAGAGATAAATGAGAAGAAGCTTATAATTTTTTAATGTTACCCTTTGCTATAGTTTGTAGTTTTTAAATCAATTTCAAGCATTACCTATTTTTAAAAATTTTAAAGAAAATATTAGCTTAGAGTAAGACTGAGCCAATGGGTAGTTCTACAAACCAAATATCTTGATTTTTCTTTTAACTTTCACTCAGATATTTTAGTACATTGGGTGTCTAATATATCAGGAGTTGTATAAACCTACATTTCCACAGTTCTTTGCATAGTCCTGGGCACCGAGTTGGCTTGCAGTGAAGATTTTCTGGAGTGTAAAGGTAACTTTCCTTTACCACGGAATGGGTCTAATTTAGGAAGCAAAATTACATAGTTGGCAGTTTTCTTAAATACTTTCCTCATAATACCAGTGTGAAATAGCAAACTTTTGGCAGACAGGCAAGTTCCATGGATTCATGTATAGTGTTTCTTTTCTGTTTAGAATTAAGATCCCGTGCCCAATGCCTAGCCTTTAAAAATGATCTTTCTAAAAATCTTGCCACAGTTTGCACTGGTTGAAATTAAGTTCTTTGGACACATGGGGAATTGTTAAGATTTCCTTCTTTTGGAAACTCACTGAAATGGATTCCTGCAGAGAGATTTCTTTCTTGCTGCTCTTTCAAAGTTTCCCTGTTGTTTGGCCCTCCAGCAGCTCTTTACTTCACCATAGTCAGAGCAGTGACATCAAAACTTACCTTCAAAAAATAACTAAGCAAGTTTTCTTTTTTTCTTTTTTTAACTTAACATTGGGGAAAATATAGATAAACATACATTACTAATATTTTTAGCAAATCAGGAATTTTCAAGCCTGTGGAGTCAGCATCTCACAAAGGGAGACAGCCATGTTGTATATATGATCAACTTGAAAAATATCACCTCCCAAACAATAAGGCCTATAAAAACCAAATATAAATTAGAAAATAATGACTTGACTGTTGGCCTTTGGGCCAATTATGATCATTAGTAGCGATATAGTCTATAATAACTGACAGGAATGATGATGGTTTATTAATTGTAAGAGAATCATGGTAAGCTGTTACACATGCCCTCAACGTTGGCAGCTACATTCATTTCTATTGTATTGTATCTATTCTATCTATAACAAATAACCCCAGAACTTAGTGTCTTAATACAACCAATACTAAGATCACACAACAGATCACTTACTATCTCGTGATTTCTGTGGGTCAGGAATTTGGGAGCACCTTGGCTGGGCAGTTCTGTCTTGGAATTTCCCATGAGGTTGCAATCGTATGTCATCCAGGTGTTCACAGAGTGTGGACAATCCACTTCTAAGATGACTCTTAGAAGATTAGTGCTGGCCATTGGCTAGAGGCCTCAGTTCTCCACAGGACTGCTGAAGGGGTCTTATTCAATAGCAGCTGGCTTACCCTAGAGCAAGCAATCCAATAGAGCAAGGTGGGAACCACAGTGCCTTCTGTGATCTAGCCCTAAATGTCGCATACTGTTATTTGCACCAATGTTATATTCAGTGTAGGAAGGAACTACCTAAGGGCATAAATGCCAGGAGGCAAAAATTATCAGGGACCATCTTGGAAGTGAGTTACCACAGCAGTTCAAGCAGGACATAGTCTTTAGGATAAGAGCATTTGGACTGTGAATTAACGAAGGGCTTCAAAGAATTGTAAGATACAAATTCTTAGTCACTTATTTCTCAAAATTAGGGAAGCAAGTATGTTCTGTAATTATAACTTGTGTATGTGACATTTGGTTTCAAGATTTTGGGGGGTGGAATGATTCTGAGGTTTTGAATTTTCTTGAATGTCTTATATAATTGTATAACAAGCAAAATGCAACATGATTTAGTGACTTAAAAATTTAAATCTAAATTCTTTTATAAAGAGTTGCCAAGATGAGGACTCCATGAAGAGAGGGTTTGGGAGAACCCGAGAGAGAAAAGCATAGCAAAGATGTCTTTAAGTGGAAAATATGGAAATTAAGCTGGACTGGAGGCTCCATGAGAGCAGGGCCTGGTCACGTTTGCTCACTGTTGTATCCTCAGGACCCAGCACAGTGACTACGCAAGTAGTCCAGTGATTATTTTTTCACTGATTGATGGTGGGATTGGAAACTAGAGTTCTTGGGATGAGGAGCTAAAAATTGAGGAATGGCCTTTACAGTAGGGCTTTATGATTTTGCTCGAAATATGTCCCAGTACATCACATTGTCAGTAAAAACACAATGAAAAGTCAGGAGCTTTATCTCTTCTCCATAAGAACGAATGCTGAAGATTAAGCTATATATTAATATGTTATATATAGTAACTGTTGAGTTTAAAAAGAGGAAAATTCTGTTGAATAAAGGACCACAGCCAAGAGTTCAGGGGTTTTTTCCCTACTAAATTTTACATGAACATTTTCTAACATTAGATTTCTGCAGGATGACTAATGGACTATAGGACAGGTCAGCCATTGTTTTTAAAAATCCATTCTGGCAAATGAACCTGAGATTCTGCTGAAAGAGTTAAGGTTAACCCGAGCTCTTTCAGAAAGTACCAAGTGTATGTCCTCGCTGTAGAGAGAAAGCCTTCATACTCCTTGATGTCTAGCCCAAAGCCCACACTAATCTGCTTGGCCTTCAGTTTATTCTCTACGGTAGGACCTTGGGCTGAGTCAACACGACTGGGATTTGCAATCTTGACTCCAGAAAGTCTGCATTTTACAAATCTCAGGCTTAGCCATTCTCTGATTTTAAGACTAATAACATTTTAAGTCATACACTCAAAGGTAGATTTAGCATTAAATAAGATAATATGCATAAGATGCTTTGGCACAGTGCCCTAAAGAGAATCTGGATGGAATAAATGAGGTGGTATTACAGCTATCCTCAGTGTATCATCAATGTCACTATCATGCAGTTGACCTTGACCCTCTGTCCAGCTATACCGTATATACACTGACTTCAGGCTATCCTGAGTTTTCTAATCTGTTTTTTTAAAAGGGAGAATTGTGACTCTCTTTCCCACTTTTCTACCCTAGAAAAATTTGATACATATAAGTAAAATAATACATGAAAATTACTTAAAGAAAAGCAAAATAGGAAAGAGTTGTTTTTAAAAGGCCATGGGAATAAGAACTAAAAGACCTGGTTCAATGCCTGCAGTTAACCAACTCCTTTGTGACTCTTTAGATGCCTCTTACTTTCAGTTAGAGATTAGATTAGATCATCTCAAAGATCCCTTCCATTACTAGTCATCTTATTGATTTTGTGTTTGATCTCACAACAACTCTATGGAGTGGTTACTGTCGTTGGGCAAGTTATTTAACCTCTCGGTGACTCAGTTTCTTTATGTAGAAAATGTGACTAATGGTACCTTCTCATGAGGTTTTTAAGGATTAAGTGAATTAAAATATGTAAAGTGCTTAGAACAGTACCTGGAATGTATTAAGCACTCTAAGTGTTAACAATGATGATGATGGTGGTGGTGATGGTGATGATTTTGCAGATAAGGAAGCTGAAATTCATGAAAGTTAATTTTTCTAAGGTCACATAGTGGTAGAGCTGGAACTTGAATTCAAGGCTTATGAATTCCATTAAACCACATTATTTGCACATATATCTTTCAAACCTTGTTTCCTGTCTGGTTTTGAAATAATAATTGACCTCACAGCATGTAAACAGCTGGACCTCCAGCCACACTGTCCTAGCTTTTTTACTTAGGCTGTGTTACAGAAAAGGTCCAGAGTAAGAAGCTGGGATGTTGTCAGTCCCCAGGCATGTCTCCACATGTTTCTCCCTTACTTGAATAAAGAGAATGAATTTCATTTTATGTTATACAGCCTATTAAAGCAGTAACATAATGATTTGGTTTTGGAATAGATTCTTTGTTCTCCAATTCTCCAATCTTTCCCACTAATATGTGGTTCTGTCTTGGGTGAATGCATAAAAAGTAAAATCTCATTCCCTTTACTACAGTTATTCCATCAGTCTGGATCATGACCCCAGACAATACAAACATTGTTTTAGCCACTTAAAAAGACAGGTGAAACTAGAAAGCAATTAGGCCAGTTTTGTTGTTCTTGTTTGTTTTATGTTCGAATACAACCAGAGCATTATTTCTCAGAGACAATGTCTCTCAAAACAAAATATCCTTGACTGTCTTTGCAATTCCAAACAGTACTGCTACTGTTCAAAATATTTTTGAAATCTCTCTTTATTATTTATCTTCAGTGCTTGCAACACATTCTTTTGAAAAGACTAAGTGGTGACAAATCAATCGCATTACTTTATTATCACACCATGTACTTGTAAATTCAAACTGCTCCTGACTTAAATACGAAAAAGAGAAATGACAGAATGGACTTTCTTGTGATACAATTTAATGACTATTTATAGTGAATCTAAATTGAGGAAGAAAATTAAAGAAATGTTAAAGAAAAATTTTCAAGTATTTTGTGGTAGTAATAGTTACTACCATTTCTGGTTATCATTGGCTCATTTCCATTATAGCAACGTCATTAAAAGTATTTCTCTTCATATGCTCCAAGTTTACCTAGTGGAAAAGTGAAATAAAAAGTTCTACAAGAACGTTTAAAAACAAAATAATGTTCAATTATTATATTGTTCAATTTTTATATTTTATTTTTAAATGTTATGAAAGTATTTTATTGCCCTTTAAAACACATTTTTATTAACCTGGTTTTCTTGGTCTATGTTTTATCAAAATGGATATTTTAAACGTAATAAAGACGTAATATTTTGCTAAATTAGACTATAAATGATTAATTTAGAAAACAAATACATTTTTATTTTTCTGGAATGCCTTCATACATTATGGGTAACTGTTAGGAAGTAAGATGCCTTCCATATGCACATTTGCTGTCGTTGAGTACACACGCCTCTGCTGTAAATGGATATCTGAGTCAAATTTGTCCAAATTTTAGTTTTTGTGTTTGTACTTACATTTCGTATTGGCTCAAAAGACTTCTGTTTAGTTTTTATACTGTGCAGATAGATTAATTGGAGGAGGGGGCAAGAGTTGAGAGAAAAGTACAGAGTCAGAAAAATGGAACTGAATTTCTGAAAGATTTCAGCAGAAAGAAAGAAGTTAAAATGTTGCCTATTAGCACTTGGCTCAGGATGTTTGATTTAATGGAGCCGTATGGTGTGGTGAAAAGAGCAGAAGTCAATAGGCATGGGCTTAAGTCTTTGGCTCTGCCACTGACCTCTCGGAGGATCTCAGACAAATCACTTGACCTCTGTGGGCTTCTGTTTCCTCATCTATAAAATAAGAAGTTTGAGAACATGGTTGCTAAAATTTCATCACTCAAATTCTGCATGTACTAATCCAGATCTTCTTTCCTCTATGTATTATTTCATGCACAGTGTCTAAATACCGATAAATGTTTAACTTACAGACTTTATCTTAGTCAGCTAGGGCTGCCATAACAAAATACTATAGACTGAGTGGCTTAAACAACAGAAATGTATTTTCTCACAGTTCTAGAGGCTGAGAAGTCCAAGATCAAGGTGTCGGCTGATTCATTTCTTTGTGGCGGCCCTCTCCCTGGCGTGTAGATGGGCCACCTTCTCACTGTGTCCTCAGTGGCCTTTCCTGGGTGCATGTGTGTGGCGAGAGGGAGAGAGAGAGAGAGCTCTCTTCCTCTTCTTATTCTAAGGCCACCAATCCTATCAAAGTAGGACCCTACCCTTTTTCCTCATTTAACATTAACTGTCTCCTTAGAGCCCTATCTTCAAATACAGTCACAGTGGGGGTCAGAGCTTCAATATATGAATTTTTGGAAGGCTACAATTCAGTCCATAGCAGAACCTCTAGATATTTCTTTTCACTCCAGACATGCTCTTCATTCCAAGTGGTTTGTAGTCACTATTCTCCTTTTTAGATTAAGATGTAAAAAAAATTTTCATGAGCTTCCACAGTCAATCAGAAAAATAATAAACATAGTATCAACAAATGTATAAAAGAAATAGAAGTGAATATTCCCAATATTTTATTATGAACACTTTATAACATGGGAAGTTGATATAAGTTTATAGTGAACACTCATATACCCGCCACCTGTATCCACAGTTAATATTTTACTTGTTTTATCATAAGTCTATCCATCCTCCATCAACCTTTTTTTTTCCCTGTACTGAATCTTTTCTTTTATTGTGGTAAAATATACATAACATAAAATTTACCAGTGTAAACCATTTTTACATGTACAATTCAGTGGCCTTAAGTACATTCACAGTGTTGTACAACCATCACTACTGTCCATTTCCAGAAAGTTTCTTTATCCCAAACAGAAACTCTGTATCCATTAAGCAATAAGTACCCATTCCCTCCTCACCCCAGTTACTAGTAGCCTCTATTGGACTTTCTGTCTCCATGAATTTGTCTATTCTAGTTATCTCATATAAATGGAATTATACAATATGTGGCCTTTTGTGTCTGGCTTGTATCACTTAGCATAGAATATTGTCAAGGTTTATCCATGTGGTAACATGTATTAATATCAAAATTTTATTTCCTTTTAAGGTTGAATAATCTTCTGTTTTTTGTATGTACCACATTTTGTTTATCCATTTGACTGTTGATTGACATTTGGGTTGTTTCCATCTTTTGGCTATTGTGAATAATGCTGCTATGAATATTGGTGCACAAGTATCTGTTTGAGTTTCTGCTTTCAGTTCTTTTGGCTATATACATAGAAGTAGAATTGCTGGATCATATAGTCATTTTATGTTTAACTTTTTGAAGAACCACCAAATTGTTTTCCACAGCAGCTGTACCATTTTACATTCCTACCAGCAATGCACAAGTATTCCAGTTTCTCTACAATCTCACCAATGGACTAAAACATTTTTAACCAAGGGACTCATACACATACATAGTGTCTTCAGCATGATGTTCTATCTATCAAAACTCTCATTAGTTAAAAAAAAAAAAATCCTCAGTATTATGAATGAGCACGAGCCCAAATAAAATGTCTCCAAGGAAAGCCTATCTTACAGTTTATGATAGGAGATGGGAAACATGCTAATGAATGGCACCTTATTTTGAAAAGAGTTTAGATTCCACTAAAAGGTAAAAATATATATATCTTCTTATGAATATCACATTGGATGAATTTAATCTGGCCACAAATCCTTTTAAATCAACTTTGCTTCAAAACAATGTCAAAATAAGTGATGCACCACTTTTTATAAAACAATTTCAAATAAAACCTTGTTGCAGCACTGCTGTAGTATCACCTTATCACTGTTGAGGATCACATCCAATTGTTTAAACAGCACATGAAGTATTTAGAATGTGTTAGAAGTACATGTAGACTTAAAAGCAAAATACCTGGAAAAGAGCAGGTAGGAGTCAATGTTCTACCCAGATTAGTGAACACTTAGTGCTGAAAGAATTTTTTTAGTTTGCTGTCATAATAGCTTTAATGCCTGACCAAGTAAAAAAAACAGCATATCATAAATTTTATATTCAGTTCTCTTTGCACATACTGCACGGACTTACAAACAAGATCAAGTTCCAAGGTAGAAATTATATCAAGCTTAGTCAAAGAACCTTTGGAAATCAATAAGAAAAACCACCAATAGCCCAATACAAAACCAGCAAAGAACAAAAATAGACAGTTCACATAAGAGCGTGAATGTCAGACTTCACTGATAATGGAATTCTATAAAAACAATGATGTTGTCTACATCAAACTGACAAACATAATGTGTGATGCTGAAGTCTGCATAAGAAATGCAATCTTAGGGGCAATTAGAAAATATATAAATATAGATATAGACATAGATAAACACATGTAACCGTTCCTACCCTTCAGCCATCCTTAAGAAGTAAATGGGAGTGAACAGTTTTCATGTAAAGGTGTTCACTGCAGTACACTTAATATTTGTGAAAATTTGGAAATCTACTTACCCATAAGGAGACAGGTGAATAATTTATGATACAACCATGCACTGGAATATTATGTAGTCATTAAAATAACATTTTTAATATGTTTAATGGCATGGGGAAATGTTCAGCATATTATGAGTAAAGAAGGCTATGTTATTTTACATAGGATAAGATCCGATGTTTTTAAATCTATGGAAATAGACAAGAAAAAACTGTCAGGTTTTTTTTACATTCTTTTCCAGCTTTATTGAGATATAAATTTCCCCGTCTTTTTTAATGCATTTCCACTGATGCAGACATCAGTATGTAAGCATGCATGTTATTAACTAAACTTATATATTTTTTCTTTTAAGAAAATTTTCATGCAGTGAAATGCACAAATCTTAAGTATACTATTCTGATGAAACTCTTTTTGATCACCATTTTAAATCTTGTAATGTTCTATATGCGTGTTAATTGAAAGGGCTGTGTTGTGAGGAAAGGGACACTGTTCCATCAGTAGACGCTGTTTATAACTTAAGCTAGTTGTTAAAAGCACTATTATTTGCCAGGTCAAAGTTAAATCACTAAAAAGGACAGAGTTGAGAAGTGGACTAATGAAGAGAAATGTTGAAATTCTTAAAGAAAAATTGACAAGTGACCAGAGAAAGACCGGTGATAGGTGTTTGGATACTTCATACATACTTGCTTGTATAATTTGCTTTCTACCTTTGCTGTGTAAATTTGGGAGCAGGGAAATGGAGAAGAGATGTTGTTTCTCATCTCCACTGTTCTCCCTAGAAATCCATTCTCATCCAGTGGAGGGAACTTCATGTTGTCCTGACATATGGTTGACACCTTATTTTAAAGATTGATGAGTGAGTGAGTGAATGAGTAAAAATGAAAGAAAGTCTATCCCTAGCAGTCGGAAAGTACTTTTTAGGGATTTATTAACTAGTAGTTATGAGATTATGATGTATCTTCCAGAGGACTGTGGCACCGTGCTCTCCAAAAGTCTCAGAGCAAGGGTTTCCGGGCAGGTTAGAAAAGGGCTTTCTCATTCATGGGTATGCATAATTTGTTTCTGTTTCTTTGCATTTAGGAAGATAGAATTCATTTATATTTGTTTGCATTTAGGTTGGTAGACAGACACATTGAAATCTGGGCCGGGCGCAGTGGCTCACGCCTGTCATCCTAGCACTCTGGGAGGCCGAGGCACGTGGATAGCTCGAAGTCAGGAGTTCAAGACCAGCCTGAGCAAGAGCGAGACCCCGTCTCTACTAAAAAAATAGAAAGAAATTATCTGGCCAACTAAAATTATATATAGAAAAAATTAGCTGGGCATGGTGGTGCATGCCTGTAGTCCCAGGTACTCAGGAGGCTGAGGCAGGAGGATTGCTTGAGCCCAGGAGTTTGAGGTTGCTGTGAGCTAGGCTGACGCCACGGCACTCTAGCCCGGGCAACAAAGCAAGACTCTGTCTCAAAAAAAAAAAAAAAAAGAAAAAGAAAAAGAAATCATCTGAGCATATTAGGAGTATTTGCCAGTATCCCTCTTCTGCTAGTCCCTAAATTGGTTGTAGATCTCTCAGAGGAGCTGCAATATAAAGTTTGTCTGAATCCACCAGGTTCTTAGTGGCTCCAAGTGGTTTATGTCTCAGCTCTTGGTTCACTGCTCAGCATTCACCACTGCCTCAGTGAGTCACCCAGCATGTAGCAGCACGTATGGCTATTTTTCTCCAAATTCCCTTGAAGTGAACTCCTGGGCACTGGAAGGAGTTGTTTGTGCAGAAGACAGCTGGGAAAGAAGGGCTTTTTTGCTTTTGCCATAGCCCTTGAGGTGTGATATGCTATTAATATTTGTCTTTCCAGGGAGGCACTCTTGAAGGGGAAAAAAAAAAAAAGACAAACCTACCTATTCTCCATGCTGAGAATTGCCTACTTTTGATGTTTGGACAAGAGCTGGCATTGCTAGAGACGTTCTGCCTTTTGAAGCACAGCTCATGACATCCACGCTAGCACAAAGTTTCATCAACACTCGTATCCTACTGCCACTGGTCACACACTGTGGAAATGGGAAATAGAAATATCAGTGAGATTTGGCTCTTTTACTCAGAGCAATCTAGAATGACAAAGAGGAGCCAGGATCAGCGGTGGGTCCACCCTCTGGGATGGTATAGAAACTGAGGAAGTTATCAGCACAGAAGCCTAGTCTGGAGGCAAAAACACAGGGTGTAAGGATTGAAGCAATGGGTCTGCAGTTGTGAGTTCAGGCAAGAAGTCATTGGACTGAGAATCCAAGATGAGGTGAAAGGAATCTATCCCATTGGGAGACAGGGGCAAACAGTAGGAAGTGGTTGCTGTGATGAAGTCCAAGAACACAGGCGGAGCTAAGGAGCTCCAAAGAGTGGGAGATGGGCAGGAGTTGACAGGTATGGGAACTGCCATGGGCAGAAACAGCACCTTCAAGAATCCAGCAACAGAGTCCTAGAAGGAATGGTGGAGCCGCCTGGGTGGCCCAGCAGCTGAACAGAGCCCGCAGCATGAAGAATTGAACAGGACAGGGTCTAAGGGGAGAAAGCCATCTACTCACAGTTGACCGCCTGTCACCCTGCTAGACAGAAGCATTATGAGACACAGCCTCATCCAGGCAGGTGGATAATGACATCATCCTTAAAAGGCTGAAATGGATGATTCCATCCTTAGAGATTTTTCTTTAAAAAGTATAATTATTGGGGCAAGAAAAACTGTTTTGAACTTGGTTTTTAAATCTTACTTTACATTTTCCTGGGGTTTAGTTCTGTTTGCTTCCAGCGTGGTCCAAATACCTACTTCAAAGCAAACATTCTAACAAGAACTTGTTAAAAGGAAGGGAAACCAGCTCCTGTGGCTTCTTGTGCACCAGCTATGGAGGCACTCACAGAACCACGTTTGTGAGTTGAGTGTAAATGAATCCGAAACCTACAAATTAGATTTCCCTTGAAATACACATGGGTTTAAAACCTTAACGGGAAAAGAACTTGGCAAATCAAATCTGACCATATTCAGTAAAACCTCACTAATTTGCACTAATGACCAAGAGACCCATTGAGAATTACTGAATTTTTGTGAGTGTGTTAGCATGGGAAAAAATACCAAAACACGGGTTGGAAGGTGGGGATGGGGGGGTGGAAAGAGAGAGGGAGGAGGAAAATCAAAGTTCCAGCAGCAAACAAACATACTTTATGGTACAATGAAGAAAGTATTTGAACGGTTACTGGAATGAAACTCAATAGTTTAATGAGCGCCTTGCTGTGGTGCGCCTGCCTGCTGGGGAGGCAGCCATGTCATGAGACCTGCCGAAGCCAACAGCTAATGTGCACTTAGGTAAAGAGGCCTTTGCTTTATTGAGAGTCGACGGGTTGTGGTTTTTGCAGGGGTGTGAACCAGTGAGATTCTGCTGTGTGTCATGGCTGTTTGTCATGGACTGTGATTGTAATATGATTGCATGTGACTGGGTTATGCAGGCTGCAATTGTAAATCAGCGTTGGGGGTGGGATTGCTTATTACCACTCAACAAAAAGTGCAAACTTGCTAGAAAGAGATACCATAGGAGGTTAGAATTCTGACCAGTTGAATCTTCCTTAGATGTTCATGAATCATACCAACACAATAACAGAAGCTATGTAATTTAAAAGCATCTGAATTGAAGAGTATCTGGTAACCCTTTATTGCAACATGAATTTTATTCAAAATAAAAGTTGTGTCTTCCTTTATAAGCCGCTATCTAAAAAGTTCTTTGAAGATTTAATTATTCATGGCCCAAATTTCAGTAATCATAGTGCTGTTTTTAATCCACTCATTTGAGAAATAGAATACTTTTCTAATTGTTACTGTTTTACTACGCACAGTTAAAGGACAATGATGCTTCCTTTCACTTCCCTTTTCATAGTATCTGAGAGTAACTAGGGTTTGGATATTGTTTATAACTGTGGAGTATGTTTTAGCTAAATGTGCTGTTCCTCTGACTTAAGAACAACCCTTGTTAACCATTTGTGTTTATACTGATTACAGTCACTCCTTTAGACTTGCCTTACTACCAGCTAATGTTTTACCAGCTGAAGAATAATTTGGAACTTCCACTCAAGTGGCCATTGAAGGCTGTGGGGAATAATAAGTATGGGTAGTCAGAGCTTTCCCTAGGGGCATAAGCAAATGCAAACGGTTTCAGGTCGTAGAGTGCTGCCCCTGGACCAGAAAAATTGTCGTCACATCAGCTGTGCAAAAAAAGACCAAACCTCATTTGACACATACTGGAGCCTCTGCTTTCATCATTTTTTTTTTAAGAGACAGAATCTTGCTGTGTTGCCCAGTCTGGCCCCGAACTACCAGGCTCCAGCCATCCTCCTACTTCAGCCTTCTGAGTAGCTGGGACTACAGGCACCTGCCACAGTGCCCAGCTTCCCTTCATCATTTTTAATCTTTTCTTCCCCTTCCCCAGTTAAACAATAAAACGTGATTCATGCAAACCTTTTGTGCCATCTCCCCTTTAAGTGAGGGAGTGGGGAAGTAAGGAAATTTGGGGAGTTTGTTTATTAGCATCCCAATAGGAGCCATACAAAAGTTGTTCACTCTCCCCAAGCCCCCAGTTTTGCTCCTGTGACTCTAGGGCAGGCAATTTGCTTTGCTAAAAAAAAAAAAAAAAAAAATCCAAGGCCAATGTAGGCTTTCTAAATTATTTTCTTCTTCAGTTCAAAATTTCTGTAGTTTAATCCCTTTTTTCTCCCTTAGACCTGTTTCTGAGGAAGAGGTACTCATTGCTTTTTCAAGCAGGGCTCCTGAACTCCCCTCCATCACTACAGGCTCTCCCACTCTGCTCTCTTCCTCCTCTGTGTCTATTAGCAGACTTAGGTCTCCCCATCTCAGTCCTCTCCTTGACAGTTGAGGTGACTATTACTGCTACTGCCCTTTTCCAGCAGAGCTCCTTAGAAGATCAGACAACATTGTACTTGACATGTCTGATGTACCCCAGGTCTCTACCTCTAGGGCCTTACGCGATCTTGCCCTGACAGCCTCTCTTAACTCATTTGTCACCACCCACCCTCTTACTTATTCTGCTGCGCCACACTGGCCTCTATCCTGTGCCTCAAATACTCCACTGAGGCTCCTACCTCAGGGTCTTTGCACTTGCAGTTCTCTCCACCTAGATTGCTCTTTGGTCATACACTGTATCTTTAACGCTTAATCCCTCATTTATTAATACTATGGGTCTCTCTGATCAGATGTTACCGGCAGAGATGGGACTTTCTGACCCCTTACATAAAACAGCAACCCCACCCCCTCTCCAGGATTCCCTATTGCCTTTTCTAGCATGTCTTTTCCCCATAGCACTTGTCAGCCCCCGCCATACTGTGTGTGTGTGTGTGTGTGTGTGTGTGTGTGTGTTTGTTTCTTGGATATTTCTCCCACTATCATATTTTGTGTGAGGGCATGAACTTTGCCTGTTTTGCTCACAGCTGCATTCCCACCACGTAGAAGAGTTGGTAAATAATCAGTGAATGATTGGGTGAATGTGTATAGATACATATAGATAGTCTACAGATATACATGGACTCTTCCTCTGGTCAACTATGTTATTTTGGTTTGTTTTTAATTAATAATTTGTCAGTTTCTTCTTTGAGGGAAGTTTTTGTAACGGTTTTTAGATGGAGCCTTGTAGTCTCTGGCTAAACCTCCTATTGCTTCATAATAACCAGATACCATATACAGTCAAATCTTGTTGAGATTCATTTCTTAATTTAGCTTGGAATTAAGGTGTTCACATAAGAGAATAAATTTTCAAAGAGCTAAGCTGTGCATCATCAGGGGCTTTTTCCAAATTTTTGAAATCTCAGAATTTTGGTCAAGTTCAAGGTGTTTTCTAATGTTTTAATGTCTTCAATAAGTCTTTATTGAACTTTTAGATATAAATATTTTTAACAAATATAAAATAGAAAGGCCTTGCTCCTAAGACCATTACAGCCCAGATGAAAGAGACAATATAGATTATATTATTTCTTTATAATGTGTAATTACTGTGATAATCCTTCACAGGCTATAATAAGAGCAAGTAAAGAGTACTTCACCTGGTTCTGGGTTTCAGAGAAGGCTTTGCAGAGTAAGGATTGCCTGAGCTGAATTTTGAAGAATAAGAAAAGTTAGCCAAGCAGAGAGGGAGGGAGATGCAGAGGGAATGTGAGCAAAAGCAGAGTTCCGAGGAGGTGTGGAGCACTGCATTTCCAATATTTTGAAATTATTAAAGCATGAAGTACATGGTGAGGAATGGCTGGAGAGGTGGGGGCCGAGGCATGGAGAATGCTGTGTTTAGCAGCTTTGGCCTAATCCTCGATGCGCTGTCCTTGCAGGGCTCTTAAGCTGAGTAGTGAACATCAGAGTTGGAAGAGATATTATAGTACTTTCAACTTCTCAGTGGTTTTGAAACTTTAGCCACATAATTCGTTCTTCAAACAAGAATCTTACATATGAGCTTAATATCAAAATCAGATCAAAGCAGATCTGCCCCGTTGAGGTTGGGGTGGAAAACTCAGAACTTCCAAGTTTGACCTCCCCCCTCACGCTTCTCCTAGGAGTTGACAAAACTCCTCCTAGGACAACTTCAGGGAACTTACCGGGCTTTTCTCAGCACACTTTCAAAAATCAACTCTTTTGGTTCATAGATTAGAAAACTGTGACTCAGAAAGTTAGCGTATTTCAATGAATTAGTAGCAGAGCCCAGAATAGAACCAAGTCTCTTAATTCCCAAGCTAGTGCTTTCTTGTCAATATAATGTACTATTATCATTGGCAAAAAAAAAAAATTACTATCTATTACAGAAATTCTTTACTCCCATTATGCAGGTACAATAGATGAGGTAAAGAAATAAACTATTGCCCACGTAGAATTTTCTACATTGAGTGTATGCCTATAAATCTTACTGTTGGCACTTTTTTAAATGTATTAGTTTCTTTTAGAATTGGATCTTCGTTCTTAGGATTCCCTTTGCCTTTTTATGCTAGTGTATGATAGAGTACTAAGTTAGCCCTCAACTTGATTTTTTTAGGAATTAGTTACAGGGAGTTTTCTGTTAATGCCTCTTGTTGATGGAATCCCTTCCCATTAAGTCTTGACAGTGCCGTGTTTACTGACCTTGTTTAAGTAGCATGTCGTGGCTGAATCCTGCTGTAATGGCAAAAGCAGTGGAAGTGGAGTCAGGAGACCTCATTCTACTCCCAGTCCAGCCATTAACTGGCTGAATTACATTTGGAAAAGTCACTCAAGCTCAACTGTACAATGAGAAGGTTGAACTAAATTACTGCTAAGGCTCATTCCAGCCCCTACAGTCTGTGATTCTAATTACGGTATATGTTGTGTTTTATCTATGAGAGTGGTGGCATTATAGACTCCTATGTGCTCTCATTTTGGTGGTTCCAATGATTCAAGATAGTTGAGTGCATGAAGCAGTTGATTGTGAAGATATCTGAAGAGATGTGCTGAAGTGGACATTTACTCATTAGGGCAAAGGATGTATGTTAATGAAATGTGTTAAGTTATT
The DNA here is from genome assembly GCF_041146395.1 of Eulemur rufifrons. Classification (NCBI taxonomy): domain Eukaryota; kingdom Metazoa; phylum Chordata; class Mammalia; order Primates; family Lemuridae; genus Eulemur; species Eulemur rufifrons. The sequence continues at coordinate 13,708,521 of NC_090997.1, read as the reverse complement.
TGCAACTGTATTCCCAATGTGGGAATTTGAATGGCTTCACTGAAATTCTGGTAATAAATTCCCCATAACCTTATCAGTAGACAGCCTTGGGGCAACCCACTTAGCAGATGTTTATGAAGAATGCTTATTAAGAGCTCTGCTTATCTCAGTGGGAGTCATGGTATATAAACTCTTTTAGGACTCTTAGAATTATAGAAGTCCATAGAACTTTTCTGAACTCCCCATTCTGTATTTGATTCCCCAATCTCATTTTCCTGCAGAAGCCCTTCCTCAGTGTGCTACTTAAAGTCCTTCAAATCAAGCCCTATTACTTTAAGAATAAATGTGATATAACAAACAATGACATTATTATATTGTAAGCACAAGAAATGGGTTAAGTTATAAAGCAGAACATTTATATTTACACAGCAGTGTTTTAATAACCAGCAAAATTTTGGAAGAGAACTAGCAAAATAGTTAAAAGATAAATGGACTTATGTTTCAATGTTATGATTTTTCACATACACTAAAGTTCATTTTTACTTTTTTAAATCCTTGAGTTTCGGACAGGACCCTAGGAGAGTTGTTGGCATCCTTTGGTCAACACATTTGTCAGGGTATTTTCTTTTTTCAATGTCCTTCTATGGTTCTATTAAGCAATAACCTCATTAGCAACACATTCTGAGTGGTATAGTATGATAGCTTTACTACAAAGGGGTTCTGTATTTCACTTGCCAGGATATAACACTCTTATGACAGGGGAGAAAAAGAAAACTTGCCATGAAGGGGAAGCTTAGACATTATTTACTCTAAATATTGGAGCCTTCCATTTGAAAGTTTACAGAGGCTGAAGAATTGTTGAATTTGGAGATTTTGAAATAAAAATCTTCAGCATACTCAAAAAATGTTTCCACCTTAAAAACAAGTTCTATTTCCTTCTGTGAGCATTTGCCTTACATAGCTTTGAATTAGTCTATAAGTTATTTTCATCACAAATACCTTTCACTGAGAGACACAGTATCACCCTCTTCTGGGGTGAAACAAATAAAACATTCTTGTTCAGGGCTAGGCAACTTGAGAACAGACTGTCAGTTGTGTTGAGTTAGGTGGACTCTTTTTACCTCTTTATATCAAGTGTATTTTTTAGGCTACATCAGGTTAGAGTAATGCAGACTCTGAAAAGCCCAATCCAGATTAACTTTGGCAATATTCCAGAAGTGCTGGGAATTGGCAAATTTAAATCATTTTCAACTCCAAATTCTTTTTCTCTTTTACCTGTGGCTTTATGTCATCCTATATGAGTTAAAACTATGGAAAAACATGTTATTACTGATTTTACCTTTTTTGAGGCCCTTGACTTGGTCTACATAAGCAGAATGTATTATAACCAATGTCATTGTTCTGAGAAGGGTTATATATAGCAAAGATATTGTTAGATCTCAGACAGCCATAGAAATAAGGCTCTGTTAACACAGATAAATGCGTGTCACTCTCTAGCATAACAATATGTAGGAGTGTGCTGTTTTTCCCAGTTGTGGATAGATGTACAGATAGAGTACAGGGGTCAAAACAAAGTTATAGCAAAGCTCAATATATTATGTTGAACCATATGAAATTGCCATATATGTAAGTCAGAACAAATTGAATGTCAGCAGTTTCATATGTTTCAACCTAATGATTTTTTAATCTATTATCATTTAGCAGTTACTCTTCAATTCACCTTTGTTCCTGGTAAACTAAATTCATCTAAGTTGACAAGACACTACCACAACAGAGCAACTCAAAAAGATACAGAAGATTCTGTGTCTCAGCTTCTTCTTCATCTGTAAAATAGGGGTGGTAATGGTACCTGTCTTATAGGGTTGTGAAGATTAAATGTAAAGGGCTTAGAATAGTGCTTGGTGCATAACAAGCACTTAGTAAATTTAGCCATTATTAGCATTATGTCATATCAGCATGTTACAAATTTGTTTGTTCCGTGAATATGTATTGGCATCTGACTACATGGCCAGCTGTCTGGTGCCAGAGCCAGTTTTCTGAAGAGGCTATATTCCCTGCTCTCAAGGAGCTGACAGGCATGTGTATGGGCAATTATAATATAGTGTAGGAAGTGCAACTGTAGGGTTAATAGGTACTATGGACTTGGTGTTCTTAGGTGAGGCCTAACTTTGTCTTAATGATCAGGGAAGGTTTCCTGGAGGAAGTGTTATCTAAGCTGAAACTTGAAGGACTAGTTAGCCAAGCGGGGTGGGGGGTGGGGTGAAATCCAGGAAAAGCAGACTCATCAGCACCAGCATAAAGTATACAGGCCTGAGGGAGAGAGAGTATTATATGTTCTGAGGCCAAGAAGTTCAATGTGCAGGAGCAGGGAACAATGAATGAAGTCACTACTTCCCTTCTGCTTTGTGCCTGTTACCTCAATATCATCAGGTTTCATCTGTTGCCACCAAGGCAAAAATGTATATGATTTCTACCAATACGACCAAGAGCTTACTGCCAATTGCCTGTTTAGATAGCTTGCTTACCAGAGGATTCCAACTGTAATGTATTTGTCGTATACAGATGTGGCTATCCTCTAAAGATATTTTTATGTAGTCCTAGATAGGAAAAATGGACTTGAAAATAAAAACTGGCCTCTGGAATGAAAAAGAGCTTTTAAAGAAAGTCTGTTAATAATGCTGCATAGTAATAGCTATAGTAAAATGATTATAGAAGAACTGGATTACCTATTTATCTGAATAATCAAAGGTTGCATTTTTCTAAAACAAAGCCAGTTAACATTAAGCTAAACATGGAAGTTAAAATGAACCCAATTAATACGGACTTTTTTCCCTAGAGCAGAGTAAACCAGTGAATGCAAAAGGTTGTAGCAGTCAGATCCTATCCAGTGAGGCTGCTCTCCCAAATAGAGCGTCCCTTTCTTTCACAAATACATAGGAGCTTGAAGGATGTGTTTTTCTTCTGCTTTTGTCCTCTTACTAAGATAAAACTTGTGTGTCCATTATGTTGCTTTCTATTGTATGAGGGTATTATAAGTGGTACTTTACATTTCTTTTGTATTTTCAGAACACCTGCCTAAAAAGATTAAAAAGCTAAACAGTAGAAGAAACAAAAAATAGACAATAAAAATGAAAAAGAAAATTTACCAGTTAATAGCCTATTGAGAATCTGAATTTTTAATAAAGAAATGTATTTCTTTGAGTCTAAAAAGACTGCTTACTGTTCAGCCTAAATATTTTGGGTTAGTTTATGATATAGAAAATTGATTGAATTGAAATGTTTATCTTTCTACCATATAATAACATACCTAATTCTATATTCATGAATGCTAAAGTCCCCATGATTTCTTTATTACATATTTTATTCTCATTTATGAGTTCCATGTTAAACTGTTAAATCAATGGAATCATCACCTTAGCCTTAAATTAGCATAGCACATCATTAGGGAAAGCAATGCTGTACATTTAATTGCTGTTTTTAAAAGTTATGTCATGTTGTCATGCCCTACATTTGTGTTCATATGTTACCATGTTTAATTTATAAGGAGTTTGTTTAATTTACAACAAGCTTCTGGGCTGCTTCCTGTTGTTCATTAGCTCTCTCAAAGCCCAACTATTTGGTAATAGCCGTGGCTATTGCTATGTGAGTATTTGAAGTATAGTGAAACTGAAATGATATAGGACAAGAGGGCAAATGTTAGAGAATTGGAAAAATAGAAAAACAGTGCAGCATAAAATGTCAAACCACATTTTAGGGCACTTTTACTGTATTTCCATAAATGCATGAGAGAATTATGTTGCTTGAAACTGTTTACTTTCATTTTTGGCCTGATTTTCTAGCATTGAAGAAACCATGTCTAATGATCTTGAGTATTCTTTAAAAAAAAAAAAGAAATTATATTTTACATAATCGTTTGCATGTGTGAGTTCCCTCTGGCAGAAGCACAGTAATTAGTGTGTCTCTCTGAGGGAGGAGACTATCTGTCTTAAAGATGCAATGGCCACTTTTGACTGCCAGAGCTGAGCACAGAACACTGTGATTTTGTTAAAAGATAAACATCATCCCTTTCCCTTATTCATTCTCTCTTTCTACTTCTTCGGCTCTAGCAGGAGAAGCAAAGGACAACTGCGTATAGTTTTCTTCCTTTCTTATTCAGCAAACCATAGAGAAAGATCTTGGCTTCTTGACATCAACAACTTTGCTTCAACTCTACTTGGAACTATTTGGGCAGCTTTTCAAAAATGAAAAAGGTACAATAAAAGAAGACCAAACTTCCTGTTTTACTTATAAAGTAGCAGATTCAGCAAAGGCTCACTCTCCTCTGGGAACAATCATATTCTTCCCTGGAGACTGGAGATTGTAGAATATTATTTCCTTGCACAACTGTCATTGAAACTATTAAAAGACAATCAGCTTGAGTAGGAATGGTGGCAGACAATATGAAGCTTTTCAGTCTTGTTATTAAGCAAGGATAATGGTAGTATGAATCGTTGGCTGCCTCTTAAAAAATAGTCAAAAATGTGCCTGATCGGGACAGGGGGACCTAAAGGCTGTCCTTGAACCAAAACAAAAAAAAGAATGTAAACATATATATTATGGGTGTGTGTGAGATAAATTAATGTGCCTGTTATCTATCTGTATTATACACATGTGCTCACACAGTCATCCACACACTCTCTCTGTCACAGTAGCCTCTACTTGTGTATTAACTCTTGATTCCCTGCAATATTTGAGAAACTGGAATCGACCAAGGGTCTAATCGAGCACATTTCCAGTCAGCACCTGTGGCTGCACAGTTGGAGTAATGGAAAGATACGAAGAAACCATTCTATTATTAATACAAATAAAGATGACAATCTCATTAGGAGAGCAAAATAAGGAAAATTGTGCCTTCTGATTCTGTTTTGCATTGGTTTGAATTCATTTCTGAGTACACTAGAGCCAGGATGTCTGCTACCCCTTATCTGTTACAGTGTGGGCCAGAAAGCCCAGGAGATGAAAAACTGCTGCTTCCATAGAAGTATCTGCCAGTCAAAACTGGCCAGCCCAAGAGATGAGACCCAAGCTCATCAGCACCTCCCTGCTCCACAGCAAAGCATTTCAGGAGGAGGGGGTCAGAGTTAAGTGTGTGGTGACTTAACCACACCCTCTCTAGAAAGGGCAGCATGTTTATATACAATTCTATGTGATGCAAAAAGCTTTGAAATCAGAAAACATGAGTTTCTCAATAGGATCTGACTGTTCTTTGATAACACAAGCATTGCAGGTTGCACAACTGAAGGGTGAAGAATGAACTCTGTGGTTGATTTCATTCTAACATGTAAAAACATCAAGGATGCATTTTGTGCTTCCTCTCTGTTTTTATCTTAAAGATAAGGAAAATACTGTGTTTTCTCTCTAGGGGGTGATTTTCTTAGAACTTAGGTAATTGAACTAACCCATTTCATAAGCTAGACCTTTGAGTATTTGAAGACAGCTATCATATTTCCAGATTCTGTTAGAAAATCTTTAGTTTAAAAGAATTATCTAAATGGAAATAAATTTATCTTTATCTTTCATAGGAATAATATTTTTAAAATCACATTTTAGATATATTTAAATACTGACATTTTTACTTTAATGTATTTGTGGTCATGAGCAGAGACTGGAACGTAAGTGGGAGCCCACTGAGCACAAAAGCTGAATGGCGCTGGGTCTGTAAGAGGCATAAAGAAAAGAAAGGAGAATTCTGGCATGGGGAGGTAGGTGTTGAATGGGAGAAAGGAGAGGAAATTCAGCAGAGCGAGGCTGTTCTGCGACATGACCCCACTAAACTGTCCAGAACCAAGTTCCACAGAAGAGCAGAATAACTCACAGTATCTACTGTTCAGTATTAGTTTATCCTGATTGACTGATAGCTTCTTTTCAAAGTAGATGGTGAAGGATCACCCTGACTGTTATGAGTAAAGAGTCTTCCAGGCTGGAAGAGAAGCAGGGAGACTAGTTAGGGGGTTATCGGAAGAGTCCACATAAGACAAATTGGGACAGACAGCGGGGGGGTAGGGGGAAGAGTCCACAGAGGGATGATGGGATAGTTTATTTTGCTTTAGGAAAGTTGATTTCAGCCCATTTTCTCTTGCCTGTTATAAAAACAAAAAATCAAAACAAAAAAATGAATTCCTACATTCATTTTTATTCCCCTATTTGGGGCAATAAATTTTGCTCTATGTGCATTTTCAAGCCCCAAGCATGGAATAACTATTCAGTTGTTTAAATGATTGAATGCCATGGCAGTGATGCCTGTATCTTGTTCATTCTTCTGTCTCCAGTGCAGAGCCCAAGATTAGGCATAGAGTAAGCTCTCAGCATATATTTATTACATGTGAAAGGGTTAAAAATATTCTACTTTGGCATACTGATTATTTTGAGCTAAAGGTAATTTCCAGCTGATGCAGGAAAAGCTCTTTACCTCCCCATCATATGTCTAAAATAAAGTATAAATTTTCTGTTTCGTAAAAGAAATTTATGTTTATAAAGGAAATTTCCATTCGTAAAGGTATCTGTACCAGGAAGAGAGCTACTGGCAGACAACATTTATCGCCTAAGAGGCTCTTAACTGCATAATAAGACAACCTTTATTTACCGTATTATTTTCTCCCCTCACCTTCCAACAATTTACCTCCCCCTTCCCTCACCAGGGGCCTCTAAACCCCTATCCCTTTCTGTAGTTCAGGATGGCATATAAGTCTCAGTCATTTGGCCACTTCTTTGAGTCTCATTTTTGTGAAACATGCATGCATATGTGTATAACTAAAATTTTTTTCTCTTGTTAATCTGTCTTATGTTGATTTAATTCTTAGACAAGCCACAGAACCTAGAAGGGTAAAAAGAAGCATTGTTTCCTTTCCTACACATGCATGTATTATTTGAATGCATATTTCCTAGGATGATTTTAAGGGTTCCTGAATATATTAATGACTCCAAGGCAAGTTATATAACCTTACTGATAGCACCCACCTCATAGGGCTTTTTATTATAAGGACTCTCAGTGGAAAAGCTCAAACTGTAAAATAATTTAAAGAAGTTTATGCTGAGCCGAATGTGTGTGACTGTGGTCCGGAGAGCATGGTCTCAAGAGGTCTTGAGAAAATGCGCCCGAGGCAGCTGGGTTACAGTTTGGTTTTACACATTCATGGAGACAGGAATTACAGGTAAAACCATAAATCAATACATGGAAGGTATACATTGGTTCAGCTTGAAAAAGCAGGATATCTTGAAGCAGGAGCTTACAAATTTATAGGTGGATTTTAAGGATTCTTTAGTTGGCAGTTGGTTGAAAGAGTTAAGCTTTGTCTAAAGACCTGGAGCCAGTAGAAGTGAATGCTTGAGTTAAGACGGGGGGTCTTCTATCTGTCATGTGATGCTATACTTGAATCAGTCTGGAAAGTAAAACACATTATACTGGGTTAATAAAAACCCGTTCGGTGAGATTTTATCCTGACTTTATCCATGACTTACCAGACCTCTCAGAAAGGAATTTTGGCAAGAGAAAAAAGGTCAGAGTTCAGTCCTCAGTACCAAATGAGTTAATACCATTTAAGTGCTTAGAACAGTGCCTGGCAAGAGTAAACACAGTACATTAGCCTTTATTATTATCACCAAAACAAAAACTTATTTCTCTTTAATCTTTGGAAGACCTAGCCAGTCATTAGGTAAAATCTTTCTGTAGCCACTAGGACATTACTTAGAAATGTTCAAGGTATCTTTGTAAAACTCTAAGTTTAGAATTGTTTTGAACCAGGCAGTAGCATGGAACCTAAAAGACAAAGTATTGAAACCAAATTTCTGCCTAGTGAGCTAACACTTTACACCTTCCCTTTGCCTTTGCCCCGAGGTCAGCTCACAGAACAAGAACAAATACATAAGAAGTAGCATTTGTTTTATAAAAATTACTTGTTTTGTGGGAGAATAAGACCATTTGTGTGCTGATAGTACTTTTTGTTTAATAAAACACTAAAAGGTTAAAAAAAAAAGAGAATTTACCAGAGCTGTTCTTCTATGAATATAATCTGTTCTCCAAATTAGAAGAATGAGGCAATGTAGCATAAATTTTTAAGATATTTTCATTCTCTTCTAATGTTCATGGATACTGTTTCTTTTGTGGGGAGTTAGGAAGAGGGTAGGGAAAGGAAGCAAAAGCATGGGAGAAGAAAATGTTCCCACTTAATTTTCAAGGATGAAGTCCTTGAATAGCCTTAGAACTGGAGGAGGTGAAGTAAAAGTAAAGTGAAGCCTTGGTGAAACTTGACTTCTAAATCCTTTTAGGGGTAGGTGCTGTATTATAATATATATTCACAGCTCTGTGGCATGGCTTTCAGTATAGTTAATGAAGCTGAGCAAGGTCTTAGCATGTCTCAGCCAAGCATAACGCATATAATTAGGGGAAAATAGAAGAGTGAAATTAGTTGAAAGGTGACAGAAAGCAAAATGGAGAAGGTGACTATAGTGGGGAATTTGTCTAGTGCCACCAATAATTACTTTTCCTCAAGTGCCCATTTGCCTAGTTTTGGCTTACGTACTTTAAAATAGTTGATTCTGAGCCCCTTCCCTCCTCATTAAATATAAGTCTTTTGAGTTTCCTCAAGGTTAGAAAATAGAAGATATGGTATTATTGCCATGAATTAGTCTTTTAGTGTCTAAGGATGATGGATTTTCCATTTCATTTTGGCACCCAAATTCATAGGAAATGCTGTTGGGGCCCATCTTCTTTAAATAAGGAGTCAATCTTTGTGGTGTTGGCAGGTTAAATTCCTGGAAAAGACCTGACAAGTCTAGATGATATAAGTCAATTTTGGATTTTCTCATAGAAACAATGTTCAGTAGGAGTTTATAATCTTGACCAAGGGCCTGATAATCAGCTTTTTATAGAAGTAACTCCAGATAACACATTTCATCAAGTAAATCAATTCTAAAGGATATTCTATTATTTCAAAACCTAAAATTTTTATGTAATTTTACTATAAGGTCATAGTAAGACATGGAATTCTTTTTAAAAATTATTCTATGGCACTTTTATTTTAAGTAACTAGAAGGCAATAAGAAATCTGCATTCATATGGAAATTCAAAAGACTATTTGGGCAACATTTTGACAAGTTCCTTCAAGGAGACCGAGGACCATTCAGTGATGTCTCTGATAAAGAAATTATACTTTTTCTCATTGCTAATTCCACTATATCCAGCACAAGTTTTAGAGAATGAGTATTTTGTTAGATCAGTCTGATTTAAGGATTTATTTCCTTGTAATTGCCTGATAAGTCTATCTGTGCCGTCAGCCATAATTGCAGGGGATACAAACACAAGCATGCTAGTTGCAGTAAGTTACGTCAGCGTCCCTCCAGACTTCCCTGTTTACCAGTAGAAGAGAATCTCTTATGTACCTACTTTCTGCTCACCTCAGCCAGTTTGGAAAACCCTTTTTAGTCCTTAGATAGTGTGTGGCTTTGTTCTGGCTCTGTATTTAGGTAAATTTTATATACAAATATTTCAAAAAAATATATCTCAAAAGTGCCATGGACAGGTATTCCAAATTATTGAAACCATTCCTATGAGGAAGGCTGTTCCCTCCTATGGTCTCTACACATAGAAAAATCCCCAAGTCCTTGATGTTTATAACTAGAATTCCATCACATGAACTAAATTCAGTGTCCGTGTACACCGTGTCAGACGTCACAGCTGCATCATTAGGTCTTGAGCTCCCAAAAAAGAGAGGACTTGGTCTGTGGATGTGGTTCCAACACTAGCAAATCTTGGAACATAATCTGCATCTGTACCTAGTAGAGTCAGTAGTTTAGGAGTATTAATGTGACTGTGACTGAGGTATCTGAAAGCTGTCAGTGTGGCTTCGCAGCACCTGTATATATTTCTTCACAGAAGGTACGTTTGTAGATAGATGTATATAAAACCAAAACCAAAATAAGCCCAACTTCCCCAGTTTCAAACCAAAAAAAAGCAAAATCATTGAAAAAAAGCAAGTTCAGTATTTCAGTCATAAACTTCCAAGACTTGTTTCTATTTGAGAGTGCTTTTGTCTTGCTCACCACAGAGAACAGTTGGAGTGGATCATTTTATTTCGATTGCTTCTCCTGCACAGGCCCTGAGGGACAGACTTGATGATCTAATAAGTCTTTTCCATCTCTAATATCTATAATTTTGGCCATTCTGTGGCAGCTTCTTATTGCTTTAAATAAGCCATCTTAATTCAAAAAACATACATCTGGATTTGACCTGCCTCATATATGTAAAGAAGTGTGTGTCCCCGTAGAGCCCCACCAGGGATTCTCTGAGAGACTAAAGAAACTGAAAGGAAGCAGGAAAACGGGTTAGGGGGGAAAGGAGGAGACTAGGAGTCGAACAGTTTTCTGTTTATTTTATTTAAGTTTTTATTTTTCAATAGTGAAATTGTCCCTTAGGCTTCCTTAAATCATTTGTTAAAATTTAATCTGAGCATTGGTACATTATTACATTAGTAACTTCTTTAAATTGCTGCTTCTGTTTCTTGGAAGTTGTCCCACCATTAACTAGCATTTTATTTCACAGATTTTAGTCATCATCTCTGACCAATTCTTGGCCTCATATTCCCTCTTCAACTTCTCAGACTTGAATGTCTGAAGAGGAAGTGGGATCTATGCATTCCTCCGATGTCAACCAGCGGTGGTCCTCAGGCCAGGTGTGTCGGGGGCATTATTGCAAATACATACTAACTGTCTCTCTTCCACTAAATACATCACCAACACTATGAATTAGCTTTCATAAATGTACAAATATGTAGTCTCTACAGTTGTACTTAGGCCATACATCTGGTTGATCTGCTGGAATAGCTATCCTTTATTTTTCCTGCCCAGTGATTTTAATTTAATAGGTAATTTAGTAAGTCTTGTGAGCTGTTTTTGGTTAATATTTTCCCCTGCACATATTTCGTTTCTTCCTGAGATTATTCTTCCAGACAAGGAGAATAGAGGACCATGTCTGTGTGTCTTACTGTCCATCAGTCCGTCCTTGTCTTTCTCCAAGACAAATTCAGCCTTACTGCTGAATTACGTCTCTGATTCTTTCTCCAGGTCCTTACGATTATAGGCAGATCCAAATTGGTATTCGTTTGGAGTGCTTATCTCTACAGCTGTGCTCTATGGAATAGTCATATGTTACAACAAAAAAGTAGGATTTTGTACATTTATTCATTCAACAAACATTTATTGACCACACACTATAATCTAGGCACTTTGTTAAATTAAACTGCTCCCCTAGGTAGTACCCCCGTGCTTTAGTTCTAACTTAAGCCTCTGATGTCACATTTGAGTTGTAATTAAAGTTACAAGGTAACATTTGTTTTAGCAGTTTAGTTATTTAGACTAAAATACCTTAAAAAGAAAGTCATCTCTCATTCACCTCTGTTTTCCTTCAAAGGAAGGTTGAGTGGGATGAAATACTGCAAGTATAATTGGTTGGATGTTAGATGTTCTGGTTTCAAGTCCTGACTCTGTCACTGATCTGTGAGATTTAGAAAAGTCATTATCCTCTCTGAGCCACCATTTCTCATCTAAAATGGGCATAGCAATCCCACCTGCTTTCCAGAATTATGGTGACATTCACATGAGATAATGCTTGTAGACGTACCTTGTTAACCATAAACATTGTGCAAATATGCACATAAAATTCGTAGTTATTGATGCCAACTGAAACTAAATGATGAAGATAAATCAAGGAAAATATCTCTAGAGCTAGAAGTTTGGGCTTCTTTTGTATCTATGAGTCTCTAACAGAAAAGACTCACGTATAAGCTAACTCACAGGAAAACTCTTACAGAAAAGGCCAGTTGCAGAGATCCATACAACAAATATACACAGAATATTACTGTAATATTTTTCTTATCACAAGGGATAAAGACAATAGGGAATGAAAAGTGAGAATGGACTTGAAAGACAAAAGAAGGTTTGATTTCCCTCCACCTCCCCCAGATTAGTGGTTCTTCACCCTGGCTGAGCACTGAAATTCATGCCTGGGCCCTTCCTCCAGAAGTTAATCGGTCTGGGGTGCAGTCTGGACCTTAAGATATGTAAAAGCTCCCCAAGTGGTTCAAATGTACAGCTAGCCAGTGCTGAGAAATATCACTGTGCTAGATCAAAAAGAGACCTCTAGAAGTCTCGTTATAAAGATAAAATTTATAGACACAAAGAGATAACTGTCAACACTAGATGAAAATATTTGTTTAATGAATGGGGTAGAAAAAATTAGTGGAACCCATAGGTCTCCAACAGTGGTCTACAGTAGCTCAGATAGACATCTCACCACTGGAAAATAAAAGCATAAGAAGAAAAGTCAGAGGGAATTTAAAAATCTTTTCATAACTTTTAAAATTTCCATTTAAAAATTAGTTTCCAACCAGTCATGAAAGCTATAGAGTGAGTCAAGTGGCAATAGGTATACGTAAACACGAGTGTAAGTGTTATTTTCACAACTCTTGTTCCCTGTAGTAAATATTTATGTAATGGCTAATCTGAGTTGTTATAACCAATCATGGCTGATTCCCTTTAACGTGCAGACACTTTGATTGTCACCAGACTCCTAGTCTCAGGTCATTTACAGAAATGCCAAAAAAAAAAAATTTTCCACATGAAAGAGACTGACATTTTATGCCTAGCAAAATAACTGTATCAACAATTGGAAAAGATATAGCAGTTAGCACAGTCCTAAAATAAAATACAAAAAACAAAATATTATCCTTTCATTGTGGTGCCCAGGGTCCATTTCCTGATTTATGCCCAGGGGTTCAATCTGATCCTTAATGTCAGTTACCAAGAGAAAGTCACATTTATGTGTTTTCAAGTTGAAACACAGAAAAAGCCAAGAAAGTCAAAGAAACTGTAAGGCTAAAAACTTCATTCCTGATGTGGAAAGTTGTTCTTTAATCTTCAAGGAAAAAAAAATTCAATTGGGAAAAGACAAAAATGTTCACAAAGGTCAGGCCTCCCATGTTCTCTCCTTCTCATTCCCACTGCATTGTACACATCTGCCCCAGTCTTGCTTCGTTTTCCCAGCTCCTTCCCTTCTGAAAGCACTCTTGGTTTCTTTGGTAGTCTGCACCACATACTTTCTTGAAGGGCTCTGAAGTTCCTCCCCAAGGTTTTCTGGTGTCTGTATTACTCTTTAGCCTCTTGTCACTAACTCTGTGGTTAGCTTGTGATATTTAGAAGTCTAACTCTTGAAGAGATCAGTGAATCCAACTGTTGGTATCCTTAACTAGCCTTTTGCATAAGTTGAGGAAAAGCTCGTGATTGTCAAGTCTGAAGTTTTAGAGGAGAGATTGCACAGTTGGAAAGCAAAGTGATGAAAGAGACCAAGGGTCAGGGATGGCACCAAAACAATTTTTCAAAGCCTGCTACTTCATACACCTTTATCAAGGGGCAGTTCTCCAGAATTAGATTTCAAACACTCCATAGAGAAATACCATTTCAAAGCTTTGTAGTGATGGCTCATCTCGTCCAATGATAGCACATGAATGGATGGCTTAGATCTCTACTACATTGTGAGTCCCATACGACCCAGTTTTATGCATCAGGTATCTATTTTCCTCCTACCAGTACCTAGTACGTGTAGTAGGCATTCAATAAATGTTTGCCAAAATGAATTGATAATTGTATACACACTGTTTACCTTGATTTTAAAGAAATAACTCTGGGTATATAATTTTTTTACTCAACTAGACCTTTCTAATGAAAATATAGTATGCTGCCATGTAGAAAAACAGCAACTTGAAGACTTACTAAGTATTATTATCCATTGTCCAAATATTCTTCCTGCCTGTGATGTGCAAATCCTGATCATCTGCAAAACAGCATCTTTTTTTTGTTTTATTTTACTGATTTTTAATTTATATACAATAAAATTCATTCTTTTAAAGCTATAGTTTGATATTTTCACAAATGTATATAGCTATATAACCACCATTACGATTAAGATACAGAACATTTCCACTGCTGCAAAAAATGTGCTGATAATCCATTATAGTCAATCTTCTCCCCCTGCCACCCCCGTCCTGTCAACCACTGAGCTGTTTTTTTGACCCTATGATTTTCCCATTTCTAAAATGTCATATGCACTGCTGTGAGTCTGACTTTTTTCATTTAGCATAATGCATTTGAAATTTATCCATGTTGCTCCATGTATCAATAATCCATTCCTTTTTTATTGAAGCGTTCCATTCTATGGGGTACCACATTTTGTTTATCTGTGTAATGGACATTTGGGGTATTTACAGTTTTAGTTAATTTTGAATAAAATTTACATAAAATATGTAAACATTCACCTATAAATCTTTATGTGAGTGTATTTTCATTTCTTTTGAGTTTGTAATTTTGAAGTAGTCCAATTTATCAGTTTTTTATTTATATATAAGTGTTAGCTAAGAAATTTGGCTTATTGTAAGGTCACAAAAATTTTCTCTTATATCTTCTAGAAGTTTTATAGTTTCTTATGTTTGGGTTTATGATTCTGGTTAATATCTGTATATGGTATGAGGTAAGGATCAAGGTTCACTTTTTTGCATATAGATGTCCAGTTGTTCCGGTATCGTTTGTTGAAAAGACTATTCTTTCCCTATTGAATTATCTTGGCATCTTTGCTGAAAGTAAATATACCAAATACATGTAGGTCTCTTTTGGCTCTCTATTCTGTTCCAGTGATCTGCATCCCTGTCTGTATGCCAGTACCACACTGAGTTGATTACTTTAGCTTTATTCTAAATTTGTAAATCAGGTAGTGTATATCCTTCCAACTTCGTTCTTTTTTAAAGATTTCTTTGGCTGTTCAAGGTCCTTTGAGTTTTCATTTAAAATCAGCTTGTCACTATTCTACAGAAAAGCCTCGTGAGATTTAGAAAAGAAATGTACTGACTTTATAGATAAGTTTATGGAAAGTCTCTTCACAATATTGTCTTCTGATCCATTAGTGGAGTATATCTCTCCATTTATTTTGATCTTTTAAAATTTTTCTCAACAATGTTTTGTAGTTTTCATTGCACAGGTCTTGCACATATTTTGTTAAGATCTCCCCTAAATGTATGTTTTTCATGCCTTTTTAATTTCGTAATTTCAATTTCTTATTCATTGCTAGAGTACAGAAATAGTCTTTTTTTCTAATGTTGACCTTGTAATCCCGCAATCCTACGACCTTGCTAAAGTCATTAGTTCTAGTAAGTCTTTGGTGTTCTCTACATAGATAATTGTATTGTCTCTGAATAGAGGTGGCTTTATTTCAGCATTTTCCTGTATGCCTTTTACTTCTGTTTTCTTGCCTTATTTCACTGAAATTAATGGTGATATAGGAGCAGTAAAAGTGGATATCCTCGCTTTATCTCTAATCATATGGGGAAAGTGTTCAGACTTCCATCATTAAGACTGATGTTAGCTGTGGGTTGTTCATGGATGTCTTTTGTCAGATTGAAGAGCACCGTTTTTTTGGTCTGTTTTTGTGTAGGTGTATATGCCCCATTTTAGAATTTCTAATGCTTCTTGATATATATCACTTACAGCACTAATATAAAATAATTTATAATAATTTGCTGCCAACAAGAAGATATTTTGTTAGCATACCAAACTGTATCTGTCCTGAAACTAGGCTTTTATTTTTTAATATTTCTAAAATTTCTAGTAACATCAGACACTTTTTACCTAATGCACCTTGTTATTTGGGCAGACACAATGTGCCTAGGTAATAATTCCCTTCCACTTAACAATATGTTTCTTTTAAAAAGTTAGTAGACATGGGTTATTTTCATTGAGCAACTTCTCTTTTGTCTCCACCAAAACAAGTGACATCATTGAACACTCAATATGATTATTCTGATGTAAGCATGTATTCCTAGGTACCACCGTAACCTTGCGCTGATGCGCAGTGATGTGATAAATGATGCCCTCCTGTCTCACAGCAGATTGATAAATAGGCCTGTCTGAAATCATGTTCCTCTTGTGTCAGAGAACAGACCATCAAACTGCTCTTACATCACTGGTATTTAAAAAAAATAATTTTTCTTACCTTTATATATCATCTAAGTATTTATTGTATATACATATTTTTAAACGTAGGCATATGACAGCATGAAAGGCCTTTGAATGATTTATGGTTCGGAATGTCTCTCTTACTCTCTTTCCATTCATTTCCTTACATTGAAATAATCCCAAGGCAATTGGGCAGCACTCACTGGCCTCATGATCTCATGTCCTGACAGGTTTGATACCACTTAACCTATTTTTGTAGAGGAAGCAGAACTTTCACATTTATTTCTAAATCCAAGCAACTTTAGATGAAACTTTACACATGGCCTTACATTCTCAGCAGTTACTAAAACCCCAGTGTTTCCTGTTGAAAGGGTTCATATTAGTTGCTATGGCTAAATGAGCCCTCCATAAGACCTCAAAATTAAAGGAGTGGTCGGTCATACAATATATGATGTATTTTGAGATCTTCATAAAAGTTTGTTTGTATGCTGCTGTATCTAAGTCAGGATTGTAGATAAGTGCCCCGGATATAGATATAGCATCTCTTACTCCTAGGTGACTTCACATTAGTGATGAGATTGGTATACATTTTCCCTTTTGGCATGTAGATGTTCATATGCTATGTGGCACTGGTGGATTTAAAGGACTTTGTGAGGGAAATATATCACTTAAAATCATCTGTGATGAAAGATAATTTGGGACTACCCAAACTTGAATAGTGTTTACTTACCAAAGATTTATTAAGCATTTAATGCAAAACATTATGGGAGCTCTAATAATGACCAAAACAGGATTTAAAAGGTAAAAAGTTATTAATTAATATAATTAACAATAGTAGCATTTCCAAATAGAAATATGTATTATTAGAGAATTATATTCAAACTGTTTCCAGAGTTAAGGCTATACATTTCAATGAACATACATTTGTTAAAAATTAAAATTCTCCAGGCATATGCATTTATCATATGTTGTTGTAATTGACTTAAAAATAAATATTAAATATAAATACAAACACCTTACATTTATTTATACAGGCTTTGCCTTTTACCAAAAGGCAAATACTCTCATGTACATTATCATAGCCAAACTCCCAAGTTTCTCTTCTCCAAAGTTAGTTTACAACATCATATTTTAAGGTATTACAGTCTTACTTGACTTTCTCATTAAAAGTTTGACTCTTTAATATCACCATATAATTATGTGTACATGAAGAACTGGAAAGAAGGCAGAGAGTCTCCATATGTTCGTTTTAGCTTGGTTGGCTAAATGGCTTATAACAGTCAATGCATGAAAATGGCCTAGATTGAATAAATTAGCAAAATCACAAAAGGAAACCACTGTAGGAAATAGTTTTACACATATAATTGCTAAAACCCTCTAGTGAATGTGTCAATCTGTACTAACTAAATAAATTTGTTTATAGACATGTTCTGTATTAGCTTCCACTCTTTCACAGGCCTTTGCCAAGCAAAATCCCACTAGAAGTAGGATGTTCACACCCAAGTAGGAGTTTCTTAGATAAATATTTTTACTATATGGAGACCAAAACCACTTTTACAAATTTTAGACTTTGATTGAAATACTATATTTCTT
The DNA here is from genome assembly GCF_041146395.1 of Eulemur rufifrons. Lineage (NCBI taxonomy): Eukaryota > Metazoa > Chordata > Mammalia > Primates > Lemuridae > Eulemur > Eulemur rufifrons. The sequence continues at coordinate 13,690,917 of NC_090997.1, read as the reverse complement.
TAGTTTCTTTCCTCCCATCTTTTCTCCTGGCAGCTACTTGTGCATTAGCTTACTCCTCTCACCGCCCACCCCTCTGATGAACAAGACACTGGCTGCGTGCAAAGAGGCCAACTGGTCCTCAGAGTGGTGGTCCCAGCCTGCCCAGTCCATGCCACCAACAGTTGGACTGGTGAGACACAGTGAGGGTCCATTTGCAAAATAGCATTCCTTTTTTTCTCCTAAACCCTGGTTGAAATGATTCATTGAACTAATTTAAGTGTAGAGATTATCTTGAGGCTATATTTTATAGAATGCCTGTTTATATTTCATTTGAGTGCTATATGAATAGAATACATAAAGACAGAATTTATTTAGCCAGTCCTCAAGAAATCATGGTAAGAGTTATTGAAATATAATAGCCACATTCTTTCGTAAGGATGACTCTGATCACAACTTTAGTCAACTAGTTTGGAACAAGAATTTCAACTGACTTCTTAATTCTCTAGTCTAAAATTGGTGCTGAATTTTTCATAGGACTTCTGAAGATCTATTTTGTTAATTTGGTGTTGACATTTAAAATATTTTTATAAGTATTTTTAATTGTAATAACTTTTGTTAAAAGTGAAACTAAAAACCTTTCTTTTTGATGTGCTAAACCTAAACCTTTTCACTGTTTTGTTTGTTTGTTTGTTTGTTTTTTGAGACAGAGTCTTACTCTGTTGCCCAGGCTAGAGTGCCGTGGCGTCAGCCTAGCTCACAGCAACCTCAAACTCCTGGGCTCAAGCGATCCTACTGCCTCAGCCTCCCGAGTAGCTGGGACTACAGGCATGCGCCACCATGCCCGGCTAATTTTTTCTATATATTTTTAGTTGTCCAGCTAATTTCTTTCTATTTTTAGTAGAGACAGGGTCTCGCTCTTGCTCAGGCTAGTCTCGAACTCCTGAGCTCAAACGATCCTCCTGCCTCGGCCTCCCAGAGTGCTAGGATTACAGGCATGAGCCACCGCGCCCGGCCTCTTTTCACTGTTTTTGAGAGACAATATGACTGATCAGTAAGCAGTTAACTTGGACATCAATGGGATAAGGATGATCTGGCCAGTGCAGGGTCCTTGTTACTCTGACCCCAAAAGCCCCCTTTTTAGAATGAGTTAGAATAATACCCAATAAAATGAGTATACATAAATAATAATAATATTATACATAAATAATATATCTGACTTGGAAAAGTTCCATACCTCAGGAGATGTAGCATTTAATATGATAGCTTTGTTCAAATTAATCTTTCACACCAGAGGGGACACTTTGGTTATCTATGATATTTTGGAGATAAATTTTCAGAATGGCTAAGATATATTATTATAAATGGCAAATTCCATTAACACAACTCTGCTACAGAAATATAGGTGTGTAATATGTACAAGGTAACAGAATATGTTCATAGTACCTCAAGAACACCTAACTCTAGGGAAAGAGATACAAAGGCATGAAGAGTCATGCCCTCCATTGTCAATCCACAACAGTTGCATTTGGAAATAAATGCCAAAAGAGTATTTCAATTTAATATTAAGAGTGTATATCAGGCCCTAAAGCAATGATTCAAAAGAATTGGTTGAATGCTTATATAACATGAGTATTTCTTAGCTGAATATTAATAAACCCTTCAGTGGTAGGTATCAAGATACCTTCTGGGCTGGTATCTTGGATTTAATATTTATTGACTAGCCTACCATCATTTGGGAACAAGACAAGTCAAAATGTCTCTCCTCTTGGTCTTGCCTAGAACACTTTTCTGTCCCCTTATTTCATCCCTTTCCCATTCCCAACTCAGGTCTCTGCTGTGTTACTTCTTCAAGAAGCCTCCTTGATGACCATCCACCTCTACTGCCCTCTTATGTAGCCCATTACACACAATTCTCATTTGTAGCTCCCATCAGTTTTGTCATTTCTCATTCAATTTGTATCTTTCCCATCCGCCTGTTCACCACAGAGGACAAGAACCATATCTGTGATCCTGCTGCATCCACTGCACCTTGTACTCTGTATTTGGGGAATGAATAAATAAATGAACGACAGTAGGTTCATTCAGAAACACACCTTCTCTATCACTTGTTGGCCTTTTGGCTAAGATCAAGTATACCTTCTCAGGTAGCTGCCAAATGTGACTGATATTATAATCAACTATCTCCTGATTGTTCCTGTGTCATAATTTTTGCTATTCTTTCTCTTTAAAGAATTCTTAAGAACTTTAATTATAATTTATTTACTGTCCAAATTGGTGTGAGTCATTGGCAAACAGCTATTGCTATCCATGTTCTTGTTCCTTGTGTTGTAGTTTTTTTTAATGTGTCAAAGGCCATTGAGGCAGTATTTTCTTTTTATTTTTATCTTGCATCAGTATTGTCTAAGACCTCGAAAACACAATTGAGTAACATGACCACAAAACCAAGATTCTAAAAAAAAAATTATATTATCTACTATAAACTTACAGTTAATTATAATTTTCAGTAACAGTATTTGAACCTAAAACGTTTAGACTCAACAAAATAATTTGACAGTGCTGTTGTTTTAGATGACTTGGATACTCTTTTTCTGGCAAATAATGCATGCAGTTGGCTTGATTGATGCCTAAGTTTTCACTCCTGGCTGGTAATCAATAAGGAGAAGCCCAGAATGCTCCAGTGAGAATTGAGACCTAACATCAGAATTACTGTGTGCTTTGCAACATTGCTAATCATTGGGTTAGCAAGGTCACTAGTTTATTTTTCTTAACAATTGTTGCTGATGGTTATCTTGTGAAATGCTAAGTGTGTGGTCTAAACCCAATTTTTAGGAACTGAGACTATCTTAGCCCCTGCTCTCATAGTGAACACACGTTAGTATTTTTCATTATTGTCCAGAGGAAACTAAGCTACCCACTAGTCAAATTCATTAATTCATTAGAAGATTATTTATTAAGCATCTAACTTATTTGCTGAGCATTTGGTTATACCCTGGACATACACAGACAAATAGAACAGCAACGCTACAGGTCAAACAAGTGAAATGACAATTAACTGTTGTTAGAGCTGACACCCCCCCCCCCAAATTGTCATTTGGATTACTAACTCTTGCCAATTTGGCACTTTTTACATATGTACTTATATGTGTTTACAACTTGGAATAATTTCAGACATCTGTGTTTTGATTGTTTATAATATAAAGAGGTTGAATAAAAATTTAATATTATTGGCATTAAATTATTAATCATAGATGTACCTAAGTATATACATTATCATGGAAAGAATAATTTATACATGGCCTCTTATAAAATTTCTAAAGATAACATTTACCCAAAACCTTTTTTCCCTAAAATATAATGTTGGTATCAGCCACTTAATTATTTCACTTAGTAACAATAAAAAATCTTAACACATCTGTCATATAATTTGAAATGACTTGGACAATTAGAAATGGTAATTTTTAATAACTAAATTTAATTGAGAGATTTTTGTATTCAGAATGTCAAAACAACTTGATAACATCCCAAGAATTTATAAAAGCCCAATGTTAGTATTTTTTAATAAAATAAGAAGAATCTTAACAGAGTTAGAGAAAATCTTACATAAAATGACAAGTTCCTCAAGATTTATAGGCTCTAGTTGACTTGCAGTGGAATAAGAGTTAATAGTATATATTTTTTTCTCATTCTGCCAGCCAGGGAAGACCTCTTATTTAAAGGGCAGGGCTCCCTCCACTGCTCTTAAATCAAGGCTCTGCTGTCTGACAAACTGCCCTTCAGGAGTGTCACAGGATATTTATAACATGGGGGAAGTACACAAATAGGAAAATGTTTAATGAAGAGTTTTGCATGTTACAGTGCTATACATCATATGGTTCAATTTAGATTCTCTGAAATATTGGCGTTAAAGTGAAATTATCAAAAGGGGAAAGTCACATGGCAGTGGTGCAAACAAGATGTGCCTATTTGTATTTATGTTTGCTAATGAAATTCAGCCATGATTCCCACTTTGATTTTAAGAGTCTTAGACCACCATTCAGCTCTGTTCATTATAATTAAATCTCTTGCCCACACGCAGACACAAGGGCAACAAAGAAAGGGGGCATATTTTATCTTTTAAAAAGCTACTGCGTAGCTTTGATATGAAGCTCCAGAGCTTCAAAGATTTATAGTATTAAAACAAAACAATATGTTGTTCAGGGCACAGTCATCTCCTTAGGCAAATGGAGGGACCAGTAGAGCGCTTGGACTGTGAATCTAATGACCCACAGAGGGCAGGGCCGAATTCAAGCATATGGGGGCAGTAGAACTTGAGCCAACTTGGTGTAGTCTCAATTCTGCTACCAGAAGAGAGGTAGAAAAAGGCCAGTTACAAGCACAGCGATATTTATTTTGAAGCTTGGGAGTGGGGTGGGGCAAAGACAGGGGCTAATTTAGTTGACTTGTGAAACAGCATTTATATGTGAAACTCAGAAATGTACCTACCTTCCCAATCCCAGCTCAACTGAGTGTTCCAGTAAACCGGACATTTAAGTTAACTTGATAAGTAAAGGCTAGTGAAAGCTGTTGTTTTTGGTTTACTCCACTGCCTTCCTGCCTTTTCCTCCCAGGAAAGACACACCAGTGGCTGCAGAACCTCGGCCCTCTGTGTCCTCTTCATCCCTGTGGAGTAGAGAAGAGCATTTAAGAAACCCCCAGGCTCTTGGTAACCAGGGAAGCTCTTGTGGTCCACAAATCATCCAAAATGCTGGGAATCTACTCTACACTAAATTAGGAGTTAATGGTAGTTTGGGAGAGGGTGAATGAATGTTCTACATCTTTTTATTGTCCCTTTTACTACTGGATTTAGCCCAAATTGGCCAACTCCAAACATATCCAGGCAGGCCACATTATTTGTTCAACCTTAAATCAGACACTGACCACAGCCTTAGTAAGACTAACAAAAACACATGGTGTGTCACCCCCTTGAAGGGCCTAAACATGCATACATTTGCTACAGAATTTCTCAGCCAGGTTTATCTTAATTATTTTGATATTTTGTCCATTTATCAAAATTATTATTTTGGGCACTCAGGGAAATTAAGTGATTCTCCAAGGGAGAGCTAGTCATATAGCAGAAGAGCCAGAAGTAAAACTAAAAGCTCATAATGGCCTGACTTCTTCTAACTACTCAGCAGTACTGTTTTGGACATCATTAACTCATCCCTACCTCTACTACCACCAGTCCCTTCACTGTTGTTCTGCTCCCAAGGGCTCTTAATCTGGAAAAACAATTTCTTTCCCTACATCTGCTTTCCCCATTAAGGCCAGAGAAGCTAAACACATAGCTTTGGGCAAAATCAGAACCATCCATAAAGAGCCCTAGACTGAGGCAGGAATCCTTGGCTCCATGTAACCATGGATTGGTCACTCTCCCTGGATATGAGTTTTTTCATCTGTTCAATTAAGTATTGAGGTAGAGGAATTTAGAAAGATACTTTCCAATTCCAAAGTTCTGTTGTTCCTTGATTTTAGGTATTAGCCAAGGGTTTGTTCAGCTTGGTTTAGCAGGCTTAGTTTGCAAGTTCCTTTTTCATCATGGTGTTAAACATGTTGTGGCAAATAGGCTGTGCTTCTTGACAGTGGCAGCTCAGCATCTGGGAAGAAAACAACAATGCCTAGTCTACAGATGGCCTGAAAGTGAGAAATGCGAGAGGTACAGGTAACCTATGTGCTGCCTGGGTAAAAGCCATAGTCTGAAAATGTCAATTTTGGTCTCTTCCAATGGGTTAAATGCATTGAGTGCCAACATTAGGATTTCCATTAAGAAATACTGCATAATCATGACAGATTCTGAAAGTGTTCCATTTATTGACAAAACCATTAGGTCCTATTAATGGTGTATTCATCCATTCTACCACCATTCTCAGCCTTCACTATGCATCTGAATCGCCTGGGATGTTTCTAAAACATTCCAAAGGCTAAACTTCACTCAGACCAATTGACTTTGAAGAACTGGAGCCAGAGTATCTATTTTTAAAGCTCCCTCAAATGATTTGGATGCACAGTGTTCTATAGTATACACTAGTCTTAAAGTTAGTTTGGAAAATAAGCACGAGTTGAGAAAGCCTCCAAATTGAAGATGATTTAGATTCAAGGTCCATCTCTGCACTCTCAAGTATTGTACCAGGCTGATCTAGTTTAATTTTGAAATAAATTTTAATTTACCCTTTAAGTGATGTTTAGCAAGAATTGAGTTAGTTAGGACTTGGAGAATATGTGTGTCTATAATAATCTGGGTGGAATAAATTATGCCAGATTGGGGGTGCGGGGGTGTTGGTTTTATTTTGTTGGATGTAAGACAATGTAGTTTAATGAAAAGAATATGGGCCCTGGGTTTTAAATCCTAAATCTACTACTCACTAGTCATGTCACTTTAAAAGGAGAATGAGACCTTTTTTACTAGTTGTGGTAAGGCTCAAATTAGATACAGACATGAAAGTATTTCACAAACCATAAAACCATGTATCTCAGCATTTTTAAATCTTTGCCCTCCCCACTTTGAGAAATATACAAATCTCATGCCTTTCTAAAATGTTAGTTGAAATTAAACATTGTGATTAAAAACAAACAAAAAGGCTGCTTTGTTTTCTCCTTCCTTTCCCCCCTTGAGAACGACCTCTCAATGCATTGTACTTGTGGTAATTAAAATGTTAACGTTAAATCAGAAGCCTGGTGAAAGCAGGCACCGTCTCGCTTATCCTGGTGTCCTTTGCACCACCAAGCACACAGTGGTTTACACAGAGTAAGAACTCCACAAAGACTTGCTAAAAATCAAATTAAGCAAATTTATAGGAATTCAGACAATAGAACCAAAATCTTCTTTCTTAAGGCCTTTGCAAAATGAAGTATTTGTAAGGGAATTTGAGACCTGCTACAATGAAATTCTTACGCTATTTTATTTAAAGTTTGAGAAAGCAGAAAAGAATCAGGAAAGGTAATACTGAGAATGAAATGCAAATCTAAACTGGGGGTAGGGATGGTTTTTATCTATAGTTAACACTTTATTGATTAGGCTAATGGCACAAATACATACACAATAGTATTATTTATTTTTTGTTTCAGAATATTACGGGGGTACAAACCTTTAGGTTACATATATTGCCTTTGCACCACACACAATAGTATTTAACTTGGAACGACAGGACAAGTTTTGTCGTATATTTATCTTCCTTTGCTTAAGATAAATATTAATCTTTTGCTTTTTAATATTAGCTTATATTCCTCAAAATGTACCCACCAATGATGATGCATAAAAAACCAGAAGTAAACCAATTTGGGATTTAAATGTTTTCTGTAGCTTGTCCATATGCAGATATAAAAAAAAAGAATTATTTTTTAGAGTACGCACTTATGAATTAATTTCCATACTGATGCACACTACAGTAGGTAGAATTTGTATCTACTTATCTAGGTAGATTGACATTCTGGTATAGGTTAAAATTTGGAGCTGAATGAATGAATGAATGTCAAAAATTGGGTGTGGTAGCTCATGCCTGTAATCCTAATACTTTGGGAAGCTGAGGCAGGAGAATTGCTTAAGCCAGGAGTTTGAGGACCAGCCTGAACAACAGAGTAAGACCCGGTCTCAACAAAAAAGAGAAAAATTAGCCAGGCATGATGGCATGTGCCTGTATTCCCAGCTACTCTCAAGCCTGAGGCAGGAGGATCTCTGAACCCCAGGAGTTTGAGCTTAGGGAGCTATGATGACAACACTGCACTTCAGCCTGGGCAACAGAGAGAGACCCTATCTCCAAAAAACAAAAAAAAAATGCTCCTCAATTTAAAAACACAAAACGACCCCCTGCTCAAAAAATAGGAACTACAATTAGTCCTTCAAAACATTAAGTATTTGCCGCTAACTTCGAGATGTGCTAAACTCTCTGAGCTTTTCAACCAATTCACAAAGGAACAACTAGCAGCTGAGAGCAGAACTTTATTAAATCAGAAATAAAGCTTGAGTGGTATATAGGCATGTGGGAGCCAGTTTGTTGGGGATCTATTAGTGTTATTAATTTATAATTTTCAATAGTGGGTGGAGGTCCCGGCTGTGTCGGGTCCAAGTCTACATTTGACTGACTAGGAGTATCTGTGACAGTATGGAAGTGGGAATCATTTATAGGATCTGACAGAAGAAAGGGAGGGGAGACAAAGGGTTTCATGATAATGTGGCCTCGGGAAGGCCCTCACACCAAGTAATGTTTAAATTTAGTTTCAACATTTGCAACACAAGTAGAGAGAGATTCACAGTTGACACAAAAATGAGTTGTCTTCATCCATCTTCCTGTAAAGTTGCTTACTCTAAAAAGGATGCCGAATTTGGGATGTTCCCATAATTGCCTTACGTAGACAACATACATCTTTTGTACATCAAAAGGAAAAGGCTGTGACTCAGGATGGAAGACCCTAGGGGACTGGTTTGCTGAGATTGCTCTTCACTAATTATACATGCTTGTTTGTTCCTTCTTTATTTTAGAATTAGAATAGAACTCATTACAGAAATCTGGGTCAGCTCTAAACTTTGGTTTTCTTGAGGATCTATGTTATTAAATAAGCCTGTAATCTTTTAATTGTAAAAAATAGTGATAAAGCCTCTGTAAAGGTGAATTGATCTTTGAAAAGTGGCCTTTTCAATACTAATGAGAACTATTTCATATTGCCCATCCTGGAAAGGTTAAACCTGATTATTTCTCAGGTGAGCTCAGCCAAGACTCAGTTTCCCCCTGAGCCAAAACCTGCTTTTTCAAGCAAGGCTCTTTTGAACCATTTACCTTTAGGAGGAATGCAGCTTTACTCCCAGGTCCACTTATCTCCATGTAAAACTACACCTGTGCTTTAATTGTTACGTTAAAGGTTATTGCTGTGGTTGTAAAATTTAAAATATCATAGTCAAGCAGCTGAGTGTTGGCATAAGCCTCTCTAAGGCATCCGTGATGATCGGGGCTGTTCACAGCCTGAGACCCCCTTTCCTGTGGTTGTGGGAAGACACCCTGTCCGTTCCTGCAAGGCATTTTTGGCTCTCTGAGGAATCCATTTAATACTGTTCAGTGCACGATCCTAGGAGATAGAGTAGAAATTTCTAGTCCTTGTTACAATGTTTGCTTCAATCCAGAAGTGTTTTACAACACACAAAGTCCCATGGTAAAGAATGAGCTCACAGAGAAAGCGCTGAGGAATGACACTTGGAATGTGCCCCTGTTTTCTCATCCTTGTTACACTGAGACAGAGTGACTTGTGTAGCAGCATAACCAACTGATAAAAGTTCAGCGAGCTCCCAAGCCTGGCAACCGTAGTAAATCCTCTGTGAGCAAGAGAGAAGGTTTCCAAATTAATTACATTTTATAATGAACAGAAGGTTATCCAGAAAACCATATTTGCTTCACCTCATGTTGATGGAAGTCTTTCTACAAAGGTTGGGTCTATTTTCTGTTTTTAGTATAATTATAAATGTAGTTTAATCATTTTTTATAATTAAGACTCTTCACCACCTCCATAGCATTATCTTGATGATAAAAGGTTATTCTGTATTTCCTATAATATGGCCATTCAAGGTAAATTTATTGGCTGAAAGTATACAGACTCCAGAAAAGCTCCAAAGTTATTAGCTTACGGGGGGGAAATCCCTAATATGAGATTTTTATCATTTTTTTCATTTTTCTGAAAACAGATTATAGAAAAATTCCATCTAATTGAGGGTTACGAATTCTCTGAATGTAACTATTGCTAGTTTAAATAATGAAAAATATGCTGGTGAAAGGGGAATTTTATTCCTAAGTCCTGAATTTTAGTTCTGCTCCACTCTGGGTCTTAAAATGAGATTCAAGGCAAGTACAGAGGTTCTGTGTCATCCAGGTCATCCAACGCTGAAATGTAAAATATATCCCTTGGATTGAAAAGCATGCAAGTTTGCTTTCTTTACTGGAATGTATTAAATTATTGCAATTAGAATTCATTTCCCTATTTTCTTTTATGGGAATATTGTATCCCACTCTACGTAACCGTATATACATCTGTATGTACATGTATGTATAAAAATTATGTAAGATTTGCCTTTTGGATACTTACCTATAATGTACAGAACTCCTTTGAGATCATCATATTTTAGCGGGGAAGAAAGGCCTCTCTTAGTGTCTGTTCCCATAGCTTTTCACTCAGACTATAAATTAGGCCTGGGAAGGCTGTAATGAGTCAGTAATTTATAGACTATTAAGATACTTAGTTAGAAGTGATTCCTGAGCATGTCGAATGGAGAACACATGTTTCTAAAAGACAAACAGATTCAACACATCTCTTTGGCCTAACCAAGCCCAATCAATTAACAAAATGGGATGTCTTACTCTGCATATCTCCCACTTCCCCAAAATAGAATCACTAACCACTTGTTAACCACACTGACTTTTAATAGACAGAATGGTTGCTACAGCTTTGCCACCAAAAATGTTCAGATTAAGCGTTCTATTCTGTTGTAGCCAGCAGTCTACAAAACAGGAAGAAAGCTCTGCATGTTTTTTGCCTCCTTTCCTTGTTTGACTTGATGTGATAATTCATTGCAGATTTCCTTTTCTTTGACAGAGCGCCTACCGCAGGAATGGGATGGCTTTTCTAGCCTGCTGATGTGCCTGTGCCTGTGCCTGCGACCATAGGAAAGGATGAAGGTGATTTCTCTTCCCCTCCTGGAACAAAATAAAATACAAGTTTACTTTTTCTGCATCCTAGGGAGTGGGCTGATTTGTTGTGACTATCAGCTTCAACTGGCTGACTCCTGCTCTTTTCCAGCCCCCTCAACGATTAGTCTTGTTTACTAAATGGGCCGTTTAGCTAATTAATGGCAGGATGTTTGGGATAGTGTGTAGGTGGACAAGAATGCAGATCACACAATTTTGAAATTTTAATTTGGAGTAGATTTACTGCCCTCAGCTCACATATCTTAAAAGCAGTGCCCTCCCCCCACACACCAGTGTTTAGTCTGTGTTTTATTCGGTACATTTTATAATCCAAGTTTGGGATAAAGGAAATGGGACAGTTTTCTCCTTCCATTATACCATCTTTACTTTCCAACATTTGTTGACTATATCTACATGTATTTTAGAAACAACTATTCATTTTATAAACTTCAAAGATCTAGCCAACATAATGAACCACCTGTTCCCGTCTCCTCCTCTTCCCTTCACCCCACTTACCGTCTGTGTCCTGTTCAGTGCCTTCTTCCCAGCTTCCTGCCATCTGCCTATGATGTGGGTCTTCTTCACATAGAACCTCTTCCTCCATCATCATTGCCCTCTTTTTCCTGTTCCCCCTCGGTCCCCAGGCCCACCGCTCCTACACGTGCCACACCCATTTAGAAGCAAAGTCATCAGAATCAGCAGAGGGGAAGCAGAGTGATTTGCTTCCTTGCTGCACAGCAAGCACTACCACACCGAGCCTGGAAACGTGGGCTGGGGTAGTTTCTTGCTGGTGGCAGCTGAGCTACCCTCTGGCATCTATACTTTCTCCAGGAAAGGAGGAACTATAACTCTTGGGAACACACCGAAAAATAGCAGATGTAGTTATACAGTTCCTGATTAAACTTGAATTACAAAAAGGGAAGTAAGGAAGTTATTTCTTTAATTCTGTGGGAGTTTTGTATAATTTTACTTTTATCATGGTTTTTACACACACTTAAAACAGACTTTGTAAAGAATTAATAAAGACAGAAAGGAGAAACATGAAAGGTTTTTTTTCTTGTGACCAAATCTTATGAGTCTCAGTTAATATGATTAGACCGTGTTACTCACATTTGTTAACTATCATTTACCTGTTCTGTGGTAATCCTTTTGGGAAAAAAATTGCATGTCAAAAACAAAACAAAAAAATTCCAGGTACGTAATAGTGAAAAATTGCCAAAGGGTTTTGATGTTCCATCTATGCTTGTTGCACTATATGATTAAACTTTTCTTTTTATCATCATCCTTATTTTCCTTGGCATCCCTAATCATGGAAAATTATAAGCTTGCAGTAAACATCCTAACTTTTAAAACAATACCACTTATTGTATTTGGTTTCAATCTGCCAGCCTTATAGATGGTATAAAATTTTCAGGAGCTAATTTTTCACATCAAAATTCCTTCTCTCCCACATTGTGCATTTCAAATTATGCACAAGGCATAAAATAAAGAGTTTAGTTTTTCCCCTTCATTTTATTCTACCTGATCTCCTTATAGTCCCAGAGAAGGAAGAATCAATGTACATTTCTCTCAGAAATATGACAGGTCTATGTTTTTGTTGGTCTGGCATATGTTTGTCTATCTTGAACAGTCTGACAGGTAATTATTTATAAAATCTGGTTTTGCCCAGTAAGTTCATATAATAACCTTTCACTTTTCATCATAAGCCAGAGAGCTGAATTTAGAATAAAACAAGGTCATTTATGTCTGTCTTGAACCAGTCTAGATGTCCCCATAATTGCTCGATATTAATATTTTTTATTCTTTTTCTTTCCCTTTTCTACACTTAGGTTCTTTCTCTGACTCTTTCCACAACACTAAATTTGAAGTGAAATAAAATTTCCTTAAGCAGTGGAGTATAGAAAAAAGAGAAAATTTATAAGAGGAAAGTTTCAGAAAATGTGACTTCAGTAAACAGTTCTCTCAAGATTAAAATGTTATGTAGAATCATGATGTTAGAGCAGAAGATAGTCTTAGAAATCGTTGAGAACAGCCACTCATTTTACAGATGAATAAAACATGGCCTAGAGAGGGAAAGTGACTTTCCCAGGATCACTCAGTAATGGTAGTGACGAATAGAGATAAGAATCCATGGTACGTAATTTTCAGCCTGGTGTTATATAGTATTCTCCACCACACTGGGTTTGCATAAAAATATTACCAGGACACATTGGGGTTTTATGGCATATTTATCCTAGAAAATAATGTGAATTTATTTTTTAAAATGTTGCTAGCTATGGGCACATCCTAAAGGGTGTTACATATTAAAATCTTCAAAAGTCCTGTGGTATTAATTAAACAATCTGTGTTCTCTTATACATCAGGCTCAACTCTAAACCAAATGGGATGTACAAAACTAGTTTTCTATATTTTGTGCCTTATTTTTTTGAGATTGAATTTGAAATAAATAAACCAACAAATAAATAAATAGCCTCTCTCATGGGAAATTGATACTGTTCCCTAGATTTAAGTAAGGGTAAAACAAATAGAAATATTTCCACTTCACCTAAATTTGGAAGTGTGACTTTCTAAACATGGCAATTTGAGGTGTGTCATTAGCCTTCCTGCCTTCCCATATTGTAATAGTTGTGATTGAAAAATAATGTTCCAATTTTAGAACCACAAGTTTTTATTTGAAAACCATCAGAAGCACAAATATTTTTTAAATGGCATATATAATTCCTGTATCTGGGGAGAATCCTTCATTTACTACTGTTTGTTCTTTGTTTTTATAAAACAACAACCAACCCATGTTTAGTGCTTTTACCAAGTAGAAGACAAACATAACTGGTGATTCTTGGTCTGAAAGAAAATAAGTTTACTTGTCTAGAAATTATAAAGTTTAATTTTATGAATTTTTTAAAATAGTTCCCAAATCAGGCACCGCTTCTAGTTCATATAATCCCCTGTGTAAAACTGAATCACTACAGAGAACATATTCTCTCATCTGTCCTCTGGGAATTTGGATAGAACCTTCCCAGGTTGCATTTAAAATTCTACCATCAACCATGTATACATCTCATAAAATATTTTACAGTTTCCTGTATGCTCTGGCTGAACATTTCATAGTACATAAACACTTCTGTGAATAATCTGAGGGTATCAAGTTGAATGTGTCATAGCAGTGGCCCCCATAGAAAGTTAATTCTCCAGCAATGTATTTTCTTAAATTTATCTTCTTATTTGAAATCCAAGATGAAACTTTTTGTGCTGTTGTCGTATGGTGGTGCGGTTGGCTGGGAGCAACAGCTCGAGCAGTTTTCGTGGGGTTGTGTTCATTAAAGCGAAGGCTTTCTGCAGAGGGCATCGAGCCAAGCTTAAACAACAAAACTATGCCTGCAGGAATTGGATGTAAATGTGATGGTTAAATAAGGGCCAGATGCCTTTGAAAACTCAAATATTAAAACGTTCTATCTCTTAAAGTAAGTCTCAAGCGTTGTGTGTAGGCTAGTGATACCACGGTACTTAAAAGAAAGAGACTTACATTTGTTTTCTGGAGCAAAATATTAAGTATCCAAACTGTCATAACTCATGGAAATTCTGGCAGTTGAAACATATTTTAAAACAATCAATTCCTACAAAGTCACAAGAACCCCACATACAGTATTTCATTGTTGGGAACCACTATAACTCTGAATAGAGCATTATAGTCGTGATCTCTTTTCTACCCATCACCACCCAATATTCACTATTCTCATTTTTTTCAAAGGAAAGTAAAAATAGAAAAAGATAGAGGAAAAAGAATCAAGGTGATCAAAATATAGTTTTACTTATACCAGATAATATTCTACTTGCTATCAAAAATGATAATATATCAGCATTTTAATAAGTTTGACATAATAGTTATAGCACACAGTGTGCTAAGCACTTTGTGTGATTTATCTCATTTAATGCTCACAACCCCACTAGGAGATCCGCACTATTATTCTCCCTGTTGCCCACGGGCAGGAGAGAGGAGACTGAGTACCAGCAGGTAAAGTGCCACATGCAGAGTTACCCAAGGTGGAGCTGGCTTGTGTACCCAGCACTGTGATCTCATGCTGTTAACCACCGTTACACAGCATGGACTATACCAAAGATTTCTGATAGCGTATTAAAGAGAATTGCTGCCTGACCTTGGACCTGGAAGCACTACTTAATACCAGAAAAACTTGATTACAAGAAAATGTCTTTTTGGCTGGGCACGGTGGCTCACACCTGTAATCCTAGCACTCTGGGAGGCCGAGGCGGGAGGATCGCTTGAGGTCAGGAGTTTGAGAGCAGCCTGAGCAAGAGCGAGACCCTGTCTCTACTAAAAATAGAAAGATTGGCTGGGCATGGTGGTGTGTGTCTGTAGTTCCAGCTACTCGGGAGGCTGAGGCAGGAGAATCGCTTGAGCCCAGGAGTTTGAGGTTGCTGTGAGCTAGGCTGATGCCACGGCACTCTAGCCCAGGTGACAGAGCGAGACTCCGTCTCAAAAGAAAATGTCTTTTTAACTTAACATTCCTTCTCTGATGCCAAGTATTATGTATATAATGGAATATAATTATATAGAATTTTGGGAAGTTTTCAATAATGTCTTAAACTTTAAGATAAATACGTATGATCAATGAACATATTAAGAGTCCCTATACAAATTAGGAGAAAAACTTCCTCAAAGATCTGTGTGTACAAAGCCTCTTATTTTCTGAAGACCAGATTTCCCCAGAAGGCTGTAACAACGTAGACTATACTATTTTATGCCTTCATACAAGGTATTGTCCATGTTTCTGTGTGTTTGCAGTGGCAGATACAGAAGTACACATGGCAATGCTCTGAAGCTTTATGCACACGACCCTTTTAAGTGTTTGCTCATTGACTGATACGGTAGTCCTAGTTTTTCCCAGCCCGGGGTGTTTGTGTGTGTGACTGGGGGGTGGGTGGGGAAATGGTATACAGAGAAAAATAGGAAAGTGGAAAGAAAGTTACTGAGCACTATTTGAATTAAAAATGATAATTTTCCATTCTGGCCACTACTTAGCAGCTTTAATTCAACCTTAGGTCTGTTCTGCCTCAGGACAAGTCACCCTCTGATTTATGTACTTTAAGATCCCAAATAGCAGTGCACCAGCCTGTGGTACCGCAGCTTTCTTTTCTGAATGGTTTCCATTTGCTTCTTCCAACCACTTCCCTTGGGAGAAGTTAGTGCACCTCAGTGCGCAGGCCACTCCTCACCCCTCCCTGCCCTATATGTGCTGTCAGTCAAGCAGCCCCTGAGCAGCGGCTACAGCTACAGCTGAGGGCTCGTCAGGCTTCCATAGGTTTGGTCTGTAAGACAGTAAGCCCAAATGGCGGGGTGTTAACTTTCCACGTTCCTAATTCCACAGGAAGGTACCAAGCCACAGGGTCACTGTGTCATGGAGGACACAGCCAAGCAGTGTTATAGCTTGCATCCATGCCCAAAGGGGGGTTGAGGTGGAAAGCCCCATGCGTCACCAGAACCAGGGAGGCAGATGAGAAACTGCCCTGTGGCAGCTCCTTACAAGGGTGGCTGTCTTGCCACGTTCCCGTGGCGATCAGAGACTGCAGCTAAACCTTGCCTTACGGCCCACGTGGAGACAAGTGAGGTCTCCTGGGAGCCCTTCTGCTGTGATACATACATTGGCATGTGTTTCTGTTAGTGGTAGAAAAAACCAGTCTGCCTCTTCTTGTCCAGGTTTTCATGGAGGTCTCCTTCCCTGGCCTTTTTTTACGAAGTTTCCTGCCCAGCTGGGCACACAGCACCCTCTGCTTCCTCTGAACTCTTTAAGCCCCTGTTGCTCTCTGCTTCCTATTTAGTGTCCCTAATCAACTCTCCCTGTGCCTTTAGACTGTACCACATTAAGAATTTCTTGAGGGCAAATCTTGAATTAACGCCTCTGTCATTCCCACATGCACATATTAGATATTCAATACACATTCCGTTGTCTGTCTGATAGAAATTACTCATTTAATCATGAGCTCAGAATCCTTTTTTAAAAAGTCCTTGTTTAATCTCATATCACTGTTTATTTCACTTATTTGGCTACAGATCTCATGAACTGCAGATGATCACAGCTTTTTTTCTTAAAGACAAATACAGTGTCTCAGAGAAAGCAATTCAAAGTACTCATGAATCAGGTTTCTTGTGGCCTTTGTGAGTAGGTCACTGTCACTTCAGTCTTGTTTGAAGGGGTTAAGGATCTCATAAAGAGATAACCTCAGCCAGGCCCGGTAGCTCACACCTGTAATCCTAGGAGCACTCTGGAAGGCCGGGAGGATCGCCTGAGGTCTGGAGTTCGAGACCAGCCTGAGCAAGAGTAAGACCCTGTCTCTACAAAAAAAATAGAAAAATTAGCTGAGCAAGGTAGCACACACCTATAGTCCCAGCTACTCAGGAGGCTGAGGCAGGAGAAACACT
The DNA here is from genome assembly GCF_041146395.1 of Eulemur rufifrons. NCBI lineage: Eukaryota > Metazoa > Chordata > Mammalia > Primates > Lemuridae > Eulemur > Eulemur rufifrons. Next base: position 13,673,802 of record NC_090997.1, on the reverse strand, counting down.
TGAGCCCAGGGGTTTGAGGTTGCTGTGAGCTAGCATGACACCACTGCATCTGTCTAAAAAAAAAAAAAAAAGATAACTTCAATCACATTTGCACCGTTCAAGACCTATGAACATTTGTGTCCCATCTGAACCTGTACAACCTTGAAAAAGAATTATAGACTAGTAAGACTATTTTTGTATATAGTCCATGTTGGAAAGCCTACTAGTTTTCCCACTGGTTTACTGTAAAGACAATGAGCCTTTTAGGATGAGATTTCCCTAAAGGTAATGGAACAACATGTCCACTGAACTTAAAGCAAATATAAAGATCTATTTAGACTAAATATAATGAAATCTTGTGAGCTGGAGGCAATAGCTTATCACAAAAGAGTAGCTTGAAATTAAAATGTCTGTTTTCTTTATATCTATTTATTAATCCAAAAAAGAATCTTTCTAGCACCCATGAAAGCCAGGCAATCAACATGTAGTCTACAGTTTCCAAACAGTGAGTCAAGGACCTGAGGGAAACTATGGGATTATAGAAAGGGGTTCATGAGGCCACCTAGAAATTATCTGTAGATTAAATAAACCATGTTTTGCCTGTATAGGTGCCACTCTTACACGTATGTGCCACTGTGATTTGTAAAATGTAAATTCATGTAAAAGTGACAGTGAAATCCTGTTAACTTTTTGACATTATATATATTTTTAATTTAAGAGATAGCAAAAGCCAAGTTATAGAATGCATGGGTCAGTGGATTTATGTTAAAAAATGATTCTCAAGCTTAGGAAAAAGAGGTGACCATTGCTCTCTGTACTCGTATGCTAATGCCAATGTCTCCTTAGTTCTTCAATGGCGAGTAGCTTGTACCCTCTGAAGGTTTCAGGCTGCTTTAACATAGATTTAAGGATATTTTTTCTCTTTGACATAAAGTATCACTTGAACTTTTTTCATATGTCTTAGTTTGGAAAAAATTTATGATATTTTTAATATTAGGAAGTTTTGCTTTTCCTGACATTTTATTGCTTTGCATATTTGAAACACTTCAATCCCAGACAATAAATATTATGTGATTATTGTTTTCATATGGAGAGGCTATTTCCTCCTGCTTTTTCTAACCCCGTTTCCCAGCTAATGATACTAAAAAATTTATTAGTACTAAACTGTGCCATTCAGCTTTCCCAGAATCACATATAATGAAAATTGAAAGAGGGGCAGGTTTGAGAGAGGAGGGGTAGTAGTAGTTAAAAATAAATTGAGGTGTGTGGTTTTCTTTCAGTTGGATCTCAATATTTTCTTGTTCAGTTGAAATGAAGATTATATTTATTCTATAAATCATTTTTATAAACTGTCATAACCAGTTATCACATTAATGGTATCTTTTTATATCATGATTATGGAAGATAAATGAGTCTGAACAAAGTATACAGATGTTAGCTGAGTACACCGTGAGGGCTCAGTGGTTAAAAGCATCCACCTTTAAAAACTACCCTCATGACTCCCTCACCTTCTTCAAGTCTTACGTCAAATGTCACTTTCTCACTAAGGCCTTCTCTGACCTCCCTTTTAAATATTGAGAGCCCCGCCCCTGCCCTAGCACAACCAAGTCCCCTTCCCTGCCTTCTCTTTTTCCTCTCACACTTACCATCTTCTAACATTTCATCTCACAGACATTTGTTTTGTTACTGTCTCCTCCCTTAGAATGTAGACTCTGCTATTAAGGATTATGGTCTATTTTGTCCACTGCTGTATCCCAGCATTTAGAACAGGGCCTGACACTTAGTATGTCTTCAGTCGGTATTTACTAACTGAACAAATGACTGATGGGTACTTGATTCTGCAAATTCGTGCAACACTGTACGCATATTATTACATTCCCTGGTTCTTCTCCAGCCTTTAACTGCCTCTCACTCTGTCCTGGCTTGTCATCTTACTACATACCTCCGCAGTAGCTTCCCCTTGACTTTCCAAAGTCCTCTGAACTTCTTCAACTGCGTTTTTCAATATAGTTTTTTAAAAAATGTTTTTACACTTCAATACTCCCTGAATCACAGTGCATCTTCAACAGAATAAGAAATTTGGCCACCACAAGCAGAAATTTGTTATGATGTAGTTAGGTTTTCAATAATGTTATATCAAACTTTATTTTCATATATTTAGAGAAACACTACTTGCTCAAATTTTCTTTTTATCACAACTCCAGGTTAGCAATTTTTTTATTTTAATGCATTTGTCATTTCCTGTTATGGAATTTTTTTCAACAAGGCACACAGAATATACTTTTTTTAATCAGTTTAATTTAGTTTACATATAGTAATAAACCCTTTTTAGATTTACAGTATAATTCAATAACTTTTGACAAATGAACACAGTTGTGTAATCACCACCACAATTATAATACAAGAACCCACAAAAGTTCTCTCATTTTCTTTGTCACTGATCCCCCACCCCATTACTAACCTGTGGCAACCATTGATCTGATTTCTGTCCCTATAGTTTTACCTTTTCCAGAATGGCATATTAAACTGAATAATTCCATATTAAGTTAAATTTCAAGTTTTTTGACTGCCTTCTTTACTTAGCATAATGGTTTTGAGATTCATCCACCTAGTTTTATGTATCAGTAGTTCATTGTCTTTTATTGCTAAGTAACATTCCGTTATATGGATGCACTACAATTTGTTTATCCATTTACCGCTGAGTGGATATTTGCATTGTTTCCAATTCCTTGCTTTTAAGAATAAAATTGCTATGAACATGAATGGACAGATCTTTGTGTGGACTCATGTGTTCATTTGTATTGGTAAATACCTAGGAGTGGGATTACTGACTCAAACGCTAAGTGAATATTTAATTTTATAAGAAACTTCCAAAGCGTTTTCCAAAGTAGCTGTACCATTTGGCACTTTCACCAGAAATATGTATCTTCACCAGCACTGGGTATGTTGCTTGTTTTGTTTTGTTATAATTTTGGGCATTCTAATAGGTATACAGTGGTATCTGGTTATGGTTTTACTTTGAATTTCCCTGATGACTAATTATATTAAGAAAATTTTCACATTTGTTTTCCATCTGTATCTTTTCTTTGTTGAAGTATTTGTTCAACTCTTTTGTCCACTTTTTAAAAAATGGTTGTCTTATTACAATATAAGAGTTCTTTATATGTTTTAGATACAGAGCCATTATCAGAAATGTGTTTTTCAAATCTTTTATCCAAGTCTGGGGCTTGTCTTTTTTTTTTTTTTTTTTTGGTGAAAGAGACTGGGTCTCACTATGTTGCTCAGGCTGGTCTTGAACTCCTGACCTCCAGCCATCTATCTTTTCTTAAGTGTCTTTGGAAAAGCTGAAGTTTTTAATTTTGAAAAAGTCCAAGTTATCAATTTTTATTCTTTATGGCTCATACTTTTTGTGTCATACCTAAGAAATCTTCATCTAATCCAAGCTCACAGAGGACTTCTCCTATGTTTTCTTTTTGATATTTAAAAGTTTAACTTTCATTTTTAGGTTTTTTATTTATTTATTTGCATTTATTTTGTACATACATGGTACAAGACAAGGGTTGAGATTCTTTTTTTTTTCCATATGGATAATTGATTGTTTCAACACCATTCATTGAGAAGAATTTCTTCATTGAATTACCTACCTTGGCACCCTTATCTATAATTAATTGACCACATAAGTATGTTTGCTTTGGATCCTGTTTTGTTCCACTGAGCTGTATGTTTATCCTTATGCCAATATCTCATTGTCTTGATTACTGTGACTTTATACTAAGTCATGAAATCAGTTCTTATGAGGCTCTCAGCTCTTCTTTTTCAAAATTGTTTTATGTATCTAGATTCTTTGCTTTTCCATATTTCTAGAAAACACTTTCTGAGATTTTGATTGGGATTGTTTTGAATCTGTAGCTCAATATGGAAAGAATTGACACTTTAGCTACATTAACCGTTCTAATCACTGAACATAGTATAGCTCTTCCTTTATTTAAGTATTTTCTCATTTTTATCATGAATGTTTTATAGTTTTCAGAATATAAATCTAGTACATATTTTCTTAGATTCATGCATGGATATTTCATGGTTGATGCTATAAGAAAGACTTTTTAAATCTTGAATTTCCAAATATCCATTGTAATATATAGAAATAAAATTGATTTTTGTATATTATTAACCTTTTATGTTAAAACTTTGCTGAACTCACCTATTAGCTATAATAGATTGTTTAGTGAGCTTTTTTTTTCTGGCTGTACATTCTTTGGGATTTTCTACATAGATGATGATGTTATTTGCAAATACAGACATTTTTATTTTTTCTTTCTAATCTGTGTGGTTTGTATTTCTTCTTCTTGCCTTATTGCATTGACTAGGCTCTCCAGTACACTAGATAGACTTTATCAGTTGTATGGATTTTTCAAAGAATCAGCCTTTGGTTTCATTAATTCTTCTTTATTGTTTTTACTATTTTTTTCAAAGAATCAGCCTTTGGTTTCATTAATTCTTCTTTATTGTTTTTACTATTTTCAGTTACAATTGAATAGGAGTGATGAGACATCCTCACCTTTTTCCTGATTTTATGGGGAAAGCAATCGGTCTTTCACCGTTAAATTAGCTGTTAAGATTTTTCTTAGGTGCTCTTTATCACACTGAGAAAGTTCCCTTCTATTCCTTGTTTGCTGAGTGTTTTTACGGATGTTGAATTTTATCACATGGTTTTTCTGCATCCTTGGAGACAATCACAGTTTTTCCTTTTTTTGGTGGTAAATTACATTGATTTTGGAATGTTGAACCAACCTTCCACTACTGGGATAAATGCCACTTAGTCACAATGTATTAACCTCCTTATATTTTGATAGATTTGATTTGCTAATATTTTATTAAGTATTTTGCATCCATACTCATGAAAAATATTGATCTAGAGTTTTCTTTGTCATGTCTTTTTTCTGTTTTTTTATGTCAGGTAATACTAGCTTCATAAAATGAATTTGGACTTACTTTCCTTTTCTATGTTCTGGAAGAGTTTCTGTAGAAATAGTATTATTTTTTTTCTTAAAAGTTCAGTAGAATTCACCAGTAAAGCTGTCAGGGCCTGAAGTTTTCTTTGTAGGAAAGTTTTTAGCTATGAATAGCATTAGTTATGAGGCTATTTGGGGGGTTATCTAATTTGTTATTTCTTGGATTTAACTTATTTTTGTCATTTTAACTCTTTACCTTGTTCTCTATAACCATTTCTAACTAATTACTTAAAAATATACATTCATTGCAAACAAAAAATTTTAAAAGACTCAAAAAAGCACAAAGAATATAATTAGAATTAGCCACAGTCCTTTAACATAGAGACTAGACATAATTGACATTTTAATACACACACGCACACACACACACAATATGTACATAGAATACTACTTCTTTTTAGCTTGTGGTAACACTTTCTCATGACTTTTTTTAATAAGTGCTGAGGATTTCATATTATGGATGATTCATTTTTAACTTAATTGTATCTATTTTGGGGTATTTTTGTTTTCTCAAAGTTTTGTCATTATTATATAGACTATGCATTATTTTTTGTACATATCACATTATTTCCTTTGTCTTTTGGCCTCTGTCATTTTGGTTGTCAGCCTTATTGTTGCCCCAGTGAAGGTAATATTTCTGCTTTTCTTTGGCTGCTTCTAAGGGGTTTTTTATTTTATTTTTCAACAGTTGTAGTATGACATGCCTACATGTAGTTTCCTTTATGTTTATCTTTCTCAGAGTTTGCAGACCCTCTTGAATGTGTGGCTGGACATCTTTTGTCAATTTTCTTAAAAAAAAAATCTTAGCCACTTTTCTTCAAATATTCCTTCATGTCATTTAGGACTTTAATTACATGTATGTCAAGACTTTTCACCATATACAATATGTCTCCTGTCCTCTTTTCTGTATTTCTCATCTCTTTTTCTCTCTGCTTCAACCTGGATATTTTCTGATTAACCTATCTTTATTGAGCTTCTCTTTTAAATTCTGTTAAGCCCATCTACTGAATTTTTAATTTTAGTTTTTTTACTTTTCAATTACATAATCATCATTTAATTCTTTAAAAAAAATTCCAGTTCCTGTCCCTTCCTGATTACCCCAATATCTGAGTTGCTTGAGGATATGTTTCTGTTGTTTGGGGTTTTTTTCCTCTTGCTTTTCAGTCACTTGATTCTATGTCCAGCTTTGCCTAGGAGTTTTTTGTTGAATGCCAGACATTGTATGTGAAAAAAATATAGAAGCTCTGGATGATCGTTTCTTCCAGAGAGGATTTAATTTTCTCACAGGCATATCAGGGATAGTCAGATCAAAGTTGATCTATTTCTGTTTTACCTTTATTCCTAGAAAGTATCCCTAGGGTCTCGGCTGAGAGCCTGTGGTGTTTACCAGACCCCTTCAACACTGGTGAGCCCTGAAATCCAACCTCTGACTCCCCTGCCCAACAAGATTGATGAAATTTCTGCCCAGCTTTTTAGCCTCCAGCTGTTGCTCTCAGCCCATACATGTGCAGCTTTGGAGTTGACATATACTTCAAGAGGAAATTTCATGCAGAATCATAGGCTTACTTTTCTGCCATTTCCTTCTCTCTGTGATCTTGGTCCCTCACTACCTTGCCAGCCCCAAACTCCAACCTCTGCCTCCCACCCCAGTGATAACTGCGACAAGCCCCAGGCTGCTTGGCCTCTCTTCCTCTCACAGTTAAATGGCAAATTACCTGAGAAAAAGAGAACTTTCCATTTCTCCACTACCTTGTTCTCTCAAATCCTAGCTACCTTGGCTTTTTTCTAATACTTCACTTAATTCATGCTCCCCCAAGATATCCATATCCAAATCTCCAGAACCTCTGAATATGTTACATAACATAGGAAAAAGGTTGCAAATGGAATTAATGTTGCTAATCATAGGGAGATTATCCTAGATTATCCAGATTGGCCCAATCTAATCATGTGGACTCTTAAAAGCAGAAGAATAGGTAAGGGAGACGCAACATGAAAAGGACTTGACATTCTAGCTTTGAAGATGGAGTAAGGGGCCACAAGCCAAGGAATGTGGTGGCCTCCTAAATGTCCCTAAGTTTACAGCCAGCAAGAAAATGGGGACCTTGGCACTACAGCCACAGGAACTGAGTTTTCCCAACCACCCAAATGATTAGGAAACAGATTCTTCCCTACCACCTCTAGAAGGGAACATAGCCTGACAACACCTTGATTTTAGTCCAGTGAGACTCATACTTGACTTCTGACCTATAGAGTTATAAGATAATAAATGTGTATTTTTTAAGCTGCTAAATTTGTAATTCGTTATGGCAGCATAGGAAACTATTACACACTTGTTTATGTATTTTGTCCAGCTTTTACAGTTATTCCCCGTTCAAGGATTAGTCTCATAGCTTGATGTATCTATCAGTCAGGGCTCAGTACAGAATCAGAACCAATGTACATTATGGGACAAGGATTAGAGGGGTCAGAACTTACACAGTTGTGAGAAGAGCTGGGAAAGGGAAAGCCTAGGAAGAAAGTTGGAGGGTCAGAGGCAAGTCACCAACCCATCAATGTGAGATGCAAGAAACAACCAGGTGCCAAAAGTGGCTGCAGAGTGACAGCTCATGGGAAGGTGTGTAGGAAGCCATGGTTCTGTGCGACTCACCTCTGTGAGCTCGCCACCAAGTGTCTGGCAGTGAGCTGGTGGCCACTGTTGGTCAACAGGATCTTCCATCAGAACTGTAGAATGGAAGAAAGTGAGGACAGGCTAGAACCTGTCAGCACATCTGTGCCTTGTCTGTAATTGGCTGAACCTCAGAGATTAATAGCTGCTCCACTTCCACCTTTCAAATCTGCATAAATTTCTCTTTTTGGCCAAGTCTAACTCAACTATATAGGGAAGGGGTTTGTGGAAATACTGTTTCAGTTTCACAAAGTTAGCACGTGAGCAGTGCCCACAGTCTACCCTCCCTTTGTCAACTTGGCACCCATACACACATCTTTTAACCATATTTAACCTCCAAATACAGACAATAGCAAAATGTTTCCAGCTAATGTGATGCATGCTAACCCTGTCTTCCAAAACGAATATAAATAGTTTTGTGGTCTTCCTCTCCAAAACCCATAACTCTAGTCTAATCTTGCGAAAAACATTAGACAAATCTCAGATGAGGGACATTCTAGAAAATATCTGACCATGCTTCTCAAAGCTGTCGTGGAATGCCTGAGAAACTGTCACAGCCAAGAGGAGCCTAAGGAGACATGACCCGACATAAATGTGGTGTCCTGGATGTGATTCTGGAACAGAACAGGGACATTAGGTAAAAAAAAAACTAAGGAAATTTGAATAAACTATGGGCTTTAGTTAGTAATATATCAATATTGTTTCATTAATTGTGACAAATGTATCATAATGTAAAATATTGATAATAGGGGAAGTGGGTGTTGGGTATATGAGAACTGTGTACTATCTTCACAATTTCCCTGTCAATGTGAAACTATTCTAAAATAAAAAGGTTATTTTTTTTAAAAAAGGATATTAAGTCCCATATGACACATCCATTTGGGGATGATGTTTCTTCCTCTTTTCTCTGATTTACACTCCCCCTTTAATATCCTGTAACCTAAAAACTGAGATACACGGCCAACCGCTGTTAATATTAATACATCTTATATTAGATAAAGAGGAAGTGGGAGAGGGGGCAAAATGAATTAATACAAAAACAAATACGTTAAAGTAAGGAAGAAATACTCATAACCACTACTGTCGTCATTTCTGTAGCTGCCCAGTGGTCATTGCTAGTGTTTACAGCTTCCTTCTGCCCTCAGCAAACACCTCCTCAGCTGGTGTGGAGCCTCACCTCATGGGAGATCCTGCCTATTTGTGTTTCCGTTAGCTTCTGCTGGATAACCGCCCCCACACTTAGTGGCTTAAGACAACATGATTTATTATTTCTCATGATTCTGGGGGCCAGGAATTCAGATGGGCCTTGACTAGATAGTTCTGCTTCACGCGACATCATCTGGTAGTTAGGCAGCTGCGTTCAGCCGGCACCCAAGCTGGACCAGATGGACCAAAGAGGCTTCACTCGTACATTTGCTGCACTGGTGCTCCTCCACATGACCTTCCCTTTGCATGTGACAAGCTGTGGCTTCCTCACGGCATGGTGGTCTCATACTAGTTGGACTTAAAAGGCAACTGCCTTCCAAGAGAGAGGAAACAAACTACCGGTCCTTTCCAGGCTTGGTTCAGAAGTCCTACAGCATCACTTCTGCTGTACTTTCCAGTCAGAGCTAGTCACAAGGGCAGTCCAGATTAAAAGGGAAGGGAAGTAGACTGTGTATCTCTTGGTAAGAGGGACTGCAAGGAATGTGTGCCCACCTTGAATCCACTACACTGGTTGTGTAAATTTCTGCTTATTTCCTTTAAGATAATTTTTAGAGTTGGCATTTACTGCATCATAGGTATTCTCCATTTTAAAAACTTAACACATATCCAAATGGCTAGATTTTAGATTTTACCAATTTTCAGTCTCATTAGCAATATTTGAAAATCAATTTCCTTGTGCCTTCACTGATACTAGATATTATCATTCTTTTTACTCTTTTCCAGTTTAATAAGTAAACTGGAAAAGAGTAAAAAGAATAATTGTACTTATTTGTATTTTTGAATATCATTGAAGTTGAACATTTTTCATGTGTTTTTTGGCCGTAGGTAGATGTTCCTTTTTGAATTGCCTAATAATGTACTTTGCCCATTCTTTTCTTGGACTATTCCTTGTTTGATTGTTGATATTGTTCTGAAATCTGGGTTACTAAAGTTTAATTGACCTCAGATAACCCTACTAGGTTTTTAAACATTATGAATTACTCTTGCCTAAAATGATCTACCTTCATTTCCATCAGTTTATTCTTTGTTTTCCTGGATTGTGCCACCTTTTTCAGTCCTTTCCTCAGATTCTCAGTGTAAGAACTGCAGATCACCTCATTTTCAGTTGAGACTGTTGACGCCAAAAAACGAAAGGATCCTGTCCAGAGACACGGAGGGAGGGTAGTGTACTCAGTTTGGACACAAGGACCAGTCTTGGCTTCTGGTCAAAACTACACGAACAATGCATTTGGCTCCATCACCAAAAGGCATCCTCTGTGGATATGGCACTAAGAAATTCAGTCTGTTCATAACTCTTGCCTGATGAATAACTTGGATCCTAAATTCTCCCTGTCCTTAGTTAGCTGGGTGGCCTTTGATAACTGCATTAACTTTGCGATCTTGGATTCCCCATCTATTAAGTGGGAGTATTGAACTTCTGCTAGATGACTTTAAGAAATACTCTTTACTCTTGAAATTTGTTATTTAAGGCGGGTATTTATAGAGTATGGATTATGGAAAAACCAGCATATATGGAAGTCAGAACTTTAAGTGATTTATTTCAGCCTAAAATGTCTAGTTTTGAAGGGAACCTAATCAAAACTTTTTAAAAATAGTTTTTAATTATGTGTTTGAAACCTTGTGTTATTTGTAATACCTTATTAGAAGCCTGAAAATAACATTTCTCTCTGTACCAACTTTGTGCTTTTCCACTTGGTAAACACTGATTTATTTCTCTCTGAGCCTGTAGGAGTAAACCAAGCCAATTCAGCACTTCCTGTTTACTTCCTTGTCATAGGTGTCATAGATGGTGTAAGACCTGCCCTCAAAATAAGTTTCCTTGGTTCAATTCTGCATTTTCTGCTTAGGCAAACACCCTATCAATACTTGAATAATGAAACAATTTGGCTATCGAAGCCCTGTGTCTGACATTCTCCCTTCAACTCGTTGGTGGAAAGGAAAGTCCCTTAATGTAACGGTAGGGGTAGTTTTTAAATTGAGGTATCACACAGGACCTTTCAGTGGAGGATATCAGAACATTTTCAACTCTTAACCTTGGCACATGTGACATGGGCAAACATAAGGATAGTAAATACCTGATTTCCTCTACAGGTGCTCAGTGCTCTAAATATCTGTTTTTTAAGTAAGAAGATTGAGTTTCATGTGTTTTGAGTGAATAAAGTGTAAGATTATCAATATTTTATGTTTCCCTCCTAGTTTATTCTTAGCATAAATCATCAGAGCTTTTTCAGTCACTTGTATTACTACACTCATGTCAGACGCACCTTCATACAAGTCCCTCAAGGTCAACAGTTTAGAAATTCTTCTTCCTTCCCCTTCCCCACTCAACACTACGGAAATACATGCTAATTGGTACAGAAGCAGCCTACCCAGCGAACAGGGTTAGGCCAACTTAACACAAGATTAATGGAAAAGAAGTTTAAGGAAAAAATAACATTTCTCAAGCAGTAAGAGAGTATATGCCAAGCAAAAGCCAACAATCCGCATCAGTCAAACCCCAACCTCTGCTTTCCCTGGACTCGACTCAAAGGAGTTAAAGAAAGGAAATCCTGTGCATCCAGGCTTCCTCCAGCCACTGTTGCCACCACCCTGGCTCAGTGCGGCTGGTGGCTCAGCTGTCGCTGCTTCAGCTCAGCCATCACCACCGTGGAAAACAAAACCACAGACTCAGGGGTTAAAATGAGACTCTACACAGTGTTTACTAAGGTGCTTACAAGAAGGAATGATGAGGCACAAACCAACCACAGGTGGCTACCTATGTTCATGACAGGCCTTTGCAGGGTGTGACTTGTATCTGTAAAAGAGCGGATTCGGAGACAAGGGCTGTTTAAAGTCACGGATACTGGCAAGTTAAGTTTGTGAAATAGTCTACACTGTTGATGAACCATGAGTTAGCAGACATTAAGAGATGTTAATTAGGAGTGATGATGTAGTCTTGAAAGAGGTTTAGACACCAGTGTTGGCTTAGAGGGAGAAAAGCCCAAGGATCTCATCAATTAGCTGAGACTGTCATTGGCACTGCATGACATGGCTGCGTTGTTTGGCAGGGAGGAGCCAGTTTTCTCCTCTTTCAGGATCCAAAGGCAGCCTTCGCCTCTGGCACATGCTCAGCTCCTTATAAGCACCGTAAATTCTTCCAAAACTGACCAATCACAGTGGAAATCAATTTTACATGTTTAAAAAGTGATGGTCTTTCACTCCTAGTACCCAGATCTTAATTTCTAAATATCATTCTCCACTGGTATTCAGGGCTCCTTGGAGAAATGCCTAATTTCAGGGTCAGAGTGGGAAAAAATGCCCAGAAAAAAGAGCCTAGAACATCACATTGCACAAGAAAATAAGGAATTGCTCAAAGAACCATAGGACATGTCAAAAATGGGAGCTTGAAGAGCATCCAAATCTGGGACAATTTGAGCATCCAAGTAAGCAACAGTACTGGGTTGTAACCCCTAGAATAAAATAAATATGAGTAAGTCCATACAATATGAATAAGTAAATGGAGAAGAAAGTGAAAGCTCTTCTTTGCTGTAGGATGCTAACTAATTAGAAGGAATCATGGCATTAAAAGATCATCAATGGGAGAGAAAGACTGATAAGGAGTGGGTATCTATATAGTCTCAAATTACCTCCCCACAAATTACTTACTGATCACAAAGGGAAAAAAGGAAAAAACTTTATGTTCTTTCAATTATTTACTTATCACAAATATTGTTAATTAAAATATGTTTTTATTGTTTGAGTTCACAAATGGTCAAGTACTTCTTCCGCTTGAATTTTATCTTTCTGCAGGCCAGGCCATTAAATAAGCAGCACAGACAAGGAGAATTGCATTTGTAATAGTTCAAAGACTATCTCCAGTGATGACAAATCCTTTGGTAAAATATATTTTGGTCAAATGCCTCAGCTCTTTCTGTTGAGACTCAATCTGGAAATTGTTCTTCCCTCCAAAGGCCAGCACAGGCTAACACTGCAGCATATCAGAGAGGCGAGAGCCACAGCACCGTGCGGGCAAAGCGGCAGCCATTCCAGGGTGGCATCTGAACTGGTCCCTTCCCCAGTGAGGATCCTGGCCTTCTTTATTTCCCCCTCCTGTTGTCTGTGTAAGACCAGAAACACTGTCTTCAGTCACTGTAATGGGTAGTCGTCTGAGGCAGGCAGGACACCAGTGTCCAGAGAGGGCGGACTGGGAAGACAGGACGTGTCGATAAAGCCGGCTCAGCTGGGCTCCAGGCACCTGGCTCTGGGATGAGCGGCACTAGCGCTCCAGGGAGACGGGACAGGCGTTCAGACGTTAAAATGCACACCCGCAAAACAGCCATCCCAGACTTCTAATCTTACTTTATGACCAAACTGTAATTACATTACAGCAATTACTTGAATATTACATTTTTATTACTGTTATGTCATTATGTCTACTAGGAAAAAAAATATGCCTATTTCAACCAATAAAATTCTTAATGACTCATTTAAGCTGTGTCTACATGAAGCTCCTGACTTAAACATTTTAGTCAAAATAATTTTTAGGGCCTGGGGGAAGAAGAGGGTTAATTTCTGTCTCTGTGATTGCCCCCCAAGCAAGAAATTTCCATTTGTAGATGTACTGCTAGAGGTTAAAAAGTTCTACCAAAGCTAATCAGAAAGTTATAATGGTTATTTTTGAGAGCTATATTTATAAAGCCATCAATACTTTATCTTCTGTTGATCAGTTTCAGCTATTGACAAAAACTCGAGCTAGGAGCTCAGGAAACATCCGTGTCTCCAACCTCCAAATGCGTGGAGGCGCGTTCTACGTACTTCCAAAATGTCAAGTACGCCCACCTGTGGAAAGATTCTGCAGAAGCCGTCTAGGCCAGTTTTCTGGAAGCCAGTGATTTACTTGGAACTCACTAAGGACACTCCCCACATAAAGTCACTAATATGTGGAACTTATGTTTTTTAATTATTACATTTGACTTCCTTACCTCTTACAAGGTAGCGTCTTATCTGCAGGCCAGTGACCTGCAGTTTCTCTTGCTGAAAGATCCCCGGCTGTCAGGCTCAGCAAGGCCTCAACCCCCACCACCTCCCAGCTCAGCTTGCCCTGGACCCTCTGTGTCCCCTTCCCAAGCAGGCCCGACAAGCGTAGGCTGCTGCCTGTCTCTGAAATAATTCTATACTTTGGGAGCCAGGATTCAGGCCCTTGAATTTTGAGAATTTACCATGTGAGCTGAAGTGAGTCAAAATATCCATATGTAATCACTATTGAAAAATGTTCTTTCACATATATTTTACATACGCATTTTACCCCTAAATTTTCTATGCATTAAACATTTTCCTAATGAAGTAGCTAACAGATTTTTCTTCCCCTAAGTGCACTAAGCCCAGGGTTTGGTTTTTTGCTTCCTTTTTAAAAAATCCTTTTGAGAAATCTATGTATGCTATATTACTGTGCAAAATTCAGTGCCTAATTGTAAAGTTATGTGCATCTGCTGGACATATATACTGTTAAACATTCACGACTGCCTACAAATGTGAAAAGTATTACCAGGTCTATTTTTAACATTGTCTTGGCAAGGCTGTTGCTGTAGAAAAAAATTCCTATAGAATCTTAATGAGAAAACTGAATGATTCTTTGAAATGTGGTTGTGATTCCCTGACTTATTAAGTGGTGATGTCACCGGTGCTGAGACGCAACAGCAGAGTCGCCCGTGGCCAGCACGCTCCAGAAAGACACCAGAGGGGAAATGAAACTCATCTGCACCGGCTGTGCCTTCCCACGGCTCGGAGGGCCACGTACGTCCCCGCACAGGACACGTCTCACACACTTGGCTTGACATCTCTGTGCGCCTACGTCATGGAAGGGGCTACTGTTTGCATGTGTTTCTCATAGAACTTGATCTGGCCTTTTTTCTGTTTATTACCCACATTTGTCTCATAGAAAAGAACCACCTTGTTTCAGCTGTTGGAGAAAGACAGGGGTTTCCTCCGGCTCACCTGAGCCCCCTCAGTCCCTTAATTAGCAAGTGACAAGAAGTTCAAAGACTAGACCTCTAGCCCTGTCACTGCTTGCCCTGTCCTAAGGGGCATGGGCCCGGTAAGAGCGCGGTGTGAGGCTGTCTGGTTCTAGGTAGCAGCAGATGGGACTGGGCAGGGTTGTGTAGACTGCCCTGTGCCAAGGAACCAGGCCAGGGTGGCACATGTGGGGGTGAATTTCCAGTCTGGGCTTCACATGCCAAGCCCGTGTCCCAGCACAAAAGTTGTGTCAGCCAAGAGAAAGGTCCATTCAAAGGGGAGCATTGTTTTCTAATTGCTCTACCAGAGGCAGTACTTTTTTTGCAATTCTTCTGCCCTGACAGGACAGGTTTTTCTTGTTTGTGTTTGTGTTTGTCACAGTGTGTGCGTCCAGAAAGCTGGGACTGGCCCTGGAGGAATGGGGACATGGCATAACACAGGGTTCAGCAGCCGAAATGCTGGCTGGGTCAGCAGTGAGTATAAGTGAGGACATTGCCTCTATGGAAAAAGTGCTACAGAATAAGTTCTTTCATCTTTGACAGCAAGTGTGGAAGCTTTCAGAGTTCCAAGATCAGCCATAGCTTTAGTAGGAACAATTTTCATCCCGACAGAAGCCCACAGAACCAGCACCTGCAGAGAGTGCCATGTGTGCCATCCAATGAGGGGCTGGTTTGGCTCTGTACTGGAGGAAGTGGAGCACAAAGGGTGGCCTAGCTGTCCTTAAATCTGCCATAAAATCATGGAATCACTGAAGTTTAGAGCAGGAAGAAGCCTTGGCCCCCTAAGATCCACTCACAACTTTCTGAGATAGGCACAGGAACTTGAGGCACTGACCCTCACTGCCCCCAAAGGCAGTATCTTCTCAGCCACCTCTCCCTCCTCACCCATTCTTCCCCTGTCCTGATGGCTCTAGATCTTTTAGGGGAAGGATTCTGCTTCCTTGGCCTGGACCCAATGGTGCTCCACTTACTTCCACAAGTTCTTGGTGAGATGTCCAGCTGCCATTAATCACCCAATGATGGCCACCATTTGTACAGAATGATTTGATGGCTCAAATTCTCTTCGCTGGTCATCCATGATTGCTGCAGGCCTCCAAAGGAACTCAGAGCCATCCACCTACAGTCTTAGCCCAGTCCCTGCCCTGGTCCCAGCCAAGCCTGGCATGACCCCCATTCTCCCCAGTGCCAGGGGAGTCTGCATTTCTCCACTGGCTTCCCAGGGGTCCTTTCCAGTCCACTAGAATGATGCAAGGACCCATCCTGTCTCTCCCCCCGACCCCTTCCAGGACACTCTCGTTTCCTCCTCCTCTACCCTCTGGCTGAGATCCAGCTTCAACTTGGTGGGGGAGGTCCCCAGCAGCCAGTCTACTGGCTCTTGACTCTGTAAAGACCCTTTCTAGGCCCCACTCAGCAGCTCGGACTTGTGCGTGGACGTCCCAGCCCAGAGCCTGCTCAGCACACACTGTGGACAGTGCCGTCTTCCGCGGAGACAGCCCTACACTCCCATTTGCTATGTGAACTCCAGCACCATACATCTGTTGACCAGCAGCCTCCATGAAGTCCCAGCAGGTCTCACAGCCGAGGCTACGTTGGAGATGACACACAGCATTTGAATCCACTCTTGGAAGTTTCTGTATCTTTGCAAGAAGGATGTTAATTTGGCAGGTTAATTTGGCAAATCTATAAATCAAGAATGGGGACTCTGACTTCAAATTATTACATTTACGATGCTGTATATTAGTTTTACAAATTCCATAGAAAGAATTCACTCATTATTACAATAAATTGTGTTTTTATAAGCTTCAAATAAACATTGATTTTCCTTTCAGAGACTAGCTCTCAAACATGATGTGATTCTGAACCCCGAGTCCACCTAAGACAAGACCGAGGCACCATCTGATGTGCCGTCCCATCCTCCTGCCCGAGAGTGTGGCCAGGGAAGAGCCTCAGGACTGGCAGCCGTTTCACCCCTGTCTGTGCTGCCACCTTTGCCTCGGTGTCTAGGGCTCAAGAGACCCGGTGTGCTCCCCTCTCTCATGGAGTCCTGACACCTCTGTGTGAACAACCCGGGGCTGGAGAGCGAGACCACATGGAGAAGAGCTCAGTTGTCTTAGCCATGGCCATCCTAAACCAGACACAGCCACTTGACCCCAAAAATAATGACTTTTTCCTTAACGATTATTTCTGATTATTTATTTTTGGCAAAATCCACCACAGAGCTATTGCCACCTAACAAACATCCAGAATTCAATAGCTCAAACCAATAGACACTTATCATTGCTGATGAGTCCAGAGGTCTTCTAGTCTCAGCTGATTTACTCGTGCATCTGCATCTGTGGTCTGCTGTGGGTTGGTGGGCAGCTCTGCTGATCTTGGCTGGACACCATCATCTTTTTGGGGTCAAGTGGCTGTGTCTGCTTTAGGATGGCCATGGCTAAGACAACTGAGCTCTTCTCCAGGTGGTCTCACTCTCCAGCCTGGGGTTTTTCATACAGAGGTGGCAGGACTCCATGAGAGAGGGGAAGCACACTGGGTCTCTTGAGCCCTAGACACAAAGCTGGTACAATGTCACTTCCGCCACATTGTATTGGCTGAAACAAACAATAAGCCCTGCCAGATTCAAGAGGCGGGACAGGAGGCTCTACCTCTTTCTGAGAGGAACTGCAAAGTGACATTGCAAAGGGTGTAGAGATAGGGAAGGGTAGTGAAGTGTGGACAGATTAGCAATTGATCTACCAACACTCTGTTAATAACTTTTATTTTTCTGATTCTAAATCTAAATGACTAAATGTTTTTATAATTCTAAAGCTCTTTCTCTTGTATTATTTTATATAATATGCCCAGCTCATGCACTTTCTCGATGAGGAAACTAGAGTCTCTATGACAGTGGTCCCCAACTTTTTTGGCACCAGGGACCGTTTTCATGGAAGACAACTTTTCCATGGACCAGAGAGTGGGGGATGGTTTCAGGATGATTCAAGTGCATTACATTTATTGTGCACTTTATTTCTATTATTATTACATTGTAATATATAATGAAATAATTATACAACTCACCATAGGTTGGGAACCCCTGCTGTAAGAGGGTAAGTTGTTTTCCAAGAGCTAGTAGGTGGCAGTATCAGGACTAGAAACTGGGTATTCTAATACCAAGTGCAGAACCATTTCCAATATTCCATGCTCAGATGATCCCCTTTGGGCTACTCCTTTAAAAATAGTTTCCTCCGAAGGAGGGAGCAGTCTGTGGCCATGTGATGGGAGTGGGGGTGGGGCTGCGTGATCCAAATGGAGCCTGACCCCATCCACTTGGTCTCCTTATCTCCTGAGCAGTGTTGGAACCACCTGAGCCAGAAAATCCCAGCAGCGTGTGGCACCCTACACGCCTTCAGATACTTCATTCCAGGCTATGGTTAATGGGATTTCATGCTCACTTTAATTATCTCATTTCTTGTTAAGTCTGGGTCTCCCCACCAGCCCTACCTTAGAACTTCTATTTCCATGATCACACTTCAGTCTCTCGCTACATATCCGAATCTCAGACCTGTCGCTTGCACTGAGTCTATTTCCCCCTTCTCCTGATGTCTTCTCGACATCTCAGGGTTGCTGGGTTTTTTCCCAGGACTAGAGCCTTCCACCCGTTTTTACAGCAGCAGCTGGTGACCTCACACACTCCTTGACTGCTGCAAACCATTTAAATGCAACCAATAGTCCCAGAATTCTAATAAGAAACTTGACCTGGGAGCTCCTAGTTCTGTTGTAACTTGGTGGCAGCTCAGTACCTGCTAAAGTGTTGCTTCCCGCCTGGCCTCGCAGAAGGATTGTAAAAGGTTAGAGCTCTGAAAGCTCGAGCGGAGGCTGTTGCACAAGGCTCCTGGGCCCAGAGAGGACCGAATGCCTTTCTCAAGCCAGCCTCCTTTTTCTTTCTTCCTGGCATGTCTGTTCTCCTGCAGTCTCCTCCACTAAGTGCTGTGTGCCCAAGACAAGCAGGGACACGAGGGAGGCCAGGTCTGAAGTGAAGACAAGAGGTGATGAGTCACTCAGAAGTTGCCCTTGACAGAGTTCTTCACCTCAGGCAGACACGACCCGGCTGCCTGACTCCATGGTGAAGTCTTCAAGCGGTGGCGATGGACAGACAGGGCCGATTCACAAATTCCCCTTTGCACTTCTTTTGGTGACACTTGGCAAGTCTGAAAAGGAGAATTCTAAGCTTCCCACTCGCTGCTCTCAGATTTTCTGATAGCTGAGTAACAGCAAGGACAGGGCGAGGGAGTGAGAACTGCTCGTTTATTTGGAGTCTCCTTGGGGATTATAAAAAACAAACAAACAAAAACAAACAAAAAAAAAGCTTGACACTCAATAAATAAACCATTTACAG
Source organism: Eulemur rufifrons (assembly GCF_041146395.1). Taxonomy (NCBI): domain Eukaryota; kingdom Metazoa; phylum Chordata; class Mammalia; order Primates; family Lemuridae; genus Eulemur; species Eulemur rufifrons. The sequence goes on along the minus strand of NC_090997.1, from coordinate 13,654,575 downwards.
TAACCTAAGATGAAGAGCTTCTGTGAGCTTCTGAGCCCCTTCTGTTTGTCGCTGTTCTCCAATTAGCCGAGACTGCGACAGATTGTGCTAACGCAGCAGGCAGCCCCGTGCCAAACACCTTCTCAGGTTTTTCCCCTCTGCATTTTGCTAATCCCTGGATGAAACATAATCGCAGAGAAATGTTCAAGGTTGGACACAACAGGGAGGAACTCGGCATTGGCTCCCACCCAGTGGAAATAACATGCCATTCTGGACAAGGCAGGAATCGGGATGTTAAACAAAAACACTCTCTCCTGCCCTCCTAGCAACGGCTTGTTGCTTTCCACAGAAGCCCCGAATTTCCTCAAGTTGCTCATTCTCCTCCAAGGTTTCATCACCTGAGATATGTTTTATAAGAGAGAAATAGGGAAGTCAATGAGCAAAAATCCCAATCAGGAAAAGAATGGAAAGAAAACTGTTTATTCCCCTCTAGGGCATAATAAAAGTAACAGAAATATTTATGTACAATAAATATATAATTATTTATCATAATTAAACTCCATCGACTTGCAGTCATCATTCTTTTTCACTTTCTCTCAAACCAGAGGAAAACTTTTCTCCCTGCTGTGGTTTCCAGTTAAGATTTCTGAATTAAAAGTTCCAGGTTTCACCTGACTCCTGTCATCTGTGTTCTGAAGATAGAATGGGAAGGGAAATCAGAGAATAGGACAGAATTTTCTGTAATGGAAAGAAACAAGAAAAAAAAGTCTGTCTAAAAGTACTTAAAATACTGTATATATCTAAAATATACACATCTATATTTATATCTCATTTAATCTTTACAACAATCCTGTAAGACTGACATTCTTATTTTTATTTTACGGATGAAAATCTGAAGCAAAGGGGGTTTCAGGTCACACAGATCAAAGCATGGGATGAACTGGAGGTCCCATGGGGTTCTCCTGGACAGAAGTGGGGCTCAGCATGGTGTAGAAGGGGCAGCACCAGAGACTGCAAACAGTAACTGCAGCAGATCTCTCTCCTTTTGGATCACTACGAGGCAAATAAATAATAGAACATGCCCAAAGTTCTAAACCTTTTCCTGAGTGGCTCAGAAAGTGCTCAGTGGTGATCTTGGCATCTCTGTCCAGTTACAGTTAAGAAAATTGAGGCCTTGCAGTGTAGGTTTGCCTGCAGGCTTGTCATAAATTGGTGCTGAAACCAAACCTGGAACTGGACTCCCCATTCCTGCTGATCCAGCTCTCATGAAATCAAATGTGATGGGACCAGGAGGAGCATTAGCATTTTTACTGGTCCTGGAATGGAGAAGGTAAAATGGCAGCCTTTGTTACTGCACCTCCTGGAGTGGATCCATGTGGCTTTTAGTTGACTTGTTCAGCGCTTCTTCCCTTTCCTCTGAAACCAGGAACTGCTTTCTGGCCTCAAGGCCATGAAGCCGCATGTGGCCGCTGGCCCCAGCACTGGCTCCTGTAGCTATTCAAAGCATCTGCACACATGGCAGCCACTCCATTTTCCCGCGGATCACCCGGGACTCTCTATGAAACAGTCTTTCCTCTTTCACTCACTGAGCCCTCTGTGTGCAACGCGCTGTGCTACACGCAACGACACAGGGAGGATGCAGGTTCTGAGCGTTTCCTTAACCAAGCAAAGTGACGCTCTACTCCATGTAGGTTGACTGTTACTACTGTAGGTTTACTGGGGTTCTCTCACCCTTACTACCTAACAGAGTTGGCTGAACTTCTCTGGACTTGGAGACAACATGAAGCAGTTAGAACAACATGGGCTTTGAGTTCTGATTCTGGTTCTGGCCAGCTATCTACTCTGGGGCATGTCATTTGACCTCTGCGAGCTTCAACATGGCGGCAGTAATTCCTACCTTGCAGGACGTGGGGTAGTGCCAGTAATGCGACTGACAGCGCGGTCAGTGAGTGGGATCCGTTATGATGCTACATTCAGTTTGCATCGGGATAGCTCTAACTCTGTTGTTTCTTCTGAAGATTTAATGATTTTTCCTTCCATAGTAAGTAATTGTGAAAAGCCAGATATCCCATGCACTCCCTGGTTTGGGGTTGTTTTTTGTTCTTCATTTGATGATTTCCTCCAAAAAGGTATTTTGCCTGCCTCCTGGGTGAGTATATTCCTGGTCAACTTCTTTGAAAGCCTTCGGCAGAGGGGAGCGCACGTCTAACAAAATGCCGCTAGGAGAGAGTGGAGGAAGCGACAGTGCACCTCTGTCCAGTGAATCTTTCACAGGCACCAGCAGCTTTCTCACCTCCTGCCTCAGTTCATCCCACAGCAACCTGAGCAGTGATGGGGCAGAGACTGCCAGCCCCTTTTACAAATCAGGGAACAGGTTCACAACGATGATATGTCTTGCCTGGGGCACACAGCCCGTAAGCAAGGAAGCCAGGTCTCCACAGCAAGCGTCCCCATCGATGCTCCTTCCACCATAGTGACCTCTTCTGGACACGTCCTTTTTCTTGTTGCAAATTAAAGGCAGGGAGGATTCTGACTATAGCTTAAGGGTATGGGAGCTGGGTGGCTGGGTGACCTAGGCCTGCCTTGCTTCCTGCATTTGCTGAAAAGTTCTGCCTATACTATGGCTTCTTTTACCAGGAACACAGGGGGTTAGGGCCTCTGTTTCTTTACTCAGGAGTGGAATTAATCCAAATCTGCAAGTCCAGGACCTTATCCACCAACCACACCTCACTCAAGGTTCCGCTTGTTACTACATGGAAAAGCCTGCATGAGTAATTACCCCGTACGAGCCTTCGTCTTCTCATCCATTAATTGAGGACAGTAATGCCTACTTCTCACTGCTGGGATGACACGTGAGAAAGCAGCTTCCACACTGTGGGCATCTTGTGCAGGTGTGTGATATGTCAGGAATTATCCCAGGTACCGGGATAAGCAGAGAACGAGCAGAGGGAGCCCCGCCTCTCACAGACCTCACCTGCCGAAGGGGGCAGGCAGGTGAGGAACAAGCAAACGGACAATGAACAAGGTACGTTCCCAGTAGTAGTAACCGCCACAGGGACATATGATTCCACATATAAATGAACATTTTACAATGATTCAAACAAAGGGAGAGAAACAGTCTTAACTTTATATCAAGTTGTTGATACAGCCACACAGAGAAAAGAATCACTTCAGGTTACTTTGAAACACTGTATTTTGATTGTACATCTCTGGTAAGATACATTACCAGGACAAAAAGAACCACAAACAAATCTTAAATTGCATTTAGGAGTCTTATTGTAATCTTAAATTCACACTGCAAAATCAATATGAATTCTTTTTTCTCTTAAAAAATAACATATTTCCTAGCTCTATCCATTGAAAAACCTTAGAAGCTGACAACTCAGTAGCAGTAAGTTCCTAAATCATGATATCTACATGTGATTTACTATCAAAAGGAACCAAAGATTCTTGGAGAAATGATTGATTCTGGGTCCAGTGCAAGAAATATATGAGATGAGCCTGGGATGTCTTGTACCAGAAAGCAAGGAAACTATCAAAGACCAATTTTAATGAGGTCTTCTCCTTAAAACGAGACATAGGAGTCTACTTGAAGGGGCTCCTATTGGCCTACAACAGGATAATTTGAATATCAAAAAGATTGAAACACATCAAATGTATATATAAAACCATGGGCTCCAAACAATTCTAAAATTAAAAGTCATGTTACCTTTTTGCAGGTTACTGAGCCACCAACTCATTATTCTGAAAACTACTTTCAAATATCGAGAGGGCTTTATCCTATTTTTCCTGTGGGAACTGTATTTTGGGAGTAACCAAATTGTTATTAAGGAAAAGCTTTTTATTGTAGAAGAATTCCAGATAATAGATGCAAAAAGAACTATAGAAGTATAAAAGTTTGCAACTCCTAATGAAACAATGTACCAAGCAACAATCAGCAAAAGTTGCCAAAACCATCAGATGAAAGGTTGATGGGGAACTTCGTTATGGAAGGGTCAGGCTGGCAGAACATGAACCCACCAATCAATTTTAGCATCATTCAGGGTGGGACAGCTGCACAGCGTGTGTTTCATAGCACGATGTCCTCCCTACGAAGTACTGACAGACAGACTTGAATCTGATCCTGAGCCTGTAGATCTAACTATAGTGCATAGGAAATCCAGTGGACAAAGGAACCAACCAAACAATGCCATGAGGAAGCAACCCAACCAAATAAAAAAAGTGTGGGATCTCCTTCAGGTCTAATAACGTAATTTCTCCAACAAATCAATGGCATTAAAAAGGTAGGAGACGGTAGGTAAGGGACTTTTTAAAGAATAAAAAAAACTTGGGAGAGATAACAACCAAATACAATGTGTGGACATTGCTTGGATCTTGATTTGAACAAACCAACTACAAGAAGACTGTAATAAATCAGGAAACTTTGAGTATGGACTAGTTATTACTAACATTAAAGAGTTACTTTTAATTTAAGGTGTGATAATGGCATGGAAATATACCTTAACAGTTAGAGATGAACACTGAATTATTTAGGGTGAAATTAAGGGATGTCTAATGTGGTAGGCAGGATGATGGCTCCTAAATATATCTACATTCTAATCCCTGGAACCTGTAAATATTATTTTACATGGCAAAAGGGGCTTTGCAGACACGATTAAATTAAGGGCCTTCAGATGGAGAGATGAGCCTGGATCGTCCAGGTGGCCCAGCCTAACCACCTAAGTTGCAGGGAAGGAAGCCGTGCCCCAAAGAGCGTGGGCAGCCGCTAGCAGCCAGAGAAGGCGAGGAAACAGCTCTTCCCCATCAGCCTCCAAAAAGGGCCACAGACCTGCCAACACCTGTAAAATAATAAATTTGTGTTGTTTTAAGTCGCTAAGATTCTGGTAATTTGTTACAGTGCTAATAAAAAACTAATACTTAAGGGATCTGTTTTTACAATGCTTCAGGAAAAAAAAGTGGTGGAGAATAGATGAAAGACTGGAAAAGTATCAATAATTGATGAAATGGGAGATGAGAACTTTGAGGTTCCCTATACTATTCTGTCTCCTTTTATGTCTGAATGTGTTCTAGAGTCGTCTTCCTACCAACTTCTCACTGTCACGCTTACCCCTCTACAGAGAGCATGGCCGACTCCCTCCTGCCATTCTGGTCTCTGCCACGTCACGCTATTTTATCTTCTTTCTATCACTCTACGTTATCTTGTTAATTTACCTGGTTGGTTTCTCTCTCCCCTCAGCAGAATACACATTCCATGAGAACAGGAACCTTGTGTCCCCAACACCCAGCACAGTACCAGGCATCCAGTAAATATTTATTGAATGAATGAATCCACAAACTTATATATGGCAGGGGACAGTCTCTGTCCCAAAAGTCAGTGTGGTTTAGGAGCAGAGGAGAAGAGTGGGTATAGAGCACACAGAACCTTTGTCCACGCTGGGTGAGAAAAACTGTTTGTGGAAGCAAAACTGGATTTGAGGACTTAGGAGAGGACAAAAATAGCAGTGCCTTCCGTTCTACAGCAGTCTCACAGGCACTGTCCTGTTTGACCGCCACAAACCCCCTCCTCGCGGGGAACAAGGAGTGCCGCGCTCACTTTTTCACTGATGTGGCGATCAGAGAGGTGAAGGGATTTCCCACGGTCACACAGCCGGCTGAGAGGATTCGGGCCTGGACCTCTGATCGCCAGACACCCAGCTCAGCGCTCCTTCGCGACCACGAGCTACACACCGCCCTGCTCTCAGGCACTGGGAAAGCTGAGCAGTGAACCACCTGCACGGTGAGGGTGCTGCCCTGTGCTCTGGGCAGCTCTGCTCCCCGGTCTGAGGACGTGAGCAGACTTAGATGATGCCAGCCAGGCCTCCTTCCTGAGGGAGGCATTCTGCACTGACTGTCCCTTCCCTGGCCTCATCGGACACTTGCTCAGGAAGCTCACAGCATAATTACCCCCAAAGCTTGGATGATGTGGTCCAAACCTGTTATGCTACAGATGAGAAAACTGAGACCCAAAGTCACACGGTGAATAGTGGCAGAGCTAGGGTACAACCAGGCCCCCTGCATATAGAACACCATAGTAATATGTCACCTCCCAGCTCTGTTGAATTTTTACATTTTACAAAAATTGCCTACAATTTTTGTTTTTAAATAAAACATTATGACACAGTTGAAGGTCCCTGTGTGCCCTCCCCTGGTTCCATTCCCCTCCCCTTCTCCCCAGAGGTTACCACCATCCTGAATTGGGTATTTATCATTCTCACGTGTTTTTATACTTTTACAACATACGTATGTATCTATAAAAAGTACAGAGAACCATTTTATATGTTTTAAAACTTAACATAAACAGCATTATACTGCACAAGTACTTCTGCAACTTGCTATTGTGTTCTTGAGATTGAGCCATGTTGGTAAATCCAAGGCTGGTTCATTCATTCTAACTACTCAGATACCACAATTTATTTCTCTCTTTATTGGTGGACATTTAATTTTTTTTTCAATGTTACAAATAATATTGCAATGGTATTTAGGGTTCACAATTTTCCCATTTTCCTGTTGTTGGACTCAACAGGAGTTGAGCATGTTGATGTTTCCGGAGCATGTTGACACCTCTGACAATGCTGCAATGTCTCCTAGACATGTGGCCCAGAGGTTCTCTAGGGTTGTGGTCCCCAACTCCTGGGCCGTGGCCCAGTACCTGTCCATGGCCTGTTAGGAAACACGCCACAAATCACCTTCTGAGCTCCGCACCACCTCCCCCCAACCCATGACACCCCAGCCCCCAACCCTCAGTCTGTGGAAAAATTGTCTTCCATGAAACCGGTCCCTGGTGCCAAAAAGGTTGGGGACCACTGCTCTAGGGCATTCGCCTGGAAGAGGAATCGCTGGGCTTCAGCTTTACTAGATATTGCCAATTTGCTCTCCAAAAGTAGTTGTACCAATTTACACTCCCACCCAGTTCAGTAATCTTTCCATTATGCCAAGCTGCTGCCTTATTCTGCTTTCAATTCTTTATAATTTATGAAAGGAAAATATAAAAGAGGTGCTATTACCTTATTAAAAAATCCAGCTTCCTTTCCCTGCAGAAAGGAGAGGAGAAAAGAAGGGCAATTGCATATTGGATTAGGGCCTGGCATGCATTCATCAACTTTATAGTAGTGCCGGCTTGGAATTCGGGTCTCCTGAGGGGGAGAGTGGGGCCACTGGAAACAAGAGACACTTTCACCACGGCCTTCTCCAGGAACGCAGATATAATTTACTCTAAGGTACAAAAACGTTTGCACTTACAGCCTCCCTGGTTCCAATCAGGACATGAAGGGAAAGTGCCAAGACACCAGAGAATAAGCCAGTTCTCGTAAACTTTCCAGCCAAGTGCTGCAAACTCTGGAAGGTAGAATGAGGACTGGTAATGAACTTGAGTGCTCAGGCCAGATCAGCTCTGAGCCCTTCTGAGCAGTGACTGGCGGCCACCTCACGCCACGCCACTCTGATGCTCTGCACCAACCTTGCAGGCCTGAGCCATGTGTCTGCCCAGCCCAGGCACCTTCTTCCCCTGGGGTTTATTTAAGAGGAGGGGTTCCTCTAGTCTCCTCAGAAACCCTTCTTATCCCCAGTCTCCATGCGTCTCTCCCTCTCTCGGGCTTCTGTGACATCACGCTCGCCACCGTCATGGCACTTACTTTGCACTTAGCCTGCCTGCCTTGATCCAGACTTGTGAATAGATCCCCCAAATACATGGCGGTTATGAGAACAGGGGTTATGTCTTTCTCACCTGGGTACCCTGCCTGGCGTGTGCACCCACTATTTTCCTCTGGGAAGAGAAAAGAAAAAGACAAACAAAAACACCAAACAACAGTTAAGCAGGCCCACCTGCGCTCCCTCTGTTCCTTTCCATCAATTGCTTCCGCTCTCGCCCCCCATCTTGGGCTCATTTGCCCACCCAACTGCTATCTTCCCTGCTGGGCTGTGTCCCTGCTCAGCAGTTACTGAATGGCGCACAGTAGGTGCACAATGAACTGCACAGCACCGGGACTTCCTTTTCTGCTTTAGATTCCACTCAGTTCGTCTGCCTAATAAGCTACATGTATCTCTTTATTGGTGAAAAGAGAATGGAGGAATTAGCTCATTAGAGTTTGGGGTGGAAGAAAAAAACTAAGAGTCCTGCTGATTCCCCTGAATGAAGATTGAAGAGGAGAGAAAGCCTGAGGGGAGGAAGAAAGAGACCCACTTTAATTGGAAAGCTCCCCCCTCCCCCGCCTTTTCTTCTTGATTTTAAGTTCCAGTCTCGGATCCTAGAAATTACAGGCTCCTTCAGCATCGCTTCTGCGGTTGGAAAAAATGCTCATTTCACTTTTAAAACAAACAATGGAAAGTTCCTTTTAAAGGAGAAATCTTATTAGCCCAAATCCAAGGAAATCTGCTGAGTGTTTTAGTCAGATCTTCAGGGATTGCCCACTGGACAGAGACGGGCCCCCCAGGGGACAGCTCCAAGACAGGCTCTGTCTGACCCCCCACCTCCGGCCCTCCCCGCAGAGCCCAGGCGAGCAGAAGGCCTCACAGCGAACACTCGAACACTCGCAGAGGAAACCGCTCAGACATGAAAGGGAGGAGAGGATCCTTTACCCAAATAAACAGCCAGAGGAAGATGCAGAGGGAAGCGAGTCCCATCAGACAAAGCCACAAATTAAGATCACAAGAGATGGGCTTGGGATTCGGGCTCTGTCTTTAAAACATCTTCCAGGAAGCTGCCCGGGGGCAGCCTGTCATCACTCGGCTGCGCTGTTCGTGCTGGGCCCCAGTGGCCTCCAGTGGGCATCTGGGCATGTGCCGAGCAGTCAGCGACACTGGGAGCTTGGAGGGAGCCTGGGGAAGGGTGGGGGTGAAACCGGCCACAGTTTGGCGTGAAGGATAAGTAACGGGGCCTGTGGAAAGGAGGAGAGGAAGCCCTTCCCGACATCCCGGGTGGCGCCAGATGAGAGGAAAGAGCCTGGGGCTGGAGCGAGCTCTCTGTCCCTGACAGGGCCCTCTCCACCACGAGCAAGGCCTCGGGCCCTCCACAAAGACTCACATGTGGCCACACCCCTGGGACTCAAAACTTTAACTGGCACAGCAGCCTCTGCCCCACCGCGCCCTCTGATGTGGGTTTGCAGCCAGTTGCGTGGCAGGTCTCGGGATTAGACTAGTGTACTGGAAACAGAGTGAAGGCATTCTGATGCCACCTGAAGGCTTGCAGGGACATTGTTTAGATGTCCCAGTGCTAGGATGTAAGGAGATGGGAACCCCTGGGGAGAGTATAGACTGGCACAGCCGCACTGGAAAGAAATCTGGCAGTATCTAAAGGAAACTAAGTATGTGTTGCCCCAGGCTTAAACAACAATTTTTTCACAGTTTGGTAAGGGGTATGTACAAAAAGGTTTATGTGGTATTACTTTGGTCATGGAGAATTAAGAGAATCCTCCACGTTTATCTCTCGGGCAATGGTGGGTGCAAGGAGGTGGGTGGCACCGTGTCAGAGCTCAGGGGACATAGCTAAGGTACAAGCTGAGAGCCGCTAGGGCTCGATGTGCTCCCACCAGGCAGTAAGACAGGGTCAAAATGAAAGAGACAGCCATCCGACTTAAGCAGTTAGGAAAAGAACATAATAAACCCACAGAAAGTAGAAGGAAGGAAATAAAACTTAAGGCAGAAATTAATGAAATAGAAAATAAACAATAGAATCAACAAAGTCAAAAGCTGGTTCTTTGAAAAGACAAACCTCTGGTGAGATTCATCAAGAAAATAAGTGAGGTGACTAAAGCACCCAATGTTAGGAATGAGAAATGGAACATAACCTATGTATATTATAAAGATTAAACAGATAATAAAAGATATTATGAACAACTTTATGTCAGTATATTTAAAAAGTTAGATGAAATGAAATAGATTAATTCTTAGAAAAATACGACTTGCCCAAAGTGACTCAAGCAGAAATGAAGAATCTGGGTAATCCTGTAACTATTAAAGAAACCGAATTACTAGTTTAAAATAGCTGTAAAAAGAAAACATCTGTCCAGAAGACTTTACAGTGAGTTCTATAAATTACTTACAGAATTGATCATTCCAATACACACCAAGGATAGAATAAGAGGAATTTATTCTCCCTCTCTAATTACTGAGCAGACTAAGATACCAAAGCCAGATAGGATAGTACAAGAAAGGAAAATTACGGGACCATCTCATGCTTGAACATTCTGCACAAAAGATTAGCAAATAAATATTTTATTAGAAATACATTTTAAATAATAATACATCCTGACCAAGTTAAAAGCTTTTAGCTATATAATTATATTAAGAAAATAAAGGAAGAAAACTCTTATGATCATCTCATTGCTTCTGAAAGCAATGAATTCCTTATAAAGCATTAGGTAAAACACAAAAATTCATATGAGAAAATAAAAGCTTTTTGCAAACCAGGAATAGAAGAACTTTTATGGAATCTGATAAAGAACATCTACAAAGAACCTGCAGCAAATGCCACATTGGGAAACCCATGAGCCCTCCCTTGTCATCACACAAACACGGGAATATCACTGTCACCACTCCTGCTCAACGCTGCCCCAGCCACCTCCACAGGACAAACAAACAGACAGACAGAAAAAGAAATGAAACACTGGGACGGGAAAGAAACAAAATGACCATTATTTGGGGATGATTTGGCTTTCCACATAGAAACCCCAAAGTAATCTTGAGATACATTATTATAATTAACAGATTTTTAAAGTGATATATAAGCTGATTTCCTTTCTATACTCCAGCAAAAATTAGCATGACAATGTAGTAAAAAGTTGCATTTATAATAGCAATAAAAAATCACATCTAGAACTAAATCTACCAAAGATTTGAAAGTCCTCTATAGATAAAGTTATAAACATGTATTAAGTGATACTAAGAAGACCTAATTAAATTGATCAAGTACTTGGACAGGAAGACCCTATGGCCTAAAGATGTCAATATTCTTCAAAGTTGATGTACAGAGTCAGTGCAGTTGGAAGCAAAATCTCATCAGATGTGTGTATGTCGTGGATAGGGGGAGGACAACTCAATCTGCTGATTCTGAAATTTATATGGAAGAACGAAAGGTCAAAAGTAACAAGAAGAAGAAGAACTAGGTGGAGGGACTTGTCCTACCAAACATCAAAACTTTTAATAAAGCTATGAAAATTAAGATAGAGTGGTATTGACACAAGAAGAGACAGAGAGACCAGTGGAAGAGAATGATGAGCCCAGGAGCAAACCCAGAACCAAACAGGCACTGCAGGGTGGACTAATTGATATAACTAAGACAATTTGTTATCCATGTGGGACAAAAATAAAATTAGATCCTTACCTCACACCCTACATTTAAAAAAAAAACAAAACACCAAATTCAGGTGGATCACAAACCACGGAAAAGGAAAAATTTACATCTTTAGAAGAGAATGGGGGAAGATGTCTCCATGAGCTCTGAGCAGGGAAGAAGTCCTTTAACAAGACATGTGAGTAGAAATTCTAAAGGCTCATACTGACAAACCCGATTATGTTAACATTACATTCCCATAAAGAGTTACTATTATGCAATAATATGAAGCAATGAGCCAAAGGCATATATAATTGCATGGATATTTCTCAGAACGTAAGTGCTGAGTAAAAAAATATAAAACAGAACAAAATTATGGCATATTTCTATTTATGCCAATTAAAAACAGATACACAAAACATCAAATATTTTATAAGGATACAAACAAATTTAAGGATATTCATCCAACACATTAGAGTGAGTATTAATTGAGATAAATGAGAACGTGAGTCAGAGAGAAGGGAAACAGAATGACGTAGAATGAGCAAAGGGCTTGCTCAGATCGGTGAGGGTCGTGCACTGTGAGCTGGAGTACAATTACCTCTACTCTAGAATACAATTACCTCTACTCTGCTCCTGAAATGTAATAGAAAAAACACAACCTGCCATGTTACCTCAATCATGAATCCCTGAACTTGGATTTCAAGGCTGTTTCATTCTTCTTATTCCTGGTATCCATGATGATTTCACAAAATGTCCCAAAACTCCACCATGAAGTGAACAGGTCTTGAATGTGCACCACTTTATGGTTATTAGGCATTTCAGGTGAGTTTCTTAGAAGCAGAACCTGGGTTAAGGATTTCACGTGCCAGCGTTTAATTTAGGGAGTGAAGACAGCAGGATGGGAAAGGGAAGGAGCTTGGCAAAGAAATGGGTTCAGCTGAAGCCCAGTCTCAGTCTGACCCCCTGGGGAGCTCTGGAGTACAAATGGTACCAAAGAGGTTTACCACGAACAGACTCTGCAGCCTTTTGCACGCCAGTAGCCATCAGGGGTACTGCAGGTCACACTCAGGGGCAAGCGTAACCTCACAGGCACTTCTATCTGTGAGTGGGGGGCATCTTTGAGGCAGACCGTCACAATCTGCCCTCTGGGCCCCCAAAATTCGCATCCCTCCCACATGCAAAATACACTCACCCCCTCCTAAGTTTCTCAAAAGTCTCATCCCTTTAAAGCATCAGGCCGAAGTCCAGAATCTCATCATCTAAATGAGACCTAGATTATTATCCATATTTTACAAGTGAGGAAAATGAGATATTATTAAGCGCTTAAACAACTTGCCATAGGTCTCCTGCACAGTGAACAATGTCTCTGGTTCTTAACTACTTGTACACTACTGTCCGCTGAGCACTTGCCAACATACTTTGCTAAAAGTAACTGGCAGATGTCTGTGTTGCTTCCAGATCAGCGCTAGCGGTGGGGCACAGAGAGGAGATTCACCCTGGCCAGGGTCAGGGGCTGAATGTGAGTCACACTGATGGGGAAGCTTCCAAACATACACCCAGCACCCCAGAGAGAAGGCAAGGTCAGGGGAAACCCGTCCTTCACATGCCACCAGGCTGTCACCCCAGCTGGGGAACATTAGCACCACTTAGGAATTCACCACCAGGGCCAGCTCTGCAGTGCAAACTTGCCACTGGCTTTTCACTAGACAATGCCAAGGGCAGGAGCCGGAAACATGGAGCCAGGGCCCCTGGGATAGTCATTTCTGCAGGTGTCCACATCTGGGCTGCAGGGAGGCAGAGTTTGGCATTTTCTATAGTCTGGATTCCTTTATAAGCAACTTGGACTTTCTTCTCTAACTCAATTTCCACTTTTATCTCCTAAGCTGCATCCCAGTTCCTGATGAGGAGGAGAAATCCCAAGTGGCTGCCTTGGGAAGGAAGGGGTCCTGTCTCCAGGCCGGGCCCACTAGCTGTGTCCTTGCTTGAGAATCCCGTCACAGTTTTGGGGAGTGAGAATGTTTCCCTTTTTCTCTTTCCTTTTCCCTCTCTATAGGACAGTATGTAAGGGATGCTTTGTATACCTAGTAAAATTTGTGGATAAATCCCCTCCCCCAAAAAACAATGACTTTGTTTCCTCTTATATCAAAGAGAAAAGTCTTTAAGGGGACAAAGCAAACAACACTTTGTTGGTTTTATGCGGAGTCTAATTAGGGAGGATTTCCTTGGGGGGGACCTGGAGGTGCAGGCCTCTGGAGTCTCCTGCTGACCCCAGAAGCGGTCTAGGATGTCCCCACTTTTGCATTTCAAATAGAAAACACAGATACCCAAAGGGAGATTCTAAGTGGGGACCAAAAGATGTTTGGGATGCTGATTCACAGAGAGCCTGAGAGAAACGTCCAGCCTCACTCAGAATGAAAGAAATGCAAATTCAAACAAGTCACCATTGTTCACCTATCAAATCAGTTAGGATGTTCTGAAATGATAAATCCCACATCGGTGAGGGTGTGGAAAGACAGCTGTTCCCATGGCAGGTGGAAGAATAAATTGTTATAAACTCTTGGTAGGCAGTTAGGCAGTTTGGATCAAAAGCCTTCAGATTGGACCCACCTTTTGAACCAACGATTCCTAAACTACAGGTTTACTATAAAGAAATATTGCTGACATGCACAGGGCTTGGGCTTACACAGTGCTTGCAACAGCTTGGCTTGCTTGAGAAAAAAGTTGGAGACAGTGATAAAACATGGGTTCATAAATCATTATGCCTCCAAATGCTGTCATTAAAACTGTGTTATAGGAGAATATGTTGTGATATAGGAAAATAGGTATCTTATGTTGTCAAATGAGAAAGCAAGATATGACCAAGGGACATACATAAGAAATATACATATAAAGCCAGCAATAGCATAACAACATGACTAAGAGCTCAAACTCAATATTCAGAGAACCTGGGCAACTCATTCTCTCAAAGCCTTGACTGTTCACCTGAGACATGGGACAAAAGGCCCTTCCTTCTGCATGGAGTTGTCACGAGGGTTGAATGTGAAGCCCGTGGTATGGAGCCTCTGCCCGGTGAGTGGTCAACAAACCGGGCAGGTAAGTCTCCCGACCAGAAAGGAACAAGTGGAATCTCTGGGGGATGGGTTGATAAGTTATTTTCTCGGTTGTCTTCTTCATGATTTTCTGTGTTTTCTATATTTGTGAAAGAAATATGTATTACTTCTGCAACCACAAAATCAAATAACTCTCATAAACAAAAATTAATTCTAGGCCCAGAGCTACAGCAGGAGGCGAAGTCCCCAAATGCTTGTGGGGCTGGCCACAGAGGCCGTGAGGGTGCCAGGAGGCCCTGGTGGTCGGAGGGGTGCTCTAGCAGGCCTCAGGTCCCCCCTGACCCTGGCCTGAGGCTGTGGCTGTAGTCAGCACGGGGGCGGGAGGGCCCCTCCCCTCAGATCCTGTCCTCACCCCACAGCGCCTGGCCCAGACCCTCCAGACAGGATTCATCTGGTCAGTGCAGGCACTGACCAAAGAAGAGGCAGAGATGGCATGGCAGGTGCCTGCCTGAGAATGTCCCCACCGTGCCAGGACCTCCACGGTCCTTCACCCTGGTGGGCTCACCCACCTGGAATGCTGCTCCCCCTCCCCTACTCTCCCTTCTGCCCTGATGCTCCTCAGCCTCCCAGGCCCAGCTCAAGCCTCACCTCCTTCCAGAAGTCCCCTCGGGCTGCCTTAGGCTCCACAGCTTCCTCCTCCCCTGAACCCTCTTTAGCCCTGCTGAGGTCACCAACACAACCCCACGTGGACCTTGGGAGATACTCTCCAACTCCTCAGCCTTCATCCCAGTAAATAGACCCAGCTCCCAGCCCACCATGTGTGCCCTGCACACATTACCTGATCTCCTGGGTGTCTGTTTCTCACCTATAAACCGGGATAACTGCACTGCTGTAGACACTAGAAAGAAAACATGAAAGGCAGCTACCACTCTCTAGCCGACACTCAGTAAGTCACAGCAATTATTACTGAAAGCCAAACATCTCTTTTCCTTTGTAAATCACCCTCCCTGTCCTATAGAAGAGCTAGCGGGCCGTGAATGGAGGCCTGAGAAGCAAATCACATGACCTTTGACACACAAACCTCTGGGAGGTTCCAGAACTTTTCTGCTTCCTTCCTGGTTCTCAGCAGAGAGGAGGAGAGGGGTTTCCCAGCGTGTTATATGATTTAACCGTTTTATGCAGATTTCTGTTCCCCTTTTGGAAAGTGTGTTTTAGGTCCAATGCCACATGCCCTGAACTTGTGTAAAACTCTCCAGTACTTTCCAGGTTTTGAAAAAACTGCCCTGTGACAGAATTTCCCACCTTGGATGAGTCAGTTGGGGAAGTGGCATTGGCAGAGACCACCTATATTTCAGGCACAAATAAGGATCCAGCATGTCTCCTCAAGGACTCACCAAGGAGACCACAGGTGTGCAAATAACCATCCAAGCCAGGGCAGGGGCGGCCAGAGGCCACGCCAGGGGGAGGCAGGCCTGGGCGTCGTCCAAGACCAGGGCCTGAGCTACACGAGGAATGTAGGCTTGAGCTAAGAGTGTGTGTTGTGAAGGTCACCTGGTGGTCTAATAATCTCCCAAATTGGGCATCGCCATGTCTGAGAGTCTCCCAATGGAGCTTCATTCCACTGAGTTCTGCTCCCTCTTTAACACGAACATAATCTGGGTAGGGTAATTATTCAGCTGACTCGTGCTTATTTGCACTAAGATGTTGGTGAAAAAGACCAACAACCCAGTGAAAAATGGCCAAAGGATATGAACTGTGAGTTAATACAAAATGTTTATAACTTGCCCCTAAAACATATAAAGAAATGGTCAATCTCACTCATAATAAGAAAAATGAGAGCCAGGTGTGGTGGCATGTGCCTATAGTCCCAGCCACTCAGGAGGCTGAGGTGGGAGGATCACTTGAGCCCAGGAGTTCGAGGCTGTAGTGAGCCAGTATTATGTCACTGCACTCCAGCCTGGGTGACACAGCAAAATATCATTCTTAAAAAAAAAAAAAAAAAAATTAATTTTCTAAAAAAGCAAGAAAAGTGCATGTCAAAACCCCATTGAGATACCATTTCTTACCTATCAGGTTGGCAAAAATCCAAATGTTTGACCACACACCTCGAGGGTGTCAGTTATTGTTCTTGTGTCCCAGCTCCAAACCCAGCCCTCTCTCATCCGCCTTGCCATGCTGCGACAGGAGCTCTGCAAACATCAGCTCTGCTTTGCCAGCTGCCGCCATCTTAGGCTCTGCCAATAGGGGGCGCCACTAGGAGCCTGCGAGGTTGGAGGAAGCAGACTTGACTCCCTCTTTCCTGTTTTGCTTCCTGTCTGCTTCCTGCTCATTTACTGTTCTCGAGAGAATTGCACTGGCCCCTCACTGATAAAATTGGTAAAACTAGTAAAAGCACAAAATAGCGTAACCCTCATATAAAACAATTTGGCAATATCTAACTAAATTAGAAATTCAATTACCATTTGGCCCAGTAGCCAATCCCTCTTTGTCCTAATGGCACATGTTCGAGAACATTTATTGCAGCATTATTTGAAATAGCAAAAAATGTCCAGTTACAGGGGACCGGCTAAATAAACTGTGGTATATCCATACAAGGGACACTCTGCAGCAGAGAAAAAGAATGAGAAAAACTTGGCCTGTTAAGTAAAACAAGCAAAGTGTATAACCATGAATGTAGTGTTCTGCTTTTATGTAACAAACGGGTAAAATGCGAAGAAATATTTGCTAATAGTGGTGTATAGAAACCCAAGAGGGATACCAAGAAGCTAATAAGAGCAGCTCCCTAGAAGGCGGGGCATGAGGCGTTGGAAGGCAATCTTCTGCAGGCCTGCTGAGCAGAGGCCCTGACAGCATTTGTTGCAGTCTATCTTTCCAAGAATGTTTGTACAGAAATAGCCTTAGAAGACAGACATAGTGTCTCCCACCAGAGCAGAAAACACTTTTGTTTGCTGGCTGGCTAAGGTAAAATAATGTCTTCTCCCAGGGCAAAGATTGGGCCCGTTTGTTCTTAGCCTGATATAAAAGATTGTGTTTCCTAAACTTGGGATTCCTGAGTTATGATGCAAACCTACTGCATGTGTAACATCCACCTGGGCCAATCCACATGGCCCTCATGAAACTTGGGGGCACAGGGTACTGATGTGAGTATCAAACTCACGCTGCCTGCTGTGCCATGAGAAATGAAGTCCTTTGTCTCCGAGCTAATTGCCGTATGTCTTCTGCCTGTATCCAGTGGTGGCTTACAAGCAGGGAAGCTTGCAAGCAGGGAAAAATCTTAAACCCCTCAGTTCTTGATGGGGAAGTGGGGGAATGAGATACACAGCGAGGGAGCAGGATAAGACTTCTTAATGTGTGTCTTTTCACATTATTATGAGTTTTGAACCATATAATTGTATTACCACTTCAATCATAAATCATATTTAATTTGAAATTAAAATGTTACTCATGTATGTGAATCACAAAACTTTAGAGTGCTGGACCTGGCCAGAACATAAGAGGGCATTGGGCATGACCTTGGACTCTTACAGAGGAGGAGGCTGAGGCTGAGTGACGCAAAATGACGTACCTAGCTAGTTACCGGAGGATCCTGAATGAACCCAGACCTCCCGAATACCAGTTCCTTCCAGTGCCCAGGCTGGACCAGAGAGGTATAGGTGCAACAAGGATATTGAAAACAGAGATGAAGACCATGTCTTTGACCTCACAACTTAGCCTAGAACCATCTCTGCCAGAAATTACCCCATCAGGCTGTCTCAAGGAGCTTTCAACCTTTTATCCCTACTGTAACATCTACTGCAGAACATACTCTTATAGTAAACTGCCTCAAACTGTGTTCAGAAGCAAACGAAACATTTAAAAGTGCATGCTGATATGCTAGTTCAGGCTAAAACACTTACTCTCCCTACTACAGGCAACTATGGAGAAAAGGCAGGTTCAAGGCTCCCTTGGATTTGCCCCAAATTCCTAACAAATCAATGGCAGTGTGAAATAGAAAAGAGAAATGTGGGGTATAGGAGTTTGGGTACGTTTTTGTAGAAAGATGTTCAGAGGCCAAAAATGTGTTTCATCTATTCAAGAATCTCATCTGGCCCATCAAAGGCAGGGTGGCAATAGAAGGGTCTTAGTAAAAGTTTCTCAAATGAATAAGGGAGAGAAACATGTATTGTTATTACTCAGGTAAATTTCCAGAACCAGTAATATCAGGCTTGCTAATACCTGAGAACCAGAATTACATGACTGTCCCTATTGCTATGGAGCTTCTTGATATGGTGTGGAGAAAGAGTGGAGGATGGGCCCTGAGAAGGTACCTCTTCAATCAGAGCAATCCACCTGATTCCTTCCTTCCACCCATCCACCCACTTACCCACCCATCCACTCATCCATCCATCCACCCATCCATCCATCCTGTACTCTAAGAGCTTTCAGCATTCATGGGGGTGTGGCAGGGTGATGTGCAGAGACCATTAGGGTACAGTCAGAGAAGTACCAGAGTGCTAGTGTCTGTCACAGATGCATGTGGGGTGGAAAGGTAAAGAAAATGTCGCCTGTCTGTTGGCTGGCCTGTCTCCCTCACCAAACAGTAAACTCCTTACAGGCACCTTATTAATTTCTATATCCTTGGGGCTCAGGACAGCACATAGTAAGTCAACATTTGTTTAATGAAGGAATGTGTGTGTGTGTGTGTGTGTGTGTGTGTTAGAGAATATCAGTAAGAATGAACTAGATTATGATCTAGTAACCAAAATCTCAGTGGCTTAAAACAATTAATAAAAGGCCGATTTCTTGCTCATGAAACATGTCTTTCAATTGGCTGAGAACTCTAAGTTGTCATCACACTGGAGTTGGGCTGATGGGGCGGCCATCTAGAACAGTGCCTGTCATCACGGCAGAGGGACAGAATGGCAAACTGCACACTGCCCAGAAGTAGCCGACATCACCTTCATTCACATTGCATTGACACGGGTTTGTACTCCAGGAAGGACGAGAACCCCGAGGTGCTCAGAAGGAGACTGGGAAATATTTAGGATTGAATAGTACTATATCGGCCACAGTATGCCCTTCTGCTCACAAAATATTTGATTCATTCTCTTTCCCCATGAAAAAGTCAAGTCCCTTTTCCCTGAGGGAGACAATCTGTGAGCCCCTGCAGACCTCTAATGGGGGTCCCAAATCTCCGGGCAATGCACAATAGTCTCCTCGCCAGGTCTGCACTGGAGGTGTGGTTTGCCCTGATCGGGATGCCCGTGACAAGTTACCTGCCAGCGTACAAAGGGCGCACGGGGCTGAATGACACCCCAGTCCTGAAAGGGGAATGAAGTGGGACTTTAGCAGACACTTGCAGTGCCCCTTGAGGGCACCTACCCTTGGGTGGGCTGTTTCTTGATGAGGCCCTGGTTTCGGGCTCTGGGAGAAGCTGCCACTGTCCACTGCCCGCTGAGACCTCTGTGTCGGCCCTCCGGCATAGTCTTTCTCCTTCATCATTCTCTTTGGCCGAGTCAGAAGTGAGTTTTGGAAACTATGTCCTCCCGGGGCTGAGCAGCTCCCTCAAAGAAGCCACTCTGTGACAGTGGTGGTCACCACAGCAGAGGGAAACCTCATGCATGGAGAAATCACACACTGCCCTTCGTGCTTCCGCCAGGAAGTGACACATGCCACTGTGGTTCACCTGGCATGCATGTTACATGGCCAAGCTGGCTCTGAGGGCAGGGAAATGTAATCCTCCCACGTGCCTGGAAAGAGAGTTGGGAAGTTCTAGGTGAACGACATTTGCAGTGAGTGAATTTCCCGTCACCAGAGATCAGACCAGCCTCCCCAAAATGACATTTGCTTAACTTAGACAAAGTACAGAGAAGGGTAGCTGTGAATAAGAGGAAGCAGAGAAGGGAAGAGGAAGCCTGAATGTGGAGCTTGGAGGCTGTGGGGGAGGGAGCTGGGACAAAGCGGGGAAGGGCGCCCTCCCAGGAGAGCAGACCCAGGACCTGGCCCCCAGCCGGGTGAGTCTGAGATGAAGGGTTCTGCCGGGGCGGCTGGAAGGCAGATCTCCCCAGTGGGACAGCGTGGGGCATGTTCACCCACTGGGGAGCTCATGGAGGAGCTGTCATTGCTCTGGGACGTAACAGAGGCCTGTGAGCCAGGAAGCTACGGATGTTCAGCAATGTCCCTCATCTCTTGCGGGTGATGTCCCCACAGCTCCCAGCCATGTTCCTCCTCACTCAGGCCTTGGCCCTGGCCTGGGGCTGACCTGGATGGCAATTCGTACAGGCCTACTTCATGTGAACTAGCTGGAAATAAATGGAATTTATAAAAACTCTCAATTATAGACTGTTCTTAAAGAAACCAAACACTATCTTGAAAGAAATGCAGTTGTAGTCCCTCTAAGGACAGTCCCCTGAAACAGGCTTTAGAGCTTCCTTTCCTGCAGCAATGAAGAATGAAGTAGAATTAGTTCACTTATGGGTTACAGGTAAACGAGGGGTCTAAAGTGCTCAAAAGCTATTTGTTCTAAAGGGTTAAACATCCCCCCATCCTTTTTTTCCCTTCCTTAGCTCTTCCTGAAGTCAGTAAAGAAGGCAAGCTCTGGCCTGGCCCTGCCAATTACGGCCACTTCCCTGCCTCTGGATTCTCCCCGGCGGAGGTTTTGCCCTGCTAATAAGCATCATCTTCTCTAGGCTGGCTTTTGCACTTGCCCAGAACTGTCTTAAATTGTAGACTATTTCTGTAATCAGCAGCAAATGCCGATGTCTGAGGCTCCTGGTCTTGATTTTTCAGAAAATTTAAAGCACTGCATCCACGCAGCAGAAACCTGTCTGGAAAGCAGGCAGTGATTGGAAGCTCTTCTGGAGGGAGGAAGTGCCATTCATAGGTGACAATGCTGATGAAGGAGGCTGTGGTCCCCAGGGATACAGCTAATGAGCCTTCACTAAGTCCTAGGTTCAAAGAGCTGGGCTCCCAAGCGTCCCAGGAAAAGCCATCTTGTGGCAAGACGGACTTGCACCAGCCCCCCTATATCTGAGCCATTGGAAGTGATTTATAGGACACGATAATTCATTACGATGTGAATTCATGCTGCATTTTCCCCCCTCTGTCCTAAGTGGGAAGCCTCTCTGTGCTCCTGCACCTCTGGGGAGGCTTGTGGTGCATGCTAGGGGTAAAGGCTGATTGGAGATGATCCACTGTCTGGCCTTTGCCTTCCAGAAGCCAGAGCGGCTTAATGGGATCTTGCACATTCAGTGGGGCAGCAGGATAGAGAGAGAGGGAGGGAGGAGCCCCACCAGAAGGAGCCTGTGGAGCTCCCCTGGGAGTAGGACAGGAAGCCCCCCAGGGAGGTGGCAGGACCTCCAGGAGAAAGGGCCACCTGGTGTGTCTGGGTGATGCAAGGTGAGAGCTGGTCACCCTAGGTGGGGGCAGAGGTCCAGCTGACCCCCGTGTGAAGGCCTCCTTCTTTGAGCCATGCCCAAGAGGAGCAGAAGGTGAGCCTGCCCCTGTTTCTGCCCCACAAACTCCCAGACTCTCGTGCTGTCCCAGGAGAGGGACCCCCAAGCAGCAATGGGGGGTCAGGACCAGACACGATAACGGGTTTGATATTTCGTCTGTACCAAGCTTTAGGTGCACCATGAGAGCCCTCTCCCAGCCCTCTTCCTCCCGCTGTCAGCTTCTCTCTTTCTGTCTCTATGGCAAGTTTTCTTTGCCTCTCCCTAGCCTCCATGTCAGACCAATTGAGATCTGGTGGCTCAATGGCCACCGGGATGGCCAAAGACAAGCATCCGCCCAAGCCCTAGAACCTGGATTTTTGTGTCCAAGAGGCACCGCCTTCCCACCAACCCCCGCCCGCAGCCTTGCGGGCAGGGAGCCCCACGCAGCTGTTAGGGGGAGGCAAACTCTGCTCCCGAAAGCCAGCTGCATCCCTCCAGCCGCTGGCACAGGAGGGAT
This sequence comes from Eulemur rufifrons, assembly GCF_041146395.1. Classification (NCBI taxonomy): domain Eukaryota; kingdom Metazoa; phylum Chordata; class Mammalia; order Primates; family Lemuridae; genus Eulemur; species Eulemur rufifrons. The sequence goes on along the minus strand of NC_090997.1, from coordinate 13,632,309 downwards.
TCCTGAGCAGCTCTTGCTTGGTTGCTCAGATAACGGGTGGGTCCAGATAACTGACCAGGGATTCAGGGTGGAGGGAGACAGGAACAAGAAACCAGGCAGGGCTGGGAGGGTTGGGAGGAGCCCCTAGCCATAAAACCAAGTCACCCATCCTGGGTGCCAGGAGCAGTGTCATTTCTAATTCACAAAACAAGCCTGAGAGGGAGTCATCCTCCCAATTGACAGAGAAACTGAGGGTCTCAGGGGCTGAGTGACTTGCTCAGAGCCCACAGCTAGCAAACAGGCAGTCAGGATTCAAATCACACATCTGTCTCCAAGGTCTATGACTGTTCCTCTCCCCACACAGCCTGAGCCAAACAGAAATGAAGGGCCTCGGGCTGGGTGCAGGGCTCTGGGTGTGGGGCAGGCAGAGCTCCAAGTCATGCCTGGGCTGACTCCCAGTGGAGTCAGGCATCTGCCATGTTGGTTCTGGGAAGATATTCAGCTGCTGGTGTTGGTAAAGTGTGTCTGCCGCTCCCATCTCTGGGACTTTGCCCCTGCTCTGGAATCCTCTCCCCGGATTTCAATACAGCAGGACTCAGTTCACAGGGCTCCTCCTCACAGAGCCTCTACGACCTCCCAATCCAAAGCATCCCCCAGCTCCTTACCCTGTGGCCTTTACCTGAAACTTCCTCACTCATCTGCTCATTTATTATTTACTGTCCTCCCTCTCCCCTACACACGAGTGAGCTGTGTCTGTCCCAGATCCCCAGTGCCTCCACCAGCTGGTGCTTGCATACAAATACTTGGAGCCTGAACACCAGCAAAAGCCATCTCTTGCCCATCCCAGTGTCCTTTCTCTGCAGCTGCAACCACCTCAATGACTTCTGCTCCATTTCCCTGTGAAGATTTCTGTGGGAGAAATGGCAGCTTGACCAGTTGTGGCCCAACAGGAGTCCGAGACAGACCCCGCTGTCCCCCTGGTGGGTCTCCAAAAGCCTGATCAGGCTCTGCGCGCCCTGCCAGGTCCTTCACCCTGACCCTTCCTGGAATTCCTCTCAGCCCCTCCGCCACCTCCCACGCAAGCTGACCTTGGGACTTGAGGGAAACAAAAATACTTCTGCCCTATAAAAATGTCAGGGCCCTGGTTCCAGGTGGCCAAACCCTTGTCATGAAACAGAAGGAAGGCAAGGCTTAGAGTGGGACCCAGCGCTTGGAGACCTGAGGATGAGGCCCAGACCCTGAGCCCGGGACCTGAGGCTCCTGCTTCCAGTGCAACACAGTCAGGATCACCGGGCCATGGCTAAACTCCTCTTCTATCAAAGGACCCAGCCCCTTGTGCCCTCTACCTACCCTGCAGGGAGGCCAGAAGGTCAAGGAACATGGAATCGAGGCATGTCAGTTATGCTTTTCAGATGCAAAGTGCCCCAATTGGAGAGATTCACGGCCATGGTGCTGGCCTGTGCAGGTCACATTGCTTTGTCTGGCAGATATTTATATGCGTGTGAGGTTTAGGATTTAAAGAAAAAAAATAAAGCTCGTTTCACAGTGCTACTATGGGATTTTCTCTGTGGAAGCATAGTCTCTGCACAGCCCTGAAATGTTTTGACAGCTCAGGCAAACCCTCAGGAAAACCTGAGGCCAGAGCGTGCCAGCCAGATGCTGATGGCTCCCTCCCCACAGCCCCACCGTCCTGAGCTTCCCACCAGCTCCTCGGCAGGCCCAGCCGCCACCCTGCCCGTGGGGACCAGCCACACGCGGCCCAGTTATGAATCAACCTTGTCCTCCCGTTCCAATGCGGGAAAATGGGATGATGAATTCGTTTCCATCACCACACTGCCCATAAGTCACGGCTTGAAGGCCTTTTTTTTTTCTTTTAGAGTTTCCAATGACAAAGATTTCATTATCCGAAGCAATAATTTTTACCCAGAGCAATGCGAGATTTCACTCCACCTGAATTAGGCCCATATGTGAGAGGGCAGCCCAAGAACACCGCGTCTGGGGGCAAAGGAGGACGGGGAGGGGGAGGGTTGGCCTCTCTCTAAGTACTCGTGCCTCCCCTGTTCTTCCCACTTCTAGGTGTGGGTGTTCGCTTGCTTTGTTCTCAGCCTGCTCCTCTGGAACCTGCCCATCTCCTTGTCACTCAGCACCCTCCCGCCATCCTCTACCCAGGGAGCAGCCCCTCCTGACATCCCCGCTTTCTCTGCCTGCCTGTCCTCCTGCCCCTGCTTCCCATCCCCCACCCCACATCAGAGCCAGGAGGGGCAGAGAATCACCCGCAGGATTTTCACATGAAAGCCACGGGGCTTTCCTTCTAAATGGAAAAGGAATTTCAAAACCTCTGCAGGACAGAGGACACCAGAAGGGGTTTGGGGGGGCTTGGCTCATTCTAGCTCTGGATGTGCCACCTCTGCCAGGCCCCACCTTCCTCCCCGTTAGTTTTCACAGGGGGGCCTTATTTTTCCAAACCCAAAACCTAAAGTCAGGAAGCTAGATAGGAATCTGAAAAAGGAAATGCCGGGGCCTTCTACAGCAGCTCAAGAGGGGCCAGGACAGGGACCTCTGCTCTCAGCCATCCTGGAAAACAGTCATTTTTTGGGGGGGCAGGTTTCAGGGACTATCTGGTTTGTTTGGGGGGCTGGCCTGGGAAGACCAGGAGCCCTGCTGAGAAGGGCTTACCCTAAGATAGGACTGGGGTAACCCTTACATCCCCCACTGTCCACATCCCAACCCCACTGAGCCTCCTGCTCCACCTGCTTTCCTGGTAATGACTCTGCCACCATCAGTTCAGGGGCAGGCCCAGGTCAACTCACTTGTGACAAACCCAAGACAAAATCTTGGTGTCAGATTTGAGGGAACCATGTGCAGCCAATCTGCATTTAACAGCAACTATTATTCATTAAATACTGACCAAGCACAAAAGATACAATAAATGCATAAAATGCATTTTACCTCCTCATAGAGCAAATGCAAAGTATGGCTGATATTAACTACCAAAATGATGAAGTTTCATGTGACTGACCTACATCCACATATGGGTAAATGCCAGGGAAGAGGCCCAGATAGTCACTTCAGGGGTCCGGGCGAGGGAGGGAGAACTGGAGGCTGGGGCTGGGAGTCTTCACAGGAGATGTGGTGCTAGGGTGTGGAGAAGTAATAACCCCAGAGGCTGCAAGAGTGGCAGGGGAGCAGTGTGTCCTCCAGGAGGGGTGGGAGTGAAGCTGGGGTCCCACTACTGAGTGTGGAAGCCCAAGCTGAAGGTCCAGACCTCACAAGTCCCCAGTCACAAACAATGCATCTCAAAGCCATCTTAGTCTCCCCAGTTCTCAGCTACCACTACTGTGTCATTAACTCCTCCCACAAGATGCAGTCAAGCCCATCATGAGCATGTGTGTGGGGACAAGGAGACAGAAGGCTGAATGTCTGAGGTGCTGTGCCTGGGCTGGGGGCCTCTGGGTGTACTCATGGGCTAAGGGCTGCCCATGAGCCACCCCCAGCCTAGGCCCCCTGCAGGCCAATCCCCAAATTCCTTCCTCAACAACCTCACCAACCACCTTAGGTCATGAATCTGGAGTTCTGGGTGAGCAGCTGGAGTTACGGATGATATACATACACATGTGCGGTGAGATCTATAGGTGGGTGGCAAGGTTTTTAATTAAAAAAGTTTTCTTAGAGATGAAATTCACACAATAACCATTTAAAAGTGCACAATTCAGTGGCATTTAGTACGTTCATGATGTTGGGCATCTACTGCGTCTATGTAGTTCTAGAATATTTACATCACCAGCAAAAGGAAACCCCATACCCATGAGGCAGTCGCTCCCTATTTCCCCTTCTCCCAGCCCCTGGCAGTTGCTGATCTGCTTTCTGTCTCCTTGGACTTACCTATTCTGGATGTTTCATGTGAGTAGACTCACACAATGTGTGACCCTTAGTGTCTGGCTTCTCTCACTTAATATATTTCTGAAGTTCATCCCTATAGTAACATGTGTCAGAATTTCACTCCTTTCTACAGCTGAGTAACATGTCATTGTATGTATATGCCACACTTTGTCTATCCATTCATGTGTTCACAGACATGAGTCCTTGCTTTCAATTCTTTTGGGCACATGCCTAGGAGACTTGCTGGGTCATACAGTAATTCTCTGTAGTATTCTCTTTGACGAATGGCCAGACATTTTTCCGCAGGGCTCCAGCATTTTATACCCCCACCAGTGGAACATGTTCTGAGATAGACAGCGGTACAGGATCCATCTGACGGTCTGCGTGATGTGGCTCAGGGCTGGGGAGCCGCTCTGAGGTTCCTATCTGTGCTCCCAGGAGACCCAAGCCCTCCCCTAGCCTAGGGCGCAGAACAGTGTTCGGCTGGGAGAGGCTCTCAGGGTCTAAAGTGTGAAGGGGGAGGCAGGGAGGGAGGGAGGTGGAAGGGGTGAAGTTGGGAAGACTAGGAAGGTGGTCACAGTGACAGTTCTGAGTTCCACAACAGTCACACTGATAATCAAGGTTGAGCCCTGACACTACACAGCTCTCCCGCTCGGGCTCCGCAGGAGGCAGGGAGCTACGCACTCTGCAGATCCCATTACTGGAGACTGGGCTCCGACACGAAATGAAGAACGTGGGAAACATGAGGGAACATGCTGTAAATCACTTACTGGCAGCCCTGCCTCCCAGCCACGCCCAGTCCTAGTGAGATGGCGCAACAGTCCAGGCTCTCCACACCAGCCTGGACCAGGCTTTCACCTCAGGTGCCAAGATCCTGACCCGGGAACTGAAACCATGTGGGGAAAACACTGCGGGGCCTGACTCACCCTGTCCTCCAGCCAGGAGCAGCGCCCCAGAGCCGTCCCCTGGCATCCAGCCCACCGGCCCCAGGCTGTAAGGAAACCCCTGCCCCTCCATGCCTGCATTTTCCCCACTGGAGAAACGGTGACGCCTTGGCTTGAACAGCCCCCCAGGATCCCCAGCATATTCCAGGTGTATCTTTGATTCACAAAATTGTCCCATAGTGCCGGTTCTCCTCACCTGGTCCCAGTGAGAAAACTGAGAAACAGTGAAGAGAAGTGACCAGTTCCACAGGCCCTATGGACAAGACGCACAGGGCCAGTGTCAGCAGCAAGGTTCCGGAGGCCGGGAGTCCTGCCACCCCCGGGAGGGAAGTGCTCAGGAACGTGCAGGAATTCAAGCATTCCTTCAAATGTGCGACATGAGGTGCAGCCCCCTGGAAGCAAAGCCCAGATTACAATCAAACCAAGAAGGAAAGTGAAGTAAGGGGCTGTCGGCCTACTTTCCACAAGGTCATCCCCTCAGGATGCCGTTGCATGCTTTGTTTAAGTGGGTTTGTGTCTCTGCACACTTTCGCAGTTTCCTGCACTGCCTGAAGCAGAGGTTGATGCGTGTGCAGCCCTTGCTTCAACTGGGTGGACCTTCTTGGTCCCCTGGCCTGGCCACCAAAGCAATCCCTGGTAGGAGGGTGGGGGCAGGAAGATAAAGAGTGTGGGAGCTGGGGGCTAAGAGGCCCTGGAGACCCCACGAGAGCTGTGGCTGGCACCAAAGCTGGTGTGTGTCCTTCCGAGAGCCTTTCCCACTTCTGGGCCTCAGTTTCCTCCTTTTTACAGTGAGGACATTACACCAGGTGATCACTGAGTCTCTCCAGCTCCCATGTTCTAGGCTGTGGGTCTTCGTGGAACAGCTGAACATTCACGAAGCTTTGGGAAGCCAGTCCCAGTCCCAGCCAAAGCCAAGCAGAAGCCCAAGCAGGTCCCCCTCCCATCCCCTAAAGAGCAATGATGTGTCATGGCCCCTCCATCAGCTGAGCAGAGCACTCAATTCCCCATCTCACCTATCCTCTTTGATCTGAGGGTCCTTGTTCCCTTTTAAGTGCACAAGGAATATTGTCCTGCCACATGAACTGCATTTGACACAGCATTGATCCTGAGGTGCCCAAAAGACGAGCAAAAGATCAATATATCCAACTACTCCACCCGTTTACCAAATGTATCAACTCCAACAGCTTTGCTGTGAGGTGAAATGTTGGAGGCTGGGTAGGGGAAATCAGTTCTTTACTATGCAGAGTTTAGCCTGTAATCCCTTTTCAGACTTATTGCATGTGGCAGTCTTATCTCCCCAGATTCATAATTCCTAATCAGAGTCCTTTCATTACTATCCCATAGTGCCTAGCACAGGGCTGGACACTATGGATAAGTGGATAAGCGTATGGATTAGTTTCCAAGAGTGTTCAGTTACCTGTACCTGCAAAACAAACCACCCATAGCTTATTGGCTTACAACAACATGGTTTATTATTTCTCATGAATCTGTGGGATGACTGGGCTCAGCTAGGTGGTTTGACTGGGCTCATTCATCAGCTGGCCTCTTACCCTCCAGAGCCTCTCTCCCATGTCCCTGCATTATTCAGTGGTCTAGCCTGGACCTCCTGACAGCATGGTGGCTGGGTTCCAAGCAGGACTGTTCTGACAAGATAAGCCTAGTGTGCAAGCACTTACCAAACCTCTGCTTGCATCATGCTTGCTAATGTCCCATTGTCCAAATAAAGCCACATGGCCAACCCCAACGTCAATGTAGGAGGCACCACACAAAAGTGTGAATCCTGGGAGATGTGGTCCATTGAATGCCACCAATGCAATAATTTACCACAGCTGGTGAAGCCCCCCTGGTGGGGTCAGAGCCATGATACCCTGGGCCATCCTCCAATCTCCCAGGGAGCTGGAAGACAGGGCAGGTTCCTCAGCAGAGAGCCATCTCCCAGAGAAGTGAAGAAGTCAGGTCACCCACTCTCATGGTGGGGTGGAATGTTCCTTGAGTCCCATCATGGTCCTGCTCAAATGCAGCAAAAAGCATGCTCGAATGTCCTTTTAGATCCTGGGGGAAAAGAGGGGCCTGCCACTCACATTCACTCACTCATTCACTGAACACAGTGCCTTGAACACTGCCCTCACGGGGCACTTGGGGAAACAAGGTGTATTGAGGCAACCGCTGCTACCAGCAGTCGGAGAAAATTACGTGCATTTCCTCCCATGTTCTTCTTGGCCATGGGGATTCCTTTTTCCACTGGGGAGTAATAGTGCTGTGCAGTGGTTAAGAACATGGACCTGTCGGCAGATGGCTTGGCTTTAGGTTCCCGCTCTGCCACACACCAACTCTGCGAACCCGCCCAACCTTCCTGAGCCACGGTTCCCTCATCTGAATTCTCATGAACGTTAAATCACTTAATCCATGTAAAGCACTCAGAACAGAGCCTGGCATAAAATAAGCACCAGGCGAGCATTTGCTAATGTTATTCCTGATGAATCCTTACATGAGGAACTGTTTTCAAATTACAAAAATAATATATACTCCTTGTAAAAAACAAACCAACCTTGCAATATCTGAAAAAAGAAAAAAAAAGGAAAACACACAATCCCTCCATTCAAAGAGACTCCTGCTAACCACCTGGCATGTGCACTCAGTGTTTTTCCATGAAATATGTACATATATCTACCCTTTTCTTTACAAAAACCATCTCAAGCTATCCATAGTTTGTAGCTTACCAGTTAAAATTTAATATGTCAAAAATGTTGGCCATAAATATTATTCTACAATTTGATGTTACCGTCCGCATGTATTTCATTATGTAACCCATCCCTTACTGTGGGACAGGTATATGATTTGTGACTTTTCACAAACAGAAGCAATGCTGTGAGGAATATCTTCATACACACCCCTGATTGTGTCCTCAGAAGAAATTCCTAGAAGAAATGCTGGGTTCATAGGGAATGCCCAGTTTTAGGGGTGTCAGATTCAGATATTGCTGGACTGGCCTGGAGAGAATGAGTGCACCCAGAAAGCACAGTAGGAGAGGAACACTTACATGCCCTCTGTGTCCTTGTAGGCCATGTGCACTGCCTTTTTCTCACTGGGGAGCTGCAGCAAGCCAGGGACATCCTGCTGTGGTGTGACCACCTCCCCGAAGCAAGCAAGGCCAGAGCCACCCTCAGAGCCCCAGGTGCCTTCCTGCCTGCCTGGAACCGCTAATTGCCCCAGGTTTCCACCTGGCCCTCCTGCACCCTCTCTACACCTGGGGTTTCCCTGCTTCCACATTCCTTTAGCAGGTGACCCCAACCCACACACCCCATTCTGATACCCTCTCCAGCCTAGACCTGTATCTCTGCCTGGCTGTCCCACAGGATCCTCAAACTCAGCCCAGCCTAATCCCACCTCCTTGCCTGCTGTCCTATAACCCGCTCCTGCCAGCTGTTTGAGCAGGTGCCAGAGCTTCAGAGCAGGCAGCCTGAGTGTGACGACAGTTCTGCATTTACCAGCTGCGTGATCATGGGCAGACGACTCGACCCCCTTGAGCTGCAGTTTTTCTTAGCTGCAAATTGGATACTATAATATGGGCCTCTCAGGGCTCAGAGGATTCAGTGAGGTGACAGCAGGTCCTGGCAGAGTAAATGCTTAATAAATGGTAACAAGAGAAATACTGATTGTTATTTTTATTCTACTACTCAGTGCTTTAACTGGAAACCTCATACTCACTCTCCCTTCTCCCACGGTCTCTGCTCTTCCACAGACCCAGGAAGTGAACCTCAGCAATGACCCCTGAACCCCACCTGCTGCCCTGCTCCTTGTACATATGCATCAAGTAGTCTCCCTGCCCCCTCCCACCCTGTGGCTACCACACAGCAAATGCTTGGAAAGTTGCTTGAATGACAAGTACGCCAGTCCTGAGCTGTAAAGAGCTGTGTGACCCAGCAGATCACATGCTCTCTCTGGTCCCCGCTCCCTCATCTGTAAAACCATTGCCAAGGGCCCTCACAGCTGGGAAACTCTGTGGTCCCCTATCCCTTGGCTGGTTCCTTGCCCCAGGGAGCAAGGGAGCCTGACTGCATCTCCCAGGCAGGCAGATTCCGAGCAGGAGAACAGCAAGGTAACAGCCACATAGATGATTCCTCTTTTTATCTCCTAACCCATCAAACCCTCCCTGAGATTTCTGGACTACCGTCTCTTGGCTGGCTCGGAAATTTATTAGCTCCACCAATATTTTCTTTCGTAGTTCTGTAAAGCAAGCTCAAACTCAGTGAGCACTGCCTATGCAAAGACCTTAAACCACATGTTTATTTTCCTAAGCTATAAAAAGTTTATAGGGGGAGCTGGACTTCTTGTCCAGCACCAGGCTCAGAATTGCTACTGCATTCCACAGGAAGACAGAGGGCTCTGTGTCAGCCGGGGGGTGGGAGGGAAGTAGGTGGAGTATAGTTGTCCAGCCCCGAGTGGAAAGGGCACAGGGCATGGGAAGGGACAACCAAGTGGTAAATTTATGGGGGAGAGGGGGAAGTGGAGAGGAAGGATGAGGGGAGACTAGAGTGTGGTCACAATGTGGTTTATCCCAGCATCCTGCCCTTCAGGTCTCTCTCCTGCTGAGGCAGCTTTGGTACACTGAGTCAGCAGACGCACTGAGTCAGCCCTTCTGATAGGCCTTTATCCTAGAATATGGAGTCTCTGAAGCTTGATGCTGGAATAAACTGCCAAGAGGAGACACCTTTGCTTAGTTGCCCTCTAGTTTCCTAATGATCCCAGCCCACCTGTTTACTTATTTCCACCCAGCCCAGTGCTTCACGAGAATCAGATGCCACAGAGCATTCAGACACTGTTTGTCTGCCAGCATGGCATTTCTGGGGTCCCTGACATGGACTGAGACTCTGAGAGCAGAGGAATGCAGGTCCCTCCACTGGGCTGGCGCCAACATCTTTAAGTGAACAACATCTTGACTGGTTCCTGGACCCCAATATCTACAACAGCCTCCTGCTATGACCCTGTAAAGCTCACTGAGTCTGAGTCCTTGGTCCTCCAGGTTCATTTCCCACTGTCACCCATCCTGGGACCTCAAAAAAGTCATATCACAGAAGGAAGGAAACAAACTGTGTGAAGGCCCTCAGGCCTCACTCCAACTGCATCGACTTGAACACTGGAAGGAGTATGGGCAGGACTGGGTGACCTCCAAGGTCTGTTCCAATGCTGAAATCCCGTGATTCTTAGGACAAAAGGAAACTGCCATTTGCTCACAGTAGTGATTCTCAACCTTCTCAAACTCAACACCTCTTTTCCATTATATATCATGATAGTCCCTTACTATCCTGAAATGAAAAATTATTATGCTAATCATTTTTTAGAGTCAACATCTTAATAAAAAGAAAGCAATTTATGATAAGTCCTGCTGAAGCACAGCACTGCACCTCTGAATGAACTCCCTGTGCCAGCTACATCACCAATGCAGAGTGATGAAGTGGGTCAAACTGGGATCGAAAAACTATAAGTGGCACTGCTATCAGAGACAAATTTTTCCTATATAATGAATATTATTGAAGTATAATCTCAATTTACATACTGATTGCATTCCTGTGAAATTCAACATATTCTAAAACTATGCAAAAATTAATTTGTATTGTGTTCTAGTATAAGATGATAAAATCAGGTTTTTCACCTCCACAATTGCCCAGCTAGTCATTTCACAGTTGCGTAGGGCACTGGACAATTCTTGATTTTGTAGGACAATCTCAAGAATGACATGGCATTGAGCATCCTTTAGCCAGCCTAAAAACTGCTAATTGTGGCTCCTCAGCTGGTGGTATCACCCTGTCCAAAATGGCTGAATTAAAGCCTCCTCTCTGGCCAAAGACACAAGAGGCAGGAGATGGGGACACTAAGCATCACAGGGTTAAGGACCCGCAGGATTTGCCGGAAATTCACTAGGGTTAGCTGGAGCAGACATGGTGATACCTGTGTCAGACCACTAAGGACTTCCCCTGACCAATGCCCCCTCCCCCGAGCTTTGTCTCTCATGTGGTCCTTGATCTCCACACCAGCCCCAACATCTCAGGTCTCTTTATCTTACTCCCTGTTTAGAAACCAGGCCGGTGGCAGACCCGAGGGCCTGGCCCAGGAGTGGCCTTCTCTTGTCCAGGATGCTTTCAGATGAACCTGGATGCTCTCACTTTTGGACCAGACACTGTCTATGTGCCATTTTTGCAGTGGTTGTTCTGTTATCCCCATCCCAATTTAACCACAAAGGCACTTATACCCATGAACCTGAACAGTTTAAAAAAAAAAAAAAAAAAGATTCCGTGACCTAAGCAAGTTGCTTTTCTATGCCTCAATTTTCTCATATATAAAATGGGAGTAATATTATGGGGAGAATAACCTCGTAAGTTTGTCAGAATTAAATTTTTATAATATTAAGGGCTTCTCAAACTCCAAAGCACAAACGTAGGGCATTGCTACTCTTTTATTTTGTAGCAATGTTAACAACGCTAGTTCACTATATGAGGGATATCCAATATGCCTGACCACAGCCCATCTTTGGCCTCAAAGGAACAGGAGGTCCCACGAACCTGAGTCTCCCGCCGCCTGGACTGGCCAACTGCATGCTCCCGCACATGCTGGCACGCAGGGGACATTCCCCACCTTCTGGAGACTAGGCTCCCAACAGAAGGCCCAGGGTAGTCAGTGAGGGAACTGCGGGGGAGCTGGCTGTTCTCTCCAGTGGTCAGGACCAAGCTCAGAACATTCATTTCAGGGTACAGTTCCAAAGAGGAGCCTGCCCCAATCCAAGGGCGATGACAAAAGCTGGGAGTGTGAGATTGGAAATAGTAAAAAAGAGAATGAAGAGGCAACCTGAAATCAGAAAATGCAGGGCCTGAGAGAAGGGGAACTGGCTGCTTAATTTGCTTTACTGTCCTTCAGTGTTCAAATCTATCTCCCACTGCCACAGGCCTGACCCAATTATTGCCCCAGGCAGCAGGGAGCCGGCTCAAGACCCACTCAGGCTGCTGTTTTCCCCTCCACTCATCTTCTGCTCCCTGATCCTGACCTTCCTCCGTGGTCTGGCCTCGGGCCCCGACCCCTCCTGCCTCTTCTGGGCCCCTGACCATTCCTCTGGCTGCCGCGTGCTGCCCAAGCCGCCGAGAGCCGTGAGTGTGCGAGGTGTGTCTGCCGGACACAATCCCACCTGCGTGCTTCGCGCGCGCCTCATGCGTGCACACGCACGCCCCGGCACGCTCGTGCACGTGCTCGCGTGCGCCCATCCTGCCGGCTTGCCTGCGCCCCCCCATGTGAGCTTTGTGCGCATGCTCACGTCCATGCGTGGTGCGCGCTCGTGAGCGAGGCCAATGGGAGCGGGCTCTCCCAGGGCTCTGCGTTGCCTGGCTATTCTCTGAATCCCGCTGTTGTGGTGGTTCGGGTGGGATGTGATGCTCCGTACCTGGCTGACGATCTTGTGTGCTGATGAAAGCCGCAGGTGAGGCCTTTCTAAGGCACCTAACAGGGCGGCCTGGCTTCATCTCTGGGAATTTCCGGCTGCGGCTGTTGTCAGCCGGTTCAGGTTTGTCGTCAGATTGCTTGCCCCTGAGAGGATCGGCCGCCAGAGGACTGAGGACCCCAAACGCAGACTGAGGGAGACGGAAAGGGAAGTTCCAGCTCATTCTCCTAAGCCTCTCTTCTGGATCCCTCGCTCGGACAGGGATGAGGTGGAGGAGCTGAGGCGAAAATTGATACACAGCCCATGACAGCCCCGAAAAGAGTGTGGGCACGCACAGAGAAGAACTTGGTTTTCCTGTTTTGAAACGAAATTGTGTTGCGCCCCTTCCAGGGACCAGGTGTTTTAAATATTTTATGAGGTAGATACTGCTATCTCTATTTTACAGATGGGCTAATGATGACATGGGGCAGGTAATTTGCCCAAAGTCACAGAGCGCTGACTGGTGGAGCTCACATTTGAACCCCAGTTTTTCTCCTACAAAAACTTTTCCTTTTTCAGCCACAACACGCAGCCTACGCCACCCCCTAATTTAAAGGCTAAAGAGGGAACTGAGGCCTTCCTCTTCAGCAGGACTAAGGGTAGGGCACAGTTCTTGATTGGCACATCTCAGATTTTCAGGCGACATACCTATCTCCAACACACTGATGGACACTGTGTTGCTTCCACCTTTGGGCTATCGTGAATGCTTTTGAATGCTTTCTTTTGGATGCTGCTATGAACATGGGTCTATAAATATCTCTTGGAAATCCTGCTTTCAGTTCTTTTGGGGTATAGACCTGGAAGTGGAATTGCTGGGTCCTACAGTAATTCTATTTTTATGTTCTGAGGAAACTCCACACTCCTTTCCACAGCAGCTGCACCATTTTATGTTCCCACCGAGAGTACACAAGGGTTTCAGTTTCTCTACATCTTTGCCAACATTTTCTTTTCTTTTCTTTTTCTTTTTTTTTTTTTTTTTGATAGTAGCCATCCTAATAGGTGAGGTGTGTGATAAAGTTTTATTGCACTTCTTTAAGACCTTAAATAACAGCCTTTAGTGGTGGGTCTAATGACTATCATACTGCTGAAGTAGTGATGGAATTCAAAAATATTTCCTGATAATGTGCATCTGTAGTGTGAAAATATCTGTGATTCTGCCAATGATAAAGACTCCACTTGAAAGGAATGCTAAATTTCAACTTGAGGTGAGTGAAAATAAAGATATCCTTAATATCTCATCCAAATTCAGGGAACCCCTGAAATCTTACTCTCAAGTTAAGAAAATCTGTGCTAGACAGACGTTTCTAGGGGAAAAGCTGAAGGAAAAGGCCTGACAGATTTATAGGCAGGGAAATGAGGTGACTGCAGGCTGACCCCGTCCCACCTTGCAACCATGACATGTCAGAATGACCCAGTGGGTAAATGACCTCTCCTTTACCCATGCCCCTACTTACTCATTGGGTGAACTCCAGCCATGACAGGAGTCACTGAACAGGATTCACAAACCCATAGTGGTCACACATTCTGCCTTCTGCAGCCCCTCACTGCCCATCCCTACTTCTCTGAGCCTTGACCTTCAAATGCTCTGGAGAAAGTCACCCTCCCAGGTCACATGGTCCCTTCTGGGAATCCCTCACTGAGAGGAGGTGAGGGGTCACTGCTGTTGGGAGGGCCAACTAGGTACCCTTCCACAGTGAGAGTTGAGGCTGAGACCAGGAAGGGCCTTTCGAAGCCCCAGAAGTCAACCACCCAGTCCTCCCAGCCACATCTTGAAGCATTTTTGCTATCAAGAAGGATCTGCATGCAAATTTCAGAATCTGTCTGTCGGTTCTTTTTACAAAGAGTGTTGGAACAGTGGCATGAAAGGAAATCCAGAGAGGCAGGGTAATGGGTGTGGACGACTGCTAATGGGACCTTCAGGTCCCTGGGCTGTCAGCCCTGTCTCCCTTAAGCACACGTTTGGAGTTCAAGTTCAGTGAGTCAGAGTTGTGTTCTGATTTGTTGATTTTTGGGAGGGGTGGGGAGGAGGACTACCAGAAAAAAACAAAATCACTTTTCTTTTGGATGCTTTGTTTTTTAAGAAAATCAATATTTTAATGATTCATATATTCAGTGCAGGCAAAGGCTTATTTTCAAACACTAGGTGTGAGGATGTTATGAGCAATGTTCCTCATGTGCTAAAAATTATTTGTGCTCTGTTACACACAGTATGCATTTGGAAAGAAAGGGTGACACTGCTTGTAAACAGGAGGCTATTTCTTTACGGCTTTTGTTGCTGTTCAATCTTTCAACAATTTTTTCTTCCTCAAGATGGAATATCTACTTTGTATTTATTTATTTATTTTCTGAAATACCTACTTTTTAAAAGAAAACTGAAAGTTTTACTAGTAATGCAGCTGGGATGTCTGAATTTACAGCTTAGGAATCAAAATATAACCCTCAGTATTGTCTCAGAGGGCAGTGCTTAAGGCCCCAGTATATTGAGTCTATCAACCCCATCCCTCCCTTCACCTCCCCTTCCTTATATGTCAAGGAAACTCCAATATGTCAATCTGGCTGTTCTCAACAGATGCTAGCCATGTAGGGAATTAGAGAGCCCCCCTGCCTGCGGCCAGTGCCTTAGTATAGGAAGCACTATGGCCATTAATGTGGGTCCTCAGCTCTGATCACTGCCACTCTACCAGTTTTATTTCAGGAGACTTACTGCGTTCTCATGTGGCCTGGGCTTGGATTCATCATGACTAATGCTCACATCTTGAAATCCCTGGGAGAGGTTAGGGTGTCATTGTAGTTTCTCCCAGAAGCCTCCTGAATTTCTTATGTAAATCTTACATCTTCCTAGTAAGTTTCAAGTTAATCATATGCAAGCTTCCAGAGTAATCAACCTGCTACAGATGGTGTATCAGTTATCTGTTACTACATAACAGGCTACCCCATAATTTAGTGGCTTAAAACAGGAACCATTTATTTGCTCATGATTCTAGTCTGAAAGCTGGACTGAGGCTGAATAAATCAAAAAGAGTCACATGCCTGGCCCTTCATCTGCTATAGCTGGAACAGCTGAGAACTGGTGAGACCTTTATCTCTAGCAGGGTAGTCTGACTTAAATGGGTAGCTCAGAACTCCAAGATAGCTGAAGCTTCTAGGCTTCTTAAAGCCTGGGCTCAGAAGTTCCAGAATATCACTTTCCACAAAGTCAGCCCAGATTCCAGGGGAGAGGGAATAGACCTCTTGATGCCCATAAGGGATAGGAAGAATTGTTCTTGGCGATATTTGCAGACAATCTAGTCTTACCCTTGAACAACTTGCCATAAATGACAATTGCATCCCAAACTGGCAGGTTATGTGACAGTGAGACAGGTAGGTGTGCAGGGCTTGGGGGCAATTATGGGGCAAGGTTGGGGGCAGGGGAGGACATCACTGTTGCTCTGAAAGACAGGGTCTCTGGAGTCCCTCTCCCATAAGCCAGATTTTAGAAAGCCTCAGCAAAATTAGAACTGAAAACAAGGAAAAACCTTCAGAGGCTTTGGAAACCATTTTGTGCAGTGTGAGTTATTGTCTATAAGTAGTTAATAGAGACACGATTTTGGTCAGGTTAATTCAGCCTGATCAAAGGCAGGAATGGGCCCTGTATCCCCTGGACCCTCCCCAAAAGAGGCCTGTAGTGAAATGGGAGACACAGCAGGCATATTATGTGGCAAACTGATTTTTGGCAAATCAGTCTGTTATCTTCAGAGTACTTTATATTTTACAGTGTGTTTTCTCATTACTTATTTAATGTGACTGATTTAAGTTCATCTCATAAACTGATAGCTGAAGCTCTAAATGCATGATATTTTCATTTACCCACAGGTACTATTTACCTTAAGCCAGACAGAGAAGGCCTAAGTGGGAATTTGGACTCATCTGAGTGTGCCTGGGAAGCCCATGGGAAGAGTCGCCAGAAGCACATGTGACTGCAGAAACGTAGCCGCTAGAAGAACACAGCCCAGGGATGAGGCAGCCGGATGGGGCCAACCTGAGCCAGTTACAAAAACACCCATGGGGTCAGAGAGTAGCTGCAGCGTGGAATAGAGTTTGGGCTTAAATTCTGTCGTTCTGGTTTGTCACCTCTGAAATGCCCATAGATTCATTTCTAGTGTCTAAGGAGATAGAAGGCTGATGGGCAACACAGTGTTTCACCCATAGAATCTGGAAGCAGCACAGTGTTGGCAGCCTTTGGCAGTCCCAGACAACAAAAGATGACCTGCTTACCCATGGGCTGTGTCTATGAGGACGACTCCCAGAAACACTCAGAGCAGACGTGGCAGGGCCCAAGGTCCTTCCTAAGCACACGGAGGTAAAAGCCAGAGAATTGTAGATTCTTATCGTTAATGGAGCCTCCATCTGTGCTAATTTTTGGAGCGGCCTGGGGAGAGTGGGATCCCAAAAGTAAATAGCCCTGGAAAAGAGATGTAAATAAAATCACAGCACATTTATTTACTAATTGCTCTTCAGTGTTACGGACTTAAATCTCTGTTCAGTGTTTAGGATGCCAAAAAGGAAAGTGCGAAAACATCCTATTCACTTGAGTGATGGATCACCTGGATTTACCAGGGACTTATGGGATGTCGTTAAGTAATGTATCCACTCTCTCAAAGATGAGGAAATTCTGGAGGTTAGTGCAGGACACCAGACATCAGGAATCCCTGGGGTAGGTCTGGTGCCCTCATGTCATCAGATGACTTGAAAATTCACTTAACCTCTCTAAGTCAAAGCAGTTGGGAACATATATCTAAAAGTAATACTGTAGTGGATGAATCTAACATTTTCTACAAATTCAGTGGTTTTGAAATAGGGTGAGGCAGGACATTAAAATTCATCAATGGACATGACTTTAGAACACTGTCTGCTGAACTTTCAGATTGAGATCTGGTTCTGCTTCAGGCTCTTCTGAGGGTCTGTGGACTTTTTTGGGGTAAAGAAAGCTCTTATGCTGCTTATAAAAATCAAACAAACAAACAAAAAAAATGAAACAACGACAACAACAACTAGCTCTACCCGTGGTCCTACAAGGTAAGACGTGTGGTTCTGAGACCTCTAATACTGTTACATTTCAAGATGCTTGCAGCCACAGTTTTCAAGTAACTTTTTGATACAGAGCCTCAGGCCCGGCAACTTGCAGTATTTGCCGCTGCACTGACATCTAGGGTGCTGCTGTTCTCTCTGCCTTGCACACCCCAGTGAGAAACAGAGAAAAAGAATCAAAATCTCATCGTCAGGCTTTGAACTGAACCCCAAACCAGCCCAAGCTGCACTCTTCAACCAAAAGCCAAACCAAACCCAAATGCTATTTTTCAGATTTTGTCACTGACAAAACCAAAGATTTTCCAAACACCCAGCAAACCTAGTTTGAAAAAATAACTGGACCTGTACAAAATTTTAAAAATGAAAATAAAAACCTGAACTGGAACAAAAACAAAACATAAGAGTACTCTCCAAATTGGATAGCTATTTCACTTGGTTCAAGTAGCCGGTAAATTTAAGATCGTAGTCAGTGTCTAAGTTGTAGAATTCAGCCATGGAAAGCAGTTTCTTGTAATAATACAGTTTGAATATCCCAAATCTGAAAATCCAAAATCTGAAATGCTCCAAAATCTGAAACTTTTTTGAGCACTGACATGATAGAAAAAAGAAATGCTTGTTAGAGCATTTTGGGTTTCAAATTTTTGGATTTGGGATGCTGAAGAATATATTTCAGATATTTCAAAATAAAAAAAAATCTGAAATCTGAAACACTTTGGGTCCCAAACATTTTGGGTAAGGGATACTCAGCCTATAGCTGAGTATATGGCAGTTATATGATTTTTCATGCTTTTATTCATTCAGTCCTCCTGATACCTCCAAGACAGCTTCGATTTTTGTCCCCATCTTTCAGAAGAGAAAACTAAGGCATAGAGAGATGAGAAACTTGTCCTCAACTAGCTGAGCCACTGGATCTGGGATTTGATGTCTACCCTGTATCTCTGCTGTCTGACAGAGACAGACTATGAAACTGAACAAGTGGGACCATACAGAACAAGAGGCTCCTTACTGGACACATTAAGGAGCTCAGGAAGCTTTCATCGTCATAGAATATGAAATACTTTTATTACCAAGTCACTGATACGGGCTTTCAAATTAGGCAGTTCAGGAAGTGGCACCTTATAATTTTGTGGCACATGTTTAAACAGATTTGGCACCCTTGGGAGACCCCCTTAGATTCCATGAGCAAGGCCATAGACCCTACTCTGGAGCTTCTGGAAATCTGCAGGTTGTACTGCCTCACCTCTGCTCCATCTGCCCCCTCTGCCTGTTATGTCTGGCTACCCACCACCCTGCCTTTTGGGAAGAAGGCTTCAGAAGGACTGTGGTTTGGTTATCCTTGCCTTTGCCTTGGGTGATACCATTCAGATTTCCCTGACTCTTTCCAGCAGCCTGTGGGCTCAGAGAACCCCTCCCAGGGGACAGCTCAGGAGAGGTTCTTAAACCCTTTGACCTGGTGAAGCCTCTGATAGTACCTATTCCTGAGGAACTCAAAGCATATCTCTGACTCTATATACTCCCAAGCAGCATCCTGGGAGGTCAAAAACAGCTGCGCTTTACTCGCCTTGGAGAAGAAAACAGGATTCCTTGCTGAGGCAGATAGATGAAGATGAGCAGAACTGCTTCTGTGCCTAGGACCTTCAGAAATAGCTGGATGAGGAGGACAAGTTCCTGCACTCATACTAGTAGGGGCTCAGAGCCATCAAAAGTTGGGGACTAATGTCAGTGGAGCTTTATTTGCATCCTGTATTTGTGAGTGTGGGCTAAACTGTTGTAACAAATAGTTCCGAAGTATAATGTCCCAACACAATACAAGCTTGTTTCTCATTCACATAATAGTTCTGGACAACTGTTCAGGAAGGCAGGGTGATTCTCTTCCGTGTTATTCAGGGATCCAGCCTCCCTCTATCTTGTGGCTCCGTCGTCCTCTAGGGCATTGTGCATCCAGTTAATGAAAGGAGAAAACTATAAGGGATCATAGTTCCTGCCAAGCCTGGAAGTGGATACCTCACTTCCTCTCACATTCCATTGGCTAAAACTCAATCACATGACAAATCCCGCTGCAAAGGAAGCTGGGAAATAGATCTAGTTGTGTGCACCAGAAGAGAAGAAATGGTTTTGCAATCAGTCTCCATCACACACTGACACATTGGTGAGACCTGCAAACATTTGAAAGTTTATAAAGAATCTAACGGAAAACCCAAGGAAATGAAGAGAGAAAGTAAAGACATAGGAAAATGCTTACTGACTATCATGAATTAAATAAATTTAACCTGAAGTTATAGATTACAATGACTAGCCACACTTAAAGAATCCATCTAATCTATCCTGAGAAAGTCCTAAATCTTTCATGCAAAAAATGTTAATCTACTCTATGTATAATAATTAACCATTTAAGATAAAGCAAATTTCCTTTCATAGGGGAAGGATAAATGGAATCTTTTAATAATGATATTCTCAGTGACTAGGAAATAACCTAAAAAATGCTTAGGTTACAAGATTAAATGGAAAAAGCAGGACAGAAAGTTGTATGTATATGATGGCTGCTGTGTAACACGAAAGAAAATATTACATAGAGAAAAGGCGAGAATAAATGCATCAAAATAACAGCAATAGTTGTTTTTGGATAAGAACTCTCTTGGAGATTCATTACCCCTAGATCTTAATTTTCTGTAATGTTTAAAAGTTTCCAAGACAGCATGTGTTGTTTTGTAATGAGGATAGGTTATAGAAGAGGGAATCAAATGTCCTAAGCGGCACTCCCTCTCCTGTCTATCCTGAATCAGACCTTCCTCCTACTCTCTCCCTTTTCATGCTCCAGAGGGTCTCTTAAAACTAGACATCACTGTTCTGTCCCTCCTCCCCACCCCCAGTGCAATAGAATGCTCACCCTTACCAACTCACTCTCCACTGGCCCAGCAGTCATCGTAGGGTCCTTGTCTTTCACTGCCAGGAATGAAGCCCCTGCTCACAGGACCCTCATGGCAGGGTTTCCTGGGATGAGAGGATCCAAGGTTATAGTTGTTTTTTTCATTGTGAGAATTTGTTTGTGGGCTCCCCAGCTCTGCTGCCACCATGTCCCTCCTCACCAGTACATTCCTTGCCAGGGTCAGGTGAATGCATATTAATGTGTATGTTGCGTGCATGCACACATGCATGCAAATGTGCGTCTTTATACCAACAAGTGTCAAAGACTGAACAAAAATTAAGATCTGCAGCCAGAAAACCTGGCTGATTTACATTAAGATCTTGGTGCTTTGAGATTACTATTATGATCTATGAACAAATAGGAGGAGACCTTCAAGCTGAGACTCAAAGAATGAGAAGGAACCAGTGATATAAGGAGCTGAAAGGGAAGATTTTGATGATGAGCTTGTGTGAAGGGCTTGAGGTGGGCACAGGCATCTGGAAGGAGGGCAGGTAGCTGGATCCCAGGGAAGACTGATGGAGGTGCAGAGGGAGGATGGGGCAAGAGTTGAGGGAAGAAGGGGTTGGATCAGGCAAGTTCTTGAAGGTCACAATGAGAACTTTGGATTTAATTCTAACTACAATGGAAAGCCATAGACATTTTTGTGCAGGGAAATGAAATGATCTGAATCACGTTTTGAGAAAAGAGATGGTCGCTGGAGCAACTGTATAGATGGTGGATTGCTGAAAAGGCAGGAAGAGAGCAGCAAGTAGAGATGGTAAACCATCTGGGAGGTGACCAAGGTTGTCCAGCCAGAATCTTCTGGTGCCAGAAAGGGACAGTGGCAGCATGTGAATTGAAGACATATTTTGGGCCTTGTACTTATACTTCTAGGACTTCCTGATGGACTGCATCTAAGGAATGAGCAAGAGAGAGTGGTCAAGGAGGAGTCTGAGATTTCCAGCTTGAGTAGATGCCACCGGCCATGGCTGAGATGAGAATACTAAGGCAGTAATGGAAACAAAGATTCCTATTTTAGAAATATTAAGTATGAATTAGTTGAATAAGTAATGCTTTTGACTTTCTAGGAAGGACCACAGTTGGGCCTGTGATGGAGTATCTAAAAATATTTCATGGAACATTAAATTTAGGCCAAATTTTTAGTGATACCCAATCATTTTTCCCTTTGGCTTCATTTTCAAAATACCATGTCCCAACTGGAAAGCAGGCTCCTCCTTTCAACAACGAAAATAGCTGCATGGTAGTGGTAGTCACAGACTCAGGTCAGTTTTGGAGGATGGACTAACACTACAGGGAAGAATGGAGAATCAAGGAGGCAGCAACTCCCCTTGAGAAAAGGGGAGCAAAGCCACCTTGCAGGTGTGCAGCTAGCACAGGCCCCAGGTGTATGGCAAGTGGGAGGACTGGCCAAGGGACCACTGCTGGGATCAGTCACTATCTCCAACTCCATTTCCATCTTTTGAGCTTAACAAAACTCGAAGTGCACTTGGGCTCCAAGCTCCCTTTCTTCTGTGTGGAAGTCCCTACATATTTCAGGGAAATCTGTAACTGATTTGTGAGCAATCTGCCTACCCTGGAGCAACTTTGTCACAAAATATAGTATTTTCACATTCTTGCTGAAACCACTGATGTGTCCGCCCCCACCGCCTAGCACACTCCCACCCCACCAATCAGGGCCTCTGTGCACACATCTAACTGGTGCAGAATGGATGCCAAACCCAGCAACTGGTTATCTCCAAAATAATTTCCATCTTCCATGGAAATGCTCCAGGGGAGTGCTCCAGGGGAGTGGTTCAGGGAAGGTATACAGTAAATTAGAACAGCTTACTTTCAGAAGCCATGTTTTAGAAATTTGATAGCAGCTCCATGTTCTTGATAACCATGCCTCTTGGAGGCTGCACAGACGTCTCTGTTGATGCTGGACTGGATGCTCCCAGATGAGCTGGTTGGCTCAGTCAAACGGCTCAAGCCCGTTTCCTTGTATTTTGGGCTAGTGGAAACCCCAAATGTTTTTCACCCCTACCCCTTCCCTCGGGGTTGAAATTCTGTGTATTTCAGAGAAATTTTATCCATCTGTTTCTGATTCATTTACCCCAACTCATCATGATATTTGTTTTGCAAGAGATATTCAGCAGCTAAAATGTTATTTTCAAGTTCTTCATGGAAAAAGGCATATGTCTTCTCACGTACAAAAAGATCCTCTAGTCTGGTAAAAGTACCTGAATTCCTACAATAGTTAATAGCGACACGAAGGTGGTGGAAATAGAAATCTGATTACATGTCCCCATTTCTACTAAATCCCAGTTGTCAAGAGGTCAAGAGGGGACTCACTCATGTGGCATTCCAGGCTTCGTTCTTGGGATGTGGGGTGGGGTAGGAGTTAAGGAGACAGAAGATGCTTCCCAAGTGGTCACCCTACCGTCACATGCTCCGCAGTGTGGCCTCCTGAGGTTCGTGGAAGCAGACAAGCAGCAGGGGTGCTGGGGGTGGCAACACGGGGTGAGGAGACTCCCAACAGATGGGACAGTGGACCCCCAATCCTAAGTGCACAGGAGCAAAGATGATATGAGACAGTGACTTCGATCATGACAAATACCTTGCCTCAGGTCAGAAAGGGTTTATAATAATCAGTCCAGGTGCCCCAACATGAGTGGTGCGTTGGAAGGGCAGCGTTTCTGAGTTGGGTGAGGACTTCCACCCAGCCAGGACCCCTCCTCCGAGGCGGGACTCAGTGGGCCCCAGGAGCACAGCAGTGAGCATCGTGGAGGAAGGTGATCTCAAGAGGAAGGAGGCACACAGCTCCTTGGTGGTCCCCAGGGCTAGAGTGAGAGCCAGGCCACCAGGAGCCCAGCCCTGCTCTGAAGGGAGAGGGTGCTGGCTCAGGCGGCTCATTTCCATGGTGATGACGGGCTTGTGGTGGCTGTCTGTCCTTCCCGCCGACGGCCCCGGCCTTCTGCTGCCCCTTTGCATCTGGCTGTGGCCGCAGCCGAGGGGGCGATGGTCCGGCTCCCGTCACCGGCAGTGTGTCTGGCAGACCGGGGCAGAGGCGCGTGGGGAAACACTGAAGCAGGGGCAGAGGCAGGCGCCATCTGGGAACGATTAGAGGCTGACTTTTATCCCGAGGCCTCTATAAACCATCCGTCAGGGAGGCAGGGAGAAAAAACACAACCTTCTTTCCCTTTTTATTTATTTATTCTCTGCTTTGTTTATAGTGACAGTGGTCACAGTTTCCCTGAAAGGAAATCACTGAAAATTACAGGGTGTTTGGTTGGGCTTTTTAAAAATTAATTTCCTCTATTTTTGCATGAATTTGATTTGCTCTCATTCCTGTCCACTAACTCACGCTTAGTGAAAAATCTCTTTTGATTTGTTCTTAATGTGGAAAATGTTGGCAGTTCCACACGGCGATTGGAAAAAAACCAAGGAGCACAAACCAGGTAGAACTTTCCGAGGCTTTCCAGAGCTGGGGAGATGCTCTGTGTGAAGGGGGCCACGGCAGAGCCCCTCGCCTGGCCTTTGCCCGAGAGCCTGGGGAGCCCTCGGCGTGAAGCCCCTTCCTCGGGCGCTCCTCTGGGTTCCCCTGAGTCAAGCTCATCGCCCAAGTGCTTGCTTTGTTTCTTTCCCCTCTTCACGGCTCCTTCTCTGTTTCTAGTCCAATGATCTCTCCAGGGGAATATCCCCACCAAAGACCCACTTCTCCTGCAAGGTGTCTACCATTGTCCCGAAACTGGAAATTTGCTCTGTTCTGAAATTAATTCCAGATGCCACCTCCTGAGCTGGGATGGCAGCGAGCAAGGCAGGAGCCTGCCCTTTTCCTCTCTCATGAAAACAACACTCTCCCTGGGGGAGAGTGGCCCTACCTGGCCACTGTGGGCCGCTCCGTGCAGCCTGTCCTCCAGGGCTGGTGGTGGAGGCACACACTGCTTCCTCTGGAGAGGCCAAGGACCTTGAGCAGCGGATGAGCACATTGTCCTGCAAAAGGAGGACCACAATTCCAAGGTCTCGTTTTCATTGGAGGAGGATATTTAATCTCTTGGGAAAAATAGCATATATTTTTCTCCTGAATTTCTCTGATCCCTCTGTGTCCCCGGCTTTCCCAGGCTTGGGTCCTACTAGCCCTGTGGAGATCGCCCCTCAGAAAAGACAGGAAGTACTCAGGTAGCTGGAGGGAGTCACTGCATGGAAATCAACTTCCAGTGCGTCCCCTCCTAGATGGAGAATCTGGAGACTAGCTCTCAGCCAAAAGAGCCACATATCATTACAACAGTGACAGAGACACTGCAGTGGACTGAATGTTTGTGTCCCCCCAACATTCATATGTCCAAATCCTAACCCCTAAGGTGATGGTGTTAGGAGGTAGGGCCTTTGGGAGGTGATTAGGTCAGGAAGGCAGAGCCCTCACTAATAGAATTAGTGCTTTTATAAAAGAGAGGACCCAGACAGCTCCTTCTCCCCTTATACCATGTCAGGACACAGAGAGAAGATGCTGACTCTGAACCAGGAAGTGGGCCCTCACCAGACACACTGGATCTGCTGGTGCTTTGATTTTGGACTTCCCAGCCTCCAGAACTATAAGCAATAAATTTCTGTTGCTTGTAAGCCACCCAGCCTATGGTATTTTGTTATGGTAGCCCAAATGAAGTAAGACTTACACCAAGTACCATCAAGGGGCCATTTACTAAATGTTAGGCATTGTGCTGTGAGCTTTAGGTCATGACCTTGCTTAATTAATTGGCCAACTTGATAGGCCCCATTTTATAGATGGAGCAACTACAGCTCAGCCAGGTTAAATAATTTACCTAAGATCACACCACTGCACATGTGTGAGCCTGACTTTAAACCTAGCTTTAGGCCTGTTTTACTGCCTCCCCTGTGCTTTTAAGCAACATGATCTAGTTGTGCAGACATCTCAGAAGAGAGAGCACTAGAAAGACAGGAAACGCAGTGCCTCATCCCACCTCTGCCCCGACTACCTATGAGACTCTTTCCGAGCCCGGTTTCCTCACCTATCCAGGAAAGCAGGCAGGGTAGATGAGTTTTACAGGCCTTTCTAGCCATGCTTCTAGGGCCAAGAAACTATCACATGCTTTTTCACACTAAATTCCACCAAATTCCTCATACCCAGAACCAGTGGGCCACACGGAAGAGCCCCCAATTAACAACTCTGTGGACGAGCGACTTCACGGGGCAAATAAGCCAAAACCATCCCCACAGGCAAAGACCACCAACGCACTCTCCAAACCTGTGTTCAGAGTGGCTGGCCATGATGGAAATCTGCAATTAGCTGTTTTAATCCCTAAAATAGCTTTGCTACTATTGTATATAGTCACGTAGGAAAAGAGAAAACCAGGGGCCACCGCAGCAAGGTCGGGGGAGCTGGAGACTCAGGCCTCTGAGAGCCAACCCTCCATTTGAGTTGTGTGTGGTTGCAGATAATGTTCTGATTTCTAGCGAGCTGACAGCTGGGATGAACGGCTGCTTAACCCGATTAGATATGCCTCAGCCACAGACTCTGGGGCCACAGACAACTGCTCATTTGAGATGCATGCCACTGGCACCCGTCTGAAAGAATAAAGGCCAGCCTCAAACAGACAACACATTCTTGGATGGAAACCTTATGGTTTCTACACAGCAAAAAAGGTTCATAACTGCCTGGGGTTCCTTTTCACTGAATATTCTTTGTTGAAGAGTGTTTAGAACAAACTTGTAACTTTAGCACTTTACTGTAATTGCAGCTTGTCATTTAGGACCTAGTGGTATGTGGGGAGTCCCAGGGGGTGGAAGGGGGGTTACCGAAGAGCTACTGAGTTCCCACATTGAATCCACTCTGTCTTCCCTCGTACCCTGGGCAGTAGCTTCTGACATTTCTCCTCAGGCCCCCAGTGTAGCCAGGAGGCCCTGCTGCCTCCCTGCTGGCCGTCGGGACTGCACAGCATCTACTCTACGACCAGCTGGAGTCACTGCCCAGAGGATGTCTCCTTGTGCACCAAGGCCCCTGCCCTGACATAGATTTTAGCTGTGGTTCTTAGCATCTCTAGGAGCCTTGTCAGCACCCAGTGGGGGCATGGTGGGAGCGCCAGAGGGGCTTCTTCCAGACGTCTCCTCCTCATCATCTGAAATACTGGTAATCCTCAGCCTCAGCCAGCTCAAGTTATATCACTAACTTTGTGGTGCTTTTAAATGTAAAGTGCAAAATATTATGGTATAAGCACACACTATTGAGAACAGCACCTCTTTTCAGTTCCCTCTTGAAAACACAGAAATGCACATCGCATCCAAAGGAGCAGCAGGGAATTGATATCTTCACAGTTCACACATCAGAACCAAGTGCTGATGCACCATTTTTGCAAAATTTCACATTTTTTCCCCAAAATTGGAACCTATTCAAATACCATAAACTACAAATCCTAAATCCTGCTGTTCATTTCTCTCCAAATGATAGATTTTTGCAAAATTCTTTTAATAGGTCTCTCCCTGCTGCCCCTCTCCCCATAGTGGTGAAGAGAATGGATGGGAGGATCTAACTTGGGTTTGAATCCCAGCTCAGTCTGAGTTTCCCCATCAGTTGAAAGGGAACAATATTAGTCAACTGAGCTAGCTGAGTTACCTCAACTGTTAATTGGGAATAATAGGAACATCTCCTGGCAGGGTTGTTATGAGATTCAATGAGATGTGGTGTGTAAAGCACGTAGCAGAGGGCCTGACTCATACCAGAGGCTCAGTGAATCTTAATCATTATCATCATCATTAATAATCCATCCTCAACCCGATCATCAATTTCCATTTTCTCAAACCGCTCTTCGATCACTGTCCTGGTTTAGCTTTCCCCTATAGAGACATTATTCTGCCCTGTACTGTAATTGGACACTTGTCTTATTCCCATTATTAGCATTCTGAGCTCCTTGGTGGAAGGAATTGGGTCTAATTCATTCGTGCATTCAGTGCAGAGCCTTTCACACAAAATGGGCTAATTATATGTCAACCCCTGTTCCAAAACACTCCAGGGTCCTCTGACTGAGGTCCAGGCTCCTATTTTTACTTAGGCCCCAAATTTGCCTTGAATTTCTGTGGCCTCACACATTTCCTCATGCTGTTCATGTTGCTTAGAGTCCCATTCCCACCTCCACCTCTCAAACTCTTATTAATCCTTCAAAGCCAGCTTAAATTACACTTCCTCAGTGACAAAGCCCCAAGCGCAACAGTCAGATGGGCTTCTTTCTGCCTCTTATCTCCTATAAAATTTTACTTTCGTCCCAGAGTCAGCAAACTTTTTCTGTCAAGGGCCGGATAGTAAATATCTTTGGCATTGCAGGCCATATGGTCTTTGTTGCAATTAAACAACTCTGCAAAAGCAGCCATAAATAATGCATACACAAATGGGCATGGCTGTGTTTAAATAAAACTTTATAAAAAAAAACAGGTGGTGGGCCAGATTTGGCAGGCTGTAGTTTACCAGTCTCTGCTCTAGTCTGTTATGGTGTTGATCACAAGCTACCTTTATGTTATGGTTATTTGAAGTCAGATCTCTCAACTTCTAGTATGAAAGTTTCTTGGGGGCAGGGACAACATTTTTCTGTTGTCATCACTCCTAACAGGCACATTGAAATTACTTAATAGATATTTGAAGAAAGACTGGAAGAACGAGGTAGGTAAGAGGGGTGAGAGTGGAAGAAACATACACAGAGGATACACACAGAGGAACTGAGGACACAAAGTCAGAAAGACGAAGAGGTGCAGAGACAGACACCAAGACAGGTAGGGTAGATAAGGGCAACAGAGCCCACAGCAGAATCTCCTCAGTGCAAAAGTATAGAGAGATTAAGAGCAGAGAGTTATAGGCTAATCGTATTCTCCCCTCACCGCCCATTCCTGTGTTGAAGTCCTAACTTCCAGTACCTTGAAATGGGACTATATTTGGAGATAGGGTCTTTAAAGAGGAGCTTAAGTTAAAATGAGGCTATTAGGGTGGGCCCTAATCCCATCTTCCTGGTGTCCTTATAAGAAGAGGAAATTTGGTCGGTCAGACAGACACCAGGGGTGTTTGGGAGTATAAGGACAAGCACTCAGAGACACCAGCAAGGGGGCGGCCACCTGCAAGCCAAAGAGAGAGGCCTCAGGAGAAACCAGACCTGCCAACACCTTGATCTTGAACCTCTGGCCTCCAGAATCGTGAGAAAATTAATTTCAATTGTTTAAGCCACTCAGTCCGTGGCGTTTTGTTATGACAGGACGAGCAGACTAACACACAGAGAAGCCAATTAGAAAAACAGAGAAGGAAGGTGCAGGGAAATGCTAATGATTTCAAATACTTTGCCTGTTATTTCTCAAAAATTACGGCTTTCTGAAGACGTTAGAGTTTTATCCTATTAGGAGACGAGGGTAATAGAGAGTTAAGAACGGATTCAGTTTCCAAGTCCTGGGTTTCAAGTTTGTAGCTCCAGGCTTGCATTTCTGATGCCGCCAAATCCTGATGCTTGTGCCGAGTGAGTGTGTCCTGGCCAGTCGCTGCACAGTTCTGGAGAAACATTTCTGATACGTCCATTCAGACTTAATCACCTAAATACCTGCCGTGTCTCATGGACTTTAGAAGGGTTTTGTTTGCTTTGTAGAGTTTAAGGAAAGCATTTGATTTTTCTAGCCTTGTAAAAACTCCATTTGGGAAAAATACTTTTATTTTCCCCTCTAGGTTTATTTTGTTTAACTAAAGCCATTAGAAATAGCTTCAGTTTTACATTTTTCTTCAGTCTGCTTGCAAAGTGTGTTAACACGGTGGTTGAATTTCAATGGTTTGGATTGTTTTGAATGACTTCTGTGTTTTTTGTTCCTGATTCCTCAAATACTGGTACCATCTAGGTGACCAGGTGAAAGAGTTAATTAAATATTAAGTAGGTATTTTCACAAAGTAAAGGCTTAAATAGGACTACTGAAGTTGAAAAACCTGATGTTCCCATAGATACAAGATCAACTTGTACACCAAGAGATGCAACAGCCATTATTTCCTCTGTGTAACCAGTGACCAAGACTTCACAGAGCCACTTACTTGGGGCACATGCCATGGCCTCCATCCCTGGGGAACACACGCCCCGTTAGGTCAATAAACAAAACCCCCTGGAGGGGTCTAACAGCGTTGCCCTCCCTGGATCCTGTCTTTTGGCAAATGGTGCCGTAGCAAGTTTCCACTTGACTTGTATAATTTTGAGGTGCTCATACCAGATTTCCAGACTTCATTATATTTTCCTAACCATTCTGTGGAGTTAGGTGCTATTTTTGTTAACATCATCCCCGTTACACAGACAAAGAATCAGAGGATGAGAGAGGTTGTCGAAAGCTGCCTTATATGTCAGTTCTCTTTAGCAACTGTGCCCTGCCAATCAAGAGTTTGCTAGTGGAGTCACCGGGGGCAGGAGCTGGGTTTGTTCCCATATGTCCCCTCGTGGTGCCTTGTGACATTAGGAAAAATATCATGGGCTATGACTTTTAGTGTTACTTGCAATTGAATAAGACATTAACCAAAACGAACAAAATCCTTAACTGAGGGAATCAGTAACAAAAAAGACAGTATGGGAGAGCCTTTTGATCTCACACTTTCCTGAAAACACTCTTAAAATCACACTATAGGCCGGGCACGGTAGCTCACACCTGTAATCCTAGCACTCTGGGAGGCCAAGGCGGGCGGATTGCTCAAGGTCAGGAGTTCAAGACCAGCCTGAGCAAGAGCGAGACCCTTCTCTACTAAAAATAGAAAGAAATTATATGGACAGCTAAAAATATATATAGAAAAATTAGCCAGGCATGGTGGCACATGCCTGTAGTCCCAGCTACTTGGGATGCTGAGGCACGAGAATTGCTTGAATCCAGGAGTTTGAAGTTGTTGTGAGGTAGGCTGATGCCATGGCACTCTAGCCCAGGCAATAGAGTGAGACTCTGTCTCAAAAAAAAAAATAAATAAATAAAATAAAATCACACTACAATGGTGGCAGCTAATCCCCACTCCCTGCAAGTAACCCTGTTCTTCTGTCAAACAAACATGCCCCAAGGAGCAGTAACTTCCCTAATAAAACTGAGCAGGGATCCTGCAAGATGGAGAAGAGGGAAAGCACCAAGGCCGGCAGATGCGCTGTGTGGCAGGCTCTCCTCCCACTGTTGGAGAGGCTCCGCCGCGGCCAAACCAGGACCTTGCTACGTGGTGGCACTGGTGGGAGAGCAAGCTGCACTCCCGTGCCAAGGAGTTGCAGTTGGTGTGCAGAAAACAGAGGTTAGAACTGACCCCTACAAGGAAGGTAAATCTTGAGGGACCTAGAGTCAAGAACCAGAAGGTTCTCCCCACGTTACCAGTTTTGGGGTACCCAGGGCTCAGTTTTATTGAAGAAACCAAGCATTTAATATACACATCAAACGAAGAGAAAAACCTCTGACTTTTTGCCATAAAAAGAGACTTCTGCCTTAAGCATTCATTCTGAATCGTGACCGTGCCCTGGCCAGGCTGTTCCTTTGTCAGCTTGGGAAGCTGCCCCATCCTGCCTTGCAGAGAAATCAAGGCACAGCGTGCCAGTCTCCCACCAGGACTGACGCTGCGTGCCCAAGTCACAGCCCCAGGCCCAGCCGCCTTCACACCTGCAGGCCGTGATTTAATGAGGGCTGTCAGGGATTATCAAGTCATGAACCCGCTTGCATCCGCCCGGCTCTCATGAATGAGGCGTTTTGTTCAGCTCGTCTCACTTCGTGTTTCTTGGAGCCAGCACAAAGAGAAAAGGCAGAAAGTGAGTGGCTATTTTGGGCCACGGTCTTATATCTGAATATTACATGATGAAATCGTGGGCCTAGCGAGTCTTTTATTTTTGCAGCTTTCTTTTCTCTCGGTCTTCCTCCCACCTCAGCTTACCCCGCTGCCACCCCACCCTGGCCTTCTGAGCCCTGGGCCTGGCTGGTGGGCCTGCAGTCGCTGAGTCACAGCTCGGTAACCGACACAGAAAATAGCTGCTGCTGCAGGTCCCCAGGAGCTGGGCTGTGGAGGAGGGGCTGGAGGCCAGCATGGGAGCTCCCCGAGCACGGCAGGTTTAGAGTCCGTCTCACGCTGAATCCATCTTGATCCAAGTTAATTTTCCCAGGGAAATCCAATGGGGAAAGGTCTTATGATTTAATGGTGTTCTGGGGCTTAAAGAACATTTGTCAATAAAAGCAAAAGAAAATGGCGGCTTGGATACACAATTGCTTTCAGTTAACAGTGTTTTCGTCACTTTGGGGCAGAAATATTCAATGCGAGGCCTCCTCCCCAAGAAAATGATGACCTGAAAAGGGGCCAGGCCCTGGCCTGTAGGCAGGACTCTCTTCATCACCACAATAATAGCTACCTGTTATGAACAATTTTAAACAAGTATTCTTAGACTTTGCTTCTAGCTGTCACCCCAGAGAAACCCAACGCCCTTGGCCGCCACTGGAGAAGAGAACACGGTGATCATTCTCATCATGCCCAGACACCCTCCTGAGAGCATTCTGGAAAAGCCTTGGTGGGGCTTCACAGGTCTCAGGATTCTTTCACATATATTCTAGGCAGAAAAAAGTTCCGTCCAGGATTAAAATTTTCTCTGGTGTTAACATTATTTATCTATCCACACGATGAGAAGTATTTCCTTCTCAAAATACACCAGCATCTGGAACCTCTGAAAGAAGCCTGTAGACTGAAAGGCAGAGGGAAGATGGAAAATGAAAGGTGAGTCGGCCTGGAGGTTCACAGGTGAGAGGTTTAGAAGAGGAAAGAAATCATTGTTGAGTTGGTAACCACTAAAACAAGGTCGGCAAGACAGCCTTCAACAAAGTAGCTCTTTGTGACTGTAAAATACTATTCTGGACCGAGTCCACCACAAACCACAGGAACATCCAACTTAGAGGCCCTGGGAAGGACTGAAACACAAACCCTGAACTTTGGTGTCCCCCGACAGGCAGTGGCTGTGGGCTGCCATGAGCATCCCGTCTGAGCCTTGGAAATCCCGAGGAGGGGCGGGTGGTTCCTCACTGTCCAGCATGGGCCTTGGCACTCGACTCTGTCGTTGGGGCTCTTGCGTCCGGGGTGAGGATAAGTGTGGCCGTGCGCAGCTGCACATTGTGGCTTAGATTTCTTGTGATTACTATGGATGGAGTTGAGTTGACTGTGGTGTCATGTAACCAGGACCGGCAATTCCGGAAATCTGAGGGTAAAAATAGCTGCAGACCCGCCAACCCCTGGCCGGTGGCACCACAGTGGACAGGAATGGCGAATGGTGGGCTGGAAAGTGCTGAGTTTCATGATCTTTTCTTCCTTCCGGTGGTGGGAGGTTCTCAGAATAAGAAGATCTGGGCCTTGGATTTCCCCCAGAGAGTTCTCGGTGCTTCCCGGGCCTGCTGAGTCAGTTGGGTTTGAGTGAGCTCTCAAGAAGGGATGTTGGTTTTTGAGAGTGGGGGCTTGGGGGGGGGCAGGCTGACTGGGGCTCAGAAGCCAGGGGAGGTAACCACCAAGAGCACCCACTGGTTCCCAGCCTCCCATGGCCCCAGCATCCTGCCACAGAGGGTTCACAGCCTCCCAATCACCTTCCAAAGTGGACCCCTCAGAGCCAGAGCTTTTGCCTTGCTCCATCTTTCTTACCCCTTGCCAAATCTGCCTTGCATGTTGCCATTTCCTGCATAACATCTTCACCCACGTTCCGCCTCTCCTATCTCTGTAGGAAAGCTGGTGCAATGCCAAGGCCACGGTCCAGTTTCCTCCCTTTGATACCATTTCATGTACTCTCTGTTTGTTCTTAGCCCTGAGTCCCTATGTACCATATTTTCACATTTTTCTGGTACATGTTCATTGCAAAAATGCTCTGGGACACCCAGAGAAATGGAAAACATGACTTTCCTACATATGGCCTGCAGAGAAGGTGCGTTAACTTGGACTGAAAGATGCACTTGAACCAAATGTGCATCTAAATTCTAGAATCTCTCTAGAAGGGGAGAAGTCTTACTATTTTAATGCTCACATAATAGTTTCAACCAGGCTGACAGAAGTTGAGGTGGTATCGCCCTTTGATATCCTGCTTTAATAACTTGATGGAAATAATTTTCATCTCTAGGTTAATCTTCCAAATAAAAGGTACTTCTGAAAGGAATGGATTTCTGAAAATTGTTGGTTGAGTCTTGAGCTTTTTTGGACTTTGCCAAACCAAATTTATCCTTCTTTTCATTGTATTCATGCAGTACTTGATTTTTTAAATGTGTCATTTGTGTGTGTGTGTGTGTGTGTGTGTGTGCATGAGTATGTGCGTGTGCACGCGTGTGGGTGCGTTTAGACTGCTTACTTCCAGGCTGGCCTGTGAGCTCCCTTGGAAAGGCACAGATTCATTCAGTTCTCCACTTCAGCACCCAGTAAATGCTTGTGAAATGTTTGTTGAATTGAACAGGATTACATGGATTAAAGATTCTCATGGGAAATCTTGTTTACATCATTAATTTGCTTGGCAAATTCTTTCCTTCTAGATAGCAATAAGACACACTTTCTTTCCAGTTCTTGCCTAAATTTAAAATTCCACTTTAGTGAGGTTCCATCATCTCTCGTGAGTCTGTAGCTGGATGTCTCAGCTTTCTTTATTTCTTCCCACAGTGTTCCAAGGAGGACCCCAGCCTGCAGGTCGATGTGGTGCCGATGTGACCAGGACCGTGCGTTTGGCCTGCCGTGGTCCACCAAAGCCCGTAGGCCCCCATCCTGCGCTCTTGGCCCAAGTCGGGCACTGTCCGTGCACGTGGTCTCAGAGGCCAGGGCCACGTTAGAAGGGCTCATTGAGGGGACAGTGTTTCATACATCCTGGGCTCCAGCCCCACTTGGCTCCAGCCCCAGCCAGGCTCCAGCACTTTCTAAGTGTGTGGACTAAGGCAATTCGGTTACTCTCTGATACCCAGTCTCTTTCCATAACACGAAGAAAATAATACCTTGCCTGGAAGAGTGCTGAAAGAACTGGAATTAAGTATACAAAACGGTTGTTGCAATGCCTGGTAGCTGTTTACTGGAGAGAAAGTTTTCCTCGCTGTGGGTGAGTCACATCATCCTAACAAAGGTGGACACTTTAGTGTCAGAGTCCTAGGCCAAGGAGATGCTGAAAAGTACAGAGGCTGGGCCTGGTTTGCAGCAAAGAGCCCGGGCCTGAGACAGAGTCGGAGAAGAACAGTGGTGGTAGTCAATATGAGTCAAGCACTCACTATGTACGAAGCCCTACGCTAAGCTCTGTACGTGGAATGCTTCATTTAATCCACAAAATGGAAATCTACAATTTCCATTTTGCAGATGAAAAAAGTAAAGCTCAGGGAAGCTAGGTCCCATGTCCTAGTCCCCCAGCTTGGTGAAGTCAGGTCGGTTCCAGAAAAGAACGGGCATCACACCAAGGGCAGGCTCTGCAATGAGCCTCACTGCCTCGGTGGGACCCCCTGGCTTCCTGAAGCCGCCCCTGCCCTGGGCCCCGTTGCTGGAGTCCAGGGTAGAGGGACAGACCCACAGTTAAAGGGAAGAACAGGCCAACTTCACACGGGCCACACAGCTGAGCTGGGGGGAGGGGAATGGGGCCACACTTCGGATGAGGACACAGAGGCCTGCAGGAACAAAAGGAAAGCTGTGTCCCTCCATGTGACTGGTTAGGGCAGAGCTAGGACCAGCCCCGTCCTCCCAAGTGGGGATCCGCACAAGGGAGGGAAGCAGCCTACCTCCCGAAGTCCTCGGCATCCTCTGCCTGACTCAGCTGACAAGCTTTGGGGCGGGGGCGGGAGGAAGAAAACTGACAAAACCAGTGATAGAAAAATCCCCCGGATTGGAACATTTAGCTTCCTTCAGGACCAGCTCTAAACCACACCTCTGCCTGCCAAGCCCTAATCGTCATCCCATGGCAGAGTCCTGTCTTAGTCACTGTCTGCCCCTCCAGAGGGGCTTGTAAGACAATTACAAGAATTCAACCGTAATCTCTCCCTATTTACATCTTTCAGTTTTTATTTCCCGGGTTTTGCAGATTTGCCCTCATTAAACATCCAAGCCCAAGCTTCCCTTAGCCCTGGGCCCAAGCCGGCTGAAAAGGCTCTCAGCACACGCTAGTGTCTCCCTCTGCCTGATTCCATTACTCAGATCAAAGTCCCATAGTGGATTCCCGGGATTTCCTGTCAGCGTCAGCAAGATCAAAAAGGAGAAAGACAAGTCCCCTGGAAGGGCGCAGCCTCGAGGAGCTGCCAGGTGAGCCAGACTGCTGGCTCTGTGGCATCTGCGTGTTGGAGTCCAAGATGGAAGCCTCGGCTGAGAAGGGGCTGCTTGCCTAAGAGGGTCCCATGTCCAGGGGCATAACCCAGCGATGGCTGCATCCTGAGACCTGGGAAAAAGCCGAATCTAGTGTGAGTATCACAGACCATCACAGCTGGACGACTGGCACAACATATAGAATGAAAATTAGGGCCTGCTGTCCAGATGGGGCCTTGTTAAAAGTCTCAACCTCAGTTCTCTCTCTGAAGCCCCATCAGTATGTGTGTGTGTGCTCATGTGCACACTCAGACATGTGCACACTCAGACACGTGCACACTCACATGCATGCTCACACACATGCACACTCAGACACATGCACGCTCACACACGTATGCTCTCACACATGCACACTCAGACACATACACATGCACACTCACGCACATACACATTCGCACATGCACACACACGTACATACACACTCACACACATACACATGCACACACATGCACATGCACACACATACACATTCACACATGCATACTCACACACACATGCACACTCATGCACATACACATTTGCACATGCACACACACGTACATGCACACTCACACACATACACATGCACACACACATGCACATGCACACACATACACATTCACACATGCATACTCACACACACATGCACACTCAGCCACATACACATTCACACATGTACACTCACACACATGCACTCACACACATACACATTCATACATGCACACACATGCACACTCACACACGTACACATTCACACATGCACACACACACACACTCACACACATACACATGCACACACACACATTCGCACATGCACACTCACACACGTACATATTCACACATGCACACACACACATGTACATGCACACACACACATACACACTCACACATACACACTCACACATACACATGCGCACACACACATTTGCACATGCACACTCAGACATACACATTCACACATGTACACTCACACACATGCACACACACATACACATTCGCACATGCACACACACATGTACATGCACACTCACACACATGCACACTCACACACATACACATTCGCACATGTACGCACACACATGTACATGCACACTCACACACATACACATTCGCACATGCACACACACATGTACATGCACACTCACACACATGCACACTCACACACATACACATTCGCACATGCACACCCACACACACGTGCACACTCACACACATGTATGCACACAACGCTCTGGATGAAGAGGGAAGACTTGGAAGTTCTTGATCAGAAGGGAGTCTTCAGGTATGAGGCCTAAGGACACTGCTTCTTTGAAACACGGCTCCTACCCTCTGAGTCCTGCGCTTGGCCGGGACTGGGAGAGTGGTGAGAGCTACGGGTTGTGAAAGGCCGGGACACGCACTGGGTGTCTTTCTTCAGCATCCCCAAGAATCACTCCCTCTTCTTCTGGCGTCGCCCCACAACGACCCCTCCACACATGTCCCTGGGCTTCCGCCAGGTTGAATCCTAGGTGAGAGGGCTCTAACTTCCCTTCTTGGGCTCCACGTACCATGCCCTGACCTTGACCTTTTATGATTTCAATGAAATACCCTTCTGCAAAGGTGCCTGTGATGGGGTAAGCCCAGGCTGGTTTGGAAGTCAGTGAGCGTGTGGGCTGTGTGTCAGGCGTGTGTGTCGTGACCCCTAATTCTGAATTTTCAGTTTTGGGGTCCATCAGAACAACAGCACTGTGTGCTCGTTCGTTGACTTTATAATAAGCCTTTATAAAAAAAAAATGCTACTTTTGGTTTTCATTTTCTTTTACAAAACTACTGAAAATATGTGAAGACCAGTGGAATCAAGTTTCCTAGATTCTTCCCACACAGGAGCTGTGGGGCAGCCTGGTTCCCTGTGAGGCCTTGTGGCGCTGGGGTGCGATGTGGGGCCACGGAGGGGCCAAACAGCCCTGAACAGGGGCAAGAGGTGGAAGGACGGGCTGAGCTCGGGGGTTTGCTGAGGAGTCACGATCGAGAGCTGTTGGGCCTGGGAGTGGGTGAATCAGAAGGCTTCCCTTGATGTGACTTTGGTGCAGAAGCACATTGTGTAAGAGCCAAAAGTCTGGCAGGGCTTGGAAAACCCCAGGCCCAGGGTTCTGCATCTCCTGCACTTGCCAGACTTTTGTTGAAGGAAAATGATTTTCTTCGCAAATATGTGCTTGCACAAACTGCCTCGCACGTGGGCTGTAGCAATGGCCTGAACAGCCTCTGGCTCAGCCCCCACCCACCCAAGCACCCCCAGGCTGCACTGCCAAGAGTCTGGCCGAAAAGGTCCAACGAGTTCATTGTCAACAGATCGTCACTCTCCCAAGCATCCAGAGCTGGAGCAGATTTGCTGAGTTTCAAAGCCATTAGTGTCTGTTCGGAGTCATCAACCTTTAAATCCCGGAGGGCCGTGATGTATGACCTAGCACAGATCATTTCTAAATCATTTTCGTGGTGCCTACGTGAGACCCCAGTTCCTGCCAACAACCCCACAGAGTAGATGGTGCAGGGATGAGCTGCACGGCTTCGGATGAGGCAGGCTTGGACCTCTGAGAGAGGCCAGGCCTTAGCCCCAGCACACGCGTTCTCCATGCATGTTCATGCTTTGAAGCAGCTCTCCTGGCCTGGTCCCCACCCCGCTGCTTGACTTTCCTGTTGCCACTCCCTCAGGTCTTGGTTTGTTCTTTTGTTAACAAAAGAGAGAAAAAAATAGCACAAAATGAAACAGTAACAGTGTCTCCATAGACATCTGCCGCTGTAAAGCTCTTAACCAGGGCTGGGAGGCACAGGAGACACCCCCAGCACAAGGCACGTGATATTCCTGTGTCCCAGCTCATCACCAGGCAACGTCTCTCCCCCGACCTCTGTGTAGGGCTCACTAGGTGCTAGGCACTGCAGGGTGCTTAGGGAAGCACAGAGCAAGGGCTTGACCCTTGAGGAGAGAAAGAGAACTGAGAAAGAAGAGTTAGAGAGCTGGTGCCCACAGTGCTAAGCACCTAATAGTATTATCTCATTTAACTCTCACAGCTGCATTCTAAGGTCTGCATTCCCGCCCCCCCCCCCCCCGCCACCCTTTTATGAAATCTGAGGCTCAGAGAGATTAGACAACTCCTGAAGTCACGCAACTAGTAAGTGGCCAAACTGCAATTTAGAATTCAGACTGAATTGTGTCTGAATCCATGAGTTTTCCAGGCTTAGCCCTGGGTCTGGTACTTAGTAGTTGCTCAGTAAATGTGTTGAGTAAATGAATGGGCTGAGTGAGGTTAGACCAGGCAGAGGAGAGAACCATAAATCGGTGGTTTTGTGGTGCAGTGGAAAGAAATTGTGGTCGTTACTAAGATGGTGACTTACATTGTAGAAAAGGGTGCTGAGGTCCTGAGGAGAACATGCAGATGACTTATCACAGCCACCAAGAGACAGGCCACACTTCCTGGCCAGGGAGGACACGGCTGGGGAGGGCGATTGCTTTTCTCTGCTCCTGGCCTGTCCTTTCCGCCCACCAGGCAAGGCACCCACGTTCATTTCGGTGGTCATCACTCAGGCACGGAGGTGGCTGCCTGTCTTGTCCCCACCCGCCCCTCACCAGAGAGGAGAATCATGCCCAGGCCCCCGCTGCCTCCACCCCCAAGGGGCAGCCCTGCCCTTCTGCCCAGGCCTGCCTTTATTTCCACAGGTGACGTTAGAATTAGCAAGCTGAGAAGAGAAGCCCAGGCGGCCTGGTCCCACCCTCGGAGGCGGTTTGACTCCAACTTGGGCGCCGACAGCTGGCTTAGCTGAGATACGTCTCCAAACCACCGGCTTCAGCTGTTACAGCGTGAACTGTCTCTGAGCCTCCTCTTGGGGCGGCCACAGCCTGACACTGTGGTTCCTAAATGGCTGACAGATTATCCTGTGTGCTCGGGAGGGTCGCAGGAGGATTATGACCGTCTGCCCCA
Source organism: Eulemur rufifrons (assembly GCF_041146395.1). NCBI lineage: Eukaryota > Metazoa > Chordata > Mammalia > Primates > Lemuridae > Eulemur > Eulemur rufifrons. Next base: position 13,592,834 of record NC_090997.1, on the reverse strand, counting down.
TCCTCTCAGCCTCTCCAGCTGTCTCTACCCCTGGAGAATCCCTCTCCAGCGTGCAAGAATGTCATCATCACAGCCACGTTAAGAAATTTGTTAACGACATTTTCAAAGCTGGAGGATGACTGCTGTGTGTGTGTGTGTGTGTGAGAGAGAGAGAGAGAGAGATTCTAAGCCATGAATACATCAAATATATCTCTCCTGCCTCCAGGGGTGGGCTTCAGCGGGTGGGAGAGAGGGTTGAAGGAATGAATGAAAGCTCTGCAGGGTCCCATCCCCCTCTTGGTCTTGGCCATAGTAAACGTTTTTTCCTCTCAAAATCCCATCCCCGATTCCCCAGCATGAGGGGACTCTGCGGTCCGAGAGCCCACGTGGGGGAAAGCACATCTGGAGACCAGCCTTGCTGGCGGCCTCCCCGTGCCTCGGCCCGCAGGCAGCGCAGCTGGGCCGGTGGGCAGCGTCCGTCCGCACACCCCGCACGCTGCCCTTCCTCCCCAGCGCCTTCCTCCCCAGCCCGGCCCTCCGTGTGCTGGGCATGGCGGAAGCTCCCAGGCCCTTTCTGGCTCGGGAACCTCATCAGACCTGACAGGTCTGGCTGAGCCTCTTGTGCAACTGCCTCGGCCGTGTCCCTGGTGCCGCTGAATCCAGAAAGGGTGTGGGAACCAGTTCCCAGGTTGGTCTCACTCCAGGACTGCGGGGTTGTCCCTGTGAGTCTGACTGGGCTGCAGCCAGAGCTCTGACAGCTGCAGGGAGACTCCTGTCTGAATGGAGTGGGGCCACATCCCCGTGGCTGGATGACACCCTCCCTCCGGCCTCGCACACTCCCTGCATCTGCAGAGAGGGAACTCCTTAGGGAGAGCCTGGACCCTCCAAGCTGCAGCCTGCGTCTCTCAGGAGAAGGGAAGGGAACTGTTACCATCTGGGGGCCATTTTCTTTCCCGGGCATGAAGGAGCAGGCCAGGAGTGCTCTCTCGGTCCCCTCCCTGCTGTCCCTGAGGCCTGCCGTCCTACAGCAGTGGCCCGCACTGTGGGTGTGAGGTCGGGATCTGTTTTCACTCCCAGCTGTAAGATGCAGAATCAGTTTGTATCTCTCCTGGCCTGTGCCTGGGGGAGACAATATCCTGGAAAAAAATCATTGTTCCTGTTCCCTTGGCCATTTTCTGAGTTTTATGAAAAACTCTGTGGTTATGATTCAGCTCCAGACAATGACAAAGAAATTGGAATACGGCTTTGTTAAAAAAAAAAAAAAAAAAAAAAAAAAAAAAAAAGCTGGATTGCGTTATTTTTACTTAAATTCTCCATACCTTAACTTGGTTTCTACCATCTATTGATCATAATTCATATTAGGGGAATCCACCGTTATAGTATATGACACAGCCACTATTAAAAATATACAACCACTTGTATGGTAACAAATTAAAATATAAATCAATGTGTAAACCACAAATTTTAAAACATACTGTCTTTTAGTCCCAAATAAACTATACTATAAATAATATAAATACTAAGTTGTAGAAGTTGTGCTGCAAATCAATCATCAAACCAATCAATAATTTCCAAATCATTTGTGGAGTTTTAAAAATCGTTGGTCTGATCTTTTCTTTTCTTTTTTTTTTTTCTTATTTTCCACAGCTGTCAGTAGCCAAATGATAAACTTATCTAATTATTTTTTTGACATACTGAACTGCATCAAACTCTTCCAAAGAATTCTCTTATAAGTTACCAGCCATTAGGTGGCTTTTGGTTTCAGTAGGTAGAAAATTTCTCTTAAGATCATTGATATTGTTCATGGCACCAAATCCTTTCCCAATTCCTGCTGGACTAACAGCAACACATTAGAATGGTTTTTAACCCTTGTAATACTGTTTGTGACTTTTTAATAGTCTACATCTATATTATGGAAGAAGTTCTACAAAATTATTCATTGGAATGTCATACTTAATTGGCCTAAGTTTATTAAGGTAGTTCACCTTCAAACCTAAATATTATTTAGCCATGTTTCAGGAGTCAATAAATTGAAAGAACATAAACATTCGTTATATTTTGCATTTTTTTGTTATGAAACAAGACACACATTTCCTTCCCTCCTTCCTTTCTTCCTTCCCTCCTTCCCTCATTCCTTTTAAAAATAATGTAATAGTTTTTTTCTTGGAAAAAATACTCTCTTTTGTTATTTCAAATGACATGTAAATCAGTCAGGGTCCTAGCAGGAAACAGACAGAACACTCAAATTGAGAATCTGAAGAGATTTTAATGAAGTGACTCTTTACTCAGAGGTGGGCAGGGCTTCCAAAAAAGGCAAAGGACAGTGCAATATCTCAGGGCTGGCGGCAGTAGGGAGATGTTACTAAACCTAGGCCTGAGTGGCAGGGTAGAGCCCTCACTAGTTAGAAGAGAACTGTGCACAGGGCAGCCCCAAGAGCCTTTGTTGGAGGAATGGAGGAGAGGGGTCGGCTGCCAGCAGGGAGGGAGCCTGGCAGTGTCACTTTGGCCTCACCTGCCTCCCTCTCTCCGGTCTTTCGCTGGTGCTCCAACTGGCCAAACCCAATTAGTGGGCTGAGCTTCCAGGAGCCCTAATGGGCCACACGGGGCAGAGGACAGAGCAGAGAAGGAAGGAGAGGGGGCTGGAGGGGCAGACGGAGGGTGTGTTTCTTTGTCTCTGCAACATCTTCTGCTTCTCTGTCACACTTTCCATATTCAGTTTGTGACGCTCGGATACCATAATTGGCCTCAAAGTAACCATCACACAAACTTTTCTTCCTTATAAAGCTAAAGAAAGAATTGATGAATAGCATTTATTAAAGCTGAATCTCTAAAAACAAATTTTATTTTCAAAATGTCAACTATTGCCATTTTATAATTTCTGTTTAAATAAATATCCCAACCTTGACACAATTTCCAACCTTCTTTTATAGCTCTTTATGTTGCAGCCTGGCTCTTGAGGCCTGAATATTCTTCCAGTTTTTGTTATTTAAATTCTAAGCTCTTCAAATATATTATTTAATCTCTAATATGTTATTTGGAGAATGTAAGTATTTAATAAATATAAAGATTATGGAGGAAAGATTTGTAGTGATTTACTTTATTTACATTTCTCATTGAATCTTTCAAGGATAACTGAATATAATGACTTAGATGGTATCAAATTAAAACACCTAGAAAATTTTCTAAAATTTTTGTTGAAACCTCCTATTTTATTCATGTCATTAGTCTGGTTCTCTCTGTAAAAAATCCAAAGAGATTTTCATGTAACTATTTCTCAGTGAAAAATTACTTTTCTCAAGCCTTGATAAACTTAGCTATATTATTTCAGATGTTACTACTTCCAGTTCCATATGATCAACAAAATCCATTAAACTACCTTCAAAGTCTTAAATTTCATATGTAAGTAAATTATTAGCAACATTTTAATGCAAAACAGTTGAGTCTTTGTCAATAATGGTTGACATTTTATTGCCTTGATGTATGAGTTTTCCAAAAAGTAATTTTCATACTCTAGTACGCAAATGTTTTGTAACAAGCAAGACTATAAATCTATACTATAATAATATACCCATATTGAAATTATTGTTTTTTGAAGTTTATTGAATACTTCATATCTGAAAATACTCATTTATTTGTAACTAACCACTTTATAGTGTTACAAAGTCTAATAATACCTTCAAAATGTTTATTGCTTTTTTCACAATCACTGATAAACTTTTTTCCAAATGTTTTGATGATTTCAAATGCTGTTTTATATAAAATTGATTAATGATCTTTAACTTTTCTTCTCACTGATGGTTGCAAACTTTTTTTATTTGGACTATGAGCTTTACCAGAATAGGACTGTCATTCTGATAAAATATTTAAGTGTTTAGCACTTTCAACGTTTTTTTTTTTTTTTTTTTGAGATAGGGTCTCACTCTGTCACCCAGGCTGAAGGGGCAGTGGCATCATCACAGCTCACTGCAACCTCAAATTCCTGGGCTCAAGCAATCCTCTTGCCTCAGCCTCCTGAGTAGCCGGGACTACAGGCAGGCACCACCATGCCTGGCTAATTTTTCTATTTTTTGTAGAGACCAGGTCTCACTCTTGCTCAGGCTGGTCTTGAACTCCTTGCCTCAAGCGATCTGTGCCTCGTGCCTCGCCCCGCCTTAGCCTCCCAAAGTGCTAGGATTATAGGCCGCAGTGCCTGGCCAGCACTTTCAACTTTTAATGATATAATTTGTGAGGTACTACTTGCATCCCACATTTACATTACGAGCTAAATAAGCCAGCCATGTTTCTGTTGAAAAAATAAAATTGTGAATTGCATTTCATTCCAGAAATATAAATTATTTGGTTTTGTGCCAATATTTCCATAGTCTCAAGACATTCTGTTTGGGTTTGTTGCATGGTGTTGGGGGATGTTCCAGGCTACAGTTGACGATTAATATCATATCGTCTTTGTTTCCTGCAGAGTCAGAAGATTAACATTTTAAAAGGAACATTAGAAAAGTATCTCAACTTTTTTTTATTATATATTTTTTTATTTTTATTTCAGGATATTATGAAGGTACAAACATTTTGGTTATATTTTATGTCTTTGCCTCACCCAAAGTATCTCAACTTTGTTGTTTCTTCATTCTGTGTGCTCAGGTTTATGTTTGTTTCTGAGCGAGTATGTATCGTTAATGGCACCAGCAAGATGATAGACTGATTGGAGAGAGCCAACTATGCATAGTCACTGAAAGAAAGAATGCTTGAATATGATTGCTAATTTAGATACAAAATCTGGTTAACACGGTCACCTTTGGGGTTATCTTTTCTCCCAGGCAGAAATACTCCTATCTCCACTGAACAAAATTCATTTACATTAGTATCAGACAAAGTGTTTTGTATCACTCTCAGTTAATACCTACCTTTATGGACTTATATCCTAATTCAATAGTAAACAGCAAATCAAAGGAACACATCTCTAGAGCATCAGATCATTTCCGGCAGGCCTGGTCTGCGGCGATTAGCGCCGAAAGGACATGTAATAATCCATTTGCCTATTTCCAAGTCTTGGATAATCTTTCCGCATAGTCTTTCCTTGTGATCATAAATAATTTCCAAGTATTGCTCTTACTCATACTGTGTTTTGACCTGCTTCATTTACATGCATACAGTGAAAGTGTTAATTAACGTACATAATTGTAGCAGCCAACAAACTACAGCCATATGAGGGGAAGCATTGTTATTGTTGGAAAATTAACTTTGGTCTGAGTATTGTGTAAGGAATTGCATTGTCAATAACCTCTATTATCCCGGTATTTTCTACTCCTCTAATTTACTCTTCTATTCTGAAGTTAGGAAACAAGACCCAAGAAAATTATTTCCACCAATTTTGCTTACTACATCTAAAAAATGGTGAGTTTCTTTCTTCCTGAGGTCCCCCAAATCTGCTGAAGTTCCCGGACTGCCAAGAAGTGACATTTCTAGAAACCATAGAACAGGTACCAGACCAATTTCCTAGCCAGGCTGTGGTCATTGATTGCATGTATGAAGTACAACTCTCGTTTCTTAACAGTGAGATTGTCAGACCTGACAAAATAAGATATATTCTCAAATATGGCACTCTAATAAGTCTTTGGTTGCACAAATTGTCCAGTTCTACCCTGGTTTAAAAAAGGAGGACAAATTCTTATGGTATTTACAATATAACTACATTGCCATTAAAAGTATAGAGACTCAGTAAATTATATTCGTTCCTAAATTTTGAGGTGTCAGTGAGAACAAGGTATCATTTAAAGAATGTTTTATTTCAGTTTACAAAAGCACAAACTACTAACGTGATGGGTAGCCACAGATGAAGAGAAGGAAGGGCTTGAGCACACATCCATAATAAGACAGAACATTGAACATTAAAATGAGAAACAATAACTACCATTAGATTATCTTCGTCTGTTCACTTCGTCCTATATGACGCATTTTTGTTCTGCCGGATCTTTGTTGACAGCTGCTTTTCACGAAGTCATCTGTTTCTGGAAAAAAATAGACATAGAAATCCTCACTCTTAAAGTTGTCTAAATGACATCCATGAGTCTACTCCTGGAAGTCGCAATAGTTAAAGACTATCTGGTTCAGTCCTTTCTCCAGAGGGTCTGAGACTGTTCTTTGCTGAAGACCCAATTTTGAGCCTGGTTTATATGAAAACCTCCAGGCAATTGGGAGAAGAAATCAGAAATTACCTGTTAATGATAAGAACAGAGGACAGTGAAATCTATTAAGTTACAATATATAACTATTTCTTAGGGGTTAGATCAGTATCTCTCATGAGAACATTCACAAGTCTCTAGAACCCTCTTGTACTATACACAGATCTCTAAAGCATATTTATATTTACCTGAACAGAAATAACCTAGAGGAAGACCCTTCTTTGATTAACGACACTTCACGTATAGCTTTCCTATGGAGCATACATGACAATCATTTTAACAACGCTCTTTTTTAAGGTGAAAATAAAAATTGGGCATTTTCTTTGGAAAATCTCAGTGGTCGTTGTAGGAGTAAAAGAAACCCTGAAAATTTTACCTTTTTTTTTTTTTTTTTTGAACTTAGGATGTGATCTTGGGAAGGTAAAATCCAGTGAATTATCAGAGGAGATTTGGTCACTTGATTAAGAATCATGGGTGTGTTGGAACAAGAAATGACTGTAGCTAGATTACCTATTAATCCAAATGACAATACCATATTTTAATATCTTAAATAACAAAGAAAGTGTAAGGCACTTGTGAGGAAAGTGTTGGTACAGCAGGTCTGCTTGCTCTCTCTTTGCATGTCTCCACAGGGAACTCAAACCGTGATGGATCCTTGGCACATCCCTGGGAATGTGGTCCCTGGGAGGTTCTTTATGGAAGTGGTCGACAATTTTGTTCTGCACACCTAGAGCAATGGACCGTGACGTACCAGCTTATCAGGATCGTTTTGCGGAAACATCAAGATGGATTTTGTGTATCTGGTTTCACTGGAGTCCTGAGTTCAGGTTGTCATGGCAAGTTGCATGGCAGAATGTACCCACGTGATCAGCTCCCCATAACAGCTTTGGGCCCTGAAACTCAAATGGGCCTCACCCATGTCCCTGCAATTCAAGCCAGAGAGAAAGCATATGCTATGCAACTCCAGGTGGGGCGGGACCCAGCAGCCTGTGCCTGACCACTCTGGGCTCTGTTCAATGCATGTCTTTTTCCTATTGCTCTTCTCTCTCTCTGTTTTTTCTGTAATAAACCTTAACTGTGATTATAACCCGGCTATTAGGTTTTGTGAGTCCTTCTAGCCCAACAGCAAACTCGAAGGTGGTCTTGAGATCCCTCAAGCAACCATCTTAAAGAGCCTCAGCTTTTTTAAACGCAAGAAAGTTTTGTAGTTAACTTTGTTACAAACAATCAAAAGCATGATGAAATTAGCACAAAGCACAGAAAGTCATTCTGAAATATAAAATCTCTACTATGTAGGTAAAGAAAATATTTTACTACCACTTGTTAAGAGCAGACTGAATACTCCAAGATCAAGTCATCATATTAGCAGAAAGAAAACAAAATTCTGACTTTTGCATTAACATAATTTTCAAGGGTAAATGCTTACGAAGTTTCTTTTAAAATAATCTTATGAATAAACCAATAAAAACGTAGCTAGCTTTGGCAAAATCTTAATACATTTCATTAATTTTTTTGAGGCTCAATTATTTGTAGGTATTAAAATTCAAGGCAAATAAAATTGTTTTCCACAAACCATCTACTAGTTCCTATATCCATAGAGATTTTGTCCTTTACCATCGTCTTTCATGTTCTGGAACAATCAAATTCTTTATTTTAAGACAAAGAATGAGTTCCCTTTAATAAGCAAAAACACCTCCCACAGTCTTACACAGACAGATACAATCTTCCACATTCACTGTTACTCCTACTGTAGCATAGTCTTGATGACATGTGTTAATTACAACTTTTCCCAAAGTAGGCCTGTTCTGTTCCATGGTGAAACCTGGAAGGTATTTTTTTTTTTTTTTTTGTCTATTTGAATGAATTTGTGACCCCAGTTTATATATAACAGATTGTTGTGACTGTTAAGCCTTATAGAGATGAAAGAGACAAGTTATATTTCAGGGTTGAGTTTGTTTGATTAAGAGATTCTAGATAAATTCCATGCATACTTGGATGCTGGAAGGCTGGTCTAAGATGTCTACACCATGTAGCCATGCCTGGACATGTCTGGGAGCTGTGGAAACAGCTGGATAGACTGTATTCACATACAGCCTGGAGAGGCCACAGAGCTGCTCGGAAGAATTCTCCATACAGGCGAGGTTTGCAATCAGTTTCATATCTAAACACAACTGAATTAATGTGGTCCATATGACAGTGATCTCCAAAGAGGTGAGGCAGATGGACACCTATACTGAAAAAAGTAGGACTGCTCTTGGCTGTAAGTAACAGAAAACATAACTAAACAGTGACTAACAGAATTTAAGGAGGGTTTTTTTCCCCCTACAAAACAAGAAGTTCAGAAGAGGCAATGCCCAGTCCTGATCCGGGGTTTAAGGAATTCAGGGCTGAAGTCTCTGCAATTTCCTTGGCTTTTTCCTCATGGTCACAATGTGGCTGCTCAACTTCCAGCCACTAAGTTTTATTTTATTTTATTTTGAGACAGAGTCTCACTCAGTTGCCCTGAGTAGCATGCCACGGCATCAGCCTAGCTCACAGCAACCTCAAACTCCTGAGCTCAAGCGATCCTCCCGCCTCGGCCTCCCAGAGTGCTAGGATTACAGGCGTGAGCGACCGTGCCCAGCCTTAAGTCCAGTTTTAGTCAGGAAGTAGAAAATAGGAAAGCAGAGGCAGAAATGAGGAGGAAGGAGCCATATCAGTGTCAGAAAAGCAAGCCGTTCTCCCCAAATGCCCAGCAGACGTTTGCTTATGGTTTATCAGTCAGGATGGTAACACTGGGTATTTTAGCTGGACAAATGACTGCCCTTCTAAAAATGAGGATTCTATTCCTAAGGAAGAAGAGATGAACGGATAGCAGATATGTATCTCAGTCAGGAAAATGGACTCCATTTTATGTAGACAGAGAGGCGACACAAGGAACCGTGCGCTTGCTGCACTGCTGAAAGAGCTCAACGAAGAGAAGAAACGGCTGGTGCCGGCTCTAAGTTTCGCGGCAAGATTTCAGGATATCGGAATGTCACCACCCCAGGAAACCGCCACCAATGACTAGAGCTGCCTGCAGCACCAGGGCAGGTCCCTCACAGGGAAAAACCAGCGGGGGCCGTGTAGGCGCACCCCAGCACCCCGCGGCCGTGCGGGCTGTATGGCGAGGCGGGAGGGAAGCCATTTTGCTGCCGGTGTGCTTTGCGCTTGCTCTGTCTTAAAAGTTTAGAATTAACCTGCTGACTGCTCTCACAGCTGCCAGGCACAAGGTTAGAAGATGACCTTGAGGAAAAGCAGGGGAAGAGTCCGGAACAGGCCAACTGCAGATGACAAGATTCACCAGATGATCTACTGTTTGCTGATAACCATGGAGCAGGTCGTGAGGACTTGCACAAAGCTTGTTTTCTGCCACCAGCCCCCCTTCCCCTTTCCTCTGTAAGTTGCTCAGTAAGGAGAGAAAGAGGAGACTGTCTTTCAGACAATAGTCCACCATCTCCTCAAGCTGCCGGCACTTGCATAAACCATCTTCCCTTCACCAACGCTCATCTCTTCTGTTTGATGCTCGGGTGGTGGGCGGCCGAACCTGCGTTTGGCAATAGCTGCAAAAGCCCGTGTCTGCCAAAGCCAGTGTGTCTGCCCAGCGCTGCTGGAGGAGAAATATGACCTTCCTTCCCGTTCTCCATCAGTGCCTCTCACTGGGGGACCTAAACCAGGAAGCTGCCGGCTTAGATTCCGGGAACTGTGGTTCCCAGGCTCCCAGCCCCTGCGCTGCAGAGGAGGTGCTGGGTACCAAGAGCCAGGCTGGCGCAGAAGGTAACTAGCTGTGTGACTACGTCTATGCAGAGTGGAGGCATCTGAATCTCTGTGTGTGGGAGGGTTGGAGATGCCCCCAGGTGCTCCTACTACAGGCCACCTTTGAAAGTCACTTTTCTAAGAGAAGAGAGGTACAAATGCATATGCTTGCTACAAGGACAGTAGGATACTCCAGAGGGGTGTGGAAATTTTGAAAATAATTTAAATGTGTGCAACTTGGGTCACCCTCTCCTTTTGCATGCTCCTCTACCCCTTTCCCTCAAACACAAGTTACCTGGACCTGTGCCGGAGTTCCTAAGAGAGGAGTTTGGGAGAGAAAAAGAACAGGGCTAAAGCTGATCCTCTTGGGGCAGGTGAGGGGGAACAGGATGCCAGCACCGCTCAGACCAGAGACGGGGCTGTGAGCGTGTTGGAAGCTGCAGTGACCTGGAAGCCACCTGGCCACTGTCAGGAACAGAAAACAGCCTCAGCCACTGAGCCACCACAGCCTCCATCTGGAGCAGCAGCCTTGGGGCCAGAGACCAGTGCAGCCAAGACACTAGAGGATGTCACAGAGTGGCCAGGTGATTGTGCTTGAGGAGCTGGGGAGGGATCTGGGGCACAGTTGTCACAATTCTGACCTACAGAAATACCGTCTGATTCTATAATTATGTATTATTAGTGTGGCCTCACTGGCCCCCTCCCCAAAGATAAGGCTCAAACCTCGCCTTCTAGGAACCTGAGCGTACGAAACTTTTCACCCAAACTGTGATGAGCCGCTCCTGGCAGCAAACCGGATTTTGTGGGAGGGCGAGGGCGGGAGAGAGGGAGAGATGGAAGTGGCCAGGGGCGAGTCCCTGTTCCTTTCCTCCTGACATGCCCTGAGAGCAGCTGAGCTTCGCTGTTGCTTTCTGTGTTTTGAACGTATTTAAAGGGGATTTGAAAAATACTTGGTTAGTGGTTGCAGGGATTTCCGCAGAAGGGCTCAAGGAGCCAAAAGCATCACGGGCTGCAGGACGTTGGAATGGTCGTTACATGTGCTGCTGTTGACCTCAGAGGCCAGGGAGGTTTGCAGAGCATAAGTAGCTCTTTTTAGGTAATATGGAGCAAGTAAGACCAGTGGCTTTGGAGCCAAACCCTAAAGTGGATGTAACTCGTCAGTGCAGCCAAGGAGGAGGTTTTCAGAATGAGGGTGATGTCATGACTGAGTGGAGTTCAACTCAGTTTCATGGTCATCTGGTCACAATTCTGAATTATGGCTGGAGTGCAGCCTTGGCTTCATGAGCCAGAGGGAGAGGGGGAGGGAAAGAAGGAGCAATAGGAGACAAAAGGAGAGGTAGGAAGGGACACACAGAAGCCTGGACAGAGCTTGGGATTAGCGTCCTGGCTTCTGTCCCTGGAGAGGGCTGTTGAGGGGGTGCAAGATAGAGCTGCTGCCTCTCTGGGAGGGGTGCCAGATCCAGGGGGTATCCCAAGATCGTGGGCTGGGGGTCGCCATGCGGGCTCCTGGCTGAGGAGCTGCTGGCGGTCATCTCCCCAGGGTGGACAGAGCTGGCAGCGGCTGCCAGGACGTCATGGTGGCATATGTGAGGAAAGGGCCCATCTCTGCTGATGGCTTCCTTTCCTTTCCGGGGAAACTAGAAAGTGTTGGGGCCTCCCCTGACCCCTCCTGGAAAGGCGCTGGGACCTCAGATTGCCTCTCTGACCAAGATGCTGGCTGATAAATAGCTGAGTTTAAGAAATAAAAGCAGAGGGGCCTGCAACACTGGTGCCTCCTTGGTGTGTGGGGGGTGGGGGGCCATTGGAGGAGGCAGCTGGAGCTCTGGGCGGGACCCACCACCCGGCACCCTCCCCGGCCCTATTTGGATCACACTTGAGAAAAATCTGCAGCCGTTCAGGCTTGACCTTCAGCAAACCACAGGGTGACCCAGGAACCGCAGGACTGAGATTGGAGAGCAGGGACAAGTTGGGTCAGAAAATTTGCATAGACTTGAAAGAGCAGCTGTCACAGCCAGGACGGCGGCAGGGGTCAGGCTGGGCGGGGGAAGGGGGGAGGGGGGAGGGGGCATCCAGCTGCGGACACCGCCGAGCTGCTCCGCAGGCAGCGGGGAGGCAGCACACGACAGGGGATGGATAATGGGACCCAGATGAATTCTGAATTCGCTACTGCGGCGCAGGAAGGGAGGTGGGGAAAAGCTGCTGGAAAAGCCTCACCCTTCATGTGAACACTCACAGCTGCTCCGGGACAGCTGGAGACACCACAGTTGGTTTCTCCACTCAACAGATACTAAACACACCTACTGTGTGCGGAGCCTGGTCTAGGTGTTGGGGAAACAACGATCAGACAATTCCTGTAGCACGGGGGAGTCCAGGAGCCAGAGCGGCGGCGCTGACCCTCTGCCAGGGGCCCAGGCTGGGTCCTGCGTGAGGCTCCAGCCGCACATGCTGCGCACAGGCACCCCCCTGAGCTGGTTTGCCGTCCTCATTTTGGGGAGAAGAAAAGTGAGGGTCATAGAAAGACTGGAAGAACGTGCTCAGAGTTGGTCAGTGGGGGGCCCAGGAGGCCCCGGCTTGACTCTGGCTTAAAACTGCACCCCCAGGGTCTTGTCTCACTCGGACAGGGAGGTCAAAATCGCCTTCTACGGATCCTCCTTTCCAGAACTCATTGGTGCACCTTTAGGATAACTGACTCAGCATTTGGGCCGTGTCTCCAAGTGCCCAACCTCACTTGGGCCTCTTATAGAGTCACAGATAATAATAATAGTAGTACTGATTTGTTCTCTCTGATCTTAAGGACTTGATACTCTATTGGAAAGCCTGGTTGCACACCCGTGAATTAACCTGAGAATAGTTACAAAGCCACCAACCCCACAGGTGGCAAATGAAAAGCACATCTGCTAAGGGACACCCAATTATGGGGCATCAAGGTGCAGTCGGGGTAGTCAGGGAAGGCTTCCTGGAGGAGGTAGGTTTTAAAGGGAATTTTAGAGGATGCGATATACCCAGTTGGAGGCATGAAACACCTGCATTCTGAGAAGGTGTGAGCTAGTCAAAAAGGAAGGAAGGATCTGGGGAATAGAGTGTTCTGGAAGGGGTGGGGGGTCAAGTAGGGAAGGAATTTGATTTGCTTTACTTTGAGCTGATGGTCTGCAGAGGAGAGTAACCAGGGGTGGGCTTGGAAAGACGGTGTGGTTGCACTTGGAGGACAGCTGTGAATGCTGGGGAGTCCCAGAGTGCCCCGTGGGTTAACTGCACCCCTTCTGACAGGTTGTGGCCATCGTCCCACCTACCAGGATTAAATGCTGCCTCACGCTTTCTCCTCAGACCTCAACGTACCCAGCCCACAGCCCTGAATGTGGAGAGATTTGGAACTGCTGTTCAGTGATGCATCGGACGGGTGAGACTCCGTCCCTTGTCTGCACAAGCTTGCAGAACCTCGTGGAAAAAGGACTTTAGATAATGACTGTGGGTACCCAACTTTGCACGTGCTCAGAAGTCAGCCCTCTGCCCAGTGGCAGACTGGTAAATGTTCCTGGCTCTCCAGGAAAAAAAGCCCTGATTTGTAGCGGTGGCCAATTTCTGTAGTGTAAATACTCCCATTAGGGATTATTTCAGACCACTAACGTGAAGACACTGACAGCAGAGTTGCAATGGCACGTGCACAATCAGCTCTTGAAAGCTGGTGCCAGCCGGCTGCAGCTCACCACTGCCTGGGCCTGTCCCCATTGGCCTGGCTTACTCCCACCCCTTCTTGATTCTGGCCTCCCCTCCCCGGCACCCCACCCCCGTCTCCAGATCTGGTCAGAGGCTTTCAGCACCCACCAGCACCTCTGTTCATCTTTCAGGGCATCTACCCCAAGGCACGATGACATGCTGTCTGTGTGATCCTCTGCTGTCGTCCACCTCCCCACTGGATGATGAGCTTCGAAAAGACAGGGCTGGGCCTGTTTGTCCCCAAGCACAGTGCCTGGCAGTTATACAAGATGAATGTGTAATGGTTAAATGAAGGAATGAAGGAATCACAAACATGCTTTCCATAGTTAATAAAAACTTCATTTGACAGGGCCACTTTGACTCCCACCTCTGGGACTGGGACCCATTGAATGACATCATCTGACTCTTGGGGGTGCCACATAGAGAGGTGGCAGGAAGGGATCATGGCAGAAGGAATAGGGGAGGTCAGGCGTGGGTGTGGCTGGTGAGAACGGGCAGGAAAGAGAACACTGAGTTTCCTTGCCACGTGAGTTGGGCTTATCGAATCTTGGCTCTGAGCTTTTTCCATGGGGACAAAGGAGGCCGTGGAAATGTGGGGCTGTGGGTGCAGCAGTCACTCCCATTTTCTGGACAGGAGCTCCGAAATTGCCTCACACCTGAAAAGGAAGCCATGTGAAAACAAGGCCCCCACATCGCTCCTGCTGCCTGGAATGCTACTGGGTGAGGATGCAATGTTTGGAGCTGTCACTGCCTTCTTGTGACAATGGGGGACCCGGTGTAGTCAGGCTGAGGATGGCAGAAGATGATGCTGGGAAAAGCCAGGGTCTGGTGACATCACTGAGCCACTGCACCCTGGTACCACCTATCTGGGCTTCTTGTTCTGTGAGATAATTTAATGTCTTTATGCATTAAGCGTTTGAAATTTGGGCGTCCTGTTACGTGCAGCCAGGACTGTCCCTGACTGATACGTTCCATGAAGTGGAGTTACATGCCTCCAGCACTTAACAGAGCCTTCCTCATGATGCCTGGTGTGCGTCGTGGGGCCTCTCTGGACAGGTGGGGGCTGGAGTCAGACAGAGCCTTCACCCCTGGGTGGCGTGAGAGCCAGGAGGAAGCGGGGGCAAGGCTGGGTGGGGCCGCACCACCAGCTCATAGGAGACTTTGCGCATCTATCTTACCCTTCTCTCTGAAGCAGTGAGTCACGCAGGTGCGAACCAGCGGTGCCTGGCCCACCGAGGCTCTCTCTGGCCCAGTGAGGAGTGGGCAGGACAGGAGACAGAGAGGGGAGCAGGGACAGCCAGCTGAGAGGCAGGCACCACCCTGAGCAGCTCTGGGTCTCTTTCTGGGGTGGTATGTCATCTGTCCCCTAGTTTGGAAGCGGAGACATTGGGGGAAGGGACAGCACAGCTCCTGTGGAATGAAGCCGGGGACAGGCACTTGTGGACCGGGACTTGGGGAGCTCCCTCAGCTCTCCAGGGGGGCCCGTACACCCTCTTCTGACTCCTACTGTGCCCTCCTGACTCTGTGTTCGAGGGTTTACTTGTCCGGCTAAACTGTTGAGATAGGGAACCAGCAGGCCCTGCTTGTTAAGGAGTCATGGACCTGAACCAAAGTCTCTGACAAAAACGGGATACAGTGAAGAAACTGGTTAAGACCAGTTACAACCAAGATGGTGACAAAAATGACCTCTGCTCATCCTTGTCGCTCGTTATACCCTGCTTATAATGTATCAGCATGCTAAAAGAAACTCTCACCAGCGCTATGACAGTTTACAATCACATGACAACCCATGGAAGTTACCGTATATATACGGTATGAAAACGGGAGGAACCCCGCCCCCCATTCCTGGAACTCTCTGCCCCTTTCCCAGAAAATCCATGAATAATTCACCCCTTATTTAGCATATAATCAAGACCCAGCCAGGAACAGAGTTCACCAGCAACGTGCAGGGGCTGCTCTGTCTGTGGGGTAGCCTGCTTGCTGCATGTTTGTTTAATAAATTTTGCTTTTGTTTCCAACTTAAGGTTGTACTTGAATTCTTTCCTGTGTGAAGCCAAGAACCCTTTGGCCTTCAAGCCAGACCCCGGTTTGGGGGCCCACTTTCCTGTGTCACTGTGAGCTGGCTCCTCAGAAGCAGAGACAGGGACCACCACTCCTGGCAGTGGTGCACACGTGACTGCATGAATGAAGGAATGCTGGTTTTGTCACCATTATGGGGGGACTGTTATATCCCTAGGCTGGTGTGGCTTGTGATGGTGATCACGGCGTCTACTCTAGTCCAGGAATAGGGCACTGTAGGCACCCCGTGTGTGTGTATGCATGAGTGCACGTGTGTGTGTGTGTTTGCATGTGTGCAGGCACGTGTGTGCCTGTGTGTGGGTCGGGTAGGGAATAATGCTGTGATCAGTTACCACCTTTGCTCTATCCTTAGTCTTTTTCGGTCTTTTTTTAGCCCCTACACAGAATTCCAGCTGTGGGTCAACCAGTGCTATAAAATTTTTTTTAAAAATAAAAGCTTGTGTGAAAACACACTGATACACTTTATATTTTCCAATGGTGGCTCCATTGTGCAAGCCCATGTGTGGACGAGTCCGTACATTTCTGCCACATACATCACTTAAGGTGGGAGTATGAATATATTTGAGCAACGTCATGCTGAGAAAAGGGAACCACGTGTTCTTGGCACATGACTTCCCCAGTCACCAAGCTCCGGTGTGCGCTGGCACTGAGTAGGGAGGGCCCTGGGCTCGCTAAGAGGCAGGCGGGCTCTGTTTGGACCCCTTTCCCTTCCCCACTGTGGGCCTTCTCCCCCAGACACTCAGGATTGCAGCCCCTTTGACCTTTGCCCCTAGTGTCACTCATGGGAAGATGTTACATTACATGGCAAAAGAAACGGCAAGTGTTACTAAGGTCAGGGAGCTTCTTATCAGGTGGGCCCATTCCAGTCACAGGACTCTTTAAAAACAGAACTTTTCCCAGCTGGAGCCAGGGAGATGCGGCAGAGGGAAGAACTTGATCCACTCTTGCTGTTTGGGGTTGGGGAGCTACAGTAAAGGTGGCTTTAAGAGCCTAAAGGGGCTCCTGGCTGATATCAGCAAGGACCTGGATTCTGCCAACACCCTGAATGATCTTCGAGGCCAATTCTCCCCCACAGCCTCCAGGTAAGAGCCCAGACCCATGGACACCTTGATTTTGGTCTGTGAGCCCTTAGGCTGAGCCACATGCTGTGCCAGACTTCTCACCTATAGAACTGTGAGCAAGTAAGAGGGCGCTGCTTTAAGCCCCAAAGTGTGTGGTCATTTGCTATGGCAGCAACAGGAACCGAATCCCTCCCCCCACCTGCCTTTGTGGAGCCTCTGGACGCCCGTCTGTGTCCTGGGTGGTTCCCCATCCTCTCCCCCTTGGGAGAAAAATACTACCTGCCCTCAGTTCTGGGCCTCTTGGTCTTTGGCCTGGGAGCCAAGACACTAATTCCTGCTAATATTCAAGTGGCAGTGACGTGGCTATCTTTCAGCTGAGGCTTTGGGGTGGATTTAGCAGAGACTCCCAGGTGTTCACAGGGGTCAGGGGTGACGATGCAAGCCAAGCCAACAGAGCTGACTTTTGTCCCAGCGCGGAAATTTCATTTCTGATGCCACTTCTGAGCGATCCAGTCACAGGAAATGGCCCGCAGGCTGGGCAGCCCTTTGGGGCTGACTCAGCCAAGGGTCTTATGGGATTTAAGCCAGGCTCCAGAGTGTCTAGGACTGGGACAGGAGACCACAAAACCAGCGTCCCCACCAGGTCCAGCCAGGTCCTACCTGCCAGTAAATGCCTCCTTCTGCTAAGTGGTGAAAGCTTTTGTTTCCTGGAAGTCATCTCCTCAAAGCTTCTACTCGGCTGCTCTCCTCCGCCAGGGAGGCCACCAACTCACAAGATAGAGACCTGCGGTGCGCCGGCTCCCCCTCCTGCCTCTGCAGACTCAGCGGGCACAGCCTCACCTCTGTGCAGCCAGGTCACTGATGACAGCGTGCCTGATGCTTGGGTCTAACATTCCAGGGGGCAAACTCCATGCCATGCAGCTCTCCTCCAGGGTAACACCCACTCAGTCACGGCCCCCTTGAACACAGTTGTTCAGCCAGTCACTGCCCCACCCACATGGTCTTGTCCAGAAACTCAGTACCTACCATCTTTTACCAATGAGCTAGTCCTGGTACCCTGCAAGGAAGGCGCTGTGGATGGCCTGACACACTGGCTCCCAGCGCACCACCGCTCTCTCCAGGGGGCACTCACCAGGGAGGAAGTGTGGCTCAGTGGTCAGGGCACAGGTCCTGGAGCTAGGCCACCTCGGTGTGCATCCTGGCCCTGACACTTGCTACCTCTGTGGCAAGCTGTTTACTCACTCTCTCTCAATATCCTCAGCTGCAGAGTGGAAATAATTATCATATCCATTTGAATATTGTTTGGCCATAAAAAAGAATGAAATCATGTCATTTGCAGCAACATGGGTGGAACTGGAGGTCATTATGTTAAGCGAAATGAACCAGGCACAGAAAGACAAATATCCCATGTTCTCACTCATATGTGGGAGCTCAAAAATTGGATTTCATGGACGTGGAGAGTAGAGTGTTACTTATCAGAGGCTAGGAAGGATGTGGGCGTTGGCAGAGATGAAGACAGGATGCTTATGGGTACAAACATATGTTAGAGGGAAGGAATAAGTTTGAATGTTTTATAGATATAGATGAGGGTGACTATAGTTAGCAACAGTGCATTGCACATTTCGAAATAGCTAGAAGAGAGGACTTGAAATGTTCTCAACACATAGAAATGACAAATGCTTGTAATGATGGATGCCCTAAATACCCTGACTTGATCACAACACATTCTATGCATGTAATAAAATACCACATGTATCCCATAAATATGTATAAATACCAACAAAAATATCATCATATCTATTTTAAAAGGTGGTTATGAGGATTGAATGAGCGAGAGTCTATGTAAAGCTCAAGTGTTGGCTGTTTTTATTGCTCCTGCTTCTCTAGGTATTGGCAAGGCCTCACCTTAATAATCTATTCTAGATCCTACCCATAAGGGCTTGTGCTCACGATTGTTTTCTGTGTTGGCTGAATATTCTAGGAGTAGCCTGTGTTCCTGCTGAGCAGCTGTCATTATACTTGGGGGTGTACTGGTTGTTTTTTTAAAAATGCACCTTCTCTTAATGTTGGGAACAGTGATAGGGCCACATCTGGACAGCAAGCAGAAGTTATCAGACCTGGAGCAGAGAGAGGCTGATAGGTTCCAGCATAACAGAATGCAAACTCCAGACCCCTCTTGTTGTCTGAATTCTTCCCGGGATCCAGCACGTTACAGAACACAAAATGCTCCATTCACGTTTTCTGAATGAAAGAATGAATGAATGAACAGAGGAATAGCACACAATAAAAGACAACACGCTTTGGACTCTTTTGATAGAAAGCCTACGTCTTACAGTTGCTCCTTCTGAAAGATTGAAGTTGGTAAAGCTTGGCTCTGACCTGTTGGGGCTTTTTTAATGCAGAGGTGGCAGAGCGCAGGTCATTTCGTAAACATCCTCTGTTGGGTTATCAAGCACCCTGCAGATCCCTCACCGCGGTGCCCAGCTCCGAGGCCTGGGTCTGCACCTCTGCAGCTGAGCTGTGGAGAGAAAGTTGCTCACAGGTCCAGCCTTCCTCCAGGAGGAGGTGGCCTGTTTGCCTGGCTCCAGGGCAGTGGTCCATTGTCAAGTGGACCCTTGTGGTGGAGAAGCAGGACAAGTTGACCTTTGTGAGACCTTTGCCCTCAGAGGCACCAACTCCACCCTGGGTATTTTCTCTGGAGCGGAACTGGATTTGGAAGCTGGGAAGACATCGGTGACTAATGACTTCAATGTCAAGGGTGGAAATGAGATTTGCATACAGGTAGGGTGTGCCTCTGTGGGTTGGATTATGGCAGTTTAGAAGTCTAATAATAGGCTTTCCAACAGGTAGACTTCTGAGGCCTCTTCAGTCAGCCCAGACTTCTGGTGCCTGGGGTTGACTCATCTTTCCAGGGCCTCGGGCAGGTTTCTATAAAGACAATTTCCTGTGGGGAATTCATGCTCTGGGTTTGCTGTCACCTATGGGTGAGGATCGCAGCTCTGTATTGAGGCTTCCAGCACAGCTCATGACAAAGGCATGGCCCTGACCTCGCTGAGGCCATAACACCTTTCTGAGCCAAGGCCGCTGAGCTGGTGTTCTGTTCCTGAGCCTCTTCCTCCAGCCTCACTTCTCTGCTCACCCAGGAGAGCTCAGCTTCAACAGCTGCTGAGAAAACTCTAAGTGTCCAAAGGCACAGAAACATAAGGCATACCGCAAAGGCCTTCACGGAAGATTTCTTTAGGAATTCTGGAGCAAATGTGGTCTCCCTTCCAGGCCCCCTTCTCGGAAGAAGCGCCCAGCCTCCATCTAGACCTTCCTCTCCCCACCCCAGCCCTTGTAAACTCTTGAATTTGTCCTTCTTTTCTGTTTATCCTGCATGATCTGAGAGACCAAAATAGATTCCCCTTTATCAACTAAGACAGACCCAAAGGCTACAGAAACAAAAGTTACCTATGGGCTGAGGGTTCAGGGCTTGGATGGCAGGGAAACTTCCTAAATTCCTAGGCTATAAGGAAAACCATACACTTGCTAAACTACCTAAAAATAGGAGCTATCAGGCAAATTGTCAGATCCTTCCTAGCTTTGATTTACAACCCAGAACACTAAACTCAGATTGGACAGAGGACGGGCCTTACAAAGCAACTGTAGACCTCAAGCCAGTTTTAAGCAGCTTTTAGAGACTGCATACAAATTGTCCTGGTATCCTATGGTTCACCTTTTGACGTAAAACGTCAAATTCCACCTCATTTTAATGGTAAAACCTGCCCCAAAGTGAACATGAGATCCCATATATATGTTTACCTATTATGCATGCGCTTGATCCCCCCCTCATAAATATGTATAGCTTTTCTCCCAAACCTGCTGAATATGTATGACTCTACTGTGCAGTATGGACCCTATGAGTCATAAAATCCAAACTGCCCTTTCCCTCTTCAAAGAGAGAGCACCTTTGGTCCACACTGGAGACTATCCTTTCCTAGTTTGCAAACTGATATCACCAATAAAGCTCTCCTTTCTACTATTCGGCCATCCTGGTGGTTTTTTGGATGACACCTGCCATCCTAGTCCAAGCTCTGATCATTTTTCTCCCATGAAAGTCTCTGCTTCTACACTTGCCCCTACAATCCATTTTCTACACAGCAGGCAGAGGATATTTTTAAAATGAAAATCTGATTGTGTTGCTCCTCTTTAAAAATCTTCCAATGGCTTCCCATTGCTTCAAGGATAAAAATTCAAATCTTTAACCCAGCCAGTGAGGTTCTACATGGTTTGGACCTTGTTTCAGCCCTCCTTTGCCTTTTTTGCATCGCACACATCTGAGTTTTCAATTATATAATGGTGGGATGATTTGAGTGGAGAGCAGGTAGAACACCTTGTATGGCCACACAGGTTGTGCACTGCACAATTCCAGGGCATGAGGGAGCATTTACATAGATTAGGATGTGACGGGGCACCTGGAATGGGTGTACAACCCAACCTGCATGACCATACATGGCAACCCATTGTGTTTTCAGCTTCTGGCAGAGTATCTGGCACTTGGTAAGTACTCAGTAAATATTGGTTGAATGAATACATATTAATGAAGTTTAAACTGAGATGATAATATGAGCATCTTGTACATCTTAGTGAATCCCATATATAATCAAAAGATACTAGAACTTTAGAGATATAATGAAGAGAGATTCTTTAGATACAAATATTTTTGTTGGGATTTGATCATAATAGCAATAACATTTAGTAATCACCTTTTAATTGCTGACACAGTTCTAGGTTCCTTACATGTTTTATTGCACTCGATCCTCATAACAAACCCATGAAATGAGTCCAGTCATTATTTTCTTATTACAGAGGAGGACATCATTTCTCAGAGGGGCAAACCACACAGGTCCTAAGTGCCAACACTGGGATTGGAACCAGTGCTATCTGACTCCAAAGCCCAAGCTCCGGCCCTGAAGCCCACACCGATGTTCAGAATTAAGACTGATCCTTTATTTCTTCCCATAATCTTTCTTGGTACTTTGGAAGCAAACAAGAAACTTTTCAAAGACTTGTGCCTGCCAGTTCTGAGTGTGTCACCCAGAACAACCTCTCCTAGGATGTCCTGGGGCAGATGAGGGGATCAGCCACATTTCCATGGGCCCTGACTCACCAGGGACCTGAGAAGTGGAGAAGAGGCTCAGTGGGTCACCTGAGGCTTTTGTATCAGCCTCTGGCTCAAATGCAACCCAAAGGGCTTTTCCTCCTAGCAGGGGGCAGTGGTGAGGTGGGCAGGAGATAGACAAAGCCTTCTTCTGAGCTCTGTGGCTTAAAAATTCTCATATCATAATTATCATGACCACTTATCAGTTACCTGCAGCATCCAGGCACCACGCAGACTCTTCTGCATATAAAACTTCCCCGAAAGGCAGGTAGAATTATGCCCATTTTATAGCTGGGAAAACTGAGGCTCGTTGAGATTAAGCAAATTGTTAAAGCTTCCTTAACCTGAGAGTGGCAGACCTGGAATCCAAATCGGGTCCATCAGGATTAAAGCCTGTGCTCTTACTAGGAAGCCCTGTGGCTTAGATTGTATATAAGGCCAAAGACCAGCTCACTGGAGAGGTGGCCAGTGTGATGGCCTCCCAGTCCCCTTCTAGGCCTTTCCCACACTGGGACAGCCATGCTGCTTTGGCGGAATTAACTCCTCTCCCAGCTCCATAAGTCAATCAGTGTAGTCCCATCCCCCTTGCCTCTATGATTCATTTGCTCAGGGATGTGAAGGAGCCCAGTTCTAAGTCAATTGGTGCTCAACATTCTCCTGGCCACTATGACTGTCTTGGGCTGGCTGAATCAGAGTGAAGTGCAGGACTCATGTTAAATGTTTGGGAGAGGGCAGTGAGAGCTTTCTCTCACACTCTCCATGGTGAGATGTGTGGATGAGAGGCCTGGAACAATTGCAGCTGTTTTGCCACCATCTGGGAACTCAGGCTGAAATGAAGCCAAACCACGAAGAAGGGCAGAGCTAAGCGGATCACAGAGACGTGGAGACATAGCCCTGATCAAACCACTTCTGAAGGTTGAACCACTCCTGAACTTTAAGTTGCATTTTCTAATGTATTATTCCCTTACTGCTCAAGTCAGTTTTGAATGGAGTTTTCTATTGTAGTAGAAATGATCACACCCAGAATCCACAGGAAATTGGCCTGAGTTTGTGCTCTCCAAACCCAGCCTCTATTAGAAGCAGCTGGTTGCAGATGGGGTGGAGAAGTAGCGGTCTGAGGCTCCAAGGTTCAGGGATTGAAAGGGAGCAAGGTGTAGGCTGTGAAAGAGTGAAGGAGGGGCGAGGGGCTGAGGGAGGGAGGGAAGGGATCAGGGAGGGGAGGGGTGAGGAAATGAAGCAGGTGAGGACGTGAGGGGACAGGGAGGTGGCCTCCAGCAGCTGCCAGCAACACCCCTCTGGCTCCCGCCAACCCTGCTCCTGGTGGGGTGTGGGGGGAACCGGGAGTGAGAAGGCAGAGCCTGTGATGTAAATCGTTGCCTTCCATGTTTTCGGTTCCTCGTTGCTAAATTGGAGGAAGCAAGCCCTGGGCTTTCAAGATCCTTATTCCAAAAAACTAAATATAGGAAGAATTCACCTGCTCCAAGGAGAGGGGCACTTTCTGGAACTGAAGCACTCCCCTCCTCCTGCTCAGCCTTCTGTCCAGGGAGCACTGGGAGGAGCTGGCGGGGGGAGGGGGGACTCCAGGGGAGGGGCCCCACCATGCCTTGACTCCGGTTATGAAAACCTGGAGTTGCAAAAGAAAGCTGAGGGGAAAGCGTGACTATCAAAGGCTTCTTCCTGCTACGGGAGGTTCTGTAGTAGTCCTGGCAGTAGGGAGCCATCTAGGTTCTTTAAAAGAAGGTCTCAACTTACAGGAGTCTGGTCACTCTTTACAGAATCCATCACTGTTAGCAGGTGAGGTGCCCGCATGGCTCACTGCCACCTTCCATGCCTCGTGGGGTGCCACGGGGTACACCGGGGCCATCGGCAGCACAAGGGATCAAGCCCTCAAATCCAGGAAGGCAGGGGAAGGCTGGTCAAGGCAGATGCTTAGCGAGGCAGCCTGCAGGGTTCGCCACGTGGGGACCTCTCAGAACCTGTCGGTGTCCAGGTGCAGAGAGAGCCAGCCATGCTGTGGGTGCCATGCTGCCCCCACCACTGGTCTGTGGCCAGGGGCTGCAGCGTTCGGCCTCTGCCACGCTCCTTAACCTGGCACCAAAGGCCTCCCAGAATCTAGTCCAACCTATGCTCTTGGCCTCCCTTCCGCCTCTTCCTTACTGACGCCTCTACTCACTGGCTCCTGCCTCCTGAGACCTGGCGGGACATCGGGGAAGGTGGGCACTGTGCGTGCAGCACACAGAGCCTTGATTTCAGGTTCCAACTCTGTTACGTGTGACTGGAACGCGTGATTTCCCTCTGGGCTTTAAATTCCTCATCTACAATCGGGTGGTCATCACACCTCCCACTGTTGTGAGACTCCAAAGAAGGACCGGGTGGGACACGTACCTGGTACAGTGTAGAGTGCTTGCATTGTCACTTTCCGTGGAGTGCTTCTCCGTCCTCCGAGGCTCAGCCCAACACCGGACTCACCCGCCAGCCCTGCCTGGATCTCAACTGTTTTGGAATTGTTCTCAGAGCCTGCTCAGCATTCTTGGAAATGTCCTTCAAACGCTGTTTGTTCTTGTCATTTAAGGGTTGATTTGATATTTAGAAGCGACTGAAAAACATCTGAAGCCAATCCCAGTGAATTAGGTGAGTAATCGAGATGGGTAATAGGATTTTTTGGTCAGTAACGAGGTGGGAAGGATCGGTTTATTTTTTTTTCCATGTGGCCCACACAAATGGACTCTGAAGGCAATTCCAAAAGAGATGCCACAAGGTACTTGAGCAATGGCAGCTTCACTGGAATAGGATGGAGCTTTCCAGTGGAATGTCTTTGGAGTCCTAGTCTGTTTGCTGAAAAAACACAGTCATTATTTTATAATCACATCTTGCATAAACATCAGCGTTTCTCTACTGGCTTTGAAACTGGCATATATAAACAGTATTCCCTCAATTTATTTTGAGCAAATGACCATACTCAACAGGCAAGAACCTATAAAAACAGAATATATGTATTTGGAATTTTAGTGTTGTAATTAAGTCAAACTTTCAGCGAAGTTAATCTGATGCATATTTAATCATTTGCATAGTTGTTGCTGTGTGGCTTGGTAATAAGGCATAAATGTTCTTCACCTAATTTTGGCACAACAAATTCAAGCATTCTGGACTTCGGCGGGGATGGGGGTGGGGGGGTAGCTCCCCAGCCCGATCCTCCCTCCCACCTCCCCCCACCCAGCGCTCCCTCCCAACAGGTCTCACCTTGGCACAGGGGCTGCCGGCCGTCAGCTCAGATGTGCTCCCAAGACCCAGCCCGTGGGCCAGGGCTCTGAGAACAGAGGGCTGTGGATGCTGCCAGTTCTGTCTTCTGGAAGAAGAAAAATGAGTTAGATGTTGGGAAGATGCTTCTAGGGCCCAGAGGCAGGCGGCTCCTGCCTGGCAGGCTGATGAATTCAGATGTGAATCTGGCTTCCTGACTCTCTGGGCGGTGACCTCAGGCTGCTTGGTGACCTCCCTGAGCCTGGACAGAGTCCATGATCCAACTGCAGGGTTCTGTGGGGCATCATGGGCAACTCTGGGGCATAGTAGGTGCTCCACAAAATAAATCTCAGTCTCTTCTCCCCTCTCTCCCCAGGGGCACCAGAAACAGGGTGGGGTGGGGGCTGGGGGCCAAGTTCAGGATGTCACTTTGCCACCTGTTGGGTGAGGTGGCCCATATGGAGCTGCTCAGATGAGACCCTCCCTCTCTCCTCCTCCCCCTCTGCTTTCATCAGAGTGGTTCCTACAGCCATCATTCAGGGAACAGGCGTCGTTAGAGGGGTGGAGGGAAGACGGACATGGCCCAATTGTGAAATTCCCTAGAAGCATCTTCTCAACCTCTGACTCATTTTCCTTCTTCCAGAAGACCAAACTGGCAGCATCCAGGCCCACTGTTCTCAGAGCCCTGGCCCAGGGGCTGGGTCTTGGGAGCACATCTTAGCTGACGGCAGGGCAGCCCCCCAGGCCAAGGGGAGGGGCCAGGCAAGACAAGGGGAGGTGAAGGGGATGGGACAGTGAGCATCAGATAAGGAGGGTCCCTGAGGGAGGGGCCCACCCAGAGGGAGACGAGAGGAAGGCACCTGTGGCGAGATGGGGTCTCCTGTGCTTTCCAGAGGTTAGGGGATTGTGCTTTAATGCTCTGATGGTTGGGGGGTTTCTATGCATCCAAAGGCGCCCCATTTGTTTGGGGAGCTGGCCAGAGGCAGACACAGGGGCTGAGTCAAAGGTCTGTGGTGAGAGAGGGTGCTCCAGCCAGGGGGCTGGCCTCCCGGGTCCGCACCAGCCCGTCTGGAGGGCAGGGGACCAGCCTGCAAATCCGTAACTTGGCTGGGTTTTACTCAAGGTGGGCGGTCTAGTCCTGGTGGGGAAGGGGGGAGGAGAAAGGTATTCAAGTTGTGTTGCTTATTATTAATGGGAAAGGTCCTTTCTCTGGAGACAGATAGAAAGAGGAAGAGAAAAACAGCCACGGGTCTGAACAGTCCAAAACGCTGGAGCAAACACAATTGTCGGAGCCCCCGCCTTTCTCCCAGGGGGGGCGTTTCATAGGCCTAAAGGCCACCATGACTCATACATTAATCTGGAGAGAAAACAGGGGATGAAAACAACAGAATAGCCCAGAAACAAGCATTCTTCTAATGCCTTTCATTCCCCAAACACACATTATAAACCAGATTCCTTTGGCTCCCCAGAATGTCTTAATTTTATGCTTTCATGAGTCATTAGAGAGAAGAATTCAGAACCTTATAGAAGGCAGCAGTCAACGTAGTTATTGATACTTAAGACTGAGGTGCTGAGACGCATGGAGGACACCAGCTTGGCCCTGTGCAGGTGAGGGGCCTGAGCCCCTACAGGAGGCTGCCCCACCCCCACCCCTCCCCCTCCCCCATCTGCCCCCTCCTCCCTGCCTTCCTCTCCCTTTTCTCTCCTCCCTTCCTTCTGACAGTTCCCTCACACTTTTTCTTGCCACTTTCTTCTCTTCCTCTGGGTTTCCCCTAAGAAGCGGGTCACCTTAGGTCACCCAGTCACAGCCCCTTCCTTTGACTTCCAAAGCTCTGGTTTACAAAACCCACCTGTGCCAAGAAGTCCAGTCTCTGCCCAGGCTCCTTTGCGATGCTGAGCAGACTTACCTGGTTTTACGCACAGCTTAACCAATTATTTTAAAAGGAAACAGCCCACTTGGAACACTATGTGAAGGGACTTTTCTTTCCTTTTTTTCCTAACCAAGCATCTTCTCCTACTGTCCCCAGCCCCTCCTGTGCCTCTGCTTGCCCAGATGCTTGCTTTGGCTGGAGGGAGACGTTTTCGATATCTGACACCTCTTGAAAGTGTAGTTTGGCAAATGAGAATTGAAATCCACTCCAGCCAGCCAGGCCTGCTCTGGGGGCTGCACAGAAACACCTGGGCACCTCCTCACACCTGACGAAAGCCAGGCCTCCTGTCCAACAAAGCAACAGCCTGTCCTTCACCGTTCCGGGCCCTGCTCTGCACTCAGCTACCGCTGCTCTCGGAATGCTGAAATGAATTAAAACCTTGGGACTGAAAACAGGTGGTAGAATCAGTCAGGAGGGGCCCGGCTGCACGGGGCGGGGCGGGAGGCGGGGCCTGCAAGAGTTCAGACGGGAATTTTGAGGTTGGGCATCTGGGCTTGTTCCCTGCCCTCTCCCTCCTCAGCCCCTCACCCCAGACCCTGCCTCGATCATCTTTAAAGCCTTGCAGATGTTCAGCTGATCTAAGACGTTCCTGGAAATGGCAGGGGAAGTCGTCAAGGTGTCGTTAGCAGGCCTCCCCGGAGCCCCCTCTCCCCACGATCGCTGGGAAAGCTGCTTTGGTGAGTACACTGCCTTTCCCTGGGAATCAAAACTGTTTTCCAAGGCTAGATGTGGGCTGATTTCAATTGCCCCATATAAAGCAGCAAACACCCCGTCTAAAGAAAACAGTTTTTAAGGTGCAGCGGAACACATCAGAACGGAGAAGACCGAGGCTGGGGAAGCACGTGGGCGAGTGGAGAAACGGCTAAACCGTTAAACCAACAGAACGGTTAGCAGGTCGTAGAGCTGGGCCGGAGGGCCCGCCCACTCACCCAGACACACACAGACCCCCACACAGAGCCGTCCTGGATCACGCTGCTGTGTGTACAACGCACACACACACAATCCCACATACATGTGCAAACATATTCCCACGGTGGCCACCGTGGGATTTTGTGTCATGCAATCCGTACTTTTATTGTGCACATTATGTAAGTCATATTTTTAAAAAGTTTCCTCTGGATGTAAATTATTACGGAAAACAAGAAAATTCATTCCAGTTTCTTTTTAGATTGTGTTCTCGGAGAAGAGTGTGCTGCCGAGAACGGTTTTCTACACCCCAGCCGTGTTCTTCCGTGCAGGGCAATGCTGGTCCCGAAAAGGGTCCTGCCCGGGGACCGGGCACCTGGGTTCTTGCCGTCTCGGCGTCTTCCCGAGCCAGGCCCCTTCGCTCTGAGCTCAGAGCCTGCTCTGCTGCACAGTGAAGGTGGAGACCTGCTGATCACAGGGGCTCTTGGAGCACTGGCTGATGGTTTAGAATCTAAAATGCATAAAAGCTTCAGTTGTTTTGCAATTTACCCTTTTGCCCCCACTTGCTCTCAGCCCAGCCCATTGCCTTTGCAAATTAGGCTTGCAGCAGTTTCATCTGGGCTGTGAGCATTTCTCTAGGAGGTCTGTCCTTGCTCTCTGGAAGGAAGGGGAGGAGGGCAGCTGGGCAGCCCCCAGGGACTGTAGTCTGTGTGAGGGCTACACTGGGCTGGCCCAGCAAAGCCCCTCGGTGTCCCTGAGCTCAGACCCCAGGTGAGGATGCTCTGGGAGCAGTTTTTCCCTTCTTGTGCCAAACTGTTCATCTGGGTCTAGCTTGTACCTGAGATCTCCTATTTATTTAACTCAAGTATCTCCACACACAGGGCTGGGGAGAAAGAAAGCTATGAGCTCAATCACTCTCTGGCTAAGCACTTAACTTTTCTTTGGCTCCAGATGCATGTTCCAAATACGAGGGTTTACATATAGACATATCTATTTGCAGATAATTTGTCTGAGCCCTCATTATCCTGTAATTGGGTTAAATACTGCTGTGTAGGCAGCAGCATACCAAAGTCATTGCCGAATCCTTCCAAGGCCTCAGGCTTCCCCCTCTCTCCCTTTTTTTTTTTTTTTCCCTGCAGGCCTATTGGAAGAAAAAGGTAGAAACATAAATTAAGGCAAGGAGAACATATTTCTTTCTTGGAATGAGCTATTTAAGGAACAAGCCAGATGTGCAAATAGACATTTTCCCCTTGCTCTTTACATTGTGTGTGTGTGTGTGTGTGTGTATGAGAAAGAGAGAGACGGAGGAGAGAGAGGGAGAGAGAGAGGCTGAACTACACCATTCCTCTCACTGTGGACACCACCACACTTTTCAGTAAGAGCCACTGGTGGTGGATCTGATGTCACTGGGTTTAGCCCGGGGAGCCCCTTGCCTGTGGCAGCAGGACCTGGGTCTGCCTCCCCCCAAAGGCTGCCCACACTGTCCTCTCCCAAAGCCTTTTCACCTTCCCATGTGTCTCTAGGCCAGACACAGCCTTCTGGGGAACTTCCCCTTGCCCTGGCACCCCCCAGGAATGGTGGGGTCTCTCCAGGAGCCTGTCCTCTCAGTGGCTGGACCGTAAGCTTTTGCAGCCCCCACTTGGTGTCAGGACACAGGCTACATGACTTACCCAGTTCCCTCAAAGAATGCACTCTTTGACATTTTAATTGTTTCACAGAAATTTTCCTAAAACATGCTGCGTTTTCCTGCACTAAAAAAGTTGCATAGCACCTTGGGCATGATTTCATCGAAGACATAAGACAGAGTAAGATGCAGGACAGCCCTGCCAGCCTGGAACCGGCCTGGCTTTGGGAGTCAGAGCTGGGTTCGGATCCAGAAGGCATCACTGTCCATCTGTGACCCGGACGGCACCAGGAGTCTGTCTCCTCACAGGCTTTGACCTTCTGGAGGATGATTTCTGGAAGCTGAAATTCAATAATCTCATCATGCCCTTCCCTTCGTACCCGCTACCCCTTCCCTGCCTTCATGCACCATCTCCCTTGCTTGACCGGGTTACCGCCAACCACTAAGTAAGCCTCACTTTTGCCCCTTCTGCGCCTGAGCCTTTCGGCCAGAATAACCGTTCCGAAGTGTAAATCACATTATGTCTCTCCCCTAAAATCTTCAGAATTCCCTCTAGCTCAGAGAATAGATCGTGCATGCTTGGTTGTGCTGCACAGAGCATCCTCCCCCTCCTCCCTCTGGACTGCACTTCCGGCCACTCCCCTTGCAGGTAGGAACTGCCATGTCCTTTTGTCATCCTTCTTTCTGCCCTACTAACTTCTATTCCTCTTGGGCTTCACCCAGATGTGGCTCCTGGAAGCCTTCACAGACTGCGTTAGGTGCACCTGTGCTGTGCTCCCTCATTCGTAGAATTTCTCTCACTCCACTAAAAATCCTTCCTGTTCGCTCACATAAACATTTCAAAGGCCGGGCCTGGGTCTTTGCCCCCCAGTGCTCCCCAGCGCCAGAGCAGTGGGTGATGAACAGGCAGCCCTCGACCATTTTGGCACCATCTTTCCTCTTTTCTTGCTGTTGATGACTCAGACACCATGTCCCCAACACTGATGATGGTGATTGTGATTACAACTCCAGGGGCTACAGGGTTAAGTGGGTTATTTGCCCTAAATAGGCCCAGAGCAAATTCAAGTAGACCTGCCATTTGACCCAGCAATCCCATTACTGGGCATATACCCAAAGGAAAAAAGGTCATTCTATAACAAAGACACATGTACCCGAATGTTTATAGCACCACAATTCACAATAGCAAAGATGTGGAAACAACCCAAATGCCCATCAATACATGATTGGATTAGTAAGCTGTGGTATATGTATACCATGGAATATTACTCAGCTATAAGGAATAATGAAGATACGACATCTCTATGGTTCTCCTTGAGAGAGTTGGAACCCATTATATTAAGTGAAGTATCCCAAGAATGGAAAAACAAGCATCACATGTACTCACCAGAAAATTGGTTTCCCTGAACATCACCTAAATACACATCTAGGAACGACACCAATCGGATATCAGACTGAGGTGGGGGGTGGGGGAGGGGATGGGGGTATGCCTACACAATGAGTGCATTGCGCACCGTTTGGGGAATGGTAACACTTGAAGGTGCTGACTCGGGAAGGGGGGGTGGGGAAGGGAGGGATATATACCTACATGATGGGTGCAACACACACTACCTGGGGAACGGACACGCCTGGAGCTCTGACTTGGGGGGAAAGGCGGTACATGGGCAACGTATGTAACTTGCAATTCTGTATCCCCCATAACAATAAGATGAAATAAAAAAAAAAATGGTTCTTCCGTTTGTTCTGCCGTCAATTCTCACCTCTTGCTGCTGACTGTGTGTCTTACTTTACGCCCGATCATTGGGCAGCGGCCTTGCCTGTCTTAAAAATTAAATTGCAGGGCTCTGACCTGTTTTCCTTGCCAAGCAGAAGTCTTGTGCTCTACCTTTGTCTCTGTGGCTGTGTCCCCAGCCATTGCGGTGGCAGGAATCTGGCTTTTGGACAAGGGGTGGGAGCCACCATACGGGGTGTGTGTGAAATACCTCATGTAGATTTGGGGAGTGTGGCTGAATAGCAGGCCAGCTGCAGATGAGAGAGCTTCCGGATTGTTGCAAGGGCTAATTTGATTAAGAATAGCTTTATTTCCTGGAACCTACTTTGAAAGCTTGCATCTGTGTAAATGTCAAGTTTCTTAGTGTCAAATTTAAAACCACAAAAGGATAGATGTTTTGCTTAAGCTGGAGGATGACTAGCCCACTTGGAAGAGGGAGGCACAGGGAGGCCACATGGGGCTACCAGCACAGAGGCGGTGCCCTGGGAAATGCCTCTTCCCTGACACTGGGGCTCACGTGGTGTTTCCTGCAGACATACCCTGTCTACAAGGCAGGTCAACACGAGGACCCAGCTAAAGGCAGTGGATGCACTCACCGAGGAAAATGTCTGGTCTTTCAGGGACTCAGTCACAGGATCCACCTTGAGAAAGAAGTGAGAGATCCAACCACCTAGTTACAGGAAATGCAGAGTTCAAAGGAACATGGGAGATTACACCATAGGCTCACAAGGAACAAAATCCAGGATGGAAGAACTTAGTCTACAGGCCCTGCACAAACTCTGGGTTCCTCAACTAATAAATTGCAAGAGAAAGAGAGAGGAGTGGAACCTCTAGGTCAGGGTTTCTCAACCTCGATACTCTTGTCATCGGGGCTGGATAATTCTTTGTTGTTGGGTGGGGGTGGGGCTGTCCTGAGCATTGTAGCATGTTTAGCAGCATCCCTGGCCTCTCTCTACTGGGTATCAGTAGCTCCTCCCACACACACCCAGTCGTGACAACCAAAAATGTCTCCAGACATTGTCAAGTGCCTCCTTGGGAGCAAAAGTGCCCCTAGGTAAGAACTCCTGCTATAAATTAAAAGAGTCTTAAGAAATATGTTGACCAATCACAATGTATGTACCTTATTTGAATACTGAATCAAACAAATCAACTGTTCAAAAATAAAGAAGTAACATTCATGAGACAATCACAGAACTGTATATTTGATGCTATTAAAGAATTATTTTTTTAGATGTTTAATGCTATAATGAATATCTTTTTAAAATTCCCTATCTTTTAGACGTACATATTGATACATTCGAATGAAATGATATAACATCTGAGCTTTACTTCAAAATAACAGAGTGTGGCCGGGCACGGTGGTTCACGCCTGTAATCCTAGCACTCTGGGAGGCCGAGGCAGGTGGATCTCTCAAGGTCAGGAGTTCAAGACCAGCCTGAGCAAGAGCGAGACCCCGTCTCTACTAAAAAATAGAAAGAAATTATATGGACAACTAAAAATATATATAGAAAAATTAGCCGGGCATAGTGGCGCATGCCTGTAGTCCCAGCTACTCGGGAGGCTGAGGCAGTAGGATCGCTTAAGCCGAGGAGTCTGAGGTTGCTGTGAGCTAAGCTGACGCCACGGCACTCACTCTAGCCTGGGCAACAAAGTGAGACTCTGTCTCAAAAAAAAAAAATAACACAGAGTGAGGCCGGGCGTGGTGGTTCATGCCTGTAATCCTAGCACTCTGGGAGGCCAAGGTGAGAGGATCACTTGAGGTTAGGAGTTCAAGACCAGCCTGAGCAAGAGCAAGACCCCGTCTCTACAAAAAAATTAAAAAATTACCTGGGCATGGTGGTGTGCACCTGTAGTCCCAGCTACTCGGGAGGCTGAGGAAGGAGGATCACTTGAGCCCAGGAGTGTGAGGTTTCAGTGAGCTATGATCATGCCATGGCACTGTACCCAGGGCAACAGAGCGAAACTCTGTCTAAAAAAAAGAAAAAAGAAAAACCCAGAGTGAGGGCAGAGATCGAAACAAAGATGAAACAGATTGGTCATGAGTTAGTGATAACTGACGGCTGAGGGGTCACGGGGTTTATTATAGTAGTTTCTCGACTTTTTTATGTATTTGAAATTTTTCACATAAAAATATGTAAAAGGAAAGAAAAAATAAAAGATGGGAAATAGTAGTTAGGATTCTGAAGCTGAAGACAGTTTTTCTCCTCAAAGAATCACTGTCAGATTCTCACCAGCTTTTCCAAATCTGCCCATTAATCAGATCCCTCTGGAACCCTGTGTTGGTGGCATTCACCACTCTAAAAGGCTCATGCTGTGCAGAGGAAAGTCGCAGCGGTCTGAGTCCTTGCTCCACAAGAATTTTAACAGTCAATGTTATCTGCATGACCCATCTTGCCCGAGCAGTTTTCTCCATAACGAGTTCTGGCAGCACAAGGTAATCATTCCACAGATGGCTTCTGCACGCGGGCACACACGAATGAATGAACCAGTGAATGGGCAGGGTTCAAGGTAGTCTGCTGAGCTGGAGGAGAGATGTGGTAATAAGTAAGTTATGGTCCCTGCCTTAGAGAAGTTCACTGTCTACTAGGGGCTAGAGATGTTTAAACAACTAATGCAAAAATAATTCAGAATGAAGTAAATGCTAAGTAGACTCTAAGCAATGTGACATGGTGTGGCCAATTTCAAGGAACGAGGAGAGCACAGTCCCAGCTAAAACCCTGAGGACTGATCTCAGAAAGAGCAGCACAAATTCTTATGACATCCGGTTGCTTTTTATCGGATTTCTTCAGTAGTGAAGTCATGAAAGCCGCCCTACTCTAACAGATTCACGGTGGGGAGACTTGGCTGGCTACAAAGGGGAAAGTCTGTTTACATTAAAAAGAAAAAAAAAAAAAGAGCTGAACTACTGCAAGAAAACCGAAAATCAGAAAAAGCTGTCGATGGCTTAATATGCTCTTTAGTGGCTTCAGAAGATCTGAGTCATGCCTTTTCCTAATATGTCTTCCCATGCCAAAATCCACCACCTCAAAGGGAAGCGGAAGATGGTCTTATGGAACCCATGCTCAGCCGCTTGTGAATGGTGCCAATGTGTTAGCTCATCGCCCAGAGCGCAAAGTCCTTTTAGGAAATTGATTTTCCTTGGATAAAGTCACTTCCCTCTCTGCACCTCAATCTCTTCCACTGTAAGATGAAGCAGTTGGATAAGATCAAGCATGGCAAATTTGTGGCACACTTGCCACTCCTCACTGCTCCATGCCCACGGCAGACATTGCTAATTGATCCAAGCATCCTTCCCCACGGAGGCCAGACACACTGAGCATACTCAAAAGAGGATTCCAGGCACCCACAATCTATCGGAGGGAACTGATGCCTGCTTCAAACCTACTTATCATCTCTGACCTTGAATGTCCCAGAATTCTAAGTCAGTATAAAAGCTCTGACCAAGAATACAAGAATACAACCCAAGCACACAATGACTTCACACCATTGTTATCAATACCCAAAAGCTTATGGAGAACCCACCACTTGCTGAGTGTTGTGACAGGAGCTGACATTCTGCAGAAGACATGGCCCGCTGGCCTCCCTCCTCCTCCCACAGCTTAAAGGGCTTATGATTTGGGTAGAGAGAGAAGAATTATAGAGGAAAGACAAACCACAGTGCAACACCAGGGCCAGGGAAGTGACCACGGACAGCCAGGCTGCAGGAGTTGGAGGTGGAGGTGACACAGAGGGAGGGGGCAGTTGGAATAGGCCTTCCAAGAAACAGGAGACTTGAGTTGAACCGTGAAGGATGAACAGAGTAGCCAAAGCAGCCAGAAGAACCAAGGCCATTCAGAAATCGGGCCCCTGCTCCAGCTTTTCCTCCTGCTCTCACGAGGGGTAAGTGAGCCCTTCTCCTTCTCCACTCTGTTTTCTTTGCACTGGGCCCCATTCCTAACCGGTTTTCCCGATGACGCAATGTCCCTGGGCAGGTTAGGTGGTGAGGCCGTCCTAACAGCTTCCAATAATGGGAAAGGAAATTAAGCTTGAGAAATCTACATTCAAAGGCATCTTTTCTCCCCACAAAGGAAATATCTGGAAGAAGTTTGCTGGTGTGTATTTTATCCATTTCCCCACAGTGACTGTGCTTAGCACAGAGGATGGAAATGAGAGGATAAGGGAGCCCTGATCTTAACTGCGTAGACACGGGAAGTAAGAAGTCTGGCGTCTGCACACTGCACTTCTTTTACCTGGATTTTTCCTTTGCTTTCAAAGTAGCAACCACATACCTTTATTCCAGAAATAGGGCTGGCAAAGGCAGAATCTGCAGATGAAAAAGTCTGCTTTAGTTGTGTGGTGATAGGGCAATGTGAGACAGAGTAATGGGAAAAGCACTGCTCAATACATGCAAAGGGAAACATAATTTGATCTTCTATTGATTTCTAAAGAGGAGTAACTTGAGAATATGCCCTAGACAAACAGTAAAGGGATGTATTGGAGGCCTCCTGTGTCCCTCTCCTGAGTCTGACCACAGACTGAAGGCATGGCCTCTCTCCACAGTGGCCAGGTTTTCAGCTCCATCTGGGGCACAGTCCCTGGACTGTGAGCCCAGGTAGGAAGCAGCTGTCTGTCTGTTGAGGGTCCAAAATGGGGGCTGGGTGGGAGTAAAGGTGACTCTGAGGCTTGGAAGCTGGTCTGGGTTTTTCTGACTCCATGACTCTTTATTCATAAAAGTCCCCAAAAAGAACACACAAAAGTGCTTCGCTTCTATTCTACTTGCCCTCGCCATGCCTCAATATCCGCATTCCTTCTATTTTGATGCTTTTAATCTGCTATTGTCTGAGAGAAATGCACTCAACAGGTTTGTTGGATTTGTATGTCAATTAAAAATAGATAGCTTGGAAGCTGGAAACTACCCAAATATCTATCAACAGTCCAATGGATATATAAATTGTGGTACAGTCACACACTGGAATACTATATAGCAATGAAAAACGAGCAAACTACAACCACACGTAACAGTATGAACACAGGTAAAAATAATCCATGAAACAGATGTCAGGAGGGTGAGGAATAGAGCTGGGAGGCAGTATGACAAGTCTTCTTGGTGCTTGTAAAGTTCAGTTTCTTGGTTTGAGTGGTAGTTACTTGGATGTGGCATATTTATGACAATTTTCAAGCTGCACAGTTAGTATTTGTGTACATTATGAATATTATAACATCAATAAAAAGTTTTAAAAATCTGTATCTTACATATATCTTGTATGATTCCATTTGTATGAAACACCTGGAATAGGTAAATTCATAGAGACAGAAATAGACTGGTCGTGGCCAGGGAGGCAGGGAGGAGGATGGGGAGTGAGTGCTTAATGGGTATGAGGTTTCCTTTTGGACAATGAAAATGTCTTGTAACTAGACAGAGGAGGTGGTTGGCCAACATTGTGAATGTACTAAATGCCACTAAATTGTTCACTTTAAAATGGTTAATGGTGGCTGGGCGCGGTGGCTCACACCTGTAATCCTAGCACTCTGGGAGGCTGAGTCAGAGGATTGCTTGAGCTCAGGAGTTTGAGACCAGCTTGAGCAAGAGTGAGACCCTGTCTCTACTAAAAATAGAAAAATTAGCCAGGCATCATGTTGTGCACCTGTAGTCCCAGCTACTTGGGAGGTTGAGGCAGGAGGATCCCTTGAGCCCAGGAATTTGAGGCTCAGTGAGCTATGATGACACCATTGCACTCTACCCAGAGCAAGAGAGTGAGACTCTGTCTCAAAAAATATATATAAAATAAAATAAAATATTAATAAAATAAAAAATGGTTAATTTCATGCTATGTGAATTTTACCTAAAAAGCAAAACAAAACAAAACAAAAAAACCCAATCCTCTATCTAGGATAGGTCACCCTCTAGGAGCCATCTTTGTGCTGTTCTGCCTAAGCTCAAGAGCTCTGCTTTCCCTCCTGGCTCTCACTGAGACTCAGGGTCTCTGATCTGAGCTCCAGATAACTGGGGAGTTCCAGGATAACGCCCAGGAAGCTGCTACCAGGAAGTGGACTCACACACTTTCCAATAGTCCACAACACCTCGTGGGGGTCCTCGGTGATGGGGCGCAGGCCTGCAGAGTGCCAAACTGTATCTTGCTGCCATGTCAACACCACTCCAGAGCTAAAGACTTCCCGGGCCTTCAGCCCGGTCCCTGCCTCTGTCCTAGGCCGAGCTGGGTCTGGAATGTTTCCCTTCAGCCCTGGGAGGAAACTCACATACGAAGCAGTGTGTGAGCCGCGGCTGGCGAGCCATGGCTGCTCACACTGTTTTCCCTTTCTTAGCAATAATGTTTAGGTTCAGGAAAGAGTTCCAAGATATATATAATTCCTCATGCTGAGTAAGGGCTTCAGCCCTGCCTCTGCTGCTGCTCCGGCTACTGCTCTCTCCAGGAATGTTATTACACCAGCGTTGGCCCAGCGCTATACATGGGTGTCTCTCAATGTCCTCATTATGTGCTCCGTATTTTTCAGGTCATGTAATTCAGCTGTAAAAATTTGCCCTTGGCTGCACCTGGCATAGGAGTGGCACAGAGAGGTGTGTTTGTTTTTTTTTTTAAGGTGCTGTTAAAAATAAATTTAATAAGAGAAAGAGAGAGGAAAAGAGAGCAAGAGACTGAGACTGTGTTTAATTTGAACTATGGGGGAAAAGACATGAACAGAAGGTCTGAGATCCTGGTGCTTTGGCCGTGTGCGCGTGTGTGTGTGTGTGTGTGTGTGTGCAGGCACACGCATGCGCACACTCGTGTCAGCCTGCATGGGCGAATGTGTGTTCCTCCTGTGTAACTTAAAGCCAACTTTGTTTATTAAACTGGGATTTTCCAGATCGTTGGTGTGTGATGTGGCTTAGTTTATGCTGTGCAATATCCCACTTTAAACACTCACAGGTATATAAGTGAAAACCAACTGAGCTACTTCAATTAGTAAAAGCATAAGCAGCAATTAACTTTAAATGAACATTTTCACGAGTTTTTTCTTCCTCTTCCTTCCCTTAGCCATGTGTTAATTAATGAGCCTCTGAATGAACCCAGTCTCTGTCTATGGGCCCAGAAGATTTTGGCTCTGGAATCCAGGACACGTAAGTGGAGAGGAACAAGGGTCTCCAGGCTGGAAGCCGAGCTGCAGGTGGCTGCCTTTCCTTGTGGGCTCCATGGCTGGAAGAGAGCCCTGCCCAGCCAAACTGCCCAGCCCTTAGGAAGATGAGATGTACCATGGGTGTCCTTATTTTCCAAACCCCGGAACATCTAGTCCAACAGAGTTCTGTCCTATTTCTGTCTGAAAGAAGCTGTCTGGGAGATGACACCTTGAATATTGGGTTTTTAAGACTATTTTCAATGGTTTCTGAGAAAAGCTGGTTTGTATGAAATTGGCATGTCCTGCAAGGGCTGAGATGGTCCTGGTTATTGGGTGAGGGCAGGCAGGAGGAGGTTATGGATGCATGCAGTTGTCCCTTTTTCCATTTGAGCTGTGTTGCTAGGGTTTGGGGTATGTCCATGTTCCCTAGAACCCCAGTGTCCACGTTTTCACCCAAACATTTCTACCACACGGGAATCCAGAATGGAGGCTCAGTCGACACTAAGTGAAGATCCAGGGCCCTGGGCAGAAGGGCCTAGATGCTGAGGGGCAGCCCGGACGCCAGAGGGTCCCCTTCCCCACTGCTGTCCGAGGCGGGGGGGGGGGGGGGGGGGGGGGAAGGAGGGCTCCTGAGTAACCGCACATCTGGCGGGAGTCGCCCCAGGTGCGCCACCGGGGGAAGCCACGAGGGTCTGAGGGGCCCGCTGGGGCACTGGGGAGCGGGCCTCCTGGAGGGGCTGGAGGAGCGGGGGAGCCCCCCTTCCATTCTCTGTGCCTCGAGCCGGCTCGATGGGACCCTCGGGCCGCGCTCACAGCCCTGCCGGTCACTCTGCCTGGGACAGCAGGAGCGCGGCCGCGGGGCTTAGCGTGGAGCTGGGGCGCCCTCACGGAGCCGCTCACCCAAAGGCCACCCGACCCGTGGCTAGGACACCTCTCCTTCGCTGGCGGTCACCGTCTCCCACGCTATGTGACAGTTTTGAACGCAGCATTCGGCCAGGCTCGGGCGCCACCTGGTGTCCGCGGCGTCACCGCCGGTGGACGGGCCCTTATGGGGAGGGAGCGCCCGCGCGTCCGCGGCCGGCTTTGTCGTTCCTGCTCTTCTTCTAGACCCAGAAAGGCTCTGTGATGGAAGGCGGCGTCTGTCCCACCACGGCTGAGCAGGCACGCGTACCTTGGAAGAGAGAGTGGGGGAGGGAGGAGAGAGATTTGGGGATAATGGATTGGTTAGGAGTCACACTGGGTTTTTGTCTTAGCTCACCAGCTGTGTGATCTTGGGCAAGTTACTTTAAACTCTAAATGCCAGCTTCTTTATCTGTAAAACAGGGAGAACAGCCCCTACATCAGAGGGTTATGTGAGATTTAAAATGAGGTAAGTCCTTCCAAGTTCTTGACAACTGAGGATATTCAATAAACGTTAGTTCCTTCTTTGCTTAGCAGGTGTAGGGACACATCGACAATAATATAGGTAATAATCAAAGTTAGTAATATTAATTTCCTTGGCGTGCATGGGGACAGGCAGAGCATGGCCCGGATGAGAAGTCTGGACTCTGTGTGGTGGCCCTGACCACACCTTCACCGAAGACGCCAATGGTGCATTTCCATCCCACTCTTTATACAAAACTGGTTAATAAGTAATAAGACAAATCGCTGTTGATTTGTCTCTCCATGGGGAGGGACATGTAGGTATTTTGTGACTGTTGCCTCATTGCCTCTTGTAACAGCCACTCAGGTGAGTATTATAGCCTGCATTACACGGATGAGGAAATTGGGGTTCAGGGTGTCTAAAGTCACACACCTAGGAAGCAGTGAAATCCACGCAGCTCCAAATCCAGTTTGTCCTCTTCCTGCTTCTTAAAACTGCCCCTCGGAGCTGAGGCAAGACGTCTGTTAGGGGTCTCCTTCTGGAGCCCCAGCCTGTCCCTGAACCAGCCAGAAACAGCTTTCTCCACCAGCCCCGGCCCCTGGCATAAATCAAGTCTAGATTCCTGCCCATGGGTCATTGGTCGGGCTCCCAGCTGTCTTCCGGATAGTTCCTGGCGTGTGGCTATATTAAGAATGTGAACCGTAACATTAACACTTAAAAAAAATCCACAAAGAAAAGAAAGAAAGGAAGGAAGGAAGAAATACCCCTAAAGAGACTAACATCAGGTCCAGCCAAGGGTCATAAATCAATGTCGGTAAATTTACAAACAGTTCATAAACGTAAGTGCTTTTCACAGGGCTGTTTGTTATTGTGTCAGCCGAGGTGGGGTGGGCCGGGGGCGCAGGGAGGCGCTCCACCCATTCCGTCTTCCAGCGAGGAGCCGCTGGGATGGCTCCAGCAGGGATGGGACCAGCCCTGGATAAATCGCGACATGCGGGTGGTCACAGCAAGACAGAGCCTCACGTGAGGCTGAGAGAACCGGCCTGGATGGCAGGTGAGCTGAGCCCTGAACTTGAACTGAGGTTTGGAAGACATTTACCAAAAACCCCAACAATAACAACTATGACTTTTCTCCAGTTTCCTTTTTTTACTTTTCTAAATATTCTGTTCTTTGGAGCTCTGGTGGGTGCAGGGCTGAGGTGAGCGGCTAAAGGGGAATCCTATAAAGCAGAGGACAGAACTGTCCCCACACGGTCCCATGTGCTCTGATGGCACCCCTGCCTCACCTCCACTTGGCCAATTCAAGGACCTCAAAGCCCAGTGACGCCAACACCCAGTGACTCACACTCTCAAATGGAGGACAGTGACCAAGAAGGGAGAATGGCCCATCCTCTGTCACTGGGTTGTAAAGCAGCAGTATTGGGCCCTGGAAGCCCACAGAGCAGGTCTTGAAAAGAGTTTCCCTCCATCTCTCCATTGAAACCAGGAAACACACAATATCCTCCTCGTTACCTTTATTTTTCTCTCTCCCTTAGGTACCAGTGACTCACACAGACACCACTTCCCTCTCAGCCCCAAACCAAGAGACCCTGTACATAGAAACTCTTGCAAATGGATCTGTGGGGTAGATGACAGGGCGTGCGGTTGGCTCACTCTTCTCCCCAGAAGCTCCGGTTTCTTTTTGAGACAGAGCCTTACTCTGTTGCCCTGGGCTAGAGTGCCGTGGCGTCAGCCTAGCTCACAGCAACCTCAAACTCCTGGGCTCAAGCAATCCTTCTGCCTCAGCCTCCCGAGTAGCTGGGACTACAGGCGTGTGCCACCATGCCCGGCTAATTTTTTCTATATATTCTTAGTTGTCCAGCTGATTTCTTTCTATTTTTAGTAGAGACAGGGTCTCGCTCTTGCTCAGGCTGGTCTCGAACTCCTGAACTCAAACGATCCTCCCACCTCAGCCTCCCAGAGTGCTAGGATTACAGGCGCAAGCCACTGAGCACAGCCAGAAGCTCCAATTTCTGGAGCTCCAGCTCTGGCCCAGCCCAGACACACTGTGATGTGTCCACTTCAACATATCCCCATGTAGCTGGTTGGTAAGCGTGGGGTGTGAGTGGGCATTGACCCCTGGCCTTGGCTGCCCACTTCCAAGCCCCAGCCCCCTCTGCTAAGCCATTGATTATCAGCTCAGAACATTCGCAAAGATTTGGAGGATCAGTCAAAGCTGGGCCAAGTTATAACATTGCTATTTTACTTTACAAACTCAAGATGCATGAATCATTCTGGAATGGCACATAATAAACGTAGGTACTTAGAACTGGTGCCTTTTGGGACCTTCTCCTACCCCAATTCTGAGACACACATTTCTAAATGTGAGTGATTATAATTCTGCACACAAAGCAGCTCTTCTTTTAGTGAGACTTTAAAAAAATGCATTGGCCCATTTATTATAGAAGTTGTTCTGTGAATATAACTTTGTCCCCCCATTTCTGGGAGACCCCAGTCACTGCACCCCCTTCAAGAGCCACCCTGCTCAGGCAGAACTGCCCGTGAAACGTTCCTTAACCAACTAACTGCACCTCTCCAGGCCAGCACTAAACAGGGATTCCATTTATTTGAAAAGAAGGTATTAAATATGTCAGATGTAGGAAGTTAAATGTAATGGGCCCAATTCCACACTCGGTTCCATATGCGTAAATCCCACTGATGGAGAACAGAGTGCAACTTGAGCAGCAAAAACGAGATTCCTCATCTGTGGGAGGAAATTGTGCCCCTGATGGATCTTAGCTGACATTCTAATGGACATCCAATCAAGACTGTTAAAACTGGAAGGGGCCCCAAAGTTCCTGGGGTTTTGTTTTTTGCTTTTAAGCTTTAGGGGTTGTCACATTTCTCTGCTTTATCCCATTTTTATTTTTTGGTTGGTTTGTTTGTGTGTGTTTCCTAACTCCCAGTACACACTTCCATTTCTCTTCAGATCTTTTGTTTCAGCTCACCTGCACTTGAGCTAGTTTTTCCAAGAGGATGACTGGGTGGCTTGACTAAGGAACAAGCAAACATTTCAGAGCCTAAGTTGGGGAAACAGCCTGAAAGCCCCGAGCCACTGAGACACATTTCAAGCCTAGCTTCTCAAAATACGGTTCCCGGACCAGCAGGGTCAGTCTCTGCAGGACACTTGTTAGAAATGCATTATCTCCCAGCCCACTCCAGCCCTGCTGCCTCCAAATCTGCATTTGGACACCATCCCAGGTGATTCATGTGCATATTATAGTGTGAGACACCCTGGATTAGAGAACAGAAACTGGACATGACCCGTTCTTTGACACAGATTTATCACCAGGAGCTATCTTAAGAACTGCAAGAATTTGGTTCAGATGTTTGTGATAACTTTGCAGCCCAGTGGTTCTCTTCCCTGGCTGGGCATTAGAATCACCAAGGGAACTTTTGAAAAAATGTTGATGTGTGGAATTTACCCAAGAGATTGTGATCCAACATGCGTCTGGTGGCTGAGACAGTTGTTATTTACTTAGAGTTCCCCAGGTGGTTCTACTGTGCAGCCAGCGCTGAGAGGCGCTGGGATAAAAATGTCACCTTGAGTGGTCAGACTTCAGGAATGGGAGTGAGGTCATTTTCCCATTCACTCACCGTGCATCGCATGCAGGGTCCTGAAGATGATACAGAAATGGTTGCAATTCCCCTGCAAGGCAATAGTGTTAAGGAAAAATGAGGTATTTGTAAGGTGAGGTAAGACGCATAGCAGGAGGTGCCACATGGTGTGTTTCTGAGTCATGTGAGTGTTCTGTGAGGAGAGTTGAGTTGAGGGAGTTAGTCCAGGCAGGAAGGGATGGAAACAGAACTGAGTATAGGCAGCTGGGAAGTGCTGGATCCCAGAGGAGAGAA
The DNA here is from genome assembly GCF_041146395.1 of Eulemur rufifrons. NCBI lineage: Eukaryota > Metazoa > Chordata > Mammalia > Primates > Lemuridae > Eulemur > Eulemur rufifrons. The sequence goes on along the minus strand of NC_090997.1, from coordinate 13,549,098 downwards.
GGAAAGGCCCTGAGTGATATATCCATGTGGCAGGTTAGAACCGGGAGGACCTTGGCATCTACTAGCTTTGCTGCAGAATACCATAGACAGAGCAGGGTTTTCCAACCTCAGCGCTATTGACATTGTGAGCCAGATAGTTTTCACTGTGCGGGCTGTTCTGTGCATTGTAGGATGTTTGGTAGCATCCCTGGCCTCTACCCACCAGATGCCATTAACACCCCCTTCCCAGCTGTGACAACCAAAAATGTCTCCAGACTTTGTCAGATGTCCTCTGGGAGCAAAATCAACTCTGGTTGAGGCACACTGGCATAGGACAAGAGAGCAAATGGTGACAGGCCCTTGATACTGACATGGAAGCTGCATCGAGATGTGCTGTTAAGAATAAAAAGTAAGGCCGGGCGCGGTAGCTCACGTCTGTAATCCTAGCACTCTGGGAGGCCGAGGCGGGTGGATAGCTCGAGGTCAGGAGTTCGAGACCAGCCTGAGCAAGAGCGAGACCCCGTCTCTACTAAAAAAAAAAAAAATAGAAAGAAATTATATGGACAGCTAAAAATATATATGCAGAAAAAATTAGCCAGGCATGGTGGCGCATGCCTGTAGTTCCAGCAACTCGGGAGGCTGAGGCAGTAGGATCGCTTAAGCCCAGGAGTTTGAGGTTGCTGTGAGCTAGGCTGACGCCACGGCACTCACTCTAGCCTGGGCAACAGAGCGAGACTCTGTCTCAAAAAAAAAAAAAAAAAAAAAGAATAAAAAGTAAGTGGCACAACAATATGGATGTTAGTCCTAATAAAAATACAACATGGTGTGTGTGTGTGTGTGTGTGTGTGTGTGTACAAGTGCTGTGGCCAAGTGGCAGAAGTGGGGCCTCGTCTCTAGGTGGTTAAACCATGGATTCTGGGCTCGTGTCCTGGGCTTCTTATCCCAGCTCTGCCATCTACTACCTACCCTGGCCAACATCCTTAATCTCCACGTGCTGCAGTTTCTCCATCTGTAAAATGGGTCTAGCAATGCCTATCTCAATGGGTTGTCATAAAGACTAAGTTCAATCACTCAGTATTGAACAAAGTATCAGCAGAGCATTTCTCGCAAAGCCTGGCACATAGTAAGCAGTTCCCGGGTTTGAGTCATAATTATTATTCGCTCTGAGATGGTGAGTAGAAGTCAGGGCTATTGCAGAGATAGAGACTTTCAGGTTTTGCTCTGTAAACTTCTGTTTGTTTGAATCCTCCATGATGAGATTGTATTTATATATTAATTGTGAGATAAAGCACACATGAAAAAAAGAAATGTTCTCATGTAGCCTGCCTTATCTTTTTAAATGAAGTCTTTATTTTAGAATAATTTTCGATTCACCAAAACCCGCAAAGATAGCGCAGAGCGTTCCGATGTGCCTCCCACCCAGTTTCAGTTTCCCCTAATGTTATCATCTTACATTTCTATGGTGCAATTGTCAAAACTAAGAAACGTTCGTACATTATGGTTAACTAAACTCCAGACATCGTTTGGAGTTCACCAGATTTTTTTTACTAATATCCTCTTTCTGTCCCAGGAGCCCGTCCGGAATATCACATTACGTTTAGTCATCACACCTCCCTAGGCTGATGGTTTCTCAATCATTCTTTGTTTTTCATGACCTTGACACTTTGGAAGACGACTGACCAGGTATTTTGCAAAATGCCCCTCAATTTGGGCATGATGTTTTCTCCTAGACTAGACTGGGGTTATGCTGTGGGCGAAAACCACAGAGGTGAAGTGCCCTTCTGTCTGCATCATGCCAGGGGGCACGTGCCAGCAGCATGACTTATCACTCATGACGTCGACTCGATTACCTGGCCAAGGTAGTGTTTGCCAGGTTCTCCACTACCAAGTGACCCTCCCTCTCCCTGCCTACTCCTTGGAAGCGAGTCGCTACGCACAGCCCATGCTCAAAGGCTGGAGAAGTGAAGCTCCTCCTCTTCTGCAGAAGATTTGTTTCTTTTCTCCTAGTTATTTATTTACTCAATAGTTTATTTATATCAATATGGACTTGTGGGTATTTATTTTAGACTTTGGTTTATAATCCAATCCTGGGTTATTTATTTTGTTGCTCAAATACTTACCTCATTTTAGATTTCCAGAAAGGCCCTGGATTGGGGGATGGGGGGTAGAAGGCTGATTTGTGGAGCACAGGCTCCAACAGGGAGGTGGGCTGTGAGCTTGGGGTCTTTTGGCTTTGGGTGGTCTCTGTGGAAGGCTGTGTGACTTGTGGCAAAGGTGCAGGGAAAAGGAATCCATGCGAGCGGAAGCCAGGCACAAGGCAGGGTGGAGCTCAGGTTGTGAGAATCGTTGGCATGTCAGGCAGGGATTTCCAGAGAAACAGAACCAATAGGAGGTGTGTGTATGTGTTGGGGGGAGAGAGAAAAGGGGAGAGATTATAAGGAGTTGGCTCATGTGACTGTGGTGGCTGACAAGTCCCAAGACCTGCAGGCAGCAAGCTGGAGGCCAACGGGGTGAGTTCCAGGCCAAAGCCAGCAGGCTGGGGACCCAGGAAGAGCTGATGTTTCAGTTTGAGTCCAAGGGCCATGAAAGACTGACATCCCAACTCAAAGCAGTCAGGCAGGAGGAGTTCCCTCTTGCTCAGCCTTTTTGGCCTATTCAGGTCTTCAACTGATTGGATGAGGCCAGCTCACATTGTGGAGGACAATCTGCTATACTCAGTCTACTGATTCAAACATTAATCCCATCCAGAAACACCCTCGTGGACCAGAATAACATTTGACTAAGTGTCTGGCACCCCATAGGCCAGTCGAGTTGACACATAAAATTAACCGTCACATGCAAGGTTAGCAACTCCTGCAGCAGCAAACCCGCTTGGAGCCTGGGAACCAGGGAGCAGTGGTCCTCAGAAGGCCACCGCCCCTGTGGGGCAGGGGGAGGTTCAAGGGTGAGGAATGTAGGCAAGGGGATGTAGATGTGCAACTTCGAGGTGCTTCTCATCTGTGCAATCCTGGGGAAGTCAAGGCCATGTGGTTGAGAAAGTGACCCTGGAGAACAACAACTGTCAGAGCTGTCGGACTTCGTGTTATTTTGCGGGAGGGGGTGCAGGCATGTTGAAACCCCCAGTGTTTGGGGTGGGGGATGAAACACAGTGGGATAAACATGTGATCACAGGCTGTGACCTTATAGGGGGTACACCAGCCTTGCTATGGTCAGTCCATCAGTCTTACACAGGGAGTCCCCAAAAGGTACTAGACAGCCTTCACTAGGAAGTTGAGTCTTCTCACCTGTCCCATACAGCCCACAGGGGAATGCAAGGTCCTCTTCCTCCCTCTGCGGCTTTGTGCTGACTTTGGCCCTTTGCTCCCTCCCCTGTGGTCCAACCTCTTCCTTTTCTTGGCCTCCCATGCAAGGTCTCGGGCCCTCTCTGCTCATTCTGGTCCTACTGGTCCAGAGGGGAGAGGAGGGCAGGGGAGAGGATGCAGCTGGCCGTGGGTCCTGTGAGCGGACCTCTTTCGAGAGAGCCAGGCCCTCCCCAGGCCAACCTGGCCGCACCCAGCACAGCTCCATGGCACCAGGCTCTGGGCTCTTCTCTGCCTGAGTCTCAGCACCCCATGGCCCCCACTCCTCTGCCCTCCTTTCATGTATTTCTCCAGGATGGGGGGTGGAGGGGGGCACCAGCTCTTTCACAAATACTTGTTAAATATCCTACTATTACTTCCTATTGGAAGAATGAAAGCCTCCTTGTTGTTTTCATAAACTAAGAGACAGAAAGGACAGCGCTACAAAATCTTGGCTAGTGGGCAGGTGTCTGGATCAAGGCTAGAGTCTACAGGGTTGAATGGGGCCACATATGTTAAATAATTATAATTCTTCATGGGAGTTGTTCAGGGTAGCTTTTTGTGGCAGGGGAAGGACTTGTGGGATTTTTACATTTATCAGAAGGTGAAATGGATTACAAATCAGGTGTGGAAGCTCAGAGCCAGTTCAACCCTCAGGTCTGGGCGGGGGAGGGAACAGGCCTGGTGTCCAGGGGATCTTGGCCAATGTCACGACTAAGTCCTCCTGAGGTGTCCTTCCAGCTAACTAGAAGCTGTTAGTCTCCAAGACTTCTTCCCATGTGGTCTGGCTGGTCACGGCCAGAATAATTCACACTGGAAGGAGAAGTGAGTCAAAGACAAATAGGGCCCAGGAGCGGGGAGAGCAGACGGGCTGACCACAGGCGGCCCCCGGGCCAGTGCCAGACTCCCACGCGCTGCTGGGAGAGCCTTCCTGGAAGCTGGAAGCCTCTGGCCAGGAAATGATTTGGAAAATACCAAAATGAACCACATGTGGGTCCTGGGACTCAGACCATCAAAGGGGCAGGGGGGAGGGGCGAGGAAGGCCGAGGAGAGGCTGTGATGCAAACACGCTGTCCACGGACCGGCTCCCGGAAACCACGGTGGAGACGTGTCCAGGGGAGGACACTCCCGAGCACACGAGGGACCCGACCTGACCACCCCAGGCTGAGAGGGGCTTCCTCTGCCCAGCAGTCCCGTTGGGGAAGGAGCAGGGTGAGCCTCGGGTTTCCGTGCCAGGCGGGAGAGGCTGAGACTGCCCGGAGCAGCCACACAGGAAATCGTCATGGGTGGGTTCTTTCCAACAGCAGGCCGTGGGGGGCTTCGAGGGACGTGGGAGACACAGCCCCTGCCCTCAAGGAGCTGACCGTCTTCTTAAGGAGACAAGCCTGGTCCGGGAAGCAGCACAGTCAGGGGGCCCAAAGCGTGGACTGGGGCCTGCAGCCTCGGCTCAGCCATCTGTGGGATGAGTGTTGGCATCTACGCAGTTGGGGCCATCCTCCTCCTCCTCATGTTGCAGATTAAAGAACAGACCAAGAGGGATGTCTCAAAAGAATAGCTGAGGTCTTAGAGGCTGTCAGGACAGGAGGGATGGGAAGAGGACACAGACGTACCACGAGTAACTTTCTAAATGGACTGTGGAGGGCCAGCTCACCACTCACACCAGTCTGACTGTGAAGTGAAAGATTCCTCTGCAAAGGAAGCAGCCGGGCTCTCTTGGGACACCTTGACAGTCCCTGGCATTTGCACGTACCTTTACTTTTCACGCTGTCCCCAGCCGGAAGACACCCCGTGTCAGCGCCCGGATGGGATGCTGAATTGTCTGGGAAGCCTGTACCCTCATGCCTCGGGAAGTTGCCCAGAGGCCGAATCTGTCATGAAACCCGAAGCTTCAGCAGGGCCTCTGTCTCCTTCCTCCTCTCCCGTCCCAGGAAGAAGGAACAGGACCCGTTCGGGATCTGTAGCTTCTGCCTAACTTCTCATCCATCCTTTTTTGACCCCAGGAAGCCTGGCTTAGAAGACTTGAGATGACTCCAGGACAGGTCCAGCCTGCTAACTCAGCCCGGAGAAGAAAATAACCTCTAGGATCCTTCCAAGTCCTTGAATCAGGAACATGCAGGAAGCCCTGGAGGCCCCAGGAAGTGCCAGGAGCAGCAGGCCTTGGCAGAAACGTCTCCACAAATACCTCCCCGTGGGTTTGCTTTGAGGTTGCTGCAGCAATCCTGGAACCTACAGAGGCCCTAAAAACAGATGCATGGGACATCCTATGAGACAATCCATAACTGAGAGAGCCGAGGGGAGCTATTTCTTGTGTTTCTGCCCGACTTCATCTTTTTCTCTTTTGTTCTTAATTTTTAAACTCTGGTCCTGGTGGAAGCTTGCAGTAGAATTCTCTAACAACAGTACCTACATCCATGATGGAGGCTACTAGTTATTAAATTCCTCCCTATACAAACAAACCAACTCTTGGGCTGGGTGCTGTCAGGTATTATTTCTAATCCCTACAAAAACCATGCAGAGTAGTGATATTTTTCCCATTTCACAGATGTGGAAATTAAGCAGAAACAACTGACAACAGAAATAACCTGCAAAAACTTCTGGTTTGGGAATTATCAAACACAGCATATAGCTGTTTTCAATAGCTGGAAGAGCATCTTTAAAATATGAGTAACGGGTAAGCATATTTGTAAAAGAATGAAACATAACTTTCAGAAAGTGAAAGTCTAGGCCGGGCGCGGTGGCTCATGCCTGTAATCCTGGCACACTGGGAGGCCAAGGTGGGAGGATCGCTTGAGGTCAGGAGTTCGAGACCAGCCTGAGCAAGAGTGAGACCCCCGTCTCTACCAAAAACATAGAAATAAATGATCTGGGCAGCTGAAAATATATAGAAAAAATTAGCCGGGCATGGTGGCACATGCCTGTAGTCCCAGCTATTTGGGAGGCTGAGGCAGGAGGATTGCTTGAGCCCAGGAGTTTGAGGTTGCTGTGAGCTAGGCTGACACCATGGTACTCTAGCCCAGGCAACAGAGTGAGACTCTGTCTCAAAAAAAAAAAAAAAAAAGAAAAGAAAAGAAAGAAAGAAAGAAAGTAAGTGAAAGTCTAGAAATAAAATAGAAATTAAAAACTCAGTGGATAGGTTTACCAGCAGACCATACACCACGCAAAGAGAGACTCTGAACTGGAGAATGTAACTGGAGAAATAATCTGTTACAGAATGCCAGAGAGATAAAGAGGTGGAAAATGCAAAAGGAATCAAAAGCCCTGGGGGATAGAGGGAGAAAGTCCAAGATGTGTCTAATCAGAGTTTTAAAAAGTGAGGAAAGAGGAATGGACCAAAGGCGGCTTGAAGATGTAACAGCTGAGAATTTCCCAGAACTTATGATTTACACCAGTCCACAGATGCCGAATTTGAGCTGAGTCACCAAGATGGACAGTGACTTTGCGGAGCTTGGATCTCACAGATGAGGTGTGTGAGAAGCAGTGTGTTTGCACAGGGTGCCGGGTGGGGGCCAGCGCCTTGGGAACAGGCCTTCTACCACTGACAGAAGGTCCAGAGCCTCGAGGGGGCTTTAATGTGAACAGCACAGAGCTCAGCCACCCATCCTGTGAGGAAACGTCGGGAAAACATGCCCGGGAAAACATGAAACGTTGGCGAGAACAGCAGGGTGATCCTGTTTGGGTTTGGGGGCATTTCTGAGAAAGGGAGGGAGGGATGCTAATGTACCCACTGTGTGGATTAGGGAATCAAAGCACAGGCAACAGAGTTCTAAAAAGAGAGTAAGTGGGACCAACGCTCTTTCTGTCAGTCCAGGGCAGGCACCTCAGGGTCACTAATGCAGATTCTCTGGTCTTCCTGTTTGGTGCATCAGCCTCAGCATGGATGGAGCCACTATCACCATTTCCAGCCCTGATGGGACTTTCGGAAGTAAAAAAAAAAAAAAAGAAAGAAAGAAAGCAAACCACAACAGACACCGCTGTGCAGCAGGCTCTCCTAGGCCCAGGTCTGCATCCCTTCCCCACAGGCAAAGTCCTAATTACCTGTGGCTGCCGAGACCTGATGACTTAGACCCCACCCGGGCAGTGTTGTGACATCCGTGTGACGTGCACATGAGTCAATTTGAGAACAACAGCTGTCATTGGGAAATGAAAAAGGGTCTGACACATATTGTCCTGCCTGCGCTGTGGTGAAAGAGCAGACAGAGCCCAGTGGTGCCAAACTGTCTGTCTGGCCCCCACCCCCGCCTTCCGTCTACCTTTGCTTTGGTCGTTCCAAGATGCTTTCGTTTGGAGCGCAGGAGACAGGCGGTGGTTGTGGTTAAGCTCTCCAGCTCATCTGAATTCGAATTCCAGGCCCTTTCATAAGTTATTTAAGATCTCTAAGCCTCAGTTTCTTCACCTGTACAATGGAGTCCATTACCTCCTGGAATTAAACAAGACTATACCTGTTTTGGTACATTTATCAAAAAGTGGCAAATATTATTACCAGGCTTATTTCTAGTATTCTCACATTATGACTGAGTTAACTAGCCAAAGGATTCAATGTCCTTATAAGTAGACATGGTTTCTTTTGGCTTAAGGCTTTGAATCGGGACTTAGAAAATTGTCACAGCATTTCAAAATGAAGTAGCAAGAATGTCGAAAGAAAGAATAAAAATGCCTGAGGGGGAAAGGAAATGAGTTAGAGATTTCACTGTCTTTAGATCTATATTTGACAGTGATTCTGAACTGAGGCAGCCTAACCTTTTTCTGGGTCCCAAAGACATTCTTCCTATCTTGCTCCATTCTGGATTTCCCTATTCCACTGTGCTAAGTTTGGCTCAGAGAGCTGAGAGTTGAGGCGGTGGGACCCCAGCAGAAGAAGTGTGATGGTGTTTGTATGTGTGTGTATTAGAGCAGTGGTCCCCGACATTTTTGGCACCAGGGATTTTTCCACAGATGTTGGGGGTCAGGAGGAGGCTGGTTTGGGGATGATTCAAGTGCATCACATTTACTGTGCACTCAAACCTCCCTGCTAATGATAATCTGCATTTGCAGCTGCTCCCTAGTGCTAGCATCACCGCCTCAGCTCCACCCCAGACCATCAGGCATTAGATTCTCATAAGGAGCACACAACCTAGATCCCTCGCATGCGAAGTTTACAGTAGGGTTTCTGCTCCTATTAGAATCTAATGCCGTGACTGATCTGACAGGGGACGGAGCTTACGTGGTGATGCCAACAAGTGATGGGGAGCGGCTGTAAATACAGGTGAAACTTCACTTGCTCACTGCTCGCCCCCTGATGTGCAGCCCAGTTCGTAACAGTCCACAGGTACTGGTCTGCGGCCCAATCCTGCGGGCTGGGGACCGCGGTATTAGAGAATCAAAGGTGTGGTTAGACAATGGCTGGACCGAGTCTGGATCTCAGGGATGGGATCCCCACGCAGCACCATGTGCCACCTTCTGCAGCCACCACAGCTGCAACTGCTAAAATTCAAGCATGTGTCACAGACCAAATAACGTTGGGAAGTTCTGGTCTACAGGTTTGAAGAGCAGGCACAGTGGGTGGTCCAAAGGGATCCAGCAAGAACATGACAGTAGGAAAAGAAGGAAAGGAAAAATTAGACTCAATAAAAGGCATAAAATTCCAAATGGTGAGTTCGTTCTATTTGGCTGCAGTAGGACCCCCTCCGGGGAACATGGTAGAACTTGAGTCATTGAAACCTTGGCTGGGAAAAGTCGTGGAGGATGTACAGCAGACAAAGCTGGAGTTTGGATTAGTCTGGTGGTGGGACTAGAAGACCCAGTAGGTGATTTTCGTCGACATGGCTCTGCTTCCCCAGACCTCCCCCCTGCCGTCAGATTCTGCTGAGGGGCTGACTCAGGCCCAGGTGACAGACGGAATCTTGACGCGCGCGGGTGGGTCTGTGTGTAAAGGGAGGTGCTTTCCGAGTCGTCACTGCCTCGTTTCCTCAGACTGACTGGGATGTTTGAAAGTTAGTATGTTCACGCTCATAAAAATTTTCACATTTCTTGCAGAGAGTTTGTTTTATGGGGGGAAAAAATAGAAGCAGAGGAAGGATATTCCATTTGAGTTTGCAGGAAATAATCTTTTTAATTAGAAGGCTGCCACACATTTCAGATTTTCCAACAGGGCTTAAGTTCATTGCCGTCATATGTATGTGTGTTTTTTGTAAAAGCACACTACTATTAATTATTTGTTTTTCCTAGAAAGTGCTGGTTAAGGTGTGACTTCTGCGAAATTAGGCCGTTTTGTGTCATCCCTGTGATCAATATTTGGTTAAATGGCATGTTCTGTGTGGTTTGGTTCATAAAGTTATTTGAAGCCAAGAACTATCACTGTAAACTTGCTATAAACCAAGTTTTGACACTTAGTATCATTCATGCCTGGCACACAGTGCTGGGCAAACAGAGAGTGCTCAATAACTGCATTTTGACTGATTGATGTGGGAAGTTGCCCAAAGTATTAATAATAGCCCTTCATGGGTCTATGCAGGGAGCAAACCAATGGGTGATTAAATTCAAGCCACTTTTTGGAAACCAGTTTGCTTTTCATTTCAGAAACACACAGGAATCCAAGGTGAAGGGAAGACACTAATTAGATTTTTACATTATTAAGAGACCCGGATTTGAATGCACCCTCCTCATCACTCATCAAAGGACTTGAGCAATATCCTGCCAGCCTACCCCACGTTGGCTTCTGAATCTATGGAATAGGGGGTGCTGCACCCAATGGATCCTCCTAACTGCAAATCAATGGCCAGAGCCAGGCTGCCTGGCTGTATTGCCTGCATGCCACTATGCAAGAGTCAGCAATGGGTAACATCACCGCCAGGTGAACGATGAAATGGGAATATTCCCCTAAAGATGCAGAGCGGTTGTCCAGGGACTTGTGCCAACACAGCAGAGCAAAAACAAATCAGGAATAGGGACACCTTGGTTCTGGTTCTAATTCTGGCTTTGACCTGACTTGTTATATGATCTTTGACAAGTCACTCAATGTGTGTCTGGATCAAATGTTACACAAACATAAAGGGACATGATGATGATGGTTGTTACCAGCAGTAAGTCATTACGGGTTTGTTTGCCTCCCTGCTTCTTTCTTTGTTTGTTTAGCTACCCTCGGCCATCTTGTTCCCTAAAGGATTTGCAATAGCTTAAAAATAAGGTAAGAGCCTAGAGAAAATCCCTCCAAATCAAACCACCTTGTCTGACTCTTGACATTTTAGTGCTGACCATTAAGGAGACAATGAGCTGATGGGTCTCCTGTTCCAATCCTGGTCCTACTGACCCATTAGCCATGTAGCTTGGGGAAAATCACTTCCTTCCTCTGGAACTTGGAGTCTGCAGTGGTTTAAAAACATGTCCCCAAATTCTTTACCCTCTTCCCATGAAGCAGTGATGCCTAATTCTCCTCCCTTTGAATACAGCCTCCTCAAGGACTCACATCTTACTGAACTACAAAGTGTGGGGGGACGACCTTCTGTGACTTCTAAGGCTAGACCTGGCTCCTTCTCTCGGGACATGCACCTTTGGAGCCCTGAGCCACTGTGGAGGAGTCACCCTGCTGGAGAGACCACACAGAGACACACAGAAACAGAGAGAGATACCCGAGGGATCCCAGCCGTTCAAGTTTCCCAGCCATCCCGGCTGCCACACGTGTCAGCGAAGGAGCCTTCAAGATGACCCAGGCTAAAGGCATCATCTGACTGTAAGTAAGCTCATGAGAGGTGCCACGCTCCAGCCACCCAGCTGAGCCACTCCTGAATTCCTGGCACACAGAAACTGTGAGAGATAACAAATGATTAGTGTTGTTTTAAGCCACTAAGTTTTGGGGTAATCTGTTGAGTAGCAACAGATAACTAATACAAGAACTTCCCACCATCTCCTCTGGAAGGAGACCCTGAAGATTCGGGAGGGTCTCGGGGGCAGTTCCACTGCCTCCTGGGAAGCGCTTCTGTTCCCTACATCCTACTGTCTTCCTGAAACAGACATGGCACGCAAGGAGCTGGAGATTCCTAACCTTGATAGTGACCTTGGGCAAATCACTTCAGTTCCTTAGGACCTCAGCTTTACCTCCTGTAAATAGAAAAGCCTTTCTCTTATATTTGTTCATCCCAAGAGTATAAATGATACAATCAGGAACTCTCAGGTTGTGAAGCATTTTGAACTCCTCAGAAGGCCCTATTTGAAGTCAAGTCAGGATGCATCTTGCATGTAAATGCCCTGCCAGCCCGGTGCCCTCCCAGGAGGCAGCAGTCAGAAAGGCCAGGTCCTTGTGCCCCTACCCACGCCCCTCTCCCTCCTGCCCTTGGCCAGTCCCCTCCCTGGTCACTGTTCTGGGGCCCACGTTGCCTGTACCATGAGTGGATCAGCCAGTGTACTCTCATACTCTCAATCCAGCTGTGGGATGCTGCAAAACTTAGAGGCCACGGCTTGAAAAAGACAACACAGAGAAAAGACAGGATCCCTGGCTTCAGAGAGTTTCTAACCCAGTGAAGAGGCAGACCCAAGCCCTGCAAACATTAGACAACCGCAGGCAATTGAACGTTAAATGGCAGGGGGTGGGGGAATGTGGAAACAGGCACAGACACAGACTCTGAAGGCTCCAGACAGGGTAGCAGAGAACTCATTTCCTCCTCAGGTGCTCTTGAAGGATGGTTGAATGTTTGTGTCCTTCTGAAATTCACATGTCGAGCCTGCCTAATCCTCAGTGTGATGGTATTTGGAGGTGGGGACCGTGGGAGGCGATTAGGCCGTGAGGGTAGACACAAGAGCGATGACCTCTCCCTCCACACGTGGGGACAGAATGAGGAGACCGCTGTCTGCAAACCAGGGGAAAGCGTGAAGGAGGGTCTGCGGCGAGGAGAGCCTGGGGAACACGAGAATGGTGCAGAAACGCAGGCTGAGGGCACCGAGGAGGGGAGGCGGCCTGCCGAGCCACGAGCCCTGCATCTCAAGATGCCTGTCGCCTGGCTGTCTGCGCCCCTTCCTCCTGGCCTTGGCCAGCCCCGCTCGGTCGCTTGGAAGCGGCCTTTCTTCACAGAGCTGGCGGTTTGCAGTTGGCAGGGAGCACCCCGCTTTCTCTCAACAGCCGTCCGTCTTCTTGCCTTCCCCTTTCCAGCAGGGTGAATACATTTCTCTCCTGCTGTGTGTGCCAACATACCTCGAATTTGCTGGCAGCAGGCTCTTCTCATGTGTTGGTTTTGGAACCCTGCAAGAGTTTGTCCTATTTCTCTTCCATCTGGGCGAGAAACATGCCAACCAGGATTTCTCTGGATTTTTTCTTAACCCTGGGCTGTAACCCAAGGGAGCATGTGTCTCGACCCCTCAGGTCTCAAGCTCCATCCCTGCCCCCCCACCCCTCCCCTCCACAGCCCTCGCTGGCAGCCGGCGGCCAGTCCTTCTGGGTGGAGTCCCCACTCTTGACCCCCTTGAACTCAGTGCTAAGAAGCCGGGTGATTACAAATGGCCATTTGAGCTTCCACTGGAAATTGGTAATATATATTCTTGGCAGCAGTAAGGACAGGCTGTGAAAATTCTTTTCGTGTTGGACTTCTTTTAAGGAGAGGAGTTTTGTTTTAGCATACTCACAGGCGGCGGAAGTCGGTGGGGGCTGTGTAATGGGAAAACCAGGCTAGAACTGGAGATGTCTGAGGGTGGCAGGTGGAACCCATAGCCAGGTGTTTGGAGGACATCAGTGCCTGCCACCTGGGAGGTGTTCAATAATTACTTGCTGCATGGAAGCCTGGATAAAATATGGGGAAAAGCAACATGTGGTAACACTTCGACTTCATTTATTAGACCGATTCACCCCTTCTGAAACAGCTATAATTCCTGCTCTCGACACCCCCCACCGGGCTACTGCCCCAGCTTCCTCTCGGGTCTGCTGGCCTCCCGTCCACTCCACGCACCACCGCTACAGTTTATCTTTCTAAAAACAAACCTGCTAAATGTGGCACCGTGGATTCGACCCTGGAAGAGAAAGAGGGAATTAGTGGAGAAACTGGAGAAATCCAAAAAGTCTGAAGTCTAGTTAACAGTAATGTATTGTTGTTAATCTCTTAGTGTTGCCAAATGTACCGTATTTATGTAAGATGTTAACAACAGAGTAAACTGGGTGAAGGGTGTTGTCTTAGTCCATGTTGTGCAGCTGTAATAGCAGACCTGAGACTGGATAATTTATAAAGAATGGAAATTTATTCTCCCACAGTTTTGGAGGATGGGAAGTCCAAGATCAAGGCACTGGCATCTGGTGTGGGCCTTCTTACTGCATCCTCACGTGGAAGGACAAGAGAGGAACTGTGTCCTCACATGGCAGAATAGCAGAAGAGGGCAAACCCACCCCCATAACCCTTTTTATAGCAGCATTGATTAGCTCTTGATGGCAGAATCCTCATGACCTGTATACCACCATTAGGCCCCACCTCCCAACACTGCTGCATTGGGGATTACATTTTCAACACGTGGATTTTGGCGGACACATTCACACCATAGCAGGTATACCGGAACTCTCTGTACTATCTTTGCAATTTTTCCCACAATCTAAGATTATTACACAATAAAATGTTATTTTTTAAAAAATGCAAATCTGACCACATCACTCTCCTGCTTAAAACTAGGGTAACCAGCCATCATGGTTTGCCCAGGATGGAGGGATTTCCTGGAAGTTAGGACTTTCAATGTTAAAACCAAGAAAGACCCTAGGCAAAATGAGACAATTGGTCATCCCCTAAACCCTCAAATGGCTCCGTACCAGGTAAAGATTAAGTACAGGTTTCTCGGGCTGACCTAACAAGGCCTTCCAGGGTCTGCACCTGGCCCCTGCCTCTAAGTGCAGAGCTTCTGTGATCCCCTGGACCCCACCTGCCACCCTGGGCTCCTCCAAGCCCCCTCCACCGTGAGCCTTCACTCACGCTGTTTCTCTGCCTGGAGGGTCTTCTCTGCCCCATCATCCCCCCAGCCAACACTCAGGGATTATCTCTTCTAAAAAATCTCTAAAAAAAACCCCAATAAGCTGAGAATTTACATTCACAAAAAAACCTGCATACTGATGTCGACAGCAAGATTGTCAACACTTGGAAGCAATCAAGATGTCCTTCAGTAGGTGAATGGATAAATATACTGTGGTACATCCAAACAATGGAATATTATTCGGCACTAAAAAGAAATAAAGTATAGAGCCAGGAAAAGACATGGAGGAACCTTAAATGCATACTACTAAGTGCGAGAAGCCAGTCTGGAAAGGCTACATACTGTGTAATTCCAACTAAACGACATTCTGGAAAAAGCAAAACTACGGATGGAGATGATAAAAAGATTGGTGGTTGTGGGAGCTTAGAGGGGTCCGGAGGAGAGAGGAAGAAATAAGCTGAACACAGAGCATTTGTAGGGCAGTGGAACTACTCTGTGTGATACTGTCATAGTGGATACATGTCTTTATACATTTGTCCAAATGTACAACACCAAGAGGGAACCCTAATGTAAGCTATGGACTTTGGGTGATAATGACATGTCTGTGTGGGTTCATGGATCGGAACAAATGTCCTGCTCCGGTGGGGCACACTGACAGTTGGAGAGGCTGTGCATGTGCGGGGAAGGCGGTACACGGGAACTTTCTGTACCTTCTGCTCAATATTGCTGTGACCCTAAAACTGCTATAGCAAATAAAGTCTATTTAAAACAAAGAGACAAACACAAGAACCAGTTGTCCCACTGTCCCCCAGGTTGGCCCTGCCCTTTTTTCGTCCCTCCACCGCTGTGTTTTGTCTGTCAGATCCCAGGGAGAAATATATTAAACCTCGCGATTTCCGCGTGTTTGCTTCCAGTCCAGCAGGAGCCCAGAGAGCAGGGTCACGACATGGTCTTTCCAGCATCTCCAGGGCACAGAGCGCTTTTTGGCTCCTGGTAGTTTAATGTGATTGTTGAATGATCCAGTGTTATTGATTATCTACTGGGTGCCAAGTACCCCTGCCCCCCTCTCCTGAATGTCTTTGTTCTCCTTCTCTGCCGGTTTACTCCCTTCAGTCTATACAGAAGTTGAAAGAAATTTCCTCTCGCTCTGCTGCCCTACCTAGTCACTGCCATACTGCCGTGTCCTAACACAGGCGATTTCTCACGGGGAAGCAGGGTCCTCCCCAGATGCATTTTCTGATGGCTCAGCCGTGCTTTCTCGCCCTCCCATGGCTCATGGCCGGGTCCTGAACCTCATCCCCAACCCCAGCTCACTCCCCACCTGCCTCTGCCTCACCTGCTGAGCTGTCTTCCCATTCATGGCCTCGCCTTTCCCTTGGCCCAGAAGCTGGGCATGGATTCTTGGTCTTCTACTCTGCTCCTTGACGCCAGCTCAGTCTTCCTCAGCCTTTCACTGCCCTGGGGCAAACATCCGGCCCACTCAAGGTCAGTCTGTTTGGTGTGGCCCCATGAACAGGCTCCTCTGGGCCACCCAACCCTGAAAACGGGACCCACAGGTGCTCTGCTCTAAGGCTGCATTCCCCAGGAGCTCCACTGGTTCCTATTTAAACAAAGCCAGGCCACGTCTCAGTCAACATCCCTGCAGGATTGGATGCTGCTGGCCCCTCCCTCCTGGCCAAACCTGTGATAGGGGCCACCGTGGAGCAGTATGTGAGAGGGACTTACATGGGTTTATGCAGGAGCGTCTTACTTGTGGTGCTCTGTTCTGGGACAGACAAGACAGCATGGACCACTTGCTTCTCCCAAGCAGCCCAGCTCTATGGACAGAAAGTAAATCTAGGAAAAAAGCCCTGACGTGCCCTGGAAATCCTCCTTCACTACTAGTTTGCCTTCTCAAACTGTATCAACTTTCAAAGTGTGCATTCCCTTTAACCCTCTCACCTAGTAATTCCATGTCTAGAATTCAACTCTATAGAAATACTTCGCATAGGCATGAAGATGTGTGCACAAGGACATTCTGTTACAATGAAATATTCGGAATAACCTACTTGTCCATTGATAAGGAAATGGTTATATAAATTGAGCTAAATTTGCACAGTGGAATACTTAAAGCAATGAGGTAGACCTACATGTATTAACAGGAAGAGATTTTCAAGGTATAACCTAAGGCAGGGTTTGAAAACTAAATTCCATAAGACAAATCCAGCCTGCTGCCTGTTTTTATATAGTCCATGAGCTATAGAAGAATAGTTTTTACATATTTTAAATGGTTGAAATAAAATCAAGAAAAGAATAATATTTCATGACACATGAAAAATACATGAAATCCAAATTTCAGTGTCCACAAATAAAGTTTTATTGGATCACAGCCACACCCATTCATTTGCTCACAGTCTATAGCTGCTTTCACCCTATAACAGTAGAGCTGATAAATGTGACAGAGACCATGTGGTTCACAAAGCCAGAAATATTGACTGTCTGGCCCTTTACAGAAAAAGTTTGCCGGTTTCTCTGCTCTCCACTCACTATGAGAGGATAAAACTCAAAGTCTGCTGTCTGTAATTCAGAAGAGGACCGTCACCAGACCCCAACCATGCTGCTACCTGATCTTGGACTTCCAGCCTCCAGAGCTGTGAGCAATAAGTTTCTGTTGTTTATAAGCCAAAAAAAAAAGAAAGAAAAAGTTTGCCAACCCCTAATCTAAGTGATGAAAGGTAAATCATATATATATGCTATTTCTTTCATAGAATACTCCCATAAAAATTATGCACATTATGTAACATATATTAATATTTAAGTATGTAAATTAATAGAAGATGTTGGAAGGCTACTCTCCAAACTGTTAACAATGTTTCCCTGTGAGAAAGGAGCAGGATTGGAGAGAGAAAGATAGATTAAGGGATATAACATATTTCATTATTTATACCTGTATGTCTTTAATTTTTATACTGAATATATGTGTGTATATACATATACAGTTGATTCTTGTTATTTGTGATAGTTACAGTCTACAGAGATGCCACAAACACTGGAATAACAAATACTGAGCCATTGCTTCTCGGGGAAATATTCAGGTTATTAAGTATGAAATGTCCAATTTCCTTAAGTAATAAGTTTGACAGTTGATATCTCTGATATTTCACTTTGTCACTTCTTGTTTTATGTTTACGGTGAAGGTACACCCTCAGTCTTTCAAATGCTTGTTTTGCCTTGTGATTATCTTTCAGGTTTTTTTTTAAAGCAATTTTTGTGAAACCATGGATAAGTCAAAATTCATGTTATTTTTGAGTCTGAGTTCCATCGTGGAAGCAATGCAGTGCAGACAGCTTGAAATATCAACGAAGTGTTTGGGAAGGATGTGGCTAATAAATGCACAGTACATCGATGGTTTGAGAAGTTCCATTCTGGTGATTTTAATCTTGAAAATGGGCCACATGGGAGACCTGAGACCAAGGTGGATAATAATGAACTGAAAGCTGTAGTGGAAGCGAATCCATCTCAACCTGTGCATGAATTAGCAGCAAGGTTTGACATTACTATTCCAACAATATTGGACCATTTGAAACAAATGGGCAAGGTAAAGAAGCTGGATAGATGGGTACCGCATGAATTAAACAAGCATCCGAAGAGTAATTTGTCTTGAAGTTTGCCTTTCTTTGCTATCACGACATAAACAAACCATTTCTACACTGTATTGCTATTTGTGATGAAAAATGGATTCTTTTGGACAATCGCAAGTGTTCGGCACAATAGCTGGATAAAGATGAAGTGCTGAAACACAGTCCCAAACTGAATATTCATCAAAAAAAAAAAAAAAAAAAGGCTAATGGTGTCTCTTTGGTGGTCCAGCACTGGTATTATCCACTACAGCTTCATGACACCTGGTCAGTTGATTACAGCAGATGCCTACTGCAACTAATTGGATGAAATGATGAGGATGCTTATGATGAAGCAGCTGAGATTGGTCAATAGAGACAGGCCAATCCTCTTGCAAGACAATGCTTGACCACGTGTTGCACAAACAATGCTGCTCAAACTATAGAAGCTGGACTTGGAAACTCTCTGTCATCCACCACATTCACCAGACCTTGCACCAAC
Organism: Eulemur rufifrons; assembly: GCF_041146395.1. Classification (NCBI taxonomy): domain Eukaryota; kingdom Metazoa; phylum Chordata; class Mammalia; order Primates; family Lemuridae; genus Eulemur; species Eulemur rufifrons. The sequence goes on along the minus strand of NC_090997.1, from coordinate 13,530,775 downwards.
TGACTCCCACTTCTTCCAGTCTTTGGACCACTTCTCACAAGGAAAAATATTCAATTCTCAACAAGCTGTGGAAGATGCCTTTTGCAATTTCATCACCACTTGCTCTTCAGGCTTCTTTGCTGCTGGCATAAACAAGTTACCGTTAATATGGCAAAACCGAGTCGACAGTTTAGGCACGTACTTGGATTAATCGTACTGCTTCTTGTTTGAGATATAGTAAACTAAACTTTTAATTAGGAATCGGACATTTCATATTTGATGACTTAATACAAGGTTAGGCTCCTATGAACTTCTGGTCACAGCATTTTTGTCAACTGATTGATACATAACCTTGCTTTAGTGTGTTTCTGTTTAGAGACATCTTATTTTTCTCTGCAAGGCTCATCAGAGCCTTCTTTGGCTTAGGAATACTAGGCTTAGCTCTATGTTTGGGGGCCATTTTAACCAGTGAAATCACCAAGGAAAAGCACAAAAATGTGAAAAATGTGGCACTACATAGACCACAGAAAGGACACTGACTTACAGTTTGAGAGCTGGGACAGAAAGTAGAGCTTCACCTTGTTTGTCTTCAGCGGGGAACGCACCCACTGGGTGACTCAAGCTTCTTGTCATTCTGTCTACATCCAGGAATGACTGCAAAAGTGCCCTATGTACTGATTTGGGGTACAAATATTAATGAGGAGGCAAATTCACAAATACAGAATTGTCAAATAATGAGGACCAACCATATGTTTATATGTGTGTGTTACATATTAATATGTATATATATTCATGCATTGTTTTGTACTTAAATAATCAATAAAAATATGTTTAATGTTTGCCCTTAACCACAGAGTTGCCTCCAAAGTCTATCTGTGGGCAGCATGCAGAGGGTCTGTAACCCATGCCCCTGAGGAGCAGACAAGGGAGACAGGTTCATTTCCACACAAGTGAGCCAACCTTTCAGCGGGACCTTCAATAGGGCAGAGATGGTGGCAAAGCCGAGAACAGGTCAAGCCTCCCCTGGGGCAGTTTCCTATTGTTAAATGGTTGACTTCTTAGGTGTCTGTGAGCAGCTGCTTCCTGAGGACCAGCAAAGTCACGTGGCATGAGACATGAGAACGCTGGCAACACACACACAGTCAGGCCACCAGAGGCAACTGGTGAGAAGTTTGCCTCTCCTCACTCTGGCTTCCATTTCTTCACCCCCTCCTCCATCCATACCGTTCATTTGTTCACACCACTCATTCATGCAGCAATGCATTCATCCTGTTCTCGCCTCCCCTACATAAACCCTCATCCAGGGCAGGTTTGAGGCGCACAGTGTCTTGTTCTGGTTTGTTCCTCACTCGCTTGGCACCACCGCCTTCCAAGGATACGTTGTAGTAACGACTGCATTTGATCAGCATGTTGGGAATGTATTCCTCAATGGACACCCTGACTGGCCATTTCACAAGTCCCCCAGCGGTGGACTGAGCAGTTTGAATGGGATCCTGGCTGGTGGATGTTTCGAACCCTCCACTCTCAGCTTCCCAACCTCCTCCCAGAGCTGCCAACCCAGTGGCCCCTCTGCGCTAGTGGCCAGACTCTGTCTAGGGACAGAGCGCCAGCCAGTGCAGCAGAACAGGGAGCCTGTGAGGCACTGGATTAGTTACACAGCCACGCAATGTTCTTTCTAGGTGGAAAAGCCACTTTAAACTCTTCTCCTAAAGCAAAAAATGTAAATGCAGCACCGCATATAGCACTAACTTATATACATTCGTCTACACTGTCTAACGGGTTTTAAATGCCTTAGGCTTGTCTTTGCCCCGGCTTTTTAAGAGTCCTGTGGCTGTGTCCTCCTGCCACCTCCTGTGATGCTTATGGAACAGCTAAAAGGGACAGGGAAAATCAGAACCACTCATTAGGTACACGTTAGAACTGCGTTCCAGTTAATAAAACAGGAAGAGGCACACCCAGGCCCACGTTAAATTAACCACAGCCTGATCTGAAGATACTGAAGGAATACTCAGACCTGCAGGGTGGGGACGCGGAGCCCAGTCCTCGGAGAGCATCGGGCTCGCACAAAGCGCTGTTGCCACCTTGTGGCCAGCAGAGGCGGGCCTCTGAGTCCGGTGGACTGCTCCAGGCCCTTCTCAGCGCGCTCCCAAGGGCTTGCGGGAGCTCCTGGAAAGGCAGTCCTTCCCCAGGCCGCCAGACACCCCCACTGGGAGGCCTGGGCCTGTGTGTCTGGAGGAACATCCTCTCTGGGCGCGGGTCCCTCTGTAAAACTGCAGGCTTGTCCTGACATCACCTCCCTACGCTCCCTTCCAGTCCTTCCGTGCTGTTTATGTGGCCACTGTGTCTTGCAAGGCACCGTGGGGGAGGCAGAAGGCTCCAGGAGCAGCTTCTCCCCTCAGAGCACGGGGGTCTTGCTGGGGCTGCTGCGCCCCAAGCGGGCCCGGCTCGGTGAGGGCCTTGGTGGCGCTGCCCGGCTCGGTGAGGGCCTTGGTGGCGCTGCCCGGGAGGACTTCCCGGTCGGTCTGTCTTAGTAAGCAAGGGGGCCTGAGGAGGAAATGGCTGTTTTGTGCCTGCCCTCCATGAACAGAGATGGAATATGGTCCCTCCATGTGTGGTGGCAGGAGGAACCAAACAGACAAGACCTGGGGGAGGGCACGGAGAGAGTGCGTGTGTCGCAGGTGCTGCGTGTGCGCGTCTGGGCATGCGCGTTTCCCTGTCTTTCTCCATACAAGAAAAGACCGGCTCCAGATAAGACCAAGAAGAGGAGGGAGGGGGACAGAGGACCTCCGGGGCTGCTGGCACCTGTGGAAACTGAAGTGTTGCCTTTTCTTCATGGAAAGTGAGGCCCGGCCTGGGGAAATGATCAGTTCCTATTCCCAAGGGCTGCGCTCAGGACTGGAATCTGCAGCCTTGGTGGCCATGATTTCAGCTCCAGGTGAGACTTGCATTGCCTGTGACCATACCAGTAGAGAGCCCTGCTGTGGGACACGGAGGCCCATTGTGTCTCCCTGGGCACCCCAGCAGACGCCACTCCTGGATTAGCCCTCCTCACTCAGCACTGCTCTACCCAAGGCCCTGCCGGCAGGCTCCAAGCCCGTCCCTGCCCTTACGGTCTCTGGCTCAGCTAGGCGTCCTCTGTGACCACCCCTGACCAGCTGCCCCGGAACTCCTGGAGAGACCTGGGACACAGGTTCTGGTGGGCTCCTGCCTGTGCAGCCAGCACCTCCTTTTGGATCCAGGAGGCTCAGCCCTAAATGTGTCAAGCAGGGCTGCAATTGACAACCCTGGGAAAGTTTGACAACCCTGGGAAAGTTTGTTTTCCATGCTTTCCAGAGGGAATGCTGCTGAGACCAGCCCGGGTTAGGGTGAGATGGGGAGAAAGGGAGAAAGTGCCAAAGGGCTGGAGCTGTCACCATTCCTTGCTGGGGGGAGGCAAGCCCCAATCTGAGTAGCCTGGCAGGTCCCCAGGAGCACTGAAATTAATACGTGAAACTTCTATGCCCCTTGCAAAGGATGGTAAGTCAGTATTACAGGAGAGAAAACTGAAGTATGAGGTATTTACAGACAAATATTTTGTACTTTAGTATATACATATGCTATTTATGCCTACTTTTCCTTTTTGCCCTTCCATTGTCTTCCACCATCCCTGATGGCAGATCCCTGTGAGGCAGAAATGCCAGACTGACAGTTCCTTAGCCCATGACAGAGCTCTGCTGGAACAGGACTCCCTTGTTTCTGGCTGGAAAAACCGCTGGTTGCTTAACTGCTTTCATTTCCAACCCACCTTCCTAGCAGAGGCCAGTCAGGGCTTGACCCTCCTATATAACACCTTGCCTTGAGGGACTCCAAATCCCAGCAGTTAGGGTGACTCAAACTTCCTTGCTAGTGTTGGGTTCAGAACCCCAGATAGGCCAATCAGCCCAAGATGTTACCTAGTGGCTGCTATTCGTCCAGGTAGTTGCTTAAGCTGACCCATTCAGACTGAAAGGAAAAAGGTTTCTCTTTTTCTCCCTGGATGTGACCAAAGAAGCAACTGTCAGAGTTGCTGCCAGCAGCCATCTTGCAGCCGTGAGGGAAGTCAGCCTAAGGACAAAGACCTAGAAGACAGCAGAGCAGACAAGATCACATGAAAACAGAGTCGACACCCTGATCATACCCCACCTGAAGCCCTAGCTCGGGGCTACTTGTGGGATGATATACTCTACTCCTTACTGTTTTAGTCAGTTTGTGTTGAAAATAGTTCACTTTTCTGTTCCTTGTATCTGAAAGTATCCCAATGGGCATGTCTGGATGGACACATTTTTCCTCACTTCCGCTGTAAGATTTCTCCTTGCCTTCCTCCGGCCCCTGTCAGAGCCAAGGCAGCACACATTGAAAGGGCCAGGGTGGACTAGATGCATCCTCTGGACACCACAAATGTCTCTTGTGGTATCTTAAGATTTCAAAAGCTGTGCAGGGAGCTGTGGCCTAGCTCGGTCCTGCTTCCCATTAGGATAAACACATCCCTCAGTGCAGGGACCCATGTACAGCTCCAGAAATAGCTTGCCCACCAGAGAAAATGCACTTTATTTGACAGGCTTCCCACAGCCATGTCATTATCATATAATCTCTTTTATCCACCCCTTTCCCCTGCCTAGAACTCAAATTGCATCTTTAAAATGTCTAAATAGCAGTTTGGTGATCTTCAGTGATGCTACGCTTGATTCTGAGCTGGGAAAATCAACTTCAAAAGCCCAACTTCAGAGAAGTCTGGGTGAGGGATGGGAGGGATGATTTACATCCAATTATTTTTCTGTGAAGAAGGATGGGTTGAAAATAGTTGACAATAGTGTAACTTTCAATGTCCAAAGGTCCAGCTGTCAACTTCTGAATCAACAACGTCAAGCCTCGGCCCTCACCTGAGCTTCTACTGTGTGTGACGTTCTGCCCTCGCACTAGGTGGCAATTCTTACTTCTTGCAGGGCTGGCACTGCCAGGGTGGCGGGTGGGTCCCCCAGGGGCTCCAGGAGAAATCAGGCAAGATGCAAGGAGGCAGCCCCCCAGGAGAGAACAGATGAAGGTAACTAAAAGTGCTGAGTGGTAAGGGACAGCATCAGAGCTCTTCTTTGGGGGACCAAAGACAGTATCCGAATGAAATAAGGTACACTCCTCAGAGGAAGTGGGACATCTAAACACGGGGATGTTGAGGCTGCAGGCTGCTGGGCTCGCTATCTGGGGGAAGGCCGATCCCCACTTACCCAGGGCTGGCTCTGAGCAAACCTGGGAAGCAGGCAGGGTTTGTCTCCTGTGCCCAGCCCACCACCTCCTGCCTTGGCGCCCGGCTTGGGTGGAAGCTTCACTCTTCCTCTCCCCCTTACTGAAAACCTGCTCTAGATCCTTCCTGGGCCTGAGCAACAGGCTCCAGCTCCAAGTGCCCAGGGGAGGATCTGAGAGGCAGCTGGGAGCAGGGGAGGGGGGCGGCTGTCTCAAGGGAAGCAAAGCCTTTCTTTTGTCAAGTTCATTTCCAGCAGCAGACTGGGGGGTGGGCCCTCCAATCCCTTGAGCACCCACCCTGCCCTGGTCCAGCCTCTGCACCCGCAGTCTGCTTGCAGCCTCACAAGGAGTACACATGGAGGAGCTCGTTGGCCCCCGTTTAGAGATGAGGGAACTGAACTGAGGCTGGGAGAGTTTGGCGGTGGGATTCAAGCCTGGGTCTTTTGTCACTCATGGCCTGGCTTTTGCACCCCCTGCCTGCTTGCCTGGGTAGGTGAGGTGGACTCTGACCTTACACGGGACTTTGGCCTCTTAAACCAACCTGGGGAAGCAAATAACAGCATAAATCTCACAGCTGGAAGGATTGGGCAGGGGTGGGCAGCTGCAGGCCTAGAAACCAAACTGTCCTCTTCCTGCACGTTCCTCCTGATCAGTGCTGGGCAGCACTGGCCATCCCAGAAGGAAGGGCAGTATGGAACTTTCTGGAAAACCTCCAAATCCTTCAGTTCCTAGGGGGTTTTGGAGCACCCCAAACCTCCACACTTCATCTCCTATCATCGTTTCTCCTCTAGGGTGGCTACTATTACTTCCTCACGGCTTCTGTCAGACACACTGCGTTTCTCTCAGCTCGCGAGTCCCCTTGTCCCTTTTTTCCCGGGACCTCGCCCTCCTCACACACACACACACACACACACACAGCCATCAGTTCCTTTCGAAACCAAAATATATGTACTTAATAATCATACTTTGTTCTAGATTTCTGGAGTATTAAAAAATAGTCATTATCCCTACACTTTTGGTTAAGGAAAATTTCAATCATCAAAATGAAGTAACCGAGAGGCAGAGCAGATCTGTTTCTAATGAAGAGGGCTGGGGTAGGCTGCCGGCGCGGGCGCTGTGTGTCCCGCGGGTTCCCGCGGTTTCCAGCCGTGTGCGAGCGGCGGCTGGGCTGCTCCTCCCGCCCGCGTGCCCTCATGTGGCTCCGCGCGTCTGAGCGCATGCGCCGAGAGCCCCGTACGCGCCAAAGCCCGGTGTCCAGTCAGGACCCGGCAGCGGAAAAGCTGCATTTAATTGCGAACGTTGTAAAAATAATCACACAGAAGACCAAGTTAGCACTGAAACCATTCGTCCTTGACTTCGTGCCTGAGTGGGGGACATCTTTCCACCGAAATGCTTAGAAAGCTGTAAACTACCCGTCAAAATTTCTTCCTTCTGAGGGTGTTCCCAGGCTTTTCCGGGAAAAGGAGATGGGGGAGGGCGTGGAGGTGGGGGGCTTATAGGGTGAAGGCGGGGACGGGAGGCCGCCTTAGATCTGCCTTAAAGATGTCTTTGTTTTTAATTATCCGTGTCTTGGGCCACAGTGAAATCAGCCTCTCTTTCGAGTTTTAAACTCAGATAAAATGCTCTGTGTCGCAGCCTCCTCTACCTCCCAGACGGCGGCTTTTCCCTATTTGAAGATTATTTATTGCTTCTCAACCACCTTTCATGCTGCTAAACGATTCTCCATGCCTGGTGAAGAAAACAGCCCAGCGGGATTTTATCTTATTTCCTGAGTGCTGGGATCTGTCCTCGCACCTCTTCCCGGGGAGCACTTTGGGCTCAACAACCAGTGTCCCTTTCTGCCCTCCCGGGGCAATTTGGTGGCCTTGGCTCCTCTGGACAAAGGCCAGAGAGCCCCCTGCTGCGGCGCTGTCGGTGGGCCTGCACTGCACGACTGTACTTTCAAAAGAGGGGGAAAAATCAGCTGCTTTTAGAAGCTTGCTCAGAGGCGGCTCAGTCTGAACCGCCTTCCTTCCAACTCCCCACCCTCCAGGGTATCCAGTAGGTGGTCACCCTTGTGGACTTTAAAACGCAGATTTAGCCTAAGTGGGTGGATGCCAACCCCTCCTGGCTCCCCACCCAGTTCCAAAACAAATTCACACCTCCTCATTTCTGTCCTATTAATCAGTCCCAGGGAAAAACAAGCCAGCCAACTCTGGCCAGTTGGAAGGAGCCACAGAATACGTGTTTTCAGATATTTTTAAATTAATTTTATTTCCTGCTCATATTTTTAATTTTGCTTCCGTTACCAGAATGCAACTGTGCTGTACCTCTTGTTAAGGAAAACTGTAAATTCTATAGTTAGACTGTTTTTTTTTCCCTCAGAAACTGAAGGTTCTATTTGCAGACTCCACTGCCCTACGTCCTAGGCTGTGATCCTGGGGAGAGGCGTGACCCCTGGCGCCCTCCTCCCTCAGGTTCTAATTTGCAGCTCCACCCACCCCACCCACCTTGGGGCTTTAACTCTCATTTCCTGCCCCACTTCTGGCCCAGCTTGGCAGAGCCTGGGGGCCCTGAGAGACCAGCCACCTGCTCTGCTGCCACTGCTCTCCCTGGGGGTTGCAGCCGGGCCAGCCGGCTCCCCAGGTGTCTGTTCCCTGCTCCTCTCCTTCCTCTTCCTCTTTCCAGTCCTAGCCCTCTGATTTGCCTCCTCCTTCTGCTCCAGAGCCTCTTTCAAACACAAAAATGCCTAAAGAGCAGATCACAACTGTTTAAAAGAATAAGTAGAGTATAACAATAGCCCTCACCAGAGTTTACCAAGCACCAGGTGCAGTCCTGAGCACTTTGCATGGATTAATTCATTCAATACTCACAGCCACCTTGCAAGGTGGATACTGTTGTCATCCCACTGTGCAGGGACTAAGGCACAGACTGAAACTTGCGTGATGTCACCCAGCTGGAAAGTGGGAGCCTCGGGGATCGGAACGCAGTCAGCTCCTAACAATTGCACTATTCTACCTTTCTGAGGAGAGATTTTCTCTAAGGGAAGAAAAGTAGATTTTATCATATTAACTAGTTCAGTAGTATTTCACTTAGCAAGAAGCCAATTATTTGATATATCCACTGTTTAGAGCTCAGTCAAGAACTGGAAGTGTAAGTAAAAGGGGCCTTTGAGAGACTAAAGTAGATGTCAAAAAATTCAAATGAAAAGGCTCCCGAGGAAAACCTCTCAGGCCATCCCACAAGATCCCAAGATTGATTAACTCCTACTTCACATACAGTTCTGACACATTTGGTGGGTAGTTTCCCAGCCACATCGTATTAGAAACAACAAGCTAAAAAGAAGTTAACGTCAACCTCAACGGGATGTATGAGTTAAACCGTGGGACCGTGCCCAGCCATATTTGCAGCCAGTATCGATGATGTTGGGGATGAATTTAAAATGAGCATAGGGAAATGCTTATATTATAATTATATCTAAAAATAAGCAGGATGCAAAATTATATCTATGGTATGACTTCAATACATAAGATAAACAAAACTCAAAACTACAAAAAAAGAGAAAGCGGAAATATTAATATTTGATACCAAAATGCAGTTTTCTCAAGACCCCATGGGTGATTTTGTTTTCTTTCTACTTTTTTTTTTTGTCTTTTCTTTTCAAATTTTCTGTAATGAGAATTTTATAGTGAAAAGTTCCCACTAAACTTTAAAAAGAGAAATAAGGAAAGAGGAAGAGAGAGAGAAAGAAAAAGGAGGAAGGGAGGGAGGGAGGGAGAGGCCACCCAAGTCAGGTGCAGGCCAGCCCCGCAACTGGCAAGGAGAGAGAGGAGGGGAAACTGTTTAACCCACACCCAAGAATTCAGAATGCCTGCTGGTCCAGGGACCATTGCATGGAAGGGCAAATCGCACTCCATAAGTCAGTCTCCTCTGAATATATTGCCATGTAATCAACTGACAATTAAAATAATAATTACCATTAATTAAGCATTTAGCTCTTTCCAGGCCATCCCTTTACCTACAGAGGCACAGGCACCCTGTGAGGGAGGTGAGGAGGTATGCTTTTCCTCAGTTTACCCATGAAGACCTGGGGCACGGCGATTGACCTGAGGATAAAGGTTTGACTCTGTTCATGATACCCGGCTAAGAGGGCAGAGAAACAAGAAACAAAAAATGGATCTACTCCCATTTAAAATGGTTAAAATGAAAGAAAACATTTTATTATTTAAAGGGTAAATTCCAGGTGGGATTCCCCCTGGATCCCACCAGAGGGGCCAGGAAGGCCTTTGCCCCTTCCTGCTGGCTGGACAGCCCCTGCCTCCTGGAACCTTGAAGAGACACATTCCCTTCTGGACCCTAAATCCCTGGGAGCCTGGATTTGGCCTGATATTGTCCTCTTTTGTCCACAGGTCTAGGGAAAAAGGAGGAAGGGAGGGAAGAGAAGAAGTTGGGCCCGCGACTCTACTACGTGACCTCAGTTGCTGAGGGAACCTCGGTGGTGCAGCCAAGGCCTCTGCTGAGATAGGAATGGTCTCCAGGAAGCTGCAGAGCCCTGACGTTAGCGCTGGAATGAGCGGGGTCAAGGGCGTGCAACACGGGAGGCACACGGTTGATGAAAGAACTGGGTGTGCAGTGGGGAAGGGGGCCTTTGCGTCTTTTCCTTAGAGGTTAATTTAAATTGCAGTTGCTTTCACAGCATCACAGCATTCAGCTCTGAAAGGTACCTTCACCATCATCCAGTTTCTCGTCCAATTGCCTTGTTTTACACAGAAGGAAACTGAGTCCCAGAGAGAGGAATTGATTTACCCAGGGTCACGTGGCAAGTTTGTAGTCGGGCCTGAACCAGAAATCACTTTCCCAAATTCTTGTTAGACCAAACTCATTTCGACAGTGGGAACCTAAAGACATACAGAATGGAATGAGGCTCAGCTTCTCTCCCCAGGGCTACTTGCTGCTGCTGCCCGAGAGAGGACACACTGTGTTCTTCTCAGATCGTTCATTGAAAATCCTCTGTGACATGGTTCACAGGCCACAACCCCCTGTCCTCTCCATCTGGGATGGGTCGAGATAGGGTCTTGAAAACAACCACCTTGTAAAACTCAAACCAGAGTGGACCTCAACCCTAGGCTAACTCTACTCTGCACCCAACCCAAATACCACACTTTTCACTGGACCACAAAAGGAACTAAAGCCTTTCAGAAAGATTCCCGGTGAAACATCATGAACCAGAACCAAACGGATGCGCTTTCAGTGCAGCTGAGGCATGACAAGGCCCACTATGTCACAATGTTCTCTGACCCCGAGAAGGTGCAGCCCTTGGCCGTCAGTGTGATGTGGACAGAGAAGAGAGGGAGTGGGGCGAATAGGCCTCTCGCCTGGAGGAGAGAGTGGAGGTTCTCAGTTATCTACTCACAAATGTGCGTCTCCCATTCAAAACGCCATTAGGGCATCTAAAACTTCTGTGTATTATGGGATGGGACAGAAAGCCCAGCCTCGTCCTGCCCAGCCTCCACAGCACTGACTCCTGGAGGATCAAGGCCACCAAAGAGTCCTTCACAACAAAGGTAAAGACAAAGACAGGCACAATGTCAATGTCTTCTGTGCCATATGCAAATGGTTGCACTGTGCTTTGAGTTACAGAAGTGGTACTGAGTTAGGAAGACCATATTTGAAGAAAACAACATGAATTCTATATACCTGGCATCCTATTGGAGAAGCAGCATTTTAGGAATCTACCAACTAGTTAGATTCAGGTGAAAGCAAACACCAGCAGATTGACGTTTGTGCACCTGTCAGGATGGGTGCCTTGGGAATGCCAATGTATAATTTGAGAATAAACTTTAATTCGTCTTGCTTTTGCCAACTCTAGTGTCTTTCCCTCCACCAAACATGCTTGATTATGCCCCACACCCCCATAGTGGAAACAATGTCCCGCTCTGAACTGGCACAAAAGCATAGGCGTATGTCTCCTGTAACATTGAGTCATTTCTACTTCTTGTTACGGTTACTGATGCTGTGAGCAGTCTGGGGAAAGGCCTCCTGTCTGACCTTTCCCTGACTTTCTGGCCCCTCACAAAGCACCCAGTGTGTGTGACAATCACACAATAAATGATCATTGAATGAGCAAATGAATTTCTCAGGTTGTTATCTCTCAAGTCAGCGATCTTAGCCTCCGTGCTTGGGCTGAAGAGGAGTCATAAACCCACCGCAATCATATCCAAGTTTGTGAGGACAGTGCACTATTTGAGGAAGAGACCACAGCTTTCATCAGGTTTTTTCAGAGGGATCCAGTTCCCAAAAATGTTAAGAGCCACAGCTCTGGGATTGTTGTGGGAACAGTCCAGAAGAGGTGGTTTCTATGAAAGCTTTGGACTTCCACTGGGGGATGTCTGGCGCTGAGCTCCCGGGAGCTGGGAGGTACATTGTGCTTCCATTCTGTCCCTCTCTGCCCGGCTCATTCAACAATCATAGCGTCAATAACTGCCACCATTTTCCAAGGACCTGTAGGGTCCTCTCCAATGTTTGCTGTATTACAAATGATGAACCAAGCCTCAAAGAGGAAGAGGTCACTGAGGTCGCAGAGCCAGCAAGTGCAGGACCGGGGTCTGAACCCAGGCCATCCTTTGGAGTCCCTGTAGCTCTGCCTCGGAGGTGGCTCATCAAACACATGCAAATAAGACTCCAAGTAGTGGTCCTGGCATGACGGGGGCCTCCAATGAGGACCCCTAGAGTCCCACCTGTACAGAGTGTGCGTGTGTAATAAGAGACAGAGGGATGGATGACTGGGTGGAAGAGGAGAGAAAGAGACCCCACCTTTAGCTTCTTCTAAATGTTTATCATCCAATTCATAGGTGTGGCACAGACTGAATCCCATTGATATACCCTGATTGGGAGAACACAAAATTCAAAAATAATGCTATGCACTCTGTTATAGGTTAAATTATGTAACCCCCACAATTAACAGGTTGAAGTCCTAACCCCCAGTGCCTCCAGAATTGGACCTTATTTAGAAATATGGTCATTGTAGATGTGATCAGTTAAGATGAGGCCATACTAGAGCTGAGTGAGACCCTAATCCAATCTGACTGATGTCCTTAGAAAAAAGGGGAAATTTGGACACAGATACACACACAGGGAAAACACCACGTGAAGATGAAGGCAGAAATTTGCAAGCCAAGGAACACCAAACCACCAGAAGCTAGGACGGAGGCATGGAACAGGTTTCCCTCCCAGCCCTCAGGAGGATCCAGCTCTACTCACACCTTGATCTTGGCCCTCTGGCCTCCAGAACTGGGACACACAAACTTATGTCATTGAAGCCTCCCGGTTTGTGGGACTTTGCTATGGCAGCCCAAGCACAAGAAAACACTCTCTTCCTCCAAAGAAGTGTGAAGGTGCATGTGATCTGAACTCTAATTCTACCCCACACGCCAAACTCTAACCTTTACCTCCTCTGGCCCCCAACAAATTGCAGGCAAACAAGCGAGGCAGCCCTGGCATGGCAGGAGCGAGGGAAAGCTGTTATGAACGGATTGAATTTTGCTCAGCACATGGCTTGGTTTTCATCAGACTTTTCTTAAATTTCCTCAATTGCTTCTTAACTCAAACCACTGCTGTCCAGAGGTTTGCATTGCTTATTTACTTGTTTACTGCCAAGGACTAAACAAATCAGAAGCCAAGGCTCTGGAAATCTCGTTGGAGCACACCTTTCCCAGTTTCTAGCTTTCCCACAAAGCAACTCTCAAGCCTTAACTGTGGCCTACGAACACGAGGCCCTGGGCAAGTCTCGCTGAGGGGGAAGGAAGGAGGCCTGAGCATAGCCCCTGCCCACACGGGGTCCACAGTCCAGCCCTGGAGACAAGACCGAAGGGCACTGTACAAGGTCTGAATAATGACAACAGACAATAATACAAGAGAAGTCACATCGACAGCCAAAGGAGAGACATGACAACCTGAGCGCTGAGTTCACAAAAGGGAGCAAAGAAGTTTGAGGAAGTCAAGACGATGAGAACAGATAAATTAAAACATGCAGTAGATTGACATTTGGGTTTTGCCCAAGTCAAGGGGAACTTGAAACTCAAGTTCCCAGATCACATCTAAATTTAGAGCTGGAGTTTTAAGTGGTTTTGAAATCTGGCCAAATTGCCCATCTTTTGGGTTCAAATCTCTTAATTTACTTGAAGCCACAAACATGGCTTTTCTAAACAGAGGAACCAAAAGCAAGAGAAACCAAATGGGTTGGGTCCCTTAATTATTGTTAATGTCCCTGAGTCCTGAAGGAGCAAGTCCTTCCCTTACTGTAGGTGAAAGACGGGGCCTGTTGTGCATCAGGTGGGGTTTCCATTCTGTTTTCACTCACGTTCAAGAGCAAGCCCTGGGCTGGGGGTTCCTGAGCACTTCCTGTGTGCTGGGCACTGGGATGCATTCATGAGAGCTGCCATGGGGCCACACCACCATAAGCCTGTGGGACTTAGCCCAGGGAAGAAATTATATACAGGTGCAAAGTATCAAGCCCACACCTACAGGGTGGAGCCGCTGACTGGGTCAACCAAGATCCAGAAACAGAAGGTACCAAAGGCAAGAACTTCCGCACGTTGTTTTCACTCACATTGTCATAATTTACCCACAAAATGCTTGAATCTTTAGCAGTGAACAGTGAAATCTGGCAAATGAGGACATGCACTTCTAAGGGTTCAGCTACCTCTGATGTTCTCATTCTCAGCCCTGGTGAGGTTGACTTGCCCTTGAGGACCCCACAGACAAACTGACTAAATGGAAGTGCTCGCATGGAAGGGGAGAGCTGTGACTCCAGCACTGGCCAGAGAGAGCTTTCCATGGGTGACTGTGCATGTGTGTATGACATGATCGTCCACTAGACCCTCCTAGAGCCTCAAAAGTGATGTGTCTGCAACACAAGACTTGGAAGTCCTCTAAGAGGGTCCACCTAGGCTGGCCTGGATATCAGCAGGGCCTCCCTCTCCACTTCAGCATCCTGTGGAAATACATCAAGTCTTCTGAGAAGCTGGAAAATCAGATATAATGGAGCCAAATGGATTAAGAGCTTAGAGGTGGGCTGAAGGCCTGTGACCCATCCCTGCTGCAGTTAGGAGAAACCAGTATGTTGCAGGCCGCTTCCTAGGAGAGCCCACAAATTCAGGGTGCAGTCAGTTTATATCACACCACTCCTATTTTGTCAGTTCACCAGGGGCACATGAGCCCTGGGAAATCAGGTCAGCACAGGAGGAACAAAAGGGAAAGCCATTGTGCCCTTTGTATGGCAGGGTAGCTGGCGTGGCCGTTTCTTCCCAAGAGGTAGTCCACTCTGGGAGTCAAATCCCGAAGACCCTGAGCGAGCAGAAAGGTAAGAAAAGTAGCTCTGTTCTTTGGATCCTGATTTCTTCACCTGTAAAATAAAGGGGTTGGATTATGACCTCTATAGTCTTTTCCATTCCCTTTTTTAGCTTATAAACAACAGAAATTTCTCGTAGTTCTGAAGTCTTGGAAATCCAAGATCAACGTGCTGGCAGTGTCTGGTGAGGGCCCAGTTTCTCGTAGATGGCACCTTCTCGCTGCATCCTCACAAGGTGGAAGGGCCCACATTTCTATTCTAAGAAAGCTAATACCTTTTTCTAGAACAAGGTACCTCTTCCTGGGTACTACAGTTGCACTGACAGCTCCCCAAATCTTCTCTGTAAGGACAGAAATACCTATAAAATAAAGTAACAGGTTTATGAAATGGTCCAACTTTGGCACCATCAGGAAAGAGTTCCATTTCTCTCACTGCTATTGTCTTCGGTCACAGTGTCTCAGATCTGAATTCTCCAACCCTAGATGATCGCTTTTCTTGTTCTCTTTAGAAAGTATAACAGTCTTATTTTCAACTGTTGGAAATCCACTCATATGTCATGTACCTGCAGGTGGGGGGCTTTATTCTAGGGCCCAGGCTGGAGGAGGAGCCCCCATCTAGAACATGCCATTCTTGTGGCAGAGGGAAAATCCCATGGCCAAACCAGACAATGATTTTAAAGTTTCTACTCAGACATAGGATGCACCACTTCCTGCTCACCTTCCATTGGCTGCAGCAAGTCACATGGCCATGCCCACAATGGAGCCAGGAAGTAGACTCCTCCCAAAGGGACACTGTATGCCACTGGCAATAGGTAGGGAGGTATAGTCCCTCTTATAGGCCAGTGGCAAACAACTGGGAACACTAAGGTCATTTATCACCAATAATCTTTAATAATTTACAGAAAAATCCATCATTTCATTTGAGCCTATTTAATTAATATGAAATAAACTATACTATTTATCTTATAATAATCACATTTTAAATTGTGTTTTCCTTTAATTTTCTAAAATAGTGCCAATTCCTGATTTATATCTTAGGTGGGCTGTTCCTGAGAATATTTTCTCACGGGGGACAGTCGCACACATGTTACTCTATTTTTTATTTCCAAAAGAGACATTTCTCATCTTGTCCGTAAGTTCTCAGACCTATTTGCCCCTCAGCTCTAACTGACATTTAGTTTAGGAGAAAGAAGGTAGGAGACAGGGTTGAAGGTCAGTGCCCTGCTCACAGCCTGGCACGTGGTGTGTGCTCAGCTGATTGCTGAGTGAGTGAGTGAACAAGTGAATGGGTTGTGGTAGCTCCTGGCTGTGTCCCTGGAGGGCCCAATGGTGAGAAAGGTCAGGCTTTGATTTCATCAGGAAGAAACGGTGTTCAGTGTCTGAACAAGCTTCCTGGTTTGGAGGGGATTGGGGGATATGGTAGACAGACTAAGAGTGTGTCCTATATGCTTGCCACCTCCAGTGATCATGTCCTCATGTGGTCCCCACCCCTGAGTGTGGGATGTGTAACTTGCTTCTAACCCGTAGACTACGATGAACGTGACAGGTTGTTGTAATTACATGCACATGACTATGTGATTACATGACATAAGACTGCAACGCCTGTCTTGCTGGCGTCTCTCGCTCCCTTGCTGGCTTTGAAGAAGCAGGCTGCCACGCCGTGGGCTGCCTGGGTTGGAAGGCCCATGTGGCAGGGAACTGAGAGTGGCCCCTAGAACTGAGGACAGACTCCAGCTGACAGCCAGCAAGAAACTGAAGACTTCACTCCTACAGCTGCAAAGAACTGAGTTCTGCTAATGAAAGTGATCCTTCCCCAAATGAGCCTCAGATGAGACTGAGCCCCAGCCAACATCTTGATTGCAGCCTTGTTAGATCTTGCAGAGGACCCAGCTGAGCCATGCCCAGACCCCCAACCCACAGAAACTGAGAGCGTTTAAGTGTGTTTTCTAAGCCACTAAGTAGGTGGGGATTTGTTATGCAGTAATAGAAAACAATATGGGCACCTTAGCTCTACAAGATCCTTCCCACAGAGTGGTGAGGAAGATATTATCCACATTGCACACCAGAAGACTGGGTCCATGGGGCAGAATGACTTGCCCAAAGCCACATAACTATCTGGTGTCAAAGCTAGCTTGAAAATGCAACCTTTCTGCCTTCTTCCTCAATAAATTTATAAACACTGGAAGCAGCTCCCAGCTTGGGGGTGGCGTAAATCCATTTCTCTGCTAAGGTTTCTGGGACTTCCTGATCAAAGACTGGCCACCCAGCAAGTGAAGAACCTTAGCTGTAGCATTTAGCCTTGCCCTGGCTAACAGAAGACTCCACCTAAACTACCCGTGGCCCAAAGCCTTTCCGCTCCTCAGGCCCAGAAGAATTAGTTGGGAACTACCAATTACCCATTCCCCAGGGTGCCAATTAATTGCCTAATAGGGCGTAACAGCCAGGGGCTGAACAGCTTTGCTCTACCACATGCTTCATAATTATCCCAACAGGTAAACCACACATCACTCAGGTTGACCCAATAACTTCATTCAAGCTCCCTTCTAGAAAACTGTGAGATGGTTTTGTTATCCAAATGGGTGTGTGGGAGCAGCCTGCAAAGAGAAACGGCACGTGCCACAGAGAAAGAACCCAGGGCTCTCCGAACGTCTGTCCCTTTCTGAACAGTGACTGGCTATGGGGGCAGAGGTGAGCTTAGACCACCCCCTGAGAAGTAGGGGCTCCCAGCTTTCAAGTATGAGGACCACTTTTTAATGCAGAAGTTTTTGATGGCAGTTGTATTTGTCATATCTGTGGTAGAAAAAATTCCTGAAAACAAAAAATTACTAGAAAGTCAGTAACATTTTTCGATCGATCAGTGTTTGGTTCCTTGTGGCAGGACCCACACCTGTCACATGCAGAAGCACAATAGCAATATTTCTCTAGTCTCCATCAAAATGTTGGCTTGCTTACACCAGAGTCATTCAGTGAACCCACTGCTTTGCTGGTTTCATCAATTTGAAGTTTGGTTGAAACAATGAAAGTTTCTACCTTGAATCTGGTCACATGCCCAACTTATTTCAGAATGTAAATTTTGGTGCTGTGGAATTAAAAAACAGAGCCAGCAAGGGAGCGAGAGACGCCAGCAAGACAGCACCTTGGCTTATTTCCGAGGTGGGGATTTTCCTCTCTGTGATGGACCTGCACTGTTTCAACACCCAATAGTGCCTGATTTCCTTTTGGGGACCAACACTTTCTCTCATGGAACTGTCTCATGGGATTATTAATAGAGGTGCTGCTCTCCCCCAGCCAAGAGACTCATCATTCATTTCACCTCTAGCCCCAGGGAGAGACGGGTTCCTGACCTCCAACTGCCTAGTTCTTATCCTTTCTCAGATGAGTTATCAAACCTTTCCTTGTCTGTCCAAAATATGTCCTTTCTGCTTAGATCAATTAGAGGAGGTTCCTATTGCCTGCAACCTACGGCCCCTCACCGATACACTCTCCCCTGAATCTTTAAGCAGGAACTTACAATCTCTTGGTGAAACCAGAAGCAATCCTATTTTAGAGCACTGCATGTTTTAGTATTGCATTGGAGAGTCAGAAAGCAAAATGCTAAAGCAGGATTTATATTCCTATCACTAAGCCACTTGCGGATAATCAATCCAGAGTGGTACAGGACATACTGATCCCATGAAACAAGGGTCAGCAAACTTTTTCTGAAAAGGCCAGATAGTAAATAGTTTAGGCCTCGGGAACGACCCATTCTCTGTTGCAACTACTCCATTCTGTTGCGGAAGCATGAAAGCAGCCACTGATAATACATAAACAAATGGGCATGGCTGTGTTCCAATAAAGCTTTATTGACAAAACCGGTTGGCAGGCCAGATTTGACTTATGGGTCCTACTTGCTGACTCCTGCCATGAAGGACCCCTCTCTCTTCCGGCTCTGCTTTAGCAAGTGGCTTTTGTTATCATGCTTGTCCATCATTGTCACAAGTGGCTACCCCACCTCTAGCATCATCTCCTTTTGAAGAGTCCTGCTGGATCCCACCCAATGACTTCCACCTCTGTCTTATTGGCCCAAACCATATCACATGACCACCTCTATCAGCCAAAAAAAAAAACTGGGGACATCTAGTTTTTAGAAGGATACTGAATAAACCCACGGTTCATCATGGAAGGAAGGGAGAGGAAGAAGGAGGAAGGAGAGAGGGAGGTGGATTGGATAAATAGCAGGCAATGAGCCGTGTGCACTAGAGGCTGGGACTGTGCCTTGTTCACTCTGGTGTTCCCACACCCGACACAGTGCTGAGGAGGGTGGTACCCAATATTGAAGGCTTCACAATGAGCCAGGTGCTGGGCTATTAATTTCCATTCACTTGCTTATTTTAGCCCTGAAAACCACCCCTTGGCATCAGTACTGTTATCTTTCCAGGTTTACAAATTGTGGAGGTTGGAGTTAAACAACTTGCCCAAGGTCACTGTTAGGAAGTGGACCTCAGGGATTCAAACCTGCTTCTGCCTGACTTTGGGGCAGTGCTCAAAGCCACAGGATGGCCAGGACATGTTCGTGGAAAGACTGAGGCTGAACCCGACGACCTTAACAGTGCTTCCACCCTGATCGGCTGTGATAGCTACTGTTGTTTAAGCAAACTGAAATGGAGCCTCTCTGCGGTTTCCTCCTCATACCCGGGACTGGGCTTCAATTACTGTCCTTTCCAATTTCTCTCTCCCCAGTTATGCTGACCATATTTTCTGAAATACAAATCAGGACGCATTTGTCTGGCACTAGCCTAACACGTGGTCTCCCAACACAGCAGGCTATTTGAAATCAAGACAGTCTTGGAAGTTCTGGGATGCAGAGTCACCATCCAGCGTGCCCCTGCTCCCGGGGTGTAGTCCCCACCCAGCCCAGACACAAGCACCAGGGCCACTGCTTCTGACTCTGTGTTCATTCAAGACTGAGAAGATGCAGGGTGGCCGTGGGCATCTTGGAGATTATGGAACCTATAGATTTTTCTGCCTCAGAGCAGAACAATGGCAACCAGAAATCTCCCAAAAAACTTGGGTCTATGGACCACAACTCTAGAGTGTGAGACTCTGCTTCTCAGTGACTGTGCAGGTTCAAGTTTGCCATCCAGACTGGAGTTCTCTCTGGGGAGCCAGAAGGAAACCCGCAGAGACCCGTTTCAACAGGAGCTAGCTGGAATGGACTGGCTGGTTTGGACTCACTCAGCTTTTTGACCCCAGGAGTAGGAGTGAGAAGGGAGCCATGACCAGCTCAGCCAGCATCCTCCTCCCCTTTAGAGATAAGCCCTCTTCCGCCCCAGCATGCCCCCAGGCCTCGTCTCTGTCGCCCGCCCGTGGTAGCCCAGCCTCCTCCTGGGCTACCCGCACACAACGCCTCTCTCCCAAGAAGCCCCTCTTGTGATCTCAGCTGCCCTCCTCTCCTAACCTTACCCTGACACCCATTTTAAAACTGGGGAAACAGAGTCACAAGAGACCAGGTAGTACTCTATCGTTGCCCAGAGGAGGGGCTAGAAAATAAGGTCTAGACGCCTCCCCTGCCAACTCGTGCGACTGCTTGTTCCCCTGACCTCACCCTGAGAGCTGACCCAGAGGTAGATGAGCAGGCTTTACGCCTACTGCATAGACACTTGCAGGTTCCCCAAAGGGCCATGATGCCTCAGAGCTTCTACCCACACTGCTCCCTTACCTGGAATAATCTCCCCAGAAAATAGGACCCTTGAGGAAGGGAAGCATGTTGGGTGATCCAAAGAGAGCAGGCAGGAGGATTCCATGAGAAGATGTAATCAGAGTGCCTCAAACCACGCCAGGCACACAGAGGCTGAGGGGCGAAAATACGGAGAAGTTGAAGGACTCTGGGTATTCGGACCATCACATACACACTTAAAAAAGGACAGCTCAGGGAGAGAGGACCAGGTCTCCATGGCAAACTGTCAATGTGACAGTTTTACTAGGGCAAGGAAGGAGAGGGTTTATTTCCAGGCTGGATATAAATTTTACCTGTGGAAAGAGGCTATATAGCAAGCATGGGGCCTGGAGCCTTCCTGCCTGAGTTCAAATCCCAGCTCTGCCACACACTAGCAAGATACTGAACCTCTCTACTCTACTGAGCCACCCTGTGTGGCAGTTTCCTCATCTGTGAAATGGGCTAAGGGGCTGTAGTGTGCAAATTGCTTAGAACCACCTGGCGAGCACTGAGGGATGTCTCACCTGCATTGTCAGGCCGGTATTAACAGCACTGACCACATGGCGGGTGCAGAGCCAGGTACACACGTTATCTTCATTCTTCACACAGCCCCGCCATTGGTCACTGAGATCATGGAGGTGGGATGGCTTGTCCAAGGCCATTCAGGTCAAAAGTGACTGGGCTGGGCTTGGACCCCCCAATCATCTGGCTCCAGAGCAGAAGCCAGGGCACAGGATTTTCTGATGACATTTGGGAGGCAGGTTGGGGGAACCGAAATCCCCTGGTCCAAGTTCATCTGCTTTTACCATCTGTTTCTTGCTTCCCACCAGTAAAATGATACAGAGCAAAGACAAATAACTCCTTCGGTGCTTTGGGAATTAAAACAATAAATTTTTAAAAGCTGATCGAAACATCAGGACTGGTTCTCAGATTTTCCTTCGTGCCCCACCGAGTCACTGCCTCTCTGGGGCGTCCTGAAAGCCTCATTCACACAGTGGGGGAGGGGAGTCCCAGACATGCCTCTCCCCACGATGGGCGTCCAGGCCTGCCATGCAGTGCCCAGGCTGGCCACAGGGTGCTCTCCTCTCCTCTGCCTGCTGCCTGCTCGCTCCCTGCCCACTGCACCCCTGCCCTTTGAATTCTGGGACTCATCTTGCACAGAAGGCTGGGACAAGAGCCACTTCATCACTTTCCACATGTCCTTATATGAGGAACCTCCCTTCCATAGTGTCCCTGAGATCTTTCCTGGGATCAGATATGCTCATGTCTGTCTCCACGTCTCCTTTCTTTCACCACCCTTGCTCCCAGCTACACACTTCTGTTTCTACACTGATTACTGACCCTTGCCCATCCCAAAGCTAACCCCTTTGTGACCAACGCTCAGAAAGCCTAAGTGTGAGGCCAAGTCTGGGGACCCGCACTCCCTGGCTTCCCCCTCTGGCCTGCCTGAGCCCTGCTGGGGAGGCCTGACGTGGAAACATATTACTCAGGTAATGGTGACCTTCAGTGAGGCCCCGGAAGGGAGCAATGCGGCCACGTCCTACTCCAACCCTGCTGTCAGACACCCCTGCTCCCAAACAGAGGCCCCTCCCACCTTGTTAGCAACTCCCAGAATTGCCACCTGCCCCCAGCAGAGGTCCCATAGCCTGAATTTGTTCTCTACACCCAGAGCTGGCACCTCTGAAGAGAGCCCAGCAAACGGAAGCATCAAACCACAGGCCGGGAGAGCCATCCAGTGTGGAAATGGCACTTGCGGAGGTTCTGACGTCCCCATCACCACAGGGTCTGCAGGTCCAGGAGAGCAGAGACTGGAGGTTTAACCCCCACCCACAAGTCAGAACCCCACTGGTGCCCAGGCCCCCCCACAGAGATGCCGAGGCCCACACCTGCAGGGTGCAGGCACTCGAATCCTCTTAATGCCCCTCCAGCTGTGGTTGAGAACTACTGGGTCAGGCCACCTTTGGGAAAGGTCTTTGAGAAACTCATGCTAGTAGCTGATGGTTAAGTATGTCTTAGTTCAACCCACATTTACTGGAGGACAGCTCTGTTGCATAAACTTATGCCAAAGCTTGTGAAGATGAACAAGACATGATCATTGTCCTCAAGGGGCTTGCAGGCTCCCCCTGAGAGTGAACAACGGAATTAGACAATGACCTCTCAGCCCTTCCAAACCCTAGATCCAGGGTGCCGTGTCGCATAATGCTAGGGGGCATGCTTCACGCTGCAGACCCCACAGCGGTCTCCAGAGGGTGCCACCAACATAGAGTGGACGCATATGATGCCCCGCAGCTGTGCCACCTGGATCAGCTGCTGGAAGTGCCCACTTTATACTATAGGAACCTAAATAGCAAAGGAGGAAAGAATATGGGTTCACTCTTTGCAAATCCATGGATTTCAAGAAGCCCCTTCCTAATTGCGGTCCAGCTTTCTCTCACTTCGCTCATCCCAAAAACATGAGCTGCTTATTTCTTCCAACTAGATTGTGAGCTCTCCGACAGCATTTTTATACTGCGGGTGAACATATTACTTATTGGCCAAGCCAGGGTGCTTCTGAGATTAAAACAGGAGCTAGTAAAATTATACCAAGACATCACGTTTAAGCCAGGACTGCCCCAGGCAAGTAGGGCGTGTGATTCCCCAATTTACGTTCCTTCCGTTTCCTGCCCCGTACCTAGCACAAAGATTTGCATATAAGAAATATCAAGAATATTAAATATTTTTATTGCTTGATGGATTTACTTCCCTTGTATAAACTGAACCAAGTGCACAAACAAGCGTTCTTTCGAGGGTATCCTACTTTACAGCACCAGCCCCCAGGCCAGAACCCCACCCACACCATAGAGTGGTCTCCTTAATCTCTCTGCATCGAACTCATTTCCCCCATGGACAGAGCAAAATTGCGCCCCAGGAAACGTGTAAGTGGGCAAAGGGCCCACACCACCCTCCAACTGGGAGTGTTTCTAGAGGATTGTTAGGCCTTGTCCCTGAGGTCTGGGTTTTGTTGGGGAAGGTGGGAACAGGATTTCCACTTCCCTTGTAAAACATAGTAGAATCATGGGAGAGCACTGGCAGGATAAGTGAATTATTATTTCCATGACATTTTGGACCAATGCCTACGCGTGAGTCCACCCTCAGTCGACCGAGACTGTGAAGTCAGTGAAATTGGGGCCTCATGCCCTCTCTGAACTTCTCACTACAGTTCCCCAGGCTGCCCCTCCTACTAGAAACTTCCTCTCCCGCACCTTGTCTCCCAGGTGAAGCCACAGGTGTTTCCTGTACCTATCTCCATATGGAAGGTGCCTGTCCTATATTGCATGCCCTTTACTATCCTTCCCCACCCCCAAAATAAAGTAGGTTGCCCGCATCTCGTTAGCTATTTCTTTTTGACAGGAGCATTCTTAGCCAAAGGAATGTCTCCTACAAGGAGAATTTCTATTTCAGACCAAAGGGCATTTTGGAACTCTTAAAATTACATCCTATGTAAGTGGACATTTCTCTGCTGACCCACAAAAACAGTGAGGACAGAGGCCAAACCCATCAGTAGGTGAAAAGTGGCGCTCTGGGGCCACGGGTCGTGTTCTCTGGTTTTGTTTGTGACCTGCTCACAGCCCAATCTCTTGAAAATAGACCCCCTGTCATCGTTGCGGCTGGCGTCTGTGTGATTGGTCCTGCCACAGAGCGCATCTGAAATGACAGACACCAGTACAGCACTGTGGAAAGGGATGGGCACCAGTCAGGTCCTGGAGGGTTTGGGGAGGGGGATGGGAGCACTGCCTGTGTGCAGGTATCACGTTCCCTGGCAAGTCCAAAAAGGGAGGGAGGAGAGGAAAAGCAGCGGAAATGGCCAAGTGTCTCCAAAAGCTGGAGGGTTGAAAGGCAAAGACAGACACGCTCTCCTTGTCTTTTTTGTTGGCCGTCTTCACAGCTGTTTTTATTTTGCCGAATGTACTGGAATTCGATTGCTGATTGGAATTAGAGTCTCAGTTTGAGGCTTCAAACAGGACTTTCTCTCTCTAATTAGGGGACTGTATCTCATCGGCTACTCGGAAAGCCTGGCTCCCACTCGCCCAGACTGCAGTGTCCCTTGCCCATTGGTTGCAAATGCCTCCAGGGACTCTGTCTCTTTGCCCAAGTCAATGCTCCCAGAAACCAGGAAATCACTGGTCCTCTGCACCTCCCATGAGCCCTGAGTCCCTGCACTTGGCATGAGACACCATCGGCCCAACCTTCAGTTCCTCCTCTTTCCTGCTGCACTGCCTTTCCCCCAGCTGCCCCATCCCTCTGACCTTTCTGGTCACCCAGATGGCCCCTGTGAGAGTGAAAATTTAAAATAGTCTCTGTAGCTCTAAAGCCCATGCTCACCTTAAATCCCTCCCTTCCTACTCTCCCCCACTCAAAATATAACTTAACTTTTTTAAAGCCTTTGAGTTGAGCTCTCTGATGATTAAAAAGCCAATAAACTATTAAGTGCTAAATTGTTCATAGTTTTAAATGGTGGTGTCTGACCTGTGGGCTATGGGCCCGTTGTGTCCTTACAGTTATTGCAAACAATTTGTGGTGGTGTCAGTATATTGCATAAATGGATACAAATAGAGAATATAACATTCTATTTTTCAAATGTTTATAGATTAATAAAGTACAAATTCATTTAAAAAACACTTTATACTTTCCAAGTACAGCTACTATTATTTAAGCATCTATGAAATGTTTTGAGCTTAAAAGAGGCCTTCCTAACTGAAAAAGGTTGGGAATCGTGCATTAAAATATTACACAGTGCCTATCCCAATCTCAGCATCCTCTAGTTATAGACATTCAGTTCACTCAACAGATGTTTGTTGGATGCTGAGTATATGCTAGACACTTTTCTAGGGACTGGGGTTATATCAGTGAAATAATAGACAAAAACCTCTGTCCTGCTGGAGCATACATTCTCCAGGGGACAGAAAATCACAAATAGGCAAAGTATACTGTATGTTAGATGAAAAGTGCAATAAAAAGAAAATAGGCCCGGATCAGGGGAATTGGAAGTTTGGGGCAGCAGGACTGTAATTTTAAATATGGTGGACAGGGTGGGTCTCACTGAGATGTGGCTTGAGCTTGGGAACAATTTGTTATGGGCCTTCTGGTAACATTCTCAAGCCAAGACTTCATGCTGAGTAGGCATCAAGACTGTAGAAGGATGATGGGGGAGATGTTGGAGGATCCAGGGGAGCTTTTAGCACCCCACAAAGATTCCTCACAGCCTACCACACAGGCACTGTCTGCCCATCGTGCCTGGCCTCATAGAAACATGAAGGGACTGGGTGCCTTTGATCTTTCCATTTCCCAGAAATAAAGTTCCCTCCTGCATGGCCTTGTGGGAGAGCATGGGCCCCGGCCTTGCTCCTTGAGGTCTCCCTAGGCCAAGATGCCCGACCTCTCTCCTGGAGCCGGCCACGCCCAAGCAGGCTGTCCACCCCAGGTACACTCGAGTTCCTTAACTCCCTGCCCTGCCCACCTTCACACTCAGCGTCCTCGCTGCCATCTGTCTGTACTGCCTGGCCCTCGGGCCCAGCCGGCACCCCTTCTGGCCTTTTGCTCCCCTCTGCCTGCGTAGGCCAGGACCTTTTTAGCTCCTGACTAAAGATGCCCTTGACATTCACAAATATTCAAATTCCAAAAAGCACAAGTGTCTTTACATTGCAGGCATTGAGAATCTTGAGTTTTCTGAATCTACCCTTATACTCCAAGTTAACCACCTTTTAGACGATCAGTGCAACTTTCTCCTTTGAAGGTCTTTTTTCATCTAGAAACAAAGCACTGAGATGCACCCACAAGGGGAGACTAGGACATGCTGGCTGCACAGGTGGCCCCTTCCTCCGCACTGCCCACAGCAGAAGCAATTCACCCTCAAGCATCGGCGGATTTCCTGCTTTAATTCCTGAAGATCATCAGATTTAGGAACTACAGATGCTCCACCTGTGAGCACAAGGGCCCACCAAATGGAGCCCTCCAGTCTAATAATTTGCCAAAGCCCTACTCACTGTCCTTCTCCAGGAATCAGGCCAGCTGTCTAGGCCCAGGGGTGTCACTCATGGGTCCAGGGTGGACCAGTGTAGGGAGAGTGCTCAGATTTCTTCCCTTGGGGAAGGGAGCCAAGACGTGGAGGAGCTGGAGCTGCAAACAAAATGTCCTGGAATAGAAAGAAGGGTTCTCTCGGGCCTTCGGTAAGAGGAGAATGTCCCTGAGAAAGCAAGAGAGAAAGAGAGCAAGGTGTAGAAGAGGGAGACTAGCAGCCCGCAGAGAGTTCCAGAAATCTAATCTACAGTCCTGATTTCCCTCATAAGAGTCCCACGACCAGCTGGGCTTCACTGCCTGGCCTTGGTGCAGAGGTGCCCGGCTCCCACCCCCAGGGCTCTGGTCCTTGAGACTAAGATAATCTGCATGATGGCCCAACAGCTGATATGCTAAACTGCTGCTTCAGCAGGAGGGTCACTCTGAGCCAGGCTCTGGAGGCCCGCAGGGGTGCCAGGGGAGGGGGGCCACATCCCCAGGGAACAGTTGCATTTCTCTCTGACCCCAGCTCCAGGGGCCCTACTTACACGTCTGCACTTTGCCTCAGTTTCCTGATTTGCCCTCCAGCTCTCCCACTTTGGCCTGGGTTCTAATCTCTCTTCTAGCACATTTCACTCCTGATCTTGAATTTCTCAACACCTTTTTCTTTATTATAATAGCAATTGTCTGCTGATCGTAAAGAACCAGGACAATGGTTACCTCGGGGAGCCACACGAGGAGAGCTGCTGGGGTGCAGATAAACATGCCGTTTGTGGACCTGGTGCTGGCTGAGACGGAGTTGGCTGCACCACCAGTCCACAAGCCGTGCATGTGTGTGCATGCATTTCTACATGTATGTTATTTATTACAGTAAAAAGAATAATTTTGAAACTGAAGACATTGCCCCAGCCCTTGATGAGGCTGCAGTCTCTTTAGAGAGCGGGAGCTGAAGTGTGAGGGAAGAGACAGTCCACCCTCCCCTCTCCCCTTCTGTCCCAGCTGCACCTGCTCCCTGGGGCTGGCTGGAACGTGCTCCTGCCCCTGCCCGGAGGCCCTCTCCTCCTCCTCCTCCTCCTCCTCCTCCTCCTCCTCCTCCTCCTCCTCCTCCTCCTCCTCCTCCCCCTCCTCCCCACACTGTGTTCTCACCCGCCCCTTCTGCTTTCTCTTCCTCCCCTCCTTCTGCAGGCCCCCGGGTAACCCACAGCCCTCTGTGCCTGCCTCTATATTTCTATCTTTGTCCAAGATTGCTGACTTTCAGTTCCGGATACTCAGATGGTGTTCTCTGTCTCCCACCCCCAAAGCCCCCTCCCCTGTCTCTTTTTCTGTGTGTTGTCAACAGACCCTCCTGGCCCCCAAAACCCCAGCTCACATGCCACGTGAAGGCGAGAGCCGTGAGCTTTGGCTCAGAGGGAGTTGAGAAGAGACCAAAGGGGGCCCTCAGTTATCGCTGTCATTATGAACAGCTGAAATGTACTGTGGATTTGGAGATGCTTCCGGGTCCTGAGGGCCTTCCAGCTGGGAACAGGGCTGGAGCTCATGGAGAGGCCAAAAGGAAGCCTAAATGAATGCAAAGTCAAGTTATGTTGAGTCTTAGAAAGACTCAAGGTAAAAAAAGAGAAGAGATGTCAATCTTTCCTCAATTAATGTTGTAATTTAATGCAATTTCAGTAAAATACTACCATGTATTTTTTGAACTAGATTATCTGATTCTAAATTTCATATGGAAAAATAAATAAGACTAGCTGAGACAACTGTGAAAATGAAGAATGAGGGGGTCTTGCCCTACTAGATATTAAATCACATTCAATGTTCTTAAAGAACTGTGACAGTGGCATATGTTAATAAATACATAAACATATGGCACAGAATAGAAAGACCAGAAATGGGCCAAAATAATATATAAAAGATGGTGTTATGATAAAAGCAGCATTTCAAATCATTGGTAAAAAAAAAAAAAAAAAAAAAAAGATTATTCAACAGATGATACTGAATATCTTAGTAGCAAGCTAGATAAAAATAAGCTTGCATTCACTCAATCAGAAAATTCAAATTGATCAAAGACTTAAACAAAAGATAACAAAACTGTAGAAGCACCAGAAAAAGATATAGGAGGATTCTTTTAAAACCTTGGCATAGAGAGGGCCTTTCTAACTCTAACAGGATATCCAGATTGTAAAAGGAAATGCTTATTTGACTATGTGAAAATTAAAAACTTCTTCATGGCCGGGCGCGGTGGCTCACGCCTGTAATCCTAGCACTCTGGGAGGCCGAGGTGGGCGGATCGTTTGAGCTCAGGAGTTCAAGACCAGCCTGAGCAAGAGCGAGACCCCATCTCTACTAAAAATAGAAAGAAATTATAGGGACAGCTAAAAATATATATAGAAAAAATTAGCCGGGCATGGTGGTGCATGCCTGTAGTCCCAACTACTCAGGAGGCTGAGACAGGAAGATCCCTTGAGCTCAGGAGTTTGAGGTTGCTGTGAGCTATGCTGACGCCACGGCACTCACTCTAGCCTGGGCAACAGAGTGAGACTCTGTCTCAAAAAAAAAAAAAAAAAAAAAACTTCTTCATGGCAAAAACAAACAAACAAACAATAACAAAAAGCCCAAAGGAAAATAGTTTTGAAAAAGCAAACAAACTTGTCAAAGTAGGAAGAAACATTTGCAACTTATCTCCTTGACAATGAGCTGCCCTCTATAATAAATAAAAAGCTCCTAAAAGTTAATAGAAAAAAGACCAACAACACGGCATAAAAATAGGCAAAGGATAGAAACAGATAATTTATATACATAAAAAAGAATTACATCTCTTTTAGCAACCTCACGCAAGATATGAAAAAATGTAAATTAAAACTATTCCACTTTTCTCCTATCAGAGTGATAAAAATCAGAAAATTTGAACACCAACACATTCTGTTGGTGAAATTGCAGAATTTGGCACTCTCATACACTGCAGGGAGGGGAAAAATGGCACAGCAAACCCCTACAGAGGGAACTTTAGTATCCATCAAAATGTAAAATGCATATACTCTTTGACCCAGCAATTGCACTTTTAAAAATTTGGCCTTCAAGTGTATTTGAATGTATGTGAAATGATACATGTGGAAGATATTCACTGTATTATGACTCATAATATCAAAAAGTTGGAGACAGCCTAAATGTCTATCAATGGGAAACTGGTTAAATAAATAATGGTACATCCTTACAACAGTATACCATATACCTATTGCAAAGAGAGAGAAAAATGGTCTTGAGCTCTTTATTATCTTATAGAAATACCTCCAGGATGTATTCAGTGAAAAAAGTGGAATGCAATATAGTGTGTGAGAAAAGCAAGGATACAAATAATGCATATTTCAATTATCTTGCAAATTTACAAAATAAAATCTGAATGGAAACAATGAACTAACACCGGCTACCTGCGAGGTGAAATGGGAACAGAAGAGACAGGGGACAAGGCTGGAAGAGAGACTTTTTCCTATATATACCTCTAGATATTTTTTAATGTTACAACCATATATATGTTATCTTTTCAAAAAAATCAATTAAAAACAATACAGAAAGAGAAAAACAGAACCAGCACTTAAGTGGCTTAACCATAAATACTGTGGATGGTAAATAAATAAGTACATTTCAAAAAGGAGCCCCAAGCAGGTTGAGCAGTGATGGTCTGGCTAGAATGAGGGCATCGTCGGGGCAGGGCACACTCCCCTTCCGCTGCGATTTGTGCAAAGTCTCACTGGTTTTATTGCTGCTCACCCTCCTGTCCAGAGCACACCTAGAACCAGATGCAGGAGTCCCCAAAGACACATTTGTGTGATTCTACCTCTCTGGTGCTGGGGGGCCTCACCCAGGGCACCCCCTCAACTCCAAAGGGTCCCAAGTCTGCCATGAGGCTAAGGATATGGAGGGAAGAAGGAATCAGCTGCTCCTTAGAATGCCTCCTCTTTCTTTCCCTCTACCCCTGTCTCCACCTGGCCTCCTACCTGGCTCTCTAAGCCAAGGGGACCGGCCTCTTCATGTTACCCCTAATGCCACCTCTGTACTTTTGCTCAACTTTCGACAGTCTCTTCTGCTTATTTTCCAGCTACATGACCTTGGGCAAGTCACTGCTACAGTTTGCTCACCTGTGAAATGGGAAGAATAGAAACTCCCTTTGAGGGTTGTTATGAAAAGCAAGTGGTCTTAGATAACTGCAGGAGCCATGTTGACGTAGGGTTTGTCGTATTAGTCTAGGTAATGCTAGCAGCCGCACACTAGACCTCTGTATCTCAGTGGCTTAGCACAATAAAGGCTTACTTCTCACTCTGGAAAGTTCCAGTGTAGGTTGGGCAGCCTTTCTCCATCTTGTAGTTCAGCCCTCTGGTCCACGTGTTCTCCAGGGTTACTGTAACGAGAAAGAGGCGATAGAAAAGGCTTTTAACTGCCTCAGTCCAGAAGCGACACACACCACCCTGCTCATGGTCCACTGGCCAGAGCTGCCCCATGACCTGCCTTAACCACAGCACAGGCTGGGGAATATGAGGGGCACTTGGGATATTGGGGAGCCCTATCTCTGCCCTAGATCTCCACCACCACCCTCATCATCGGTTCACCCTCACCAGGCTGTGTCCTTTGCCACCCAGAAAATGCCTACTTAGCGTTTCTGTCCCGAGGCCTGGGCAGCAGTCATGGAAAATGAAACGCTAACAGTGGAGGAGTCCAGAGAAACCTCATCCTCGCCCCACTGGCCCCAGCTGCGAACCCTCAGAACATCAACTTCCCACCTGCCCTCCCGGCAGCC
This sequence comes from Eulemur rufifrons, assembly GCF_041146395.1. Classification (NCBI taxonomy): domain Eukaryota; kingdom Metazoa; phylum Chordata; class Mammalia; order Primates; family Lemuridae; genus Eulemur; species Eulemur rufifrons. The sequence goes on along the minus strand of NC_090997.1, from coordinate 13,499,705 downwards.
CTTGATTTGCCCTAACTGGGGTAAGGCACAGCCGGGAGGAGACCTGTGTGGCCGGGTGTCACCAAGATCCAAGTCAGCACGGACCATGCTGCGGGGACCCGAGCAAGATGGAGCAGCTGGGTGTCTTTAACCTTTGACCCCAGCTTCCCGCCTGTAGTGGCCATAGAGCCATAGTCACTTGGCATTTGTGTAGGACCCGGTGGTCCCTGCGGGGCTGTCACACAGCTTATCTCATTTTCCCTTCTCCGCTAAGCTCTGAGTTGCCCCCATTGGGTGCAGACTCCTGCAGTCTTTAGTGACAACCCAGCCGGAGCAGCCAGGAGCGGTTAGGGCAGGGGGGAGGGTCTTTCTTGAGAGTGTCCCTGCCTGGCTCTGCCAGGGCACTTTCCCATTTGGAGCCAAACTGGCAGTGTGGGTGAAAAACAAGAAGCTAGTATGTTGGAGAGGTAAAGTGGAGAAAAAGCGGGCAATTCTCTCCCCCGCCCTCCCAGTCCTCACATCCCCCCTTCCCAGAATAGCCTTGGGAGGGGAAAGAATGGGTGGGGACCGTGACTCCCTCCCCTCCCCAGGCTCTGCAGCTGCTGCCCCCAGGATGCCAGCTGCCAGGGGCTGCTTCCTCTCCTGCGGGCCGTCCTGGGAGGCAGCGGTTGCTGCCAGCCGCGTGTGGAAGGAGCGCCCTCCCTCCGCATCCCAGGTGACCCGCACTGCCCGGGCCCTGCAGCACTCTGGGGACCCCTTCTCCTCTGATAGCCAAATGAAGGGGCTCCAGTCTCATCCTGCGGGAACGTGAGAACCGCAGCTTCATCCTTTAGATCCAGAGACTCCTGGGAGGTGTCCATTCTCAGGGTCCCATGGCTGCTGTCTTCTTTCTGCACCCCCACCGTGTGACCCCCACGGCTTCTCCTCCCTTCCTCAGCCTACCCACGAATCCGCACCTGCTACGGTGGCAGGGGAAGGTGGGAAGGCCTGGCAACAGGAACAGACATAACATGGAGTGTGGGACCTCACCGCTCCGCAGGGGCTCGATGCCGACACGCACACACGCGCACACACACAACACTCAAAGGTGTCTCCTGTGCCCTGTCCTTCTCCTCAGGACTGGTGCCTCTCTTCAGAGCCTTGTCTCTGTGGCCACATCTTCTGTCCTTCCTAGGACCCCTTGCCCACTGTCCTCCCACGTGCCAAGGAAAGATTTCAAATCCCTTGTTTCTTTACCACCCAGAGTGATTTGTCTCTCAAACATCACAAGGCAGAGTGGCACGGTGGTTAGGAGCGCACAGACCCCTGAGCCGCGTCCCAGCTCTGCCACCTACCGGCCATATGACTGCCAGCAAGTTACTTAACCCCTCTCAGTCTCGGTCTCCTCATCCATAAAACCACGGTGATGATGTCACTTAGCCCATAAGGTAAACCCCCCTTTGAGGAGGACATGGTATAATGCATGGAAACCATGGTAATAGGTTAAATGGTGCCCCCCAATATATATGCACATGCTAATCCCGAGAACCTATGAACATGCACTTATGTAATATTTGGAAAATGGGTCTTTGCATCTTGAAATGAGATCATCCTGATTACCTGAGTGGCCCCTAAGTCCAATGACAAGTGCCCTATAAGGGCCACACAGAGAAGGCGGCCATGTGAAGACAGAGGCAGAGGCTGGACAGATGCAGCCACAGCCGCGGAACACTAGAGCAAAGCTGAAAGAGGCAAGAAACAGTCTCTTCTTGGAGCTTCAGAGGGACCTGGGCCCTGCTGATACCTGGAATTTGGACTTCAGGACTCCAGAACTGTGAAGAACAAGTTTCTGTTGTTTAAGCCACCCAGTTTGCGGTAATTTGCTGTGGTGGCCCTAGAAAACTAATAAGGCTACTCAAACAGCGCCTGACACACGGTAAATGTTCAATACATGTCAGCAACAATTATTAGTGGCCCTATTATTGGATCTAATTGTCATCTGAACCTAACTTTTCAGTAAAAGCAATAATGACAGGGGAAAAAGCCAATTAACCTGTTTTGCTAAACTGAAGGGACAGCTTCCCATGTTTCGCCTTCAGCAACAATGACACCTCCTAAAGCTTTGAAATTACCTTCCTCCCAGAGCAAATCTTTAGACTGAGCTCTCTCCCCCTCCCTACCAGGGATTGGGTGGAATCTTCCTTCCCGTCACACAGCAGAGCCCCTGAGTCCATTGTCTCGGTGGCCTGGAGGCTGGACTCTCGGTCTGGGCAGTCTCTGGTGGGTTTTATTTTCCCCAATCCCTAGCTCCAGCCAAATAAGAGGACTATCTCCCCGGAGTCCCCTAAAGCTTCCTCATCTCCTTGCTTAAATCCACAGTGTTTCTGGAGCCCAATATGCCCCTACTATTTCCATGCGCCCCAATATTGCCCACCTTCCAAGACCCAACAGAGGCTGTGTCCCTCCTGCACAGAGCAGGGTACAAGCTCTCTTGCCTCCTTGTGCCTCTCTGTTTGGGCACTTAAAACTTTCCAGTATGACACCGAGTTTCCGTTCTGGGTTGATACTAGCAAGTTAGTCCTTAGTGGCTCTGTCTGTAAAATGGGCTAATCATTTCTTCTGCTGTGAAAGAGGTGTGGGCAAAAGCCAATATGTGCGTAGGATTCCTTGTTGAGAAATACCCATAACTTCCACACAGTTTTAACTAATAAAGTTCTCACAATTGCCAAGCATTTTAACATTATTTCACAATGATCTTAAATGCACAATCTCATCTGAGGCATGTATCAACACTATGAAGAAAGCAAGCAGGGACGACTATCCCTTTTTAAAAGATGAAAAAATTAAATCCTAGAAATATTCAAATTTGACTAATATTTATGGAGCACACTCCACATGACAGGCACTGAACTCAGTACAATCACACTATATTTTCTCAGGAACCCTTTGAGGTAGGTACTATTTGTCCCCGTTTTACAGATGAGGAAAGTAAGTAGCTTAGAGACAGAAAGTGACTTGCCCAAGGTCACTCAGCTAGTTGGCACCAACACTGGGACTTGCACCCAGGTCTCCTGACTCCCAAAGCAGAGATCTCTTCCTGATCCACATTTCTACCAGGGGAGTCAAGGGGCACAGTGCGTGGGTAATGATTTAGGGTGAGAAGGGGGACAACTCTACTTCTGGGCAAACTCTATGTAGGAAAGTTGTTTCTGTGACTCAATTTCTCCGTCTGCGAAATGGGAGACCTTGCAGAAATACCTGTGGAACACTGGCTTCCGTGGAGATGGGTGGCACCCGGGTTCACTGGGATGCTTGGCACTGCGGTGTGGGGACCAAGTGAGACAAAGGATGTGAACATGCTTTGTAGGATGGAGAGAGCTCACGACCGAAAACTATAATTTCAATGACTAATTAGTTCCTCTAGTTAATAGAAACATCAAATATGGATTTCCACTTTTTAAAAGAATCAGAATCCACAACACTAAATCCACATTGCATATGGAATGAAAATCACCCAACCCAGGTTTGAAAACAACCCCCTGTGGGTAGATCCAGGCTTAGGCCTCAGTTTTCCTATTGATGAAATGGGATTCACGGATGGCTTCTTCTACAAGCATTTTTTTTTTTTTTTTTTTTTTCTGCTGTGAGGCCCATGATCTTGACATTGTTTTTCATGGGCAGTGGTACTGCAGCTGCCCCTGCCCCACAAAGCCCTGGGAGAATAGCAGAGATGGAAACCTGAACTGTCCTTCCATCTCAGCCACTTATGAGCTATGTGGCTTTGAGCAAGTCTCAGTTGTCTCACCTATAAAATGTGAATTCAGTTTCTCCTATTCACCTCACAGAGCCTTGGTGACTGAGAAGAAGATATGACCCCATGTCGGTAACAATGACTTATTAAAAAAAAAAGGGGGGGGGAGGGACAAGAGCCATCTATTATAATGGCATCACTTGCTCTAACTCTGCTGCCAGAGAGTGTCCAAAAGTGAAGTTGCTTCTTAGGAAGGTGTCGAGGTTCCAGGGTCCACAGAACCCACAGAGAGCAGGAACTGGCACACGGAGCTGGAGGGAGGTCACAGCGGTGGAGCAGCGAGCTTTGCACATGGCTTTGATTTCAAACTGTTTGCAATAGAGAAGATGATCCCTGTGAATGCAGTGGCCTCACCAAAGGCTTAAGGGGCAGGATGCTGAGACTTGAGATGGAATTCAGCCTTCCTGCAGTTCTGGAGCCTGACACTTTTTATGTTTTAAATCCTCTTCCTTATTTCCTGTTACCCTATTCTTCCTGGCTGTAATCTTACCTATTAACTCAGGAGCAATGTGATTTAAAGGGGACACAGAGTTTCAAATAGTTCCAAGGTACTCAGAACTTTAAATAAACCACTCAACTCTCTTTTTTAAAAATTTTTATTTTGCATCCCAGTGGGGTTTTTTTGTTCAGTACTTTTTGATTAAAGTTAGATTGACAGAATTTTTTAAACTAATCTTTTAAAAGACATGCAGAATAATATAGTTTTGACTTTATTTTTCCAAAGCTGATATATGAGCCTATTTCCTGTCCAAAGCTGATACATAAGACTATTTTCTGTTTCCTGTGTCTAATGGTTATAGCCATCATTGAATGTTATTCTGCAGACAGTAACTGTATCCAACATATGTTAAGCATTTTCACATTTGTTATCTCAATTATTTTTTACAACTATATCATTCCCATTTTACAGATATGGAAACTAAGGCTCAGAGCCCAGGGCCACACAGCTGGTAGAGGCAGATCTCAAACTCTAAATTGCCATCCAGAGGCAGCACTCATTCCCAAATAGTTCCAAGTTCAGCCCCTGGAATTATATTTCGAGGGCTGTGGGTGGCAGCCAAATAGGGCTGGCTCAAGAAGCCCAGAGAGAAAAGACAAGTGAGTTTCAATGATGCAGATAAGCCCCCTGTGCCGAAAGGATCATGACGGTAAAAGGTGCAATCCAAGGAAGTCAGCTGAGGCAAGTTGAGCAGAGCACTACACGCTCCCAGGGCTTATAGAGAGGTAGTGGGTGGGACCCATGCATCTGGCTGCTAAGAGGCCATGTGTGTAAGACTCAAGCGAGGATGTGCACTTTGGGAGCATGAAGTGATGGGCCTGTATCTGTGAGGTATTCACTGAGAACTGACTGTATCAAGAACTGGGCCAAGTGCCATGAGAATACAAATGGCGCATGAGCCAGGGGTGCTGTACTCAAGGGGATTCGTGTTGAGTTAGGGAAACTAGACTAAAACATGAAATGACAGAATAAATAATAGTGTCCAGTTTCATGGTATGAACTAGAAGCTGTGTAGGAGCGTGCAGCAGGGGAAGACCAATGGCGACCAGAGGCAGTTAAGAGACACGGGAGTTAGGGTGAGAAGGCTGACATTTCTAGTCAGAGTTCCAGAAGGAAAGAGAAAAGAAGATGCAGAAGAGGCAATCATCAAAGAGATGATAGCCTCACTTTCTCTAGAACTGATGAAATATCTGAACCCACAGATATAAGAAGCACAAAATATATCAAGCAGGATTAAATACACACACACCTGGATATATTATAATTAACTACAGAACACCAACAATAAAGAAAAGATACTAAAGCAGCCAGAGAGAGAGAGAATATGTAGATCATAATCATAAAAAAAAAGGCACAACAATCAGAGAATATGATTCTCAACAGCAAATATGGAAACCATCTGCAAAATTCTTGGAGAAACAAATCACTGTCTACCCAGATTTGTATACCTGGAAAAATTATCTTTTTGAACTAGAATGAAATAAAGACATTTTCTGATATGAAAAAATTAAGAGTAAACCCAACAAGCCATTAATAGAAAAAATAACTTCTAAAGAATATGCTTTAGGAAGAAGAAAAAGTATCCCAGATAGAAGGTTTAAGATGCAAGAGGACTAATGAACAAAGAGATTATTAAACTTATATATAAATCCACACAAACATTTTCTATATAAAAATTATAATAACATCTATTTTGTAGGATTTTGAAAATATAGAACTAAATACTGATTATAAAAGTATGTAAGTCTTTAAGGTGTGCACAAAGAGTTAATGTCTCAGAAGGTTGTTGTATTATTTGTGAACAGGGTTAAGATATTGATTAACTTAGAGGTGGTTCAGTATGCATCATAAAATTTCAAGGAAAGAACAGAAGGCCTATATGACATCCAAATCACTGGGAGGATGGTGAGAATGGAATAAAAAAACAAACAATCCAAAAAGGGAGAGCAAGAAAGGAGAAAAAATAATCATAGAAAAACCAAGACAAATAGAAAGTATAAAGCAAAATGATATGTGTAAGTCCAAATATGTCTGAAATAACAATAAACGTGAAAAGACTAAACTCATCACTTAAAAGACAGGTATTATCAGATTGCAGTTTTTAAAAAATCCACTATATCCTGCTTGGAAAAGACACATCTAAGATGTAAGGTCACTGAAAGTAAAAAAGGATGAAAAAAGATACATTATCAATCAAATACTAACCAAAAGCAAACTTAACGTTAGACAAAATAGACTTAAGGACCTGAGAAGTCCAGGAAGGCTCCATAGAGGATATGGTACCTGCTTAGTATTCAGATAAGCAGAGAGGAGAGCAGTCTGGATGGGGAGAACTAAACAGTCCCATGCCATGGGAAGAAGTTGGACAGTGGGATGGCATATTTGGCTTCTTCTAGCTGTCCATGACCATACGATGTAGCCTTCTCCTCCCCACACAGCACAGCAGATTAAAGCAATATACTATGAGTCACAAAACACATGGAGCCCAACCTCACTGACACGAGGCCACCTCCCTCCACCTGATGGAGAAATGAAAGCTCAGCTTTGTTTAATGCCTGGTCCTTGGACAACAAATCCTACTGATTTGTGAGAGTGCTGTGACTAGGGCCTTGAATAGGATGTGAGGACCATTTTGTATTTGTTTTCTCCAAAGAAATTTTTTTTCAGTGGATGGTCGGGATTCAGATAAATGGTGTAGTAAATTCACATGAAATGCAATATTCCCCCAGTGCAACCCAAAGTGGGGTGCCAAGGGGACAGCCATGCCAGAGAAGGCTTTTCAAACACAGGCTGAGTTTACCAGTTCATCTTTAAGGCTAGCCTTAGTCATGTCTATGCCTGGCTTTTGCCTGTGCTTCCGGTTTTACAACAACCCACTCCCAAATTTCTCCATCTCCACCCCTTCCAACCTCTACAATATAATAAAATCTCAGGTAACCAGGCCTTGAGATCATACGATGTCTACACTCTCAGAGAGAAATCAGCTGCATTTTCTTTAAAAGCTCAGCTTCTGGAATAAACCCTGGGATCAGTTCACATTCAGACCAAATTCAATAATTCCTTTTAGTGATTATTTATGTTCATAAGTAACACTCTTTAAACAAAGAATCAGTTGTGTTCACTATCAGAGGCCAGACCCTCTGCAAGGTGAGCAGGGCAACTGCATGGGCAGAGGCCTCCCCTAAACCTCAATAAACGCCACCCCAGCTGTCCTGGTGCAGGAGTGGGGACCTCTCAGCCATCATGGGCGGCATCCTCCAGGCCATGCATGGAGGACAGTGTGCATGAACCACATGATGTATTAGATATCCTTATATTTTTGTCTTCTTTCAAGGAGATATATTGTGTTTGGGGGAGGGTCCAAGTGCAGAATCTATGCAACTAGATATTTTTAGCTATTTGCTTAGAACAATTAAAATCTTCTCTATACTATGTAAAAGACAAATTAGATGTGATCTTCCTTTCCTTCTGGAGCTGCTACCCAACAGGGTACCTTGAATGTGTGAAGCAGACTGACATTTGGCCCATTGGGCCCCAACCAGAATTCATCAAATCAGGATTCAGTAGTGTTCCGCCCCGGGATGCTCACACCCAGTGTCACTGGCTTCCAGTCGGGCATGAAAACGAACCCAGAGCAAAGCTGGAGGACAGTTTCTGTAGCATGGTAGAAGCTGCACAGATAGCTGAGCCAGTGAATCCCTGTGGCTGGTGACTAATGACAAAATAATACAGGTTTGTCTTTGGCAAAAATGTCAAGAAGTGGTAGAGAAGATGACAAAGGCAGATACTGTTGGACTAGGTTATACATTAATAAAAAACACTGGCAAAGGATGAATTTCCTGGAGCACCAATGCTTTCTACCTGCCTCTGCCTAAGGCGTCGCTACCTCTGGATCTGCCTCTCTTCATCACACTCTTCTCGCTGGGGCAGGGACAGGGTCTAATCAGTTCTGTCAGGATTTTCATACCTGAGATTTTAAACAAAAGAAGGTTTCTTGTTAGACAACCAGTTACTCAGAAAATTCAATCAAACAAAGCATTTTCTTTAAACCCAAAAGGGACCCAATGAAAGGTCTATGGTAGGGCAGTAAGATCACTTTAAGGTCCTGAAGCTGTGTTTCCATGAGTAAGATTTAAAAAATAACAATAACAACAGCACTCTCCGGCCAACATCTGATGCCTTCTGTCTGGTCAGCAATGCTATTATTTCCTGGAAGAGTCTGTTATTAAGCAAGAACTTATGGCTTAATGAGCTTGAGGAAAAAAGGAAAAAATTCAACGATCAGGGAGTGGGCCTGGGTTTTGGTGCTGCTGGTGGGAGAAAACACAGTTCTACACCCCCACCAGTTCAAAGACTACCACTCCGATTTCTTGTCTTACCATGAAAATGATCTGGAGTCCTGAGTCTCCTTCCCTCAGGATTCTATTCTCTTCCAGACGGCAAGTCTGAATTGGCCCATATCCACGGGACAACGGGTGTTAAAGTACTCTTTCTTCTAGGGAACGTGTAGGGGGACCTCTGTTCAAGCAAATCCAGTTCGTCCCACTCTAGACATACTCCCCCCGCCCCCACCCATGCTAATACACAGAATAAGTAGCTCAAACCTAGACAGAGAAAAGGAACCCACACAAATCACGGTGCCGCCTGGCTTGCCTGACTGCCCTGCGTGGTCATGCCTGTGCCCCCAGCCACCTTCTTTGGGGAACCTGCCCCCTTTTGTCTCCCTTCAGACCAGCATGACCCCATGTCCCTGGCTGTGGTAGTTTGTCAGACTCAGCCAATCACCGTTGGGGGCCTCAGGTAGGTAGCTCTTTGGACCAAAGACCTTGCCTGGACGTTTTAAACCTGAGCTAAAGAGAGAAGCCGTTTCTTTTTCAGCAGCCATGGCCCCCGTGTGTAGAAAAATCCCATCTGAGGTAGGAGAACGTGGAGCAGAGTCACAGAGAGACTTCTGGTGACTTCAAGTCCCTGGTTGCTACCTCCCCAAACCCCGCCGCTGCCTTTCCAGATTGCATGAGTTACAGTCCCTCTTTGCCAAGGCTGGTTCCAGCTGAGTTTCTGTCACTTACAGCCTGGAGTCCTGACTAGTGCAGGAAGTGCCTTGCCAAAGGGTCCCACCTTGTTAGTGGCAGGGCTGAAACAAGAACCCGGAGCCTCTGATTCCACCTCCTCAGACCACAAGGGGCTTCCGCGGGCTGGGTGAGCCCAGACAAGCCTCAGCCCTGCCTTGGGCTGGATTCAGGGTGGGACTCCATGACCACAAAGGTGTCTCAAGAAATGAAAGTCTGTTGATTTTATCTGGTTTTAAAGCAATGAAGAAGGAGAAAGAGAAATAAAGAGTGAGAGATAGAAGACCTGGGGACAGAGAGGGAGAGAGAAGGAGAGGGAGAAGGAGTCAGAGGGAAGAGAACAGCTGCAAAATAAAAAAAAAATAAAAATAAACAGCCCAAATAGTACAATTAATCTTTGTTCCCTACTGGAGGTTAGAAAGGTATGAAAATTATTGGGAGCTCTGAGACAGACTAACATCAATCACTGGTATATAACCAAAACTTTTGGTTCCAGAATGTGCAACCCCAAACTAAGCTTGTGGAGAATCAGATGACCCAGCCTGAGAAGAGCCAATAGCAGTGGCTCAAGGTGGTGTGGCCAGAAACAGCAGGGGCTTCCAGTCCTTTCTTACACAGATACTTTGGGAACAGAATGTTGCCTGGAAGACACGGGTCACTAGCCAAGTGCTGGGAACGTCTGTGGCTCAGAGATTTCCCTTCTTACTGGCATGGGTGACGTCAGAGATGGAGAGGTTCTAGGTCATTTGTGGCGGAAGTGGCTTCCTGGTGGGGTCAGTTCTCCAGCCTGGTCTTGCAGTGTTCCCCGAAGCTTAGTCCTGTGCGTTTCTCCCAACACATCTGGGCATCAGCCAGTATCTCTTCATGCATTTCCTTTTCTGCTTCAACTGGACAGTGTAGATTCTGTTGCTTGCAACCAAGAACCATAATTATGTTGGTGTCTGCAGGGTAGACTGGAGCTTGGTGTGGAAGGAAGTTCCAGCCACATGCCAGGAGCTGTAGATGGTACAAACATGACCTTGTGGATCATCCTCTAAGAAGCCATGGGAGAGACACTGCTGCCCTCACTATGCAGAGAGAAACTCAAGTCAGAGACATTAGGCAACCTACCCCACATCACTCAGAAATTAGCAGAGCCCTGATCAAAATTCAAGTCTGAATCCAAAGGCTGTGCTCTTTTTCTGCTCCAGATATCTCTCGTGTACATTTAATAATTCACTTCATTAAGAAGGCAATTTTCCTTGTGTTTAAAACTGACTTAAGAATTCAGTCTAAGAGATCCGAGAAATGTCCATGGGATGCCCATCTCCACATGGCCTCCCTCAGGCACGTCCCTGGTGTTCTGGTTCCCTCAGGACACTAAGTGGACAAAGTGAGCTCTCCCATCTAGGTAGACCCTGCATGGCCAGACCCCTGATACCTTTCTAGTCTTGTCCTAGATCACTTTCCCCCTCACTCACATTGCTCCTCATACTGGCTGCCTTTCATTTCCTAGAACATTCCTAGCTCTTTCCTGTCCATTGGTTCAGTATTGTATCTCCAGGGCCAGCACCAAACCTGACACTTAGTAAATGCTCAATAAACATTTATCGAATGAATGAGCGAGTCCTCCAAGGGAGTTGCTGTGTTGAATTTTATAATATGGCAGTGGGAGTTTGAAATAACTCTATTTCTACTCCCTAGAATCCCATGGCTGAAGTGCCGTGAGGTACAGAATCAGGCCATTTTCCCTCAGTGTGAGGGGAAAAGCTGGAGAGAGGCAAAATGCAAAGACCCTCTGGGACCTTCCAAAAGGATCTCAATGATCATGTCCATTGGGTTAATTCCTTTCTACTCTCCAATGACCTTGAGCTGAGAGTATGGCTGGAGAGGTAGGGATTGGTGGGGAAGGGGTCCCAAGACACCCTCACTGGAGAAGTCCTTTGGAAAACCATTTAACTCCACCCAACACCCTTGTGCATGCGTGCGTGTGTGTGTGTGTGTGTGTGTGTGTGAATACGTGCAGGGATACACCTTGAGTAGTTGGTCCACAAACTTCAAGGGTAGATGACAACCCTTCAAAAAAGTGGAAGAGAGAGGAACAGGTAGAGAACTTAACTGCTTAAAAGCTGAGTGAAAGCTGTGTAGCATTTCTCAAGGAGACTTTGCTGGAGCTGTGTCCTCAACCAGCAAAATCTGTGTCTGAGACTTTCCAGAGACCTGGTTTGGATAACCCAGGGGTGGTCTGTCTGGATTCACCCTCACTCCTCTTCACCCCCGTGCCTTTGGTGGTGGTGATGGTTGCTTTACATCATCACAATTGTATAACCCATCTTGGTTCACAGATTCTTTGGAGGTGAATAGATGGTTTATTTGCTTTCTTCCCAGGTAATAGAATAAATTAGTCTAAAATTGACAAAAACCCTCAGTGACCCCTGATGTGGTGCTTCCTTATTTTAAAGGATGGGGAAACTGTAACCCAGAGAAGGGAAATAGTTCGTCCTGAGTCACACGGACAGAAGCAAGCATGGAACCCACATGTCCCAATGCCCAGTCCAGGTCTCTTGTCACAGTGCCACATGTCGAGCCACCCAGGACCACAGGCTTGATTTACACCACAACCTGTAGGTTTTTGCAGTCTCCAGCCTGGGCTCCCCACCACAAGGGGGTCTGGACGTGCCCCTTACCTCACACGTCGACTTCAGCAACACCAGCCCATTGGTTGTTCTGCCATAGAGCCCAAGTCTCCCATTGTTAATCATCTTTTAAAAGAGTTTAACATCTGCTGCAGGGAAATTTACTGGCCTCAAGTTACCGGCTATAATTTTGGTCATTTGGGGGAAATAATGATGCTATAGTCGTCACTTTCCAAATGTTGCAGGAACCTGACCCAAATCAAGAAACCTCCCAATAAATCAGCTCAAAAACAGCATCAATTTCTAGCCTCACTGTTTAGAATGTTGCAGCTCTGAATCAGTGTCTGGGCTGGAGAAAGCATCCAACTCGAAGTCTCTAGATTTTAATAATAGCTGCCATTGTTCAAAGAGGGATTCATAACTCTCAATGGACTCTGGCCAAAAATTGTGAGCCAGACTCTGTATTTATGTATGTTTAGATGTACTAAGTGCTTGACAGTTTGGTGGTGTTCTTTTTTTTTTTGAGTGGTTCTTTAAATGTGGAAGCTACTCAGGTCTCCAAGCCATGGTTCTGCTTGTGGACATCACCCTGGACCGAGCCCTTCCTGCTGACAAGCTTTTATAAGTTGTCTCTTGCCCTTGATTTATGTACATGTGGCAGGGATCGTTGTATATCATGACGTTTGTTGGTCATTAATAGCAAAAGTGACAGCTAACTCCCGTGGAGTGTTTGCTCTGGGCTAGCAGCCATTCCGTTGATTCATGTAATCCTCAGAACAACCCTATGAGGCAGGTACTACTATTATCTTCATTTTCCACAGGAGAAAACTGAGGCACACAGTGGGTAAGTGACTAGCCCAGAATCACACATACAGTAATCAGAACAGCGTGGGTTTGAACTCAAGTCGTCTGGCTCCAGAGACCACCCCCCACACTCGGCCTTTTTTAAAAAAACAAATTTATTGACATATAATTCACATACCATACAGTTCAAATAACAAACGGTTATTTGTCTTTTTATTCTTGAGTTGTAAGAGTTTCTTATATGTTCTGGACACAAGTCTCTCATCAGATAAACAATTCACAAATAAACACAGATAAACACAGATGAACAATTCCCATTCTGTGAGTTGTCTTTTCAGTTTCTCTTAAAGTGTGCAATTTAGTGGATTTTGGTATGTTCACAAAGTTGTGCGATTATCATCACTATTTAATTCCAGAGCACTTTCATCCCAAATGAAATCCTATACACATTTGCAGATATTTCCAATTCCCCCCTTCTCCCAGCCCTGGCAATCACTAATCTAATTTCTGACTCTATGAATTTGCCTATTCTGGACATTTCATATAAATGGAAGCAAGCAATATGTGACCTTTTGTGTCTGGCTTCTTTCACTTAGCATGTTTTTCAGGTTTATCCATGTTGTATTCCTTTTTATTGCCAAATAATATCCCATTGTACAGATAGACCATATTTTGTTTATCCATTCATTACTTGTTGGGTATTTGCATTATTGCCATTTTGGGGCTATTATGAATAATGTTGCCATGAACATTCCTGTACAGGTTTTTTTTGGACATATTTTTTCCCTTCTCTTGGGTATGTACCTAGGAGTGAAATTACTGAGTCACACGTTAACTCTATGTTGAACTTTTTAAGGAATTGTCAAACTCTTTTTCAAAGTAGCTACACCATTTTACATCCCCTCCAGCAAAGCAAGAGGGGTCCAATTTCTCCACATCCTCACCAACACTTAATATTTTCCATTGTTTTGATTATAACCATCATAGCGGATATGAAGTGGTATCTCATTGTGGTTTTGATGTGCATTTCCTTAATGACCAATGATGTTGAGCATATTTTCATGTGTTTACTGGCCATTTGTACATATATTTTCTTTGGAGAAATGTCTGCTCAAATCCTTTGCTCATTAAAAAATGGTTATTTGCCTTTTTATTCTTGAGTTGTAAGAGTTTCTTATATATTCTGGACATAAGTCTCTAATAAATAATTTGCAAATATTTTCTCCCATTCTGTGGGTTGTCTTTTCAGTTTCTTTATGGTGTCTTTTGAGCACAGAAGTTTTACTTTCTGTGAGATCCAGTTTATCTATTTTTTTTCCTTTTGTTGCTTGTGTGTTTGGTGTCATATCTGAGAAGTCTTGGCCTAACCCAAGGCCACAAAGATTTGTTCCTGCCCTATAAGTTTTAAAGTTTTAGGCTTTATGTTTGGGTCTGTGATCCATTTTGAGTTAATTTTTGATACAGTGCAGGTTAGAGGTCCAACTTCATTCTTTTGCATGTGAATATCCAGTTGTCACAGCACCATTTGTTGAAAAGACTATTCCTTCCCCATAGACTGGTCCTGGCACCCTGGAGGCCTCGCTTGACTACTATACTCAACTGCCCGTCTTAGAACTTTTGAGGGATGAATGCTTGTGTGTGTGTGTGTGTGTGCGTGTGTGTGCGTTTATGTGTATTATAAAAAACAGAAGAAACTAACCAAAGGTGTGACCTAAATGCTGGCCTCTTCTGAACTTAAACCATCAGATGTCCAAAAGCCTAAAAGGTAAAGATCATGAGATATGACCAAGGCCATATTATCCATCTGAACTCCAAAGGCTAAAACACACCATTAGAAAGGATATAGGGTCTTAGTAAAGAGTTGAAAAATGAAACTCCCCAGAGAAGAAGGAAGACAACTCCCTGAGGAGAATGTGCTGTTAAATTAGCAGATGTCCTCTGGTCACCTCATAGGTGGGATCCAGAGTTCTCTGCCCAAGGCACATCTGAATGAACAAATAAAGCCAGTTGGAGTCAGCCAACGGTGTGTCATGCCAGATTCTGCCCCACTGGTGACTCAGGGACTCCTAAGCAACTCCTAGAGTGGATAGGCCACAATTTCACTGCTCTACTCTTTCCATATACATTTCTCCAGCCTCAGAGCCCTGGCATCATCCAGCTAGTTGTTGTTTCTGCTTCTCCAAAGACAGCACCCCTATGCATGAGGGCTGCTCAGGTAACTCAGAAAGCCATGCCTTTCCGAAATGATTCCTTTGGGGTAGGCGTGATAACGTTTTAAGGAAAACGTAATACAAAATGGGACTTACTTAGAAGTGGTCAAGCCCCAATGCCTCTGCCTTAAAGAACCCCTGTAGGGTTTTCTTTCCCTTCCTCTCCTTTCAACAGGAGCCACTTTGTCACTCCCCACAGGGCTTGCATAAGTCAGAGTAAGTAACACTAGTTGCTGAAACAAGTAATCCCCAAAATTGCAACAGTTTAACTCAGTAAAAGATCATTTCTCTCTCCCACAAGGACCAATGCAAATGTCCCTAGCCAGTGAACAGCCTTCCCTGTAGTCATTCGCCAACCCAGGATCCTTCCACCTTGTGTCTACACCATACTCTCAGGACCCTAAGCCCTCTGGATCTTTTCCATGCAGCCAGCAGATGGGAAGGAGAGGGCTGGGAATCCCTCAGTTGGTGCTTATGGGCCAGGCCTGAGTGATGGACTTTAGCCACATTCCATTGGCCAGAACTGAGTCACATGGACACACCTAACTCAAAACAGGCTGGAGGACAAGGCCTCCTGTGTCCAGAAGATAAAGGAAATGTATTTTGGTGAACATGCAGCAGTCTCTGTTGGCGACTGTGAAGATGCAGAATTTAGCCACTGTAATGACAACATCTTTATGATGCTTCCAAGCTGTCCTAGCATGTTCCTTCCTCTGAGCTCAGAAAGATTTCTCTTGTCACCTGCCTTCATCAAGTGTGACCAGATCCATTTTTAAGAGGGCTCCAAGGCAGGGCTGCAAGCCAGGCAGTGAGGCAAGTCTGGGCCGGATCCTTCCTTTCCACAACAGTTCAAGGCTGTCAAACAAGAATTCTACAAATACCCAAATCTGGTCAAAAGTCAAGAAGAGCTTCTGAGAGCCTGGTCTGGGTGCAGGAGACCGGGGTTGAATGTGCAGGCTGAGAAGATGGGGCCCAGGAAAATCAGAAAAATAGTTGTGTCATTCCACCTTCAGGTGCCACAGGGAGGCTCTTTGACAAGACAGGTATTAAGACATCGATTATTTCTTCTTCCTAAGTAAGGAAGAGGGGTGTACTGCAATGGCTCAGCCACCCACAGACAGCCATGCAGTATAACAGGCCTGCCCACTCAAAGCCCAGGGGTGTCTCAGACCAGGAGCAGTGCAAAGGCTCATTGTCCTACACATGTGGGGCTTCATGTCCCTGGGGTGGCAAGAACAGTCCTGGAGTAATTTATCAATCTGGTAGCACCTCTTTCCAGAGGTCTGGGAGGCACATGTAGCAGAAGTAACATTTCACATGCATCCCCAACTAGCAATCCCTCTTGCCTGCAATCCATGCTGCCTGTGCTGGGATCTATAAGATGATACCAGAATTTCCTACCTGAGAATCTTCTGTTGTGTCCCCAAGATCTAAGAGTAACATCCCAGCCCTCTTTCTATGACAAGATTTGGAAAATCCGAACAGAGACTGGGCGGGAGGAAGCTCCATGAGCCATGTCCCAAGGCCAGGTCTGTGAGGAAGTGAGAGAAAGAACAGCCAGTACCAGCTCTTCCTCCTCCGGCTGCTGCTGGGGCTCCTGTTTTCTCAGCCACCTCCAGCAGTGCCTCCTTTCAGCTGTGGCTCGGGTGAGAATTATGGAATTGCTATTATTACCCCAGCCCAGTGTCCAGGGCTTGATGGCTGCTGCCCTGGCAGCTCCAGCCCAGAGGGGAGCCAACTGCAATGACAATAAAACAAAGTCCTTGGCAGCTGAAGGCCTCTCGCTTGCGTGCCGGGGCTGACAAACGGGATATGGAGCCAGCGCTGACTCCAGCTCCTTGGGAAGTCTTGGAGCTGGCCCATCGCCTCCTCGGCATCTGATTCCAAAGACATTTTTCAGCCCAGCTGGGAAGGCTGTGACAGTCTCAACAAGGCTCACTCTATCAACCTTGAAAAATGAGAATCTCCGAGCCTCAGCCGTGTGTCCAGGGCTTCTTCGGGAAGAGAAGCAGATGAGTCTGCTCTGATTCAGCTGGCTTTGTCAATCAACCAACCGAACAAACAACATTCAGAGAACACCACTGCATACAAGGGCATTGCTCAAGACTCACGCATTCAATGCATCCTTCTGAAGCACCTACTGTGTGTCAGGCACCATGCTGGGTGCTGAGGATACATGCATGGACAGAGGAGACGGAAAGCCCTGCCCTCCTGGGAGCTCATACTCTACTGTCAGGGGAGAGACGAGAAGAGAATAAATAAGTGACAGAGTGAATTAGAAGGACATGAGGTGCCACGGAGGAATCTGAGCAGAGTCAGGGCAAGGAGAGTGAAGGAGGCAGGAGAAACCTTGAAATGGGTGGTCAGGGAAGGACTCACTGAGAAGGTGACACTGAAACCAAGACTTGAAGGAGGTGAAGGGTCAAAACATAAACCCCAAAATGACCCACTTTCCAGAGTTTACTGAAACAGCAGACGGCGCGTGAAGCTCCGCACTGAGAGCTGGTGGGCGTTTCGAGGAGACCCACTGTGCCCCGGAGCGGGTAAGCACCCTGGAACTGCTCCCTGAGAGCACCTGATGGCCTGAAACCTGAGATGCCTAAGACAGGCAGGATTTATTTGGGGTGACCAGAAATACAAGAAAAAAAGTGTGACAAGGGCACATGAGAGCAGAGTAAGGGACATCTAGGGAAAATGGCATTCTAATGGGT
Organism: Eulemur rufifrons; assembly: GCF_041146395.1. Classification (NCBI taxonomy): domain Eukaryota; kingdom Metazoa; phylum Chordata; class Mammalia; order Primates; family Lemuridae; genus Eulemur; species Eulemur rufifrons. The sequence continues at coordinate 13,482,028 of NC_090997.1, read as the reverse complement.
GCAGCCCGTAGAAGAGAAATGCCTGGGGAGGTTTAGCAGGCTGAGCCTGTAGGAATTCTACCTTCTTCCCACTTAGAAGCCCACCGAGAAACCTCAGATCTGTTGATTATTCTCCTAAGATCAAGCCTTCTAGACCAGAGGGTCTCACACCTGCCTGCCCATCAATATCACCTGGGTTTTAATAATGTAGCCTTCTGGGTCCCTTTCTGGACCCATAAATCAGAATCTGTGTTTGAAAGATGTCCAGGTAATCCCAAAGACCAGTTGGGTTTGGGGTCCACAATTCTGGCCCTGTACTTCTATGCTTTTATGGCCTGAATCATTTCAGAGGCAACACATGTGGTAGGAGAAACATAGCAGGGGCTTGCCCCACTGGGTGGGAATGATCTGTGTATGTGTCCGTTTCCACTAGGAGACGGGGAGCCCCTTGAGGGCAGGGCCTGTATCTTACTTTCCTATATGGAAATGCAGGCTCTGAAACATAAGAGGCCCTGATAAACACATACTGAACTTTACCAAGCTAAGCCTGGTTCTACCAGGTACTAGCCATCTGGCTGTGGTCATGATATTTAACCTCCCCGGGCATCAGTCTACATCTATAAAATGGGTACAATGATTCCTGCCTTTCTTGTCTCACGGGGTTTCTGAGAGGCCCAAAGTGAGACAACTTGTGTATGTGCAAAAGCAGTTGCACAGTTTCTTCAGGGATTCCCAGTAGAGAGGAAGCTTGGCAGGGATGATCCAAAATAGATCATCTTAAAGCCTTGTTTAACTTTGGAATCCATCCAATGAGTAGGTTTACCTTTCTGAATTTTTCCTTTTGCTTTAACTAAAACTCATTCATACTGAAAAAAGGAGTTAAATACTAATAACAACCTACTATGTGCCAGACACCCTATTCGACAATGGGAACCCACAAATAAATAAGACACAGTGGTTACTGTCACCAGGCCCAAATTCAAACCAGGAGGAGCACACGCATGGACCAAGAACTCTGACAGAAGCAAGTGGATGAGGACTATGGCCAATGGCTTCACTTGCAGGCCAGAGGTAATGAGCGGAAGACAATCTCCCAGAGTTCCTGGCAGAAAGCACACAGCAGCCAGCCAAAGGCAATGAGATGGAAAACGGAAAAAATGTAGCTCGTTTAGGATGAGCAAGTCAGGTGACATGACCAGAGTGAAGACTATGTGCAAAAGATGTGGGAGAGAGGCTGAGCGTGGTCATCAACCTTGCAGATGGTGCCAACCGTCCTTCTGTCCTGGCATTCGTGCCTTTGTGTAATGCCCTCCCCACGAGGGTGGACTGGACTTAGCAACTTCCAACAGACAGACAGTGTATGGCAAAAGTGATGAGATGTCACTTCCAAGATTAGATTGCAAAAATGTTGTGGCTTCCTTCTTAGGCACTCTCTTTTGCTCTCTCACTAGCTCACTGTGACAGAAGCCAGTGCTGTGTTGTGCGCTGCCCTGCGGAGAGACCTGTGTGTGGAGGAGCTGATGTCTCCGGCCAGCAGCAAGCAAGGACTGAGCCACTCCATCCAACAGCCTGTGAGGAACTGAATCCTGCCAACAATCGCCTGCATGATCTCGCACTGGGTCCTCCCCCACAGAGCCTTCAGACGAGCCCCAGCTTGGCTGCCACCTTGACTGAAGCCTTATGTGACCCTGAGACGGAGGACCCTGCTAAGCTACCCCCAGATTCATGATCCACAGAAACCACGAGATAATAAGTGCTTGTTATTTTAAGCTGGTAGGTTCGGGGGCAATTTGTTACCCAGCAATAGATAACTAAGACAGGTGACCATCAGAGCTCTCAAGCATGAGAGTGAAATAATCAAACTTATTCTTTTTTTTTTTTTTTTTTGAGACAGAGTCTTGCTTTGTTGCCCAGGCTAGAGTGAGTGCCGTGGCGTCAGCCTAGCTCACAGCAACCTCAAACTCCTGGGCTCAAGCAATCCTTCTGCCTCACTCAGCCTCTCGAGTAGCTGGGACTACAGGCATGTGCCACCATGCCCGGCTATTTTTATATATATATATTTTTTTTTTTTTTTTTTAGTTGGCCAGATAATTTCTTTCTATTTTTAGTAGAGACGAGGTCTCGCTCTTGCTCAGGCTGGTCTCAAACTCCTGACCTCGAGCAATCCACCCACCTCAGCCTCCCAGAGTGCTAGGATTACAGGCGTGAGCCACCGCGCCCGGCCAAACTTATTCTTTAACAATTGTGTTGCTCGGCAATGAGGGTCCTCTGCAGGAATCCTGGTAAGGCATGATGGGAGCTAGAACAAGGCAGTGGCAGAGGGAACGGAGAAGAATGAATGAGAGACAGTGTGAGGTTCAGTTGGCAGGACTTGGGTTCCAGGAGGCCAGATCACCCATTCATCTGGTTACTCGAACCAAAAACCTCAACGTTGTCATTGACTGCTATTGCACTTGTACCCCTACGTTCAACCACCAGCAAATTCCTTCTTCACCTTTTCCTTTCTCCCCCAGGACCATTGTCCACATGACAGCCACGTCACCTTCCAACTTGCAACCCACCAATGACTTCTCACTACACTTAGAATAAAATCCAAAGTCCTCCCCATACCCCATAAGGCCCTATGTGGTCTGGCCTCTGGCCACTCTCTAAGGTCATGTCTTCCCATGTCTCCCACTCACTCAGCCCCAGAGAAACAGCCCCTCGCTAGCCCCTCTGTTTGGAATTCTCTTCCTGTAGACGCTGCATTTGCACAGCTCACTCCCTCAGTGCCTTCAGAAATGGCTTCCTGTTAGGAGGTGTTTAAGCTGAGATCCTAGAGAAAAACCATGGAACTTGCCATCTTGGATGCAGAAAATTGGCCGCCTTCCTTCAGAGTCACACCATCCGCTGAGAGATTAGTAGTATCAGTTGCAGCGACAGCTTTCCTGGACGATGCCAGGACTGCATCATCTGCATCGCTGCCTGATGGCCAGAGAGAATGGGGAACATGCTTCTCATGGGTCTTTGCACACGTGGAGCATTTCGAGAACAGCCCCTCCTGCCTGCCACTGCCTCTCTAACTGCCCCAGACGCTTCCCACCCACCAGTGGGCTTGACGCTCCAGCGAGGCTGCAGAGAAATATGTTCAGATGTTGGTTTCCCCACTGCCTGGGCAGTAGAAGCAACAGAGGCACAGGGAGGCGAAGTGCCTCCTTCCGGTGTTTCTTGATGGCCGGTTCAAGTGCACCCCATCATCTTGGATCTTCAAAACAATGAGATCTAGACAGGAAAAAATAAGTAAATTGTAATAAAACAAGAGACATGTAAAATTGCTTTGTCAATTGCTATTCATTTAGTAACGATAGTAGCTTCATATGTTGTGGGTTCGAAGCAGTCATTCGTTAAGTTGAACTTCCCTGGCCACCTACCCCGCTGTGGCCAGGCACTGTGCTAGGCAGCAGCTCCTTACTCTGAGTGCCAGGATGTGCCAGGTGTGATCTGGGTGGCTCAGGGTGGGGCTGCTCAGTCTGCAGGGTCTGGGGAGCGGACTTGGAGAGAGGAGGGCTTTGGGGGTCAGTTGTCTGGAGCTGGGGTGAACCACAGCTCCCCTCAGGCTCTTGGGTGTCTGCCCAGTGAGGGGCCTTCACAGTCCTCGCAGCGTCACTTGCTGTCCCTCTGCTCACACAGTGGCATCGCTCTGGGCTCCCTGGAGTCACAGGGAGTGTGGTGATCATCTCTTGGGTGACCCAGTGAGTCAACAGTGTGCCCCTCCCCCCAGTCTCTGAACTCCTCATCTCCCCTACAGGCCACCCACAATGTGCTAGAAATGCCAGCTCTTTCATCTTCACTTTTCCCCTGAAGACAGAAGAAAAAAGACAAGGAGTTGGAAGAGCACAGGAGCCAGGTAGTGCAGCAGGGAGGTGCCAACGTGAGCAGCCAGCCAGGGTGGTGACTAAGCTGGGGCACACGGCTCTGGGGACAAAGGACATTCAGATTCAAGGGCGGTGGGTCCCTCTCCTGTGCTGCCACGAGTCTCTCAGGCCCCCTCGGCCCAAACTGGAAGGGGCTTTAAACACCATCTCACCAACCTTTGGTTTCAAGTCAACTGATGTTCAGAGAGGTTAGATGAATTGCCCGTGTTCGTAATTAAGCCAGATTTGTTCTGGCCTTAGAGAATGGAAGAGAAAGTTGAAAAAATAGTTACCTTGGACAGAAAGCCTGGGTTTTAAGGCACTCAACCATATAATGACACCTAATCATTTACCTATGACTGGTCTACGCCTGGTTTCCTCTAGGCCAGGCGAAGTTCCTTCAGGGCGGGGGCTTTTTCCAAGATTCCCCTTGTGTCACGGACACCCAGGAAATGTTGGCTCACACCAGGCAGACAGAAGAAAGAAGGACAGCAGATGAAGCCCCAGCAGCGAACAGAATAACTGATGAGCAAAGGGACACCTTCTAAGTCCCCCACAGCTCCTTCCTGCCGAGAGGTCAAAGCCAAAATTGAAAAGCAGTGTGGTCTAGTGGAAAAGCACAGAATCATAAATAATTATAGTAATGTTATTAGCAGTATCAAGAAACATAATCGCAGAGCACACTGTTTTGCCACAGCGCCGCTCCATCGTGGCCAAGGACTGCTAGCCGGGGCAGGGCAGACCACACTACTCCACCCAAGCCCAAAGTCCCCCGAGGAGAGGAGCTGTCACGAAGAGAGGGGCCATTTGTTCTTTCTTGCTTGAAGCCCAGGCAGTGCCCGACAAACTCAATTTCCACACCTGCCTTGAATGAAAAATAGCATTTTGCAGTGCCTGCCTTGCGTTTCTCACACTCTCCAGGGGATGTGAGAAGTTTGGGAAAAGCATGGTCTAAAGTTACCATTGATTTTTTTTTAAGTCACTATTGCATTTATTTTGAAATTTCAGAAGGCATCGAAGGAGGGCACAAGATTTTTTAACACTCATAGGAAAGGGGCTTGCGTTTGAAAGGTGGGGAAACCCCGCAAATGAGCCTGCTTCTGCCCAGCACACGTTCCCCACTCCCGCGAGTCCTCAGGAACTCGGGTTTCCTTACCTCGCCATTCTCCTTGCAGGAGTGACAGATAGTCCCCCAGCTGCTTTAGGGAATCACTTTCATCCTCCCAGTTTTATTGGATCCTCATAATATCTCTGTGAGCCTGGCAGTGTGGAAGCCCAATTTAATTCAACAAATATTCACTGAAGACTGCTGTGAGCAAGGCCGGGTGCCCAACAGAAAAGCCACCTGGCACGGTGATTTCTACCTGCAGGTCTGGGAGGGGAGTCTCACTAGAGGCCTCTCATTTCCCAGATAAAGACATGAGGTCCAGACTCCTGTCTGGAGAGAGAAGGACTTGCTCTCTGCACCCAGTCAATGCCAAGCCAAGACTCGAACCCAGGTCTCCCAAACCTTCACAATCCGGGGTTCTGTCCATCTCATCCCACAGCCCCTTGGGTTGTCCCCTGCTCTAGGGAGGAAAGAGGGAAAGGAAGAGATTAACACGACTGAGCACATTGGTCTGCCAGGACCGTGCTAGGCCTCTGCTCACACGCATGCGTGCAGGGGGTGGTTTGTAGCAACTGTCTTCTGCACTTATGTGGCACTTTCCTATCTGCCAGTCATTTCAGGCCCACCCACCAAGCACTGTGAGTCTTGTCACCTCTCAATGCCTCAGTCTCTTCATCTGGAAAATGGCTGCAACCACATGTGCTGCCCAGGGTTGCTGCAAGAACTGGTGAGGTCAAAGTCTTATAGATAAAACCTGCACCAGCTTAGGCCCACTCAGCCTCTGTGGGCTATAAGACATCTTCTTGTCTTTATTTTGCACCTGAATCACAGAGATGTGATGTGCCACCACTGGTTGGCAACATCAAGGTTCCCCACTCCCAGCTGAGGACCCTTCCTGGCCCTGCTGTGGGACCAGTCTGCAATGAGCTGGGTTTGCCCTTCCTGAGAGCACAGGGGAATTCTAACAAGAAACAGCCCCCGTGCCCCAGTGCCCCTACACAAACCAACTTGGAAAGAAACCACCGTTGAATTAGGCCAGGCATTTTACTTTTAAACCCCAGATTTTATCTGTGAGGTGTGCTTCTCCAGGAGGAGGTCTGTTGCAAGCACTTGCCGTTGCTGGGGCATCAGAGTAACCTGGCGATCAAGCCCTCTGTGCATAGCAGGTCCAGCTCTGACACCCAGCAAGGGCTCTGCTGCCAGTTCTCTACCAGCATCTGCTTGTTCCTGATATGCCGCCAAGTGCTTTCTTCTGGGCAGTCATGCCACTGGGCTGCAAGTTGAGGTGGAGAACCGTGGAGAACAGAGACATCTGCTCAGCAGTGGTGCGATGCTAACCAGTGTGCACAGGGATGAACGCAGCCGCAAATCCTCACTGTGTTCAGCATTGTTTAGTGTCAAATATAGCTAGTCATCTTTATCATTTTCTGATGTCTTTAAAATTGGTAAACTCCATATGATCTACGCGGGAAATTTCTGGTTACTAAAATATAAATTTTTAACTTGAAGAAACTGCTACCAAAATATTCCCTGGCTTGCTGGTTTGGAGTTTCTTTTGTTTCTTTCCTTAAACTACTCTCTTCGTGTTTCTTCTGGGTCTGTTGGATGGATCCTCACAAACAGGAAGTTTCTAGAAAATAGTTCTCACTTCACCGTCTTCTTAGAATATGTGTGAGGAGGACAAAGATAACTAAAGAGGGCGGCTGGTTGGTTCAGTGGGTGGTTGGTTGGGCTCTAGTCCCAGCCTTGCCACTTTGCTGCGTGGCCTTGGGCAAGTTGCTTCTCCTCTCTGAGCCTTGTAGAATAAGCTGCTGGTTGGAGAGGAAGTCTGAGTAGCTGGGGAGGAGTCTTTGAGAACCTGGACTCAGGAACCAGAGAGATCTTGGACTGGGTCATTTAGCCTCTCGGTGCCTGAGTAATAGTGACATGATGATGATAAAATGCCTACTTCTTTGGAAAGTTTTGTGAGGAGTAAATGAATGGACGCTTGTAAAGTGCTTAGAGTGTCTGGCACATGGTAAGCAGTCACTAGAATTCGTGCACACTTGGGTTACTTCGACAACACAGAAAGGGGACCTCCTTGAGGCAGGGGTCGTGTCTTACTCATGTTTACACCCTCAGCACCTGATGTGGGACCGGCAGGCGCTGGCTGGAGGGAGAGCTGAATTAAAACAGCCGGTGAAGAAACGCCCAGCTCTGAACCCAATATGTGCAGGGGAGGAGGACTGAAGGGGGGCAGCTGTTCTGTGGAGTGACAAATACATTCCTCGTCCCCAGCCCTTTGCCGCGGGGGAAATGTGAACCCTTCAGCCCCTCCCATGCTCCTAGGGCCAGAGGAAAACCCGGTTCCCCATTCCTGGTCTTCGGAGTCCCCCCCCCCCACCCGCACAACCCCTCCCCCACAGACACTCGGCCCATCTCCATTACCCCTGGGTCTTCCTTCCCCCCGCAGGTCACTTCCCACTGCAGGGAAACAGTAGTCAAAAAAGAAACAGCCCGGCGGCCCTCGGCCCCGGCCGGTAACCCGAGCTGCACACGGAAAGCGGCAATTACGGTCTGGGGTTTCTCCCGCTCCTTTTCCAGCTTCTTGACTCACTTTTCATCTTTCGCCTGCCTTTGGAGGGCTGGGCACCGAGCTCCGAGGCTCTGCACCCCAGGGGTGGCTGGCGGTGGGGGCGCGGCCGAGCCCCCCACTGCCCCCGAGCGGGCCGGGCGGGGCGGCCGCGGGGCCCTAGCGCCCTCCGCTCCGCAGCCCGCGCCGCGCACGGCCGGCCGCCGCCCCCACCGCCCGGGGAAATTTATTAGCAGAGGCTGCGGGGAGGGCGGGGGTTACCGAGACTTCATTACTCTTACAAAATATACTATGGGACGTTTACTAGTGTCCCGTGAAGTGTGGCCATAAATCAGGGGCTCCGCGGCGCTCGTCGGAAGGAACGAGGGAAGTGCGTTTGCTCGCGCCCCGCCGTGGCCTCGCCCTGGCCCTCCGGCCTGTCCCCAGCAAGGCCACCCCCCAACCCGCCTGGCCCCCCCCCCCCCCCCCGGCCCGGCACAGGCTGTCCCGCGATCTGCACGAAAATGTCATCCAATTTCAAATCCGCACATGTCACACTGAATCTCTCCTGGAAATAATATTTCCTCTGCCAATTTTATTCTCCCGGCCCCAGGGACCTACAAAACTTCTGTGCAGCAGCGATCCTGTTTCTAATATATATGTATATGAAGGAAATACACCCGAAGGTTCACAGTGATTCGCTCTTGGCAGAACAATTACAGGTGATTTTTATTAACTTGCTTTATACTTTCCCAGATTTTCCACACTTTTTGAAAAATAAAAATGTGTTACTTTTAGAATCAGAGAGAAAAATGTTACTTTTTTTTCCAAAAAGAAAAGTCAAAAACCAATCGTGGGGAAATAGGAATATGTTTATGCTATCTATAAAAACGTAAAACTGTAAACAACCTATGTAACAATTAGTCCACATTTCCTGAACAGAATATCACACAGCCACTCAAAATACTGGTCTTGGAGAGGTGAGGAAATGCGTATGATTTAATGCATAGCAAAAAAAAAAAAAGAAAAGAAAAGAAAAGGCAAAAAGCAGGCCATTTTTGTATACATATGCTGATTAGTAGTATATGAAAATATACATAAGAAATATTGTTGTATTAGGGTGTGGGCTTCTGGAATATTTTCGTTTTCTCTTTTCTGTTTTCCAAATTTTGTGTAGTGTGGTTATAGTTCTCCTGTAATTTTTGAATTACAAGTGTTTGAAAAGAGAAAAGAAAATGCAAACCGGGTCTTGGCCTCCTGCTCCCCCGCCTGACGGCCCAGTGCCACACACGTGCTGTCGCCCCACATTAAAACGTGAGGCCCGGGGTGCCGTGGGGAGTTCAGTTCCGTTGGGACAATCTGGAACAATCAGCTCCACCAATGAACTTTTTATGGAGTTTCTGACTTTGAAGCTAAGTAATGAGACTTGGCCCCTGACCAGGCCTTGAAATGTTCAAAGTGGCCTCCCCATGTCAATTAGCTGATCCCAGGCATCCGAGGCGGGCCGGCGGGCAGTGAGGCCCTGGTTGATGGAGGAGGATAGGAGAGGTTGGTGTCCCAGCCTGAGGCCAGGGGGAGAGTTTTAGGGTCCTGCTTCCAGCCTATGGAAGGGGCTGGGGGATCTTCCTGAGGGGCCCCCTCCCCAGCCCCTTCCTCCTGTTTTACATTTGGGGGCAAGTCCAGGGAGGGAGGTGGGTGAAGGGCGTTTGTAATGTTCAGGGCTGTGAGTTGGCTTCTACCCAATCAAAAGAGTGCTTCTTTTAGAAATGAGACTTCCCCTGTTAGAGGGAAACTGGCTGGTCTCGAGCACCCCCTGGCTGACCAGCACGCCACTACTGCAAGCCACCACCCCTGTGCCTTAGCACAGGCAAGAGGTGCTGCTGCCTCTGGTCTCTGTCCAGAGAAAGTCCCTGGGAGTTTTCTAGGTGCTAGGTACAAAGAAACTCTCTCTCCTACCCAAGAATTTAAAAATAAATTGACCTTCCTCAGCGAAGGGATTCCTCACCTCCAGAAGAGGGGCGTGTTTTGCTCGGTTTGGCTTTTGGGGGTTTGGTGGGCTTCCCCTCACCATTATTTTTTGATAAGAAGTCACTCTGTCCTGACCTGGTGGGAACAGAGGCAGGTGAACCTCTGGCCCACCCCAGATAATCGCTTCGCTCGACATTTTGAATGTGTCTCTCACAGCATTTGGAATTTCAGTGGCTTTTGGTTTTGATATTTAAAGGGAAAAAAAAAACCCAAAAAAACTTTTGCCTTGAAGCAGTGAGTTCTCTTGGCAGCTACAGGGAGCCTGGCAATGCTGAGACCTTTACTGGCAGGGCTGAGGAGATGAGCTGCTTGGTTGTGGTGTGTTCAGAAGTTTAAAACAGGAAAAAAGACAGAGCAAGGGTTTGCGGCAGTGGGCCTGGGCTTCGGGTGGGGGGTGGCGAGACCTCCAGATCTGCTCTCCTCTCTACTGTAAATTACAAGCCGGCTTTTTAAAATTTCCTTTCCCAGAACAATGTTATTCATTCAACTCCAAAGTAAACATTGGGCTTAGATATGCAACAGTTTGGGAGAAGAAACTGTCCTCCTTGTCAGGGTCTTTACCTGTCAGGGGCCTGATTAAACCCATATATCTTCATGGCAGCCATCAGCAGCCACCGTGGGCTAAGGAGGGACCCAGAGCGGCCCCCACGTTCCCCCAGGAACGGGCAGCCCCTCTCCCCGGCCTGGCTACAGCAGGGTGTCTGTTCAGGGCTCCGGCCTGACCTGGAACAGGCGGATCCAAGGGTCCAATGGCCTGGATAGCACAGGGAGGCGGAGGAGCAGGGGAGAATGGTGTTTGAACCGCCTTCAAAGTGATAGATGTTTGTACTAGAGGGGAGTTGATCGGGGAGAAACACAAGCCTCGGTAGTAAATCATGCGATCCGATGTCGGTGCTAAGAATATGGAAGGCCATTTCCTTTCTCCTGAGGGAAGGCCGCTTAATTAAGAGATCTCCAGGCACTTGACTTTGCTCATAAATTTTAGAGAGCTGTAAAACTCAGTGTGTGTATGTGTGTGTGTCTCTCTGTCCGTGTGTCCGTGTGTGTGCATGCGGGGTAGAGAGCAGAGTACCTCTGAAGCTCTGTTCCGAGTGGCACTCACGTGACTGCTCAGCTAAGCCCGTTTGTGCCTCAGTTTCCCCACGTTGGGAATGGCAATGATGAGGCTGCCCCTCACATGCCTGCTTGCAGGTAAATGTCAGGGCACCAAGTGGGAAAGCACAACTCTCAGATTGTCAATGAATGGAAGTGGGGTGGTGCCCCCAGGGACAGAAAGGGAAGGAGGACTTCGATCTGGCTGCTGGTGTTGGAGTGGGGTAGGGGACACTGAGCCCAGACCCAGACCCCAGAAAACAGTTGCGTATGTCAAGAGCAACAGCTTCCATCCTTCGCAGCCCACACCCAGGGATGCCCCAGTTTCTCTGGTGAGCCTTCCTCACCACCCCGGGGCTGGGATCTAAAGTTTCCTGCTCTCCTCCAAGGCATATTTAATTTCCATAGTACCGTCTGCTTCCCTCCCAGAAGAACTCGTTTCCCTCCTGGCTTATCTGATCGTGGGTAGCTCTGTCACCTATCATTTTCCACAGAAGTGACCTTTAGCAGTTGGGGAGCTATGGTGGGGGGGTGTCCCGAGGAGCCAGTGGTGCCGGGACTGGGGGGAGAAGGGCAGCTCGGACAGGAGGTCAAGGCAAGGAGAAGCAGTCCTTCCTAGAACAGCGCGGGCCAAGGCAAGGTTTTGCTCACATGAAAGAAAAACTCCTGTGTGGCCTTTTCCCTCCGTAACACGCCTCAACTCTCCTTAAAGCTTGGTTCCCGCAACGTCCCAGTGAACTGGTAAGGCCAGGGTTGTGGCTTCATGTTGCAGAAAGTAGTACTCAGCTGAGGAAAGGGAAAGTGGCCTGGGGTAGGTCACACTTCCTGTCCTGGAACCCTCCTCTCCCAGGTTCTGCTCACATTGGGCCGGCCAGTGTAGGCACAGCGCGCAGGGAGTTACAGCTCAGAGAGTTGAGGAGACGTCCTGTGTTTTCATTTCGGGACTGCTCATTGATGGCACTGTGAGACGTGTGTGACAGACGTGCAGAAGTTGCTCTGACCTCTGTGGCTCCCATGACCTTGACATAGGCTGCATCTGTGGCGGTGGTTTCCGGTGTCTGGGATAGTTTGGGTGCATTCTCGGCCCGCTTTGTTCTTTGAAGCCCTAGACTCCATTTGGTGGTGAGTGCCGGTGAGGCTCAGATTAGATAATGTCTGTGAACATGTGGGCAAGGAGTGGCCTCTCACAGCACGTTGGTTCTATTCTTCCAGAAAATGGGAGTGTGCACTTAAGCTAAACAACTGGCGGGCTGCAGCTCTGCCCCAAGCTGAACTTGTTGAGGAAACAAGATTGAATGCTGTGCCCAGGGCTGTTCGTGGGGCTCCTTCTGTCAAAGATGGCGATGCCAAGGCTGTGGGGAAGGGAGATCAGGGCGCAGGAGAGAGGTCTGGGGCCACAGGGAGGGAGCAAAGGGCTCCAAATTACCCCAAGCCCCTGACCGTGCTTTCCTTAGGTCCGTGGCTCCAACAAACATTGTTGAGATGTTACTTTTTTTCCTTTTCTGTTTCCTCTATAATAAATTTGCATTGCTTGTATAATGCATGAAATATTAATAATAAAATATTTTTATAAGAAAATTCATGTTCGGGGCACATAAGCCTCCTATTTCTTTTCCTTGCTAAAGTTACTCAAGTGCATTATAAGGTAGATTAACTTTATGAAAACTGCCTTTATGAGACAAACCCTTCTGAAGGATCGCTGTTACATGGTTCAGTGCACAAACGTGCACTGACCATCTCACGTGCGTCAGGCACTGTGCCAAGTGCCAGGGACCCAGGGATGAGTAAATCACACTCCCTGACCAACACCACACAGCCTCAGACAAAGTCACATGTGTTCTTTCCACCTCGTACCTCCAGAAAGTGTGGGACACCTAAAGACCCACACCAGATTCCTGCCTGGCCAACGAAATGCGGTGGAGAGAGCCCTGGACAAGGAGTCAGGGGACAGGGTGCTGCAGACCTGGCTCTGTGTGACTCTGGGAAAAACCCTTTCCCTTCTGGGCCTCAGTTTCCCTATCTGTCCAACAAGGGGTTGGCCTATAGGATTGTCAAGTTTGCCTCCAGCTGTGTGGCCCTGTGATCCAAACTCCTTCTTGTCCAGATCTGGTCCTGAAGTGCCCCATTCCCTGTCCAGTGCTGACCAGGTACAGGGCTCACCTGAAGGCCCCAGGCCAGCTTGTGTGAGCCAGTGATGTCGGCAGTGTGGCTGGCTTCCTGGTGTGGGCTGGTCTGGGGCCAGAGCCCATGGTTTTTGCAGAAGGTGAGCTGTGGTCCTGCAGTACCCCTGCCCCCAGCTCTCCATGCAGAATGAAGGAGGGGAGAGGAGCCCAGGCGAAAAGCAGTACAAAGAAGACCTGAAACTGTCACTTTGAAGGAAACATGAATTAAAGGCAGAGGAAGAGAGAAGCCCAGATATAACACATAGGTCTTTGCTGATTATGGACCACAAAGTTTCAACTAGACATCACGCCCCAGTTTTCTGTATCTGAGCTGATCCTATGCCCCCAATATTTAGTGCAATATCCCTTTGAATGTACAAACCTGCTCAAATTCAATATATCTAGATATTAGTGTGAGTGGAAAGGTCCCTGTCCTGGTACACCTGGTTCAGGTCCCTCTACAGGGTGACATAGAGCACATCCCCGCCTCTCTCAGGGCCTCAGATTCTCCTTTTACATGTTGGGGGAGGCCCCCACATCCACCCTGCGTGGACCTCCAATGTCCTTCCAGCCCTGACTGCTGGGACATACAGGGCAGGACCCTGCAGGTGGCACAGTTTCCCCAGAACATGGAGCAATGGCCCCAGCTGGCCTCCAAGGTGCTGCCCAGACACCACTGGGCACATGGTGGTTGGTTCAAGGTTCTGCTGGTTTCACTCTGCATGTTTTAGAGGCTGCCCTGGAAACCTTTGGGGGCAGCCAGCATCCCCCCCAATCCTCTGATCCCAATGGCAACAACCTGGCCACAGCAAAATGCTTGTGAGGGGCATTTAAGGCTCTGGGTGGGCCCAGCCATTTCCTGGAGGCCCAGGTGCTCAGCTGACTTCCCATGGTTCAATTTGCCACGGATAGGTCCAGCATGTGCCTTTTGTCCCCACATGATTATTAGCACTGCCTCCATTCACACGCAAACGTGACTGAGTTTGGAAGATAAATAAATATCGACCTACCCATGAGGCAGAGTGGCCCTCCCAGGAACAAGAGTTTGGATCTCACCGTGTCAAGTTCAGGGACACAGACACACGCTAGGCCAAAGTGTGAGTAAGGGTAGGGGTCTTCTGGCTCCCTCTGCCCCCAACAATTTGCAGTCACCCAATCTAAAGCAGAGTTTCATCTCCTTCCTAGTGCTAAGTATCTCTCAGACTTACCTGTCTCCACCTCCTGGACAAGTTCTCCAAGTGTGGTCCCCAGCCCAGCAGCATCAGCATCACCTGGAACGTGTTAGAGGCGCACACTCCCTGGCCCACTGTAGACCCACTAGACCAGGAACTCAGGGGATGGGCCCTGCGAGCCGTGTATTAACAAACCCTCCAGGGGATGCAGATGCTGCTCAGTACTGAGAACCGCGGCCCTAGGCTGTCGGAATGTTACAGCCCACCTGGATTCTCTGAGCCTGTGCTCCTTTTATAGATGGAGAAGCTGAGGGCCAGTGGAGGTGACACAGTACCCTGAATTCACCCAGAAATGACGCCTACCTCGCCTGTATTGCATCTGACTACCGACTTTCAGGCCCTCGGGGTAAGGGATTGGACCAGTCAGCTGAGATATCTGTGTAATCTGAGCAAGGCACTTCCTCCTCTGGGCCTCGGTTTCTTCCGCAGTACAACCGAGGGATTTGCTTAGATGATCTCTAAGGTCATTCCAGCTCTGACATTCTCACCTCATCTGCCAAACTGTGTGTCCATAAATCCTCCGCTGATAATGTTCACATTCCTATGGGAGCCTTGGTGACTTAACCGAGGGAGGGCTCAGGCCACGACAAAATGATTACAGAAGAGGGTCTTCTGTGACCCTCAAATCCATCTTAGAACCAGACTCTTAAAATTAAAAGAGGCTTTAGGGCAGTCTGTCGACCTTGGGGCTATTGATATTTTGCAGGGGCAGTCCAGTAACAGATGTGACAACCAAAAATGTCTCCAGTCACTGTAAATGTGCCCTGGGGTATAAACCACTGCTCCGTAGGCTGTCTGGCTGGGTGAGCTCTCCCACACTCTTTCCCTGGATTTTCCCGCATTCCCTCCCCAGGGCAGGAAACTCCTGTCCTGCTGGCTCCTTTAGGTTTGCAGGAGGTCAGCAGGAAGGCTCTGCTTGGCTCCGCTGGGCTCGAGGCCTCAGGAGCTGCACTGGCGCCACCGCCCTGGCCCACCCTGATAAGAACTTCTACCCGATCCACTTCACATTCCAGGGTTGAGTTATGCTGCCTTCGCCCCTTCCTGACTGTGTGACCTTGTACAAATTACTCAGCCTCTCTGAGCCTCACTTTTCCCATCTGTAACACAGGCACGGTGACACCTACCAAGCTGGGACTGTGGTGTGCTTAATGTGCTGCCCACGCGGCACCTGTCCAGCTGGCACTCGCAACAGTATCACGATGAGGAGATGGGAACGGTGCTACCATTTATTATTTTTTCTTTTCTTCTGTCTCCAAATTACGATTTCATCTTCAACCCGCAAAGGTACACTTGCCCCAAGAGAGGTTTTGTTTGTTTGGTTTGGATTTTTCCCCGATGCGCACAGCTGCCTGCTGCCGTTGGTGCAGGTAAAGCTGGGACACCTGTGAGCGGCTCAGTGGTGGAGGGAATTTAGTTATGCGGGTGTGCCCGGCTCAGCCCGACGAAACAGGGGTACCCGGGCCACAGACCCTGGGCCTCAGGGCCAGCCAGGACATTAAGGAAGACCCTGCCCCTGTGTGGCACGGAAGGACCCAGAGAACTGGACACATGCAAGCCGTCATTTTTAAAGGAAGCCACCTCTACTCAGCACCCTGGGAATGTGGACATAGGGCTGTCGTGGCTTCCTGTTACTCACAAGAAGCTGAAAGCCTGGATTTTTATAAAGTGAAATTTCCAGATTTTTTTAAAAGTGTGTCAATTTGAAGACTTGGGTAGAGAGAGACCCTGAAATAGCACAATAACTTAATATTTACTCAAAACAACCCTAGGAAATAGGTACTATGATTATCCTGATTATATATTGAGGAAACTGAAGCACAGAGAGGTTAAATAATTGGTCCAAAGTCATGCGAGTAGAAGTGGATGGAGGAGAGCTTAGCACAGGAGGGGTTAAGGGAGGAACTGCAGGCCTTGTGTTGAATAAAAGGAGACAGAGCCAATTTTCCCACCATAACAGCAAATTGGCCCCAAATTAAGCCAATACCCGGTTCTTATGGCCTCTGCAAAGAATTAATAAACCATGACATCTTCTGAAATGGGGGAAGGCCAGCTGCTCAGAGCTGTCAGAAAGCTCTTTACGGGGCTCGAGATGTTCTGCCTTAGCAAGTAAAACCATCACGCCACAAACATGCAGAGAGGGGGAAACAGCAGGGGCTGCCGCGGCCTGTGCCCACTCCTGGCTCGGCTCAGCAGTGTGCCACCGCCAGGAGACAGGGCCTCGCAGTAGCCGGCTCTTGGGGTGTTAATGGCTGTGGCCTCCCAGAGAACACTCTGGAATATTTTAGGTTTATATTTTGCAGATGGTGTGCCAAGTCATTCCCTCATTCTGTATATTAGATGGTTAGTTTCCTTTTTCTAGTTAAAGGATTAACTAGAATTATCAGTAATCATGAGCTTCCCCCCAAGGACGGGTCAAAGGAAATTAATGGAAACTGCAGCAATGGAGACATGGGTTAGCTCCACCAAAGGAATTCCTGACTAGGAGAATTATCCCTGGCCTGGGTTACTGGGAGTGGAATTAGAACCCATCATGGATTCTAGGCAGAGCTGGAAATTCCTACTGGCTCAGAGTGGAGGTTATACAGGCAAAAAGCAGAGGGAGGAAGGGAGGCAGGTTAAATATTTCACCATGAAAAGTTCCAGAAAGTCAGGCCTGATTGGGAGCCTTTGAAATATCAGCCTAATGAGATTCAGCCTGATATCACAGATGGGAAAACTGTGGTTCGGACCTAGGCAGTGACTTGCTAAGAGTCACGTAGGTAGGTAGCAGCAGAGCTAGAACCCAGGGCCTTGGTGCCTGCCATGGTGTGCCAACCTTGACCTAGTAATGCTCACTACAGAGGAGACTGCAGACTTCTCAGGCTCTCAGTTTGTTGGTCTCTAAAATGGAACATTGGTCTTGGCACATCACAATGCAATTGTCTATTTACCAGTCTACTCCCAGGCTACACTGGGAGTGAATGCCTCAAGGATGCAGACCAGGGCTTCCTCATCTTTGACTGGGGACCCTCCACCCAGCCTAACACATAGGGGGCCTTCAGCTAGTGTTGAGGGACTAGGTGAAGACAACTTGGAACGTCCTGAGTCTTAGCTCCTGTGTATACGATCTCTGTGACGTGCTGGACAAGATGTCCCTGGACCACAAGATGGTGTCATTCCTGCATTCAGAGCAGATAAGAAACCTGGGTTCTAGGAGATGCATCAAATATGGCAAACACTATTTGTAAAACCTAGGTGATGGGTTTATGGGCATTATTCATTATGCTATTCATTATATTTTAAAGAATTCATTATAATTTTCTGTTGAACACTTTCATAACAGTCAAAAAAAACGTAACAGTAACCTCAAGTTTACTCCTAAAAAAGCACGTGCTCGTGAAGCCCGGTTCTAGAATATAGCCACATTGTTCCTTAGATGTCATCGCTCACAGCCATATCATTCGTTAGATGTCTATTGTTAATGGAATGCTCCAGATTCTTTGATGGCACAAAAGTAAAGAAGGCTCAGCCCCTGTCCTCAAGGAACTTGAAGAGAAATGAGACTCGGGGTGACATTGCCACAAAACAAGGCAGATGTGACTGTAGGGGAGACACGTGGAGAACTGGCTCGGCCAGGCACAGCCACCCCTCTGCCAGGTCTTCCCCTGACCTGCCCTCAGCCCCAACCAACTCAGCCGACACTAACCTGCTGCATACACATGGCCACACCACAGGCACGTTTGGAGGCCACCAAAGGCTGGCTGACGGTCAGGGTCCCCCTGAGAAGAGCTTGGGGACCCTCACCCTCAGACCCCCACATTTCCTGCTATGGTATATTTGCACACATGATCCATGAGGTTTGAATGAAACAAAAAGGAAAATGAGTCACAAAAGGGCAGCCTGGGGCACACACGTGTGGAAGGGGGAGTGCAAGCTCATTGCTGTGGGGACTTGCTTTGGGAGAAGGAGGGCAGCACGTTCATGGGCTGATGATGTGGTTACAAGCGCCACTGCCAGCACTATGACATCTCAAGTCCAGGGCCGTGGTTGATGCACATGTTTGTTAGCTCCAGGCTACAGCACGAGAGCACAGAAAAGCACCAGATTCAAATCTGGCAGTGTTCAGCAAGTTGCTTAGCCTCACTTTTCCCATCTGTGAAATGGGGTAAACAATGAGTACCTCATAGGGAATTTTCAATCTGCCATGCAGGCAAGCTAAGAAAAAGACTTCAGGTCCTCAGCTGTGGTTGCTTTTAGTACAAAGGGGTAGGATGCTCTTGGCATATATTGAAGCGAGGACCAAGGGGCATGAATGGGTCCCCATATCACCGACTATATCCCCTTACGTGGAATTCCTTCTTACCACAGTTGTGTTAGCTCAGGTTTCTGGTGGCTTTGGGCCTCTATTTACATCAATTTCCTACCTAAATTTTTTCATCATCTTCTAAAATCTTTCAGCTCCAAATGAGTATGTAGCATGGCTTGCTGAGATATGCATAATATGGATTAAGATTGTAAAATCCTTCAGGGGAGCATCTTCTCTTACATTTCTCTTCTACCATGACTTTGGGCTAGTGGCCTGCCCGCTCTAGCCTCTTCCTTATTGGTACTATCAGGAGGGTTGCTATGAGGGCCTGAGGCCCCCTGCTGTGCGATTGTTATGCTGTCGGCCACCACCCAAAACCCTTGGTGCTGAGTGGAGTACAGGGCAGGTATTCCCAAAGGTCCATGGACTAAACGGACACACACACACTGCTCCACGCCAGACCCAGCCCTCCTGCTAGGGAGACGGTGTGTTCTGCGGGACTGACAGACAAGATGGCGGCCGGCGGAAGCTGATCCCAGCAGCACTGGATTCTGGGAAAGGAAGCTGAGGGCAGAAGTGACAAAGTCAGATCTGTGTGGACAGCACCCCCAGCGTTCACAACATCTACCCACTGCCTGTTGGCAAGACCATGCTTAAGCCCTTCAGATGAGAATATGAGCTACTTTTACAGACCTACAAGGAACTAGATAGCTCCTGACCCTTTTGCTGTAAACTGCCTACCATGCTGTCTTGAAAAGCCATGGAGGGGCGGGGGTGGAGAGAGAGAAAGAGTAGGAGAGAGAGACTGAAAGGAAGTGACTGTTCTGTAGTTTCAAGCCAGAATATCCCATTCTCACCCAGATGCACAGTTCAGATGACTAGGGTGTGGGTTTCGCCCAGGCCGCCTTCCCCACATAGGGCAGTGGGTGCCCGGGGCCCCGGTCACCTGGTCTCCTTCCTCTGGCTCCAGGTTCGCTGGAGATGGCGAACAGCTGTTTGCTATTCTGAGTGGAGGAGCCTTTCATATACTTGACGACGATGTTATTACATTAAATCATCTCTTAATGACGGCTGGGAAGACTTCTTGTTATAGCTACTGTGTGGGTGAAAAGCATGGGCCATACGGTCCTGGCGTTAAATTCATCTGGGCCGTGGACATGCGGGGAAATTGAACAAGAAGAATTATTAGTCTTATGTTTAACACTTTAGCTTCAGGCAAAGAGGCTGCTAACAAGCATACATTTCTTTAAAAGACTAAAATATTCGCACCAGTCTAGTTCTGGGTGATGCAAAAGACAGGCGAATTTTATTTCTATGTATTTGAACATGAATAATTTTTATAACCAGAAAAAAAAAATGATGTATACTTATAAACATATGTGGATTTTGTAAGCAGATTATAAGTTTACACCCACCGAGACTTTAATGCTGGGCTGCTTTTTGAGATGGTGGTGAGCTGCAGCAATAAGAGAGAGGTTGTCTATCTGAAAAAAAAAAAGAGAGGCTGAAGGAGGAAAGTGACGAAGGAGGTGATAAAGATTTCCTAGTGTCACCTAACACATAACAGGCGTGCAACCGTGATGTGGAGAAATGCTATTACACGCCCAGTGTATCTTAAACTCAAAGACCTTCCCTTTATCTCACAAACATAATAGCTGGCAGACAGACACAGCATCTCCTAAGGAAATTTCAGGAGGAGCCACCAGTGTATGTTAGCAGTCTGTTTATTCTTACCACTGCATTAAAAGTCCCTCTGGCTTTTGGAGTATGGGCAGGGTTTGAAGGCGATGCCCTCACTTGCCTGGGATGGAAGGAATTCCCCAAACATAAATGCACTCACCAAAAAAGCATAAATACTGGGCGAATGCTGATAATAAAACGTTAAATGAAAAAAGCAAGCCATAAAATACTGTCTATATACTGTGACCACATCTATGAAAACTCTGTATTTATAGAGATAAGGGCTAAATAGATCAAAATAGTTGCTGTTGGAGTAGATGAATTATAAGCAAGCCTTTTTAAAAAGTTCTTAATGTAACTGTGGGCCATTCAGGGGGGTTTTTTAATCCATTTTATTAAGAAAATTATCAAACATACAGCAAAGCTGAAAGAATTTTACAGTGACCTCCCATTTACCTGCCACATAGATTCTGCTTTTAATGCTGTTCAGTTTTTAAACTATTTCGAAGCTTTTTTTCTACTACGTAATATTTGGCACTTATGAGAACATGTGTAAATCATAAAGCCTTAATTATACAACGAACACCTTACAGTGAAAACATCACCTCTGCACCTGCAGCGCCCCGCGTGCTCTTTCCAGTTCCCAGCCCATCTGCCTTCCCCCAGGAGTGGCCACACCCTGAGCTGTGGGTTTACTGTGACCTTCCTCCCCTTTCCGGTAGCTTTTATGTGTGTGTCTGCATCAGCCAGGGCAGGTGAGGTCACACTGCGGAAACAAAACACTCTAATATCTCAACTGCTTAACACATCAGCAAAGGTTTGTTTCTTGCTCAAGCAAAATCTACTGCAGGTCCAGCGACTCTCTGGGACAACTCTCCTCCACGCAGCACCTTAATATGAGCCCCCCCCCCCCCCCCGCCACGATCACCTCTGCAGCAATGAAATGCTTCAGCCCAGGAGTGGCACCTGTCCCTTACAGTCACAGCCTATCAGCCAGGACGGCCACATGGCCCCACTCTGCTGCCATGGGGAGAAAAGTGTGATGCTCCCATGTGCCCAGGAGGGGAGCACAGGATACGGTGAGCCCTGGGAAGCACCTGCATGTTAGCCCAGAGCGACATAATACTTACTTTTTACTTGGGTTCATTTAGAAATGTACCAAGAAAAATGATGATGGTCGTGCTGTATCCAGTCCTCTGCAAGCTGCTCTCTGCATCCACGGCCACATCGCTAAGATTCACCCATGTTATGACAGGTAGCTGTATTCACACTCACTTTTACTGTGCTATAATGCTCCATTGCGTGGATGATATGCCTCAACGTGTCGTCCATGGTCCTAGCAAGAGATGCGGGAGTTCCCGTCTTTTGCTATCTCAGACAATAATACCAGAGGCAGGTCTCCCGGTGCAGACACCCAACAGATTCTCTAGGGTGCAGCTTGCTCAGGTTTTTAAAACTGACTTTTTTAATGAGAGGGAAAACAAAAGAAGCCACAAAAGGCGGGAGGTGTTAGCACTTTTGTTTTGCAGGGGAAGGTTGGAGCACAGGACGACAAAGAGAGAAAAGGCAAATGAAAGAAGGCAAATGCCCGGGTGCAGAGATCCGGACTCGTGCTGCTCTTCTTCGGCAAGGTACAAGCTGCACTGAGAACAAATAAGTCAGAGGTTAGACAAATGTCTTTGCTTACAACTGCAAGTTTACAGAGAAGAAACAAATGATGAAGCCAAGTAGCTGTTTCTTTCACACCACTTGAAATTCTGACGGCAGTTTCTCAGCGTCAAGATGTCACCATTTCAAAAGACATCCTGAGTTCTCAGAGGATTTCAGTGCAAGGTTCATTTTTATTTGCTTCCATTTTGAAAATAAATAAAGCTATGCTGTGATCTTTTTCCATTTTTTTTTGCTGGAGGCATGTCTTGGAATCACAGGAACAATGACAAGGCATATCAATTCCTTAAAGATTGGTAATCACCAGCGTATAGCCCTGGAAGGAAAGAAGCAAAGCATGAGAAATAAGGCTATCGGCGACACACTTAGACTCAGCTAACTAAGGAGTAACACTCATCACATAATTTATCCTAGTTCCTGGTAAGGTCCTTCATGTTAGCTTTGACCACATGCAACTGTGACCTTGATGAAATCTGTTTGTTTTATTTTCAGTTTCTTGGGGCAATAAAGGGAATCTGGTAACCCCCCTCTTGGCAGGTCAAGAAAGAAACTGAGAGATAGTTCTGAACAGCTTTGGAGTAGATGGCTCATGGCGAATTGGGCGCAGTGTTGAGGGAAGCCTGGGAGCTGGCCACCCTTGGTTTGCTGGCCGGAAAGAAGAGTGGGATGGATCTCAGCACTGAACTTAGAGGGCCAGGACACACAGCTGGCGTCTGACCCAGGGCAGGGGACACGCAACCAGAGGGCTGGGCTCCTTGCCTTGGGAGTGTCAAGGTGACCAGCTGCCCAGGAATTAGTAGGAGCCACAGCTTGTAATTCAGTGATCAAAGAATGGGGCTTTATCAAGTTGAAACAAAAGTGGATGCATTGTTTGTTCTTGCTGACACTAATGGGGCCTTTCTAAGTGCCATTCACCAGGCCAGGGACTGGCACACGTTGTGACCTTATTCCTCACAGCAAGTTGGGAAGGTGGGTGGAGTTATCACTCATGCTTCCTGGTAGCAAGTGACAGAAAGCAACTCTGAGTGGTTTCAGCAAAAAAGCAATTTACAAAAAGGATACTGGGCATCTCAGTGAATCGTGGGGAATATTCAGAAAATGGGCAGGAGCCAGGGGAAGCCAGGACGTGACTTTAAATCATAAACAGCTAATGCCATCATCGGACACGGCTTATGCCTGGGGCTGTTGCCGCTGCCACCACCACCACTGCCACTGCCACCCTCATTGCCACAGCCACTGCCACTGCCGCTGCTAAATAAATTCCCCACCATCCTCCTGACTCTGCATCACGTGTCCCAGGTTCGAAGTCCGGTGGAAGGGTGGGCTTAGGTGAGCCTGGGTTATGTGCCAATGCCCGGGGCCAGCAGGTGGGGCAGGGCTGGCTGCCCAGCAGAGAGAAGCAGCCTTTGGGCTTTCTTACTAGGAAGCTGCCTTGCCTACCACCAAGACTCATTTGAAGAGAAATTTCCCAATTGTGGGAAGCACTTTCAGATGCTGAACAAAAGTAAAAAACTGGCAAATGTCCCCTAAAGTAAAAATTATTATGATCTCCCCTTACAGATGAGGTGTCCTGATATTTCTTGTCCCTGATGCAACGTGATTGCAGTATCGTCTCACGATTCATATCTGCACTAGGCTGCAAGGAAGCACTAAGATGCCCCCAAATTAGAACACAGCAGTGTGTAAACTGCAATAGCTGGCATTTTACGATGCTTTATAAAATGTATTCGCCCATTTGTTTCACTTAATTTCTACCAAAAAAAAAAACAAAAAAACTTTACATCGACCCCGATAGGTGGAGAGGACAGGCATTGTTGTCATCCTGCCACTGAGGCCAAGTGAACTTAATGGTATATCTGTGACTAGAGGCTAAACCTAGATATTTTGACCATAGTTTTCATACTGGATCATGTGATTGTTTAAGTAGTTGGCTGATTTTCACTTGGTATAATGCTTCATTTAATTGTTTCTAACAATTATTAAAGCAAGGCTTCCCAAACTTTGATGTACACACTAGTCACCTGGGGAGCTTTTTAAAATGCAACTTCTCGTTCATTCTGTCTGGGGTGAGGCCGGGTCTGTATTTCTAGCCAGTTCCCAGGAGATGCCGGTGAGACCCTCCAGGAACCACACTTCACGTAGCAAAGACCTAGAGTGTCGGTTATAAGAATTAAAAGCAATCGATGTTCTTAATTTGTGTCACACAACTGCATTATTTTAATAATTTGGTGAAGACTCGTGACATAGTTGAGCGTTTTTAGTTTTTCCATGTTTTGATCTTTTGTGTTATTTATTAGGTTTAAAGGAAGAGGTCTGAGGGAAAAAGGTGTTGGACAGATGAAGTGATTCTTGTTTCATTTTGGTTCTGCTCGAGAAAGAGACACGTGCAGAGGGTGACACAGCAGCTCGAAGGGGCGGACCAGGTTTGGAAACACACATCGCTCAGAAATCTGCCAGCCATTAAAACAGGAATTTCACAGATAATATAGCTCAGCATGCAGCCCAAGAAATTCAGAAGCAATTCTCTCATTTCGAAAGTAAGCTCTCCTGAAAAGTTTATAAACACCCAATATCCCTGCATGGAGAAACACAAATAGAAGAGAACTTCGCCGTGAGAAACTGGAAACCGCACGGCTCTGAGGGCGCAGAAGCAGCTGAGACAAGTCCACGAGGCCAGTGGACCCAACTGGAAATAAACGAGGCCTTATTGGAACCAGGTCGCAGAGAGCCGAGCGGAATGGAAGGTAAGTGAACGGACAGGCACAGTTGAACAGAAGATTAAAACAACTGAAAAACCTAAAGAAAACAAAGCAGGGGGCCTGTCTCCTTGTGAAAGTAAACAAAGACAAAGGGAAAAAGAAGCAAAGAGAAACCAGATGCAAGGTTTGCCTTAAACCCCAGCCACGGCCAAGCCGGGCGGAGCAGGGGGCCGGAGAGTAGATACTGCGCTGGCGTGAGCATCGGATGGCGGCAGGGGGAGCCGGCGCCGTGGCCTCGAGTTTGGATTATCGAAGGGGAGTGGCACCAACCAGCCCTCGAAAAGACAGGTTTGGGGACAATTATTAGAAAGCTATTTTTGTGGTTTCCTTTGTCTCTCCGAGCCACAGGTTGAAGCTGCCCATATGTTAATCTATTTTGGAGCCTGAGAAAATGACACTGATTTCACCAAAACCCTTGAGCTTTTAAAAATAAGAAAACACCCTTCCGGAGCTTCCTCAAGTTGTCTCAGTCCTTTCTGAAAAGTACGTATTTCTTTTCAAAAAGATATTGCTCAACAGTTTGGTTTATTTTTCTCCTCTCTCCAGCAAGAATGCCTCGTGTTTACACATCAAAGTAGGAAAACATGGGTGGAAATTTTTAAGACCCTAAATTGTGGGCTTTGGAGGGTGGAGGTAGGGGTTGTCCATTTCAGAGGGGCTCTGTCCTCCCCTGCAAACCTCAGCCTCCTGGAAGCCTTCCTCCCTCCCATGGCCCACGCCCCTCCACACTCCTTCAAGTGTGAAACGTATTCTCAACCGGAAAGGACCAGCTGTCTTCCCTCTCTCCTGGGGCCTTGTTCTTTCTCCCAGTCACTATCCTACCTCCTGCGGTTACTGCCAACCCATGTTCTCATCACACTTCCAGCTCCGTTTAGAAGAAGTAGATTTGTGCTCCCAACCATCTCATCCAAGCCCTGTAAACTCCATCAATATTGTTCAGATTTGCTTAGTAGCTCCCAGACTTCGGTGCCTGTCGGTCAATACCGATGAGTATTATTGTCCGAGATACTTCCTCACATTAAACTGCAGGCTCTTGTCTCAAGATGTCAAGGGAGAACAGGCCTCCCTGCATAGCCTGTGATAGTGTCATCTGTCAGGCTTTCCCTTGCATACCTTGGCGGGTCCCCTTCAAGCCTCTGCTCATAACATTTGCTATGGCCTGAATGTGTCCCCCCAGATTCATGTGTTGGAACCTTAATCTCCATGCAACAGCGTTGGGAGGAGTTTAGGTCATGAGGCTGTGCCCTCATGGGTGGACTAATGCCATTACTAAGGAGCTTGGGAGAGAGAGTTTGGTCACCTTGCCCTTCCACCTTGTGCCACATAAGGACACAGTGGTCCTCCTCTCCAGAGAAAGCGTTCAAGGCACCATCTTGGAAGCAGAGAACAGTCCTCACCAGATGCCAAAGCCTTGATCTTGGACTTCCCATCCTCCAGAATGGTGAAAAATAAACTCTGTTCTTTATAAATTACCCGGTCTGGGATATTCTCTTATAGAATTGCAAAGGGACTGAGACATCATTGTTTCCACCTGCCCATGCTTACCTGCCTCTTATTCAAATGCTACCCATCCTCAAGGCCACCATTAGAAAGCAGCTTTGCCAACCAGCCATTGTGGCCCAAGTGCCACAAGACATTGTCCACTGGAGGCAGGTCCCAGGACACCTTTTGGCTTTTGGAAAATCCAGAGCTCACCTCACACAGGACCCACAAGTGTGTCTGGACACTGTGGTCTCAACACCCAAATTTGAAAAGTCTCATGTTTTCACACCTTGGGCTGCCTGCTGTGTGCTTCTGCATGCCTAGGCCCACCTTTGGCCTACCAGGTAGGAGGCAGAACTGGGAAGGAGTCTTTCTGCATGTGACCCACCCATATTTGATCTTTTCACAGCTGATCACTGGGAATTGGGGAAAGAGGATCCACAGAATTGGCTGATCTCCAAGAGACTGTCAAGCATGGTTATGATGCACACTCTGGCCTTTTTTTTCCTTCTGCAGTCACATCAGAGAGTGGCATGGCATGGTCTTTTAAAGCACACACATAGCAGTATGGCTGACTGATATCCACTCTGTCCAGCACCCATTTCCTCCAGGAACCCTCCCATGACTTTAGTCCCTGCAGATGTCTCCTTTCTATAGACACCCAGTTGTCTACAGGACAGTCCTATAGATGTCTCCTAGAGCAGGGTTCAGCAAACTACAGCCCACAAGCCAAACGTGGCTCACCATCTATTTTTTTAAATAAAGTTTTATTGAAACACAGCCATGTTCGTTCATGTACATATTGCCTGTGGCTGCTTTTGTGCTATAACAGCAGGGCTGAGTAGTCACACCAGGGACTGTCTGGTCCTTTATGACAAGAGTTCTCCAACTCTGCCATAGAGTATTAATATCTTTCATCCCAACTTAACTCTTATCACTTTGTGCTTTCTGTGTAGTGATCTCACCTCTCCAATAAACATTTAAGAATCCTGAAGAGCAGGAACTGTGTATATGATGCGTTCTGTTATTTATCTCCCCTTAGCATTTACCATAGTGCTAGTAACATTATAACAAACACTTACCAGTTATCAACTGGCTGTGTCAGGATGGTTTTCCCTTTTGGGAAAGAGAAACTCTCTCTCAGACTTGCTTATACTATCGTGACATGCATTGTTTTACCGAACAGGAAGTTCAGAAGTAGGGCAGGGGTTAGCATTGGTAGATTCAGCCCTCAACCCAGGATCTCTGCACTTCTCCGCTCTGTCAGCAATGGTGCTGGCTTCTTCCTAACACTGTCACCCCTCATGGTCTCAAGATGGCTGCCACCAGCACCCGGACAACATGCTTCCTTGTTCACATCAGCCTGGTGCAAGAAGATGGGCGGGTGGAATGCACATCGCTTTCCCAGAAACCCTGAGCAAGCCTCCCCTTGACTTTCATTGCCCTAGATTGACTTATACCTGCCGGGAACTGAGCCAATTCCTAGCAAAGGGAATGGAATTAGCATGACTGACTGAGGCTAGTTAGTCATTTGGGGTATAATGGGTGTTGAGGAGTCACCAACAATGTTCCTACAACTGAAACTTACAAAAATCATCTTGTCACATCTTTGCCTCCCAGTATACTGTTTTAAAATATTTCAAAACAAAAGCCAAATTAGATTTTTTATTTTTATTTTATTGTATTTTTTAGACAAAAGATCTCTCTCTGTCACCCAGGCTGGAGTGCAGTGGCACAATCATAGCTCACTGCAGCCTCAAAGACCTGGCCTAAAGCGATCCTCCTGCCTCAGCCTCCCAACAAATTGGAATTTAATCACTAAGAATGGTGGTGTATTTCGAGTGTCACCTGTTCTTTGTGACATTAAAACTGTTGTGAAGACTCCCTTAGCACTGTGGTCCCAAACATACCCAGGCTCTGCCCTCCAAAATTATGCCTAAAATGACCTCAAAACATATATTTTTCATATATTATACAGTTATATTCCAACCAAAAAAAATCTAATTCTAATATATTCCAGAACTTTTAATTTTCTAAACCACAAAGCCTTCTCTCAATACTTTCATTTCTAGAACTTCTCAACAGGACCCTTCTCCCCACACCCCAACTAATTGGAATTCCAAAGGGATGCCATTTAAGGTCATAGGAGAATACCTGATACTTATATAAATGCGGTGCTTAACACCCTGCTAGTTAGCTCAGATTTTTCCCTGAGGTTGCTGGGATGTTATTTCATTTCTAGAAAAATAAGGAAGGAAGGATAGCAGGAAGGAAAGATGGAAGGGAGATAGGAGGGAGGGAGGGAACAAAAAACAAAATAAAACTATTAATTTATTCCAGAAAAGAACAAAAAGGGTAACCCCAGTATCACTTTGCCCCGCTGCATAACAATATGAAGAGACGCGGGGAAATGGCTGTAATTACACTGTTGCCGTGATTTCAGATTCGTGCCAAGACAGCCGTGATCTGACTATAAAAGCTCTATGCATGCAAAGGTCAACGAGGCCCGGGCCAAGTGTTCTGCTCAGGGGACAACAAGGACCCACAAACAGCAAGCCTGAGATAAGGAAACGGCAGCCCTCCCCGGAACCTGTTACACAAGGTGCTAGAAATCTACCTGGAGGCAGCCTTCCCTGGTCTCCCCACCTTCAGAGGGCCTGGGACCACTCTGGCACCGGTCCAGGCTGAGTGCGCTGAGGACAGCGAGCTTGTATTTCTGCCGCGTGCAGGAAGAGGGGAGCAGGGCTGTGCTGGTATCTATAGTAACAGCGTGTCAGTGGCTGGGCCAGGGTGAGTTATGGGTTGGGGACCCGACAGTGGTCCTCTCACAGGGAAAGGGCGCGAGCCCGCCTCTGAAAGTCATTCCCGCCCTCCCAGGGAAGCCATATGTCTGCCACCCCCAGTGAGGCCGCTCCAGGGAGGGAGAAGGCTGCTATTAAATTATGTCACTTTGATATAAGGGCCTGTGTCTCATAACTCAGCGCTGAATCATGGAGTGCTTGGCCTGAGCAATATTGAGGTGGGCGGCCCGTGTCCCCTGGGTAGGTCGGCGCAGTCTGGACTCCTGTGTAATATGGCATTGCTACCGACATAAATAATCAGCGGGATTTACCGTTCCAGCCCCGCACTGCAGTCAGCAGTGGTTTGTGGGGCTGACTACCCGCACATTGCAGAGCGGGAAGTTTATGGGGCTGATTTATGGGGAAAGTGAAAGGCCACCTTTCCACACAGCAGACAACTAAATGCCTCAGAAGGAGCAAGGGGAGACGGGGCATCACGCGAGAATCTTACTGGGGCACCACGCTCATCGGGATTCTCCCATCGCGGCTGCCAGTGTCTCAACTTGGCACTTCCCCATCACTGCCGCACCCCCGACTGCACCCCTGCCATCCCTGTCCTGTCATGTCCATCGCCACCCTCATCACCCGCAGTGCCGTCCCCACCTTCACCATCACCTGCCACCACCATTATCACCCTTACTGTCATCCCCCCTGACTACGGTCAATACTGTTGCTGCCGCCACCAAAACCTCCGTCAGCAGCTTCACCGCAGCCTCCAGGACTCCCCGAGTGCCTTTGGAGGGTGGTGAATCAGCTCGCCCTGCCCAGCCTGACCACGCGGAGAACGGGCCATTTCAGAGAAGAGACACACGTGCTGAGACGAAGTGATCACGGGCGTTTTGGCCTCGCTTCTGAATGGGTGGGTCGGCCCTCCCAGCATTACCCACCCACTCAGCACTCCAGGAACTCTGCGGTCGTGGAAATCATGCGCTTGTTATTTTATTTGTGTCCACAGGGGCTCCAGGAAGCAAGGGTGCACCCCCTCGGTGGTCTCTCATGTTGCTAAGGTCTGTATTAGCTCGGGGCCTTTTGACCTCCCCAGGGACATTCTGACGGTTTTTAGGTACAGTCTCTTTGCTGCTATCCCAGGTCCTTAACCCTGTAAATCCTAAGGGCGTCATTGACACACCGAAGACCTACTGGGTAGGGAGCCCTTTCTCCCTAGGGGATCACTAAAGTTAGACCAAACTACCCACCCTCATTACCAACGTTCTTATCACCAACGTCACCGCCATAACCATGAGCTCATCTCTGCCATCGTTACCGTCAACTCTGACATCACCCTGGCCACTAGCATCACCAGGATATTAAGTATGAAGTTGTACAGGGCTCCATGCTAGGTACTGCCTAGAAAACTTCAGAACCCTGGTTTCTAGAGGAGTGGTCTCCAAAGAATATTCTTCAGAAACTAATCCCAGGAGACACACCATATTTAAAAGGGAAAAAATTCCAGAGCCAATTGAATTCAAGAAATGCTGCACATCCTGACAATGCACTTTAGCATATTAAAGGCTCTGAGAAGTCCTGGAGGAGAGAAATCTGTTTAAGGTTGTTTGACCCAAACTTTCTCAGGTATACTTTACCATTAAATCATTTTTCCACCTAACTTCATTAACATCACAATGAGCCCATGTTCCACAGAAGATACTTTGAGAACTGTGACTCTAAAAGCTTAAACTGCACAAGCAACAGTGCCATGGACCCCACGTGCCGATGGGCCACCACTCTGAATCCTCAGGTGCACGTTCTAGCACCCAGTCGTAAAACCTATCCTTCCGTTCTATTCCAAAGTGGTAATCCTCTCTGGACCCTCCAGATGGAGGTCCTCGTCATCTCAACCTCCACAATATTCACAGAGGTCCTCTGAGTAGCTTATGGATACAAGCATTATTCACTCTGCCCTCAATACAGCCAATTCCCCTTCCCAGGCTTGGGGACGCCCCACAGCTCTGGATGTCCATTTTCCTGCGCAAGAAGTAACTAGAGAACATTTCACTGACACCTGAGCCCCCACACAGCCTTCCCCAAGTACAAACCTCCTGCCTTGGAGCAGGGATGGAACAAAGGGATTTCACACACCAACCCCCAAGGACACGAAGGTCCAGAGAAGTGTAAGGACCCCCGGGGCCACAGTAGCCCCTTCCTTATTTCCTTCTGCCACAGCAGCAGCCTCAAGCACCAGTCCAGGAATGGGGACTAGTCTGGGATGGCATTCTTATTGGTCCAAGGTGAAAGATGAGAAGTGAGCCCCTGGGGTAAATTTTTCATAAAGCTAAATGCTTTCAATTCAAAGAGTATTCTGAGATTGTCATTCCTATTTTGGGAGTTAAAATATTCTTAAATAAGGGTGATATTAAATGGTGAGTGTATTGGTTTCCTAGGGTTGCTGTAATAAAGTGCCACAAACTGTGACTTAAAACAACAGAAATGTGTTGTCTCACAGTTCTGGAGGCCACATGTCCTCCATCACGGGCGGGCGGGGCCACGCTCTCTCTGCAGCCGTCCTTGCCTCTTCCCAGCTCCCATCCGGGGCAAGAAATCCCTGGCGTTCCTGCTCACACTCCAGCCTTCACACGGCCTCCTCCCCGTGTCTGTGTCTTCACCCCCCCCCCCTGTGTTCAAATTTCCCCTTTTTATAAGGACAACAGGCATATTAGATCAGGGGCGCCTCTACTTCAGCACGGCCTCATCTTAACTTAACCAACTACACGTGCAATGACCCTATTTCCAAATATCACATCACAGGTACCAGGAGTTAAGACTTCAACATATCTTTTAGGGGGTGGACATAATTCAACCCGTATCAGTGGAGTTTTTGCTAATGTCCTTCTTGGGCAAAAGAAAAAGTTGGCAGCCCTTAAGCCAAATCAAGATATTCATTTGCTTTTTGTTTATTTTTGTTGTTGTTTCACAGGTGAGTGAAATCCCACCAGGGAGCCGTTGGAGGGAGCATTTTCCCTGTGCCTACTCTCCCTCCTGCTCATCCCGAGTTAGCCGGCCCCCTGGTCTCACCCCGAGGGCTTCTAGCACCACAACCGTGCCAGCCTCCGCAGCCGTGAAGCCCCTTCCCAGGGGTCTGGGTCCCACACATTGTCCCCGGGCTGCACATTATCTGCTTATCAGAACACATTTTCTTTCCCCGGTTGCACAGAAACACACTGACAATCAACTTTAGAAACAAACGTTATGCATTCTCCTTATTCCTCTCCAAGGCCCTGGGGCACTATCTCATGGGAAAGGCATGAGGTTTCACTTCAGGCATCCCTGGCTTCAAATCCAGGCTCCACTATTTACTAGCTATGTGGCCTCAGGCAGTGTCGTACCCTCTAGCAGCCTCCTCTGTAAAATGAGAGGAAGACCACCTTGTATACAGTAGACACAGACGCACCTCCTGGATTCCGCTTCCAGGACACATGACTGCTTCAAGGGCACGTGGGGTGCAGTCAGCACAGCCTCCAGCTGTGGGCTCCCTGGGGATCTGGCTCAGGGGCAGAGAGCTGCCGCTCCGCCAAGGCCACCCCTTCCCAGCCTGCGCTCAGTTACAAATCCCGGCGGGGGTATCCAGGCCCGGCCACTGTGGCCCAACACTGGACACCCAGATGGGCAATTCTTGCTCCAGACTCCCCACGCTGAGGCCCTGTAGGGCTTGAACCACAGTTCAGCGTCCTCTCTGCACACACCTCTTCCTCCCCCATCCCTTCCCGGGTGTTGACCCCTCATAAACGTCTGCCCCAAACTCCATCTCTGGATCCGCTTCTGAGAAATCAACCTGTTGCAGAGATTGTGAGAATCACCATCTATGATCCCAAGGCACCCGGCAGCATCTTATCACACAGCAGGTCCCCAGGGCCCCACTGCCCTCCCCGCCCCCACGGGGGGTAATGACAGGCTCTGTGGAGGCAGTTTGAGTTGACTCTCCCCAAAGGGGTAGGAGAATCCCAAGAATTCCTGCGTGCCAAGCTGCTGGAGAGGTCAGGCAGGAAAGGCTCAAGACACACAGGCCCTGCGATTAAACAGACAGAAGTGGATGCAGATGGTGAGGAAATGCTGAAACTCTCCACTGCAGTGGCAGCCAGGGGCGAGTGGAAATCTACACGTGAAGTGAATTTTTCCAGCTCCTCTAAGCACTGCCACCCTGCAGTCTCCCGCCGTCCACCCAGGAGTGGAGAGCTGCTCGGCTTTGAGGAGTTTTTCCTATAAAAACAGCCCCCTGGCTGTTATTCTTTGCAGTGTGAAGTAGAAAATTGCCTGGATGAGGTTCCCGTGAAGCAGCAAGTTGCTGGAGACAGCTGGAGGAACTTCTGGGCCAAGAGCAAGACATGAAGCAAGTTTTGGGGTGTAGAACTAAAGGGGAGAAAGCAAAAATTTGTTTAAAGTGTGGGTCTCACCTCAGGGACCTGGTGCCTGAGTCTCCCTGGGATGAGAATCTGAGATTTGATTGGCAACAAGTCCGTTTGCCTGTCTTTTAAGATCCCTTCATCTGCCTTCACACCAACTCTCCAACCTCAACAGCCTGAATGAAGGGTGGTTTCTATCAAGGGCATATGGAGTGCCAGTGACCCCGGGAGAAAGCACAGTAAATATGAGTAGAGTCTTCAAAGCCAGGGAGCCCCAACCCAGCCCCAGCTCTGCTGCCACTTGTAGCTGTGTGACCTTAGGCAAGTTGCTTAACCTCTCTGAGCCTCAGCTAGCTATTATGGTCCTCATTATCATGTCATTCTTGCCATAAAGAGTTATGATCTCTGGGTAGAAGGATGAACATGCCTTGAAACAAAAGCAAATCACGTGCTCTGCTCTCTTGGAGTTCACTAAAACCAGTACAGACTGGCTGCAGCAGTCAAGGTGGGCTTCATGCAGGAAGTGGCATTCAAGTTGGGGCTTGAAGGGCAGACTTTGGGTAGGCCTGGGAGAGAGAGAGAGAGGAAGCAAGGAGCATAAGATAGATGGAGAAAATCACAAAGGCAGGAGTGGGCACGATGCTTGTGGGACAGAGAGGAGCCTGGGGACACATGTGGCTATAGCCTCTGCTTCCGGCCCCGAGGATTTGAAGGTGACTGGTACACAGTCTGCAAGAGGGAAGAGGAGTGAATAGTCACGGTGAATCAGAATCCAACCGGGGAAGGAGAGACCCACAGGGGACATCGAGGCAAGCACATGACTAAGCCTCTCATGACAGCCAGGTGGGCAGGGAAAGAAGAGCAAACAGAAGGCCACAGAGGCTTTGAGACTCACTCAGGTCAACCAGGCCCAGGACCCCCACCCCAGGCCTCCTCTGGGACACGGGGAGCAGGTTGGCCTGGGCACCCCAGACCCAGGCCGCTCTGGTCAGCACTGGGGCCTCCATAGCCCCCCACAAGGACCCAGTGCCTCTCAAGAAGGCAGCTCTGACTGTATTTGGTCACCTCAGGACCAGACGCATTCCACCTGGCAGCCAGCCCCGGCTCTCCGGGCAGAGATGGAGACACTGCGAGGGGACCCTTTGTGTCCCTCCTGAGCACCCCCAGAACAACGTGCCTTCATCTGCAGCATGATTCCCTGCAGAGTGAAGCCCCTTATGGAGACCAAGCTGCTCCCCCGACTCCTCATCACCACCCCGACTCGCTCACCACCACCCCAGCCCCCTGTGGCCCAGGTGCCCATAAGCAACCCCCATTTCTCCTTCCCCAGAGCACTCCCACAATCCAGGCCCGGCAGAAAGGCCCCAGAAAGGAAGAAAACTGTGAAATTGCAGGGCTGGGGGCCAAAACAGAGGCAGACAAAATGCAGGTGCCTCAAAGGCATGGTGGAGGGTGGCCAGCTCCACACTGGACAGGCCCCTAAGATGGCACTGGGGTCCAAGGAGTGGCTCAGGGTCTTCACAAGGGCAGGTGCTCAGCGCACGTTGCAGGGCTGTGGGGCGCCTGCACAGACCGTACGTGCATCTGCTGGCCCCCTCTGTGCCCGATGCTAGAGACAACTGCGTCATCGTGGCCTCTGTCCTAGCCATGGCTAGCAGGCCCATAAGCACAGCCCTCTGCCACAAATGCTTTAATGTGAGCATGTACAAAGTACGGAGCAGAGAAGAGAGCAGTTATGCTCCTGGGGGTTCTGGGACCCCTTCCGTGGTGAACACTGTCATGAACCAACCAGATCCCCCTTCAGGGAAGGACGACTTCTGCAGCTGCAGGCCGTGGTGGCAGCAGACAGCCCCTAGCTGTCAGTGCCTCAGCCATTGCCCCAGCCGCAGAGGACTGTCCCCTCAAGGCCGCGTCCTTTTCCAGGCAGCCCACGTCCAGTGACTAAGCAATCCTGGGGGCCCGGGAAGAGCTACCTCCGTCAAAAGCAGGTCCACTGTGAATGGGCCACGCCAGCTCCAGAGCTCCTGTGGGGCCAGCCCAGGCTGTCGCTGGGCCTGCACCGCAGCGTGGCTTCTCCCTCTGCCCATGCCTGCGCCCTTGCCTCTTCCCCCCGCACCCAGCCCTCCTTACTAAACACTCTGCACACAAACTCCTCCTCAGAGTCTGCTTCTCCCGGAAACCAACCTGCAATGACTGTCCCCAAAGAGGTGGCAGCACTTTCCACCATGTGCAGAGTCCACGGCCTGAAGCACCTTGGTGCTGCTCCCGTGTGCAGGTGGCATCCTGGTGCCGAAGGGACAGTGGCCCCATCTGCACAGAGCCGAGTCTAGCGGGCAGCCTGTGTGTAAAGGGCGACATAGACCAGACCCACTGTGGGGAGAACTGACAGATGAATTTGCCAAAAGGGGTGAGGGGCGGCTTCCCCAGGAGCAGATGTTAGACGTGGGCTTTGGAGTAGGACAGAGCCCAAAGGCAGGGCAGGGGTGCAGGGTGGGGCCCTCGGCCCTGGACATTTGCACCATGGCAGAGGTGTGGAGCAAGGACTCCTGCTCGGGAAACCATGAGACGATCGGGGAGACATTCCCAGAAAGGCAGATGGGGACCAGACCACAGGCACCTTGCTTGGGCTTTACTTTTTAGGCAAAAGGGAGGCTGTGGGGGACTTTTAAGCAGGAGAGCATCAACATCAGGTGTGCTTTCTGGAAGAATAGCTAGGGTGGCAGAGATGGACAGAAAGCTGAGAACCCAGGTAGAAGTTTGGAGGGAGAACCAGGGTGGGCTGAGACTAGGAAGAGGCCCAGGACACACTGCCCCAAAATGTGGCACCTTGGCATGCTGAGTATTTTGGGCTGAAGCATTTGAGATAACAGTAGAAGCAGGAGGATCTCTCCAACCTTCTCCCACCGTTTGTCCCCGAAACAGGCCCTGAAAACTTCTCTGACCTTACTCTAAATTGGGTCATGAGACCCTCATTCCAGAAGGGTCCTCCCTCCACCTGGAGGGAGGAATGAAGATACAGAAGAGTCTGAACGAACAGGCCTTGCCGAGTCCCCCAGTTTATTACCATTAGAGCACACCCTTTTGTCCTCCAGTCAGACTTCTGCGTAAAAACACAGATGTCCCTGTTCCCTTGGGTCTTCATTTCTGAAGGCTCCCATGTCACATAAAACTTACCTTAAATAAATATGTATGCTTTTCTCTTGTTAATCTGTCTATTTTTAATAGGAGTCTCTGCCATGAACCTTGTGATGGGAGGGGAAAAGATACTGCTTTTCTCCCTGACAACAGCAGTGGGGCGGGGTGGGGAGTAGGACAATATTTCAGAGCTACTGTCTTGAACTTCTGGCCTCCAGTGATCCTCCGCCTCGGCCTCCCAGAGCGCTAGGATTACAAGCATGAGCCACAACGCCCAGCAGAGCTACTGTCGATTGGCAGATTTTAGAAGCAAGAAGCCTGAGTGGGAGCCCCGGCCTGGTCCCCTCTAAGAGCTCTGTAAACTTTGACAGCTTGTAAGCTCTTCGATTCTACCTTCTTTGCTTCTTCAGTAACTGCCTATCCCGCAGCACGGTGGTGAGAAGCAAACTCAGCAATATATGCAAAAGTGCCTGACACTCAGGACATGCTCAGTGCCTTTAATTTATTTCTTTCCTCCCCTCTCGATGTGTTTTTGCCAACCCAGGCTACCAGTGAAGAAACTGAGTCCCCTGTAAAGCAAAGATGAGTTGGGCAGTGTGTAGTCAGAGCACAGACGGGGAGCCAGCCTCCACCTGCCTGGACCCCACCCCGCCCTCACAGCCTGGGCGCAGGTCAGGGTCTGGACGGCTGCAGAACACACGCAGGCTGGTAGGAGAAGAGTCGCGCTCCAGAAACTGCCTTCCTGGCCCCAAAGGGCGCAAAGACAGAAAGAGGTGTGGGCACAGGTACCCAGAGCGCAGAGAAAGCGAACGGGAGCCCGGGCAGAGAGGGGCTGAGACAAAGCCTGCGGGGTGTGTCGTGGAGGGCAGGGGTGGAGAGGGAGGGAGGCTCCCTGCCACCACCTATCCCAGAGTCTGGGAGTCAAGGAACATGAGGGCCCCAGAATGTGAAAGAGTAAGGGGGGAAATTCGAGGCAAAACGTGAAGTTAATAAAAAATACTCCATGCAATCAAACTCCAACATCAGCCCAAGCTGGCTTTCTGATTTTTCGCTTTGATTAATTGTCTACCGGCTGGCAGGGCTCCCTGCTGCTTTGTGACTTAAACATTTTTCTGCTTCTTATTTCCCCTCAGCCCCACCTTCCTGCTCTATTCCTTGTTCCCTGGAGCCGCCTCCCTCGAAACCAGCTTTGCTCTGTCTCCCCTTTGTCAAGAGGATGCTGAGTCACCAATGGGAATTTCTGGACCCCCATCTGCTCTAGTTGGGCAGGTGCCCCCCAGAAGTACAAGGACTTAGGGATGTCCGTGTCCCTCAGAAGCTGTCAGTCAAGGTGGGGCAGGTGTTTTGCATTCACGTACCAGGTATGGAAGAGGCATGTGTCTCCCCATCCAGCCACGTGGTGAGAGCTCAAACAGGGCAGGTGCAATGCACAGTAGGGGCACAAAGGGGCATCTCCAACTCTGACTGGAGCAGCTGCGGTGGCTTCCAGGAAGAGCTGCTGGCCATGCCGGGTGTCGAGGGATGGGCGTGCCCAGGGGAGGAGTGGATGAGGGTAAAGTTGTTCAGGAAGACAGAGAAGCTCACAGCAAAGGGCGAAGGAATAAGATCGCATGGGGTGGAGCCGGGGTGGAGATGATGGCAGATGGGCCTGGGGCAAGTGGGCAGCCAGTGCTCGTGACCAGGCCAGCGGTCAGAGAAAAGGTCAGAGCGAAAGACTCATAGCCAGTTGGCCCTTGCAAGAGGACCTGAACCCAGACCTGAGCTGGAAACGGAGACTGGGTCTATCGTGATGTGGTGTACAAAGGACTCGGGATCCTACAGGCCATGGGAATGAGATATTGTCTGGGACTGAATTCTCCTAGAAGCAGACCCTGAGACAAGGCTTCTGATGTGAGTGGTTTATTTAGGGAGGTGATCCCAGGAGGCGTCAGTGAGGGAGCAGGCCAGTGAGACCCGGGAGGGAAGGATGCCAGTGCAGGGGCCCTCATGAGCAGGTTACCACGGAAGGCACCTGGGGCTCAAGGCCACCGGGACCTCTGAGCGCCTGTGCAGGATGTGCTCAGAGCCACCCGCCTGAGGGGCACGGGAGCAGGAGCATGAACATGCCACAGGCATCGTGGGCTCCCTGGGGCTTCCAGCCAAGCCCTGGGGCAGTAAGCCACAGGTGCTGCAGCGGGACACCACCAGCTTGTGTGGGGACGGCGGGGCCAGGCCCTACAGGCAAGGGACAGCAGCGTCCCCTACAGATACGACCTAATGGAAATTGAGCTGTCATTCCCGCCCACGTGGAGCTCTCTAGCGAGAGGATGAAAACACAGGGAGGCCTGGGGGTGGGGCAAGGCCAGTCTGAGCTGACCTGGCAAAGGCGTAGACTTCCACATGTGGGAAGGAAGGAGAAACTCCAGACGAGAAGGAAAGTCATTTGTGAAGGCCTGGACCAACGATGGAATGTGCAAGCTTGTCCTGGGAGAGACCATCTGTGTCCTGTCCCGGGAGTCTAGCAGGGAAGCAGCAGGAAGTAGGGCAGGGTGAGGGTCGTCTCTGGCTACACTCAGGAGCCAGGAGCGGCCTTGGCCCCTCAAGCTCTGTGCTCCTGGGGCTGAGACACCCCCAGGGACCTCCGCTCTGTGGGTCGACCCTGCCCACTCTGTGTCGCCTTCACAGCGCTCAGGCCGAGGCCAGCGGATCGGGAGGGGCTTTCTCTCCCCACCCCTCCCCCCAGGCCCCTCTGCCTGCACGGGCCGTGGCTCAAGGAACAAAAAAGCCTGACTACACTTGCCCTCGTAACAGGGTTCTAATCTCTCACAACGAGAAGTCCAGAGGTAGATAGCTCCTGGGTGGGTTAATTCAGCCCCTCGGTGATGCCACAGCTTGTTTGTGGCTGCCCTTTGTGGTCACAAGATGGCTGTCATAAGCCACACATGACACCTTCACACACCCCTGTGTGGAGGCAGCTGGAGGGGAGAAGGACATTCTTCCTCTCCTTGCCACGGAGGGGTGGGGTGAACTCCCTTATATCCCACGGGCCGGAAATGGCTAACCCGGTCACCACCAAAACAACACCGGCAAAGTGGAATGGTACGGAACCTGCTCGTCCCCCACGCTGAGTGGGGGCGCCCCCCTTGTGAGTAAAATCGGGTTCCTGCAGCAGGATGGAGGGGTGGCCACACTCTGACTTCAGAATCCCCTCAAGCCAATATTTGAGTGTGTCGACCTAGTCGAGGCCAGTGAGGGGTGAAATGACACTATCTCCAAACACTTGTCCTCCTGGGTGGCCCAGGGTCCTCTCTCAGTCGTCTCCCTTGATGGCTTAATAAACCCTAATAACTCCATTTATTCAGGTGTAACTAATAATCGGTGCTACATCGTCACTCCAACCAGGGGATTTGCATTTTAAGAAAACAAGGAACTTCAATCCAGAGATGTCCAATTACACTATCAGGGGGGCAAGGATGAGGATGAGCTCCTTCATTTCGCTATTTCCAAATCTGTGGTGACATCATCTGTTTGTCTGTTACACGGCCACACTGGTAAACTCAGATAATTCCCCTACTCTGGGAACTAGTGCACCGCAGTGTGTCTGCCGGCCTCCTCTGATCTGAAGCTCTCAGTGGCAGCTACCTGGGTCTCTAAATGATAAAGATAGGAAAATAAATTAGCAAATAAGTGCAATTTGTTTGGCAGATAACATATTCCCAAACCTATGTCTACAAGGGAAAAAATTTAATAATGAAAGTTTCTTTGAACTTGATGAGTTTGGGAACTATTGCCTTCATGTCAACAGCACATACCATGGAGTCACAGGCAGCCACAGTCTGGGGGACCTAGGAAGACCCCTTAACCTCCCCTGAAACCTCACCCTGCACTCAGCCTCTTCCTCCTGCCACTCCAAGGCCAGACCTGCTGTCCAAGAGGAGCCACCACACCACGCATCCCCTTCCATTTCCACCCAGTCCTAAATGCAGGGTCCCCCTCCCGTGTGCCGGGCACTCTGGGGGGTACAGAGATGGAGTCCTGCCCTCAAGGATGCAGACAGAGCCAGGTGAGGGTGATGAGACGAGCTGCCACCGTGTCAGAGAAGGCTTGGCAGGGGCAGGGCAGGGCGTCTGGCCATGGAGCTGCACGGGGGCAGGGTGGCTGCAGAAATGGGCTGGGGAGGGTGGCCCAGCACCCAGCACATACAGATGGGCAGGGTGGGGGTGGCCATTCAGACAGGGGGAGCTGTGGGTATAACGGTGTGGCACAGGCGGTCTCCAAGCGAAGTGGTGCCAGCAAAGGCCGGCTGTTAACACAGTGGGGGGAGGAGGCTGGTGAAGGAGGTTGGGACCAGATTGGGTAAGGTCTCGAATTCCGTACTGAGATGTGTGTATTTATTTCCTGAGAAAATGGGGAGGCATTGAAGTGCTGTTTTTTGTTGTTGTTTGTTTGTTTAAACAGAAAAGAAACAGGCTAGAGCTGTGGATGTGGGGAATCGCTGCGACAGACGCACGGGAGTTGTAGAGCTCAAATGGCCTCACCTCCAACTCATTTGGTGAATGTAAGTCAGGGTGGGACTCTCCAAGACCCTGTGGTTTTATTTCCAACAGAAGCCAGGCCAGGGCCGGCCTAGGGCGAGCTATGGGTTGAGGGCAGAACCAGAATGGCCACAGTACAGGGCCATGTGCTGGGAAGGGTTGGCCACCAGCGGTGGCAGGTCTTTGCCCCCAGGCAGCTCAGGGGCCAATGATGGGAGAATCGGGGTGGGGGTGGCATCTGGGGAGACCTCATCACGCCCACTGCGTTAGGAAATCCAAGTGTGCGAGGGGATGCAGGAGCAGGGTCACCTGGGCTGGGTGGGAAGGCTGGCGAACCACAGTCTGTGAGAGATGAGTGGGAGGTGCCACCCACTTTCTGGAGGGAGCTGTGAGCTCCAGTGCCAGCTCCTCATCTCCTGCATCTGCACCTTCAGGCAGGTCCTGCCCCAGGGGCTCTGGCTGGGCCAAAAGCCAGGCTCCAATAAACACATCAAAAACCTACCAAAGATGATCAGAATCTCGATTTCAGATGGCATCACTACCCTCTCATGCCTCCAGGTGGGACTAATGCAGCAGTAACCCCAAACCTTAAGACATCCAAATTATTATGCTAAAAGTGAAACAGTCCTTTCTAGCAGGAAGCAGATGCTTCCCAACGCGTGCAGAGCCCTGGGAGCTGGCAAGCTAATGATTACCAGGTGCAGGTACAAACGGCCTTCCCAAGCCCTGTCTGTACTGATGTCCCCTGCACTCACACAGGGCTCTTAATTCACACTGGAAAAATTGGGACATGAAGAGTGTCCCAGTTTAGTACACAGTGAAGTCATGTCTAGTTCTTGCCATAATCCTTTAAGGCCTGCTGTGGTCAGAGAATCCATAAGTGTGAGTGCTGGAAGAACATTTAGGTATACAGTCTTATCCACTGGTTTAAAAAGCCTTATGCAATTCCTATCAAAATCCCAATGGCATTCTTCACAGAAATAGAAAACACAATTCTGAAATGTGTGTGGAAACATAAAAGACCAGGAATAGCCAAAACAAATCTGATAAAGAAAAACAAAGTGGGAGGCATCGCACTTTCTGATTTAAAATTATATTACAAAGCTGTAGTAAGCAGAACAGTATAGTGCTGGCTAAAACAGACACATAGATCAGTGGAACAGAATGGAGATCCCAGAAATAAATCCAAACATATATAGTCAACCAATTTTTGACAAGGGCACCACGAAGGCACAATGGGAAAAGGACAGTTTCTTCAATAAATGGTGCTGGGATTTCCACATGCAAAAGAATGAAATTGGGCCTTTATCTTACACTATACACAAAAATCAACTCCAAATGGATAAAACACCTAGATGTAAGATCAGAGACTATAAAACTTCTAAAAGAGAACAGAGGGGAAGAGCTCCTGGACATTGGCATTAGCATTGATATTCGGATATCATACCGAAAGCTTAGGCCACAAAAGCAAAATTAAATGAGACTATATCAAACTCTTAATAATGAGCTTCTGCACAGAAAAGGAAACAATCAACAAAATGAAATGCAGCCTATGGACTGGGAGAAAATGTTTGCAAACCATGTATCTGATAAGGGGTTAATATCCAAAATTTATAAATAACTCATGACTCAATTGTAGAAAACAAACAAGAAATCCATTAAAAAATGGGCAAAAGACTTGAATAGATATTTCTTCAAAGAAGACAAAAAAATCACCAACAAGTATATGAAAAGGTGCTCAACATCACTAATCAGCAGGGAAATGCAAATCAAAACCACGATGAGATATCACCTCATGCCCGTTAGAATGGCTAGCATAAAAAAGTTAAAAGATAACAAATGTTAGGCCGGGCGCGGTGGCTCACGCCTGTAATCCTAGCACTCTGGGAGGCCGAGGCGGGTGGATTGCTCAAGGTCAGGAGTTCGAGACCAGCCTGAGCGAGACCCCGTCTCTACTAAAAATAGAAAGACATTATATGGACAACTAAAAATCTATATAGAAAAAATTAGCCGGGCATAGTGGCGCATGCCTGTAGTCCCAGCTACTCGGGAGGCTGAGGCAGTAGGATCGCTTAAGCCGAGGAGTCTGAGGTTGCTGTGAGCTAAGCTGATGCCACGGCACTCACTCTAGCCTGGGCAACAAAGTGAGACTCTGTCTCAACAAAAAAAAAAAAAAAAAAAAAAAAAAACAAATGTTAGAGTATGGAAAGAAGGGAACTTTTATACTGTTGGTGGGAATGTACAGTGGTGCAGCCATTATTGAAAACAGAATGGAGATTTCTAAAGAAATTAAACTGGAGCCACCAAACGACCCAGCAATCCCTCTTCTGGGCATGTACCCAAAGGAAATGAAATCACCACCTTGTAAAGATATCTGCATTCCTAACTTCATTGCAGCATTATTCACAATAGCCAAGATATGGAAGTGTCTGTCTATGGATGAATGAATAAAGAATGAATATATATGTGTACATATATACATATATATATGTCAGTTTCTGGAATCTGTACGTGTGTGCGTGCGTGTGTGTGTGTGTGTGTGTGTGTATACATAAAATAGGATATTATTCAGAGATCTTAAAAAAGAATGAGAACTTGCCATTTCCCACGTGGATGAGCCTAGAAGACATTATACTAAGTGAAATAATCTAGACACAGAAAAATATCTCACTTATATGCAGAATCTAAAAGATAAAAGTCAAATACACGGATATAGAGAACAAAACAGTGATTATTAGGGCAGGGGGTAGGCAGGGAGGGAAGGGGGAGATGTAGGTCAGAGGATATAGGGCTCTGTACTGCAGGGAGTTCTAGGGTATTCCATTAGGTGAGGGAGACAGCTTAACCTCCCCATGAGGTTAAGCTCCAAAGGTGTGGGCCCCACCTGCCCCAGCCCCTCTTAATAACCCTCCACAGCCCATTCATGGTTAACTCAGCCAAGCTGTCTTGGTAGTATTTCTATTTTCAGGCTAAACCTCTTGTCA
Organism: Eulemur rufifrons; assembly: GCF_041146395.1. NCBI lineage: Eukaryota > Metazoa > Chordata > Mammalia > Primates > Lemuridae > Eulemur > Eulemur rufifrons. The sequence goes on along the minus strand of NC_090997.1, from coordinate 13,438,299 downwards.
GGCTAAACCTCTTGTCAAGGTAGTAAATTCTCACATTTACTATCTCATCTGTATTTTAATTGTCCAAACCCACCTCTTCTGAGGTTCAAGCAGTACAGGGTTGGGAGTAGGGCCGGATGCCTTAACTCCAGTGAACAAGTTCATGGTCCCCGTATGCATTCCCTTCATGCTGGTCCCACATCTGTCAAATGGAGACCACAGTAGCTCTCCTTAGGATTACTGTGAAGCTAAAAGATATTATGCATTCTAAGTTCCAAGTACAATGCCTGGCTCTGAGTAAGTGTTCAATAAATGTTAGCTTTTAAAAATAGCACCCTAGGCTAGGCACTCATGCCTATAATCCTAGCACTTTGGGAGGCCAAAGTGGGAAGATCATTTGAGGTCAGGAGTTTGAGACCAGCCTGAGCAAGAGCGAGACCCTGTCTCTACAAAAAATAGAAAAAATTAGCCAGGCATGGTGGTATGCACCTGTAATCCCAGCTACTCAAGAGGCTGAGGCAGAAGAATTGCTTGAGCCCAGAAGTTTGGGGTTGCAGTGAGCTATGATCACACCACTGTGCTCTAGCCTGGGCAACAGAGCGAGACAGTGTCTCAAAAAAAAAAAAAAAAATAGATTCCTCAATGCCTTGAAGGCCAAAAAGGAAAGAAAATAATATTTCTTAAGCTCACCTACTGGCAAGGCATAGTGCCAGGTTTTCTCATATGTTATGTCACATCATCTGCTCAGCTACCCCTGCAGCTATACTACACATTTTAATCCCAATTTTTACTATTTTATAAATCAGGAAATTGAGGAGATGTGAGGGCAACTTGGCCAGGATTCCTAAATGAATCAGACCTCTTCTGATTGCAAACGGTCAAAGCCAATTTGGCCAACCTTATACAAAAAGGGACATTTGATGGTTCAGGAAATACAACAAAGGGTTTAAGAACCAAACCATGCATGGGAAAGGCAATGGGCACCAAGTCTCAGAACAATTAGGGCAGAGACTCAGACACCACCAGCCCTCTCTCTCCACCTCTGGTCTTTGCTCACATTGTACAGGGCAGGACATTCCACATGGCTGTCATTGTCAGCCTTCCCCAGAAGAGGACTGACTCCATTCCTCAGTTTCAGTTTCAGAAATCCCAGGGAAAGGTGCTGATTGGCTCAGGTTGGGCCAGATACCCACCCCTTAACCAATCAACTGTGGGCAGGGGGCGTGGTTGTGTGAGAATGCATAACTTCCCACAGGAACCATGTGGGTAAAGTAGGGGTAGGGGCAATCTCCAGAAAGTGGGTGTACAGCTCCCAAAAGAGGGGGCTGTGGAGCAGACCACAAAATAGTAACGCACTCCAGTTTCATCGCTAGTAAGTAAAAGAGTCTGGATTTATGCCCAGGTCTGTTGGGCTCCAAAGCCCACATTCATTTTCTGACACATGCTGCCTCTCTGAGACTCTAAGTGTCTATTCATGCATTAGGAAATCAGGGCCGGTCAGTCAGCCTCTCCAGAAAGTTAAAACAAATTTGCTGTCTAGGCAGTCATACCCGCCAATACTTCTGGCATCCAAAAGCAGACTGGGAGTCATGTTTTCCGTCTTCTGTTTTGTAGTGATTGTTATCACCACCACCTTCTTCTTCATTATCTTTTTATTACAGTAAACTCTCCTCAAAAACAGGATTTTTCAGGCTAATAGAGAATTTCTTTAGTTGTTATATTTAGATTACTAATTTTCTGAGCATGGAAATCATAGATGGTTAGAGTTAAAAAGAGATCTCAAAACTATTAAATATGTCCATCCTTGTCATTTTACAGAGGAGGAAATCATGACCAGGAGGAGCAAGCCAGTTGCTGGAGGGCTGGACCACCATCCAGGGCCCTCATTCCTCGCCCATAGCCCAGCCCCACCCCCCTCTGCCTTTTCTGGAATGCACGACAATACAATGTTGAACTGTATTATGTTGTACCAAATGTAATTTTGGTACAAATTCTTATTTTTAATGATCCAATAAGCACTTCTGTTTTTAGTGGCTAGGAACAAATTCCCTAAATTCTTAACTTCCTCATAGAAATACATCTTTTCCCTCCTGGCTCTACCTAAAATCCTGCTGGCCTCTGAGGACACCACTTCCTCCAAACCCTGGCAAGTAAAAACTATTTATCCTCACATCCAGCAGACCTGGGCTTGAAAGTGCTCAGAATTCTCCATATATCCTTCACATTTTAGCATATCTTGCCAGCAGAGACACTGACTGCCTTCCTTCTGGATTTTCTTTCCAAGGTGCATGTACAGTGATCAGGCTTGGAAGATGGAGCCCCTGAGGGCCCAAAAGGCATATATGCTTACTGACCTGTGTAATAAAATAATGTTTCCCTCCAGAGTAAAGAGAAGGCTGACTACTGCCCATTATAAAAGGTTCAGAGTCCCTAAACTCAGGGTCCCCCTCCTGAAACATAACCTGCTTTATGTGCAGATATCACTTGAACTTCCTTGTATCACCCTGTAGGAATTAGAGCTCAAAGAATCAATACAAATGCAGATACTCTGGCTACTGCCATTGCTGTGAGTCACAAATGGTCCTTTGTCTCTGACCCAGGAGTCTCAAGTCTTCTGCCAGCGTCCATGAGGCTGCAGCAGGCTCAGTGTTAGCTTGTCAGTAGAGCAAAGTCCCAGACCCTCCACCGTTCTTGACAGATTGATGGAATCCATCCTTCTCGCTCCTCAGTGCCACTTCTAGGTTACTTCTTCACTCCATTATGTTTCAATGTCACCTGGAAAGACCACTCTCTAACTCTCTTTATCTCTGTCACCTGCTAACCTTCCCCTCTTCCAGTGCTATCTTGGGCACCTGTCTCCCCACCCCAAGTCCTGCCGTAATTTTGGATGAATGCACAGGCCACCCTCCCAGCACTTTATTAAACTTTTGCCTCTCGTGACGCCCTTTACCTCTTCACCACCCCACACTCTGGGATGATGTCACACCTCCTAGTTCACCCAAAGCTGCCACATCTTCCCATTCCCCCACTTCTGGTTCCTTGTCCCCCAATGCTTCCACATCTGTGTCCACCTTCGTCTCTTTCTCATCCGCTTCCCAGGCAGGTTCTCTGTCCTCCTGAGGCTGCCCTCCCACCTGGCTCCATCCTCTGCCACCTGCTTGGGAAGCTTAGGCCAGTAACTGACCTCAATCCTGTCTCTTTCTGGTGACTTTTTCCTGTCATCTCATAAACACATTCAAGTGCCTCCTGTTTTAGAAAGGAGTTCTTCCAACTCTCCAGTCCTTCCAGGGAAGTGTTCTTGGCCTGATCCCCGATATGGGGCAGTCACTCACCCTACGCGTCCCCATTGCACCCCTGGAGTAACAGGTCTGTTTGCTTGCACCCTAATTCCTCTTCGAGGGCTAGAACTTTGTCTTAACCGCTATTGCACCCCAACACCTTGCCTGTGATCTGTGGAAGGAATGAAAGAACAGAGCCCGGGGTCAGTGCTAGGCCCAACAGCGCCATCAGTCTCTGCGCTGGTTCCGGGAGTTCTGCTTTGCTGGGAGTTCAGCTGGCAGAGCGCTGACCTCACAGCATTGCTAATGCTGTGCAATTCTTCTCAGTCTGTGGAAACTTTGGCTTTATTTAGTTAGTATCTAATTTGCGGGTTAATAAGCCTTTGTCTGAAGGTCTTGGTGCACAGCACAGGGCTAGGATCACCTTTCTCAGACTCCCCTGGGGCTCGGGGTCGGGGGGGATGAGTGGGTTTTTAGGCACTGACTCTTTGGATAGCTTACAGGATCTCAGTCTGGGCGTATTACTCATTAGGGTTTATTTACCTTTTGTGGTGGCCTAGAAAAAACCAAGCTTAATGAAGTGGTTACCAAAAGCCTTTAACATCATATTTTCCACAGAGTTCATAAAAATATTGACAGTGGACTTAACTGCCACATTGCGTCTTTCAAAGAGATGAACAAAAACTGTGCTAAGCATATTGATTTGGTTTTCCAGAAAGCCATGATGGAAAAAAAAGCCTGGAGTGCCCTCGTTCAAAGCAGCGGCAAGTAAGCCCTCCCAACGCATGCTGAGTGAGCTGGTCTTGTGGGTGTGGGCCTGCCACTGTCCCTCTCCAGGGCTCAGTTTCCTTACTACAAATAAGAAGCTTGGATGAAAGGAGCTCTAAGGTGGTGCCTGTTTTAGATGAGAATGATGCTATTCTTTCTAAATTCACTCTCAGGACAACACACTGAAGGGAGAAACAATAGGGAATATTATTTTTGTCTCTAAGATGTTCCACAATCATCAGAGATGGCCAGAAAGTGGAGGAAAATGGTAGCGGTCCCAGAGCACAATTCACGTGTCCTTGCGGGGCTTTCTGGTCCCAGCCTTTCTTGGTTCACAGCCTGGCTTGACCCAGGGCTCACCTGAATCGAACTTTTGCAGCTGTCCTCTGGCCCTGCTAACTTGTGCTTCCAGAATTCCTTCCCTGCAGCCTCCTGGTAGGGAGATTAGAGGAGATCAGAGATGCCTGAAATAGCATCTCTGGGTAAACCTTAGTGATCATCCGGACAGTGTGGTTTTCAAACTCACCGGAATAAAATATCTCGATACCTAAGCTCCACCTTAGGACAATTAATTCTGAATCTCTAAGGTTGAGCCTCAGGCTTCAGTATTTTTTAAAAGCTCCTTAGGTAATTCTGTTATATGGAGAAGGTTGAGACAACTGTCTTGAGTTCCCAGTCCAGATTCTTCTCCCAAAACGGGACACGCATATGAGTCAAGAGCACTGGCTGTGGGGTCAGGCAGACCTGGCTGAGCCTGGCTCTGCACTTAGCACCTGTGTGATTCTAGGGATGCTCTCATCCTCTGTGCACTCAAGCTTCCTCAGTCGCCGGGTGCGAGACGCTTGGCACCGTGCCTGGCATGTGGCGAATGTTTAGAAATGCTGGATTTCATCGCATCTTTGTCTTTCTTGGCGTCACGGTCATTATCAACGTCACAACATCGCCATTTCTATCAGCACCACCATCAACACCGTCATCATCAGTGTTAGCATCACCCACATCACCATAATCACCGACACCATCTCCTTTTTCTCCTGCTTCTTCTTCCCCTCCTCCTCCTTCATCATCACCATCATCGTCATCATTATCGCTAACATCATGATCATCTCAGACATCACCTTCTTTGTCTCCTTCTCCTCCTTCTCCCCTCAGCGGCGACAGTGGCGTGAGGAAGAGAGCTTGTGCCCCACACCCACCCTAGCCTGCTGCTCTGGAAGCCATCGTCATGTAGAGGAGGGTGGCACTGAGCCATGAGGGGAATCGTAGGCATCGCAGACACACTGACTCCACACCCCAAGGTCACGGAGCTCCTGTCAAACCCAGAACACCTGCCAGGAGAAAGCAGCAAGTGACAGCTAGTCCTTGGGTAGAAAGGAGGCAAAGATGTCATGGAAGACAAGGAAAGGCTGCGAGACCAGGTGGGACCATCTCTGAATGCTAACCAAGGAATTACCCATAATGTTGTTTAGACCCTCCAAAGAGCACAGGAACTGCAATGAATGGGCTATTTTAAAGCTATCCTCTATTCCAGAAAACCCTTGGAAATTTTAAGCTCTAATGAAAAGAAAGGATGTTGAGGAATTTTAGGAGACTCTAAACAGCTTGCAGGATTAAAAAACTACCCTCAGATCCAACGCCCACACATCCCCTGATAAATGTCAGCTGGAAAGCCATTCCTATGGAAGCCATACGGGGTAGAAGAGGAAGGGATTGGTTTAGCTCGAGGTGGCCATCCACAGACATCCTGACATGGCTAGGGACAGGGGCTGGCCACCCAGAGAGTATCACAGGAAGGCAAATGCCTCTCTCCATCAAACAAGATCACAAAATCCTCCACCCCATTGCTCATGAAAAGTTCAGTGAGAGTTTGAAGATATTACAACAGGATTTCTGGAAGCTGAGTAAAAACGACCTTGAAAATAAACCACATGCTGCTGCTAATTAATCTTAGTTCCTGGCTCCTTCCAATCAGACCCTGAACTATAATCCATCTTCATTACACTTCTTTTAAAGCAAAAATGGTGCATTTCCGCAAGTCTAATTAAGGAAGGAACATTGTCAGGCCTTGGGTCATAACTCTTTTTCTGTCATAACTTTATTTCTGTGCCTATTACACACACACACACAAAACACACACACACACACACACACACACACACACATAAATGCTTTAGGAAACTCTACATGACCTGTCTGTTGGCAACCATGGACAAGCCACTCAGAGCCCAAGGATGGATGAGAGGGCCAAGCAGGGTGCCATCACAGTTAGTGTCGCTGCCAGCCAGTGGTCCTCCCTACTCATGTCCCCCCACCTTGCATACATCCACCCACCATATTGCTGTACACACACCTGGTGGCCAGCCATGGGCTCAGGGAAGGGCTGCCTGGTTCCCAACCCCAGAGAATGAAGCAGGATTAGTCTCTGCTGGGTGTGGCCATCAACTGCTCTTTGACAGTGGTTGATTTTAGGGAGGCTTTTGACCCTGAATGGTTGGGTTGTGTGAGGGTGAGATGTTTGTCTCTATAGCTGCCAACAAGATAAACAACTAGTGACCATAGAGAGGAAATTCACCTACCTATGCACACCTGCCAAAGACACGACTTGAGTTTAGGAGAACTTGGGAAGAAAGTGTTGTGATAAAGCAATCTTCTCTCTGAGGACCTGTTTGGTTGTCATTGTCTAACTCCAAGATTTTGACTTGGGATACTGAGACATGGTTGGAATGGTTCAGGACTCATCTGTGAATTGGACTTCATACTGTGGGTGGGGGCCATGTTGGGGTCATATCTGAGAGTCTGGTGATAGGTGCTCCCCAGCTTGGGATAGGTCCTCTCCATCGACACATTCCTCAACCCCATTCCTATCACTGCCCTACAACCCTAGATGAATCACGAGGTAGATTTCCCAATTGTGGATGATGGAGGGTTTCTACCAGCTTCCCACAGATTTTATTCATCTAAGTCCATGAACCCATTGACCCTTAAGAGGCATCTGTGAGATTACTAGAGTCTCATTCTCCTCACCCATGCCCTCTCTGCCCCCACACACCTACCCCATCCCACCCCCACTCATCCCCTGCAGATCCTATCAGTCAAACCCTGGAAGGACCTCTAATTCCAGCTCCAGCCTAAACCACACCAACACATCATGAAGAGAGATATACCAGCCATTGAATTTCCTGCTTGGAGTATTTAACAATCCATGTAGATGATTCCTACTCATCACATGACCCGCTCAGTCCAGGGCAGTGGTCTCGACCAACACTTCGCATTAAGAGAGCACCACCATCACAGTTTAGAAGGTGCCCGAGTACACAAGTGTGTGTGATGCCCTCTTAGAGACCATATTCACTTCCATGTACTTGTATGTATTCACGTGCACAGTGTGGGGCCCAGCCAGGCACTCTCCACCCTTGGGGCAGGGGGATGGGGCTGTTGAGCTGTCACAGCCAGCAGGTTATATTATAACATGAAGGGACCTTACAGATCAGCAAGACTCACCCCCTCTATATATAGATGAGAAGCTAAATCCAAGAAGGAAAGGGTCTTGGCCAGAGTCCCAAAGCTCTGGGCATAAAATAAGTGAAAACAAGTGAGTTAATAGTGGTGTTAAGGATGCTGGTTTCCTGTATAGTAAAGTAGTAGGAATGACTTTGTACCCTATCCAAGGTTAAGCCTTGCTGGTGTGGTAGAAGTTCACAGGGTCCCCTAGACATCTCTCGGGTGGCTTCTTCAGTGGTGGACACAGCCAGACATTTCAAGGTGGGCTCAAAGGCCATATCTCTGCTACATAATCCTACCCAGTGGCCACAGCTGACTGACCACGGGAGATGCATGACCCCAGATGGGTCTGGCACATTCTGCTTACCAGGAATTTGACATCTACATCAACACACATGGGCCAGAAATCTTTTGGGCTGGGTTGTGTTAGTGGGGGCCCAGTGAGGAGAGGATCCAGGAACTCCTGCTGCTGAGCTATCAGGGGCAGCCCTGTTTCATTCCAAATCTTAGTTGTTCAGGACTTCCTTTGATATATGAGGTGTTCCATGGGCCCTCTAATAAATTACTGTACTGTTTTTCTTTGCCCAAGCTAGTCATAGGGTTTCTGTTGCATGCAGCCAAAAACAAAACAAAAAAGCTTAGCTAACGGACAGGGCAATTCTGGTGTTCCGTGGGTGCCCCAGTTTGCTGCTTCGTGGACAGCATGTCTGAGAGGTCCGTGAAGCTGAACTAAGTAGAGTTATGTGGCCTTATATCCCCCACTCCTGTTTGCTGGGGCAAAATAAATTAATTCAATGAATAAGGCTACAAAGCATCATCAACCTAATGTTTTAAAGAGTATGTTGAGTTTTATCGAGACTATTTAACACGATACATAAACATCATCCCAAAGGATGACATTTTTATCCAGAAGATGATCAAGTTCTGTGGAAAGGACCAGGGAAGAGGGTTAAGAGACCTCTGGCCACATCTCCAGACCTCAAATCCAGGGTTCTTTCCACGTCCTATGCACCACACGCCCAAGGGTTAGGAGATTGGATCTTCCATCCTTATTCAGCCACAAACTCACCCTGTAGGCTTAAACAAGCCACTTTGTCTCATTGTCAAGAAACAATTTCTTCCTTTATAAAATGGGAGTGTAGAAATAAGTTACTTCTGAGTTCCCTCACAACTGTAAAATCCCCCAATTCTATTAAACCAGTCATCAGAAATCTTTGTTTATTCATGTTTGGACACCAGTTCCAAAAGTGGTCCTTCTAGAGCTCACCGAGTGGGTTACATCTCAAAACAGATCATTGTAATGAACTTAGTGAAGGCCTCTGTGGCTGTCAGCCTCCAAGGTGACCCACAATGGTCTTTGCCTCCCTCACCCTTGTGATGTGACAAAGAGGACTCTGAAGATCAAATTGGAAGATGGGAGAGCAGCCGTCAGCCTGGGTCCCGGAATGTCTGCACAGGGTAGAGCCAGCCCACCAGCCTGAACACCCACCCTGGAGGATTATGTGAGGAATCAGTAAGTGCCTTAGTTTTTAAGCCATTTGATTTTGAGGGTCTATGTGGTGTGTCAGCTCAGCCTGTAACTAACACAATCCACACTGCTTGTCCTTTCACATGACACAGACCTGCTCAGACGTCACTTGCGTGGAGAAGCCTCTCTCAGCCTGTCCCCAACCCCAATTCCCCTGCTTCCTTCTGTTCCATGGCACTTACCCCTGCCTGAGATCACACATGCATGTGCTTAGCTGCTCCTTGCTGTCTCTCCTACCAGAACATGAGCTCCATGAAGGCAAGGACTGTGCCCATGTCGCCAGCAGCACCCAGCACACAGTAGCTGCTTGCCTGGTACACATTTATTCAATAAAACAAATATGCATTTGCTTATGGCCAGCCTGGGAGGTCCTGAAGCATAAATGGATTTAACAAATGGAGTTTTCAAACCTCAGGGGGCCATGTCACCTGGAGAATTTATTAAAAGCACCAATGGCTGGGTTCTTCTGTGCCCAAAGATGCCGACCTGTCAGGTGCAGCAAGCCCCGTGTGCTGCTGCAGGAGCAGGTCTGGGACGCGCTGCTCTGGCTTTGCTCCCGACCTGCACACGCCCGGCAATTGTGAACTGGTGGAGGATCCACATGGTGGAAAGGACATGGCCCTCTTCTGATCTCCACCTGCTGACAGCCATTGAGGACCAGCTCCCAGGGCAAGACAGTGCTCCTCGTGAGAGAGTGGGCATCTATTTAGGACACAGATCTGGGCATGATTGACAGAGACCTCCGCTCACAGTAGCCTGAATGCAGCAGACGTCCATTTCTCGCTGAAGTAGAAGTCTGGGTTGGGCAGGCAGCTTGCGTTCCTTGGGGCCTGTCTCCTCCCATCTTGTGGTTCTGCCATCTGTAGAATGTGGCCACAGCTCACGTGGCCAAGAGAGCTCTCCACCATGTGCACAAGCCAACCAACAGGGCCAGGGACAGGCATGTCCTCCTTCCCTCTAAGGGCATGACCCAGAAATCACACACATCACTTCTCCCATATTCCACTGGCCAGAACTTCATCACATGGATGCATCCAGCTGCACAGAAGGCTGGGAAATAGAATATCTGTTCTGGGTACCACAAGCCCATCCGAAAGTTCTCTAAGAGGGGAAGAAGGCAAAACTGATACTAGGGGACAACTAGCCATCTCTGCCACAGAGGCCAAGCGGCTGCTGGAGAGGAGGACACCAAACACTGGTGCAGAATGACAGGCCTGGACATCAAAGGGACAAATTCAGCCTTAAGCCCTGCCCTGAGGCCTCACGGGGAGACAGCCACTGTCTCTGCTACTACAGGTGCCACAGGTGGACGGAAAGGCCTTCAGAGGCACAGAGGACGGCTGGCCAACTCGTACTCGGGTTGAGAAGGCTGTTCCCAAGGACTTGTTTTGCTGGTCCCAAACAGGTGAGTGGGAGCTTGGCAGGGAGCCACCCAAGCAAGCAGCCACCTCAGCAGGGAGGCCAGAACACACAAATGTCAAGAAGCCTAGAAAAGCCTGGGGTCTTCAGAAAAGGGAGCGAAATCCCAGATTTAGACTCTAGAGAACTTGAGGCAGAAGCAGGAGATGAGGCTGGAGAAGCAGGCGGGCCCACTCTCAGGACCCAGGCTGCCTGGTTCAAGTCCCAGCTCCCCACTTACTGGCCCCGTCGTGACCTTGGCCATGTCAACTGAACCTCTCTGAGCCTCAGTCTCCTCATCTACAACATGGAAATGAGTAATGCTCCTCCATTCTAGGCTTTCATCAGAGTTAAAGGAGTTCATATGGGTGAAAACCTCGGGAGAAGGCCTGGCCCATCGTGCCTGTGAGTGCTGACTGCTTTTATTATTAGTATTACCCAGAAAAGAGATTGATCGATCCCCGGTGTCTCAGGCAAGTTCCTTTAGAAAAGTCCAAGCTCTCATCACTGTACTGAGGAGGAAACAGAACCCCCCTACACACCCTGCCCCCTGCTTATGTCTAGAACACAAAGGAGGGCAGTTGGCAGAGTGACTCACAGTGCTGAGGTTTGGGGAAGTGCAGCGGGAGGGACAGGGGGACAGTCCCCAGCTGGTCCTCCTTTGCCCCAGAGGGCTGGTGACTTCCTGGGGGTTGGTCTCCTCACTGCCTCAAGCTGTCTTATGCCAGTTTTATGAAAGAGAAAATGTCATCCCAGACTGAGTGTGGCCCCAACACGCAGCAGTAGGAATTCCAGTGGGCTCTGCCGCTATTGGCAGAGCGCGAGGAAGACTCTCCAGGAGGACAGGTGACCTACACCTGCGTTCCCCCGCTAGTGTTCCTGCTCACACTTGGCCAAACCCAAAAGGCAACCCTGGCCTTTGGTGTTGTTTGCATTGGATGAAACAAACCTGTCGCTACAGGGTGGGCAAGAGAGGGTGGCACCCCGCTTCATGACGCAGAAAGAGGAGGGTCCTGGGGTGAGAAAGAGCCAGGTTCAAAGCCCACATTCCCTAATCAGCCAGTGCTGACTAGGCCACCCCGTGAGCCAGGCACAGAGCTTTAGGGCCTCACAGGCTCCTACTAGGGCTAGGATGAGATGAGGTGACCAGCCGGTGATGAGTGGAGGGCAGGGTCACCACTCAGCACCCAGAGAGGCGCTTAGCCAACTCCCGAAGAGGGGGCACTCCTCCTGGGTATATCTTCTTCTGCAGTGAGTACCCCAATCTCCTGAGCATGGGGATGAGCCCCACACAAGTCGCCCTGACCAGAGACAGCCTAAATGGCCATTCCCGGTGTGGACCACCCAAAGGGGCCCAGAATAGGGGGAGAGAGGAGTAGCTGGAGCCAAGGAGACTCTGCACAATGACATTAAATAGCCCACAGGGCACACAAATCCCAGTCAACTATGGCTGAGACTCAGTCCCAGCATTTTTCAGAAAGACCCTCTCCCACCTGCTCCACGGTGAGCAAGGACACGGCCCCCCAAGAAACTCTATAACCACCCAGTTTCACTCCATTGCCAAGTTTTACAGCAAGCAGGAAACAGGCCTTGCACATATACGTGCTCCCCAGTGAGCAATAAAACCCGCCTCAACACCGGAGTCTGAGTACAGCGTGCTGGAAGCTTTCTGTCCTCCTCAGGCTCTGAGCATCCACCAAGTCCCATATATTAAGGCAAGTGTCTCCGGGCCCAGTCGGGTGCCGGCAAGAGTATCCCGGCAGGCAGAGTGACCAAGCCCAGGGAGAGACAGCACCAACGCCATGGCAGCCGGGCCTCTGGGAGGGGAGCTGCTGGGCCCACAAGGGAGCTCTGTGCCACTGCCATCTCCAGGGGACTGGTTCTCAAAGGGGATCCCCAGACCCACAGCCTCAGCACCACCTACGAACTTGCTAGAAATGCAAACTCTTGGGCCCCACCCCAGACCTACTGAATCAGCAACTCTGGGCTCAGACTGGCAGTTTGTGTGTTACATGCCCCCCGTTATCCAGCCCTCCGGGTGGCCCTGATGCTCACTGCTTGAGAACGCTGCATGAGAGGCTTTCCTGTCTACCTGAAACCAGCAACGCATGGCTGTGTGACAGGCCAGGCGTACGGTGAGGCAAGACGGGTGCCCAGAAGGCAAAATCGAAGGAGGCGCCCCTTTTTGAGGCCATGCCATAGCTACCATCCATTGGTGGTGAGAGATCCTAGGGGTTGGGGCCTGGGAGAAGTTGTGATCTACAGGAACAGAACTCTGCGTCACCGCCGGAGAGACGCAGGGCTGAGCAGGCAGGTCAATGTGACAAGGATGGATGGCTGGTGAGGCTGGGGCAGGGAGGCCATGCTGGGGATGGGCAGTGAGTGGGCAGGGCACAGACACCCGCACCAGGCACGTCATGCCCATCCTCCCACGGGGTGCCCAAGGCCAGCAGGATTGAGGCACTGTCGCCCACTTTGTCAAGGAGGAAGCTGAGCTCCTCAGAGGCCCAGTCCTTTGCTCAGACTCATCCAGCGGGTGACCTTAGCCGCAGGGTGGGGGCTGGTCACTGGAAGGACCAGGGCATGATTAGAGGGCAGGTCCTAAGGTCTGTGACAGCTTTGACATTGTCCGCTGCAACTGCACAACACCAGGAAGGAACCACAGGACAGCCTGGCTCTATGAGTGTGCAGTTGGAGTTTTAGAGCAGCAAGGCCAAGCATTAGGAAAATGGCCCAAACTCTGTGTATCATAGACTCTGAATAGTCAGCATTATGACTCAAAAATTCCTAAAGATAATGTCCAATACGTGTCCAGGCGTGATGGCTCACGCCTATAATCCTAGCACTCTGGGAGGCTGAGATGGGAGGATCGCTTGAGGTCAGGAGTTCAAGACCAGCCTGAACAAGAGTGAGACCCCTGTCTCCAATTTAAAAAAAAATTAAAATATATATATGTTCTTTGTCCTGAAAGGGTAGGCACTATTTGAAGAGGTACTGGGAATTGTCCCCTCTCCTGGTCCAGGTCCGAGGGGTAGTTCTGTCCCAGGCTCAACGCCAAGTGCTGTACATAAATTTTATTGTTTAGTCCTCACAATCCCTTGAAAGCACCTATAATTTCCCTCATTTTAGGATAAGAAACAGGCTCAGGAAAGTTATGCTAATGCATTGGGCAAATGCCTGGGGATATGTCTGTGAACAAAACAGACCAAGTCCCTGGCGACATTCTGGTGAGCAGACAGCAGTCACTGAACACGTGGAGACTGTGGCCGCTTGGTTAACAAATGATATGAGGAAAAACAGCACGTGGAGAAGCAGGGAAGTGGGATGGGAGTGTGTGGGGCGGGCAGATGGGTGCAAGAGAAGACGTCCCTGGGGTGGTACCTCCGTCAGGACCGTGCACAGGTGAGGGCATGAGCCACGCAGCCGTCTGGGACAGCAGGTTCCAGCAAAAGGATCTGCAAATGCAAGGGCTGGGGCTGCACAGAGGAGCAAGAAGGAGGCCGGTGCACCTGGGCTAGCGTGGGCGAGGCGGGGGCTGGGGTGGGGAGGGCTACTAAGTGACCACGGAGAGGGGCCAGGGCCAGAGGCAGCAGGGCCGGAGCGCAGCGGGGCCTTGGAGGGTTCTGAGTAGAGGACAGGCCCCGGCTAACCTGGGTGTAGGAGCAGACTGAAGGGTGCGGGCAGGAGGCTGGGCTGTGAGGTGGTGGCTTGGGCTGGAGTGACAGCCGTGGAAGTAGGAGACATAGGAGAAAACCCAAGTCCTCTCATTCAATTCATTTCTGACACCGGCTACCCGGAGGTAGCGTCAGATCCCGCAGAACGAGGGCTCGGCCCATAAGACTGCCCCCCACTTCACACCAGTCAAAAGCAGTAGGTTGTCATCGATACTTCTGACCAGCTGGCTACAAACTGGGGCTTCCCACCTCAGGTTCGATTAATTTGCTATCACGTCTCGTAGAATGCAGAGAAATGAAAGTTGCCATCAAGGAAAAGAAAAAGAATGCGGAGAAACACTTCGCTTATGTCTACTGGCTTCTTACTAAAGGATATCACAAAGGGCAGGGAGGAACGGCCAGAGGGAAGAGGTGCGTGTGGCAAGGCATGTGGCAAGGCGTGCGGGAGGCGGCGCGGGGCTTCCAGGCCCTCTCTGGGCGCACGACCCTCCAGGAGCCTCCACGTGTTCAGAAATCCAGAAGCTCTTCAAACCCCAGGCCTTTGGGGTTTTTATGGAGGCTTCATTACCCAGGCATGATTGATTACGTTGTTGGCCATTGGTGATCAACTCAACCTCGAGCCCTGCTCCCCTCTCCAGAGGCCGGGGTGGTGCTGAAGCCCCTACCCTCTAATCATGCCCTGGTCCTCCCAGTGACCAGCCCCCACCCTGCGGCTGTGCAGCCATGGGGGGGGGGGCGGGGAGGGAAGGAGGACAAATACATATATATACAATGTGTGTGTGTTTATCTTATAAATCACAGTATCACAGGAAGTAATGAGAAGTGGATACATTCCGGATATAGTCTGAAGACAAATCCAACAGCATCTTCCTACAGATTGGATGTGAGTATGAGAGAAAGAGAAAAGTTGAGACAACTGCGGGAAGTTTTCAGTCTGGTGACCGGGGAGATGGTGTTCTGCTCACCTACTGCTGCGGTATAAGCCACCCCAAAACTTAGTGGCTTGAAACAACCATTTATTTTGCTCATGATTTTGTGGGTCAGGGATAGGAAAGAGCTTGGCTGGGCCATTTGTCTCTGCTGCACGTGGTGTCAGCTGGGAGGCCAGGGTGGAGGGACCACGTCCCAGAGGGCGTCTCCCCTTCTCTACTTGCGTTCAGGGCCTCAGTGCTTCTTAGCATCTCAGTCTCTCTCTCTCTCCTTTTCCTCACCTCCACTCTCTCATCCTCCAGGGCTCTCCCACATGGCTTGGGCCTCTCACAGCAGGGTGGTCCCCGGGTAGTCACACTTCTTACACGGTGGATGACTAACTCCAAGTGGCAGGAGGTGGAAGCTTCCAGGCTAGTTAAGGCCTGTGCCCCACACAGCACAGCACCACTTCTACCGTACTCTGTTGTTCAAGGCAGTCCGGGCCTGGCCTGTTTCAAAGGGGTGGAAAAATTAACTCTCCTTCTTGATGGGGGAGGGGCAACGTCACATTGCGGAAGAGCACACTGGATGAGGATATCGTGGTGGCCGTTTTCGGAAAACACGATCTGGCATAGATGCAGTCAGCACTTTGTAAGATGGGGAAGATCGCGTTGCACAGGCGTGAGGGTGAGATCAGAGCTCAGTTCTAGGCACGTTAAGTCTGAGCAGCTGAAAGGTTATCCAGGCAGAGATGGAGGATGGGGCCCCAAACCTGCCTGCGTCCACCTGCGCTCCCACCCCCCCATCTGCCAGGCCTTCACGGCACCTCTGCACTTGCCCTGTCGGTGGCTGACAGTTTGACAGAACTTTTACAGCTTTCTGCCAGGGAGGACAGGAGCACGCAGATGGGAGCAGAGACTAAGACAGCTCCCTCCCCGGCACGGCCAGGAACCCCTTCCGCGGGCTCCATCCCAGGCCGAGGTGCTGCGAGAAGGCTCAAGTCAGCAAGAAGCAGCGGCTGCAGCATTTCCCGGTTTCTCCCATGACTCATAAATTTGTTACACAGTGAGGAAATTCCCTGAAAGCTTTTTGGCAATCTCATCCAGTCTGACCAGTAGCTAAGAAACACATAACCTTCCAGTTAAGAAAAGGAAAGAAAACACACAAGGCTTTGACTCGGGCCTGAAACGGAGGGTCACTTTAAAAGCTTTCCTTCCACTGAGTTCACAACAGCTTTCCGGGACAGAGCAGGGATTTATTAGGAAGGTCTGCAGTTGCAACGGGTTTTAAGCCACGGAGAGTCATGGGGGTGTCTGCGCGTGTCTGTGTGCGCACACACATGCCTTACAGACAGGGTCCCTGCCTGGGGCAGATGGAGAGAGAGGCCCCCCGGAAGGCCTTTCTCTGATTGCTGGGAAAGGCAAGGCCTCCCCCGCCCTCGGTGCACAGATGTCCATGCCTACCCCCAGCGAAGCCAGGGCCAGGATGCAGCCGAGCTGTGCAGCCAGCCCCGTCTCTGTCTCACGTGACACGACAGGGGCGTCCTGTCCTCACAGCACACCTTCCTCACAGCACACCTTCAAGCAAACTGCCCGGCGCTGAGTGAGAAGCCAGGACAGGGGTCACGTTTGGGAAGGAGAGCACCTAGGAGGGCACGCAGGGTGTTTCTGGGGCACTGGGGTGTTCTAGTTCTTGTTCTGGGCGGTGATCCACAGACACGTTCACTGTGCGCTAATCCCTCAAAGTCTTCAATCACCAAAAAGAAAACTGTTCTCATTTTTTTCTAGATTTTTGTTTTGTTTTGGCAAGTTGCATGCTACTTGGCATCTTGGCAGTGTGTGATTCTGTCAACAATCTCTTCTCTCAGCTTCTAGGACATAGCTTTCTCCATAGGAGGTGTGTACTTCTCTCTATGTATGTTATACTTCAATAAGAAGTTTATTTTAAAATAATACCTTTTCTACCTGAGCCTCAATTTGCTCATCTGTAAAACGGGGATAGTAATAGACACTTTGGGGCATGGTAAGGATTACAGATGCTGACAGAAATGTCCGGCACAATTCCGTCACCTGCTGAAGCTACGCATGACACAACGTGTTTACGTGTTACTCTCCCATGACATGACAGGACTGGCACAATAAACAATGGCTTCTCCTTCCCTGCCTTCTCCTCTGCCCCCAACCACCACCCGCAAGGTGTGTTAGTCGTTTGGCATTTGTGTGGTTTTCAAGGGTTAGAGTTTCAGAACTAGAATTACCAGGGCAAAGGGTGAAATGAAACGTAAGGCTTTGAATGTATTGATAACTTAAATTGCATTAAAAAATAGGAACCCCTGAAGAGCCGGTGAGTGATGCTACTGTGGAATGAGAAGCGGCGAGGCCATTCTAGTGCAAGAAACTCCTTGTGCCGGGGTCTGGAGGGCTGGAGGCAAGGAAGGGTCTGGAAGGCACACAAGCAACGGGAGGACGCCAGTGAAAGCAGAAGTGCCGGGACACGAGGGTGGACAGACGACCTTACAGTTCCTGGTACAGGGTCTGGATTTTACCCTGAAGGCAGAGAGGGAGGCTCTGGGTTTTAAAGTAAGTGTCAGGGCTGGAGCTGCCACTCAGAAAGAAAGCAGCGTGGAGGGTGGGGACTGGGGGGAGCAGGACCAGAAAATGCTTAGGTCACTTTTTAAATCGTGGCAAAATGCTCATATAAAATTTAACCTTCTACCCACGTTTAAGCGTCCCACTCAGTATTGTTGAGTTTAGTCATGCTGCTGTGCACCCAATCTCCAGAACTTTCTCATCTTGCTAAACTGAAATTCTATACCCATTAGACAACAATGCCCATTTCTCCCTCAGATCACTGTGACAGGTCTCACTGACCTGCTGGCTATGTGGTCGCGGCGGAGGGATGAGAGAGGGGTGACTCCCGGGGTTGGGGGCTGAGAAACTGGTTAGGTAGCAGTGCCATTAACCAACCTGGGGGATATAGATACTTCAGTTATCTATCATACAACAAGCCACTCCCAAACTCAGAGACTTAAAACAACGAAGGTTTGTGATTGCTCATGATTTGAGGGGTTAGCTGGATGCTTGCTGTGCTGGTCTTTCCTGGACTCGCTCAGTCGGCTGCATTCAGCTGAGGGGCGGCTGGGCTGGAGGGCCAAGCTGGCTTCACTCTTGAGCCTGGCAGTTGGCACTGGCTGTCACCCAGGGCACCTTAGTTTTCCTTCACCTCTCATCCCCCAGCAGGCCAGACCGGCCTCCTTACCCGGCGGCGGCTGGCTGCTCTTAAGGCCCAGGCTCCCAAACTCTCCTAATACCATGTCATCACACCCCGCTGGTCAGAGCCAGCCACGTGGGCAGCCTGGATACAGGACGAAAGGAAGTAGATTCCACTTCGTGACAGCAGGAGCTGCAAAGAAGGTGTAGCTGTATTTAATCAGCCACATAAGAGGAGGACCAGGCTTAGCAGAGAAAATGAGTCTGTGGTCAGAGAGAGAATAGCAGACATTGAAATCAAATCAAGGGAAGAGGTTCCCCAACTGAAAGGGAACCATAACATCTAAAGGAATTTAGAAGGCCGGGCACGGTGGCTCACGCCGTAATCCTAGCACTCTGGGAGGCTGAGGCGGGTGGATTGCTTGAGGTCAGGAGTTCGAGACCAGCCTGAGCAAGAGCGAGACCCTGTCTCTACTAAAAATAGAAAGAAATTATCTGGCCAACTAAAATATACATAGAAAAAAAAAATTAGCTGGGCATGGTGGCACATGCCTGTAGTCCCAGCTACTCGGGAGGCTGAGGCAGAAGGATTGCTTAAGCCCAGGAGTTTGAGGTTGCTGTGAGCTAGGCTGACGCCACGGCACTCACTCTAGCCTGGGCAACAAAGCAAGACTCTGTCTCAAAAAATAAATAAATAAATAAATAAATAAATAAAGGAATTTAGAGAAAGAGAAGGACCTAATGATACTGAGGGGTGGTGGCCAGAGGGTGGAAAGAGAACCAGGAGAAAGCCAGGCCTAGAAGCTGACAGATGAGAGTGGCCGACAGAATCTCCCGCAGCCAAGATATCAAGTAACAGGCAACTTGCCTGCGAAAGAAAAAAGGACCATGAAATGTGGTGATTGAAAAGACCCTAATGATCACGGGGAGTGGATTTTGGTAGAGTGCTAAGAACATATGCCAAACTGCTCCAAATGATGACTCCAAAGGCACTGAACTTGACCTCCAGGATGTATCATGTCGGCCAATGGAGATGCCCGTGGTAAGAGGATTGTTCCTCCCCACTGAGATCAGGCTTGACCATGTGACCTGCTTTGGCCAACAGGATGTGAGCAGAAGTGACGTGTGCCATATCTGAGCAGAGCCTTTAGAGCAACACGTGTTTTGACAATTATTCTCTTTTTCCGTCTGCCTTGAGAATGGCATGTCCAAGATGGAGGCTGCTACTTTGGCCTGGATCCCGGAATGAACAGGCCAGTGTCAGTGTCACAGCCAGCATGCAGCTGACACAGAAGGCTGTTGTAGTAAAGCACTGAGTGGTTGGGGTTGTTTGTTAATACAGCATAACCTAGCAAACGCTAACTGATACAGACTCAATAAATATTTGCTGAGTTCTATCAACTAGAAACAAAGTGATGGAGCCCAGAATTGGGAGGGCTCAATCGTGACTGTGGTGACGGTCAGAGAGAGACCCTAGGGAAGGGACCATTTGCACTGGCCTTGGAAGTGTGGCCAGGATTCAAAGAGAATGCAACTGGGTGGAGGGGGAGTGGTATGTATGTTAATATCCTAATAATCAAGACCGTGCACTCTTGGATTCTTTTCCTGTGTTATAAATTCTGCATAAAATCCTTGTTTGACAGTATGCCTTGGTTCTTTTTTGAAATATGCTTCAAAAACCTGTATTAGCAAACAGGGCTGCACATTAATGGCTTGGCCCAGCTCATGCATGAGAGGTCCAAATAAAATCTGAGTTTCACAGCAGAGAAAATAAAGAGGGATCTGAAAAGAGCTCCAGATTCTTGACCGAAAAATGCTTCTCTCTTTAAGGGACAGACATCTGATGCCCGGGACAAGCTCATCCCGACGTGCTGAGCCCTTCAGACTGCAGACAGTTAGGACCTTGCGGGAACGGGGTTGGTTGGCAGGGGTTGAGACGCCACTGCCACTCGCAGCAGCCCTCTCCCTTGGCAGGGCCCAGCTGGCCTTGAATGACACTAGGAAGAGGCGCGCTGTGAGCAGGTTGGGAGCCGAACCCTCTGGAAGTCAGAGGCTGAACCGAATCCTCCAGAGGACGTGCTCCGAGGCCCTGGGTGAGCGGATCTGTGGGTGCGACCGCGTGTGTGTGTGTGTGTGTGTGTACACGCGCACTCGTAAGTGCACACGTTCAATTTAGCAGAGGAAGTCAAGGCAAATAGTTTAATCACAACCATCCCTTGAGGCAATTTGAAATCATTTTCTCATTAGCGAATGTAATGTGCAGCATGACTAATGTTCCATCAGACGGCAGTGCCCGCCCCCTCGCTCCCCGCCATCACACGGCCTCCGCGCTGAGGTCTTTTTCCAAATACGAACATGTGAAATAAAATAATGGGACCCCTTGGGGCGGAGGCAGACCCGACTGGAGCTGGAGGGAGCATCACCTCTGGGGGACCAGGACGCTCAGGCAGGGCTGCGGTCTGCACAGCCCACCCTGCGCTGAGGCAGAGCTGGGATCTTCCACCTCTTCCTTTCCTCCCCATTCCTCCCCCCACTCCACCTCTGCACTCCTGCCTGTCTTTCCTGTCTTTCTCCTATTCTTTGCACCCTTTGCTGTGTCTGTCCTGGCCCTGTGGGCCCTCTGTCTGCTCTTCCCTGTCTCTGCCTCTCTCTCTCCTGGTATGGTGTATGTGTACATGTGCATGTGTGTGTGTGTGTGTGTGTCTGTGTGTGTGTGTGTGTGTGTGTGTGAGATCTCTGGGCCCAGAACTTTTTCTTTGTTTTTTAGGAAGCCCTTAAACGTGAGGAGCCCGGCTTCTTTTCCCACCTCAAACCGTAGCCATGGATGTTCACAGTGAAAGGGCTTTCAGAGATTTTCTAGAGCTCTGCTACTCCAAGTGTGGTCCATGGACCAGCAGCACCTGGAGCTGGTTAAAAGCACAGAATCTTGAGCCCCTCTCGGATCTGCTGAATCAGAACCCACATTTTATCAAGAACCGCAGGCACAGAAAAATCTGGGAGGTGCTGGCCTCGCTGCCCCATTTAAGAGGAGGTGCCTGAGGCCCAGCATGACACAACTCAGCCCTAGTTAAACACTGTCACGGCACCAAACCCAGGACCCCTGATTCATGGTAGCCCAATGTCCCCCACCCCGTGACTGTCAAGGTGCCTCTCATGTTAAGGTAACCACTTTCAAGTGTCTCCTTCAGAGATGGCTTTGGGGAAGGTTTACCTCCCAACACGAAAGGATTCCTTTCTTTGCAGGAGCAACTTCTCTCTCGTCCCTGTTCTCCAAATACATTTAAGTTATGGACGTTCAGAAAAATCTAATTAACACTCACGTTTCAGACACGCCTATGGGGCACAGCGAAATACACCCCTTTCTAGGCCCTGAGGGTGTCTTAGTCCATTCAGGCTGCTATAACAGAGTGCCATAGGCTGGTGGCTCATAAACACAGAAATGTATTGCTCACAGCTCTGGAGGCTGCAAGTCTGAGATCAGGGCCAGCAGGGTTGGGTTCTGGTGAGGGCCCTCTTGCTGCGGATGGCCAAGCTCTCGCTGTGTCCTCAATGGTGGAGAGAGACCTGGAGAGCTCTCTGGCCTCTTCTCACAAGGGCACTCACTGATCCCACCCACAAGCAGCCAAGGCCAGCGCTGAGCCAGGCACATGCACGTGGGACTATTTCAATGTTTAACCTAAATCCTGTAAATCAGAGCGGGAAAGCGTGAGCTTTGGGGTCAGGCAGACCCGCTAAGCCCCCGTCGGCCTCTCACAGCTGTGTGAACTTGAGTGTATTCCTTGGCCTCTCTCAGCCTTGCCTTCCTCTTCTGTGAAATAGGGAGACCCAAATCAGGGGGTGCTGTGGCAGCCTCTGCAGCGTGTGCAGAACGAGGTAGGTGCTCGGCGAGGGGTTCCTGGCCAACAGCTGAGGGAGGAGGGAGATGCCCAGGATTGTTTTCAATATGTAAATATTTTGGGGACCCTCAGCAACTCCAGATCTCCAAGGCACCAGGCACAGAAGCGCCGGGTAAATGCTGGGGTCTGCTGAATATTGATTTTCGTTAAACAGTGAGTGAGGCCTGGAAGACCCACAGGGCCTCGCCAGCAGGGAGCAGGGGAGACTGGGTTAGGCCAGGACTCTGCACCCCACCCCGCAGCTCACACATTCAGGGGCACAGGAGCACAGCTGAGACCCACCAGTGCCACGGAGGAGGACTCCTTTCGGCACCACCCCAGCTTCCGCAGGAGGTTGGAGTGGGAGGTGGGAAGGTTCACTGTGCCCCCTGCTGGCTCCCACCAAAGCCACCGGACACCCCCTCCTTCGTGTGCAAGCCTGGGCTCTAAGTGGGGAGCACCTGTGAGGCGGGTTTGCCTCTGTGCCCCCCCCAGCACACACACTGCCTTCACCTTGTCCCCATCTGCTGGGAAGGCATCGCCCACCACCGCCAACACCTCGCAGGCTCCCTCCCCTCAGCAGCCCATCCAGAATGCCACACTCCCACAGCTGTCCAGACACCCACCTGGACCTTACGGGGACATTCAGTGGCCCTCAAAGCATATCAGTGTCTTTACTGGGGTAACCCCAGCCTTTAACTGACTCATTCAAGATTGTTAACCCAAAGTCATGCCTTGAAAAAACAATTGCAACCCTAAATCTGAGGGGAGGAAGGACCGTGGGCGGCGGCAGGGAGCGGTGGGCAGAGGCGGCAGAGGCCTTCACGTTCCACCCTGGGGCCCCCATTCAGTCACTGAGCAGGACAGGTGTGGCCTCAGGGACAGGCAGGCCGGGCCTCAGCTCTGCCCCGCCTGCAGCCTGGCTTTGGGCAAATACCGCTCCCTTCCTCACCCAGGGAGGGACTAACAGATCTCTGAAAGGCGTCCCCCGCTAGCTCCATATTCCTGGGGTCCTGAATCACCCGAGGGGGCTCCCCCAGTGTTGGACCCCCACAAGAGCTTTGACATCAACCTCCATTGTCCCATTGTCCCTCCTCCCTCCAAGGTCCCACCTCCTTAGTGTTCAGTGTCTCCCCGCCCAGAGCCAACTCCCAGGAAATGACGGGGTGAGCCCGGCACAGCTGTGACCTCTGGGGGCAGGTGGCCTGGCTCGACCACTGTCTCTCCCGAGAGGCCAGGTGGCTTTCAAGGCTAAGTGAAATCACGGTTGTGCGTGTGATTTGGAAACCAGAAGAGTTCGAGTAATGTCCTTAGAATTATGTGAATCTTGCCTTATCGCCCCGCCTGGTGAGGGCAAGGACTCTGATTCATTGACCTTTGAATCCCCCCACGGCACTTAGGGCTACCCCGTGAACACGGTAGGAGGCCCACAGACCTTTGCCGTGTGGGGGGATGAATGGATGAAAGGGGGCTCCGTGGTGAGGGCGTGCAGCAGGCTTGCGGCAGGTGGGAGGTCGGGGCAGGAGGAGTGCTCGCTGCCGAGCCCGGTGAGAAGCCGGCCCTCCCGTGGACGGGGCCTGGCCCTCGGGCCCCACTGGAAAGCTTCAAAGCCGGCGGAGCCCCTCTCTGCACAGACAGGGCCGTGCCCGCACCTCTGCCGTCCAAGGCCCCACTCACCCTCCCCGGTCAGTGATTCAGGTCAAGCTCTGGCCACAGCGGTGACACATAGGAAAAGGAACTCAGACGAGGGTGGGGACCAGGATCCAGCAGTCACCTGTGTGTGCTAGCCAGTCCCTGGTACTGCCCAGGTAGAAAGTCCTGGCTGGGACAGAGAATCGTGGCATCTGGCTCAAGCCCCGGAGGCCTTGGGCAGGTCAGCGTCCTCAACGGGCCCAGTCCTCTGAACTAGCTGGTCCCCGAGGTCCCTTCCAGCTCTAGCACTGTGTGGCGCTGTGGGCACTTCTACCCCTGGTGCTTACGGTGTTTGTGATCAAAGCGCCCCCCAGACTGGAGGTCAGTGAAGGCACCCACACCACTAATGTCTCCCCTCGACTCCCCCTTTTGCCCCTAAAAAAACCCTGCTAGACACTTAGGATTTTAACTGAGCCAAAGCCTTCATGTTCACAGTGTCCAGACCAATAGCATGAGCATCACCTGGGAGCGTGTTAGAAATGCAGAAGCTCAGGCCCCACCCCAGACCGGCTGGATCAGAATCTGCGTTTAACCCAGTCCCCAGGGCTTTTGTGTACGCATGAAGTTTGAGAAGCGCTGGTCTAAGGCACTCTGATCCCTGGAAGAGGTGGCTGTGAGGAAGTGGAAAGGGCCTGGGACTGGGCCTCAAAGGCGAGCTGACCTCCTGCCTACCAGCTGTGTGCCTGCAGGGCCTCCGTCCCTTCTGTACTCAGTTTTTGCATCTGTGAAGTGGGTGGACAGCGTGCAAACTGCACACATCAACTCTCCACCGTGGGGCGCCCGGTTAACGTAGAGGTGTTCGCTGCAGCACTATGACAGCAGGGGAACCGAACACGATCTAGATGTCAACCAGGAGGAGGTTGCTGGGACACAGCCAAACAGGACACCACAAGTAAGAAGGATAAACAAGAATTGTACGTTCGTGATCTGCTGCTGAGTGAAAAAAGCGAGATTACAGAACAATGTGTGTAGTATGATACCAGTAATATAAACACACACACATATACCTTTACGTATGGATGGAAAAGTCTAGAAGGTTATAACCCAAACAAGGTTAGTGGGCAACTGGAAGATGAAGGGACTGAATTGGGAGCAGAAAAGAAGCTATTGCTTTCCCCATGTTGTTTTAAGTCTTATTAGAATTGATTAGAAAAAAATTAAAATGCTGTATACATTTGAGACATTATTACCGTCAATATTTATAAGGTGAACATAACAGCTCAATGACTTTATCCAGGAGAAATAACACATCTAAAAAGTCGTGGTTCGCGCTTTTGAGTTTCTGACCTCCCCGGGACCGAGGCACGGGGTGTGAAGACGCTGGAACTTGGAGCCCCAGGAGGTGCTCGGACTCAGCCCCCCAACGAGGTGTGTGACTGCTCGAGTGATGTAACTCCTGCACATGGTCTCCGCTGAAATGCCACTGGGCTATAGTATAACACAGGTTTCAACGGCATCCAATTTACAACAAAATTATATCATGCCCAGCCATTTTGAGTAGAAGATATCTGTATCTCATGGGGCTCCACGAAGTCCTGACTCCCTCAGCTGCAGACAGCAGTTGGTGGAGTGTGTGTTGGGGTTGAGGAGTGCCAGATGAGGGCTGCGGAAGTGTCAGAGGGCACTGCAGAAGCGCACCATGCCCGGCCCCAGGGCACCCAGCGATGCCCAGGAAAGTCAGCTCCATGCAAGTCATCAAAGAAGGGGAGACAAGGACAGGGGTCCTGGAGCCCCCAGATCATACCACCAATGCCACCCACTTAGGTTCATGTGAAAGACTGAGCTTGGGGCTGGGGGAGGCAGAGGAACCCAAGGAGAGGCTCAATGGGTCAGTCCCCACGGGAAGGGCAGGGTCTTTGGAGGAACTCGCCCCTTGCCCAGGGCCTCTGTGTCAGGCTACCTGAGCACTCGTATAGGAAGCCAAGGGAGCAAGTCCAAGAGTATTTCCAAATATGCTGCCAGATAAGGAATTGGGACCAGGGTTCAAGCAGAGGAATGAGAGGCTGAGGACGGGGAGGGCCAGGGAGTCAGGAGCAGGGTGAGTTCCAGGAGCAGGAGGGCACACATGGAGACCAGGGTGCTTACCAATGCCTGGCACACAGTAGGTGCTCAGCACGCAGCCGGGCACGCTCCTTACTCCTGCTGCTCCAGGGACTCCTCCTCCCTGCCGCATCAGGGCTCCAGGGACTGTCTCAAGTCCAAGGATGGATGAGCCCTGATCAGCCCTAAAGCAAGGAGCCATCTCTAACGGAAAGGAAAGGGCCAGGTGGCGTCTGGGGGGCTGGGGTTGGGGGTGGGGGTATCCTGCCAGGGCCCATTTCAAAGTCGCTTCCACATGTTCATCTCATGTAGGTTGCCAGGTAAAACACAGATGAAATATTGCATGGGACATATTTATGAATATGATGAATATGAATATTCATCATGAATATGAATATGAATATTCATATGAATATTCATTATTCATCTGAAAATCAAATTTAACTAAGCATCCTGTTTGGTTCTGCTGTTTTCTTTGTCTATTTGTGCCACACCTGGCTAATCAAATCTCAGAACAGTCTGATAGGCAGGCAGTGGCGATACCATTATCCCCACACTGCAAAGAGGAAAGCGAGGTCTGGACACTTTTTGTGTTCAAGTTCCCAGAGCGGGTGGGTGATGGGGCGGGGACGGGTCTCAGGTTCTCAGATTCCCAGACTGTCCTTCCCCCACACCCATAGTTCCCAATCTGCCCGGGCAGCACCTGGGAGCTTATTAAAAACAAAAATGAGACTGAAGAAAAAGGAGTTCGAGGACACACCCCAAACTGATGGTTCCCCAGGGGGGATATGGTCAGATGGGGAAACTGAGGACCACGTGCCTGCATATTGCCTGGCTGGTCCCCCTGGAGCATACACTGCATTTGTGGTCTTAAAACTGAGAAAATAAATGAGCAGACACTCTATATTGGCAGGAGAAAGGGGGTGATACACTGGGGAGCAGAACCCAGTACAAGGAAATGAGCTAAGCTCTGCTCTAGAGCTTTCTCACACACTTGAGAACCCACCTGAAGGAAGTAATCTGTCAGGCAAAGATTCCCTTATGTGCAGCCTGTGCAAACCAGGCTTTCAAAAAATATTGAATGTCACGGGAAAATACCCGTGATGCTCAAAAGGAAAAGGAACCGAGCTGAGTGTGCAGCACTGGTGCAAACACAAATGTGTGCACAATAATAAAGACTGCAAGGGAAGCTGCAAAAATGTTCAATGTGACTGTCGGAGGGAAAGACCATGACGATTGATATTCTCTTAATTTTCTAAATGAGCAGACATACTAAAGATTTTTTTTAAATAAAAATAAAGGTCTTTGAGTCCCACGTCAGAGGGACGAAGCCAGAATCTCAGCAGGCTGGGAATCCTGGAAACCTGTATGGTACTTTTAAAGCATTTGGAACTCTTCTAGCATCTACACCACGCCAGAGCTTTATAACTAACCACTAGGAATCAAAGGCTGGAAGAGGTCTTGCTTCTGCCTGTGCAAGACTCTGTCTACCTGACTCATCCGGCCCCTGCAGGTGCTTCTAGGCAAGGAGTGGCTGGGGGCAGAGGGCAGCCCGGGGCGAAAGGGCACCTCACAGGCAAATGCTCACAGGTATGGGACTTCCTCTGACTTGGAAAGAAACAGATCTCTGTGGCTCTATGAAAATCACTTTGCAAACGAAATGGAAAACAGGGCCTTGGAGGCAGCCAACCCCACAGCACACCCCTAGAGTCCCTCACCTGGAAACACAGTTATAGCCAAACAGGTGGCACCACCAGGTGTAATTTGATCAGAGTCGTATCTATGAGTTGACAAAGTAACAAAAACATTTCACACATCACTCTACCTTGGGGCCACCACTTGGAAATTTGGAGCCCAGAAGGCCCTTGTGCTGCCCAACAAGAAAGGCATTTGGGTTAGGATGAAGCATCTTTAATCACTATAGTCAGGGCTCAATGGTGCCTTGATAGACTGGAGACAACAGGTGAACTTGAATGGCCACAGCAAGATGACCCCTGAGGTCTCCGCCGACCCCTGCCTTGAGTCTCTTCCCACTCTCCCCCCTTCAAAGTGCCCTGTACCCCTGCAATAGGTTTCACCACGTCTGGGCCCCACTGAAGGTCTGTTTAGCCAAAAGTTCCTCTCTTTTACTCAATCCTTTCACCTGGAGTGCTAGCCCCTCGGTGGACAGGGCTCAACTACATATTAAACAGAAAGAAGAATGACCAGATTAATTCACACTAAGGTGTGACTGACTGATGACCTGACCTCTGCGAGCCGCAGGAGATCAGCCAGCCATGAGCATCTTGGCTCCTGACTGTGACTGGGCTTTGGGACTCCTGTGTCCTCCTGAGCGATGTGGAAGACAGTAAGGCTCCTCCAGACCACTTCAGCTACGGAGAAAGGAGGCTTCTTCCTGGGCCTCCTCGGTGAGCAACAGCAGCCTCGGAGGCCCAAGGAGAAACTCCTGGGGCAATTGCATCAGCACAGGACGCCTTTGTTTTGAGCTAAGGCTGGTTTTCCCACAAGCGACTGAAATAAATTAGAGCGTTTTCAACGAGGGCGGTTGAAAGCGGCACTCTTGGAAAAATCTCAGCAGCTGCTCTTTATTGGATTATAACTAGGAGCAAAACACCCCAAACCACACAATCGCCTGCAGAGGGGGGTTGGAGGGGAAATCAAATCAAATACAACATTGTTGTAGGCTCTGGAAAATGTTTCCCCAGGAAACCCAGCCTGGGAACCTGGTCAATGTTCTCTCGCTCGCCTGCTTGGGGAGACAGACACTGCTTCTCGGGGGTCAGATGCAGTTTGTCTACGCGCAGGCAGCCAGAGACACCGGCAGACAGCCACACACAGGCAGGCTGGAGACAGGGCACAGGCACCCCAGTGCAGGCTGCCGCCAGACGGATGCGCTGGGGCCCGAGGAGAACACCCTGTCTGCTGGGGTGCTCGGCCCAGAACGAGACGCGTCAGACTCTCCGCTGGGAGGTCTTAAAAAATAGGTGAAACCATCCTGCTTGTGGGGCGAGCACATCCCATCGTGCCCTGGAGCCCAGAGGTGGGATATGTTCCCTGGGAAGCCCACGAAGGCGTCCATCCACTGTTGGCGTCCAATTCAGCAGATGGCTTGAGATGGAAAGAAGTTGCTAAGAGACCAGAAACCTGGCTGGTTCTAACTCTGCCACGACTTAGCTCTGTGAACACAAACAAGCCGTTTGTGATTCTCTGAGCCTCAGTTCTCGTATCCATAAAATGGGTATCATCATATCTGCCCTCTCTTTCCAGAGTGGAGGTGGGGGAGTTGTTCATAAGCCTCAAGTGAGAAACCAAAGGCGACAGAAATCAGAAGAGTGGTTGCTCGGTGGAGGTGCGGCTGGCCTGGATGGGGCCGAGGGAACTCTCTGGGCTGATGCAAACATGCTATATCTCCAATGGGGTGTGAGTTCTGTGGGTATATGCATTTGTCGAAATTAATCAAACTACGTTTAACATCAGGGCATTCCACTATATGTAAATTATACCCGAGTTTTTAAAAATGAGAAGTGAAATTAAAGTGCTAAACAAATGAAAGCTACTCCTGCCATAAAGGAGGCTTTATTGACCTGCTGTGAATAGGACACTCTCAAGTAAATAAAGTCTCACTTCACCCTCGGAGAGGAGATTATTTTGAAGTTCAGGTTCAATAGTTTCAGAAAACACATATGTTTGTGTCTGGTTCGAACTGGTTTGGTAGGTATTTAAGAAAAACATTAGTTCAATTCAGAGTTCAGTCGAAAAATAATAATATTTGGATTCGGTTTCGGGTTCAGTGAATCAGGGCAGTGTTTTCCAGTTTGGGGGTCATGGTTTGGTTCAGTTCAAGTTCTTGTTAGAACAGCCCAGCGTGGGGCTTGGCCCCTGGGACGTGGCCGGCCTGGCTCACCAGCCATTGTCTACACATTTCCATCCCTTCCCGATCAGCCACAGTCAAGGGAGCCGTTTCTGGCCTCTGTCCTGTGCCTTCCAAAAGGACAAATCGGAACTTAAGAGAAAAAGAAAATAGTTAAATTCTTTGGCTATGTCAAAGCAAACCTAGGCCTGCACTCTCACCCACATGGGCGAGCAGCAGGACTGGGTCTCTGAGGTGTTGCCACCCACCAGGAGGAAGAGTAATCATGACACTGAATGCCCTGGGCCCGGGGTGGGTGGGGCTGCTGTGCCCTTTTCGGGTGGAGGAACCAAGGGGAGGGGGTGTGACTTACCCAGTGCCCCAGTCAGGTGTGGGGACTGTGCTCACACCCAGGTGTACACAAGCAGTGGGCAGAGGCCGAGAAGTTCTCCCAGATCACACTGAGCCAGTGGCTTGCTCCTTCCAAGCCCCCATTGCACCCTCTGTCCCCGGTTAGTCCCAGAAGGCACACATGTGGAGCCATGACTTTCTTTTTTAGCCTTGGCATTTCTGCTCAAGAGTAAGGCTCCAACTTCTATTTCCAAGATTCCCAGCAGGAGCTGGCACAATGGGCAGGAGACAGAGCTCAGAGGTTTCTGGGAATATCACTGGCGAGGTATGGGAATAAAGCTCTAGGGAGCCTGCGAACAGGAAGGGCTACCTCCCCACCCAGCCCTCTGCTGCCCCCTTCTCTCTGCCCACCTCATACCATCCTGGGCCTCAACCACAGAGCAACCTGCACAGGGCCAGGCCTTTATCTTCTGGCTCCTGCACAACTCATCTCCCGCTGTCCCCACCTTGCACCCTACGCTCTAGTCACCCTGGAGGTTTTATGCTTCTGCGCATTTGCACTCCTTATTCCTTCACTCAGGGAGCCCTCCCTCCTCCTTGTCTTCTTGAATAACTTCTCATGGATCCACTTTATGCACAAAAGAGGCCAGATGAGGAGAACATCACCCAGGTCTCAGGCACCTGCAGCTTCACTCCTGCAAAAGGGCTCATCAGTCCTTGATACCAACAGCCTTCTGTTGGCAGGACCACCATGTACAGTTATTCAGTTTATGCACTGCACAAATGTGTCTAGCTGCGGGGATTGGTGGAGATTAAACTCCACTTGCAAAGCAGTGTTGCTGAGGGCTGTGCTCATCCAGAGAGGGCACTTTTCCCAAATTCTCACCTGTGAAGGCAGCAGCAGCCCTGCCCAGCAGACATGTGCAGATCGCAAGAGTAAACAGTTGATACCTTGACCAGCCATCTTTTTTTCCTTTCTTCTTTTTCTTGAGACAGGGTCTTTCTGTGTAGCCCAGGCTGGTCTTGAACTTCTGGCCTCAACGATCTTCCCACCTCCGCCTTCCAAGTAGCTGTGATTACAGGCATGAGTCACGGCTCCTGCCCTTGACCAGCCATCTTGATAAGCTTGTCACTTATCCTGACTGCAGTGACTTGCTGAGGAGTCTGCCACTGCTGGGCTGGCTGCTCTTGGGGGGGCGGGGGGGGGGACGAAGAGCTGGGGCTTATCTGTCACAGCAGCCGTGAGCACGGCACCCGGCATGGGCGACTGCCCAGCTGGCGAGAGCTGATTTTACCAAACGAATCGAGGACCGAGTGAATCACTTCATCTTGGTTTCCATGCTCAGGCCGAATGTTTATCTGGCTTCTTTGTCAGAACCTGACACCATTTCATGACAAGCTGTGGAAGTAGCCGAAGCTGTCCCTGCCTGCCCCACAAGGGAGACCACAGTGACCTTCCACCAGGATCTGCTTCCTCCTGCCTCCCAGCCCCTACCCCAGGTCAGCCTGCGTGTGCTCCCACACACAGGGCCTGAGCTCACCAGGCTCGGATGTTTGGTTCTTCCCCTCAAAGATATTTGAGATAAACATCTGGGCTGTGGAGGAGGCACATGCAGTTATGGGGGCCTTCTTTGTGGTGGTATCTCCCTCCCAGTCTGTGTCAGCCAGGACGTGGCCCTGGGCCTGGTCCAGGGTGTACTTTTCTGCTGCCTGAGTTCTGACCATGGGGCCCAGCAAGCCCCCATCTGCCTCGTTTCTGATGTCTGCTTGCCTCAGACCTCCAAGCCGTCACAGGGCTCCACCATGCCAAGTCATAATTGTCCATGCCCATGACTCACGGCTGCCTGCGCTTTGGGCCCCAGAGATGTGCCTGGGAAAGCTGCTTCTCAGCTCCGACTTCGAGGCATCCAGGAGGCTGGAGTGCGCAGCAGAAAGAGCACGTGTTGGGCAGTTCTGGATGCAAATGTCCACTCTTCTCTCCCTGTCCTGAGACTTTGGGCGGCTTGTTAGCCTGTTTGACCCTTAGTTTCCTCTTCTTTGCAGTGGGGATGCTAACACTACCACCAATGTGTGTTCTGTGAGATAATGCCTGAAAAGTGGCTGGTACCCAACTTGATGACCAACTTGTCCTGGGTCATCTGGAACTTTCTGGTTTTAGCACGAAAGTCTTGCATCCCAGGAGCCCCTCCATGACGGGCAAAGGAGAACAGCTGGTCACCTACGGTCCCACACAGGGGAGCTGCTTCCTCTTCTGCCATCACTCAGGGGAACAACGGAAAACCTGGAGCAAGACCATCCGCGCAGCCTCTGGAGTCCAGAGAAGCGGCTGGGACGGAGGTGGACTCAGCATGCCAGACCCGGCTGGGCCTCGCTTTGTGACACTTGCCAATCCCCCTGCAAGCTGTCCCCATCCTATGCAGGATTATAAAGTCCCTGAGGGCTGTGCACCTCAGCTCCCGAGACAGAGCCCGGCAGGCAGTGGGTGCCCGGGAGACCCGGCAGCTCAGGCAGGCAGGGCGCGGCCAGCAGACCCGCACGGGCTTCACTCCTTTCCTTGAGCAGAAGCCGGGACAGAACAGGTCGGCGGCCGGCCGTGTGCTGGAGCAGCAGCGCCCCCTGCTGGCAGGCCCGACGCCGCCTCGCTCGGGCGCCCCGGGAGGCCCAGCGCCTGGGCCCCGAGGAGCCCCGGCCTCGCTGGCCGCGGAGGAGAGGCCGGGCTGCCCGGCCCTGCGGCGCTGGGTGACGGCGGCTGCGGACGGACGGCGGGCTGGAGATGCTCGTGGAGCTGCGGACTGCGGGTGCCGGTGGAGGGCAGGACAAGTGGCCGCCGCGTCTGTCCTCTCTGGAGCTTGGGCTCTGCACAGGCCCTGCACAGAGCCGAGGGCTGCCAGCGGCTGGCACCAGCTGTGGCGACAAGCACCCTCTCCCTGACTGCCCCATTTCCTCCCCGAATGCCCCAAGGACACATCATTTCCCCCATAAAACTTCTTACATTGAAGAACCATCACTGTCTCGGCGTCTTCATTTTCTCTTTGTTTCAATTCTAGTACGAACAGCTGCTCTTCTCTTCAAAGTGTCCTCCAGAAGCAGCTCGTGAACAGGATGGGACGTGCCTGGGCGGGGTGGGGGGGTGGCCCCACAGACTCCACGCGGGGCCAGGCCCGGGTCCTCAGCTCCCTCCCTGGGAGACAAATGACCGCGGCCCACGCCCCAGCCTCACCGCAGCCATTCCACATGAGGCCGCCTCAAAACCCAGGCTGTCACACGCCTCAAGGGCCGGCGATCTGGACAGGGTCTATTGCTATTTGACACGGGAAAGTGAGGAGTGTCTTGCCGCAGGCTCACCCTGTGCGCTTCCTGCAGCCCCGGCCCGCTTCAGGCTCCCAGAAGAAGTCACAACCTTAAATGTTCATCAGTAGGGGACTGAGTTCATAAAATACTATGGAATACGATGCTGACCTTAAAAAACAGGATATTCATATATATATATAACCAGTTTTTAGATGCACACACGTATATATGCAGATTACAAAACAACATACGTGTTTATTAGCAGTCAAGCTCGTGAAAAGCTTGGGGTGGGGTGATTTGAAGAGAGTTGAATGAAAGGGTTTATTTTCAGGGTTTAAAAAATATCAGCGAGGAAAGCTGGGCCAGTAACCACCCCTGGGGCTCAGGGTAGAAGGAGGAGGTAGTCTGGGAAGCCAGAGAGGGAAACTGCAGGTAGCCACCTGACGGGAGCCATGACCCCAGCAGAGGGCCACGCCAGCAGCTGACCTAGCCCAGAGGGAGCGGGGAGGTGGAGGGTCAATAACCCAGCATCGCCTCGGCCCGGAGGGCTGAGCCGTGGGTGCAGCGCGTGCCACGCGGTCAGCTTCTGCGCAGAGAACAGCGTGGAGGAGGGTCCCGGCCAGAGACCCACACAGGTTGTACACACGTGAGGATGTCCGAAAGGAGACACCTCAACGTGTTAACACGCATTCATCTTGGGGTAGGGGGAGCTGGGATTGCCAGGAGTAGGGGAAATGACACTTTCACCTTTTACTTCCTATGCCTATATATTTGAATTTGTAACAAGGAGCAGATATGAATTGCTTTTTTTTGAGACAAAGTTATGTTGCTCAGGCTGGCCTCAAACTCCTGGTCTCAAGCGATCCTCCCGCCTCAGCCTCCCAACATGCTGGGATTACAGGCGTGAGCCACCATGCCCAGCCCGAAGATATGAAATTTACTACCAACGATAATTAAAATATTCCATTGGGGAACAGTATGTAGAACTCAGCGAGCTCTGGTGGAAAAAGCCCTGTGCAGGGGTCAACAGTCAGGTACTGCTCTCATCAAAAAGTGCCACCTGTCTTCCCTTTCCAGTCCACCCTCATCTCTCTCTGCGCAGAGCTCCAGGTCAGCCTCAGGTTGAAGGACTGAAGCTCGAGTTGGGCTGTTCTGTTGCTGTCCTACTTAAATGAGGCATGTGTATCCACAGCTAGACAGTGGCCACCTCAACGTCCTTGCCAACAGCCTAGCACTTGGCTCAGAGGAGGTGCCTTGTGATACGTGGTCACGACAGACTGATGGATGTGCCGGCTCCATGTCTCACCAGCAGGGGACCGTGATGTCAGTCATTGAGCTTCAGTGTCCTCATCTCTCAGGTGCAGAGATTGATGGAGGCCGTGCTCACCTCCCAGGGCTGCGGTGAATTGAAAACATTCTGAAAAGGCAAAACCACATGCAAAACCAATGTGTCAGGAGTAACACGCTTGGATTCATGCACCTTTGCAAATGATTTTCTTTTCATTATGTTTTTTTTTTTTTAAAGTGTGTTTAAGAAGAGCGATCACTTCTCTTCATTTCCTGCCTTCTCCCCTTAGCAGGGGCATGAGACATTTCATTCAGGGTCGCAGATTCTGTTTCCGTCTGGGGGAGGCAGGCCTCGGGGGAATGGCCCCCTTTAGGAATTTATACCGGCTGGGAAATATAATCCAGTGTTTTCCAGCCATCATTTAGCAGAGAGTTGTCATCGGAGTGGTTTCCTCCCACCCAACGCTGCCTCCACCTTACCCCCTCCCAGCCCCCCAAGGACCGACTTGGTGACTCTCATCGTAGTTATGAACAAGCAAATCTGCGAAAACTTAGGAGGCCTCAGCTGAACCAAAACGTTTTTCAAAGAAACACTTTCCAGCCCGAGAAAGGTAATATCCTGGAGGGCTGCCCGCCTTCCTGCAATTAACTAGAATACCACCCAACGGAGCTTTTGTTGGCTACCATTTCCCATGGAAATACCTCAAATGCTTTTCCTCCTGGTGGTTCAGCAACTAGAGACATGGAAACAGACTGCAGCTCTAAAATGGGACCTTTGTGTCTTTCCTGTTCAAGCCTCAGAAGGGCAGCCCAGACCAGCAAGCCCTTCCTCTGCCACCCACCACAGCCCAGGCGCCACAGGCAAGGGGCGAGGGTCCTGGCTCCCGGGTGGGCTCTGGGGGCCTAAGCCCTGAGGCAGGGATGGGGGGAAGGGTCCCTGTCTTGAGGAGGGGCCTGGGCACTGAGCTTCTACCTACTGTGCATTCCAGTCCAGCCCCACCAGAGAGCCTCCAGCTCTGTGAACTTGACCATGAACGCACCTTTCCAAACCCCCAAGCCTCCACTTCCCTATTCGCTAAATAGGGAAGCGAAACCTTGCAGGGTGGTTGTGAAGATTGAATGGGGTAACACTTATACAAGCTCCTGATGCCCAGTAGGTGCTCATTACAGGTAGTTTTCATTTTATTCATTTTATTGGGTTAGAATATTGCTCCCTGGTCTCCTTTTAAAATGTAAATGCTCCAGGAGGAACAACCTTTGGGGTTCCCGGGAGCGTATCAGGAAGCGGAAAGGAGCTGGCGATGCCAGGTGGAGGGGGGGGAAGGAGAGGTATCAGGAAAACCGAGCTACAGAGCAGCCGTCTATCACATCGGGCCAGTGGCAGAGAGGTCCCCCGTGCAAGCTTTCAGGCCTCTGAGCCCCTCGGAAACCTGATGCTAAGGCTACAGGAGCCGACCTTGTCCTCTGACCCGGCTGTCTGCACCACGTCATCTGTGACAAAGACACTCGGCGTTTCACCACCAACAAGGTCCAGAAAGGGACTGGCACACAGGGCATGTCCCTCCAGCTTCATGCCTGCCCTGCGTGTCCTCTGTGACCTTAATACACTCCCCTGCCTTCCCTCCCAGCCGTCCCCAACACTGGTCTGCTACTGCCCCGATGCTAGATCACTGGGCTGGGCCCTCGTCCACCTAGGGCAGGTGCCCGGGTGAGGACCTCTGGCCCCACACCACCCGGGCGACTGAGGATCTGCCCCTGAAATTCCACCACTAGCTGTTTATTTCTTTAAGCAGGAAATGTACAATTTTGAAAACATTTAAACCGTAAAGGAGACAAGATGAAGAGTAAAAGGGGAAAAAAAGAGGTGGGAAAAAGGGAGTTTTTCTGTTGTTTGTGGGGAGCATGGAGATAGAAGAGTGAAATAATTTTGTTATTTTATGACTCTAACTTGTTTTATTTTGCTCATTTGGTATTATTATTTCTGATCCTTTTTGGACTAAGGCAATGTACAAATTATTTAATGTTGAGTTGGATGTGTTAAAATCAAACATATAATTTAGTCAGAAAATAATAACAAATTTGCTAATTGAATTTTATTTTTAACCTTGTATAGAAAAAGGGGGTATAAACTGCCAATCCTTTATAAATTTACCATCTTGACTTTTGTCAGTTTCTGAAAAGCAGTTAAAGTAATAATAAAGAGGAAACCTTTGCTATTACAGAACAAAACTTTGGATGTTCATGCCCTTTGGACGTCTTCAAGGGAAGAACAATTCTGAGCTCCAAAGCAAAAATAAAACAGCTGAAGCCTGGGTAGAAGAGGAAGACACCACATGCATTTGTCATAACCCACCTTGTACAGAAAACTCAAGGGTGGTGGCATTTATACAGGGTCATGGGAACTGGAGTGAGGAATTTTGAAGGTAAAACTTATCTAATTTGTAATTTTGCTAAAGAACGCTTCCGGTGCCAAATGACACCTTAGTAGATTTCTTTGTTTATGCTGATTTTTTTTTTTAAAAAAAGACATCACACAATTTAGTCTTTCATAAAAGTTTTGTTTTTTCTAAGTTTTCTTTCTCTGAGAATTTTAATTCAATACAAAAGAGAATAAAAAATAATAACATTAGCCGGGAGCTCACGCCTTGTAATCCCAGCACTCTGGGAGGCTGAGGTGGGAGGATCGCTTGAGGTCAGGAGTTCGAGACCAGCCTGAGCAAGAGCGAGACCCTGTCTCTACTAAAAATAGAAAGAAATTATTTGGACAACTAAAAATATATGTAGAAAAAATTAGCCAGGCATGGTGGCACATGCTTGTAGTCCCAGCTACTCGGGAGGCTGAGGCAGGGAGATTGCTTGAGCCCGGGAGTTTGTGGCTGCTGTGAGCTAGGCTGATGCCACAGCACTTTAGCCCAGGTAACAGAGTGAGACTCTGTCTCAAAAAAAAAAAAAAAAAGAATAATGACATCAACCTAAGTGCCCATCAATTGATGAGTGGATAAAGAAAATGTGGTGTGTATATGCACACATATATATATGTGTGTATATATACGTGTCATGGAATACTACTCAACCATAAAAAAGAATGAAATAATGTCTTTTGCAGTATCTTGGATGGAACTGGAGGCCGTTATCCTAAGAGAAGTATCTCAGGAATGGGAAAACAAATACCACATGTACTCACTCACAAGCGGGAGCTAAGCGTTGGGTAGGCACGGCCATACAGAGTGGCATAATGGACACGGGAGACTCAGACGGGGGAGGGTGGGGGGTGAGAGATGAAAAACTACCCATCAGGTACAATGTACACTGTTCAGGTGATGGGTACACTAAAAGCCTTGACTTCACCACTATATAATTCATCTGTGTAACAAAAAACCATTTGTACCCTCTAAATCTATTGAAATAATAAATTTTTTGAAAAAGCAAATAATAACAATCACTCATATTCACACCACTCCGAATTAAGAGTTGTTCGTTTTCGCTGGGAACATTCCTACGAGGTTTGAACTGCTGTAATCAGGCCTATCCGGTTCTTACTACAGATGCTTGACAAAGGAGCTATGTTTGCATAGTGCCCAGCTGTACTGGTTGGCAAAAAATTGAAGTTCTTATGTACTGGTTGGTGAACGACCCTCACCACCTTAGCCCTTCCGTGGGACCCCTGCACCTGCCTACAATCCAGCAACCTGGCATGGGCGGGATCTCCAGGACCTGGGTTACAGCCCCAGAGGGCCTGGGGAGCCTTGGCTGGGGATTCCAGCACCCACTAACCCTCTGAAGCTCCGGAGTGCAAGATTTCATCCCTACCTGCCTCCTTGGCCCAGGAGCCTGGACTCTTTGGCGGAGGTGTTGGCATCCTGGCACGGAAGCGACCATCCCCCGACCCCACCGCCAAAGGCTTTAGCTGCCCCAGCAACTGCCACTCTCTTGGAGTCACCCCCACATGGCCATGTGTGTGGAACTGCAGTCTCTGAGCTAGGAGGGGCGGGAGAGCAGGCTGCCAGGCAGCGGCTTGGCAGGCGCTGGTCAATGCTGCCAGGTCTGACAGCATGGGGCACCCAGGAGACAGGAGGAGGGGAGGCAGGCACAGGTCCCTAGGGACACTTGGGGGCCGGAAGTCCCCTGGGGTGTGTAGGTCCCTCTTCCCACAGTCCCTGTCAAATTTCACCTCCTTTTGGTGGAACAGGTGTTAAAATGTTAAGCACCTGCCCCTGACTGACATTAAGAATCTGAATTTAATTAATTAAAATGAGAGCTAGCACTTTCGTGGTGACGCTCACTGCCGAGCACCACTTTCGGTGTGTCATACCTCACTAAGTGCCATCCCTATCACCATCATCATCATCCCCATTTTCCCAGATGAGGAATCCCAGGACAGAAGTATTTAAAACTGAAGTGCTAGAGCTCAGGGATCAAAACCAAGCAGTCCGGTGACAGAGCCCAGGCGTTTAGCGCCTCCTCTCATCCGCCTGAAAGATTAGACCTGATCTAATTAGACATTTCAAGGAGGGAGTTTCAATGATTTCATCACAGAAGTACAGACTATATGGAAACTTCAGACATTTTTATGAGGCCTGGAAAATGTTTGATTTAATTGGTGTTAGTTTAGCAGAAGCTAAATCAACACCATTTACAATATCATGTTCAGAAAGATTTTCCTCTTATTGAGGCTAAAAGTTACCTAATGACTAATGTCACAGGGAAATTGGTGGAAGAGTTTGCCGCCATTTCCTGTATGAAAGCATGGCTCGGGCCAGTGCATCGCTGAACTGGAGTCAGCCACCTCCAACAGAAGCTGCCACCAATTCCTAAAAATTAACAAACAATTTGGAAATTATACGATTTATTTGATGAATAATTTGTGCTACAATTTAGAGAATAAAAGAGAATATTTTTTAATTTTTGGATGTATTTATTGAATTATGTGATTTACATTATCATTCCTGTTAAATATTTGAGCATCAACTCCCGTCTGTACCCAAGAAAAAAAGTTTTACCTGCGCTTTAGATTTTTATAAATACTGTCTTGCCAAATGTATCATTCTGCGTCCTCATTTTTCTCAGTGGTCCTGTTTAACTACTGCACAGCAATTCCTCTTGGGAACATTCTACATTGTATTTATCCTTTCCCTACTCATTGATGTGCACATTGTGTCTAACCTGGCACACCTCTTGGGTACATGCTGAAGAGCTTCTCTTGAGTGTAAATGCAGAATTAGAATTGTTGGATCCTAGGATACACACATTTTCTATTATACTAGATTCTGCCGGGTTACTTTCTCTCACAGTGTACGAGATTACATTTTATCCTCGTCAATACTTGATATTGTTAGCCTTTAATTTTTTCAATCTGATGAGTGAAAATGGCATCTCAATGTTGTTCTCATTTTTATTTCCCTTGTTACTGGTGTGGCCAAGCATCTTTCCATATGTGTACTAGCCACTGAGATTTCCTCTTGTACAAATTGCCTCTTCGTATTTTTTTCTATTAGGCCATTTGTCTTTTCATTTTCATGCGGTAACTTTCACCATCCTGAAAATGAAACCAAATTTATTATTCTTTCGCTTTGTGGTTAGGGGGTAGTAGGGAGTGGTAATCTTATTTAACAACACCTCTCTACCTGAGATCTCAAAGATAGATTCCTGTTTTTCTAATAGTTTCAGAATTTGCTTTTTATGTTAAGTTCTTAAAGCACGTGAATTTATTCAAGTGAATGGTGTGAGGTAAGGAGACAAGGCAAAGGGGCACACACAGAAGGGAATTTAGGAGCAAGATGGCAGCCACTAAAAATAGTATTTCAGGAAAAAACCTTAATTACATGAAAAGATTTACCACATATTATTACATTTTTAAAAAGCCAGTCACAAAACTGCATGTCCATTACTAATATATTTTTATTAAATATATGCATATGTTCAAAGGCCATATCCAGGTCATATTTTGAACTCTCCCCCCATTTCCCATTAGAGTCACTAAATCTTCCCCCACCCCACCTCTTCTCCTAGGGTGGGTTTTCGCTAGTTCCTGAGAAGGGAAGAAGAACTCTGCCCCCAAGAACAGATTTCCCAATTATTTCTAACACCACCGCCCCCCACTCAGCATATTTGATACACAGAGTAAATCATATTTTAACACATCCCACTTTTTACATGTTAAAAAGTTATTGAGGCCTGGTGCGGTGGCTCACGCCTGTAATCCTAGCAATCTGGGAAGCCAAAGCGAGCGGATTGTTTGAGCTCAGGAGTTCAAGACCAGCCTGAGCAAGAGCGAGACCCCCTCTCTACTAAAAATAGAAAGAAATTAGCTGGACAACTAAAAATATATAGAAAAAATTAGCTGGGCATGGTGGCACATGCCTGTAGTCCCAGTTACTCGGGAGGCTGAGGCAGGAGGATTGCTTGAGCCCAGGAGCTTGAGGTTGCTGTGAGCTAGGCTGATGCCAGGGCACTCTACTCAAGGCAACGGAGTGAAACTGTCTAAAAAAAAAAAAAAAAAAGTTATTGAGCTATCATTTGTGGTTATCAAATAAAAAAGTTACAACTCACAATTTGCACTTGCACTGTTTAAATTTTGAATACAAATAAAAATTAGAAGTGGTCCCATCGAATGACAGCATTAAAGTAGCTCAAGTTCAGTTTCTTCATCCTCTAATAATCATTGTGTTATCATTGCTCATTTCAAATCTGTTGTTTAAACTCAGGAGTACCCCACCAGGGCTTAGAGACGTGAATTGCTCACCAAGCCTGAATGACTTTGAATAGTTACGAACTCATTCTCCAAATAAATATGTGGAACAGTCCTGCAAGGGTGTACCTTGACTAAAGAACATTTAAATAAATAAAAGTTGGTCTGCTTTTGTATCACCATGCACCAGGAATCAGCAGTTCTGAACCATATCAGTGATAACCTACTTCTCCTTAAAAAAAAATCTTTCATTGATTTAAGTCCTAAACAATTGCTATGGTTACTGTTGTGTTAATATACATGTAAGCTTCAAATTAACTTGTTGTAATTTCTTACCTTTTAACAAATAAATACTATACTTTACATGGAAGTTAATTTGGAGAATATCCAATTATACAGCTGAATCTTTGTTTTAGCTTAGATAGGGGGCAGGAGGAAGCAAAACGGCCCTTGAGGACAAGTGAGAGAGAAAAGAAGCTTGGGTCCATGCAGAGAACAGCAGATTAAGACTGTGAGGTCTTCTAGCTGGACAGGAAGCTGTCTCCGGGGGACTGCCACCCTGCTCTCCCGTGGGGCCATGTGGAAGAGAAGCCTCTTGCACATGACAGCCTTTTGAATGTTGGAAAAGGGCTTGGTACAGGTTGAATGATGTCTCCTCCAAAAAAGATGTTGAGGTCTTTACCGCAATACCTGTGAATATGACGTTTTTTGGAATTAGGGTCATCTTTGCAGCTGAGCAAGCTAAAATGAGGTCACCAGGGTAGACCCTAATCCAACACAACTGGTGTCCTTACAAACAGGGAGAATTTGGACACAGAAACGTGCACACACAGGGAGAATGCCACGTGACGATGGAAGCAGAGATGCGGGTGAAGAACACCAAAGATTGCCCTGAACCACCAGACGCAAGGAGAGAGGTGTGGGACAGATTCTCCCTCAGAGCCCTCAGAAAAAGCCAACTCTGGTGACAC
Organism: Eulemur rufifrons; assembly: GCF_041146395.1. NCBI lineage: Eukaryota > Metazoa > Chordata > Mammalia > Primates > Lemuridae > Eulemur > Eulemur rufifrons. The sequence continues at coordinate 13,396,010 of NC_090997.1, read as the reverse complement.
CTTGATCTTGGACTTTGAACCTCCAGAGCTGTGAGACAATAAAGGCCTACTGTGTAAGCCACCCGGTGTGTGGCACTTGGTTGCTGTAGCCCTAGGAAGCTGGCACACGGCCCGTAAGTCACTTTCCCCCACATCCCACTGGCTTCTCGCCACCTGGGACTCCCATCTCACCTGTTTGAGTCTGTTCCTCCCACCCCCGACGGTTCTATTTCTCCCCAAGTTCACAATTAAACTCAATTCCCCTCATAGTATTTGGGCCCCAAATCAGGCAAATTCTTCCATTCATCTTCACCTCATTTTTCCTAATGTTACATTTAGTTCATCATTCTGTTTGGTCAAAATATTTTTTGTATCGTGTAATATTTTCCAAAATATCAGCTCTCCTGACTGGCTTCAAATCATCCCAGAATGTAGTAAGTATGCGTGTTTAGGCTGTCATACAAGTTTTTGTTTACACTGTTAAGCTGACCAAGGTCAAGGTCAGAGCCTGGGGCACACGGCCAGAAACCACCCTAGGGGATGATGCTGTTCCCCTAACCGCACACTTTATGTGCTGACCTTGGACCTTTTATTTCTATAAATATCGTCCTATCTTGACCATAGTTAGGTCAAGTTTTAGAAAACAAAGTTTTATAAAAACAAAAGTAGTAATGTGGGGTTTGGCAATCTCGTTCTGTGTTGTCGGTTCTTGGTGTGCTCTTGGCCGAAGGCTGACCGGGCACACCAAAGCAAGGCAAGCTCGGAGTGGGAGCAAGATAGGATTATAGAGCAAGAGCAAGATACAGGTTTACAGAGCAAGATACACACGTCACAGATGACGATCGGACCCCTTGTCATAGCAAAAGAGACCTTGGTTATGGTCTGGGTCTTGTTTTATAGTGTCTGGATAGGGACCTCCCCGTGGTTCAGATATCATTGTGGAACCACTTCGATGGACAGTTGGGAGTAATATGACCTGAGTCTTACTGTATATGAGGATGTCCCTTGAGACCCTCTGAAAGCCCACTGGGGGTGGGGAGTGAACGGCAATGTAGATTTAAGCTAATGAATGACATGATAATTAGCTTTAGCCTTAGGCTGTCCTAAGTCACCTTCCAGACTATTGCACCTATGCCACTTGGCTGGTGGGCTAGAGAGTCCTCTGCGTTCTTCTGCAGTTGGCGTGCTAAGTTCTGATGGGTAGGTTGGTAGGGCGCTCCCTCCTCCCCTAGGTATGGCAGTCGCCTGGGACAGGATTAAGGTGGGGCAGCACCAAGCCGGGCCTGGGGCCCGCCCTTGTCCTTCTTCCCAGGTGGGGCAATTGCTCAAGGCAGCACCAAGGTCAAGCACCAAGGCAAGACCCACTTTCAGCCGTTGGAGACCCAGAATCCCTCACTATCTACCTAACAGTAACTAAACGTTTCTCCTGTTTTTACTGTCATTTAATTTGTTTAACCTTGGCTGGAGTATTTCCTATGCCTGTTCCTCTCGGTTATTCACAGCTGGCCCCCTCATCGGGTGATCCCACAGGCTCATCCTCTTTAGGGGTGTCTTTGCACATTCCGAAAGTCCAGAGGTGTCATCTGGGCTGGTGTGGCACTCCCCAGTGTTGGGGACCTGGGTGCCTTCTGTTTTTGTCCTCCCCCATGCCGGGCTTCCCTCTGCAGGGTCTCCTTGTGGAGGGCACAGTGGCCGCAGGGCCCGCCATCGTGTGAGCACCCCGCAGGCAGAAACGAGGACGGAGGAAGAAGGACACGCACACATCGTTTCTGCTTCTGTCCCGCTGGCCAGAGCTGGACACACCGCCTTTTTAGATGGGCTCTGAACACAGACTGTTCAAAAGTGCTGAGAACGTCCATTGAGAGAGTTATTCTGGAAAAAATCCGAAACAGGCTTACAGGCTAGGCCACGTGTAGGAAGTTTAGGGCTTGTGATTTCAGATTCTTTTCCTAAGAGGAGTGAGGAATTTATTTGTAAAGTAAGTGTATCAGTCGGAATTAAGTTCAGCTGTAACAGAAAACCCCAAACTAGTAGTGGTTTTGTTGTTTCCTGTCTCTGAATGTATTAAGTGACAGCAATGCCTACCACTGACGGAGGGCCTGCTGCGTGCCAGGCAGGGCCCTGGGTGCTTCACACGTCGTCTCCACCAGGCCCGATGACGGAGGGCCCCACTTTACAGAGGAGGAGACTGCAGCTCAGAGAGGGTAGGTAACTTGTCCAAGGTCACACAGCTCCTCTCCACTCTTCTGACTGCTCCTCGGGGCGATGACAAATGCCATCCTCACGTCTCCCCCATCAGCACTGAGCAGGGAAGGATGTCACCCAACTAACTGTGCAGATGACAGAGCATGTTTTCCCGGACTGGCTTTCAAAACTATGTGTTAAATGGATGAAAACCAAAACTGCAATGTTTTCACACTCATCACCCCACACTGCTCTTCCTGTCAATTTTTTAAATACTGCAGCGCGACATACTTTGGTTATGCTTCTGGTTCACCAGGTCCACCATGAACCAGATATCAGATACAAACGGATGCCAAGGACGTCTGCGTCAAGACCCCACAGAATAGTGACTCTCCGGGCGCTCCTGGCCTCCCAGCCGAGGCCCCCTTCCTCCACAAGGACCAAGTTTTGGTCAAAACAAGCAAACTAATGACTCTGAATGTGGTGTGGGGCCACATGCTCTGGTATCTTTCTCCGTGAACTGCAGTCCGGGATCATGAAGGACTCGGGTGGTAAAAAGGTTTTCCAGGTGCAGGCATGTGGTGGCTCACAGACTAACACCCTGACACGTGACACCCCTTTACTCGAGCAGTCACAGCTGCATTCCACACAGGGAAGGTCAGAGACACCAAGTAATTTGTCTCGAGTCACACAGCCTAAAAATAACAGAGTCAGGACTCGAACTTCCGACTCTGAGAACAGGAAGTTCTTCCTCTACGTCTCACCTCTTCCCATTCCCTGCCATTTGGACCAGCAAAAGGAATTATTTGGTAATTCCCAGAGTTAAGGCTCATGTGCTGGTTGGGTGCTGGGCTGTTTGTGGGCCAGAGGTGCCAGGGACAAGTGAGAGAGGCGGAAGAGAGGAGGGAGGCAGAGACAGAGCGAGCGGCAGTCCTCTGTCTGGGCAGGTAAGTAGAAGACATGGTTTCAAGAAGCTCATGACCTAGCCAAGGAGCCAAGACGTGACAGGAAGAAACCACAAACGAGTCTGAAACATGTCACTGTGGGTCACAGCACGGGCGGGCACAGAGCAGAGAGCCCTTCCACAGGGGGAGGGCTGAAGCCAGCCCCGCTGGGGGCTGGTGCTGGGACAGAGAGGGGCCAGCAGGAGCAGGTGGAGGACCCCACCGCCAGGATGCTGCCGTAATGAGTTTAATTCATTGGTGGACATTTCTTTCGATAACACAATGCGATAATGAGGGGTTTCCCTTCCGTGGCTGGCGTAGCTGTAGGTCAGTCCCTAAATGTGGAATTGCTCCCTCTAAAACTGAGCAGTTGAATTCCGTGTGGCAGGGTTTGAGGGTTTTTTCCTGCCCGGTTGCTCTCTGTCTCCTCAGTGCCAGGACAGCCAGCCCCAGAGCTCTCCTGCTTCTCTGCCGCTCCGTGGGGTGGTCGTTTGCACCCTGGTCATGTATGTGGGGAAATGTAGAGAAATCAAGGCACACAGGCTTACCCTAACCTCTTCAAATGTATGAAGGGACCAGGGCTGGTTGGTGAACTCCACCTTGACTCTTGAATGCAATGAAGAATCTTTCTCTCTCTGTCTTTTATGTGCTTTGGGAAAGTGTCCAGGTCTTCAGATATATGATCATTTACAGGGCTTGTTTAAAATGGTGCAGGGAGGATGCTGTACTCGGCCATAATCTCCACACCCCAGGCACAAGTTGGCAAAGCAGGTGGCCGACTGAGAACTGGGCGGTCACAGATGCTGAGCTGAACGGGGCTGCCGTCCTAACCTTTCTGAAATTGCTGGTCCTGCCTTAGGCATTCCTTATCTATCTCATTCCCTTCAGTGCTACTCAGAAGTATGTACCTGTGTTCACAGAGTATCTATAAAATGTGATCTCAACTGAGTTTGAAATATATTGAAATATGCTTTCAAAGACCAATACAAAAAACAGAGTTTTCTCTTAGATGCTGTTTTACTTGCACGAGGAGAACCAATCAACAATGCTGCCTAAACGAGTCAAAAGAAAAGAGCTTTCCCCTCATTGGCAGAAAAAAACTGCAGGGCCCAGGGTGCTTTGAACTTCAGACAGGAAACCGATAGGCACATGCCATATGTGCAAACCCTTCCTTACATAAAATGTGGAGCTCTGTAAAAATGCAAATGCCTTTGTGTTTCAAATATCATTTTGCTGCTCTGCCAAACTAAGGTTTTGTATGTAAAACAGCCTGCACCGGGATTAGTCCCAAATCAGTTAAAATTAAATCTCAAAAGCAATATCAAACTTGTACAACCTCAAATTCTAATACAGTACAGGGGCTGGGGGGAAGCTTACCTCTGCCACTTCCACCCATGAACTTTTTCCTGGAGATAGAAATACACATATCATCAGAAAGACAGGGAGACAGAAGTGTATTTTTTTGTTGTTGTTTAATTTCGGTGTTGCTGTTTTATTTAACTAAATGAGGATGCATAAAGGTTTCCATCTTCTAAGCAATTCAAAGCTGCACTGTCTCCCTTGCTCGCCAGCACCCCTCTAGTTGGTGACAGACATCGTCTTTGCATAAAGAGATCCAGAGTGTTACCAATTGTCCAGCGTGGGGCAAGACAGACGGTGAAGCCAGGACTGCTGGCTTAGGGCTCAGGGCATGGCCCACAGCTCCTTGCCAATTCACCAGAGCAACGGGCGCAGATGCTGTTGTTTCCGTAACTGTTTCAAAGCATCGCAGAGTAAGAAGACACACGTCCCCACCGTGCTTAGGGAGGACCATCCAGACTTTGAGAGCCCTCTCAGCATGTGCAGTGTGGTTTTCGAACTAGAAATAAATTACTACCATTTAGCCAATATGTCTTACAGCCCTATACGACTTTCTAGAATAGTGCTGCCCAACAGAACTTTGGAAAAGTGGCTACGTGACTGAGGAACTGAATATTTAATTTTATTTAAATGTAGTTAATTTCAATTTCAATTTTCATAGCTACACGTACCTAGTGGCTACCATATTGGATAGCAAAGTTCTGGAAGAACCAGCTCCTTTTTGAACTTTTATTTTTCCTTGGGTTTCTCTGCCTCTTTGTCAAAGCGCAAAAATGGGAACTCTGGCTACAGCAGGAGCCCTTGTTCTCCCCTCCCTTGGCCCCAGCCTCCCCCGCCCTTTCTACATTCCCCCCACCCAACTTCTTTAGCGTCTTCTAGGGCCAAATATTATTTCTAATAACAGAGCTTTCTCATTCCAGTTATAATCACAAATCCCTCTGGGAAGAAAGTCTTATAGTGCAACAAATGGCCTACCCAAAGATTTCAGAAAATTGCTTTTGAAAAACTCTTTGGAGTGGACTATGCAGGGAAATTAAATAAGTCTCAGGTTGGCTTGAGGAAGTTATCACATATGCCCCGTGAGCTTCAGGGCATGTTTTGAGAAGGCCTTTTTCACTGGTTCCAAATAACAGACAAATTGTTAATATAATGAGTGATCCAAGGAAGGGCCGGTTGCAGCCTTCGGAGCAGGAAGCCCTCTGCAGGGAGGAGAATATTAATCGAGCTTTCTCGGGAGCAGGGGCCAACCAGCAGAAAAACAGGCTTCTCCTTCCTGTACAAGGCAGCTCCCGGCTGAGGCTCCTGCAGCGTTTCCCAAACTTGACTGTGCGCACCCAGTGGGGCAGGGTGGTGCTGGCGCTGGTGTCACAGTGAGGCTCCGGGCCTCAAGGCCCTGAAGTCCACAGAGAGGGTCCACTCAGGACAGCCACCACCCTGACTCCCAGGCCCAGCCCCGCCTGCCAAAGGCTGGGTTCTCTTGAAATGAGCACCTTGGAGCCTGTCTCCTTGTAGGAATTCAGCCCAGCTTTACACACTCACCTGCTGCAACCAGCAAGCAACAGGCCTCTGGGAAGCTGCCAGAACCCACCCAAACTTACAGGACCGAAGCCCTGGGAGACTAGCCTTGGGAGATACATATAGAAAATCTTCCTGTGTTTCCCACGTAGGCAAGAAACCTGGACAGCATCCATGATGCTGCCTGTTCCTGACTCCCCACGACAAGTTGGCCACCCTCACGGTCACACCTCTCAACCCTGTCAGCTCTCGCTCAGCACTGCTGCCTTCCAGGTCTCTACCGCCTCTCCGCTCACCCCTAAGCCGGCCTCCAGCAGTCGTCTGCCCGAGCCAACGCCCCCCTCCTCACGCCTCTGCTGGGAACTCTCCTTCTCGTCCCCTAAGGAGAGTTTCCCACCATTTTCCCCCTCAGTCCTTGATCTTGGCATTAGCTGGGGTGGTTTGGTGCCAAGTAACAGAAACCAACACAAGTTACCTGATGTACAGGAGGTCTTGCAGGGACCAAGGGAGGTCTGCAGCTGGTTTTCAAGAAGATCCTAAAGCCACCAGAATCCTCCCCAGGTCTCACCTCTGCCCCTTTCTGGAGACAGCTTTCTTGGTGCTCCATCCCTGTGAGGAAACATGGCAGCCGACCTTCTGCTCCGGCTTTGTACATCTGTACAGCCGCTAGTGGAGATTCTACCCTTGTTTCAACTTCAGTGTCCCAGCAGAAAAGATTTTATTTGGCCAGTTTGGGTCAGGACTATCACATCAACAAGGAGGCAGAGGCGTGGGCCCGGCATCCACACCTCTCAGTATATCATCCCCCTTGGCTCCAACCTCCTCCTGCATGTCCACCCCCCCCCCCATTACTGGCTCCCCACCAGGATTCTTAGTTGCAAGTAACAGAAACCAATGCTGACCAGTTTCAGGAGAAAGGGGGTTTATAGCTCACACTATCTCAGGGAGGCCCAGAGAACCAGGCATGGTGTCTACAGTGCCTGTAGCAACACTGTTGTCAGAATCAGTTCTGCACCCACGGGGTAGACACACTGAGGCTCTCCCCACCCCACCTCTGCCGGACATTCCTCAGGTGGCTCTTGCAAGCTGGAAAGAGTGGGTCCCACACAGCCCGTGCTCCTGTGCCTCAGAGTCCAGCAGCCCCTGAATGGGGAGCTCTCGCTGCCAGGAAGGAGGGGAGAGCAAGCTTTCAGCTTCCCATAGTACAGAGCAAAGAAGAGATTCCACCAACATATGAAGGGACTTTATATACTATTAGGCCAATAGGAATGGCAAGTGTCTCATCCAGCCCTGCAATCTGCCTCCACACTCCATCCACCCCTCGAGACCCGCTGTGGCTGTCCACGTTTCCATCCCTCCCTCACCGTCACCTGCAATGAGCTTCTCTCCTCTCTTGCTGGTAAAAGCTGACCCGTCCTTCGAGACAACAAAGGCAACCCCAAGTGCACGGTCTCCCCCCACTCCCTGCCCAGTCTGCAGCTCCCGCCTTCACCTCCCCATGGCCCTCGGTCCTGAGCTCTACTCTGCGACTCACCACATGAGATCATCCCCAAGTTCCCACACCCGAGCTCCCCTCCCACCACCTGCGGACCAGCCTGAGCGCCTCTGGGTGAGGGTTCATCTTTTGAATGCAGCGCCTGCATCACACGTGCCCTCTGCGAGCCACAGATCTTACTGCGAGGACCCAGGAACACTCCCTCCCCATCCGTCTGCTTTCTAAGAGAAGGGTTTCCCCTAAACTCTCCTGTCCTCCTGCCCGGAGATGGAGGAGTAACCAGTCCGGTGGGTGACAGCCAAAGTCCTCAAGTCAGGGAATAAGCCTCTTTCTCCCTTTCCTCCTGCTCTGGATGGGGGTGGGGGCTCTGGGAAGCCACTGCCATCAGGACTCCAAGCCCCACGCTCCAGTCTGCTTTTACCAGTAATAATGTTGATTTTTTCACCTCTTTCTTCTTGTTTCCTCATCTTACTTAATTCAGCCTTAGGTAGGGAGGAAATGGCTATAACTTATCCTTTCAAACCACTTTATCTGCATCTCTAAAGAGAAGACAATAGAGCACTTGCCCTCTGTTGTGTGAGGATTAAATTGGGCAGGGCTCAGAGGGGTGAGCACGGATGCTTACCAAATGCGAGCTGTTAGGCTCCCAGGCACTTAGGAGGTTTGTTCTGTGGAGAAGCGCAGATCAATCTCCAATAACAACCTTCAGATCCACATTTTCTAACAGCTGCTTGATATTTCTACTAAAAACAAATGTTTCATCTTTTCTCCAAAATCAGTTTCTGTTGCCATCTCCATCAGAGGTATCATCATTGTCCCTGCCGGAGGCAACTAACCCAAACCCAGTTTTTACCTCCATATCCAGGTACCAGCACTTCCAACTCTGCCTTCACAAAGCCTCTCGAACACACCCCTCTTCCTTCCCCGCTGCCCCCAGCTTCAACGTCTGCTCTTAGACCCCTGCAGTAACTTCTCACAGTCCTCCTGCCTTTCTCCTCGCCAGCCCCGCTGCAGGCGCTACCCCCGGGTCAGTCTTTCCCGAGCAGCACTGGGGGTATTCAAAATAGTCCCCATAAGCAGCTCCAAAGACTTTTTTCTTTTTGAGCAGTGGCAGAATTATTGAAGTAAGTACATGGCTTTCTAGGGCACTGCGTGGAAAAAGGCCGCACCCGAATGTTTATGAACTTGCTCTAGAATCAGTCGTGGTACTTTAGAGCCACACCTCAGTTCCTGTTGGAGGGGGTCTTTCACTGCCTCACCCACACCCAAGGAGCCCCCACTCGGGCCGGACTCCAAGGCTTCCACAGTGAATAAGGCAAGCCCCACCCTGCACGAGCTCAGTCTGTTGAGGTGGACTGAAATCCTGGATGGATGAACCTCTGTTTCTCAGAGGACATTGGTTTGTTTAGGCTTTTCCTTCTACATATTTGCTGTGGTTTTGCCACCCAGAAAAATCACTGCTTTTGTTTCTTCATTTATCTGCTAGGGATTTGAGGGCCTAGTATTATTTTGGAATTCATCTAGTTAAACATAAAGATTTCAAAAGAGAAAGCAAGTTGCAAGTTTGGTTAAAATGAGTGGTAACACTTGAGAATGAACAGGTTATCCTTCTCCCAGATTTGAAGGTCAGTCTTAACCCAGTTGTTGGTGCCTCGGTTAAAAGCAATTCCCCAGTTTTGCCACCAGATGGCACTGGAGCTGTGCGGGGTGAGGGGGGTGCGGTGCGGGACCGGGCTGAGCCAGCCGGCTCCAGGGTTAGGACCACACCCCGGGGGGCCCTGACAGAGAGACGGATGGCATCTGGAAGAAGTGTGCCACCACCTCCTAACCACCCCTACAGGCATGTCACTTCAGAACCGGTGCTTACTAAAAGGCAAGAACACTGCATTACCATCAAAGCAACAGCGGAAAATAAAGCCCAACAGGTGATTTAGTAAATAGCATGTCATGATTCTCCTGAGGTCCACCCGCTAGTTCCCCGCGCCCCTCCCCCTTGGAAAATGACAGCTGCTACAGGAGAAACTGCAAAAAAGCAAAAATCCCTCTAGTTTAGTTCCTGTCCCCATAGGCAGGCTCATCACTGCTAAGATCCTGCGCTCCCTCCGAGCTCAGTTGCAAATCCCTTAAGCATTCAGCAGCTGCTCAGCCGCCTGCGCTCCTCCTAACTCATCAAGCAGAGAAGAGGCGGCTCGCTCAGCCGAGCCTCTCCGTTCCCTGCCAGCCCAGCACGAAAATAAAACACGGTTGTCGTCCTCCTCCTTCCACCAGATTTTCCGAACCGATTAAGAGAACTGTGGGGACAGACACTGGACACTTCTGTCTAAAAATATGCTTAAAACTTGTAGTCTAGATTTCTCAAGCAAGCAAATCCAAAACCTGGGCAGGTTTTCTTTCTTTCTTCTTTTCTTTCTTTCTTTTTTTTTTTTTTTTTCTTTTCTTTTCTTTTTTTTTTTTTTTTTTTTTTTTTTTTTTGAGACAGAGTCTCACTCTGTTGCCTGGGCTAGAGTGAGTGCCATGGCGTCAGCCTAGCTCACAGCAACCTCAAACTTCTGGGCTCAAGCAATCCTTCTGCCTCAGCCTCCTGAGTAGCTGGGACTATAAGCAATGCGCCACCATGCCCGGCTAATTTTTTCTATATATATTTTTAGTTGTCCATATAATTTCTTTCTATTTTTAGTCGAGATGGGATCTCGCTCTTGCTCAGGCTGGTCTTGAACTCCTGACATCGAGCGATCCTCCCGCCTCAGACTCCCATGCTAGGATTACAGGCTGAGCCACCATGCCTGGCCAGGGCAGGTTTTCTTGACCTCTCTTTCCTCAGGTAAAGAGTTTTAAAACCAGAACTGTAATTGGCAGACTTTCTTGTGGGAGCAGGGAGTTCTCCTTGGAGTGATCAAATACCATCACCCACATATTTTGTTTTTTTGTCTTATAAATTTTGTTGTGTATATTTAATGTGTACAACACGTAATGAGATCCATATAGATAGTAAAATGGTTACTATAGTCAAGCAAGTTAATATATCCATCATCTCACAGTTACCGTTTTTGTGGGTGGCAAGAACAGTTAAAATCTACTTCATTTAGCAAAAATCGTGAATACAATATTAACTATAATGCTCATGTTGGACATTAGATTTCTAGACTTGTCCATCCTACATATCTGCTACTTTGCATCCTTTAACCTGTCTCCCCATTTCCTACCTCCATCCCTAATAACCGCTGTTTTATTCTGTGTATTTGACCTTTTTTTTAGGTTCCACATAAAAGTGAGATCATGCAATATTTTTCTTTCTGTGTCTGCCTTATTTCACTTAGCATAACGTCCTCCAAGTCCATCCATGTTGTGGCAAATGGCAGGATGTCCTTTTTTAAGGCAGAACAATATTCTATTGAGAGAGGGATAGAGCGTAATATATATTTCACAGTTTCCTTATCCGATCATTCATCTGTCGGCGGACACTTAGGTTGTCTCCATACTGTTGCTATTGTGCATAATACGGCAATGAACCTGAGAGTGCAGATATCTTTATGAGGTGGGGATTTCATTTCTTTTGTGTGTATGCTAGGATTGCTGAGGCATATGGTAGTTCTATTTTTTTTTTTCTTCACAAACTCCATGCTGTTTTCCATAATGGCTGTGCCAATCTACATCCCCACCAACAGCATGCAAAGATTCCCTTTTCTCCACAACCTCACCAGCACTTGTTATCGCTCATCTTTTTAATAGTACCCATCCTAATGGGTGTGAGGTGATAGTGGTTTCGATTTGCATTTCCCTGATGATTAGTGATGTTGAGCACCTGTTGGCCATTTTTATGTCTTTGGAGAAATGTTTATTCAGGTCCTTTGCCCATTTTTTAATCAGGTTATTTGTTTTTCTGCTATTGATTTGTATGAGTTATTTATAAATTTTGGAGATTAATGCCTAAGCAAAGATATGGTTTAAAGATCTTCTCTCAATCTGTAGGTTTATTTTTATTTTGTTGATAATTTCCTTTGCATGCAGAAGATCTTTAATGTGACGTAGCCCCATTTAGTTATTTTTGCTTTTGTGGACTGAGCTTTTGGTCTGATATCCAAAAACTCATTGCCAAGGCCAAAATCAAGAAGATTTCCCCTATGTTTTCTTTTAGGAGTTTTATGGTTTCAGGTATTACGTTTAGATCTTTTATCCATTTTAAATTGTTTTTTGTGTATGATATAAGAGAAGGGTCCAATTTCATTCTTTTGCATGTGGAAATCCAGTTTTCCCAGCAACATTTACTAAACATACTATCCTTTCCTCAATGTGACTTGTTGGGGCCCTTATTGAAAATTAGTGGGCCATACATTTCTAGGCTCTTGTCTAGTTTCCTTTCTGTTGCTATGACAGAATACCTGAGACTGAGTAATTTATAAAGAACAGAGATTTCTTACAGTTCTGGAGGCTGAAAAGCCCAAGAGCATGGCACCAGCATCCGGCAAGGGTCTTCACACTGCATCACCCATGGTGTAAGGCAGAAGAGCAAGCAAGCACACAAAACAGGAAGGGGCCAAATGTGTCCTCCTTAAGAGGAACCCACTCCTGCAGTAACTAACCCACTCTCGAGATAATGGCATTAACCCCCTAATCCATTCGTGTGACTTTACCACCTCTTAAAAGTCCCACCTCTTGGTACTGTTGCATTAGGGGTTAAATTTCCAACACATGAACTTTTGGGGGACATGTTCAAACCATAGCAGCTCTCTTTTCTGTTCCATTGGTTTAAGTGTGTTTTTATGCCAGTACCACACTGTTCTGATTACTACAGCTCTGTAATATTTTAAATCAGGAAGTATGGTGCCTCCAACTTTGTCTTTCTCACAATTGCTTTAGCTATATGGGGTCTTTGTGGTTCCACATGAATTTAGGATTTTTGTTCTATTTTTGTGAAGAATAGCTTTGGCATTTTGATAGGGATTGCACTGAATCTGTAGATCACTTTAGGTAGGATGGACATTTTAACAATGTTAATTCTTCTGATCCATGAACGCAGAATCTTTCCATTTATTTGTGTCTTCTTCAGTTTCTTTCATCAATGTTTTATAGTTTTCAGTGTACAGATTTTTCACTTCTTTGGTTAAGTTTATTCCTAAGTTTCTTTTGTTTTTTGATGCTACTGTAAGTGGGATTGTTTTCTTGATTTTTTCAGCTACATCATTATTTGTATGTAGAAATGCTACTGACTTGTGTATGTCAATTTAATATTCTATAACTTTACTGAATTCCTTCATTAGTTCTAACGGGGTGTTTTGGTGGAGTCTTTAGAGTTTTATGCATATAGGATCATGCCATCTGCAAATAGATAATTTTACTTCTTCCTTTACAATTTGAATGCCTTTTATTTCTTTTTCTTGTCTGATTGATCCTCCTAGTATTTTCAGTACTATGGTGAATAGAAGTGGGAAGAGTGGGCATCCTTTCCTTGTACCCAATCTTAGAGAAAAAGCTTTGAGTTTTTCTCCATTGATTATGTTTGCTATGGGTTTTTCATAAATGGCCTTTATGATGTTGAAGAACTTTCCTTCTGTACCTAAACTGTTGAGAGTTTTTACCATGAAAGGATGCCGAACTTTGTTGAATGCTTTTTCTGTGTCAATTGAGATGATCATGTGGTTTTCATTTTTCATTTATCATACATTAATGTGATATATCACTTTGATTTGCTTATGTTAAACCAGCTTTGCATGCCAGGGATAAATCCCACTTGGTCATTATGTATAATCTTTTTGAAGTGTTGTTGAATTCAGTTTACAAATATTTTATTAGAGATTTTTGCATCAATGTTCATCGGAGATATTGGCCTGTGGTATTCTTTTCTGGCAGTGTCTTTGTCTGGCTTAGGTATCAAGGTGATGCTGGCCTTGTAAAATGTGTTTGGAAATATTCCTTTTAGGTCATTTTTTGGAAGAGTTTAATAAGTATTAGTATTAATTCTTTGAGTGTTTGGTAGAATTCAGCTGTGAAGCCATCTGGTACTGAGTTTTTCTTTGTTGGGACCATTTTGTTGTTGGTTGTTTTTTGAGATGGGATCATGCCCTGCCAATTTTTTAATGTTTTGTCTTGCTATGTAGCCCAGGCTGGGCTCAAACTCCTGACCTCAAACTCCTGACCTCAAGGGATCCTCCTGCTTCGGCTTCTCAACGTGCTGGGATTACAGGCATGAGCCACTGTGCCTGGCCTTTGTTGGGAGGTTTTTAATTACTACTCCAGTCTCTGTTGGTTACTGGTCTGTTCTGGCTACTTCTTCCAAATTCACTCTTTGTAGGTTGTATTTTTCTAGGAATCATTCATTTTCTTTCAGTTATCCAATTTATTGGCATGTAATTGTTCATAGTAGCCCCTTATAATTCTTTCTATGACTGAGGCCGTTGTCATGTTCCCACCTTCATTTCTAATTTTTTTGAGTTTGTCTTTCTTTTAGTCTAGCTAAGGGTTTGTCAATTTTATTTTTTCACAAAACCAACTCTTAGTTTTATTAAATTTTTCTATGGTTTTTCTATTCTCTATTTCTGTTCTGGTATTATGTACTTCCTTTTGCTAACTTTGGGTTTAGTTTGTCCTTTTTCTAGTCCCTTGAAGTATAATATTAGGCTATTTACTTGGGATCTCCTTTTTAATGTCAGGGTTTATTTATAGCTATAAACGTCTCTCTATTTTGCTGCATCCCATAGGTTTTGGTATATTGTGTTTCCAGTGTTGTCTCAAAATATTTTTAAATTTCCTCTTTAATTTCTTCCTTGACCCATTGGTTGTTCGGGGGCACATTGTTTAATTTTCATGTGTTCATGAATTTTCCAAAATTCCTCCTGTTAGTGATCTCTCGTTTCATACCATTGTGGTTAGAAATGATTTCCAACTTATTTCAGTCTTCTTAAATTTGTAAGACTTATTTTGTGACTTAACATATGATCTATCCTGGAGAATGTTCCATGTGTGCTAGAGAATGTGTATTCTGCTGCTGCTGGATGGAAAGTTCTATATATGTCTGTTAGGTCCATTTAGTCCAAAGTACAGTTCAAGTTCAGTATTTCCTGTCTGGTTGATCTATCCATTGTTTACAGTGGGGTTTTAAAGTCCTTCACTAGCCTGAGCAACATAGTGAGACCCTGTCTCTACAAAAAATTTAAAAATTACCTGGGCATGGTAGTGTGCACCTGTAGTCCCAGCTATTTGGGAGGCTGAGGCAGGAGGATCGCTTGAGCCCAGGAGTTTGAGGTTGCAGTGAACTATGATGATGCCACTGCACTCCAGCCTGGGCAACAGAGCAAGACCTTGTCATCCCCTCACCACTACCAAAAAAGGTCCTCTACTATTATTGTATTGCTATTTCTCCCTTCATATACATTAATATTTGCTTTATATATTTAGGTGTGCCAATGTTGGGTGCATATATATATTTATAATGGTTATGTCCTCTTGATGATTTGACCCCTTTACATTAAATAATGACCTTTGTCTCTTGTGATGGTTTTTGACTTAAAGTCTATTTTATCTAAGTGTAGCCACCCCTTATTTTAAGCAGCTCTATTTTCAGTCAGATATTAAGCTACTCTGCAAGCAAAGAGTAAATTATACTGTCCATGATAAACCTCCAAGAGGCAGGCCATATGCATGGCTTTTAGAATTTGGCCCAAATGCTGTTTTTTTAGCCACTTCACTTCATTTTACCAAGAACTATCTTCAGATGCATTCAGCCAAATATTCTCAGCAGGAAAAGGGGAAGAGAGACATCAAGTGACACTTGGTGGGAAGGAATGACAATTGCTAATTGCTCTTCCATAAATTCAGTTCCAAAGGCCTAAGTACAAGATAAACTCCTAAGACAGACTCTCCATAATTATTCATGAATCAAAGGAGTACATTCCTTTACACCTTCAGTTCATGCTGGTTTTCAGGGTGATAAGCCCCTCAGGTTTACTAGGAGCAGCAAATAAAGGGTTGTTTTACTTAGAGATCAGTAAGTGTTCTGGGGTTGGTCTGGTTTGAGAGTTCAGATCCTGCAGCAGCTGGATATAATGGAAAAACAAGGCCTGGATTCTGAGCTCAGCTTGAACACCACCAACTCCATCATTTGGGAAAATTCTTTCCCCTCATGTCACCTCATCTGCAAATGATATTTTAGTGCAATAACTGCTTTGGGCTTTCCCATGACTCTGTATTTTGAACACCTCTCCAGGATCAAGACAGAAAAAAGAGCAATAAAACCAAAACAACAAAAATCTAACTGGTCACTGTCGCTGCTTATTCAAGTTGAAAAGCCTCAGAATCAGAGAATAGGAATAAGAAAAGGACAGTGATTCACTGCGCAGAAGACACAGCCACCACCACCCCTCCCAGGCATGGCAGGTAGGACTGGAAGGGACTTGGAGGGCAGGGCACGCCGTAATACTTCTGATCAGAGACAGAGACAGCTGTGGATTCCCTGGGCAGAAGATGTTACTTTCATCCAGCAAGTTTAATCTAAATTAGTAAGTTTTCAAATTTCTTGGTCTCAGGATACCTTTACATTTTAAAAAATTAAGGACTTCAAAAAACTTTTGTTTGTATGTCATACTTACTGATATTCACATTAGAAATTAAAACTGAGAAAGTTTAAAAACATTTTGCTATAAATTCATTTTAAAGTAACAGGCCAAGCACAGTGGCTCATGCCTGTAACCCCAGCACTTTGGGAGGCCGAGGCAGGACTATCACTTAAGGCCAGGAGTTCAAGACCAGCCTGGGCAACATAGCAAGACTCCATCTCTACAAAAAATTAAAAAAGTAGCCAGGCATGGCAGTGTGCACCTATAGTCCTAGCTACTTAGGTACTTGAGCCCAGGAGTTTGAGGTTACAGTAAGCAGTAAGCTATGATCGTGCCACTGTACTCCAGCCCCAGCAGCAAGAAAAAAATAAAATCATAAGCACTTACTAGAACAGGGATCAGGGATAGGCAAAATTTTTCTATAAAGGATAGGCTGGAAAACTGAAAGGTGGTCTTAATAATAACCTATCTAACAGAGGAAATAAACTATCAAACGGAAAGTAAGAGAAATAAATTCACCACACAACTACCCTTTGTTTAATTAAAACATATGTGGCCTAACCTGTTATCTCTGAGTTCTTCTCAGCCTTGAAAAAGTTCCTGAGCGGACAGTAGGACCGCGAGCTTCCCCTGCTTCCTCAAGAAGAGACAGTACCAGGTGCCTCCCGCTAGCAAGAGGAAACTAATTTCTGCTATCAACCTGCTGCGTGAGAAACAGAAAAGCCAACACAGCAGCCTCACAGCTGCTCTTGTTATCAGTCCTCTGAAGCAGAGGGAAAAAAATGTTTTCTACCCTTTAAAACCACCAGGCAACTTTTCTCACCACCCAACATTTCTTTCCCCACTCTGTGTGTCGTGGCCACTCTTTCTCTTTCTTTCTTTCTCAGGAAAATAAACTTTTACTTTTGTATATCCTAATCACTGTCTGAGAATTCTTTCTCCCTCCACTACAAACTTTTACACCCTAACAGAAATATTTTAAGTTTGCAGGCTACCTGGTCTCTGTTGCAACTACTTAATTCTGTTGTGAAAGCAGCCACAGACAATGCGTAACAAATGAGTGTGGACATTAAGCCTCAAAAGGATGAAGCCCATCTGCAAGTAAATTCACTGTGAATAAAGCCCAGTATAATTTAAAGGAAGAAAACAAAGACCGGCAAGGTAACATTCACAATGTGTACCATCCTTTGTAGGTACTAGACCTGCAGGAACTGGAAAATGACCAAGATCCAGGAGAAAAACCAGTCAACAGAAACAGACCCAGAAACGACAGATGGTGGAATTAGCAGACAAGGATACTAAAACATCTATTATAAACATGGTATATTTGTTCAAGGATGTAAAGGAAAATGTGAATATAATGAGGAGAAATGATGTAAAAAGAAACAAAGGGCAAGAGCTAAAGAAAAATACAATATCTGAAAAGAAAATTTCATGGGAAAGCATTAACAAATTAGACACCGAAGAAAAAAAGACCAGTAAACTTGAAAAACTGCAATAGAATTTATATAAAATGAAGAACAGAGAAGAAAAGGAATAATAATTTTTAAAAAGAACAGAGCCTCAGTGACCTATGGGATATCAAGCAGTCTGATACATGCCTACCACAACCCGACTACATATCTCTAGAAAACCCACTTAAACTATGAAGATACAGAGAGGTTAAAAGGAGAAAGAGAAATATCATGCAAACAGGAGTTACAAGATAACGAGAATAGCGATATTAGTGTCAGACAAAGCAGGCTTCAGGACAGAGAATGTTGCCAGATATAAAGAAGGACATTTCATAATGACAAAAGGGACAACTCATCAAGACATAATAATCCTAAATGTGCATGCAGACAATAACAAAGCTTCAGCTGGCGCGGTGGCTCACGCCTGTAATCCTAGCACTCTGGGAGGCCGAGGCGGGCGGATCGTTTGAGCTCAGGAGTTCGAGACCAGCCTGAGCAAGAGCGAGATCCTGTCTCTACTAAAAATAGAAAGAAATTATATGGACAACTAAAAATATAGAAAAATACAGAAAAAATTAGCCGGGCATGGTGGCGCATGCCTGTAGTCCCAGCTACTCAGGAGGCTGAGGCAGAAGGATCGCTTGAGCCCAGGAGTTTGAGGTTGCTGTGAGCTAGGCTGATGCCATGGCACTCTAGCCCGGGCAACAGAGTGAGACTTTGTCTCAAAAAAAAAAAAAAAAAAAAAACCCACAAAGTTTCTAAATAGATTAATTAAGCAAACTGACAGAACTGAGGCAAATGCAAATCCACAATTACAGCTATTGTTTGAACACACCTCTCTCGGCAATCTACAGAACAATGGGGAGAAAAGGCAATTAAGAATATGGAAGACTTGAACTCTATTGGTCAATTTGACCTAATTGGTATTTCTAGAACATTACAGCCTACAGAATACATGTTATTTTCAAGTGAACAAGGAACATTCACCAAGACAGACTGTATGCTGGGCCATAAAACTTCTTTCAATAAATTTAAAAGGATTTAAATCATCCAGAGTATGTTCTCAAACCACAATGGAATTAGAACTCAATCAGACACACACACAAATTAGAACAGTGCTGTGCAGTAGAATTAGAATGCAAGCCACATATGTAATTTCAAATTTTCTATTAACCACAGAAGTAAAAAGAAACAGGTGAACTTAATTTCAATAATACATTTTATAACTGAACATATCCAAAACACAGTTGACCCTTGAAGAAAGTGGGGATTAAGGCACTGGCCTCCCCGTGCAGTTGAAAATCTAAGTATAACTTTTGGCTTCCCAAATACTTAATTACTAATAGCCTCCTGTTGACTGGAAGCCTTATCAATAATACAAACAGCACATATTTTGTATGTTACAGGTTTAAGTACTGTATTCTTACAATAACGTAAGCTCGGGAGAAGAAAATGTTAAGAAAATCATATAGATTTTCAATAGAAAATACATTTACTATTCATTACGAAGAAGTGGATCATCACAAAAGATCATCCTCATCATCTTCACGTTGAGTAGGCTGAGGAGGAGGAAAAAGAGGTTGGTCTTGCTGTTTCAGGAGCAGCAGAGGCCTAAGAAAATCAACAAATAAGTGAACCCACATAGTTCAAACCTGTGTTGTTCAAGGGTCAACTATACTCTCCTTTCGACATGTAAGCAACCTAAAAAATTATTGAATTATATTAGATTCTTTTTGCCTACTAAGTCTTCAAACCCCAGTATTATACACCTAAGAGCACAACTCGGTTTGAGCCAGCCATGTTTCAAGTGCTCAACAGCCTCATGTAGCTAGTGCCTACCATACTGGACAGAACAGCTCTACAAGGTAAGTTAACCCAGGTGTTACAGCTGGTAATTTTAATACCCATCTATTACTAAGTTATTGTAATTTTTTTCAAAGAAAAATATCTTGCCTTGAGACACAAGGTTTTTGAAATATTTAAGCCCATCTAAAAAAATGTTTAATCTATTAATCAAAGAGATTGCTAACTTGTCTTCAAACTTGTACTCCCTTTCGCTTACCCACTACTGGGATGGGCAAAACCCGTAGGAGTTGTAGCCATTGTTCTCAGATTGGCCCATCACACACTCCATGGATACCTGTTGACCACTTTAGGGTTCTCCCAAACCCCAGCTCTGTCGGATGCCCCACTGCTTCCCTCTGCTCTCTCCCGCACAGACACTGACAGCACACAGGTCTGGCGACTGTTGGAGGTTTATCCCCACCCGCTCATATTTTGGAGTTCATGGAGATACATTGTCATCTAGTTATGTTGTAAATATTATCCAGGGGGTTTTGGTTGCTTATGTTTTTATGTAAAGTAAAAAAATTCTAGCTATCGTTATCTTCTTAGAATTTGACTTTGTAAAACATGTACATACACTGCTGACAAAAATTAATGTTTTAAAAAAGAGATATAGTAGTCCCCCTTTATCTGCAGGGGATATGTTCCAACACTCCCAGTGGATGCCTGAAACCACAGATAGTACCGTAGCCTGTATGTAGAGTTATGCGGTGCATAAAGTTTCAGTCAACGATGGACAGCATATATAACGGCAGTCCCCTAAGACTATAATGGAGCTGATTTATATCTGCTGCCTTAATGATGTTATGGCCATCATAACGTGCAATGCAATTTACTTTTTTAAAAAATAAATTTAGTGTAGCCTAAGTGTACAATGTTTTTATAAGTCTACAGTAGTGTAATGTCCTAGGCCTTCACATTTATTCACCACTCATTTACTGACTCATCCAGAGCAACTTCCAGTCCTGCAAGCTCCATTCATGGTAAGTGCTGTATACCATTTTTTATCTTTTATGCCATATTTTTACTGTACCTCTTCTATGTTTAGATACTTTCAAGTACACAAATAATTACCATTATGTTATCATTGCCTACTCGGTACAGTAACATGCTGTACTGGTTTGTAGCTAGGAGCAATAGGCTGTACCGCCTAGGTTTGCACACTAGGATGCTCCCACAATGACAAAATCACCCAATGATGCATTTCTCAGAACACATCCTTCTCATTAAGCAATGCATGACTGTACTATGTTTTTTCCAATCTGACAACAGACAGCTAATGGGCAGGTATTGTATACAGCATGGATACACTGAACAAGGGGATGATTCACAACAAGGGTGGGATGGAGTGGGATGGCAAAAGACTTCATCATGCTATTCAAAACAGTATGTAATTTGAAACTCATGAATTATTTCTGGAATTTTCCATTTAATATTTACAGGCCACAGTGACCACAAGTAACAAACCTCAGAAAGCAAAACCACGGATAAGGGAGGACTACCGTCACATTGCCTGAACTTTCCTCCTTGGCCTTATCTCTGGCAGCAAATATGGAATCAAGGGGACCTAAAGAAATACTGCAGGACTGCAGGAAGGATACACCGCCAAGGAAGCACTTCCAACAAATAATCCACGCCTGTGAGGCTAGGCAGAGATGAAAAAAGTAGACCCAACCCAACGACTGGCCACTAGGAACAACCAGATGAGATAAACAGCCTTGAATAATGAAATAGAACTCCCCCCTGCAGATTCCCTACATAAAGTCTTCCAACCACGGTGAAAGGAGCTGTTAATGGAATTAAAACTGGTTCCGAATACTGCATCACCCTTGACTCAGGTCAGAAAACTACAGGCTTGAGTGTGATTTTGAAAAACAATGGTTATCGTGCCAACTCCAAATTCACTCTTTTTCCCTGCTTTGTGATACTGCAGCCGTAATAATCTAAAAAGATTTCCACTTGGCCAGTGGAAAAAGGCTCTGAGGGACAGAGATACTTCACGTGGAAGGGGCTTCACTTCTGGTTCTGGTGCTTTCCCTTCTTGTTCCCACTGCGTCACTGTCAGCATGTGGCTTCCTTGCCAGCAGGAGGCTTCTCTGTGAGTGAGATGGGGGGACCCAGTGGTGCACACTTTGCAGGGTTTTGCTGGCACCCCAGCAAGCAGCTTTCCTCCAAGTACCACCAGCACCCCAGCAAGTGACTTCCGGTGGAGTTTCACTGGCTCCCCGCCTGCCTCCCCGGACTGGGGCAACTCAGCAAACTTCTCCACCCACACCCTCTTCAGTGAGATGTGAATCTCAGCCTTGGGAGAGGAGGGAGAGGGCTCTTCAAGTCCTTCTTCAGGTACTCTCCTTCAGTTGCCAGGTAGCCGCTGCCCCCCACATCTGTTATTCCTGTATCTTTAGCGATACCTCTGTCCCTCCTAGTAGTTAATTCCCCTATTACTAGTTAGTAATTCTTCATACTGAATCTTCCTTGTTCAAATTACTGGTGTAGTTCTTTCTCCAGAATGGACCCTACATCCTAAATGATACCATAATTATTTGTAAAATTTAAAAGATGATATATATTTTCTAGATCATTAAGAAAATTAATGCCAGGAAATTACAATCCATTCAGGTAAATCAGTGAGAAAGCATAAAACATGATCACAGAAGACCAAAGTCAGTAATTAACATATAAGCAAGTGAATCAGACCCTATTAAAATGCAAAGACTTGGTCCAAATGGGTTGAAATACAAAACCCAACAAGATATGCTAAGTGACAATTAAATTATATACAAAAGTTAAAAATAAAAAGATAGACAATCTATCAAGCAAATACAAACAAAAAAAGAAGAGAAATATTCTAATAACATTTCATTCAAGGCAAAATGCATAAGCAGGACAAAAAGGGTAACTTTAGTTAGTCTTCCACAAGAATTGTACACAACACACACAAGTATTTATATACTAAATAAGTTTCAAAATATACAAAGCAAAAGCTCTAGATAAACAAATATAATTGAGAGAAATAACTATAATAGGAGACTTTAACACAACACTATTATTTTATGGTATTTATAGCTAACAATAAGAAAACTGAATTTGAATAATATAATTAAATTGGCTGAGTAAACACACATTCACCTCTGTCCTATACAAACTAAATAAAACTTCATTTAAAATATCCATAGAACACTTTTCAAAGACACTAGGCACCAAAACATCAATAAACAGAAACCACATACACCATGTTTTCTTTCCACAAGGTAAAAATCTTACAAGTAGCAAAAAATTTTTAAAAAGCCAACCACACAGAAATTTTTAAAGATTCTTAATTATTGAACTAAAAATTTAAAATGCAACGGTAAACTACTTAGAAAACAAGACTACTACACATCAAAATGTTTAAGATGTGAACATATTTAAACTTAGAGATAATTCAAAAGCCTTCAACATACTCATTTGTATATAAACAAAAACAAGCATCAGATTCAAAAAGTTAGGGGAAAAAACTAGAGAAGACAAAGAAAATAAACATAAAATAAGAAATTAATATATTTTAAGACAAAATCACAATTGATAAATCAAAACACTCGTTTTTTGAAGAGAAAAAAGATATCCCTAACAAGTCTAATCAAGTAAAAAAAGTGGTAGAACTAAGGCAAGGTAAATATCTTAGAACTAGGAGTAGCAAAATTAATAGAAAATAGTGTTAAATTCTCTACTAACAAATGTTTAAATTTCAACAAAATGAAAACTTTTCTTAAAAAGTATAAATTATTTAAATTCAGTAAATACCAAACATAAAAGGAGAAATACATTTTAAAACAGAAATTTTAAAATTTAGAGTTGCTTAAATTTAAAAATAGATAATTTACTAATAATCACAAAAGAAACTAAGTTATCAAGAAATTATTTCCAAAAATGGCTCTGAACTCAATTTTATAAGCACAGTCTTTCAATCTTTCACAGTACAAATCACTCCCATGCTATAATACTTACCGCACAAAAAAATATATAGTTATTCTATTTACTTTACAGAGCTAGCAAAATCCCAATGTTAAAATTTGTACAATAGCCCAAAAGACCAATCTTGCTCATGTAAAATTATAAATTTCCTAAATAAAAGCTTAGCAAATCAAATTCTAATGAATTTCTCAGGAGGATGCATGGCTGGCCAACATTAAGTCTGCCATCACTGTAGTGTAGCTTTTCTTTGATAATTGTTTTTTATTATCCCAGCATTATTTCTACTATTTCAAAAAGGACTCTTGCTCATGGTGGTTCCCCCCCCCCCCAGCTCTTTATCACATTTAATTTCTGCTCCAAAGTTACTGAGACTTGAACATGTTTTCAACACTAGTTTTACCACCACCACTTAAGGAATGTCTGTGAGAAAACACGATCAATGTGAATGTTAAAATAGTAACCAGAATTGCTCAGAGTGGTGCTGGGAAAGAACCCTGGGTTTAACAGGGTTTATCTGTCTGTTTATAAAATGTCTGTTTATCAATTAAAGTGGTACTGCTTTGCGGCAAAAGCATAAGCAGTTTACAATTCACTGAGACTGCCAGGTTTTGAAATTTTACAATTCTTAGTAATTTTGGGGGGGCTACAAGTATGTCCATTACTTCAAACTCTGGGAACAAAGTGAGCCTTTATTATTATTAGATCAAATATTCTAAATCCATATAATTTAAGTCTACATAAAATGCAAGTCATTTTTTTATTTTTTTATTTTTTTATTTTTTTTTTTTGAGACAGAGTCTCACTCTGTTGCCCAGGCTAGAGTGAGTGCCGTGGCGTCAGCCTAGCTCACAGCAACCTCAAACTCCTGAGCTCAAGCAATCCTCCTGTCTCAGCCTCCCGAGTAGCTGGGACTACAGGCATGCGCCACCATGCCCGGCTAATTTTTTCTATATATAGTTTTAGCTGTCCATATAATTTCTTTCTATTTTTAGTAGAGATGGGGTCTCGCTCTTGCTCAGGCTGGTCTCGAACTCCTGAGCTCAAACGATCCGCCCACCTCGGCCTCCCAGAGTGCTAGGATTATAGGCGTGAGCCACCGCGCCCGGCCCATTTTTTTAATTTTTAAAAAATTAATTTATCTGATTCTAGGAGGATGAAGGTGGTTTAATGTTGGAAAATAATAAGATGTTAACACATCAAATGAGAAAAACTATGTGAACATCTTAACAGATGCCCAAAATTCCAGAGCCATTTCTAATTCAAACTCTTTAAAAACTAAAAATAGACACTATCTTTCTAGATAAAGACTAACTCAAAACAGTCAACTTAAAATTAAAATACTTATGGACACTGCCATTAAAATGAGAAACAAAACAAGAATGTCTACCACTGTTATCATTATTTAACATTATTCTAAACATTTCAGCCAACAAAACATGCAATAAAAAATGAAATAAAACTACTACAAGAAACATTATCATTATTCAGAGATAGATGATACCAAAGTTTCCTAGAAAACCCAGGAGAAATTACTTAAAAATATACTAGGATTAAGTGACTAGATATCAGGAAAATACCCATGTATGGTCTGGTAAGACTACAAGAAAATATTACCTCTCAAATCTCTCCAACCTATCTCCATCACCACTGCCTGGACCCTAGTTTGAGCTGCTATTATTGTTTGCCTGGATTACTGCATCAGGCTCCTAAATTAACTGGCTTCCCTGTTCAGACATCATAGTAGGGCCACAGTGATGTTTCTAAAACCAAATCTGATCATGTCATTCCTTTGCTTAGAATCTTCTCATAGCTTTCCACGATATTTACAATAAAATCCAGATTCCTTACCACGGCCTTTTATATGTGTGGCTCTATACAGCCAGGCCTTATATAAATGCCATTCTTGACACTTTAGCCACACTGTCTTCCTTTTTGTTCCTCAAACACACTACGGAGGCTTTGTGGTAACTATTCATTCTGTCTGGAATGCTCTTTCCTTGAATCTCACAAGGATGGCTCCTTCTAAAATGTCAATCACATATTATCTTAAATGTTACTTCTTCAAGAGATCTTTGATCATCCAATCTAAAGTTGCCACTCAATCCCTATCTCATATCACCCTATTTAAATTTCCTCCATAGAATCTAAACCTCATGACTTGATATTTCTCTGTACATGTTCAGTATCTCCCCCAACTAATGTCACCTCCACGAGAGCAAGACCTTTGTCTTAATAACTGCTCATCCCCAACATTTTTAGTAAGTGTCTAACGTATAAGAATCACTTTAAACATTTGGATTTTTTCTTTTTTCTTTTTTTTTTGAGATAGGGCCTCACTCTGTTGCGCAGGCTAGAGTGCAGTGCTGTCGTCGTAGTTCACTCCAACCTCAAACTCCTGGGCTCAAGCAATCCTCTGCGTCAGCCTTCCGAGTAGCTGGGACTACAGGGGCATGCTACCACACCCGGCTGATTTTTCTATTTTTTGTAGAGACAGGGTCTCTCTATGTTGCTCAGGCCAGTCTTGAACTCTTGGCCTCCCACTTCAGCCTCCCAAAGCACTTGGATTACAGGTGTGAGCCATCACACCCAGCCAACATTTGGATTTTAATTGTCTGCCATTCTCAACAGACTATCGGCTCCATAAAACCAAGCCTATTTTATTTGTTATTCTATCTCCAAGACTCTGGCACAGCGTATACATTCATACAGGATGGATGAACGAACAAACAAGTGAATGAACGAATTCCTCCTTCTCTCCCTTTAATCCCTAAGTATTCTAAGATTGGGCAAACTTTTTTGGTGAGCCCAACACATTGTTGGCCTATATTGAGCTTGTAGCCAACTAACACTGTACTTAAATCATTTTATATGAATTGTTATAAAATTAGATCTCCCTACTTCTACCCATTCCCCAAATTCTACATTCATGAGATTGACTTTTTAAGCTAAACGCAGAGCTTTAATGAAGTTTGATGGCCTTAGTGAAATTAACCTTTAAAATGTCTTTGTCAAAAAAAAAACACAAGAAAGTAACAGGTTAAGAAAAATTACATCTTTTAAGTCCTAATCCATAAACTTTGTAATAAGTAGCTGGCAGAGAAGAGAGCTTCCCTAAAGTGATACTAAAAAAAAATTTGAGGTACTAAAAAGTTTATCTTGTCAGTGTATAGAGAAATGACCATTCTGCGCCGAAAACTTAACAAAGCCACAAAGGATTGCCTCCTAAGGATTTAAGCTAAGATATTAGAAGGCCATTTGATGACCCGAGTTACTCATTAAATATGACACAAAGTACATAGCTGCTAGTTTACAGGCACTCTAAGCATCTAATTACTTCAAACAAAAGGCTACATTTTAAATTTTTTATATTTTGTTTTTATTCAAGAGTTTACTCACAGGCAGCACTTTAAAATTAGGCTTTTTAAATTAAAGGCCAAAACAAAAAAATTTTGCAAATATGACACTGCTAAAAGAATGATCGTCTTAATAATTTAAACCCTAAAATGTCCGTCCTGTGGAGTTACAGTCTTTATACACAGCATATGTAAGACTGACATCTTTTAAAATAAACCAAAAAACCACAGATGGTGGGTAAATTTGTCAACGAAGAGAAACATAGTTTCAGCCTTCCAGAGTATGAAAACCATCAATAATTCACCCTATGACAGAATATAAACTATGCTTCAGAATTTTGACTTTAAATCCTCTTTCTCCAGCAGCAAATCAGCATATCTATGTTGAAGTTCCTTTTCTCTTTCTTGTTGTCGCTGAACATCTTCTTTCAGACACTTTGAAGAGACAAAAATATTAAATAATTATTTTATATGTAAGTCCACTGAAAAAATATCTATGGTATTTTATCTTAGAAACAGCTGAGTTAATTCATGATTCTTGAGAGGTAAATATTCCCCAAAAAGAAACAAATATAGCAAAACCAGTACTACAGCCATTCTTCGATTTGGTCATGTGATTACCATCTTGATTACAATCTCTGTGGCTACCTCGAATACACAAGCTATTTTTGTCCTATCAACACCTACAAATGCTTGTAAATAAGCCCTGACTGCCCGTTAGCACGGAGGGGCTCTCATGCACATTTGGTAGGTAAATCTAACCCAAACCTGGCCAAAGGAATTTGATGCTTTGGGATGACTAGCTATGCTCCCCACATCCTAAATTCCAAAACAAAAAGACACTGGTTTAGTTTCCCCTCATAAAGCTGCATGAATGAGATGCAATCAAGTTTCAGGGAGAAAAATGACAACGGTTACTTATTCCATCTCACCATGTATCTCTATACAAAACAGAAAATGAGTAAAGGGAAGATCTTTGTATCCACCACTTGCCTGGTCTATCCATCAACACACAGATAATTCTAGACTAGAAAATCAAAAACGTTAGGCTCTCATTGAAAAAGGCTTGACAGTATCAACTTCAGAATAGCGTGCACAGGAAAAGAAAAAAAAAGGAAAGCTCTGATAATTCTCTGCAGCTCTCTTTCTAAGCAACACTTCAAGGTAATACATAACATTACCTCTAGCCTCCGGGGAATAGCAGAATCTTCATGTTTCTTGAGTTCTTCAAAAGTACGTAACTCCAAGTGAGCCTGCTCGATTTGGTCCCATAAGTCATTCAACTGTTTCATGAGCCCCATAGCACGAGACTGGTAACCCCCAAGCAAAATTTTCATCTTCTTTTCCATCTTTGCAGCTCTCTTGGCTTCTGTTGTCATGTGGCCCCTGTTTATCTGGAGGGCAGGGGAAGATCACATCAGCATACATGAGAAAAGCAAGCTATTAAATAACAGGGCTAGAAAGGTACCACTGATTAACTACATGCCCTGAAGTGAAAATACACTAGAACCCCTTATACTTCAACTACCATAACACAATTTAGGTTTAGGAGGGATTTATCTTGCCCCTGAAGGTTTTCACAGGTTAGTCCCAGTAATTTATAATCTATTTATATAATAACTTAACCCATGATTCAATGTCAAAGCAGAACTGAAATTCACAGTATGGGAAAAATTAACAACCACTTTCTGAAAATAGCTTCTGCTATCATTCATCTGCATTTATTTTGGGACTAGCAACAGCCCATCTTCATGATCTATACCTCAAAACTGCTCTTCTGGGAGTCTGTCCACACATCAAGCACCCCAACTTTTACAGTTTCCACCTGAGGGGCTGCATCCTAGCTCTAGATCACTGGACTCCTAGAACAAAGAGCTTGCCTGATTAAGGAATGCAAGGCCAGGCATGGTGGCTCACGGTCTGTAATCCTAGCACTCTGGGAGGCTGAGACAGGAGGATTCCTTGAGGTCAGGAGTTGGAGACCAGCCTGAGCCAAGAGCGAGACCCCGTCTCTACCAAAAATAGAAAAAATTAGCCAGGCATAGTGGTGCGGCCTGAGTTTGAGGTTGCGGTGAGCTGTGATGATGCCACTGCACTCTACCCGGGGCAACAGAGTGAGACTCTGTCTCAACAAAATAAATAAAATCAAAAATTAAAAAATCAGGCATGCAAGTACTTTCAGGGGCTACACCCTTTAAGAGCTGTGCATAGAAGGGCCTAAAAAAGTGAAGTTCCACATTACTACCCGGAAGGGTTTATAGCGTAATTTTCCAGTGGCCACCTGACAGCCTGGCCTCTAACTTAAACTTGCATCCAGAAACAAACAGTAGCCCTCTGGCAACCTGAGCAGGAACTTGGCACATCCCAAGACTTTCCTCCACTCACTCACTGATAAATCCAGGTCTACCCATTCTTCCTAAAAGGAGTTTATCCATGTACCAAGTGCCACAATTTCTATAGCTATCACACAAGGGACTATAACATCCTAGCTCTGGAAGTTGGTTGTGAGGTTTTGCATTCCTAACTCTCCCTAGACCACACAAAACAAAAAGGTGGCTATACAACAGGACTGCTGCCAGCAACTATCTCCCCAGGATCATGGGGTAGCCTGAACACCAGTATAGGCATTTGCCACAGAGCCGGGGAATCAGGCACTCAGCTTCAACAATAGGACAGAGGGAACGACATACATCCAACACCTCAACCTTTCCAGGTACATCTAGAGGGCTGGCTTCCACCTTACTGATCACAGAGAACTGACAGACATGGGACACCCTAATCTCCATGAGGCCACCAAAAATAGAGATAGCAGTCAGGACAAATGGAAACATTTGAGAGGCACCTTAAAATCTTAGGCTGGATGGATTGGTGAAATCCTTCTCCTACACAAGGCCAGTCTGACAAGACTGGGAGAGGCAGCTGTCTTATCTAATGTACAGAAGTTAACACAGCAAGTTAAAAAAAATGAAGAAAGAGAAAAATAAATTCCAAGTAAAACCAAGCTGAGTGAATTGGAGATATGTGATCTACCCAACAGGGAATTCAAAATAATGGTCACAAAGATGCTCACTGAGGTCAGGAGAGCAATGCAAGAACAAACTGAGAACTTCAATGAAGAGACAGAAAGTATAAAAAGCACCAGACTGAAACATATATCTGAAAAATACTATAACTGAAATGAGAAATTCAATAGAGAGGTTCAACAGCAGACTAGATCAAGCAGAAGAAAAGGATCAGTGAACATGAAGACAAGTCACTAGAAATCATCCAATCCGAAGAGCAAAAAGAAAAAAGAATGAAGCCTAGCACAGTGGCTCACGCCTGTAATCCTAGCACTCTGGGAGGCAGAGGCAGGAGGATTACTTGAGCTCAGGAGTTCAAGACCAGCCTGAGCAAGAACGAGACCCTGTCTCCACTAAAAATAGAAAAATCACCCAGGCATCATGGCACACACCTGTAGTCCCAGCTACTCAAGCGGCTAAGGCAAGAGGATTGCTTGAGCCCAGGAGTTTGAGGTTGTAGTGAGCTATAATGATGCCACTGTACTCTATCAAGGACATCAGAGTAAGGCTCTGTCTCAAAAAAGAAAGAAAAGAAAAAAGAACGAAAAACTGTAAAGATAGCTTAAGAGATTTATGGGACACCATCAAGCAGAACAACTTACATATTATTAGCATGCCAGGAAAAGAGAGAGAAAAGGACAGAAAACATACTCAAAAAACTAATGGCAGAAAACTTCCCAAGCCTGGGGAAGGAAATAGAAAACCAGATCCAGGAAGCTCAAAAGACACCAAATAAGATGAATCCAAAGAAATCCACACCAAGACACACCATAATCAAATTGTCAAAAGTTAAAAACAAAGAGAGTGTTGAAAGCGACAAGAGAAAAATGAATCATCATAAATAAGGGAACCTCCATAAGACTATTTGAGCAGATTGCTCAGCAGAAACCTTTCAGGCTGAAGAAGTAGGATGATATACTTAACACATTAACTGCCATGTGAGTTGTATTTAACTCATGATAGTTGTAAGCCCAGGGCCTCATGAAGCATATGTAACTCACATGTCTCTTCACCTAGGGAGCTGCGAGAACTATTTTTCAAGTTGCATATAACTCACACACAGAAAAAATAAAAAATAACAAATTTTTCATTACATTAGAAAGGATCATTTTGTTTTCGAAGTTTTTATTCTATTTTCATAATAAAACACCGTGGCCCCAAGGAAAGATTTTTTTTTTCCTAGCGTGGCAGTCAATGTGTTAAAGCCTGAAGAAGGGTTGCGGAGGGGGGTGCTGTAAACCAAGAATACTGTACCCAACACATATCTTTCAAAACCAAAGGGATGACAAAGACTTTCTCAGACAAAACTGCTTAGAGAGTTTATCATTATTAGACCTGCCTTACAAGAAATCCTAAAGGGAATTCAAGCTAAACAAAGAGAACGCTAACTAGTAACATGAAAACATATGAAAGTATAAAACTCATTGGTAAAAGAGAGGAAGGATCTACAAAAGAACCAGAAAACAAGTAACAAAATGGCACTAGTAAGTCCTTGCCTATCAATAATTACTTTGACTGTTAAATGGGTTAAACTCCCCAATCAAAAGGCACAGAGTAACTGAATGAATAAAGAACAGGATACAATTATATGCTGCCTACAACTGAATCACCTCACCTTAAGGGACACTCAAAAACTGAAAGGGAAGGAAAAAGATATCCCATGGAAACAGAAACAAAAAGAGAAAAGGAATAGCTATACATATTTCAGATAAAATAGATTTTAGAACAAAAACTGTAAAAAGAGACAAAAAGGTCACTATACTATGAAAATGGGGTCAATTCATCAAGAGGATATAACAATTATAAATACATACACGCTCAACATCAGAGCACCTAAATATATAAAGCAAATGTTAAGAGATCTGAAGAGAGACATAGACTGCAACACAATAATAGTAGGGCATTTTAATATCCCATGTTCAACAACAGACAAATCATCCAGACAAAAAAATCAATTAGGAAACACTAGACTTGAACTGTACTTCAGACCAAAGGGATCTAACAGACATGTACAGAACATTTCATCCAACAGCAACAAAATACACATTCTTCTCAAGGGCACAGAGAACACTTTCCAGGATAGATCATGTTGGATCACAAAAAGTGTCACCAAATTTAAGAAGATCAAAATCATATCAAGTATCTTTTCCAATGACAATGGTATGATACTAGAAATCTACAACAGGAAGAATCAAGGAAAATTAAAAAATATCTTGAGACAAATGAAAATGGAAACACAACATCCCAAAATCTATGGGATGCAACAAAAGCAGTTCTAAGAGGGAAGTTCATAGGCACTAAATGCCTATATCGAAAAAGAAAAAAAATGATATCAAATCAACCTAACACTATACCTCAAGGAACTATTAAAAGAAGAACTAAGCCCAAAAAGAAGGAAATAACAAAGATCAGGGCAGAAATAAATCAAATAGAGGCTAAAAAAATGATATAAAAAATTAACAAAACTAAATTTGTTTTGAGAAAAGATAAAATTGACAAACCCTTGGCTAAAACAAAAAGAGAGAATAAAATTAAATCAGAAAGGAAAGAGGAGACATTACAACTGATAACACAGAAATACAGAGGATCACAGGAGACTAACTACTATGAACAATTATATACAAATTGGACAACCTAGAAGAAACTCTTTGAAAGATATAACCTACAAAAACTGAATCACAAAGAAATAAGAAATTCTGAGCAGACTAACAAAGAGCAAGGAGACTGAATCAGTAATTAAAGTCTCCCATGGAGGAAAAGCCCAGGACCAGATGGCTTCATGGCTGAATTCTACCAAACATTTAAGGAGCTAATACCAATCCTTCTCAAAAACTCTTCCAAAAAACTGGAGAGGAGGGAATACTTCCAAATTCATTTTATGAAGCTAGCATTACCTTGATACCAAAGCCAAAGCCAAAGCCACTACCAGAAAATAAAACTACAGGCCAATATCACTAATGAGCACAGACGTAAAAAATCCTCAACAAAATTCTAGCAAAGCACATTCAACATCACATTATTAATAAAAGGACCATTCACCATGATCAAGTGAGATTTATCCTGGGGACGCAAAGATGGTTCAACATATGCAAATCAATAAATGTGATTCACCACATTAACAGAATGAAGGGCAAAAACCATACGATCATCTCAATAGATGCAGAAAAAGCATTTGACAAAACTCAGTAGCCTTTCATGATAAAAACTCTCAACAAATTAAGTACAGAAGGAAAGTTCCTCAACATAACAAAGGCCATATAAGACAGACCCACAGCTAACATCACACTCAATGGTGAAAAATTGAAGGCTTTTCCTCTAAGATCAAAAACACAAAAAAGATGTCCACTCATACCACTTCTGTTCAACATAGTACTATAAGTGCTAGCAAGAGCAATTAGGCAAGAAAAAGAAAAAGAAAAAGAAAAAGAAAAAGAAAAAGAAAAAGAAAAAAGGCATCCAAATAGGAAAGGAAGAAGTGAAATTGTCTCTGTCTGCTGAACACATTATCTTGTTACAGAAAACTCTAAAGACTCCACCAAAAAACTATTAGAACTGATAAATTCAGTAAAGTTGTAGGATACAAAAAAAAAAAAAAAATCAAGATACATAAATCTGTAGCATTTCTGTACACTAACAATATACTACCTGAAAAAGAAATTAAGAAAACAACCCCATTTACAATAGCAGCAAAAAAGTAAAATACTGGTAAATAAATTCAACCAAAGAGGTGAAGATCTGTATACCAAAAACTATAAAATATTTATGAAAAAAACTGAACATGACACAAATAAATGGAAAGATATCTCACGTTCATGGATTAGAAGAATTAATAGTTAAAATGTCCACACTACCCAAAGCAATCTACATCAATGTGATCCCTATCAAAATTCCAAAGTCATTCTTCACAGAAATTTTTTAAAAATCCTAAAATTTGTATGGAACCACCAAAGACCCCAAATACCCAGAGCAATCTTGAGCAAAAAGAGGCACTACACACCAAATACACTACAAAGCCATAGTAATCAAAACAGCATGGTACTGGCATTAAAAACAATACACTGATCAATGGAATAGTATAAAGAGCTCAGATATCAACCCACACACCTCTGGTCAATTGATTTTTGACATAGGTGCCAAGATCTCACAATGGGGAAAAGACCATCTTTTCAATAAGTAGGATTGGGAAAACCAGATATTCACATGCAGAAGAATGAAAACGGATGTCTGCCCAGCTAGCTCAGTTGGTAGAGCATGAAAAGAATGAAAATGGACCTTTAACTTACCCTTATACAAGAATCAATCCAAAATGGATTAGACTTCCATATAAGAACTGAAACTGTAAAACTACTAGAAGAAAACTCCATGACACTGGAATGGGCAGAGATTTCTTGGATATGACCCCAAATGCACAGGCAATGAAAGCAAAAACAGACAAATGAGATGGTATCAAACTAAAAAGCTTCTGCACAGCAAAGGATACAATTAACAGAGTTAAGAAAAACCCCACAGATTATGAGAAAATATTTGCAAATCATACATCAGATAGGGGGCTAATACCCAAAATATACAAGGAACTCAAACTACTCAATAAAAAGAAAACAAATAACCCTCTTTTAAAAATGGACAAAGGACCTGAATAGACATTTCTCAAAAGAAGACAGACAAATAGCCAAGAAACACATGAAAAAAAATGCCTAACATCTCTAATCATCAGAGAAATGCAAATTAAAACCACAATGATATCACCTCACACCTGTCATATTGGCCATTATAAAAAAGATGAAAGATAATAAGTATTGGCGAGGATGTGGAGAAAAGGGAACCCTTGTACACTACTGGTGGTATGGCAAATTAGTACAGCCATTTTGGAAAACAGTATAAAGTTTCCTCAAAAAAGTAAAAATAGAATTACCATATGATCCAGCAAGTCCACTTCTGGGTACATATCCAAAGGACTGAAATCAGTATATCGAAAAGCTGTCTGCGCTCCCACATTCACTGCACCATTATTCACAACAGCCAAGATATGAAATCAACTGAAATGCCCATCAATGGATGAAAGGATTTTTAAAATGTGGTATACATACACAATGGAATACTATTCAGGCTTTAAAAAGCAGGAAATTCTGTCAATTACAACAATATAGATGGACCTAGAGGACGTTATGCTAAGCAAAATAAGCCAGGCATAGAGAGCCAAATGCTCTATGTTCTCACTTAAATGTGGAATCTAAAAATGGCAATCTCATAGAAGTAGAGAGTAGAATGTTGGTTACCAGGGTCTGGGGGGTTTAAGGGATAGATAGGGAAAGGTGATATGTTGGTCACAGGGTACAAAGTTTCAATTGGACAGGAGGAATAAGTTCTGGTGATCTATTATACAGCTTTGTGATACAGTTAATAACAATGTATTCTATATTTCAAAATAGCTAAAAGAATGAATTTTTAAATGTTCTCACTATAAAGAAACCGTAAGTATTCAAGGCGATGAACATGTCAATTAGTCTGATTTAATCATTCCACAATGTGTACCAAAACCTCACATTTTCTCCATAAACATATGATTATTTGTCAATTAAAAATAAAATATAAAAAATGTACTTCTATATTATACATCTAGTATATTTTTAATAACTGAATAATATTCCATCCAATTAATAAACCACAGTTGTGATCAAAACATAACTCCTTCAAACTACAAAATGACTAGACTATTTTTATAATGTCATAATCCTAAATTTGGTATAAAACCCATGAAGGGAAGAGAATACCAATATCACACTTGGCAACAATTTTTTTTTATTTTGAAGAGTGAAAAGATACCATAAAATTAAGAGAAATGACAGTTTTCCTATTAAATATGTATACTGAATACAGGTTGGCTGCCTTCTCAGATAACTCTAAAATTATGGGAAAAGAAATATGTATAAACTCACAAAAAAACAAGATGGACAACTAACAGAAGGAAGACTTAAAACAAAATTCTGGAGCACGTAAACTGATGCAACAGGGCAGAGAAAGTCCCAGCTTGGAGAATCCAAGGAGAGGCGGAACAGATGTGAAACGCAGAATTCCATTAGCGTAACATCTTATCTAGGTATATATTTTGCATTCCCACAGTATAATCACTTAACATTTTAAAGCGATCTTCCAACGCTTGTTTTCAACACACAACACTTAAAATTGTGAGATCAAAGCTTTAGGGATTATTAAATCTGTGCTAATTTCTTTGTGTCTGTCTGCTCCTCCCTTCCTCCTTTCTCCCCTACTTCTCTTCCTCTCTCTCTCCCTCCATCCCTCTCTCTCTCAAATTGATTCTAAAAAGTGACTTCTATAAGAACCAAAACTGGGTAGTTTCAGGATAATGTACACCCAAATTATACTCTGTAATTCAAAATAATGTAACTAAGAACACCCTATAACAAACAAGGGAGACAGTGTGATAATGTAAATACTTTTTTTCCTAAGACATTAAATGTGGGGTGGGGGGAGATAAATAAGCAGAAATGGTACCATGGAAAAAATACTGTCAAATGCAAAATACTGGTATGAAAATTGTGTACCTAGGATGTTTTCTAAATGTTTGGAAACAATACAACTCTGTCTCAAAACAAATATACAACTCTGAAACATCTACTTCTGATGCATAACATCTGAATTAAAAACACATTTTCAATCTCAATGCTTTATGGTTAGAATATGCAAGAACCCCCAAAGAACTAAAATGTGCCTCAAAATGTAAAGCACAGTACCTCTACTAGAAAAGTAGTACTATTAATTCTTCATATCTGTACATCTCCATCTTAGTTTTATTAAAAGGTAAAGTCAAATAAGCCTATGGGGGGTGACAATCGGGGGTGGCATTGCATGTATGTAACTTACTAACATGAGATGGATCTAAAATTACTTTAAATACCTCAGAAAACTAAAAATAGAACTACCATATGACCCAGCAAACCCACTGCTGGGTATGTATCTAAAGGAGGGGAATTCAGCATATCAAAAAGATACCTGCACTCCCATGTTTACTGCTGCACTATTCATTAGCCAAGATACGGAATCAACCTGAATGCCCATCAACGGATGGATGGATAAAGAAACTATAGTACGTATACACAATGGAATATTATATAGCCACAAAAAGAATGAAATCCTGCCATTTGCAACAACATGGATGGAATTGGAGAACATTATGTTAAGTTAAATAAGCCAAGCACAGAAAGACAAATCTCACATGTCCTTACTCATATGTGGGAGCTAAATGTTAAAAACAATTGATCTCATGGAGACAGAGAGTATAATGATGGGGACCAGAGGCTGGGAAGGATTGCAGGGAGGGGTGATAAAGTAGGGATGGTTAATGGGTGCAAAAATATAGTTAGATAAAATGAACAATATTTGATAGTACAACAAAGTGACTACAATCAACAATATGTTAGGGTATACTTTAAAGTAACTAAAAGAATGGAATTGTAATGTTCCTAACACAAAGGAATATTAAATGTCTGAGGTGCTGGGTACCCCAATTTGATTAACTCACATTGTATGCCTGTATCAAAACATCACATGTATCCTACTTAATAAATATATATATAACTATGATGTACCCATAATTAAAATTTTTTAAAAATTAATTTAAATAAAACTCCTTTAAAACTATTCATTTCTTTAGTATTTTATAAAAGTTAAGCTTTTATTTCTCTGCAATTTGCTTGAGGAATAAATTCATAAGAACTGCTAAGGTCTTTTATAAAGGAACCGTTTTCCTCTGATAACAAATCAAAGTTAGTTCCATGGCAATGCCATGTGCCTTCTAGGAGTCAGGAAACACTGACTGAAGGCAGGCAGCACGTACAGTGGCAAAGGAGTGAGTCACTCTTACTACTCAGCACTGCCATCCAGCTGTTTTGAGCTGATGCAAGTTATTTAACCTGTGTGTCTCCATTTCTCCACCAGTAAAACTGCTAAAAGTTGTTATGAAGCTTAAATAAGATCATATGCGTAAAAACCCTCAGCCTTCCAGTGCCTGGCATGGAATAAGCAGTCAATAAATGTTAACTCTGATGACAATTATTATTTTACAGACACTCAGAGTTCAAACGTTTACCTCTCCTCTCTAATAACTAAGGGACTAAGGATAAGGCTTTAAAAGCTTCTTTAAAATTCCAACTTTAAGAAAAGACTATATGGACCCCTTCCTGGAAACAGATCAAGGAAAAACAGCTCTTTCATCTTTTAAGTGAGCAGTTTGCCTCCTGAGGACCACAAGACCAAACACTACACACTGGACCTCTGTCCTACAACATTACCAGAACATGGAGTCATGAATTTCCCCAATTCTTTGGGAAGATTTCCTAACCCTGAAGTTCAAATTAGGTGAAGAAAGTATCCAAGTACATTAGACCCAGCAATTTCACTCTTAGTATTTCCTGAGAGAAATGAAAACATAAATCCATCCAAAAAGGTGCACACAAATGTTCACAGCACATTATTCATAATAGCCAAAAGGTAGAAACAATCCAAATATCCATTAAGTGATGAATGGACAAACAAAATGTGGTATTATCCATACAATGGGATATTACTCAACCATAAAAAGAAATGAAGTACAAATACATGCTATAACGTAGATGAACATTGAAAACATTATGTTAAGTAAAAGAAGCCAGTCACAAAAGACCACATATTATATTAGTCCACTTATTTCAAACGTCTAGAATAGGCAACTAGATACAGAAAGTAGACAGCTGCCTTAATGGTAGATTAAGGGCTGGACAGGTGAGGGGGATGACTGCTAACAGTACAGGGTTTCTTTCTGGGGTGATGATTCTAATGATGGTTGCACAACTCTGTGCCTTTACTGAAAACCAATTAAACTCTAAATGGTTGCCCTGTATGTAATTTTTATCTCAATAGGCGATTA
Organism: Eulemur rufifrons; assembly: GCF_041146395.1. NCBI lineage: Eukaryota > Metazoa > Chordata > Mammalia > Primates > Lemuridae > Eulemur > Eulemur rufifrons. The sequence goes on along the minus strand of NC_090997.1, from coordinate 13,357,394 downwards.
TAAAAATAAAGTATCCAAGTAGTAGAAACATTACCTCCACGGGGTGGGGGTGGGGGTGGGGGTCAATTCTTCTGGACATAAAAATCTAAGAATTATTTCCCCCAGAAATCAAAAGCAGTACTTCTGAGTCTAAGTTCTAGAAAGGTGGTGGAGGAAAGAGTTAGATTTTTTTTAAAAAGGCAAAACTTCCACTTTACAAATTTTACAACACAATCAAGGAGAGAGGATAATAACTTCCATTCTCCGTCTCCCACTTCAAATATTCCTGGAGCATGTCTTTTTAAGGCACTGGCTAAACTTGAGAACTACCTGCGGAGCTTTTAAAATCTACCAGCACCAGTGTCCTAACCCCACAGAATGATTCAAATGGCTTCAGGCTGTTTTATCTTTAAAGCTCCCAGATGATTCTAATAGGCAATCAGGATAGAGAACTCTGTTTCAGCCCAACTCATTACGTAAGCTAGGTATCAGCTGTTTTCTCAGCTATACCTACCAAAAAGTTCTCATTCCCCCTAAGAAATGAACAACTGAATTCCTCAAGTTATATCAAGTTCCTTATACCAGTGGTCTCCAACCTTTTTGGCACCAGGGACAGGTTTCATGGAAGACAATTTTTCCACGGATAGGGGTGTGGTTTGGGGATGACTCAAGTGCATTACATTTACTGTGCAGTCAAACCTCTCTGCTAGTGATAATCTGCATTTGCAGCTGCTCCCCAGCACTAGCATCACTGCCTCAGCCCCACCTCAGATGTCAGGCATTAGATTCTCATAAGGAGCACAACCCAGATCCCTCACATGCGCAGTTTACAGTAGAGGCCCGGCTCCTATGAGAATCTAATGCCACCACTGATGTGACGGGAGGCGGAGCTAAAGTGGTGATGTGAGCAATGGGAAGCGGCTGTAAATACAGATGAAGCTTCACTCACTTGCCACTGTGCGGACCATTTCCTACCACCTAGTTCCTAACACTCCACAGACTGGAACTGGTTGACGGCCTGGGGAGTTGGAGACCACAGCCTTATGCTATAGTTCAGCATGTTCTAAGAATACCCACATTAGATATTCTAATCACATCTGGATTCAAATACACATTCCAAAACCCAAAAAGCAAAGAATTTCAAATTAAGATAAAGTGCTTTTTTAAAATTAGCCATACAAATTAATATTTTCATGTTAAGACAACTCAATTAGATATACATTTCACTTCATGGATATTCAATTTCTAATATGGTGTAACATAGTATGCTCAGAAACTGTTTAATTATTAATAATTATCAAGGTATATTTAGTATTATTAGTACCCTGTATCTGGGAATTATCTTACCTCATACACTTGAGCCATTTATTATTCCCAAACCACCAGAGGTTTTAAAACTTAAAAGTTATTAGTTTCCATTTAATACCAACCATTTTATTTCATTTAGCTCAACCTTTATAAAAGTCTTCTGGCTCAAATACTGTGGTAAGATTCCATGCAAATATGGACTTAAGTTATACAAAAATAAATTTAAGCACAGGAAAAAATTAATTTAGCTGAAGAACTCTATGAAGTTAATCATTAAATGTATCTTCCTTAGACAGAATACAGCTTTTAATATTCAAGTTTAGCTTAGTTATCTTACACTTGCCACTTTATTATTAAAATATGAAGGAAGGTACCTGCATGTTTTATAAAATGCTCAACCTATGACTACTCAATACACTTTAAGAGGAAAAATACTTAAACTATAGTTTCTGGTCTTTTTCTTTTGTCATTTTTTTTTTTTTTGAGACAGAGTCTCACTCTGTTGCCCAGGCTAGAGTGCCATGGCATCAGCCTAGCTAACAGCAACCTCAAACTCCTGGGCTCAAGCAATCCTGCTGCCTCAGCCTCCCGAGTAACTGGGACTACAAGCATGCGCCACCATGCCTGGCTAATTTTTCTATATATATTTTTAGTTGTCCAGATAATTTCTTTCTATTTTTAGTAGAGATGGGGTCTCGCTCTTGCTCAGGTTGGTCTCGAACTCCTGAGCTCAATCACCCGCCTCGGCCTTCCAGAGTGCTAGGATTACAGGCGTGAGCTACCACGCCCGGCCCTCTGGTCTTTTTCAAGCCAATAAATCTCAGGCATGAAATGCACATGCATACATGGCACAGAACTACCTTAAATCAGCCCCAATGCCCCCACCTCAACATCCACACACACAGAAATAACACTGAAGTGCAAGAGAGTATAAAACCTTATTGTTTTATACTTGAGGTTGCTATGAGCTAGGCTGATGCCACAGCACTCTAGCCTGGGTGACAGAATGAGACTCTGTCCCCCCTGCCCCCACAAAAAAACCTTTATTGTTTTGTTTTGTTTTGTTTTGTTTTTGAGGCAGAGTCTCACTCTGTTGCCCGGACTAGAGTGCCATGGCGTCAGCCTAGCTCACAGCAACCTCAAACCCCTGGGCTTAAGCAATCCTCCTGCCTCAGCCTTCCGGGTAGCTGGGACTACAGGCATGCACCACCATGCCCAGCTAATTTATGTATATATATATATGTATATATACACACATATATTTAGCTGTCCAGATAATTTCTTTCTATTTTTTTTTTTAAGTGGAGACGGAGGTCTCACTCTTGCTCAGGGTGGTCTCAAACTCCTGACCTCAAGCGATCCTCCCACCTTGGCCTCCCAGAGTGCTAGGATTATAGGCATGAGCCACCACGCCCGGCCCTTTATTGTTTTAAATACAAAGAATCAGGGGGGAAAAAAATATCAGACTCTGATTTAATCAGATTCATATTTCTAAGTCCTTTAAAAAAAGTAAGCATTAGCAACTACCCCGATGGACAACAATTTTGAAGAAAACAATATTGGCTTAAGGAGTTTGTATTGCATCTTACAGCTGATTTACCACAAGTTCTCAAAAAAAAAAAAAAAGGCTTTTCAACTCACTCCATCTTAGAGTTTATTTACCAAAAGTTTTCAAAAAATGCTCTTGAAATCTTTATATGTACTTACAGACATACTTTAGAATCTTCTTAAGACATCTAACTAAGTTAGCACTGGAACTAAGATTACTTTATTCTAATTACCAGAGAAACCTCTCAAACATGGTTATAACTGGAAGTTTAGAAGCCACTACTGTGATTTAAATATGAATTGGCAGAAAATTTCCAATAATCTTAAAAAAACGAAGTACACTACCACTATTAAGAATTTAAAGTAGACCAACACTTGATACAATTAAGGCTGACTTCATCCAATATGAAAGGGTAAAATTCAATTCAAAGCAGGAGATGAATGAGAATATATCTACATATAAATGTGTAGGGAGACCCAACTGACAAATTTCATGCACCATAACTCTATTTTGTAATATGATATCTGGAATTTGCTTCAAATAATCGTGGAAAGCGGGATAACAGGTGAAACAAGAGTGGCTATGATTTGATGATCATACCATAGCTGGGTGATGATACATGAGGATTCATTATACTAGTCTACTTTTCAGTATGTTTGAAAATTCCCATAACAAAAGATTTTTTAAAAGTCAAATTCAGTACTACATGTACTCTAAGGCTAATTATTTTCTTAAGACTGTATACATACCATCAACCATGGAACATCAAGATAATATAATATAATAGAGACATTAAAACTTACAAGTATGTCAGCTGTTTCAACACACCAAAATGTATACACAAAATGTTAAATTAAAATCCAATGATGTAAAATCCATTTACACTAACCAAAATCTGAGTTTTAAGCCTCATTGTAGGCCGGGCGTGGTGGCTCACGCCTGTAATCCTAGCACTCTGGGAGGCCGAGGCGGGAGGATCGCTCGAGGTCAGGAGTTCGAGACCAGCCTGAGCAAGAGTGAGACCTTGTCTCTACTAAAAATAGAAAGAAATTATCTGGCCAACTAAAATATATATACAGAAAAAATTAGCCAGGCATGGTGGTGCATGCCTGTAGTCCCAGCTACTTGGGAGGCTGAGGCAGTAGGATCGCTTGAGCCCAGGAGTTTGAGGTTGCTGTGAGCTAGGCTGACGCCACGGCACTCACTCTAGCCCGGGCAACAGAGTGAGACTCCGTCAAAAAAAAAAAAAAAAAAAAAAAAAAAAAAAAAAAAAAAAAAAAAGCCTCATTGTAACAATCTCTCTCTTAAAATCAGCCCATGTTTCAAATTTCAGGTATTAATCAAAATTTACAGAATATAAAAACTTAGCCTGTTGTTCAAGGTGAAGTTACTTCTTAATACTTCATAGTATCAAACCAAGTATAATCCAATTTAGGTAACCAAGAGTGATGCACATTTGAAGAGACATGGGGGAGAATTGCAATTTACTAAAACTTGCTATTTGCTAGGCACACAGTATCTCATTTAACCTTACATTATCTTATACTTCCATTAAATAAAAACTATTACCCACCCAAATTTTATAGGTAAGGATTTATGAGACCCAGAGAGGTTAAGTAACTTGCACTAGGCCACACAGCCACTAAATGATGCTATACAGTTGTGTCCTACTAGAAAGTCCAACACATTGCCATTTCACTACTAACAAACCAAATGTCCTCCCTGCCTCAGCCCCTGAAATGCAAACATGCCTGAAGAAATTCAAGCTGTGGGACTGAACGCTTAATGCCACCAGACTCAAACTGCTCCCTGAAAAACAAATTATTCTGGACACACGTAAACAAGACCTTAATGAATGTATATGCCCATCATTCTTTCCCTGATTTAGACATTTACCTGTACATACCCACTTATAAGAATTTTATTTGATACCTGAGAAAAGATTTTACTTTTCCCAGTTTATTATTTTTAAATTCCAAATTCTTTTAGTCTTAATAAGCTATAAAGCTATAGGAAAACAAACACCTCTCAGAAAAATTTTATGGGGGAAAAAAAAGGTAACATTTAACAACTTTTTAAGGACAGAATATAACTAGCATTTAATTATTCGGAGATTTTGCCAAAGACTTTAAATGACAGCAAATGATAATGTTTCTCTCCTTTTTAAAATCATATTTACAATATTATACTATTAAATGAAAAGTGTACTATATGATGATCCCAGTATAGTTTTACACCTTCCTCCCTTCATCCATACATAGAAATAAAAAAACGTTATATGGGGGAGGGGGAAGGTGGGCTGGGGCGCATGTGTGCGTGCGTGCGTGTGTGTGTGTGTGTGTGTGTGTGTGTATGTTTGAGGTGATTATGCCTGGATAGTAGGCTCCTTTTCTTCTTTATTTTTTCTATTTCTTTTAAATCTTCCATAAAACACAGGTATTATTTTTAGAAAGACGCCTACAAATGTTATTTTTTTAAATGCATAGAAGAGAAACTGTCTAAAAAAGACTGGCCAGAGACCAATGGAAAACTGATGGTTCCCAGGAGATGAATCAGTAGAACCGTAAGTGTTTCCTCGGGTCATTACAAAAGGGAGCTCTATGGGACTTATAAAAGTGTAATTGTTACTTTCAAGCTAAGTTTGTTAAGGTTACCAAGCTTAAGTAATTCCAAAATAAACATATCATTCTTGAGTCTCCAATACTGTCTTCAGTTAAAGTCTGCTACAGTGAGGTTCAGAAACATTAAGAGCATCCCTCACTGAAACTCTTGCTTGGGGAACCAGAATATAACCTTACGCCATTGGAAAAACAGGTTTAAGGATACCCCAAATAAGTAAGTAGTCAATGGCAGCTCCACTTCCTAGTCCATCATTCAGCAGTATGATGCTGTAATAGTAAAGATGTGGTTCAAGCACCAAAAAGTTTGCAAACGAAAGAGTCCATGAATGACTCTCCTTTAATCTCCAGACTTCTCACTAACATCAAGTTTTATCAGTGAACCCTCTCTATACTGATAAGATGCAGGTCCCAGTAAGTGATTATTGCCATTATCTATGAGTTAGCAGCTATCGGATTGCATCCCTGCAAAAGAAACTAATCAATAAGGCAAAACCTTATGAAAATCCTTTCCAAGGACAGTAATACCCTAACAAAAGCAATGCAAAAACACTTTACATCTGTATATATTAGAAGTGAAACACATAAAATGCATGAAATAAATTCAGCTCAGGTTGAGGCATAACAGAAGCAACACAGTTGGTACTAAGGAGATCTCTGGTATGGCTCTTAGAGTTCTTGCTAGATACAACTATGAAATATTTCAGTGCCTTTAAGGGTCATGGAAAAAGAGTATTCCAAAGTACTAGAAACTCCTCCTGCACCACAAGCCACCTCCCCAACACCCACTCCCACAAAAGAGAACATATGCATAAACCTGCTAAGATACTACAACATACAGCCCTCTACCCAGAATTGCCCACTAATTTAATCCTTACCCTAAGTTTTCACTCTTTAAAGTAGTAAGCAAATTTTTTCCTATGTAAAAATATCTGACTTCATAATGAAAATCACTCAGAAAATAGGATACATTGTGTAGCCAATTTCACTGAAATATAACCTTCAGTTAAGTTAGGGGTCCTCATAAGAGTTCCACAAATACACTGAGAAGGATTTTAAATGTGTTATCTATGTTCTTTAAGTTACTTTACTTCCAAGAAGTCAAGGTTACATAATAATTCTTGACTAGAGTTGACTGCGCCAGTAAATTACAGAGAGAAGCAGTATTACTTCTGGACCTAGTTTCTACCTCTAAGGAAAGCCTTTCCATTTTTATAGCTAACATGACAAAATCTACTTTTCAGCCAAACTTCCTCAACACAGCAGTTTAGATACTATTTCAAATACTATTAAATTTAATGGCAGGCCTAAATTCAGACTTCTTATTTCACTTTTGCACCTACTGGAAATTATTTCACTCAAAATAATTATGTCTTCAGATGATTTCCTATTTCCACTTAAAGTAGAAACAAATTAGAACACTTCAAATTCTATTTGCACTTCCTAAATACAGTAATGACTCATTTATCTGGCATCATCAAAAAATGAAGTTCTCCACAGTAAGCATTTTCCAGATAACTGAAGCCCACAAGAGCAGAGAACTTGTCTGCCTTGTTCCTGCTATACCCTCAGGACCTAGAACAGTGTCTGGTACATAGTAAATGTTCAGTAATAGTCACTGAATGTGTGAATAAATAAAAGTACTAAAGCTCTCCTATTTTTAACCATTTGATAAACATTTTCCTACAAGAATTACAGCCATCTCTCTTTTTTAAAAAAAAGCATGACACTGAACAGAAATTAAGCTATATTATTAATTTGGGTTATTACTGTAAACAGCAATCACTCTACTCTCCTACCATACATCCGTAATGCCCCCAGATGCTATTGAAATACACAGGGCTTTTTGCCACCCTGTTAAAATGGCCTCAGCATGCTATGCTTTCATAACTTTTTCTTTTCTGATATTAGCTGTCATTGCTATGGTTGCTGTTGCTGTCTTATTTTACACACAAATATCTGGCAAAGTTCTAAGTTAATTCTGCCTCAAAAGCAGAATAAAATATAAGGACTTGGTTACAATTCAGGAGTCTTTTCCACTTACTTCTGATCTGTAACTACATTCTGATTCTATTTATTTAACAGACTCCTCCCACACACATACCCCCTACCACATTCTACATAAAATCTGAGATGGTTCTATTAGTTTTAAACAATTATCTTAAGGATTTTCATTTAAGTGCTGCGTTTCAAATATTAATCATGAGTAATGGCTTAAAGACTAGCTCCAATATAAACCTCAAGGCATACTTTTTTAATCTATTTAGGAGACACCAGCCACGACAAAGCTGGATTTCATCTTGCTTGATAGGCTATGATAGGGCCATAATTTAGATTCACTGTTCCAAAGTTCATGGCAGCAAAAATCAAACACACTGGCAGCCATGGTGTACGGTGCTTGTACAGAAAGGCACATCTCCCTGAACCTAAGATGGAAAGGATAATTTAAGTATAACATTTAGTTTATACAGTATAACTGGAGTTCCTTCCCCACAACAAACTTTGAATAATGTTTATAATTTAGCAATCAACTGAAATGATGAAAGAATTACCACAATTGAAATAAAATATTTATGTATTTCAAACCAGTAGAACTGTATCTTCAAAAACTAAAATAAGCTAAAAGAAACCTAGTTTTGATTTAGGGATGGATACAAATAAAATGGAGGTTTTGTTTATTTGGGTCTTTGAGATGCTTTTCTTCTTTTTAAAGACTTAATGAACTCCCATTTAAAATAAGCATGGCTTACTAAATTAAAGGACTTGATTAAGTATTCTTTAAAAGAAACTAGCTGGGTAAACAATAAAGTAAGTTATCCAGGAGTCAAGAAGAGAAAAATTACTTCAGACTGTTTTATGAATATTCTTCCAAAATCACCAATCCTTCAACAAAAATAGTTCAACGGACGATTTCAGTTCCTGGTACTGAACTGAACAAAGAGAACCACATGTTTTTAATGGTTGCTCATAAACGACCCAAATAAATCTCCACAAGAACAGCAGTGGTTCTTCTGAATTTTTCCCTTCAAAACTCACAAGACCAATTCAAGATAGAAATAAAAATTACTGTATTTTATGGCACTACTCACTTTGTGACACATTTATTTGCTGTCATGAAAGTTAGAGCCTCAACAAAGTAAATGAGATTTAGGGAAAAACTTTTTTAAAACATTTTAAACAGCACAAAATGTCCTTGCCATTCGCAGCAGAGAGAGTTTACCCTACCTCAAATGAGATTTTCAAACTGAGAGACTTCAGTATTCATATATAAATGTTACAAGGAAGCTTTCCAAATAGCTTTCCAATCAATTATGATGCTGACCTTAGATCAGAATTACACTGCTAACTACCATTTATAAGAAATGAAGCCTACACAACATAAAACATAACAATTTAACCACTGACGTTCTACTTTCCCTAACTTTAACTTCTAATTCAAACACAGAGCAACAGCACACCCTGCTGGAAGTCAGTAATACAACTAGAGTAATCAGCAGTACTGAACTGCTAAGATTTCACCTAAGATGAGAATTACTTCAGAACCAGTAATTTCCCACTAACTGAAAAAAAAAAGGGGGGGGGTGGGGCTCACAGGCATTAACTACCAGGTGCCTATACATGTGATCTTAAATGTTAAATTAAAGCTGAAAATAACTCAAATTAAAAGATACTGCCTTTTCCTGTTGATTTCCCCAGCCCCACACAGCCCCAACCAACCCAAATGATTTTACTATTTCTGGTCTTAACCCTAAATAAAAATATTTGCAAATCTGCTTTGTGTAAAGAGAAACTGATGATCACATAAGAGGAAACTAAGGCCATTTTCTGCATATGACTGCCTGAAGTACCCTTTCTCTTCCCCAACCCATCTTGGCCTTAGTTCCCGAGGATCACCATTAAGAATTCATAAGGCAGCCTGGTGATCTATGAATCACAATCTACATGCCACTGGCAAAATGCCTGCAGAGATTCTAGAATTCAAAATATGCAGACTATATTAACTATATGCCATGAAACTGCATCTAGTATGTTTCAACATTTTCATAGACATGGAAAATCATGGAAGCCATTGTCTAGGTAATCCAGCTCTGCCTTCTCTAACTCATACCCAAGTTTTATAAATGTGCTCTCTTGGCTATAGAAAAAAACTCCTTGGTATCACTGAGATTCCTCCTTAGAGAAAACAGGCTACTTTAATGTTGATCTATATTGTTCTGAGTGACTAGTGGCGACTTCTTGGTTCCTTGCTCTCAGATCTAAAAGGTTCTAAATGACCTGTGGTCAACTTGCAGGGCACTCTTCAGTCACGAAAGCCAACAATTAACTGCAGAAAACCAACGAACATGGCCAAGGAAGATCAAACACTTCAGTGTAGTTTTCTTCAATACTTGCAAAGATAACAAACACCTCAAGTCTATTCTTCTGAAGTTGTCTCCAGTGGTATTATGGTTCATTATTGTAATTAAGGTACATTTAAAATTAGAATTTTAAAAAGATACCAACCTCAAGCCTCTTTTCAAGAGATTCAATTCTGTCCTTTTTGCTAGCTAGATTAGCCCGTGTGTAGCGGCTCTGCCCAGGAAGATACAAAACTTGACTGTAGCATTCTTCCCACACTTGGTTATAAGCTTCACTTGAGAGTTCTCCATGGCTCATTCCTTGTTTTACTACTTCCATCTCCTGCACCAGAACATCTTGGGCCTGTTTACAATAATAATTTAACAAGTTTAAGTACTACAAATACTTGCCATCACCAGGAAGCTCAAAAAGACTAGTTTTTATTCCTTTCTTCCTTGCACCAAAGGCAAAGAGTTTGGGTTGGTTGTTTTTTGGAAAAGCGGGGAGGGGACAATACCTAATAAAAATGGATTAAAAAGCCTAAAAGTCAAGGCAGACTAATCTTTAAAAAGTCAAGAATCCACATTTCCCCAATAATATAAACATCCTTGCTTTCACTAATTACAAGAGCAACTACCATTTCTCAGGTCTCTACTACGTGTCAGAAACTAGGTTTAAAAGTTTTACCTACATTATCTCCAAAGATCACAATCATCTTACCAAGTAACCAATATTAACCTCATTTTAAAGTTGATGAAAGTAAGGTTCAGAGAGATTAAACAACTCACTCAAAACCACATCATGGCCAGGCACGGTGACTCATGCCTGTAATCCAAGCACTTTGGGAGGCTGAGGTGGGAAGATCGCTTGAGGCCAGAAGTTTGAGACCAGCCTGGACAACATAGCAAGACCCTATCTCTACAAAAAAATTTTTAAATTAGCCAGGCACAGTGGCACTCACCTACAGTCCTAGCTACTCAGGAGGCTGAGGCAGGACTGCATTGGGCCCAAGAGTTTCAGGTTACAATAAGCCATGGTTATGCCACTGCACTCCAGCCTGGGCAACACAACAAGACCCTGTCTCTAAAATAAATAAATATATATAGATATATATATATTTTAAACCCACATTGCTAGTAAGCAGATGAGGCAGGATCCAAGCCAAATGGCACCAATGCTTGAGTGTGTTCCTTCCACTCCACCATTCTACTGACATTCAGGACCTCACAATGAAGGCTAACCAGGCATCTTTTTTTCACAACTTTCTTCTCATTCTGAAGGAATGATCCTGACATTGCCAGAGAATGAGACTGGGGCACAAATCAGATAATGACAGACCATAAGCCAGCTTTAAGTTCGCTACTAAAGAACAAATTTAAGATGACAGAATGAGAGGGATGGTTGGGCAGACCTGGGTTCAAATCACAGCTTTACAACTAAAGTAGCTATCTGAACTTGCTTAACTTTATGATGCTGACCTTAGATCAGATATGTTTGTTATTAGGATTAAGTGAACAATGTATGTTAAAAAGCCCAGTCCAATGCCAGACACACAGAATTCTCTGAGCATATCTCATGAACTTTTTCCAACCTTCTGCTTCATGGCTTATGAAAAACTGGCAACCACCTTCTTTGCCTTATAGAAGGCTTTCAATCTTCCCAGTAATACTGGAAAATAAGCACACATCAAAATATATAAAATCAAGAGAAATGACCAATAAATCAAAAATTTTAACACAAAAAAAATGGAAAATCCTGTCTATAGACAATAAAGATTGGATACTTTAAAATAATACCTCTTGTCCCAGCTACTCGGGAGGCTGAGGCAGGAGGATTGCTTGAGCCCAGGAGTTTGAGGTTGCTGTGAGCTAAGCTGACGCCACAGCACTCTAGGCCAGGCAATAGAGTGAGACTCTGTCTCAAAAAAAAAAAAAAAAACACAATACCTCTTAAGGGAAATAATGGTAACAAACCAATTTTGACATGCTTAATGAAACCCTGACACTTTATTAAAAGAGAAATGCAATTTCACTCTGAAACTGTACACAACAAAAATTTACAAGTTTGGCTCTCATAATCATTAGGAAAGAATATGGCTAACGTATCTTTAAACTATCCATAAATAATCTGCTAAATAAACAGCTGCTTCAGATTCTTTTTGGAACAAAGAGAAATATAAATGGATATATAAAATATGAGAGAATAAACTACTTTGTTTCAAATAATTCCAAAGCCATACTTTGAATTATTATTTTCAAAAACTGTATTAGAATTTATCCTCCATAGAACCTCTAAAAGCAACAATGTGACCCTTGTTTCAGGTTTCCATACATATAATAAATTGAGGAAAATTTATTTCCTAAATTCCTTTTTCCCCTCATATTTTCACGCTAAAAAAAGGAAACTGTGCAAGTATCAATTTCGCAGCCTGATTCTCAACCCCAGTTCAATGATTAAATGTGCTCACCACAGAGCAGGCACTCAACGGATGTCAGTTTCCCTATCGCACCTACCAAAAAATGAGTTAACTCAGAGTTACTCAGAAATCCGGGAAAAGCTGTTGAAATATAAATCTAAGCCCTCCTTCCTTTCTCTATTTTCTAAAAAAGCCTGTAATAAATATGTACTACTTATGCAATAAGGAAAATAGAAAGTAAAAAACTGAGGAGTTAGGGAGAGAGGAGAAGTACAGAAGACAGGAAAGAATCTTGCTTGTTTTCTCCCAAGTGTGCAGCAGCTCATTCCAAATCAATGGATCTATCACTGCTGCTCAAGGCTGAAGGATAGAGAAAAAAGGCTTGTAAGCTAACGACCACTCTGCTTCCAACTACAAAATCCATTATATTTTCTATACCATTGTAAAGATTTCTATTCACAATCGCAGCTATTTGCTCTGTCAAAGCAGAAAGAATAGAATGCATATGGAAAACAACAGGACATAGACCTTACGTAAGAAACTGTTTCTTCATGTCCTTATCCAAAAGAGTAGGAGGAAATCATGTGAAGGAAATAAATTCAGTAAAAAATATTTCCTTCCTTTGAATAGGTAAAAGGTTTAATTTGTAAACATTTTTATTATATTCCTGTCTTTTCACATTAGTCTAAATAAGTGAGCTTTAAGTATTAAAGGCATTCATATCTATTTAGACACAGCAGAGCACAGAAAATAACTACAGCAACTGTCAACCAGCAAAACACCAACCCATTAAACAAAAATACCTTGCCACCAAAGCCAGTGTTTATCTGATAAAGGCTGACCACTGAACATAGGAGATGCAGGTATTTAAAGCATGTCCTTTTCATAACATGTAGTATAAATATTTATCTCCTAACCCTGTGTCAGTTATTTATGAATACCAATGTGGCAAAATAAGCTCATATTTGTCCATGGTACACAGCATCAAACAAATACTTAAATCTCAACATAGAAATACGCCTGCTCAATCATACCTTTTTCAGCTCCTCTTTGGAGAACTTTTCATAAGGATTATGTTCCAGATAGGTAATGTGCTCTGAATTATTGGTACCAAATCCTACAGTTTTTCCTTTTTTATTTCCAGATGGTTCATAAGGGTGATACAGAAGGTCATAATGAAGCATTGTGATCATTTCTTTCTTGATTAGTTCTTCACTTTTCTGTAAATCTGTTAGAGGTGGTTCTACATTTAAGGGTCTTAGAATAGTTTCATTCACCTAAAATTTTAAAACAAGTACAATTACCAAACTATCACTGCAATAGGCTAATGTTATTACCTGTTACAACATGGATTAAATAGCAGTTTTACATTTGCAAAAACAATTTCTTTTATTTCCCTTCTAAATTCTTACTGGTACCAGAGAAACATTTTAAAGATTGGATTAGGGAACTACTTCACTGTGTTCCAGAAAGACGACGATATTTTGTTTTACAGTCTTTATGAATGATGTAAAAAGCACTAATATATATAAAAAGAAACTTAAGACTTCCTAAGCTAAGCATAAGAAATTCTAACACTTACTTCTGATGGTCTTGGCAGATCTTTCTGGACAGCTTTGTGCATTCGTTTCATTTCCTTTACACGCTCTGCTTCTCGTATGGCCTAAAAAATGATTTTTATATCCATTATTGCAGCTTTACAGTATTTGACACCTCTCAGGAAAGTGGAAAAGACTTTGGTCTGTAAGATCATGTATATTCGAGCACTAAAGCTGTAGAAATCTGTTCAAGTTTGTAGAAAAGTAATATTAAAGCCAAAGAAATTAATCAGACTATTCATTCTCATTACAATAGAAACTAAGAACTTCCGATGTCTATTAGAATGTACTCCAACTTTGCATGTACTTTTATTGTCTGAATAGGAATCCTACACTTAGACTCCTGCAACACAACCCTTTTCTTTTACCCCAAAGCTTCTGACTTTTAATTCAAAAAGCCAGCCAATAAATGTATTCTTTACTGATTCTTAAATTATGAATAATGTGGGGTAACAATAAAATCTCATGCCATTTCTGAGAGTAAATGTAACTCCAAAGTAGGTGAGAACTAAACAAAAAAAGAATCAACCTCTGTTCCCCACCAAAAAGCATATTCACGTGGTTTCCCTCTACAATACGACTTCCACTGATGTCATTCTAAACTCCAATCCCAGGATTAAAGCTTCCTAAAATCATCCAGAAATGGAGTGTAGCAAGACTTACTGAAAAGGGTCACATAATTTCAGTGCTAGTTCAAAATTTACCATTTACCAGTCATGAGACCTAGGAAAGTTAGCTGAATTCATCTTAGTCTGTTTCCTCATTTCTAAAATGGAGTTGTAGGTTGAGTATCCCTTATCTGAAATGCTTGGGACCAAAATTATTTGGAATTTTGGATTTCTTCAGATTTTGAAACAGTTGTATTATACTTACCAGTCGGGCAACCTGAATCTGAAAATCTGAAATCCAAAATGCCCCAATGAACATTGCCTTTGAGCATCATGATGGCACTCAAGAAGTTTCAGATTTTGGAGTATCTCAAATTTCAGATTTTTGGATTAGGGATGCTCAACCTGTAATACCTATTCCTATTTACATCATTGGGCTGTTATGTGCAAATGAGAAAGTAATTTAACTGTAAGATATATTAGTACAAGATGTTACTAATATTATTCTGACACATTCTCTGAATTTCCATACCTACAGTTTTTACTAGTTTACATTGACTTAAAACCACTTATTCAACCAATCCAAGATGTACTTGTTTTTAAGACTGACCATCTTTTCTTTGCTAGACTGAAGCAATGTCTAAAAGATTTCCTGTGTGTATTTTTGAGAAGCATAATAAATTTAACGGGCCGGGCGCGGTGGCTCACGCCTGTAATCCTAGCACTCTGGGAGGCCGAGGCGGGTGGATCGCTCAAGGTCAGGAGTTCAAGACCACCAGCCTGAGCAAGAGCGAGACCCCGTCTTTACTAAAAATAGAAAGAAATTATACGGACACCTAAAAATATATATAGAAAAGTTAGCCGGGCATAGTGGCGCATGCCTGTAGTCCCAGCTACTCGGGAGGCTGAGGCAGTAGGATCGCTTAAGCCGAGGAGTCTGAGGTTGCTGTGAGCTAAGCTGACACCATGGCACTCACTCTAGCCTGGGCAACAAAGTGAGACTCTGTCTCAAAAAAAAAAAAAAAAAAAATTTAACAGAATATTTAAATTCCCATATATATACATATTTTAAGAATGCCCATCAAGATATTATGAGTTTATTATTAATTATGGGAGTATATATTATTAGTGGCATAGTAATTTACTGTAGGGTAATTTTTCTTAAATATTGAAAAATCTTATAAGTGGAGATCTTGAGACATTTAATAGCTGTTCTTTATTTTTTAAATCTACAGGCACATTCAGCCAAACTCGCCCGTCTTGCCGGCACAGTTACCCACCTGCTTTCGAGCATCCACGTCAGCAGCATCTTCAACATAAGTATCATCTGCTTCCCGGTCTTCCAGTTCCTTCTCAGCATTTTCTGGTAGAACAATTTCAAAATCATTCTTAGGGGCAGGAAGGCCCAACAATCCTAAACGGAGATGTTCACGGGATTCTCTTTCCTGTAGAAAAGAATTGGTCCTTCTCAATTCACACACATTAAAATATTCAACCAGTATTATGAGAGTATCTAAAAAATAAATAGCCTCGTATTAATTCTAGAAATATGATCCCTGACTTCAGAGCTAAGTCAGGTTTTTTGTTTATTTTCTATCTCCCTTTCTTCCTTACATTAAGACCAATCATAAACTTTGACTAGTGATCAATGAAGATACTCCGGGATATTCCAATAGAAGGTTTGGGGCAGGGGCAGAAAAAAGACCACTAGGATTTTCATTTGAAGGCATACATTTCTGTCACTGAAATTTAATAGCAAATGAAAAGAATAGGTTCAAAAGTTAGTTTGTCCTTTGATTAAACCTTAATCTGAAAGATCCCCAAATTTATGTGTTTATTTTTAATGAAAATACTAAAGTATATGTAGATAAAAGAAAAGGAGTCTGTATGTCCCAAAGAAACTGCCTGGTACCCAGTTTTCCCCAGTACATCTTTGGCTCACCTTTCCAGCCTCATTTCCCACTACTCCTTACACCATGATAGGTGCGAGAACCAGAAGAGTTGCTATGTCCAAAACATCTTCACGCTTACTCATATTGTGGCTTCCATTTGGGACAGCCCCCACCCTCCTTCTGAGTATACCTCTTCAGTGAAGGCTTTCTTGATACCCACAAAAGCGATTATTCCTTTCTTTAACCACCCCAAGCATGCTGGTATTATTCAAAAGGCTCATTCTGTTCTGATACTACAGTGATTTTCGGTCTTAGCTTCGTACTGCCAATCTCCCCAGAATGTAAACTTCTTTAGAACAAAGGACATCTTTATTCAACTTTAGATTCCCTAAATTGTTCAGATGCATGCTCTGCACACATTAAGTTCTTAAGAGTTGGCATTAGTTGATATCAATTTAGGCATTAAAAATATATATGAATTAACCAAATCAATACATGAAGTTAAAATTAATTTGTAAACTGAAGACAAGTCAATTATCATTGAAACTTCATTAAAAAAAACGCAGGATTTCTGTGTCATCAGATAATAAGGCCCAATAGTGAAATAATAAAAACAGTAACAGGGGCAGAAGCAAAAACTGTAACTTTTATAATTAGCTTTCTGTATCACCCTGCAAAATACACAAAAGAAAGCTTCACTGAAATCAGCAACACCAAATTAACTTGGCTTTGAGATCTACACTGCCCTTCTAAATGTATGAAGCAAACAGAGTAATTCAGTCTCAAAATCTAATTTATAAGGCATCTGAAACTCAAAATTGTATTTATAGAAATGGAAAGAGAAAATTAAATGTGTCATTCAAGAAAGGAAAGTATTAATAAACGATAAAAATTAAAATCAAAAGAGACACAAGGAGCATTACTTTCAGCATCAATATTCACAAACATAATAAGCATAAGAAAAAGTAAGTTTTTTGAGCCCAAAAGGTTCCCCCTTCTCATCAAGTCTTACAAATACTTTTCCTTTTCTGGCACCCACTGGTGTACAGATTCTTAAAGGATATGTGATATGCACTGACGGGGGGAAAATTTTGACACCCAGGGGATATAAAAAAATCTTTTTTAGTATGAAAAGGGAACTGACACTTACCATCTGCTTCACATAAGTGGGATCGCTGTAGTCTGCCATTCCATCCTCAGGATTAATGTTTAACTTGTCTCGAAGAGGAGTTCTACCTGGGGTGGAGTTAGTAACTGGTTTGGGAGTTGTTCCACTCCGGGGTGTCAGACCTTCCGCTCCATTAGAAGGAGTCCTAGAAAAACAGAAATCCCAATTAATAAAAGTGCCACTTACATTTGGATTGTACTTTCAAATGTTTTTCACATAAATTATTTTACAGGAAATATAGAAAACAAGAAAGAAATAAAGATTCCAGAAATTCTGTCTAGCTGGTTTTAAGTTAGCTCTCTAGGTAAAAATAAAGGTTTGGTCTAGCTAGCCTAATATTTACACACAGTATTTTTATTTTATTGACTTCTAATAATCATTACATTTAATATTTTCTTACATTTCTAAATTAGGTCCACCAAACATTATTTCGAGCTTTTCTTAATGCATCAGGGTGACTAAGAACAAGCAGCAGGCAGGGAGGCTGGCTGCCATACTCAGTGACCTTAGATGACACTTTTTGAGTTCAGTGTCCTCATCTTATCATTTGTCTCCTCCCTTTCAAGCTGTTGGTATGACATCATTATTGTTGTCACCATCAGTGTGCACACTTTACGTAGTTCCTCCCTTTACATTTTGTTTAGAAACCAAACACCACACACTTTTAGAATCACATCTAAACATGAGTAAGTTCTGAGTGAGGGCTAAGAGACTCTCCTAGGAATAAAATCTATACACTTTGCAGCAGCCTATATTTTAATTATTCAAAGTCTTTTCTGGGGGGGGGGGGGAGAGTTGCTTACATCCTATACCTTGGTGTGTTCCAGACTAGTGGTGCTACCAGACAGCTACTCCTAATAGGTGAGGTGTTACCGTGTAAGACACAGTCCCTGACCCCAAGGAGCTTACAATCTAGTTGAGAGACAAGACATACAGTCACCCCTCAGGCATCCATGGGGGATTGGTTCCAGGAGCCACCTTGGATACCAAAATCTGCAGATGCTCAAGCTCCTTATATAAAATGGCATAATATTTGCATATAACTTATGCACAATCTCCCATATACTTTAACACATTGCCACACTAGAAAAAAAAATTTTTCCTTGGGGCCATGGTGTTTTATTACATAAGTAGAAAAAAAACTTCAAAAACAAAACGATCCTTTCTAATTTAATGAAAAATCTGTTATTTTGTTTTGTTTTGTTTTCTGTGTGCAAGTTATATGCAACTCGAAAAATAGGTGAAGACATGTGAGTAACATATGCTTCATAAGGCCCCAGGCTCAAAACTAGCGTGAGTTAAATACAACTCACCAGGCAGTTAACATGTTAAATCATCTCTAAATTACTTATAGTATCCAATACAATGTAAATGCTATGTAAAGAGTTGTCATACTGTATTTTTATTCGTATTATTTTTTATTGCTGTACTGTTATTTTTTTTATTTATTTTTTTTTTTTGAGTATTTCTAAACTGCAGTTAGGCTGAATCCACTGATGCAAAACCAGAAGATACGGAGGGCCAAATGAACACAGGAAAAGAGGTATTAGGCTCTCTTACAAGCTTCACAAGAAATGTTAAATGTTATATAAAGACTGGATGCCAATGGTTCTTGATTCTGCTATCAAGTACAGCTGTAATAGTCTGAGATGCTTTCTACACTAAACAACCAGTAAGAGGATATATCCTAACACTTAAAAGCAAATCCCAAATATTCCAACCCTTAAGAATTCAAATTCCATTTTAACATGACTTTTTTCTTTTTTTCTTTTTTGGAGACGGAGTCTCGCTCTGTTGCCCGGGCTAGAGTGCCGTGTCAGCCTAGAGTGTCAGCCTAGCTCACAGCAACCTCAAACTCCTGGGCTCAAGCAATCCTCCTGCCTCAGCCTCCCGAGTAGCTGGGACTACAGGCATGTGCCACCATGCCCGGCTAATTTTTTCTATATATTTTTAGCTGTCCCGATCATTTCTTTCTATTTTCAGTAGAGACGGGGGTCTCGCTCTTGCTCAGGCTGGTCTCGAATTCCTGACCTCGAGCGATCCTCCCACCTTGGCCTCCCAGAGTGTTAAGGATTACAGGCGTGAGCCACTGCACCCGGCCTTTAACATGACTTTTTATAGCATTTGTATTTTAAAAATTCTTCTTAAAAGACAGTAGCTTTAAAAAGAAAACAAAAAAATTGTGAATGAATACTGAATTCTACTTAATGATATGCACATGGAGGTGCTTAGGGATGAAATGGACTTATACATACAACTTACTCTGAAATGCATTAAAAATAAAATGGATTAATAGATGGATGGATATATGATAAAGCAAAAACCAATAACAATCATAGAAACTAGGTGGTGGGTAGATGGATGGTCACTTTACCATTTGTCAACTTAAACGACTGAGAGACTGGCTCTCTAAAACAAAGAGTTTATTTGGGACTAGCAAGAGATTGCAATTCAGGATATGCATGCTATGGCAGACCATAGCTATATCCAAGGGGGCGGGGGCTGGGGCTGGGGCTGGGGCAAGGGGAAGCTTTTAAAGACAAAAGGAAGAACCCATGTAAGCTGTTTTGAAATGAACACCACTGGTCACAGGGGCTTAGCACAGGAGGTGGCATTTGCTCATCACTGATACAGGTTGAGTATCCCTTATTCGAAATGTTGTGACCAGAAGAGTTTTGTATTTTGGATTTTGGAATATGTGCATTATACTCACTGGTTGAGCATCCCAAATCCAAAAAATCAAAATCATGTTAGTGCTCGAGAAGTTTTGGATTTTAGATTGTATAAAAATGTTTACAATTTTTATAAAATTCACCCAATGATCATTAAAAATGGATCAGGATCTACTCTTTAAAATCAAATATAAAGTATTCAGAAACAAGGTGATAGCATCTGAAACTTTGGAAAAACAGAAGCTCCAAAATATTAAAAACCATGTTGCATTATCTGTTTTAAGACATACCATGTTCAGAGTTCTATGTAAGGTGGGTTTTATTTTTCTTTTTATGGATAGTTTGTAATAATAACAACTGTCCCTTATGTTAGTGAATTACACATGTACAAATTGAAACTGTAAATTGTGAACACTGGAAAGCACCATTGTGACATAGAATAAACATCTTCTTAATATATTAAAATGAATGTAAATGGAGGTTAAAATTACCTTACTGCGAAACTCAACTTCCAACTCTAAAGCTGTGGAGATTTGTATTCGTGAGTAACTGTTAAGAGCTTTGAAAACACTGCACATTTCTGTACAAGCCAGAATTATGATGTCTTGTAGCTTATTATTCAGCTTGGCAATTGCTTTTTATTTGTTGAATTTTATAACCTGGTATAACATATTTACTCAGTTTGAAACTATTCATTTCTACACACTATTTTTTAAATAACCTCCTAGATGAAACATACAATAAAACTACCTGCACTGAAATTTGGGGGAAGTTTAGGTCTTTTTTAAAAAAGTATTAATAATCATTGACTACATCTCTGATAAAAGGGCTTATTTTGGTTTACTTAGATAATGTTGCTGTTGGTGGAAATGATAAGCATTAAAGTGTTAACATCCTATGAATGCAGCGGATTTAGGAGAATAAACATTTTATAAAAATAAAAAATTTTTTTAAAAAAGGGAAGCCCCAAACAGTTTAAACATTTCCTGGATACTACTATGCTATTTATTACTATGAGTAAGGAGAAATCCAAAAGGCAAGTTGAATACTTAACTCCATTCTCTGCCAACGTTACTAAAGCAAACATGCTGTGCAAGTCCTTGGATTCAAGTTTTTCTAAAATACAAAACATGTCTTTTTATAATACCTGAATGGGGTAGAAAGAACTGTGTTTGGAGTCTGCACAACCTGCCGCTGTGGAGTCACACCTGAGAAGTCACTCTCATGCAATGGGGTATTAAGTCCACCTTTTAATGGGGTGTCCACATTGGTCAAGGCCATGAGGTTCTGGGCTTCCTGATTAACGAGAAGGCAAAGAAGCACATTTAACAGTATAGACAGGCTAGCAGAATCCTCTCTTCTGGTCCTACTATACAAATCTTAAAGCAGACAGAATTCTTACACATTTTCTCAATGAAAACCAAGAGAGAAAATGAATACTGGGCCATGGCAGATTTCAATACTTCCATTCCTTCTGTCAACCTAAAACATCACACACCAGAGGTTTGGAATAGTTTTATGTCGATATGGCATTTGTGGCCTCACATATGATACTGCCATTATCCAAAAGCTTCTCCTATTACCTGTGCCAAACCTCTTTATAATCCAAGCAGGGGTGGAACCTGTGGTCTCAAGGCCACCATGTGGCTCTCCAGATCCCCAAGTGCAGCCCCTCAACCTATATTAAAAGGATTTATTCTGTAAAATTTGGATTCAGTCAAAAGGCCACACTCAAAGGATCCAGAAGGCCACGTGTGGCCCCAAGGCCACAGGTCCCCCACCCCTGCACAGTGTTCATGAGCATATTTGAGTCTGTTTCTTCTACTGGGAAGTTTAAGATATTCCCAAGTGACCTATACACTTCAACAGAAAACAACTCATGGGGTCAGGTTCCTTTCAGAAGTCTTGCCTGATCTCTTTAGACAGAATTAACTATGTTCTCTTTAGTCCCTCCACTGTAACCTTGCCTTCATTGTTATCTTCACACCTATAAATTTCTTAATCCCCAACCTAGGGCCTGTGGCAGATTTTATTGTCCAGAGATGGTCACTACCATATCTTTCATGCTGCATATTCTTCTTACAATCCAACCTTTATACTCCTTCCATCAAGAGGTAGGGTCTATGTCCCCTCCCTTTGAGTCCAGGTGGGCTTTTGATTCACTTGGAACCAAAAGAATGCAGCAAAAGTGACACTGCTTGACTTCCAAGACTAGTTTAAAAATAGATGCAGCTTCCCATCACACTCACAACACTCACACTGGAGCCCTGAAATACCATGTGAGAAGTTCAACTGTTCTGAGGCCACCATACTGTAAGAAAGTCCAAGTCACATGAAGAGGCCACATGCAGATTCACTCTACATTCCCAGCTGAGGACCACCCAATCAACAGCCAGCAGCAACCACCAGACATGGAAAGATGATACCTCCAGGTGATTATGGCCTGTACCTGTCCAGTCACCCCTAACTGCTGAGTCTTCCTACTGAGGCCCTAGATATCATGGAGCACAGACAGGCCACTCCTTCTGTGCTGTCTGAATTCCTGACCCACAGCAATCAGGAGCATAGTAAAATGTGTTAAACCACTGTTTTGAGGCAAATGAAAATAAACAGAGCAAGACATTCCATTACTCTATATTTGTGAGAAAAAATCTTGAATTTCACATTATCAAAAGTTCTATGTATGTTCCTTTTGCTATTCTAAATATAAACTTCTTCCTGGAAAGAAATGTATGTGGGCTTAACTCCTGCATAAGAAAATAAAATAAGGATCAAAGGGTAAAGCATATACTCCCAGAAGAGTGGCAGTAATATGACAAATCATATGTGCCAATATTACAAACAGGCAAAGGTATAGAATACAGTATTCTTAAAGACCCCTCAGAAATAATCTGGCCAAGGAGTGGGGGAGGTTAGCCTAGCACAGTGCTGGTGCATCTGAGAGCTGTCTCCTACACAGTGGAGTTGCTTTTGTCAACTTGGTTACCCTGGAATGTTTCCCAGAATCCCCTTTCCCACATGGTGTGGGGTCAGAGTACATCAAAAGTGAAACATAGGTAGAGGAAGGGGCAGAAGTAGAGGTGACAGAGGTGAAACAGCAACCACTAAATTCTGAAGGCTGCCCTTTGTTGGAGGCAGTGAGAGACCTTTCGAGGCGCTGGCAAGTTTCGGTGTGTCTTTTGTCAGCTCCACGTCCACTTCTCCTTTACAGCCAGCCCTGGGGACCAACAGCAACCCCACGTCCAGCACCAGACTTCCAGCTTCAAACTCACAGAAACAGTAGCCACAAGGAGCCAACGACCATCCACAGACTTCTACACCAACCCCCACTTTGTGCCTCGCTTCCAGATTTCCCTCTGACCTCTGACTCACGCACACGAGGGCTAGTGACCTTTCCTGATCTTTTGACTTACCTTTCCAGATCTTTACTTCCCTAGCTTTCCTCACAATTATGTAAAGGACTAGTTTATATAACAAATTCCTTATTCTATGGTATTCATAGTGGTTCTGATCCCCTAAATGAACCTTGACTGATGCACTCTAGGACTAGATCAGAGGCCAAGAGACAACAGCAGACTCCTCATATCCCTAGCTACACACAACAGCAGCCAGAGGCACGACCTGTCACACAGAAAAGAGATACCCAACCAAAGAAAGTTCAGAAAGCAAAGACCAATTTATCAAATTTTGCATAAAAATAACTTAAAATATATTAAAATATATTATAGTTAACCAGGTTAAATTCTGGTTCCAAAGGGCTTCAACCAGCTGTGATCATTTTCTAATACCTTACCAAGGTAGAGACTTCTATTTGTCACCAAAAACCCATTCTCTTCTTCCATAGCAAAACAAGCCTCAATTCTTACGCACACATCTGGCTGCCCAGGACAAAGACTGTATGCCCCAGAAGTTAGGTGTGGCTGTGTGTCTAAGTTCTGGCCAGTGGAACAGAAGCAGAAATGATGTACTGGACAGACATGTTCTTAAGAAGGGAGAGAGTACGTCCTTCTTTCCTCTTCCTCCTTTTCTGCCCACCAAATGCAAACATGACTGCTGGCCCTGTAGACACTGAACCTATGACAAGAAGCAGCTGAGAAAGGAAGCTGGGCAAAGGGGGGTGGGGGGGGAGTGGGAACAAAACAGAAGGCACCTAGGTCTCCTCAACACCAGGGAGCACCACACCAGCCCCAGTTTATTTCTCTCTCAACATTTACAACACAAAACAGACATTAAACCTCTGTTCTATTTAGGCCACTGTTAGGAGTTTTCTGTTACAACTAAACTTAATTCCTACAAATATACTTACTTTACAGACAACTTCCCCACATCTTTTAGGAGAAGAATCCAAAGTTACAAGCCCTAAACTTACTGCATATGGCCCAGCCTCCAAACCTGTTTGGTATTTTTTCAAAATAACTCCTACTCTCTTAATTAACATTCTCTCATTACCTCAATACTATTTAACAATCAGTTTTCAAAGCCTGCTATGGGAATCAAGACAGTGTGGTGCTAACAAAGGATGGGTGAATAGATCAATGGAACAGAATTGAGAATCCAGAAATAATCCCTTACATTCACGGTCAATTGATTTTTTTAAAGGATGCCAAGACCCTAGAATAGGGAAAGAGCAGTATTTTCAACAAATTGTGCTAAGAAAACTGGATATTCACATTCAAAGAATGAAGGTGGACCCTTAACTCACAGTACATACAAAAATTAACTCAAATTGAATCACAGATCTAAATGTTAAGAGCTGGAACTATTTAAAACTCTTAGGAAAAAACACAGGAGTAATTCTTCATGACCTTGGGCTGGGAAAAGTCTTTTTAGATAAAGCTGAATGCATAAGCAACAAAATAAAAAAATAAACTATACTTCATAAAAATTGAAGCCTCTACAAATGAGAACATCAAGAAAGTGAAAAGATAACCCACAAAACAGAAAAAAACATTTGCAAAGTTTAGGTCAGACAAGGAACTTATATCCAGAATACATAAAGAACTCTTAAAATTCAACAATAAAAAGATAACCCAATTTAAAAATGGGCAAAGGATATGAATAGCCATTTCTCAGAAAATAGCCAACAAGCTCATGAAAAGATGCTCAGTATCGTTAGCTATCAGAGAAATGCAAATCAAAAACATGATACCACTTCATAACTACTCACAGGATGGCTATAATCAAAAACACAGGTAACAAGTGTTGGTGAGGATGTAAGAAATTGGAACCCTCACACATTCACATTCCTGACAGAAAAATAAAATGGTGCCGCTGCTTTGGAGAACAGCCTGGCAGTTTCTCAGTAAGTGTGTTACCACAGGACCCACTAATTCCACTCCTAGGTACGTATCCAAGAGAAATGAAAAACGTAGGTCCACACAAACACCTGTTCAAAGCGCATTATTCCTAACAGTCAAAAGGCAGAAACAACTCAAGTGTCCATTAGCTGATGAATGAATAAGCTAAATGTAGTATACTCATATTATAGAATATCATTCAGCAATAAAAAGGAATGGAGTACTGATACAACATGGGTAAACCTTGAAAATCTGCCAAGTGAAAGACGCCAGTCACGAAAGATCACATATTATACGATTCCATTTATACAAATGTGCACAATAAGGAACTCTAGAGACAGAAAGTAGACTGCTGGTTGCCTAGGGCTTGGCAGGTTGGAGGGAATGAGGAATGACTGCTAATGGGTATGGGACTTCTTTTTGGGAGATGAAAATATTCTAAAATTGTGGTGATGGTTACATAACTCTGTGAATATATTAAAATAGGTGAATTTTATGAATTATATGTCAAAAAAATTGTCTAAAAACCACATAAAAGGATTTCCATTGAATGATCATTATATTCATCATATACCAAGATGTAATTTTTTTCCCAAAATGAAAAAAACTTTTATTATTCTTCTTAAAATTTTCAAGTGCTAATAATCACACTTGCAAACTTTTCCAAATAGGATTACTAAAAACACTGGGGGTGGGGGGAGGGGCATGATATTTCTATCTGTCAGAGAAGAGGAAAGGAGAGAGGCTGAGGCGTGAATAAAGTGACAGAACCAGGAAAGCATGCCCTGCTAGGCTCTGCACTTCAGCGAAAGTCCTGGAGAAGTGCTGCATATATGCAAGCCACCCTGAGCCACATCAACACTGACAGAGCCTCTATCAGAAGCATCTACATCACTCCAGGGCCACCAGAAGGGGTTGGCTAATGGGATTCTTACAATACTCATAGTCATTACTGTCCCATATGATTAATAGGCTTATTTAGTTTATGTGGATTCCTGTCTGTATTCTGGACTGTTTGGGTCCCTCCAAGTTTCCTCTCTGGGTGGTTAGGTTTACTCTTTCCCAATCTGCCTGAACAGGCTTACCTGACACTTTACCTGGCCTTGAACACCCTGGAACACATTCCTTACTTATGCTTAGGGTCCTAGAGAATAAATGCAAAATCACAATATTGTTCTTAAAGCTTCTGATATGCTAGCCATTTTACTTATACACTTGTGAAATCGTGTGTCCAGACCTCAAAGCCTTGAGTTGGCTGACATGCAATGATTTAGTGAACTTTCATGAATAACAAAATAAGAAAAAAAGAGGAGAGAATATAAAGCAAAATCTACAGTATGGTTAGTTAACACATGAACACACCAACACACACACAAAAATGAAAAGACAGAGTGGCTTTATTCGCTGAAAAGAGCACAACAAAGGGAATACCAGGAAGAGTTAAGAGCAAAATCATCATTGTGAAAAAGGGAAATGAAGTGAGAGTTTTTATTTTAAATTGGAGACATCCACCCTTTCCCCCAGTTAAGTCCCCAGAGGCTGGCCAGCTTTATATCCTCTAGGCAGGAGATTGGAAGTTACTTCTCTGAGGAACCTTACTAAGCTAAAAGAAAAGACCTAGAAATACTGACACCAAGAATTCCCCAGTGAAACACCCCAGCCAGATCAGCCTCCAGGGAGGCCAGCAGTCAAGGAACCTCACCCACATCCAAGGAGCTTCCAGGCAGCTTTTACCTGCTCCCCCACTCCCACCCCTAGATATATAGGCCAAGAGCCAAAGATCACCAGACATTTCAGGAAACATCCAATAGGAAAGACAGAACAACAATAAAACAAAAAACTTAGAGACTGTGCAAGGAAAAGAAAATTTGTAAAAACAAAACAAAACTATCATTAATAGCCTCAGGGAAGTAACAGAAGATATTCACAAAATAAAAATAAGATGTTAAAAAAAATACTGAACACGGTTTAAAAAGAGCTCTAAAAAATTCAATATATGACAGCAGAAATTTAAAACCTGAATAAAGTTGAGAAAATCTACAAATGAATAAAACATTTGTAGTATTAACTCCCAAGTATGAACTCCTAAGAAAAACAAATACTTCATAGCAAAGTACACTATTATGCTATATATTATAAATGTTACATATTTTTATAATTTTTACAAATTATAAAGTACTTCATGGCTCAGCAGTGAACAGGATTTAGAGTCATAAGGTAAACCATGCATATAAAGCTAATCAAAAATATGATACAATCATAATGGAAGATGGAGGAATAGACAAAGTGTCTGATAGAGACAGAGGGTATGAGAGAGCCAAATGTCAAATTCAATGTGGAAAAACAACAGATAATGTCTGAAACTGAAAGCAATCAACAAGTAACAAGCATATCCACAATAAGAGAGTAAAAACAAAGAGTTATAACTGGTGCCTCTGAGGAGCAAGTGATGAGGGGCACAACTGTTTTCTTACTAAGCTTTACACAACTATTTGACTTTTGAATCAAGGCTTTAAAATTATACTCTTGACTATTAAAGAAGAGGAAATCAGATGTAAAGGCACTAAATGATTCCACAGTGTTTCGTAGGCTTGAGTAGTCTCCGGTATGCAGACACCCTGGGAACACACATACCCCATGTGTTAAAGAGAGGGAGAAAAGTGGCACTGCTGACATACTGTGCCAAGCTAAGTATAGAAATGCAAGGAAGTTCTAAAAATTACTAACTACACACATTTGATATCTTTCTAGGATTGCTAGGCAACATGCAATTTTGAAATGCCATGCTTTACTAACAGATACAAAAGACCAATGGAGGTAGAAGGGCTGGCTTCAAAAAGCTGTGAACTAATAAATGTAGAATTAAAACCACCTAAGTACTGAATCTACTGATTTAGCTTCTCTACTACAGAAATGCTCTAGGATCTATGCATTTAGAACTCAGTTTTAAACTGTTTACCCTAAAAGAAATACAACCAAACCACTTAATATTCTCTTTGACAATACTTTTAAGGACAAGAAACAAAGCGTAAGGCTCACTCTACTATGACACCTTACCTGCAGAATTCTGTCCTGGGAAGCTGGTGTTCGTGGTGTTCTAAGAGCGATGCTGTTGTTGGTGACATTGTACTCAGACAAGAGAGTACTGGAAGCAGAGTTTGTTATGCCAGATTCTTCAGCAGTTTGACGTGCAATTTCACTTGCTTGGCCTACTTTTACAACTTCCTGGAGTTCTGCGTCTGAAATCTAAAAAGACACAATTATCATAGTAAGCAACATTTTAACTGAGAACCAACATAACTTCCTATTTCCATATTCCAGAAAGATGAAGCTATCTGACGAGTACTAAGGGGCTCACTGTACTAAACTACTCTCATTTTTCATGGCTTTGAAAGTTTCCACAAATAAAGTTTTTCAAAGCTTTCCCTATATAATGTGGGGGAGGAAAAAAATCACATGATATAGAATCAAGCTGCAAAGTTTGTCTCTCTGCACCAAAATTCCTTCAAACCAACATATTAATGTACCAAGAACATAACAGTGCTTGTACAAAATTATTTATCAAGATGGAGAGAAACCAATTAAAATATCACACAGAGTCCAATAAGCCACAAAATCCCTAAGAAAATCTAAAGGTATGTTAGTAATTTTACCAAATACCCTAAGGAATACTAAGAAAAAAATTACAGGCAAAATTTCAATTTAAGAAATATCACTAGTAAGAATAGCAGCATGACAAAATCAGTTTATGTTTATGCCTAAGAACTTTGTGTTGATGCAGCCAATGCATTCATTTGGGGAAAGAAGCTCTTCTGGTCTCCTAAGTCCTTTCTTCTGCTCCATTAAACTTATCCAATTTTACAGAGCTGTATGTACTACTCAAAACAAAAGGTTATTCAAAGTCCCCATGTTGCTGACCAACCATAATTAAGTCAAAGGAATAGAGCCCGTAATAAGCTGAATGAAGGAATGTATTTATCTCACTTTTCCCTAACTCCCACATTGATTTTCCCAGCTGTCTTCTCTAAAAGAGAAGCATCACACAACAAAACATACCCTAAAAGGTGGCACCTTAAAGTCCACAAAGCCAAATCACACCTCTGTCCCAGCCAAATTCAAAAAAAGAGGCCTGGCACCCTAACCTGCTGTTGAATTGTTAAGATCTGACAATTACTTACTATACCAACATATAAGCACTTTAAGACCTGATATAATAATTTATACAGAGAAGTTGCTTATTTATCATACTACATTAGAATGACTTATTTTTATGTGTGGTTCACACATTAGACTATGAAATTTTTTTGAGACGCTGCACTCTGTTGCCCCAACTAGAGTGCAGTGACATCATCATAGCTCACAGCAACCTCAAACTCCTGGGCTCAAGCGAGCCTCCTACCTCAGCCTCCCAAGTAACTGGGACTACAGGGACATACTACCACGCTCCGCTAATTTTTTTAATTTTTGTGGAGACAGGGGTCTCATTATTGCCCAGGTTGGTCTCGAATTCCTGGGCTCAAACGGTCCTCCCACTTCAGCCTCCCAAAGTGCTAGGATTACAGGCAAGAGCCCCTACGTCCAGCCTAGACTATGAATTTCTCAAGGGCACCCAGCACAAGCCTGATACACAAACGTCTGCTAAATAAATGCTATAAACATATAAATCCACACAATGAAAAAACTGCTTTTATTAGAGTACCTGAGGGGCAGGAAGTACTAGTTTGCTTCTCTTTTTAGTAAATTCAGAAACACCACTAGTCTGAAGAATAGCTGATGGTAAATCAGATTCTTTTTTCCTTTTCAAATGCTGTTTGTCTTTTTTTCTATCTCTTCCTTCTTTTTCACTGTCATGGATCAAAGTAGAGAAGAGGTGATTTTTAAGTTACATATAGGCAATAACACCAAAAGCTATATAAATACTCATACTCTTTGAACAAACAATCCCATTTCTAAGAAAATAACAAAAAAAAAAAGAGAGAAAACAATTTACATTAAGTTGTTCCCTACACCATTACTTACTTACCATATTCAAGATGAATGCAAACAATAGCAACAGAATTAACAAAATAGGGAACACTAAGTAACTGAAGTACTAAATATTAAAACATGTAAGTATAAAGATTGTAATAAAACATTACATACAATGTCAAAAGAAAAACATAAAACTATTCCTACATTATGATTTATTCAATAAAAATGTGTGGGTACCTAGGAAAAGGATAAAGATGAGTATGCAAAAAGGGAAGCAAGCATACAAAGGATCAACAAATGAGTGGATTAATGTGGTGTATGTATACCATGGAATACTACCAACTACAAAAAACAATGGTGATCTAGCACCTCTTATATTACCCTGAATAGAGATTGCGCCCATCCTTCAAAGTGAGGTATCACAAGGATGGAAAAATATGCACCATGTGTACTCGCCATCAAACTGGTACTAACTGATCAACACTAAGGTGCTCACGTGGTAGCAATACTCACTGGATGCCAGTCAGGTAGCGGGGGTGGAGGGCAGAGCGGGTGGGGTGGGTGAACCCACAGCTAATGGAAATGGGGCACACTGTATGGGGGAAGGACACGTTTGTAGCTCTGGCCTGAGCAAGGCAAATGCATTTCATGTAACTAAAATGTTTGTACTCCCATAATATCCTGAATTAAAAAAATAATTAATTAATTAAATGAATAATGCAAGTACTTTCAAAGAAAACATTGTGAATTTTTTAGTTTCCCTTTAAAATTGTTATTAAACTGTGATGATTTTTAAAATTCACAAATTTTTTAAAAAGACTATTTTAGTACTGACAAATGACACCTAAAGGTGGTTAGGAAGCCTAAAGCCAGACTCAAGGTGGTCTTTCAAAGCTCTGGAATACCTCCTTCCTTTCCCCCTACCTAGTCTACTCCTCTTCAATCTCTTTATTTGCAGAGCATACCTAAAGCAAGGTCCTAATTTGAGAAATAAATACAATGGAGTACACCCAAGAAAATCCTGTTTTACACTGGCTGGTATCTACTGTTTGTGACAATTCATGTCAACAGAAATAAAAGGTCAACAGAGTAGGAAACTAAAAAATCCTTGACAACCACAAAATGTTCTCCCTCTAATATTCAGACATAAGATCTAAAGAAACTCTAAAAATCTCTAGAAATAAGCAAAATCCTCTACACTCTAAAACAAAAACATTTGATAAATATACCTACCTATCCCCATCAAGTGAAAAGATTTAAGAATTCATCAGTGAGTTTTTTCTTTTAATTTCATTTTAATTAAAAATAAGGTAAAATATTTCACTAGAAAAGGCAAACAGAACCAGACTAGATTATCACAGGTTCCTAGCCTGTTCATAAATGTACACAAATGTTAAGATGTGATTCAGTGAGCAAACAATCCACTAAGAGCCGAGCATTATTACTCAAGAGCTGCAAACAGCATTCTGTGCTAAAAACATGACAACCAAAGTCACTGGTTTTCTCAGAAAAGCGAACTCATTAAATAAATTTTTTAAATTACATTTATATTTAATAAATGTAGGCCATGCTGTGCTAAATAATAAAAATCTGACTCTGACAAGGATAATACTTGGCCCTTCATATAACTCCTACTGTACCGTTCCCTTTCCAAAATCAGAAAGGCAACTTACGATCTTAGCTCCCCATCAAGATCCTGTTGTCTTAATTTCCTGAAATCTGCATCAAGAGCCTGGTAGTTTTCCTCAGAAGTATCATAAAAACCAAGAGCAGGCTTTTTTTCAAATGGAATTTCAGCATTATAATCAACTCCTCTCTTCCTTTTTCTTTTCTTCTGAATTTCTATGCCAGCTGCTCGAAGTTCTCTTCTTTTTTGGAGGGCAGCAAGACGTCTGAAAAAGAGAATGTAAAATCACTTTAAAAATTACCAACCATAGGGCAGAGATGGATAATCCAATAGAGTTAAAAACATCATGTGGGCGAGGTGTGGTGACTCATGTCTATAATCCCAGCACTTTGGGAGGCCAAGCAGGGAGGATTACTTGAGGCCTTGGAGACCAACCTGGGCAACACAGTGAGACCCTCCCTGTCTCTACAAAAAAATTTTAAAAAATTAGCCAGGCATGGTGACACATGCTTGTAGTCCCAGCCACCCAAGAGGCTGAGGCAGGAGGATCCCTTGAGCCCAGGAGTTCAAGGCTACAGTGAATTATGATCATGCCACTGCAGTCCAGCCTGTGTGACAGAGCAAGACTGTCTCAAAAAAAAGAAAAAAGAAAACCATCTGATTATTTAAGGAAAAAATATTTATTTAAATCCTCATCTCACGACCACCCGGCTAGCTCAGTCGGTAGAGCATGAGACTCTTAAATCCTCACCTCACACCATTTACCAATATAAATTCCAGTTTTGATTTAAAGGTACACACATATGTACATAATAAAATAAAATGGAAAACCAGAAGGAATTATAATATGTACCTTTTCTCTGGATGGGCATGTACTTACTAAATATAAATTAAATATATGGTAAAGGAAAAGATCAACAGCTTTGAGATTTAAGTTTTCTAACTCTGTATAGCACTATTAAAAAATATATAAAATGAAATTAAAAGGCAAATAATAGAAAAAATATTTGCAATTAATATTAGGAATGGTTAAATATAAAGAGTCTAAGCAAAATTTTTTCTTAAATGCACTCCAGTGGGGGGGAAAAAAGCAAAAAGAAATAAAGCAGTTTACAAAGGAAAAAATGCAAATAGTTAAAATGTCTACAGTTCTACTTAACTAATAATTAAAGAATCACAATTAACAAGTACCATTTGGGCATATCTAATTAATAGCATTAAGTTTTTTGTTTTGTTTTAATGGCAAGGGTGTAAAAAGTGGACAGTCTCCGACAATGGTAATGAGAAAGTAGACTGGTATAGCTTTCCCAAAAGAGAATCTGGAAATAAACATTAAAAGCCTAAAGATTTTCACATTTTTTGAGCCAGAAATTTCACTGCTGAGCCTTTAGCTTAAGGAAATAAACTAGACCTAATTAAAAGACTTTTCACCAAGCACTGTTTAGAATAGTGGATAACTAAACACAATCTAAACATCTATCAATAAGAAATTAGGCCGGGCGTGATGGCTCACGCCTGTAATCCTAGCACTCTGGGAGGCCGACATGGGCGGATCGTTTTGAGCTCAGGAGTTCGAGATCAGCCTGAACAAGAGCAAGATCCCGTCTCTACTAAAAAATAGAAAGAAATTATCTGGACAACTAAAAATATATATAGAAAAAATTGGCCAGGCATGGTAGCGCATGCCTGTAGTCCCAGCTGCTTGGGAGGCTGAGGCAGTAGGATTGCTTAAGCCCAGGAGTTTGAGGTTGCTGTGAGCTAGGCTGATGCCACGGCACTCTGGCCCGGGCAACAGACTCTGTCTCCAAAAAAAAAAAAAAGAAGAAGAAGAAATTAAATGAATTTATAGCAGAGCTATAAGATATTATATAGCCATCAATATAATCCTTAAAAAGGCTGTAAATCTACCCTAACATAAAAAGAGGCCCAAGACATACTGCTATATAAAAAATGTTATATGAAGTTTACATGTTACAGAGAAATATGTAAAAATTTTATACATATCTATCAGTGAATACATGCCTGGGGAGAGGTGAAGAATGTCTACCAAAATATTAACAATGATAATCACTGAAGGGGGGAATTCCATTTAATTTTTGCTTTTTTCTTTGTTATTTTCCTATGATGCTATAGCTTGTTTTTTGTTTTTTTTTTTGAGACAGGGTCTTCTCTGTTGCCCAGGCTGGAGTGCAGCAGCATCATCATAGCTCACTGCAGCTTCCAACTCCTGGGCTCAAGTGCCTCCTGCCTCAGCCTCCCAAGTAGCTGGGACTATAGGCGCATGCCACCATGCCCAGCTAATTTTTGTGTTTTTTGTAGAGACACGATTTCGTTCTTGTTCAGGCTGGTTATTTTTATTTTTTTCTTTGTATTTTCTATTGATGCTATAATTTTAATGATTTCATGATAAGAAAAGTTATTCACAATATTAAGGAGGAAAAACAAGTTACAAAACAGTATATATAAGTGACTTCCAGAATGACAGCAGAAGGAACTCCATAAACCCACTCCCCAGAGAAACTCATGCAAATTATATATATTAAAAAAAAACAAATTAAAGTCTCCGGAAGGGATCCAAAAGGGATACATCAAACATATAAACATTAATTAAAGAAAATCTACTTAAACTCAGAAAAGCAAGAGTATAATATCCGAATCAAGACGCAATCCCTCCCTCCCCCCAGGTCAGGAAGAAGGAGACTCCACTCCACACAGGTGCAGCCAAGAACACAGGGCTCCTTGTCCCCACCTGCTCCCAGTCATAGGGCTTTCACTCCAGGAGAGGCAGGACATCAGTATTTCTCATGCTGCCACCAGATACCCACTGGAGAGGCTAAGTTCTATCAAGAGTGGCTGAGAAGTGAGGCTCCCTTCTTCCATCCAAACAGAGGTCCTCCCTCGGGCTCAGTGCTGCCGAGAATACTGGAGTCCTAACAGTCCCTGCCCCAGCTTGTGGATGAGGGTTCCATGCTGGGAGAGGCAAGACAAGGAGACCTGAGAATGCTGATGACCCACCCCCGACTCCCCACCAAGCACTCAGCTCATAAAGCAGGTACAGAGCTCCAAATCTCTCCCCAAAGGAACTGACTTCATTTGCAACAGAATATAGAGAAGTTCAAACCTAAGGGCACTCTAGAAAACAGTGGAAGTTGTGGTAAAAGACAACTGGGAAGAAACTGGATAGATTACTTGGAGATACAGGTGAAACTGTGGGCCCACCAGTTTTGTCAGAGAGAAACAGAGAAAGAGATAGCCGGGAGAAGCCCTCCCAGGGTCAGAACAAATATCAAACATGAATCTTAGGAACTATCCCTTCAAAGGAGCCCAGATTTGATTGGATCCATTTGTAGAGCAATTTATGTCCCAGAGCATTGTTGAAAATACACCAGGCTGGGCGCGGTGGCTCACGCCTGTAATCCTAGCACTCTGGGAGGCTGAGCAGGGCGGATCGTTTGAGCTCAGGAGTTCGAGACCAGCCTGAGCAAGAGTGAGACCCCTGTCTTTACTAAAAATAGAAAGAAATTAACCACACAACTAAAAATATATAGAAAAAATTAGCCAGGCATGGTGGTGCATGCCTGTAGTCCCAGCTACGCGGGAGGCTGAGGCAGAAGGGTTGCTTAAGCCCAGGAGTTTGAGGTTGCTGTGAGCTAGGCTGATGCCATGGCACTCTAGCCCCAGGCAACAGAGTGAGACTCTGTCTCAAAAAAAAAAAAAAAGAAAAGAAAAGAAAACAATACAGCAAACAGCTAGCCATTAGTGAAGCTTAACACCTGAGCTTAGTCAGGGAAAGTGATGTCAAAGAGCCCTGCCCAAACCATGCCATCCCAGGGTGACTGTGGGCATACCCAAGACTGTGCCTCCCTAAAGAGCAACATCATAGGCTTCTTCATATTTCTGGGGGGAGGACAGGGGAGAATACACTTCACTAAAATAATCAAGCCAGTCAGCAAACAAACAGCAAATAACAATGGGGTGGGGTACCCAGAATTACTACATTATATAAAATGTCTAGTTTGCAACAAAAAATTATAAGACATGCAAAAAAAGGGGAAAGAATGAGACCTACACGCTGGGAAAAAAGCAGGCAACAGAAACTGCCTGTGAGAACAACCAGATGTCAGATTTAACAAAGACTTCAAAGTAGCCATTGTAAGTATGTTCTAAGAACAAAAGGAAACCATAATTAAAGAAGGAAGGTATGATGACAATGTTAACTCAGACAGATAATATCAGTAAAGAGACAGAAATGATTAAAAAGAACCAAATGGAAATTCTGGAGTTGAAAAGCACAAAGCTGAAATGAAAACTTCACTAGGGGGACTCAATAGTAGATTTGAACTGGCAGAAAGAATTAGCAAACTTGAAGACAAAACAGTATCAATTACTGCAATTCAAAGAATAGAATGAAGAAATATGAACAGAATCCCAGAGAAATGTGAGGCACCATTAAATGCACCAACATATGCATACTAGGAACGCCAAAAGGAGAGAAGTGAAAAGAGCAGAATAACATATGTGAAGATATAATGGCTGGAAATTTCACAAATTTATTGAAAAACATTAATCTACACACATCCAGGAAGATCAATGAACTCCAATTAGGATTAAAGAAAAGAAATCCACAAACAAGCACATCATATTAAAAATGTCGAAAGCCAAAGACAAGGAAAAAATCTTAAAAGCTGTGAGACAAAAATGATTCAACAATTACAAGGGAACCCCAATAAAAGTAACAGCTGACTTCTCATTAAAACAGTATATATAGTATGATCCAGTTCTGTATAAATGTTAATATAGGTATGTACACATAAATACACAACTATATTGAGAGAGAAACAGGTCTGGAAAGATATATTTCAAAATGTTAGATTTCATTCCTTAAATAATGGAAATAAAGACTTCAAATCACACTAGAAAACCTTTACAACATAATGCCAAGTGAATACAACGAAGCCACATACCATTGTATCTACCATGTCCCCAAATGAATACTGGAAGTATGTTACTTTTATAATCAATTAAAAAATGGTTTAAGTTATAAGACAGATCGTAATTTAACATTTAAAGTAAATAGCCCTGCACTGCACTTCACATACAGGCCAATCCAGTCTGTTACGAGAGATGTATGTGTAGCAAAATTTATAATTCTACAAGAAAATTTACAGGAAACTATAGAGCAAATTATTATCTGCAAAAATGTATTTAAAGCAATCAACACTAGCCCCATTTGGGAGATTTTTCACATATGCATTTGCTATATACCTGGCCCAATCCACATGGCTCTAAAAATTTAGTCCCCAAACAACTATGGACAAAAATGGAAAAAAAATATTTTTTTCAACCTTACATTAAATAGTGCACAGAACTGAAAGGTGGCTAAGAATGGTAGAAAACTTAGGATGTCCTCTTGGTTTCTATTTATTATCCCAGGCTGATCATACTCCCACATAAGTTAATTATTCTAGGCTAGTGATGGGCCAGCTACGCCAAGAAGCATCCTCAGGCATGAAAGCCTCCTCCATCCTAGGATCTGGCACTTTAAAACCATACTGGGGAAACCACCAACACAATGTTAGTCATCAGATCACGAAGCACTTCCAACCCAGCCTGGGGACCACAAAAGGCACTGTGTAAGGCCAGGGAGGTTATCCCAATGCCTTTATCCTAAAAGCTAATAAGCTGTTATACAGTTTCAATTTGCCTTTTACCTACTTCATCTTGGTTTCTGGGCCATTAGGAATGATATCAATCATGAACTTAACCAAAATGAAAAAAGAAGCGGAATGTGAAGAGAATCCTGGGTAAAAGAAAATGCCTAATATACATCACTTTTTAAATGAAGATTTCTAAAAAAGCCTAAAATTTGGTTTTACTCACTAACTCTGTTTAGCCAAGTTTCCTGCTTCATAGCCAGTACCTGCCCAATACCCATCAAGGAGAGTAACTAAATGGTAGTCATGCAAAAGTCACATAACCTTGTGTGTCCTCCAGCCACCTGACTCCAAGATGGCTACAACAAATGAAGCTCCCCATGCTAACAGAACAAACCCAACACACCAGGTAAACTGGGCATTACTTCTGCCATAGCTTACAAAATTTTTTAAAGTATTTATTTTTTCTATAACTATTCAGAAATGGTTAGATGGAAAAAAATACAAGATTTTTTTCAGAGTAATAAATAAACTAAGACATATTAGCAAAATGGGAATTGGACGATTCTGGTGATTATTCACCCAGCAGGGTTGACAAATCATACAGTTTTACTGGTTCTAGGGATGCATACACTAATTCTTGAACTATGGAGGAAGATAACCATATTGTAACATTGTGAAATATATGTTTGTTTTTCATCCCTGTTTCCTACAATATATCTCTTAAAAACCTTGGAATCTACAGAGTGTTTAAGTGTTTTTTTGTATGATAATAAATTGACTGATGGCTGGCAGCCCCTAGGTAGCTTCAGGATTAGAGCTGGTCACCAGAAAGACCAAGGCATGATTAGGTTGGGACTTTCAGCTCCCTACTCCAGGGAGGGGAGAGGGGCTGAAGGTAAAGTTGATCACCAACACCCAATGCTTTAATCAATCATGCCTACAGAATGAAGATCCCATAAAAACTCAAGAGGACAGAGTTTGGAGAACTTGCAGATAGCCAAACATATAGAGGCTTCCAGGAAGGTGAACACCACCTCCACTTCCTAGGAGGAGGTGCACCCCAACTTCACAGGGACAGAAGCTTCTGTGTGCAGGACCCTTCCAGACCTCACCCTATGTATCTCTTCATCTGGCTGTTTATTTGTGTCCTTTAAAATATCCTTTGTAATAAACTGGTAAACATGAGTAAGTTTCCCTGAGTTCTGGGAGCCACTCTAGCAAATTAATGGAACCCAAATAAGTGGCTGTAAGAACCCGGATTTATAGCCACTTGGTCAGAAGCACAGGCAAAACCACCTGGGGCTTCAACCTGTGTGATCTGGCACTATCTCAAGGTAGATAGTGTCAGAACTGAATTGAATTACAGGGCACCCAGCTAGTGTCTGCTGCAGAATTGATTGCTTGCTTGCCACACAGCTGCTTACAGAAGTATTCTGTACTGATTAAGTGAGAGAACAGGAAAAATACTTTTTTTCCCTATATCCACGCATACCTTGCTTCTTCCAACTGTTTCTCTCTTGCTTTCCTCTTGGCCTTCTTTCCCTGAGTATTAGCCAGGCGGGCTCTAGCTTCAGAAAGCATCTCAAGCTCATCTGCAAAAAAAAAAAAAAAGAAGAAAAATTAAGTTCTTCTCCAACAGAAGCAAGGTATGTAAGATACACCCTATTACTGAAAATGAGAAAAAACATAAATATACTCATTATGTGCTGTAATATAATGGAAATAGCTTGAGTTTTGGGTCAAAGAACCTAGGTTAAAAATCAGGCATACCACTTGTTAGCTACGTGATCTCAGTCACTTATTTATCCTTCTTGATTGCATTTCCCTATAAGATTGGATTAATAGTTCCTACTTCACAGAGATGTTGACAAGCGCTAAAGAAAATGAAGTATGTATCACATCCAGCAAGTGTTCATTAAATAGTGACCACATTATCATATCCTTATCATCAACTGGGACAGCACAAATTGTGAAATACTGTAAAGACCATTATGAGGAAATCACTATCATTAGATATAGCTTTTCGCTAAGAACTATGTCTCTCCTCCAACACATCTTTCATGGCTCTCCAGAATAGAATAACAAATGCCACTACTGATGCCTCAGAACAACTTCTACACAAGGCTGTCCAATGAAATCACATGGGAACTTTTAAAAAACTCAGATTCCAGGATCACTGCCCTCCCTCTACCCCATCCTCCCACCCCAGGATTAACTGACTCAGTATCTCCAGGGGAAGCCATGGTACTTGTATTTTTAAAAGTCCCCCATGTCACAAAGATGCAGCCAATGTAGCCAGTTTGCCTTTGGGAACCACTATCTTCAAACTTTTACATTTTAAAAACTCAAGTATTTATTGAGTGCTTCACAACAGCCCTGTAAGGAAAAGTAGATATTATTATTCTCCACCTAGCAGGAAAGGGACTCAAAGCCCAGCGAGATTAGATGACTTGTCTAAGGTCAAATAGCCAATAAGTAGCAGACATGGGTCTAAAATCCAATTCCTGATTCTTGATTCAATGCCTCACAAAATCATCATGAGTCTCATCACAGTCTCAAAAGTGTTACCTTCTCACACAGATTAAATGACCTGCCTATAGTCAAAGAAGTAATTAATAGGACTGAGGTCCAATATCCTGACTTGTTGCCTCTCTCCCTAGAGTGGGAATGAGAAACAGGATATTCAAGGGCTCACCTCTAGCCTCTGGGAAATCTGCCCAGTGGTATTACATTGCTTAATTTTTGTTTTGTTTTATATGTTTGATTAAGAGACAGGGTACTGCTATATTGCTCAGGCTGGCCTCAAATTCCTAGGCTGAAGTGATCCTCCACCTCAGCCTCCCAAGACAAGTAGCTAGGACTATAGCAACATTGCTTAATTAATTCAGTGAACTGAAGAAATGGAAGATAAAGGTGCACTGTACAAAAAGACCAACTACTCTATAGTAGAAAAGACCAAATACATTTGGAAAGATACTTAGAATTAACAACTGCTTATAAAATTGGAATTCCAAAAGGTCAGAGGAGTTCAGAAAAGAACTAAAGAGTTAAAAAGAAGCCTGAGTAATTTACAGTTACCAAAGAAAGACACTGCTCATAAGCAAACACTTACCCTCATCCATATCAATTGGATCAGGCCGTGCTGGTTTTGTTTCTGGATTTGGATCTATTTCCCCAGGTTTAAGTTTTCGTGGATCATCTGTTGTTTCCTCTTCATTGTCTCTTTGAGCAGCTTTATCCCTAGATAAAAGCCCAGATGGGTCAGTCACACTGTCATACCATTTAGCATTAGAATTACCAGGTTTCTTGCTCTGACACTCTTTCCACCCCCCCCTCCAAACCCAATGTACAAGCTTCAACAAAAAAAAGCATTTCTACTATCACTTCATCTGAAAGAGATGGTATTAAAATTCTCTAATTTCAGTGTTTCCAATTACTATGAAATAGGATCCAAGCAGCCTCTAATCACAAATGCATACTAATAAAAAAAAAAAACTATTAGTAAACAATCAAGATGTTCCAATAGTGAATTCTCAGCAGTGTGATTATGGGTGACTTTTATTTGCTCTTTTACTATTTATTCCCAGATTTCCTATAATTAACCTGTGTTACTTGTATAATTTTTTAATTCTTTTAAAAATATATAATATATATTATAATTATGATTAGTCATCTGAGATTTGGAATATATAATCCAATAGCTTTAGCTCTTTTGGTTTTATTCACATCTGTAATGATTAATAAAAGTTTAAAGACAGAAAATGCTGAAAGTATGTTCAGTCCCATTCAGAACACATACACACACTTTATGCAGCTTTTGAAGATTCACTTACAGAAGAAATTCATAGTGTTCCAAGCACTGGGCTGCTGTTCTTCCAATGATGGGAGCAATGGTCCTCCACTGAGTTGGCATCAACTTGGCCAAGTGCAAGAGTTTTTCCTCTTCTTCCCTGGACCACTCTGTTTTCTTAATGCTTGGATCCAGCCATTCATACCTATTAAAATGATATCATTTTATGTGTTAGTCACCCAGCATAAATATTCAATTTACATATTAGTTACACTGACTTCTAGTGTCTGAAAAACACACATTCTCATCCTTCAATTACTAAAGCTGTTCTTTTTGACAATAGAATATTCACTGTGTGGTTAAACGTATCCCACTCAATATTCCCCATCTCACCACATTCTACTGTATTTTAATTATGCAAGATTAGTAACACTTAAAAAAGGTACTTGGCTGAATCATGACATGCCTTCTTTCTCAAGTATCATTTGTTTTTATCTATTTTATAGTTTATTAGAGGTTTCGAAATTGTTTGGAAATAAGACATCATCTCATATTTTTATACTTTTTCTAATTTTCATAGTACTTTCACATGCTTTGACGCTCACAACACCTTGGCTTACTTCTTTAAGCATTTGACTTACACTCACTAATGTCTTTCAACATTGTATGCTTTCATTTGGTATGGTTTGAAATTTACGCACTCTCTGTCTTTCCTAATGGCCCACCCACCTCACCTCTTCCATCCAGTCTCCTTAGCTGGAGGAGAGGCTGGCAAACGAGATGTAAGTCCTACCAAATATTAGAGAAGGCGCGTAGTGCCACACTAAGAGAAACAGAAATCAGAACCACTTGTTCAGCCTAAGAACCATCTTCCTCTTTGGAGTCCAATTTCTACATTCTGATCTTTTCCCTATCCATGTGCCTAGGAAATTAGGCCACTTTTACACAATCCAAAGTATATTCCTAGGCCCACATGGGTTGTGACTGGGGCCAGATCCTCATGCCAAGAACACATGTAAAAAGCTTAGTATATTCACTGCCCTATGATTTAAAAGGTGATACCATAGGTGTAGTGTTGGCTTACAGTATGTTTTGGGGTAGCAAATATACGATATTTTGGCTCTGAGTAAACTCAACTACTATGGGCTTTCCTAGAAAATTAACCATTATTTATCATTTATATTTAGTCTTTTTTTTTGGAGACAGAGTCTCGCTCTGTTGCCCAGGCTAGAGTGCCATGGCGTCAGCCTAGCTCACAGCAACCTCTAACTCCTGGGCTTAAGCAATGCTTCTGTCTCAGCCTCCCGAGTAGCTGGGACTACAGGCATGCACCATAATGGCCAGCTAATTTTTTCTATATATATTTTTAGTTGTCCAGATAATTTCTTTCTATTTTTTTAGTAGAGACAGGGTCTCACTCTTGCTCAGGCTGGTCTCAAATTCCTGACCTCGAGCGATCCTCCCGCCTCGGCCTCCCAGAGTGCTAGGATTACAGGCGAGAGCCACCGTGCCTGGCCTATCATTTGTATTTAGGAAAGTAAGTTCTAATCCAGCCACCTTGCCCAGGCATAGTGGCTCGTGCCTGTAACCTCAGCACTTTGGAAGGCCAAGGCAGGGAGGATCACTTGAGGCCAGGAATCCACCTGAGACCAGCCTGGGCAATAAGCAAGACCTTGTCTCTAAAAAAATAAAAATAAAAAAATTAGCTGGGGCTCGTGGTATGTGCCTGTAGTCCCAGCTACTTGGGAGGCTGAGGTAGGAAGATCGCTTGAGCTTAGGAATTCAAGGTTACAGTGAGCTATGACAGCGCCATTATGATCCAGCCTGGGTGACAGAGCAAGCCCCTGTCTCTAAAAAAAATCAAAAAACAACAAAAAAAACCGAGCCACCTTATAAACTTTAGGAACACAATCCATCTATAAGCCAGAGACCATTTGTCCCTAAAAGTAGACTCTATGCTTCACAAAGCACTCTCAAATACATTAGCTCATTTAGATGGAGTCTCACATCTCCATCAGTTACGGCCAAGTATTATAATCCCTAATTGGGAGAAAACAAGGGCAGGGAAAAGGGGACAGAAAAACGGCTTGTCTAAGATCACATAAGCAGCAATTGACAGCTAAATCAAACACCAAATCTCCATCTCCCACTTCATACTTTCTGTAATATCATGATGTTTGCTTTCCTTTATAAGGTTCAAAGAACTGACATTTTCCTCATCATAATTAAGGTAATTTTCTGTTTTCCACTTATTAA
Source organism: Eulemur rufifrons (assembly GCF_041146395.1). Taxonomy (NCBI): domain Eukaryota; kingdom Metazoa; phylum Chordata; class Mammalia; order Primates; family Lemuridae; genus Eulemur; species Eulemur rufifrons. Next base: position 13,313,650 of record NC_090997.1, on the reverse strand, counting down.
TCAGTACATACCATCTGGCTTTGCACTGCTTTGCTGATTTTCTGTGCAGCAGTGAGGCAATCCTAGACCACTGGTTTTTCCCATATTTCATTACCGCTGCTTTCAGAATTTCATCCTAAAAAAATTATCAAAGAAAAAGTACATTCAATCACAAAACTCCAAGTGAGAAAAGACAAAATTTAAATTAACTCTGATAGGACTGCTGGGGGGAGAGAAAGAGAGAGAGAGAGAAATGGACATACTCACACACTCCCTGGGATTAAAAAAAAAAGTAGGAAAACATCATTAACTATAATGATAAACAACAAGCATGAATTAGCAAAATGCAAGAAATTAAGAAATCCCTTAGAAGGACATCTTACCCTCCCTTACACCACAAATGCCAATAAATTGGGAGTAGGAACAGCCCAATCTAAGAAATCCTACTTTATGATAGAGATTAAGAAAAAGTATTTTTTAATGTGTGGCTGTCCTCTTCAAAAAGGTATAGCTTTTTAAACTATAACTCTCGTTCATTTATACATTCACTTAAAAAACACTTCCTGAACACCTACCTTGAACCAGGTCTTGGGAAAAGAGAATCAAAATAGGACACATCCAGGCCTCAAGAAGCAAGTTGGGACTCTCATAAATCCAAGCCTCCAGCTCTTTAATCCCAACGATGACCCAAGAATCTACATCTCAGGTCTAACCTGAGAATTAAATATTTCTTCCCTATTCCATTAATTAGCTTTGCCTCTGGTTTCCTCCAGTCTCTAGATACCATTTCACCAGGGTACCCATCACAATATGGAATGCACCAATCTCAGGGCAGCCTGAGAAACTGAACCACAGACATCAGTGCTGATGCAGCCACAGATGAATGCACTTGAAGGATTTTACTTTCAGACTTTCTTCCACACTGGACTTGAGCCACATGCCTCATACTTGAGCCACCCCATCCCATACTCAGAGATTTTTTTAAGAAAAGAAAAGAAAGAAAGACTGCAGGGCTTTGACCACTGCATAGGAATCCTGCTGTTAATTGATTCTGTACATCTGTCTCTCCCTCAGAAGTCACCTCTTCTTCAACTTAAACAGCCTGGTTCCCTCAGTGGAAAGCTGAGGCAGTTTTCACTGTCTGTATTTGTAACTTTGTTGCAGTACTACTGTACCTAACACATCTTCGACTAAGTATATAAAGTGGGTATCCGTCTAAGAGATTCATTCATTAACAAATGCCAAGCAACCTAATTCATGTTGGTTACTATCCTAGGTTCTAGAGATACCAAGACCTGATCTTCTTGCAGTGCTGTCTCAAGAGGGGATAAACCAACTAGCATTTACTGAAAGACTACACTCTGTTCTAAATATATTGATTCATTTTAATCTTCAAGAGAGGTTAAGTATCATCTCCATTTATAAAAATGAGGAAACTGAGGCTCTGAGAGGTTAAGAAACTTTACCTAGCATCACACAGAAGAATGTGGACTTGCAAAAGGACAAAGCAAGCTATAACACATGGAAGACAAAGGGACCTTGAGACCACTGGGGGTGCAACTAATTCTTACATGGTGAATGCACAAAGATTCCAAGAAGTGTTTCTGAACTACGTTTAAAGGATGGTCAGAAAGATGCCAAGCAGTAGGAAGACATTCCGAGAAGGCACAAGAGGTAAAAAAAAAAAAAAAAAAAAAAAAAAAAAGCACGAAAAGACAAGACGTGCTCCAGAAACTGATAAATTCAGTGCACTCTGTACACAAAATGCACTAAAATCTAATCTCTATTTACTCTCTCTCTACTGCCCTTTGGCTCACTAGTGGCATTATCCACTACATTTCTGGGAGCAGAGACTACCTAGGCAATTTGTCCTAGCAGGCTTCTATGCAGGCAAAGACGGAGTGACAGGAAAAGAGAGACAGACCTTGAGATCCGTCGAGAGGAAAGACAGGTTATGCCCTGATAACAGATAACCAGAGAGGTGCGGGCATAAACGGGCTATTTGAACCTGGCACTCAAGCTGCTTCCCCCTCTGCATGCAAGTCAATGAAGAAACAAAGTGTGGCCAGAACAACTTCTTTATTTTTAAGTATCAGAGACATTGCGGTGCCCGGCCCGAGAGAGGGTGGTGGCCCAGAGGACCAACTTTAGCTGATGTCCTTAGCTTCCTAGCCAGAGTGAAATCTAGGGAAAGGGGGTGGCGCGTCCTCAATTCAACAAATGCTCGCTACGGGCCTAACAAATGCCTGGCAGTGAGTACGGAGCTCATTAGTCAGGTGGTTAAATCATGGTCCCTGTCCTTGAGGCGCTCCCACAGCCCGGGTCAGGGCACACAGTAGAGGCCCCGACGGTCCGCCCCCGCGCAGCCCCCTAAGCAGAGCAGACCCCCGCGAGGCATCCTCCTCGCCTCCCCGACCTCCGCGCGCGTGCGCACAAGCTGCTGGAGGGAGGCGGAGGGCAGCGAACGGCGGGAAAAGGGGACTCACCTCGGTATTCCTCCACACGCCCCCCTTGATCATAATTCGAGGCATCTTGGCGGAAGATGTGTCGGCAAGCGGCCGAGAGGAGCTTCAGAGAAATAGTAACGACGATTCGGCCTCGGGACCTAAAGCCACCACTTCCTCCAAGCACGACCTTCTGCTTTTAAGAGCTCTGCGCAGGCGCAAGGTGGGTCGGGGGCGGGGGGCGGGGAGCAGAATTGCAAGTCTCGCGAGATCTTGGGTGGCCTAAAGGAAAGAGGTACCTCGTTAAAGCTCCACTGTAGGGAGACTGACAGAAAACCATCAAACCACTCTGGCCAAAGCGCAGTATGCCGCGCGCATGTCCAAGACAGGCTGGAGGAAGCCACGGCTCTCGCGAGATCTCGGCGTTCTTGGCTGGGAACCAGGCGATAGGATTGGTAGTGACGTCACCGTGTGGCAGGGGGTGGGAACGTCAGGCGTGTAGAAGTTCAACCCAGTGAGTCCAGGGAGAGCTTTGTTAATTTATTAATGTAGCATTTTATTAAGCATTTCACTGATGGGAATTTATTCACAGAATACTCAGGAAAATGCAATAGCTTGTTTGAGGTTTAGTTTCCTAACCTGTTAAATACAGACAATAACAGTACCAACGTCATAGGATGGTCCTAAGGGTTAAAGGAGATCATAAACGCGGCATAGTACCTGGTACGTAACTGCTCCCCCAAAGTGGCAGCTATTATTGCAAGGAAGGCAACGCCAATTTCACCCCGCCTCCAGGTGATCAGTGCTTGTCCCAGAAACCCGCAGAAATGTCATGTCAGAGTTTTTCATTCATCACTGTCAATCTGCGTGGATTAATAATGAGTTACCATTGATAGGCACTGGTATTAGACAGTCTCGGGCTGGGTCGAAATCTTGGCGCTGACTCATCAGCTTGGGTAATAATCTTAGTGAATGTTAGTGTCCTCATCTGAAAAGTGGAGCTAAAAATACCTACCTCATAATTTTGGAGGGGGAGAGGACAGAGTAATTGAAACATAACTGTAACCCACGGAGATAGGGATTGTCAAACCCTCTGCCATCCCACCTCCCAATTACGCACACAGTGTCCTTTTTCACTGTTTCAGAACATTTCTTTGGCTCCAGCCCTGGAAGGTATGAAAATATTTAGTGGACCAGGAAATGACCTTAGTATTTATATAGTGCCTTTTTCTTTGTATTTCTTCATTTCTCCACTTGCCTCTTCTAGAAGAGCTAAATAATTTTCTGATTATATTTTTGTTATTTTTTTTACTTTGAAGTGGGAAATTGTATCAATAAAATCACATTCTGTTGAGAGGGAGGCAGTGTAGGATTATGAAGAAGAGCACACAGACTTGACCATCAATTCGTTCGCTCTTACTTCTGCTGTCAGCTGTCTTTGTGACTGGTGACAAGCCATTTTCTGTCTCTGGACCTCTGCTTGCAATGCTTCCCTGCCCACACCACCCCCAATAGCCACTCAGTTGCCATGGTTACAGTGACACACACACACACACACACACACACACACTCCCCCCATTTGATTGATCTGAACCAATTAAGTTTCCTCCTCAGAAATTTTAACACTGGGACGTAGATAAGGTCAGTCTACCTGCTGACTGCTAAACCTCTAACATGTGACACCCAGGAGTTGTCTGCCACTGTATTTTGGACCATGCAGACTAAGAAAGAAAGCAAGCAGGTGGCAGGTGCATTTGAGGAGCAGAAAGGAAAGTTCAGAGAGACAGGTAAGTCCTGGTGGTGTCAGAGTCCCTGAATCCCTGAATCCAATATGTTCGAGTCCCAGCTGCATCCTGTTCTTGTGTTCTGATTAGTTCCCCTTTTCGCTTGTGCCATTTGGAGTTGGGTTTCCATTATTTGTAAGCAACAGTCCTGACAAATCCAGAGTTGGACCAGTACCCTCTCAGAGCCCTTTCAGATCTAACATTCCAAGAGTTCATGATGATGGCTTTTCCTTCCCCCTCATGGCCACCTCTGTATTATATGTCACCTTTGTGCCAACTAGAAAAAGATTCCCCTTCTTCAACTTTCTGCCACCTGCTGGAAAATTGTCACAAAATACTTATGTTCTGAGAACAGGACACTCTAAACTACAAGAAAATTAGGTCTAACATGTCTGCTGTGGGAATTGTGCCCCCTAGGGGCATGCATTGTACAACCCACCCGTACAGACAGAGCAGCCCTGTCAACTGTCCCCCAAGTCACCTTTGAACAAGCTGACACTATGTCCCCTTTCAGAATTCAGGAAATGCAACATCATGCAAGTTCCAGGATGTCTGAAACCAGAGTGCCACATTAGCCATAAACACCAGAACACGAACATGCTGTCCTCGAGGATGGCCTGAGTTGACCAGTCTCCCCCACTATATCACCCGGGCCTCACCAGCCATGTCTGGAGACCCATACGAAGAGGCCCTGGGGACTGCCAGGGATCTCTGGTGGGACATCCATAATAAACAGCCACCAACAGGCAACCAGACGGTACAATCAGTTATTGTGAACCTTTAGCAATGGTTTAGTGGCCACTCCTAAGTAGAGACTTAATAAGAAAGAGGCTACACTTTTTCCTTACTTGCCCAAGGCATTTTTTCCTAAACATGATCCTCAGAACACCAGTTGCATGGGATATTCCATTTAAAAAAATTTTTTTTTCATGATTACATGAATTTGAAAAAAGCAGCATGCTCTGTCTTCCTCTCTTGCACGGTCACCAAAATTAAAGCCTGTAGGGAGCTGTAAGATAAAGAAATTTGTTCCTCCCTTTGGTGGGGTTGAATTGTGTCCCTGAAAATAGATATGTTCGAGTCCTAACCCTTGACACCTGTAAATGTGACCTTATTTGGAAATAGAGTCTTTGCATATGTAATCAAGTTAAGACCAGGTCATACTGGAGCAGGGCCATCCCTAAATCCAATGACTAGTGTCCTTCTGAGAAAAGAAGAGATACGGACACACAGGAAGAACACCATGTGAAGAAGGAGGCAAAAATTGGAATGACGCATCTACAAGCCAAGGAATGCCAAGCATTGCTGGCAGCCACCAGAAGCTGAGAGAAAGGCATGGAACATGTTCTCCCTGTGATCCCACAAGAAGGAGCCAGCCTGCTGACACCTCGATGTCAGACTCCTAGCCTCTAGAACTGGGAGCGAATAAATTTATCTTGTTTTTAAACCACCCAGTCTTTGGTACTTTGTTACAGATGCCTCAGGAAGATAATGCACTCCTTTTTTAATACAGCAGATCCTCAAATAACAGTTTCATTCCACATCATTTTGTTATAATGTTGATGAGAAAAAAAAAAACCAATTCCCAACTGGGGCCACTGTCTGTATGAAGTTGGCACATTCTCCCCATGTCTACATGGATTTTCTCCAGATACTCCGGTTTCCTCCCACGTCCCCAAGATGTGCGTGTTAGGTTCATTGGCGTGCCTACATGGTCCCAGTGTGAGGGAGTGTGGGGGTGTGTACGAATGTGCCCTGCGATGAGATGGCATCCTGTCCAGGGCTGGTTGCTGCCTGGCACCCTGAGCTGCTGGGATAGACTCCAGCCACCTAAAACCCTGAACTGGAATAAATGGGTAAATCATTATCTTACTTGCGTTTATTAATCTTTCTTAAATGTATGTAAAAGCTCACATTCATTTCAGTGTTTGATTTTAGAAGTGTTTTGGTCTTTATTTAGAAGTTCGGTGATGTTTTTGTGACCTGAAACTTATCCTGTTTGTATCAATTAGCCCATGGTAAAATTGGTTTCCTTACACGTGTTTCCCTTAAAGTCTGAGTTCCCAAGAACCTACCAACGAATGGCCTTAAGTGAGGACTTACTGTGTAGCATTTCCAAACTAATTTGACCTTGAAAACCTTTTTTCTTATAATACCTATTGACACTCAGGAAACACAATTTGGGAAACCCTGGCTCAGGAAAAAGGTTGGAGGTCCATCCAACTTTAAAGGGGGTGACCAGAGATGGTAGCAGGATTTTTAGGTTGCACTGTGCCCCATTTCCTCACCTGTCACCCCTCTCTGGGGGAGCTCGTTCTGACTGGACTTAGCCAAGAAAACAATAAAAATTCTAGTTTCCCTCTTGTTCAGTTTTTATCAACAAGAAACTATGCAGGAAAGCTAAAATTAGGGACGGAAGCCTATGGTAACAACCAAGGCATGGTTCTGGGCCAGGGTTAATCACCTCACAATCTTCATCATCTCCCCAAATAAACATACAATTTCAGTAAAGATGCTGTCCTGCTTTGTAAATACACTCATGTGTCGCTTAATGACAGGGATACAGTCTGAGAAATGCATCATCGTTAGGCAGTTTGATCACTGTGTGAACACCATAAGGTGTACTTACACAAACCTAGATGGCATAGCCTACTACATACCTAGGCTATAGGTAGCCTATTGCTCCTGCGTTACAAACCTGTACAGCATGTTATTGTATTGCATATATCAGGCAACTGCAACACAATAGTAAGTATCTGTATATCTAAACATAAAAAAGGAACAGTAAAAAATGGTATTATAATCTCATGGGACCACCATCATATATGTAGTCTGTTGTTGACCAAAACATGTTTATGCGGTTCATGACTGTACAATTTCAAGACAAGTCCTCTAGCCCCACCCAATCTATCAGATTGCCACTGCTAAGCCCCTCCTTCCCATTTAGAAATTTCTCAGCCAACATTGGGAAAAGCTAATGTCCTGATGTCACGTTATTACAAAATGGAATTGCAAGCATCCTAAATCCTGATAATTCATATTGTATTGCTAAACATGGTTAATCACCTAAATTGGCTTGATTTCATCTACTGACACTCCCTTGTGCTGAATCCAAGTGTATTTTGCAATTTTTTTCTCAGGAGACCATCTTTGCTGGTGTTATTTCTGGAGAGTCCCCTGTCCCCTGAGGTGGGGAAGTCTTCCCAAAGAGAATTTGCTTCTTCTCAGGGCCCAGAGGTTCGAGAGTCTTTTTGGGCTCTTTACTCGTTTTGGGCTGGATATTTCTATTGTGTCATTTGCATCTATACCCCGCACCTACATGGCACAGGCTTGAATATACATTTCTCACAGGAGACTTTTTTTTCACATGCATATACCTGGACCCTGGGCTAGGCTAGGAACAGTCAGACAGTTCCAGCTGTGTGTCACAGGTTCCTCAAAGTCAACTTGCCCGACATTGACCTCCTCCCAGAAAACCTGTACTTCCCCAGCATTGCTTATCTCAGTGGCTAGCACAGGGCTGCCGTGTGTGCTGTGTAAAAAGTTCTCTGCATGACAAGCAAATGGAGGTTGCATTCCAGCTTGCACACGGCTCACCGAGCTGTGCATCCACAGGGCTGTGTCCACTGAAAGGGCCTCTTCCTCCATTGTACACATGCCACGTGGAGTAGAGGGGTCCCGGCAACAGCCCCAGCATCCATCCTGTTGCCGCTTCTCCTGCTCCTGTATCTGTTCCCCACCTGCAGCCAAGCGAACCCGGCCAGGGTCTTACCAACTGTACCTCCTGCCTAGCCCTCAAATCCATCTCCTTTGTGTCCCCTTCACTGTAAGCTGCCAGATCTGGCAGATAAAAATACAGAGATCCCAGTTAAATTTGAATTTCAGATAAAGAGCAAATAATTTTTAGTATAACCATACCCCACGCATCCATTCTGTCTAACAGAATCCCAATTTTTACTCCAGCCCACACGTGCCCAGCCAGAAGAACACATTTCCAGCCAGAGGATCATCCCCACGCTCACACCCTCGCCACTGGAAGCTGGGTCCGTCGGCTGCTCCCACACCACATGTGGTGGAGGCAGACACATTTCCTTGGAAAACAAGGCGTTGGGATACTTTGGCTGCTTATAGGACATGAGGCTGGTACCCTTCATGCACACCAAGGATGTTTACTTTTCATGTCAGGATTCTTACAAAGTCCAGATTTGGGAGCCTCAGTGTTGGCTCCCAAGTCAGCAGTGGCCTCCTCATTCCTGAGTGGGATCAGGCCACGGTCCCTCCTGGAGCTCCCCAGCGTGGGAAGGACACCAGTCATCTCAAATGGGCTCCTATGTCCTTTCCCAGAGTCCTCTGGGAACTCGGCCCACAGATGCCCTAAAAGGTGCGCCATCACATGGCAGGCATGGCGCTCAGTCCCGGGTGGAGGTGTTTGTGTATCCAGGTACTCTCTCCTGAAACAAACACCTCTCTAAGCCAGGGGCTTGATCTTGGGGGGCTCCAACTCTAATATACTTCACCAAGTGAAGTCCAATAAACAATGCTTTTACCTACCTAGCTTTTGAAGGCCAAATGCCTAAGAGAAAAAGAAAACAGACTAACCAAACTGAAGACCTCATACTACAAATGCGGACATTTAGTGAAATCCTACAGAATATTCATAAATCCTTTCTGGAATTTTAGAATGTCTTAATATTTTGGTAACATAGAGTGCAGAGACTGTGGAAAAACTCTTGGAATTGTCTTCCATGCTCCCTCATGTCCACAGACGCCACTTTTCATTTATCCCAGGATCTGAAATTAGAATACCTATGTGCAAAGTAAAGTTGTTAGTCTAATGAATTCACCTGTAAATAGTCATGTACAGGCTGCTCCTATTAGACTTCAGTTATGGAAAGTAAGAAATGAACACACACAAACCCTGCAAACACACGTGTTTTTATTTACCATAGAACCTAAAAGGAGATGAAAGGGATCTTTACATCTAACAGGTTCAACCTCTTTGTATCTAGAAAGAAGAGGTGGAACAGCTATAACATGCACATATCCTTCCCGTATGGCCTTTCTCTATGCCTTCGTCTCCCCAGCACACACACACACACACACACACACACACACACACATCCTGCCCAAAGTTGGCCGTGGAACTCTTCACCTGCCTGCTGTTGAGGTGTCATGGAATAAGGCCTGGCCACTGAGATGTGCCCACAGAGAACATCAAATCCAGTGAAAACTGCTCTGATTTCCAGGGAATGGAATGTAGAGTCCTGCAACTTCAGAAGTTCAATAATTTAACAGCTTTTTTTTTTTTTTTTTAAGACAGAGTCTCACTGTTGCCCGGGCTAGAGTGCCGTGGCATCAGCCTAGCTCACAGCAACCTCAAACTCCTGGGCTCAAGCAATCCTCCTGCCTCAGCCTCCCGAGTAGCTGGGACTACAGGCATGTGACACCATGCCCAGCTAATTTTTTCTATATATTTTTCGTTGTCCAGATAATTTCTTTCTTTCTTTTTTTTTTTTGGTAGAGATGGGGTCTCACTCTTGCTCAGGCTGGTCTCGAACTCCTGAGCTCAAAGGATCTGCCCGCCTCAGCCTCCCAGAGTGCTAGGATTATAGGCGTGAGCCACCGCACCAGGCCAACAGTTGTTTTTAAAAATCACATCTACTCTTGATATCTGTGGTCTGGAAAAGAAAGAAAGAGAGAGAGAAAGAAGGAATTCAGGCCAGATGTGGTGGCTCATGCCCATAATCCTAGCACTTTGGGAGGCTGAGGTGGGAGGTTCACTTGAGGTCAAGTGTTCAAGACCAGTGTGAACAAGAGCGAGACCCTGTCTCTACAAAAAAATAGAAAAATTAGCCGGGTGTCATGGCACGTGCCTGTAGTCCCAGCTACTACTTGGGAGGCTGAGTCAGGAAGATCACTCAAGCCCAGGAGTTTGAGATTGCAGTGAGCTATGATGATGCCATTGCACTCTAGCTCGCATGACAGAGCAAGACCCTGCCTCCCCTCCCCAATTCATATCTACTCAGGTTTAGAGCAGCATCTAGGAATTACATAGACCTCTTTGAAACCTAGAGACTGCAACAAAACTTCGGAAACTGTATTTTGGTTGTTTTTCTTAATAACTTTAGTGTGTAGGACTCTTTCATTCCAAAACACCGGAATACCTTCTGAGAGCAGTTTCCTATTTCACCTAGATAATCCCATCAGGAAATTGCTATAGAATGCTTTTTTGTTCTATATTGTGTCCTCCATTATCCACCCACCAGGTGGTTGCAGTTAATTTTATATTTAAGTAATAAAGCCCCCAAAATATTAATTTTTCAGAAGTTAATGTATTCCAGAAAATCTCTTGGTGACCTCTCTTTTTAAAAATTATTTGGTTTTCTTTTCTTTTCTGGATTTTTTTTTTTTTTTTTTTTTTGGAGTGGGGTGGCCCTTGTGTCCCAGAGGGCAGAGAATTAGCACAGATGTATGCTGATGTTAACCCAAGCAGCTGTCAGGCACAGGTGCTGGCAGGAGGCACCTTGTTCTCTGCTAGTTAGCCTAAAGGCACATAGGAAGGTGGCATGGATGCACTGTGTTCTAAATCTGCTTCATTCACTTTGGCTGTGTCTGGAGACAACAGATGTTTCAACAGGGAAAGAAATCTTGCTCATGTCATAGGCACTCTGAGTCTCAGCATGGGCTCCAATCTCCCTTTCTACTTTAAGGTTTTGGAGAAACTAGATCTGCAGCCCTCATTAGCCAAAAATACAGGCTCCTCAGTGGAGAAGGAGACAGGCTATGAAAATGCTGAGTCATTAGTTTGATTGTGTCACTGTGTGGCCTCACTGTATAGGGGTGGGGTGGCTTCTGTTCCCACCTTTTCCTCCAAATGTTTGCTTCTTGTCTGATTGATGGGATGCCCTAAAACTCATGATCGGTGGCCACTGAGCTGTCACCCTGCTTGGCTGTGTAGGCAGGCATTACTGAAGTAAGGAATGGAACTACAAGGCAATAGTATTAATTACCTGGTGTAGATCCAGCCTTCATGTTTTTCTGACATGTACCAAGTTAATACTAGAGAAAATTCCAAAAAGTATTGATAAAATGAGAAGTTTTATCGAAAATAATGCAAGATCACTGCTATGACCTGAATGTTTGTACCCCGCCCCTCCATTCATATGTTGAAACCTAATCCCCAAGGTGATAGTATTAGGAGGTGAGGCCTTTGGGAGGTGATTAGGGCATGGGGGGGCAAGGCACTCATGAATGGGATTAGTGCCCTTCTAAAAGAGACTCCAGAGAGCTAGCTCACCCCTTCCACCATATGAGGACACAGTGAGAAGGTGCTGTCTATGAACCAGAAAACAAGCCCTCACCAGAGACCAAATCTGCTTGGACTTCATCCTAAGTATGAGAAATAAATTCTTGTTGTTTATAAGCCACTCAGTTTATGTATTTTGTCACAACAGCCTGAATAGACTAAGATACTCACAAAATGTCTGCCTTTTACCATGGATTTGAGGGCATCCTTAGAAAACTAAATATAATTGAACCAAACTGAATGTGGGGACTGTATATTAGTGGTATTGCATCAATGTTAATTCCCTGAATTTGATATTTATATTGTGGTTGTTACAGAATGTCCTTGACCTTAGGAGATACATGCTTTGGTATAGAGGGTTACAATGTCTGCCACTCACTCTCAAATAGTTCAGCAAAATAATAATGTAATAATGTGTGAAAGAGAAAACTTGGAAAAATATTAACAATTGTAGAATCTAGGTGAAGGATGTGCAGGTGTTTGTTGTAAGATTTTTGCAAATTTTCTGTAAGTTTGAAGGTTTTCAAAATGTAAAATTCAAAAAAGCAAAGCACAATGCTTTCTCATTAGAGTTGAACATTTGATTTAGATTTAGAATAATCACACTGTCAAATCCCATCAACTGGAAGAGGCTTGCCACAGTGCAGTCAGTGCACGCTTTATGGGCCTGTTTCTGCTCAGGATTGTCTTGGAAAGTCCAAAGCACCTGTGGATAGAGACATGGAGTTAAAGGTTGTGCTCCACGACAAGACTAACTGTTCTTAACCAACACACGAGACTCTCCAATGCACAGCAGTGACATCTGCCCGAGGGACCACCTCGGGGCAGAAGACACATCCACCCCCGGAGAGGCTTTGCCTGCCCTCCTTTCCACCGTAAAGCCTCTCAAAAGCCTGCTCTTCCGTACTCCTCCAGTTTTTATGCTATTCTTTGAAGTTTCTTTAACCCACCAGAAGGGAATAAGCTGTGTGTTAAGGGCACTGCTGGCTGCCAATCGTCAAGCTCCTCAACTTCTCTTATCTCATTCTTCAAACTGGTGGCCTTCTCCTTCACCCAGAAAGGCAAGCTGTAGGAAGAAGACAACAGCCTGAGTTGGAGTCTGATGCAAAATTTACAAACACCATCCGTGGATAAGGCACTACCTGCTCCAAAAGTAAAAAGACCTCCAATTTAGGAGACTGGCTTCAGTCTCCTAATACCATGTTAGTTGCTCACCATTTGCCCCTGCCACAAACCTAGCTCTCTCTCTCTCTTTTTTTTGGGGGGGGGGGTGGAGACTGAGTCTCGCTCTGTTGCCCGGGCTAGAGTGCCGTGGCATCAGCCTAACTCACAACAGCCTCAAACTCCTGGGCTCAAGCAATCCTTCTGCCTCAGCCTCCTGAGTAGCTGGGACTATAGGTGCTCTGGGACTATATGCGCTTGCCAGTACACCTGGCTAATGTTTTGTTTCTATTTTTAGTTGCCCAGCTAAGTTTTTCTTTTCTTTTTTTTTTCCTTTCTTTCTTTCTTTTTTTTTTTTTTTAGTAGAGACAGGGTCTCGCTCTTGCTGAGGCTGGTCTCAAACTCCTGACCTCATGCAATCCTCCAGCCTTGGCCTCCCAGAGTGCTAGGATTACAGGTGTGAGCCACCATGCCCAGCCCCAAATCCAGCTCTCTTTTTGGCCCTTGTCTGCCAGGAGGCTGACCCCTGCAGCTGGCATCACCTTGGCTCTCCATGCTCCTACCTTTGAGCTGGGTGTGGCTAAGGAGGCATCAACAGGAGATCAAAAGGTAGGAAGAGAGAGGGTGGAGTATTTTTTCCTACCTCCTCCCCTCACGCCCTATCTCCCAGGGCACCCCAGTTCTGGCAGTGGCTGCATTTGGCAGTGCCACAACTTCTGGTGGGCAGCCCTTGTTCCAGGGCTGCAGCTTTCACTGCTCCACAAACCATGATCCCTCTCCTTGCTGCTCAGACCTGGGAGCAGCAGAGCTTCCCACTGCCATGAGCCTCTGGGTGCTTTGCCCTCCCACGTGGGTTCCCCCAACTCTGCCCACACACCAGTAAAGAGTCCCTTTCATTAAGCGCTCTGCAGAATCCCAGCTCAGTGCGCTTTCTGTGGTCTGCTGGGGCCTTGGCCAACGCAGACACCCTGGGTCCTCCCAGGTCCACTGAGACGTGAAAGGGCATATGCTGGGCGGCGCTGAGTGTGTTCAAAGAGCTAGTAGGAAGTGTGACTCTGGGATGAGTTGGAGCAGGGAGATGGAGAATATTTTTATCTTTTGGAAACTAGAATTCTTGTACTTTTACAGAGAAATATACCACGATTGCAAAAATGCCCTGATAAAACTGCTGGGGGTAGGGAAGTCCCTGCAAGAAGGAAGAAGAGGGTTACCACATAGGTAGCAGGTGGGAGTCAAGGTTATCATTTAAAGATGATGAAGCAAATACTAGAAGCCCAAGAAAGAAAAGCAGAGCTGAGAGCAATATATATAAATATGTTAGCATAGAGAACCACCAGAGCAAAAACACAAGCATTCCTAAATATCAAAAGGATTTCTTGTAACAACTTTTGTTGAAGCAATCAAAGAAAACAGCGAAAGACTTACAGTAAATACACTATAATACACATAATAAAAGTAACAAAATAATATGATAAAACTGAAATCAATATATCAGTCAAATCAATAAATGCAAATGGCCTTAATCCACCTATCAAAGAAAAATATTTTCAGAAATTGTGTATCTGAAAGATCTAAAAGCAAAGGTGATTCAAAAGAAAAAGACTGGGCAAAAGTATATTAATGAAATGCAAACAAAATAAAGTAAGAATTGGAATCTTAATATCTGGCTAGGTATAATTTAGGACAAAAAATATTAGATGAGAAAAACGAAGATATTTTTATAATGCTAAAAGACAATTAACAATAAGGATAATCAGAAACACACTAATATCTAGACACTTTAACAAAGCAACTCTCAGTCCAAGCTAGGCCAAATAGACAAAAATAACAAAGGAAATACAGAGACTAAATAATGCAGCCCACTGAGCATGATGGTGCACACTTGTAATGCTAACAATTTTGGAAGCTGAGGCGGGAGGCTCATTTGAGGCCAGGAGTTCAAGACCAGCTTAGGCAACATAGTGAGACCTCATCACTAAAAAAAAAAAAAAAAAAAAAAAAAAAAAAAAAAATTGTTTTTAATTATTAAAAATTAGCTGGGCACAGTGGCATATGTCTGTAGTCCCAGCTACTTGGGAGGCTGAGCCAGGAAGGCTGCTTGAGCCCAGGAATTTGAGGCTGTAGTGAGCAATGATGACACCACTGCACTCCAGCCTGGGCTGCAGCGTAAGGCTCTGTCTCAAAAAAGCAAACAAAATATAACCAACAAAGTCAGTCTTCTGGGTATGTACCTAACTTTGCATCTTGACTAAATAGAATACACTTTCTTTTCAAGTACACATGGAAACATCTCATTAACTAAAGACATCTGCTCTACATTGATTGTAAGATGCATCCTCATTCAAAATTGTTAAAATGTGTGCAAATAAATTTTAAGTGTCCTAATATAGATGTATACCATAATTCGGTGGAGGACACATCAATTGGAATGGCCTGCCTTCTGTTCTTTGCTGGCAGACTTATCACCGAGGACCCAGATCAAATATCACCTCCTCTACAACACATTCCCAACCTCCCCACATGTACTTCCTCTATGTGCACATTGTACCATATTCACTTTCAATTGTTTTATGTCGACTCATCTACTGGTCTCTGTCCCCCACTAGATAATGAGCCTTTTTTTTTTTTTTTTTTTTTTGAGACAGAGTCTCGCTCTGTTGCCCAGGCTAGAGTGAGTGCCGTGGCGTCAGCCTAGCTCACAGCAACCTTAAACTCCTGGGCTTAAGCGATCCTACTGCCTCAGCCTCCCAAGTAGCTGGGACTACAGGCATGTGCCACCATGCCCGGCTAATTTTTTCTATATCTATTTTTAGCTGTCCATATAATTTCTTTCTATTTTTAGTAGAAACGGAGTCTCACGCTTGCTCAGGCTGGTCTGGAACTCCTGAGCTGAAACAATCCGCCCGCCTCGGCCTCCCAGAGTGCTAGGATTACAGGTGTGAGCCACTGCGCCCTGCCTGACAATGAGCCTTGAAACGAGAATCATGTCTTACTCATCTTTGTGACCCCTGCCTCCATTACCTCACTACTTTCCCATTTCTCCTGTAGGCCAAGTGCATAAATCGTGTTCTATGGATATCTGTGGAGTTGATTAAATAATTCCTGTAGACATGTTACAAATTATAGGGATCTTCTCAATGAGTGATTTAATCTCATCTCCCTAATTTTTATTCTAATTCTGGCTCTGTCACTAACTACTTAGGGAAGACTTGGATAAGTCATATAAAACATCTGTTTATCAGGTTTTGTCCTTACCTTTTTTTTTTTTTTTTTTTTGAGACAGGATCTCACTCTGTCACCCCAGCTAGAGTATAGTGGCATCATCATCTCACTGCAACCTCCAACTCCTGGGTTCAAGCAATCCTCCTGCCTCAGCCTCCCAAGTATTAATAGCTGGGACTACAGGCCTATACCACCATGCCTGACTGATTTTTCTACTTTTCTTGGAAACTGGGTCTTGCTATGTTGCCCAGGCTGGTCTCGAATTCCTGAACTCAAGCAATCCTCCTACCTCAGCCTCTCAAAGTGCTAAGATTATAGATGTCCTTACCCTAAAGTTGGATTGTTGCATCTGCAAATTTAACATTTTTAAATTTCCAAGCACCATTAGTACAATATATTTTTTTATTTCAGCATATCGGGGGTAAAAATGTTTAGATTACATATATTGCCTTTGCCCTGCCTAAGTCAGAGCTTCAAGTGTGTCCATTCCCCAGAGAGTGCACACTGCACCCATTAGGTGTGAATATACCCATCCCCTCCCCCCTCTCCCCCCACAATTAGTAGAATATTTAAAGACATGAATAAAAATTTAATGAGAGTAATGTAATTGTACAAAACTGATTCATCAAATAACTTGGGAAAGATAAATCTACAATTTTTATTCAAAGGCACAAGGAGTCTTGTTTCCAGCCATAATGAAGTAGCAGGGATCATATTTACTCTCCTGATTTAAACAGCTATAAAACTGGACAAAATGTATGAAGCAGCTCCTTTCAGATATGAGACAACAGATAGCACAGGACTGTGATCCTGGAGAAAAGGAAAACAAAGGAGGAGAGCCCCATGATCACCCAGATTTTGCCTGGAGGCACATTTGAGACCACATAATAGGGATGAGTAATCCGAGCACAGCACAGTGTTCTCTTTGAGTTTGAGGAGCCAAGATAAGTCTTAGAGGGCTAGGAGCTGGAAGACAGAGTTCTTCAGAAGGAACTATTCAAAAAATGAGCTTCAGAGATTTGCATAGCACTCCCTTTGAGTCTTTGCTAAATATTAAGACTTAAATGTGTAGGCTGGAACTCCGCAAGATTGGACAACAGAGTGGCTGGGAAACCATGAACTGAATGGTTCCCAGGACTCACAGAGGTCTAAAAATCATCTGAGTTCCAACCAACTAAAGTGAAGCCTTCTCATTGATCAATCAAGACATAGTAAAGACCCTAAAAAGACCATACCTCACTTAGTAGTGGGGTTAAACTACCCCTAAAGTAAAGGCTACTTTAGACATGCCCTAACAAAGCTTAAAAACAAGGCTCAAAAGGATCAAACCAAATTGCAAGTGACTTAACTGCCTGCTAGAACAAAGCCTGGAACTCTTCAAAAGAATACAACAAAATCTAGACACTCAACAACATAAAATTATAATTTCCAGTATCCAAACAAAAATTATTAGACATGCCAAGAAGCAGGAAAATGTGATCCAGACCAGGAGAAAAATCAGTCAGTGGAAACATCCAGAAATGACAAAGATCATAGAGTTAGCAAACAAAAATGTTAAAATAATTATTAATATTAATATTATAACTATATTCAAGTATTTAAGGAAAACATGAAAATAGCAAGAAAAGAAATAAAAGGTAAAAAAAGAATCAGGGGCGGGTGCAGTGGCTCACACCTGTTATCCTGGCACCCTCAGAGGCCCAGGCAGGAGGATCACTTGAGGTCAGGAGTTCAAGACCTGCCTGAGCAACAGTGAGACCCCATCTCTACCAAATTTAGAAAAAAATTAGCCAGGCATGGTGGCACCCACCTGTGGTCTCAGCTACTCGGGGGACTGAGACAGAAGGATCGCTTGAGCCCAGGAGTTGGAGGTTACAGTGAGCTATGATGACACCACTGCACTCTAGCTCAGGGAACAGAGTGAGACTCTTGTCTCAAAAAAAAAATTCAAATTGAATTTCTAAAGATTAAAAATACAATAGTCACTAGATGGGATTAACAGGAAATTAGACATTGCAGAAGAAAATGGTGAATCTAGGAAACAATAAATGGTAAATCTAGCACCAGACACTGAAACTGGAGCCTTTGTCTCTCCTGCCATGACTAACTGGCTAGTGGACTTTTTCATCAAGGTGACTGTCCCCTAAGGAAAGCACCCAAGTCTCCCAATTCTCTTACTGGCCACAGCACAAAAGGATATGCTGATATATAATGTTTTGTACTTCTTTTAAAAAAATACTTACCTTTTTTTTTAAGGAAAACCAGACTTGTTGGTATTCTATGACTTATACATGAAAAAACATATTTGCATATGAAAGGCAATGTACAAAAACTAAAATAGTTGGGTAGGATGATGGAGTTTAGGCAATTGCTATTATTTTGAATATTCTACAGTAGTGTTTACAAAAAATGTATAGTACAGCTATGAGAAGCCCTAATTGTGTGCCATAAGGTTCCAAGTTTGGAATAAAAGGCTTTTACTCTCACTGAGCTCCAGGGTGGCTCAGACTCTGGGACACTTTCCCACTCTATCCGTACTTATATGAGACTGTTTTGTATTAGAAAGTAAAAGAAAATAAAAATATATCTTTCTAGGTTAGAAACCCACTTAAGGTAAATAAGTAAGGTTCAGAATGGAGCTGAGAAATAGTATGAAATTAGAGGAATGATACCTCCCTCAAATACAGGAGCGCTCTGTTGGCTTTCTCTCTGACTCTTGAAGCTAACCATTCTCCCTGGTTTCAATCACTTAAGTATGTGTCTTTGTTTTCCAACAAACTTATGTTCTGGAAAGCCAGGACCCTGTCTTCTGCTCTGTGTAAACTCTCCTATAGTGCATACCTAGCATAATACGTGGCATCTGGTAGTTCATCATTCACATCGATTGATATGTGACCATCCCAATTGCCGACTCCACAGACACTTGCCTCCAAATACCCACCTTACAAACTGTCCTGCCCTCCTGCAGGGATTCAAAAGGGTCCCATGTGTTGGCTGTCTATGGGCTCCTCCACAGGAGAAAATAATAAATAATTGATATTTCATGAAGATGGGATACTATAAAACAAACTGAGAGAACTCACTTGGGAATTTGTGGAAGAGGCTCAAGTGGAATAAATGTATCGAATTTCTTTTCATAAGGCACTCTGAAAAACAGAAAAGGCAAGAATAAAATTGGTATGGCATCTAGAACAGAGATCAATACATCGTTGTGTTCAATAGAATATCTTATTTTCTTGTTTTAATTTTCAAATATGGGCTTCAAACCCATAAGGACCATAATTTTTATTACTTTTTATCATTTTTAATTAACATCACTATATCCCACATGGTTAATTTTTTTAATCATATTTTAAATGTAATACCCCAACTATTTTTCCTTTAATTTAATGATCCTCCTGTTCTTCTCAAGCACTTTAGTCTAAGCGTAGCTCCAAGTTTAGATCAAGCCATATAGTAGTCACTAACCAACGATCTGATTTGGAATGAAAATTCAAACTTGTGGAAATAGAAATAGGAACAAAATTAACAACCACTCTTTTGCAGTCAAGATTTTGCATATAATTTCAATTATACACATGCATATGTGCATATACTAATTAAAGATGAGCTTTTTAAGAAATTTTCATCCAATCATGTCTTCTTGTGGTCTACTTTTAAAACATAATTTATATGTATAGAAAGAGACATAATTCCTTTAAAGTTAACTAAGTAACTCTAGGACTAACATACACTTACACTGAAAAATTCACTGGTGGGAGGGTGGCTCCTGCTTTGTAGAAGCCTTTACTCTGCTCTGGGTGCACGTATGGATTATCCCCTGGAGTTAACTTTGGGATTCCGTTCCTGGGATCGATATCTGTGGAAATTGTTTGAAACAAAATCATACAGTGGGCAGAAGATGATCCACAGATTTGTTGTATCAACATGACGATGGAAATAAGATATTTCAGTGTTTTATTATGAGTTCCATAGAGATTTCTTAAAGTTCTGTTGTGATTATCTTGCCTTTCGGTGATGAACATAAAAGTATGAGTCTATGTTTGGGACATTTTCCAAAAGGTGTTGTTACGATTACCTTGCCCTGGGAAAGAATTATCAGGTTCAGATGGAGTGTTTTAGTTTAAAATACACAGTAAATCAGAGGTATCTTTGCAACAATCCAAGGATCTTTTCATTCCTGAGCATTAGTGCACTTGAGTCCCTGAGTCCTAGAAAGCTCAAGAAGCAAGCACGCTTGGGGCTCTGCCTCTCTGGCTGGGTCCCAGGAGGAAATCAGCTAATGAGAATACTGTTCCCCCTTCTGCTTCAAGGACTGCGGCTGTGCAGCACGGCAGGTGGCTTCTTGGTGAAATTCCACCGCTGCTAAGCACACTCTGCTTACTCAGCTGAGGCTCTGACACCAAGCTCAGCCCTTCTAAAGCCCTGGGAACAAGCAACTAATCACGGGAGCAGGAGAGGAGTCAGCCTGGTACTGGATGGTTATTTAACCTGCGCACCTGACACCAGATACATCTCCTAAGAGAACAAGCCTGGACTGAGGGCTCAGAAGCAGGGGTACCTGTCTGGAAGCACAGCCTCCTTCTTTGTCATACTCCCAGTGAACAGGTGTCTCTCTTTCTCTCTCTCTCTCTCTCTTTGATATTACTTAACTCAACTGTACCCACAAGATGCAAGCTAAAGGAAAACCTAGAGAAGATTTTTTTTAACAACTGGTAATCAATTTATTAAAACAGTTGACTTAAGCATCTGCAATGGCGACTTCAACCTCAACTCCTGGCTCAATACTGACAGTAGTAATCTGCTTAACAATTTCAGAGGGACTGTGCAAGTCAATGAGTCGCTGGTGGATTCTCATGTGGAAGTGAGAACCTTCTAAGGTTAGAAGGCTGCACCTGCCACCAAGACTTCCCCAAAAAACCTAAGGAAGATTTCTGATAAGCTGTATCCTACCTACCCAAATTCCTCTAGCTAACTGGGAAAAGCCATCTGCACCATGGGTGGGAGTTTTGAGTTAATGGAGTATTTAATTCTTTACCTTTCTCTTTCCAAAGCCCTTTCATCAACTAAGAGTTTGTATTAAACTTTTCATTAACTCTTACATGTACTGAAATAGCATCAACTACACTCACGCATTTGAGTGCCTGCTGGCACGCAGTGCTGAGGATTCAAAGCAGGGACAATTGACTTACCATATCTTTTGAATCCCAAACCAGGGCACTTATAAGTGAGAGTCAGGTGACAGCAAGAGGTGAGAAGAAGGGTTTGGACTTTGGAGTCAGTACACTTGAATTCAAATTCAATTCTGCAATTTCTAGTTCTGTGCCCTTGATGGACTTATTTAACCTCCCTAAGCCTCAGTAACCTCATTTATAAACTCTTTATTTCCAATGGTTACTTTGCAGAGTTACCATGTGTACTAAATGAGATTGGAGGCCAAGGTGGCGGGCTAGACTCAGCCTGCACAACGCGGCTCTCACAGAGAGGACCGAAAATGGTGAAGAGACAGCCAACTCGGATGGATCATGAGAGTGAGAGCACTGGGAATCCGCAGAGAGGAGGCAGGAGTGAAGTAGGAGCTGCTCAGCAAGACCAGTGGTAATTAGCGAAGGTGCCCACACATGGGAAAGGGAAAGAGAAAAAAAAATCCCGGACTCCACGATTCCCCTGAGGATACTGCAAGCGGAGCAGCAGGAGGGCCTTCCACTGCAGCAGGCCTGGGGCTGAGACAGAGATGTGACTGCAGGCCGTGTAGCTGCTGCAGCCCCAGAGAGAAGGGGAGGCTGGCTTGCAGGGCCTGGGGGCTGTGGCTGGTACCGTTGTAACATCCCAACCCCAGAACCTACTTTTGCCCAGAGGGCAGATCTGTGACTGCATCCTCCCTCTTGCCCCTGCCAGGCGGGGAGGGAGAGGAAATCCCAGTGCTCACGAGCGCCCCATGGGCAGGTGGTGTGTACTGCTGCCACTGCCACTGCCCCCAGGGGTGGGCAGAGCTGGAGACCAAGGGCCTGGCACCTCCTGCTGTGGCCTGGGTGATCCTGCTCAACTGCACTTCCTGCGGGACTGGGCAAAGCTCGCACCCATAGTCCTCCGTGCTCACTGCCCACTGCCAGAACAGCTGGACCAAGGCTTCCTCTGCCACTGCCTGAAAGGCCCCAAGCAGGATGAAAGCCAGCACAGCCATGGCCTTTGGGTCTGGGCAGTCTACACACCACGGACCACACCATCCTGCATAGGCATCACCTGAGCACCCCACCTACCCCCACCCATGCACCATGAGTGACCCCTGGACCTGCTCCTTCCCAAGGAGGTGCCCTGTCCCTCTTTGTCCAGGGTCCACATCACCCCCTATAGTGAGCTATGAGCCACTCCACCCCATTCCCCATAGGTCTGTGGGCTGCTACTCCCTGAGCACCTGCTATGCCCTGCATAGCACCCTATGAAGACCTCATCCAGCCCATGGCACCTCAGCTGTCCAGGCCTTACACATGCATGCCATGACCAGTGAACCTCCTCCATCCCACATGCCCTGTCCTGCCAGCCAGTTCCACCTCATATGCACACCTGGCACCAAGAGCCAGGCTTGCCACAGCGGCCAGGTGACAACCACAGAGGAGACCCAGCAGTGCATCAGCATTAAAGGCTCACAGTGTAGCCACCCCTCTCCTGCCTGGTCAAGCTTCCAGAGTAGGACCCAAGCATGCCACACAGGGACCCATCCCTATCTTCACCTAGCAACAGAGGTCTCAGCAGAGAACAGATGTACCATATCTGCTATCTGTTTTGAGCTGAGAGAAGTGGCTCCAGATGAGAAGGCACCAGCATAAAAACTCTAGCAACATGAAAAACAGGCTGTCTCTACACCCCCAAAGGATCACAATAGCTCTCCAATAATGAACTCCAACCAAAAGGAAACTGTTGAAATGACAGATATGGAATTCAGATTATGGATGGCAAGTAAGATAAATGGAATTAAGGAGATGGTAGAAAACCATCTCAAAGAAACAAACAAACAAACAAAAAACTCAGGACATGAATGAAAAATTCACTAAAGAGATAGCTAACTTAGAAAAGAGATAAAGAAATGAAAGAGTCATTTAGGGAATTCCAGAATACATCAGAAAGCTTTGACAACAGACTAGACCAAGCAGAATTTCAGAGCTTGAAGACAAGGGTTTTGAACTATCCTAGTCAGTAAATAATACAGAAAAAAAAGGACAAAGTAGAATGAATAATCACTGAGAAAAATATGGGATTATGCATAGCAAACTGATACAAGAATTAAAGGTATCCCTGAGGGAGAAGAAGAAAAAGCAATAAGCATGGAAAATCTATTTGAGAGAATAACAGAGGGAAATTTCCCTGATATCGCTAGAGGTTTAGATATTGAGATACAAGATCATCATCGAACACCTGGAAGATTCATAGCAAATAGGACATCACCAAGACATATAATCATCAACCTGACCAAAGTCAAAGTGAAAGAGAAAATCCTAAAAGCTGCAAGATGAAAGCAACAAGTTACTTACAAAGAAAAACCCATCAGACTAATAGCAGTCCTCTCAGCAGAGACCTTTCAAGCCAGATGGGATTGGGGTCCTGTTTTTAGTCTCCTTGAATAGAATTCTTGCCAGCCAAGAATTTTGTATCTTGAAAAGCTAAATTTCACAAATCAAGGCAAAATAAAGTCTTTCCCAGATTAGCAAACACTAAGGGAATTTGTCACCACTAGACCTTCCCTACAGGAAATGCTTTAAAGTGCTCTATACATGGAAAAGAACATTCAGTACCCACCAATATGAAAGCATCCAAAAATTAAACCTCACAGCCCTTATAAGGCAATAAAACAATGGAGAAAACAAAGTAACTAGGTACCATTCAATATAATGAACAGAACAATATCTCACATATCAATACTAATATTGAACATAAACAGTCTTAATGCTCCTTTAAAAAGATAGACTGGCTGAATGGATGAAAAAACACACCCTAAGTATCTGCTGTCTCCAAGAAATGCATCTAACTTGCAAGGATACTCATAGAGTCAAGGTAAAGGGATGGAAAAACATATTCCATGCAAATGGAAACCAAAAGCAAGCAGGAGTAGCTATTCTCATATCAGAGAAAATAGACTTTAAATTAACAATGGTTAAAAAAGACAAAGATAGTAATTATATAATAATAAAGAGAGCAATCCAGCAAGAAGATATAACAATCCTAAATATATATGAACCTAACACAGGAGCTCCCAGATTCAAAAATAAAATACTACTACAGCTAATCAAAGAAATAAAAAACCAACACCATAATTGCTGGAGTCTTCATCACTCAACTGACAGAACTAAACAGATCATAGAGGCAGAAGATCAACAAAGAAACACTAGACTTAAACAGGACTCCAGAACAAATGGACCTAACAGACACCTACAGAACAATTCTACCCAAAAACTGAAGAATATACATTCTTCTCATCAGCACATGAGACATTTTCCAAGATAGATCATATGTTAGCCCACAAAACAAGTCTCAGAAAATTCAGAAAAATCAAAATCATTCCATGTATCTTCTCATATCCCAGTGGAATAAAACTATAAATCAACTCCAAGAGGAACTTTCAAATCTACACAAAGTCATGAAAATTAAACAACCAGCAATCCTTTGGTCAATGATGAAATTAAGATGGATACTAAAAGATTCTTTGAACTGAACAATCATGACACAAGCATCCAAAAATCTATGGAATATAGCAAAAGCAGTTTTAAGAGGGAAATTCATAGCCTTAAATGCTTACATCAAAAAGACAGAAAGATCACAAATTAACAACCTAATGTCACACCTCATGGAACTAGAAAAGAAAGAACAAACCAAAACCAAAGTTAGCAAAAGAAAAGAAATAACAAAGCTCAGGGAAGGCCGGGCGTGGTGGCTCACGCCTGTAATCCTAGCACTCTGGGAGGCCGAGGCGGGTGGATTGCTCAAGGTCAGGAGTTCGAGACCAGCCTGAGCGAGACCCCGTCTCTACTAAAAATAGAAAGACATTATATGGACACCTAAAAATCTATATAGAAAAAATTAGCCGGGCATAGTGGCGCATGCCTGTAGTCCCAGCTACTCGGGAGGCTGAGGCAGTAGGATCGCTTGAGCCCAGGAGTTTGAGGTTGCTGTGAGCTAAGCTGACGCCACGGCACTCACTCTAGCCTGGGCAACAAAGTGAGACTCTGTCTCAACAAAAAAAAAAAAAAAAAAACAAAGCTCAGGGAAGAACTAAATGAAATGGAAACAAAAAAAATACAAAAGATCAATGAAACAAAAAGTTGGTTCTTTGAAAAGATAAACAAAATTGATAGACCTCTAGCTAGATTAACCAGAAATAGAAGACAAAGGACCTAAATATGCTCAATCAGAAATGAAAAAGGAAGCACAATAACTGATACCACAGAAATACAAGTTATCGTGAGTACTAAGTGAGAATGATCTGAGCAAATAACTGGCATTCAGGAAATGGTAGCATAAGTTACCATAATATCTACAGAGAAAAAATTTTTTTAAAAAAGAAATGGTAACAGTTGTTATTATTATTTGAAATCAGGGTGGGACTAACACCCCCTCATCCCAACTATTTTTTGATCTGAAAAATACAATTACTATATAGCTAAAGTATGAACCTCTTCCTAGGGAATCTTATCTACTTGGGGAAGCAAGAAGACAAGATATGTAAATAAAGAGATAATACTGTAAGGCAGTAAATGCCATACACTATAGAACAGTGGTTCTATAATTTTAGTACACCTGAAAATTACCTAGGAAGCTTGTTAAAAATGCAGCAATCCAAGAAATTCTGTTTCAGAAGATCTGGAGTGGTTCCCAGAACAAGCATTTTTTTATAAACTCTGTAGTTGATTATGATGCAGGTGGTCTAAGGACAACACTTAGAAATATACTATCATAGGCTGGGCCTATAATAGTAATATTACATATTACTCTTACTATATTATAGACTCATGCTTGTAATCTTAGCACTCTGGGAGGCCAAGGTAGGAGAATAGCTTGAGCTCAGGAGTTTGGGACTAACCTGAGCAAGAGCAAGACCCTGTCTCTACTAAACATAGAAAAATTACCTAGGTGTCATGGTACACGCCTGTAGTCCCAGCTACTTGGGAGGCTGATGCAGGAGGATCGCTTAAGCCCAGGAGTTTGAGGTCACAGTGAGCTACAGTGATGCCACTGCATTCTACCCGAGGTGACAGAGCAAGACTCTGTCTCAAAACAAACAAATAAACAAACAAAAAAGATATATACTATTGTAAAAGATCTCACAAAAATAACAAGCAAGTAAAAAAAATAACCAGTGGTTTGGGTGTCAGGTACTTCCGGGGAAGATCCCCCAAACAACACTTCTGAGATAATATGTTTGTTGAAGCTATTAGTCATAATGTTGGACCTTGGTATAATTTCTGAGCATTCCACAAAAAACAAGCATCAGCTCAAAGGGCTGGCCACTATGTATCAATAGCTGATAGACTCATACTGCTTCATGATCAGTTCTAATGCTTGTTTATGCCTTTAAAAAGATCATCCAATCTCCTGGATGTAAAGATGTTCAGGAGGTAGAAAATAGAACATACACATTAAATGACAAATAACCAGATCGGGTGCAGTGGCTCATACCTGTAATCCCATCACTTTGGGAGGCTGAGGCAGGAGGATGGCTTGAGCCCAGGTGTCAAAGACCAGCCTGGGCAACACAATGAGACTACATCTCTACAAAAATTTTTTTGAAAAAAATAGCTGGGTGTGGTGGTGCATGCTGTAGTCCTAGTTGCTACTCAGGAGGATCACTTGAGCCCAGGAGTTGGAGGCTGCCGTGAGCAATAATTGTGCCACTGCACTCCATCCTAGGTACAGAGTGAGAACCTGTCTCAAAAAAAAAAAAAAAAAAGACACATAACCATACAGAGGAGCAAACTGTTCACTGAATAACTTATTCTGCCCCACATTTCTGTGCCCCAACGCACTTAGGTAGAGCCATTTCTGACCAATGGGCTGTGAGGAGATAGGATATATGCCACTTTCAAGAAGAGGCATTTAAGGAGCCAATGTGTGACCTTCCAGCACTTTCTCTTTCCCCTGCTATGGCAACCTTAGAAGCCACAGGATGAGATGGAAAAGTCACAAGGTAAAAGCAGAAAGGATCCTTGGAGGGGAGCTGCTCTGGATCCACAGTGGACTTTACAAGAGAAAGAAGCAAGCTGTAATGGTTAAGCTGCTGAGATTTCAGGGATTCTTTGTTACTGCAGCAGAATGTATCCTATTCTGACTAATGCAATATGCTATACTGTAGGAAGAGCTACACAAAGGAAAAATTATATTCTCAGGCCTATTTCCCTACTGCCTATAACCATAGACAGCATGTTCTTTTTTTCTCTGGCAGCAATTAGGCCTTTAGGGAACTCCACCAATGGCCTGGTGATTGTGGCTGATGGGTGAGAGTCAACCATTATTTAAACATATTTTGATTGATTTTTTTCTATAATAAATGTGTTGCATCCCAGTTCAAAATGGTAGCTCCTGGCAGTCCCTGATCCTGCCTCTTTATCTCATCCAAGAAATAATAAGGGAGGAGAGAATGTCACAAAGGAAGACGTGTCCTGTGTCAAGCTTAACAGTACCAAGTGCTGCAGTGAGATCCAGGTAGAGAAGATGGAAAAAGACCATTGCATTTGATGTTTAAAGAAGTCATTGTACAACATCACCTAAGAAGTAATCATACTAAAATGAATCAAGCCTGTAGATCCAGCCACCAGTTTACAGAAAAGATGTAGGAAAGAGGAACCTGTTAAATGGTCCAAGGGATGTAATCACCAAAATCCCGATTGTGGTAAACACTACAGGACAAACGACCTAG
The DNA here is from genome assembly GCF_041146395.1 of Eulemur rufifrons. Lineage (NCBI taxonomy): Eukaryota > Metazoa > Chordata > Mammalia > Primates > Lemuridae > Eulemur > Eulemur rufifrons. The sequence goes on along the minus strand of NC_090997.1, from coordinate 13,285,849 downwards.
TTTTTTTCCCCAAATTAATTGCAAGAGAAAAGGAGGGAGGGACCTATATGTTAAAAGACTTAAGAGACATACCAACCAATTTCAATGTGTGGACTTTTTTTTTTTTTTTTTTTTTGAGACGGAGTCTTGCTCTGTTGCCCAGGCTAGAGTGCCGTGGCATCAGCCTAGCTCACAGCAACCTCAAACTCCTGGGCTCAAGCAATCCTTCTGCCTCAGCCTCCCTAGTAGCTGGGACTACAGGCATGTGCCACCATGCCCGGCTAATTTTTTCTGTATATTTTTAGTTGTGCGGTTAATTTCTTTCTATTTTTTTAGTAGAGATGGGGTCTCACTGTTGCTCAGAAAGGGAATGTGTGGACTTTATTTGGATTCTGATTTAAACAAATTAATACTCTTAAATTATGGCATTTATGAAACAATTGGATACTTGAACACTGAATGTTTGATGATATTAAAAAGTTATTGTTAATTTTTAAGATATGATATTGTGATATGGAATTGTAGTTATGTTAATAAAAATAATCCTTATCTATTGGAGGTACATGATGTATTTACAGATGAAACAATATGGTGTCTGGAATTTGCTTTAAAATATTCCCTGGGGGAGGGGTAAAGATGAAACAAGACTAGCCACGTGTTGATAATTATTGAAGCTAAGTGGATGAGTCCCTCGGGTGTCATTATGCTATTCCCTCTACCTTGGCACATGTTTAAAAATTTACCTAATACAAAGTTTTTCACTTTAAAAAATGTAAAATACAGGTTACCTCTGGAGTGGGAGGAAGAAAGCTGTAGTATTCAGGGAAAGGCATATCGGAGGCTTCAAATGTAAAGATAATATTCTATATCTTAAATGGGGTAAGAAGCACACAAGTATTTTTGGTATTTTATTCTGTATATTCAACAGATATTTCATAAATATACCTTTGCATTTACTCAGTATTTATAAAACCACAAAGGAAGGAAGGGAGGGAGGAAGGAAGGAAGGGAGGGAAGAAGGAAGGAAGGAAAGAAGGGAGAGAGAGAGGGAGGGAGGGAGGGAGGGAGGAAGGGAAGGAGAGAGGGAGGGAAGGAAGAGGGAAGATTGGAATAGAAAGATATAATAAACACAAAATTCAGCAAAAGATTTACTTTTGAGTTAGGAGGAGAGTAATGGGTGAGGGTTATGTTAATGCCATTTACTTGTGATATGTACTAGCAGCTCAGGAATGCAGGGCACAGGACTCCTCAAAGACTCCCATAGCAGTGATCACTCTCCCAGCTCATCTAGAAAGGCTTTTCATGTATTCTCCATCCAAATAAATAACAACTTCTATTCTCAAAACTATTTGTCTCTGCTATGAGTTTAAAACTCAAAAATGGAACGTTCTACTTGTTCCTCTTTGTAGTCCTGCCACAGCAATCCTATTCATCGCTGAGGCAATTGCCTCCTACATAGATATTTCCACAGAAGAGCATGCCAAAAATGGTCCGTTGGTATTCAGCAACTTTTTAGGGCCTTTCAATAAATCTATTCTGGGTAGGTTCGGGGAGAGAACTCACCAACCTACAAACCAAGGGGATATGGAAAGACAGATAGACAGATAGACATATATTCATCTCAATAGCCTTTAATTAAATAAGCTATAAAATAACAACATGCACTTCAGGCTAAGGTTTGTGAGATGTTTTCCTTGTGGAGAATATAAAATACAATTTAAATGCATATGCCAGGCAGTATCTAATTGAAACAGAAATTATTTTCTTCAGACTTCAATAAGGGTTTCTATTAATAAGTATCTGAGAAAACTTATCTGATGACTTAAATGTCACATTAGCATTTTGTGAAATTCAGAGAAAAATGAAAATGTGGATCAACATATGTTGTGAGTTCTTTGCCAAAACTTGTAGCATGGCAACTGTCCCCTTCACTTGCCTATCTTCCTGGCTGCTCTAGGTGACATGGTGACTTCGCACGGCTGCCCCCAGCTACAGCACGCGGGACCTGCAGAATCACGACTCAAGGGTTTTTCAGACATTGCACAGTCAAGGCCCAGGAGGAAAACATTACCGTATTTCTTTCTCCCCAAGCTCTTGTCCACCGTACTCTCTGACAGAGACCTCCTGTTGCCGAGGAAGACCCCATTAAAGAAGCACTGCTTTCCAACATGGTAGGTGTGGATATTGCTGCTAAACCTCGGGTAAAATGTCCACTCCGGACGCTGTCCGTCTTCTGCAAGGCATGAGAAATTCTTCCATTAGTGCCACTCCCAGCCTCATAATGTAATTGGATGACAAAAAGCTGTACAAACTCCCCAGGCGCTATCTGGCTGTACCATGTTTAATCAACCTGCATAATTCCTTGGTTCTACATCGGGGCAGTGTCAACCTCTGTGGGACTAGGCACAAAAGGAAAAGAAACCGGGGGAAAGGGACCTAAGAGGCTGCATTTTCCCCCCTCTTTAATCTCTCCTTCAAAAATAAAGCCCATTTTATGTTTGGAAGTTAGGTATGGGTTGGGAAGCTCAGAGATAGTCTTGCAAACATCTCTGATCCAACCTTCACTCTGATAACTACGTAGGAAAAATAGAATGCCCACCAACCAGGGAATGGCTAGCCAACAATGGCATCTCAAGTAGACGGAACACAGTGTCAGCTGCAACAATAGCATGTACATGTGCTACAGTGACACTGGGAAATGTACACACATGGTAACATCAAACAAGAAAAGCTGCTGTCAGACCTCAGGCTCGTTACTGGACCTCTTAGTGCCTCTGTTCCATCATCTGATACTTGTCCTCTAAGATTGCTAATGGTGATTTTAAAGAATAAAAGATCCCCTGGCAGCTCTAGGATTGCTTGAGAAACATTTGGGTTCTGGGGTAGCCAAGGAAGAACACAAGCTTTGGAGGCAGGCAAGTTTGGGCTCTAACCACATTACTCTACTTCCTGGCTATGTGGTTGTATGGGTGACTGAATCTCTCCAAGCCTCAGTTTCCTTCTCTGTAAAATGGGTAGGTCTATATTAGCCACATAGATCTATATATATTGACACAGAAAGAAGTCCATTATCTATTTACTGCTGATTGAAAACAATCTGTATACGAAAACCCATCTATTTTATACTGGTATATATATATATGTGTATATACATACACATACATATACATTTCAAAACTCTGGAAAAATATATATCAACTCTTCACAGCTATAGAGCAGAATAGGGATACTGTTGGAGAATATTGAGGAATGGGTTTTTATACTCTATATACTTCTATATTATTTTAATATTTTGCTGCTCTACTTTAACAGGTTTTATATAAAGGCATTTCATTTTTTGAGAAACATATAACAAGAGCTCCCCCGCAGAGTTGCTGGGAGAAGTAGAGATAAAGCATGTCAAATGCCTGGCACTTGGGGGTCTTCAGTGACTGTGGCCACAGTGTGGCAGACTTCTGAAACGGCCCTGGGCACAGAGGCACATGGAGGAGAGCCTATGACTTACTTGTCTGCAACCTAAGCAGGCTGAATTCCTTGGGATATTTATCCTTTTGGACTTCAGGCAATGAGGTTTCAGAGGAGTGATCAGAATGTGAGGAGGAGGATTTCTGATCCAAATCTGCAGCAGTGCTGGAAAGAAAAGAAGAATTAGATTTTTCCACATGCTTAAACCGGTAGTTAGAAACTAATCTGACATATCTTATGTTAGAATTGCTCTCACTTATGAGAACTGGGACTACTGCCCTATGAAAGTCCCTGAGCATATCATTTATTTTTCCACAATTTGAGGGGACTGAAATATATTTTAAAAAATACATGTTTAAAAACTATTTGGTGGTTCCTCAAAAAGTTGAACGTAGGCCAGGCACGGTGGCTCACGCCTGTAATCCTAGCACTCTGGGAGGCCGAGGCGGGTGGATCGCTCGAGGTCAGGAGTTCGAGACCAGCCTGAGCAAGAGCGAGACCCCGTCTCTACTAAAAATAGAAAGAAATTATATGGACAACTAAAAATATATATATAGAAAAATTAGCCGGGCATAGTGGCACATGCCTGTAGTCCCAGCTACTCGGGAGGCTGAGGCAGGAGGATCGCTTGAGCCCAGGAGTTTGAGGTTGCTGTGAGCTAGGCTGACGCCACGGCACTCACTCTAGCCTGGGCAACAAAGTGAGACTCTGTCTCAAAAAAAAAAAAAAAAAAAAGTTGAACGTAGAATTACCATAAGACCTAGCACTTCTACTCCAAGGTATATACCCAAAAGAATTGAGAACAGAGGTTCAAACAGATATTTGTATATGAATGTTCATTGCAGCATTATTCATAATAACCAAAAAGTGAAAACAACCCAAGTGTCCATCAACAGACAAATGGATAAGCAACATATGGTGTTCACATATAGTGTAATATCATTCAGCATAAAAGGGAATGAAGTTCAAAGACATGCTACAGCATGGATGACCCTTGAAAACATGCTAAGCAAAATAAGACAGATATAAAAGAACAAATATTGTATGCTTCCACTTAAATGAAGTATCTGCAATAGGTAAATTCATAGAGACAGAAGGTAGATTAGAGGTTACCAGGGGCTGGGGAGAGGGGAGAATGTTGAGTTATTGCTTAATGGGTAGAGAATTTCTGTTTGGAGTGATGAAAATGTTCTGAAAATGTTCTGAAAATGGTGATGGTTGCACAATATTATGAGTGCAGTTAATGCCACAGAACTGTACACTTAAAAATGGGTAACGTGGCAAATATTATGCTATATATATTTTACCACAATTGTTAAAAAGGAATGATATACTGATATTTGTTACAACATGAATAAACCTTGAAAGCATTATGCCAGGCGAAAGAAGCCAGACACCAAAGACTGCATATTGATAATTCCATGAATATGAAATGTCCATAACAGGCACCTCTATAGAGACAAAAAGTAGATTCATGGTTGTCTCAGGCTGAGGGAGCAAGGGCGATGGGGAGTGATTGCTAAAGGGTATAGATTTCTTCCTGTGGTGATGAAAATGTCCTAAAATTGATCGTGGTGATAATTGCACAACTCTGAATACACTAAAAGTCGTGGAGTTGCACACTTTAAATGGGTGAACTGTATGATACGTGAATGAATTTTCAATAAATCTGTTGCCAAAAAAAGATGCATGTTCAATAAAACCACTAAATGCAAATAAAAAGTCAGTAAGAATATAGAGGAGAGAAAGCAAGAATCAAAAACAAACCGAGGCCGGGCGCGGTGGCTCACGCCTGTAATCCTAGCACTCTGGGAGGCCAAGGTGGGCGGATCGTTTGAGCTCAGGAGTTCGAGACCAGCCTGAGCAAGAGCGAGACCCCATCTCTACTAAAAATAGAAAGAAATTATATGGACAGCTAAAAAATATATATATATAGAAAAAATTAGCCGGGCATGGTGGTGCATGCCTGTAGTCCCAGCTACTCGGGAGGCTGAGACAGGAGGATCGCTTGAGCTCAGGAGTTTGAGGTTGCTGTGAGCTAGGCTGACACCACGGCACTCACTCTAGCCTGGGCAACAGAGTGAGACTCTGTCTCAAAAAAAAAAAAAAAAAAAAACAAACCGAGACTGAAACGGTTATGATGTGTTTCATGCTGCATTTCCTAGCAGTTAAAAAGGCTACAAGAAACTGCTGTGGGTGTCAGCAGAAAAAGCAATCACTTCTGGTTTCAATGGCTTTGCATTTGATACATGGCCTTGGGCAATGTTTTTGGGTATAGTTATCTGTTATCAAGCCATAGGATCTTCTTTTCATAATGTTGCATCACTCTTATATTTGAATAGTTTCAAAGCAATTTCATACTGTTTGTCTTGATTGTTCCCTAACCATCCTGTTATGTAGGTAGGGCCAATAATCATCATTTCCACTTGAAAAGGAAATGGGATCTCAGGGAACTTGACTTTCTACGACAAAACACACCTACACAGGGTCAGAGCTGGATCTGCAGCCTAGATCTTCTAACTCTAGACTATGTGGCCTAAAAATCAAAAAGAACCCTAGCTCAATAACTCAGCACCTGCCCCATTCAGAATATATGATCATTTTGACATTGGAATAAAATATGTCTCTCCTAAATATGAGGGGGAAAGGCTTTGCTGAACAAATTGTGTAGAAAAGATCAAAAGGATAAAGGAAATTTTCCAAAAGAACTTTAGAAGTATCCACCTACTTCATTTATTCAACAAACATTCATATGAGTACATTTTGTGGCAGGCACTGTTCTAGACATTGAGGACCCAAAGATGATTCAACACAGTCCCTGTGCTCAAGGGTCTAGGGGGAGAGAAGATGGAAACATACACAGATGACTGTGGAAGAGTGGGTAACCGTAGTGATAGCAACCTTTTAGGAAATACAGGGAACGCCCAGAAGAGCACATAATGCAATTAGGCTTGAGGGGGTACATTTGAAAAGAGTTTATGGAGGAGGCTCGCCTGAGCTGAGTCTCAGGAGATGGATGTAAATTTGCCACGGTATTAATCAAGGTGGAAGTGACAGAAATCCAACTCAAACCATGTTTAAACAATTACAGGGATGTATTAGTTCCCATGACAAGGGTATAGCTGGGGACAACTGGAATCAGAACTCAACATCTCCAGAACTGTCACTCTCCCCTGTTGGTCCCTGCCTGTCTTGACATCTTGGCTTTGCTTTTACCAATTGCAGATGAGCTTCTTCACAAGAGCAACAAGGCCACCGACAGTCTCAGATTCAAATTCTCACGGTCTTCCAACCAATCTTAACCCCCATCTCTAAGGTGAAAAATCTCAGGGAAGGCTCTTATTGGTTCAGCTTAGATCATGTCCACCCCGCCCCCGCCCTTAAATCAATCACACTCAAGAAGTGGAGTCATGTAAGAAGATGGCAGCTCCCATTCAGAACACTCACTAACACTGAATAGGGAAGGTGAGAAAAATAGTTCCCCAGGAAAGAGGGCATAGCAGAGACGAGGCCACTAGGGAAGTCAGTGGGAGCTGAGCAGCTCCTCCAACATGTGAACACAAGCAAGGGCATTAGGGGAAGCCACTTCAGGCAAAAAAAAAGACAGCATGAGCTTCCTTCCATAGAAAGAAGAAACAGCAGGGAAATGAAGAATTTGATGGGGTTGTGTCAGGAGTACTGCAGCAAAGGCTGGAGAGGAGAAGGAAGAGAGATCTGGAGAACTTGTAGTTCCTGTGAGGGGGCTTCGACTCTTCTTTATCATGCTTTCATGAGGTAGCATTAAATAATGGTAGGCAAGGACATGACTTGGTCACATAGGGTCCAATTTCTGTTTTAGAGAACTCTGGAACCTGTGTGAGGAATGGGCTTTAAGAATATAAGACTTAATCCTATTGGCAGCATGTATTTTTAAAATAAATAAATAAAAGTTTTAAAAAAGAATATAAAATGTAAGTTGGGGAGCCCAGTTAGGAGAGTATAGTAGACAGCCTCTGACATGGCTGCCAATGATCCCTGCCTCTTTGTATTTATTCCCTCTGTAATCTCTGCCCAGTGCGCATGGACAGGACCTAGTGACTCTAACAAACACGTGCCAAACTGCTAACAAACAGAATAAGCAAAAGTGACAGGATGTCACTTCTAAGATTACAAAGAGACTGCGGCTTTATCTTGTGTGCACCCTACGTTGCTTGCTAGGGAGAGCCAGGTGCCCCATCGTGAGATGCCCTACATGGAGGCAAGGAACTGAAAGAAGCCTGTGGCCAGCAGCCAGAGTGGGACTGAGCTGTCAGCCTCACCAGCCTGTGAGAACCTGAATCCTGCCACCAACCATGTGAGTGAGATTGCAAGTGGATCCTCCTCCAGTTGAACCTTCAGATGAGCTCACAGCCCTGGCCAACACCTTGACTGTAATCTCATAGGAGCAATAGGAACCCGCCTAAGTTACACCCAAATTCCTGACCCACAGAAAATGTGAGTTAATAAATGTTTGTTGTTTTAAGCCACTCAGTTTTAGGGGATTTGCAGCAGTGGATAACTAATTTAGAGGGTATTACAGTGGACCAGGTAAAAGATGATCAGACCCTAGAATGGGACTGTGGTAATACAGGTAGAGTGGAAGAGGTGGACTTCTAAGATATTTTAGAACTTGATCCCCAGCTGGATGACTGGGAGGAGATGAGTATGACCCAGGGGTCTACACCCTTGGGACTACATTAACACCGAGACCATCAACTGAGACAAGGGATACAGGAGGACCTAGTTTGTGGGGAGTCGTAATGATAAGTTCACTCAAGGCACGTTGAGTCTGAGGGGCGTGTGGGACATCCAGAGGGAGATATCTAGAAAGCAGTTACATATATCAATTTGAAGCTTGGGGCTATGTATAGGCTGGAGTTTTATATTCAGGTATATACATGAAGTATTATCACCATTTGACAGTTAAGAACACTGAGGCCCAGGGAGGTGAAGTAATCTGCTCAAGTTCACACAGATACTAAGTAGCAGAGCTGGGATTTGAACCCAGACAATCTAGTCCAGAATCCGTGCTCTTGCCAAGCGTATCATGCTACCTCTCAGACCATTGTCTTCTTGGTCAGAATTTCCCCCCACAGTGACAGCTCTTCAGCAGAAGCTTACTTACTCCAGGTGAGCAGACAGGCTGGGGAGGCCTAGAGGCTCACTGACACTTGGACCCGTTTCACCAGGAGATGAGAAACTGACTCTTCTGCCAAAGGATGTTGTATTGGCAAAGCATCCCTTAGATTCCAGAAAATCGCTGTGTTTAGCGCCTGCAATACATAGAAATTACCATTTAATTACAATATTGAAAATACCTTTCTCTCTATCTTGCTTCTTAGATTATAAACATATTTTTTCTAAAAAGAGCTAACATTTGTTGAGCATTTACAGAGTACTGGGGATTATGTCAACACTTTACACCCATTATCCCATTTAATCCCTATAACAACCCACAGACATAGATACTACTTATCATCCCTACTTTACAGGCAAGCAAACTGAAGCTCAGAAGGTTAGCAACATGCCTACGATTACACAGAAAATAAACATAGGCTCATATTCAATCACAGTTCTGTGACACCGAAGCTTGAGATCCTAACCACTATGCTAGCCTGCTTACCCATAGACACAGTTCACCTGCTCCGAACTAAGTGGAAGACGTAAGGTTTGAATCGAGCTATATATCACATTGTACTGAGCATCTCAATACAATTTTCCAGATGGTTTGTTCATAGAAAGACTGATGAATATAGCTGGTGATCACAACCCAAAGAACTGCCTTCAGAAACTTCCATGCGTTCTCCTCACACTTCCTATTCATCTTAGTAGCATTCACAACAGTGACTGGCACAAAGTAGGTGCTCAGTAAATGTCTGAGTAAATGAATGGAAAGGAATTATAACTCCCAACCACCCACAATTAGAAATAAGGGAGTCCTGAAAGCGAGTGAGTGTCAAATAAAGAATTGTACCCATTTTCTTCACTCTGTTATACAATTAATACTTCCCAAAAGTCAATCTGTTCTCTCATTATTTTGCAGAGTTGTGTGCCTTGTCCAGCCACACAGAAAAACACATCAGTTGAATAAATACTGAACTTCATTATGCATAACTTCATAGAGCACAGACACTCAATAGACACAATGTAACCTCTAGTTATAAGAAAATTATAAGAGATAACAGTCAGACTTCTATGACTTTTGAGTACATTTTTAGACTGACCATTATTCCACCTACATAGTATCTTGCCTCACAGCTGTCCCTCAGTATCTGCAGGGGATTGGTTCCAGGACCCCCTAAATACCAAAATCTGCAGATGCTCAATTCCCTTATATAAAATAGAGCAGTATTTGCATATAACTATACACATCCTCCTGTGTACTGTACTTTAAATCATCTCTAGATTACTGATAATACCTGATACAAAGTAAATGATATATAAATAGTTGTTATGTTGTTATGTTGTTTTTAATTTGTATTTTTATTGTTGTATTGTTATTTTTTAGTGTTGTTTTCTTTTCAAATATTTTCCATCGATGGTTGGTTGAATCTGTGGTCACCGAACTGATGGATATGACTGAACTGTGTAAGTCTTGTGTCCTGGGCAAATCCCCACCATCTGTCAGCAGGACTGCCACTTAGACAGTTTTGTATTCATTTCTTCCCAAATTCATATCGCAAATGAATCATATCTTTTCCACTCTTGTCAAGTCCCAACCTTATTTCCAAACTCTTCACTTTCTTTTTTTTTTTTTTTTTTTTTTTTTTTTTTTTTTTTTTGAGAGACGGGGTCTCACTCTGTCACCCAGGCTAGAGTGTAGTAGTTCAGTCATAGCTCACTGCAGCAGCCTAGAACTCCTGGGCTCAAGTAATCCTCCTGCCTCAGCCTCCCAAGTAGCTGGCATTACAAGTATGCACTATCACACCTGGCTGATTTTTGTTGTTGTTTGTAGAGAAAGGGTCCCGCTATGTTGCCCAGGCTGATCTTGAACACCTGGCCTCAAGAGATCCTCCCACCTCAGCCTTCCAAAGTGCTGGGATTACAGGCATGGGCCACCGCTCCTGGCCCAAACTCTCCACTCTTGAAAGAACTTTGCCTGTCACTCTACAAAGCTTAAAGTTCAGCTGAGCTACTTCCTCCCTTCGAAATCCTCCCTTTATGGGGTTTCTCGGGGCATGGCACAAGGACTATCTGCATCAAAATTACCTGGAGCCCTGTTAGAAATACAGATTCTCAAATTCCATTTCAGACTTATTGAATTAGAATCTCTCCAAGTGAGGCCTGGGAACCTGCATTTTTCATAAGGCCCCTCCCCCGGTAGCTCTTGGGCTCACACTTGGCAGTGATCTTCTTCAAGTCTAGTTCCATCACTGCACTTCATTTTACCCCATCCCAGTTGGGTTCCCAACTGTGCAGAATTTCCTGTATTTGCCCAGTCTTGAGAATCACCTTAGGGGCACTTATTCAGCATGAAGTTTCCAGGGTTCTGACCCAGACGTACAGGCTGGAAACCGGTGTGTTTAAGAAGCACTTCAGGTGGTTCTTAGAGTCAGCCAAGTGTGGGAAGTGCTGTCTGGGAATATGCCCCCAAGCCCAGAGCAGCAACTGGCTGGGATGGAGTCCAGCCCAGCAGTGCTGTGAGGAGGAGAGGACAGGTCCCCAGCAGCCAAAGGAGGAACCACCCATATACTAAGCCACAAAAGAAGTATCAACACAAGCATAACACAGACCACACTCTCTGACCACAATGCAATACAATTAGAAATCAATAATAAAAAGACAGCCAAAAAACACCCATAAGCTAGGAAACTCAAACCACACTTCTAAATAATTCATATAAAAGAAGAAATCATAATGGAAATCATGAAGTGCATAATGGTCAATGAACATAAGTACTATATATCAAAACTTGTGGGATTCAACTAAAGTAGTAATTAGAAACTTGGAGCCTTAAATGCAGATACTGTATTTCACTGACTATGACACCATCAATTATAATAACATTATTATTTTATATACCACAAAGAACAAAAGCTGCCAATTAAACTATGATGCAATGCTTTATCACTTATAATTTTGTTTATACTTACTGAAGCATTCCTTTAGACTTACTTAGATACAGATTTTAATCACATATCACTCATATGCATATATGATGAAGGAAAATATAAGCAGAATAAATTGGTTAAGGTATTCTAAAACCTTACTCACATTCAAAAGTCTGACTACCAAATTACTTTTCAACTCAATCACTGATATCCATATTTCCCACCTACTGTTGACATCAGCGCAACAAGAACGTGAGTGATGCAGCATTTCTTTAAATGAGTGCTTCTCTCTGGCCTCTGGAATTTTCTTCTAAGCTATGGACATGCATTCTGCATGCTTCAGTGCTCACACGGAAAGACTATGACAAATACTTCACATCTGCTACAGGGCCCACAGCACTTGGCCCACACCCAACCCAACTTGAAAGAGGCATACTGTACGAAGTGTCCACCCAGAATTGATGGGTTCCAGTGTTCAAAAACAAACATTCTAAAACTAATGAGGTAACCTTTCAATTTAAGAAATAAGGAGGCCAGGCTCAGGCCTGTAATCCCAGCAATTTGGGAGGCCAAAACAGCAGGACCTCTTGAGGCCAAGAGTTTGAGAGCTGTCTGGGCAACATAGCAAGACCTTGTCTCTACAAAGAATTAAAAAATTAGCCAGACAGGCATGCATCTGTAGTCCTAGCTACTAGGAAGGATCCCTTGAGTCCGGGAGTTCAAGGTTGCAATGAGCTATGATCACACCACTGCATTCCAGCCTGGGTAACAGAATGACAGGTCTCAAAAGAAAAAAAAAAAAGTAAAGAAAAGAAATGAAAAGGCCATCCATAATTACAAATAAAATAAAAATAACTTTACAGATAAGGAAATTGAGTCCCACAAATGTCAAATAACTCATTCAGGGTTACATAGCTATGAAGTATAATTTATGAAATGTAGTCTAATAGTACAATAATCAAGATGGTACTGACACAAACCCTAACAGATAAATCAATAGAACAAAATAGTTGGGAGCAATGGCTCATGCCTGTAACCCCAGCATGTTGGGAGGCTGAGGTGGGAGGATCACTTGAGACCAGGAGTTTGAGACCAGCCTGGGCAACATAGCAAGATCTCATCTCTAAAAAAATAATAACAATAATTTTAAAATATGGAACACAATAGAAAATATACATAGAATAAAATATTGTATGATAATAGTGGCATTTTATCTCAGTGAAGAAAGGATGAATTATTCAAAAAAAAATTACTGGAACAATTAATTAATCATTTGGGATAAGAATAAAATTAAATATCTTACCCCAAAATGGGATAATCAAGATGGATTATAGAGATACATGTAAAAATTAAAATAAAGTGAAAAAATCAGTGAAAGTTTATATAATTTTAGAGTCAAGAAATTATTGCTAAGAAAGATATCAAATACAGGCAAAATAAAGAAAAAAAGGCATAAAGGTGATCACATATATATACATTAAAAATTTCCACAGCAAACTACAAACTGGGGGAAAATTTGTAACTTACATGATAGAATTAAAAGAGTTGATAGTCATGGCAAATTATGAGCTTTTATAAGTTTATAAGATGAAAATAAATGCCCAAAGAGAAAATAATGGACAAAAGACATGATCAGGTAACTCAACAACAACAATAAACTTGCCTTCTGTGAAAGTGGGTTAAAAACAACAGCAACAAAAAACACATACAAACATGAATTTGGGAAAAAAATTCACCCATCCTAATAATTAAAGAGCTGAATTTAAAAGGAGATATCATTATTTGCTATCAGTTTGCAAATACCCAGGTTTGGCAGAGCTTGGAGGAATGGCATTCCTGTACATTGCTGGTGGGACTGTCCCCATCTTACTGAAGAGCAATTTGCCCATAAGCGTCCTCCAAGGCCTAGGAAAAGTGCGTACTATTTGGCTCAATGGTTCCACTTCCAGAAATGTATCTATGGAAAAGGTATGAAATGTATGTATAGCGATGTGAAGAAAAAATGAAATCAGGGCTAGAGAGATCTTCTAGGTTGATACTTGTATGCTGAGTTCTGAAGTCTTTATTATGTCATTTACTTACGATAATTTTCCCCCTTTGGTCTTAACGGTGGCTGCCTTTTCATAGTATATAAACATTTTATTTTTTTTTTATTTTTTTTTTTTTAAAAACAATAGTTTCATATTTTTTTCCCCACCCCCCCTTTCCCGAGTCAGCACCTTCAAGCGTTACCACTCCCCAAACGGTGCGCAATGCACTCATTGTGTAGGCATACCCCCATCCCCTCCCCCACCCCCCACCTCAGTCTGATGTCCAATTGGTGTCATTTCCAGATTTGTATTTAGGTGATGATCAAGGAAACCAATTTTCTGGTGAGTACATGTGATGCTTGTTTTTCCATTCTTGGGATACTTCACTTAATATAATGGGTTCCAACTCTCTCCAGGAGAACCATAGAGATGTTGTATCTTCATCATTCCTTATAGCTGAGTAGTATTTCATGGTATACATATACCACAGTTTACTAATCCAATCATGTATTGATGGGCATTTGGGTTGTTTCCACATCTTTGCTATTGTGAATTGTGCTGCTATAAACATTTGGGTACACGTGCCTTTGTTACAGAATGACCTTTTTTCCTTTGGGTATATGCCCAGTAATGGGATTGCTGGGTCAAATGGCAGGTCTACTTGAATCTGTTTAAGATACCTCCATAATGCTTTCCACAGAGGTTGCACTAGTTTGCAGTCCCACCAGCAGTGTATTAGTGTTCCTGTCTCTCCACACCCACGCCAACATGTGTTGTTTTGGGTTTTTTTGATAAAGGCCATTCTCACTGGGGTTAAGTGATATCTCATTGTGGTTTTGATTTGCATTTCCCTGATGATTAGAGATGTTGAACACTTTTTCATATGTTTGTTAGCCATTTTTATATCTTCTTTTGAAAAATTTCTATTCATGTCCTTTGCCCACTTTTTGATAGGGTTGCTTGATTTTTTCTTGCTGATTTTCCTGAGTTCTAAATAGATTCTTGTTATCAGTCCTTTATCTGATGTGTAGTATGCAAAAATTTTTTCCCATTCTGTAGGTGGTCTGTTTATTCTCTGGACTGTTTCTTTGGCTGTGCAGAAGCTTTTTAATTTAATCATGTCCCATTCATTTATTTTTGTTGCTGCTGTGATTGCCTTGGGGGTCTTCTTCATAAATTCTTTGCCTAGGCCAATGTCTGTAAGAGTCTTTCCTACATTTTCTTCTAGAATTCTGATTGTATCACGCCTAAGGTTTAAGTCTGTTATCCACCGTGATTTGATTTTTGTGAGAGGTGAAAGCTGTGGGTCCTGTTTCAGTCTTCTACAAGTGGCTAACCAATTCTCCCAGCACCATTTGTTGAATAGGGATTCTTGTCCCCAGAGTATATTCTTTCCCGCTTTGTCGAAAATTAGGTGACTATATGAGGATGGTTCTATATTTGGATTTTCTGTTGTGTTCCACTGGTCTGTGTCCCTGCACTTGTGCCAATACCAGGCTGTTTTAAGAACCACGGCCTTGTAGTATAGTTTGAGGTCTGGCAAATTAATACCTCCCATTTTGTTTTTGTTGCTTAAAATTGCTTTTGCTATACGGGGTCTTCTTTGATTCCATACAAAGTGTATAATTATTTTCTCTATGTCTGTAAAGAATGATGTTGGTAATTTAATAGGGATTGCATTGAAAGTATATAAACATTTTAATTGTGTTATTTGCCATTATAGGACTTGAGAGTTCGCCAGAGCAAGAACTGGTTGGCTCTATGGATATATCAGAGAGGGCCCTTCACAAGTTTTTTTGTTTATTGTTATTGTGTTTTCTAGGAGCAAAATTTAAATGTATTGCATGACACTGAGCAGCAAGCAGTGAAATGACACCTAAAACTTTAGCATATTTCCTTGCTTGCTTAATAAGTTTAATGGTGGCAACACTCCAGAAGGTGGCCTGTGGCTGCTGTAACGGAGAAGGCTTGTCTTACCGGCAAGGACGGGAAGAGCAATCTCTTTGCAAAACTGGCAACAGCACACTCTCCAAATCAAGCTGACTACAGGATCTTTATAGAAGTGACTCAAACATGCGCTGCAGACACTTAAACATGGCCTCAAGATGCCTCCTTGCCCCTCCCCCGGTGGGAGAAAAGTGCTGCAGCTACAAGTCTGAATCCTTCCATTCGGATACTGATGCTGCCTTTGCCTAGGATACCGTCCTGTTACTCTGAGTAAGTCCATTACCCCTCCACACCCAGCTCCCGTGGCTGCCCCTCTCCCTCATCTGGCACACAAGGTTGTGGGGAGAAACAAACACACTAAGGAGGAACACCCTTCTGGGAAGTTTCATCATTTATCATGCAAATTATTATTCAAATGAAATAAATGTCATTTTAAATGTCACTCTAAAACACCATGACATAAAAAAAAGATGATGCAGGCCGGGCGCGGTGGCTCACGCCTGTAATCCTAGCACTCTGGGAGGCCGAGGCGGGTGGATCGCTCGAGGTCAGGAGTTCGAGACCAGCCTGAGCAAGAGTGAGACCCCGTCTCTACTAAAAATAGAAAGAAATTATATGGACAACTAAAATATATATATACAAAAAATTAGCCGGGCATGGTGGCGCATGCCTGTAGTCCCAGCTACTCGGGAGGCTGAGGCAGTAGGATCGCTTAAGCCCAGGAGTTTGAGGTTGCTGTGAGCTAGACTGACGCCACGGCACTCACTCCAGCCTGGGCAACAGAGTGAGACTCTGTCTCAAAAAAAAAAAAAAAAGATGATGCAATCAAAAAGACCAAGAGAAGGTTCTGGTGACCAGAAAGGAATTCAGGGGGAAAAGGAGAGTTTGGAAGAAAGTCTATTTCTTTGATACCATCTGTGGAATTCAGGATAATTATTTCCATTTCTTTAGGCAAGAATAACACCTTACATAACCATAGCACTTGTCATCTCAGCTGATTTTCACAATAGTTCTGTCTGGCAGACAAAAATAATACATCAAGCCATATTAATTTTATGTGGATACCCTTTTAACCAAACACTCAGTTTCCCTCCCCTGTTTATGTGCTCAACAAGCAGCCTAAGGCTGCAGGACAGTGGTTTTTAACCCTTTTTTGGATTACACTCCTCTCCCCCATGAGAAGTAATGAAAGCAATGGGCCGTCTCTGCTGAAAAATGCACATACACACACACACACACACACACACACACGCGTGCATGTTAATCTTCAACCGGTTTGTGGAGCCCCTTCCTTCTTTAAACTCATGGACTCCATGTTAAACTGAGCCCAGATGTAGTCTCCCGAGACACCTAGAGCAGAAAAGGGAACCTAACTCAGAATCGTGGAAGCTCCCTAGCACACCCTTAAAACAGCAGTTTCCTCCTTTACCCCAAACCAAACTGGAAACGGCAGAAAGATCTGGAGCTTAAAATTAGAATCCCAGAACTCTTTTGTCCTTGCTGTTCCAGACACATGTGGACAATTAATAGTTCTACCTCCTCCAAACCCTCCTCCTCTATTGGTCCCAGCTCATAGCTGGGCGGGGTGAGCTGTGCCTCCCTCCCTTCTCCCCACTCTGGAGGAGAATGAGGAGATCATTCTGGGACCAAGCTAAGATCTGATGAGGCAAAGACAGAACATTCTACAACTCCCTTTTTACAGCGCGCAGGCCACTCACCTATAACAGGTGAATGAGAACTTGAGTATGGACTCACCCCGAGGTTTTCTGGGACACTGTGGCCGTTCTGCTTCATGACACTGTTCCCTAAAGGCAAATGTGACCTCAAACATCCTCCTCAGCCTTAACCAGTTATGGAGCTACCAGCCATTATTTAACTTAAACCTTTCCTTACACTGTTCATAATTTCCACCTGAACTGTCCCATCCAACAAGCAGTGTTACAAATCTGCTAATATCTGAGCAAAGGAAAAAAATAAAGGACACAGGCTCTGGGAACAGCCGACTCATGTCTAATCCCAGGCTCTCCGCCTACTCACCAAAGCCCTGGGCAGGTCAAACCTCTGGCCCCCTTTATTCATTTATAACACTCTTCTCAAGCTGCTACGAGACCCAGTGAGGTAATTTATGAGAATCTCTGCCTAATCTAGATGTCAGGTTAATACAGACATGAGCAGTTCTTTCTCTACGCCCTCAAACTAGTCTCCTTGTAAACGTCAATGGTTGTTCCCTGGCTCCAGTATACTTGGATATACTGGAGACCAAATCCACACCCTCCCACCCAGATTTCTTAGAAGTCAACTGTATCTGCTCTCTGCCTTGGCCATACCAGAGTCTCCTTTCTCTGGAACGTTTTCCAGCTCTCTGCCGCAGGTCGCGCTCGCGATGGCGGGGAGATGGCAGCCCGGTGGACCGTTTCCAGTGTACATGATTTCATCTGTGCACGTGTCGATTTTAAATATTAAAAGCACCCGGGAGATAAAGAGAAGACCCTTGTAAGAACGGTATCAGTCACAACAAACTCCAAAAGCCATTAAAAGTCTAGAGCCTCTGGCCTCTAAAGCCGCGCCTCCCTCCCCCTGGCTGTCCTGGTTTGGATGCCCCCAGCACTCCAGCGAGTACTCCCCGCAAGCCCAAGCGGGGGTCTCTGTCCCGCCCACCTGGGACCTCGCTCCTTCTTTTCCACCTCTGGGTCTCCCTAACCCCTTCCCCAGGGGAGTCCCGGGTCTGCTCTCGGAGGCTTCCGTGGAGCATGCGGCCGAGATCAACGCACCAACTGGCAACGTCATTGCCGAGGAACCGGGAGCCAAGGGCGAGAGGGACGCGGCCGCCTGCTGCTCCGCGGAGGCGCGTTCCGGGGTTGCCAGGACACGGCCCCAGCGGCGCGCGGCCTCGCAGCCTCCTACTGGCCCGGCCTCCCGGTCCGCGTCTGTCGCTGCATCCAGGACTCGCTGGACACCGGGACGGGATGGGGCCTCCTGACACGCGTAAAACTAGAGGCTCCAGTCCTGGCCGGGGGTCGTAGGCAAGGCCCGTTGAAAACCCACTTAGTGGGTTTGGTTGGGGGGTGGAGGGTATTATTCTTTTTAAAGAGTTGTGGTTCTTTTCCGAGCAATTTTCATTATTACAACTGTAGCCTCCGGTGGCAATGAAGGACGCGCCCTCCCCAAAGCTTGCAGAGATGCCCGCTTATAATTGGCATTGATTAGACAGGATCCACCTACCACTTACAGAGCGCCGTTTCTGGACCAGGCGCCCTGGTGGGTGTTATCTTCCTTAAGCAGCCAGCTGGGTTTTTCAAAATAGAAAACTGAATTTGAGCAAGGGCTTGCTCAAGGTCACCCAGAAAAACTGAGATTCATTTCCAAGTTTTCTCATTCCAAATCCACCACTTTCCATCATACGGATTTAAATTTATCTTCCTAACCCTTTCCAGTATCTAATAAATCTTGCACAGAAAGCTTTTTCTCCAAGTCTAGTTGAAATCCCTAAATTCATGTTTAGACCCAATTTTCCCTTGGTAAAGTGAAAAAATATTAGACCGTGTTACTACTTTTAATGAATTTTTTACTGATTATAAAAGAAATAAATGATCATTGTAGAAATATTGGAAAACATGGTAAAGTATTATTGTTAATAACCATAATCCCACAATCCAGAAATTAAATATTTTTTCTGGATATCTGTTGCTGTATAACAAATCCCCCCCAACTCTGTTGCTTTAAATGACAATCACTTTTATCTTCTGATTCGGGGGGCCTGGCTAAGCTAAGCTAAGCTGCTCTTGCTTGGGGGTCTCTAATACAGTTGCAGTCAGAGGTGGCTGGAGCTTCCTCACTCTTATGTCTGGTGACTGCTGTTGGCTGTCAGCTGAGGCCTCAGCTGGGGCTTTTGCCAGCTCACCTCTGTGTGGTGTTTCCATGTGCTTCCTCACAGCAGTGTCTGCGATGGGAACGTGAGCATCCCAGGAGGACTAGGCAGAAGTCATATTGCCTCCACAGTCACACGTTCATGGACAGGGAACTTAGACTCCACCTCCCAATGGGAGGATCAAGGTCACCTTGTATGAAAAGCTTAGGGGATGGGGGATCTTGTTGTGGCCATCCTGGAAAATGCAAGTCGCTCTGATAATATTTAGGGGCTATTTCCTCTCTGCCCCTTGTCTGTGCACATGTATGTTAACATAATTGGAATCATGTTACATATATACACAATTTTGTATCAGGCTTCTTAAAATTTAACAGTACAGTCAGCCCTCCTTATCTGTGAGTTCTGGATCCACAGATTTGACCAATCATAGATTGAAAATATTCAAAATATATATATAAATAACAATACAACAATAAAACATAATACAAATAAAAATACAGTATAATAATTTACATAACATTTACATTGTAATAGGTATTATAAGAAATCTAGAGACTGAAAGTACTGTAGGGAGGATTGCATAGGTTGTATGCAAACACCATGCCATTTTCTAACAGGGACTTGAGCATCTGGGGACTTTGGAACGGGAGGAGGGTCCTAGAACCAATTCCCTGGGCATACAAAGGGATGATTGTATATCTTGAGCATTTCCCTTTAATAGAGTTAAAAAAAAATTCACCTGTTTAATTATCCCATGGTGGAAGAGGTAACACACCTTTGTATTAGAAATGTTAGCTGAGCAACAGCTTAGTAATTAATGGCTTGACTCAAGATGCTGCCTCACCAGGAAGGCAGAGATTTTTTGTTTTGTCCACTGCTATATGCCAAGCACCTAGCACAATACCTGGCACATATAGATGCTCAATAACCACTTGTTTAAGGAATGAATAAATGAATGGGTGAGTGGGTGGATGATTGAAATGGTCTGAGCTGAGCCCCTCCCTCTCTTGTTTGCATCCTCCTGGGCAGACAGAGAACAGGTCCCTAACCTGCACCACCAGCTTCCAAGATATCAAGACCCTTCTGTTGGTCCGGTGATTGCAAGGCAGATGAGCGAATGCCAAAAGGGAAACTTTCTCGTCCTCCATGAGTCCTGTGAACTGTGACTCATAAACCTTCCCTTTACTCTGCCACTTAACACCTCCCAGGCCACTTTGCCCTCATCCTTTGGGCAAGTTTTAGGTCTTGCTATACCAGGCCTGCTCAGGTGGCTGTCCCCGAGGTTTGTCAGGGCACCAGAGGCACGTAAAGAGTTCTTGGGGCCGCAGAGCTGCCTCTGAGGGGCTTGGTCCCCCGCGCAGCCCATGGGTGCCCAGGACTGGGCTCAAAAGCTTCCCGCACACAAGAGCCCTGGCAGCCAGGGTTCGGCAGCAGAGACAAGGGTGGAGGATGCTGGATGTGCCCAGAAGCTCGAGGCCTCCTGAAGTTGCCAGAAAATCTTGGCCATGTAGCTGGAAGTTAAGCACCGTCAGTGGAGAAGGGCTACTCCCTGGTTCCCTCTTCCCTCGCAGGCCCCTGACTTCGTGCTCCAAACCGAGCCCAGCCTGAAAGTCACCACAAAAATCTGCTCGGGGGCTGGGGGCCTGATGCAGGGAAGGTGGTCGGTCCCAGGTCCTTGAAGTCCACTGAACCATCTCTCCAGCTTTAGGGCCCTCCTTCCAGCTCTAGGGTCTGGAATGTGCCACGAGCCTGGCTTTCCTGGATCTGAATGAGCTCAGGAAGCCTGAGACTGCAGCCACCACAAGCACACACAGGATTTACCTGTGAAATACTATGCTGAACCATATGAAATTACCATTTTGTAGGTTAAACACGTTGCATATCGGCAATTTCACGTGGCTCAACTTAATCTGGAAAGATGGACACTTCTGATAGGTTTCATGGTGAGGTCAAGGAAGGTGGATTGAACTTTAACCCCTACTTTCCCCCTTCACCCCTTCTCCCTAGGGGACCCCACTTTGCTTTCAGTGACCTAGCTTGGCTCTGGGAAGGGAAGACAGACAGCCAAGGCAGGGTGGGGGAAGCAGGGGGACAGGGCGGGCTGTTGCAGGCACTGGATACGTACGGTTGGTTCTGGTTCTCCCCTGGTTGGGACACCTCCTGCCACCCCAGACCCTTGAGAGCAGCCGAGGCAGCCATAAGAATTAGATGCCCAGGGATTAGAGGAAACCAGACAGCAGTGGGGAAAGACAGCAAATAAACTCTACCCCATTCCTCCTGGGTCTTGGTAAAACAAAAAGTGCCTGCAGTAGAGAGAAACTTGAGCCCAGAAGGATGGCATTTAGTGGCTGAGGGGTCAGAGCCATTGGCAAAAAGCCTCTGTGTTTGGTAATCCTCAAGCACTGTAATCTAAATTGCAGCGGTATGTCTTAAGCACTACTCCTCCCCCCAACAGCACTGCAAACAGACCATACAGGGGAGTATCCTCAGTGTCCATCCCCAATGTCAAGGAAAGGTCACCCACTACAAACCCTCATTTAATGCGCTTGTCCCGTGAGTGTGCACCAGAGGGCAGTGTAAACCCAGATATGGGAAATAAAATGCGATTGGGGATTCTCTACCGTTGACTTCAGGCTAAGGCATCACAGACCCTTATGCAAAGAGGGTGCTGGGGAAATCGGTGTTGAGTGGATTGCTGATGCACAGTCACCTCCAAAACCCTTCAGTGGTAGGCAGAGGGAGCCTGGCAAAGACAGAGGCGAGAGAGCATTGGCCACCTCAGAACTGGCCACCACCACCAGCTCCCACATCTTCTAAGGGGCCATCAGTTCAGGCCAGGAAACAATCGCCAAGCACCTACTATGTTCCAGGAACTGCACTAGGTGAGAGATTTAAAGGTGAGTAAAACACCGCCCTTCCCCAGGTGAGTACCTGTGGAGATGTGCCCATCTCTACATTCATCATCTCACTGAATCCTTCCCTCAGTAAAGTGCTGTTAGAATTATCCCCATTTTACAAATGAGGACAGACAGACTCAAAGGGCAGAAGTAACTAGTCTAGTCAGTCTGGAGTTAAAACCCAGCCGGAGTTTAAACCTCGTCTCTCTAGATTCAAAGCCTGCGCTCTCATCACTGTACCGGAGCCTTCTTAGTTTGTGCCCTCGGCAATGAGAGGGTCCATTTGTCATCTCAGGACCAGCCAGGCTGTCATGGCTCTCAGCATAGGCTGCCAACTGGCAGGCTGCCAAGTGCCCAGGAGAGGCCTGGGAGGATGCATGTCCCCAGAACCATGAAAGTCCCTCTGGACTTGGTTTTCTGAGAAACATAAATCAATGACTAAGATTTTAAAATATGTGCAACATACACAATATATAAAACAGATATGAGGGGTTAGGATACCAGCTCAAGTGAGTGGAATGCCTACTCTTTATTGTATAGGAAGGGGAAAGGCTGAATCAGGTTGGGTTGTGGAATTTCTTGAATACCAGGTTTAACCCAATATAGAATAGGAAGTCACTGCAGATTTCTCATCGGAGGAATGACAAGGCAAAAGTGGCGTATGCTGCATATCCTCATATCCTCCTTTGCTCCTCTGAGTCCATTCCCCGCTGTCCCCGCCCTCCTCTGTGCCTGAGAGGTGATCTATAGGGACTGCACCCCCAGCTCCCAAGATGGCATTGGAGGGAGGTGGGGAAGAAAGTGAAGTCAGGGTTTTTATACCCCCAGCTCCTTCCCTATTGGCTTCAGTTGTCTATGCCCCTCTCCTAAGGCCACAGCTCCTGTCAGGGGCCATCTCCACTCAGCTCTTTTGGGGGTCTAGTGACTGCTTCCTCCCCCGGACCCTGCAGGCCTAGGGGTAGCAGTGACTCCTCGTTGTGACAGCCCTCGGACATTGCCCCATTCCTTGCTGCTTTTCCTAAACACCCCCTACAGCTTTGTGAATAGTGCCTTATATTACACTCTGCAGTGGCCCAGCTTGAATGTGCCATCTCTTCCTGCTTAACCCTAGAGCTCGAGGGGGATTAGTCTGGTAAGGGAAAAAGGCCAGTGGGAAGGCTGCTGTCTGAGGAGAAGGGCCAGGCCAGAAGGAACTTTTGGATATGAGAAGCCAATCAAGCAGAGGAGGCAAAGGCAACTTTGTAGCCTGAGAATACCAGATCTTGGAAAATGGATCTAATTGTACGTTAGTTTCTGTGTGAGTTGGAGAGGAAAGAGGGGTGGCTAGGGAAATGGTTAAGTTGGTTTCAGCCAGGCTGAGAGTGGGAGATGTTGGCAGACTAATAAGAAGTTGAATGACTTTTCTTGTTGCCTGAAATTGGTACCTGGGGCTCCAAGTTGGGGACAAAGAGATACTAAGTTATAAAAAGAACATTCACCAATGGAAAGCCAGGCTATTCCTGGAGCCTATTAAGAGACTGCCAAATCTCTGAACATTGCTGAATATTTATTTTTCCAGAAAAAAATAAGTAAATAAATGTCACTGTGGCCTTCAGCCTATCCAATACTGTGAAAATAAGCTACATTTTATTATAAATATATAACATGGTGGGTACAAGTGCAGTCTTCAGAGCCAGACTCTCTGAGTACAGATCTTTCCCCTCCTGCTTACCAGCTGTCCACCCCAGACTGGTCGCTCAGCCTCTACTAAAGGAAAACATTGGGGAAACGCTTCAGGACATTATCCCCAAAGCACAGGCAACCAAAGCAAAATTGGACAAATGGGATCACATCGAGCTAAAAAGCCTCTACACGGCAAAGGAAACAATCAGCAAAGGAAAGAGACAACCCACAGAATGGGAGAAAATATTTGCAAACTACCCGTCTAATAAGAGATTAATAACTAGAATATGTTAGGAAGGAGTTTCAACAACTCAATAAGAAAAAATCAAATAATCTGATTTAAAAATAGACAAAGGATCTGAATAGACTCTTTTCAAAAGAGGACATACAAATGGCTAACAGGTGTATGAAAAAATGCTCAATATCTTTAGTTAGAGAAATGCAAATCGAAACTACAATGAGATATCATCTCACCCCAGTTAAAATGGCTTTTATCAAAAAGGCAGCCTGAGCGAGAGCGAGACCCGCCTCTACTAAAAATAGAAAAAATTAGCTGGGCGTGGTAGTGCGCACCTGTAGTCCCAACTATTCAGGAGGCTGAGGCAGGAGAATCACTTGAGCCCAGGAGTTTAAGGTTGCAGTGAGTTATGATGATGCCACTGCACTCCAGCCTAGGCGACAGAGTGAGATCTTGTCTCAAAAAAAAAAAAAAAAAAAAAGACAGGCAATAACACTGGAGAGGATGTGGAGAAAGGGGAACCTTTATATACTGTTGACGGGAATGTAAATTAGTGCAACCACTATGGAAAACAGTACTGAAGTTCCTCAAAAAACTAAAATAGAACTACCATATGACCCAGTAATCCCACTACTGGGTATATATCCAAAGGAGGGGAAATCAGTATATCAAAAAGATACCAGCACTTCCAAATTTATTGCAGCACTATTCACAATAGCCAAGATTTGGAATCAACCTAAGTGTCCATCAACAGATGGATGGATAAAGAAACTATAGTACATATATACAATGGAATGTCACATAGCCACAAAAAAGAATGAAGTCCTGCCATTTGCAACAACATGGATGGAACTGAAGAACATTATGTTAAGTGAAATAAACCAAGCACAGAAAGACAAATCTCACATGTTCTCATTCATATGTGGGAGCTAAATATTAAAAACAATTGATCTCATGGAGACAGAGAGTAGAGTGATGGTTACCAGAGGCTGGGAAGAGTCTTGGGGAAGAGGGGATGTTTAATGGGTGCAAAAATATAGATAGATGGAATGAACAATATTTGATAGCACAACAAAGTGACTATAATCAACAATAAGTTAGGGTATATTTTAAAATAACTAAAAGAGTGGAACTGAATTTCTAACACAAAGAAATGATAAGTGCCTGAGGTGTTGGATACCTCCATTACCCCGACTTGATTAATTCACGTTGTATGCCTGTATCAAAGCATCACATATACCCTATAAAGATACACAGCTATTATATACCCATAATAATTTAAAAAAAATTTTAATCACATAAAAATAAAAAGTGACTCGGCCTCTGGGAATCTCAGTTTCTTCATCTGTAAAAGGGGATACTAATAGTACCTACCTCACAAATTGTTGAGAGGATTCATGTCAGTCCCTTAGAATG
The DNA here is from genome assembly GCF_041146395.1 of Eulemur rufifrons. Taxonomy (NCBI): domain Eukaryota; kingdom Metazoa; phylum Chordata; class Mammalia; order Primates; family Lemuridae; genus Eulemur; species Eulemur rufifrons. Next base: position 13,260,278 of record NC_090997.1, on the reverse strand, counting down.
GCACGCACATGGTAGGGAGTCACTGACTACGTACTTTTGCGGTTAAAAGCATTTCCTTCTAGTGCTGATTTCTATAATAAAGAAGCCCAAACTCAAATCTGATGCAAGAGGAACCCAACAGCGTTTGGCCTGTACCCCTGGGGAAGGGTGGAGGAGAGAAAACAATAGAAGGGATTTCAGTTTTTGCAAGTTGCCTAAGAGCGCAAGGCCTTTTGGGAAGAAGTTAGGTCATCCTCTTACCCTGCTCACCAGGCACTCTGTGAGGGGGCTGCTACCTCCTCCTGCACCTCCACTGGGGTTTGAACCAGGGCCAGGACCAGACAAAGAGCCTCCAGAAGGGCTGGCTTTAGGGAGAAAATGGACGGGTCTGCCTCTTGGGACAGATGGGCTTCTCCACACAAACTGTGGGAAACATGGAGGAACGGCTGGGAAAGGAACTCACTGGTCTGGGAAATGCTTCCTTGGACAAGAAGCGTGCGAGACAGAACCGGGGCAAACTTCTACAGCAGATTAGGAGAATCAGTGCAAGTTGGTGTGAAGGGATCTGTCTAGCTAAAAATTCCCCAGCTGATATGAATAAAGGTCATATGAGGCCGGGCGCGGTGGCTCACGCCTGTAATCCTAGCACTCTGGGAGGCTGAGGCGGGAAGATTGCTTGAGCTCAGGAGTTCGAGACCAGCCTGAGCAAGAGCGAGACCCCTGTCTCTACTAAAAATAGAAAGAAATTATATGGACAGCTAAAATATATATAGAAAAATTAGCCGGGCATGGTGGGGCATGCCGGTAGTCCCAGCTACTCGGGAGGCTGAGGCAGAAGGATCACTTGAGCCCAGGAGTTGGAGGTTGCTGTGAGCTAGGCTGACACCACAGCACTCTAGCCTGGGCAACAGAGTGAGACTCTTCTCAAAAAAAAAAAAAAAAAAAGTCATATGATCCATTTCACAAGCTGCAGGTATGGCAGACGAGTCACCTAGCTCCAGGTGGAAGAACCGACTGTAGAATGGTGTGTCCACAGCCCACGCTGGTGGTAAGATGTGGTGTCCTGCTGAGCTCTGTTGTGTGCTCCTTCAGGTCCACCTCCACCTTTTTCCCCCTGTGAGCTTCAGAGTAGACAGATTTCCCTGAGTAAAAGAGAAAGGGGAAAGAAAACAAAAGCCAGCGGTTTGGGCTGAGAAACTAAAGGTAGGAAGACTGATTTCTGCTCAGGGTATTGCCAATAAAGTTCGAACTTGGTGTTACAATCCACTTTATGGGACTCCTACTTTTATTAAACATCTAGGCTCAGAAAAACAAGATACGTCCGTCTCTTCCTGAACACTGGGTATCAGTCTCGGCACAAAATGGCAGCACAGCCACCGGTGTTAATTCATGAGGGCTTCGCTCAGTGCCCGGCGGCGTTAGCTGGTCCCTCTCATTTACTCCTCGTAACAGTCCTATGGAATAGGTACTGGTATCATCCCCACTGTCTCCAAGCCTCAGTTTGGAGAGGTTAAATAAGTTCCTCAAGGTCACAGAACCTCACGGAGCCCTGCTCACACCACCATAACCCCAAAGCTCCACTTTGGAGGGCTGGTTCCCTGTACTAACAACCGTGGGAAGTTAAGGTACATCCCAGCCAGCGGTGCCAACACCCATTCAGCAGAACACTGTCCTTATGTCTCACGTGCCCCACCTTTCCATTGCTCCATTGACATATCATGACCAGGAGCCCAGGTAGACCCCATAACTAGAAGTCTGGATCCTGCTAGGAATCAAACTCGTCCTCTCTGGAAGCCTCTCAGACATTGGCAACACTGAACAAAGACACCAGAAAAGCCCAGTGCTCCCCAAAGGCACAGAAGTGGGGTGGGGGTGCTCTGGTGGGGCTGCAGCTGCAGCGTTCCTTCCTCCTGTTGTCTCCACCTGGTTCTTGGTGACCCTTCCAGACCTGCTCTCGCTCAGACCCCACCGTCACTTCCTTGTTGACTCACATGCTGGCCACCTAATTCACTTACCCTTTTACTCTTGGCGTCTGCATTCTGTTCTTTGTATTAGTCAGCTATTGCCACAATAATGTTGTGTAACAAACCACCCCCAAACTCAGAGGCCTCAAGCATCAAGCATATACTTTTCTCACTCCTGGGTCTGGAGGTCAGCGAACATCAGTCTGCTGCAGGCTAGGCCTGGTCAGCTGGGCCTGGCTCCGTGGTGCAGCTCAGATTCAGGTTTGCTCCCTGGGATGTGTCTCATTCCCCTGGGATGGGCAGCTCCCCAAGGCATGCTCTTTTCACACTGACTGGAGTAGCACAAGAGTGCTGAGTGAAAACACATAATGCCTCTTGAGCCCTCTGTCTGAAATTGTCACGCTGTCACTTCTGTCCATATTCTGTTGGCCAAAGCAAGTCACATGGGAAAACCCCAAATCAGTGAGGTGAGGACATATACTCTGTCCTCACGAGTGGAAGGTAACACAAAGTCACATGGCACAGAGAGTGGATACATAGTCCTATTAAATCATACAGGGAGGGTGTGAGGAGTTGAGAAAGATGACTTAATTTGATGAATTTTATCCATCTTCAACAGTTCCACTGAGACACCCATGGGGCCAGGAGGCCATTGGTGCTTGTTACTTTACAAGCAGAGGGAAAAATACCTTCCTCTTCAGTCTTCTCCAACTCCTGAAATGAACCTGTGGTCCAGATTTATGAAGACTGGACTGCTCACTGGTTTGCTGTGGGGCTTTGGAGATGAGAAAGGCCGCAGCTGCAGGACCACCCACATTCTCCAAACCAAATGTCTTCGTGACTCTCATGCTCTGGAATAAGCAGACGTGGACGTGTTCTCTCAGCACACCTCGGTCTTTTCAGATTCCCTTTCTGCTTTTGCATTTTCCAGAAATACTCTAAACCAGATGTGCCCTTCTCTCAGAAGAAACAAGCCTTGAAAAGTCCCAGATGTTTCTTGATCAGCTAAACAAGATTCAGATTTAGGGGAAGGGTAATGGCAGGAAAGAAGCAGAACTGCATACTTAACACATTTTTTAAAAAAACAGACACTGTTTTGCGTACAAAACCTACATATTTAGGAAGAACTCTTTCAGAGCAGATGAAGAAGGAAAATTCAGAAATCATCACTAGTAGAAACAGCATCCTTCAAACATGGCTTCAGTTTATTCTGAGAGATGGTGCTCACAGCACCACTGAGCACTTCACCGAATCCACCTAAAGGGAAGGAATCTACTTATCACTGTGACAGGCAGGAGAAGTTAACTGTGCCTGTGGCAGCTCCTATTGCCCACCCTGGGGACTGTGCTCTGACACTGACATGTTCGCCGCATAGCAGCTTCCCCCAGTAATGGCAGCAAAGGAGAGAAAAATCCCTGAGAACAGTCTTCCAGGCTCCAGAGCTGGCTGGGGACTGTCGTCACACAGCTGAACACTGAAAAACTTACACCAAAGAAAGAGAAGCAGGAGTCACGTGCTGTCCGTGCTCAGGGTCTCAGCCAGTTCACTTTATAGCAAAAGCCCGGGACCACATATGAAGTATCCGGAATAGTCAAATTCAGAGAGAGAGAAGCAGAATGGTGGCCACCGGGGGCTGGGGGGAGGGGAACGGGACATTAATGTTTAATGAGTGCAGAGCTTCAGCGTGGGGTGATGAAAAGTTCTGGAGATGAGTAGTGGTGACGGCTGCACAACGTGAATGTGCTTGATGCTACGGAATCATACACTTAAAATGGTAAATATTGTGTTATGTCTATTTTACAATGAAATAAATAAATAAAAATTTTGAAAGTCCGCAACCCCTGGAAAATCCATCCATCCAGCAGTTCACCTAGGTGCACCTTTCTGCACCTATGTCATCCTTCAATGGCAAGTGTTTAAATGGCAGAGGAATAAGTATGAAAAGGAGAGAGAGAGATAAGTGCTGTGAAGAAAATGAACGGAGTAGGGCTGTGCAGAGTGCAGGAGGCAGAGGCAGGGCTCAGGGCTCGGTGTTCGGGCTGGCTCTGTTATGGGCTTAATTCTCTCTCCTAAGAACACCAGGAGACAATTTTATACATTTTTTTTTTTTTGTAGAGAGAGATTAGATTAAAATTAAAGCACTCAGTACAGTGTATCAAATGGTCACATCTCAATATATTTATCTGTTATGTCCAAGAAGACAATGTTAACTCATTCAGGGTTAAATTCAGGTCCAATAGAGGTCTTCTCATTTATAATTAAAAATTCTTTTCAGCAAGGGCTTTCTGTTTTGTCATTTTATTTGTTTCATTTTATTATTTTTTTAACCTGTTCACAAAATTTTGCATGAAAGACAAATATGATAAACACATCTTTGTTGAAAATCAAGTGAAAAATATTTGTATGTATATGTACATATATGTGTATATACATATATGTGCATATACACATACATTCTTTATGTGAAAGAAAGCACTTTTCCTTAAAATAAAATTATAGGCAATTTTCTTGAAAGTCCATGACCATGTGCTGCTGGATTTTGGCTTTGACTTAGGGCTCAGCCAAAATCAGACTTGGGTCTTAACTTTGGAGCCTGGAGAAGTCAGGAGAAAGTTGTGGTGAGACTCCAAGGAAGCCAGCCTCAGACCACCCTTCCGGGGAAAAGAAATTCTTGCAACTGACCCTACTCTAGCCTTTCTTGCTTCTCCTCTGCGTTCCGCCACCCTCAGCCCCAACCACCGTAATCTGGACTCTCTTCCCGAGTTAACACCGTCTGAGAAAAAGAAAATGTCAAGTGTCCTTTAGGCATCAATATTTCTGCGCGACGGCTCCAGAGTAATTAATTACTGACTTTTTTCTCAGTCAGTCAAGAGCATTCTAATAACTTCCATTGATCATTCCCCACAGTCCCATGCCGGGATAAGGGTCTCATTGCCCTCAGAGCTGACAGCCAGAGATGAATAACTTGCCCGTCCTCTGTCTGCCTGTCACTGAGGAGGAGCCTGGGGGAGCCCCTGCTCTGTGAGCACTGCCTTAACTCCCCAAGGCCCCAGCTGCTCCTTCAGCTTCTACCACGACTTAAAGGTGCAGGAAGAGACACTATCAACTAGGGGCCTCCCGATTCCTGGATGATACATCCTAGGTAATATCTACTTACCCAAGGTCCAAGAGGGCCCACTGGCCACCCACAAGTTTGCCAGAACCTGTCCCTGGGTGGGAGGAGCTTGGAACAAGGAGGAAAGGGGAAAGGAGGAAACTCAAGATGTCAGTTTCATGGGTCACATTTCTCAAGGCAGAGAGAAGCCTCTGAATGGGCTTTTCAGCTCCTGCTTCCATAAAACTTAAGCGCTCCTCTCTCTAAGGAAAGCACAGTACTGGCCAGCCACGCCTCTCCTCCCTGGCCTTAGGACTCCAAAAAGCCGTCCCCAATACCCCAAGTCCGGGCTGGGTTATGTGCCCCACCATCCCTGATCACGTGATGTCTCCCACGCCCGTGACTGAGAGCTCCCGGAGGGCAAGGACTCTACTGGCCTTGCTTGGCACATTGTAGTCGTTCCATAAACACTTGTGAAACGGAATTGAATTTACATGCTGCCTTTATTACATTAACCAATTACAGTATAGCTCCTTTTTGGCCATCATTAAGGAATTTTCCAGGGATATTTCCAAATCATTACAGTTGTCCTCATTAGGCCTCAAAGATTATTTGTTATTGAACTCTTTCTAAAATGCTTTGACTATTGTCTTGACTTGTTAACATAATGTAACCTCTCTTTCGTGTCCTGGGATAAATGCATCAGCTTGTGAGTTTGGCTCTCTAATAGATTTAATTAACGTGGCTTAAACAAGAGAGTTTATTTCTCCCACATGAAATAATTCAGGAATAAATAGTCCAAGGCTCCCACGGTGACTCCCCAGGGTCAGGAACCCAAGCTCTTTCCACGTTCTTGCTCTGCTGTCCCTGCGGGTTACCCTTCTTGTCACTCTGCCCTCTAAGACCGCATCCCGGCCCGGAAAGCAAAGGCAGAGGGCGGAGCTTGCAGCACAGGGCACGTCTCACTTCCGGTCCTAGTGCAGGGGCCAAACTTAGCCCCGTGGCCACACCCAGCAGCAAGAGACACTCAGCAGCCATGGTCGGTGTAGAAGTTATTCTATTGCTAAGAGAGAGAAGGGGAAATTAAGTGGCGGAGGGCAGCTGATAGTGTCTTCCACAGTCATCCTGTAAATCTTAATACAGCATGGTACTAGACGGTGTTTTGGTTGTTCCCATAAGGGCTCTGAAATGTGCAAGGCTGACTCCCAGTGAGTGTACAGATTCTCCATCTCCTCAGTTACCACTAGGAGACAGCCCGCATGCAATGAGTAGGCTTGTTTCTAGCGGTCCTACTTCCTAATCTGCTGAGAGCTAGAAAACCAGATATCCCAGCTTTTTAGAACTACATACATCAAACTCTCTATCTCTCTCTCTCTTAGATGGGAGGTGAGTAGAGCGTGGTGGTTAATAGCATGGGCTTGGGAGCCAGGCTGCTCTACCAGTTGCTGTCTATATGACCTTGAGTCACTTCACCTCTCTGTTTCTTCATCTGTAGGATGAGAATAATAATAATTTACATCATTGGGTTGTTGTGAGGATTAAAAAGTTATTACACATAAAGCATGTTACCTGGCATATAGTAAGTGCCCAATAAGGGGTAGCTACTATGATTAATATAAAGTAAGTTGCTGATTTCACAGGTCCTGGGTGAGTCTAAGAGAGGCCTTCCTTTGAATTGAGCTTCCTAGGCTTTATGGCAGCTTCTTGCTGCTCAGAGGCCCTTGTCCCTCACTCCCTGGGCTGTGTCCCAGATGGCTTCAAACCGCTGGAAGCTGGAGGGCCAGAGAGATGGAGTGCCATTGTAAATTGAAATCAGCTTAAATTTGATATGTTTTATCTCACTCACATCCTGCATGCATTTTTAATAGCATCTCAAAGACAACAGAGTAAACGGATAGCAAATGAAAATTGCATTAATGTTAGGATTCTTAATTCTGTGTTTATATTTCTAATCTCCAGACATCCTTAGAGACAGACAGAGGCCCCATTTCAAGAAGGGATAATGGATCTCTGTGTTCTAATTTATTAAATACTTTTTGTGGAAGGCCTTCCCATCAGAAGTCTCTAGACCAAAGCCAGAAGGACTCTCTCCATCCCTAATAGCTCAAATGACAGGAAGGGCGCTGCAGGGATCAGACACTCTCGTGAGTGAGCCGATTTCACTCCCAGGAGTTACAGATGTCACATGACACCAGCCTGTATTACATGTATTCTGGAAGGCAATGCTATTCTGCATCCCAAAATTTCTCATGTAGGAAGAAGATTGCCCCAATATCTTTGTGAAAGGGGAAACATTTGATGATAGACTTACATACAAGAATAAACAAACAAGCAAAATAAAAAACAAAGCAAAGAAAAATAAAACCAACATCAAAATAATGTACCTTGACAGCAGAGCCACATGCACAATGCTCATTATGTCATGGAGTCTCTGTCTCACGGCGCAGTGCTGGTCTTTGTAACTGAAATTATGCTTAATCAGGGAAAGCCGTAGCCTTAAAATTTCTCTCTCTTATTTCTTCCAAGGAACTGGAGAATATTGTTTCATGTTATTTCATGTTCTCTCTCTTTATATTTTATTTATTGAATTTTGGACAGGAAATTCATTTACGTAGCTTGCAAAAATCAAAGACTATAAAAAGGCATACAGGACAAGCCTCCCTCCCACCCCACCCACACTGGCCAGGCCCCAGCTCCACCCTATCCCAGCTGAAACCACTGTAACATATATTCCTTCCAGAGCTATATGAGCAAATATGAATACGTGTGCCTCTTCCATCCCTTTGTATGCAACAGTAGCATATGATTACAGTATTCTGCATGTGTTTCTTTTCACTTTTGGAGATCTTGTCATAGCATTTCATACAGAATTTCTTTATTCCAGATTTTTCTCAAGGAAGGAAAAAACACTATACAAGACTTAGCCCTTGGTCAATTTGACGAAAAATGGATTCTTCATTACGCAGCCCGCAGGAAGGCTGCTCTGACACTTTGACACTTTCCCAAATGAGCTTCACTGGCTGGTGTAAGGCACTGCCTAGCAAATAGGGTTGTGCTCACAAATGTGCTCCCTGTGCGTCTCAACCCCTCTCTCCTTCCCCTTCACACACCCAAGCATCTCAGGCCCATGACTGCAAGGAGGTTTTCTAAATGACACAACCCCAGCATGCATAACCACACTCACAAAAAGCTACTCAATCTTCAGCTTTTTTTTTTTCACAATAACATGTACTTCTTCTGAATTAGAAAAAAATTCTAATTTTTTTATTTCTAAATTTTTTTCTAAATTTTTCTAAATTTTTATTTCTAAATTTCTAAAATTCTAAATACTACTTTTTAAAAATCAATGATGCTCCATTGACATATGGTTTAGAAGGGGGTTATTTTAATTTTTAAAATTTTTATTTTTAATTGACAAATAATTTTATATATTTATGAGTACAATGTGATGTTTTGATATATCTGTACATTATGGAATAATTAAATCAAGCTAATTACCATATCCATCACCTCACATACTTTATTACGTTTTTGTGGTGTGAACATTTAAAATCTACTCTCTTAGCAACCTTGATATATACATTACATTATTGTTACCTATAGTCACCATGCTGTGCAATAGATCTCAAAAACTTACTCCTCCTGTCTAACTGAAACTTTATACCCTTTAACCAACATCTCCCTATTCCCCTCCCACATGGAGCTTAGAAGTTTTGAATCTTTTTTTCCACTGTCAGAAATGAATACCTCTAAATTCATCCTTTTTTTTTTTTTTTTTTTTTTTTTGAGACAGAGTCTCACTCTGTTGCCCGGGCTAGAGTGAGTGCCGTGGCGTCAGCCTAGCTCACAGCAACCTCAAACTCCTGGGCTTAAGCGATCCTACTGCCTCAGCCTCCCGAGTAGCTGGGACTACAGGCATGCGCCACCATGCCCGGCTAATTTTTTGTATATATATTTTTTAGTTGTCCATATAATTTCTTTCTATTTTTAGTAGAGACGGGGTCTCGCTCTTGCTCAGGCTGGTCTCGAACTCCTGACCTTGAGCGATCCACCCGCCTCGGCCTCCCAGAGTGCTAGGATTACAGGCGTGAGCCACCGCGCCTGGCCTAAATTCATCCTTTTTTTAATGCATTTCAAAGTAAGTTGCAAATATCAGAATACTTCACCCTAAACACTTCAGATGCATACCATCAACTAGATTCAGTATTTTTTAAATTTCTAGTTTTTATTTTTTCTATTCTTTTTTTGTTTGTTTTTGGGAGACAGGATCTCATTCTGTTGCCCAGGCTGGCCTTGAACTCCCGGCCTCAAGCAATCCTTCCACCTAGACCTCCCAAAGCGCTGGGATTACAGGCATGTAATCCCATGTAAGGTTTTGTTTTTCCTTAATTACATGCTGTGATATCACTTCACACCCTTTAGGATGCCTATGATAAACAAAACAAAACAAAAACAGAAAATAACAAGTGTTGACAACGGTGTGGAGAAATTGAAACCCTTGTACATTGTTGGTGGGAATATAAAATGGTACAGCCACTGTGGAAAACAGTATGGCAGTTCCTCAACAAATTAAAAATAGAATTATTATATGATCCATCAATTTCAGTTTGGGGTATATACCCAAAAGAATTTTTAAAAAGGTCTTGAAAAGATATTTGTATTATGTTCATAGCAGCATTATTCACAATAGGTAAAACATGGAAGCAACCACCAAATGCCCACAGGTGGAGGAATGGAAAAGCAAAATGCAGTAAAATGGAATATTATTCAGCCTTGAAGAGGAAGAAAATTCTTTTTTTAGCTCAGCATTAGTTTAGTTTTTTATTTTAATAAATTTAGGAGATACAAGTTGGATTCTGTTGCATGTATATATTTATAGTGGTAGAGTCTGGACTTTTGGTGTGCCCATCACCCAAGTAGCATATATTGTACCCAATAGGTGATTTTTCATCCCTCACCGCCTCCCAATCTCCCACCTTGTGAGTCTCCAGTGTCCATCATACCATTTTGCGTGCCTTTGTGTAACCATAGTTTAGCTCCCATTTGTAAGAGTATGCGGCATATATCTTTCTGTTCCTGAGTTATTTCACTTAAGATAGTGGCCTCCAGTTCCATCCACGTTGCTGCAAAAGACATTATTTCATTCTTTCTTATTACTGAGTAGTACTCCATGGTGTATATATACCACATTTCCTTTATCCATTCATCAGTGGATGGGCACTTAAGTTGATTCTGTATCTTTGCAATTGTGAATTGTGCTGCGATAAACATACAAGTGCAGGTATCTTTTTGATGTAAAGATTTCTTTTCCTCTGGCTGAATAGCCAGTAGTGGGATTGCAGGATCGAATGAATGGTAGATCTACTTTTAGTTCTTTGAGAAATCTCCGTCCTGATCTCCGTAGAGGTTTCACTAATTTATATTCCCACCAACAGTGTATAAATGTTCCTTTTTCACACCAATATCTATTGTTTTTTGAATTTTTATTAATGGCCATTCTAATAGGGGTAAGATGGTATCTCATTGTGGTTTCCCTAATGATTAGTGATGTTGAGCATTTTTTCATATGTTTATTGGATATTTGTATATCTTCTTTTGAAAAAAATGGTTGTTCATGTAATTTGCCCACTTTTTAATGGGGTTTGGTTTTTTTCTTGCTGCGTTGTTTGAGTTCCTTATAGATTCTGGATATTAGTCCTTTGTCGGACACATAGTTTGTGAAGATTTTCTCCCATTCTATGGGTTGTCTATTTACTCTTTTGATGATTACTTTTGCTATGTGGAAGCTTTTTAGTTTAATTAAGTCTCATTTGTCTGCATTTGTTTTTATTGCATCTGCTTTTGAGGTCTTGGTCATAAATTCATTGCCTAGGCCAATGGCCAGAGGAATTTTTTCTAAGTTTTCTTCTAGGCTGTTTATTGTTTCAGCTCTTACATTTGTGTCTTTAATTCATCTTGAGTTAATATCTGTGTATGGTAAGAGATAAGGATATAGTTTCATTCTTTTGCATATGGCTATCCAATTCTCTGAGCACTATTTATTGAATAGTGTGTCCTTTTCCCAGTATATGTTTTTGTCTGCTTTGTCAAAGATCAGTTGGTTGTAGGTATATGATTTTATTTCTGGGTTCTCCATTCTGTTACATTGATCTCTGTGTCTATTTTTATGTCAGTACCATGCCGGTTTTGGTTATAGCCTTGTATTATAATTTGAAGTCAGGTAATCTGATGCCTTCAGTTTTGCTGCAGATTGCTTTGGTTATTCAGGCTCTTCTTTGGTTCCCTATGAATTTTAAAATTATTTTTTCTAGTTCTGTGAAAAATGACATTGGTATTTTGATAGGAATTGCATTGAATCTGTAGATTGCTTGGGGCAGTATGGTCATTTTAACAATATTGATTGTTCTGTCCATGAGCATGGGATATTTTTCCATTTGTTTGTGTCATCTATGATATCTTCCATTGGTGATTTGCAGCTCTCCTTTTAGAGATCTTCTACCTCCTTGGTTAAATTTATTCCTAGAGTTTTTTGTGGGGTTTCTGTGTGTGTGTGTGTATGTGTGTGTGTGTGTGTGTTTTGTTTGTTTGTTTTTGCAGCTATTGTAAATGGGATTGATTTCTTTTTTTTTTCTTTTTTTTTTTTTTTTTTGAGACAGAGTCTCACTCTGTTGCCCTGGCTAGAGTGAGTGCCGTGGCGTTAGCCTTAGCTCACAGCAACCTCAAACTCCTGGGCTCAAGCGATCCTACTGCCTCAGCCTCCCGAGTAGCTGGGACTACAGGCATGCGCCACCATGCCCGGCTAATTTTTTCTATATATATATTTAGCTGTCTATATAATTTCTTTCTATTTTTAGTAGAGACGGGGTCTCGCTCTTGCTCAGGCTGGTCTCGAACTCCTGAGCTCAAATGATCCACCCACCTCGGCCTCCCAGAGTGCTAGGATTACAGGCATGAGCCACCGCGCCTGGCCGGGATTGATTTCTTGATTTGGTTCACAGGTTGGTAATTGTTGGTGTATAGAAATGCTATTGATTTTTGTACACTAATTTTATAACCTGAGACTTGGCTGAATTCATTTATGAAATCTAGGAGTCTTTTGGAGTAGTCCTTAGGGTTTCCTAGGTATAGGGTTTTCATATCATCAGCAAACAGATAATTTTACTTCCTCTTTTCCAGTTTGCATGCCCTTTATTTCCTTCTCTTGCCTGATTGCTTTGGCTAGGACTTCTAGTACAGTGTTGAATAGAAGTGGTGACAGTGGGCATCCTTGCCTTGTTCCAGTTCTCAGGGAGAATACTTTCAACTTTTCCCCATTCAGGACGATGTTGGCTGTAAGTCTGTCATAGATGGCTTTTATTATTTTGAGGTATATTCCTTCTATGTTGGGTTTTTGAAGGTTTTTATCATGAAGGGATGCTGGATTTTATTGAACAGTTTTTCTGCATCTATTGAGGTAATCATATGGGTTTTATTTTTAATTCTGTTTATGTGGTAAATCACATTTATTTATTGACTTCATATGTTGAAACATTCTTCCATCCCAGGGATGAAACCCACTTGATCCTTTTGATGTGTTATTGGATTCAATTTGCTAGTATTTTCTTGGGGATTTTTGCATCTATGTTCATTAGAAATATTGGTCTATAGTTTTCTTTTTTTGTTGCATCCTTTCCAGGCTTCGATATTAGGGTGATGCTGGCTTCATAGAATGAGTTAGGGAGGATTCCCTCATTCTTATTCTTTTGGAACAGTTTCAGTAGGATTGGCATCAATTCTTTGTATGCTTGGTAGAATTAAGCTGTGAATCCATCTGGTCCCGAGCTTTTTTGGTGAGAGAAATTTTTATTACTGATTCAATCTTGCTACTCATTATTGGTCTATTAGGAAGTTCTATTTCTTCCTGGTTCAATCTTGGGAGATTGTATGATTTCAGGAATCCATACATTTCCTCTAGGTTTTCTAGTTTGTGAGTATATAGTTATTCATAATAATCTCTGATGAATTTTGTATTTCCGAGGTATCAGTTGTAATGTCTCCTTTTTGTTTTTGCTTGTTTATTTGGATAATCTCTCTTCTTGGTTAGTCTAGCTAGTGGTTTTTCAATTTTGTTTATCTTTTCAAAGAATCAGCTTTCCATTTTGTTGATCCTTTGCATTTATTTTGGTCAATATTTCATTTAGTTCTGCTCTGATCTTTGTTATTAATATTTCTTTTCTTCTGCTAACTTTGGGTTGGTTTGTTCTTGTTTTTCTAGTTCCTTAAGGGACAATGTTAGGTTGTTAATTTGTGATCTTTACTTTTTTGATGTAGGTATTTAATGCTATAAATTTCTCTATTAGCATTGCTTTTGCTGTATCTACAGGTTTTGTTATGTTCTGTTTTAATTTTCATTCGTTTCAAAAAAATTTTAAATTTCCATCATTATTTCTTTGTTGACTCAGTGATCATTCATTAATTTCCATGTATTTGTATAGCTTCTGAAGTCCGTTTTGTATTGATATCTAGCTTTATTCCACTGTGATCTGAGAAGATACGTGATATGATTTCAATTTTTAAACCTTTGTTAAATTGTGGTCTATTTTGGAGAATGTTCCATGTGCTGATGAAAAGAATGTGTTTTCTGTAGTTTGGGGATGCAATATTCTTTAAATGCTTGTTAAGTCCAATTTAAGTCCAATGTTTCTTTGTTAATTTTTCTGTCTTGGTGATCTGTCTGGTACTGTGAGTCAGGTGTTGAAGCCTCCAACTATTATTGTGTTGCTGTCTATCTTTTTATTTAGGTCCAATAATATTCATTTTATAAATCACTGGGTGCTCCAATGTTAGGTGCACATATATTTAGGATTGTTATATCCTCTTGCTGAATTGATCCCTTTATCATTATATAATGACATTCTTTGTCTTTTTTTACTGTTTTTGACTTAAAGTCTATTTTATCTAATATAAATATAGCTACTCCTGCTCATTTTGATTTCCATTTGAATGGAATATCTTTTTCCACCCCTTTACTTTCAATCTATATGTGTCTTTATGGGTAGGGAGAGTTTCTTATAAGGAGCAGATAGTTGGATTATGTTTTTTAAAATCCATTCTGCCAATCTACAGCTTTTAATTGGAGCATTTAATCCATTTATGTTCAGGGTTAATAGTGATATCTGAGGCTTTGTTTTTGTCATATTGTTCGGTGATTTCTAGTTGTTTTATGAATTATTTATTTCTTTTCTCTTTTTGCCTTTGTGGTTTGCTGAACTGTCATGTTGCCATTTAATTACTCTCTCTTCCTTGTGTGATTGTTTTATAAGATGTGTGAGTTTTATATTTTCACTGTCTTTGTGATGGTGAATGTTGACCTTTCATTTCCATGTTTAAGACTCCGTTGAGCATTTCCTGTAGTGCCAGTCTAGTGGTGATGAATTCTCCCAATGTTTGCTTGTCTGGGAAAGACTTTATTTCTCCTTCATTTATGAAGTTTATTCTGGCAGGATATAAAATTCTTCGCTGACAGTTCTTTTCCTTTCAGCACTTTGAAAAATGACATCCATTCTCTTCTGGCCTGTAAGATTCTGCTGAGAGATCCACTGTTAGTCTGATGGGGTTTCTTCTAGCACTAACAAGATGCTTTTCTCTTGCTAATTTTAAAATTCTCTCTTTCACTTTGACTTTAGTCATTCTGATTATAATATGCCATAGTGAAGTCCTTTGTGCAATGTATTTGCCTGGGGATCATTGGGCCTCCTGTATCTGAACATCTAACTCTCTTGCTAGTCCTGGAAAGTTTTTCATCAATTATTTCATTAAATGGTGTTTCTAAACTTTTTGATCTCTCTTCCCCTTGAGAATATTGATAATTCATAAATTCGGTTGCTTTCTGTAGTCCCTGATGTCTCAGAGGCTTTGCTCACTCTTTCCTATCCTTTTTTCATTATTTTTGTCTGACTGGATTATTTCAAAGGATCCATCTTCAAATTTTGAAATTCTTTCTTCTGCTTGATCTAGTCTTTTTTTGACGTTTTCTAATGTATTTTGGATTTCCCTCAATGAAATTTTCAGCTCCAGAATTTCTGGGTTTGTTTTTTTTTTTTTAAAGATATCTGTCTCCTTGGTAAATTTCTCATTCATATCCTGAAATGATTTTTTATTTCTTTATATTGGTTTTCAGATTTCTCTTGCATCTCATTGAGCTTCTTCAGAATCAATATTTGGAATGCTTTATCTGGCATTACGAGGAATGCTTTTTGATTGAGATCCATTGCTAGAGAATTGCTGTGGTCCTTTTGTGGTGTCATATTTCCTTACTTTTTCATGTTTCCTGTGTCCTTTCATTGATATCTGTGCATCTGATGTAGCAGTTGCTTGTTCTGATTTTTTGAAATTGTTTCTGAAAGGGGGAATTTTTTCCTGAAGATGTATGTATGCTGTTGATTGAGTAGGACACTTTGGCCTTGATTTTGGATGCCTGCAGTAGTGTGGTCTTTATAATGATTTCTTAGACAGTATACAGAGTCAGTGGTATCTGTGATTTCCTTGGTGGCATAGGGAACTGTTATTAGTTAAGGCTGTGGTGAAGTTTTGCTGGGGACTTGAATGCCAACTGAGCCAGTCTTTGGGTCCCAGTGGTGGAAGCAGAGGGCTGAGTATGCCGGATTTTAGGACCCAGAGCAGCTCACACCAATAGTGGTATTAATGTGTCCTGGGGGGGCAATTCTTGGGTCTTCAGGTGACTTGCTCAGGAGCTAGTAGTTGGAGCAGAGGGCCAGATGTGTGGGTGGGTTCTCAGGCCCCTGAGCCATGTTATAATGAGGGAGGTGGCAATTAGCAGTGCCCTAGTAGGGGAGCCACCCACTAGGACCCAAGTGGTCCATGTTGGTATTACTAGTAGCTGGAATGGATTGGGCAGGCTAGTCCCCAGTCCAACAGCTGCCTGTAACAGGGCATTGGGTATTGTCCACAGTGTGCTTGTCAAGCTTGGTCTCTTCTATCCCTCCCCAACTGGATGGTGGCTGCAACCATGTCACTTTGTCCCTGGTGGTTCAGATTCGGCACACTCTCTCTCTCTCCCCCATGTCACTTTGAATTCAGCCCAAGGGTGGGGCATAGCCCAACATTAAGGTCTCCAAATGGGGCCAGCTGTAGGCCTGCAATCTAAAAGGGCAGGGTCCCTTTCAGGCAAGTGGCATGGGTAAGGAACTGTGGGGACGGTACTCTGCTTGTCTCAGTCTCACAGGAGCCTGTGGCAGGGCAGTGGGAATTGTGTAGAAGAGTTTGGGCTCCCCTGTCCCTCCTCAACTGGACAGGGCTGCACCACATCAGACTGAACTCAGCCAGAGGATGGGGCACTGCCCAGCTTTAAACTCCCAAGATGGCGCCTTGGGCCTGTGACCAGAGAGGGTGAGTTCCTTCTCAGGTAGGCAGCATGAATGGAAACTGTAGGGAGTGAAGTTCACTGAAGACTCCATCCCAGTCTATCCTTGTCCTTCCTTAGGCTATCCCTGCCCCACCCTCCAGAGGGAACCACTTTTTTAAAAAATCAAGTTTTAAAAATCAAATTTAAAAAAATTGATTACTTTGCCTGTTACTTCATAACAGTGGAATCATTAAGTATGTGCTCTTTTGTGTAAGGCTTCTTTCACTGAGCATCTTTTTTAGATTCATCTATGTTGTTGTGTATGTCAGTAGTTTGTCCTTTTGTATAGCTGAGTTGTAGTTCATTGTATGAATGTATCACAATTTGTTTATCTATTCTCCTGTTAATGGACTCCTGGACTGTTTCAGGTTCTTGGCTATTACAAGTAAAATTGTTACAAACATTCATGTACAAATCTTTCTGAAGATAGATGTTTTCATTTCTTTTGGTTAAATACCTAGAAGAGGAATTGCTAGGTAATGGAGTAATATAATTCCTGATATGGTTTGGTTTAGTTCTATCATTTTGCTATTTATTTTCTGTTTGTCCCATATGTTTATTATTCCCCTGTTCCTCCTTTTATATCTTCTGAGTTAACTAATTTTTATAATTCAATTTTAACTTCTCTATTGGTTTTTTAATGATATTTTGTTTCATTTTTTTTTCATTGAGATAAGATTTACATAACACAAAATTAACCACTCTAAAGTGTACAATTCAGTGGCATCTAGTACGTTCACAATGTTCTGCAACCACCATCTCTATCTAGCACCTCATTCCTTTTTATGATTGACTAATATTCCATTGTACATATACACCACATTTTGTTTATCCATTCATTTACTGATGGACATTTGGGTTGTTTCCACCTTTATTATGAATAGTGTTGCTCACTGCATTATTTCTGAGTGGTTGCTCTACAGGAGCAATTTTCAAATGTTTTAGTTTCAGGTAACATTCCTAAAAAGTATTGACAACTCCCAAAGAACTTCTATGTGGGCTGGATCTACCATAAATTAAACTAAAATAAAATTATTTCTTTTTAATTAATTAAAATAAAATAAACCCATTACATATTAACATAAATGTTTTCATGTTAAAAATAACTGCATTTCCCCTCCCAAAGTAGTAAGAAAAGTGGCACTATTTTACATTTTTGCAAATGTCTTTAATTTCTGGCTTAATAAAAGGCAGATGAAGTCTCAAGTCTGCCTCTGTAATCTGTTGTGGATATGTTTTTTTGGTTGACATATAGGAAGAAAATCCACCCTCACATAGATATGAGTTGGAAATGAGAGGACCTTGAAGACTTCCTGAATGGATTTTGGGGACCCCAAGATCCTTGTACCTAAGTACTGCTGCTCTAGGGATTACATTATACATCCTTCACTTTTCAGAGTCTACCTAGAGTTAATATAATACCACTTCATGTAAAATGTTAAGTACTTTGCAACTATATAGTTCCACTTACCACTCCCAGTTTTGTTTTTGTTTTGTTTTGTTTTGGTTTTGAGATGGGATCTCACTATGTTGCCCAGGCTGGCCTCAAACTTCTGGTCTCATGTGATCCTTCCCCTTCAGCCTCCAAGCCATACCCATTCTTTGTAGGAATATACATGTATTACATAACATGGAGGATAAGAGCAACAAATAGAACTAATAATTGCAAAATTCTTTTGCTTTAAACTGTTAAATGTATTTTAAAGAAATTGAGGGAGGCCAGACATGGTGGCTCACACCTGTCATCCTAGCATTTTGGGAGGCTGAGTCAGAAAGATTGCTTGAGGCCAGGAGTTCAAGACCAGCCTGAGCAAGATCGAGACCCCGTCTCTACCAAAAATAGAAAAATTAGCTGGGTGTGGTGGTGCACACCTGTAGTCCCAGCTACTTAGGAGGCTGAGGCTGAGGCTCACTCCCCGAGCCCAGGAGTTGGAAGTTGCAGTGAACTACGATGACATCACTGTGCTCTAGCCCAGGAGACAGAGCGAGACCCTGTCTCAATATAAATAAATAAATAAATAAATGTTAAAAAAAAAAAGATAGCCTTTTATATTTATCCACATACATACTTATCATTTCTTGTGTTCCTCATTCCTTCCAAAAGATTCAACTGTCTTTCTAGTAATGTTTCCTGTCAGCCTCTAGAACTCCCTCTTGGTACAGTCTGCTGGCAATAAACTCTCTTAATTTTTATCTGAAAATGTTGTTTTGTCTTCATTCCTTGAATGATATTTTTGCTGGCGACAGAATTCTGTGTTGCCAGGTTTTTTTTTTCTTTCAGCTCTTTAAAGACACTTTTCCGCTGTCTTCTGGCCTCTTGTTTCTGATATAAAGTCAGCTTAAAGACAAAATTTTCTCTTGCTAAACTAGTGACTACCTCTTTAACATAATTTTTCAATGTTACAGGTTAACAGTCTCTTGTCTCTTTCCTGCACCTTAAAAAAAAAAAAAAAAAGCTTCCAAAGGTGGGAGGGAGGAGACACGTGACATACATATCATTATGTTTTTGTTTAAGGTTTAAGTCAGGACACTAAGGCTTTTAGCTGAGATGAGCCCCGGTATGGGTAACATTCAGAACTCAAATACTGAACAAGCTTCAGAACTGTGTGCCAACTATCCGCCTGCTCTCGGCCTGTGCATGAGCAGCTGAGCATGGATGGAGAAAATCCCACTGTGCTAATCAGTCTCAGTTTCAGTTGGTGACCTCAAATCTCAAATGAGCAGCCAGCAGGGTCAGCTAATCCCTAGTAAATCACCTTCTCCCTTTCAAGACAGCAATTTCATGTCTGTGCCTTATTGCATATTCACTGAGGAAACAGATGCATGAAGATGAGCACTCCCTTGTGTTCCCAGCCCTACAGCCACTGACCTTGACCTCCTTCTCTTATTACAAGGGAAGAAGCGTCCCTCCATATGGCTATAGCCTATCCCTCTACTTTGTACTGAAATCCATCTCTGCAAATACTTAAAACTTTGCTTCTGCAATAATCCTCTCATTCTCTTGCTATATTAGTTTCTCCTCTGCCCTAGATCACTCTCATCGGCATACAAACAAGCCTTAATCTTGCTTTTCTTAAAAATAAATAAATATACTCCGGAGAGCCCACAGTCCCTTCTGGCCTCTACTATATTTGTTCTGCTTCTCTTCCCTGCAAAATTCCTCTAGGTTGTCCATATGTTCTGTCTCCACCTTCTTGCCTCCCCTTCTCACGCACTCTAAGTGGGCTTTCCTTCCCACCATCCCAGTGAAACTGCTCCCACCTTGCCCAATCCATTGGTTGGGTCTCCACTCTCTTTTTGCTCAACCCTCAGCAGCACTAGACATAACTGGCCACTCCCTCCTCCTTGAATATGGTCTTTTCAAGCCTTTGTTGTGACCACACTCTTTCCAGTTTTCCTCCTGGCCCTGACTGCCCTCTCAGTCTCTCCTGCAAGCATCTCCTATTCCAGCTCCTCAGGAAGCAGCCCAGGACCTGCCCCTCTTCTCTTCTCCATCCTGCTCTTCTTCTAGATGGTGGTTTTCTCATCTAGGAGCACCTATGTCCTAGTGACCCCAAATCTATAGCTGCAGCTGCAGCTTGCCTATGTGCTCCAGACTTTCATACCCAGCATCAAGTGACATCTCCACATAGATGTCTAATTTCAAACTTAACATGTTCAAAGCAATGTTTATTTCCCTCCCACAGACCTGCTCCTTCCCCAGGCTTTCCCAACTCAGGGAATGGCAGCACCACCTATCCCACCATGCAGGTCATAAATTTAGAAATTAGTCTTTTTCTCTTTCCCTGCATCCCCATCCATTAGCACTTATAGCCCTACCTCCACATAGAGCCTGAACCTAACCACTTCTTCTTGTCTCCACTGCTGCATCCTGTCCATCACCTCTCTCCCGGACATCAACAACATCCTAATAGGCTTTTCTGCTTCCCCTCTTGTCCCCAGAGTCCATTTTCCCTCAGTAGAAAGATGCTTCAAAAGCATAAATCAGATCATGTCCTTCCCCTGCTTAGAATCCCCTAATGAAACATTTTATCTGTAAATATATATTCCCTCTATCTCTGTCCTCTATAAAAATCTAGAAACAATGACCAACCCAGTAGCAATAAGCATCCCTGGCATGTAGCTCGTAGCTGTGAAATACCATTTCCTGATAAAAGTAGCCAGGACTTAGTAAATGGCTGCTTCCATGTCTGGGGCAAGAAATGGACAAAATGGGCCAGAAATATCTTGTCATAACAGAAAGCAAGAAAATATCAAAGACTACTAGAGTTATTTCAAAAGGATTCAGAAGCCAAATCAAAAAGGTTCCCACTGAGCAAAGATGGGACAGTTTAAGCTTTAATGGAGATAGCACTGTGATTGCAATGGATTGAAACCATCAAATATGCTGAAATCCATAAGTTCACAATGATGCTGGAAATATGATAGTAGCTCACCTTTGAAAGGTGATAAGAAACAAATTCATTATCTTCAACACTGATACTTAAAGAGGAAAAATCAAGCATTTAGCTTTTTCTACATTAACCATATCATTGCTTAACAAATAACAGATTAGGAGAAGCATCTCTTCATAAAAAGACTCCAATTAATAAATGAAAAAGAGATGATAGAATTAGAATATCACCATGCTACAACCTCCAGTGAATTAACAGGTGTAGGCATTATGGTCTCAGTGGCTGCTAAAATCACAGAAAGACAGACAACCAAACATTAATGTAGCCTCTGATGAAAGAGCATCTGTCGTCTTGCCAAAGGGATCCAAATTTGTGTCTAATCAAATCTCTACATCCAGATGCTAATTTGCATGAAATAGAGAAGACAGAGGAACATGTCGAATGTGAGCTGAATGTTGAATATGCCGTCAGCAAAAACTTAGACTGTGGAAAACTCTACAAGCCAAACCTCCCTGGCTCTGCATCGTAAGGGAAAAAAGAGGATGAAAAGGGAACATATAAATCAAAAGACAAAACATAATATAAAGTCAATTTTTTAAAAAACTGTGCAAAACGATGATGTCCAAGGATGTACATTTGGGTGATAAACTACAAGGAAATGCAAAGCAGTGGTTACTATGACTGTCAGGGTAGTGGTCACCTTTGGGAGAAGGAAGGTGGTTGGAGTTGGGGCAGGTCTATGGAGGGCTCCTTGGGGGGATGCAAAGTTCTGTTTCATGATCTGGGTGGTGGATACAGGAATGTTTGCCTTCTAATAATTAAGCCATACATTTGTTTAGCTTGATTTTGTACATCTGTGTTTTATTGTATGATTTAAGTTAAAAACAAAAAAACAAAACACACCTCTAATGCTGGATTAGGCAAACTTTTTTTAAAGGGCCTGACAGTAAATATCTTAGGTTTTGCAGGCCAAGAGGCAAAATCGAGAATGTTATGTAGGTACTTATATAACCATTTAAAATGTGGAGTGTTTTGTTTTATAGACAGGGTCTTGCTCTGTCGCCCAGGCTAGAGTGGTGTGATCAGAGCTCACCGGCAACCTTGAACTCCTGGGCTCAAGTGATCCTCCTCCTGCCTCAGCCTCCTAAGTAGTTGGGACTACAGACCCGTGCCACTAGGTCCAGCTAAATTTTTTTTATTATTATTTTTTGTAGAGACGGGGTCTCACACTCCTGACCTCAATCGATCCTCCCTCCTCGGCCTCCGAAAGTGCTGGGATTACAGGCGTGAGCCACTGCGCCGGCCACCACTACAGTATTTTAAAATGCATAAGGATAAACCCCTAGCACTGTGACCCTCCAGAGTCCACTAATCCTTGAATTCCCGATCCCGGCCGGCTCCCAACCGGCCATCCGCGTGCCCCGATGCCTTCGCCAGGTTCCCACGTGCACCGCTCCCTTCCCACGCTGGTCCGCAATAACCTCGCGTCGCTAAGCAACAGGTGGACGCAACCGCCACCCTCCCTCTCTCCCCTAAGACGCCGGGGAGGCGGGAAGGCAGCGAGCACGCACGCGCACCGCCAGCCTCCGGCCCCACCCGGGGCTCCGGGCTTGCGCCGCTCCTAGGAGAAAGGGGAGAACTTAAGGGTGCCCAATCCTTAAGCCCTGGGAATAGGCAAAAGAACGCCTCCTAAAGCGTGTGTCCAGACTCTCCTCACGAGTCTTCTACGACGTCCTAGTCACTCAAGCTGTGGTCTGGTGGACTAGCAGCAGCAACAGCATCACATGGGAGCCTGCTAGATAGACATGCAGGATTTCGACCCCACCTCAGACCTACAGGACCACTGCCTGCATTTTGAACGAGATCCCAGGAGTTCCCTATGCATATTAACGTTTGACAGGCGTTGGCTGTTTTCACAACCCACATAAGGCAATGCCACCAATAAATACATCAAACCAGGAACACCTCTTGTAGGTAGAGTGAATTTTTAACTTAGACGCTACAAGAGAACCTTTATAAGAGGAAATTCCCACCGCTGAGTTCCCTAAGCTCAGTAAGGGTGAAAATTCCTTCCTGTCCTCTCTGACCATCAGTTCAGGACAGAATGCATCATTGACCTCTAGTTCCTGCTCTCAGAGCCGGTGGGGAAACCAGAAAAGACAATTTCCACTCCCAGAATAAAAGTGTTGCTTCTTTCAAACAAGGTGAAAAAGGGGGTCTCAAAGAATGGGTGCCTTGGACCTGCCAAGATAACTAGGTCAACTGGCAACATGAGGGAAATCCCAGGTCCAGGGAAGACAGAGCACCACTGTCTTTAACAACAATGTGAGCCCCAAAACGGTGCTCACATAACCCAGCTGAATAGCCCCCAGAAAACAGACCCATTTGCATTTTAAACACCAAAATGAAATTCCTACAAACACCAAGACAGTGGATCAGTACTCCTGAGAGAATTTCACAGGTCAGTAACTTCCCTGTCTGGTGAGTTGTCTCCACCTCCGTCTATCTTGGGAAGCTGCAGAACTTAAATTTAACTTCCTCATCAGATGACAGTGGCAAACCAGAATAGACACATCCCAATCCTGCAAGAACCACTTTGCTTCGCTGGGAAACACTAAACAGAAGAGATTGACTCACCAAAGAACATCACTTTTTTTTTTTTTCAGCCAGTCAAATTTACCAGTGGGGGGTTGTGTGCCAACTTTAGTGACACTAATGTTAATAAATTCTCATAACCCACTACCATCAGACCAGCCAGAACATCACATTTAAAGAAAAGAAAATGATCATTTTTTTAATGGCAAGGACAAAATAATAAGATGGGGGAAAAATGTACTTCAGACAGAAAACAGCTAAAAATTTTTTTCTAAAAATCCGCAATACATGCTACAACACGAATGAACCTTGACATTATGTTAAGTGAAAGAAACTATTCACAAAGGACCACATATTAAAAGATTCCATTATATGAAATGACCAGAATATGCAACTCTGTAGAGACAGAAAATAGATTAGTGGTTGCCTAGGGCTAGGAGGGATGAGGGAATTGGGGGTTAATGGCTAAAGGATTTGGGTTTCTTTTGGAGATAAGGAAAATGTTCTAAAAGTTATTGTGGTGATGGATGCACAACTTTATGAATATACTAAAAACCATACAAAGTATAAAATTGTGTACTTTAAATGTGTGAATTGTATGATATGTAAATTATGTTTCAATAAAACTGTTTTAAAAAATTCATGGCTCCACACTAGACCCACATTAGTCTAAAACATGGAGTTCCTACTATAACACAGACTTTCTGGGCAAAACCTGAAAAAAAGTTGATGTCAGTACCGGGTAGAGGCCCTGCTAGGTTGATATAGCTACACACTCCCTTCTCAGTTTGGGAAAGAATTTCACAGTCTTGTCTCAAGATCATCAGTCTCACAGAAATCCCCATCTGGCTGTAGGTTCCTGTTCCAGAAACACTGGAAAAACCAGAAAAGCCAAAACAGGCAAAACACACTTTTAAAACAACACCTTTAATCTGCGTGGGCAAGGGGAGAAACAAGGGATCATAGGCTAGACATTAATAGACTGTGTCAGAATAGGAAGTTGAGAATTTACTACTGCTGTAGGAACTCAAGTCCAAAGCAGATCACACATTCCCCAAAGAAATCATGTTTCAAAAGTCCTCAAATAACATAACATACAAAGAATGGTGGCTAAAAGAGACATGGGTGGCTAAGGCCTTGTTAGTGACCACACTGTCCTCAGCTGGGCTACCCCTATTGAGCTTTAACCTTGGCAAATTCTCTGCTCTCCTCCCAATCTGTTTTTGTTTGTTTGTTTGTTTGGGGACAGGGTCTCCCTCTGTTGCCTGGGCTGAAGTGCAATGGTATCGTCGTAGCTCACTGCAACCTCAAATTTCTGGGCTCAAGTGATCCTCCTGCCTCAACCTCCCAAGTAGCTGCAACCATGCCTGGCTAATTTTTCTATTTTTTGTAGAGACAGGGTCTCGTTGTGTTGCTCAGGCAGGTCTGCAACTCTTGGCTTCAAATGATCCTCCCACCTTGGCCTCCCAAAGTGCTGGGATCACAGACATGAGCCACAGCACCTGGCCTTCCCAATGTGTTTAATTTCCCAAACCAAGGGTAGCGAGCATTATGAAAATCCCCATGAGGATCCTGGCTGCACCCACAGGGCCTCTGTTGGCTACAGGGTTGGTAACAGCTACAGCTGTGACCATGGAAAGACAGAAGGGGGAGATGAGACAGGTATGTCTCTTATCTTAAAGCAAAACACACAAAATCTTAGGTCATTGGGAGGATCAGAGAGAGAGAAATCTCTGTAGCTCTCAGCCAACAGCTTGGTCCTGCCTGACAACCTGGATTCTCTCTAATCCCCAGGCAAATTAAAGACTAAATATCTCAAGTAATTAATACAGTAGATGCTGTTTGGCTTGTGTGTCTCTTATAGACTCCTGCTTTACTCCCTAAGGACAAAACGGCCACCTCTGATGCCAAGGACAAAGGGCACTGGCACATGCCTAGAACAGTGCCTAGCACATAGTAGGCATTCAATAAATATTTGTTGAATTTCTCTTGAATGAATGCTGACATTCCCTTGGCACTCTCTGCCTTCGTCCCTAGCCTAGAAAAACACACATGAAACACACACACACACACACACACACACTAAGTTGAACCCATACCTGTTCATTGCAACCCCATTTGTAACCTTGCAAAATCAATGTGCATAACAATTACTGCTAGAATATAGATTTCAGTGGGCAGGGCATTTTGTTAATTGTGTTACTAATGTACCCTAAACGCCTAAGATAATGCCTGGCACATAGCAGGTCCTCAGTGAATATTTGTTTAATACCAAATGAATTAAGGTCCTATTATGTGCCAGGCGCAGTGCTAGGCGACTTCAGGTGGTGTCCCCTTCCCAATCACTTCCACCCAGGCGGCGGCGGCGGCTGCCCTGAGTCCTCCAATCGCCAGGGGCCGCTGTAGGAAACGCCTGGCTTCCTTTTCACGTCACTCTTTGACCCCGAAGTCACTGCCCGGAGCCAAGATGGCAGCGTCGGTGGCAGCCGCAGCCGGGCTGCGGCGGGCCATTCGAAGGTCGCCTCCATGGCGGGGCCCCAGCCGTCGGCCGATCTCATCCAAGCCCCCTCCAGCCCAGGCTTCGGCCGTGCGGGGCGCCTTCCTGAGCTTCTTCCGGGACCGCCATGGCCACCGGCTGGTGCCCTCCGCTTCCGTGCGGCCCCGTGGCGACCCCAGTTTGCTGTTAGTCAATGCAGGCATGAACCAGGTCGGGGCTGAGTCGTACTGATCGGGGGCGGGGTTTGTGAGTTTTCCGGTGAGAAAGGCGCTGCAGGATTGGGCAAAAGAAGCAAGGGGCGGAGCCCATAGACTTTGGGGAAAGAGGGCAGTGCGTGGTTGGGCAAAATTATTGGGGGCAGGTCTCAGGGTATATATAATTAGGGCTTGGGGAGGGCTTGATCTGCGTGGGAATTTATGGACTGGGATTGAGTTATAGATTCAGGAACGGTAGGTTCGGAGTGCTGTGGGGGCAAACTGGTGGGGGAAGTCTAGTTTCATTTATTCATTCTTTAAATAAAGATAATTCATTCATTAAATGTTTATTGAGCACCTGCTATATGCTGGGTACTGTTCTCTAACCACTTACCTTCTCTAGACTTCCTTGTCCTTATCTGTAAAATGGGGGGAGAGGGTGGCGGGATAAGTTAACCTCAGAGGCTGCCCGAGCTCCTTACCAAATGCGGTCTCAGTTTTGTACCCTGAAGCTATTAGGTGTGTTTGAAGAAGCTGAGATGGAGGATGCCACCTTTCAATGCTCTGTTTCCAGTTACCAACACATTCCTCCTTCTTTTACCTTGCCTAATTTACTAGCAGAGGGTCTCTGATTTATGATTTATGTATCCCTTCTCTGCCCTCCACACACCACAGGTGGCTGTCCTCAGGTTCCCAGGTTGCCCCCATAGACCAAGACCACACTGGACTCTCAGGAGCAGTCAGCCTTCAGTCTGAACAGCCATCCCTCTCCCCACTCCCCTCCTTTCCCTTCCCTGAGGAACTGAGATATCCCTCTCTCCCTCCCCACTTTGTGTGCCTCCAGTTCAAGCCAATCTTTCTGGGCACCGTGGACCCACGAAGTGAAATGGCAGGCTTCCGACGGGTGGCCAACAGCCAGAAATGTGTGAGAGCCGGAGGACGCCACAGCGACCTGGAAGATGTGGGCCGAGACCTTTCCCATCACACCTTCTTTGAGATGCTCGGCAATTGGGCCTTTGGGGGTGAATATTTTAAGGTGAGTCTCTAGGGAGCTGTGGAGTTAAGAAAGGGTTGAAATGGTCAGTGATCAGCCAAGAAAGGGGTCAAGGTTAGTCCTGTCTTCACTCTCCTGTCTGCTTAGGCAGGGCCCCATATCAGATACCGAGGCGATGTGCTAGTTGAGCATGTGTAAGAGGAATTGTATCTCACTTCTCAATTGTATCTCAAGGGCTTGTAAGTCCCTTGAGGGCAGAGACTGCCTCCTGTGGAATGGCTGGTCAAAAATTATATGAATAAATGGTCAGACAGTAATGCTAGCATCCTAACTGGCGTTAAAAGTTACCCCAGGCTAGGCTCGGTAGAGGATTTCATGAAGAAGGTGGGACTTGTTCTGGGACTTCAAAGAAGATAGGGTTTAGAAGAGGGGGAAAGCTTTCTGGGCAGGAAAAAACTCAGAGGCAGAAATGGTCATGGGTTATTCTGGGAACAAGATGGGCAATGGGAATGGTTTTGTCTTAAGCTGAGGGCTGAACTCACATGGCTTGACTGGCACTTCAGTAGGGCCGCCCTCTCATGCACCCTCCTCTCTCCACCCATGCTCGTTTCTGCTGCAGGAGGAGGCTTGCAGCATGGCCTGGGAACTGCTCACTCAGGTCTATAGGATCCCTGAGGAGAGGCTCTGGGTCTCCTACTTTGGTGGTGACCCCAAGGCAGGGCTGCACCCAGACCTGGAAAGCAGGGACATCTGGCTCAGCTTAGGGTAAGTCAACCCCCTCTTTATGTCCACTCACAGAGGACAGGAGGACTAGAAAATAGAGACACCAGCACCGGTCCTCAGAGTCTCAGCATATCCCAGGATACTGTGGGGCCAGCCCTATTCCTCTTGCTGAGCTGGGACTTGAAGGAAGGGTTCTCATGGCAGAAAGGGTCACAGCTTCTGGGTCCGTTCATCTCCCACCACTCACCTGCCTTTCTCCCCAGGGTGCCTCCCAGCCGTGTGCTTTCCTTTGGCCCACAAGAGAACTTCTGGGAGATGGGGGATACTGGTCCTTGTGGGCCCTGTACCGAGATCCATTACGACCTGGCTGGTGGGGTGGGAGCCCCCCAACTGGTGGAGCTTTGGAATCTGGTCTTCATGCAATACAACAGGTAATGGGGTGCTGAAGCAGGAGGAGAATCCCTAGCTGGACGTGGAAAAGGTGGCAGTCAAAAGCCTCGGATCCATTTCTTATAACGTCAAACACTTAAATGGTGCTTACTGTGTGTCAGGCACATTTCTAAGCACTTTTCACGTAATAACTGGTTTAATCCTGGTCTTTGCCTGTGACAGTTTAAACAAGTCACTGCTGCTCTCTGGCCTCTTCTCATATGATGAAGTTGAACTTGATGATCTCTAGGATTTCTTCTCTCCTTGACATGTCTCTTTCTGAGGGCAAAGAATTCTGTCCCAGAAGAGGATGTCAGCGTTCCAGGCAAGGGCCTGAATAAGGGATGAGGGTAGAGATAGCCGTTTATGAGAAAGGACAGGACCCAAGGTCACCATCATCTGATGCTGGGGGAGGGGAGCACACTGCCTGTCTTGTTCCTCCCACTGTCAGCCCCCTTGGGCCTCTCCTCATGCCCCTACTCCTCTCCTTGCACACCTTCCCCTGGCCAGAGAGGCAAATGGAAGCCTACAGCCCCTGCCCCAGCGGCATGTGGACACAGGGATGGGCCTGGAAAGGCTGGTTGCTGTGCTGCAAGGCAAACACTCCACCTACGACACTGACCTCTTTTCCCCACTGCTCAACGCCATACACCAGGTGAGCCTGCCTCTTCCCTTCCAGAAGCCCCTCTGACCTCCCCGTCACCAGCACTCAGTCCCATTGCTTTCCATCTTTGTTGAGAATCCGAAGTGTTCCCGGCATCTGGGGATAGTAACCACCCAAGGATCCCGGGGTGTCAAGCATGAGACTGGGATTCATTGCTTATCATTTACTGTTGCTCCTGACACCTTCCCTCCTTCACTTACTCAAAGCCTGCTTTGTGTTAAGTTCTTTGTGCTTGGTACAGAAGACACAGCAGTAAGCAGAAAAGAAATCATGGAAATTACATTCTAGCATGAGAGGTAGGCAAAAATAAATGTGGTAAAGAACAAGATAGTAGCTTACAGACTGTGAACAGGCAGTAAACTTGGGTGATAATAATTAGGAGGAAGTGGGATAAGAGGAATTTTAGAAAAGGTGTTTGCAGAAGGCTCACCAAGGAGAAGACCTTTGAGCTGATACCTGAAAGAGGAAGACCCAGCCACAGGAAGCTCATTCCAGGCAGAGGGGACAGCAGGTACCAAGGCCTTAAGGCAGGCAAGGGTTTAACATGTGTCAAGAACAAAAAGGCCAGCTAAAGTAGAGTACAGGGGAAGTAGTTGGAGTGTGTGCCAGTTAGCTTTTGCTGCATAACTAACCACCCTAACACTCTGTAGCTTAAACCAACAACCATTTATTCAGCTTACGTGTCTGAGGAAAGCAGTTTAGACTGGGCTTAGATGGGTCATTCTTTTGGTCTTGTCTGAGCTCACTCATACATCTGTGGTCAGCTGCAAGGCAGGTCTTCTGAGGCTTGGCTGGCTGGCAGTTTGGGGAATTGGGGGTGACTGGGCATGTGTCTGTCATCATCCAGTAGCTATCCTGGGCTTGCCCACATCACAGCCGGGCAAGCTTCCAAGAAGGAGAGCAGAAGCTTAGGCTCAGAACAGTGTTGTTTCCATTACATTCCTTTGGCCAAAGCAAGTCACAAAACCAGCACAGATTCAGGGGATGGAGAAATAGATTCTGTCCCTTGGTGGGAAGCAGCTGTAAATTCATATTGCAAAGTGGCATATGCACAGGAAGGGACCACTTTTGCAAACAATCTACCATAGAGAGGAAGGCAGGAGTCCAATCTTATGGGGCCTTGAAATCCAAAGTGGGGCTTTTATTCAAAGTGTGGTGAGAAGGGCTCTAAGTGGGGGTGGGGGAGCATGATCTAACGTATACCTTTAAAACCTCCTCCTATTGCTATGTGGAGGATGAGCTGGAGGGACACAAGTGTAGAAGCTGAGAAACCAATTGGGAGGCTATTATCAGTCCAGGCAAGAGGCCATAGGGTGTGGCTTCAGCTGGTGGTTGAGGAAGTAGAGAAAAGTAGATTGATTTGCGAGATCTCAAGGAGGTAGAAGCAAAAGAACGCACTGATGGATTGGATGGGGAGGGGAAAGAAATCAAAGATGTCTCCCAGGTTGTTGACTTCAGCAACACAAATGACACGACTGCTTACTCAGATGGGCGAGCTCGGGGAAGAGACAGGTTTGGAGCTGGGCGAATCAAGCTCTCTGTTTGGAGCACTCATATGTGCAGCCTCCCTCCATTTCCCCCGTAAAGATGGTAGAGGCTGGAGCAGGCAGTGGAGAACTCTCAGAGTGCGACAGGCCTGGTTTGAATCCCAGATCTGCTCCTGGTGAGTGGTGTGGCCTCCTCTCACTTAATTCCTCTGACCTCTGTCTCCTGCTCTTTAAAGCAAGCATAGTAATACCTCCCAGAACCAGCTGTTTGGGGGTTAGATGTCACGTTGGGCAAGTATCTGCCCCATTATGATGGTACAAATTCAGTAAACGGTCACAGAGATGGTGATTGTTAGAGCCCACTGTGAGCCTGCGAGGGCAGGGACTGGTCCCGCATCTGTGAGGCTTCTCAGCCTGCAGTCCAGACTGGAACGGCCATTCTGGGTGCGTTTGGCTTTGGGGCTGAGGAGGCTGTAAAGGTGATAAAGAGAATCCCCCTGGGCCAGGTCAGGCAGGGCCAGCAGCCGTGTCTCCTTCTCTCCTGCTTTCAGGGCTGCGGGGCGCCGCCTTACTTGGGCCGGGTAGGGGAGGCAGACGAGGGGCGCACAGACATGGCGTACCGCGTGGTGGCTGACCACATCCGCACCCTCAGTGTCTGCATCGCCGACGGCATCTTCCCTGGGATGTCAGGTGCCCCGTGAGTCTGGAAGGGCTACAAAGATGGCAGGGGCTGCTGGGTGTTGCAGGGGGGAGGAGGGAAGGAAAAGCAGAGGTGGGTCAGGTTGAGCTGGTAGGAGGGATGGGGAGGAGAGAGTTATAGGGTGGGGGCACACACCCTGGACTTTGTCCTCCCCGCTCCCCATTTTGCTGACCAGGGGCTGCTGGGGGTTCACGTCTGGGCTCTGAACCCCTCTAGGCTGGTTCTTCGTCGGATCCTCCGTCGCGCTGTGCGGTTCTCCGCAGAGGTCTTGCAGGCCCCACCTGGCTTCCTGGGCAGCCTGGTGCCTGTTGTGGTGGAGACGCTGGTAAGGGCAGAGCCTCCTCCCTCCTCTGGGCCTCCTGGCACTCAGGGAGCCTACTGCCGAGCCCAGACAGTACCCCTAGGCTGGGCACCAGGGCTCCCCACTCTGAGTGTCCAGCCCAGCGTCCTATTGGCAGGCTGAGAAAGCTGTACTTGCTCGCGGGAAACAGGGAGTCTTCCAGAGCCTCCTTGCCCAAGTTGCTGAGCCTTTGACCTTGGGACCCCCTTCTACCTATAACCCGTCTACGGGGAAACTGATTCCCCATTTGGGTTCCTCCCCCTGTCCCTCAGTGTGTCTGAGCCTCCAGGGCAGGTGTCCTTGGGGAGGCCCAGGGTGGGGAGGTGGAGAGGGGCTGGTCGCCTTCCGCACCTCCTCATCCGTCACCACCTCCCCAGGGACAGGCTTATCCGGAACTGCAGAAGAACTCAGCCCAGGTACCGGGTTCACAGAGGGCAGGGAGGGGCTGATGGGAGAGTTGTGGAGCGAGGCCCTCCCTCCAAGGAGACCCAGCTCCACTTCTGCCACGCCTGGGTCCAGATAGCCAGCCTGGTGTCAGAGGACGAGGCGGCCTTCCTGGCCTCCCTGCAACGGGGTCGGCGGATCATTGATCGGACCGTGAGGCGCCTAGGGCCTTCAGATGTGTTCCCTGGTGAGTGGGGTGCCCAGCCTGTGCTCCAGGGGCTTGCTCCCACCCAATGTTCCTCTCTCCCTGTACTCTCCCTCCAACACCCAGAGCCCTCTGTAGCAGGAACACCACCCTGCCTCTCCCCACTCCCACCACCCTGCCAGCTAGCCCTGCCTCTGCCCGCTGTCCCTGCTTTCCAAGATTGGCGTCTTGGCTAGACTGAAGCCATGTGCCCAGGGAGTACCTTGGACTGCCCAGGGTAGTCCAGGCTTTGGGTCATGAAGCCTGAAAGTGATTCTACTTCTGGGACTACCCAGTATGGGGAGGGGGCATTTGTGCTGGCATCTGGTGGCTTCTGTGTGGTTAGAAAAACCCTGGCCTTAATTCTTCCTCACTTTTCTCCCCTCCCCTCCACAACATTCTTTGTCTTCCTTCCTCAAAGCTGAAGTGGCCTGGTCCTTGTCACTATCTGGGAACCTGGGGCTCCCCCTGGACCTGGTGGAGCTGATGCTGGAGGAGAAAGGGGTGCAGCTGGACACTGCTGGGCTGGAGCGGCTGGCCCGGGAGGAGGCCCAGGTACAGGCTGGGGCACCCTGATGCTGGGCTCTGTTGGGGCACATCAGCCCCTTCCCCAGCCCTGAGCTCCTGGGGGAGGAGCTGCAGCCATTGGGAGGAATCAAGAGGCTGACGTAGGGTCTGTCCCCTCAACTATGAAGGTGATAGACAGGCTTTCCAAAACCTCAGGCCACAGCTTGTAGAGAGGAACACTAGCCGGCAGTGGGCTAAATAGAAGAGCAGACGCCAGCACAGCGTCCTAGAGGGGGTCCCCCAGGGGCAGCAGTGGGCAGGGATGGTTCACCAGCCAGCCCAGGGTCTCTAGCAGCCGGCCAAGCTCGGAGGTCTTCCAGAGAGGGCTGCAGGGTCCACACAGCTGTGTGACAGGGACAGGGCTCTGTGGGGCTCAAGTGCCATTGCGTTCTCTGTGCACTCTTCCATACACACACCCATCCCACAGCATCGGGCACAGCAGGCTGAGCCGGTTCAAGAGCAGGGACTGCGGCTTGATGTCCACGCACTGGGGGATCTGCAGCGCCGAGGGGTGCCCCCAACTGA
The DNA here is from genome assembly GCF_041146395.1 of Eulemur rufifrons. Taxonomy (NCBI): domain Eukaryota; kingdom Metazoa; phylum Chordata; class Mammalia; order Primates; family Lemuridae; genus Eulemur; species Eulemur rufifrons. Next base: position 13,227,100 of record NC_090997.1, on the reverse strand, counting down.
CGACAGCCCCAAGTACAACTACTCCCTGGGACCCAACGGGGATTATGGTGAGAGCCTGGACCGAGGCCAGTAGCCACAAGCTTGACCATAATTGGGAAAGACATCAAAAACAGTCGCTATTGGCCGGGCGCGGTGGCTCACGCCTGTAATCCTAGCACTCTGGGAGGCCGAGGTGGGCGGATCGTTTGAGCTCAGGAGTTCGAGACCAGCCTGAGCAAGAGCGAGACCCCATCTCTACTAAAAATAGAAAGAAATCATATGGACAGCTAAAAATATATATATCAAAAAAATTAGCCGGGCATGGTAGTGCATGCCTGTAGTCCCAACTACTCGGGAGGCTGAGACAGGAGGATCCCTTGAGCTCAGGAGTTTGAGGTTGCTGTGAGCTAGGCTGACACCACGGCACTCACTCTAGCCTGGGCAACAAAGTGAAACTCTGTCTCAAAAAAAAAAAAAAAAACAGTCGCTATTAATACTTGCCCCCGTGCATTCCCCAGGGTAGCCACCAGGGGTCGCTGCAGCCCCCAGCTGGAAGTGCCCCCAGCCCAGTGGCTGTTGGCCTTGAGGCACAGGCCCACCTCCCACCTCCCACCTCCCACCTCCCCAGCCCTTGCCCAGCACTGATAACCATTCTGCGCCCTGGCAGAGTTCAGCACCTGCGAGGCCCAGGTGCTACAGCTGTATACAGAGGATGGGACAGCCGTGGCCTCCGTGGGAGAAGGCCAGCACTGTGGCCTCCTCTTGGACAGGACCAACTTCTATGCTGAACAGGGCGGTCAGGCTTCGGACCGTGGCTACCTGGTGCGGGCAGGGCAGCAGGTGAGTGTCCCTCCCCGCCTCCCCGGAGGCTAATTTTCGTGGGAGGCAAGCCTGAGCCTGCATGGGAGGGAAAGGCTACAGGCGGTCACTCAAGCGCCTCGGCCCTGCCCTTCTCCAGGACGTGCTGTTCCCAGTGGCCCGGGCCCAGGTCTGTGGGGGCTTCATCCTGCATGAGGTGGTAGCCCCCGAGTGCCTGCAGGTAGGGGACCAGGTGCAGCTGCATGTGGATAAGGTGAGGACCCGTCCCAACTGTGCTTCATCCCCTGGAGCTCCCTCACTGTCCCCACCCCCGGCCCTCACCCAGGACCCTGGGTGACAAGAGTGTTTCAGGCCTGGCGTCTGGGCTGCATGGAGAAGCACACGGCCACCCACCTGCTAAACTGGGCACTGCGGCAGGCCCTGGGCCCTGGCACAGAGCAGCGGGGCTCCCACCTCAATCCTGAGCGGCTGCGCTTCGATGTGGCCACCCAGGTGAGCTGGGCACAGACAGGCTTCCTGTGAGGTGACAGCCTTAAAGAGAGATAGTCTCATATGGTGGGGGGTCGACCAGTCTGAGGGCCAGGGCTCTGGGCACAGCAATGCCAGCCATCCACTATGGGACCTGGGGCAAGTCCCTTCCCCTCAGGCTCCTGTGCCAGTGAGGGGTCAGTCCAGAGGGTGTCTGGGTCCTCTTCCAGCTCTGATGTTGTAGGATTCGGAAGTCTTCCAGCAGGGGCCCTCCCTTCCCCTCCAGCCACCCACCTTCCTTGCTCCTGCTGGCACCCGAGCCATTCTTGCTCAAACCGGGCTGCCCTTCCCTTCTCTAGCACCTGTCTCCTTCCCGTCCTTGCTGACGAATCCCCACCCCACCTGCCTACTCCTTGCTCCTGCATCTCCCTGTCCTGTATTCCTCTTCCACGGGGCTGCCCCCTGCAAGCTCCCTGTGGACAGAGCCTTCTTTTTGTTTCTTTATCAACTTTTCATACCTGGTGAAAGGTTTGCAGCTTCCAATAGGCCCAACTCCCAGGTGGCTTTCTAAGGAAAAGAATTGTCTGCTCCACCACTAGCTACTGTTCTAGAACCTGGGGATAGTTCAGTGAACTATTAATGTATCAGGTGCAAGCGCGGGGCTGACTGCCTGGCGGTCTGTCCGTTTCCTCCCCACCCCACCAGGCCCCACTGAGCCCGGAGCAGCTCCGGGCAGTGGAGCGCACTGTGCAGGAGGCCGTGGGGCTAGATGAGGCTGTGTACGTGGAGGAGGTGGCTCTGGCACTCACTGCCCAAGTCCCTGGCCTGCGCTCTCTGGATGAGGTAGGTCGGGGGAGCCCTTCTGGTGGAGATCACCTGCCCACTTCGGGCATACCCAGAGGCTTCCTCCTCCTTCTCTGGCAGTTAACGGGCCTGTCCCCTCTTGACCTCAGGTATACCCAGACCCTGTGCGAGTGGTGTCAGTGGGGGTGCCCGTGGCCTGTGCTTTGGACCCATCCTCACATGCTGCACTCCAGACCTCTGTGGAGCTATGCTGTGGGACGTGAGTCACTCCTTTGTGCTGCCCTGGCCCTGGGGCCCTGGATCCCCACCCTTCCTTGGTCTGTGGGGGCACCAGCCCGTGGTTTAGGGTTCAGGCTTCTCCCTTCTCTCCCATCATCCCCCCTGACTTACTCCTCCCTTCCCCCTCCCATAGGCACCTGCTACGCACAGGAGCTGTGGGGGACCTGGTTATCACGGGGGAACGCCAGCTTTCCAAGGGCACCACCCGCCTGCTGGCCGTCACAGGGGAGCAGGCCCAGCAGGTCAGCACACCACTGGGCCCGGGAGACTTCTGGGTATGGTGGGGGGCCGGGCACACACGGCTGACACTCTCAGGCTCAGGGATGCCCAGTAGCAGAGCAGAAGTTTATACACGCTCACCGGTGTGGCCAGACCAACTCTTGGCAGTTGGCGTCTGCTACGATTATTTGGTGCTGGTGCCTTGATTGGTCCTGATTGTTAAATTTTTCTTATTTGGCCCCAACCAGCAATGGGTTGAGAGTCCCTGTCCTGGAGAGGCGAGTGTAAGCCTGGCAGCCTTGACCATCCTGTTCCCTCCCTGCAGGCCCGAGAGATGGGCCAGAGTCTGGCCCAGGAAGTGGAAGCGGCTGCAGAGAGGCTGAGTCGGGGCAGCCGGGATGTGGCGGAGGCGCAGCGGCTATCCAAGGACCTGGGACGACTCACTGATGTGAGGACCACCCTCACCATGGTGTTCCCCCGACCCTCTCCTGGCGCTGTTCCCTCCCCCATGCCCTCCTGAACTCTCCCAGGCTCCCCAGCACTCCGGCTGGATTGGGCTCCAGCTGGCCCAGATGGCTGTCTGTAGGGTGGCCATGGTCCCTCCCTCGGTGGCTGTGGCTCAGGGAAGGGCAAGGGCGATTCACTGCTTCTGGCCCTAGGCTGTGGACACCACCACAATGCCCCAGTGGCAGCGGCGGGAGCTGCAGGCCACACTGAAGGCGCTGCAGCGGCGTGCCAACACTGCCGTCCGCAAGCTGGAGATGGGGCAGGTAAGGGGGTTGGCTGCACCCGCGTGCCCAGAGACCCTCCAGCCTGCAGGCTGGGACATGGGGGCGAGTCAGAGTCTGCAGGCTGCGTGAGCACATGGGGATGGGGTGGGTGGCAGCTTCTTCCTTCTCCTGCCAGCTGGGAGCCATCACCAGGCCATTCCCCTTTTCTCTTTCTGCCTAACTGTGTCTGTCCCCCAGCTCCCAAGTCTGGCTCAGACTGTCCCTCCAGGAAGCCTGCTGACTTGATTAACACCATTCAACCCTAATTGCTCCTCGACTGTGGGTCCCCTTCCTCCCGCCTCCTCCCAGTCCATCTGTGCTCCGACCTTCCTCCTTTCACCTTCAGCGACCTGTTTGTAGGGCCCTGGAGCTATGATGACAGGGAGGAGGCAAGGGAGGTGAGGAAGGACACAGGTGGGACCCAAAACAAAGGCCACCTAAGGCAGAGCCCCTGCCATTTCTGCTCAGAGCTGATGACTCCTGCTGGGGGAAGGGAAGAAGATGGGAGGGATTGCTGGACTGGGGCCCAGTTCAGACGTGGGGGCTACTTGGAAACCTGCCTCTCAGCCTGACCCCTCTGCTGTCCCTCTGGCCCCACAGGCTGCAAAGAAAACCCAGGACCTGCTGGAGCGGCACTCCAAGGGGCCTCTGATCGTGGACACAGTCTCCGCTGAGTCCCTCTCAGTACGTGCTGCCAGAGGGAGGCTGCCCTAGGGTCTGGGGAGGACAAAGTCCTGACGGGGAGGTCGCTGGGAGTCCGGGAAGCTCCAGGGTCACCATCTGCCCTCCCTTGCCCAGGTGCTGGTGAAGGTGGTACGGCAGCTATGCGAGCAGGCTCCCAGCACGTCCGTGCTCCTACTCAGCCCCCAGCCCGTGGGGAACGTGCTCTGTGCCTGCCAGGTGGCCCAGGTGAGGGAAGTGGGGTGTAGCCACCACCCCACTCATCCTGGTCCAGCTCTCTGATTCCACATCTTCTATTCCTCCAGACAAGGGAGCCAGGGCTGGGCAGAGGTGATTTATGAGGACACTCTAGGATAGGGATAAGGCAGTCTCTTGTCCCTAAAGACAGCCCCTCACCCCCAAGAAGGCACCGTGAGGCTCCCTAATTACCACCCGCTCTCCAGCCTCACATCCTTTGTGAACAAATAGCAGACAGTCATCGACATCCACACACACCCAGCCCAACCCTTCTGCTGTCACCTCGCCTGACTCCCCCAGCCACGTGCTGGGCTGGGGAGGGGTGCCATCAGCCGGGACTCCACTCTCAAGGGTACATTGAGTGGATGCTGTGAGGGAGGGCTGCTCTGCATCACTTCCCTTCTGATTCTGTCCCCAGGGTGCCACGCCCACCTTCACAGCAGAGGCCTGGGCGCTGGCAGTGTGCAGGCACATGGGGGGCAAGGCCTGGGGCTCTCGAGTGGTGGCTCAGGGCACCGGAAGCACTGCTGACCTGGACGCTGCCCTCAGCACAGCCCGAGCCTACGCCCTCAGCCAGCTCTGACCCAGGCCCATCCGGGGACCCACAGGGACTGAAGGCAAGTGCCGGCAGCCCGAAGGAGCCAGCAGAAACTCCCTGCGGGCTGAAGCGAGGACTAGTGGCTGGAGGCCGAGCAGCTGAGCCAAACAGGCCCACCTGGGCCGGGCCCTACGTGACACGAGGAGATGTGGGCTGGGGAAGACAGAAGTGGGCCCAGAGACACACAACCCCCCTTGGAGAATGTGAAGACAAGGGTGATTTTAAAAAGTATTTCATGGAGGATAGGAATCTCCAGAAGTTTCTTTTACTTTAAAAAAAAGGCAGTTCCAGCCAGGAGTGGTGGCTCTCACCTGTAATCCTAGCACTCTGGGAGGCCAAGGCAGAAAGATCGCTTGAGGTCAGGAGTTCAAGACCAGCCTGAACAAGAGTGAGACCCCATCTCTATAAAAAATAGAAAAATTAGCCAGGTGTAGTGGTACACACCTGTAGCCCCAGCTACTCGGGAGGCTGAGGCAGGAGGATCGCTGGAGCCCAGGAGTGTGAGGCTGCAGTGAATATGATGATGCCACTGCACTCTAGTCTGGGCAACAGGGTAAGATCTTGTCTCAAAAAAAAAAAACAAAACAAAACAAGCTTTTGTCCTCCCAGCAAGCTGGAATGGGTGCCCCATCACCAGTCTGATGTCTCACACTGGCTAAAAGGCCACCAGGATCCAAATCAGGACCATCCTCATTGCCATGCGTGCTCAGATAGGCTCCGCATGCCGGGCTGCCGGAGCGCTCCCAGGCTACCCAGGTCCAGAACTGTCATGTGAAAATCAGTACAGCAGGCCAGACCCTCTCCAGTGTCACTTATTTTATTTCATTAACAATGACTTCTTGTTTTAATTAAAGCTTTGCTGTTTTGTTAATAAATTGAGCGACTGAGAATATGGCAAGCACCAAACGGTCAACAGTCCTGCCCATATAGAGCTTGTTTCTAGTGGGGGAAACAGCAATGAAGAGCTAGAAGAGGGTGTCAGTGATGAGGTCTGTATTGAAAAAGTGGGAATGGGGATCAGGAGGCTGGGGATGGTGTTCCTACCTCGCCAAGAGGTGGCATCTGAGCAGGAAGCTGGGAGGTGAGTGTGAGCCCTGTGGCAATCTGAGGGGGAGCATTCTGGGCTGAGGGAGCAGCCTGTGCAAAGGCCATGGGGTGGGGTGCAGAGGCCAGTGCTGCTGAGCAGTAACCTGGGATAGTGGCAGGTGATGGGGTCAGAGAGAGAGCAGAGCTCAGATAAACCATATGATTTTTAAAACAATTTTTATTTTAACCTTGTTTTATTGATGAGTTAATGGACCTTCTGAGATGTTCACTTATCCAAGGCAGCCAACTAGTAGTCCTCAGCACAGCTGAAATTAAAGCTAAGCTCTGCCTTCCAGTGAAACCTCCCACCGCCCCAGCTGCCTCTCCACTCCTAAAGGACAGCTTCTTTTTTTTACTAGCCAACTCCCTGAAGTCTGTCACTCTTACCCTCCAGATCAGGGGCATCAACCACATCCTGTCATGCCAGGGTGGAAGGGAGTTTGGCACATGGCTTGGTCTGTGTGCAGGAGCACTGTGGCGGCCTGGAACTGTCCTGCCTCTAGAACCAGACATCAGCCTAGAGAGAGGTGGAAGGTGACCTCCCGCAGGGTTTGGGGTCAACGGGAAGCCCCAGGAGAGTTCCAGTGACTCCTGTAGATGCCCTGGAGAAAGTCTTTCCACCTGTCTGTGTGCAGTGGCTCATGCCTGTAGTCCCAGCTACTTGGGAGGCTGAGGCAGGAGGGTTAATTAAGCCCAGGAGTTTGAGGTTGCAGTGAGCTATGACGATGTCACTGCACTCTACCCAGGGCGACAGAGTGAGACTCTCAAAAAGAAAAGAAAGTCCTTTCACCCTCCTCATCTTCCACTGACACTTCCTGGACCATCTTCTCAGCCCCCACCCGACCACCTAATCACTTCCCTACGAAAGGTACCAAGAAGGTCGGCTGGGCAGGATGGCTCACACCTGTAATCCCAGCACTTTGAGAGGCCCAGGCGGGAGGATCACTTGAGGCCAGGAGTTTGAGATCAGCCTGGGCAAGACTAAAAAAGATGATGACACCACTGCGCTCTAGCCCAGGCAACAGAGTGAGACCCTGTCTCGAAAAAAAAAAAAAAAAGATACCAATCCCCCACCTCCCTCAACAAAAAACCCACCCATTGTTGAATAAGCCCCCAAGAAACACAAAGCAGGCTGCAGAGTTCCAGCGGCCCCGCAGAGCGCTCTCCGCACCGCCGATTCCAAGGAAACGTCCCGAGGCAGGGCCTGGCCGCTTTGCGCGCCACCGAGCCGCGTGCCCGGGCGCAGCAGCAGCAGCAGCAGCAGCGGCAAAGGGACAGTCCTCCGCGCTGCAGCCGACTCCTAGGAGCGGCTGGGGCGCGCGCCCCTCCCCCACCCGGCCCGGCCCCTGGCGACGCTGGGCGTCCCTAACGACCGGCGCCGGCAGCTCGGGATTTGAGCGAAGGCGAGCGCCTGGGCTCCGGGAGCGGGTGAGGCAACATCCGGGAGAGGGGACACCCGACCCCCGGTTTCCCCTATCGGGCCCCCTCACACCCGCGAGGCCCGAAGCTCTTCCAGCGCCCTCAGCCCAAACAGGCCGAAAGCCCGCAGGCGGCCGTCGGCTGGGCTCCCACATTTCCCGTGGCGGGGAAGGGTGGTCTGTACCGACAGGAGGCCTCCCACCTGCCATCCACTTGAAGGTGACCTGTGCCTCCTCCCCCACCACAGTCACTGCGTGCAAACTGGCCCAGAGGCTGGGGGTCCCCGTAAGAGGAGAGGGTGTCTGGGAAGGGGGAGGGTGAAAGGGGGACTTGCATCATCAGCAGGTCGTGGAGGAGAGTGGCCCTAAGCTCTGGGGCCCCAGTCTTCTCAGAAAGGCTGTCCCATCCCCCGCTCCTGTGACTGCAATCCCTCCTGCAGGTCCAAAAGCTTCTTCTCATCCTTCCCTCCCACCACACTGCCGGTTTCCCTTGGTTACCAAGGGGGAGCCCGTGCCTCTTCCCCCCAGGTAGGATGGGGGAGGGACCGGTTGGCCTTTGGAGCTCGGCTTCCTTGCTGGGGTGTCTGAGCAGGAGGTAGGGATGAGGGGCGGGGAGCAAAGCCTCAGAGTCCTTTTGGCGACAAGAGACCTAAGTGGGCAGGAGTCGGGAGAGGGCCAGTCCCAGGGGTTGTGATAAGTGAGCGACTTAAGTTGCTTAAGTGAGTGTGTTTCGCTGAGCCAAAGACCACGCACGCTGGGCCTAGGCTCGGTCAGAGACACGTTTTGCCCCTCTTCTTGTGAGTCCATAAACTGGGAATTCCCAACTGGGGAGTGACGTGCCCCGAGGTACAACATGGTGGGCATGAAAGAGATCAAGGCAGGGGTGGACAAAAGCCCAGGCCCCTGAGGACAGATGACTGAGGAGGGCTCTCCTTAGGGGACCCTGGGTTGGGGGCAGGGTGCTGGCTAAGAAAGCAGACAAGCAGGTGGGAGAAGTGGGTGGGGAACCGGAGAGCTCTGTCAGGCTGGCTCTCACCCTGGGACAGCTCAGAGGAAGTGTCCGTGGGCACAGAGGTGCCCCTGGGCTGAAAGAGGGCCGGGTGCCCCGATTCTCGATTCTCGGTTAGGAGGAAGGGAGGTGAGACAGTTGAGGGCCAGGGCTGTGACAGCAGGAAGGTGAGAACACTCCCACACAACATCTACTTTCCCTTTTGGGCAGGTGGGAGGAGCCTCTGCCCAGAGTGGTTAGATTTAACTGGGGACGTGAGGATGGAGAAGGCCTGAAGACCCCCTCCCTGAGGAGGGAATGTTCATGGAAGGCCCAGCGTGAGCCTCGGGGCAGGAGAGCACAACTCTACAGAATTCTGTCGCGTCTCTGTAGGGCCTCACACTCCCCGTTGTGGAAGTTTCCTGTGCCCATAGTGATTGTGGGAAGAGAGCCAGCCCCAAAGGGGGTAACCCTGGGTTCTACACTGGTGACAAGAAAGCTCATGAGCTGGAGGAAGTAGAAAGCCCACTAGAAAAGTGCTGTGAATGACCCAGTTGGCAGCAATTTATAAGCAACCCATGGAAGTAACAGCATCTCCTGGAAGTAAGAGAGGATTTAATTTGAGGATTTAATAAACTTGTGTAAATAAGGCATCCTAACATCCTCATCATAATATCTAACACATATCTTGAATGCTGGCTCTGGGCCCAGCACTATATGAAACGTCTCACACACATTAGCTCCTCAATCCTCTGGATGATCCTACCAAGTAGGTACTATTATTTACCACCCCCATTTTGCAAATGAAGAAACTGAGGCTTAGTGGGGTTAGATGACTTGCCCTAGGTCTCACAGATGCTGGGAGCCAGCGTGGAGATTTGGCCTGAGGCAGTGCAACTTCTGAGTACCCAGCCAGCTGCTGTCCTGCCTCCTGCTATGTACATGCTATTGAGGGCCTGGCGCTCAGTAAATCACAGCTATATATAGCCAAGGATATATAGTTCCCAGAACACCTGCCCACCAGATACAAGCCATCAAAAACCAGGACAACCCTGGCCAAACTGGGGCATCTTGTCACTTTCTATTACCTGTGCTTGGGCATGTACAGAGCAGACTTCAACACCCAGTGCTTTGAGTTAGAGCCTGGTGTGAATGTTGTTCCCTGATTGTGATTGCAGGACCCTGGACCCTGGTCCTGAGAACACGGAGTAGGGGCCTGGGGGGAGGAGAATTGACCTTTTGCTAGGGATTGTGGCCCTGGATTGGAGACACAGCCATGTGAAGGCTCGTGAGGCAGGTCCCAGAGAGATAAAAGTCCACTGCACATGTCCTCACTCTCCCGCTTCCCCCTCTGAGGGCAGGGAGTGCCCTTAGATGGGGACACCAGGCAGTGGCATAGGAAGTATTCACTCCTGGTGGCCTTGACCTCTCTGGAATGTCAGAATTCCTGCCCCAGAGAAGACCTAGAGTCTTGAACATGCTTCCAGTCTTCAAACTCTGGGATTCTCTGACTGACCCACAGACTCCCCAGGGAGAGAAGATTCCAGACAGGAAACTGAGCCCTCTGCCACTTCTGGGACTGCCCTCTGTGGGCCCTTGAGGAATGTCGGGATGCCCCTGGGCCCCCAGCTAATGGGTATCTACTCATCCCTGCAGACTCCCAGGGAAGAAAGTGTCACCTACTGCCACCTGGAGCTGCAGATGGTGGTTGCCAGGCCGGACTAAGGCCGACCTGTGCAGTCAGTGCAGTCATCCCAGCCTCCTGCCTCCGTTCCCCTGGGCCCACCCCCCACCTTCTCCCCGCTCAGTGGCACCTTCTCCTTGCCCCTTCCTAACTTTGCTTTTGGATCTGAAACTCATTCACTGAAGTGTAGAATGAAAAAATATATCTATCCCTCTTATTATATATAAGGTATAGTCATATATATTATATAAGTAATCTCTGCATGCTTAAACTGTCTGAAATAGTAATAGGACGTCTACTTTTTGTAAAGTTTGGTTCAATAGTGTCAGTATACATTTCATAATTTACTATGCTTTTTTTTGACCTAAAATAATGAGATGAAATTTTAGAAAGCACCCCAAGATTAACATATGGACATATGCACACATATATGTAATATTAAGATTTTGTTTCTTTTACAGGGAAAATGCATTTTAACATAACCGGGATGAAAACCTTCTCAGGGCCCTGAAATTCCCATAGAAGGGTGCCAAGGGCCCGGGAGCTCTCTCAGCCCAGGGAGGCCCTCCCACTTCCCACGGAGCAGGAACATTCTTTCTTCTCTCCTGGTGGAGGGTGGGAAAAGTGTGGGGAGGGGGACACATGGAGTGGCTGTGGAAGGGCAGTGTGTCGTGGTGAGAGGCAGGAGCCCTGCCCTCGGGCCCTGGCCCCAGCCCTCCTAGGTGTGGTAGGGCCAGTCCGCTCTGGTCATCAGTTTCTTCACCTGTGAAATGGGGCTAAGGAAGCCCACCCTGCCTCCATCACAGGGCGGTTGAAGACTCAAATGAGAAAATGGTTCTGAAAGGACCTTGTAACTGTTAAATGCTGAACAGTTGTAAGTGATTTACGCTGTCCCATCCCTGGAGGGATGGGGTCTGAGGCTGAAGACTCAGTGTGGTCAGGAGACGAAGCAAGAGGCCCCAGGAGTGAGATATCAGGCCCTGCAGGTAATGACCTGGGGCCTTTGACCCTTCTCAGCTGTCCCATTGAACTACTTCTTCTACTTATTCAGGACTTTTCTCATAATTTCATTCATCAAACTGTGAGCTATCAAAATGGTCAGGACCTTTTGGTCAAAAGGGGCAGAAACTCAGCTCTTAGCTTCAGCAAAAGGGACTCGTTAGAAGACTGCCAACTTAGCTCTCAGAGCTGCGGGAACTGCCAGGAACCAGGCAGTTCTGAGGGCCTCGGGGACTAGGAAGGGACTGAAGCTACCAGGTGCTCTATCTTTCATTCTGCTGGCCTCCTCCAGGCTTCATTCCCTCCTGCTGCAGACAGACTTTGTGCGTGTGGAGGGAAACTACTTCCGGCAGAGGGCATCCATATCCTTCAAGGACACGTGTCCTTCTGCCCACCTTCACTTGGACGGATGCAAAGAAGGACTCTGATTGGCTTGCCTCGGGTAGCCCCACCCCGAGCCAATTGCTCTGACCAATAGAATGCTCCTGTTGGCCAGAGTCTATTATCAGCGATTAGGGAGGCCCCAAGTACCAGCTACCCCGCCTAAAGCAGGCCTGGCACTGAGCTAGCTAAGGATGAAAGATAAAAATGAGCAGGAAATATCCCCTGCACCGCAAGGAGCTCACAGTCTAGTGTGAGTGTGGGGAGAGGTGGGCAATCAGATCACTGAAGTGACACAGGTACTGGAAGGGGCAGGGTCTGACAAAGGGAAGGGTTGCTTTGAGGGGTGGGGGACAAGAAAGGCTGAAAGGCTTCAGAGAGGAAGTAGTGCTTGAGTTCAGACTCAGAAGACCAATGGTGGTCCCTTTCCCAGGCTGAGTGGTGGAAAAGGCATTCCAGGCAGAGGGAACAGCTTGAGCAAAGGCTGGGAAGCATGAACAGTGTTCCAGATGCAAAGAGTTAATTCTCAACAGAGCGTCTAGTCACGGAAGGCCTTAGACTGAGTTGAAGCCAGGTTTTACCCAGGGAGCTGGTGAAGGGCTTACACAGAGGCCTGCATGGCAGCTGTGCAGAGGCTAAATGTAGAGGACCAGACTGGGTGCCAGAGACCAGTGCTGGACAGCTGAAGCTAAGACCCACACAGACAACTGAGGCCCTGGGCTAGGGCAGTAGCAGGAAAAGAGAGCAAAACTGAACTGGTCATTAGATGGCAGGGCTGGAGTGGGGGGCTGAAGGAGAGAGGTGACTCCCTGGCTTCTGCATGGATTCAGTTTGAGGGACCTGGGAGACATCCCAGTGGACCTGAGTCTGGAAGTCAGAGAAGAGGCGAGAGCTGGAAGCCATCAGCAGGAGTGAAGTGGGCGACCATGCAACCTCCAGCTCCTGGGCTCAAACGATCCTCCTGCTTCAGCCACCCGAGTAGCTGGGACTACGGGTGCCAGCCACCACATCAGGGTAATTTTCTATTTTTTGTAGAGACAAGGTCTCGCTCTTGCTCAGGCTGGAAGACTTTTTGACAAAGAATGGTCAGAAGGTAGGAGGAGAGCCAAGAGAGTGGCATGCCCAGAGGTGATTACCACGGGCAGGGGTCAGAAGTGTGACCTGCTAAGGGAGGGGCCATACTTTCTGTCATCTTTATTTATAACACTAATACAGGGAGGCAAGGAGTTAGCTTTGCTCATTATCCTTTAAATATATTTTGTTTTTTATTGCATTAGTTTTCTAAAATAGATTTTTAAAAACATTTGGAACTAAAATCCTCCTTAGAAGAATCCTTTGCATCTGGTAATAATTAGCTTGTCAAAAATATTTTCTCAATATCTATTTTTAAAAACTCGAGAGACTATTAACTGGAAATTATCAACTCTGACCTTATCATACAGTTAATGTTTTCAACATTTGCCTTAAAAATGACATCAGAGGGCTGGGTGCAGTGGCTTATGCCTGTAATCCCAACACTTTGGGAGGTCAAGGCAAGAGAATCGCTTGAAACCAGGAGTTCAAGACCAGCCTGGGCAACATAATGAGACCCCATCTCTACAAAAATTTAGAAAATGTTTAAAAATTAGCTGGGCATGGTGGTGTGCATTTGTAGTCCCTGTTGCTCAGAGGATGAGGCAGGAAGATCACTTGAGCCCAGCAGTTCAAGGTGGCAGTGAGCTGTGATTGCACCACTGCACTCTAGCCTGGGTACCAGAGCAAGAATCTGTCTCTAAAAAAAAAAAGAAAAAAGAATGACATTGGGCTTCATGGTATGGATGTTTCTGCAAACGTTGAAAGATGGTAGGGGCTCGTTTTTCTGTCAGCCATGCACATGGCAGCCATGTGATGCGAGGCTCTGCCCCTTCCTTCTGAGGAGTTGGTTCAGGGCCCTGGTTCATGCCCCTGGATGGGTCCCGCTGTGTCACGCCCAGAGGCAGGCTGCAGGCATAAAACAACAGCAAGAGTAATTAAGACCAAACCTTAGGAAGAGCTGCCAGGACCTGAAAGAGTGAGGCACTGGACAGTGAAACTAGGGTCACCCCATCGCAGGGGCATCCTGCCTGGCCCTAGGTGGGGTTTCCCAAGGTGTGGCCTCCCAGGAGGAAGGAGAAGGGACTGCCTACCAGGATGGTGAAGCTGGGTGGTGGTGTGAGTAATGCCAAAAGAGCCAACTCCAGGGCGACACCCGGGAGTAACCTGGGGTTCCACCTGCCAAGCCTGGTCCTGCTCCCCTGGGTGTGGCCCACAGATGTCCTGGGACATATCTGGAACCAAGGAAAACAACAGAATGTTTTAGGCCAGAACCTTGGAAGCAGCTAGGGAGCCCAGATGCAGGGCTGGCAGGAGCAGGCTGGCCTGCTGCCTCTGACTCCCTTCCCTTGCCTCCGTCCTGCTGTCTGTGCGGCCCCCAACACCACCACTGCCACCTCGCCTTTCACCTCCCCCCTGGAAATAAGGAAGGGACTCAGAACCTCACACTCATTCAAAGATACCATCTCAGGTCAGCACTCATGAAGCAGGTCTCCAGGGCATGGCGTCCCACCCCTCGGACCCCTGCCCCCTTAGTGTCTCCATGCCCCACGTGCCCCTCCAGTACCCTTCACAAATATTATCAGTATTAATCCAGCATATCTCAAAGGAATCTCCACAACAGCTCACACAGGAAGACACTATTATCCCATTTTACAGATAGGGAAACTGAAGCTTGGGTAGGTTAAGTAACTTGGCCAAGTGCACACAGCAAATAACTGGCAAAGCCAGAAATGCAGAGTCAGCTGGTGTCTCTAGGCAGCACCCGCTACCAGCCCCACCCTCAGTCAAAACATCATTAGTCAAAAAGCACGTGGTTATCCCACAATTCTGGACACAATCTGTTTGTGAATTTGCATTTCATTTGCATAAGGGATGTCACAATACCTAGATATCTTCCCCACACTGTCCCTCTCCCCGCAACCCCCTCTCAGCCAGGCTTTTCCTCCTTGAGATGCCTGGCGGGCTGGGGAGCACCATCTGGTCCCTCCCTCTGCCAAGGACGCCTTTGCTGGTTCAGAGTGTTCCTTCCCACCGGCCACTGTACAGTGCACCGAGTCGGGGTGCAAATCTGAGGGGAAACTGCCTGGACGAGGAGCTGAGTGCCCGGCAGCCCCATTTCCTCCTGCGGGTCTCGGGTCTCGGGGCAGGGAGCCTACAGCAAGGGGGCAGGAATGGGCAAATGGGGGAGGGTCCCCAGACCCAAACACATCCTCTGTCTTGTCTTCAGCCCCAGATTTAGCTGCCTTCTCGCCTCCCACGCCTGCCGCTGCTGTCTGGAGTGCCAGGAGGCTGGGAGAGCTAGCAGGAAGACTAGGATAGGGAGATGGAAGGGAGGGGACCCAGAGCTTGAGCCCTCTGGGCAGGAGAAGAGGAAGGTCCTGGCACCCTGGGCAGGGTGTGGGTCTGCTTCCCTTCCCCTTTCCCTCTCACCCTGCACTGTCCAAAGTGGTAGCCCCAGGGTTCATATGCCTGTTGACCCATCGGATTTTGAAGATTCAGTGTGAAAACAGATATAAAATATCTCATTAATGATTTTACATTGATTGTATATTTAAATGTTAATAGTTTGGACATACTGGGCTAAATATAAAATTAATTTCACCTGTTTCTCTTTACTTTTCTAATGTAGATACTCAAAAATTTAAAATAGCTTATGTGGCATGCATTTTGGATTGCATTATATTTCTGTTGGCCAGAGCTGCTCTCAACCCTATCCTCTGGATCAGGCAGTTGCTGTTCTATAAAATACTTGGTGCAGGGTCCTGTTTTGAACTAAATAAATGTTTTTTATTGTACATGAGTCTTTTGGCAATGCACTCCCTGACCCCAACCCTCAGAGGGGCAGTAAGTACAGTGTAGGGTTCAGAGCATGAACTTGATAGAAGGAGACAATCCATCTTTGATATTTATAATCTGTGTGACATTGGGCAAGTCAATTAACCTCTCTGTTCTTCAGTTTCCCCTCAGAAAAATAGGACTAATACAAGCTCCTATCTTAAAAAGGCTTTTGTGAGGACAAATGAATTAATAAGCATAAAGAACTAAAAAGTGTCCAAAATTGTCTAAAATTTTGGGCTGCTCCTTGCTACAGTTTCATGTGTGGGATAATATATTATGCCTTTTGGGTGCATTATTTTATTCACTCTTCTAAATAATCCCACTGGGACTGTTACCTCATTTCACAGAGGCAGCATCTGAAATTCACAGAGGTTCAGTAACTTGCCTAAGGCCACACAGCCAGTGGGATTTGTACCTGGATCTGCTTCTCTCTAGAGATTGACCCTTAAGCACCACTCTGCACCACCTCCCTTGGTAAATGCCCACCAAGACCCTCGAAAGTAATACGTCTACCCTCTTTCTCTTACTCCAGGTCCCCAACTGCTTCACGGACGTGCCAGTGTGAGAAGCTTCCTGTTGCAAGGTCACCCAGGGGCTACCTGTCCCTACATTGCCGACCCCCAGCATGCAGGACGCCATAACACCACCGTCAGCCCTCAGCCGCTCCTCAGTGTCTACCCAGGAAAGGTCCTCCACTGTAGGCCACACTTCAAGCACAATCCCGCAGCCCTCAAAGCCCGTGATCACACTTATCCCCCCAAAGTCAAAAAACCCAAGTTCTGGCGCCAGTGTCCATCGGATGCGCCGGATCATTGCTGAGAATGCTGAGTGGTCACTGGCCATTGTGCCCCTCCTCACAGAGCTCTGCCTTCAGCACATTGTCAAGAACTTCCAGAGTGAGTCTGTCCCTGCTTCGGGTGGGAAGGAGAAGGCCAGGAGTGGGGCAGGGTGGGTGGGGACTGTCTGGAGCCAAGACTGGGTCCTGGGGCAGCCCCTGCCCTCCCACATGGCATCCTCATACCGCTCAACACTTCCCTTCCACCCAAAGCCAAGACAGCTTCTCCTGCTGTCCCACTTGCAGGTCACCCCTGGCTCCCACCCACACTGTGCCTTCCATGCCTGTACCCTCTCCTTGCCTTTTCCACTCTCTCCAGCAAAACCCAGCCTGAACCATATATCTCCTTCCTCCTCCAGAAAGCCCTCCAGGTTAACCACCCTCCACTCTGATGGAGTCGTCTATGCCATGTGTGCGCTCCTGTGTTGTTCTGTACTGTGTGCTCTGTAATATTAATCCTTTCCAAAGATGAGTCACCAGCCTCTCCTACCAGATGTGGAGCTCTCTGAGGACAGGCTGTCATTTTGCCTACAGCAACCATCACCACCTGACCTAGTATATATTCATTTTACTTGCTTATTGTCTGCCTCCCCTCACTAGGATGTAAACTCCAGGGGGGATGGACTTCCTCTGTTTTGTTCACTCTTATATCTCCAACACTTAGAACAGTGTCTGGCACACAGTAGGTACTCAAAAACTGTGGTCCCCAACCCTGGGATTAGGACCAGTATTGGTCCGTGGCCTGTTGGGAACTGGGCTGGCACAGCAAGAGGTGAGCAGCGGGTGTGCGAAGGAAGCTTCATCTGTATTTACAGCCGCTCCCCATCACTCGCATCACCGCATAAGCTCCGCCCCCTGTCAGATCAGCAGCGCATTAGATTCTCACAGGAGGGCGAACTCTACTGTGAACTGCGCATGTGAGGGATCTGGGTTGCGCTCCTTGTGAGACTCTAATGCCTGATGGTCTGGGGTGGAGCTGAGGCGGTGATGCTAGCGCTGTGGAGTGGCTGCAAATACAGATTATCATTAGCAGGGAGGTTTGACTCCACAATAAATGTAATGCACTTGAATCATCCCAAAACCATCCGTTCCAACCCTATCCGTGGAAAAACTGTCTTCCATAAAACCAGTCTCCCTGGTGCCAAAAATGTTGGGGACCAATGCTCAAAACAATTGTTTTGAGATGAATCAATCAAATCAGATTGGGTGGCTCCGAAGTCAGGGATTGTCTCCTCCATCAGACTAGGTGATAAATGAGGTTTGGACCTGAGATTCTTCCTCGGACCGAGAACTCCCTGAGACCAGGTGCTGAGATGTCCACCTGCAGGCGGGGAACATCCCAAAGCCAAGGGCTATGTCTCCCCCTCGGATTGAGCCTCCCTGAGAGCAGAGGCTGTCTCTCCTCTCAAACTGGAACTCCCTGAGACCAGGGGAGGGTCTTACCTTTCCCTGTGCCCCCAGGCAGGCCCAGCCCAGGGCACCCTGTTGTGGTATCCCCAAAACTCTGATCCCCGCTTTCCTTCCTCTGTTCCTAAAGAAAATCCAGTCCTGAAGCAGCTGCTCCCAGAGCACCAGCAGAAGGTCCTGAACCACCTGCCCCCTGACCTGCCGCTGGCGGTGACCGCCAACCTAATAGACGACGAGAACTACTGGCGCCGCTGCTGCGTGCAGCGCTGGCCCGTGTGCCACGTGGCCCGGCACGGCGGCAGCTGGAAGCACATGTTCTTCGAGCGGCACCTGGAGAACCTGCTAAAGCACTTTATCCCGGGCACCACGGACCCCGCCGTCATTCTCGACTTGGTGCCGCTCTGCAGGAACTACGTGCGCAGGATCCGTGTGGATCAGTTCCTTCCGCCCGTGCGGCTCCCGCCCCCGCCCCGGCCGGGGGACCAGTCGGACTCCGGCAGCGAGGGCGATATGGAGGAGCCCGCCATGGACCACTACCAGCTGGGTGATCTGGTGGCTGGCCTGAGACACCTGGAGGAGCTGGACCTGGTGTACGGTGTCAAGGACTGTGGCATGAACTTCGAGTGGAACCTCTTCCTCTTCACCTACCGCGACTGCCACTCCTTGGCGGCCACCATCAAGGCATGCCACACCCTCAAGGTACCATCTGCCCCCAGCCTCAACGCCCGCCTCCCGTCCCCCTTCTCAGCCTCTCTCAGATTCCCTCTCCCCTCCTCTGTCATCATCGTCTTCCTCCCATTTCTTTCTCTTTCGTTGACCAAGTGTTTTACTGCATCCTGCACCAAGCCACTAGGTTCCCGGGATGCAGAGATGAGCAAGGCACTGCCTTCCCAGTTCACCACACTGTTTCACTGAACAAACATCTGCGCGCCAGGCTCTGTCCTAGGTGCTGAAGACGAGCAAAACTACACCACGTGTGCCCTCTGGAGCTAACAGTCCGGTAGGGTAACAGGCACTAATCAGCAAAGATATAAACATAAAACTGCAGCTAGAATAGGGTTGCTAGATTTAGCAAACAGAAATACAAGACATCCAATTAAATTTGAATTTCAGATAGACAACGGATAATTTTTTAGTATTCGTATGTCCGAAATACTCCATAGGATATAGTTGTTTATCTGAAATTTAAATTTAAATGCACATCCTGTATTTTTCTTTTCTGTCAACCTTCAACTGGGATGAACAGGGTATTGCTTTGTTGCCCAGGCTGGAGTGCAGTGGCTCTAGCATATCTCACTGCAGCCTCGAACTTCTGGTCTCAAGCGATCCTCCTGCCTCAGCCTCCCAAGTAGCTGGGTCACACACTACCAAGACCCAACGAATTTTTCTTACTTTTTGTAGAGATGGGGTCTTGCTATGTTGCCCAGACTGGCCTCAAACTCCTGGCCTCAAGCAATCCTCCCACCTCAGTCTCTTGAGTAGCTAGGACTACAGGTGCATACCACCACACCTGGCTAATTTTTTGTAGAGACGGGGTCTTGCTATGTTGCCCAGGCTGTTCTTGAAATCCTGGCCTCAAGCAATCCTTCCTCCTAAGCCCCACAAAGTGTGAGATTACAGGCATGAGCCACCATGCCTGCCCAAGAAGAGATAATCTTATGAGAGATTATAAAAGGGGCATTTGACCTTTCCAGGGAAGGCTTCCCTGAGCAAGTGTCACATACATAGAGATCAGAAGCAGGAGTAGAAATTACAGTCTAAGGAAAGAGGAAAGAACTTTCCAGGCAGAGGGAGCAGCACATAGGGTCCCTATGGGCAGAGTGAACATGGCCAGCTCAAGTTGCTGAGAGAGAAGGCGGTGGCTGGAGCTGAGCGTGAGGGAGCAGGGACAGGCAATCAGTGGTCAGCCTCACTGGGTGCAGGAGGCCTTGCTAAGGAGTCTGTCTATATCCGTATTTGCTCTGAGACACCATCCAAGGGTTTTAGGCAAAAAAGAGTCAATATTGTTGGATTTTTCCTTGTGAAAAGATCAGTCTGTGAAGGAGAATGGCCTGGGCAGGGCCACAGTGAACATGTAGGTCACCTGGGAGACCTCCGCCAAATCCAGGTGAAGACTAGGGCAGTTTGAAGTGGGATAGTGTCTGTAGAGACTGAGAGAGGTGGAGAGATTCAAGGGGTGTTTGGCAGTCAGACCAACCTGCTGGTGCAAGAGAGTCGAGAGGGAAAGGAAGCAGAAGGAGGAATCAAGGCTTCCGGCTCATGAGGCCAGGTGGCTAGAGGGGCCATTTGCAGAGACAGGGAATGTGGGACGAGGACCAGTTTTGGGGAGGAACAGTGTGAGTTTCAGTTTGAGGCATCCCAAGGAAAGGGTCATTTCATTCGTTGGGTACAGTGCCTGAAGCTCAGATGAGAGGCATGGATTGAGCATGGAAATGTGTGCCGCTTTCACGAAGGTGGCAGCTGAAGCCCTGGATTTGGATGGAGTCTCTTAAGGAAAGCAAAAGTGAGACAAGAAGAGACCTGACATGCGGTCTTGGCAGAAGAAGGAACGCTTGCCAGGAAATCAGAGGGAGGAGGAAAGGGGGAGCAGGGCATTGTGTCACAGAGCCAAGAGAGGGGCACATTTCAAGTAGAGGGAGTGACCAGCTAGGTGGAGTGGAGCTGGGGCCTGGACTTAGCAAGCCTGGAGGCCACTGAGGGGGAGCTACCTCAGCAGCATGCCAGGAGTAGAGGCCAGACAGCAGAGGTTTATGGGGAGAATGGGAGGTGAGGAATGGATGGCTGTGATCAGCTTGTTCAAGAACTTGGCTGTGAAGGGGGAGAGGTAGAGCAGTATTAGATGAGAACTTTGGGTTTTATAAGAAGAAATGTGCATGTGTTTAAAATCAATGTAAGGCTCCCCACCTGGTTGCAAAGAAGGGGCTGCCTATAGAAGAGCGGTGCTGGGTCACAGACCAAAGGAGGTTCCTGAGAAGAATGGAGGAGTTGGACCTAGGACAGGGGGCAGTTGGTGCTGGGCAGGGGGAAGAGGGGATTGGGTGGGTAGCAATAGGTCTGTGTTTGGTATCAGGAAAATGAAAGGTTCCCATTCAGTGGCTGGGAAGGCAGGAAGGGAAGTCACCTGCTGAAAGGGGGCTCAGCGGGGAGGCTCCCTGAAGTCTAAGGAGACTGAAAATCGTTGAAATAATTGTAGATTGAGAGAATATTTTAGCCAGAGAAACATAGTTGGGTTGGCACACAGCATTGCGGGCCTATTGGTGGTTCCAGTGAGAGCAACCAGTCCAGTCCCATCAGCTGACATTTTCCATCATGTCAGTTGTTTGTGCATAGACATGCAGAAAACAGAGAGTGTTGCTGATCCAGGGCTGGGGCTTTTCCAGATAGATGCCGTGAAAAGAGAAGAGAGACAAAAAACTCTAAGCTGGCTATAAGGGATGGAAAAAGGAGTGAACTGAAGGACGGAGGAGAGAGGCCAGCCACTCAGAGGTCTTGGGGAGGGGTGGGGGAGAACAAGCCAGTGGGAAGGAGAGGGGGAGGACTTCCATGTACAATACTCACACTGTAGCACCATCGCTTCCTTTTTTTCCTTCACCCCATCCTTTTCCTGCTTTTCACCCTCCCCACTTTCTCGCTGGTTCTTTCCCTGACAACTTCCTCCAACGAGTTCCTGTCCTTGACGTGGTGGATCTTAGCCAGCTGAGGATCTTAGCAGTGAGGGGCTGGGGCACCAGACAGACCTGGATTCCAAACCTGCCTCTGCCACCCAGTCACTGTGTCACTCTGGACAAGTGATGTAAAACTGCCCTACACCTCCATTTTCTCTCCATCGGAGAGAAGCCACTCTTCCTGATCAGGATGCTGAGGGTTAGAGATAATGGTTATGATATATTCGAGCAACATACCCAGCATGTAGTGATTGCTCAGTATGTGGTAGACTCTTCCTTATGCTACCTGCCACCAATTCTGCAGCACCCTGTCATGCTGGGTAGGCCTGCCCATCCCATGAGCCAGCCAGGTGGCCAACACCAGGTGAGCAGAGCCCTAGGCTTCCCTGAGGCTCCCTCTTCTACCTACAAAAGTAGGTCGGCAGGCAGTTCTCCCTGGCTGGCAGGTGCTGAAGACCCTCTACCTGCCCACAGATCTTTAGACTGACCCGAAGCAAGGTGGACGATGACAAGGCACGCATCCTAATTCGAAGCCTCCTGGACCACCCAGCCCTTGAGGAGCTGGACCTGTCACATAACCTCATCGGGGACCGTGGTGCACGAGGTGCTGCCAAGCTGCTGAGCCACAGCCGCCTGCGTGTGCTCAACCTGGCCAACAACCAGGTGCGTGCACCCGGCGCCCAGTCACTGGCTCATGCTCTGGCGCACAACACCAACCTCATTTCCCTCAACCTTCGCCTCAACTGCATCGAGGATGAGGGTGGCCAGGCTCTTGCCCACGCCTTGCAGACCAACAAGTGCCTCACCACGCTGCACCTCGGTGGCAATGAGTTGTCGGAGCCCACCGCCACACTCCTCTCCCAGGTGCTGGCTGTCAACACCACGCTCACCAGCATCAACCTCTCCTGCAACCACATCGGGCTGGTGAGCCTCTGCTTCTGGGGGCCTTGAGGGATGAGTGTGCAATCCACCTGCCATGGGTACCTGCAGGATAAGTGTGAAGCTCTCAGGCTTCACATACTACATACTGTATCAAGTATGCATACCTACTCTGCTAATGTATGTATCCCGACATCCATTATTTCTCCTTTAATCCCCACAGTTATCTAATTAAGATGACTATCCTTAACCCCACTTTCCAGATGGAAAATTGAGTCCCAGAGAGGTTAGTGAATTGCCCAAGAGCATCAAGTCTGTAGACAGTGGCAAAACTGTGATTCAAACCCAAGAATGATTCAAAGCCAGAGTCCTTTCTAATAGACAGTGTCTCTCAAACTTTCTTGACCAAGTCTGGGAGTAAGAAATGCAGTTTACATGAACACCTAGTGAACATATACATACATATAATATCATTGAAATTCACTTACTGCTTGTGATATATCCTGATGTTTGCCTTGATAGTCTACTCGATTTCATGTTTTAAAGTGTTTCTTTGACCCATTAAATTGACTTTGCTACACACTATTGGGTCACAGTCATAGAATGGCAGCATTCTGCCTCGCAACGTGAAACTCTTTCACTTTGGGCCTGGCCCACCCAACCCAGAAGGGGCTGGAGCTTTAAGGACTAGTGAGGGGGGCCTTTGTGTACTCTAATTAGCTCCTGGACCCTCTACTAAGCCCGCCCATGAGAACAGCCCTGCTCTCACAAACACATATGCGCATGCGCGCACACACACACACACACACACAAGCACACACACACACACACACACACACAAGCGCGCACGCACACACACTGGCTCCAGAGGGGGTGCTCTTGGCTACAAAGTAATAGAAAGCTTAACCAGGCAGTGGCTTAAATGGGAGGAATATTCAGTATCTCCCATACCCAGAACCCCTTGGCTCAGTGCCACCCTCTGCTCTGCCCACCCCAGCTACATGGCAGTGGCCTTCTCTGGTGCTTCTCTCGTGGTCCCCAGATGGCTGCTACAGTTCTGACACTTCACATAGGGGACATACCCAGAGGCAGAAAAAGGGAGAACCCTCCCCATTTTGTTCTCTTTTCAGAGTGAGGAGAACCCTCACAGAAGCCACCCTCTCTACCCTTGCCCCTCACGTCTTACTAGATTTGTCCCACATGCCCATGGTTGAACCAAGGAATGGAATCACCATCATTGTCAGAGATTCATATTTTTCAAAACACTGGGGTTGAGAAATCAGTTTAGTGGGGCTCGATCACCATTTTTCAAGTGGAGTGGAATAGAATATGTCAATGTGCTGCACAGATAGGTTAAGTATTGTTTTGTGGAACTTTTGTTTTCATGGCATCTGTATACAAATGTGTATGTGTGTGGGATCCTGGCTAGTGATGTAAAGTGACCCCTTCCCTCTCACCCCTCTCCCAGGACGGTGGGAAGCAGCTCCTAGAAGGCATGTCAGACAACAAGACTCTCCTGGAGTTTGACTTGCGCCTGTCAGATGTGGCCCAGGAAAGCGAGTACCTCATCAGCCAGGCCCTCTCTGCCAACCGAGAGGCAGCCCGCCAGCGGGCCTTGAATCCCAGCCACTTCATGTCGCCAATCACAGCCGATGGCCCTGAGAACTCTGCAGGATAAGGTGACGGATGGGGATGGGGCTGGGACACTGCCCCAGCCCCATCTCCCATTTCATGCCTTTGTCATGCCTGCTGCAGAGTCACACTGGTTCAGAGGGAGGGGGAAAGGAGCCCACACATATCCTTGGAGTGAGTGATCAAGGGTTGTATGGGTAAAGATGTGAGGTGGGGGAACGGAGCCTGGGATGGGAGAAGAAGAGGTATGAAGTAGGACCCAGCCCCTGTGCTCAGAGACCCCCACAAATGACCAACTTCTTCCAGGGATAGGGACGTCAGAGAGGATTCTGAGGAACTATGCCTGCCCAGACTCTCCCATGGGGCTACCCACCTCCCTAATCCCCTGCCCCCTCCCCAACATTTTCCTCTGCACTGAACAGATCCTTGACCTTCAAACACACACACTCTCTCCTCTGGCTACAGCAGAGCCATGCCTGGCTTTCTCTGCCACCCTCGCCCCTGCAGATGCCACCTCCCTGTTGCTTTACTCTGCTTTAAGTGATCCATTTCTACAGGCCATGCCATCCCCTAATCCCCCAACCTGGGAAGAGGAAAACAGAGGTGACAGGAGGGGCTCAGATCCAGTGGCTTCCCCTGGGGGGGGCAACTGTAGATGACAACAGCTAGGGAAGCATGGCACTATCCCTGCCATCCATCCCAAAGAGCTCCTCACAAGAGGGAGGAGATAGGGAAAGAAGTGCTACACTGGGCAGGAAAGTCAGTGAGTCATCCACAACTTTATTATCCACCAGTTTGATTTGTACAATCTTTGCGCTTGGAAATCCACAACAGAAAGGCCACAGTGTGATGCACCCAGTTGACAGAGACCTGTCTTCTCCCCAGCCAGGCCCAGCCCACCCCACAACCCCTTGTCCCCAGGACACATGGAGCCTTCCAGGTGCCCTCCATGAGTCCCCATCGCTGTGTGGCTGCCCACCCTGGGCCCACACCCACAGGAATCACATCAGCCTATGGGGCCACAAGAGGACCTGATGGATTCAGGCTGAGCCCCATCCCCCACCCTCCTTGGGCTGAGTGGCCCAGAACCTCCAGACCCGTGTCCCCAAAGGGTAGATCAAGGAATGTCTGCTCTCCGGGGATTCCTTCCAACAAGCATGCGCTGAGCAGAGCACCAAAGGGGACTTGGGAGTGACTGCATGTGTGTGCCTGTCTGGGCAACCTAGAGTCTGTCTATGCCTGACACCCTCTGACAGTTCCAGAGTGCAAACGTGTAGGTGTGAGGGTGTGTGTGAGTGTGTGTATGTAGCCACAGCTGCTAGCAGAGGTTCTAATTAGAGAAACAAGAACATTCAGTGTAAAGTTTAATTTTAGAGATTAATTAATTTTCTGGTTTTCATTTTCCCTGGCAATCAATAAAGCTACCAAGAAAATAGACCAAAGAATTGGTTTCTCTCTAAGTCTGTGCGTGTGTGGGAGTTGAGGCTGTTTGTGTGAGAAGACCTAGGCAGAAATGGTCAATGCAGGCAAAAATAATAACAGGGGCCCCTCTTCCCTGCTTCCGAAGCCAGGCTCTGTTTCAGGAACAGTCCTAAAGGAGAAGGAGCCAAGTCCCTCCCTCCTTGGAGCCATGAGGTGGCGGGGCTGCCCCCACACCGGACATGACATCCAGGTGCCAGCTGGCCAAGGACTGGGGCCTGAGGCCACAGCTCACCACCTGCACCTCACAGATGTCCGTTCAGAGGAAAGAGGGTGCTCCAACCTCCAGGCCCCGGAGGAGCACAGACTCAGGGTCCAGGCAGGCTCAGTGCTGGCAGGCAGGTAGGCACTGCTGCCCAGGAAAACCTGGTGGGCAGCTGTTCCTTCCTTCCCAAGCCTCCTCTCTGGCCTCCTCTCCCTCCTCACGTAGCCATCTCTATGTGAAAGTAAAGCTCAACTCCCTGATGAGCCATAGGCCCGTGGTGTCCCTCCAATTTGGGCCCCTCACATTCCCCCTGGGAAGGAAGGAAGGGGAGCCAGAGGCGATGTTGCATAGGTGGAGGCCACGCCCACTGGCCTGGCTGGGCTGGAGGAAGATGGGAGGGGCAGAAGGGGGGGAAAGAGGAGCTCTGATGGCTGGGAGACATAAGAAGCATCAGGGGTGAGTGGCCCAAGGGTTATCCTCTCTAGCCTGAAATGTGAGCTCAATCCCTGGGTGCTAAATCTGCTGGGAAAACTTTAGCTAGGGGAGTCGAGAGGGCAGGGGGGTTGTACACGGACATGCACACCAAAGCACATCAGGGTGGAGGTGGTGGGGGTGGGCATGGGGAGAGAAGGCGGTGTCAGAGCTTTGGGGGAACAGAACATAGGGCCAGCTCCCTGGGGTGCTGGCAGGATTCCCCTTTGAAGACCCTGGGACACACAGCAGGGCTTCAGCTCATGAGATAGGGGAGGATGGAGGGACCAGGCAAGATTTAGAGAATTCCTGCCTCTGACCCTGCCACTGGAATTGAGTATTTCTCCAGTCGGGGCTTGTGATGTCCTCAGCCCTGCAGAGGGTGTGTGAGGGACAAGCACATTCCATTCCTCCCCACAGGTCTGGGGGAGGCAAAGGCCACTCCTCACAGATACCCCACCTTTGCAGGTCCTTTCACTCTACCCTCCACTGCCCTTGACTCTCTTACTGCCCCCCTGCTTCCAGAGTGCCCCATTGTCACCCAGGTCTATCTCATGCTCTCTCCTCTTAGTCACTCACCCTGGCCAGCTTTAATGAGTGCCACCTGGGTGGCATGTCACTCTCTAAAGGGAATACCTGCTCAGAACCCAGGTGAGAAGGCTGCTGGGAGACTGCAGGGTTTAGAGAAAGGACTGAGGTACACAGCCCTCCACACTTCACCTCCCCCTCCCCCTGCACCCTGGCAACAGCTCTTCCCAGCCAGGGAGCCTGCAGTGAGTGAGGTCTGCGTGGTGAGTGCAGTCCCTCCAGGACCCGGACTCCTGGGGCCCAGTGAGATAAACAACAGTGGAGGGAGTGGCAGAAAGGAAACCCCAATCTTTGGGGTCAGCGCCAAGAAGAGGACAGCAATATTTCCACGGGATGGAGTATTGGGGCTGACACCTGGCCCCAGCCTCAGACCCACTGAATTCATGAGCTGGTTGGAAGCCAGCCTGCTGGTCACCAAACCACTGCCCCCTCAACAGAGAGAGAGACCCCAGAGGGTGAGGCAAAGGAGGAAGGACAGCCCCAAGTTCCCTTCCCCACAGCCTCTAAAACCTCCCGGCTGCATGCACAGCGAGGGCCGCTCACTTGAGATGAGGCCCAACGTGGGTGCCGCAGCACAGTTGCCAAATAACAGTCAGAAGATCCGTTGAGAGGCGGGACAGGACATCTCGAGTGTGCGTGTAGGGAAGGGAGGTGTCCCCTTAGAAACTAAGGGATGGGGCTGGAAGGGAGGAGTCTAACAGGGGAGGTTTCTCGGGAGCTGCTGATCCCCTCCCACCTGTCTCTTTATGTACAGGGACGGCGGGGGTCTCAGCCCCATCGGGGTGCACCGTTCCCTCCCCTCTCCCCTCCCCCCAGCACAGCCTCAGTCACCATCGTGACTTGCCCTGCTTCACGCAGGGAGCATAATCCGGTGAGGAGCAGGAGGGAGGGCGGTGCGGGCCTCTCCAAGGGCTGGAGGTCACAGTGAGGTCTCTACGCAGGAGCCGTGGCGGTGCAGCGGCCGGTGGCTGTGGCCCAGACACCCCTCCTGCCGGTGGACGATGAGGACCGGGAAGTAGAGGGCGTCGTGGTAGGGCGGCGGCGGCCCAGCCTCCTCCTCGTCATCGTCCTCGTCGTCCCCCATGCTGGCCTGGCTCGACAGCCGCGTCTGCTCCGTGGGGCAGCTCGCCTCGTTGACGCTTCCGCTCCGGCTGCGCCACAGGCAGCTGCGCCGGGAGCCGTAGAGGCGGCCGAGCGAGAAGCGGCTGCCCCCGCAGCCGGCGCCCCCTCCGGGCCCCGGGCCGGCCCGCGGGCTGGCGCAGATGCTCAGGGCGCTGCGCGAGAAGATGGACGAGCTGCTGACGGCGCGCTGGCAGTGCTCGCAGCTGCGCCGGTACGGGGCCACGCCCGCCGCGCCCGGGCCGCCCACCCCGCCGTAGCGACAGGAGGGCGCGTAGCCGCCGCCAGCCGCCCCGCCGCAGCGCGCCCCCAGCCCCGCCAGGTCCATGAGCACAGCCTCGGAGTAGCTGGGCACCAGCTGCTGGTTGGAGCGGATGTGCCACTCGAGCTCCGTGCTGTCCACCGTGTTGACCCGCGGCAGGCGGTGGGTGAGCGGGGGCAGCAGCTCGTCGCTGGGGCTGAGGCCGCCGCCCGCGCTGCTCGCCGAGCCCGGGCCCTCCAGGCCGAAGAGCTTCTCCACGTGGTAGTGCGCGTAGGCCGTGCGGTACTCGGCCAGCACGCGCAGCGGCCAGGACAGCGTGAGCAGCGCCGCGGCCCAGAAAGCCGACGAGCAGGCGTACCATGGCGGCCTGGCCGGGTCCGGGAAGGCCACCATGAACTCGCGGAAGTCCACGTTCTTGAGGTGCATGCCCTCGCGTGCCTCCATGTAGTCGTCCAGGCCTTCGTTCTCAGCGAAGAAGCGCGCGCGCTGGCACAGGTATGCGTTCTCGGCCTCCACGCTGGCGAAGCTGAAGCACTTGGTGAAGCGCAGCCGCGTGGCCGGCGCGCCCTCCAGCCCCACCAGCGCCTTGGACACGTCGCGGACGCCGCAGCGCGCGTAGTCGAACTCGGCCTCCGCCACGTGCGTGTTAACGCGCTCATGGTAGACCTGCGGTGCGAGGGGGAGGCGGCCGGAGTCGCGAGGAGCCGGTGCCTCGGTGCCCGCCCTGTCCTCGCCCGCCCTATCGCTGCTCTTGTTGCTTGGTCAAACCCTAAGCTTGTCCTGGTTTAGGTACCCGCTGGGAGCAGGGCAGGATCTTGACATCTGATTTATAGAGCAACTGAGGCCTCGGCTTAACTGGTGAGTTAGAGATGAGGACGGGACTTCTAGTCCTACCCTACCTAACCCTACCTAACCCTACCCGTGTGCATTTAAATCTTAATTAAGCGCTTCTTCCTCTGGAGTCAGGCCCTGGCCATGAACTGCCCCTCTGGCTTGCCTGATCTTTTGCCACTGCCTCCATTGTCCCATGCTGCCCGCTCATCACCACAGCCTCCCTTCTTCCCTTTTACAAGTGTGTTTCTGCATGGGCTTCCCGGAGGAGCTCCCTGCGGAACCCCTCTGTCTCTAGTCTCCCCCTTCGGCCTTAGGGATCACTCAGTCACCGCCTTGCTTCTCACAGGCGTCAGGCTTCCGTCTACCGCTCCCTACACTGAGATAGAGATCACCTGCATCTGGGAACATCTCCTCCTCCAGAATCCCAATTTCTCTAAACTTGGTGGCTCGAGGAGGTGCTGATTGACCTGCCCACCTCCTCTGGGAGCCTCAGACTTGGGATCCAGGGATCTGGGTTTGCGTTTAGCACTACCATTTAGGAGCTGCAGACCTTGGGCAAGTGACTGATTTTAGGTGTCCATACCTGTGAAAGAGAACTCGGTAGCAGTCACCTCACTGAACAGGGAGCATGTTGTGAGACTGGGCATGTGAAGCCATCTCCAACCATTAAGCGCTAAACAGTGTGGACCCTGGAGCCAGACTGCTTGGGTTCAAGTCCCATCTCCACCACATACCAGCTATTTGAGCTTGGACAAGTTACTTAACCTCTCTGAGCGTCAGTTTGCTCATCTGTAAAATGGAGATAATACCTACCTCATAGGGTGGTTATGAGGGTTAAAGAAATGATTTTAATATTTGTAAAGTACTTAGAGAAGGGCCTGGCTCCTAGTCAGTGTTTGCTGTTATTATTATGGTTGTCATTATTGCCCTCCTTTTGCAGTGCCTGGTGGGAGCTCACTGCTGCCTGGTGCTCCTCCCCTGGGGTGCGGGGGACTGAGGCAGGGTCCAAGCACCACCTCCCACCCCAAATGGCCGGCACTCCCCTCCAGCTCCTCACCTGGGTGGTGGTGTAGGCGTCTCCGTTGCGGTACCGGGTGACCTGGCGGGTGCGGCGGACATAGTGGTAGCTGATGGCCTTCCACCAGATGCAGGGTGTGGCCTGCTGCATGCGGCCCACACGCTCCCGCACACTGCTCACGTCCACACGGTGCTGCAGCTCATGGCGGGCTTGGCAGTGCCAACACTCCACCAGGTAGACGGCATACAACATGAGCAGGAAGGCCAGGGGGATGTAGACATAGCCGTTGGAGCAGGGGCTGTCATGGTACATGAGGCTGTTGCCCTGGTAGGCGCTGCTGAAGGTGAGGCGCGTCACCGTGGTGACATGGCACCAGGCCACTGCCCCCAGGCAGCCGTACATGAGCAGCGAGAGCAGGAGGCACTTCCAGTGGGACTCACGGCAGAGGGACTTGGTGAAAGAGGGCTGGATGGGACGCTGCTGCTCAGATGGGCAGGGAGAGGGGCCAAGATGAGTGGGAAGTGAGACAGTGGGCAGGACCAGGCACAGAGATGGATGCAGGGATGGAGGGGCAGAGGCCAGCACCAGAGATGACAGGCAGAGACACAGGGATATGGAGAGAAAAGGAAAGACCGAGATGGGAGCCGGAGACCAGAAATAAAAACAGAAGTGACACAGAGTGAGCCATGAAGACGGGAAAGAGGACCAGAGTACCAATACAAGAAAGTACAGAGAAAGACACCCCAAGAGGCAGAGAAGGATCAGAGCCAGAGATATAGGCCCAGGCAGCAAAGACACAGATGGATGGCATGGCACCCAGAGAGACAGAGTCCAAAGACAGACACAAAGATGGCAATGACACAGGAGAAAGTGTGGATGGGGAAGATGGGAGGACAGACAGGCATCAGTGAAGGCAGGTCCCCAGCCTAGAACTCTTCCAGATGTTCCAGGGAAGAAGGAGGGACCCACTGACATCACCTCCCCACTTAACAAGTGGGGCCCTCACTTATTCCAGACTTTTTCAGTCCTAGGTTTTAAAGAAGCCATTTCCTTTGGCCCATCCACCTCCCTATCCCTCAGAATTAGCCTAATACACCTCCTTTGGAGGAGGGCCCCAAGGAACCCCAAGCCCTCTCTCATTCCCCATGTTCTGGACCTTAGTTCCCTTATGAGTCTCCCTCCTGCACCCTGACATCCTTCCCTCTGTTCTAGGATGGAGGGGAGGAGGCTAGGGTCTCTGAGCAGAAGACAGTCTAGGAGAAGGTATCCAAAAGGGCAGAGGCATGTGGCTGGGGAGAGGATGGGGATAACAGATGTGGGATGGCATAGGGAGGAAGATGTTTCAAGTCCAGCCATTTGTCAAGAGAAAACGATTTTTGGTACTCTCCTGGGGCCTGTTAAAGTACTTGGCACATTCTGTCCCAGAACTGGCCCAGTGAGTTGTTTACATGTCTGGCTCCCCACTAGACTGGGTGCTCCTGAGAGCAGGGCCCAAGCCTCATTCTCTTTGCATATTGGGTGCCTACCACGGTGCTGGCACCTAGCAGCAACATAATAAATGAATGTTGAGTTTGATTTCTCATGGTGGTCTCTGTTTTCCCACCCCTTCTTCCACATAGTGGGAGCTGAGAGTGTCTAGCTTTAGGAACCTCCCCACCCAACCCCATACACAACCCTCTGCTGGGATCCTGACTTTTCCCCTCAATTCCTCAGGCCTTACCTGGAGGCCAGCCAAGGAAGGGAAAAAAGAGTGGAAAGGCAGGGAACAGTTAACAGGCAGGGAGGACTGGATCTGGAAGTATGGGTAGGTAGGTGACCTAGGAAATAGCCCACAGGATATGTGGACAAGGAGATTAGGGTATACCTGCCTTTCAGGGAGCCTTGTCCTTGGGAGGTGTGTACATATGTACACCTTTACGCGTCCAGCTGGTGCGCTTTTCCTAATGTGAGCACATCTGAAAGGGGCTCTTCTACCTGCAGGTCCGTCCCCTCTTGTGTTTCCGCCCTAGCGCAGTGTGCATGTGTGTGCACAGTGTGCTTGGAGGACTGAAGAGTAGGGCCCCCAACTAGGGATATGGGGAAGCAGCAGGAGTTGGGAGAGAGGGGTGCACACCCTAACGCACACTCCCAGTGACTCTGGGGGGAACCCCCCTGTATACATCTGACCTCCGTAGGGCCCCAGCTCAGGTGACACTGCCATTTCCCCATGGTACCCTCCTGGCTCTGTAGCCCCTACGAGTCGCCCTTGGCCTTCAAGGTGGCATCCCCCTCTATGTGATAGGATCCCCGCCACCATCTTCACCCCACCTTCTCTCATCCGCCCGGGGTCCGCGAGGCTCCGCCCCTAGGCCCCTCCCCCTGCCCGGGACCCCCTCCCCCGAGCCCCGCCCCCGACGCGGCCCCTTCCCCGCCACCGCGGACAGCTCCAGCCGCCGGTGGGGGCGGCGGCGCGGACTGCGGCTGCGGCGGCCGGCTCGGGGTGCGGGGCGCCGGCCGCGCTGCGGCGGAACCGGCGGGGCCGCGCGCTGTTGGGGGATGGGGGGGGGGCCAGGCTGCGGCCGCGCCAAGGGAAGGGGCGCTGCCGGCTCTCACCTCCTCTCGGGCGGGGCCCTCGTCCGCCGCCGCCTCCGCCGCCGTGGGCTCCTCCGGGACCCCGGGGCCGCCGCCGCCGCCGCCGCCGCCGGCGCTCTCTCCCGCGGCCGAGCCAGGGGGGGACATGGCGTAGAGGGGGTGCGTCGAGCTCAGGACCTCCCGGGGGGCTGCCGGGGGCCGGGGGCATCCTGCGCGGGCCCTGGGGAGGGGACGGGAGGGGGCGGGGCCCTCGCTGCTCCCCACCCCCCGCCGGGGGGAGGGGGCCTGGAAAGGGCGCCGGGGGTAAGGGGCTGGGGGCTGGGTGGGAGGCAGGCTGGAGGGGCCGGGCAGGGGGGCCGGGGCCGGGGGCGGGTGTCACCTTGAGGCCCTCGCGGCGCCGCTCCGCCTCCCGCCCGCTCCCGCCGCCGCCTTTTGTCTGAGCGGAGCTGGAGCCAGCGCGCCCCCCCCTTCCTCCCAGCGCAGCCGAGCCCCGCCCCCGGCCCCCCAAACTCCGCCTTCCCCAAGCCTACCTAATAACCACCCCCCAAAGGGGAAAAGCAACAGGGGCTTCCCACACCCCTACCCTGCTCGCAGCCCTGCTCACAGCACCTCCCTCCCACCCACCCTGAGAAGATCTATGCCGCAACTCCTCTCCATCTATTTTTCCGTGGAGAGGGCGCCCAAGGTTCAACCAACACCCCCCCTAAATCCCTGGTTCCCGCAAGTTCCTGGGGCTGAGGCGTGGGGGAAGGAAATTGAGTCTTGGAACCCTAGGGAAGAGCCTTACTCCCAGTCGCATGGCAAAGAGTTAAAGCAGGAGCCAGACTCCAAGAGAGATGGAATAGAGTGAAAGGGAAGAGATTGAAGATAGATATGAGAAAGGACTAACAGAGGGCAGGGGGAGAACATTGGAACCGCCTTGCACTGAACCATCTTTTTTCCCTAGAAGAATAGCCCCAGAGAAGCAGTGAAGTGTGTCCTATGCCCTAGGCTGGAGGTCAGGAAACTTGAATTCTAATTCTGGTTCTGCCATGAATAAATTGTGTGACCTTGGACAAGTACCTTCCCCTCTCTGAGCCTTAATTTCCTCATCTTTGCAGTGAGGAAGTTGACTGGACAATCTCTAAGGCTCTGCACTTTGGGTGTACAAGGCAAAGTCACAGACCACAGGCCAGGCTGAGTGACTGTAGGCAGCCTACCCTCTCATGCCATCCACCCCACACTGCTTTTCTGGGCATCCTCTAGGACAGATAGGAAGGAAACTGACATTCATTGATTGAGTCATTCATTCATTCCTGGTTGCATCCATTCAATAAACAGGTATTAGGTAGCCATGTGCCCCCACATACAAAAATGAAACACAATTTCCTGCCCTCAAGGAGCATAAAGTCCAATGGAGAGGGAAGGATATGGAAACCAATCATTATGATAGAGTGTGAGAAATGCCATGCATGATCAATCTGTATGTACACAGTCACTGTGGAATCCTACCTAGCGTGTGTCATTAGGGTCTTTGAACTATAGTAACTGTTCTCACCATTTATTCACAAGGAACCGCAGAGGGAGAGTGAGTGACTTACTCAAGGTCATGTGCTAGCACTCACAGACCTAGTCCTAGAATTCAGGTCTTTCCCATTCCAAAGTCCACGGAGGATACTTGGGGGTAGGAAGTTAGCTTGAGGCAAAGCCTGGATATCTGATCTTTGGGGATAGGGTACAAGCACACTGATCTGCCCGGGATGTTCCTTCTCCTCATCTGGGGGAGGAGAGCCACTGACTGCACCCTCTATTCCCACTCCTGCTTCTGCTTCCGTTTTCCTACTCTTCCCTTCCCAGGCGAGGTGAAGGTGACTCTCTGTCCACCTATTTCCAACTATCGCTTCAGAACTATCCAGCCTGCATGGCCCTCTCCAGGTCAGTGAGTCCATTCTCCCTGGGCAAACAGAGGAAGGGGGCAGTGCTGAAGAGGCAAGGTCTCGTTCACTCTCATGGTAGAGGAGGAATCTCACTTGGTGGCTCATTCCGATGTCTCCCACCCATGCTCTTTGGGAAGTCTGCCTCACAGCCAACTCCATCCCCTCTTGTTGTGGTCTCTGTGCAGTCCACCGAGTTCAGTCCTCACTGCAGAGAGCAGAGGTCCTAACCCTGGCCTTTCCTAACCCACGCAGGATCCTCTCACACTCCCCATTTAGTTGTTATAATCCTCCTCCTGACACTCACTCCCACTGCCTTCCTGTCTCCACTTCAGGGGACTTTGGAGGAGGGACAGCCCAACTCTTCTAGCCAGCCCTGGAGCTTCCAACAGACAAAAGACCACCCCTGCCTTCTCCATTCACATACATCACCCTTCCCTGGAAGCTCCAGGAAGAGAGGTGAGGGGAGGGGGTGCTGGAAGAAGCCAGCTGACCAGCTGGTCACCATGGAAACCAGGCCTATTTCCTGAAGATGAGCCTGGCTGGGGTGGGCCAAGGGGGAGTGAGGGCACAACAAAGGGAACCAGAGAACACCAGCAGAGAAAGACCGGAGGGACCTCAAAGAACACTGGAGTGGAGGAGGCAAAGTCAGGGCTCTAGCAATGCTGTGGCCTGAGTCAAAGTCCCCAGGTCATCCTTCCAGATAATGCAGGTCCCTCTCCCCATTTCTGGAGTGACAGGAGGGCTTCCTGTCAGAATGCAGGCTCTGGAGCTAGAGACAGTGGGTGACTCAATGCTGACCTCAAGTGGCCATAAAAGGTGCTGCCACACACCTGCTATGGCTCAGGGCCAGACACCTGGCTGGGTTGGGGTGGGTTTTTCCTTAAATTCAACCTCTGAATGAATTAGGACAGTCTCTGCACACTTCTGAGTTCTTGTGTCCTTGCAGAGGGCTCTTCCCCATGTGGTTTAGATCTTGATAAAGGAAAGGAGGTTTCACTGAAAAAAATGTAAGAGTTTTGGATTAAGTTAGGAGAAGCCAGGTCTGCACTTTCTAACTGACCTTGGGCAAGTCAACTCACCTCTCCCGGCCTCAGCTTCCCAATATTAAAATGGGGATGAGAGCGCCTTATTTTGAACCCAGCTGATCTGGGTCTGGAGTTTATGACTGTACTTTTGTTCTAGCCATTGAGGATGGGAGAGGAACACGTCAGGGTAGGAGATTGAAAACATCTCAAATCACACTGCCCCCAAGGGAAGGAGATACCTCAATTTCCTTGGGCTTTCCCCTCATAGCTCCTCCTGCCTCATGCTCATCACATCCTTCCTACTCTGCCCTCCACGGGGATGGAGAACAGGGGGCCATCTTCTCCCCTGAGCCCTCCCCCACTCCTCTCTCCAATCACCCCCAGAGACTAGGCCCTTCTCTTCTCCCCATCCTTCTTCCCTTCCCATTCCCAGTCCAAATGGAACCTTCCCTGCCCTCACCCCACTGAGTAGTTGGCCACACTGTGTACCCCCACAACACCCTGCTCTCACTCCTGTTTTAGTCCAACCACTCTGAGTTGTAATTGTCAGAGAGCTTTTTGAAGGCTGGGACTATGGGATTATTTTGTTGATTGTGATGGTGGTTATCATTGTTACTGTGGCAGTAGATTTTGCTTCCAGTAGAGAGAACAATGTCAGACACATAGGAGAGTCTCCATACATGTTTGTCAAATGAGTGAATGATGGATGAATAAAAGGTTAAAGGGCGGGCAGCAGTGGGAAAGCTGGTAAGTAGCCACCTATACTCACCCTACCTTCCTTTCCCCAGGCCAGATCTGGAAAAGACAGATCTGCCCTTCAGGATGACCATTGCTGACCTTAGGTCCTTGGCACTTGGAGTAGGGGGAAGGAAAAGGAAGGAGCAAATCATGGGGCCCTGGTTTGGGGTTCACCCGTGGATGGGGTTCACCCACAGCTGCCCTAGGCCCAGGGAAAAAAGAGACAGGAAGAAGGAAAGATGTTTTGGGGCTGTGGCTGTGGCGGGGACCTGAGCAGAGTGCAACCCAGCATGTCTGGGGCCTCCCCATCCCGGCCCCACTACGAGGAACTAACCTTCCCCCTGACTGCTGGGGGTAACCAGATACTGTAACCACCCGAGACCAGTGTTTCACCCTGTGAGGAGGAGGAAACCCCAGGACTACTCTGCTCCGTAAACAACAGTCGCTTAAGATAATTCACTTTCCAAAAACATATTCTTACGTCCAATTGTATGTGATATGGGAATTTGACACAGGAGACTCTG
The DNA here is from genome assembly GCF_041146395.1 of Eulemur rufifrons. Classification (NCBI taxonomy): domain Eukaryota; kingdom Metazoa; phylum Chordata; class Mammalia; order Primates; family Lemuridae; genus Eulemur; species Eulemur rufifrons. Next base: position 13,190,610 of record NC_090997.1, on the reverse strand, counting down.
TATCCAGGACCCAAAGGGGAACTGCTCCTTTAAAGACAACGGGTGTCCCCTTTCCCTACACATACTCTTGGGCACCAATAGGGAAAGATGAGAAAGCAAGAGAAATTGAGAGAAATGGGCAGGGGATGGGAAGTCATGCTTCCTCGTCCCACCACCCACGTGCCCTCCCCATAAGACGTCCAGCTTGTGCAGACAGTAAATATGCCTTTAAAACAAAAGAATGAAAAAAATGAATGAAGAAAGAGAAGAAGTGAAAAAAGAAAAGAAGAAATTGCATGGAACTAATGAATGGAATGAAGAGGGAAGGGGAAAGAGTGAATGAATGAATGGATGAATGAATGGCCGAATGAATACATGAATGACTGGTTGGCTGAATCAAGGAAGGAGTGAGTCAGGACTCGGTAACCATAGACTCCAAGCCTACGCAGAGGCCGGGATCAGGGGGATTCCGGAGGGGCGTGGCCTCCGCCCGGAAGCGCCCGTCGGGGGCGGGGCGGGGCGGGGCCAGGCGGCGCGCGGTTACTTCGCTGGGCCGAGGGGCGGGGCGACAGGGAGGACCAGATCTGGCCGCCCAGCTGCCCAGAGTAACCGCTGCGGAGGATCCGACCGGCGCTGCGAACCTCGTCCTCGCTTCTCGCCGACCCCTTGGAGACCCACAGCCCGGCGAGGAGGCCGCTCCGGGCCGGGCGTCTGCTCTGCTAGAGGGACCTGCAACCCGGAAAGGCAGCGCGCCGGAGTCCGGAGCCGGATCCTGCTCGGACCGGGCCCCCGCGGGCCGGTGCCGCTGGCATGTCGGAGGTGCGGAAGGGGCCCGACGAGGCGGACGAGAGCCAATGTGACTCTGGCATAGAGTCTCTGCGCTCCCTGCGCTCCCTACCCGAGCCCACCCCAGCCCCAGCCTCCAGGCCCTCGGACGGGGGTGGCCCTCAGACCTGGACCCATCCTCCGGGCACAGCCAAGGAGCCACAGGAGAAGGAAGACGCGGATGGGGAGCGGGCTGATTCCACGTATGGCTCGTCTTCCCTCACCGAGCCCCTGGTCTTGCTGGGGGGCCTCGAGGCTGAGGACCCGGCTCCACGCTCGCCCCTCCCTCCTATGGGAGCGCTGAGCCCTCAGCAACTGGAAGCACTCACTTACATCTCCGAGGACGGAGACACGTAAGTATGGGGGCTAGGCTGAAAGGAGGTGCTAACTCTGGGCCTCCCCAGGAACAGCAACAGGCCGGGCACCCCAGCTCCCCCATGAGGAAGGCGCCCGCCTTGGAAAGCAGGAGACCCCACTCTCTCTTCCAAACTCCAAACTTAACTCCCAGCCCACTTTTGAGGTCAATCCAGGCCCAGATTAGAACACCTGGCATTGTCGCTTTGCTCTCCCTTTTGGGGGTGGGCAGAGCTGGCAGGGCCCTTACCCAGGCACCTGGAACCCCAGCCAGCATCTTGGAAATCTACCAATAACCCACCCCTAGAAAGAGAAAATTCCCCTGACCAGTCCAGTTTTTTTTTTTTTTTTTCTTACTCGAGGAGGGGGCATCCTTGTTTGCTCAATATCTGGGATTCCCAGCCCCTGACCTCAGAAATTCCTGTCTCAAGAAACAAGAGGTGCCAGTTACAGGTTGCCAGTCGAGGCCAGGAAGCTAGGGGTGGGGGTGCCACCAAGGTGCAGGGTTGGGGCTGGTCCTGAGGAAGAGGAGGTGAGCCAGGCTGGGGCACTTTTGCCCCAGCAGACAGGCGGCTGGCTCCCCCAGCTTACTTCCTCCTTTGCTGAGAAAGGGGAAGTGAGGGCTGGAGTCAGCCCGACACCCTGCACCTTCCAAGCTCCCCAAGTCCCCTTCACTCTCCTGTCTGACCCCCTCATTTTACCCTTCCTCTCCCAGGCCCAGGTGGAGTTTGGTGGGGACTGGGCCAGAGGGCAGTTGACCTAAGAAGCATTTGTGTGGGATGGGTTGGCCAAATGAAGACTTAGCCCCCAAGAAAAGAAAACACTGACAGAGGAGGGAGTGGCTGGGATTTGGGGGTAAGAAACAAGAATTTGGGGGTAGGGGGAGAGGTTGCTGGAGTCTCAGATCAGGGATACTGGAATAAACAGGGGTAGGGGAGGCAGGTGGTGCCTGTCCTGATCCACTTTTTGGAGATGCAAGGGTCCTAATCGTGGGTGGCCATTGACTTGACCTAGTGGATGAGAGACGACGAATGAGCTCAGTTCTTTCTGTACTCTGTGCCTGGATCACCAGCCCTCAGGCCCAGAACTCCAAGATTTTGGGGGTTTCATGCAAGATACCTATGGTGACCTTTGATCCAGGGAGTTGGGACTTCTGACACTGCGCTCTTTTGTTAGCCTCTAGGCCCCAGCCTTTTCCATCTCTAGTTAAACAGGTGTTGTGTCTGGACTGGATGTGTGTGTGTGTGTGTGTGTACGGAGGGGAGAAGTGTCAGGACTCCCCAGCAGTTCCCTGGAGAGGAGGGGGGCACCTTCCTCCCCTGGAGGTGTCTGGGCTGTGGGAGGTATGGAAGTGGGAAGAGGAAGTGGGAGGAGGGGAGACTGGAGGAGAGAGGGAGGTGGCTGCAAGAATGTGACCCAGAGAGCAGGCCCTGGCCGAGGGGATTTCCAGAGCGGTTCCTCCCTCCCTCCGTCACTCTCTCCTGGGCCTCTTGCTGCTGCCGCCAAAGCCTACCCGCCTCCTGCCTGCACAGCCCCTTCCCCAGCCCAGTCAGGCCTTTTAGCCAAGGTACCCACCCCGCCACCAATGCCCCAAGGCAGCTGTCCCAGTCTAGCCCCTCCAGCCCGGGCTTTCGTTTTACCCACCTGATGTGGGGAAACCCCCCCACAAGACTGGAACTTCCCCTCCCAGCTGCCCCTTTTACCTCTAGATTAAGGCTCGTGGCCCCCCCAACAGACACACATTTTCTGCACTGCACAGACCCCCCACACATGCTTGGAGGTGCACACAGGGGTGGAGGGCCTCTGCTCAGGCCCAGCTGGTCTGTGCTAACTGAGGATCGCCCCTCTGGACTCCCCTGGGAAGGGAGGCGGGAAAGGATGCCGCGCTGTCTCCTTGATCCTCTTACTGGAACTTCTGTTTCTCTCCCTTAGAATGTGTAACATTGAGTTGCTGGTAGAGAGATGACCCTACATCTCCCTCCTTCTATCCTCCCTGTTGGGGCCAGGGGAGGTGGGGAGCCCAGCCCTGGAAACCCCCTCTAGACTACTTCGGTAGCTTTCAGTTTGGCTTTGAGCTGCAGCTGGCCTGGCAGGGCCCTGGGGGCAGAGAGGAGCGGGTGTGGGCAAGCTGGACAGGAAGGCCCTTGTCCTGTCATCACCCTGCCCACATGCCCACCCGGCCAAGGCCCTCCTGAAGGCCAGCAATGGGAACTTGGAGTTCCATCCCTCAGGATCCTGGTTTCTCACACCAACCCCTCACTTCCTGGCCCACACTCTCACTTCCTGCACCTACTCTGTGGGTAGCTAGTTAGAAGTTGGTATGTTCCTTTTAACCTTAAGACCCCAGCCCACCCTCTCTGGCCTGGGCCCTGACTCCAAGCCCTGCCTCTGTTCCCCTAGGCTGGTCCACCTGGCAGTGATTCATGAGGCCCCAGCGGTGCTGCTGTGTTGCCTGGCTTTGCTGCCCCAGGAGGTCCTGGATATTCAGAACAACCTTTACCAGGTGGGTGGAGAGAGTGGGCTGTGCCTGTTTCTGCCCTGGCAGCCATCCCCAGCAGCCACACCACAGTCCAGTCTGCTGTCTCAGCAAACCATATGCCAGACACTGGGCTAGAAGCTGAGGATGCAGACATGAGTAAGACACAGCCTCTGCCCACAAGGTGCTTGCAGCCTGGGCTGGGGAACTCATGTCAAATACCTAAATACACATCACAGCAACAAGAGTTGTGATAGAGACACACACCAGCTGCTGTGGGGTCCGGTGTCTTTGTGGAGCAGCCAGAGAAGGCTTAGTACAGGAGGTGACATCTGAATAGAGCCTCAAAGGAGTGCTTTTCCAAGTGGAGACTGCCAGGTGCCTCTGTCTTTCCTCCTCCAGCCTAACCCCTGCAGCTTAACCCCTGGGGGTGGATAACAGAGGTCTCCCCACAGGGTAAGGGGCTAGATTCTGCCCCCACATGTCCTTTCTCCAGGGGCTAAGGGAAGCTACAAGAAGAGCAGGGTCCACTTTCTTCACCCTGCTTCCAGAATTGGGGTCCCAAGAGCTTGGTGGGAGGACGACAGGAGGAAGGGCTTGGGAGTATTTCCTTGGAAGACCAGGACTATGGCTCTTATAAGCTGCTTTCAAAGAAGGTGCTGGCAGCTGGTGACTCCTATGCCCACCCTAGCATGTTCCCAGAGGTGGGAACATGCTGCAGTGGCCCTGTGACCCTCTATTTGTGCCTACAGACAGCACTCCATCTGGCTGTACATCTGGACCAGCCGGGTGCAGTTCGGGCACTGGTGATGAAGGGGGCCAGCCGAGTGCTACAGGACCGACATGGTGACACGGCCCTGCATGTGGCCTGCCAGCGCCAGCACCTGGCGTGTGCCCGCTGCCTGCTGGAGGGGCAGCCAGAGCCAGGAAGAGGACCATCTCACTCCCTGGACCTCCAACTGCAAAACTGGCAAGGTGCAGGCAGCCTCCGGGCCTGTGGGATAAGGAGGGCATAGGAGACAGGCACCCCACTCTCGGGGAAGGTGGGGGGTCCCAGCATTGATGCCCCTCCAGCTCTAGGCACATAGATACTCAGTGCATCTTTGCTAAATGAATCAGTGACTGATTTGATCTAGAATTTACCCAACACCTACTGTGTGCTGAACAGAAACTAAATCTTGCCCTTGGGATGTTCGGTTTAATAGACATTAGATGAACTCATTCATTCATTCAACAGAATTGTACTGAGGGTCTTCTATGTGCCAGATAGTATCCTAGGAGCTAGGCTTGCATCTGTGAACAAAACAGAGAAAGATCGAGATGGACAATAAATACAAGAAGTGAATTATATATTATGTTAAAAAGAAGTAAGTGCTATGGTAAGTAGAGCAGACTGAGGGGAGTGGGAGAGTTAATATGATTTTTAAATCAGGTAGTCAGGGAAGGCCTTGTGGAGCCAGGGACATTTGAACAGAGACTTGAAGGAGGTGAAGAATGTAAATTTGAATCTAAATCTCTGTTACTAAGCAAGAGGGGTAGAGGGTGGTGTCCAGACCAGAAAGACAGCAAAAAGCCCAGGGGAGCACACTGGAGGAAGTAGGCCCTGGGGAAGGGCTGGGGACATGAGGATCCTGCATGGCTTTTCAGAAAAGGTGACTTTTGGACTGGGCTAGAAGGCAGGAACTTTAGATTCTGTGTGTGTGTGTGTGTGTGTGTGTGTGTGTGGAAGGTATGTGTATTGGGGTAGGGTGTGTTTGGTGGGGTGTCACTCAGCAACCTGATCCCTGAAGCATGAAAGTTTCAATAACATGACTCTGAAAAGGTGGAAACTTTGAGTTCCTTTCCTTTTAGACTTTTGAGGGGGTTTTTGGGTGTGCGTTTTAACAGTCCTGTGATTAGAGACATTGAGTGGGCAGTGAGTCCCTTGGGGCTAAGGGGTAAGGAGGTCCCTGAAGAGAGGAAGAGAGGGAGTTGGTGAATGCAGATCGGCAGCCCCTACCCTCACCCCATCCCAGGTCTGACCTGTCTCCACATCGCCACCCTGCAGAGGAACCAGCCACTCATGGAACTACTGCTTCAGAATGGAGCTGACATTGACACGCAGGTGAGGCAGCCAATCAGGGCACTGCCCCACCCAGGGCCTGCCCCTCACCTGGTCCAGCCCCAGGTCCCTTGCCCAGCAGTCAGAAGTGGTGGTGCTCACTTCCTTATCCAGAGCCCAGGCCTAGCACACTGCCTGTTAAGGGCCTTGGTGACATCCTTCTTCCTCTCCAGGAGGGCACCAGTGGGAAGACAGCATTGCACCTGGCCGTGGAAACCCAGGAGCAGGGCCTGGTGCAGTTCCTGATCCAGTCTGGTGCCCGGGTAGACGCCCGCATGCTGAACGGGTGCACACCCCTGCACCTGGCGGCTGGCCGGGGCCTCATGGGCATCTCATCCACTCTATGTCAGGCGGGTGCTGACTCCCTGCTGCGGAACGTGGAAGATGAGACACCCCAGGACCTGGCTGAGGAAGTAAGAGGCATATACTCTGCTCTGTTCTCCAAGGCCTCCCACACCCATAGCAGAGACAGGTGCTGTCACTAGCTGAAAGGGCCAAGGAGTTAGGAGTCCTGGGGTGTAACCAGCACTCTGCCAGTCACCAACTGTGAGACTTTGGGCCAGCCTCTGCCCTTCTCTGAGTCTGTTTCCTTAGCTGGTCAGGACCAGGGGCCCCGCAGTGAAAGTGAATCAGTGAAGCTGGCCAGGCGTGAGACAATGGGGTGGCGAGGCCTGTGAGCCATGCCTGAGGGTCTCTGTACTCAGCTTCAGCAAAGGTTTGCAGAGTAAGAAGGTAAGCACGGCATTTTGAGGGGTGAAACCCAGATTTTCTGTGTAGTCTTTCCTGTTTTTAAATGTTCAATGTAAAAAAATACTCCTAATGTTTTGTGAGTACCGTTTCCCATGCCCTCCCAACAAAAAATCCCAGATTCATGGGCTGGATCACCTCTAAGATCCCTCCTAGCTTAGGTATTCTGGCATTGCTTTAAGAAAGGATGGCTTGCTTAAGGCCTCAGGGCTCGCAGAGGGGCCCCTATTCTGGGGATTAGTATGAAGAGTTGTTCCCTAATGGTCTTTAACTGTCATTTGATGGGGAGGGTGTGGCCCAACAGGTTTCCCCAGTCCCCTCTCCCAAGTTGCCTTTTCCTATGGCCACTGATCTTGCCTCTCTCCATTCTCCTTCTCAGTCCCTTGTTCTTTTGCCCTTTGATGACCTGAAGATCTCCGGGAAGCCACTGATGTGTGCCAACTGAAGCCAGGGCGGGGTCTGGGGCCCTGGCGGCTCCACCTCTTACCATCTGGAAGCTGGGATCATAACTGCTGCAGTTTGGATCCAGGCGATGTGCCCTACTGGTGTCCTAGGGACTGCTGAGGCCACAGCCTGGGGCCAGTACAGTCCTGAGCTGAGAGGAGGAATTCCAAGTGAAAGAGAGCCAGTCTGGAAGGAAGAGCTTCCCAGGTGGATGGAGATTCTTGGAAGACACCCAAAGCCCCGCATGCCCTGGGTGAAGCCTGTTTGCCTCTCTTGAATGTGGCAGGGGTTCTTGTTTCTACCTGTGTTGGGTCAGCCTGAAACTGCCCACCAATGGAAAACCAGTGGACTCTCTGAAAAGAGACTGAAATAGGAGCAAGCAGGGCCCTGAGGGGTCCCATCTTACTCCTGCTGAGGACTCTAAAACACTGTTGTTTAAAGACTTCACACAGAAGGCTCTGAACTAAGCCTTTGGAGAGGGGAAGACTCAGTAACATGACACTAAAATGACAGAGACTTGAAAAGATTTTCCCTTCTAAAATTGTTTTGCGTGCATGCACATCTGTGTGCGTTGGGGATTTTTAGACAGGGCTGCCCTGTGACCTTGTGGTAGAGACAGAGAGAAGGAAATTGTCCCCGAGTCCAGTAGGGACTTCGTGTGGGGAAGGGGCTAAATAGTCCTCAGGTCAGAAACTGTGTCCAGCGCAGACCCTTGCCTTTTCTGTGCAATGGAGGGAGAGGAGGAGGAAGGAGAAGACAGGCCCTGGAGGCCTCATCCCTGCCCTGGAGGCTGCCATCTGGAAGAGCTGGGGAGAAGGGTAGCCTAGGGAGTTTGGGCACAAGGGAGCTGTGACTTTTTACATTTTTCCTTCCATTCCACACCTTTGAGGGCCCTGCTAGGTCAGGCCTATCCTGGCATGAAGAATGTGGGGGAATAAACCAACAGAGTCACTGGCCACTTGGAGCTTCTAGTCTAGTGAGTGAGATAGATGGCCATTAAAATCATAAACATCCAAATAAATATGTAATTACAAGTTGCTGTGGTGCTGTGAAGGGAAAGAATAGTGGGAAGGAGAACAATGGAGTGGGTGGAGGCCCATACTTCGGGTGGTCCAGGGACCCCTGTATGAGGAGTGTCATCTCAGCTGGGCCATAAGGATGAGTAAGGGATGGGGACAGAGCATTTGGGGGAAGGCCTTTCGTGCATTAGAGGAACTGAGAGGCCAGTGGGCCTCTAAAGGGGGTGGGTGAGTGAGCAAGGAAGACGAGCCAGGCCATGCAGAGCCTCGAAGGTCACGGGGAGTTGGGGGACAGAATTGTTGGCCCAGCTGAGAAAGGAAGGGGACATACCCTGTCAGACACAGGAAAACTAACATAAAGGGGAAGTGTTTGGGACACAGCCTCATGTCCCGTCCGTAAGATGGCAATGGTCACCCTCGGGACGCCCATGACGGTCAAGGGCGATGACGAAGCAGAAGGGACGCACGGGGCTGGCGCCCCTCCAGGGTTGGGGGCTCTTCACTCTCCGCTCCAGGAGCAGCCCAGCTCCCCGAACCTGGCCGCGTCTGCCTCCGGGCCGCGCGGGGGCGCTGTGGCCCGGCGACGGTCCGGGGCGCTGCGTGGTCGCAGCAGGGGACGGAGGGGCGGCCGCGGGGAGGGAGGCGGGAAGAGCGCGGCACTTCCGCTAGCTGCTTGCTCACTGGCTGCTCCCGGAGGCGGCGGCGGGAGCGGAGGGCGCGCGCGGCCCGGGGACTCGCATTCCCCGGCCCCCCTCCGCCCCACGCGGCCTGGACCATGGACGCCAGGTGGGGGGCTAGGGCAGCGGCGAGCCCACGTGACCGAGCCCCCGGACCACGTGACTGCCTGGCCTCGGCTTGGGGGGCCGGGTGGGGTCCAGGCTGCGGGCTGTCGGCCGGAATAACCCTGCCTGGAGCCGGCGGGGATGGGGGCCGCGGCGTGGTCTCGTGCTCCTTGGAGGGCTTCGGCAGTGTCCGGCGGAGGGGCTAGGGACCCTGGCCCTCCGGGAACGTGGAGGGCGGTGCGGGGGGAGGGGGCGCTGCGTCTGGCCTGAGCTGCCGGCAAGTGCTGGAGGGAACAGAGGGGACCTGTGTGGCCCGAGGGGCGGGTCCGGCCCCGGGGAAGGAGGAAGCCCTGCCTGGCCAACGCCGGCTTCCCCGAGAGAGAGAGAGGCGCTCTTTGTCCGGGCTAGGCTGCAGCGGAGGGGGGCGGGGAGGAGCCTGGGCCCTTCTCCAGTGTGGTCCCTTCTGGAGGGCCGAGGAGATGAGGAACTGCCCCTTGATCCTTATGTCCGCTGTCCCTGCAGGTGGTGGGCAGTGGTGGTGTTGGCTGCGCTCCCCGCCTTGGGTGCAGGCGGGGAGACTCCTGAAGCCCCTCCGGAGTCATGGACCCAGCTATGGTTTTTCCGGTTTTTGGTGAATGCTGCTGGCTATGCCAGCTTTATGGTACCTGGCTACTTCCTGGTGCAATACTTTAGGCGGAAGAACTACCTGGAGACAGGTGTGTGAAGAGAGGGCGGGGATGTGGACTAGGTCGAGATTGCGGTTGCAAGTCCAAATGGGATATAACTTGGAAAGGGAGGGAGGGAGGCCAGTAGGCTGGGCAACAGGGTAGGCTGGTTGCTCTGGGGGAGATGAGGTGCTATAGAGAAGATTTTGGGCTTGACTTTGTGTGTCTTCTTCAGGCAGGGGTCTCTGCTTTCCCCTGGTGAAAGCCTGTGTGTTTGGCAGTGAGTCCAAGGCCTCTGAGGAGGTTCCTCTGGCTCCTCGGACAGAAACATCAGAGACCACCCCGCTGTGGCAGGCCCTAAAGCTGCTCTTCTGTGCCATGGGGCTCCAGGTAGGTAGGCAGGTTCTGCTTCTCTTCCTGGGTCAGGTCCTGGTGGGCAAGGGACTTTGTGAAACCGAAGTTTCCATCATAGCAGTCCCAGAGGTTTGCGGGTTGGTGTGTTGTGTCCTCCTCTCGGGCACACTGCACCATCTTGGAGGTGTTTGGGGGAAATGCTGTCTTTTCTTTCCTCCTCTTCTGCTCTCCAACACTGGTACCGAAAGTTAACTGTATGCTATTATTTCATGATGTCTAGTGCAGAAGAGGGGCCTTCTCTTGCCCTCTTTTCTGTGATTTCTACTGTGCCATTATACTTCCCCCCTGCACTTTTGTGTCCCATGTACTGTAAGCCCACTGATAAGAGTTTGGGGGAGCCATTCAGCCTTCTCCCAGTACTGCATGTGAGAGGGGTGCTAACATGCTGACCACAAATACCTTGGATGGAGTCAGCTGTAACATACCCATACTGTGGCGACAGACAAGATCTGGGCAGTCTCAAAGCATTTGTTATTTTTTCACCCAGGCTTGATTCCCTACAAGGTGGATCCACACTGGGGAGGGGAGAGGAACTACAGAGGAACCAAAAAATGTATGCTGTCCTTTAAGGCATTTAGACATCATCCTGAGGAAGAGGGTGAGATCTATTTCTGTCTCTTGCTTATTGTCTTCTGTCTCCACCCTCCCCCACCCAGGTGTCCTACCTGACTTGGGGTGTGCTACAAGAAAGAGTGATGACCCGCAGTTATGGGGCCACAGCCACATCACCGGGTGAGCGCTTCACAGACTCACAATTCCTGGTGCTAATGAACCGAGTGCTGGCACTGATTGTGGCTGGCTTCTCCTGCATCCTCTGCAAGCAGCCCCGGCACGGGGCACCCATGTACCGGTACTCCTTTGCCAGCCTGTCAAACGTGCTTAGCAGCTGGTGCCAATATGAAGCTCTCAAGTTTGTCAGCTTCCCTACCCAGGTGCTGGCCAAGGCCTCTAAAGTCATCCCTGTCATGCTGATGGGAAAGCTGGTGTCTCGCCGCAGTTATGAACACTGGGAATACCTGACAGCTGGCCTCATCTCCATTGGGGTCAGCATGTTTCTGCTGTCTAGTGGACCAGAGCCACGCAGCTCCCCAGCCACCACACTCTCAGGCCTCATATTACTGGCAGGTTACATTGCTTTTGACAGCTTCACCTCAAACTGGCAGGATGCTCTGTTTGCCTATAAGATGTCATCAGTGCAAATGATGTTTGGGGTCAATTTCTTCTCCTGCCTTTTCACTGTAGGCTCACTGCTAGAGCAGGGGGCCCTCCTGGAGGGGACCCGCTTCATGGGACGACACAGCGAGTTTGCTGCCCATGCCCTGCTTCTCTCTGTTTGTTCTGCCTGTGGCCAGCTCTTCATCTTCTACACCATTGGGCAGTTTGGGGCCGCTATCTTCACCATCATCATGACCCTCCGCCAGGCCTTTGCCATCCTTCTTTCCTGCCTCCTCTATGGCCACACTATCACTGTGGTGGGAGGGATGGGGGTAGCTGTGGTTTTTGCTGCCCTCCTGCTCAGAGTCTACGCCCGGGGCCGTCTGAAGCAACGGGGAAAGAAATCTGTGCCTGTTGAGTCCCCTGTGCAGAAGGTGTGAGTAGGGTGGAGGAATCCAGAAAGGTGAAGTGAAATAGGACCCTCTCACCATGCTGGTAATTCCTCTCCTACTGCAACTCATCAGAGGCCCTGGTTCTAGGGCAAAATGCAGGTGTTTTCTCAGTATCAGACCAGCTCTGCAGCTGGAGGTGGAGAGCCCAGGAGGCAGCTCTCCCCTTTGCCTTAATATCACCCATCCTCCCCTAGGCGGGTTCTTCCAAGCCCCAGGGTGGACAGTCCTCAGTATAGGGGGTTGGGGGGTAAAGGCTCCAGGGGGCAGAAGTACCTTGCACAGCTCCTCCCTCCCTCAGGTTCCTTGAAGTCTTGCCCTGGCTGTTGGTTCCACCACCTTTCGGACTCCCCCTCCTCCACAGATACCTGTTTCTTACTCTGGTGAGAAAAGCACAAATGGTGTAGGTTCCAAATGCTTTCCCAGGAGGGTAAAAGATGGTGCTGTGCTGAGGAAGGGGGAATAGAGAGCCCTGCCCAGCAACACCACCTGGTGTTCCTGGATCCCTAGGCTCTGCTTGAGGTTTTGGTACTTCAGAAATGTAACTTTTTGCTCTTATAATTTTATTTTATTAAATTAAATTGCTGCAATGGACTTGCTGTGTTTTGGTTGACTGAAAGGGCATACATGGTAGTTCTAAACTACCTTTTGCTTCAGTGTGAATTCTAAGCTACATTACTGATGACCCTTAGTACAACATAGATAAGTAACCCAAAAAAAAACAACTTGCAAGGTAAAGCTGGGGGGATTTAGAAGCTAAGCATTATATCCACTTTGCAAGGGAGAGCATAACTGTATAAAACTGCATTTTCTTTATTCGGCATACTTTAATTTCAGAACAAAATAAACAAAAACACAATGCACAACATCCAAATCCCCTTGTCAAATTAGGAAGGGAATGGGGCTATGAGGCCCTTCTTTCCTGCCTTAGGTACAAGGACAGGAGACAAAAGAAAAAACTAGACATTAGCAGAGGAAGCCAAGTGGGACAGGGCCACTCGAGGCTGTGGGGACAATGGGGACACTATACAGAGGGCACAAGTTTTCCAAGTATAAACTCCTAATCTACTTCTTCCATGCGAGATGCATCTTCATCACCCTCAAGGGGTGGGATCTCATCGGGAACAGCAGCACTGGGTTCCTCTGCTGTCACTTCATCTTCATCAATGCCTAAAGGAAAAAGAGAGCCATGTGAGACTTGACCCAATGGCATTAAATCAAATCTGTCCCGGAGACTAGTTCCACAACTCCTTGTCACACTAGTAACTAGTATCAAGGCTACTTACCTAGGCCTAGCTTGATCATGCGGTAGATGCGGTTGGAGTGGGTCTGTGGATCCTCAAGGGAGAAGCCAGAGGAGAGCAGTGCAGTTTCAAATAGCAGCACCACCAGGTCCTTGACAGCCTTATCATTTTTGTCTGCCTCAGCTTTCTGTCGCAGGGTTTCCACAATGGGGTGGTCAGGGTTTATCTCCAGGTGTTTTTTGGCCATCATGTAGCCCATTGTAGAGTTGTCTCGAAGCGCCTGGGCTTTCATGATCCGCTCCATATTGGCTGTCCAGCCGTAGGTACTGGTTACAATACAGCAGGGTGAAGACACAAGCCTATTGGAGATTGTCACCTATGGACAATCATAAGAACATTGGATTTGCACTGGAACAATTAACATTTTAAGGTGACAATGATGTTATTTAGTTCCTACTCTCATAAGTACCTAAAGCAGGCAGAGTATAGAGGCTCACACCTGTAATCCCAGCACTTTGGAAGGGCAAAATGGAAGAACCCCTTGAGCCTGGGAATTCAAGACTAGCCTGGGCAACATAGCAAGACCTCATCTCTACAAAAAAAATGTAAAAATTAGCTGCGCATGGTGACTCCCACCTGTAGAATCCCAGCTAACCAAGAGTCTGAGGCAGGATTGCTTAAATCCAGGAGTTCGAAATTGCTGTGAGCTATGACGATGCCACTAGACTATAGCCTGGAACAGAGCAAGATGCTGTCTCAAAGAAAAAGGTTAGCTGAAGTAATGCCTAATCTTTGCCACATTTTATAGAAATAGCCATAAACCTGGCTACGAGAAAGAATAAGAGGTAAGCAGGCTCTAAACACAATAGGATGCCTAAACCACTAATTGTGTAATAGCAACATGGGATTCTGAGGGATGCTGCCCCAAAGTATTCAAAATATATCCTAGGCCCAGAGCTGCTTACCTTCTCAACTTTCTTATCCAAGATTTCTTTCATGAGCTTGCAGAGGTTCTCAAACTTTGCCTTGCTCTCCTCCATCTTCTTCTTCTCCTCCTCATCCTCGGGTAGCTCCAGGCCCTCCTTGGTAACTGAGACCAGGCTCTTCCCATCAAACTCCTTGAGCTGCTGCACGCAGTACTCATCAATGGGCTCAGTCATATACACCACCTCAAAGCCGCGCTTCCGCACTCGCTCCACAAAAGCAGAGTTGGCCACCTGCTCTTTGCTCTCACCTGTAAGATTATTATTAAATGCAACTCAAGGGGGCCAAAATGCCTCATATATTGCCAGTTCCCAGATAGCCCTGAGTACGCCCCCACCCAGAAGATGGCTTTGATCAGACCAAGGCTCCAACGCACCAGTGATGTAATAGATGGACTTCTGTGTTTCCTTCATTCGAGAGACATATTCTGACAGAGAAGTCATCTCATCTCCAGACTGGGACGTATGATAGCGCAGCAGCTCAGACAGGCGTCGCCGGTTAGTGGAGTCCTCATGTATTCCAAGCTTTAAGAGTAGGAAGAGAAAAAACAAACTTAATTGGAAATAACCTAACTCTCTGTATGAAAACTTTATCATAAATTAAGGAAGTAATCAATGGAATGAGCATTTGCCTCACCTTCAGGTTCTTAGAGAAGGCCTCATAGAATTTCTTATAGTTTTCCTTGTCTTCTGCCAACTCAGAGAAGAGCTCAAGGCACTTCTTAACAATGTTTTTACGAATGACTTTCAAGATTTTGCTCTGCTGAAGCATTTCACGGGAGATGTTCAGAGGAAGATCCTCAGAGTCAACCACACCACGGATAAAGTCTGCCATCAATCAAGGTAGAAAGCTTAGTAAAAACAGCTAGACCACACCTGGTCACCCAAATACCAACAGAAGGCTTGATTACTCCCAGAACCCCCATTACTATGCTGCAGAGAACTGTTAATTATTTAGGATAAAGACATTAGTTCCAATCCAATACTGAAGGCCTAACTCTTCCCCAACTAAATTAGGTCAAGGAGATAGATACTCACTGAGATACTCTGGTATCAACTCATCACAGCTGTCCATGATGAATACACGACGGACATACAGTTTGATGTTGTTCTTTTTCTTCTTGTTCTCAAAGAGGTCAAAGGGAGCCCGACGAGGGATGAATAGCAATGCCCTGAATTCCAACTGACCTTCTACAGAGAAGTGCTGAAAGGAAGAAACCCAAGATAAGCCAATAGTACGTTTCAGGACAAGAGCACAGCCCCAACACCAAATTATCTGAAACTGGAACAATTAACCCTACTGCTTAGGGAGGATCAAGCAGATATTACAGGTAGAGGACCACAATTGAGCCCTAATGACCTAAACTAACCTAGAATGGTAATAGCTGTGTATAATCCTTTGTAAGAAAATACCCACTTTAATCAGAATCCTACATGAGTAAGGCTGTCATGGGCATTACCCAGATCTCCACCAGAGACTTAAGTGAGATTACTGAAAAGGACACCATTTCTCCACCATGGCAGGGTCATCAGTAAGTTAACTCACAGGGCTCCATGGCTTTCAGAGTTCCCAGCTGCCAACCAGTTGGGCAAGTTCCATGTGTCTACTACCTGGCAACACCCTTCTACCTACTCCTCTATAGCTGAGCCAACACAACACATGAGGCTTCTCACCTTGACTGCCAAGTGGTCTTCCCAGTCATTAGTGAGGCTCTTGTAAAATTCTCCATACTCCTCCTGGGTGATGTCATCAGGGTTTCTGGTCCAAATGGGCTTGGTCTTGTTTAGCTCTTCCTGATCAATGTATTTCTCTTTAATCTTCTTGGTTTTCTTTTTCTTATCCTTACCGCTGTCATCCTCCTCATCTGAGCCCACATCTTCAATCTTGGGCTTCTCTTCATCATCTTTATCTTCCTCTTCTTTATCACCTTTCTCCTCTTCTGCTTCATCATCACTGATTTCCTTCTCTCGTTCCTTCTCCAACTAAATTACCAGAACAGTTTGGAGATACAAATCACCAGGGAAAGCAAAACCCAGAGATCATGAGTCTCCAGAGCAGGAGATATCCTGCATGTAAAAGGAAAAAGATTATAAAGTCCATACTCACATAAAGGGTGATGGGATAGCCTATGAACTGTGAGTGCTTCTTCACTACTTCTTTGACCCGCCTCTCCTCCAAGTACTCTGTCTGGTCTTCTTTAAGGTGAAGGATCACTTTGGTACCCCTGCCAATGGGCTCACCTAGAAAGAATCAATCATAACAGTGTATAAAGAAATGAAAACAAAAACAAAACTACCTTACAGATAGGATGTTCAAAATTTCTACCATTGATTCTTCCAGAAAATTCTAAACCAGCCATCTTATAATAGGTAAAGCCAACTTACCATGGTCAGCACGTACAGTGAAGGAACCCCCAGCAGAAGATTCCCAGGCATACTGTTCATCATCGTTGTGCTTTGTGATCACAACCACTTTCTCTGCCACCAGGTAAGCAGAATAAAAGCCGACACCAAACTGCCCAATCATGGAGATGTCCGCACCAGCCTACCAACAAGTTTTTTAAAAAGTCAAGCACAAGTTCTGAAGCAGGGGCCAGCCAAAGAACATTGATGAATGTGAATCACATGTGTAGCAAAATTGCCACATACCTGCAGAGCCTCCATAAATGCTTTAGTACCAGACTTGGCAATGGTTCCCAAATTATTTATGAGATCAGCCTTGGTCATGCCAATGCCTGTGTCCACCAAAGTAAGGGTGCGTTCCTGAGGGTTGGGAATGATGTCAATTTTCAGCTCTTTACCACTGTCCAACTTGGAAGGGTCTGTCAGGCTCTCATAACGAATCTTGTCCAAAGCCTGAAAATAATACAAACAGTAAGTTATTTTTGCTCCCTCAAAGCCCATCTTTTCTCCCAAAGGAAATCTTTTGGTTTACTTAAATAGGCCTCAATAATGACTGCCCCTTAACTTGAAGTTTAAGAACTACGGTTACATTACCCTATTTGTCCTGAACATAGTCCAGATCTTTCCCTTTCAAGCTCAAGATGGCCACATAGAGTAAGGTGTATCTTTCCAGAATAGCTGCTACTTTATTCCCTTCAACAGCAGCCCCCAATGAACATCAAACAGCTCCCTGTCCTTCTAGATCGCTCAAAAATACACCAATGGAGAAAACCAGTGTACTCACATCAGAAGCATTAGAGATCAACTCCCGGAGGAAAATTTCCTTGTTCGAATAGAAGGTATTGATGATGAGAGACATGAGCTGGGCAATTTCTGCCTGAAAGGCAAAAGTCTCCACCTCCTCCTCTCCATGATGCAATTCCTCAGGCATCTAAAATTAAAATGGTCAATAATTACAGAAGAACATGATGGCCCCATACTTAAGAATCCCAAAGTTCATGTGTTTTCATTCAAAAATTAAAAAGATTTAGGATTCAAATTGCTTTTAGGTGAACACCATCCCTTCCCAAAAGACTGAAAGAGCCTTTTCTTCAAAGACCTCAGGCCACACCTTGAGTGGGAAGCCAATGCAGAGGAATAAAAAAATTAAAGCATTCTTCAACCCAACGTCACATTTTTTGGAAGGTACCCTGGAGCCCAGCTACTTAAAAGAGTGATGACCAGCAGCTTCAGCATCACCTAGTAGCTCATTCAAAACTCAAGAATGCTGGCCCCAACACAAGTATCTAGCTGTAAGAACACCAAGTAATCTCTACACATTTTTATTTGTGAACATTAACTACGTGTTTTTTAATTTAGGGCAGTATAAAATGACTTGTTTAACAGAAAAACGGCAGCATTTTAAACCATTCCTTCTTAAGGATTTCCTAAGTCCAGCGAATGTGCAGGATTACTGTCCCACAAGGCATGGCAAAATAATGCCCCAGATCCATGCGGTGTGCCGCCCAAAGGTCAATTAGATCAGGACAAAGAATCAACGAAGCAAGAGCTCCACCGAAACTCCTCACGGCATAGACAACTACAGTATAGCACTAAACCCAACACGAGTAAGATGGTGGCCATAGCCGCTGGGCCGACCCTCGTCACTGCCGGACATGCGTCGGCCGAGGCCACGCGAGGAGGGGGCGTCGCCGCGCACCCTCCGTTCGCCCCAGCATCCGGGCACTTGGGGCGGGGCGTCAGGATCCACAAGCTTCCAGAACAATCTCAGTTCCCAAGGAGAAGCGGGGGAGGGAGCATATGAATCTCCGAAAGCCTGCCTCCTCTCCGCCCCTCCTCCTCCACCGGGAGAGCCGGAAAGATCTGGAAGGAGGAAACACTGGGGGCCTGAGAACGAAAACGGTTCTCCCTCGCCATGCACCTCCGAAGAAACCAACGAATCAAAAAAGCTTGTAAAAACGCGTCCAGTAAGAGAGATGGGTCTCGCTGGACTGTGCTGAGTCACCCAAGCGTGCACCCCCCCCCCCGCCACCACCCTCCGGACCCTCTGGCGCCCCGTAACGCGTCCGGAAGTGAAGGGACAAATATGGCAGCGTCCCGAGCGGGCGCGGCCACCACGTGCAGCTGCCCACTGCCCCAGCCCGCTCCGCCGCCCACCTCCCCCCGGCTACTCGCCGCCTGGCGGAAGCTCCGCCGCCCAGTCACACTGGATAACAACGAAAAAAGTCTCAAGAGCCCTCACCTGCCACCACCACCATTCCCTGAGAAAAATTAGCAGTGCTACCCACTAGGGCGCCCTAACACGGTCTCTGCGCCCTCTGCGAAAGGACAGAAAGGACGAAAGCACCACGAAAGAGCACTCGAGGAAGAGGAGCGAGGGGGAGAAGCCCGCGGCCTTACCTTGGAAGAAAAGGTCTGCAAGCACTAGAGAGACCAGGGTGGGTCCGGGCTGTCAGCCTCACGCGCCGCACCAAGGCTACGCGGCAGTGACTGAAGAGAGCTACTGTGCGCGCCCAGTTGCCCTATATAAGGCGGAGCACCGCACAGCCGCCCTCCGCCGGATCCCTCCGCCTTAAAGGAGGATGCTCGTCAACCTCGCACGTCCTGGTGTCTGCCCCCTTGACGTCATGGTCCGAAATAAGGACGAGGGCGGGGAGGAGCTCAAGCGTCCAGCTTAGCTTTGCCTCGAGACCCATTACGGGTTCTTTCACATAACGTTTGCTAGTGTTCACAGCCCCTTTTCTGCACGGCCAGGACATAACCCCACCAGGATTAGCGGTTGGGAGTGCTCAGGGGGCATAAGCGGTGGATCTTCGCATGAGGACGCGCACTGAGCTCCCCGAAAACCTATGAGGCAGGCGCCTCCACACCCAAGAGACCGGGGCTCCGGGGACACCCAAAAAGAGTGGGGGCGGCTAGGCGTTGGGCCCACTGCTCCCAGACCCGATTTTCTTCCTAGACTCTGTGCTACACATCTCGCGGCCCGACGGGGGACCGTGTGGCATTCGGAGCCTAACTTTAGGTAGCCGCACATCCCGACTCACGGGAGCAGAAAGGGTAGGCGGCTCGCCGCAGGCCGTGGCTCCGCCTGCGGGGAGGGGCGCCAGCCTCTGCAGCCGGAGAACTCTTTGCCGGCCTGCGGCGGAAGGAGCGGAGGCGGCGGTACTGCGACTATTCCAGCAGTTTCTAGGACTATCTCGTCGGTCCTGCCCTCGCCCGCCTCCTCCTCTCGAGGCTCCGCCTCTCCAGGTGCCGCCTGGGGAGGATCTTTGCAGCTGCTGGGCCTGGCGCGGGTCTGCGCCCGTGTCCAAGGCGAAGGTGGATGGAGGCTGGCCCCCTCTCGTTTTCTGTGAGCCGCCGCGAGCGGGACCTGCGTACCCGGCACTGCGTTGGGCATGAGATGAAAAGTAGAGGGAGGGATAGGCTGACCCCTCCTTTCCCCCATCAATCACACGACACACCGGCGGCCGGGGTGGCTCTGCAGGCGCCTCCTGCAAACTGAGTAGGCACAAGGTTGCAGTCAGAGGCACGGTCCCCATACACAAAGCACAGGGGTATGCGCCCTCCTTAGACCGACTGTTTTGTTGTGTTTTTTGTGTTTTTTTTTTGAGACAGAGCCTCACTCTGTTGCCGGGGCTAGAGTGCCGTGGCGTCAGCCTAGCTCACAGCAACCTCAAACTCCTGGGCTCAAGGAATCCTCCTGCCTCAGCCTCCCGAGTAGCTGAGACTACAGGCATGCGCCACCATACCCGGCTAATTTTTCTATATATATATTTTAGCCGTCCATATAATTTCTTTACATTTTTAGTAGAGATAGGGTCTCGCTCTTGCTCAGGCTGGTCTTGAACCCCTGAGCTCAAACAATCCGCCTGCCTCGGCCTCCCAGAGTGCTAGGATTACAGGCGTGAGCCACCGCGCCTGGCCTTTAGACTGACTCTTGAAGCTGTTTCTTAAGCTGGTTCCCCGGCTCTCGCCCTTCCTGCAGCTGCTTGGTACTGGAAAGAAAGGGTCTCCAGGAACCGCTGGAGGGGGGCGGGAGCTGTTGAACGCCGCATGAAGACTCTGGCCGGTGTGCAGCTTGCTCCAGGCCGCTAGAACCAAGTTGTTTCCCTTCAGCCCTGGCGCCAGAGCTCCTAGGCCATGTCCCTGCCCAGTGAGCTGCGGACAACCATGTCTGGCCTGGCTCTGCCCCTTTGCTTGCCCTCCGGCTGGCACAGGACTACTCCCGGGAAAGGGAAAAGCATGGAAAGGCACAAAGCCTCGAAAGAGGAACCATAGCTTAGGAACCCCAGAGGGTGGCACGAGGAGTTGAAAGTAGGCCTGGAGACGCGGGTTAGGTCACAGAGGGATGCAAATGCCATGTTAATTAAGTTTTGACCTTAATGGTGAGGGAAGCCACCGAAGGTTATTAGAGACAGGTTTAGAACCTGCCAAGTCTTCAGAATCCTTATTTTCAGCGGCACTTGCAACCACCGGTATTCCCAGGATACCCTTTATTACTGATGAAGCCTCATAGGCCCAGCCCAATCTCTGGCCTTGGAGGGTAGCCCGCTGAAGCAGGGATTAACAAACCCGGACCTGCAGCTAGTGGGCCTGTTGTTGCTCGTTTTCGAGTGGCCTGTGGGCTAGGAATGGTTTTGACACTTTTTGTTACTAATAGTTGAAAAAAAATCAAAATATACTATTTTTACATGTGAAAATTCTATGAAATTTGAATTTCAATGTCCATGAAGTTTTGTTGAAATATAGCCATAGTTATTTGTATACATCTTGTCTTTGGCTGCTTCTGTGTCATATACCACGGCAGAGTTAATGATTGTGACAGAAACCATACAGCTTGCAAACTCTTCAAATAGTTACTCTCCTACCTTTTACAGAAAAGGTTTGCAGACCCCTGAGCTAGATAAAGCTAAGTGAAGACTTGCAGGGAGCTGAGAGTCAGCCTGGGCAGAGGCCTTTGACAGGGTTCAGGGTAGCAGCTGAAGAGAGTTAGATTAGGCTCAATGGATGAATAAAACAACTGGACATTAGTGATGTTATGAGCATGGGGAATACTGTAGATCCTGAACCCCCAGAACAAGCAGCTTCCTAAGCTCAGTACCTGCCAGGTGTGTCATGTTACTTTCTGGACCATCCCAGTTCCTTGAGGCTTAGATCTCTGAATTCCACAGGGAATACCCTTAACTGACACCCTCCTATGCCAATGGGCCTGACTTTCAGACAAACTGGACAATTGGGCAGGTCTGCACAGCCAGCGTGGACTCCATCTCTTTGCCTATGTTTTCATGTTCCCTGCTGGGACGCAAGATAAGTCTTATACAACTTTTGCTCACTTTATTGTTAGTATTTTTATTTTTATTTATTTATTTATTTTTTGAGACAGGGTCTTACTCTGATGTCCAGGCTGGAGTGCAGTGGCATCATAGTAAACTGCAACCTCAAACTCCTGGGCTCAAGCAATCCTCTCGCCTCAGCCTCCTGAGTAGCTGGGACTACAGGCACGCACCACCACTCCCGGCTAGTTTTTCTATTTTTTTTAGAGATGGGGTCTCGCTCTTTTTCAGGCTAGTCTTGAACTCCTAGCAATCCTCCCACCTCCGCCCCCCAAAGTGCTAGGATTACAGGTGTGAGGCACTGCACCCCGCCTATTTTTTGTTGCCATGGCAAATGGAAATTTTTGTTCATTTTCTGTTTTCCAGAGAGTTAGAAAAGCACCTGATAATTGCTTATTGATCTAGCAACTTGGTAAACTACCTTATTAATTCTTAATTTTTCTGTCAATTTTTTGGTGTTTTCTAGGTACAAGCACATCATCTGAGAACAGTGACAGTTTGGTTTCTCCTTTTTCTCATTTTTATTTCTCTTATTTCATGTTTTACTACAGCAGCTAGGACCTGCAGAACAATGATGAGTGGAAACTGATTCTGGGCCTCCCTGCCTCATTCCTGATCAGAAAAGAAAGCTTCTAACACTTTACCATTGAATACGATATTTACTCTTCATAGTCCTAATTTGCTATACATTTTAATCTGAATAGGTGTCGTTATTTTTCTGCATCTATTGAGAATATTATTTTTTAAATTTCCTTAATCTATTTATATGGTTAATTCATTAATAAACTTTCTAATATTAAACTGAAATGGTCTATTTCTTTTTTTTTTTTTTTTTTGAGACAGAGTATTGCTCTGTTGCCCAGGCTAGAGTGCCGTGGCATCAGCCTAGCTCACAGCAACCTCAAACTCCTGGGCTCAAGCAATCCTGCTGCCTCAGGCTCCCGAGTAGCTGGGACTACAGGCATGCGCCACCATGCCCGGCTAATGTTTTCTATATATTTTTAGTTGGCCAGATAATTTCTTTCTGTTTTTAATAGAGACGGGGTCTTGCTCTTGCTCAGGCTGGTCTCGAACTCCTGAGCTCAAAGGATCCACCCGCCCCGGCCTCCTAGAGTGCTAGGATTACAGGCGTGAGCCACCTTGCCCGGCCTGAAATGGTCTATTTCTTTAAGTTTTGTAGAACTCACCCGTAAAAACTACCCAGGTCTGTTGTTTTCCATATGAAACCATTTTAACTAAGGATTCAATTTTTTTAATAGTTTTATACCTCTCCATGAATCAATTTTGTTTAATAATTTTTCTGGATATTTCTTCAAAGTTTTAAATATGGGCATACTGTTTTCTTTTACTATCATTTATTTTATTATTATTTTTTTAGGCAAGCATGAAAATGAGGTTTATTGAGGAGAGAAAGAAAGGATTATAGGGAAAGAGCATGGTACATGTTTACAGAGCATGATACATCTGCCACAGGTGACAACCAAACCCATTGTCGCAGCAAAGGGAGAGCCAAAGGAGGGGCAAAGAGAGAGAGGGCTGTTTTCTTTTACTATCTTTTAAATCTCTCCTATCTAAAGTATATCTTCTTCTTCATTCCTGAAATAGTTTTTCATGTCTTATCCCTGTTTTTTCCTTGTTCAGTTTCACCAAAGCTTTGCCTATTTTGTTTATATTCATTTTCATATATTTGTTTCTGGCTTTTAAAATTTCTGCTTAATTTTTATTATCTCATTATTCCTACTGTCTTTGTATCAGCTCTGTTATTCTTTTTCTGTTTTTTTAACTTTAATACTCAGCATATTAAATTTCAGGCTTTCACCTTTTCCAACAAAAGGATTTAAGGCCACAAATTTTTCCTCAAAATCACTTAATGTCATGAAACAGGGCCAGAAATTGTGTTCTAAACCATTCTTGAATTATAAATTGGGCATCTTTAGTAACCCACTTTATTAATACAAAAATGACTGTTTTGCTTTTCATATCAGTGGCCTAAGTGGGGTGACCGAGTCCTGCCTGCCTGCTATTGTCAGCCCAGTCCAAAATGTCTACCTTTCTCCCGTCATCACACCCACCAAGCATCCCTTTTTGTCTTGGGCATAGTTCAGTGTTCAAGGTCCCCTTTGACTAAGAAGGTAAAATTTAACCCCAAATCCATTCAGCCCAGAGCAGATCATAGTCAGAGGAAGTACAGGGGCAGATGGCACCACAAACAACCCTGACCTACTTAACTATTTTGCCTGCCACCTGTCCTGTCTCAGGCACAAATCACTCTTTTTCAGTGTGCAGGTCCCAACTGGCTGGATTTCTGGGCCATGTACTGGGCCCAGTGCCTGCCTGGCCCACCTCCACCCAGATTGGTAGGGCTGTGATAGGGCTGCTGGGTGGTGAGGAAATCACACAGGAGGAGCTGGGGTTAGACCCCAGGAAGGACTTCGCTGGTTTCGCCTGGACAGGATGAGATGAGAGTTCAGTATCCTGGGAGGCTTGGGCCCCCTGGGGATGTGAACAGAGGAGGTGATTCTCAGGGGAATGTTTCAGTGACCAGGGAGGAAGGTTGACCACCTTGTCTTACAGTGCTACGTGATGCCTGTAACTTTCTGTCCCCTTCACTGCTTGGTAACTGTGTGTGTGTGTGTGTGTGTGTGTGTGTGACAGAGAGAGAGAGAGAGAGAGAGAGAGAGAGATTGCTTTATATTTACCTGGTGCTTTGCAGTTTACAGAATATTTTCCCACCATGTAACCTTTCAGTCTCAGTTTTCTGGAGTAATATGAGCATAGCAAGTCAGCACCTTAGAGGGTTACTGGGCCGTGGGATGAGACCATATAGGTAAGGAGAGAGCACAAGCGGAGATTCACGACCCGCGCGGGAGGCAGGACCAATGTTACTGTCCCTGCTTCACAGAGGAGCGACCTTGATACCGAGTGCCTGGTTCAAGGTCACTGGGACACAGGGAGCAGTGGACTTGGTCTGACACGCAGTCTGGGCCTCCACCCACCAGGGCTGAGATGCGCAGAGGAGTGGGGCTGTGCTCCCGCCAGGGGGCGCGCGAGCCGGGTGACGTCATCCTCCCCGCCTAGCCGCGGGGCGGGGCAGGGGCTCGGCTCCTTCGGGGCTTTACCCGACCCCGCCTTCCAGCCCCGCGTTCTCGCGGTTCTCGGCTGTCCGCCGGGGGCAGGGCCTCAAGTGCTGGCTCACACTGGAAATGGCTGGGATGGGAGAAGTGAGGCTTGATTCTCGAAGATTCCAGGGTCTGAAGGTGTGGGAGAGGGGAATAAACATGGGCGGGAAGGGACAACGAATCGCCTAGATTGGGGGCGGGGGATGCCACCATGCTGAGGTTCGTCCTAGGAATGCCACGATTCCCCATATCCAGGCTCTCCTGCACTGACACCCTAAATTTCAACTCCATACATATATTGTCATCCTGTATTAAGGAAGAGGAATTGGGGCACAAAGGGTGAATGACTTGTCCAGGGTCACATAGCTGGCACGTGGAGGCCCAAGATGGAATACCTGGCTCTGAATCCAAACTGGTTGTCTCTTCCTCACCAAAAGGTCTGGGAGAGGGCAGAGGCCTTAGTGAGGGTCCTGCTGACTCACATTTAGCACTCATCTTGCAGTCTGGAACCAGAATGCCAACATGCTTATTTCCAGGGAGCACTAGGCCTGCCAGGGCAGGGCCTGAGGGAGCATATTCCCAGCCCCCAGCACCTACCAGGAAGCCAGATCATATTGAGATGGGCTGGAGGAGCCCAGCTCGGACTGAAGGCCACTGATGAGTTGGAGGTGGGGGGATCTGCCCATCTCCACATTCTGCCAACTTGTCCCAGGAACCAGATGAGCCTCAGGGTGTGGGTGGACACTGACAAACTGGTCTCAAGGCAGATCTGCTGGCTGACATCCCTGCAGATAGCCACTCTTCCTCTGTGTGTGTGTCTGTGTGAAGACTCAGGTTTCACGCAGGGCCTGCTGACCAGGCGATAGGGCTATTTCTTTAAAATGATTCTGCATTTCTCTGCTTACATCCATTTTGAATTATCATAGTTTAAACTCAAAACAATTTATTCCAATTCCTAGATTACACCTGAGCTTTCATTTCTATTTTCCACAAAGGCTGCTGCTTTTACTGGAACTCTTAGCTTTTTAAGAGTGTTTAAACCCCCACACTTCACCATAAAAGATTAAACAACACAGACATTCCTGCACTGTAATGGCAGCCACCCTATGGAGAGCAGCTATTTTAAGCAGAAATGTCCCAGGGAAAGAAGGTGATGACCAGCGGCAAGTCAAGGCAGTCACGGAAAGCTGGCAGATTCTCAGGCTCAGCCCTCCCTACCTTATAGGAAGCAAAGTGCTAGGAGGTAAGTGGGGAGGTCCTGTAGGGGAGGCTGCTGCCCTCCAAAGGTGGTGCTGCCCACACAGCGCCCACTTGTGGTTGAGAGCCACCACTGCAGTTGGGCAGGCCTGGGAGGGGCTTTTGCTACACACCTCTCAAGTTTATAGGTGAAAACAGAGGTCAGAAGAATGGAAATGAAGTAAGGAGACCAATTTTGGGGGCATTTGCCATTTGAAAATTAGAAGCAAAAAATATTCTAGTAATTTTCTTCAACATCAATGCAAGTACATTAAGGGAGAAAGTGTATCCTAAATATTTTTTTCCTCCTTCAAATCAGTGCTGGGTTTGAGAGGAATCTACTTAACATCTCATCTCTCTCCCATGAGCACAGGCTATGAGTGCTACCACCCCACTGGAGTCAGGCATGTGAAGACTGTGAGGGGGGATGAGTTCCACCTTGGGACAAACAGATGCAGTGAAGCAAACATTTTCTGAGTACATCTGGGAGCCAGGTATAACATAGCTTGAAAAGTCAAAAAGTGCATAAAAAGTAGACCCTAACCTCAAAAACATGACAGTCTGATAGCTGGAGTAAGATAACAATATGGGCTGGACATGATGGTTCACACCTGTAATCCCAGCACTTTGGGAAACTGAGGCAGGAGGATCGCTTAGGAGCCAGGAGTTTGAGACCAGCCTGGGCAACATAGTGAGACCCCATCTCTACAAAAAATTAGTCAGGCATGGTGGCGTGCACCTGTAATCCCAGCTACTTGGGGGGCTAAAGTGGGAGGATCGCCTGAGTCCAGGAGTTCAAGGCTGCAGAGAGCTATGGTCACACCACTGTACTCCAGACTAGGCGAAAGAGTGAGACCCTGTCTCTAGGAAAAAAAAAAGAAGAAGAAGAAGAAGAAAAGTCACAATGTTATGAAAGCTTTGAGGGGCAGAGAAGAAATTGTACAAACTGGCTGTTGCTGGTGTAGGATCGGGAAATGCTTGGGGAGACAGAAGCAAGCTCCAGAGACAGGGACCAGCATACCCCTAAATTTGTTTTCAGATTATTCTTGTGGCCATGTATGTGACAGATTGGAAGACCTGGGAGGAAGTGCCCAAAGGCCAGGCAGGAAGTGGTATGGGGACGTGAGGAAGAAATATAGGATCCCTGAGGGGCAGCTGGCGCTGAGGAAGGATGCCAATAGGGCTCTCAGGATTTGGGTACAATGGGGACGGCAGGGAGGACTTTGGGCCAGAGCCCTCAGGCTGTGTTTTCAGCTTGATTCACTGCCAAAGGGCACTGTTAACTGGAGGAAGGGTGCTCAGGGAACCCCTCAGCTTCTGAACCTGATAGGAAAGGAATACCTTGTTTTCCACCACCTCAGATACATACTCTGCTTTGACAAATTAGTACATGGACTTGTTCCCAGTACAATGGTATACTTAGCCATCCCATTAGGGCTCAGAGCTCATCCAAGAGCCTTAAACATGTGCTAACAGCCCTTAATGAGGCCTGGAGCCCTCAATTAAGTTAAACTCCTGTGAGAAAGGAAGCCCTGATGAAGGTGCCGACTCAGTAGCAATCTGCTGGTCAGGGATCAGTGGGCAGCCCCCGCTGAGCCTCGCTGAGAGGAGTCTGTCCCTGGTGGGGGGAGTGGCGGGGGGGGAGGTGGGCCAGAACTCTGCTCCTACCTCCAGTCGGGCAGACATGCTTGAGAAGTGGGCCCCAGTGTAGCGACCCCCCATTGAGAAACTCCCTAGTCCCACATCAACCCGCCCCCTCCCTAAGCCAGAGTTTGGGGTTGAAATGGGGAAGGTCTGACTCCAATGTGAGGACACATAGGCCCTTTGTTCCCCGGGAAGTCTGGCAAGCTGAGCTTTGGTGTCAGGGCAGAGTGCCAGGTAGGGGAGAACCCTCAGGCTCGGTCTCTTCCTGCCCAGCGGTGTGGGAGTACGGCCAGGAGCTGGCCAGTTCTGCAGCGCTCATTCCTGGGCTGAGGACAGAGTGGAGGGGGTGGCAGCGAAGACAAAGGAAAAACGGGGAGCTGTCTCCATCCCCAGTCCTGTGAAAGAAGGAATGAAGCAGCAAAGAAAAACTTGGCCTTTCTCAGCCTGGGCCAGCTGTCCCCATGTCCTGGTTCCAGGCCTGCCCCTCCCCTGTGGCCCCAGCAGGGGGCACTGCAGCCCCTCTGAGGCCAAGAGGCCTACCCCCCCACCTGCCCTGAACCCAGGCCCAGGCCTGGCCAAGGCCCAGCTGGGTCATGCTCATGCCCCCAGACTCAGGCTGCCAAGCCCTCTGCCCTCTCCAGGGCATGAAACCATGGCTAGAGGACACAGAGAGCCATGGAGGAAAAAAAAAGGGTTTAATTAGAGAGCCTCTGAAGGCACCTGGTTTCTGTCAAATATAAAAAAGGCAGTAAAATAGCAACTGTACAGGGTACATGATGGGTGGGAACTGGGCAGGGGGAGCTGGGAGGGGCATGTGGAGAGAATGGGGGAGGGGAAATACCAGATCAGACCATACAACGGTCAGTCCTGATCCCTAGCCACCCCTGGTACAGACAGACAGACAGACAGAAACACACACACACACACTCTGAGCCCAAGAACCTCTGCTGCCCTGTTCAAGGAAGGATCGGAGCCAAGTGTGGAGAAACTCAAGCAGATGCAGACACTGTGCCCCTCCCTTGACTCTGACCCTCAAGCCCACAATGTCCCCACTGTCCATCCACAGAGGCTGTCTCTCCAGGGCCTGGACATCCAGGCCCAGCACAGGCCATGAGAAAGAAAACCTCCAGACCACCACTGCCCATGCCGGGCAGGAGAAGGAAGGGGAGGAGGCAGGCAGGCAGTGCAGTCCTTCTGTCCGTCCATGGTCACACAATTGCCCGGAACAGGAAGGAGAAGATAGCCCCCAGCGCCAGGCCCAAACACAGAAAGAAGGCCATGATAGTTCCTGCTGTCTCTGCCTCAGCTGGCTTCACTTTCCTAAAGGAGGAAGGGCAAGGCTACCTTAGGATGGCCCCTGCCCTGGCCCAGAGCGTCTAGCGTGGAAGGGGGGCTGAGTGGGGAAACGCACCTAAGTGCCTATTCTGCTGACCAGCCCATCCTGCCTTCATATCCCTACCTGGCTTTTCCCTGCTGGGGGAGCGTGTACTGGGGGCCATCTTTTAACCTCCCCTGAGAGCCCCCCTCCCACATCTCCGCCGAGGTAAGCTTGGGCACCCACTCCTCCGCTACCTACCACTGCCCTCAGCCTAGGGGCCCCTCCCCAGCCATCTCCCCTCTCAGCTCCAGAATCAGGGACTCTCCTTTTGCCCTCTCTCCTTCAAATGAGTCCCCCACTAGAGCCCTAGAACCTGCCCGATGCCACCAAGTTCCCCAACCCAGCCCCACTCACTTGGGCCCAAAGCACATGCAGAGGCTGGCGAGGTAGCCGTTGGAGAAGGCAAAGGCGGCCATGAAAAAGATGAACCAGGCGTCGTGCTCAAAGACCACAGCGAGGTAACGGCGGGGCTGGACGTTGCACAGCAGCAGCAGGGGCACGAACACCACTCGGGCCAGCACCAGGCCTGGCAGCCAACGACTGTCCTTCCCAGGCTGTGGGTATCAGGCAGTGTTTCAGCCCCGGCTGGTCCCCAGGGCACAGCCAGGCCCGCAGGGCTCCATCTGGGGCCCCTCAGGACCTGAAAGAAACCTCAAAGCCTGGTTACTCTTAGGGGGGTACTGACTGGGGGCGCACAGTGAAGCCTTCTGGAATGCTGGAAATATTCTACATCTTGAATTGGGTGTGTATGCAAATACATATATTCATTACGTTGTACACGTAAGACTTGTACACCTAACTATAAATAAATTATGTCTCAACTGGGAAAAAAATAGTCCACTTACCACCATACCTTCTGGGTCTCAGGCTGGACTCTCCCCTCCCCCAGGGGCCTAGTGAGCCCTTCCTCCACTTACCCACATTAATACAGCGGTGAGGCTCCGGCCCAGCCAGTCAAAGATATTGAAAGTCAAGAAGCAGGACACAGCAATGAAGTAGTTTCCTGGAAGAGTAGGAGGAGACTAGATTAGGGGATGGTTATCAGGCCCCGAGAGACAGATATAGCAACCTTGATCCTCACTGGGCCTCAGCTTCCCCAACAATAAAATGGAGAAGATGCTTCCAGCCCAGGGAAGGGCAAATAGACCCAGGAAAGTCTAGCTGGGGAGAAGGTAACCCAGGCTCCCTCTCACCCCAACTCCCAGCCTGGCTCAAGATCCTGTCTGTCTCCATCCTGGGAACCTGTGGCATCCTCACCCCAGGCGCTGGTGCCCGCGATGCTGGACTTGACCTCAACAGTCACAGCGGGAAACATCCCAATGGTGATAGTGAAGATGAAGCAGACAGAGAAGGCCAGGACTGAGATCTGGAGAGAAGGGGAAGGGGATTCACCCAGGTCCCTGTGTCTTCATGGTGGCTGGGCATTAAAGAACCAAGAATCCCCACCCTTCTCTCCCTCACACGCACACATACATGCAAACACACACATACGAAAGATCCCAGGAGAGTGACTGTCTCAAGTCTGAAAGGGAGGAGGTGGGAGGCAGGGGAGAAGGAACAAAAGGAGAGAAAGAGGGTGGGGGGTAGAGGGCAGGACACCCTGCCCCACGTACGTTTTTGAGGATGGCTCTGATACAGTGGCTATTGTCGGTGGGCCCAGAGTTGGAGGCTGAAACTGCGGACTCCTCTTTGCCTGCTCTTGGCTCCTCTCCTGGGGGGTGACAGGTTGTGGAAGGACCTTCAAGTTGTGGGGAAGACAGAGTAACAGGAGATGACCCAAACATTCCCCAAAAGGGCTGGGATTAGTTGGAGGTGGACACCTCCTTTGCCAGTCCACAGCCACATGCTAACCCTAGCCTAGAGCTCCCCTTTAAGTCCCCACACCTCGAGACCCATGAGGCCTGACCTCTCCCAAGAGCCTCAGGTCACGGTGCTCCCTGTCCAAGAATCTGAACTTGCCTCCCACCGCCTTCGGTCCGAATGCCTCAAGTATTCAAGGTCATCCAGGATGTCCCCCCATTTTTCCTTTCCCAGCACTTATTTCCTGTTGTCGCCTCACCCCATCCCTGGTCCCCTGTCCTTTGGCTCAGGGCTGACAGGTAAAACAGTACACTTGTTCTTGTCCTCTTCACTCACGCTGCTCCCCACCTGGCATGCTGTCCCCACCCCAGCTTCCTCAGGCTCTGCAGACCTTTGCTAATGAGGTCCAACTTGGTCTCCTGCTCCCCAGGCCCTTCGAGCTTGAGCTGTTGGTAGTAGCGGTAGAATTCCTATCAAGTAAGGGAGACGGGAGGTGGATTCAGAGGCAGAATCTTCAGAATTCCTGCCTCCCCCAGGTTTCGGCCTCTGAACACCCTTGGTTTGGAACCCCAGACCTCTGGGACCCCAAACCCCAGCTTGCCCAATTTGCTCACCAGCCGGGGCAGGCACAGGTAACAGATGATGGTCAAGATGATAACGACACAGGCTGTGATAAAGTAGCCGAAGGCACTTTCTGACAGCTCCGAGCCACCTGGAGTGGTGTCAGTGATCAGAGACAGGCCCCATCCCCTACCCGCCCCCCACCACCAGGGCACCGGGCAGATGGACAGCAGGACTTACTGGCAATGGCGCAGATCATGGCCACCGAGGCAAAGAAGCCTGCTAGGCCCTGGCCACTCATGATGGGGGCCGTGTAGCTGGCGGGCAGGAGGCCAGCCAGTCCGAACAGGCTGCCCTGCAGGATGGCACCAAATGCTGGGGGAACAGGGTGGGCATGAGCAGGGAGCTGGGGCTGGAAGTCAGGGGTCCCTGTAACTCCTGCTTTATTCCCAGTGAGTCTTGACACTGAGCTGCCCCTTTCTCTGCACCCCCCAATCCTGGGTCAAGCCTGCTCAGGCCTCTGAATCCCAAGTGCCCCCCACAGCGTCCACTCCCTTGGATGGGGGAGGGATGGGCCCTCCCCACGCTGACGGCAGGTCTGAAAGAAGGGCGGGGGTATGTGGGAGGTCTTAGCCTACAGGCCCCCTCCTGGCTTACAGTTAATGAGCATGATCTTGACCATGGTGATGATGAAGAATGTCAGCGCATCCAGCTGCACCTTCACCAGGATGGCAGTGATCAGGAACACCACGAGGATGGCCACCAGGCTGCCCAGGATCCGTACTGACTGAGGGATCCTGCCGGGGGAAGCCGAGGGTGGCAGAGAGGGGTGGGCAAACCTGGGGCCCAGCCCAGGGGGTGCAGGAGGCAGTGAGGGTCCGGCTGGGGTGGGGCCGGGTGCTCACCTCTGATGCAGGAAGGAGTTGAGGCAGGTGAAGAGCAGCAGGGGCAGCATGGCACATATGGTCATGACATTGTTGAAGAGGGCACTGAGAGAGTTCCGGGCTGGTGAGGCTGTTGTGGGGGCAGCTGAGGCCTGGATGTCTTTGCTCAGTCTGGCAGTGACCAAGGACACATTCTGGGACATGTCCAGGCGGTTTGTGAAATACTGTGTGGGTTGCAGAGAGGAGTGTTGAAATCTCTCTCTCTGTGCCCGCAGGTACAGACTCAGGACCCGCATGCCCAGTGGACATGCCCCCCAGAGCCCCCTCCTTCCAGTCTCACCTGAGTGGCCGTCACGAAAAAATTCCAAGGGAGCAGCGTCCCCAGACCCAGCATGAAGAAGATAAGCCAGACAGCTTTGTATCTGGGAGAGGAAAGAGGGGCCAAGTGACAATGACCCACCACCCCACCCCCTTCCCAGATCAGTCCTGGGGAAGCTCTGGCCCTCCCTGCCTGTCAGTCTCTCCCGCTGTCCCAGGGCACAAGACATTTGTGCTTGTGTCTCTTATGGGTGTGGGTGGGGCAAGGGGCTGTCCTGGGATAGGGAAAAGGGCACACAGACCACAAAAGGGTCAGCTGGAATTCAGGGAGGAGCGCTGGGTCAGAGAATGGCATGGCTAACAGGACCCTGGTTCTCAGTCCTGGAAGGCCCTGGGGACCCTGCAGGCTGGGAACCAGTGTGACCCACACATCCGGAGATGGTTTTGGAAACCCTGCGAAAGAGTTGGGGGTGGGCGGGTGAGTGAAAAAGCACACAAGTGACTTCCACCCCCACCAGGCAGGCTGGAAGTGATTATGTAGTCTGGGCAGGGACTGTGTGGTTCCCTGAAGAGGATTCTGAGGTTGAACTCTCAGACCACTCTGGCCCTAGAAGGGGCAGGCGGGCAGGGTGCCTCAGGGCAGCTGGGAAATGAGGGAGCTAGAGCTATTTTCTCCTGGCCCAGACAGAACTGGTTTTGTAGGTCATACCACCCAGGCCAGGCCAGGAGGTACGGGGCCACTGGACGTCATCTGAGCTCCAGAGCGGTAAACAAGGGCTGCTCAGCTTTGACCGGGGCAATGTCCCAATCCCTATACCTCAAGGCCTGTCTGGGACAGGCCAGCTTCACCCAGGTAGGCCTTGCCTGCAAGCTTAGGAACCCCAGCCCCCCATCAAGATCTCCAGATGTGTCTGCCATGCCCGCCTCGCAGCCAAGACCAGCTTTCTTCAGAGATGGCAGCAGGAAGCCCAAGGCAGTGAGGAGACAGGTCAGGCCAGAGAGTGGGGGCCTAGACCACTAGCAGGCCTCACCCAGGGAGGGCCTGGTGAGCACCCCTAGCGGGCAGGTCTGAGCTATTACAACCGCAGCCCCAAGTTCCTCACAGACACACTC
The DNA here is from genome assembly GCF_041146395.1 of Eulemur rufifrons. Classification (NCBI taxonomy): domain Eukaryota; kingdom Metazoa; phylum Chordata; class Mammalia; order Primates; family Lemuridae; genus Eulemur; species Eulemur rufifrons. The sequence goes on along the minus strand of NC_090997.1, from coordinate 13,157,184 downwards.
CCCCTGCAGTAGAGAAGCTAAAGTCTTGGTTCAGAGGCCCAGATGGAGGGAAAGCTCCCAGCCAAGGGCATACAGGACAGATGGTTCAGAGGTGGAGCTGGGAAGTGAGCAAGCAGTGTGACCAGGTGGATGAAGACAGGAGGGGACTTCAGGGAGCTGCCCAGGAGCGGCGAGGCTGGGATCGGCGGCCGGGGATCAGGAGAGGGGACGTAGTGAACCACCTGGGCCCGCACTTACTGTGCCTCCTAAATTCTCTCCCCCACAGATAAACCCCTGTGAATGGATACTCTTACCTCTATTTTGCAGGTGGGGAAATGGTCCCAGAGAGATCGAGCAAAGTGCTCCAGGCCTCCCAGGCAGAAGTGGCCTAGTCTCACAGCCTTTGGCACAGGAGGGAGGTGGGGTGGGCAGAGGGGATGTGAGGAGTTTGGGGGCCTGCGTTGGAGGGAAGGACAGAGCCTGATACCCAGAAGGCATCTTGGACCTTCCAGGAATCACCTCCTCAACTCTCTTGGGTCCCAGACCCCTAGGAGAAATTAAATCATGCGACCACCTCTTTTTCCAAAACACACATTCATGATCATAACTGCCAAGTCTAACTTGAGGGTGTTCGGGCTCCAGAGGTGGGGAAGTGAGAGGAAGGTTAGGTCAAGGACCAGGGTAGGCCGAGGTCATCTAAGGTAGAGGCCCCAGGGCAGTTCAGCCAGATGTGCTCTGGAATGAGAGGTGCTGCCAAGTGTCTCCCCACAGTGGTGGCGAGAGGAGCCGGAAGCTGCTGACTGGCTGGAGAGCAACAGTGGAAACGCTGACAGGCCAGGGAGGGACCGCTGCCCACCCACCTGGCCCTCCCCACAAACGCCCCAGCCAGCACCCAGCCAAGGCATGCACGGTCCCACCCCGGATGCAGACCTCACTCACAGCAACTCCAAATTCCGAGGGACGCCACACCCAGCCCCTGGAAACCCATCCCTGGATCCACAGCCCAGGCCCCCTCCCTTACCTGTCCTGAGGCTGGTGGCTGGTTGTCATGGCGATGATGTTCTCAGCTTTGCCTGGTTGATAGCTCTCTCCCTCTGGTACCTGCTCAGGGCAGAAGCAGTGTGAGGCTCAGTCTTGGCCCTGAGTCCCCACAGGCCTCCTTCGACTCTTGGGGGGAGGAGGGGGCAGGGCAGGCAGAGCAGGCAAGCTGAAGAGTCCAGCAGGACCCCCTCTGGGCCCTGCCCCTCAGGATCACTCAACTTGACCCCTCGCCAGCCCCCTATCCCCACAGACCTGTCCTGTTGGGCCCCCCTGCCTGCTCAGGCTCTACCTGGCTCCCGGCCTGGCCGCTGCCACTGCTATTTTTATCCAGCAGCCGAAGCAGTTTATAAGCTGGGAAACAGGCGGGTGGAGAACGGGAGGGAAGGAGGAGGAAGTACGATTGAGAGGGAGGGAAAGACAATCAAAGGCAGCAGGGAAGAGGATGAGAGGGGTCAGGGACAGTGATGACAATGGAAGGAAGGAAACAAAGTGGAGACAGAGCAGAGGGTAAGAGGGAGCAGAGGAGGAGGGCACCAAACAAACAGATCTGCAGGAGCAGGGACTACAGGGGTGATGACTGAGGGCAAGCCAGACAGTCCTCTCCGCCCTCTCTGGGGAGCCCCTAGATTCATGGTTTGGGTGGGCTTTGGAGAGCATGTCTCCTCCTAGGGGCACACACACCCCAGCCTCTCTGCTAGTGGCACTTAACCTTTCTTTCCAGCCACTGCCCAGGGGCTTCCTACTTGCTGGCCAGTTTTCTAGGAAAGTATTTCACAAAGGGAGTGGGGAAATAGCCGCTCCCACAGTCCAGCATGGCCACTCCCCCCAGTTCTGGCCCCAGGGTCACCCAGTTCCCCCTTAGTTCCTCTCGGTGTCAGCCCCAGGCCCCTGTCCTCTTCCCCTTTCTGAAAGTGACCTTGAAGGGAAGACTGGAGGAGCAGAGGGCACAGGCTCTGACTAAGTGCGTAGTCTCAAAGCTCCTAACCTGCAGCCTCAACGTCCCTCTCTGCTCCCCACCTGCGTTGGGGGAGGCCCCCTGGCACCAGCAGATTAAATAGCTTTCCTGGTGGATGGCATGGGAAGCCAGGCAGACATGCACTGGCACATTCCCCACACAAGGGCCTAGCTCTGGGACTAGGTCTCGCTGTTTGGGGCATGAGAACAGGCTTCCCCGCCCTCCTGTGGGCACTCACCGGACCCCCAGAGTGGCCCACAGAAGGGTCAGAGCAGAGGGGGCCTGGGCAGTCTCTAGGAGGTGCTCCTAGTGCAGGTTCAGGCAGCAGGACTTGTCTGCGGGCTCCTGGGTGAGGGTCCAGAATGAAAACGGTGGCACAGGGCACATCAGGAGAGAGTCCCTTAGGCTTCATGGGCCCCATTCTGAGAACCTCACAAGTGAAGAAGCAGAAGCACAGCCAGCCAGGAGATAAAAGGCCACCCGTAGCTAGCTAGCACGTAGCTAGCTCTGGAGATAAGAGAACAAGGAGGCTCAGCAGGGGAGCTGAGGCCCCAGCCTCACAGGTGCAGCCATGGCGCCAGGCCCTGCCCTGAGACAAACAAATGCAGCTGGCCACCCTGAGACCCTCAGTGGGCTTTTCCAACCCTCCCTGGGTAAATTCCAGACTCTCCAAAGGTCTTCCTCAGCCCCCAGCCCACACCTGGGTTGTAGGGCAGGGAGGGGAGGAGCAGACCCACACACCTCCAGATGGAGGCATAGGATCCTTCCAGGCATCCTCTCAACAAATATTTACTGAGGACCTCTGCATGACAGCTAGGCACTGTTCTAGGCAACAGGACCCAGTGATGAACAATAGTATTTACATTTTCTAGAGGGGTGGAGGCAAGAGGGCCCCACTGGGGTGGGGGATGGGGAAAAAAAGTCCCCGGTCTCAAGTTTTCTATTAGGTAGCAGGGAGGGCACCCCCCCACCACCACCTTTTCACCTCAGCACACCCTGTGCCCTCCCCCGCCCCCAGGCAAGGCTCTTGGCAGTTAAAAGCAGGTGCAGCTTCAAGCCAGATGGGAGACTGGTGTGGGGGGTATAGCTCCCCTTCCCCTGGGTAAAACTGCCTTAGGCTTAGAGAAAAAGAATTTATTTCCGCCCTCCTCCCAGCTACACCCCTGCTTTCTGTTCCCAGCAGTCCCTACCCCAGTCCTGAGCACCCTTTAACTCCACAGGCAGCCCCGTCCTCCTGCCCACATCCTAACACTCGGCCGGCCAGCCTAGATGTTTTGTTCCTGTCTGCCTTTGCCCAGCAGCAATCAGGGATCTGATAGCAGCTCAGAGAATCTGGTATCCTTCCAGGCACGCCCTGGCCTGCCAAGATGGGGCCCTGAAAGCAGCCACCAAATTGAGCACCACCCTATTCCCACCACCCCAACATTTCTCATGCACCCCAGCTTCTAGACACCCTTGTGGTAGCACCAAATTCTCCACTCCCCAGGATTCCATATGAGGCCAGCCACTATCTGCAGGTCCCCCTCTTTTCCTCACAACCACCCATAAACTAGTACTAGATCGTTGCCACTGAACAGATAGGGCTGGCTGAGGTTCAGAGAGGTTGATTCACTTGCCTAAGGTCACAGGGCCTAGTGAGTGAGGGAGCCAGGATTCAAATTCAATATACAGCTCATTCTAGGCTCCTTCTAGGTCAGGGAGGGAGATATAAAGGCTGCTTCTCAGCTAGCCCTGGAAACTGGAAGATGGGGTGGGGGGACTCTGCTCCAACTAAAGGAAAAAAATGCGGTGGGGGCCAACATCATTCCTAGTCTGTGTTACCTGTAAGATAAACTTGTAATTCATTATCAGTGTGGAATTGGATAGGCTTTAGTTTTAGGGGCTAGACATAGGTACAATTTGCATGTCCTTGTTTATGGGAGGTTAGCAAGGAATTTCCTTAATGGATGATCGGTGGGGCCAGTTCTTCCCAAGTGTCTGAGGCTTTTATCTTCTCTTTTGCATAAGGAGTTGGGGGGGGAGAGGCGCTGAGATTTTGATTTTCTTTTAACATTTTTATACCCGGCATGACTGTCATGCATAAAACACCCCACCCCCTCCCCATCACACACTTGCTAGCACAGAGAGCTTACTTACACAGGCAGGACAAGCTGGGGGGTCTGGAGGTTAGTGAGAGAAGTAGGCAAAGGCCACGGGGTTAGAGAGAGAGCCCGGAGAGGGGTAAGGGACAGAGGTGTAATCAGCCTTCACCCACTACTGCTCTCCTCTTGTAAGAAAACCTGGGTTTATGTGTCCTTGTCCTTTCACTCTCTCACACTCATGGTAAATGAGTAAATTAGGACGCGCCCAGGGAGCAGAAGCCAGCGACACGAGTGTGGCCGGTAAAAGCTGGGGGTTAAAGAGACAGCTCCTCCACTTCCATTAGCGTCCCTCCATCCTCACCCCTCACCTCATCCCCCTCACCCGGCGCAGTCAGCGGCGCAGCCCCTCCCCTGTACCAACAACTAGATCGATCGGGATTAACCGTCCACTCGCCTGCCCCCTTCGGAGGTTAGCGTGACTACAGCGGGTTTTAGGCCGGGGAAGCAGGCTGCCCACGCCCTGCTCGGGTCCTGTCCCCGCAGGGTCCCAAGGCGCCCCCAGCCGGTGCACGCCACGTGCTGCGCGGCGCCGCACGCTCCGCGCGCGGGAAGCGAGTGCCCCACCTGGCGTCCCCTCTTAGGGTAGCGGAGCTGTCAGGTCCGGCCTCCCTACCCTCGTGGCAAGCGGGCAGTGGCGCCTCTGCCTCGGCCGTCCCCAGTTCCCCAGCTCCCCAGCTTCCCAGCCCCCCAGCCCCGGGCACCTTCTGGAGAAGGACTCCTTCTTCGCCGCGATCGGCGCGCTCTGCCGGCAGCTTTCCGCGCCCGCCTGAGCACATTCAAACCCACCCTCGGCTGGGCCCTGCCGGGCCCAGCGCCGGCCACCATTTCCCCCAACACGGGCCCGCCCCCAGCCCCGCCCCCGACCCGCCCCTGCCACCCGCACAGCGGCTCTGGATGCTCTGGGGCCCCCACCCCGAGACCCTGCGCCCCTAGGGGCCGCCAGTTCACGTTCCTATTTCAGTAGATAGGACCTCTCTGGACGCTGGCACACCAGAGCCTGCCTGTCATGTGGGGCACATGGGGCAAAAGGGGTACAGACCCACAGTGGACACCCCTAGTCTCCTCCGCGCCCAGTTACGCACACTGCTACAGATTGCGTCTCGGGACTCTCCCTCTACAAACCCTCTGCTCAGACAGGCCCAGACGTCCCCATTTCCACACTCCATCTCAGATGTTCCGTTATCCTTCCCACACCCCGCCCACTCCACTTTTCCTTCACACTGCACCTATTTTTCCAGCGCCCTCCTTCCAATGCCACCTTCTTCTTTTCAGGCCCCTCTTCCTTTTCTTTTACTTCAAAACTGCCTCTGTCCTCCCCCCTCCAACCCCATCTCCTGTTGGGATCCCTCCAGCTTCACTGTTCTGCGACCTGCATGGTGGGCTTCCCACCTCTGACACATACAAACCTGGCCACAGACACACAAACGCCACACCACCCACAACTTTGACTTGGAAGGCATGTGTGGCTCTGTGTGTGTGTGGAGAGGGGGTCGAGGCGAAGCCCTGTAGCCTCCTCATGAGTCACCCTTTCTAAATCCAGCACTTTGGAAAACTGAGGCACAGTTGGGAATAGGAAGAGAAAGCCAGGAACAGCCTTGCATCCTGAGCGAATCCCATTGTCCCAGCCTGGAGATACTCCTCAGAGGCGGAAGCCTTGCTGAGCTCTACGTCCTCCACTAGCTAAGGAGGAAGGGGGTGGGCGTGCTGAGGAGGTGGTCTGTGGTGTACCTCCAAGGGACGGGGAAGGACTCTCGTTTCTGTTGGGCAGTAAATGGGGTGGGGTGGGATGGGGGTCCCTCACTGCCCCTACAGCCAGCACCCAGTGCCAGAGGACGATCCAATGGCTAGTGAGGTCCTGAGGAGAGAAAATGCAATCCAGGCTGCCCATCTCACCACCAGCTACCCAGAGACCTGTCCCCTCTAGAAGCTATAGACACTGATTAACAATTAGCAATAGACACTGATTAACAATTAGCCCCATAGGGATAAGTAGAGTCACACCCTCTCCCCAGAGAAACAGACTGGGCCCTGAGGAGAGAGGTAGCTTTTCACTTAGGGTAGGTGGGCTCTCCCCAGGCTACTTCAGAGAGGCAGAGAGGGTGTCCCCAGCCTTCTGGCTCCACGTTCCACAGAAATGACACATATCTAACCCCCCAGCCCTAAACCAAACACAGGGCAGGAAGACAATATTTTTCTAGGCGCTGCTCCGTGGCTTGAGAGTGGTTTCATGTCTGTCCACAACCCCCTGGTTCCTGCCCTCATGTTTGTCCCGTCTCTCTCTCTTCCTTTCCTAACCCTCCTCTCCCCTCTTCCTTGGCCCCTGCTTCTCTTCCCACCTTCCTTTCCCCCTCTCTGAGCCTGTGGGGGTGGCAGGCATAGTTGCCAGACAGATCAGCCAGACACGGCCAGGCTGGTGGTCAGTGGCTACAGTTGTGTGCAGACGGGTCTGGAAATGGAAGGAAACCGGAGGGAAGTGGTGAGGGTCACAGGCCAGAATGGAGAAAGTTGGTTCCTCTCCCCACCCCCGCTGGGGCCAGGCGGGCTCAGCAGATGGCAACAGCCAGGGCCATTATTGTTGGAGAGAAGCCCATCTGGCACACACCCTGCCTGGGCCCCCAGCCAGCACCCACACCCCTCCGGAGCTGCCTCCCTGTGAGGAGGCGGTTGCTGGGTGCCAGGGCCCTCTGCTGGACAGCCCCTGGAGCCCCAACTCAGCCTTGCCCAGAGTTTTTCTAGCCAAACCCTGCCAGTCCTCTTCACCCTCTGCCCAGTCTTAGGGCGCTCTCCCTCCCTGGGCTCCTACAGGTCCCTGTCACAGGAGTGGGGTGGAGCAGGGAGGGCTGGTCCAGCTGCACCCCCACTCTCTACCCTATTTGGGTCTGTGGCTTGCCCCAGACTCCCTCCTCCCTCCCTCTCCTTTGCAGGCCCCACGTGTGCCTCACCACCTCACACGCAGTCCTATCCCTCCCCAGGCCTGTGTCTTTTCAGCTGTCACCAACAAGCCATGTGTTTGCTCAAGTGTTTGCTGGCCTGGAGGTCTGTCACCAGCACATGTCTCAAGACTGTCTATGTTCTCAGTTGTGTTTGTGACTATATTGCCATGGCTCCCGGGCAGGGCTGAGACTAGGGAAGAGGCCAGTGAGGCACTGGTTCAGGCTCAAAATTTAAGGCGGTGCAAAATTTAAGGGGGTGCCAAAAAACGCAGTAACCAAGATAAATTGTAATGCAATGTCTAAAAATCAAAGTTAATGAGAAGAATCCATGATGAATAAAACATCAAAATTTTAAATAAAGGCAGGTGTGTATACAGGGTGGGTACAGGATCAAGGTTCAAGAAGACTTAAATCTTTGTTCACTAGGTCTGGGCTTGGTCTTCTAGCCTCATTTCCCAGACGTCTGCCCACTACCCGCAGCCTCTGCTCTGGACAGGTCTCTGATTTGGGGGGAATCTGTATGGTGGTGGTGGGCTGGAGGGGGCGGGGCGGGGGGAAGGCAGTTATCTAACTGCAGGCTTTCAAAGTCCCAGAAAACTATCCCCTCCTCCAGAAACCGCAGATTCTGGCCCCACTGATAAAATCTACCAGAGTAACTTTCCCTACGCGGCCAGCGGGCCCCGCGGGGCAGCGTGAGAACCGCGCAGGCCCCGCCCCCACCCCACCGGGCCCTCCCTCGGGGCCCCCGCCCAGCGCACCTGCTGAGACTTTGGAGTCGGCATCCGGACTGGGGCTGGGGGATGGGGCAGTTCCCGGGCTGGCGGGCCCCTGGCCTCTCTCCCTCCTCACCTCCTGGCTGGGGCCGTAGCCATGGCCGGAGAGCGCAGCTCGCGCCGGGCCTGACCGGTCCCTGCCGCCGGGCGGGAGAATGGCTGCAACGGGCGACCCCGGGCCCTCTCCGCGCTCCGCGGCCGGCTCGGTCCGGCCAGGCACCGCTCGCGGCTCGGGGGCGGGGAGCGCTCCAGGCAGCGGGCGGGAAGGGAGGCCAGAGCAGGCCCAGTGGGAGGGGCCCGTCGGGCCTGGGAAGCGCTGCCGGCGCGGCAGGTGCCTTTGAGCACCCGAAGCCACGGAGTGGGTCGAGGTTAGGGGCCCAGGGGCTCGGAACCCCTTCATTTCGCCTCTGCCCCCAGGTCGCCTTCCCCGGAGGGGCGAGCACGTGCACTGGCTTTTGAGGACTCCGGAAGGAAGCAGATAGGAGATGGGTTCGGGGGTGCTGGCAGAAAGTCACGCAGGGCTGGGATGGAGGAGCAGAGCTCTGGTCTCACTTCTTAGCCCAGCCCTGGCTTCTGACAGGTGTGGGGAGGAGATGGGGTCCCGACAGATCTCTGTATTATTCCTCACTATCTTCCCCTGACCCTAGGCAGAGCCCAGGATTCACTCAGGGAGGGAGGATCAATGCCTGGGAACAACAAGCAAATTACCCGGAGGCTGGCATGCAAATGTGTCTACCAACTCTTATTTGACCCCTGAGGTGCCTCCCTTTGAGCAGGAGGAAATGATGATGGGAATTCTTTGGGTGACCCACCCACCCCAGACCTCTTCTAGAGTGGAGTGTCTCTCAGGGGCACTGCCTCCCAGAGTGCCTGCCCACAGAGTCCCTTAGCAAACAAATCTCCCTCTTCCCACCACCACTAGCTGAGAAGTCTCCAAACTCACTTGAGGACATTTTCCTCCCTACTGTGTGCTAGCCAGCCCATCTTCTTTGGAGACAGACTCAAGACCTTAGTGGGTCACAGTGTGACATACAGACTGCAGTTAAGCACTAGAAACAACTTCCGGGCTGTGAGAACTGAGACCTGCAATGGAACTGGTAGCAAAAGAAAGGCTTGCAGTTGTCCCCTCCTCCCTGCCCACCCCCCCACCAGCTGCCTGGCCAGGGTCAACTGTCTTGCAGGGCAGGAATCTGGGTGATTAGACTTTCAAAGGCATCCAAAGAATTCAAATTAACAAATATTTATTGAGCACTTGCTGAATGCGGGACTCTGGGGACAGGTCTGCCTCCATAGGGAAACAAGGTCTTATTTTAAGGTAGGTCCTGAGTCTTGGAAGACAGTCTCTGGATTCAATTCTCATCTCTTGGCTAAATTGTCACTTGTCCCTAGGTTAAGCATCATCCCTCACTGGACCTTGATGTCCCCATTTGCAGGGGTTGGGGGGAAGTCAGCTCCCTTCCCCCTGAGGCCAGAGGTGATTAGGAGAGGTCTGGGGGGAGGAGGGAAGAGCAATGATCAGTTTTCTGCTAGGTGCTTGGCATCCTTCCAGAAAGACATTTCTGCTGGGAGCGGGGAGGCATTCTGGGTCAGTCCCCTCTCATGCACAGCCCCCACTATATCTTCTGCCCACTGGGCAGGCTGAGGTCAGTGCTGGCGCCAGGACTGTCCTGCTCCAGAAGAAAGCATTTTGATGGATACAGCTGCTGCCAGGACTCACGGCCTCACTTTTGGGAGCCTAACCTCTCCTTCCTCTCCAGGCGGTCCACTCTGGAGGCCTCCCCAGCATCCGGCCGGTGTCGCTGGCTGAGAATGAACAGCAGACAGCCCAGCAAAGCCTCTCGCATGTCCTGGGAGCCCAGGCGGCGGGCCAATCGGCGCAGCAGGGGCAGGAGGTACTGGCGGGCCAGGCGGGCAGCAGGCAGCAGCAGGCGGGACAGCAGCACTCGCAGCAGCAGCGGAAGCAGTGGCGCGGGCATGATGGGGTCACTGGGTCAGTGCCTGTGTAGGCAACCCAGGCTTTAGGCTTGCACTTCCTGTTCCTGCCTCACCTGGCAAAGACATGGGTTGGGCAGGAATTCCCCCTCCCATCAGTTCACAACTTTATACTCCCCAGAACTCAATTCATGGGTCACTTTTGCTTTCATGAATCCCTTCCTCTTGGCAAGGTAGCTGGGGCAGGAGGGTTCTCAGCACAGCACAGATGGGGAGACTGAGAAGGCAAGAGTAAAGCAGGAGGTGGGACCACCTACAGCCTGACATTCCCAGCTTCCTCAGGCTCCTCCTGTGCCCCGGACCTTCTCATCCTCTAATCCTCCCCTCCTGTTGCCTCCTTGTCCTCCGCTGTCCACCTGGGATTCCCCAACCCTTCTCCCTCAATCTGGTGGGAGTTTTTCCCCAGGCAGTTTTAATTTTTCTTCTGGGGGTTCTTGATCCTCCCTGGCCTGACTCTCCCTGCCCTCCCAGTCCCCTACCCCGACCCATCAGTGGCAGCTCTCACCAGTCAGAACCGCTGCTCAGAACCAATCTCTGGCTGGATTTGCCTGCAGCGGAGATAGCCTCGCTGCATACAGCACAGGGTAGCCCCACCCAGCTCAGCCCCACCAATTGCAGCTTGCCCGGGTGGGGGGAACAATGAAGAGACAGCTGCATTCTGGCACCTGGTATATTGAGGGGAGGGGGCAGCTGGACTGGCCCCCTCTTCCAGTCTGGGAGGAGAAGCGGGGATGGAACATATGCCGGGTTTCCCTTGCGGGGTACAGACCTCAGATTTGGAACCCAGACTGCACTTTCTAATTGTGTTACCTTAAGCATATTGACTCTTCTGTGTCCCCTTTCCGTTCCCTCCTCTGTTAACTCAAAAACTGGGAGTAACTGGAAAGAGTAACTGGAATGCGGACAGTGTATGAGACTTGGCCAAACCTCGGAAACAGTAAGTCTGCAGCCCACACACACATCTGAACACCAGGCATGCTCAGAGTGGCCGATGCAGGGAGACCAGGACCCAGGCAGGCCCTTGTGGGCCCCCCTCTGAGGACAGAGATGTGGAGGCACAGTCTGCAGTTGGACACAGCTGGTGGCATTCCCATTCCAGCGGGAAGAGGGGTGCACACTTCAGAATCCTCTTCATCTACTTCACCCTCCTCAGATTAAATGAAATTCTGTGAGGTAGCCAGGTTTATCTCAGTGGGTTTTCAGCCTGGGTTTCATTTTGTTTTTTTAACACTGCATTCTCCTACTTCATAAAATGGGTGTAATTCCTGCCTTGCTGGACTCAGATGAGAAAATGACTGTGAAGTGTTTTGTAAACTTCAAAGCCTTGGGAACAAGATCATTTATCACCGTCCCCACCTCCAGTTGCCATTAACATCGTCATCACCTTCATCAACAAAGACCTTAAAGAAAGCAGACTTACAAGATCAAAAAAGCCTGTCCCACTTCGACCCAGAGGAAGCAGGAAAGAGGAGCTGGAGAGTATAGATTTATAGTCATAGTCTTCCTCTCCTTCCAGTTGTTTCCTGAGGAGTGTGATGCCCATGTGCTAGCCCAGCGCTGTGTGTGAGACATATATTGAGCTCACACATATGCCAAGCCTCTGAGTTCGTGATCTCACTTAGTTCTCACCGCCACCCTGTAGGGTGCAATTGTTATAACCAAATGAGGAAACTGAGGTTCAGGGTGGTAAAGCAATTCGTCCAAGTCACACAGCAGATAAATGGCCTCATCTTTCCCCTGACCTGCTCCTTCCCTGGGCTTCCCCATCTCTGTAAGTGGCAATTGCATCTTTCTAGTTAGTTACTCTGGCCAAAATCTTGGGAGTTATTATTATTATTTTTGGAGACAAGGTCTTGCTCTGTTGCCCAGGCTGGAGTGCAGTGGTGTGATCATATCATAGCTCACTGCAACCTCGAACTCCTGGGCTCAAGTGATCCTCCTGCCTCAGCAAAGTTCTGGGACTACAGGCATGAGCCACTGTGCCTGGCAGAAGTTATTCTTGACTGCTCTCCTCCTATCACAGATCACTACCTACATTAGCAAATCCTGGTAGCTCTACTATCAAAATATTCAGGATCTCACCACTTGTCCCTGATGCTACCCTGACTACCCTCATCTGAGCATCCATCATCCTTTGCCAGATTTATTGCAGTAGCTACCTGACTGGTATTTGTTTCCCTTTTCTACACAGTGGCCAGAAAGTTCCTTATAAAACCTGATTTGCTGTCCTTATTCTGCTCAAATGGTCCAGTAGCTCCCATCCCACTCAGAGTTAAAGCCAAAGGCTCTAACTGTGACCCACAAGGCCCTGGGTGACCTGACCTGCCTTGGCTTCCTGATTCAACTTCTAATTCTTGCCTCGCTCACTCTGCCTTGGCCACACTGGCGTCCTTGGCGTTCTTTACCTCTGCCTCAGTACACAGTTAACGTTGCCTCAGGCCTTTGAACTGTAAAGGAGGAAAAATATTACTTCCTTCTACGTTTCTATGTTCTTTGGCCGGTCTACGGATTAAATTGACATAAGACATTAACAGGAGAAAAACAATTTTAATTACATATGTATGCATGGGAGTCCCATGAAAATATGAAACTGTCAACTAGTGGCCAGAGGAGTGAGGTTCTATACCATCCTGAACTACAGAAAGGAATAGGAGCCTGGGGCTTCTGGAGGGGGGTGGTGACAAATTCTGGGAGAGTGAGGGGAAGAAATGTGTGGTGAATAAAAGTTACCTTGTTGTTCAGATAAAAGTTTCTGCAGCTCTCTTCCTCATACAGACACCTTTACTAATGAGAATTTCCTTTATGTAGATTTACTTTATAAAAGGGTAGCTTTTCAGAGCTACTTCTGTGTCTGTAGTTCCTCAAAATAACCAGCTTGAAATAATGAATATACCAAAGAGGTATATTTTGGGGTGGCGTATTCTGGTCCCCTACAGTCATTCTTGGGGTGGTGTGTCCTGAGCCCCAATATTCCTGCATCTAAAACTTCCCCAAGAAGTTTCACATTCTAGAAACTGGGTTGGTAGATTGTCCCGTAACCCATTAAAGAGACACTTCTGGGCCGGGCGTGGTGGCTCATGCCTGTAATCCTAACATTGAGACCGGCCTGCGGAACATGGCAAGACCCTGTCTCTACAACAAATAAAAAATTAGCTGGGCATGGTGGTGGGTGCTTGTAGTCCCAGCTACTCCAGAGGCTGAGGCAGGAGGATCACTTATGCTCAGGAATTTAAGGTTGCAGTGAGTGAGCTGTGATGAAGTCACTGCACTCTACTAGCCTGGGCAAGAGGGAGACCCTGTAAAAAAAAAAAAAAAAAAAGCCTTTCCATAGAAGTTAAAGAAAAACAAAAGTTAAAGTTAGTGATTGGAGTAGACTGTAAACCAGTTTCTTTTTTTTTTTTTCTGAGATAGAGTCTTGCTCTGTCACCAGAGCTAGAGTGCCATGGCATCAGCCTAGCTCACAGCAACCTTAAACTTTTGATCTCAAGTGATCCTCCTGGCTCAGCCTCCCAAAGTGCTGGGATTACAGGTATGAGCCACCACACCTGGCTATTTTATTTTATTTCATTTTGGGGGGTGAGGAGAGGTGCAGATTCTGATATAAACCAAAAATGTGCTCCCCTGAAACAATCTTTAATTATCCTCCAAACTACACAAAATCAATCTTTTCTTTTACCAAAAAAAATACATATATATCCTCATACCTTATAATTTTCCTTGCCAAAAATATTTCTTAGTTTCCTTGTGTACTTTGCATACAGAGCTGTTTCCCTTATTAGTTCTAGTAGTTTTAGTTATATAAGTTAATTAGAATTCTTAACCTTTAGCAACCGCAATTTCTAGTGAAAACTAGGAAATAAGCAATTGTGAACTATCAGTCACACCAGCATTCTGTAGATTGGCAAATCTATAAATATATCATTTCCTAATTTCTAGAAGAAATATGTGCTTTCTCATAGTACAGTTTTAATGTGGCAAAGGACATATTTACTACCAGACCCAAATATCTTTTTTTTTTTTTTTTTTTTGAGACAGAGTCTCACTCTGTTGCCCAGGCTAGAGTGAGTGCTGTGGCGTCAGCCTAGCTCACAGCAACCTCAAACTCCTGGGCTCAAGCGATCCTCCTGTCTCAGCCTCCCGAGTAGCTGGGACTACAGGCATGCGCCACCATGCCCGGCTAATTTTTTCTATATATATTTTTAGCTGTCCATATAATTTCTTTCTATTTTTTAGTAGAGATGGGGTCTCGCTCTTGCTCAGGCTGGTCTCGAACTCCTGAGCTCAAACGATCCGCCCACCTCGGCCTCCCAGAGAGCTAGGATTACAGGCGTGAGCCACCGCGCCCGGCCCCAAATATCTTTAGTTCCTTTGTAATAAGAAGCCAAAAGTAGATAACCTTATGTTCAGCAATTAATGTTTCAGTATTTCATCTTGTTTGGGAATGATTTAGATATTCAATGAACATCCATCATTTAATTTAATTTCATATAACTTTAAGGGAGTATGTTACCAAAGAGATTTGGGAAACTATTTTTAAGCAGACATATTATAAAACATAATTATTGTTAAAAGGTACATTTGTAAACTTTTATCCTGCTTACCTCTATTTAGTTCACTTGTTCTTAACAATTATGCGTGGATTACTCATGAAAATTTTGTGAAACATTAGACAAAGCTAGTCATCATCAAGTTATTTCCCTGTTAACTATTTTTACAGCACAGGCATGTTGGGCAAGTATCATGAAAGAAAAACCTAAAAGTTAAATACATGGGATTTTGTTTTATTTTGTTTTATGGCTGGGCTTAATAGGGAAGAAGTAATGGACACTACACTTCTACTTGCGTATTTGTTCTTAGATTGAACTCATAATTAATTTTATGATCTTAAACATCTAGTACAGACACCATAAACACATTTGACTAGTAAACCCAGTAGAATGAAAGTTGTGTGTCCACACTGTATTTAATACTGACAACTCTGAAGACATATCCATTTTTACTAAACCAATATTTACTAAAGATTACCCAAGATATGTGAACTTGAAAAGCACTGGGTTAGTTTCTATACTTCTGAGAGAATACTTAATTTATATAAGTGCTTACTTTTAAGCCAATTAAATAGAGTTCCTTTACAAATTAATTTTGGTAATACCATTTGGAGGTATTAATAGGAAAATATAACGTGTATATACATAAATAAATATACAGACAGAAGGAGATCTAACAGCTTTTATTCTAAAACTTTAGCCACATGCCAGGTAGGGTAATATAAAACTCACTAGTTTATAAAAGAATAGCTGGGTCTAAATTGTGTTTCTGGCAAAGTAGACAAGTTAAAGTTACCTACTCAGATGGATAAAGCTTTTTACTGATATTTGTGGAAAAGACTTAAGATTTTTCACTTGCTCAATTTCCATATAGTTCTCCCCCTCTCCCTCCCCTTCTCTTTCTCTCAACCAATGACATTAATCAAGTGACTCAACACCAAAGCTAATAATTCTTTTATAACTTACAACCAGGCCGGGCGTGGTGGCTCACGCCTGTAATCCTAGCACTCTGGGAGGCTAAGGCGGGCAGATCGTTTGAGCTCAGGAGTTCGAGACCAGCCTGAGCAAGAGTGAGACCCCATCTCTACTAAAAAAATATAGAGAAAATTATATGGACAACTAAAATATATAGAAAAAATTAGCCGGGCATGGTGGTGCATGCCTGTAGTCCCAGATACTCGGGAGGCTGAGGCAGGAGGATCCCTTGAGCCCAGGAGTTTGAGGTTGCTGTGAGCTAGGCTGATGCCATGGCACTCTAGCCCGGACAACAGAGCAAGACTCTGTCTCAAAAAAAACCTTACAACCAATAAATCTTTTATGGCTTAATTACAGATGCAGGAGTCATCCCCAGATAGGCCACAGTAAGATGTAGTCCTTCCAAGATCCAGAGCCACTCCCAAAGATAACCAAAAGAAAGACACAGATAACCCCCTGAGGGTTGGCCACAATCAGCAGGACACTAACCGCAAGTGGGTGCAATGCATATTTCTGTCTGGTAATATTTTGGCGGAGCTCCAATCTTTTGGTTGGTTGCCTGCACATGCAGGCCCAATAACCCATGTGCCCCAGACAGGCAGAAAGCAAAGCCTAGTTCTCAGGACATCCTAGCACTTTGGAGGCCAAGGCAGAAGGATCACTTAAGCCTAGGAGTTCAAGACCAGCCTGGGCAACATAGAGAGATCCTGTTTCTACAAAAAATGAGTAAAATTAGCCAGGTGTAGTGGCATGCACCTGTAGTCCCAGCTACTCAAGAGGCTAAGGTGGGAGGATCCCTTGAGCCCAGGAGTTTGAGGTTGCAGTGAGCTATGATGACGCCACTGCATTCTAGCTTGGGCAACGGAGCGAGACCTTATCTCAAAAACAAAACTGAGACAAACAGGAAAGCAATAGCTGTCCAAGGAAGGGAAAAGATCAATGACAAATAGGTACCCTAAGACCAAGAGTTACAATTCAAACTAATTCTTACAAATGTTTTTCTCCTGCTAATTATTACTAAATCTGCTCTGTGTGCATAGCCGTCCCATGAGACTCCTCTCGCTGAATAGGGTTGGCCTCAGGTCAGAGGTGTAGGGAAAGGATGCAGGTTTTCTCCAAGAATGAGTTTTGGGGCATATTTGCCTGTTATCAGAGGTCAATCTTTTGGGGGTCCCCGAGTCCCTTGAGAGCAGGGGAGCCTGAAGTTCAAGCGACTGAGGGGCTAGAATGGGAAGAGGGCTTGGTTCCTAGGGCCTGTCCATAGGTGGTCTGCCACTGTGTAGAGAGGTGCTGTGTCCTATGACCTTGTGAAAGAACAGGCACAGCATGCAGAACATAAGGGGAATGGCGGAGCTGCCTGAAGCTGGCAGAGCTTGATTACAGAGCCCTGGAAGTGGGAGTTTTCAGGAGCAGCAAAGCCAGCCTTGCTACCATCTTTGATGCTTCTGCCAAAGTAACTTAACCTCATGCCCCAGGCCTGGAGATCAGGCCAGAGCCTTCTCTGTCATTCTTTCAGAAAAAAGGAAGTTAAAACAGGCACTTGGGTGTTTAAGGGATTTTCTGGGGAAGTTGGAGGAGTTTGGGGAGCTTAAGGAATTTGCTGAGGAGATGAGGGCAGGTTTTTTTTTATTTTATTTTATTTTATTTTTTTTATTTTTTATTTATTTATTTATTTATTTTTTGAGACAGAGTCTCACTTTGTTGCCCAGGCTAGAGTGAGTGCCATGGCGTCAGCCTAGCTCACAGCAACCTCAAACTCCTGGGCTCAAGCGATCCTCCTGCCTCAGCCTCCCGAGTAGCTGGGACTACAGGCATGCGCCACTATGCCCAGCTAATTTTTCTATATATATATTTTTAGTTGTCCATATAATTTCTTTCTATTTTTAGTAGAGACGGGGTCTCGCTCTTGCTCAGGCTGGTCTCAAACTCCTGACCTTGAGCGATCCACCCGCCTCGGCCTCCCAGAGTGCTAGGATTACAGGCGTGAGCCACCGCGCCCGGCCGAGGGCAGGTTTTGAGGAGGGAGTTTAGGGGGTTTCGAGATCCGGGAAATCTTCTGGAGGGAATCGGGGAGTATAAGAAGGTGGAGGAGGGGAATTCACGTTGGATTTGGATTTCAACTTTTGCTCTAATTCTGGTTTCTGTGTTGCTTTTGGTTTTTAATCCTGTTAAGAGAGTCCCTAAGATTAGCTTTTACATTCCTTTGTGTCCTCTTTTCAATTTGATCTTCCCGTGAGTACCAATAAGACAGTTGTTTAGGAGGAGAGCTGTAAAATATTTTTTCAAATGTAACCAATTTATTTATCCCAGAAGGGACTCAAACCAATGGGCCTTTTCATGGAAAGATCCTGAGGTAACTTTCTAGGCTTACTTTTTTAATTTTTTTTTTTTTTTTTTTTTTTTGAGACAGAGTCTCACTCTGTTGCTCGGGCTAGAGAGCCATGGCATCACCTAGCTCACAGCAACCTCAAACTCCTGGGCTCAAGCAATCCTCCTGCCTCAGCCTCCCGAGTAGCTGGGACTATAGGCATGTGCCACCATGCCCGGCTAATTTTTTCTATATATATTTTTAGCTGTCCATATAATTTCTTTCTATTTTTAGTAGAGACGGGGTCTCGCTCTTGCTCAGGCTGGTCTTGAACTCCTGAGCTCAAACAATCCGCCCACCTCAGCCTCCCAGAGTGCTAGGGTTACAGGCGTGAGCCACCGCACCCAGCCAACTTTCTAGGCTTAAAATAAACCTTTAGCATGGGCACAAATGGCGTTCCCAATGTGGGTGGAGAAGGTGCAGCCCCAGGATCCAAAAGGTTCACTCTCAGAGATATCCTAAAAGCAAAGGCCTTCGTTGCCACAGGCGGTCAAGGGTGAAAATGGTGTTTCCCTCTCCAAAGGAATGTGGGCCATCTCCAGTCATAAACCTGCTATCTGTGACACTGGGAAGGTACTACTTGGATGGGACTTTCCTAGCACTAACCAAGCAAAGAAAGTTGGGATGACATATGCCCCTTACGGACTGGGACCTCCTATGAAGACAAACTCCTGTGAGAGCTGGCATGGTGGGACAAAGAGAATGCTGCTTGTCACTTTGTGTCTCAGGATCCTAGTCTGTTAGACTGGCAGCTTTATGCAAGCCAACACTTGTACCCCCTAGCTGGCAGAGGCCAGAGAGAATATTCTCACTGGTCACTAAGTCAAGTTCTCAAGACATAAAACAAGACAAAAGACTTTGGGAGGCCGGGATGGGAGGATCCCTTGAGGTGAGGAGTCTGAGACCAACCTGACCAAGAGCAAGACCCCGGCTCTACAGAAAATGGAAAAATTAGCCAGGTGTGGTGGTGTGTGCTTGTAGTCTCAGCTGCTCAGGAGGCTGAGGCAGAAGGATCACTTGAGCCCAGGAGTTTGAGGTCTCAAAAAAAAAAAAACCAAGACAAAAAGAGAACTTCATTCTACGATTCTCCTCCTTAGGAGGAAGTACACAAAAGACAGAGACTAAAACAACAACAACAACAAAACCGTGGCCATCCCCGGGAGAAAGGGATCAGAAAACAAGAGTACTCAGACCAAAAAAAAAAAAAAACACTTCCCAAAACATGAGTCACTATACAAGAACTAGTTCATACACAAATATTTTTCTCCTGCTAATATGGATTCAGAAAAGGAAAAAAGAGGCCACCACTCTCACTTTGACCCCATCCTACAGGCAGAGATCTGGGTGCTTGAGGTGGGACTAATTGTACCCTTTTCCAGCTTTCGGCCTAGGGCCACAGAATCCTGCATCCGCAGCAGTCCTGGAGCCAGCAGGTCTCAGTCAGTGAGTCCCTTTGCGATGGCCAAACTGTAGGGAAGGAGAAATACTGCTTCTCTCTACCCTTCTATGTTCTTTGGCTGGTCTACGAATTAAATTGACGTAAGACAGATTAACAGGAGAAAAACAATTTTAATTATGTATGTATGTGTGGGAGTTCCACAGAAATATGAGACTCCAGCTAGTGGCCGGATGATTGAGGTTTCTATACCATCCTGAGCTACAGAAAGGAGTAGGAGCTTGGGGCTTCTAGAGGGGGGATAGAGACAAATTCTGAGAGGGTGAGAGGAAGAAATGAGTGGTGAATACAAGTTGCCTTGTTATGCAGATAGAAGTTTCTCAGGTGATAGAGTGTTTTAGAGCAGCTCTCTACCGAACAGAGATACCATTACCAATGAAAATGTCCTTTATAAATGTAAATTTCCTTTATAAAAGGGCAGCTTTTCGGAGCAACTTCTGTGTCTGCAATTTCTCAAAATAACCAGCTTGACATAATCAATATGCCTAAGAGGTATATTCTGGGCTGGCATATTCTAGTCACCCACAGTCATATTTTGGGATGGTGTGTCCTGAGCCCCCAAAGCACCTACTGTTGCTCCTGCCTACAAAGCCCTTTATCCAGGTATCCACAAGGTTCCATGTCTCACCTCCTTCAAATCTTTGCCCAAATGTCACCCAACCACCCTATTTAAATGTACACTCCCTCTCCCCACCTCCTGCTGCCCCTCCCATACCCTCGTCTGCTTGCTTTGTCTCTACAGCGAATCATTTTCAGACAGGCTATATATTTCACTTCCTTATCTTGTTGATTGTCTACCTCCCACACTAGAATGTAAGTTCGACAAGAGTAGGAACTATTTTATCTGCTGTTGTCCCTTATAAGAACAAATAAATGAAGGTTCTGCGGAGGCATCCAAACGTGGATCTGTTTGCCCCGGCGCCTGTGCTACTGAGCCCCAGGGCTCCGTCGACCCAAACACACTCCGAGGATGTGACAACAGCTGGGGAGTGGCTTGGCAGGGAGGAAGTGAACCCCACTGAGGCCGAGGGAAGGAAAGGCAGGCCTCCAGGCTCCCTCTGGGCACCGTGGAGGCCTCAACAATTGCTGGCCCAGATCTCCGGTTGCTGTGACCCCGAGGAGGTCACACCCCCACCCCAGCCTCAGTTTCCACACACAGCTGTGGCATCTTCCAGCTATGAGATCCTTGGACCCTGGGCCTGGGCCCCATCACTGCCGCTTATAAACAGGGTGAAGGGCCCCCGGAGCTTGGGACGGTGAGGGCAGGTAAAGGAAACAGACTATTGTCTCTGGGAACAATTGGAAACTCCACAGGGGGTTTGGGAAGGGAGGCGGAGGAGGGGCTAGACTTTATCTTGTTTACTCCCGATCTCCCACACCCCTGCTGGGATTAACTCTCCTCTCCACCTCCTTCCTGTCCTCACCTCCATTAACCCCATCCTCCCCTGGGCCTGCCCCAGACATTTTCTCCAAGGCAGGGAAAACTAAGTGCCCCTGCGGATTTCCTCAGCCCTTCCTGGAAATATGACCACCCTCACTGGCAACGAAGCTGCCAGGGGGTAGTTTCTTCTAGCTCCCAGCTTAGCCTTGTGTAGTGGGTCCTTCCTGTGCTTCCCTGATTGCCCGTGCTCTCTTGGTAGCAGGCAGGCCGGGAACTTTGAGGAAATGGACCGAGCCTCCTGTTTCCCCAAGGTCAATTAAAAAAAAAAAAGTATCTGGGTACTAACCTGTGAAGTTGAGGACTGAAGACTGAACTCTGATCTTTTTTTTTCTTGCCCAAGTTCCTTTCTAAGAGGCCTGGTGAGTCATGCCTACAAAGGATAAAATCTCATTAAAATGAGTTTTATTAACCAGGGATTATGTGGTTTACTTTCCGGCCTGATTCTGGTATAGCATCACATGGCAGATAGAAGACCCCCTTATCTCAACTTAAGCATTCTAGCAAACCCCCTTATCTTAGCTCAAGCATCCTAGCAGACACACTATCCTAACTCAAGCATTCCTTTCTACTGACTCCAGGTCTTCAGACAAAGCTTAACTTTTTCAACCTATTGCCAACTAAGGAATCCCTAAAACCTACCTATGATTTGTAAGCCCCCACTTTGAGATGTCCCACCTTTTTGGGCTAAACCAATGTGTACTGTCCGTGTACTGATTTATGGTTTTACCTGTAATCCTGTCTCCATGAATGTATAAAACCAAACTGTAAGCCCACTGCCTTGGGCACATTTTCTCAAGACCTCTTGAGAGCTTGTTCCCCAGGCTGTGGTGGCACACATTCAGCTCTGAATAAACCTCTTTAAATTATTTTACAGAGTTTGGGTTTTTCTGTGGATAGGACTGTGGGCTGACACTAAGTGGACCCTGGGACCCAGCTTCCTGGTCCCCTCCCTGAATCCTCAGGGCCATCCACATGCACTCTGGGGACCCCCAACAGACCCATACACAGGCATCGGGTCAATCACGTCAACAACAAGCTTTGTGTGCCTTCTGTGTGCCAGGTCTGTGCAAGGCAATGGGGACAGTGATGAGAAGGACAGGCACACCAAGAGTCAAAAGGGTGACAGATGGCAGGTGGCTAAAGCAGAGATGGAGTGGCGAGAGTTGCAGTGGAGCTAGTGAGCTCCTCCCAGACCTAGAGCACTGGGCTTCCTGCTCCTTCCATCCCTTTGTGCCTGTCTCCACTCGAGGCTCCAGGGCACTCTACACGCGGCCACTGCCTCTGTTACGACCTGCATGAAAAAAATGTATCTGGGTACGAACTTGCGAAGTTGGTTGAAAGCACTTCTGTGTTGATCACTCAGCTCTGGATGCACACACTGGCTCTGGGACCCTCTCTCGGGGCCACTCTTAATGCCTGAGCAGGCCGTACCCTGCACACCTGGGGGCAGGAGTTGTGCTGTGTGGGGCCCTCCTCCCTAGCATGGGAATTGTAGCAATACCTACCTGTGACCACACTAAGAGATGGGGAGAATATGAAGCTCAGAGCTTGGCTCCTGCAAGGTGTCCAGTAAATGTTAGTTTCCCTCCTTCCATCTTTTTGGGTTATACCTCCCAGTACACCTCTGTGTCCGAGGCCGGCCGAATCAGCTGCTCCCCGAAGGCCTGATGGGCAGCATCCTGCTGCCCAGGAGTGGCCCCTTCGATCAGAGGCTGTGGCTCAGTTAACGCTTGAAGAGTTGATGGAGACCTGTGAGGCCTCAGCCCGGCTCTGTCATGTTTCGCCCTCCCGTTGTCCTCTCTGGGGAACCAGCTCTGGCCTGGAGCCCTTCTTGTTTGTGGGAGGTTGAGGACAGTGCTGACCCCAAAAGGAGTTCTGAAAAGGAGCCAGGGAGGCATCATCAAGGGCAGGGGCGCCAAGGGGTGGTGCTGTCAAGGTTCCTTCCAGGCGCCAGCGCTGCCCAGGTGTAGGAGGGGTGGGAAAAAGCAGAGTACTAGCCCCGGAATTGGGAGCTCAGCCCTGTCATTTATCACAGCACCTGCCTGGGACAATAGACCCGAAACCGTCTACTTGAGTAGAGGCTCCATTGTGAGGTCTCGGCCGAATGTCACAACCGAGAGAACTTTGTGAACTGTAGCTCCTTGAGGGCAAGAGATGGTGCACTTTGGAGGGACGGTCCTCTCCCTATGAGCGCCATTCCTCTGCCTCCCAATTCCAGGCAGCCATAGACCCATGCACAGGCAGGTGGACAGTGGGACACACATTTACAAGATGTGCTTGTAAGACATGAATAAAATCGGTCCGGCAGTTGGATGTTGCCAGAAAGAATAACTAGAGGTGACAGGTGGGGCCCTGCCCTATCCAGAGAACAGCTGTTCTGGCCAGGGAGGAGGAGGTGGCCCAGGAGAGGAGCCTGTGTAGAATGCAGCCCACTGTTCCCACTGAGACAGCTGTCACTGTCTCCAGACTCAGCAGACAGGACCATGAGGGTGGAGGTGTGAGCCTCTGGCAGTGCCTCGCAGGGAGCAGGCAGCTGTTAAGGCAGGAGGACAGCTGCTCCCTGGACAGTGGGATGGAGGGGGTGGGCAGACGGCCT
Organism: Eulemur rufifrons; assembly: GCF_041146395.1. NCBI lineage: Eukaryota > Metazoa > Chordata > Mammalia > Primates > Lemuridae > Eulemur > Eulemur rufifrons. Next base: position 13,133,987 of record NC_090997.1, on the reverse strand, counting down.
GGGGGAGGATGTAAGGAAGGACATGCCTAGCATATTTCATGTAGGGAAGGAGAGTAGCAAAAAACACAAGGCCCCAGGAAAAAAATCTAACAAAGACTAGGCAAGACCCTAATGAAGAAAAAAAATTTTTAACAGAGGGATTGAAAACAAAGATCTCAATATATGGACGAATATACCAAAGTAATGGTTAGGAAGGTGTCATATTAAAAATGTTATAAAGATTTAGTTCTCTTGGGGAATGGTAACACTTGAAGGTGCTGACTCGGGAAGGGGGGGTTGGGGGGAGGGACATATACCTACCTGATGGGTGCAACGCGCACTACCTGGGGAACAGACACGCCTGGAGCTCTGACTTGGGGGGAAAGGCGGTACATGGGCAACGTATGTAACCTGCAATTCTGTATCCCCCATAACAATAATGAAATAAAAAAAAAAAGATTTAGTTCTCCCTCAAATTATACTAGAAATTCAGTGCAACTCCTATTTTTTTTTCTTTCTAGAATTGGGTAAGCTGATCATAAAATTTATTAAAAAAAAAAAAAAAAGAAAGAAAGAAAAGGCCAAGTCGATACTGAAGAAGAAAAAGAAAAGGGAACTGGCCCTACAGAGACCAATTGGCCAGTTTGGTAATATGGGAATTAAAACAGTGTGGCAAGACGCAAGAACAGACACGGTGACTAGGGAACAGAACAGAGAGGTTGGGAATAGACCCGAGGGTGCGTGGGGCAGAGGGGGAGTTGCTGGTCAGTGAAGAAGGGCCATTCAGGGTCAGGAATGGGGCTGCGATCTTTCCCATCCATGAGGGAAAGATAAGATTTGATCTTCTGGCACATCAACTGTTAAGACAAAAATAAATTCTGGTGGCATTAGAGACCTGAATGTGAAAAGTCAAACTATAAAATATAGAGACTGATCTTTATGAAGTTGGGATAGTAGAGAATTAATTTGTTTATAGATTTTTGTTATGATAATTTTCAAAATTATGAGAATAATGTAAGGAAACCCTACGTATAGATCACCTAGCTTCAATAGTAAATTGAAAACTTTTGACTAATAAAAGACTACAGCTAAGTGTGGTGGTGCACACCTATAGTCTCAGCTACTGGGGAGGCTGAGGTGGGAGGATCATTTGAGCCCAGGAGTTCTGGGCTGTAGTGTACTATCCCTATCAGGTGTCCGCACTAAGTTCAGTATCAATATGGTGACCTCCTGGGAGAAGGAGATCACCAGGTTGCCTAAAGAGGGGTGAACTGGGTCAGGTTGGAAACCGAGCAGGTCAAAACTCCCGTGCTGATCGGTAGTGTGAATAGCCACTGTACTCCAGCCTGGGCAACACATGAGACCCCATCTCTTTAAAAAACAAAAACCAAAAGACTACAAAGTGCAAAGTGAAAAGACAATCTCCCACAGGCTGGGAGGAGAAATTTGCAATCCACATACTGGAAAAAGATTTCGTATCAATCATAAGTAAGGTACTTTTATAATCAATAAGAAAATGACAACAACAAAAGAAAAAACAAAGGATCAGAAGAGGCCACTTCCTGAAACATGAGTGATCCATAAATGTGAACAGCTCTTGATCCACACTAGCAAATGGGGAAATGAAAGCTATGTCCACAAAGAGCTACCACGTGACTCCGGAGAGGTGGAAATTCATGGAATACTGGAGGAAGAGTCAGTGACCTGATCATTTTAGAGGCTACTCTGGCAATATCTGATAAACCTGGAAATTCGGGTTTATCATTTCCCTGGAATCCAGCAACTCTGGTTGTAGGTGTGGCTCTAGAGAAACTCTCACAGATGTGCCCAGAGAGATCTGTACAAGGATGGCCATTTGCAATTTTTTGTAATAACAAAAAAATTGGAAACAACTTAAATATCCATGAATAGGAGAACAGAAAAGTAAACTTGGATTTATTTGTAAAATGGAATACTATACAGCAGATAAAATGCACGAACTCTCATGCTTCCATGGGGATAAGTGTCAACAACATGATGCTGAGTAAAAGAAAAACAAGTGGCAAAAGCATATGGGCCAAATTACACCATATCTGTATGAATTTACAGCACACGAGCAATAGCATATATTTTTGTGGATGCATATCCATGTATTAAAAGTAGAAACATAGGCCAGGCGAGGTGGCTCATGCCTGTAATCCTAGCACTCTGGGAAGCCGAGGCAGGAGGATTGCTTGAGGTGAGGAGTTTGAGACCAGCCTGAGTAAGAGCAATACCCTGTCTCTAGAAAAAATAGAAAAAATTAGCCGGGCATGGTTGTGCATGTGCCTGTAGTCCCAGCTACTCGAGAGACTGAGCCAGGAGGATCTCTTGAGCCCAGGAGTTTGAGGTTGTTGTGAGCTAGGCTGATGCCACAGCACTCTAGCCCGGGTGACAGAGCAAGACTCTATCTCAAAAAAAAACAAAAAAAATCCAAAAAAAAAAACCGTAGAAACATAGATGGGAAAGACAGAACTTCAGAAGGGTGGCTCCCTCCCAGGGAGAAAGGACAGTGATGGATGGTCCACACGTGAGGGGAGGGGATCATAGCTGTGTCAGTAATGCTTCAACCCTTTAAAAAATGGAGAAAGCTGAAGGCAATAGGGCAAAATGTTAACACTGGTTAATCTTGGCGGTAAACACGCAGTAGTATTCTGTTATATTATTTACTGTCCTCTGTATTTTGTTATTATTCTGCATGTCATCTGTTTAATAGTGGAACATGTGTGGGTGTCCCTAACCTCTATCCTCTTTCTCTGGATCTACCAAACTCTTTTCCATCTTTTCCACTCCCTTTCCTTCCCTGTCTCCCACAAGTTTCGGCTCCCCAGAAATGAAGGCAGTGCGGCCTGGCAGCTGGGGAGCATGGTGCCGGGAGACAGGCCTTGTGCTTCCAGCTGGCCCTGAGCATCCTCCTTTCTGTTCCTTAGTCCCTCCTCGGGTGTCCGTAGCTGGCCCCTTCCTGTCCTCCCTCTCCCCTCTGGCCCTGGTAGGCAGGATTTGTGCGAGGGATGAGGACGCCTGCTGGAGATGAGGCTGGCATTGGGAGAACAAGAACAGGGTGGACAGAGGAGGGAGGCTGGGGAGGCTGCCTCCATGGGGGTGACCTTGCCATGCCACCCTCATGGCAATCCCGGGGGCACAGCCTGTTCCCCGAGCCATGGCCCAGAAGGACTGTGGGCACTTGCCAGACCTCTCCTTATCGCTTTTCTCCTGCCCCTTCTGAGCCCAGTGACTTCTTCCCTCCCTCCTCACCCCATCTCTCTCTCGGTGAGAGAATTCTGAAAATATGAGGGAAGGGATTGGAAACCTCATTCTGAAAGTGATAAGGACCTAGAATGGTGGGTTTGGGGAAAATACATTTGTCAATACCACTGAAGGCAAGTCCACACCAAGGATGACAACAGCTGTCATTAAGCTCCTCTGTCTTTAGTTCAGCTGATGAGTATTTATTCTATTTGGATCTATGGTAAAGACTGTTAAAGAATTAACGTTAAAGAATAGAAAAGATAGTCCTTTTGAAAGAGCTACATTTTGAACATATCTGCATTTTTGGAAGAGAAAGTGGGTATCCACACAAAAACCTATCCCCACAAATTATTATTACAGTCAGAATCATGCTGGGACAGAGTGGTTGTGTGATTGGGTATCAGTCAGAAATGGCAGCTCTGGCCGGGCGCGGTGGCTCATGCCTGTAATCCTAGCACTCTGGGAGGCCGAGGCGGGTGGATCGCTCGAGGTCAGGAGTTCGAGACCAGCCTGAGCAAGAGTGAGACCCCGTCTCTACTAAAAATAGAAAGAAATGATCTGGCCAACTAAAATATATATATACAAAAAATTAGCCGGGCACGGTGGCGCATGCCTGTAGTCCCAGCTACTCGGGAGGCTGAGGCAGGAGGATTGCTTGAGCCCAGGAGTTTGAGGTTGCTGTGAGCTAGGCTGACGCCACGGCACTCACTCTAGCCCGGGCAACAAAGCAAGACTCTGTCTCAAAAAAAAAAAAAAAAAGAAACGGCAGCTCTGAGACCAAATAACACTAACTAACAGTGTTATTTCATAGAAAGACTATATGGGGTGGAGGTTAAGCAAATGGACTTTGGAGCTATGCTGCCCATATGCAAATTCTACTTCCTCTATTGTCCGTGTGGAATCTTAGACAAATAATTCACAGACCACTCTGTACTTCAGTTTACTTTTCTGTGAAATGGAGCTGATTTATTAGGATTAAGGGCATAAACACAGGATGATGTTAGAATGGGGCCTGGTATAGAAAACATTCCAGTGTAAACATTCAATGCACAGCTGCGTTCTTTTTATAACATACCCATTACCTCATATTCATTCATCACAGTACCATTTACAAGTATATGGTTCATTCAGCCCTTACATGTTTCCCCTGAGTATTCTCTTCTTAGACAGATGAGTAAACTGAGGTTCAGAGAGGGCCTCGGTGACATTCAGAAGAAGTTGGTAGGAGCACAGTCAAGGTAAAGGAGTTTGCAGGTCAGATCCCACAGGGCTCCAATTCCAGCCAGGACACCTGTATGTTATTTACATACAAGGAGAGTCTTCAGTCCAGACAAAAATGTCACCAAGAGGTCAAATGTTACCAGGAAGAGTAAGAAACCAGAGAGGCTTTGGGATGTGGCTCTGGGAGCAGACAGATGGCCTGGGGAGAGCAGTTCTACTGGAGGGAAGGGGTAGAGTCCATGTGGCAGGTGTTAAAACCTAGTAGAGGCTGGGCATGGTGGCTCACACCTGTAATCCTAGCTCTCTGGAGGCCAAGGCTGGAGGATCGCTTGAGCTCAGGAATTCGAGACCAGCCTGAGCAAGAGTGAGACCCCGTCTCTACCAAAAAGAAGTTAAAAAAAAAAACAAACAAAAAAACACTCCAGCCAGCTGGGAGGCTAAGGCAGAAGGTTTGCTTGAGCCCAGGAGTTGGAGGTTGCAGTGAGCTACAATGACGCCACTGCACTCTACCCAGGGCGGCAGTGTGAGGCAGGAAGATTGCTGTCTCAACAAAAACAAAGAAACCGAGAACTGAGCACCCCTCCTCACAGCACCCCTTTAAAAAAAACCTTTAAAAAAAAAAAAAAACGAAAACCTAGTGGAATGACAAAGGGAAATACTGGTCCTGGCTGGACAGCTTTGAAGGTTCAAATGGGGAGTGGTCACATTAGCTGGGACAGCTGTTGGTTTCTTTAGTCAACAAACTCATTTAGTTTTCACTATGTGCACACTAGAAATACGTCAATGAAAGACAGTCCTGCTCTCCACGTGTGGTCAACAGGAGAGCGGGGGAGTAAACAGGAAATGACAATGTGGAGAGAGAAAGCTCCCCCTGTCAGGAGTCCAGGGCACCCAGCCAGCCTGGGGCATGGGTTGAGTCTGTGCAGAATGTCAGAGAAGGCTTCCCGGAGGAGTCTCAAGCTAAGGCCTGGAGGGGGAGCGCCCAGGGAGGGAGGAGGGCTGCCGTAAGGAGGGAGCAGAGGCCAGGTGAGGAAGAGCAGGAGCGAAGACAGGAGGCCAGAGAGTGGACCGAGGTGTGGGCCATGAACAACGCTTGGGTGAGTTCTGAACGTTCCTCCTGGCTGGTGTCACCAACAGAAACAGGGAAACCAGGGTAGGGAGTGGGCTGAAGAACTCAGCTTCCAGGCACGGCGATTCTGAAGCCCCATGAGACCTACAGTTTGATGCCTCTGTCGGGGTGGGGGGAGGGAGGGAAATGGCAGAGCGGGAGAAGGAGGCTGCAGTGGGGATGAGTGGGGGGGGGGGTTTGCTGGAGGTTCCCGCGTCAGCACCTCGAGGTCACCTGCCTGGGGAGGTAGAATAAGCTCAAGTAGCAATCCAAGAGATGGAAAAGTGCAGTCATAGACTCCCACAGGGACTGAGCAAACTTAAGCCATTTATTTTGTTAATAAACACACACCCCCTACACAGAGGCATTGATCAGGAACAGGAAATAATTACCTTGGGAGGTGCAATTAAAGGTAAGTTTTGGTTTACTTCTGTGTCCTTTTCTGTATTTTCTATGTTCTAATGGGAATTTGTAATCCCTGAAATTAGAAGGACACAATAAATGTTATTTACGTACAAGGAGAGTCTTCAGTCTAGACTCAAATGTCACCAACAGGTCAAATGTCACCAGGAAGAGTAAGGAACCAGAGAGGCTTTGGGATATGGCTCTGGGAGGGGACAGGTGGCCTGGGAAGAGCAGTTCTACTGGAGGGAAGGGGTAGAGTCCATGTGGCAGGCGTTAAAACCTAGTGGAGAGACAAATGACAAATGGAAATACTTGCAATCACTTTGGCAGATAAAGGTCTATTCTTCCTAAAATATAAATAGCTCCTGGAATTTTATAAGAAAAACCAAAAATCCCTAGTATAAAAATGGGTAAGGACGAGAGGCTGAGGCAGGAGGATTGCTTGAGCCCAGGAGTTTGAGGCAGAAATGGGCTATGATCCCACCTATCGATAGCCACTGCACTCCAGCGGGGGCAACAGAGCCAGACCCCATCTCCAAAAAAAAAAAAAGAAAAGAAAAAAAGAAAAGAGCAAGGACTATAAAGAGATAGTTCACAGAAAATGAAATGAAAGCAAAAGCAAAATATGAATATTTGCTGAGTCTCATTTGCAATAAAAGCAATGCAAATTACAACTATACTGAAATACAAGTTTTCTTCTACTTGATTAGACCTATACAAAAATTTGCTCACACACTGTGTTTATGAGGCTATGAGGAAATAGTCTCTTTTCTTGCTGGTGGGAATACAAATTGGTTCTATTCTTACAGAGGAGAATTTAGTATTTGTCAGAATTACTCTTTAGTCCAATAATTGTATTTTAGAAATCTATTCTATAGAAATACTTACAATGGGTTAAAATGACATATGTATAGTGTTATTCATTGTAGTATTATTTATAATAGTGAAAGATTGTAAACTTTGTCAATAAAGAACTGCTAAATAAATGCTGAGACTTAAATACAGTACAATGCTATGCAGCTTAAAAAATAAGGTGTGGTGGCTCATGCCTGTAATCCTAGCACTTTGGGGAGGCCAAGGGGGGAGGATCTCTTGAGGCCAGGAATTTGAGACCAGCCTGGGCATGTTGATAGCAAGACCCTGTCTCTATCAAAAAAAGAAAAAAACTTAAAAAGAAATTATCTGGGTGCAGTGGCATATTCCTGTAGTCCTAGCTACTTGGGAGGCTAAGGCAGGAGGATCGTTTAAGTCCAGGAGTTTGAGGCTGCTGTGAGCTACAACTGTCTTTGAAAAATAAATAAATGGGCCGGGCGCGGTGGCTCATGCCTGTAATCCTAGCACTCTGGGAGGCCGAGGAGAGTGGATTGTTTGAGCTCAGGAGTTCTAGACCAGCCTGAGCAAGAGCGAGACTCCCTCTCTACTAAAAATAGAAAGAAATTATATGGCCAACTAAAAATATATAGAAAAAAATTAGCTGGGCATGGTGGCCCATGCCTGTAGTCCCAGCTACTCGGGAGGCTGAGGCAGGATTGCTTGAGCCCAGAAGTTTGAGGTTGCTGTGAGCTAGGCTGATGCCAGGGCACTCTAGCCCGAGCAACAGAGTGAGACTCTGTCTCAAAAAAAATAAAATAAATAATAAATAAATAAATAAATAAGGAAGCTCTCTATATAGCAACAGAAAAATATTTCCAGGATATATATTTTAATTGCTTTTAAAAAATAAACTGTTTATTTTAGAATGGTTTTAGATTTACAAAAAAAAATTATGAAGATGGTACAGAGTTTCTGTGTACCCCACATCAAATTTCTCCTATTTCTTGGAGAATAGTATTAGAAACCAAGTACTGGGCACTAGATGGACTCATTGCTACTGGAATATTGTTGCTTTTAGGGCCTCTCAGTGGAAAGATTAAGGAAATACATTTGTGTATATTGACCTGTATCCTGTATATTCATAGATCTATAATTACATGATCATTTATATCTCTATTAAGCTAAACATGAATTCATATTATCTCCAAGTCTAATCAATTACCAGATGGATCATTCTAGCCTCCTCCCCCTGCTAATCTGTAGTTTTCTCGATATATATATATTTTTTAAGTCAAAAAAGGAGCGTGTAGACTGGTGTGTGTACCATGCTACTTTTTGTGCAAAGAGGTTGGAGAAGTAAGAATATGTATTTATATATTTGTATTTGCATAGATGAACTCTGGAAAGATGTATAAGAATCTACCAAGAGAATTGAAAATAATGCCATTGAACTGTACACTTGAAAATGGTTAAGATGGGAATTTTTTTTTAAGAGAGGGTCTTGCTCTGTTGCCCCGTTTGGAGTGCAGTGGCGTGATGCTGACCCACTGCAGCCTTGAACTCCTGGGCTCAAGAGATCCTCCTCAGGTTCCAAAATAACTGGGACTACAGGGGCTCACCACCATAACCAACTAATTTTTAAAAAAATTTTTAGAGAGGGGTCTTGCTATGTTGCCCAGGCTGATCTCAAACTCCTGGCCTCAAGCAATCCTCCTACCTCAGCTTCCCAAAGTGGGCTGGGCACAGTGGCTCATACCTGTAATCCTGGCACTCTGGGAGGCCGAGGAGGGTGGATCGTTTGAGCTCAGGAATTCGAGACCAGCCTGAGCAAGAGCGAGACCCCACCTATACTAAAAAATAGAAAGAAATTAGTTAGACAACTAAAAATATATAGAAAAAATTAGCCGGGCATGGTGGCACATGCCTGTAGTCCCAGCTACTCGGGAGGCTGAGGCAGAAGGATCACTTGAGCCAGGAGTTTGGGGTTGCTGTGAGCTAGGCTGATGCCAGGGCACTCTAGCCTGGGCAACAGAGTGAGACTCTGTTTAAAAAAAAAAAAAAAAAAATCTTCCTCCAAAGTGCTCAGATTATAGGTGTGAGCCGCTGCACCAGGCCTTAAGATGGCAAATTTTATGTTCTGTGTATTTTACTACAATTTTTTGAGAACTGTTTTTAAAAAAGCTAATGAGCTCGTCCTGCTTTACTTTTTTTCCATTCAGCATGTTGTCGGGCTCTACAGCTGTTGCTGTGTGGCATCTGGTCTATTGCTTAGAACTCTATAGTTTTCAAGCACAAGACCCCGCTTTCTCAGAGCCCAGAGGACGAAGCTGCGAAGGCGTTCTGAGGGAGGGGAGACCTGGAGTTGAACCTGTTCCTCTCATATGGCCTTGGTCTTCGCAGTAAAATTGGAGGCTGTGGAGAAGGTTCTGGGGGAACCGGGGGCAGTGGCGGTGGAGAATGGCACTTAGTCATCAGGAGATGAAATCTAGATTGTCATGTGGCCTCAGCTGAGGTTAACCCATGTGAACCGGGAAGGATGTGGGCAGCCTGGTTTAGTGCCTTTCCCCAGCAAAACTCAGCTACCTGGTGCTGTGAGCAGAGGACAGGACAGAAAGAGCAGAGAGCGTGGGGCTGCCTGCCCGTGGTTACGAGTCCTTGGTAGACAGCAAGGACATAGTGGGAATGATCTCCCAACGCATCCAGGCGGGGGTAAGGGGGCAAGTGAAGTTGAAATGGGGTGGAGTCAGAGGAGTAGAAGAATGGTGTGTCTCATTTTTCATATTTTAGATAATATTGTATTAATATATAGCCATTGCTAATCATATTTAATGCCAGGAAACACTCATTAATGTCAAAGACTATTTCTTGCTTATTTAACTTGATATCATAAGCATCATGCCATTTGTGTTTGTTCATTTATTTATTTTAGAGATGGAATCTTATCTGGAGTCCAGTGGCATGATCCTAGCTCACTGCAACCTTGAACTCCTGGGCTCAAGTGATCCTCCTGCCTCAGCCTCTCAAAGTGCTAGGGCTACAGGTGTGAGCCATTGTGCCCATCTGTTTGTGTTATTTAGTTCAATGGCTTGATATTTTATCGTGTGTAGTATCTAATGTGTTTACAACTGAGCACTTGTTTTTTCTTTCCTCTTTTTTTTTTTTACTATTATAAATATTATTGAAGTAGGAAAAAACTAGTATGCCTAAGTGCTTCACTTTCATTCTCTCAGTTGCCCATACAGCACCCCTCTGAGATAGGCTGTCACCCCTAATTGACAGATGAGAAAAAGGAGACTGTTAAAAGAGCAAAGCAACTTGTCCAAGGACACCAGCTAGAGAGTGTGCGGCTGGAGCCACCATGCTAGGTGTGTTCATGAGTCACTCCAGTTTTGTTACAGACACAGGCGATAATCCTGATCTGGGAGGTGTTCTGCTTCCTTCCATCCTGGCTTGATGTGGGCGGCATCTCGCCCCAGGAAGGAGCAAGGGCTGGGTCAGCACCTTCCTGACCCCTCCCTGCCTGCCCCAGGGCCCTTGGCACCTCACCGAGAGCAGCTAGGACGGTGGCCGCCAGCTCTCTGAGAGGAAAGATGATGAGCCGCAGGGGCCAGTCTTTTAAGAGGTTCCTTTAAGAGACTGTGACCTATTCTTTCAGGCCAGACTGGAGGTGGAGAAGCAGGGGAGGGGTGCCAGGACAGGAGAAGATTCCTGTGGGGGCGGGGCCTGGGGTGGTGACAATGGAGGGAGAGGCAGCTTTATATCCAGGCTGATGGGTTTAGTCTTTGGAATCGGGAGCGGGGGTGGGGGTCGGTGGGGGGCACTGCTGGTGCCTGGACTCAATCACCAGATCAAGGGAGGTGGGACCGCCAGTGGCCGGCTGAGCATAAGAGGGGTGGGTTCAGTACACACAGAAGGAAGCCAGTTACCCCAGGAAGCTGGGTGTTACACACAGACAGGAAGGATTTAGACCTGTCTGGGGATGACAGGTCTCTCATCTAAGGGAAGTTGGGGGCCGTCTCTGCCCTAGAGGCTGAAAAGCTCACGTGTCCAGCCCCGTTGTCCCTGCCCGAGACAGAGGGGAAGCCAGGGAGCCCTCTGGAAGGACGGGAGAAGTGCAGCCGAGGGGCTGCTGCAGGTGCCTGGGTCTTCTCACTGCTGCAGGCGGCTGGGCGGGGTGGAGACCCCAGAACTGGTGAATCAAGGACCCCTTCCCCCGTCCCTCCTGTGAGGGCATGAGCTCGATGGGCAACAGATTCCTCACAAGAATAATAAAGGTTTGAATCTGAACACCACAGTCCTCACCCCTCCCTGTCTCACACCTGCTGGCTGCTCCAGACACTGGAGTTTTTACTTTTGAGACCCCCTGCAGTGCTGCCTTTGGGGACCTCAGTTTGAGGGAGGAGATGAGGAGGCTCGGGGCCCTGTGGCCACTGCCTTTGCCAGCCCCAGCTCAGCCCCCAGACGTTGCTGGGTTCCTCCCGGGACTGCTGTGCGCTTAGCACTCTGGCACTGCCCATAAATGCCACCAGGGGCCCCTGGTTATTGTGACAGCCACACATTTCTAAGTGTTCCCTATCACCCTCGTTGAAAGCTACCCCACCCGGTCCCCTTTGGTGCTGGGGAAGTGACTTCCACCCCCCTAAGTCTTTTCTTGGCACAGAACGCAGAGACTTGGAAGCCAGTGACATGTGCTGTTTATTATAATGGCCACGGGAGGGGGAGAAGAGAGAGGCTGTGCCAGGAGGGGTGGTCAGCGGGCAGGTGGGGGCAGGACAGGAAGCATGAGGGCATGAGGTGGGCTACAAGCTCCTTCCCTATTCGTGGCCTCCCCAGCCAGGGGGCACTGGGGAAGTGAAACTTATACTTCAGTAAAATACACTCAGAGAGAGGGAGAGACTGTGGGGAAAATTCAGCCACCAGAAGCCTGGCTGGGGAAAAAGAGAAGCCTTTGAGCTGGAAGGATGGGCATGGAGGTTCCACTGCTTAAGCAGAGACGGCAGCTGGGGCCCAGGCACTGCCATGCGGGGCCCATTCCGTCGGCAGAGACCTGAGACCCTCCTTGGCCAGAACCCCTGCTCCCAGTGGTGGGAGGGGGCCCCCGCAGCGCCCCTACCCCCACATGGTGATCTCCAGCCACTGTGCAGAGAGGAAGCAGATCAGAGGACAGGAGGGTGGGGTGGGGCAGGATGGCCAGGGAGAGCGGAGATCCCTTCCCACCCCGCCCCACTTACCTGCTCCAGGTTCAAGCAAATATGGCCAGTATTCTTGGGGTCCTTGGTTAGAAAGAATGCTGTTTTAGGGAGGAGGTGGGGGAGAGAGGATGAGAGCTGAGTCAATGGTCCGAAAGACCCATTCCCAACTAGGTGGGATGTCAGAAAGGGCCAAAGAAGCTGTTCCTTGTTGCTCCCCAGATAAATCCTCTAGCCCGGCAAGGAGTTAATTACAACTCACATAGCCTTGCTGGGAGCCAGCCTCAGCTCTGAGCGCTTTCCACGGGCCAATCGTTTAATCTGCACCTCAATCCTGTGAGGGCAGTACCGTTATCATCCGCATTTTATACAGGTGAGATGGAGGCACAGAGAGACAGTGGCTTGCTCGAGTCGCAGCACCAGCAAGTGGTGGGGCTGGGATTTGAACCCAGTTCACCTGTGCCCTGTAGCGGGAGGAGTTCTGGAGCAGCTCCCCAGGGTGGGTATGTGGGAGAGGGCCCCGGCTTAGGCTGGGGAGGGGGCAGGTGCCTAACTCACTGAACATGGCCTTTAGCCTCAGGAAACAGCTGAGGAAGCTGTCAAACTCTATGATCATGTCATCATCTGCATACCTGGCCACCAGTACCTGCATTACCTTGTTGTTCACCTTGATGCCTGGGAGAGAGAGAAGTGCGGAGGGGAAAGGCCCAGGCCTCTGGCTGCTGCCACCCTCTTCCCTGCCCCAAAGCCCTCTCTTGAACCCCGGCCACCTGCTTTCTCAATAGCCAAGCGCATCTCATAAGAGTTCAAGGTGCCTGAGTGGTCCTGGTCGCACTCTCGGAAGATGTCCTGAATAGACAGACAGACGTGGTAGGGCCGTGTGCAAGGCATGGTTGAAATAATGACATACTTTAGCACAGTTGGCTCACAACAGCTGCCCAAGACCCCACGGGCCCCCTACCCTGGCCCTTGGGGTTCCTAATAGTCCTATTATCAGGTGACTGAAGGGTGGATTCCGAGCACAGCAGGGGGCCTCTGGTCCCCTGCCCAGTGCTCTCTGCCTGCATCCTTATGACCGGTTGCTATCTGGGCTATACTGGTTATTAAATATTTTGACTAGCTAATACACCAACACCCCAACAGACCCTTTTCCTATGTGTGTGTGTAGTTGGGGCTTCGGTTCGAGCTGTCCCTTACCAGTCCCATCCCTCTCGAAGCCCTCCTTTTCTCACCCCCATAGACTGCCCCTGCAGTGCCCTTTACCGTCCATTTCTTGATTTTTTTCCACAGGACCTGGAACTCTGAAAGCCCCAGCTTGCCAGAGCCGTCTTTCTGGGGGAGTGGTCAAGGATAGCAGAGAAGGGAATGGAGAGGGTGTCCTGGGGGACAGGAAGCAGGAAGTCGGCGTCTCTGTGTAGCTCGAAGGTGGAGGAAGGCAGGGGCTCACCGAGGGAGCCCAAGACCTGGGGTTCCCATACAGCAGCAACCAGGAGAATTGGAATCTTCTGCCACCCCAGAGCCTAATCCCCATCAGGAAGAGGGCATGGCTGGCCAGGGGTGGCCACCTCTGGGTGGGCTGTGGGTCAGGGGTCAGGGGTGAGAGGGCCCTGGGCAGGACCGCCCACTGGACAGGAAGATACATCCATGAGGTTGATCATGCAGCGGCAAGCGTCCACACCAAAGCCCCTGCTCTTGAGGCTTTTGACTGTGAGGAAGGGAAGGGGGAGAAGCAAGAGGTGGAGTGAACGGGGTATAGTGGGGGACACAAGGGGTGGTCCAGATGGGCACAGCATGGGCGGGCTGGGGGTGGCGGGCCTGGAAGACTCACGTTTGTTGGCCATCTTGTTGAGCAGCTTCTGCAGCTGAAACATGCCTATCTCCATGCCCTAGGGAGGGGGACCGTGAGCCCCGCTCTGGCCCTTTCAGCCCCACATCTGCCTCCCGTCAGCCCTCAGCCGTGGCCCGCTCACCTCTCCTGCCACTATCTCAAACAAGTGTATGAAGTCCGCGTCCATGTCTTTCTCAGAGGCCTTCTCCTGGGGGGAAGGGAGTGGGGAGGGACCCAGTCCAGAAGATTCCTTCACACCCCCTGATGCTTCCTCCCATCCCCCAGCCCACAGCCCCCCTCACCTCTTGGAGGTGCTCAGCATAGTTGACTTCGTCCAGTTCCCTGGGCAAAAGTGGTTGGAGGCTTGGGGTTACCAGGGGTCAGGGAGATGGGGGTTTCAGTGGGGTGGTCCGGGGCAGCTTTGTGTATCTGAAGCAACATGGAACAGCTCCATGGAATCTAGATTCTGGTTCTGCTACTAACTGGGATCTCACCTCCTTATGCCTCAGTTTCCCTGACTGTAAAATAGGGACAAAGTAGGGGAGGACCAGATGACAGCTCCCTGAGCTTGGCATCCTGCAGCTCTTGGGCTGGGGGCCTTGGCGCAATGAGGGGTGGCCCCTTACCAGGACTCGCTGTGCTTCTCTGTGAAGACCCGAAGCAGGAAGTCGGCATCTTTGTGTGGCTCGAAGGTGGAGGGAATGATGATATATTCCCCCGGAGGCAGCCGGAGTTGGCTGCTCACCTCCCGCGAGTTGGCAAAGGTCTCGGAAAAGCCGAGGTCCTGATATTTCATGAAGAAGTCCTTCTTCAAGTGGATATCCTGGATGGTCTGAAACTATATGTGTCCTGGAGGTGGGTACAGGACTGGTGCGAGTGGTCAGGGAGAGACGGTCCCCCAAGGTGAACGGCCTGGTCGGGCAGGTTTGGAAGTACGTATCTCCACCAACTGACCCGGCCTGAACCCGACCCAAGTGGTAGGTAACCCCAATATAGTCTCTTCCTTTCCTGACCTCCACCAGGAGCCCTAAGGGGCTGGAATGCTAAGCCGTGTTCCCCAGAGCCTTTCACCAAATCCCACCCCTTGCCAATCCACATGCAACCAGGGGTAGGGAGGGTGCCTGCCCAGGAACAAGCCCCACGTCTTCATCTTCCGTACCTCCTTTGGGACCTGGGAAGGAAAGAGAGAGGAGGATCAGATCCCTAGGGTGGAGAAGGGGCTCAGGCCTTTGGAAGCCCGGTGGGGTGTACATAGTTTGTGTGGGGGCGGGAGGGGGGGTGTTATGGGCAGTGGGACACTGGTGATGAGGTGGGGCATGGGCTCTGGCATTAAGAATCCCCCAGGCTGGGCATGGTGGCTCATGTCTGCAAACCCAGCACTTTGGGAGGCCAAAGCAGGAGAATCCCTTGAAACCAGGAGTTCAAGACTAGCCTGGGCAACATAGCAAGACCCTGCCTCTACCAAAAAAAAAGGATCCCTCAGCTTTGGATGGTGAAGTACAATTTACATAAAGTTTCACAGGGGTAGATTTTTATCACTCCAAGTTAAGGAGAGGAAACAGAATCCCAAAGAGGTGAGGAGATTTGCCCAACCTCGCACTACTAAAAAACGAAAGAGCTGGGATGGAAATCTAGGAGAGCATTTTCCAGAATGCTTTTTCCTGGAACACTCAGATCCTGCAGGGAGTCAACAGGGGATTATTGAAGTTGAGGATTGAGGACAAGTAAGTTTGTAAAAGGGTGAGTTAAACCAAGCTAAATAGGTTGCTGTACTGCAGGGCTGGGTTGTCAGCGTCTTTCACACGCTCGTGTGCACTGCAGAGCTCGGCCGGGGTGGAGCCTCTCCTGACTTATTTAACTTGGAGAATGTTGTCTTGGGGCATGTCACTCCTAGGCCTGGTGGCCTCATGGCCTAGGAGGAAGGCGAGGCTTGTATTTGTTTTTGTTTACTATTGAACTCCTGGAGACTGGACGGGGCCCTGGCGTATAGCACTGCTCCATAAATACTTGTTTGTATAAGTGAATGTAGGTGAATGAACAAATAGCCATTTCTAGAATTCTGCAAAGCATAGTTTGGTGTAGGAAATGCTTGTCAGGGATTTCTTTTTTCCCCTGGACCTGGAGTGAGTACTGCTGGTGACGCAGCTGGGGGGACATTTTCTGGGGACTGTGGAGAAGTCTGAGAGTGTCTGGGAATCAGGACACAGGGTCTGCCTCTGACCCTTGGATGTGTGAGCCTGGGCAAGTGACCTCACCTCCCTGGCCCTCAAGCTCCTTCCTCATCCTCAAAGGTGTTCTTGAGGTCTTTGGAACAATGTCTGGCACGAAGAACGTGCCAGCTAAGTGTTGTAGATGAAAAAATATCTGTGAAAGGAAAACTGCTGGCCCTGCTTCAGAAAGCACAAAATGGCCGGGGGCTGTGGCTCTCGCCTCTAATCCTAGCACT
Organism: Eulemur rufifrons; assembly: GCF_041146395.1. Taxonomy (NCBI): domain Eukaryota; kingdom Metazoa; phylum Chordata; class Mammalia; order Primates; family Lemuridae; genus Eulemur; species Eulemur rufifrons. The sequence goes on along the minus strand of NC_090997.1, from coordinate 13,117,731 downwards.
TTGGGAGGCTGAGGCGAGAGGATCGCTTGAGGCCAGGAGTTCGAGACCAGCCTGAGCAACAGAGTGAGACTCATCTCTAAAAAAAAAAAAAAAAATTAAGAATTTTACAGCAACAGAATACCCAATGCAAAAAACAAAAAAAATTAGCCAGGTATGGTGGCACATGCCTGGAGTCCCAGCTACTCAGGAGGCTGAGGCAAGAGCATCACCTGAGCCCAGGAGTTTGAGCTATGATGATACCGATGCACTCTAACCCGGGTGACAGAATGAGACCCTGTTTCAGGAAAAAAAAAGCACAAAGAACCACTCAAGAGTCAGGGCCGTGGAGCCTGCTGGAGCATGTCCCACCCCCAGGCAGGCAGAGACCCTGGGGAGGAAGGGTCCTGATGGAGGCGAGGCCAGATGAGGGGGCGAGAGTGGCTGGGAGAGCCCAGCACCCACCGAGAAGATGACAAAGCCAATGGTCTGCAGCTGGGCCCCCTCTGGCCGCGCGTGCCGCCAGTTCTTCTGCATCAGGGCCACCAGGCAGGTGCAGATGACCGCATCATCCTCTGAGTCATCCTCTGGGTCGTCCTCCTCAGGGAGAAAGATCTTAAACTGGGGGTTGGTCCAGAATGTGTCTGTGGAGGAAGCAGGTCAGGACGGTTATGCTGGGGGCAGGCCTTGACCGTGCCCTTCCCTGGGTGGACCCAGCTTCCCCAGCCACAGGCCTCCCCCTCCACACAGGATCTAGCTGATCCCTGACCTTGTGGACCCTGACCCCCGTGACCTTGTGCCCCAGGCCCGGTTTCGTAGCGAGTCTGTGGTCCCTCTCTCACCCCCAGCCCTCTGAACCCCCTCACCCACTGGGGTGGTTCCTGCAGCCCCCCGCGGTGCTGCCCCTACGCCAGTTGCCCTCGTAGAACGTGGTGTGCCAATAGCTCTTGCAGACCCCAGAGAGCGCGTCAGGCGTGAGGTTGCAGACCTCCAGGAGTGTGAAGTTGCTCAGGAAGTCCTGGTAGGACATCCTGTGGCGGGAGTGGGGCAGAGCCTGTCAGCCGCACACTGGCACCTACAGGCCCCCACCCCCCGCCCCGAAAGCCCCTCGGAGCCCTGTGAGAGGAAAACTGCTAGCCAAGGCTCAGTGGGGAGGGCAGCAGGGGAGAGGAAAGACCGGTCATGGGGGAAGTAACAAGTCCACCCAAGCCACACTGACCAGAAGTCCCCGTCCTCCTTCCTGTGCAGCAGCTTTGTCACCATCTCTGGGGCCACCTCTTCCCACTCCCTGGAGCTGGAGCAGAGACAGGCCGTGGAAGGAGAGGGGCGGGGGGGGGGGTTGGGGCACCGCCTTCCTCCCCCTGGGACTCCGGAATGCCGCCCGCTGGCGTCCTGAGCTAGATGAAGAGTCTCGAGGGAAGGCTTGCGCTGGTGCACAGGTCGTCCTCACAGGCAGGACACCATCGCTCCCTCCATGGCACTGCCTTGCTCGAGGTGTCCATTGTGCCCTCAGCCCACCCCTCACCTGGGTCAGGTGCACCTACTTGTCACTCCAGGCTCCGTTCCATTCAATCCGGCCCCAGGGATTCCGGACCCGAATGAGTGTTTCCATCTTGCCTCTGTAGAGGACCTGGGGGAGGGGCTACAGGTCAGGGCACAGTGTCCGGGGAGTCCTCTCCCTTCTCGTGGCCTCAGGGCAGGGCGCGGCTGCCAGGACTCACGTCTTGAATCCCAGTCACTGAGTAAGCGTGTCCTCTCACCAGCATCTTCTGGGTCATCGATTCCAATTGACTCTCAGAGGTGACCTGCAGAACAGAGGGAGGGGCGGACATTCAGGGTCTGGTCAGAGGGACAGAAGAAAGGTGAGAACTCTCCAGGTTCATTTTTCAAAAACCATTACAGTTATTTTGAAATAACTGTAGGTTCACATGCAGTTGTACCAAGTTTCCCGCAGTAGTAACATCTGGCAAAACTACAGTACAACATGAAAACCAGGATGTTGCTATTGATATAACCCCTCAACTTTACACAGACTTCCCCAGTGCTACTATTAATAGTTTCACTAGTAGCACTTCCCTAGTTTTACTAGTGCTCAGTTGTGTGTGTTCTATGCAATTTCATCACATGTGTAATCTCGAGTAGCCACCAACACAGTCAAGCCAGAGAACATTTCTATCACCACCGCATCCCTCCTCGTGTTGCCCTGTTACCCGCCTCTTCTCTCTGCCCCCCTACCCTGCCTCCTGACGACCACTGATCTGTTCTCCATCTGTATTATATTGTTATTTCAAGGATGCCACATAAATTGAATCGTACGGTGTGGAACCTTTTGGGGTTGGCTTTCTTCATCATTCGGCATCATTCCCTTGAGAGCTGTCCTAGTTTTCTGCACATCTCATAGCTCATTCCTTTTTATCGCTGAGTCCTAGTCTGTGTATACAGTCACCACAGCTTGTGTAACCACTTACTTGTTGAAGGATGTTAGGTTGTTTCCCATTTTTGGCTATTAAGAATAAAGTTGCTGTAAACATTTATGTACGGGCTTTTTGGGGACACAAGTCTTCATTTCTCTGGGTAAATGTCCAAGAATGGGATTGCTGGGTCCTACGGTAGCACTGTAGGCTCACTTATTTATTCGAACCAATGTTTACTGGGTGCCTGCTGGATGCTAGGCCCCTTCCTAAGTCCCAAGGCCCAGCAGTGAATGAGCCAAATACGGTCACTGCCCTCGTGGAATGTGAGTGCTGTCTGGAGAAGATGGGCTATGAATGAACACATAGATAAGCAAGACAGCTCCTCCCCCCCTCCTCCCCAGCCCTCTTTTAAGAAAAAAAAAAAAAAGGAATATAATTTTAGATCATGATAAATGTCGGGGAGAAAATCAAAACCAAGTAGAAGGTAAACAGGGTGAGGAGGGCTAGTTTAGACTGGGAAGCAGGGAAAGCTAGTCTGAGGAAGGAGCAGTTGAGCTGAAATGTGAATGAGAAGGAGCTAGCCACGCAGGTTTGTAGGGAAAGAGCCTCCTGAGTGAAAGCAACAGCAGGTGCAAAGGCCCTGAGGCAGGAGCACACTCGGCTTACTTCGATGGAGCAGCCCATGAGGGAAGATCGATCCATGGCCTTTCTAAGGAGCCTCAGCATGTTCTTAGGGGGCCGCTGGAGCTGGAAGTTCTGGGCCACGCCCCCTGTGAAGTCCTCAAAGCCCTCCATCGTGCTGCCCCCTGACAGCGCTTCATAGGATCCGCTCAGCCTGTGGGCACACAGGGGGCATTGTCTGGCCTTAGGGTGAGGTGTGAGCTTGGAAAGCAGAGGGTGCGGTGAAGATGTGTCCTGCCTGGCCCCCACCTCCTCCTCTGATTCCAGCAGTCCCCGGCTCCCAGCACTCACTTGGCATAGGCTTTCTCCAGCAGGGCAGCCCAGAACTCCGAGTTCTCAGGTGAGTGCAGGAACACCAGCTTGTTATTCTTTGTGGGCAGCTGGTCATCCACCACCACGTCCACCCACTGCCCAAACTGCCAAATCTGTGGGTAGCAAGGGTGCCTCAGTGGGGCAGGGCCAGCTGTCTGCCCCAGGGTCCCCCACCACCCACGTGCATGCGCACACACACACCCCTTGCATGGAAACCTTGTCATCCAAGCGCCTCCTGGTGGCCAGGCTCGGTGACACGCCAGTGTCAGCGGTCCCACTCCCCAGAGTGGTTGACTAGTGAGGGGAAGGCAGCGAAAAGCCTGAACCCCAATTCCTCCTCTCCAGGTTCTGCCATGGCCTGCGGGTGAACCCCACCCGCCTCTTGACCGCGGGCCCTCCTCCGAAAAAAAGATAGCTGGACTTTAGGATCTCTGAGGTCTTAAAAACTCTCATGATTCTCAGAAATATTTTATGCCATGGAGAATTTGTCCATAGGTTGCTACATGAAAGGGGCAGGTAACAGAATTTATGTGACAGAGACAACCAATGTCACACACACACACACACACACACACACACACATACATATATGTAATTAATCAGAAGGAGAGAAGGAGGGCCACAAACAGATAACAATTATTTTCTTTTTGGGCTTAAAAAAATTAGCTTACGTGGTTTCTTTCCTGAGCAGACATTTCTCTAATAATTAGGCAAAACCCCACCCCAATGAATGTTGTTTTTCGAAAGGGAAAAAGGTAAACTTCAAAGCACAAATGCATTTTCTCTCTCACACACACATACACACGGACACACAGACACACATGCACTCCACAAAGCGACTCTGGCTCTCAAACTGCCCTTCACCTGGAAATGGAAGATGCCGGCGTAGTTTCTCCTGAAGCCCTGGCCCTTGGGCACCACGCGGTACAGCAGTTTGGGGCACGTGGTGAGGGAGCCGATGGCAGCCAGCAGCCAGCAGTCTCCTGGAAAGACAGGCAGGGTTTGTCCCCTTGAGCACCTCGCCTGTGTGTGGGGGGGGGGGGCCCAGAATCCAAGCCCCAGAGGAGCAGGAGCCTGGCCCTGTCCCCACCCCGCCCCCCAGCAGAGACGCCCCTCCCTCAGCGAGGAGGCAAACGGAAGGCTGAGGGCAGAGGCATGGGCTCTGCGGAGGTGAGTTTCTGGACATTTTCGTTTATGGGAGAGATTCACAAATTAGAGCCACATGCTTCTGTGTTTTGCAGTTTGGGGAGGGGGTATTTTGGGCCTCAGGGTCTTGCTCCCCGCTCTGGGACCTGCTTTCTTTGGGAGACAGCCGATACTCTCCCATCCCTTGAACAAATCCAGTCACTCCCCACAGCCCCCCATCCCCGTGAGTACACTGGTGTGGCTGTGACCGTCCCAGACGTCTCTCCATCACATCATCACATTATATTGGAGACTCAGGGCTCAGTCTCTACCCCAGTGGGGTCCCTGGAGCTGGGCACCGATGGGGGCACAAGGGCAGTGTCCCTGGCCCGTGGGGGAAGAGCGCCATGAGTCAGCCGTTGCCATCTGTCTCCTGGGCATCTCAGCCCTCACTGGGGGGCCAGTGGCAGGGAGGTGGATGCCCCAGGCCAGGCTGAGGTTGAGGGCACTCGGAAACTCCTGTGATTACCAAGTGGCCTCCTGGCTGCCTGGGGAGGCAGAGGGCGGGATAGGAAGGGTAAGGATGCTCCAATCCCCATCACCATCAGGGTGACGGGGGAGAAGCCAGTTCTCCCTGCCCATAGCCCAGGGCCCCTCCAGCCCAGTGAGCCACAGCAGCAGCCCTGGGGCGTGAGGTCTCCTGGCCTCTGCCCTGCCCACACCCCGCCCTTTTCTCAGCCCCAACAGGGACAGAATCAGTCCCAGAGGAGGCCCACCCTGGCCTTCTCCCTAAAGAGGCAATGAGGGGTTTGGAGGAAACCGTGGACCAGGACCAGGCGCGGGGAGGAGGGTCTGTGCCGGTGCTGTGTACGGGAGCCTGGGGGGAGTGGGCTGAGTGGACCCTATGGCTCCCCTATTTGACACCTGAGACCGAGCAGGTTCTAGCACCTGTGGTGGTTTCAAAATATGCCCACAAATTCTTTGACCATCCTCCCCTCAACAGGTAGGGCCTAATTCCCCTCCCCTTGGTGTGGGCCAGATTCAGTGCTCGCTTCTAACAAATAAAATATGGTGGAGGTTATGGTGTGTGACTCCTGAGACTAGGTCATACAAGGCATTATGGCTTCTGTCTTGTCCCCTCTCTCGGGCTGTTCACTTTGGGGGAGCCGACTCACATGGTGTGTGCACACTCACGCAGCCCTGGGGAGCAGCCTGTGTGCCAAGGAAGTGAGGCCTCCTGCCGTGTGAGTGCGCTATCTGGGAGCAGATCCATCAGCCCCAGCCAAGCCTCCGGGTGACCACAGCCCCAGCTGACATCTCTGCAACCTCATGAGAGATCCCCAACCAGACCCTCCCGGCTGTGCTGCCTCCGAATTCCTGACCCACAGAAACTGTAAGATAAGAAATGTGGCCGGGCGCGGTGGCTCTCGCCTGTAATCCCAGCACTCTGGGAGGCCGAGGTGGGCGGATCGTTTGAGCTTAGGAGTTTGAGACCAGCCTGAGCAAGAGCGAGACCCTATCTCTACTAAAAATAGAAAGAAATTATATGGACAGCTAAAAATATATATAGAAAAAATTAGCCGGGCATGGTGGCGCATGCCTGTAGTCCCAGCTACTCGGGAGGCTGAGACAGGAGGATCCCTTGAGCTCAGGAGTTTGAGGTTGCTGTGAGCTAGGCTGACGCCACGGCACTCACTCTAGCCTGGGCAACAGAGTGAGACTCTGTCTCAAAAAAAAAAAAAAAGAAATGTTTGCTGTGACTTAAGTCACTAAGTCTTGAGTAATTTATCATGTAGCCACAAATAACCAATATATCCCTCCAGCTTCACCCCCAGACCCAGACTGCAGCGGGGGTGGGGGAGCAGAATCTAGACTCGGGGCGGGTAGGGAGGGCAGGTTGTCTGAACCTAGGGGGTCCCTGTTTTCCAGCCTCAGAAGATACCCTGGAGGATAGCTTGAGCCCAGGAGTTGGAAGCTGCAGTTAACTATGATGAGGCCACTGCACTCTAGCCTGGGCTCCTAACCCTCTTCCCAGATTCACCCGTCCCCACAGTAGAGACCATCCTCCTGCACCCCACTCACCAAGCACCCCCTGACAGATGTCGGTGGGAGAGATCCCATCGGTGATGAATAGAGGGTTGCTGCTGATGTCCTGCAGTGAAGGAATAAAGGTTTCCGGTGGCCCAGGACACCTGCTCCCTGTCTCCCTTCCACCTTTACTGGGGAAGGACGCCTACCTCCGAGTTCTAGGGGAACAGGTAAGGGGAGAGGGAGAGGGTGCAGGGCCAGCTTGGCGTAGCTATGGGCTGTGATAGCAAAGGTGGGTGAGTGACTTCCCAAGGGTTACCCGGGAGGTTTGGCTTCAGCCTGTTCGGAACCGCCCCCCCCTGCACCCAGCCCCCTCTGGTGGAGCCCAGTATCAGGATAGGGTGGTGGGGGTTGGAGACTGTAGAGATGACTGGGAGTCACTGCAAGCCCCCCCACCCCCATGCCTCGCCTTCCAGTGCCTACCTTGGGCCGCTGCCAGGAGATGTTTTGAACATTCTTGGAGTTGGGGCCTAGTTCCTTGAAGCCCAGCGAGCTGGGTTTGGCAGGGAACAAGGGGTCCTCGAACAGCTCCCCCTTCCTCAGACAGGCTGCTTGCAGCTCCTCAAAGCTCTGGTTGCCGTAGTTCTGGGCATTGTGGTGTTGGCCCACACCCTTGGCCTTGAGTCGACTGCTGTTTATGTGAGCCACCATTCCCTTACTGGGAAAAGTGGGCTCTGCTTAATAATAAAAAGACAAATAACCCAATTAGAAAACGGGATAGGTATTTCTCAGAAGAAGATATACAAATGACCAGTCATCACGTGAAAAAATAACATCATGAGTCAGGGAAATAAAAATCAGGACCACCCTGAAATCAAGACCACTTCATACCCACTAGGATGGCTATAATAAAAAGATAATAACAAATGTTGGCAGAGACGTGGAGGAATTGAAATCCTCAGACACTGCTGGTGGGACTGAACATAGTGTGGCCACTTTGGAACACAGTGTGGCAGCTCCTTAAACAGTTAAATGTAAATGTGACCCAGCAATTCCACTTCTAGGTGTATACCCAGGAGAAATGAAAATATATGCCCATGTAAAAACTTATACACAAATGTTCATGGCAGCATTATTCATAGTAGACAAAAAGTGGGAAAAACTTCCAATGTCCATCAGCTGAAGAATGGACAAAAGGCGGACGGTACATACAATGGAATGATATCCAACCACACAGAGAACGGGTGATGCGTGCTGCAACGTGCATGAACCTTACGAACACAATAAGTTGAAAAAGCCAGTCCCAAAGAACCCCATATTGTGTGACTCCATTTATATAAAATGTCTGAAATAGGCAACTCTAGATAGAGACGGAGAGTGGATTAGTGGTTGCCTAGCACCTAGGGGGATGGGGAACTGGAAGTGGATGGCCAAAGGGTATGATCTAAGTGATCTAAAATGATCTAAAATTGATTGTGCTGATGGATGCATAACTCTGTGTATAAACTAAAAGCTATGAAATTGATACTTTAATGGGCGAATTGTATGGTATGTGGATTATATTTCAATGAAGCTATTAAAAAAAAAATAGCCTCCAGACCACACAAACAGACGCTGCCTTTTGGGGAGAGTGGAAATAATGGAGTGTAGAGGGCGGGAGGGGCGGGGGCAGGGATGCAGGGGGTGGTGGGGCGAGTTGGGGAACAGCCCAGCAGGGGTGGGGGCGGGTGAGTCTCACAGTGAAAGTCAGGCTGGCTGATAGACCCTGAGCCGGCCAGGTAGCTGGGGACCCAGGAGCTCTGTAGTTCCTCCACCCCCAGGGGGACTGCCACCTGCTCACATCCCTTCCTGAGGCTTGCTGCCCCACCCCCCACGCACACAACTGACTCCCCGTCACCACCAGCAGACCCGGGTGAAGAGAAAGAGGCCAGAGGAGAAGAGAGTGAGGGAGGAGCAAGAGGAGGCCACAGAGTCGCCATCTGTGCTACTGGCACATGCACCCTGGGGCCTGTCCTCCCTCCATCTCCTGTTCTCTGCTGGTCCTGGAGCGAGAAAGAGATTGGCGGAGGGAAGGAAGGCCGTGGCTGGGGCCAGGGGTGTGGGAGGGTCAGAGCTGGAAAGGAAGAGGCAGCTGCAGGGAGGGCAGGAGGTCCTGCTTGTTTGGAGGTGAGACCCCACGAGCCCACAGAGGGGGTGGTTCCCCAGGGGTCTCAGTTATCCTTCCTCCCCTAAGTGAACGGAACAAGGAGACAAGGTCACTAGTCGTGACAGCAGAGTGACAGCACTGAGTGTGCTCTGTGCTAGGCCCACCAGCCCCGTGAGACAGGTACCTGCAAGGCCCCGGCGACCAGACTAGGAAGCAGAGGTCCGGGGGCTAAGTCGCTGGCCCAGGGTCACAGGGTAAGTGTTGGGCGTGGGATGAAGTCTGATGCAGACCCCAGACTCGACCTGCAACCTCCATCCTACAGTGCCTCCTGAGGGGAAGGGAAGCTTCTCCTTAGCCCAAGGCTGAGCCAGCGCCATCTTTGTTAACTAAGGGCATCCCTGGGCCATTTGCAGCTGGTCTTATGTCTTGATACCCACCCCTACTCTTGCCACTGCCCCAACAGGCAAACCCATTCTCCTATTCCACGAGCGCCTCCTCAGGACTTCCCTCGGTCCAGTAATGACCCCCTGTCCACCAAGTTCCCAACATACCTACCTGTGTGCCACATCAAGACAGTCGCTGAGTCCTTCACAGGGAAGTCCCCTCGTGGGGCCCTAATTTCCTATTGCCACCATCACTGTCCTAGGCCAATGCCTCTAAGATACCTCCTGGACTCCAAATCGCTTCTTGGCTCCTGAAGACCCTCTCCAATCATCACGTAGGCTGCCCCCGCCATATGCCACATCAGCCTCCTCTGAGTGAAGTTTTGAACCCCTTACTTCTTCCGGCAGCTTCCAGGACATCACTTTGCCAGCAGGATAAAGCCAGCCCCAGAGCCTCCTCCAGCCCTCCGTCCACCACTCCTGGCACAAACCCATCCCCCTGCCCCTGCGCCGTGTTGCAGTCCCAGGGAGACCCTGCCCGTCCAACCAGCTCTCCTGAGCACTGCATCCCAGAAGAGACGGTCCTCCAGCAGTCTCCTCCATTCCTTCTCGCCAGTCCCCTCTCCGACAGCTCAAATTCCAAACTGGCTCATTTTCTTCCTCTTGCCTCCCCCAAGCTAGAGACCTGGGGATCTTCCTAGAGCCCCCTCCCTGCCCTATTCATTCACTATATCCCTTAATTATCAGTTGTGCTCCCCCACCCTCTCTCCTGTCCTCTCCTCCTCCTCCGAACTGCCTGTGACGGGGCTGCCAGGCGTGGATCCGCAGCGCAGCGCAGTGCGTGCATGGACTTGGAAGCTAAGCATCCCCCAACCATGAGGCCTCCCACGCACGTTGCTTAATCGCCCCTGCCTTGGCTTCTCCATCTGGGGAATGGGGCAACGATGTTCTAGGGCATTTGCAATGGTTTCTGGCACAAAACTTACTCAAGAAGTTGAGTTTAAATTGCAAAAATCTAGGCAAGAAGAATAATTTCTTAACTGGCCCCTTTCCTCTAACCTCCTCCTTCCCCACTGGTTCTCCACATTGTTGGCTGAGATTTTTAAAAGGCAAATCTGATGAGAGATAGTCCCCTGCCCACACTTCAGGTGGCTCTGCCCTTGTTAGCACGACAAACCCAAACCCTGTACGGACCACCTCATTCCTCGGTGGCATCGGACTGTCCCCATCGCTGTGCCTCTGCCTGCAATCATTCCTGATCCCACACACACACTGTGCCCACCGGGAAAGTCCTGTTTGGCCTCCCAGTCCCTGCTCAACTCATCACGGCCTGCCTGCTCCGAGTTACCTGTCTGTCTCCTTCCTCCATCTCCATAGTGCCTGGCCCGCCAGCAGGGCTCAGAAATGCTTTCAATAAACGAGTGAAAGGATTTCCTTGCTTTGCACTGGAGTCATCGTTCATGTTTCCTCCCTCCTGTCCCTGCCTTACTCCCTGTCCTGCCATCACCCGACATACTCTCTATTTTGTTTATTTTCTGCCTCCCTCCTGCATGAAAGCTCACGAGGGCAGGGGTTTTGTCTGTTTTGTTTGCTGCTGCAGTCCTGCTGCTGGATTGAGCAGGCGCTCAACAAATACTTTGAAAGATACTCCCCGGCAGCTCTGGAAGGGAGGAGGTTTGTGCTTGTTGGTTTCTCCCACGGGAAGATGGCCTGATAGCCATCCTGTGAAGGGGTGGGTGGGTGTGTGGCTCATCCCTGGAGTCCCCACTTGGTTAGGGGGAGCCCCTAGCAGGGCCCATCCCAGAGCAGGTGCCTGGTAAGTGGTGGGACCCACGGACTCCAACCCCGCACTGCCCACGCACTCATGCCTAGAGCGGGACCAGGGACAGAGCCAGAGTGTTGGTTTGGGGCATAAGCAAAGGTCCTGGGGTCCCTTTGGGCTCCCTGGGACCTGGAGCCTCCTGGCTCCCACTGAGAAAAGTTTTGGTCTCAAAAATCAGGTTGAAGATGGACCCAGGATCCTGTCCTTTGCTTCTTCTACAGAGCCCCCGTCCTGTGATGAGAAGAGATTAGGGATTCTCCCTCAGCTGCAAGAGCAGCTAGCACTTCACTTACATGGCCATGGCGTTTATAAGAATGACAATAGTTAGCAGTATCTAGGGGCTCACTTCCTGCCTGGCACCGCTCCAAACACTCTACCTGCATTAGCTCACTGAATCCGAATAACAACCCTATCGGGTAGGCGTATTGTTACCACTTCCCTGCTACAGGTGCAGAAACTGGGGCACAGAGGTCGAACCTTCTCAAGGCTGCACGCTCGGTGGGCAGACGGGTGCATGCCCTTGCCCATCCTGCTCGCTGCCCGGCTGGGAGGCAGCCACGGGGGAGCAGAGCTGTCTGGAGAGAGGGATGAGAGAGGCCAGCAGGCCGGGTGCCTCCCTCCGTCCATCTGACTACCATTTCTGAGTGGTCTGTGGTCTCTGTTAGTCACTTCTCGTTTGCGGGGCAGCCGGAGGGGCATTGAGGATGGATACAGGTGTTGGAAACGGGTGGGGGAGGCAGCTTCTTCCCCTTTAGCAGATGTCTGGGCTGCACGGGAGCCAGAGTGGTTTGCCGTGTGACCTGGGCATGTTGCCTCTCTGAGCCCTGGTTTCCTCACCTGTATAAAGAGGCTGCTTTATATTTAATACCTGAAGGGTGTTTGGGGATTAAATAATGCAACTCATGTGAAAAAGACTGGCGTTTAGCAGGCACTCAGAGAATGTTAGTCGCCTTCTCCCACTGACCTAGCTGGTCAACGGGTGTGTGTTGAGCTCCTATGAGGATCACACAGCCCCCTGCTCTGCATTGCAGATGTGCCCCTCCGTCATAGGACTTAATGGTAACAGGGACATTATTTAACATACTGGGGTCATCTCTGTGCTTGTCTCTCTCTGCCACTAGGTTTGAGCTCCTGAGAGCAAACCTCAGCTCAGCTCAGACACGTTTTATGGAGGATTTATTCTGGGCTGGGAACTGAGGGGTCAGAAGCACCCCCACATGAGCTCGGAGAGGATCCCACGAGGCCCCTCCCCAGGCTCAGCCCCAGGGGCCACAGAGACAGGGAGCAGGTGCCAGGGACCGAGGCCCCCAGGCTACGGGGAATAATCAGGGAGGTCTGGGGGGTAACTGTCCCTTTCCCCTGCTCTGAGCTCATCCCCCCTCCCCAGTGGTGGGTGCAGTGTGAATTCCTGGTTCTGGAAGAATCGGGTTGGGGAGTGGGGGAGAGGGTGGGTGGAGCCAGAATTTGGGAGCTCTCCCTCCACTTTCCCCTCCATTTTCCTCAAACCCTTTGTCTTGCAACCCAAGCCCTCAGATTCTCTCAGAAATGCTGGAGGAAGCTCCCTCAGTTGTTCAGGCTATGGGAAAATGAATACGAGTGTGCGTGGTGGGGGGTGGGAGGAGAGGGTGAGTGAGGGGCTTATTTCCTTGTCCAAAGAGACAGAGAAGGGGGGCCATGGGGGACAAACAGTGGAGCCCCACAGATGCAGAGGGCTCTTGGGGAGGGCTGAGGACTGAGCACTTCGGTTTTACCCTCTGATCCTTAGCCACGAAGTCTGCCCCGGGTGGAGCCAGGGCCTCCCCAGAGAGGCTAAGTCAGAGGTTCTCAACTGGGGCATTTTGCCCCCCAGGGGGTACTTGGCAATGTCTGCAGACATTTTTGGTTGTCATAACTGGGGCTGGGGGAGCCACTGGCATCTAGCAGGTAGGGGCCATGGGTGCTGCTAAACATCCTAAAATGCACAGGGCAGGCCTCACAGCAAAGAATTTTCTGGCCCAAAATGTCGAGTGCCAAGGTGGAGAAACCTGAATCGTTAAGGCCACCCACACATTGAGTGGGTGGAGGTGAGCTGCTCCCTGCCCTTCATTGTGGGATCACCGCCAGGAGGGCTCTGCCCTGGCTGCCCCCAGGACTGGGGTGCGAGCTCTCCCCGGGGGTGTGGAGAACATCCGAGGGCAGACCAAGGCAATGGAGTTTCCATCTTACCTTCCTCGTCTCCCCGGAGCCCTCTGCACCCTGCTGGTCACCCAGCCCAGGGAGTCACTTCTCACTGCCGTCCCCAGGGGCTGAGCTCCTTCCTCAGCTCTGACTGGCAGGGAGAATTACACGCCCATACTCGCCACCATAGATGTCACCAAAAACTCTAGGGGGTCTCTAGAGTGGGAGACGGAGCAAAGCCCCGTCACCTGGGCCAGGGTCACGGGCAAGCCGAGACAGACAGTCCAGCAGCCCCCTCATCTGCGCGGGGTACGTTCCCGGGCCCCCAGTGGCTCACACCATGGACAGTAATCCCATATATGCTGTGTCTTTTCTCAGAAATACATACCCAGGACAGAGTTGAACTTACAAGTTAGGCACAGGAAGAGATTTACAACCAAAACTAATAATAAAAAAGAATAATTATAACAATATACTGTAATAAAAGTTGTATGAATATAGTCTCTCTCTCTCTCAAAATATCTTAATATTTTCAGACCACAGTTGACGGCAGGTAAATAAAGGCACGAAAAGTGAAACTGAAGATTAAGGGGGGACTACTGAATGTTAAAAGGCATGAATGGGTAGGAAGCTTTTGTCTCCTGTCTTTTCCATCAGTCTGGGGACCCGTACATTTTTTTTTTAAAACTATATTGATTTTATTTTTTTTTAGTTAACAAAAATTGTATATATTTGTCATGTACTATATGGTGTTTTGAAATATATACACATTGTGGAGTGGCTCGGTAGAGCTAATTAACATCTGCGTGACCTCACATACTCATCGTTTTTTGTGGTGAGAGGACTTACAATCTACTCTCTCAGTGATTTTTAAAATACAGCACATTGCCATTTGGGGACCTGTAGATTTAAGGAGAGCTCGATTTCCAGAGCTGGGAAGGAAACTCAGATGTTGTCCCAGGGAACTTCTGAGGAGCAAGGACTAGGTTTGGGGTCTCCTGCTGGGCGTACTTCCTGGGGACGTAACCAGCGAGGGCTGGAGAAGCTGGGAGGCTGGGTCCAGCCCCTGATAGGGGACTCCAGCTCCCCATTCCCCCCACCCCATGCTGAGGGTGAGGTCCAGGCTGAGCCCTTCTGCTGGCTGAGCTTGGCTGCCCTCTGACCCCCCCGGCCCCCACAGGAACAACTCAGCCCTGCCCCGCCAGGCCAGCCCACCCTCCCCCAGCTCCCGCGGTCTGGCCCCCAGGCCTCCTGCCGCCCTCTTGCGGTTTGATCTGCTTGGACTGAGGGGCCAGCTTTTCTAGGCTTGGGAGAGGTTTTCTTCTCTAATGGCTGCCTGGGCTTCCTCACACAAGCCCTTTCCCCTGCAGCCATGACAGTGGGAGGGCTGGTCCGCTCCTCTCCCCACTTCCAACCCCTCAGTGGCGGGAAGGAGGAAGGTTCCTGCCCCGGCCTACCACCCCATCTGGCCATCAGCCGCCTGCTCTTTCCCAAACAGTCAGGGGAAGAGGCCCGGCTCCCGCCGTAGGGAGCATCCAGTGTGACGGAGGAGTCACAGTCCCCGTCCTCAAGGGGCACCCAGTCTGCTGGAGACACAGCCCCTTCCTTGAGGTCTGCAGGAGGCGCAGGAGTGAGATGAGCCCCAGTAGCACCCACCTGGGGAGTACAGCATGCTGGCAGCCAGCCTGGAGCTTGACAGTTGAAGGTTCTGGGGGGAGGGGGAGAAGAGACCCTCCCCCCAGAACTCTCTAATCGCAGTGGGATTCCTAGGTCAGCGGCCCGTTTAACAGCTGCCTTCCCCTCCTTTCCTTCCCATTTGTCCCCCACGGACTGGTACTGCCAGCAACCCAGTTCCTCCCCTCGGGCCAGTCTCGGTCGCCTGATAAGGAAACCCCCCATCTATTACTTAGCACAGCAGCCACCTGAGACCCCCACCCCTCACGGAAGACCCCCATTAGCATAATACTAACCTAACACCTGGCACGTTAGCATATTACTAACCTAACACCTGGCACGTTAGCATATTACTAACATAACACCTGGCATATCAGCATAACACTAAACCTATTACCTGGTGCAGAAAGTAACCTAACCTATTACCTGGCGGGCATTAGACAACTGAGACCCCCCCTCCCCTTGGATCCCTTTCTTTCAGCCCAAGGCTACCAGGAAGGGGCTGTCCCTGACACACCAACCTAACATTTTTATCCAGAAAGCCTTCTCATTTCCAAAAGCCACTTCCTATGTCTCTGTGTCTTCACATGGTGCTCTCCTCTGTTCCCTTCTCTTCTTTTTTATTCTTGAGACAGAGTCTCGCTTGAGGGCCGTGGTGTCAGCCTAGCTCACAGCAAACTCAAACTCCTGGGCTCAAGCGATCCTCCTGCCTCAGCCTCCCATAGCTGGGACTACAGGAGTGCACCACCATGCCCAGTTAATTTTTTCTATTTTTAGCTGCCCGCCTAATTTCTTTCTATTTCTATTTTTATTTTTTTGAGAGAGAGTCTCCTCTGCCTCCTCGGGTAGAGTGCAATGGTGTGATCATAGCTCACAGCAACCTCAACCTCCTGGGCTCAAGCGATCCTCCTGCCTCAGCCTCCTGAGTAGCTGGGACTACAACCATGCATCACCATGCTGGGAAAATTTTTCTATTTTTAGTAGAGATGGGGTCTCACTCTTGCTCAGGCTGCTCTCAAACTCCTGAGCTTAAGCGATCCTCCCGCCTCGGCCTCCCAGAATGCTAAGATTACAGGCATGAGCCACCAAACCTGGCCTTCTTTCTCTTCTCACAAGGACACCAGTTGTATGGGACTAGGGGCCTACCCATTTCAGTATGACCTCATCTTAATTTAACGAATTACATTTGCAACTATCCTATTTTCCAAATAAGGTCACATTCTGAGATACTGGGGGCTAGGACTTCAACATATCTTTTGGAGGGACAAAATTCAACCCACAACAGTCTCCTTGACTGGCTACAGTCTGACTGTGTGTGTGGCTCTCTGCAGGAAAGGGGGCTGCTTGGAACTGGGACCGTGGTCCGGAGGGCCATCCTCACCTGCGATCATTGTGAGCAGGGACTGCTGAGGCTGCTCCAGGCCGCTTCGCCCTGCCTGGCACGAGCCAGGCACAGAGCAGACTCCAGATGGAATTGCAGAGCCTTGTTCTAAGCTCTGACATGACCCAACCTTGGGCCAGTCCTCCCCCACTCCCCTTTCTGGGTCTCAATTTCCTCAACTACAGGAATATTAATTATATTAATAAAGTTCTCATTATATGCCAAATTAGGCTAAGAATTTTCTACTTATTTAATCCTTAAAACAGCTTGAGGATAATGAACGGTATCATTAGTCCCATTTGATAGATGAGAAAATTGAGGTCCAGAGGGATGATGTAACCTGCCCAAGGTCACACGGCTTGTAAGTGGCTGAGCCAGGATTTGAACCTAAAGCCTCACCTCTTATCCATTATCTTCTGCTGCCCTCAGCTACAAAACAAGGATATGAAGTGGACTTTGGGACTCCTTGTGGCCTCTCCTCCCTCTTCTGTGACTCCGCCATTGTGTCTCTTGGATCCCTTGCAGTGCCCAGCACAGAGCTGGGCACTCATATCGTGACCTGAGCCCTGCCTGTGATGAGATGCCAGGGGCAGGGTATGGGTGGGCGTGGGTGCTCTCCTCTCTAAAGCCACCCGCCTGGGCAGGGCTCTCCTCAGGACTTTTGCTCCCTGTGGTTTGGGCATGATCTGCAGTTGCACATCTGGAAACATGGGAACCTGGTTTTGAGTTAGGTCCTGCCAAGAGACCCACAAGGTGGGGCTAGGGAGACCGTCCCTGGAGGGAAGGGGAGGCATGCTGGGCAGGTGAGGAGCCAAGGGGTCTAGGCTGAGCAGAGGCGAGGGCTGAGGTCTGTCCAGGTCATGCTGTGCACGCAGTAGGGCTTGCCTAACAAATGGCAGTGGTGTGTCCGCCCACCCATACAGAAAACAGCTCTGGGAGCACCGGGAGCCTTCACACAATCAGGGTGCTACTTTCAAAGCCACAAAACCTTTGCCCACCCACCAGGCACTCTGCTCCCCCACCCTTGGCCTGGCAGCTCCCTAGACCCAGGACTTTGGGGACTCCACCTGGGAGTTCATGTTTCAAGAGGCTGCAGATCTGATGTATATGTGAAGGCTGGGCCCGGGACCAAGGCCCTGACTTTCATCTCCACTGTGACTGGCCCACCCCTCCACCCACAGCCAGCCCCCATAAACGCTGGCCCTCCAAGCCGTGTTGGCAGTATCTCTCTGCAGCCTGGGCTTGGACCCCAGGCAGTTTGCTCCTGCCCCTTGCTGGTGCCCTGGTTGCTGTCCCCACTATAGGTGGTTTCTTGCTGACTAGCTACAGTAGTGGTCCCCAACCTTTCTGGCACCAGGGACCAGTTTCATGGAAGACAATTTTTCTATGGACTAGGGGTGGGCTGGGGGGGTGGGGAGGCGGAGCTCAGGCAGTGATGGCGCAATGGGGATGGGGACAGGATGGGAGTGGCCCTAAGTGCAGAGGAAGCTCGCTTGCCCTCGGCTCACGGGGTTGGGGGGCTGGAGGGGTGTTGGGGCTGTTGGAGACGGCTGGTACCTAACAGGCTGGACTGGGACTGGTCTGCAGCCCGCGGGTTGGGGACTGCAGATCTATAGGCCTTTGTGGTACCTGTTTCTCCTCCTCTGAAGCCTCTTCTCTTCTCCGCTCTGGGAGTTCCTTGACTCATTTTCTTGTTTTCTGGGTCCCACTGGTGGGTGGTAGGTGGGGTTGGGCAGGAGGGTGCTCCAAGGGGCCTTGGGAGTCACCTGGTCATAATCCCAGGTTTTACCGATGAGGAAACAGGTGCAGAGAGGCTGCTTTGTCAGGGCTGCACAGTGTGCTAGTGACAGAATCAGGACTGGAGCACAGGCCTCCTGGCTGCTGCTGTGAGCGCAGCTCATACTGTGTGCGTGGGTGCAGGCGCGGACCGCACAGAACGTGGGTTTGAGTTGGGTCTTGGAGAATAGATAAGATTGGGCTGCAGTGGGGAGGGGCTTTCCAGGGAGGGGCTCAGGCACTCTTGGGGAAGGGGCAGACGGGCTGGGGCCAGGCTCACTCTGAGACGCTCAGGAGGGCCTTTTTCCTGGACCATGTGGCACTTGTGTCCTTGCACAGCCTTTCCCTCCTGAATCTCCTTATTTTTTTTATTTACTTATTTATATATTCTATTTAGAGACAGGGTCTCGCTTTGTCACCCAGGCTAGAATGCAGTGGTGTCCCCATAGCTCACTGTATCCTCAAGTGATCCTCCCGCCTCAGCCTCCCAAGTCTCTGTCCTGTGTGTGTCGCTCAGGGATTCAGAGGAAGGGTCAGAGGGGGCGAGGCTGGTGTAGTAGCCACCTGAGCCCAGGCCCTTCCTGCCTCTGAGACCCCTGTGAAGTCTCTCCTGGGCCCCACTCTTCTCTCCAGATAGAGAAATGAGACTCCGAATGAGAAGTCCCTTGTCCAGGGTCACGCAGGGACCCCAAACAGGCCCTCCAGACCAACGGGAGGGTGGGGAGGCCCAGCCCATGTGCCCAGGACAGCAGCACAAGTCAGACATCGGCCTCAGAGCTTTTCTCGTCATTTTTATTTTAAAGGAAAAAAAAAAAAAAAAAAACAGTGCAAAAACCCATTTTCCAGTGTCAGCCTTGCCCACCCCATCCCCAGGTCACCCCCCAGTGGGGCCTGACTCTTCCTCCCACTCAGCACCCCTTCCCCTCTCATGCATCCGTAGGGGCTGGAGGCTCCACTTCCCTGGAGGACCGATCCCAGGGGGAACTGGGGGGAGGAAAGAACTGAGGGGGCTGCCCCGGATCCGCCTGCCCCCCAGGTCTCCAGCCATGGCACCAGGTACCCCTCTTGGCTCTCATTAACCCTTTCCTGGCCGCACTACTAGCTGGGGGGGGGACACGGATCTGGGGGAACTCCCTCCACACCCCTCTTTGCCCCGGGGCCAGCTCGGGGCTCTCCTCACTGAGGTTGGGGGGCTCCCTCCCTCCCTCCATCATAGGGGAGAGTGGTGAAACCCCCAGGTTTAAATACCTTAATGAAAGCAGGGGATGGGGGAAGAAGGGGCCTTAGATCTAATAAATTATTAGCGTTTTAGTGTCCGTGGGTGTGGGGGGCAGGGCAGGGCGTGGCCTCCAGGGCCCCTCCCTCCCCTTACTGGTGAATCTCATTCTCTATGAGGCTGTCCTCGCAAGACTGGAAATCTGTGTCCGTGAGGCCATCGGGCGGCATCAGCAGCTCCTCGTCTTGGGATGAGGATGACGGGGGCTCGTCCCCCGAGCTCCCAGGAGCCCCATCCCCATCCCCGTCCACCTCTGAGTCCTGCAGCACCTGAGCGATGTATTTCTGAAGGGGAAAAGGCGTGGGGGGTAAGGCGAACGGCTGCCCCTCATCAGTGGGAGGGGAACCCTCAGGAATATCAGGGTCTGTAGGGGACCGTGGGCCCGAGGACAGTGGAGCATGCAGGACACTAGGGAAGGGCAGAGGTCTGCTGTCAGGGAGGGTGGGGGACCGCCCTCCGCTAAGCCACATCTGTCCTTGCCCTGGGGTCTGGCACAGGCTTCCCTTTCTGGAGGACTAATGTGACATCCAGCTTTGGGGCTGAGTCTCAATCCGAGGCCCCTCCCCACTTCTGGCTGTGGAGCGGGACACTCACCGCAGATTTGGGGACAGCAGCAGCAGTGGGGGGCCGTCCATTGCTTCTGGGGTCCACGGTATCTGTCTCTGTGTGCTCAATCTTGAGGGGCCCAGAATGAGTCAGGCGGTGGGGGGCACATCCTCAGCCCCAGTCATGGCCCCACACCCTCTCAGCACCCCAGTTGACCCCGCCCTCAGCCCTCAGCCCCGGCACCCCTGCCCCCTTCTAGCTCCTGCCGCAGCCATGCCCCGCGCCCCCTTGCCCCACACCTTGTAGTTGTGGGCACTGAGGTATTTGAAGTGTCCGAAGCAGACGTGGCAGAGGCAGATGACGATGGTGATGACCAGGACCACGAATGTGAACATGGACGTTGGGGCTAGGAACCCTGGTGTTGGGGGGGGGCAAAGAACGGGGCTGCTACCTCTCCTTTGGGCCCCCCAGGGCCTCCCCACCCCAGCTTGCTACGTCCTGAATGCAGTGCCCGTGCTCATGAGCCACAAGCCTCGCCCTGACCTCCCCTGGGCTCCCTGCCTGCCAGCCCTGTCTGCAGCCCCTCCTGCGCCTGCTCTGCCTGGATGCTGGGTGGAGTCCCTGCCCCCCCGCCCCCAGCTCTCTGAGGAGGAGTGGGTGGCCCTCACCCGTGCGCATGGTGGAGAAGAAGAGCAGCCAGAAGAGGCAGAGGATGGGCGCAGCCACCACCTGGTTCACAGCCCCCGAGTGGATCTTCTTGTCCAGCTTGGCCGGCAGGTAGGCGTAGTAGAGATTATACCTGTCTACCAGGTGCTTCAGCAGCATGTACATGAGCCCTGGGGGAAGCCACACGGGCCCTGACCTCGGAGCCTCGGAACGAGCACCGCTGGACCTTTGTGTGCCCGTCACAGGTTGTTCCAGGACAGAATAGCGCCCCATCCCCCAGCACGACCACAATACTTCGGCTTCCTCCATGTCAACCCCTTCATTCTGCAGCCCTCACTAGGAATTCTACCATGGGAAACCCGTTCACTTGGATCCACAAGCATCCCTGTGAAACTCTTATTCTTTTGTTCCTATGCCTGTCCCTAAACAGATGAGTATGAACTAAGTGACAAGTTCTATTTTCCTGGAGGTTGAGGAAATGGCAGTTTCCAATGAGGACAAGGAAGTTAGTTTGGGAGTTTGGAGCCTTCAATAACCAGGGAGGGTGGTTAAGGGGTTAGGATGTTAGTGGGGGAGAGTAGAGGCTACTAGTGGGGGTGATGGTTAAAGAGAAACTTTGCTAAACTCCTTCAAAAATGAAGAGAGACTTGCCCAAGTCACACGGCTCAGCTATAGCAGGCTATCTCCATGAGTGGCAAGCACCCATCCCCACCCTGGAATCCAAGGTCTCTCCTGAGTTTACAGGGCAGTATACAAGTGTGCCCATGGATGTCTGTGTAGGAGTGTGTGAGTCTGCGTGTGTGTGAACACGCCAGCCAGCATGTGCTATGTGTCCAAGTATACACAGCTACACAGCTGAGTGAGGGCACTGGTGTGGGTGAGTGTCACCATGCTGGGGTGACTCTGTCTAGGGGCCCAGCACACCAGCTGGGTCCAGCCTGAGCTGAGATGGCGCTTCCCCTCCTCCCCACAGGCCGGGCCCCAGACTGAGCCAGGGACCAGGCGGGAGGCCCGAGGGGCCGGTCTCCCAGCCAGGGCCCTGTCCACTCGGGGTGGCCTGCCTTCCTAGAGTGGAGCGGTGAGGTCCTGGGTCCCCCCGAGCAGGGCCCAGGTCCCGGCGCGGCGGTGCCTACCGAAGGGCACGATGATGGGGCAGGTGATACTGTAGGTCATGACCACCGTGAAGACGCACATCATCCAGGCGTAGGCTGCGCCAAACTGGAACTCGTAGGCCTGATGCTGGGGGGGAGATGGGCAGGAGGGTGGCTTAGGGGGGAAGGGACAGACTGGAGGGGGACAAGGTAGGTGGGAAGGGGAATGGGGCCAGGACCTCTGGGGCTGGGAAGAAGCCATGGGGAACAGGAACCTAATGACCAGGATAGGGTAGGGCAAAGCAGATGGAGAGGGGGCTGTGGCAGAGAGGGGGCTATGGCAGAGTGGGGGTCAGGGAGGGACAGTGATAGGGTCTGGGGAGGGGCCTTTGAGGGGCCAGGGGCAAGGATGGGATGGACTTGGGAATGGAGTGCCCAGAGCCCTCTTGTTGAGTTAGGACAGAGGGACGCTAGATCTAGGGACCCAGACCTCCCCAACTCCTATCATAGAACACTACTGTCAGAGCTGGCAGGGGCTTTCAGGGTTTCCTCTGTCCACCCATGGCGGTGCATATGGGAAAACTGAGGGCCCAGATAGCAAGGGGATGGCTAAGGGCCGTGGAACTGGACTCCCCAAGTCCAAGCACCCCTGTGCCCCCCACCCTAGCATGATGGCTGCTGTTTCTGGTTGGGCCACCAGGGGGCGCTGTGCCGGCCGCCGCTGCCCCAGGCGGCCATACCCGCTTCACGTTGCGCCTCTCAGCAGCGGAGCGTGCCAGGCAGAGCCGGATCATGTACATGAGCAGGCCCGGGATGCGCAGCAGGTCCATGGCGTTGCCGATAAAGGCTGAGGCAATGACGTAGTTCACGAAGAAAGCGCCGTTGTCGGGCAGGAACACACACCTGCGGGCACCAGGTGCCCTTGGGGTAACCCGGTGGCCGCCTGCCCTCTGCCAGCATGACAGCACACCACGCCTCCACCCCCCAATGTGTTTCCTCCATGTGGACACCCCCAGCTCTGCGCTGCAGTCCCCCCAGAGTGTCAACAGATATTTCTAAAGCATCAGATACCCTCAAAGTATGAGCATCACCCCAGAGGTACCCCTAGGACTTGCACCCCACAAAGACCACCTAAGGCCACTAGAATGTTCACAGCATAACTGCCTGCGATCTCTACAGACAGCTCCAGGAAGACCCTCAAAGACCCTGAAGGGTGTGAGTCTCAGGAACACCCCAGAGCTTCCTCTTTTAGAACTCAACCAGAGTTAAACCCCGAGTATGAGCCTCAGACACCTCCAAGAATTTCAGAGACGCTCCCCCAGACAGCTTCAAAGTGGGAACCCAGGAACCTTTGCCAATGCCTGAGATGCCCCAAGTGTGAGTCCAAGGTTATCACAGATGGCACAGAGCAAGACTCCTAGAGTTTGTGCCCACACATAAATGGTACGTGCCTCTCAATACACCCTCTCAGGGATTCCAGAGAAGATGCCCCATAATGAACTCCACAGTCACACCTCTGCATAGGAGCCCAGAACTTTAGAGATGTTCCCAGAACTTGTACCTCTTAAACACCCCAATGTGTGAGCCCCAGAGTCCCCCAGAAACACTCCCAGAGTTATAAGGCCAAAGCCTACCCCAAAATACCTGCTCCAGAGACCTTCATGGACACCCCAGTAACCTCCAACTCACTAGCTAGGTATGACCAGGATCCCACTACAGATACCTCCCCAAGCCTTGCAAGTGAAACTCCAGAGACTCCCATAGTTAGTCCCAAATATGTGCCCAAGAGATCCCCAAGTATGGGCCCCCAAACCCCAAATGAGGGTGATCGCAGCATTCAGACAGGCTATCAGCGAGTAAGACCCAACCCAGATGCCAGGGACTTCTCCCAGGCACACACATGAGACACTCCGTGGGTGTCTTCTTTGGGATGACCCTGCCAGACCTGTGATGTCAGCCCCTCTCACCTCCTCCCCGCTCCAGGGTTGGAAGCTTTGCTGCACCTTCCCACGGGGCTGGCAATGTCTCCCAGGCATACCCGCCCCTGCCATCTGGTCTCTTTCCCCAGGGGCCCCCGGTCACTCACTCAAACCGAATAGCTGCCTCAGCCAAGAATTTCTTATCAAACAGCCAGCGGAAGAAGAGGTCCAGGCTGCAGGGGAGGAGAGGAGAAGTGGGGTAGGAGCTGGGATGGCTCAGAACACCCAGGGAGGGGGAAGTCCCCCTTCTATGAGCCTCTGGGGAGACCCCCAGACATGTGGTGGGTAACTCAGGAGGCCTGGGGATGGCCAGGCTTCTCTGATCTTGTGCCCCTTGCTTTGTAGGGGAGGTGGGGAGCCCGAACTGCTCCCCTCTCCCTGTCCTGCAATCCCCACACCCTGGCTCCTGTCCCATCCTCTGAAACTCACCTGCTCAGTCCCAGTGAGGGCAGGAGCAGCACCATAAAGATGAGGAAGGTGTAGCACTTATGCATGGTGGTCCTGTTCTCCCCAGAGCTGGTGGGGGAGGGGAGCAGGGGCAGGGCACAGGGTAAAGATCAGATGAGCCCAGCCTCACACCTGCTCCCCCAGTCAGGACAGTGTCCCAGGAGGGGCCCGGGGGAAGGGTGGGCTTCCCAGGGTGAGGATACTGGGCACCATCCCTTCCCTGCCAGCTCTGCCCAGAGTCGGGGGCCTGAAGGGCAGAGGGCCGCCCACGGGGGATGATCATACACCTAGGGAGGTCACCGTGAGGTGTGGCATGTGCAGGTATCTCACCGTGTCCAGTGGGCTTCAAAGAAGGCCGAGTAGTAGACAATGGTGGGGAGCAGGGCCGAGAAGCACCACAGCAGCAGGGTGGGGAAGAACTGGGTGATGATGGGGTTCTGCAGCGGGACACAGAGGGACATGTCAGGTGGGACGGTCTAGTGGGCCCAGCTTGCGCTGCTTACCTCCTCCTCCCCCACTGAGCCCTGGGCCCCACAGCTCTCAGGGCCCCAAGTCTAGAATATCTGTAGGGCCAGGGGCAAGGGTAGGGGCCACAGGCACATGTACAACTCCAGGGTGAATAGTACTGATAGTATGTGCTGAACACCTACTATGTGCTAAGCACTGTTGAAGCACTTTCCATTTATAAATTCTCTGAACAATATTACCCCATTTTACAGATAAGTAAACTGAGGCAAGAAGAGATTCAATAGCTTACCCCTCCAGCAAGAGTAGGGTGGGCATTTGAACTCGAGTGGTCTGGGTCTTATGGATTATGCTATTATCACTGAGATTTTCAAACTTAGTGATAATAGCATAATATCCCTTGAACCTCCTTTGAGGTTCCAAGCAGGTGTGCTGCGTGCATGGCAGAAGGGGAGAGAGAGGGGAGGCCAGGAAGATGTGGGCTCCACCCTGCTGTCATCTGAGCAGCCTTGCTTTTCCACCTTGGGTTGCATGTTGATAAAGGGATCAGAATCTAAGTTGAAAGCCAATGATCCAGTGTAACCCTTCCACTTTTCAGTTGCAGAGACTTAGGGATGAGGAAAGGGACTTATCCAAGGTCAGGACTGGACCCAGGCTTTCTTCCCTGGGTGTTTCTCCAGGAGTTGGAAACCCAAGGGTGGCGTCTCTGATGGAGAATGTGGCAGGGAGCCCAAGGGCAGGACACAGAGGGGTCTGTAGTTCACGGCTGTGTAGGAGCTGCTTGGTGGGGCCAGGTTGCAACCAGCAGGGCAGGAGCTAGGCTGGGCAGGGAAGCAGGGACTCGGGGCCTGGCATCTGTCATGCCGCAGAGTGGAGGGGTGGGGGTGCACGGGGCCTGGCCTCACGTTGAGGTACTCCACGGGCTTGGTGACGTTGAACTTGTCCATGGTGGTGATGATGATGGCCGGGGTGGTGAGGAAGAAGAGGAGGATGAAGAGGACGACATTGATGACCAGGCAGCGCAGCCACCAGATAAAGCCTCGGATGGAGAGATGCTCCCTGGGAAGGCAGGGGAGGGGTCACTCCAGGGACTGAGGGCACGGCTGGCCCCCAGTGACCCCTAGGCCTTCCCTCTCCTCCCCGCCCCGAGCCCACCCAGGCTGGAGAAGCCTGCCCCTGCCACCCCCTTTGCTCACCAGTAGATATTCTGGGGGTCGGGGGCGTAGGACACGGTCCAGTTGGAGATATGGAGGGACTCGCTGCAGGAGGAGGAGCGGGGCTCCCCTCGGCAGGCGCAGCCCTGGCACTTGCACACGTTGAAGTCCTTCAGGATGCTGGGGGAATGGGCACCGGTTACTGTGGCACCAGGGGGGGACCCCACTGCCAACAGTGGGCCATGAGCGCAGGGACCTGGGAGCCCCAGCGGGCTGCTCGGGGAAGAGGGCTGGGGTGGGCAGGCGGGGCGAGGGCTCACATGGCGGTGATGGTCTCATTGTGGAAGGTGACAAAGGCCATGCCAAGAGGCTTCTCGTTCACCTTCTCCTTCTCCCGCTTGTAGTCTTCCTTCAGCTTCTGCTCCAGCTTTGTGTAGTACTCAATGGCCTCCACCTGCAACCAGGCCAGGGCCAGGGGCTCTGGTCGGAGCCGGGCGGTGCCCACAGCACCCGGCCCACACTGAGCCGGTGCTTCCTCTAAGCTTTTCTGTATGTATTCACTCACTCACGCCTCACAACACCCCCACAAGGTAGGTGCAATTAGCCGTCTACAGACACGCAAACTGAGGCTCGGAGCAGTGAGAAGCTTGCCCATGGCCCCAGAGTCCGTGAGTCCAGCACAGCGCTGCCCTTTTAGCTGACCTCTTCTGATCTGGGGCTTGAACACTTGGTCACAGTAGGGACAGGGGACGAACCCAACAGTGGGAACTGAGGCTTCAAAGACTCCAGGGAGGGGTGGGGACCCGCAGAGAGAGGGACCCCAGGCTTGCCTCCCCAGGACCTGTCCACCTCCTCCCCACAGACATCGGGGGCCACGGGAGCCGGCGGGCAGCCTGCACCACACCTGCTCGCAGCCTCGGACCACGCAGCAGCACAGGTGGCCGCAGGGCTTGGGGTTGATCATGGTGGGCACGTTCTCCTTGCTCTGGAGGTTTGTGAAGTAGAGCTTTCCCCGCTCGGCCTTCTTCCTGTGGGACCCGGATGCTCAGTCACTCACTGCCCGGCTGGCGCTGGGGAGGGAGCTCAGCTTGGGGGTCATCTAGCCCACTCCCCGAGGACAGGGGCTGTCTTGCTCTTGAATATGTTTAGGACGCATGGTTCAGATACGCCCCCATCCCAGGGTCTCCCACCCATCCCTTGAGGTCCAGAAGTTCTTCCTCTATTCTGGCCCAAACTTCTCATACTGTAGCCAAAGAGGGATATGTCCCTAGATGGGGTGGAGGCCGTGGGGACCCCTTTCCTCTCACAACAAACGCTATCCTCCAGGCCTTGCTGTTTCCAGAGCTTTACTAACGGGCACTCCAGAGGTTGAATTATAATCAAATGCCCTAGGAAACACCTGGAAGGAAGCCAGGTTCCTGTGTGGCAGCCAGGACGCCCCCCACAACGGGCAGGGAGCCCTCGGCGTCACCCTCCCCTACCCCCAGGCCCATTACCTCTCTGCATCGAGGAACATGAGGCGAGCCACGTTGTAACAGGGGCGGGCTTCAAGAACCGTGCAGTTGGGGTAGGCCTCCCTGAAACACAGTGCACCCATCGTCTTCCGCAGGGACCTGCCCGCCTGCCCCTGACTGTCACCCATGAACCCATCTCCTTCAAGAAACACATCCCCACTTCAAGCTGCCTCTTTCTTAGTCTACAAAAATGAAAGTTCCCAACAAATGAAACTCCAAAGTTCCTCCTCATGCTCATTCGAGTCGGGGAGCGGGTGCAGTGAGTGGGGACTGTGAGTGTAGGGTGGGCCGATGAGCCAGGAAGTGTGGGTGCACGCTGCATGGAGCTGGGGAAGCCCACGCTGTGGCCTGACTCTGGTCTGGGGCTGTGAACTGTAGGTGGAGAGACACTGTTTCCAGTCATAGGCTGTTCCCTTAATGCTGACCATGGTCTGACACTTCACCTCGAATATGGACTGACCTCAACCAACCCACAGCCCAGTTTACAGAACAGTCTCTGGCCTTGGCCCAAGACAGACAAGAGATTGATCCTGAACCCTGACCAGGGTGAGACTGACATCTAACCCTGCCGAAGGCTGACCTTTGACCCCAACCCAGACTGACCAATAACCCATACCTGAGACTGAACTCCTAACCGTGATCCCAGATTGATCCCAACCTTGACTTGAGACTGATCAGAGACAGAATACCCCTGACTCACTAATACCTGGTACCTGGCAGGGCTCAAAGACTGCTTGCTGATTGAGTGAAGGAACAGTTTTTAAATCTGATCGCACCGTTCCTTGATCCTGATCCTTTCTTTTTGTCTTAGGGATACGGTCTCACTCTGTCTCGAAGGCTGGAGTGCAGTGGCACGATCATAGCTCACTGCAGCCTCAAACTCCTGGGCTCAAGTGATCCTCCTGTCTCAGCCTCTTGAATAACTGGTACTACAAGGTGCACACTACGACACCTGGCTAATTTTTTTTTTTTTTTCTGTAGAGATAGGATCTCTCTATGTCGCCCAGGCTGGTCTCAAACTCTTGGCCTCAAGTGATCCTCCCACCTCAGCCTCCCAAAGTGCTGGGATTATAGGCATAAGCCAACATGCCTGGTCCTAATCCTTAATCTAGACTGAGTCCCCATCTTTTTATATCATATTAAAAAAGTATTTTTTTTTTGAAATGGGGTCTCACTTTGTCACCCGGGCTGGAGTGCGGTGGTGGGATCATAGCCACTGCAGTTATTTTATTAAAGTTTTTAATGAAGGGCTGGGAGCGGTGGCTCATGTCTGTAATCCCAGCACTTTGGGAGGCCAAGGTGGGAGAAGCACTTGGAGACCAGGCTGGGCAACATCGTGAGATCTCATTTCTACAAGAAAATTAAAAAATTAGCTGGGTGTGGTAGCATGTGGTCCGACCTACTTGGGAGGCTGAGGCAGGATTGCTCGAGGTTTTAGTGAGCTATGATTGCACCACTATGCTCCAGCCTGGGTGACAGAGTGAGACCCTGACTCTAAAAAAACAAAACAAAACAAAAAAATTTTTAATGAAGGGCCACCAAATATTAGACATGTGAGTTATGGTTCTGAAGATAGACCTCATAAACTCATGAGAATTTAGAAACTTAAATCTGGGATGGGGTCCTTGAAAATGTGCTTCCCAGGAGGCTAAAGGCCTTTCCTCTGACACTTGTTCCTCAAGCCGTTTTAGGTTTCCTCTTTGAAACCATGAGCCCTCACTCTCGCCAGACTAATCTCTAATCCTCTCAACATAATTACACAGGCTCCCTGATTCTGCACACAGGATATCCCCTAATTCTGTTGAGACAGTCCTCCCATCCAGACAGACCCCAAGCCCTCCCTACCATTGAGGACCAGCTCGAGAGCTTCACGAGGATGAGGGCTGCCTCCTGCTCATCACCACATCACAGCCCTGTCCCGATAGCTTGCACAGAGTAGGTGTTCAATAAACATGTGCTGAATGAATGGATCAATGAAATGCCTATTCCATAACGCCCATCTCACTGATCCCCAAAACGCCCATTAGGACTAGAGTCTCCCTCATGGGCTGACTGCTAATTTAATTACAAACTGTTTCCTAAACAAACCTACAGGCCAACCCCTGAAACAGGATCTTGAGCTCCCCAAGGACATCAATCAGGTCTGGGTCTTCTCTGCCTCCCTGGTATGATGCACATAGTAGGTGTACAACAAATGTGGGCTGAATGAACGGATGGCTGACGAGCAGGGTTTGCTTCCTCACTGCACCCAGGTCTCTGCTCAAATGCCACCCTGTCACAGCCCCTCCCTGCCCAGCCCGTCAGAAATAGCGGCCCTTCCCAACCCCTCTCACCCTGTCCCCTTCCCTGCTTTGGTTTTCTTCTCGGCACCGACCCCCACTTGACACAGTGTCTATTCACTTGTTTACTGTCTGCCTCACCCCACTAAAATGTGAGCCAACGAGGGCTGGGCTTTCGTCTGTGTTTACTGCTGTAACCCAGCTCCTGCTCCAGTGCAGGCACACGGCAGGTGCTCACCAGAGATTTGCATGAAGAATACAAAGAAGGTTATTATTTGATATAGTATTAAGATATTTGTATTAGAGAATAGATCTCAGTACTAGCTGACAACTGATTCCAACTGGATGGTAATATTAAGGTGTCACCTAATTCTGAGCACACACTGTCCTTAATCCCGACCCAGACTGCCCCTCATGCTGATCACAGCTTGAACCTCAGATGTGACCCCAAATAGTTCTCTCATATTGACCAAGGATGACTTAATTTTGACTCCTGTGTTGTAAACTGCATGAGAGTTTACATGTTCCTGATTATGTATGCCTGGCACGTGGAAGATGATCAATAAACACATGCCGTATGACTGAGTGCCCGTCTGCTAATGCTGATTACAAACCAATCCTTAATCCTGTAACACAGGGCTCTGGAATCTGACCCTGACCAAACATTATCTCTGACTGGACCCCTACTGGCCTGATCCAGGACAATGACCGAACTCTGATTCAGGTGCAGTGACAGCAGATCTGTCAGACTAAACCCTGACTCTGACCACAGACTGAGCCCCAATCTCAACCTCAGACTGAGCCCTGATCCAGACCACCAACGTCCCTTCGCATGACCAGTGGCCAACACCTAATTCTGACCACAGACTAACCTCAGCCCAATTTCTGATCGGACCCTGGATTAACTCCTACAGCTGATCTGCATACAGTGAGCCCCCAGAGAGCTTGATAATACATTTTTTTTTATAGTTCCAAAGCCTGCCACAGTAACTTATGACTAACAGCACTTGAGGAAGTTCGCTGAGTGAACAGAGGAATGGGATAGGACCCCTAATCCTATAGTGCACAGACTGTCCCTACATATCCCTTTGACTCTTAGCACCTCCTCCTTTTTCTCTAGTTTCTGGTCACCCAGCAGTCCTGGAGCTTCCTCCCCAACAAGACAGAATTCCAGAGCTGAAAAAACCTCAGAGAACACACAGTCCAGGTTCTCCTGAACACCTTGGCAATTCACTGAAAGCCAATGAGCTCCTGCCTGCCATGTCTGCACACAAACACTAGAATGCCACTTATAAGTCTGAGGACATCATATACTTCAAATGGAGCCTTGGTCAACAACCTATGACCCAGTCCAAGCCAGGAGGAGGCTGGAAGTTGGGAGGAATGAATGACTCACTCTTCAAGTTTTTGTTATATTTTTCCCGTTTTTTTGTTTTTTTTTTTGAGACAGAGTCTCACTCTGTTGCTCAGGTTAGAGTGAGTGCCATGGCATCAGCCTAGCTCACAGCAACCTCCTGGGCTCAAGCAATCCTCCTGCCTCAGCCTCCCGAGTAGCTGGGACTACAGGCATGCACCACCATGCCTGGCTAATTTTTTCTGTATATATTTTTAGTTGTCCATATCATTTCTTTCTATTTTTAGTAGAGATGGGGTCTCACTCTTGCTCAGGCTGGTCTCGAACTCCTGAGCTCAAACAATCCACCCGCCTCGGCCTCCCAGAGTGCTAGGATTACAGGCGTGAGCCACCGTGCCCAGCCTATTTTTCCTGTTCTTACTTAAAGGGGGTCTCTCACCCAGCCTAAGTGCTAGATAGACCACCATGGAGTCATATTTCTTGCTTAATCTGACCCCCACGCCCCCGCTGCAGAGCTCCAAGTTAGAGGAGTGTGAGGATGTCCTTGCAGTTAAAAGGCAAAAGAGGATCCGCAAGGCATGAGGATGGGGCAGGGGCGGCTTACTCACTCAAAATGCTTCTTGATCTTTTCTGACTCTGCATATTTGGAGATTCCATTGATGAAGAGAGTCCGCTTCACCTGGGTGAGAGGGGCGTGGGTTTGCCTTACTGAGGCTCAACCCCAGAGGAGCCAGAGGATGCAGGGAAGTGCTGGAGAAGGAGGCTTTATTTCGAGGGGGTGGGGAGGGGGTGGGCAGAGAGGAGCAGACAGGGGAGGGAGGAGGCCTTAGGGATAAGACAGGTCCCAGGGAAAATGGGGGGAGTATTTCTAACAGGAATCAGGCAGCGAGCCTAATGGGAGGCACGTAGTCCCTTGCTCATTGAGGGGTTACAGAGGCAGATGAGAGGGGACTACTCTGAGATCCTTAGATCCTGAGTGCCCAGCACCGCAGCTGGCATGGAGAAGGCAGTCGGTACTGGCTTGCTGAGTAAGTGCAGAAGGGGAGGGAATATTATTACCATAATATCAACCACAGCTACTTCCCGAGTGCCAGGCACAGCATGGGTGCTTCCATGCTTTGCCTCATTTCACCTTCCCAGCAACCTTGGGAGAGGTGCTATTGTTATCCCATTTTACAGATGATGGAATTGAGGCTTGGGAGTTATATAACTTGCAGGATGGAGGCTCCTGAGCTGCTCTGCCAGGATTCAAACCCAGCTGGCCTAACTCTGCAGCTGACACCCCTATGGCTGAGGCAAGAGAGGCCTGGAGGGAAGGGAAGAGGCGAGGCGGAGGAGAGACCTGGGCTGTGCTCCACTCACCAGATCGTCCTCCTTGTAGCGCATCTTGGAGGTGTGTCTACGCATGCTGTAGACGGTGAGCAGCAGGTACAGGAAGGCGAAGGAGGTGTGCAGCCATAGCAGGTTGTTCCTGTGGGCAGCAGAGGGGACACATGGGAGCTAGTGGGGTCAGGACACACTCAGATGCCCCAACCTCCCAGTGTCAAAACCTTGATACAGACAGGGCCTTCTACTGCCACCAGTCTTCTGGCACTGACCCCTCACAGGGTCTGCCCACATCCCACATCCCCTAGACCCTGAGATCACTCCATTCCAACAGAAATGTCCCTAAGAAGTCATGTCTTCATGTCCTACCCACTGGCTACAGTGCCCTCCAACTGCCTCAGCCCACCTTCTCTGGTCCCCAAGGTGTCACCCTCCTCTTCTGTATCTGGTCATCCTTGGGGATCCTCCGCAGGGATCTATCTCTTCTGTCTCCTACCCAAGCCCTCAGGGACCCACAGCCATCTCTGCAGCCTCAGCTGCCTCTGCTCCAAACACGCCTGACTTTCCTCCCCACCCACGGTACAGCCCAGACTCTGGCCACAGACCCTGGCCCCACCAACCCGCTTCCCAACCTTACCCTGATTTCAAGTTGGCAATGGTGGTTCTCCCAAAGCTGTAGGCATTGTTCTCTGGGGGATGGGAAAGGGAGAGGATGATGGTGGGGTCAGGGCACGTCCCCTCCAACCCCCTCCTTTCTTT